>NC_083223.1:210928400-213428400 GCF_032191835.1 Heteronotia binoei
CACAAATAGGATCTGTGTTTGTTAGTGTAGGACAAAACAGGGCTGAAAAAACACTAGAGAGTGTTAAAAAGCAGACTGCTGTCGTAGGGGTGCCATAAATCTAGGTAACATTCTGGCTTTGTTAGTTTAAATAGAGGGCATGGTTACTCAAGAGATTATAACGTCCATATAATTAAAGATTTTTTTTAAAAAAAAACTTAAATAAAACATGCTTAAAAGATTAGCACTCTTGCAATATTTTGTTTATTTAACAGTTTCTAATAACTGACACCTCTTTCTCTGAATTATTGCATCAAAATCTGGAGACAATTTCTGTGTTGTAGCAATCTTGAGTATGCTGTTCAGGTGTTGTTCAGGTATGTATCTGTAAGTTGCGAACCTACTTTTGATTTATTGACATTCATTACTGAAATCTCATGGTCAATGTTTTGAGCCTAAGACCCAGCAGAAAACATGAAATGGCTGGGCATTGCAAACTTTTGCACATAAGTTGCTTCATATGTTGGTCAGTCAATAGAGAAAACAGAGGTTTGTTTTGTAGCTCCTGTGCAATTGAGCAAGCCTGGCAAAGCAAGTGGTAATGTAGAAGGAAGCAAGAGAGAGAGAGAGAGAAGGAAGTAGATGATAGTGAATTCCTTGTGGGCCTGATAGGAGCCCTCTGGGGACTTAATCTAGCTCTCAGGCCACACATTTGACAACCCTGTTTTAAAGGGTTGTAGCTTTTACAATAGTGGAGTGAGAGAGAAGCAATGGTATGCCCATTGATCTAGGAACAACATAATCTTTCCTAAGAAAATAATGATTTTACCTGAAAGCAGCCATGGAGAGTGGCTTATACATGCATGTAAGTCACCTGTTTGTAGTACACAGGGTTTCTGAGCAGATGATGACTGGCGGCTACATACCTTATAAAATTAAGCTAATAATGTTAATATTAATTGGTTTGCCTCTTAATGCTAAACTAGATTACAAAGCGAACATTTTTTTCCGTGAAGCTACAGATTCCATCATAATGAAAAAAAAATGAGCAAAATGTGCTAATTCTCAACCAAATTAGCACATAAGCAGAAATGTGCTAATTCTCAAACAAACAAAACCTGAGGCTATTTAAATCCAGAGATTAGAGCTGTGAACAGAAAATACATGAAAACCAATGTGGTGCAGTGGTTGATCTTGGGTCAGTCACATACTCTCAGCGTAAACTACCACAAAGTTGTTGTGAGGATAAAATGGAAGAAGATGATATAAGCTACTTTGCCTCCCCATTGTGGAGAAAGTGGTTGTAAATGAAGTAAATAAATATAGTTGAAGATGAGGGGGCAGATAAAAGGTAGAATGGTTGGTGAGTGAGAAGGAAGCATGGAAATGTGAGCCTATGAGAAATGCCAGGAGGAGGGTGAGAGGAAACAGCATGGGGAAGTGGATACTGGGGAGAACGAGGTGGCCTCAGAAGTTGTACACTGGGCAACAGCGTCTGGCTCAGTTGCCAGAATTGTACAAGTTGGCTGTAGTTTCACAGGGAGAGGCTACCAGAGGGAGACAAGAAGGGAGAACTGATGATAGTGAGGCAGATAAAGGTGTGATGGCTGGTGGGTGAGAAGGAAAGAAGGAAGCAGGAAACAGGGAGAGGCTATGGGGGCTTTCTGAGAATGTGCAGAAGAAATAGTAGGGAAGGGAAAATGAGATGCCTTGCGGCTCCCTTGCTTGTTTAAGACTAATTATTGCTCACATTCTGTACAAAAATCCAACCTCAGATAGAGCTAAGCAACAAACCACAAAGGGTTTTTTAAAGGCAACAAGGAAGTTGCAGAGCTTTGGGTGGGAGGGGGAAGCTTTGAAATCCATGAGTTTATCTCACTTATTTTACATTATAAAACAGTTTAGAACTCATGGGGATGAAATCCATTCTCCTCCCAGGTTGCTTGTAATTGGTGAGCTAATCTGATCAGAGAAAAGAGAGTTTTATTCATCATTAGTGTGATTCAGCTGTGTGCAGTTCATATGCATCCTGGAGGCCTTTCTCACCTTTTTCCATTTGTCAAAGTAGCATTCATAGACTCATAGAGCTGGAAGGCACTTCCAAGATGATCTAGTCCAACCCCCTGCACAATGCAGGAACTTCACAAATGCCTCCCCCCCAAAACATACATCACCAATAGCCCCTGCTTCATGTCCAGAAGATGGCAAAAACCTCCAGGATCCCTGGCCAAACTGACCTGGAGAAAATTGCTGACTGACCCCAAAGTGGCAGTCAGCATTTCCCTGGGGTGTAAGAAAGGGTCATGAAAACTAAGCACTGGTGCAACCCTTCCTGCCCTCCTTCTCATGATCTTCCTAATTCACAGAATCAGCATTGCTGTCAGATGGCCATCTAGCCTCCAAAGAAGGAGAGACCACCACTTCCTGAGGAAGCCTGTTCCACTGAGGAACTGCTCTAACCATTAGGAAGTTCTTTCTAATGTTGAGCCAGAAACTCTTCTGATTTAATTTCAACTCATTGGTTCAGGTCCAACCTTCTGGGGCAACAGAAAATAATTCTGCACCTATATGACAGCCCTTCAAGTACTTGAAGATGGTGATCATATCACCTCTCAGTCATCTACTCTCCAGGCTAAACATACCCAGCTCATTCAGCCATTCCTCATAGGATTTGGTCTCCTGATCCCTCACCATCTTTGTTGCTCTCTTCTGGATAGGCTTCCCAAACCTCCCGCTCTGGCGGGAGACTTCTGGGTTCGCAGCCTCATCTCCCGCTCTTCAAAACTCTGGAAGCGGGGGTGGGGGGTGGAGGGGGGGGAGAACATACCTTTAGGCTTCATGTTGTAGAGCTCCTGAGCCGTTTGCAAAATGTCTGCCCCTTTAAGGCTGGGCAGGAAGCAGAAAGGGCTTCTGAGAACGGCCCCTCCCTTTCTTTTGCTTTCGTTTTCACAGGAAGTAGAGCTGTCTGGAGGAAGATCTGGTAAGTGTGTGTGTGTGTGAGAGGGAGGGGGCAGGGGATTCCCTAGTTTGGAGGTCCTCCCCCTCTTTAGAAAGCGTGGGGGGGGGAGGGAAATGTCTACTAGGCACTCTATTATTCCCTATGGAGAACGATTCCCATAGGGAATAATAGGAAATTGATCCGTGGGTATTGGGGGCTCTGGGGGGACTATTTTTTGAGGTAGAGGCACCAAATTTTTAGTATAGCATCTAGTGCCTCTCCCCAAAATACCCCCCAAGTTTCAAAACGATTGGACCAGAGGGTCCAATTCTATGAGCCCCAAAATATGGTGCCCCTATCCTTAATTATTTCCTATGGAAGAAAGGCATTTTAAAAGGTGTGCTGTCTCTTTAAATGTGATGGCAAGAACTCCCTTGGAGTTCAATTATGCTTGTCACATCCTTGTTCTTGGCTCCACCCCCAATGTCTCCTGGCTCCACCCCCAAAGTCTCCTGGCTCCACCCCCAATGTCCCCAGATTTTTCTTTAATTGGACTTGGCAACCCTACTTCTGGACATGTTCTAGCTTGTCTATATCACTCTTAAATTGTTGTGCCCAAAACGGAACATAATACTCTAGGTGAGGTCTAACTAGAGCAAAGCGATACCATCATTTTATGTGATCTGGACGCTATACTTCTGTTGATACAACTCCAAATTGCATTTGCCTTTTAATCACCACATCACACTGCTAACTCATGTTCAACGTATGGTCCACTAAGACTCCTAGATCATTTTCACACATACTACTGCCAAGACAAGTCTACCTCATCCTACAATTATGCATTTGATTTTTCCTACCTAAATGCAGAACTTTACACTTATGTTCATTAAAGAAGAGTAATAGAATATGATTGCTAGCTGGTCAAGTGGTTTAGTGATGGTAAGGTCAGCTGGCTTTTTATGTATCCTGGTGTTAAAATAATTTTACTAACCTGGAAGGTGTGGGGAGTGGCCTGTAGCCCTTTGTAGTAAAAAACAACATTAATTGACAGTTAATTAAAAGAACATTTTGCAGGTGGTTTTATGGAAGACACATGCAAAGATTCTCCATAGACAACTGTGAGAAGGGAATGCCATTTAGAAGCACATGTTGTGACCCCACCCCCAAAAGCATACCAGAGTACCCAGAATGGCACTCTACGCAAACAGCCCATTAGCACTGCCCTGTCTAATCTCCAATAATGTCAAAGGAGGCAAATTCTACTGAAATTCTGGATCTTGTAAACTTCAAGTGTCATCACTTCCTTCACAGCTGCTTGATCTTTTTCAAAATTTGGTTTTTAAAAAATAGTTCTAGTTTATGCCAGTTTAGGATCTATCTTTATAAAATAATTATTCCAACAATGAAGTAGGGAAATGACTTTTTTATGATTGCCTTTCTGAAATGCGGTGGTGGTGGGGAAGCTGTGCATTTTCTCAAGAGGGAAGAAGAGGTGGGAACCATTTTCTCTGAAATCTGAACTTTTTCCCACTTGGAGCTGTTTGCTAACTCCCTGTTACATATCCATCGATGGTATTAGATTGGCATTCTTAAGCACAAACATTTTCTCTTTCTCTCCGTGTGGGGACAGAGTGAGGGAGGCCCTGCGCTCTCCCATATCAATGGACTGGAAAACAGGTTTAGTCAAAAGTCAGCGGGGGCGGGAGAAAGTGGTGTCAGCTGTCTGTCTGTAGAGCATATGTCTAGTGGAGGGCTTGGTTCATTGCCGTTGAATATAAGTCATGCAGTTCTGCGCTCTAGATTCCTATTGTAATGGAGCACATCCTCAACAGCTGAGGCTGCTCTCTGTCGTTCATTCAGTAGGCTGGAGCTGCTTTATCTGGAGAGCTCCAGGGATTACGGGCTCCAAACAGCTGTCTGCGGCACCCCAGATTTATTTGCTCTCAATGGGAACTTGCTTTTGTCAGCTAAATCAAACTTTATCAGACAGTTTTACTGTTGGCCATTAAAATCAAATATGTTTGTTGAACAGTAAACACCTTGTTGCCGTTAGGAAGGATTATTTAAACAAAAGGCATGCGTGCGCACACATAGTGGAGTCTTATGCTGGGTGGCTGTCAGAATAGTACATTTTGTTCCCCAATTATGTTCCCCAAAATTAAATTAGTAAATTATGTTCCCCAAAAGACATCTGAAAACAACAAATGAACCATTTCCCTCATAAATAATTACTGTCCCAAGTTGTAGATATGTGGAAGTATTTATATTTTACATATATAAATAGATAAACATCGTAACAAGTATCCAAAATTGATGATACCAAACATTAAATATAATTGCTATAATTTTAACTGAATTTTGCAAAAAAAAAAAAAAGGATCTTTTCTTTCATTTAGGGCATATACCAGTGGATAACCATCACATTTAGGTGATGGTCAGCATTCATTGGTGCTTCTCTCAATTTTTAAACATTCAAAGCATTTAATTGGGGTTGTCAGTGTTCACTTGATTGAAGAAGGGACTCTTGACACTCAAGAGATTTTAATGATTGTGTGATTATGAAAAAATTGTTTGCCATCACTGATGTGTGTTTGGAATGACATTTTTGAAATTCTCTTTTCATATGGGACTGTTTTTGCTTCTAACCCATTTCTAAATTTTTTTTTTGATCTTTTGCTGCAAGATAAGGGTTTATACTGAAATGGGAATAGATTAGTACCCTTTTGAAGTTTGAGTAGAAAGTAACTGTTCAGTTTCTTCAATGTTAATATTCAACTTTTGAATTCAGTCTGAAATCTAAGTTCTACAGTTTGAAGTCAATCTTATCTGAGTGTAGTTAACATTGAGTTTGCCTAAGTTCTTACACAAGTTTTCTGCATTTAGTTTGATCTTTCCCCATGTTATTGAGTAGTTGCATGTGGATAAAGACAGATGTAAAATAACAAGAAGGCCTAGAGAAGGTTCTTCCTAACTGTCTGATGAGATCGCCATCAAATCAGCATTTAATTTGAAAAAAGTTCATTGGATAGCTCAGGGACAAAGCCAAGATTACTTGCTTTGAAACCTCCTCATGTCTGTTCAGTCATTCATTTGTTAGCATTATTTCCATATCCTCATACAATAGCTAGCAAAAGTTAACCAAATACACTGCAGCCTGAAAGAGGTTGCATCACTTAGGTATTCTGGCTGTGAGTAGGGATGTGTGTTCAGATATACCCAGTCTGAAATATACCTGAAAAATACCTTAGCAGTATTTTTGAGCATATTCTGGATTCCCAGTCAAAATCAGTATTCTGATCCCCAATATTTTCAGAAATATTCATGAGTATTCACAGATATCCCAGGCCAGCATCTTAAAGTATCACACATTTCCAAGGCAATGAGAAGGACGGCAGAGGAATTCTGCTGTCACAGGCAAATGTGATCTCACATCATGGGGTGCTTGTCAGATTGCTTCAGCTGGGATTCTTTGGCCAATGTTGGTGCTGTTGAACTTCTTGGATCTGTTTCCATAAGGAAGCTTTTGGTCAGTGGTTGCTTGCTGTTGTGGGTTTAGGTATTCTTTGCCCTGGAGAAAGCATGGAATCCCCCCCCACACCCTGAAATAATGGAGGGTGGCTGGGGCACCTTGTTCAGGGGTCCAAAGAACTGGACCAATTTGTTCAATTCACTTGAAACTTGGGTGTTCTTTACTGAAGAGGCAGCACAAATTCCACAGAAATTTTGGTGTTATTTGGAAAACTGCCTCTCCAGCCTCCCAGAAATATTCCCCATAGATAATAAGAACATAAGAGAAGCCATGTTGGATCAGGCCAATGGCCCATCCTGTCCAGTACTGTCACATAGTGGCCAAAAAACCCAGGTGCCATCAGAAGGTCCACTAGTGAGGCCAGGACACTAGAAGCCCTCCCACTGCTGCCCCCCTCCCCCAAGCACCAAGAATACAGAGCATCACTTGCCCCAGATAGTTCCATCTATACCTTGTGGCTAATAGCCCTGATGGACTTCTCCAAATATTTATCCAATCCACTTTTGAAGCCATCTGTGCTTGCAGCCACCACTACCTCCTGTGACAGTGAAATAAGAATGGGCCTGAATAATATTGGAACCCCCCCCCTCAAAAAACAAAAACAAAACCTGGATCTGGATGCCAAACTGGTATTTGAGTTCCAAATAACCTGGAAGACCAATAATTATGCCCTCTCTAAAATTCAGATACCAAAAAAATGCTAGGGACAGCTCCACTAAAGGCAGAGAGGCATCTTCTGGTTCCACATTTCCCATGCACATGCAGGACCAGCTTGGGTTGAAAGAATGGCACATAGAGATATGAGGTTTATACCTTCCTCCATACCATTTTCCCAACCTGAAACAGTCCAAGAAGAGGCTTAGGCTCCCCCCCCCCCCCCCCGCTGAACCACTTTTCTAACCTGCAGTGACTTGGGGCACACTATTCTCCCCACTGAGGGCTGCATGTATATCAATGAATGACATGCTATGTTGGCACAACAGGGCACATAGAATCTCCTTGGACTGTTTCAGGTTGGGAAAATGGTATGGAGGAAGGTATAAACCTCATATCTCTATGTGCCATTCTTTCAATCCAAGCTGGTCCTGCCTGTGCTTGGGAAATGTGGAACCAGAAGATGCCTCTCTGCCTTTGGTGGAGCTGTCCCTGAAATTTAATGTGTAGTTAGGGCCCATTGGGAAGAAACATTCTGTGGAAAAGATTTCAAATGGTTATGAAATAGGATGTTTTCCACAATATTCACATTTGTGCCTTCAAAACCAGAACTCAGTGAATAGCTGGAATATGCCTGTGCTCCGAGGTATCTTCATCAGGTCGTAAATTTGTTCGTGTTAAACACAAACATGTGAATGGCAACAGACTATGGAAAGGGATAGACTTTCCACACTTCGTTCTGTTTGGTGCCAGCTCCAGACTTTCCTCATTGACTTAAATGGAAAGCAGGCCTGTTACATTAACAACACACCATAAGTACCGTCCTACTGCACATAAATAGCAGAGGGCTTAATTCTGGAGATGAATTACTTTGTAATTTAGTGTACTTCTTTTGTTATTGTACCTGATCTTAGGAACAAGCATGTGAAAACACTGGGCTTTTTTAGAACTGCTGAAAGGGGCTTACTCTTTATTTTCAAGAAAATAAAGTGCTTAATTTCCCCCAAAACATTTGCCAGAGAGATTGAGGCAGTTTTAATCATTGTAATATTGGGGAGTACAATCTTTGGAGGTAAGGCTGGGAAGTGTACTTGGGTATGATACAATTGGATGTAATGGTCCACAAAAATTGTACTAGATTATCTGAGGGATATCTTCCAGACCTATAATTCTGTTGCATTATGGATTTTAAAGATTATCTTCCTGTAAACTAAATGCTTTCTTGCTGCGTATGGTGTGCCTGGATCTTGTAAAACTCTTGATTTAATTTCCCTAATTTGAAAAATTCTAAGCATACATTTTTTGCTGCTGTTATTCTGAAGAACTCAGGGTGGCACACATGGTCCCCTCAGTTTATCTGCACAACCACCCTGTGAAGCAGATAAGATTGAGGGTGGGGAGGGGGGGAGAGAGAGTGAGTGAGTGACTGGTCCAAGGTCACTAGAACACAGGTCTCTCTATTTTCTCCAGATTAATTTAGCTAGTTGTGACAGACTCAGGCAAGTTAGCCTGGAAGCTGGGAACAGCATTGAAACGATTGGCTGGGCTGCAGCTATGGTAATGGACAGGGCTTTTTTTGAGCAGGAATGTAGTTCTGGCTGGCTTGGCATCAGTGGGTGTGGCCTAATATGAAAGCTTGAGTACTGAACAGTAAGGTGAAGACTGGTACTTAAGCTGATCAATTGTGTGAAGCAACTGGACAAGGAGCTGAGAAGAGCCAGTGGGGCTAAGTTCCTTGGGAGACAGAACTGAAATAAGCTTCTCTCTGTGAGAGAGTTTGTAGTCAGAAGGGGGTCAAAACCAGGCACCTTCTGTGAGGAGGAACTCTCTCAGAGGATCTGTCAGCACAACAGGACAGACTCCTAGTAAACTGAGAACACGCAAACACTCAGAAAGGAGGACTGGATTTTGGTGGCTAGAAGGGAATCCCAGGATTCAGACTAGGAATCTAGCTGGGTGAGTCACACAGGAGTGAGGGGCTGGAAATAGCACTCAGAAAGTTTGGATCCTGTGTGCTAGCGTATATGTCTGTGAGGGAGAATTGATCTGGCACAAGTCAGTAGTCCTCAGTGTGAGTGGCAAAGAGTGAATGACAGTTTATTATTTTTATGATTTGAGAAGCCTGAGCATAGGGCTATACCATCGTGACTGCATAAGCATTCCTAATGCCCAGTAGGCACTGCCTGCCTGTCCAAAGTTTTGAATAATTCTAAAGCCTGCCTGTTGGTTAATTTAAGAATCTTCTCCCTGGTTATATTTGTTCAGTCTGACAAATCTCTGGAGTTTAGAGACTGATTATTTTACCAACCACCTGCCTGCCAACTGATTACTACAACTAATTCATATTATTTTATTATTTTATCCCTTTCTTTTACCTTTTGTGAACCAATAAACATTCTTTTTGGTTTTTGAATTTAAAACCGTTTGGTGCCTAGTTTACTTCAGTTCTGATAGGATTTCTGTGTGTGTGCCTGAGGGAAAGTGACTGGGGGAAAATTTATAATGGTCACCTTCCCAAGCTGACCCTGACCAGTTCCTCACACTAGCTTTTAAGACTTCCACAGTCTTGTCTGAGCAAAGTAGGGTATAATTGAAGCAGCTAAACACATTTTACCTTTTTGTGTTTATTTTTCAAATGTGGGTCGTTAAGGACAGTAATAAAACTTGTAAGTATAATATGATCAAACTGGAGAACTAACATTGTACCGTGGAGACCAAGGTTTCAATCCCCACTCTGCCATGTAAGCCTTAGGCTTGTCATTCTCAACCTAACCTACCTCATAGGGTTATTGTGAATAGAAAAGGGACAATCTTGTAAGCCACTTCAGCTTCTCATGCAGACAAAACTTGGATATAAATGAAGTAAATTAATAAACTTCCCATGTGCTGGAGATTCCAACCCACATTCTCGGTGATGAAAGTCTCCCATTTTGTTGGGATGACCCACAGTTTGGAAAATAGCAGACTGAAAACTGTATTTGGATCTTTGGCCAGTGTTGTTCACATCCTTAATGTAGGGTTGCCAAGTCCCTCTGCTGCTATGGTGGGGGACTTCTCTCAAGCGCACAAAGCACATGCAGTGTGATGACGTCACCCGGAAGTAACATCATTGTGCCAGGCATGTTGCACCAGGGATGCTCTAGGATTCATGATAAAACTATTGTATCATAGAGTTTTATTGCAAATTCTAGAGCATCCCCAGTGCGACGCTCTAGGATTTGGGATAAAACCTCTATGGTACAATAGTTTTATCATGAATCCTAGAGCATCCCTGGCATAACGCTCTAGGATTTGTGTTAAAAACGCTATGGCACCATAGAGTTTTATCGTAAATCCTAGAGCATCCCCAGCGTGATGTGCTTGGTCATCATGTAATGACTGGGGTCTTTAGGGGCGGGGATTCCCCCAGTGGCCTGCTCTGCACTGGTAGGTTGGGGCCCCCAAACCGGAGGATCCTCTGCCCCCGGTGGGAGCTTGGTAGCCCTACCGTGATGTCAGGCAGAAAGGTTATGTCTCTGAACCTCGTTGCCATTTTTGCCATATTTTTCAGACCATCATTTTGTATAATAATCTATAATTGGCCTATAGTCTCTCACTTCATTTTAACGCTGTGATGTGGCCATCTGAACTTCATTAGGAAGGAGATCTAGGAAAACCACACTCAAGACACTTAAAGGAAAAGACAGTTGCATGAGGCCAACACAGGTTTACACTGTTATTGCACCTTGGTGCTGACAGAAAATAGAAGGAAATAATTGCACTGAAAAAAAGACCCCATCACAAAACATGAGATCACAACAGGCTTCATGCTTCAGGGCAATTTGGACCTAGATCTTAAAATGCTCAACCTGAGTGAGCACTGCAAAATGGCTCAGTATTAGAACTATGAGGAATCTGAAGCTTGCTCCTACTCTAAAGTTGCAGGGATGCCAAATTTCATTCACTGATGACATGCTCTGCAGATTGTTGAAATAAACAGTTGGCACATTTTGCATCAAGTTTAACAGAAACATTCATTCGAGTATATTTTAATGCTCTGATTTAAAATATACTCAACTGGATTTATTGCTGTGGTAGCTGGAGTGAAAGAAATCCACTGTGCAGCAGCAAGACCTACTTCTGTGCCAATATGTGCCAACCTTGGTCTGCAGAAGCTTCCCCCCTTTCATTGAATCTTAGAACATTGTATGAAGTCTGCAAATTCCTGCACAATTTATTACTGAGTTTATGACTAGACCTTGCCCAAGTCTCCCATCAAATGGCTGTGCATCATATAAGAGAGAGGTGACCTTTTGAAAGAAAGAAAGATAGAAAGAAAGAAAGAAAGAAAGAAAGAAAGAAAGAAAGAAAGAAAGAAGGAAGGAAGGAAGGAAGGAAGGAAGGAAGGAAGGAAGGAAGGAAGGAAGGAAGGAAGGAAGGTTGGTTTGAATTTACATTTGGAGAAATGGCTGTGTAAGTCTTTGTGTTCATGAAAAGTAACTTGGGTTGCTTCCACACAGGAATGATTCCAGTTGTTCTCCTATAGCCACTGTATATGTGCAGACGTTCACAGTGATGGCAGAGTCTCCACACCCAGATATATTCCATGCTTTCAATTTATTTGCCCCTGCAGCTGCCATTTTCCTCCTTACTGCTGGAGTACCCTTTCCTGGCTTAAAAAACAAAAACCAACCAATAGGCAGGTATGTTGCCATAGTGTCAGACAAAATGCTATAACAATATACTACCATTTTTAAAAAAGAAATGGGAAAATCTCACTTGTGGCGGGAGTGGAAGGACAGGCACTGGATGCAGATGGAGAGTTCAGAAAATCCACACATTCTCATCTACACTATATTCAAACCAGCCTTGAGTATTATGATCTTCCTGGAACAAATGTACCAAAGGAGATTTGAGGAAATTTGCTGTGAGGCAGCAGAAAACCCAGAATGAGGATGATTGCATGACATTATGTGTGGAAGCTAAAATAAAACATGTTGCTCTGTGTGTGTGTGTGTGTGTGTAGCTCAGAGAAAAAAAACGTACATGTGGAGGCAACCTTAATAAATATTAAAGTTGCATTTTAAAAATTAGTCTTGATTTCTGCAAAGATTGGTAGATTTTTGGGGGGACTGGATCCAGGAACATACTATTTGGGAACATAATGAAAAGAGTAAGAGTCCAGGAACACCTTAAATACTAACAACATTTGCAATAAGGTATGAGCTTTTGTGAGTCACTGCTCAATGGGTGGGGGTGGGTGGGGACTTAAAAGAAGCAGAAGGGAGGCCCACATGACCTGGAAGTAATATCTTCCAGGTCACGTGACTCTCATTGGGGTGACTTTCTGGTATTTGGCTTTTACCATAGAGTTTTTTGCCCAGATACCAGAGTGCCTTTCCTTGATTTCCCAGAAGTGATTCCCCCCACTGGCCAGTTGATTGGTGACTGGGAAGTGAAGCCTGGAAGCAGGAGGCCCTTGCCTTCACTAAGGGATCTGGCAGTCCTATAAGGATGGCACTGCTAAGTACTGTACCTTTTTCTTTACAGTACTACCAGTATACTCAGGTAATTTGATAGGTGAAACATGCATATTGCACCTATTCTCCATTGGCTGCCTATTGATTACTGGATTCAGTTCAGGATTCTGGTTGTCACATACAAAGCTCCCCATGGCCTTGGTCATTTATATGAAGACCACTACTTTTAGCCTTTTGCCATGTCTAAAACCTGCCCATCTGCAAAGAGTTCTTCTACATATTTCTGAACAATTAAAATAAAATAAGGCTTCATTAAGTAGCGCCAAGAGGGCATTACATTAAGGAAGCAAGCAGTAAATTTATGGCCTTGTTTTAAACAGCTGGCTTGGGAGGCAACCTGGCCATTAGGAGAGAAGAAGGAAGAATACTTGATGTGTGCAGAGGGAATGACTGGGAGAGTGGAATAACACAAATAATTAAAATGGTCCTTCCTGGCTGCTGAAGCAAAGAGTGCTATGGATTTCTAAGGGGAAATTTGACTCCAAGAAGTGCAGGAGGCCATGGGTGACTGAGTGAAAATTCTTTCATAAGCAGGAAGTGAGAGAGAAGGAGAGGGAGAGGACTTGTATGGGAAATGCTCTGTTTATTTTGGCTATCAGTCCCCCCCCCCCCAAAAAAAAAGCCCTGAAGCAAAAAAGCCAAGACAAAAGATGAAAAAGGAATGAAAAATTATGTGAAGAAAGTACTGAGAAGAATTTTTGAGACTGAAAAGGTCCCTTTGTATAGGCAAATAACTTATTTTTTGTGTTAACCTCTTTCCAAAGATCAAGTTGTAGTTTATTTAAGATAGATCAGCTGAACTATTGTGTGTTGGGGTAGAAATGTTTATCCCAAATGCATACAAGAGTCCTGCTCAAACATACAGTAGTTAGCTGCTTAACTGATGATCAAAATAGATCAGGCATTGGGAGATTGATGAATGGATCTTTCCAGCATGTTTAAAGGAAAATATGCTCCCAATCCCTAACCCCGACTGAGACCATAGTGAGGAAAAGCTTTTATTCATTACTTCATTTATGTCCCACTTTTCTTCCAACTGAGGATCCAAAATAGCTTACTTAACTTGCTTATCTTCCATTTTATCCTTACAACAACCCTATAAAGTGGGTGAGGCTGAGAGAGTATGACTGGCCCAAGGTCATCCAGTGAACTTCAATGGCAGGGTGGGGTTTCAAACCTGGATCTCTTAGATCTGATCTGACAGTTTAACAGATCTCTTGCATGGTTCTGCTAATCAAGAATAATTACGGTAATTCTTGGTTATTATTAGTCCTAGAGGAGGAATAAAGACAACCAAATAGAGGATACCTGACTTTTCCCTCCCCTAAGACTGCTTCCACATGAAGGGTGCTTTTTCTTTGCTGTTTGAACGGGAAGACTTTTTTGAAGCATCTGCACAATATAGTTAGTGCCTTCATCAAGTACCAGTCACTCTTTTCCCCCATCCTAACTATGCTCTTTCCCAAACCTGCTTTGCTACAATGTCTTTGGGAAGAGTATAGTTTGAGTGCATTATCATGCTGTCTGGATGGTAAAGGTGTGCATTTTCAAGGTGTATCCACATTGGCACCATTTTCCTTCTATCAACCCATAGTGGCTGTTATTTTCTTTTCTGCACCACCAGAGGGTTTTTTGAGGGCTTTTTTAAAAAGCTGCTAGAGCAAATCATTTAATCATCTCGTAGCACAGCTAGGAAAATGCAGGAGGAAATGGAGGCTGATGGAGCAAAGTGCACAGAAAACTCCTGGGTGGGAACTCAGCTGCCAATGTTTGTATTTGCAGCAGTAATGATTGCTAAATGAAGAATCTTTGCTGTGTGGATGCAGCCAAAGTTATTAACACCTCTACATGTGTGTTTGTGTGCACTGAATGGCCAAGCAATCTAGGAGAAATGTTCAACCCTTTCTCTTCCATGACAGTTCTAGAATTTATTTTTTTAAATGCGGGGCTAATCTGGTCATGGATCATATCTGGTTTGGCTTTGACTAGTTCGTTCAGCTACCACTAAAGATTTGGTCCTTACAGACCAGCAAGATTTTATGGGTATAAGATTTTGAGAGTTTATAGCCTGAACATTGTTGGTCTCTAAGAAGCTACTGGACTTAAATATATCTGTTCTGCTACAGACTAACAAGCTACCCTCTGAAACATATACTGATTTATAGGACATTGATAATTAGCAAGTGAGGAAAGTGAACAATCTTAATTACCAGATCTTAGGACAAATTACATAGTAGGGGTGGCCAAACTCTGGCTCGGGAGCCATGTAAGCCCAAATGCCCTCAAAAGAGGTTGGGGAATTGACAGGTGGGCACCTTTGGCTTAAAAAGGATCTAGAATCTATGTATACAGGATTCCACTTCCAGAAATTATTGCTTAAATTTACCAAGGACACTAATTAAGTAAAACAATCATGAATTTATTATAGAAAAATATAGAACACACATAATGAATACATACAACACACATACAGTCCTAATAAAAATAGAGAGAAATGCATAAAGGTAACATAAGGATGGACAAACAGGGTGATAATTACCGATCGTAGTCTTCAAGGAAGGCTCCAATGGTGACAAACGAGGACTAGGGGGAAGGGACCCTCAACTGATCAGGAATCGGGGATGTATCTAAACAGCAGGAATGGGGTACTACTAGATGCACACCTGTGGGGAGCTGGGTCACAGGTTATAAGGACTACCTTGAGCCCTCAGGGGATGGGAGGTACAGGGGCGGTGCATGACCTCAGAGAAAGGGGAGGCTCCTCAATGACCATAAGGGCTGGACTTATACGGTAGCCAATAGCCAGTTTATTGGGGGCACCTGACTGGATGCCCGTACCTGGCCAATGAGCAGACTTGGCCTTAGTTACCTGATTGGACTTCCAGGTAACAATGGGCCAAAAGGGGAAGGCTCCAGGATGACCATTAAGGGAAAGAATGGGAGAAATTATTGGGGTGGAGGTGATTAAGGCTATCAAAACTTATCTAAAAAGGTGGCAATAGATGGCCAAATTGCTACCTAAGGTAACACCTGATCTATACAAAGAAACTTGGCTCTGGGTGAAGATGTTCTTCCTCTTCTTCATTCCTCTACTGGCACCATCCTTTGTCTTGGGTTCTGTTGGACAAAGGCTTAGATAGTCTGACAGGCTCCACACCTAAGATAAGCTTGATTGCCTTATGCATAGGTGACATCTGTTGAGTATGTGAGCCTCCTGCTTCGCTGTAATGGAGTCTGGCACTGCAGGAAGATAGCTGCTGGTGATGTTAGCCTTCCAATATGGATTCTATGGTCAAGGCTGGAAACCGCTTGCCTGGACAGTTCCTGGCAGCGCAACTTCTTTCACTGCAACGGCCGAGATGGTGATCGCACGGAGTGACTGGAAACCCATCTGTTCTCCTGGTTAGCACTCCTCCATAGACATGGAGTGCTGCTGCAATGTTGTGTCTGTTAGTACTCACATAAGTCCCTTCCAGTCTGGTAGACAAAACCCATGTTCTCCTGGCAGATGTGTGTGAGTTGAATCTCCAGGCACCCTGGTAACAAACGGGTGACTATGATATTCTGAAATTAGGGGCCTTTTTCTCACAGCCACATATGGCTCTTTCATACATATTGTATGGCTTTCAAATCCTCTGCCACCCCTTTGGCTGGCTTGGAGATGACATTTCTCTCTTTAAATCACTTCTCCAAGAATGCATTTAAAGTTGCTTTCTTTCCTTCTCTCCATCTCTCCCTCCCCCATCTATTTTCCTTCCTTTTTCTGATGTTCATGTCTTACGGCTCTCAAATGTCTTGCAGCTTTCAAATGTCTGGCATTTATTCTGTGTGGCTCTTACGTTAAGCAAGTTTGGCCAGCCCTGTTACATAGTATGTGGGAAATCCATGACTGGACTTCCCAGTATATTCTATAATATTAAAATTTATTGTAGGTTGCCCTGACTGAGACTGGAGCCATGGTATGGTGCCAAAACAGAAAAGGGCAGCTACAAAATGGGTTCAAAATGGCATTTGGGGATGGGAGAATGCTTCCCTAGTGCCATGGCACCAATTAAAAGTGCATCCCTGCAGCTGTTTTTTAATGCTAAACAGAACCATTGGGAGATCTGTGACTGGATCCCCTGTGCAACTTGTAGCTCCCCCCCCCCATGCATGTAGCAATTCATTGCTTCAAATACTTGTACACCTCCCTTCTCTCAGACAAACTGGGACCCGAGATGGATTAAAAAAAAATCACAACCATCTGAAGAATAACCAAATAAATTACAATAATAAAACATTAGAATAACTGTCAGCCAAACAGCGGGCCAAAATATCCACATAACTGACTAATGGCCAAAGAGTCCAGATGGCTTATGAGTATGGATATCAGCTCTGGGTTATGAAATGCCTGGATATTTGAGGTTGACAACCCTACCTGTAAGTCCTTACATCCTCTCCAACATCAAAGAGCCAAGTTTTGCAGCCCTTGCGAAATTCAGAATCAAGGCCTTCCTCAGCTCTTCCAGGATGCCTTATCACAGGCCAGGGCCAGCCAGTTGAGGGGGAACCCCCCCTGCTCTAGTAAATTTTTGGCATGTGAGGTAAGCATCCCACCATGGGGGGAGAGGGGACTTCGCTTGAATAAATATGAAAACCCAAAGAGCTAATAAATCTTGATATTGTTTCATATCTTGAGTTTTGTTTTTAATATTCTGTGCATAATATCCTTAAACATTTACCCGTGTTTGTGAATAACTTATTAGACCTTGCAAAACAGCATGGCTAGTTTACTATGTTTTAAAATTTTGATATCTTGTTTTACTAGTTTCCTCTTCCTGCTTGTGGCCAAGATCTCAGATATACATCATAATCTCTTGAGGCTTTGTTTTCAAGCAGTATGCTAAGTATTCTGGAACAGAAATCTCCTCCTTCTGGATTAGAGCCAAGGGAAAATGGGAACTGGTTTTTAACTGTGGTGCTGACCCAAAGCCTGCTGAAGTCAGTTGAAATTTTTTTACTGAAGCTGGTCGCCTTGAATCAAAAGTTGCATAGAAGTTTATCATGGATTCTGCAGAACAAAATTAACCACATGGAATGTTACATTTGGGTGACTGTCCATGCTTTACAAAGTTTATCAGCATGTTAAACACTGGCATTCAGACATTTGCTATAATATAAAATGTGGCATTATCTAAGGGCCAATCAAAATGCGATGTAGCGATTTTGTGACTGGACCCCACTGTGACTTTTGGCTCTAAAAATAGCCTTGGAAGTGTGAGGCAGAGATAGAAAAAACATTAAAAAACGAAACTAAAGATGGCCTATAGTTCTAACAATGCATTTTTAATTTTGTGAGTTATCTTCCTATCTGTACCTTTAAAACAGCATCTATAATATAGCTTGGTAAAAAGCAGAATTATTTTAAGTTAAAATATATTGAAAGGGACTGTGGCTAACTGGCCGAACCCATAAAGAAGACCCCAGTCCATAACATTTCTATTTTGAAGGATTCCAGGCATTTCCAGGATTCCAGAGAGCCAGTTTGGTGTAGTGGTTAAGTGTGTGGACTCTTATCTGGGAGAACCGAGTTTGATTCCCCACTCCTCAACTTGCACCTGCTTGGAATGGCTTTGGGTCAGCCATAGCTCTGGCAGAGGTTGTCCTTGAAAGGGCAGCTGCTGTGAGAGTCCTCTCAGCCCCACCCACCTCACAGGGTGTCTGTTGTGGGGGAGGGAGATAAAAGAGATTGTGAGCCGCTCTGAGACTCTGAGATTTGGAGTGGAGGGTAGGATATAAATCCAATATCATCTTCTTCTTCATTGTTGAGGTTTCTGGAGATTCACTGCCATTCAGAGTAGACAATACTGAACTCAGTGGTTTGATTTAGTGTAAGGCAATTTCATATATTCTTTATGCACTGTTAAAACAGCTTTACTGCAAAATATTATTGCACTGTCACCTGTTAAATCAGGGGTATTGAACTCATTTATTACAAGGGCCAGACCTCATTTTATTGAGTTGGACACAGGCAAACCCAATTAGCGATATTTTTTACTCAAAATACAAACATGATTTGAACATAAGAGCATAAGCAAAGCCCTGCTGGATCAGACCAGTGGACCATCTAGTCCAGCATCCTGTTTCACACAGTAGTGAATAAATTCCTCTGCATCTACACAATATTCCAAATGAGGCTGCCCCATAGATCTACATAGGGCATTACAATATTAGCTGTTTCATTCCTAATCCATTTCCTAATCATCCCTAACTTTTCCTTTTTTCACTGCTGCAGCATACTGGGTAAAAACATAAGAGAAACCATGTTGGGTCAGGCCAGTGGTCCATCCAGTGCAACACTCTGTGTCACACAGTAGCCAAACCCCAGATGTCCTTACGAGGCCCACCTCCAAGCCCCAAGAATACAGAACATCACCCTGGAGGAAATGACTACTTTGGAGAGCAGACTGCCTTGCATTAAATTCCCCCCCTCCCCAAATATCTGCACCTGACTGAGCTCAGAAATATGGAGGAGGAGGAGGAGATGGGCTGGAGGGTGGGGTGGCAGAGAGACCAACATTATGTGATCCTTCTTTCCCCTCCCCCAGGCTCTCCCTCTTGGAGATTTTCCCCACCACTAGAGTGATCCCTTCCAAGTGTAAGGCAAAGGGCTTCAAGCTAAAAGCCTCAGCCCAACCTTAAAGTCCCCTCTTGGGAAGGGAGTGGCAGCACCTCTGCACTCAGCGCTTGACTGGGTGCTTGGCATCATCCTTCAGGTTGCTCAGTGAGACAGCCAGGGCCGGCACATGGGAGTAGGCCAAGAAGGCGGCTGCTTAGCCCTCTCCCCACACCCTGTGGCTGTGCTGCTACTGTCCTGACTTTGCTGAGGTCCCCCGAGGCTCGGGAGGCCTTGGCAAAGTTGGGGGGCATTGCAGCAACTGCGCTCTTATCACGCCCGCTGCCCTTCCGAACTTTGCCGAGGTCTCCGGAGGCTTGGGAGGCTGCGGCAAAGGGGGGGGTTACAGGCTGGGGGTGCCAGCCTCCAGGTGGGGCCTGGAGATCTCCCACTTTTACAACTGCTCTCCAGCTGGCAGAGATCAGCTTCCCTGGAGAAAATGACTGCTTTGGAGGATGGACTATATGGCTTTGTACCATGTTGAGGCCCCTCCTCTCCCCAAACTTTGCCCTCTCCTGGATCTACCCCCTAAGTCTCCAGGTATTTTCCAACATAGACCTGGCAATCCTAAGTGGAAACCTCCAAAGGATTCTCATATGTGAGCAGTAGTGCCTTCTAATTGCACAGGGAGCTCTTTAGATCCCAAATCTACTGGGGGGAGGGGTTGAACCTGTTAAAATATCAAAACACAGCAGTATAAAACAACTTGAAATCTTAGCGGAATAAAGAATATTTGAAGATGAAAACGTTGCATCTTTGATCAAAAGTATCCCTATGAAACTGCTTGCATTGTCTGTTTGTATATATTTTCAAACTGTGCTAAAGATATGTTTGATATCAAGATTTGTGCAATAAGTGGGGGCGGGGGAGTCCTAGATGAAATTCATGTGGCTGTGTTCAGAGGCTCACATGAAGTCATGCGCCTGAATTTTACAGCAACTTGGAGATATTTACATGTAGGGAGTGGTTTTGTACTTTGTAAAACCATGAGCCTGAAATATGGTTAATGTTGTTATCTGCTCTGAGAGAGTTGCTCAAAGATGGCTCTATTCCCATAGTTAGTTTCTGTGCGCAGAAGCCACATCAAGGCTTTGACATGAAGAATGGGCTACGCAGCCTGATGTTAGCCCAGAACTCTGTTTTAGACATTATTGAGGGCTGCATTTTTTTTAAAGCTTTTTTTTCCAGATCCGAAACTGAGGATGTGGCATAATGTACCGTACATGTTGTTACAATATACAGATGTGAGATAATTCTTGTTCCTTTGTGCAATGTAGGCAAGTTCTCGGGCTCCTGGAATGGCTAAAACAGGAAGCTTCCTGCTGTGCTGTGAAGCTGATTACGAAGGGTCAGGCCTGAACTCACCATGACATCATAAAACACAACTGGGAACTGATTTATTTAAGAACTGTCATGCCACTTGTGACACTGTGGGGCGGGAAGATTGGAGGATAGAAAGGGGGACTGTGATTTCTGGAAAGGGGTTATCAACAGGACGACGTTTATCTCCCCCCCCCCCCCTCCCACAAAGCCAGAAAATCTACTCTGAGAAAGCTTAGAAAGAAGGAGAGCCAGAGATCTGAGTGTAGCAGAGAGAAGAGAAATTGTATTCTTCTGGGTCTGTACAAGTTTCCCTCCCACTTCCAAATAGTGCTTAACTAAGATATGTCAAACATACGACTGGAAATTGAAGACCTTCATCTTGGCAGTCCCTTCACCAAGTAGTTGCTAGCTGCAGCTGGGAACTAAGAGGCAAAATAGAAGCAATGCAAGAGATCCTGGATTAGGATCTCTTTTTAAACAACTATTTTAAAAATCAGGCCCTTATCACTGCTTTGAATATTTGGGAAAGGTTGCTAGGTTAGGAAATGTTTTTCCTGCCCAAGCTCTCAAATAGTGTTTTAAAGGGGATTGGTCCAGTCCAGAAGAACTGCCTCCAATGTCATACCATCACTTATGAGCCAAAACAGCACTCGTACAGCTTGACCAGGTTTAGTATTGTTTCTGCTCATTATCTTTCAGCCTTTCTTTAGTTCCATTTTCTCTGCCTAGCTGCCATAGCTCTTTGTGCCACTTGCTCCAACATCTCTCTCCCTTTCCCTCTTTCCTGTGCTCTGTAGCCACCCTTGCTAAGAAGCTCCAAGTCTCTTTTGCCCATGAAATTGTGTTAAATGATTTTCTCATTTCTATACTTTTCAAAGGCTAGTCTTAATCATAGCTATGTTATTATCTCATTTCTCCGCTGTTCTAAACATGCCCCAGCTGTTCTAAACATGTCCAGTCTAAACATGTCCAACTGATTCCTTCATTGTCATTCTTTTAAACATCAGACTAAGCAATTTCCCTACTGCTTGAGTTGTCCTTCTTCAACTTAGGTCTGGTTCTCAGTTTTCACTACTGAACACTGATCTCAGTTAGTTTACCTGAACATTATTCTGCTTCCCTTTCACTTTTATCCCCACCTTCCTTAGTGTAAACTCCACCTTAAGTTTTCCCCCACATATTAGGAGGGTGCCTGCAAAATCCACACATGGGGAAGACGGCTGTAATTTTCTTCTCACGAGAATTTAACTGTCTGAAAAGGTAATTGTACTGAGTATAATTTCATTATTTTATTAGTGAAGTGCAACATATGATCTTTTCCACCTTTTCTTATATTTTATATACATTTTATTTTTTAAAAAAAACAATAAACAGTGTCTTCAAACAACCTCTTGCTCTCTTGGAGGCAAATGATGTATTGGACCAGGAAAGAGTTGAAATAACCTTCCCATCTCATAAACTCACCCTCTCTGTAGCCGTAAACAAAGGGGAAGGAAAAGGGGGGAAATAAATTGAAGGAAACAGAACAACAACAACAACAAAGAAATAACATGGCAGAAAGTAAGCCTTATCAAACAGTTAAGTTTTACAGTATATCAAGTTTCTTAGATCTCTAAAAATTCATTCCAAATACCACTGAAATTCATGCCTGCATCTCATCCATTAAATGTTATTGTTCCCTTCACTGTAAGATACAATAGTTCTTCTGTCCAAGTTTCAATATGTGGTGGAGTTACAGCTTTTCAGTCTTGCGCAATACAATATTTTGCAATAACAGCAGTTCTTAAAATCCAAAGTTTGTAGCCTAGTTCCCATGTACAAGGCACTTGGCCTAAGAGTATGTTGATAGCTAAGAATGGACCACCTCTCCTATCATACCCTCCAAAGAGTGTTACACTCCTCAGGTAACAACATGCTGAGGATCCTGGGGCCAAGGACCATTTGCCTGGCCATTCACTAGAGCCTTTTCAGCAATAGCTCCAGCTTTGTGGAATGCACTTCCAAATAAGATCTGGACCCTGTGGGACTTAGCTCAGTTCCGCAGGACTTCTAAAACAGAACTGTATCACCAGGTTGATAGGTAAGATCAGGGAGTTTTTATTTATACGCTGCCTTTTTCTTCTTCCCCTCCCCTCTCTCTCTGAGAATCACTAATATAGTTACACGCCATCTGATCAGTTGTTTGAATTGTATGTTATTTTAATTGTTTTTAACCTTATCTATGTTGCAATCTGCTCTAAGCCCCACAATAGTGAGGGAGAATAGAATATAAATTGAATAAACAATCTGTTTCACCACCTTTCACCAGGTGCACTCTATCTTCATCAATTATTGTAGTCATGAAACAAATCTATGTAACCTATTTGAGTTCAGTGAGTTTGCAGAATGATTTTTTGAAAGTATAGGTTGCAGTCTCAAGACCACAGATGGCTGTTTGGAAACTTTAACAATAGAATACCATTATATTATAATTAATAATATAATGGTGTTATATTGTTAAAGTTTCAAGACTAAAAGAGATCATAAGAATTGAAAGTCGAGTTCTAAGACATGTGACTGAATTTGAACAGCTGATTATAAAACAAAAAGAGCATTTAATACAATGGATATATAAGATTTTACTCCAGCTAGAAACAGAAGATGAACAAGTGAAAAAAATGTATGATTAAGTGGATGCA
This sequence comes from Heteronotia binoei, assembly GCF_032191835.1. Taxonomy (NCBI): domain Eukaryota; kingdom Metazoa; phylum Chordata; class Lepidosauria; order Squamata; family Gekkonidae; genus Heteronotia; species Heteronotia binoei. The sequence continues at coordinate 210,951,679 of NC_083223.1, forward strand.
AAACCTTCAAGAACAGATATCTGTGCAACAATGGGAATGACTATGGGGGGGAAAGATATCAAAATTACAGTCAGTTAGACACGAGAAGAAAATTGGTACAAAATGTTTTTCAGATGGTATATAACTCCAAAGGACATTGAGACAGCACATAAAAGCTACAAAGGAAAATGCTGAAAATGTTCTTTCATATGCATGGACTTGTAAAAAGGCAGAAAGGATATTGGAAAGAAATACACCAAAAATACAGAATGTATTAAAGTTTAAATTCCTAATGGAAGCCAAGAGCATGCTATTAGGAGGTGTCCTGCCTAACAAATTACCAAAAATTTTAGAAGAGCTATTCAAATACATGGTGACAGTGGCTAGAACTATTTATGCAGCAAAATGAAAACTAGATGTCTGTTCATGTTTGGAAGAATAGGAAAATAAGCCTACAATACGCAGTAATGGCAAAATTAACAACCTATTTGAAAAACAAGTCTATTATGAAATCTGAGGAAGATGAAGTATATATTATGTGTATTGTGCTAACAGGAGACAAAGTTAAAGTGAAACAATATTGTATGATAATTAAATAGAAGTAGAATTAAAATCCATTCCAAATGTAATATCCTGAATATACATAGGTTGTCTATATGAGATATATAATAGACTTTCTTTTATAACTTGATATACTACTTGCCTATTAAAGGTTCTAATGAAAATGTAGAAGTGGCAAAAATATGTTATGTTGAATACATAGTAATGATGAAACCAGTGTTGTAGTCAAAATAGATTAGTTATGAAGTTTGCAACTTCAAACTTAAATGAGGAATACAATTGTACTCCAACAGAAATAAGAATTATTATATTTTATATAAATTTGCTTGCAAATTTATAATCTGAATGACTAGACATTTGATCAACAAAAATCTCAAACCCAAAAACTCTGCAAAGTTTTTGATTGTTTTTCTATCAGTCATTTAATCTTATTACACACAGGAAATGAATATCCCCCCCACACTCACACTTCAAACAACACAAATTCCCATTTGATTCAGGCTGGAACTTGAGCAAGAGAATATATTTGTACAGAGAGCCTCTAAGTCTCAGATTGCTGATAGAGGTCATCTCAATATTCACATCTAGCCAGTTGTAAAAACATACTTTGAATTTGATTAATTCAGTCAGATATTTGGGGGAAGGGAAATGTATCCTTGGCAGAATGAATTTGGTGTTACCTGAAAATAATTTATTTTATTAGTATATCATATCAGTACATCTAATTTTTAACGCAGCCAAATCTGTGGATACTTAAATCCAGAGACTGGAGCTGTGAATGAACAAGCTAGGTCTTTCTACAAACATGAAACCTGATGTAGAAACCTAGTTTCTACAACCCGGAAAAAAATGCCCTGATTTAACCCCCCTCAACAAAAGAGTGTCTGTAGCTTTAAGAAATGAATGGAATGCCCTCAGTAGAGAGAGTGGAGCCCCTGGGGCCCCAATCTCCCAACTTACTGCCAAGGCCCCCAACCACCTAGTCAGCCAAGGCACTCTGACTTCCCATTTCATTTTATTGTTCCTGCACACGCTGCCTGCCTTCTGCCTGCTTCCCTCCACCCCCAAGTACATTACAGCCATGCTCTGGCCCTGCATCCAAGGGCACATATGGGTTGAGGGGAAGCCTGTCTTCTAGTCATGAAGTGCAGTGGCGCTGTTACTGGTGCCCAAAAGTGCTCGCCTTAGGGAACTTTTCTTCCTCTGCCGTAACAGAAGCTGAGCAGCCATTAGGAGCAGGTCCTGCAGAGAGCACTGGCCTGTTCAGACATCTTTTACAGTCTTTGAAGTCCTGCCCTCCTCTGATCTCTGGCCCACTAGCAGGTCCTGAATGGCCTCTGCATGAAAGTCACATGGGCATTGCCACAAGGCAGTGGACCAGATCCATGTCTGGACCACCATTCCCTCTGAGCTGTGAGCTGGCAAGGGAAGAGCACTGAGCTTCATTCACAAGAAAAGGGGGGGAGTCCCCTTCTGCCTCCAGGTGAGCACCCAAGCTGGCGTAATCACTGGTTTCTCCTCCCCCTTGCCCATTAGCTGCCTTCTAACAAAAAGCCTTTGCTTACATGTGGACAGGGGTGCCCAGAAGAGCAGAGCCAGGGAAAAGCAGAAGCAGCAAAAGCAGTTGAGAGGCAAGGGTCCTTTTTGTCATGCCCCCCTTTTTAAAATGCCCCTGGTGGTATACCTCCATTTGGAGGCAAGCATAGGGTTACCAGGTCCCTCTGAGCAGTCGAGGGAATGGGGGCTGCAGTCACTGGGAGCAGGGACTTTACTGGCATTTCAGTAAAGTGCCTACATGACCCAGAAATGACATAGGCATGTTGGGGTCGACACTCTGGGTTTTGTTGACAAATCTTTATGGTTGAATTAACTTCTATTGTACAGTTTTTGCCCCCAAACCAGCATCCTGTCCCTGACACCCCCAATGTCCCCACATTGCCTCTGAGTCACACAGGCACATCCCTGAAATGCTGGGTGTTCCTCCCTTGTTGGGGGTAATTCCTTCCTGCCAGCCAGCTGGCCTGCGGTAGAGAGGTGGGGTGGCAGGGCCCGGCAGCAGAAGTCCTCCACACTCTCCAGGGTCTGGCATTCCTAGGAGAGCAACAATGGGGAGAGGCTTGGGTGTCTACATGTCTGCTTATAGGCCTCCAAGGCAATGATTAGTTTTTCTGTTTTAATGTTCTTAGCACGGGGGCTAGCATATTTCAATAAGACATTTCAATAGGACATTGACCTGATCCAGCAAGGCTTTTCTGTTCTTATGTTCTCAACATGGTGGCTGGCATATTTTAATAGGACTACTCACATGCAATCGTTCTGTGTGCTTACTGGCCCATTCAAGATGTTGACAGTTGCCTAGGCACAACAGTCTCTCTTAACTGCCTGTTGAGATTCTTTGTTAAAGCAGATTTGAACATCCAGGAATGGTAAACAGAACAAACATGAGGAATAGATTTTACAAATGATGTTGGATAATACAAAGTGGGAAAACAATACATTGATTCTAAGGTTCCAATAATCATCCACTGAAATTTGACTTTTTGATAGCTAAACAAGGAACCCCACCATCTCAGAAGACCTTGTTACAGAGAATCTGCCTACCTAACTATATTTTGTAGCTCTATTCATCATGGCTTTTCAGTGTTATTAACTTATGCTGTTTTCTCTGCTTTGCTGGGAATAGGCACTTTGTGTCCACTGATACTGGAGACAATATTTTATTTTCAGAAAGCTCAAGCCAATCTGAATGAGGGATTGCTGCTTCTAATATGTAAACTCAACCTTAACCCTCTGGTAAACAGGGTTATACAGAACTTGCAAAATCAGTTTGTCCAGAGGCGATAGACGACAAAAGAAACATGGAGATGCCTTGGGAACTGGTGCCTCTTTCAAATGCCTTTCAGCTCTCTTAAAGTGTTGTTGATATTCAGTCATATTAGCTTTCTAGCTTTGACATTTAGTGTGTTGGGTTTTCCAAATGTGCTACTTTCTCCACAATACTTTAAAGTTTCCATCCTCCTCTGGTGTAAACACATCTGCTTTGCTTCTAGCAAGTCTATTAAGCCAACAATAAATAAAACCAGAATAAAGCAAAAAAAGTTGGATCAGGAGCCAAAGTCAAGCACATGCATAGGATGTGGCAGGCCCTGGTATATCCAGAATTAAACGACTAAAGCTGGGAAATAGCCCTGACTGAGATCTTGGAGACTTACAGCCAATGAGATTAGATAACAGGAAGCCAGCTGAACCAGTGGCATGACTTACTATTTGGCAGCTTCAAATATTCAGCCCATAATGAGATATAAAAGAAGAGCTGGATATCTACCAGCTTAAAAACCTGACACACAAACGGTGCCATTTGGAAGTCATAAGAAACAAGGCAGGCTTCCTTTGAGCTATAAAAATAGCAACATAATAAGAGTACCTTATGCCAAATACCTTTTAGCAGCAAAATAAGTCAGAGGAATTATGGGGGTAGGTCTAAATATACAAAAGAGTGGGATTTCATTTGTGATCTAGCCTCCCAGATGGAACTGGATGACAACAGCTGTACTTTCCTATCTAAATAACACCTGAGCAGCTTGCTGTAAAAAGAGATAGAAGGACTACAGCTGGGGGTCACTGGTGGGATTTCTGATCTGAGAACTGGCATTGAATTCTTCTAATGGTTATTTTCAGTTAGAGGTAGAAGGGGGGAGCAATTATAGATTGCAGGGAGATGTGGGTTTTCACTGAAGCTATCTCTATAAATAGTGCTTCTGAGGAGGAGCAGCTTGAGAAAGAAATCAGAGAAAAAGAGAGGAATGATATGGAAAGTAAAAGGAGTGGGAAGGGTAACCGTGTGCTGTAATATTGACAAATACAACTTAGCCTTCCATTAACTCCATAAAGTATATGTGATTGGTGTGAATATTCTTTCTTAAGTGCTTCACAAGAACATTTTGTGTCTTCAACAGTAACCAGATGTCTGAGGAACCTTATAACAGGTTGAAGAATTCGGCTGCTCCAGCTATTGGGGGGAAAAGTTATCAAAGTTTCTGAATCTGAAGAGAATTACTGACAAATCTATTAGTGCTTACAACAGCATATCTTGCTTCAGAAAGGTAAATAAATGCTGAGAAAAAGTTGCTGTACAAAGTAAAAAAATAAAATAGAAGCTATCTGCCCAATCAAATTATATTAGAACTAGGAGCAAGGCCCATTGTGAAGAAAAATACAACAGGCTCTAGAAGGAGGCTCTGGGTGAGTGCCAGCCACCCTTGCTATTTTCCCACCCAAGTGAAGGCAGTGACTTCTCCCTTCCACCCCAAGGGGAGCTAATCTCTTCCATCTAGAGAGCAGTTGTAAATCTGAGTGATGTCTAGGGCCTCTCCAGAATGAAATGGCATTGTACCTGTCTGCATCATTCTCCTCTCCCCCCATGTGATCTGAACAACAACCCTGCAAGGCAGGTTAGGCTGGAAGTCTATGACTGGTCCAAAATCATCCAGTCAGCTTCCACAGCAAGAACTCGGGTCTGGCAGACACACTCTGAAGACCTAACTTGTACGTCCTCCTCAAACTCCACCACAGAATCTCCAGGAATTTCCCACCAATCGGGAAAGGTACCACTAAGGCTTCTGGGTGAGTACCCCCCCACCCCAGCCTGGCTGTCTTCCCACCCACCTAAATGAAGGCATTCACTCCCCCCCCCCCACCTCAAGGGGAGCTGATCTCTGCCATCTATTTGGAGACCAGTTGTAATTCTGAATGATCTCCAGCCCTCACCTGGAGATTGACAACAGTGGTTCCCCAGGAAGAAAGGCCTTTCCCTCAGAGGCCTGTAGTGATCCTTTATGAATTTCCCATCAACCTGGAAAGGTACCACAAAAGGTCTCTGGGCGAGTGCCCCCCAGCTTGCCTGTCTTCCCACCCAGTTAAGTGAAGGCATTAATTCTCCTCCCCACCTCAAGGGAAACTGGTCTCTGCCATGTATCTGGAGAACAATTGTAATTCTGAGAGCTCCAGCCCTCACCTGGAGATTAGCAACAGTGATTCCCTAGGAGGAAGGGCCTTTCCCTCAGAGGTCTGTAGTGATCCCTAAGGAATTTCCCACCCAACTGGAAAGGTCCCACTAAAGGCCTCTGGCCTAGTGCCCCCCCCCACCCTTGCCGTCTTCCCACCCACCTAAGTGAAGACATTAATTCTCCTCCCTGCCTCAAAGGGAGCTGATCTCTGCCATCTATCTGGATAGCAGTTGTAATCAGAGATCTCCAGCTCACACCGGGAGATTGGCAACAGTGGTTCCCCAGGAGAAAAGTCTTTTCTCTCAGAGGCCTGTAGTGATCCTTTAGGAATTCCCCACCAACCTGGAAAGATACCACTAAAGGCCTCTGGGAGAGTACCCCTTGCTGTCTTCCCACCCACCCATGTGAAGGCATTAATTCCTTCACCCCACCCCTGCACCTCAAGGGGAGCTGATCTCTGCCATCTGGAAGTTCCTGAGTTGCCAACCCTTCAGCCTCTAAGGCAAAGGACTGTCTCTGTTTACAGTGTGTGTGTGTTTAGAGGTGGGGGGAACCAAAGTAGCTGACATCATTCTCATTTCCCTCCCGCCTTCTATCTGAACAAAACTACCCTGTGAGGCTTCCCTATCTCCTTCTCAGACAACCATCTTGTGGTGAGGCTGAGGGGAGGAGGGAGTGAGGGTGTGAAAGACAGTAAAGGTGGGACTGCCATGTCCTCTGAGGCAGTGCCAGGCTCCCTGGCTATTGCAGTGGCTTTCTGAGGCTGTGTGTGCTGGGAGGCCATCTGTGTGGGCTGTTGATAGGGCCTTTTGTGAGGCTGCAGGAGCTCTGCAGCCCTTTCTGAAGCCACTTGACAGAGAAGAGCTAAGAAATGTGGCTGTCTCTGAGGTAAGACTGCTTCTGGCAGTTTGTTCTACATTCCTGGGCCTGAGTAGGCGGGGCAGGGAAGTCAGCCAACGGGATGCCAGAGATACTAACTGACATGTGATGGGCCAATCGTTTGTTCTCAAAATATTAGCGAATAGCTTTCCTCGGTTTGGCCATGGTGATAAGATAATTATTAATATAGATAATCTCTGAAGGTATGTTCACATACCCAACACTCTATTTGGATCTAGCCAGAACAAATCCAACTGCAAGATGGCAGGCTGGAGGCTGTCCATGTGTCCAGCAAAAATGATTTTCATGTGAACAGAACTAATATTTTAACGGTAGGAAAGGAACAGTGTGATCCTAAGCAAACACACACTCTTCTAAATCCTCTTGTCATTGAGGGTATAACTGTTTAAGACTGCACTGCAAATTACTTTTATGGAGCAGCAGTGATGTCCTGTGTTAAGAGCAATTCAGTAGCAGAACTATGAGTTTTGACATAATTAATACAGCGGAGATTACTTTCACAAGATCTTTAAGAGGCTGGATCCATTTAGAGAACGTGGGAGCTACCAAGTGAACTTCCTAAAAGTTCTATCTGCTTTCCAGGATGCTTCTACATGGAAATAGCAAAGGATGATAAACAACCATAAAAGATTCTTAAAGCAAAATCCCAAGGCAAAAACATTTATTCCAATGCCTCCTTGCTAGCTCTATTATTAAAGACAGCATGTTCCCCATTTTCCTGGCTGCAGTAGCCACTGTCTATTTTTAGAGTTGTGGGCATTGTTGATGTATTTGAAAAGCAACCTCATGCTTTTGTATACTGCTAGGAAGTTCTGTTAGCAATTTAGGAGGTTTATTCAAATATATAAAAACTAATTTAGGTCTCCGCATCTGGAACAACATGCATAGCTGAATTTTTTTAAACATGATATTGTGTTTTAAGTAATGCTTAGCAATTATGGAAGGCATCTTGAAGGGTCAAAGCATTTTGCATACATCTTCCCCATCATCTCTACAATATCCCTGTAAGGCAGAGAGTTCAATAGTTTGTGCTGATATTGTGAAGGGAGGTGGTGAAATATAAGACATGAGGTAGAGGTTTGTCTAAAACAGAGTTGTGATCTGGCTCAGTTGCCCAGGTTTTGGCCAGATTCTAGGCTTGCCAGCCAATGCGCAATACTAGCTAACTTTTAAAGCATATCTCTAGCCTTTGTAGATCTAGATGTATGAGACAAGATGTGTGGGCAGTATTCTGCACAAATATTTAGTGAGAAACAGGCCTGCTCCCACTTTCCATTTTTCTAGCCAATAATGGCAGTTACAGTTGAGATTGATGTATTTACTTCATTTCTATGGGGTAAGTTTTGCTATTCTCTGACAAGAAGCTTGAGCAAATTATTAGCTTATATGAGTGCATGTATGTGTGTGTGTTAAGTGCCATCAAATCTCTCCCGATTGATGGAGACCCTATGAATTAATGACCTCTAAAAATATCCTGAGCCTTGTTCAGGTCTTGCAATCTGAGGCCATGGCTTCCTTTTTTGAGTCAATCCATCTCATGTTGGGTCTTTGTCTTCCTCCTGCTGCCTACAGTTTTTCCTAGCATCACTCAGAAGTGATGTCATCATGTGGTGGATGTTGCACAGGGGATGCTCTGGGCAAACTCTAGGGTAAAACTGGCCTTAAACTAGAGTTTTGACCCCAAACCAGAGCAACCCTGTGCAATGTCTCTGATGTACATCACTTTTGGGTGATGTCATCTCTGTTTAGGGGTGGACTTTCCACCGCTGGGACCTGGGAGTTGTCAACTCTCTCTGCAGTACTGGGCTCTCCCTGGTCCCTCTGGTGTGCCTCAGACACTGGTCTTGGCTCCTGGGGCTCTTCCCCTGAAGACTCCAAGCCCTAGTCCAACTGGACTGGTCAGCAGAGGTCCTAACTAGGGGTGTGCAGGAAAAAATTGGGGGTGGGGGGTGGATTTGCATAAAATGGAGCCAAATATTTTAGGTGTTCCTGAAAACCAATACAGTACTATGTTCAGATTCAGTAAATATTCAGTATTCCCAAATATATTTGGCTCCATTATACCCTATGGGTTGTTATAGTCAATGGCAAAATCTCATTGAAGAAGAAGAATTGCAGATTTATACCCCGCCCTTCTCCCTGAATCAGAGACTCGGAGCGTTTTATAATCTCACAGACACCCTGTGAGGTGAGTGGGGCTGAGAGGGCTCTCACAGCAGCTGCCCTTCCAAGGACAAGTCCTGCGATAGCTATGGCTAACCCAAGGCCATTCCAGCAGGTGCAAGTGGAGGAGTGGGGAATCAAACCTGGTTCTCCCAGATAAGAGTCTGCACACTTAACCAAACTGGCTGTAGGGTATAGTCAGTGGACTCAAGGAAGGGGGCTTGAGATAGAGGCACCAGATTTACCATGTAGCTGCTGGAGCCTCTCCCCAAAAGAACCTATAAGGTTCAAAAAGATTGGAGCAGGGGGTCCAACTCTATGGGCACCAAAAGAGGGTTCCCTCACCCTCCATTGTTTTCAATGGGGAAAAAATAACAAGGCATACAAGCCCAGGTCCCAGAAAATTCCTGCAGTAAAAATGTGATAGTGGAATGGGGGGTGGGATTTTTGCAAGACCTGCTGCAGAACCAGTGCCAAAACTCAACTGGACTAAGATCAAATATAAGAATCTCTAAAGTATAAACTGAAGGGGGGGGGGGGATCATTTCTGCAAGGACAACAGAACCAGTGCAATGTACTAGTGCCCAGAAGTTGAACCCAGTGTCATTGTGCCAAATGTCAGCTCAACATGACTGACATCAAGCACAGAATCACAATCCAAACAAGGGGGAGAGGGGTTGCAAGGACAGCACAACCAGTGCAATAGTGCCTATCAGCACAGCTTAATGTTACTGGGCTTCTGAGTATTGGTCTGGTCTTGGTTCAGGTGGGCTAGTAAAAGTGCCTGCCCAACCTGCACTTTTGAGTGTTCTGCTGGGCTTCTACTGCCCTTGTTTCTGCCAAAAGTTAAAATATCCTTATGGGATTCTCTAGTGTGACGTTGGTTAGTTCAGTTGCTGCCACATTGGCACGGTTCTGCTGCTGGGCACTAGTAAATTGGCACTGGGTTCTGCTACTGGGCGCTAGTAGGTGGATTCTATTGCTGGGCACTAGTACATTGCACTGGTTCTGCCATCATTGGACCCAGCCATATTGGCAAATTATCAACTGGTGTCAAACTTACCTTTTTTGGGCAAGATTATTAGAGGGCGGTAGCAGCACAGTTACAGAGCTTTCTGGATGACACTTCTGTGCTTAACCCCTTTTAATCCGGGTTATGGGACAGAGACGGCTTTGGTCGCTTTCACAGATGACCTCCAGAGGCATCTGGATAGAGGTGGTTCAGCGGTACTGATGCTTTTAGACCTGCTGGCCACGTTCGACACGGTCAACCATCAGATACTGACCAACCACCTTGCTGATGTTGGGATACAGGGGCGCTCCTCCTTTCTCCAGGGTTGGAGACAAAATGTGGCAATAGGGGAGGAGCTATTCCAATGGCACCCACTTGTGTGTGGTGTGCCACAAGCGGAGTTCTGTCTCCGATGTTGTTTATTATCTACATGAGCCCCCTTGCCCAGATTGCCCAGAGGTTTGGGCTGGGATATCATCAGTACGCAGATGACACACAGCTCTATCAGTTGATGGGTGGCCAGTCCGACTCCTCCCCAGAATATCTGACTACGGCACTACAACCTGTGGTAGGGTGGCTCAGGCTGAGTAGACTGAAATTGAATCCAATGAAGATGGAGGTCCTGTATCTAAGTCATGGCAGACTGGGAGCAGAGGTCTCACTACCAACCTTTGATGGAGCACCTCTTACGTTGATGCCTAAGGTTAAAAGCTTAGGAGTGTTCTTGGACTAATCTTTAACAATGGAGGCCCAGGTGGCAGCCACTGCCAAATCAGCCATTTATCACCTTCGACTGATGGCAGTTGGTTCCCTACCTTGAACACAATGAATTGGCGACAGTGATTCATGCCACAGTCAAGATTGGATTACTGTAATGCCCTCTACATGGGGCTGCCCTTGTCTTAAACCTGGAAGCTTCAACTAGTGCACAGTGCTGCAGCCAGGCTGTTAATGGGCCTTCCCTTGTGGGAGCACATTCAACCTGTGCTGAAAGCGTTGCACTGGTTGCCCATTGCATACCGGGTTCGTTTCGAGGTGCTGGTTCTTACCTTTAAAGCCCTATGGCCAGGGACCTGCATACCTTAGGGACCGCTTTTCTCCACATGTTCTCCAGAGAGCACTTTGGTCAGGGTCACTATAATATAGTGGGTTCTTAGGCATTGGTGAGATGGTAGTGATAACAAGCTCTTTATTGAGTACAGCGTGGTGGTGGCTGCAATAACTGAACTAGAAAATGGGGCCTGCTGAGCCAACTATATACAATACTGTGTTCCCACGCTAGTGCGTGATTGGGCCATTCAAACCAGCCGGGGGTTTGTGATTGGAGCAGGGCAATTAGGATTTGGATCCTATTGCTCATTGTTCCTAAGTCCCCAAGTTCATCCTTCAGGCTCCAACGAGCCAGGCCAGAACACCATTTGGTCACACATGGATTCACATACATAACAGTATGCTTTTTTTTTAATGCCCTGTGTACATTTTAAACCCTGTTTGGTGCTTCATAAATAGCTAAAGTTAAAAGGGTATATAACTCTTGAGGTGGAGTGTGGAGGAGGCAATTATATTACGGTAAACTTAGATATGAAAACTATTAAAGGAAAGTTTATATTCTGCATAGATTTTACAAGAAGAGTAATGGTACAGGCACATTTTAATCTTTTCATTGAAGCAGAGAAAGTCTGTGCCAAGGAAACCCACATTCCACACTCAGTAAACTGAGCTTGTTCTGCATTCTGAGATACAGTGCAAATGAAAGTCATGGCCAGATTCTAAACAACCTCTTGAGGTGCACCCATTGGCTTCTGAATGCTCAATGGGGGACAGGCTTTGTAAGACACAATGGAAAAATGCATTTGGAATTTCTGCACTGTTTTCTAAGAAGGCTGATTTTACATTTGTCTGTGGACCCTGCCCACATCTCAGGAAAACTGCTGAAATGTAGCAAGGGCTGCTGAGAGCCACAACAGGCTCCTGGACAAAGATTCCCTCTGGGCCTTCTCATATGACATTCATCACAAAACAAGTCACTTAGCTTCCTGATACCATGAATAGAGTAATAATTATTCATTATGTAAGAAACAGTAAAAGGCAGAATAATTGTTTACTTTTAAAAATGAGAAAGCAGAATCAAAAAGACTCCCCTGCCAGAATACTGATATGCAGTATAAATTAAATACAGATTTGACCCATATCACCTGGAAAGAAGCCCATTGAATGATGTGAGACATTAGTCTCGCTCAAAAATTACCCAAATAAAAAAAAATACTTTAAAAATATTTATACTCATCCAAAACAAAAAGGCAAGCTCACAATAGTGTCAAGACAATTACTGGAAAAACTGGGGAGATATGAAAATCCATGAAGAGGAGACATGGTAGCTGAGTCTCCAGAAGATTTTTTTTATGGTGGCACAAGATTCTCCCCCCCCCTCCCAGTTTTTGCCACAACAGACTAAGATGTTTACTTAATTTGTGCCAAGTCCTGGTAGAAAAATACTTTTGGACATGCACAGAATACCTTCCCCTCAACACTGGAACACATCAGTAATTTAGTAGCATGCTTATAGACACAGTGGAAGCAGTGGGACTAGAATTATATTTTAATCCCTCTTGAACCTACTGGCAATAAAGTTCAGTGAGGCAGAAAAAAATTCCCACTCTTCCTTTTCTTCACAACATTAATTAGTTCATAAAACTTTATTTATATAGCTTTCCATATAAGCCTTCATAATTGTGTAAAAGAAATAGGGGCAGTTTTCCTCACCTATTTCCAGCCCAACTGATCCTGTTAAAAATTCCCTCATTACTAAGTATTCTGGGAATGCCTATTTTTGTTGTATCAGCCGCTAATGATTCTCATTATACTATCTTCTCAGTTCACATATCCTGTCTCTCAACATCTCTCTCTGTAGGTGTGTCTAATTTTGCAATTTTAGATTTACAGATACTAATATAAGAGGCACTTCTTAACATGGGATGAATGGCCTCTATTACACACAAAAAATGCAACAATAATCTTTAATAGAGGAGTAAGAAATCTATCTCAGTTTATACTTATATGTTTATCTAACCCTAAACAAGGAGCTAGCTGAATTAAAAGCACTGTGATCATTGGGATTGATATTGCTGACACTTTTTAAGTTTGTCACTTAACATGAAACTTAATGCTTGCACAGTTGTATTTCCGAAAAAAAGGAGGGGGCAAATATCATTGTACCACAAATATAATAACAAAAAAACCTGATTGCTTGAAATGTGTTTAGAATATAATTAAATCCTTTCTATTCTGGGGAAAACAGTTCTAACTTCTAATCTCAGACTTCATATATGCTTTAACTGAGTCTAAAACAAGATCCATTTTTTAAAAACCACTATTTAAGTTACAGTATTCTTTGCAGAATGCCAGAAAGACATTAACTCAGTGCCGTAGCTCTCAAGGGGCTGGAGGAGTGTGTGTTTTCTTGCATTTTTTATGGGCCCCCTCGCACAGCCTCTTCAGTAATTTTCCTTTCAGTGGGTGTTTTCAATGCAGACTAATGTCAGGCGTTGCTTTAACTCTGGTGATTCCCAAATCCAACTGCAGATCGTGTCTCCCTGAAACTAGCATTGTTGACGCCTTCAGAGCCATAAAAGTAACCATTTGCCAGCTCAATTGCTTCTTTTGTTCTCAGGCCTCTGTTGTGAGGGAGTAAGATAAAGGAGATTGTGAGCTGCTCTGAGACTCAGAGTATAGGGCAGGATATGCAATATCTTCTTCTTCTACTGAATCAGACAGGAATTGTTGGCACTTAACAGCATATCTCTCTCTCCCGGCTTGACTTCGCGAACGAAGATTTAAGAAGGGTGCAGTAGTCCACGTCTGCTGCAGGCTCGCTGGTGGCTGACAAGACCAATGCGGGACAGGCAATCCGGCCACAGTGGCTGCAGGGAAAAGTCTGATTTGGGGTTGGTGCTGTAGCAGTGTGATTCTTCCTCAATCTCCTTTTGTCCTCAAGACCAGCTATGTGTGCGTTCTCAAAGGAAGAGACAGCCTGGTGGATGGTGTGCCTCCATGCTTTGCGATCTGAGGCTAGGTCAGACCACTGGTGATGGTTGATGTGACAGGTGCCAAGGGATTTCTTCAAGGAGTCCTTGTACCTCGTCTTTGGTGCCCCTCTATTTCAATGGCAGGTGGAAAGTTCTCCATACAGAGCAATCTTGGGAAGGCGGTGGTTTTCCATCCTAGAAATATGCCCTGCCCAGCGCAGCTGCGTCTTCAACAGCAGTGCCTCGATGCTTGTAACCTCTGCCCTCTTGAGGACTTCAGTGTTGGTCACAAAGTCACTCCAGTGGATGTTGAGGATGGTGCGAAGGCAGCGCTGATGAAAGCGCTCAAGGAGTCGCAGGTGATGACGGTATAAAACCCACGATTCGGAGCCGTAGATGAGGGTTGTCATCACAACCGCTTTGTAAACATTGATCTTTGTGCCTTTTTTCAGATGCTTGTTGCTCTACACTCTTTTGTGCAGTCGGCCAAATGCACGGTTTGCCTTTGCCAGCCTGTTGTCAATCTCCTTGTCGATCTTGGCATCTGAGGAGATGATGCACCCCAGGTAGCTGAACTGCTGGACTGTCTTCAGAACTGATTCACCCACAGTGATGCAAGGAGGGTGATAATCTTCCTGGGGTGCAGGCTGGTGGAGAACTTCTGTCTTCTTCAGACTAACTTCTAGGCCGAATAGCTTGGCAGCCTCTGCAAAGCAGGACGTCATATGCTGCAGAGCTGATACCGAGTGGGAGACGAGTGCAGCATCATCAGCAAACATAGCTCTCAGATAAGTTTTTCCATTGTCTTGGAGTGAGCCTTTAGTCGCCTCAGGTTGAACAGGCTGCCATCAGTGCGATAGCGGATGTAGACACCATCGTCATCATCTAGATCTACTGTGGCTCTTTGAAGCATCATGCTAAAGAAGATCGTAAAGAGAGTTGGCGCGAGAACGCAGCCTTGCTTTACACCTGTGCCTATTGGGAAGGGCTCTGAGAGGTCGTTGCAGTGTCTGACTTGGCCTCGCTGGTCTTCATGTAGCTGGATGATCATGCTGAGGAACCTTGGGGGACATCCTAAACGTTCCAAGATTTGCCACAGGCCTTTCCTGCTAACGGTATCGAAAGCTTTGGTAAGGTCGACAAAAGTCACATATAGACCCTTGTTCTGTTCCCTGCATTTCTCTTGGAGCTGCCTGAGAACAAATACCATGTCGGTGGTGCTCCTGTTAGCTCTGAAGCCGCACTGGCTCTCTGGGAGGAGTTCTTCTGCAATGGCGGGCACCAGTCTGTTCATGAGTATTCTGGCAAGGATTTTGCCTGCGATGGAGAGCAGGGTTATCCCCCGGTAGTTGGAGCAGTTTGACTTTTCCCCTTTGTTCTTGTGTAGTGTGATGATGATTGCATCGCGAAAGTCCTGTGGTAGTTTGCCTTGTTCCCAGCAGGTGACAAGTACTTTGTGAAGTGTGCTATGTAGTACTGTGCCCCCATGCTTCCAGATCTCTGGTGGGATTCCATCAACTCCCGCTGCCTTGCCACTTTTCAGTTGCTTGATGGCTTTAACAGTCTCTTCTATGGTGGGGATCTCATCCAACTCTGTTTTCACTGGTTGAAGTGGGGTGAGGTGGATTGCTGAATCTTGAACTACGCAGTTGGCATTGAAGAGAACTTGAAAATACTCCGACCACCGGTTCGGTATGGATGCCTTGTCTGTGAGGAGCACTTGGCCGTCTGCACTATGCAAGGACTCTGAGCCTGATATGATGGGCCATATACTGCCTTGAGGCCTTCGTAGAACCCTCTTAAATCACCAGTGTCTGCACACAGCTGGGTTCTCTCTGCAAGCTTGGTCCACCACTCGTTCTGAATGTCTCGAAGCTTGCGCTGGAGGTTGCTACATGCAGCACGAAAGATTGCTTTTTTCCCGGGACAGGAGGGCTGAGCAAGATGTGCTTGGTAGGCAGATCTCTTTTTCGCTAGTAATTCTTGGATCTCTTGATTGTTCTTGTCAAACCAGTCCTTGTTCTTCCTTGTGGAGAACCCGAGGACTTCTTCAGAGATCAGCAGGATGGTAGTTTTTAGGTGTTCCCAGAGTGCTTCTGGAGAAGGGTCTGTGGGGCAACTGGGGTCCTCAATTCTTGACTGAAGTTTTGCCTGGAAGGCAGTTTTAACTTCGGCTGACTGAAGGCTGCCAACCTGAAGCTTCCTCCAAGGGATACCTCCTGGGTGTGGGTTTAAAGTGAAGACGGAGATTGCAGCGTACAAGACGATGATCCATATGACATTCCGCACTGGGCATTACTCGGGTGTGTAAGACATCTCGAAGGTCTCTCTGGTGCACCAGAATGTAGTCGATAAGGTGCCAGTGCTTGGACCGTGGGTGCATCCAGGTTGTCTTCAGGCTGTTCTTCTGCTGAAACATAGTGTTGGTGATGGTGAGCTGGTGCTCCGTGCAGAATTCTAGCAGGAGGCGCCCGTTATCATTGCAGTTGCCAATGCCGTGTTTGCCAAGTACTCCTTTCCAGGCTTCCGAGTCTTTACCTACTCTGGCATTGAAGTCGCCAAGGATGATCACCTTGTCCTCTGTAGGGGTCTTCCGTACGAGGTTGCGTAGATCAGCATAGAACTTGTTCTTTTCTGCAGGATCTGCTTGAAGGGTTGGGGCATACACACTGAAGAGTGTTGCATGCTGCTTGTTTTGAAGTGGGAGGCGCATGGACATGATGCAATCTGAGTGACCTGTTGGCAGGTTTTCGAGTTTGGAGGCAATGGAGTTCCTGACCATGAAGCCAATGCCAGAAAGGCAGCTCTCAGCCTTTGACTTACCCGACCAGTAGAGGGTATAGCCAGCACCATGTTCTTGAAGACTACCTTCCTCAGGGAAACGGACCTCACTGAGAGCTGCTATGTCAATATTCAACCTGAGAAGTTCGTGGGCAACTAGAGCAGAGCGTCGTTCAGGGCGACCACTGTCTACTGTGTCAAGCATGGTTCTGATGTTCCAACACGCAAGCTTTAGTCTTTGCACACTTTGTGAGGCAGGTGCATGCCTTTTCTTTGTTGTTATTTTTTGACCGCAAGTAAGGATGCCCGTTGACCGCGGCTAGCCAACTGCGGGGGGGAGGGGAGACGAGCTTTGTTTAGGCCACCTTTTCTAGGCCCCTCTCCATGTGGAGCAAGCAGTGCTGTCCCTAGATAAGGCTGCTTGGTCATTCAGGGTGCTGCCGAAAGATGCTTTCATCTCCGGGTCAGCATCAGGCGACCAATACCCTGAACCGCCTACATGCAGGATCGGGACTGCGGCTTCCAGTGGCATCTTCCACCTGCCGTTTCATCCCTTGCCCATTGCTGCAGGACTTGGTGTGTTGTGGGTTGTGGATGTGGATATGCCCTTCAGGCCTGCACAGAGGAGTTTTTAGGTGAAGCACAGTGTGTGCGGTACTGGCTCCACCCTTTCACCTTGGGGTCATCTGCCATGGCCCAGTAAGCCGGGACGCCGGCAGCGAGTCCTCCAGGTGGTAGGTGTTACATTAATGAGCTCTATCTGCCTGGGTTTGATGTTAGAGTTTTCCTTCTCTTGGCTGGCGAGGTTGGTGAGCCCAGCCTGCCCATCCAGTTATACCGCCGGACATTCGGTCGCACCATGACGTGGCAAACTCTGTGAGAAACGGGGGGGACCAGCGGGAAGGTGTTGCCACGGATGCAGTAATGCAGGAGAGGCCATTGCAGTGACCATCTGCCAGGCATAGCCGGTCAGTGACCACGCAGCGTGCACTACAACGGGAAAGGAGAGGCTATGTATTGCGCATACACTTTCCCTGGGGGGACAGGATACCCAAGAGGGAGCCCCCCCCCACTCCCCCTAACAGCCCCCCCAAATATATATGTATAACAGCATATACAGTGTTGAAAATGAACAGATGAGCAAGAATATCTTATGTGCAGTGATTGATTTGGCTTGGTTTGGGGAATCCGAGGTTTCAACTGTCAAAGTTTGTCTGTTCAGACAGAATTTGAATGGAAATCTTTGTTATATCCATATAAAAGGTTACAAGGACTATTTAAATGAATGAAGTCAGGATGCAAAGTTGCAATGTGCTTGTGAATGAATTCAATGTGCTTGTGAATGAATTCAAATTCAGGAAACTTAGTTTGGTATAAGGAACTGAAGCATTTCTGAAATGTGTTAATCCTCATTTAGCAATGAAATGTAATATTTGAGGAAATCTGTTTTTATGTTTGTAAAGAAGTGTATACATGCTGAGAGTCTGTTATCACAGGTACCCTGGGATGACTTCATTTGGCTTGGAGGTTCTGCAGGAATGATCCTGGTTTTATTCTCACATCCGTGTTACCTGTTGCATTTATGTGCTAATTTGCTGCCATTCATTGATTTTACAGGGCTATTTCAGCTCAATGCATCTTGGCTCTGCATGGCTGTTCCATAACAGCTACCCCTGGCCTCTCTTTTCCAAGCTGGACTTGAGGATATTTTATTTGATTGTTTGTATCTGAGGAAGTGTGTTTGCACACAAAAGTTTCTACTTTAAATAATACTTTGTTGGTCTTAAAGATGCCAGAGCATAATGATGTTCTGCTTCTGCCTGTGTGATTGTCCAGGGGGCACTTGGTTTTTGAGCAACAGGCACAAGAACTGCTATTTGAAGAAAGACCCAGCACATGTTCCCTAGGAGAGAATCCCTTGAATGTAGGGGCATATGATATATCAGGGATGGCCAATGTAAGAGCCACATGCAATAAATGTCATGTGTTTGGGAACCACAAGACATGAATGTCAGATATTTCAGAGCCGCAGGGAGCGGGGAGAGAAGGGAGGAAGGAAGGCAAATAGATTGAGGGAGGAAAGGTTGGAAAGAAAGTAACTTTAAATGCATTCTCCAAGCTGCTAGCTTTGTTGACTTGGGAAAGTGTTTTAAAGAGAGAAATGCCTTCTCCAAGTTGGCCAATGGGGCAGTTGGGGCTTTGAGAGCTACACAATATGTGTGAAAGAGCCATATGTGGCTCCTGAGCCACACTTTGGCCATCCCTGTGATATATGGTGGTCCAGACCTTACTTTGGAGTTGACTACTACTTTAATAAAGTATAACAAATTTGAAATATTAGTGTGCAGTAAACCACTTTTATTTGTAACAATAACAGCCCTGAAACATTTTTATGCAATAACCCACTGGTATTTATTATTTATTTATTGGTTATTTGTAAGTATAAGCACGGTGTGACAGCTCCACACAGTCATCTAATAGCAGGCCCCACTTGGGCCCCCTGAGCAAGAAGTTGCTAGCTACGAGGCTGCATTAACTACTCCATTATTTCACCTTTATGACCACTGAAACAGATCACCATACATGAAAAGGGTAGAGGGAGGAGAAAATAATCCTTTCGTTGGGAAATATTAACTTGACTGATCTTAGTATTAAGAGGATTGCTGTTCATAATATGTTCATAACATAAGGGAAAAGGTATAATGGAAATATCTAGAGATTAGCTTTTTTAAAAATGAAAGCTAGGAATTCAGAGAATCTGAAACACATGGGCCCTATAATTTTGTCTCTTCATCTGCTCCCCCGGGGGCCCTGAATGGCAATTAGGTAACTGGTGGAGGTGGAGAACACTGTCACGCTACCCTTGCATCCTCAATTAGTGAGACGTTCTAGAGGCTGCACTTCCAACTTTGATTGCCTTTGGATGAAAGAACACTGATGGTGTTTTTGTAGGTTTCAAAATATTGCCTTTGTTTACAGTACAGAACAGAGGAAGCAACTATCACATCTGCTGTCCCACAGCAGGTCATGACAGCATACATGATGCCTTCCTTCATTTTATCATCACAGCAACCCTGCATGGGTAGGTCAGGCCACAAGACTGATTGGCCCCAGGTCACTAAGTAAACTTCACAAGACAGTGCGGATGTCTCTCTAGACACAGTCCAACATTGTAACCACTTAATGAACAAAGTGACTTAGAGACTGTCTCCTGACAACTAGCTGCCACTGAGGAGCTACTATATTTATTGGAACATTTGCAATCTTTTGTCATATGTCTTGGCTCCCATTCAATGAGTTAACGCTAAATCAGAGTGATAGACCCATTCACTGTAAGTTCTCAAGCAGCAAATCCATAACACCAACTACTGCTAAGAGCTAAATTTGACTACTTGTACCCTAGCATTCAAAATATCACCCTTATATTCCATGTAAGGGATTCAATTTCTGATTGCTCAGCCAGAATGTTTTAAACTCAGCTTTTCCCAACTTCAAATAGGTGTATATTTCTGGCAAAAGTAACCTGGTTTTCCAGCATGACATATTATTTCACAAAACAGCTTGAGATAACAATGAGGTGGAGAGATCAAAAAGAAGATCGAAAATGACGTGTCAAAACACCAGAAGTCTACAAATTAGGCTTTAAGTGTCCAATTAGGAGACTGTGTGACTGAAAATTATAAATCTGTTTGTCATATTTTACAGACTAATTTGTCTTCACTGAGCAGTTCTAGTAGTTAAAATAGTGATGACTGTACATTTCAAAGGGTCTAGACGGGCTGGATTGTAATGGGTAAATTGTTAGAAAGCACTTTTAACAGTTTCCTGTAGAGCTGGATAGCAACACCGAATTTAGTGAATAAGCAGTTTGTGTCATTGTAAGCTACTGCGATGTGCTGTTTAGCATGTTGAAAATGTATGTGAAATCTGCATTCAAATCCTGTGAAGTCAAGTGGACCACCTGGCCAATTCACCCAGTACAAAGTCTGAGTGGCCTTTATGGCCTATCCACCTTGCTTTCATTGTTCAGACATTCTCTGGGAGTTCTGTGCTTAAAATGTAATTCTCCAATGCACATGACACCACTATGGCATGCAGGAAAAGGTGCTATTAGCCAGGGGTGTCCAATGGTAGCTCTCCAGATGTTTTTTGCCTACAACTCCCATCAGCCTCAGCCATTAGTCATGCTGGCTGGGGCTGATGGGAGTTGTAGGCAAAAAACATCTGGAGAGTTACTGTTGGCCACCCCTGCTATAAGCCATCCCCTGCACCATTTTTCCAACTTGAAAGAGCCCCAGGATGTTGCTATGAGGCTGATGGGCCACTTCAGGCCAGGTAAAAATGTCCCTCCCAATTATTATACTTCAGATATTGAGATCAAATAGGCATGCTTGGTGAGCAGACTTCCTAGCGGCATCCACTTATATGTGGAGTGCCACAGGGAGCCACTCTCTTGCAAATATTATTTAACATCTGTATGTGCCCCCTTGCTGAGATTGCCTGAGGTTTTGGGCTGGGTTGCCGCCAGTGCACTGATGACACCCACCTCTATCTGTTGATGAGTGGCCGGCCAGTCGCCGCCCCTGAACAGTTGTCTGAGGCATTGAGAGCCGTGACTGGGTGTTTACAACAGAGCTGGCTGAAATTGAATCCAGCTAAGACGGAGGTCCTGTACTTGAGTCAGGGTGGGTATGGGCATCGAACTCCCAGCTTTGGACGGTGCCACATTGGTGCCAACCCAACAGGTGAAGAGCTTAGGAGTGACCTTGGATGCCTCCCTTTCCATGGAGGCCCAGATCAGATGGTTGCCAGGTCTGCCTTTTGTTATCTTCGGCAGATCAGGCAGCTAGTACCATATCGATCCC
Organism: Heteronotia binoei; assembly: GCF_032191835.1. NCBI lineage: Eukaryota > Metazoa > Chordata > Lepidosauria > Squamata > Gekkonidae > Heteronotia > Heteronotia binoei. Next base: position 210,972,971 of record NC_083223.1, read on the forward strand.
CCCAGGACCTGGCTACAGTGATCCATGCAATGGTTGCTTCCAGACTAGACTACTTTAACTCGCTCTACGCTGGCTTACCCTTGAGACTGGTCCGGAAACTGCAGCGGGTGCAGAATTCAGTGGCTCGCCTGTTGATTGCCTTTATGGGTGGGCATTCGGCCGGCACCCCGCAGTCTGCACTGGCTGCCCATCGAATACCGGATCTGCTTCAAGGTTTTAGTTCTAACATTTAAAAACTTACGCGGCCTGGAACCAACATACCTGCAAGACTGTCTCTTTCCATATATGCCCAGAAGGTCATTACGTTCAGCCTCCCAACATCCATTGGCTGTCCCCGGCCCAAGAGACACCCGCCTTGCCTCAACTAAAGCCAGGGCTTTTTCAGTCCTGGCCCCAACCTGGTGAAATCAGCTCCCTATTGAGATCCAGGCCCTACCAGGCTTATTAGCCTTCTGTAAAGCCTGTAAAACGGAGCTGTTCTGCCAGACTTTTAACTGAGGCTGCGGGCATCTATTCTTGATCTGCTTGGCCTCCCCAGCCAGCACTGTCATCTGTGCTAGGAAATGGAATAAAAACTGCCATGATGTGAGATGGCTAGGTTGGGCAATATGTGAGGACATGGTAATCTGAGTGCTGTTGAGTTGTCTGTTTATAGAATGCTTTTATTGTATTTTATTGTTTTATCATATGTTATACTCTGCCCTGAGCCCTATGGGGAATGGGTGGAATAGAAATATACTAAAATAAATAAATAAAATTGTGTGGTTACAGAGATAAGGCTTAGAGCATTCAAAACATAAAGTTAAATAAATGAAAAAAAAGATGTTCAAGCATTAGGCTGAGCAAGGCTACAAAGAATAGGTGAAAATATTCACTCTCTTTCCCTGCGCTTGGTACTTATCCTAAACCATATTTAATTATGACAAGCTAGTCTTATATGAAGTTGCAGTCGTTTTAAAGTTCAGCATTACCTCAGTTCTCAGAGGTAGGTGTTCTCCCCATTGTTCCTTGTCATGTGCACAAGATGGAGTCTCTTAGAAGGCTTATGCCTTCCTGTTCACAAGCTGTATGATAAGAGAGAACTTCTTCCCATGTCATGGGAATTTACAATCTATCACTGGAGGGTCTCCCCCACCCCAGTCAGGGCCGGCCCTAGACTGTCTGGCTCCCTAGGAAAGGCTAACTCCTGGTGTGTCCCCCCACCCCTGCACTGATAATGTCACTGAGTCACATGGGGTGCCCAATTTGGCGCACCCAGAAGGCCAGTGCCCTAGGCAATTGCCTAATTCTTCTCCACATAAGGGGAAGAGAAAACTTTCTAGTCATTTGGCTGTCCCCCTCTCTGTCCCTTTAGGTGTGACAAGCTGTGAGGTAGTAAAATAATATCCTGCTTTAACCAAAACCATTAGCATATGTACGCATTCAGGTACCCAGTTCTTGAGGCTTGATGGTTCATTCCTTTGCCACTTCCTTTCTGACAGCTATGAGTCTGCAACTGTGTCCCATCTCATAAACAGAATGTAGCCCCAATGGTAGAATTGTTGGGGTGAATTCTAGGGTGTAGACATTTTTTCATACCAATCATAAGTCATCTGTGCATTTACTATAGAAGAAGGGATCAGGAGCTGCATGCTATCCTAGCCTCCAATGTCTTCATATTTAGTATAACTGGGGAATATGTAAAGACTTTCAGAGGCATTTCATTCCCCGACCCCCATGTCCTCTTTCCCTTTTCTGAAAGTTCCTATGGTCTCTCTACTTTTCCTGCTTCCTTCCATCCATCCCACCCATCCACCAGCCTACCTACCTTTATCTGCCTCCCATCTTCAAGCTTCCTTCCTTCCTTCCTTCCTTCCTTCCTTCCTTCCTTCCTTCCTTCCTTCCTTCCTTCCTTCCTTCCTTCCTTCCTTCCTTCCTTCCTTCCTTCCTTCCTCCCTCCCTTCCTCCCTCCCTTGATATTAAACCACAGCCCCTGATGCCAAGCCAGTCAGAACTGCATTCGTGTGTTTCTGCTCAAAAAAGCCCTGATTGTAGGTATATCTATGTATCTAGCCCTCTTTTTTCTACAGCCCCACCACCAAACTATAAACCTAAATTGAAGTTTCTCGGTGCTATACTCAAACTCTTAAATACACAGAATCATTTTTTATACAAATTCCAGTATTTGTTGCTTCATGTCCTGATAACATTTATGGTTACTCCAATAGTCCGATACAATACAAATAATTTTCATGTATCAGCAAATTTAGCAGCAGACCAACTTTTCCAAGCACCTATAGAATGCTATGTTGTTCACTGTCCATGTGAACCATATGTTGTTTAACCACAGTCCCAAAGATGGCACCAACTGATCCTTCCATTTCTGCGCCAATGTCAATAACTGAGATAATGAACACATCTGAGGCCAATTTATACTAAAGGGGCAGTCACTCAGTAAGTAGATCTTCAGTGAACAAATAAATGTACATTACAAACCAATTTCAGTTTCATTATGCACACTGTTCCAATATTTTTACAATAAAGCATTTTCAAAAAGTTCGCTCTGATCCCAACATTTAATGACACTTTCGAAACACTATAAAATGTTTTCCCAGTTCCTCCATTGAGAAGGGCAGACGTAGATCAGTTTCCCACCTAATTTTACAATTCCACCTTAACTTCCCCTCCAACTGAAGACCTGCATACATTTTTGCCAAAAGCCCTCTGGGATGACTTTGCCAGCCCAATTCAGTACCTTTAAATGATTGAAATACATTCATAGTCCTTAATTATGACAACATATCATGTCTCAGCTGAAGATATTGAAATATGGGGATTTGTCCTGAAACTCTACTCTTTAGTTCCTCCAGAGTAAAAAAATGAAAATAAAAATCTCTTTCCTCTCAGGTCAATGAATTTTACTAATCCTACTTGAACCCACCAATCAAAATTTTAGTCTTATGTCCTAATCTAGTACCAAATCCATTTTTTTAAAAAATACTCCTTTTATCATTCAGGGAGTTGGGGGTTAACCCCCTATGTTTTATTTTTATTTTTTAGATTTCAGATCTTAATGCAAACTTCTTGGAGCATTTTTTTTAGTTTTGTTGAAAGATCTGTCTTGTCTGTTCATGACTCCAGTCTCCAGATTTAAGTATCCACAGATATGGCCAGGTTGAGAAGCAGATACATTGATGATGATGTGTTAACTCATGCTGTTGGTCAAAATTCGAGACTTCTGCAGAATGTATGGTTCTGATTGCATAGAGCCAATGCACTTACATAGAAGTTCACTGCAGATGTTCAACCAAATTGGAAATTATTGGGCAGAGAGCCAAGTGGCATAAAGCTTCCTTTCCCATTTGAGTACGTTTGTTGGTGGCAAGCTGGGAGCTAGATCCTCACTGGGCAGTTTTACAGGCTTTCAATAGACCCAACCTTGCTCTGCTCTCAGACCTGCCACTCACTGTTCAGCAGCTGCTGGAGTCTGATGATGATGTGGCAGGCAGGTCTGATGTTTGGCCCATGGGCAATCATACAGTCAAAAGGAGTGTTCTTGCCTGCTGAACTTGCCTATTATGACGTTTGCAGCATCCTTGCAAATGAGGAGGAAAAGCCCCTTTTGACCCTTTGTGAGCCACAAATGACAAAAATACCCTATGACAAGGAATCAGTGAATGTTTCCTGTATTTAAATCAATATTTTGAGCAAAGTTTCAATTTTCCATTTTTCTCCCCTGGTGTTATAGTTTGTTTGTATGCTTGTTATATGGTGGTTGTATTCAGTTTATAGGACATCTGTATATTTAATATTCAGCCAATAGTTCTAAAGAGCTTGCGGATGTAATTTCTGAGCCTCTGGCTATTATTTTTGAGAATTCTTGGAGAACAGGAGAGGTGCTGGAAGATCGGAGGAGGGTGAATGTTGTCCCCATCTTCAAGAAGGGGGAAAAGGAGGATCCGGGTAACCACCGACCCATCAGCTTGACATCTATACCTGGAAAAATTTTCAAACAAATAATCGAACAGTCAGTCCTGGAACATTTAGAAAGGATAGCTGTGATTACTAAGAGCCAGCATGGTTTTCACAAGAGCAAGTCATGTCAGACTAACCTGATCTCTTTTTTTTTTTTGAGAAAGCGACTACCTTGCTGGATCAGGGGAATGCTGTAGACATAATTTATCTTGATTTCTGTAAGGCTTTTGTTAAGGTTCCAGATGCTATCCTTGTGGACAAGTTGGTAAAACGTGGTTTGGATCTTGTTATTGTTAGGTGGATCTGTAACTAGTTGACAGATCACGCCCAAAGAGTGCTTATGAATGGTTCCTCATCCTCTTGGAGAGGAGTGACAAGTGGAGTGCGTCAAGGATCTGTCCTGGGACCTGTTTTGTTCAACGTCTTTATAAATGATTTGAAGGAATCGAGGGAATGTTTATTAAATTTGCAGATGATACTTAATTGGGGGGGGGGGGGTTGAAAATCCAGTAGAAGATCAAAACAGGATACAGGATGACCTTGACAGGCTGGAAGACTGGGCTAAAACCAGTGAAATGAATTTTAACAGGGTTAAATGTAAAGTTCTGCATTTAGGTAGGAAAAATCCAGTGCATGTCTATAGGATGGGGAAAACTTGTTTTAGCAGTATTATGTGCGAAAAGTATCTAGGGGTCTTAGTGGACCATACGCTAAACATGAGTCAACAGCCAGTCTGTTGTAGTGGTTAAGTGTGTGGATTCTTATCAGGGAGAACCGGGTTTGATTCCCCACTCCTTCACCTGTGCCTGCTGGAATGGCCTTGGTTAGCCATAGCTATTGCAGGAGTTGTCCTTGAAAGGGCAGCTGGTGTGAGAGCCCTCTCAGCCCCAACTACCTCACAGGGTGTTTGTTGTAGGGGGAGAAGATATAGGAGATTGTAATCCACTCTGAGTCTCTGATTCAGAGAGAAGGGCAGGGTATACATCTGCAGTCTTCTACAGTGTGATGTGGTGGCTAAAAAGGCAAATGCAGTTTTGGCCTGTATCAACAGAAGTATAATGTCCAGATCGCGTGAAGAGATGGTATTGCTTTACTCTGCTCTGGTAAGACCTCACCTGGAGTATTGTGTTCACTTTTGGGCACCACTTTTTAAGAAAGATATAGACAAGCTGGAATGAGTCCAGAGGAGGGTGACAAAGATGGTGAGGGGTCTGGAGACCAAGTCCTATGAAGAAGGTTGAAGGAGCTGGGGACGTTTAGCCTGGAGAGGAGGTGGCTGAGAGGTGATATGATCACCATCTTCAAGTACTTGAAGGGCTGTCATATAGAGGATGGTGCAGAATTGTTTTCTGTGGCCCCAGAAGGTAGGCTCAGAACCAATTGGTTGAAATTAAATCAAAAGAGTTTCTGGCTCAACATTAGGAAGAACTTCCTGACCGTTAGTGTGGTTCCTCAGTGGAACAGGTTTCCTCAGGAGGTGGTGGGCTCTCCTTCCTTGGAGGATTTTAAGCAGAGGCTAGGTGGCCATCTGACAGCAATGAGGATCCTTTGAATTTAAGGCGAGGTATTTGTGAGTTTCCTGCATTGCGCAGGGGGTTGGATTAGATGACCTTGGAGGTCTCTTCCAACTCTAAGATTCTATGATTCAAGGATATACAGATAATATACGAATAATGCATCATCCCTTTGTATTGGTGCATAAATCATGTTGAAAAATACATATGTTTTATGAGAAACTTTTTTGTGAGGAAACAGAAAAGAGCAGGAAAATAAAATATCACATTTTCACTCTGCACTTGGGAGAAGTGCAATTTAAATAGGGATTTTCAAGCCTAAACTGCAGGGATGAGAAACTTGAAATCATCTCTATGATGATGTGTTGAGCCCAATGAGATGCTTTGCAATTTCCAAAAGAATTTACACTTCTAACAGTTATGCAGCCCCTTTAAGCACATAAGCAGAAAGTTTCTCATTTTTCAAAGGACTAAATGTAATATTATTCAGATTGCTAAACTACAATTTCCAGTGGCCAATTTGTAGCTCACACTCACAGCTAGTACAATTTTCAAATGAAATGTAACTCTAAGCTGGTCCAACTTTGCTTCTAATACTAAAAACATAAATCAAACCTTTAAAAGCCTCAGCAGGCCAGATTGCTTGATAAGATCTCAAAAGGTGTTTGCAGGATGACAAAACTTCAAAAGTCCATCAGTATTACAGCAGGGAAATAGGGTTCAATCAGATGGACCTGCTTCACTGTTTCTGATCCTTTTTCCTATTGGAGAACTGTAAAGTGGCAGGAACCCCTGGCTGACTTGTCTAAATTCTTCAGTGATAGGGCTTTCCTGCTAGCATAAAGAAATAACAAAGAACATATTGCAAGGCTTGTTAGATGCGCATATTCTAAAACTACACGAACAGCCCTCAAAATTCTGTCTTAGATCATTAAGCAGCTGACACAAAACATTTCCCTTTCCTTTTGTTTTTTCTCTTCTCTTTTTATTCCTTACTTTGGCTCTGATTTGGGCTGGAAAATTAGACTTATTTTAAAAGTCCCTAATTAAAGGTGAGGCACATCAAAGCACAATGCTGTTGTTTGATCTAGGGAGACTGAAATAGCATTAAAAATAAAGAATCCTGCGTTGAACAAAGGAGAAGCAAAACTGAAATGAGGAAACAGCAAAGATGAGAATACCAAAATCACCAGTAATGTCTGAATGAACAGAAATGTTGCAAAAGAAAGTCCATTCCGCTCACCTCTACCTCATGGCTTGCATTCAGTGTACCTGAATGGAACGTCTGCAAATGACTAATTTAAATTCTTTCAAAGGGCTGTACTATAGTAGACAGAAGGATGAATGTGGACTAGGAGACCTAGGTTTACACCCCCATTGAGCCATGAATGGCAGTGTACTGATCACCACGTGCTGCTTGATCCTATGTTACATAGGCTTTCCTGGGCTCTGCCATGCATACATTCCTCCTTCCATCTGCTGGGTAACATCATACCCACTATGTCTTTCCATTCTAACAGCCATGTCTGAGAAATCCCATCCCACCATCAGAGTGGGATCAACTGAAGAGCCCTTGCGGATTGAAAAACCATATACTGGTATCCCACTTCTCGAGTGTTTAATCTTTGCATGTAGATAAGCTCTAAGAGTTACAGCAGGATCATCATCATGCTCCGATTTGTGCTGTGGCTTATAAGAAGAGCAATACAGTATTTTCATGTAGTGCATCAAAGGGTAGTTAATATGTTGCATGAAATCCATGTCTTTAAAAATGATAAATCTAGGTCATCATTTATAGTTTGCTTTTTAAAACAGATGCACATCCTTATTCACTTCAGTAGATTTTTGAGTAGCATATGACCCACAATGCCTTCAATAGCCACCCTCAGTAATTAGGCAAAGCTAAGAATAATTGTCAACAGGAAATGGAGAATCTGAATATTTCACAGTAGCCATTCCCAGAAGCTTCTTCTTCAGAAATATGTGGTAAAGATGTGACTACCATTTCGTCTGTGAAATTTGTGGTTAATTTGGAAGGTTCAAAGGCTTCTCTATGTGTGATTTCATAGGACCTGGAAGACAGATGAGTATGTCATTGTTTTCCAGTTTTGTAGTGTTCCTCTAGGCTGGAGAACATTGTCATGAGGGAGCGATGTGCTAGATAGTATTTAATAATTATTTTTAGCACTTCTCAGTAGTAAGTAGCCCTGGAAAACTTCAATGTGTGTGGACTCAGAATCTGATACTACTACTACTACTACTAGGATTTTTAAATGTCCTTCCCAGAAACCATGGTTCAGAATGATTTTCTGTAGTATAACACCAGCAAAACAATTCTTTTTCTTGGTTTTAACAATTTTCTTGGTTTTAAGAAAGCAACAATAAACATTGAGTTTTAGAAGAAAACCAGATAGCATCCAAGTCCTGATGGTGTTGCTGTCTCATGGAGGTGGAGGGTGGGAGTGTGAGGTGGAAGTGTGTCTGGCCTCAACCAAATATCTGGTGGAACAACTCTATCTTACAGGCTTGTGGAACCAGAATAAGTCCTACAGGGCCCACATGGAACTTGGCAGAGAGTTCTACCAGGTTGGGGCCAGGGCAAAAAAAGCCCTGACTGTGGCCAAGGACAGCTGGATGTCTCTCAGGCCAGGGGCAAATGTTGATCAACAGAGTTTGTCACTGTGAAGAACTGGTCAGGGTCAGCTTGAGAGGGTGACCACTATAAATTTTTCCTGTGTCGCCTTCCCTCAGTACCTGAGACACATTCACAGAAATCCTGTCAGAAATATATAAAGACTAGGCACCAGACGTTTTAAAGTCAAAACCCAAAAAAGAATATTTATTGGTTCACAAAAGGTAAGGAAGAGGGATAAAATAATATTGATTAACTGTTATAAATAAATCAGTTGGCAGGTAGGTGAGGCTTTTAAAGGCTTGATTTATGTTTTTAGTATTAGAAGCAAAGTTGGACCAGCTTAGAGTAATATTTCATTTGAAAATTGTACTAGCTGTGAGTGTGAGCTACAAATTGGCCACTGGAAATTGTAATTTAGCAATCTGAATAATATTACATTTAGTCCTTTGAAAAATGAGTGACTTTCTGCTTATATGCTTAAAAGGGCTGCATAACTGTTAGAAGTGTAAATTCTTTTGGAAATTGCAAAGCATCTCATTGGGCTCAACACATTATCATAGAATGATTTCAAGTTTCTCATCCCTGCCATTTAGGCTTGAAAATTCCTATTTAAATTGCACTTCTCCCAAGTACAGAGTGAAAATGTGATATTTTATTTTCATGCTCTCTTCAGTTTCCTTACAAAAAAGTTTCTCATAAAACATACGTATTTTTCAACATTATTTATGCACCAATACAACAGGATGATTCATTATTCGTATATTATCTGTATATCACTGAATCATAGAATCTTAGCGTTGGAAGGGACCTCCAGGGTCATCTAATCCAACCCCCTGTGCAATGCAGGAAACTCACAAATACCTTGCCCTAAATTCAAAGGATCCTCATTGCTGTCAGATGGCCATCTAGCCTATGCTTAAAATCTTCCAAGGAAGGAGAGCCCACCACCTCCTGAGGAAGCCTGTTCCATTGAGGAACCACACTAACGGTCAGGAAGTTCTTCCTAATGTTGAGCCGGAAACTCTTTTGATTTAATTTCAACCAATTGGTTCTGAGCCTACCTTCTGGGGCCACAGAAAACAATTCTGCACCATCCTCTATATGACAGCCCTTCAAGTACTTGAAGATGGTGATCATATCACCTCTCAGCCACCTCCTCTCCAGGCTAAACATCCCCAGCTCCTTCAACCTTTCTTCATAAGACTTGGTCTCCAGACCCCTCACCATCTTTGTCACCCTCCTCTGGACTCATTCCTGCTTGTCTATATCTTTCTTAAAAAGTGGTGCTCAAAAGTGAACACAATACTCCAGGTGAGGTCTTACCAGAGCAGAGTAAAGCAATACCATCACTTCACGCGATCTGGACATTATACTTCTGTTGATACAGGCCAAAACTGCATTTGCCTTTTTAGCCACCACATCACACTGTAGAAGACTGCAGATGTATACCCTGCCCTTCTCTCTGAATCAGAGACTCAGAGTGGATTACAATCTCCTATATCTTCTCCCCCTACAACAAACACCCTGTGAGGTAGTTGGGGCTGAGAGGGCTCTCACACCAGCTGCCCTTTCAAGGACAACTCCTGCAATAGCTATGGCTAACCAAGGCCATTCCAGCAGGCACAGGTGAAGGAGTGGGGAATCAAACCCGGTTCTCCCTGATAAGAATCCACACACTTAACCACTACAACAGACTGGCTGTTGACTCATGTTTAGCGTATGGTCCACTAAGACCCCTAGATACTTTTCGCACATAATACTGCTAAAACAAGTTTTCCCCATCCTATAGACATGCATTGGATTTTTCCTACCTAAATGCAGAACTTTACATTTATCCCTGTTAAAATTCATTTCACTGGTTTTAGCCCAGTCTTCCAGCCTGTCAAGGTCATCCTGTATCCTGTTTTGATCTTCTACTGGATTTTCAACCCCCCCCCCCCCCAATTAAGTATCATCTGCAAATTTAATAAACATTCTCTCGATTCCTTCAAATCATTTATAAAGACGTTGAACAAAACAGGTCCCAGGACAGATCCTTGACGCACTCCACTTGTCACTCCTCTCCAAGAGGATGAGGAACCATCCATAAGCACTCTTTGGGCGTGATCTGTCAACTAGTTACAGATCCACCTAACAATAACAAGATCCAAACCACGTTTTACCAACTTGTCCACAAGGATAGCATCTGGAACCTTAACAAAAGCCTTACAGAAATCAAGATAAATTATGTCTACAGCATTCCCCTGATCCAGCAAGGTAGTCGCTTTCTCAAAAAAAAAAAAGAGATCAGGTTAGTCTGACATGACTTGCTCTTGTGAAAACCATGCTGGCTCTTAGTAATCACAGCTATCCTTTCTAAATGTTCCAGGACTGACTGTTCGATTATTTGTTTGAAAATTTTTCCAGGTATAGATGTCAAGCTGATGGGTCGGTGGTTACCCGGATCCTCCTTTTCCCCCTTCTTGAAGATGGGGACAACATTCACCCTCCTCCGATCTTCCAGCACCTCTCCTGTTCTCCAAGAATTCTCAAAAATAATAGCCAGAGGCTCAGAAATTACATCCGCAAGCTCTTTAGAACTATTGGCTGAATATTAAATATACAGATGTCCTATAAACTGAATACAACCACCATATAACAAGCATACAAACAAACTATAACACCAGGGGAGAAAAATGGAAAATTGAAACTTTGCTCAAAATATTGATTTAAATACAGGAAACATTCACTGATTCCTTGTCATAGGGTATTTTTGTCATTTGTGGCTCACAAAGGGTCAAAAGGGGCTTTTCCTCCTCATTTGCAAGGATGCTGCAAACGTCATAATAGGCAAGTTCAGCAGGCAAGAACACTCCTTTTGACTGTATGATTGCCCATGGGCCAAACATCAGACCTGCCTGCCACATCATCATCAGACTCCAGCAGCTGCTGAACAGTGAGTGGCAGGTCTGAGAGCAGAGCAAGGTTGGGTCTATTGAAAGCCTGTAAAACTGCCCAGTGAGGATCTAGCTCCCAGCTTGCCACCAACAAACGTACTCAAATGGGAAAGGAAGCTTTATGCCACTTGGCTCTCTGCCCAATAATTTCCAATTTGGTTGAACATCTGCAGTGAACTTCTATGTAAGTGCATTGGCTCTATGCAATCAGAACCATACATTCTGCAGAAGTCTCGAATTTTGACCAACAGCATGAGTTAACACATCATCATCAATGTATCTGCTTCTCAACCTGGCCATATCTGTGGATACTTAAATCTGGAGACTGGAGTCATGAACAGACAAGACAGATCTTTCAACAAAACTAAAAAAAATGCTCCAAGAAGTTTGCATTAAGATCTGAAATCTAAAAAATAAAAATAAAACATAGGGGGTTAACCCCCAACTCCCTGAATGATAAAAGGAGTATTTTTTTAAAAAATGGATTTGGTACTAGATTAGGACATAAGACTAAAATTTTGATTGGTGGGTTCAAGTAGGATTAGTAAAATTCATTGACCTGAGAGGAAAGAGATTTTTATTTTCATTTTTTTACTCTGGAGGAACTAAAGAGTAGAGTTTCAGGACAAATCCCCATATTTCAATATCTTCAGCTGAGACATGATATGTTGTCATAATTAAGGACTATGAATGTATTTCAATCATTTAAAGGTACTGAATTGGGCTGGCAAAGTCATCCCAGAGGGCTTTTGGCAAAAATGTATGCAGGTCTTCAGTTGGAGGGGAAGTTAAGGTGGAATTGTAAAATTAGGTGGGAAACTGATCTACGTCTGCCCTTCTCAATGGAGGAACTGGGAAAACATTTTATAGTGTTTCGAAAGTGTCATTAAATGTTGGGATCAGAGCGAACTTTTTGAAAATGCTTTATTGTAAAAATATTGGAACAGTGTGCATAATGAAACTGAAATTAGTTTGTAATGTACATTTATTTGTTCACTGAAGATCTACTTACTGAGTGACTGCCCCTTTAGTATAAATTGGCCTCAGATGTGTTCATTATCTCAGTTATTGACATTGGCGCAGAAATGGAAGGATCAGTTGGTGCCATCTTTGGAACTGTGGATAAACAACATATGGTTCACATGGACAGTGAACAACATAGCATTCTATAGGTGCTTGGAAAAGTTGGTCTGCTGCTAAATTTGCAGATACATGAAAATTATTTGTATTGTATCGGACTATTGGAGTAACCATAAATGTTATCAGGACATGCAGCAACAAATACTGGAATTTGTATAAAAAATGATTCTGTGAATTTAAGAGTGTGAGTATAGCAGTGAGAAACTTCAGTTTAGGTTTATCGTTTGGTGGTGGGGTTGTAGAAAAAAAATAGTAAAACATATAGAGCAAACGATCTGCCAAAGAGCTACACTACAACCTTCCATAAAATTTCCAATGTCAGTTAGTTATAGGCCAGCTGGAAGAGGGCTGTCTTACAGGCCCTGCGGAACTGCCTAAGGTCCCGCAGGGCCCTCACCTCTTCCAGCAGATGGTTCCACCAGCAAGGAGCCGTTACTGAAAAGGCCCTGTCCCTGGTGGATTTCCGACGGGCCTCCTTTGGCCTGGGGATTACAAGTAGATTTTGAGAGCTCGTTCTCAGTACTCTCTGGGGAGCATGTGGGGAGAGACGGTCCCTAAGGTAGGTAGGTCCTAGGCCATATAGGGTTTTAAAGGTAATAACCAGCACCTTGTACCGGACTTGGTATATTATTGGCGGCCAGTGCAGATCCCGGAGCCCCGGCCAAATGTGCTCCAATCTTGGGAGCCCCAATAACAGCCGGGCGGCGGCATTCTGCACTAACTGCAACTTCTGGGTTCGGCACAGGGGAAGCCCCATGTAGAGGGCATTACAGTAGTCCAACCTCGAGGTGACCGTGGCATGACTCATCGTTGCTAGATCATCGTGCTCCAGGAAAGGGGCCAGCTGCCTCGCCTGCCTAAGATGAAAAAATGCGGACTTGGCAGTGGCCGCTATCTGAGCCTCTATTGTTAGGGAAGGCTCCAATAGTGCCCCGAGACTCTTGACCTTGTGTGCCGCTGTCAGTGGTGCACCGTCAAAAACTGGCAGGGGGATTTCCCATCGCGGGCCACGACGACCCAAGCAAAGGACCTCTGTCTTCACCGGATTCAGCTTCAATCCACTCAGCCTGAGCCACCTAGCTACGGCCTGTAACGTCCGGTCCAAATTTTTTGGAACACAGGCCGGCCGGCTGTTCATAAGTAGATAGAGCTGGGTGTCATTAGCGTACTGATGACAACCCAACCCATACCCTCAGGCAATCTGGGCAAGGGGGCGCATGTAGATGTTAAACAATATCAGGGAAAGCACCGCCCCTCGAGGCACTCCGCAGTCAAGCGTGTGTCTCCGGGACAGTTCACCCCCAATCACCACCCTTTGTCCCCGACCATCAAGGAAAGAGGAAAGCCATTGTAAGGCCAGCCCCTGAATTCCTGCGTTGGTAAGGCAGCAAGTCAGCAACTGATAGTCGACTGTATCAAACGCTGCCGATAGGTCTAACAGCATCAGTACTGCCAAGCCGCCTCGATCCAGATGCCGTTGAAGGTCATCCACCAGGGCAACCAACACTGTCTCTGTCCCATGGCCTGGGCGAAAGCCAGACTGATGGGGATCAAGAATGGAAGCATCCTCCAGGAAACTCTGTAGCTGCAATGCCAGTGCCCTCTCAATAAGTTTGCCCAAAAAGGGCAACTTCGAGATCGGCCGATAATGCGCCAATTCGGCCGTGTCTAACGTTGATTTAGGATAATGGTTTAGGATAAGTACCAAGTTCAGGGAAAGAGAGTGAATATTTTCACCTATTCTTTGTAGCCTTGCTCAGCCTAATGCTTGAACATCTTTTCCCCCCCCCATTTATTTAACTTTCTTATGTTTTGAATGCTCTAAGCCTTATCTCTGTAACCACACCATTTTATTTATTTATTTATTTTAGTATATTTCTATTCCACCCATTTCCCATAGGGCTCAGGGCAGAGTACAACATATGATAAAACAATAAAATACAATAAAAACATTCTATAAACAGACAACTCAACAGCACTCAGATTACCATGTCCTCACATATTGCCCAACCTAGCCATCTCACATCATGGCAGTTTTTATTCCATTTCCTAGCACAGATGACAGTGCTGGCCGGGGAGGCCAAGCAGATCAAGAATAGATGCCCGCAGCCTCAGTTAAAAGTCTGGCGGAACAGCTCGGTTTTACAGGCCCTATGAAAAGCTAATAAGCCAGGTAGGGCCCTGATCTCAATAGGGAGCTGATTCCACCAGGTTGGGGCCAATACTGAAAAAGCCCTGGCACTAGTTGAAGTGAGGCGGGTGTCTCTTGCGCCGGGGATGGCCAACAGATGTCGGGAGGCTGAATGTAATGACCTCCTGGGCATATATGGAAAGAGACAGTCCCGCAGGTATGTTTGTCCCAAGCCGCGTAAGGCTTTAAACGTTAGAACTAAAACCTTGAAGCGGATGCCGTCTTAAGTCATCTGTGAGAGTGACTAGGACAGTCTTCGTCCCATGGCCTGGGCGAAAGCCGGACTGGAATGGGTCCAAGGCAGATGTCTCATCCAGGAAAACCTGTAACTGCTCTGCCACCGCTTTCTCAACTACCTTACCCAGAAATGGTAAATTCGAAACTAGGTGGTAGTTGGCCAAGACCCCAGGGTCTAATGGTGGTTTTTTCAAAAGCGGACGAACCACTGCCTCCTTCAATTTCTCTGGGAAGGTCCCTGTTGAAAGGGACAAATTGACAATATCACCCAGAGAATCCCTGATACCATCCCGACTGACTTTCACCAGCCAGGATGGACAGGGATCCAGGGGGCAAGTGGTAGACTTCACTGCAGCCAGGATCCTGTCCACATCTTCCGATAAGAGCCCGCTGAAGCATTCCAATATAGGATCAGAAGACGGCCAAGGGGCTTCCAGCTCGCGTACTGTATCAATCGTGGCGGGTAGGTCCTGGTGGAGAGTCAGGATTTTATCTGTGAAATATGTCGCAAAAGCCTCAGAGCCAATATCCAATTCTCTACCATTTTGATTGCCTGATGGCAAAACTGGTAATGACTGAATTACTCTAAAAAGTTGGGCTGGGCGTGACTTCGCAGACTCTATGGAGGCTGCATAGAACTTTCTTAGCGGACTTCATAGCCCCTTCATAGACCTTCATAAATGTTCTATGAGAGTTCTTGACTCTTCATCATGAGCACATCGCCACACTCATTCTAGCCGTCTAAGTTGCCGTTTCATCCTCAGCAGCTCCATGGTATACCATGGGGCAGCTTTGGTGTGACAGTGAAGAGAGTGCTGGGGAGCGATGTCATCGATGGCAGTGGAAAACTGGGAGTACCAGTCACTCCACTGGTCACCTTACCCAGAAATGATAAGTTCAGGACTGGGCAGTAATTGGAAGGATCCAACGGATCCAAAGTTGGCTTCTTCAAGAGTGGAAAAACAACAACTTTCAGACTCTCTAGGAACAAGTTGACAATATCCACCAGAGGGCCCCATATCTTCTCCCCACCCATTTTCACTAGCCAGGAGGGACATGGATCCAAGTGGTCAACCTAACAGCACCCAGTATTCTATCAACATAGGTCTGGGAGAGCTGATTTAAGGAATCAAAAACTGAACCCAAAAATGGCCAAAGGGTCTTCAGTTCACTTCTGTATCAAAGATAGCTGGGAAATTGTGATGGAGCAACAAGACTTTTTTCTGCAAAAAGATCACAAAAGCCTCATAGCCTAAGATTGAATTGCTAGTGTTTTGAAATCTCTCTGTGAGAGATATTAGGGATCAAATCACCCTAAATAATTGAGCCAGGCGAGAGCTAGCAGATGTGATGGAGGCTGCATAGAAATCTTTCTTAGCAACCTTCACTGCTTCCTCATGGGTTTTTACAAAGGCCCTATAAGATGTTCTTGCAGCTTCATTGTGAGATTGCTGCCAAACTCACTCTAGTTGTCTCAGTTCCTACTTCTCTCCCTGTAGTTCTGGACTATACCAGGAAGACAGTTGCGAGTGGGAATGGAAAAGATGCCGGGGAGTGAGTTCATCAATGGCTTCAAAAAGATGTGAATTCCGATCTTCTATCAGCTCATCCAATGAATCACTGGAGTAACTGGATCCCACAAAGCATTCTGAACCCATCAGTCTCCATGGGCAAGCAAAAACCCACTCACTACCTAGACAGGAATGCATGGCCTTCCCACTGCACAAAGGAAATCACACATAAACTATCTATACATGCGAGTGCATGCCCTCCATCCAGTTTCTGAACACTGGTTAAATTGTTTATCATTACGCACATATGCCTGGTTTGCATATGATTTCTTTCACATGGGCATTTGTTCCCAAGGCCTTTGCACATGAAGCACAAATGCAGGTCACAATAGATTTATATATTAACCATTTATCTCCAAAGCCAAGGCGTCTAAGAATGGCTAATGCAAAATATTCAGATCTCCCATTCCCTGTGGACACATATTCATTCTTTTGCCTAATTGCAGAGGGTGGTTAGTGAAAATATTGTGAGTGATATGTTAGAGATTACTTCCTCAGTTTTATCTGGCTTGGCTTTTTTATTGGCTGCCAGCCTCAATCCTGCTCTCTTGC
Organism: Heteronotia binoei; assembly: GCF_032191835.1. Classification (NCBI taxonomy): domain Eukaryota; kingdom Metazoa; phylum Chordata; class Lepidosauria; order Squamata; family Gekkonidae; genus Heteronotia; species Heteronotia binoei. Next base: position 210,989,701 of record NC_083223.1, read on the forward strand.
TGATTTCCTCTCAAAGTCTAGCATGGAATTGCCATGATACCATCATCACCATACTGGATAGCCCTACCCCTTGACCACTGAACTTAACATTGGGGGGTGGTCTGCCTCACAGCCAGAGGCCACATTTGCTATGGGCTGGGTAGCTGGCACCCATACCTTTGCTGCCACCACTATATTAGCATTATACCAAGCCAGGCTCCGGTGGTCTGTTACCAATCATGGGTGATGCTTCCTCTACCATGTTTGCGCCTAGTATGTGCCTCCCTGCATGTCCCACAAGATAGACTTTTTCAGAGCCAAGGCATCTCTCAACATCTTTGGGCTTTTCACAGTCATGTTGCCATCTTAAATTAATCCTTGCCCACATCTGTCAGGGGCTAGGTCCAGTCCAACCAAATTCCCAAGTCAGAGTCAAGGAAGGAAGGAAGGAAAATAGATGAGGAGGGAGAGGGAGGTGGAAAGAAAGCAACTTTATCTTAAAATGCCTTCCCCAAGCTGCTGGCTGGCTTGGCTGGGAGAAGTGATTTAAAGAGAAAATGCCTTCTCTAAGCTGGCTGATTGGGTGGTGGGGGCTTCAGAAGCCACACAATATGTGTGAAAGAGCCACATGTGGCTCCTGAGCCACAGTTTGGCCACCCCTGAACTATACATTTTTGTACCTTGAAATAGAAAAGATAACATGATGTTATATTAAAAGATATGGTAATATTTATATCACAGGGCATATTTATATTTAAATTACGAGGGTGCCTATTTCCTACCTTTTGCTTCCAATAGTTTTATGTCAGAGTAAGGCATGTCCAAAGATAAAAAAAAGTTTAGGGTGTTAGGAAGAGTAATGAAATTTGATTAAATAAAAATGCATTTAAATGCTTATCAAGAAACGTTCCTCACCAATGAGATGAGACAGTTTTCAAATGCTAACTTACAAGAAACAATGGAAAATTTTGTTACTGAATAAGTATATGCCTGAGAAGACTCGCAATGGGTAAAAGGGAAAAGTTAACCATTTGCTCTTAATTCACTGTGATTCTTAGATATAAAACTAAGATTTTAAAAAGTGTACAAGGAGTGTGTAAACACTAGGAATCCTCAAATAGCTTCCGGTTTGACTCACATTCTGTTCACCACTTGCAAAAAAAGAAGTCAATTTTTATGCACTCTTTGCTCATTTTTGTTCAGCAGGTTTGCTTTATTCTGTTCCTTCCTAGCACTGCGGTACAGTGCAGTTGTAGCAGGAAAAACCCCTGCAGTAGGCAATTGATGGTTGGTTCATGACACATGAGGCCTGAGGCAGGATCAGGAAAACAGCTTTTTCTTTATTGAAATAACATGCACATGGATCAGGACCATGTGGCTCATGCCAGAAGGTATGGGTCTGACCCCGATTACAGAAAGAACACAAGATTTTATACTGCTTACAGTGATACATCAGCAAAAGCAAGCAAACTGGAAATACATCAAGACACAGGCGGGACACAATTGGGTCTTTTCGGTACTTTCCATACATGGCATTGCATGGCAGCATTATTTGCAGTCATAAGGCAAGCTAAACTGCAGCTTTCTGGTTTAGTAAACAACTTTCTTTGGGATTCTCCAGGAATCATCTCCTGGGGTGCAATTACATATACTCATATTTCATAAAGCTGCATGTTGTAACATCAGTTTGCTAGCTAGGTAACCATAGTCTCATTTCCTGGGTTCCTTTGGGACTTTCCAGGCAATGAAGCAAGGCCAGCTTTTCGCAACACAACAGGCATATTTCACATCACTCGATGTGCCTTTTACACTGCCCTTTAAGCGAGCTTAGTTGCTTCTCTTTGGGCCCAACCAGTTTGATCTTGCCCTTTTACTTACCAATTTCCTATCAATAGCCAATTTTTATTTTTATCCTTAATTAACACCTTCCACACAGTCAGCTTTTCACATGTCTGTTGAGCTCCTCCTCCTCTGAGTATATAGTAATTTAAATAGACAGTCAGGAGGTCACAAATCATGTAGATTTGTCATAAACAAATCCACTGTTTTATTTTTAAACCTTACAAGGGATGGGCACAGATTAAACCACAAAGCAAAATTCATCACAAATTTTGTTTGCAGACTTTTAAAGCAGTTCATGGTGGTTCACAGCAGTTTGTGGATAGGCCAGAAAACAGGGATTTAAAGGAACTCCAAGTCCCTTTAAACACCTGAGTTCTGTTCCCCACAAAAGTTGCAAAAACAGCTGTGTGGCAGGGAGCAGACCATGAACCATGCGTTGGAAATATCTGTTTTGTATGTCCTTTGCAATGTTCTAAAGTTTCAGTCATTATAGGGTTAACACTGTGCCTGATTCCTTATTGTCTGCATGACCTAGGAAGAAGATACTGACTGCTGCCAATCAAGGTCTAGAAGCAGGAAAACCTGTGTCTGTTTGGTCAGTTAGTCAGGTGACTTCCTCTGTTCAGACAGAGAGTTCAAGAAGACGGAGGAAGTGGTCTTCCATTAAGCACATGATTTTCTAGTGTAAGCATGTAGTTCTATAGTGTTTGTTGTTTTATCTCCCAGTACCCTTTCCCTGTAGAAATAAATATATTTTTGCTTTTTCATGTTAAATGCTTCTCAATGATTATTTGATCCAGTGATCCATCGCACTGTTTGAGATAAAGAAATAGAATTTCCCTAACAAAATTGAGAGCAGAGCAGATGGTTCTTGGCTTTTGCCATCAAGCTGGTAGCTTATAGCATGGAGTGTTTTTTGAACTCAAAATGATTTTTTTTTAAATCTGGATTGCCTTTGAGAGCATTTAGAAAGCAATAGAAAGCAAGCTGCAATGCTGTGCAGTCAAGCCTCAATTTTAGAACGACTTTTTTTTTCTCTTGCCATTACTGAGAACATTCTGACTTAAATGAGCTTTGAATTCAGATGATCTCAATCTGGAAATGCTGCTACTTTTGTCTAAAAGCCTCAGATGTGATAGAAAGAATTTCTGGAGCTTTTAAACCCTTTTTCTGTGGATTACATCGGAGAACTTGTAAGAGCCTTGCTGCAAGCGCACATCCAACCACCTTTTCTCTCCAGTGAGGAAGGAAGAATCTTTAACGCTACCCTGCCTGATTGCTGTGAAAAATGTTGAACCCAGAGAGAGGAGTTTCCACGTCTTCAGGAACAGCCATGGCAAATCTTGGCTTTGGTACCATGAGTAACGTACCAGTGATAGGATTTAGCACCCTGAAGTTAACTAAGAATAATTTCTCATTCTGGCTCTCGCTCCTAATGCAAAGACTTGAGATTTATGGAGCAGAACGAGTTTTGTCTGAAAACCCCCCTGAGAATGAGCAAGAAAAATCAAATTTTAAAAGGCTAGATGGTTTTGCAAAAACTCTCATTTTAGAATCCTTTGAGGCATATGAAATTCCTGAATTGCACACTCTTAAAACTGCAAAAGAAATGCTCGAATGCCTTAATGATAAATATAACAAAACTCCCATAAGCACTATTGATGATTTAAAGGGCAAAATATTTGGTTTTCAAGTGCAAGAAGGGGAGAATGTGATTAAACGTCTGAAGGAATTTATGTGCATGCAATCCAAACTATAGGAGCTTGGTGAGGCTATTGCAGAATGAGACTTAATCTCAACTATATTGAAAGTTCTACCCAGTATTTACAAGCCAATTAAGATGATTTTGAGACTGCAAAAAGATTTGAGTCTGGAAGGCCTGTTAAATGCTATCGAGGAGGAAGCAGCAGGCCACTGAACAAAGGAATGTTAAAGCACATATTTCAAATGAGGGAACATGGGCGCCATCTCGTGGCCATAGAAATAACAGCAGAAATTTTTAAACCAGAAATTTTCCAAGCCACATGGCCCAGGTGGGAACAAAGAAAAGAACAGAGAAAGTACTATGCATGTTAATAATGTGAATTTTATTGGTGAAAGAGGAAGATTTTTGATTGATAGTGATCTTCTATGCATATTTGTTGATATAAAGGCATGTTTTCAGAGTTGGATGAAAGTCAGAGACATGAAATGATACGTACCAACCAGAAACCCTTACAAGTTTGTGTTGTGGGTGAGATCAAAATGAAATTGCTTACCACTGATGGAGATTTATTGCCAGTAAGACTGAAAAATGTAGCTTATGCACCTGAATCAATTGAGAATTTACTTTCAAGGAGATGAAGGTGAAATTATTCAGAAGAATTCTGGAATTAGTTTTAAACTGGATGAAAGAAATGGAGCTCATTATATTATGGACTTAAGTGAAAAGTCAGATGCTGTTGATGCTGTGGAAAAGACTGTTTGCCATACTGAAGGCAGAAAGTGTGACCATAGGAGATGTGTTTATGCTTAGCATGTAAAGTTAGCACACAGAAGCATGCAGAGTGTTGAGAAGTTGCTAAAGGATTATGGACTTGATGTTGTGCATTGTGATAAACCCAAGGAAAGATGTGATGTTTGTCTGAGAGCAAAAGAAACTGCACCTTGCTTCAGTGAAAAAGCAGTGTGCATAATGAAAAGTTTTTGGAAACAATATTCAGTGATGTTGTTGGGCCTATAAAAGCTTCGATTGGGAGAAATAAATTTTTCTCAGTTTTCACAGAGGCAAAGACAAAATATAGCACTGTCTATATGCTCAAATCAAAAGATGAGACTCTTGATAAATTTAAAGAATATGTTGCCGTGGTTAAAAACAGATTTGGGCGTGCACCTCAAAGCTTGCTGACATATGGAGGTGGTGAATATTGTAATACTGAGTTTAAGAAGCTTCTGAACACAGAAGGGATTGAACACAAAGTGACTGTCCCATACGCTCCACAGCAGAATGGGAGTACAGAGAGACTTCATCGTGTGTTACAGGAAATAACCAGAGCAATGCTGATACATTCTGGATTACCTAAAGGCCTGTGAGCTGAAGCTGTAAACATAGCAGTGTATATCCACAATAGAATACCTTCAAAAGTAACAGGAATTATTCCATTCCAGGCTTGGTTTGGCAAGAAGCCAGGACTTAAGCACATTAAAACTTTTGGCGCAAAAGCCTATGCATATATTTCTAGAGAAAATAGAGGGAAGCTTGATGCAAGGACTGAGATTGGGTTCATAATAGGATATCCCTCAGTGGGAAAAGGCTACAATGATCCAAAGCTGAATAAGACTAAACTTGTAATGTTGTATTTGTGGATGACAGTGATTTGCCTAGAGCACCCTGTGTATCTGAATCTGATCCTGAGGTTACTGATAATGCTTCTGAAGATTGGTGTATCTGGTTACCTGTAGTGACCACTGGTGAACCAGCAGGTCTACCTTCTGAAGACTCTACTGAACCAGAAGGAGAAATGGGGACCGCACCACAGGGAGTGACAGAACCTCCACTCATTTTAAGACGATCAGAAAGGAGCACAGAAATATGGATACCATGACACTGTGATATCTATAGAGACTGTGAAACCTAAAGAGGAACTCAAGAACTGGAAACAAGTGTGTGATCTCTCTCGGCTTGGCTTCGCGAACGAAGATTTAAGAAGGGTGCAATAGTCCACGTTTGCTGCAGGCTCGCTGGTGGCTGACAAGACCAATATGGGACAGGCAGGTCCGGCCACAGCGGCTGCAGGGAAAAGTCTGATTTAGGGTTGGTGCTGTAGCAGTGTGATTCTTCCTCAATCTCCTTTTGTCCTCAAGACCAGCTATGCGTGCGTTCTCAAAGGAAGAGACAGCCTGGTGGATGGTGTGCCTCCATGCTTTGCGATCTGAGGCTAGGTCAGACCACTGGTGATGGTTGATGTAACAGGTGCTAAGGGATTTCTTCAAGGAGTCCTTGTACCTCTTCTTTGGTGCCCCTCTATTTCGATGACCAGTGGAGAGTTCTCCATACAGGGCAATCTTAGGAAGGCGGTGGTTTTCCATCCTAGAAATATGCCCTGCCCAGCGCAGCTGCGTCTTCAACAGCAGTGCCTCAATGCTGGTAACCTCCTCCCGCTTGAGGACTTCAGTGTTGGTCACAAAGTCACTCCAGTGGATGTTGAGGATGGTGCGAAGGCAGCGCTGATGAAAGCGCTCGAGGAGTCGCAGGTGATGACGGTATAAAACCCACGATTCGGAGCCGTAGATGAGGGTTGTCAACACAACCGCTTTGTAAACATTGATCTTTGTGCCTTTTTTCAGATGCTTGTTGCTCCACACTCTTTTGTGCAGTCGGCCAAATGCACGGTTTGCCTTTGCCAGCCTGTTGTCAATCTCCTTGTCGATCTTGGCATCTGAGGAGATGATGCACCCCAGGTAGCTGAACTGCTGGACTGTCTTCAGAACTGATTCACCCACAGTGATGCAGGGGGGGTGATAATCTTCCTGGGGTGCAGGCTGGTGGAGAACTTCTGTCTTCTTCAGACTAACTTCTAGGCCGAATAGCTTGGCAGCCTCTGCAAAGCAGGACGTCATATGCTGCAGAGCTGATACCGAGTGGGAGACGAGTGCAGCATCATCAGCAAACAGTAGCTCTCGGATGAGTTTTTCCATTGTCTTGGAGTGTGCCTTTAGTCGCCTCAGGTTGAACAGGCTGCCATCGGTGCGATAGCGGATGTATACACCATCGTCATCATCTAGATCTACTGCGGCTCTTTGAAGCATCATGCTAAAGAAGATCGTAAAGAGAGTTGGCGCGAGAACGCAGCCTTGCTTTACACCTGTGCCTATTGGGAAGGGCTCCGAGAGGTCGTTGCAGTGTCTGACTTGGCCTCGCTGGTCTTCGTGTAGCTGGATGATCATGCTGAGGAACCTTGGGGGACATCCTAAACGTTCCAAGATTTGCCACAGGCCTTTCCTGCTAACGGTATCGAAAGCTTTGGTAAGGTCGACAAAAGTCACATACAGAGCCTTGTTGTGTTCCCTGCATTTCTCTTGGAGCTGCCTGAGAACAAATACCATGTCGGTGGTGCTCCTGTTAGCTCTGAAGCCGCACTGGCTCTCTGGGAGGAGTTCTTCTGCAATGGTGGGCACCAGTCTGTTCAGGAGTATTCTGGCAAGGATTTTGCCTGCGATGGAGAGCAGGGTTATCCCCCGGTAGTTGGAGCAGTCTGACTTTTCCCCTTTGTTCTTGTATAGGGTGATGATGATTGCATCGCGAAAGTCCTGTGGTAATTTGCCTTGTTTCCAGCAGGTGACAAGTACTTTGTGAAGTGTGCTATGTAGTACTGTGCCCCCATGCTTCCAGATCTCTGGTGGAATTCCATCAACTCCCGCTGCCTTGCCACTTTTCAGTTGCTTGATGGCTTTAACAGTCTCTTCTAGGGTGGGGATCTCATCCAACTCTTTTTTCACCGGTTGAAGTGGGGTGAGGTGGATTGCTGAATCTTGAACTACGCGGTTGACACTGAAGAGAACCTGAAAATACTCCGACCACCGGTTCAGTATGGATGCCTTGTCTGTGAGGAGCACTTGGCCGTCTGCACTATGCAAGGGACTCTAAGCCTGATATGATGGACCATATGCTGCCTTCAGGGCTTCGTAGAACCCTCTTAAATCACCAGTGTCTGCACACAGCTGGGTTCTCTCTGCAAGCTTGGTCCACCACTCGTTCTGAATGTCTCGAAGCTTGCGCTGGAGGTTGCTACATGCAGCGCGAAAGGTTGCTTTTTTCCCAGGACAGGAGGGCTGAGCAAGATGTGCTTGGTAGGCAGATCTCTTTTTTGCCAGTAATTCTTGGATCTCTTGATTGTTCTTGTCAAACCAGTCCTTGTTCTTCCTTGTGGAGAACCCGAGGACTTCTTCAGAGATCTGCAGGACGGTAGTTTTTAGGTGTTCCCAGAGTGCTTCTGGAGAAGGGTCTGTGTGATCTACCTAATGAAGAAAAGGAAAACTGGATTCAAGCAATGGAACAAGAGATACTATCCATTTATGAAAAAGATGTATGGACTCTTACAAAGCTACCTGCAGGAAGAAAGCCTGTTGGATGCAAATGGGTCTACCAAATAAAGTGCAAAGATGATGGAACTAGAGACTTGTACAAAGCAAGGCTAGTAGCCAAAGGGTATGCATAAGAATTTGGAACTGATTATTCAGAGACTTTTGCACCAGTTATCAATAATGCTACACTTAAAACACTACTGAGTGTGGCATCATCTAGAAATATGCTTGTAGAGTACCTAGACATTAAGACAGCGTTTCTTAATGGTGAGTTATCAGAGGAAATCTGTGTGTGTGTAAAGAACTTGTGTGTTCTTATCTGCACAGCTTTCTGCTGTGTTTTATTTCTTGGTGATGCTAGGGTGCAACAGAATATAAGAAGGGTAAGACTGGGTGCTGCAAAGTCACATGCACAGATGTATTTTTTAAAGGTCACATTTAAGCTTATGCAAGATGCTTAGGCTACATTCAGATGTCTAATTAATGATGGCTAAATAAGTAAATGGCTTGGCGGTGTCTCGGTTGTCACCTCAGAGAGTGTGCAGAGGTTTGGGTAGTTTGGCATCCTTCATTTCCAGTAAAATGAAGTTGTAAATAGCTTGCCTTGTTTTGGAAAAGTACTGCCAAGATCAAGTTTGTGTAGGAGGTTGGTTCCTGGGTACATTATTAGTTTTCCAATATTTGCTGACCCAGTGAAACTTTTCCATATGTATTTCATTCTCGGGATCATTTTGCAAGGTTTTAGAGGGTGAGGAGAAAACGTTACTCTGGAGTCAGCCCTTGTTCTCTCCTTTTCTGTTATGGAACAAACCTAACAGAACAGATTAAAAGAAAGAGGAATAGTTAGATGATCAAAAGAGGGAAAGCAGCAATTTACCCAATTCGAGCACAATCTATACCATATCCTGTCTGTGATGGTTCCCAGAAATGGAAGTGCTAAAGGAAGAGTACAATGGTTCAAGTCAATGACTTGCACTTTGTGTCAAAGAAGCAGGCAACAAGATCTGAATCTTGCTGACAAGCTACTAAGCTGTCCCATTGCATCAACAATTGTCCTTTCCTCCTTTTCCCAGACATTGTCCAGGGTGTGACTGCTGAGTGATGGGACCATGTGTCTGATTCAATCCTTTAAAAAATCAAGTGTTTAGTCAGTGTTGTACAAGACACCATGATGGATGGGTGGCCAGGGCGCTTGTCTCTTATCCTCAGAAGGGAGGGGCTGGAATCCTGACTCAGGGAAGGGTCTCTTGGAATTCTAGGCTCTTTTCAAGCTGTGTGGAAATGCAGACTGCAGCCCTAGTTAGGCCTTCTTGGGAAGAAGCAGCACTGAACAAAGTGGGACATAATTCTGAGTAAGGATACAGAGGATCCGATGATCCCATTAGATAAAATGATAATTTAAATATAAATGAAAGGGGCTAAATTCACTAACACCATGTAAAGTGCTTTTCAGCCCTTTTCCCACTATTGATATGCCTGTAAGAAAAACAGGAGCACAGCTTTCAGTGCTCTTAGTATCAGGTTTCTGAACCAGTGGATGGCCTTGCAGGAAGGCTGATTTACAATCACATTGCAATCATCCTGTGGCTTACAATGCACATGTGATTTTGGTCTAATTCTTTTCAGCAGACACCTGTATGGAACGAGGAAACCACTATAACTTCTGACCCTTTAGGGCAGGCCATGGTCCATGTTAGACAGCTCATTGGGAGCATGGGAAGCCTTTTGTTTTTGCTTTCTGTTTTGGATTGATGCGGGGAGGGATGTTGTCAGGTATCTGGCAGACTGCAACGCAGGGGTGGGGGTGGGTGGGTCTGTGTTTGGTTTGGTGATTCCATTTGTACAGATCAAAGTATCACCATATTTTGGAAATATTAACAGCTGCTCATTGGTCAAATGACATACACAACAGTAACAATCACCAATGAATATTTTTACTGCAGAAGTAATGCTGTGAGTAACCAACTTCATTTTGTAATAGTTTTTCAGTTGTATAAATCAAATTATAATCCTGCTAAATTTTTCACTCATTGACTGTTTTACTTAATAAGGCCATCATTGTCACTTCAAATACATCTAGTAATAGTCAAACTTCCCTTGGCTCATATTGTTAAGTAGTGAGTTCAGCCTGCATAGTGATTCAGCATCTTTATTAAGCGACTGCATCCTACATATAAGTACTCAGAACATGCAGCAATATATACAGTTGGGGGAGGGAAAAACCCAGCCCCCATGCAGCAGAAAACACCCTGTGATTGCACCCTTTTTGGAGCCTTCATTAGAATATGCATACCCATTGGCAGATTCTAGGATCCCCTGATACTGCCTCCCAATTGGCCAGTGTGAATTAGGCAACCAATCGGGATGCAGATCTTTTGGATCCTCTCAGTCTATTGTGTTGTGCCTCAAGCTCAGGATACAACACAAGGGTCATCTGTAGATGCTCTTTTAAATATGATTTCCTTAGATATTTTGAAATTGGCTTGCATCTTGTGTGTGCATGAGCGTATTCTTTCACACTCCCTGTTGGGAACTATAACTCAGGGTCCATGCCAGGAAGAAAGCGCCCCAGCAGCCATGTCACCTAGGTGGACTTCACACATCAATTTTTCTCTCCAAACGCCTGTACTCAAGAGTCTCCCCACCCCTACACTTCTGGACTTCTGATTTGCTTTCTTTAAATGCCACATTTACATTAGGAATGCCCTGCCCCGGAGGGATACATTTTTTTTCCCTAACTTGAAAGTTCTTGGCCAAACTGAATGAGCCAGTCAGATCAATTTTGTATTGTTTTGTAAATTACTCCCCCCCCCCTTTAAAAGCTCTAGTGGGTTTCAGCAATCAGACATGTAATGGAAACCAACTTTGGAGTATGTACCACCATGGTTACTGGTTTGGGGAGCTGAATACCTTGCGGGGGCAAAATAGGTACATATCATAATTTCCTTTCATGTAAGTAATGAAATGAGCAAGAATTTCTGGGCACTTGCAGTACAATTAAGTATTACAAGTTGGGAAAATATTTATTTTGAGCCTGTTATTTTGTGTCTATAATGACTAGATAAACTCAAACCTAAAGTTCCAGGCATGATCTCATAATACTGAACTGCATGAAGGTCTTCTCAACATTTTTAATTTGAAAGTAAAAGTTTTGGTTATACCTTTTGTTATAACATTAAAGAATGCAACTACACAGCAAATGTGTTTTACATGCCCCCCCTTTTTACAGAATACATTCGCTAATGTGTGTGTGACTTTAACTGAGAGAACTGCTTGAAGGCAGGCCGCATTTCTACTTTTCCAGTGTCACCATAAAAATATCCCCAAGGTCCTTCCCCCCCTGCTAGATATAATGAGTGGGCTCTGACTAATTTCTCTCTGTGTGTCTCACCAGCTTTATTAATGGCAGCAGACTTAACAGCACAAGTCTGCATTCCCTATATGTTCAACATCTAGGAAAGCCAAGGTGCAGCTTGGATCCTTCCTTTAAAAAAAATTAAAAATTAAAACTACTAGTAGCACAGACCTACTACCAAACAATAATATAAACAGAGGGACATAGTTTCTTGTTGCCCATCAAGTCTAAAAACCAGAAATGTCATAATTCATACAGAGACCATATATTCGTTTATAAAATGTAAAACCCTTGTCTCATGTAAACAGGAGTTTTCTGGCACCTTAAAGGCTAATAAAATTGTATTTCAATATACTTTTTCATGAATGGCATGGTTTTTCAGCTGGGCATGAGTGAGCGTGATTCTCTGAGCTATGCATCCTTGATGATTTCTACACATCTTCCAGGGCTGGGTCTTGACATTTAATATAAATTATAGCGTTCAACCAAAAACTTTAGGGGCTGAGCATTGGCAAGCCCTGGCTCAAATAAAGCCAGCAACTGACAAATCTATATATAAAACATTGGCATTGCAGTGCATGCTAACTCTCATGGCTTGAGTTCTGAGAAATGAGGGAGCAGACCTGATTTTCTGAACTAACATCTGGAGAGCCAGTAGACAAAGTCTTTCACCAGTGACGTCTGGAGAGTCTCTTTGTCTCATTTGTGAATAAAGCCATTTTATATTATACAACAAACTTTCTTCCTGACAGGCTGCATCCTGCCCAATGTTTGGTCCTGTGATGGCAACAGAAAAGTCTAATGAAAAAAGAATGGAATGTGCTAGAGATCCCGGCAGCTCTGTTTTCAAGGGCAGTTCTGAAACTGTTTGTTTGCTCATGCCCAAAAGAGCTGGGTGTAACTTGAAGCCATCATCGTTTGAAGCAGCATGACCAGGACTCACCCTCACATCCTAAGGAATTTCCCTTTTTTAATTTTTTTGAAATAACTTTCAGCCTGATAAAGAGTTCTAGTGAACTTGAACACTCACACATGTCACATGTCATATTGTGGAGATTGTGTTAGGATTTTTTGGTTAACTTTGGGACCTGCATGGCTGATAACAGCTTCTGTTCGCTTAATTAGCTTCCTGAGGCAACATTTGCTGGAGATACCTGAGGCTGCTCCAAAGGCTTGCTTACAGAAACATGGTTAGGCTTTTAGGATTGCTGTTTTAGGAAAACACAAGGCACAAGAAAATGACTTACCTTCTTCAGTGGGTTAGTCATTTTTGAGTTGACACCATTCATAACAGTGATCGCACACTAGGAATATGGACCTGAAACTCCCAGATTTTATGCCAGTTGTCTTGGGGACTGGCTGCATACATTATCCATTATTGTGGTGCTCAGGAATTAGGTAAAGGCTCACAAGCCCCCTTCCTTGTGCATGGTGATGGAAAATGCCATCAAGTCTCAGCTGACTTATGGCAGCCTCATAAGGGTTTCAAAGAAAGAGATGTTCAGAGGTGGTTTGCCACTGCCTGCCTCTGTGTCATGACACTGGACTTCCTCAGATGATCTCCCTTCCAAATACTGACCAGGGCTGACCCTGCTTAGCTTCCAAGATCTAGTGAGCTTGGGCCAGCCTGGGCTGTCCAGGTCAGGGCCTGTATGTCTATAACCTATAATGAGAAGTGTGGCTTATGCACATCAGCATTGTGCTGATCTGTAATCAGTGTATAGTTTTAAGAAAACCAAAGGTTGTGAAATAGAATCTTCTGAATAAAAGTCTACCAAATGTTGACTGCAACAGCAAAATCATTCACTCTTAACTGCTGACATGGAATAACAAATTTTCATGCACCTGGCAAAAGTTCAAATATTTGCCATCAAAATTCATAAAGGAAAATATGAAAGGAGAAAGGGAGCATTTCTTTCAGTCCTTGTCACAAGTCCTATATGAATGGTTCACAACTGGTCACTGTGTTAGGTTACTGCCAGCACCAGCTTGTCCTTAACTAGATGTTATAAAAGCATCTGGCTGCTACCAGTCCTCCTGTATGGCTTAATGCAGTCCTTAAACCCCCATTTATCCAGCTATGGAGTCCCAGGTTTTCTGTTAAAGTGAACGTACTCTTACTGTGACTCTTTCTTACAAAACAAGTGTACAAAATATTCTGGATGTATTCCCATTCACTGCAACATTTGTACAGGGCTTTCATGTACTGAGTACACATTTTTTTTCCTTTATAAATTCATTGACTAATTATTGTATTTCATTCAATGTACACACAGCTGAACATATGATTTCAACCCACATGTATATAGATAGTATTTTAAAAGAAAAAGCGTGTTTGTTTTACAGACAGGTCTGTATGCAAGATGTGTGGACGTGCTCTGGGACATGAGTACAGTTGTTATGTCAGTTGTTCATGATTTTCCAATTTTTATAAGGCAACTGAAGGAAAAATGATGTCCATGATTGTTTTTCTAAAACTCTTCTAGAAGTTATGGAAGGGGAGGGGGAATAAACACTGGCTCATTGAATAAACCAAATGTTTCATTGCAAACCCTCTATTTTTGTGGGTTTTTTAAAAAAAATCTTCTGTTTCATTTCACTGAGATATTTTGGTCTCCCAGAGAAACCAGTAGGTGGGTTGCTTTTCATTTCCTGAAGACATCGGAAGCGCAGTTTAGAAGTATGGAAAGTGGACTGACTGCTGAGAAACAAAACAGTACAGATACCAAGGCTCACAGACTTCCTCAATTGTCATTGCAAGTGGCAGTTGAACATCAGGCCACCCACCTTCTGCTAGCAAAGTAGTGTTCACTGGGCAAGCTTCCCAGGGGGAGACTGTCATTGGCTCAGCATGTTGTTGCCCTACTGTAACAAAAGGGCAGGGGGGGGGGAGAGGTACCAATAAATCAACTGTCGTAGGATGAGGGGCATTTACAGAAAAGGCTCTTTTCCTTCAGTCTCATGGAAACAGAACTTTGCACTATTGTTCAGCAACTTTAGGTCATACACAACCTATTGTGAAGGTTTTTTACGCTTCATTATTTAAACTATTTAGGAGAAAATAAGGGATTTCTTTTTTGCTAAAAACAACTAAATAGCAAATCAGTCCTAATGCTCAATATTTATATATAGATAATATTATATTACAGTTTTATCCTGATTTATCCATCAGGATAGAGTAAGCTCATTGAATAATAGAATAAACTCATTGGGCTCTGTCTTTACTCTGTAAAGCATCACACATATTGGCTATATTGTTTAAATAATTAAATGATGATGGGTCGGATCCAACCAGCTTTTTCTGCTGGTGGAAAAAAAGGAGAGAATCATGCATTCATTTGTAGCTGGGCAGTCTCAAATGGTTGCTTATCTTTTGCCATAAGAATCTGGTCTGTCACTTCCCTCTCTTCTCTGTTATTTATTTCCTGGTTGCTCTCCCTTTAAGTCCCATTAAGTTCCTACAGGACACAAGCAATCTGTGAAGATGTGCTTGTATGGACTTCTCACACCTCCAACAATTTTTCATTTGCTCCCATACAGTATTTCCTTTGTCTGGTGCCATCTGTTTAGCATCTGAAACCAGAACTGCTTGAGATTTGCCTCTGACGCCCCATTAATAGTTGCTGTGTTCTGCCGCATGCAAGTTTTCGTCATACTGCTTCTTCCCACTTCATTTCTTTTTCTTCTTTATCTAGCAAGAAAGAATGAATAACAAAGTCAGGCAACTCTGAATGAGGATGGGAAGCGTCAGCCCTGTGCAGTCATGATAAGCCAACTGCACATGAGGGGGGATTCCTATATGTGGTATTCTCTCAGTTCTTGCAATTGTTATTTTGGCTGTTGTAAAATTTTTATCATATGTTATAGCAAGTAGAAAATGATTTTGAGATGGGTTTTCAGCCTGGTTTATGTGGATTCTAATGTGGCACTACTCAAAACCTATAGGTTAAATGAGATATATAATTTAAGCAGGTAATATTTATGGTTGCCATATTGTATGCATAGGGCAATGTACATGTTTTCCAGCTTTGGTCCAAGTGATCATTAGCCTAGCTTTTGAGAGTATATGTTCACATGTTCCAGAGCTGGGAAATGCATGTGTTACTCTGTTCAAATAAAATTATGACAACATATGTGGGCAGGATTAGCATGCTTTCCTATTGTGCAAAGTTGGAGTACTGAAACAGATATTGCAAGAAGTAACATACTTGTACCTATTCAAGCCCAGTTATGAAGACGAGACAAGGACTTAAAAAAACCCCCAAAACCTGAGTTCATTTTCTTTTGCTGAGTGTTCTTTGGCACATACACAGAATGGTATAACAATTGTCCAAGGAATAGGAAGACTTGACACTGACTTGGGCTCCCCTCCTTCTCAGCCTAATATATGGGATTGTATTGATGGTACTACATAATCAATTAATCCAGAATGGTTGGCCCAAGTTCACCCAGCAAGCTTCATGGAAGAGTGGAAATCTGAATCCAGCTCTCCCAGATCTAATTCAACACTGGCAAAAAATGGAAGGGAGAACAAATAACTTTCCATCTCCACAAGCCCTACTTCTGGTTTGAATTGGGCTATTTACAAGGGCAAAAAAAAAATTACTCTGAGGAACCAATCAAGGATCTGCTAGTGTCTCTTGTTTGACTCTCAAGAATGTACAAATCATGGTCAGCAGATGGCATGGGTGAAGCTGGTAAAATGCACTTTGGCAATCACTGCCACATACGCACCAAGATACAACAGGACTGCAAGCTCAATAAAGATGCAAGCCTGAGTTCTAGAGAAGAATATAAGATTTCAGGAAGGTCCATTTGCTATCTCCTGAAGACCAATATGCTAGCACATATGATTGGGGCTTGCTGGCCTTGTGATAGCATACATAAATGGGCCTAGTGGGAGACAGGGGAATATGATGTTCCATGAAAAGAAGAATCACAAGGGCCAACATAAGCCCTAAATTAGTGCTCTGGATTGTGCCCCAGATGTTGTACTTCTGGAAGTAAAACCTAGATTCAGAGAGACAGTTAAAAAGATTGTCATTTAAAGTCAGCTTGGCAATGTACAGCAAATTCTGCATTGTGAAATGAAAAATCCCTTATACACCAGAAAATCTTTTACTGGCTTGAGCATAGATTGTCTCATTGCATACATAAATGCAGATAAAGGTCTCTGCCTAAAAATGACATTGCAGAGCTGTCTGGCTTGGTCATTGTTTTCACTGCCTACTGGAATAACAGCTCTTTTCCTCTTAGTCTTTTGCAGGAGCGTGAATTCTAAAACAATCTTAGACAATTGAGCTATTGTTATCTCATAATGCCAGAGATCCATCCATTTGCTGTGCTGAAGTCTTACTTCCCAGGCATTATAAAATGGCTATTCTTGCTTGCCAGATGTTATTACTCTAAGTCTTTCCAGCTCAAGATTTTATTTCTTTGTAAGAAGCATACAAATATGAAAGTCTATAACTTTTCAGTGAGCCAGTAGCTATTATATGTGGCTGTGCTACACTATACCTGTCTCTGGAGAATTAAACTCATTCTGTTCAGCTCAGCATCTTCAAAGATGCTCTTCAGAGACAGAACAAACTGCAATGTTTTAAGTGACGTTTATAGTATCTGTTATTAACTCTGTCAAGGAAATACCAAGCGGTACAGTTGGAAAGAAAACAATTGAGGTAGTGAAGAAACATGCATACAGCGTTTCAGGAACATAAACTGACATTAGAGCCCTGTCTTATTATATGGACCACTCAATGCTATTTTTTCATAAAAGCAAGAGAGAATTTCCTTGCTAAGAGCGCTAGCCAATGGAAAGCTGGTGAAGATCATACCAGGGCAGGGGGTTTGGCTCAGTAGGTGGGTCCCAGGTCCAATCATAGAAGGTCCCAGGTCCAATCACAGACATCTCCCGCTGAAGGGTCAGGTAATAGGTGATATAAAAGACCTCCACACAAGGCCCTGAAGAGCCACTGCCAGTCAGACTAGGCAATACTGACCATGATAGACCAATGGTCTGACTTATGAATCAAATTTCTGAATCCACTTTATGATCTAAACTTGTGTATATAAACAGAGAAGGTGGGACACTGTAGTACAGTGCTGACAGTGGTTAGAGTGCTGGACTATTATCCGAGGGACCAGAGTTCAAATCTCCACACTACCATGAGTCTTGCTGGATGATATTGGGTTCAACCTACTTTCTTAAGCTAACCTAATTAACATGGTTGTTATCAGGGTAACACAGAGAAGGGTGAACCATGTTTGCTGGAAGGGCAGGATAAAAATGTATTCAACAGATAGGGAGAGGGCTATATGGGCATGGGGAAGGCCTGCACAGAACTCGTAATGGGCCTATAATGCTATCTTGTGTACACATGTAGTGGGGAGGAGGAATTGGGCTCTGTCTCTTCTCAAGACTTGTGTCATCAATCGGCTGGTTTGTGCAGAGTAAGATTGTTTACTGCATTATAAGAGTTGTCTCTGAATAATTACATTTTACCATATCACCATTTTACCTTCCCCAGCAACAATTCTCAGTCTCCCTTTGTCCAAATCTGTACTGTCCCAAAAGGAAACCATGTATTGGATAAGGCTTATTCCTGAAGGCAGTCATTTACGCATATGTCATAAATTGGTCTTCAGATGTGCTCAGGCGCCAATCTGTACAATGAGAATTCTGCTATAACCATGATATTTCAAACACATTGGTCCTTTAAATTGCCTTAGTCTGAACCCGTCCATTGGTTCTATCAAGATCAGCACAGTCTACTCTGACTGGCAGTGGCTCTTCAGATCTCAGGTAGAGGTCTTTCACATCAGCTATGACCTGACTCTTTTAATTGAAGATGCTGGTGACCTTCTGCATGCAAAACAAATGTTCTACCATCAACCCATTCTTCTTCCTCTGCACCATCATGCCCCTAATTCATATTGATAATAAAGATTAGGACAGTTATGGAAAGGTTTTAGGGTTGCCAATCCCCTGGTGGGGGCAGGGGATCCTCCAGTTTGGAGGCCCTCCCCCGCTTCAGGGTCATCTGAAAGAGGGGGGGAATGTCTGCTGGGCACTCCATTATTCCCTATGAAGACTGATACCCATAGGGTATAAGGAGAATTGATCTGCAGGTATTTGGGGCTCTGGTGGAGATGTTTTTTTGAAGTAGAGGCACCACATTTTCAGTGTAGCATGCAGTGCGTTTCCCCAAAACACCCTCCAAGTTTCAAAAGGATTGGACCAGGGGATCTAATTGTATGAGCCCCAAAAGAAGGCACCCCTACCCTTCATTATTTCCAATGGAGGTAAGGCATTTAAAAGGTGTGCAGTCCCTTTAAACGTGATAGCCAGAACTCCCTTTGGAGTTCAGTTATGCTTGCCACAACTTTGCTCCTGGCTCCACCCCCAAAGTCTCCTGGATGCACCCCCAAAGTTCCCAGATATTTCTTGAATTGGACGTGGCAATCCTAGAAGGTTTGCTGAAGTTCTCAGGCAGTGGCAGTGTTTAATGATTTGTGAAGAGGATGTAATTAAATTCCACTA
This sequence comes from Heteronotia binoei, assembly GCF_032191835.1. Classification (NCBI taxonomy): domain Eukaryota; kingdom Metazoa; phylum Chordata; class Lepidosauria; order Squamata; family Gekkonidae; genus Heteronotia; species Heteronotia binoei. The sequence goes on from NC_083223.1 coordinate 211,008,480, forward strand.
AGTGCTAAAATTTTATGCAAGGCCATTGACCAATGTGTTACAGATCTTTCAGAATGTCAAGTGCTTTCTGGGAGCCACCTCCCTTACAGTGATGAATTACTTAATCTATCATTCTTGGGCTGTCAGCCTCAGATCCTTATGTACTGTAGACAGACAAAGCATGTAATTTCATTCCTGCTTGATTCATACACTTTTCCTTGGTCTGTTGGCAAAAGCTTTCTGGTGCCAAGTCTCACATTTCAGCTGTTAGACATTTATCTTACTCTAGTGCTTTATCATTCCTTCACTTTTTGGGAATTAGACTGAAGTGCAGACAATATTTGTGTGTGTGTTTGGGGGGAGGGAAAATCCCCTGGAGTCCTGCTTCTGATAGGTTTGATTCAAACTGCCTCTTAGTGAAGGCCTGAGTCGCCTTTCCACTAGTGCTGGAGAAATTTGCTCTGGTGCCCTCTAGGAGGACAGCAAACAAACTGCTGTTTCCCAGGAGACTGATGCTTTCTTCAAACCAGATGTGGTTATCTATCTAAAAACTGGTGTGTTTAGGAATCAGGTTGCATCCATGTAGCAAATATTCTATGTTTCCTTGTCATCACCCTCATGAATACAGAGACATTTGTGGTGGTGGAGTATCCACATGGCAGTTTTATGCAAACCTTTCTCCATATGCCACAATTTCCCCTGCATTTCCCCTCTACAGTACCACTAGAAATGTTTTTTGGGGGGTGGGGGGGTGTTGAATTCCAACAAACTAGTAGACTGTGGCAAAAAATTCTTGTATCACTGCTGTGCCATAGAGTAATAGCAATTAATGACTTTTTTAAAAGCCTGAAAGCACACTCTGATGGTGCACAATGACAGCCAGAGTGAGGCAAAGAAAATTGTGCCTATGTGGCAGGACCTTAAAAATCTACACCATTCTGTTCATATGGCTTGCTAAGGTGCTCAGTCTGTGATTTTTCTGGGAAGATCTACCATACCAGTTATGAGAAGGGCTTTACTGAGGAGGGGGAAAACCAGGGAACTGGTCAATTGGAGGAAAATATCATATGGTTGATACCTCCCCCCCCCCCCCATATTTTGTATTAGGGAGGAAAACCTCCATTGTGTGAAAGCAGTGTCAGAAAATACGCAGAAATTTCTTCCTGCATGAAAACAAAGTCAAAATCCAGTTTTCAACAATCTAACATAATGCATTCATTCAGCCGTCCCACTCATAGTGAGCCAATTCCTGGATCAATTTGAATGGCGACAAAATAGAAGCTGCCTCCAGAACATCTTGCTAAACCTCCTCTTTGCAGACACACAGCAAGATATTTGGAGATGGAGATCAGAAGCTGGCTGCCTCCTGATATCAGCTGAAATTCTGCTCTTCTCCCAAGCTCAGGGCCAGCAACAGGCTTTTTGGCACCCTAGGTAAGGCCCCCCCCCCGGCTTCCCCCTCCGTTGACAACCCCACCCCCTGATTTCATGCCCCACCACTCGCAACCTTCCCCCCCCCCCAACCTGCAGGCAAAGCCAAGCCAGAGCTCCCCCCCCACCAGTGCCAGCTGGTACCTGCTGCTGAGCATGATCTAGTCTTTGTGGTTTCATGCTGGCACGAGGTTGGCCAGGCTCTTCAGGCAGGCAGTGAAGAGGGTTGGGAAGAGCAGGGCTCTAAGGGCCAGCATCTGCACCCAGCAGGAGGAGGAGGAGGAAGGGAGGAAGGAAAGAAGGAAGGGATGGATGGTGCACCACCTTCCTGTGGCCAGAGTCAGAGTCTAGGAAAGGCAGGATAGTGTGCCAAGGAGGGACTGGAAGCTTCGGAAAGGCAGAACAGCAAGGGTCTCAAACCTGGAGCTCCTCCAGGGAGAGAAGAGTCCTCTTCCTCCTCTGACAGTAGCAGCAGCAGCAGCAGCAGCAGACTCTGCAGCTAGGTTATTGGGCCTTTTCACCCGCCCTCCCTTCCTGTGGGCCCCAGCAGCAGGGCAAGGGCAGTCGTGAGGAGCCAGGCAGTGGCAAGTGGGCCAATGTGGCAGCCAGTGGCAGTGCGGGTGTGGGTGATGGGGTGGTGGAGGATGGTGTGGCAGTCAAGGCTGATGAGGGTGGTGAAGAAGGCGGTGGCATACATGGACAGAAATGTGAGGAACATGAGTAGGCAGCAGGCCCCATCACCCACTTGCCACTCGACGGTCAGGTTCTAGGCAGCATATGGGGAGGGGGTGCCCACTGCCCCTGTGGCCAGATGGTGCCCTAGGCAGTTGCCTACTTGGTAGCACTGGCCCTGCACAAGCTGCTGCCTCCATCCCTGCAAGGCTGAGACTTGGGGAGAACTCTGAGGTTGGAAAAACTTAATCAATTAGCTTCTGATCGCCACAACCCAAACTAACAGTTGAATATCAGCTGTGTGCATCTGATCACCATCTCAAAATAAGGGACATAATGATTCCGGAGATCAGAAGCCCATAGTTGATATCCATCTGATCTCCAATGCTGCTGTGTTTCAACTTTGCTGGGTGGCAGTGATTGTTCATCGGGTGGTGAATCAGAACTCACTCCTAACTGATACCCTGATCAGTTCAAAGTCTGATTAATTCTCCTAAAGAATAATTGAGTCAGTAGCTATGGATAAGTCTATAACTTCTGACCTCCAACTTTGTTGTGTTTCAGCCTTGTAGGATACAGTGATGCTGTACGTGGGGACCAGGAGCTTACTCATAGCTGATTTCCAACTAGCAGTCAGCTTCTTATCCTCTTTCCAACCTCCACCCCCCCCTCACACACACTTTTGCTGCATAACCAGTAGGCTTCTTGGGGTAGGGGATCAGAACTGATCCTTGTAATTTGTATTTCACTTTTTGAGTCTCATCCTCAAACTTCAGTATACCCCAGCAATGCTGAGTCCCAATAAATTTTCCTGAGGAGACCAAAAGTAGACTCCCAACTGACATGGGTTGTAAATAATGGAACCGCCAGTTGAAAAAAAATTACTTCTTGTTATTCAGGTTGAGTTCAGGATTCAGTTGAATCCTTGACTGACCCTTAAGTTTTAAGTCTTGAGATTGGTGGCTATAATGAAAACTTCAGATCCGGGGTCTGTCTGCATGTTGTAACATGGGGATACCAGCTGAAAAGGCCAATATATGGCAACAGGTCCATACAGCAGTTGCAGCATATAAAGCAACTCATTATGTAGCTCCCCCTATTATTGGAGTGTCTTCCTATAATATACTGTGCCACAGCACTGCTTTCAATGTCATGAAAGTTCTCTACATGTTATAGATAGATATGGATGTGGACAAGCCAAGTCCCAACATGGAGGCATTTCCTAAGTATGTCCATATGATCATAATGGTAGTTTAAAAACTCCTCGATTCATTAAAAAAGACCCCCAAATTAACTTAAATATGCAGCTGAGGGCACATCTCTGTATTTTCATTGGCTCCCAAAGAACAAAATTTTGTCTTGCTTAATAAATGGCAAAGAAAATTTGACAGGCATACAACATATGGAATATTATTCCAAGCTGTGATCTTTTATCAGCATTTCAGGATCACAGAATCATCTGTGCTAATTTTCAGATCAAATATGAATATTGAGCATTGGATCAGCCAATATTTCACCTTTTGGCTACAGTTGTGGAACAGTCGAGGTGCTAGAATAAAAACAGAAGGTCCTTGTCTACAGTGCAACCTACAGATGTGTCAACAATAGGACTTTCCTGTCCAACTAACCTCCTTTCATCTCATTCTACAGCCAAATCATAAACGTCTTTCCTTTACGTTATGTCACCACTGAATATTTCACTGTAAATTGGGAAGAAGTGGCTCAATTTAGTAAAGAAAAAAGGGTCTACAATTTAGAGTTCTATTAACAGCTCTTTTATACCCCTGTGTATTGGGTATCTTGGATGGAAGACATTGCGAAAGGTGTAGAGGTCAAGCTGGTTTTTGTCCTTGAACTTAGGAGATCTTGCTGTGAGTGAGTGTGCACGCATGTGTTTGTGTGTGTGTGTGTGTGAGAGAGAGAAGGTGCTCATTAAAATCAGAGAACTCCAAACTGTCATGTCAAGCCAAAAATCTAATTGCATCTGTCCCATTTTCTTAGGTTATCTTGCAATGTGCACACGTTTTCGAGGATGGTTACTCTTGGGCAGGACAGGATCTACTTGTTTTTTGAGGGGGGGGGACAAAATTAAAAAATGATGCCCCCTTATGAGCCATTCTGTCTTATGGTCCCATAGAATACAATGGACTCCATACCTAATTTAGTGCCCTCCCTTCCATCGGCGCTCGGGGCAAGCACCCCCCTCTGCCCCCCCCCCCCCCCCTAGATCCAGCCTTGCTCTTGGGTGGCTATCATGTTCCAAATGGAACCATTCTACAGCAACCGTTTTTAGGATGCCTGTGAGTCAAGTGCATGCTTTACTTCATTTTTGAGGGTGGGGCAGAACAGGCCTGTTCTGGCCTGCAGGCCCTATTCCACCCTGCTTTCCAAGGTTTTCACAACATGAAGAGGCTTTTCTTTCTCTCTTCTGTAACTTGCCACCACCACCTTCTCTATGTAAGAAATTGCTGAGAGGGTCAGGGTTCCCAGCTTCCCCTCCAAGACCTGAGGCCTTGTCTCTGTGTCTCCTGCTGCCCAGCATCTGGTCACCACGGAGACAGTTTACTGTTTTGTGCACCAATGGAGGAATAGCTGCTTGCCAACTGCATGCCTTCCCCCTGTAGTTTACTTTGGAGTTACATCTCTTGGAGTTAGATCCCTTAGAGCAGTGTTTCCCATTTGCAGGGTCGTGACCCGGTACTGGGCCATGGAAGCCTCACTACCCGGTCACAAGAAAAGCCAAAGCTAGCCCCGCCCTCAGCAAAGCTAGCCCCGCCCTGTCTTTGTGTTGTGCAGAGAGGAGCTGGGCTGCTGCTCCTTTCTTCTCCTCTGCTCCCACTGTTTGAGAGAAAAGCTGGCATCCACTGGCACTTTAGACCCATGAAGTGTTCTTCAAGATATGAGCTTTCATGTGCCTTGCAGTATGTTCTTTTGGGGAGATTTCCCTGGGAGGCCTGGGCAGCAAAGAAGGGTGTGTGTATTTTTTCAGTCGGGAGGGGCGGGGAGTGGGCATTTCAATAGCTATTTTTTTTTTTTTACCAAACAACCCCTGGGCAGAATTGTTGGTGGCTGGGGTCATCTGATGGTGAGGAAGGCTTTTTTTTCTTTGCCCCCTCCCTTCTTTCTTTCCCTGCAAGTGATGCTCTGTATTCTTGGTGCTGGGAGGGGGGGAAGCAACAGCGGGAGGGCTTCTAGTGCCCTGGCCCCACTGGTGGACATTCTGGTGCTTTATGGGCATTGTATGGGGGAATTCTGGACTGGATAGTCCACTGGCCTGATCCATAGTGGCTCCTCTTATATTTATGTTCTTTCTTTCCATGTCTTTCTTTTCTTTTCCTTTCCTTTCCTTCCATTTCATTCTTTCCTTTTCTTTCTTTCCTTCCATTTTTACTGGATGAAACTTTTTTGTTTATCATACTGTTGTTGCAGACATAGGAGCTCTGCCAATGAAATGTTGGCACCCCCAGTTGTAGCCAGGTGGCCTTCTATGAGATTTCTGTGTGAGTGAGAGTAAGAGGTGTGGGGCAGAAAGAGATTATTGGAGATTACTGTGGTATATCTCAACAGCACTGGAAGAGATGGTACCATGAACTTGGCACCATTTTACTGGTCCTGCTTTTAACAGCTGTCTGACACCAAAATTAAACTCCTCCTGTAGATATTAAAAAGGATGAAAGTAGTTCACTGGCTAAGTATCTGCATAACAGATTGCTTTTAAAGGCATGGGAAACTCAGCCAGTAAAAAGCTGCAAGCCCCTCATAAATATCCTTTTTGGGATAACTGCAGAAAAGCTTGTATGAACTTCATAGAACTTGAAATTAATTCATTAATTGCAGTACAATTCTCTGCTACCTTTCACAGCAATTTCCCAGTGTTTCAGCCAAAGAAAAGTATGAAAAATAGCTGTCGAAAGATTTTCTTGAAACCAAGTAAGTTTGGTTGTAGCTTGAGGCAGGGTTCCAGCAGTAGCAGCTGCAGGAAGGGCCTACTAAATGTGTCAGCATATTTTGAGGTACAGCAGCTGTCAGGGCCCAGTGTGGGTGGTACACAGTGCTGGCATTCCTGTTGGCAATGATAACAGCACTCCCAACTGCATACACTGGCCAGTGCTGTTGAGGAAGGGATGTGTAGGTGGTGCAGGCAATTGAACATGGGCATTAGGAGTTCTTGCAAGCTGGAGAAGAATACAGATAGGTGCATGCAGATGTGGGGGTGAAAAGAGAGGACCACCCACTTTCCACCCCCATTTTGGCTCAGCATGAGTTTCAGAAAGATTTTTCTGAAAATGAATTTACTTCCAAAGTAGAGGCAGGTTTGGGAGAGTGCCCTGGAAGGGACATCACAGGAAAAGGTGGAGTTTTGGTTCAGTGTGCCCTGGAAGTGACATCACTTGGTCCTTGACATCACAGGAAATGATATAATTCCTGTCTCTTGGCTCCACCCCCAAAGTTTCCTGGCTCTACCTCCAAATTTTAGTGGGCCATGAAGGAGAAGTGTAAAAATAACCAGGCCACAGGAAAGAAAAGTTTGGGAAACCCTGCCTTAGAGGTATACCACTCTTTCTTTCCCCTTTCCCTGTACAGCAGGTGCTAAAACCCAAACTGCAGCTCCTTCAGGATAGGAGTAGGAGGCAATGGAAAAGAAGTTTCCCTTCTATCCTCGGCTTCCTCAGAATAAATTTAAATTTGGGTAAGAAGGATCTGTTTGATTCATGCCAAGTGACTCAAACATCTGCCAAACATGTTTGCACAGGATTTTTTCAAAGCTAAGCACGCACCAAAACACTGCCAATCAAAACTGTTTAGCAGTCATTAATACCACTAAGGATGACTTAGGTGAACACTTAACTGAATGGTTCTTTTTTAACGCAACATTTATGTATGCCTGATTTATATGATTTTGAGTTAACAGACTATGGCTGTATCCAAGACAATGGCCTACCATTTTCCTGGCACTTCCCACTTGCAGTGCCATCAGAGGGCTTTTTAAAAAAATCGGTAACTGCTATTGTGAAAGTACACACTAACATTCTAATGATCTGTTGCCATGATCTCTGAATTCCTAGTAAATCTTTTAAAAAATGACTTAACAGTATAATGTATAAAACTCTCTAAAGAAACATATTTTCAAATGCCAAGGTACTTATTCATGAACAATGAGTGATCAGAACCCACAAGAAGTAGTGACTAGATCCTACCATATATATGTACATATTTCTTATCTAACCACTTTGATGAAACAACTAAGCCACAGTATAGCTAGGATCAGGTTTCTAAATGATCAGTATCAGTCCTAGAAAAACTACAAGCTTAAGGCTGAGAATACCATGAGATTGTTTTTCTGGCACCTGCCATTCTATATCTGATTGACCTCCAAAAAGTAAAAAAAAAAAAAAAAACCTTTCCACCTGAACAGAAGATTACATTTATATGTTTCAGCTCACCCCACCTCCCTTTCTGGAAAAAAAGAGAAAAAAGTCAGGTTCATAGACTTAATGCTTGGCTGATCCACGGAGTTCCATTTCCTGACCATTTCATTGCTTAGAGTAACAAAAAGTCTTCTCTTTCTGTTCTTTGAAGTGGAAAAGCTGAGTAACTGTTCCCTTTAATTATAAAGAAAACCCCATTGTTCCCATTTTATTACTTATAGCTAACTACATTAGGAAGGACTCTGTTACTGGTTTATATTACTAGCTCTTTCACTTTTTGGATTATTTGCAACAAATTGACAGATTTAAATTAGTTGTCTCTCTGTACATATTCTGCAGATGGGTGGGTGAGTGCATGGATGGATAGATAGAGACAGATGAAGAAGAGGATGAGGATGAGGATGTATGGCTGTATAGAAGGAGAAGGGATTGTAAAGTATGTGAAGTATCTGCCTAAATACTTACTGGCTTATAGAATCAAAGAATGTTTTCACATTGGAAATTCATTACTAGTTTAATGTGAAACTACTATTGGATGCGCTTGTACCACTGTACAGTTCACATACGATCAAAGCTAAATTTATGATGATATGAATCTGTGCACCAACTTTATTTCTTCCATCACTCATTCTTTGTTATACCATTCCATGTGTTTGTCAGTGACCAAAGCTCAATACAGACGATGCCTCCCGAGTGCTGACTCACTGTGCAGAGTGGGAGAGTGTGCATGAGTGTGCTGGTTCTACCCCCTGCCTCTGTGCAATTGCCTGGTTGTTTTCAGAGTGTGACTGCACAGAAGAGGAGGCTGCATGTACACCCCATTCCCATGATCAGCAGTGTTGCTTTCAGTCAAGAACCACAAACTCCTAAGGTATTATTCTATTCAAGAAGGTGGGTGGGGTATTACAAATATCTCTATTTATTATGAGGCATATCAGTTGAGACATTTAATCCTGTTTGTCCTTTTCTATGGAAACAGGCTGGTTAGAGTTAGAGAGATTTAACTTTAAAGGGATGGGAGGATTTCACTTATTATATGACAATATCTTCTATAAAAATTCAAGTTGAATTCACTGTCAACACTTTATGGCCCTGTTTTGGTTTGGAGGAAATGGAAAATAGTGTTATACCCAGGGATTTCGCCATTGACCATCATCCAAAATTTGGTTCAGATAAAACATTTAGTTCCAGGTGTAGAGGCTCTCTTCTCAATCAAATAACCTTAATGGATGCAAATATGAAGCTCTTAAATAATAGTAGTCAATTCTGGACTGAAGGAAGGATTCCTGAAGGGACAAAGATGGCTATTAAGACATCAAATTTTAAGTTTTTTCCATAAGAAGGAAATTCAAGTTCAAACAAACAAGCCATTAACTGAAAATGAAGAATTAAACTCACCATCATTTAAGATCTATATAGCACCTGAAACTGTTTTATATATTTTTATGTTTTATATATTAATACATTTATATATGTTACAGAATTTAATGACTTCTGGTTTTTATGTGACTTTTTATGAATATGTAAGCCGCCCTGAGCCTACTTTGGCAGGGAGGGCGGGATATAATCTGAATTAATGTAATTAATTTGAAATATAGATAAGGAGGAGGGGAAATTAATTATTAAAATGCATAGGATATTAGTAAATCAGGGTCAAAATATGGTCCAGATGATTAAAAAGAATTGGGAAATAGAACGGAATACTAAATTTAATGATTGGAACAAATATTCCAATGCTTTCCTTTTAAATCCATTTCAAGAGGTTTACCAGAGCATGCAATAAAGGTGCTGCATAGTGGTATTATACTCCAGTTAGGATAGCTCATTTGATGAAAATAGTAAAAACTGATGGAGAGACTGTGATGAAGTTAGGGACCTTTATTCATATGTAGTGGGCATGTACAACTATAGGAAATTTATAGAAATCAATATTTGCATAGATTGGGAAAATAACTCAGGAACAAAGAAATCAAGTTCAGCATTGCTGAACTTATTTATCAATGAACACTCTCAACTTAAACAAAAAACACACATAATTTTTTTAACTGTTTATTGCCCAATGCTGGAAGGATGCTAACGGGATTTCTTTTGACAGAACAGTATTTGAAAAAATTAACATACAAGATTAGATTAATCCAGAGCAGAAAAAAAAGAAAACAATTTTAAGGTAATTTGGAATTGTTTTATAAATTATTTAATGGAATTTCCAGAACATAGCTCATTTAAAAATTGCCGTTAAGTGGATGGAAACCTTTATTTGAAAATTTGACTAAGACATTGAATTAATATATCAGACAATATTATTTTATAGAAATGGAATCAATTAAAATTATGTAAAATTACATCTAACTATATGGAAGCACTCTCTTCCCCCCTCTCTTTCTTCTCACTTATTCACGTTTTTATGTTTTATTCTAAGTTTTTTCATGTTCCTTTTTGTTGGAACATTACTATAATAAGACTTTGTTTGTATATTGGATATGAGACTACAGGTGGTTTTGTATGCTGGTTTTGTTGATTTGTGTATGTATAAAATAAAATATTTTAAAAACTTTTTTAAAAAGCTATGCTGCATTCATTATGTTTCTGATCATGAGGAGGAAATGTGCACATGGCCACTTCTTCTGTGCAGACATACTCTTCAAGTTGACCAGACTCATGACCAGGCAAGCATGCATGGTGAGTCAACATGTGGGGTAGCTGTCTGTACCAGACTACACTGATAAAGGAATGTACTTCCTTCTTCTTGGTTGTCACCAAGCTGCTTACTGCTCTCTACCCATCTTGCTGGCCAGCATCAGCAGGTGCAGCTATACACAGAGAATCAGAATCCACATGTTGGTCAAAGGGAGTTTCACAGATTTTCTGTTTCAGATATTTCTGAGAAAGGCCTAGTGTGCCTTTCCACAAATGTGTTCAAGGAATGAGGTTCTAGTGCATCCTCATGTACTGTACACTGTTGGTAAATATCTTCTCCAAAGTCCTGGATCCTTTGTCAAATAGAACACAGTAACTTTTTTTCCAGGTGTAATGATCTGTGATTCCTCAGAATCTAGGACTGTGTGCTCCTGATGTCTGTGAATAATCTTCTTTTACCCTCCCAGCTGACTGAGGACTATGAACCATGAACACTTGAAAAAGGAAGGCGGTCAGAACTATCTATCCCTTTGGGGTGCTGAACAAGCTCTCTAGCTGGACAGCTTTCTTTAAATGACATAACAGTGCAGACACCTGATTTCAGATCTGACCACTGAAAACACAGATCCATGCTGCTCGATGTTGGAATACTGTTAAATCACTCTAATGGGAACCACATTTGAATATGGCATGTATAGTTGAAAGGGCACTACATTAATCTTCTAAGCAACAGAGTTGCCTTGTAAATGGCACTCATGTGATTCTGTAAGAAACTGACTGTGAAGGGTGCAGTTCTTTGAACTCAGGATCCTTGATGTTGGGAAATACATACTTTTTATATGCTTTTGCAAGGAAAGCAGTAGAATAGAGGCAGTATTCAAATGAAAGGCCCTTTGCTTTCTCTCTCCCCTCCAGTGTCATGATTCTGGAGCAGAGGGAATGTCATGCTGTAACCTTCTCAGCACTGTCATTTCTCAGCTGTCTTCAGTTGACAGATCTGTGAAAAATACTGTGTGCTCCCAATGATTTTCTTCAGAAAAGTAGAATCTAAGTAACAGACTGCTATGGCATTTCCCCTTCAATGTTAATCTATCATTATCTTCTGAAGCCTACTACTTTGAAGACTAAGGACGGTCCATATTTCAATTTAAATGATGCCAAACAGGTATCAGCTTGACAATTTCTGTTCCCGCTATGGTTTAACGAGCTGACAAAATATGTATGTATTTTTTCTGTCTTCAGATGGCCTTTATGAATGGCCAACGCTGTATGCAGAAGCACATATGGATATGTTTATAGTAAATATTCAGAAATACTTTCCTTTTATGGGATTTTGCATCAACATTCCTTGTGGAAGATGACATTTTCACCATGATCTGCTACTTCTTTTGTTGTTGAATATCTGAGCTACACTGTGGGGACAGAGCAAATCCCAAAAGATGAAGCAGCCCCACCTGCTAGGCCTAGCAAACTTCAGGGACTATAATTTCACACCTACAACATTGCACTAAAACACACTCAATGCTTCTCTGAAATATCAAATGCAAGGAATGATCATTAGGGGTAGGCAAGCTGCCTTGAAGAAACTGTGCCCTCCACCACAGATTTTCTCAATGAAGAATATGTGTGTAAATGCCATCAAGTTGCAACCAAATTATAGTGATCTCAGCATGGGGCTTTCAAGGCAACTGAGAAGCAGAAGTGGCTTGCCGTTGCCTTCCTCTTCCTTCTTTTATGGTCTCCTGCCCAAGAATCAACCCTGCGTATTTTCTGAGATCTGATGAAATAGGGTTATATCATGCCACTTTTCCTCCACTGAAAAATGCCTGAGATTTCTGAGAAATATTAGAGATCTTCTTCGTGGTCACTGTGCTTCACACTGATGGGATATAGTGTGACTGCACCGATCCCGATCGATACTTCCAAGCCTAAAAGGAAGAGGATTTTCGTGCCCCTCCCACTGGGCAAGTGCGGCTACCCACCATGCATGCCCAATGGGACAGGCACGAGGATCCCGCCAGTTCCTTTCTGACCACTGTGTGGTCGGATCTTCCTCCCGTTTCTCATTGGTAACTACCTTTGTTCTCGTCATCGCTTTCCTCGACGACCTAACCTGTAAAACAAATGGAGTGAGTTTTTCTCTCCTCCCTCCCTGGTGGGGGGGAGTGCCTCTTCTCACCTACTTTTGGACGTATGGAAAAATTGTGGGAGTGTTTCAAATGCTGCAAGAAGTGCGGCAGCAAACTCCCCCCTTCTGACGGACATGATCTCAGTCTGTTTTGCCTAGGAGAGGGACATTGCCCAGAGACTTGCACTCATTGTGCTAAATCCTCCAAGCAAATGCAAAAAAATTGACTGCACACAGCGCTTATGGAAACAGCACTTACCGCCCCCAATATGCAGTCTCAAGCTGATTCCGGGCATGTGTCAATGTTGATACCATCCACGTCGACCCCATCCGCCCCGGCTCTTTCTGATGCCGAACCAGCGACGATGGTACGGAAATGCTCGACCCCAGCATCAGAATTGGAAACCTCCACTCCTGCAAAGAAACGCAGGGAGGGGAAAGAGCATAAGAGGGACAAGGACAAGAAACACAAAAAAGACTCCAAGAGCACTCGTGAGCACCCGAGCCACCCTTCTACCTCGATCAGTCTGATAGAACTGGGCAGGATACCTCCGCTACAGCTACTAGCCTCGTGTATTCACCAGACACCTCTGCAAAAGCTACCACAGGAGGAGACTTCAGACTTCGAAATTTATCTGACGCAGCAAACATCTCGCTCCATGTCCTCCGGAACTGAACTAAGGCCTCCACCTCTACCAGATCCACAGGGTCGTGGAGCCACTTCCCCATTGCCTCCACCGAGACCATGTACACTGATGGAGCGTCCTGCACCAAAGGCTTCGGAGGACCGACCTCCATCTCGGGGAGGGACGGTGGGGGGAGGGACGGTGGCTCAGTGGTAGAGCATCTGCTTGGGAAGCAGAAGGTCCCAGGTTCAATCCCCAGCATCTCCAAAAAAGGGTCCAGGCAAATAGGTGTGAAAAACCTCAGCTTGTGACCCTGGACAGCCGCTGCCAGTCTGAGAAGACAATACTGACTTTGATGGACCCAGGGTCTGATTCAGTATAAGGCAGCTTCATATGTTCATATGTTCATCTCTACCACTGCCATCCTGGGATCAAAGGCAATGGCAATACCTCTACGGGGCTTACCCAATGCCATCGGGTTTCCCGTGGCTACCCTGCCCCCCACCAGACTGGGACTCGTGCTCTGTAGCATCCTGCCATTCATGCCACTGAGACTTCCACCAGAACCCAGATCTCCCAGCACCGAAGCGCTCAGCTAGGCGCCCGGCTGCCCCAGATCCCAAGCACACTCCACCTCAACCCTTGAGACCGAGGACCCCAGAGTTACCCCAATGCCCATCGGAGCACGATACGACCTCGTCTCACTCTGAACCCAATTCTGACTCAGACCAGCCGAATCGCCCAGATTCAGACGCAAAACCATCCCCACCTCAATACCTTGTGGAGGAATCACTGGTCTCCCCGTCTGAAGACCTTAGGGCATATGGCAATTTTGTCAAACGGATGGCGCATTCTCTCTTGTTACCGATCACTCAGCCAAAACCTGTCATTACCAACACAGTTTTCAACATCGTCCAGCAAGATGCCTTCACACCGGTGGCCTTGCCCATGACCTGTGTGCTCCTTCAAGCAGTGAAAGTTCCATGGCCCAAACTGGCTTCCACACCGATCTCAACTCAATGCGCAGACCGCATGTAGAAGTCCCAAGAAACTGAAGCTGGTTTTCTGTTCAACCATCCTAAACCGAACTCAGTTGTGGTTTCCTCTTCCTTGAAGAGCAAGCGCACACATTCCACACCTCCCAACAAGGAAGGGAAAAAACTTGACTCCTTTGGACATAAGATCTACTCAGCAGGAGCGTTAGGAATCAAGACAGCGAACTATGAAGTGTGCATGGCCAGATATCAATACGCCCTTTGGGGAAAGTTGGCTGATGTCCTGCCTTCCCTACCAGAGAACAAGGCGTTAGAGGTAAAACGGCTCCAAAAGGAGGACATGCTAGTAGCAAAATACCAAGTTAATGCAACTAAACACTCAGTGGACGTTTTTGCTGAGACCCTAACCACAGCTGTTACTCTCCGCCGCCATGCATGGCTCCATATTACAGCATTGCCCAAAGACATGAGAGCATGGATAGAGGACCTCCCCTTTGAAAGGGATGGCTTATTTAGTTCCACAACAGACACGGTCCTCCAGCATTAAAACATCCAAGAATTTGGGTATTTCTACTTCATCTCGGTCAAAACCCAAATCTTGGTCCCGGTGCTGGCCCAAGAAGTCCTTCACCAAATCTCCCCTGAACAAACTTGGACCCAATGATCTCAATCTGGTTATTCCAGACCCTCTTATGGAACCAAGCAGAAATTTTCTCAACAGCAACATCAACCCATACCAAAGGGAGGCAAAATGCCCAAGCAGGGCCTTTGACTCTCTGCCAGTACTACCACCCCAACCCACCTACCTGTACCCATACTTACCTGCATGGAGAAACATAACCACCAACAACTGGGTTCTGTCTATCATAGAGCACGGCTATTGCATTGAATTCATCCAATTGCCTCCACCATCCGGCCTGGTGACGACTCTGTCTTCAGAGATCCTCCTGCAGGAAGTCACAAACCTTCTGTTAAAACAAACCATAGAACCAGTTGGTCCAAGTCCTCACCAGTCTGGATTCTATTCCCATTATTTCACCATCCCCAAGAAGGATGGGGGCCTCTGACCCATTATGGACCTGAGAGCCTTGAACAAGTTCATTGTTTACAAAAAATTCTGCATGACATCTCTCCAACACATCCTTCCCCTTATATGGCAGGATGCCTGGATGGCAACTTTGGACTTGAAGGACGCATACTTTCACATCACTATTCACCTTCTTTTCTGTCAGTATCTACGGTTCACTATCGGGAACCACCACTTCCAGTACTTCCGCCCCCGGGTCTTTACCAAAACGATGGTAGTCATTGCGGCACACCTTCGTCTACAGGGAATCCTTATATTTCCCTACATAGACAAATGGCTGGTAGTGGCCCCAGTGGTGAACACCCTTCAGCTGCACCTTGACACCATCTTGCAACTCCTTCGAGACCTGGGGCTCCAGATCAATACACAAAAATTCCATCTCATTCCATCGACATGAGTACAGTTCATCGGGCCATCTTGGACTCTCACCTGTGCAGAGCTTTTCTCCCTCAGGAGAGGGCTTGTGCACTAATCAACCTGATTCGCAGAAAAGGTGATGCGTCAGCACTCCAGATACAACGGCTCTTGGGACTGTTGGCAGCTACTGATGGCAGCAAACTGAGAGTTTGGTGTAGTGGTTAAATACATGGACTCTTATCTGAGAGAACCAGGTTTGATTCCCCACTCCTCCACTTGCACCTGCTGGAATGGCCTTGGGTTAGCCATAGCTCTGGCAGAGGTTGTCCTTGAAAGAGCAGCCCTCTCAGTCCCACCCACCTCACAGGGTGTCTGTTGTGGGGTGAGAAGATATAGGCAATTGTAAGCCGCTCTGAGTCTCTGATTCAGAGAGGAGAGCGGGGTATAAATCTGCAGTTCTTCTTCTACTACTATGCTGTACTCCTTCATGCCTGTGTCTGCATGAGACCTCTGCAATTGTAGTTTGTGAAGACTTTTCAGCTGGATTGACATCCACTATCTCAGCGCCTGATGCTCCCAACCCAAGTCCTAGACTCCCTCATCTGGTGGGAACAGACTCACAACTTACTACAGGGTGTTCCTTTCCAACTACCAGCTCCAGCCAAGGTAGTGACAACGGATGCTTCTCTGTGGGGCTGGGGAGCTCACCTGGGCAGCCTCTGTGTGTGGGGTCCCTGGAAACCATACCTTCAGAACCGCCATATAAACTATCTAGAGCTCCTTGTAATACGGTACATCCTGAACGCTTTTCATAGCCTCCTCCACGGACACGTGGTGTCCTTTCTGATGGACAATACTACCACTGTCTACTACAAGAACAAACAGGGGGGGCCCTGTCTCCTGCACCCCCTGCCAGCTGCCCCACAGCATTTGGGAAGACTGCCTCCAATGGAATATTCATCCAGTGACAACCCACCTGCCAGGCATCCAGAACACTACGGCGGATGCCCTAAGCAGGGGAAGCTCCTCCTTTCACGAGTGGGAGCTCAATTGGAAGTATCTCAGACCCCTTTTCAAGGAGTGGGGCCGGCCAGACATAGATGTGTTCGCTACCCGGGGCAACACGAAGTGCCCGAATTTCTGTTCCAGAGGGGGATGCGATCCCCTGTCTCTAGGGGATGGACTGCTCTACCCGTGGCATGGGAAATATCTCTTTCTCTTTCCCCCTCTGCCCCTACTGACCAGAGTGGTTGCCCAAGTTCAAATACAGAGACCTACCGGGATCTTGATCACCTCGTGGTGGCCACAGCAACCATGGTTTCCAGTTCTTCTCCAGCTGTCTGCCCAGCATGTCCATCAGTTTCCTCCAGAGCCAGATCTCCTGGTAGCCCATGGGGGCTGCCTTCTTCACCACAATATTCTGAATCTGAAGCTTACAGCATGGCATCTGTGGTACCATCCATCCAGGACCGTATTGACCATGTCCTCCCTAAATAGTAGACATCCGTCTACCAGACACTCTTATGAGCACAAATGAAAGGCTTTCCTGCAGCACAGAGACGCTCTGCCATTACCCTTGAAAGAAACACCACTATTACCGGTGTTCAGTTTCCTCCTTTCCCTACTGGATAGAGGACTCGCTCTTTCCTCCCTTCGCATGTACCTAGCAGCTATTTCAGTGACTCATGATTTGGTAGACGGGCTGTCAGTCTTTACCCACCCATCTGTTAAAAAATTCCTGAAGGGCCTTGCCCGCCTTGCCTCAGTGCACAGGTGTCTGGCCATCGCTTGGGATATACTGCTGGTGCTTTATCGCCTTACTCTACCTCCCTTTGAGCCCATGGCGAGTTGTTCTCCCCACCTCCTAGTGTGGAAGACTGCATTCCTGGTGGTGATTACATCCTCCAGGGGAATAGTAGACCTCTTAGCTGTGACCCACCCCACATTTCCTTTTCATAGAATGGGGTCTGCTTGATTCCTGACTTGGAATTTCTCTCTAAGGTTGTGTCTGAGTTCCACCTGTCTATGGACATCAACTTGCCTACTTTTGCCCTAACCCTACTACTGCTGAGGAACGGCATCTACATATGTTAGATGTGCTTAGGGAGCTTTCCTTTTACCTTCATTGCACCAAGGGTACCAGGAAATCCACTTTGCTGTTTGTTTCATATGCCTCCAGGACACTCGGGCAGGGTATCTCCGCCCAACGTTTGTCAAAGTGGATTGTAGAAGCCATAAGACTTTGCTACCTACTATCTAAGCAGCCCCTCCTGGGACCAGTGTGCGCTCACTCCACTCGGGCAGTGGCATCTTCCATGGCTTTCCTCAGAGGAGTCTTCTTTGTGGTCTCTGTGCTTCACACTCATAGGATATAGCGCCTGCGCTGATCCCTGAATCGGTACTTAAAAAGCCCAGGATTTTTTCGCGCTCAGCACCAGTGAGCATGCGCAGGCGTTCCAGTACGCATGCTCACCGGAGCCAGCGCGAGGATCCTGCCAGTTCCTTTTTGACCACCGCACTGAGAAGATCTCCTTTCTATTGCTCCAGTCGGTACTGTAATCCTTTGGATTTTTCTTCTTGTTGTATAGCCCGTTTGTTGTTTTCTTAGTAATAGTTAGATAGTTAAATAGTTATAGTTAGTTATTGTTGTTAAAAAAATACTGTTGTTGTTGGTCTTTGCCCCTCGGGGCTTTATTTCCCCCCCCATTCCCTCAGAAATAATTCTGTGTGGGTTCCAGTGCCTACGGAAAGGTGTCGGTTTTTTTTTAAAAGGTGCCGCAAGTGTGGTAGCAAGATTGCACCTCTGGACAGTCACTCCCTCTGCTTACTGTGTCTGTAAAGTAAGTAAGTAAATTTTTATTTATACCCTGCCCTCCCCGCCGAGGCAGGCTCAGGGCGGCTTACAGAGCATGATACAGTATCATGGTATAACAATAACAGATAAAATCAATCAACGATATAAATACAAAATATAAACTAATTTTAAAAAAATAAGCTAAAACAGTCTCTATTTATCCAGGCAGCGTAATATTCATTCTGGTTACGTCTTAAAGGCTTCTTGGAAGAGGGCAGTTTTGCAGGCCCTACGAAACTGGTTGAGGTCCCGTAGGGCCCGCACCTCCTCCGGCAGCTGATTCCACCATTGGGGTACTTTTATAGAGAAGGCCAGCTCCCTAGTTGTTTTAAGTTTGGCCTCCTTAGGCCCAGGGATTTCTAAGAGATTTTGTGAGCTGGAACGCAGTGCTCTCTGGGGAACATATATAGAGAGGCGGTCCCTGAGGTAGGCAGTTCCTCGGTCTGGGCGAGGGACACCGAGTTGATTCGTGCCAGCATTGCTTACATTTCTCTAAGCAAACCCGCAAAAAACAGGCAGCAAGGCTATCGGCAGCACTTGTGGAATCGGCTCTTCATCCGCCAAAAATGGCAACTGGCCCGTCGGTATTGATGGGGGAAGCCACCCCGGCCCCGAAGGTTACATCAGTCGATCCATCGTCACCAGTGCAGACCGATATGCTGACTGAGTGAGGCCGACCCATGAAACGACCCTCGGAAGGGTTAGTGGCGACTCCGGCTAAGAAGCGTCGGGATGATTCAGGGACCTGATCGTCCCTCCCGAAGAAGTCTAAGTCAAAGGAGAAGCAAAAGAATAGACTTTCCCACACTCCTTCTTGGGATACTTTGGCATTGACGCAAGCTGTTCCACCCCAGAAGATCCTGGCATCTCCACGTCCGAGGAGTCCTTCGGTGTCGAGAAGCAGAGGTTCGCAGCCAATCCGCCTGTCGGGATCGGATCAGGAGATAGACCTGATCCAGCGAACCCACTCTTCCAGATCGGGATCGTGTCTTCGGAGCGACAGTGGTTTGATATCGGAGATAGAGGCTTCGGTACCGAACAAACCCCTGGCACCTCTTGCACCGACTCTGGGACGGAGAGAGCTGGAACCAGCTGCCTTGGTTTGACGCTTCCCGCCACTTCCGCCGTGGGATCAACGCCAGTGGCCTTGTTCTTACAGTTACCCGCACCTGCCATACCAGTGGTACCCTCCATGAGACTTCTCCGAACGGGATCAGCAGTTGGAAGCTTCTCATCTCTCAAGAGTTTTGCATCACTCAAGGCAGCGAGCATCGGCATTGGTGTCGATCCCTCCCAAGAGACGCAAAGAGAGGGTGGAGGAAGTGCAGCTGCGATCGTCAGCATCTCTGCAGTCACCCGAGCGAGCTTTGACTCTGATACTCTCCGAGCACTCTGTGAGAAGAGACTCCTCATCATCAGACTCCGAGGTCAGTACCGATGACCCGGACAGAGCGGTGGAACCTTCGCCAGAGTCGCATATTGCTGAAGACCTTCCCATATTGCCATCGGAAGATCTGAAGTCTTATGGGGACCTGGTGAAGCGGATGGCACACTCCCTCTCCCTCACAGTGGTTCAGCCGCAGCCAGTAGTCAATGACACTGTCTTCGATATTATGCAGAGGGACACATCGACGGCTGTGGCCCTGCCTGTGACAAAAGTTATCCTGCAGGCGTTGAAGGAGCCTTGGGCAAAACCGGCATCTACACCCATCTCTTCCTGGAGACTGGACCATATGTATCGGGTCCGGGAGACCGGTACTGAGTTTTTGTTTGCCCACCCCAAGCCCAACTCGGTGGTGGTCTCCTCATCATCCAAGGCACACAAGACCCATTCTTTCCCACCTGACAAAGAGGGCAAGAAATTGGATAACGCAGGAAGGAAATTTTATTTGGCTGAAGCATTGGGTGTAAAGGTCTCCAATTATGCCGTGTGCATGGCTTGCTACCAATACTCCATTTGGGAACAGCTCACATTCCTTTTGTCTTCCCTGAGTGAGGAGAAGAGATCTTTGTTTAGGAACCTGCAAAAGGAGGGCTTTGCTGTGGCCAAGCAACAACTGGCTACAGCAAAGAACATGGTGGATGTATCCGCCAAAACCATCACCACTGCCATCTCCCTATGCTGGCATTCGTGGCTTAGATCTACAGCTCTGCAGCCTGACACCAGGGCCTTCATAGAAGACCTACCTTTTGAAGGTGAAGGTCTTTTCAGCTCGACCACCGACAGTGTCCTCCAAGAGATGGACAAAAGTATAAAGACCTCAAGGAACCTGGGTGTCCTCTAGGGCTGGCAAGCCTAAGCAGTGGCACAAATTCTGGCCCAAGAGGCCCTACCAAAAATTCTTCCTCGACCAGCCGTGGAGACCTCGATCTTCCCAACCAGAAAGTAAGTCCCCTTATAGGGGAAACAACAAAAACAGGTTTGCTTCAGCATCCCAAACTACTGGCAAATCTAAGGGTGCTTGCCCACGAGAGCCTTTGACTTTTTGGTAGCATGCATTGCCGCCCCTCATTCATCGCTCATCTGCCTTCGTCAAAACCTTCCGGCTTGGGAGTCCATCTCCACAGACAAGTGGGCTCTTTCCATCATAGCAGAAGGATACAAGATAGACTTCGTTCAGGTTCCGACTCAGTCAGTAATTGTCGCCACAGCTCCTTCCCCACCTCTGCTGGCAGAAGTGAGCAACCTCTTGCAGAAACAAGCCATAGAACCAGTCCCAGTAGAGGCCAGAACGGGCGGGTTCTACTCTCGTTATTTACTGGTTCCCAAATGGGATGGGGGATTGAGACCAATTATGGACCTTCGGAATCTGAACAAGTTTATCGTGTACCAGAAATTCAGAATGTCCACTCTGCAAACAATCCTTCCCCTCATCAACCAAGGGGACTGGATGGCAACGTTAGATCTCAAGGATGCCTACTTCCACGTCAGCATCCACCCTGCGTACAGGCATTTCCTTCACTTTGCAATAGGTTCCAACCACTTCCAGTACACAGCCCTCCCATTCGGCCTTTGCACTGCACCATGGGTGTTCACCAAGATGATGAGTGTTGTAGCTGCACATTTCCGGCTTCAAGGTATAGTCGTCATTCCATATATCGACGACTGGCTCCTTGTGGCGGAGTCGGAAGAACGTCTATCCAGCCATATTGCAAGTACTCTTCATCTTCTTCACACCTTAGGTCTGCAGGTCAACAGTTCAGTTTATAGGGGCTTTGCTGGACACAAATCTTCACCACGCTTTTCTACCTCAGCAGAGAGCGATGGACATTACCAATCTTGTTAATCTTTTCCAGAGTTGGAATGGGGTACAGCACAGCAGCTGCAGTGGATGCTGGGGCTGATGGCGGCGACTACAAGCGTGCTGCTATTTGCAAAATTGAAAATGAGAGGTCTTCAACTGTGGTTTCTCAGACATTTTCGGTCTTTACGGGACTCACCTCGGAAGAGGTTTACAATTCCACCCTTGACTCTCTGGACCCTGCAATTGTGGAAATCCAGAGACAACATCTGTCAGGGACCTCCCTTCGACCTACCTGTGACATCACCACAGATACGTCTTTGTGGGGCTGGGGTGCTCACATGGACTCTCTGTGTGTGGGGGGCCCTTGGCCTCTGCAATTGACTTATTGCCACATAAACTATCTCGAACTGTTGGCAATTCATTTTGCCCTTCACTCTTTTCGTCCCACAGTGGCGGGGAAGGCGGTGCCCTGTTGACTTATAATACCACAGCCCTCTGTTATGTCAACAGGCAGGGTGCGACAGTCTCTTGACGGCTCTGTGCGCTAGTGCTAGAACTGTGGATGGAGTGCCTGGAGCACGACATCTACATAAAGGCTGCACACCTTCCAGGAGTGCTCAATCTGCAGGCGGACTCATTGAGCAGAGGAGCAGCATCTCCGCACGAGTGGGAGATACAGTGGCACTTCCTTCAACCTGTGTTTCAGCTCTGGGGTTACCCTCAGGTGGATGCGTTTGCCACAGCCAGGAATCGGAAGTGTCCCCTGTTCTGCACCGGGGGGGGGGGGGGCACAGATCCAGAGTCATTGGGAGATGGCCTGATGGTCCAGTGGAACGATTGGTTCCTATACCTGTTTCCGCCTCTGCTGACGAAAGTTGTCAACAAAATAGCAAGAGAAAGGCATTCTAGTGAAACCATGGTTCCTGATCTTGCTTCAACTAGTGAGGGTTTTTTTTTTTTATCAGTTTCCGGTGGAACCGGACCTTCTATCAGCCCAGGATTGTCACGTATTCCATCACAACGTGCCTCACCTGAAGCTGACGGCGTGGTTCATAGACCCTGTGAGTTCTCCAGCAGAGTCCAACACATCTTTCTAAATAGTAGAAAGTTGTCTACCCGTATTTCCTATGACAAGAAGTGGGGGAAGTTTCTTCAGTTTTTGACTGACCCTGTAGTCTCACCTCAACGGGTGGGTCCATCGGTGATTTTTGACTTTTTGTTATCTCTGGTGGATGCTGGACTTTCCTTTTTTCTGTTAAAGTTTATTTATCAGCGATATCAGCATACCACGAGCCTGATGAGGGGCGTTCAATTTATGCTCACCCTCATTTGAAGAGGTTTCTAAAGGGTCTGCTCAGGTTGCATCCCCTGTCAAGGTCACCCCCACAGCTGTGGGACTTGACTTTA
Source organism: Heteronotia binoei (assembly GCF_032191835.1). Classification (NCBI taxonomy): domain Eukaryota; kingdom Metazoa; phylum Chordata; class Lepidosauria; order Squamata; family Gekkonidae; genus Heteronotia; species Heteronotia binoei. The sequence continues at coordinate 211,031,327 of NC_083223.1, forward strand.
GTGTTGGACAGGTTGACTCGGCGTCCCTTCGAGCCAATGGCAACATGTTCTCTGCAGCTCCTGTCTTGGAAGACTGCTTTTTTGGTAGCAATCACATCGGCACGCCGTGTAGGGGAGCTCATGGCTATGCGTTGTGACTACCCATACTTATCTTTTTGTTTCATATGCTGCTCCTAAGTTGGGCTCCAGAATCTCATCTCAGCAGCTTTCCAGTTGGCTCACTGAGACTATTAAACTGTTGGCAAAGAAGCCGTTGCCTGGGCCCATTCATGGACACTCTACTAGAGCGATGGAGACGTCAGTGGCGTTCCTGAAAGGCATTTCCCTGATGGACGTGTGTAAGGCTGCCACCTGGTCCTCTCTGCATGCCTTCATGAAGCACTATGCTCTGGATGTGCGTGCTCAGCAGAGGACTCGTTTGGGAGTGGTGCTGCAAGCTGTCTCCTCTGGTTGACCATCTTCCCGCCTCCAGGTATGTCTTGCTTGCTAATCTCCCATGAGTGTGAAGCACAGAGACCACGAAGAAGATAGACAGGTTGCTTACCTGTAACTGTAGATCTTTGAGTGGTCATCTGTGCATTCACACTAGCCCTCCTTCCCCACTGCTGATGGTCTCCCTATATTAGGGGCTTCCAGCGGTCAAGAAGGAACTGGCGGGATCCTCGTGCTGGCTCCGGTGAGCATGCGTACTGGTGCCAAGCGTGAAAAAATCCCGGGCTTTTTAGGTACCGATTCGGGGATCGGCGCAGGCGCTATATCCCATGAGTGTGAATGCACAGATGACCACTTGAAGATCTACAGTTACAGGTAAGCAGCCTGTTTTTGCAAGACATCTGCAGAGCAGCCACGTGGGCTACGCCTCGCACCTTTGTCTGACACTATGCCCTGGACATCCGACGGAGTCAGTGTGCTTCTGTGGGCACAGCAGTGTTGCAAACAGCTGTTCTCTGAGCACCTCCAGCACCCACCTCCAGGTAGGTCTTGTGGCTTGTCAGTCTCCCATCAGTGTGAAGCACAGAGACCACGAAGAAGATAAACAGGTTGCTTACCTGTAACTGATGATCTTCGAGCGGTCATCTGTGCATTCACACTACCGCCCTCCTTCCCCACTGCTGTTGGTCCTCTGGGGCTTACAGCAGTCAGAAGGAACTGGCAGGATCCTTGTGCCCGTACCATTGGGCATGCGCGGTGGGGAGCCATGTATGCCCAGTGGGAGGGGTGCAAAAATCCTCTTCCTTTTAGGCTTGGAAGTACCGATCGGGATTGGTGCAGGCACACTATATCCCATCAGTGTGAATGCACAGATGACCACTTGAAGATCATCAGTTACAGGTAAGCAACCCGTTTTTCTCTGGGCCATAGTTTGAAAACAACTGCACTAGGTAAAATACTTCCCTTAGCATGTCCTTATAGGATTTGTCTTCTAAGTACTTTATTGTCTTTTAGAGCTGTCTTCTGAGACCCTTTAAGTAGGTCAATATCTTCTTGGAACTGCAGTGTCTGGAATGGAACAGACTTCTTCAAAGTAGGTATTGACAGTACTCAGTCATTTTATAGCCTCCCAAGTTTAAAATTGATGATCTTTCTGGCATATCTAGAAAGAACATTTGCTGTCTGAATTAGTGAGTCAGTATCGAGTCATCTACATTCCATGTTAGAAGTGGAGGGCATATGATATGGCAGCCTTGCTATGCAGCTGTAGGCCTGATCTGTGTCTGGATGGGATACCTCTTGAGAGCCCTGTGGAACTGCTTTAAGTTCTATGATCGAAGAAAGATGGGATGTGATCATATGATTTTTCTGTTAAAATATCTACACTAACTGCCTTTCTGCTTTTGGGTCCAGTGCTGGCAGTGGCAGACCTACATTTTTGGGACCCTGAAGCTGGAATTGTTATGGGGCCCCCTTCTCAACCAGCAACAACAGGGCAACATCCAACAAGGTCCAAAGGGCCTTGCTACCCTTGCAAGGAAGTTGAAGCCCAAATGGCGGAGAATTGGGGTGGTGGGGTGGAGCCCTTGAAAATTAGCTGTAGAACTATTAAGCCATCTTGGACTTTTAATGAATGGATTGATGATTGTAATATGCATGGAAATGGTTTTATTACATATTTTATTCTTTAATATTTTATGTTTGTTTTTAACTGTTGTTAGCCGCCCAGAGCCTGTCAGATATAAATCTGATAAAATAAAATATATATATTTTTAAAAATGTACCAACGAAGGATTTGAGGATCCAGCTGCCAAAAAATAGGCCATGAATAGATTCTGGTGAGTTCACTGAGGCCATACAGCTGGGGATTTGAGCACTGTAAGCCCCCAAGAAAATTTTGAAATTTGACCAATTACAAGGACATTTTGAGGCCATATGAAATGGGTATTAGAGCATATTCTAAAGTCAATATTAAATACTTCAACCCATTGGCTTATGATTATGTAATGAAAATAGACTTATTTTAATAACAAACACAAACAACTCCCATTAATTTTGTTGAGGAATTCACTCATTTAAAGAAAAAGTTGTTTCAAGGCCCCTCCAGGATTACCTTTAAAGCCCTTTTTGCTATGAGGCCCACATATATCTGAAGGAACATCTCTCCTCGTTTAAACTTGTATGCATGTTCAGATCAATCCAGGATTTTCTTCTTTCTGTTTCTTCAGCCATTCATCCACCATGAGAAACTGGATTTTTTTTACTGCCCTTCCTTGTGGTGGAAGAGTTTTCTAATCCCTTTCTTTAATAGTCCTTAAAAGTTCTTGTAAGGCCTTTTCATTTCAAAGGGTACTGTGTTGATTGTCAATATTGTACTAATGAATTCTAAAGTATAGAATGTGTGCCTGGGCAAGGTGTTTGCATTTATTACTGGTATATTATGCAGTTTCATATTTAAATGTCTTCTGTGTTGCAGGCTGTCCAGAGCTCTTGGAAAGATGGCATATAAATGTTTAAAATGAATGAATGGTAACATAAGAAGTTAATTTGCTTTGTGCTTCCCTTTTCTTTTTTCCTTAATTCAGGCCTCACATCCAGGGAAAGGGATACAGTGTCAAGTGATGAACTTTGGCTCATCTTTCCTAGGGCTGGTGTCTCTTTTTATTTGGAGACCCTCTTGGAAGTGTAGCTGGTCAACATTTCAGATTTACTGCTGAGAATGTTACACTGTTTTCCTTGTCTAAACTATACACAGATGGAAGGGCAAAGAAGTCTTTTGGGAAAGTCAATTTAGACTAGTAACCTGGTTTACCCAAAGAATTTCATCATTGTCTCCTCTTCCTTTCCGTGAACACATACATACACATATACACACCCACACTCACACACTGTGCGTAACACAGTTGCTGAAGGCTGGAATTGTCAAGTTCGATCAGGTCTCAGGAACCAACAGATGGTTTGAATAATAAAAAAGTTACCATGATAGGAATAATGAGCTGTTTTCATGAAGATTTTAGTCCATTTCATGTGAAAAGGAAAGGTATCTTTTCATATGAATTGCTTCCATATAGCAGCTGGAGCCCAGAACTTTTCAAAAGAGTTGGTGAGGAGAGGGTGACTGTGTTCCAACAGCTGACATTAATAACCCTGTACCCTAATAATCCTGCTTGATGGTGCCCAGAGACTATCATAACAGGTTCTATACAGATGCCTAGCACTCCTTTGACTAAATCCAATAGCCACAACTTGAGCACACTGAAGTCTGAACTAGACATAATGGTCACACTGTTGTTGAAATCTGGATCTGTCCCAATCATACAGAAAGAGGGGGAGATCTGATTTATTTTTTTTTATATTAACGCCTTTTCTACAGCACTGTTACTTTCCTAAGATTCTCCTCTTATTTATCATAATATGTACAAACACAGTGTACATAAAAAGCAGCTTCATGCTGAGTCATCTCTGCCAAGTTGGTACCTGAGATTTTTTGTGGAGATGCTGGAGGTCAGCGGGCTTCCTGATGTATGCTTCTATACAAATGTGTGGTTGGAAATCACATTTGAGCCGTCCTATGAAACTTTCTTTGCTAGTCTTTTCTGTCCAGAATTCTTCCTGTATATACCTAATATAAACATAAGAGAAGCCATGTTGGATCAGGCCAACGGCCCATCCAGTCCAACACTCTGTGTCACACAGTGGCAAAAAATTTTATATATACACACACACTGTGGCTAATAGCCACTGATGGACCTGTGCTTTATATCCTTAACCAAACCCCTCTTGAAGGTGGCCATACTTGTGGCCGCCACCACCTCCTGTGGCAGTGAATTCCACATGTTAATCACCCTTTGGGTGAAGAAGTATTTCCTTTTATCCGTTTTATACCTACAATTTATACCTACAATTTTGTAATGAGGCCAACAGAGCATGATTCCAAGAATAGAACCTTTATGCTATTGGTTACCTAACACTCTCTTGTGGGATTTCTATTGCTATGTAGCTTTGCATGAAAAATTCTCATGTACATGTGTATGGGTGACAGAACTCACTAGGTCACAGCTGCCATGCTCCACTGCTGTTACTGCTGTTTTGTTTGTAAAACAGTGACCATTGCCCCTACCTCCCACTACTATTTCTAGCACTGATTTCCAAATTTAAGGCCTCAACTACACATTACACTTTGATTATGACAACCAGATGTCAGGAATGGGGAATTTATTTCCAAGCACTGGGCCCCCCGATTTGAATTGGGACCATGACACAGGGGGAAACAGGAACTTCAGCCTCATGGGATACTGTTTACCCCACTGACACATCTAACACCCCCCCCCCAATGGAGTAAATACCTTGATACAGGGGACAGGCTCCCTAAATACATAGAAATATATTTTACAAATATATACTTCATACATGCAGACTATTTCAGAACTTATGCCAAAAAGGTGTAGGGAGTGAGATAAAGTGAGCAGCAGAACCCTGAACACCCCCCCCCCCACTTCACTGTTGAATTCTGTAACGTCTAAACAGTCAGAGAGAGCCTGTTTGGGGTAGTGGTTAAAGAGTGATGGACTCTACTCTGGCGAACTAGGTTTGATTCCTCATTTTTCCACATGCAGTGAGCTGGGAGACCTTGGGCCAGCCAGCCACAAGTTCTCAGCAAAGCTGTTCTCTCAAGAGCAATTCTTGAAAGAGCTCTCTCAGCCCCACCTACCTCACAGGGTGTCTGTTGTGGGGAGAGGAAGGGAAGGAGATTATAAACTGGTCTGAGACTCCGAGTGAAAGGTGGAGTATAAATCCAATTCCTGTTCAGTTCCCATACCAGTTAGCATCATGTTCTAATGAAATTAACATTACCACTCAAAGGGAATTTTCACTATTTTTTTCAAATATTCCAAGTGCATAAGGTAAATGCAGATAAGAGGGAGTGGGACCATGCTGGCAAGATTTGCTCTTGTGCTCACTGGTGCAGAAGCATAGGGCTTTTCTCCATTTTCCTGTTGGTTCTGGCCCCATACTGCTTTGGTTTCTCCTCTGATTTCTGCACAAATTTCTGTGCCTTGAGTTTTTGCTTCCTTTTGGGGGTGGTGGTGGTGGTGATTGTGTTTGTATGTGGGTTATTCCATGTTTTTTTCCCTGGTTCTTTTGAAACTGCTTTTACCCCTATCTTTTTCTAAAAGCCAATTTTGAGTTAGTTTTTTCCTCTTCTGTAATATTCCTGCTGGTTTTCTTTTCTAAAATGATTATTACATATTCCATTACTTTCACACATCTAATAGTGTACTTTCAATCTGCTTTAGCAATTGTTTTCAAGTGTTATTTGCTGTTTCACACAGTACAATCCAGTTGTAAAGTCATTGAAGGGAGATTGAAAGTGTGTGAAAGCAGCCATTATAATGTAGCAGAAGTCAAGCACTGGTCATTAATAATTGTTTACTGCATTTAAGTAAAGCTTTGTAGGTGTGAATAAACTGATCAGTCATCATAGACAAAACTTAAATTTGTCGGGAGAACAGTACAGTATGACAGCATTGTCCTAAGCAGAATTATACCCTTTGAAGTCTGCTGAAAGGAAGACTTAGACACAACTCCAGGAAGGCTTAGACACAACTTCTAATTGATTTCAAGATGTCCCAGCCAGTATGAGATGCACTGATTGGCAGGGGTAGGGTTGAATCAGAACCCACTCTTAACTGATCCCCTGATCAGTTGGGAGTCCGCTTGTGATAGCCCTGAAAAAAAGTTGTTGTTTCCCAGGAAGTTCAGCTGGCATTGAAGTTTCAAGGGCTGCTGTCTCATGATTGGTTGGGAACTGTCTTCCAATTGCTTTCTAAAGTCGTCATCCTCTAGGTGGGTCTTGCAATTCTGCTGGAATTCCGACTAATCTCCAAACTAAAGAGGGCCATTCCCCTGGATGACGTAGCAGCTTTGAAGGAATCACATCCCTATTGAGCTCTCTTCCTAGACTCTGCCTCCCCAGGCTCCTCTTCCAAATCTCCAGGAATTTCCAAAGCTGGAGTCGTGACCTGTACAGGGCCAAACTAGGTGATTGCCTAGGGTGCTAGCCTTCTGGGGGTGTCAGATTGGATGCTCCCATGTGATTCAGTGATGTCATTAGAGCAGGGGGGGGGGCTCCAGAAGTTAGCCTTCCCTAGGGTGTCAGACAGTCTAGGGCTGGCACTGCAACTGTATCCCCTTTCCTGAAAACAGTGCTGTCTCCCAGCAAGGCAAAGAGGAAGATCAGAATCCAGTTCCCAGTTGATCTCTCACTTTAGCTGTTCACTTTGTTCTGAAGGAGTTGAACAAAACTGTTGAGTTTTCAGTCTGTGTTGACAAAATTTGAGAAGTAATACAGTCCACACTTTGGAGTTTGCTTTCAATGACTTTTACTGCAACAGGATTTTGTAAAAAGACTATAACTGACTGCAGGCCACTCTTACAACAGAGAGGATTTCAGTGTACAAGCACTGACACACTACCACAGAGCACAGAGAGAAACAACAAGGCTAAACTGCAAGAGAAAACATTCAATAAACCCTGAAGACCACAGCCTCCCCTAGGGCACAAGTGGATTAAAATTTCAGTAAACTACAATTTCAGCAGTATGTGCATTAGCTTGATTTTTAGCAGGTTGCTGCTTCTCCAACAACCAGATCGCGAGTGTCAACCATTGTATGTTTGGGTGTTGAACAAGCTCACTGTGAAATTTGCACCATCCCTAATATCAGTGAATGATTCATGTAGTTCAAAAAGCCATAATCAGATCTAAGCAACTTTTTTTTTTGTTATGATCAAGCATTTGGTTATGATCAAGCCAATTGGGTACAGAAACTCACAGTGATTTAGAAGTGAATACCTTCTCATTGGGAATCTATTTCAAAACTCTTCTATAACCCCAAGTATCCAGAGCTGCTATAGAGTGTCAGACATCCAAGAAGAGATTTCCCAAGATATGCTATACGGATGTTTTTCATGTGATTCCTATTAAGTCCGTTAAACCCCAAGGCTATACATTTCACCTGATATGTACAAGATCATCTCCATCTTCTAAGAAGGGTCAGTGCATGGGATTGTAAGATCAATCAGTTATTAAGAAAACATGAGCACAAATTCCACCTTAGTCCCCCCATGTCTTACTGAGCTGACCCATTTAGAGACACTTACATGTGTTAATTGCAAGCAATTTCAGTGTAGCAGAGGTAGGCTATTTTTATAGCTGCACAACTTTTTAAAAACCATGTATATCAGTGATTCTGGAGTCCTAATACAGTATGGATATCATAATACTCTCCATTAACCATTGCTATGAAATGAAAAAGCATTTGTTTTCTCTTGTGTCATTTTTTACGAAAATTCCCCATTGTTTCATTAGTCTGGGGCTTATAATAGAGTAGGGCTTGCAATTGGGACTTCACACATCAACCTGAAAATGGGAGCTAGACAGTTCCTGCTTCAAATTTTATTTCTGTTGTGAGGTCAGCACTATCCTCAGCAGAATGACACCCTTCTTAGTCCATTGACTTCACAAGGAAATAACTTTGTTTAGGATGGTACAGTGTACATTCTCTGGGAAGCTAATATTCATTGATCCACCCTCCATCTGTAACACAGGAATAGTAATACTGGCTTACCTTTTAGAGCAGTTGCTATCACTGAAATAGGGCTGGATCCTTGTAGGAAGCAACCACACAAGACACGTGTCCTGGGAGAATTGCTCAGCTTGCAAGCCAGCAGTCTTTATTTTTATAGGATCTTCTTCGTGGTCTCTGTGCAGTCCCACACATGGGTTTTCCCGCTGGAACGAACCTGACCTCGGAGAATTCAAACCTAGCCTTAAGCTTTATTTTTGGCGCGCACTTCCTCCCGCTCTGGGGAGCAGGCATCCACTGCGCATGCCTAGAGCGAGGGGAAGGCGCTCCACCCACCAGTTTCTTTCCGACCGCCGCCCGGGATAGTCCTTCCTCGCTGCGTCTCCTCTCATCTAGCCTACCTCACTCGTTTGTTCCTCATTACTGATCACCGATTTCTCTCAGTTTCTCCTCTTTTCGACCTTCTCTTCTATCCGGTATTGTATATATATATCTTTCTCCCTCTGTCGTTTTCTTCCTTTTCCCTCCTCCCCCCCCCTTCCCCCCGGGCGTATGGAAGGAAAAGAAGTTAAAATCACTTTTAAAAAGTGTACCCATTGCGGGACTAAAATCCCTTCGTCAGACGGCCACTCTCTCTGCTTACTTTGCTTGGGCGAAGCTCACAGAACGGACACTTGTGCTCATTGTGCACAGTTCGGCAAGCAAGCAAGAAAAAACCGCGCCGCTAGACTAAAAAGTCATTTGCTGGAAACTTCATTGCGGCCGGCGATGTCTCAGGCCTCTGAACCTCAGAGATCCCCCCCTCCCTCACTCCTCAAAGGGACAGGGAAACCCAGGCAGCTTCAGTGGCTTTGACTCCCAGGAAGCTTAAGCCCTCAAAACACCCGAAAAAGCACCATGACTCCAAGAAGAAACACTTGGAGACAACGGGCAAGGAGAAACCGATTTCACCGGACCAGAGAGCCTCGGACGCGAGGGCCTCTGCGGCGGTTTCTTCACTGAGGGTGATTACGGCTCCGAAGCCACCCAATCCAAAGCAGATCTTTACACCGGCAGATACCATCGATACCGAGATCATTCGAATCCGATCTCGTTCGCCTCCATCGATCCACGAATCCTTGCCGGAACATATCCTGGCCGATCAACCAACTCAGCCATCTACGCAGTTGCTACCGCACCGGCTCGGCTCCGACTCCTTCCGCGATGTGACTGCCCCTCGTGATTATAGGGATGCCATGGTATCTCCTCTCCACTTTGAGTCTCCTCGGCGTCGAGACCATGCACCCTACAGACGTCACGAGCGATCTCCTTCCGGGGATAGACGAGTCGCATCCCCTAGACACCGAGACATACAAGGCCATAGGTACCATGAGAGGTCCCTTAGCCAAGATAGACCCGCACGGCTCCGAGAACGATCCCTAAGTAGGGGCGAACGTCGCCGCTATTATAGTAGATCACGCTCTCCATCGCGATACTCCTACCAGCGCTACACACCGTCACGTTCACCCTCCATCAACTCCTATTGCTCTCGATACCGTGGCCACCGCTCAGACAGGCACCGAGATTCTCGATACCGAGGCACATGATACCACGACCAGTATCAACGCCATGACTCTCCTCGGTACCAGCAAATTCTACCGCCTCGACACCTAGAGCAGGCAACATCTCCTCGGCACCGGGATAGAACTTCCCCCGCGTCGTTGACATCCAAACAGCAACCCAACCAACCGGTCACCAAACCCCCTCTGGTACCGGAACTCTCCACACCGAATGTACATGATGTACATGATCAACAGGATTCGGACCCGGAAACTTCGGATTCGTCACAGTCTATATCCCAACCAGCCTCACCGGCCTCCGAAATAGTCAAACCTGCGGATCTTTCCCCATCGGAAGGGGCCAAATCCTATCTTGACCTCATCACTGACATGGCCACGGCCTTGAACATCAAGTTGACCACTGACCTTCCCAAGATAACCGACGTCGTCCACGACCTGATCAATGCAGACCTACCTGCGGGCTCATCACTCCCCATGCTTCCGGTCCACTTGGAAGCACTGAAAGAGGCTTGGGATAAGCCAGCCTCTATACCACCAACGTCTAAACGTGTTGAGGCCCTGTACAAAATACACGCTCCGGAGTCCAAGTTCCTATTCAATCATCCAGCACCCAATTCGATGATTGTACACTCATCATCAAAATCAAAACAAACGCGCCATCCAGTACCACCAGAGAAAGAAGGGCGTAAACTAGATACCCTAGGAAGAAAACTATACTCCATCTCCATGGCGTCAGCCAAGATAAACAATTACCTGGCTTATTTCGCTGCGTACTCCCATAACATTGCATCACAACTGGGTACTCTAGTTCCGTCACTACTAGAAGCATCTCAAAAACAGGCTACCAAGCTACTAAGGGAACTCAATCGCCTCAGCAAGCAACAGATTAATACTGTTCGACATTCCGTCGGCTGCACTTCCAGATCAATGGCCACGGTGGTAGCTCTCAGAAGGCATGCCTGGCTGCGTTCATCCACTCTACAACAGGATATAAAGTTCAAAATCGAGGACCTCCCATTTGATGGGCAAGGACTCTTTAATGCAACCACGGATGATATTCTGACAACCGTGGATGACAGTAGGAAAAGTGCGAAGCAACTTGGAGTCACCCAGCAGCAACCTCAAGGCAACCGACAGAGACCCTGGAGAACCCCCTTCTATAAGTGGCCCCGTTCTCCTAGACAATCCGACTATTGGAAACGAAAGGCACCACCTACCAAGCAGCCTTTCCAACACCGCCAAAGGCCACAACCACCCAAAAAGGCTGCTGCTGCAAGCAAACAGTCTCTTTGACTTCGCTCGCCTGCCTCCTCTGCAACAACTCTCTGCCCCCAGACTCCTTCCCTTCCTTCCAGTGTGGCAGTCCATAACAACGGACTCTTGGGTGCTTCAAATCATCAAGAAAGGGTATTTCATAGAGTTCGTCTCACCACCAAAGAACTCTCACTTCAGAACAACCTCGCCCTCTCAGGCTCTACAAGACGAAATCACTACTCTTCTGGCCAAACAGGCCATAGAGCCAATCCCCCCCCCAATACCATCGCACGGGCTTTTATTCCCGGTACTTCTTGGTACCGAAGCGGGACGGGGGTCAGCGCCCCATATTAGATCTACGCAAGCTGAACAAATACATACGTCACACGAAATTCCGCATGCTCACCCTGCAGTCCACACTGCCACTCATTCCCAAAAACGCCTGGATGGCACTTATAGATCTCCAGGATGCATACTTCCACCTTACCATCAATCACTGCCACAGAAGATTCCTGAGATTCGCCACAGGCAATGCCCACTACCAGTTCCGGGCACTTCCATTTGGCCTATCAACGGCGCCAAGAGTCTTCACAAAATTAATGGCAGTGGTAGCAGCATTCCTCCGTCAACAGGGAATAGCTGTTTACCCCTACATAGACGACTGGCTCATGGTGGGACATTCGGAAGAACAGCTCAGAGAACACATACAAACAACTTTTCACCTCCTATCCACCCTGGGGTTGCAAGTCAACCATCAAAAATCCCAACTCTCCCCCTCACAGAATATACACTTCATAGGGGCATGTCTTTCCACCACAGACCACAGGGCCTACTTACCTATGGACAGGGTCGCAAATATTCAAACTCTGGCCAACACCATCATATCCCATCCAACGCAGACAGCCTTCAGATTCCAACATATGCTGGGCTTGATGGCAGCAACAACCGCGGTCCTTACACATGCACGACTTCGCATGTGGCCTCTGCAACTCTGGTTCGTCAAGACCTTTCACCCGCAGAGACAGTCTCAACAGGCGCTCCTAACAGCTCCCAACCACATCCTACCATCCCTACAGTGGTGAACGGTTCAAGACCATCTCCTAGAAGGTATGCCCTTCCTGAAACAGTCACCATCAGCTATTGTCACCACAGACACCTCGAGATGGGGGTGGGGAGCCCATCTCGATTCTCTTACAGTGCAAGGGCAGTGGACAGCAAACGAGAAGTCTCTACACATCAACTGCTTGGAACTTCTCACTGTTCACAGGGCACTCAAATCCTTCCTGCCATCTTTGCACGGCCGTCATATACAAGTAACATCAGACAATGTGGCGACCGTGTTTTATATCAACCGACAGGGCGGAACTGCATCCACTCATCTCTGCAAGAGAGCCCTAGATCTTTGGAACTGGAGCATCGCTCACGAAATCCATCTTACAGCAGTGCACCTGCCAGGGGTACAGAATACACAAGCAGACACGCTGAGCAGAATGATAGTGAACGACCACGAGTGGTCAATCAAGAGGAATTATCTCCTCCCAGTCTTCAGCATGTTCGGTGCCCCAGCCATAGATGTCTTTGCTTCCCCGAACAACGCTCATTGCAGCATTTTTTACATGCGGGGGCCTCCTTCCCCCCTGTCACCAGGGGATGCATTCCTCCAACGGTGGAGCGGCCCACTTCATTACGTTTTTCCACCAATCCCCCTGATCACAAAAACAATTCAGAAGTTACAGTTAGACCGCACAAACTGCATCCTAGTCACACCATGGTGGCCTCGCCAGGCATGGTTCACTACCCTCCTTCTCCTGTCCAACAACATCTACCACTGCTTCCCACAGGCACGGGACCTGCTCTCACAACAAGGGGGCAGGGTTCTGCATCACAACCCTTCTCTTCTCAAATTGACAGCATGGAAGATCAGTTTTTAGGTTTTCCTGACGAAGTTCGCCACATCCTGTTGAACGCCAGGAAACCGTCTACTAGGAAGTCTTACACAGCAAAATGGAAACGGTTCTCCCAATATGCCATGCGTAATAACTTCCACCCTGCGTCCTCCTCCATCTCGCAGATTCTTACCTATACCATTTCCCTCTCAGAATCCGGCCTCACGTACTCCTTCCTAAAGGTGCACTTGGCAGCCATTTCAGCGTTCCACCAGAACATAGAGGGCCGCACAGTGTTTTCACACCCTGTTACAAAATCTTTCCTCAAGGGAATTCTTCACCTCAAACCTCCAATACGGCAACTTTATCCTACCTGGAGCCTATCTCTAGTGCTCAGCCAGTTGATGAAGCCTCCCTTTGAGCTGATGGCGTCCATCCCTCTGCACCTTCTATCGTGGAAAACAGCTTTGCTGGTGGCACTTCTGGGAAAAGGGCCAGCGACATTTGCGCCTTTCGATCGGATCCACCCTACACTGTCTTCCATCATGACAGAGTGGTTCTACGGCCGGACCCAAAGTTCCTACCCAAGATAGTGTCACCCTTCCATCTACAAAGGGCAACTACCTTGCCATCTTTCTTCCAGAATCCCACTGATTCAGGACAACGTTCCCTCCACAATCTCGATGTACGTCGGGCCCTTGCGTTCTATTTGGACAGAACTGCTGCCTTTCACAGGGACCCAGGATTGTTTGTTTCCTATGGGACTCACAAGAAGGGACAGAAACTCTCCATTCAGAGACTCTCAAAATGGCTGGTTGAGGCTATATCACTGTGCTACCAGTTAGCTAAACAACCAGTTCCAGAACATTTGAAGGCCCACTCTACTAGGGCACTATCCACATCTTCTGCCTTTGCAAGGGGCGTGCCCATTGAAGACATCTGTGCAGCTGCAGTATGGTCTTCTTCATCCACCTTCACCACGCATTATGCCATAGACGTGCATGCAAGGCGGGATGCGTCCTTTGGGCAAGCCGTACTACGTTCCATCTTCAACTGAGCTTACCCTACCTCCGCATGGTAAGTGGACGCAACTGACTGATTTCTTATATAACCTCTGAAACTTTCTCTTTCAGAAACAGCACCCACCTCCGTGAAGGTTAGCTTATCAGTCACCCATGTGTGGGACTGCACAGAGACCACGAAGAAGATAAACAGGTTGCTTACCTGTAACTTATGATCTTCGAGTGGTCATCTGTGCAGTCACACACGCCCACCCATCCAGCCCCGCTGCTGTTTCTGTAATTTTTGCATCTCATGGACTCCACTACGTCATACAGCGGCTAGAAAGAAACTGGTGGGTGGAGCGCCTTCCCCTCGCTCTAGGCATGCGCAGTGGATGCCTGCTCCCCAGAGCGGGAGGAAGTGCATGCCAAAAATAACGCTTAAGGCTAGCTTTGAATTCTCCGAGGTCGGGTTCGTTCCAGCGGAAAAACCCATGTGTGTGACTGCACAGATGACCACTCGAAGATCATAAGTTACAGGTAAGCAACCTGTTTATTTTGGTCTCAGATTTTGTCATCACAATCACAAGACTCACACAAGGGACATGCAAAACATTTACCGAAATCTACCATGGCAATTATCCAAAAATAACTTGTCTCAAAGTGACAGACGTAAGAACATCTCTGTTTCCCCACATTTCAAAAGTCCCAGCTGGGCTTTTGTCTGGGTAGCTAAACTCGTGATACTCCTATGCTTGTGAAAGGTCACAGTGTCAAGGCACCATGCAACAGCTATAGGGTACTACAATCCTGTTCTAGGGGATTCTCTATTTATTTATTTGAGTATATTTCTATTCCACCCATTCCCCGTATGGCTCAGGGCAGAGTACAGGATATGATAAAATACAATAAAAACATTTTAAAAACAGACAGCTCAACAGCACTCAGAGAAATTTACCATATCACATATTGCCCAGCCTGGCTGTTGCACATCATATCTCATAGAGATAGCAGATAATAATCCATTTTGTAACACAGGTGACAGTGCCGATAGGGGAGGCCAACCAGATCAGGAATAGACGCCTGCAGCCTCAACTGACGGAACAGCTCCGTTTTACAGACTCAGAAGCAGCATTTCAAGGGGGATTTTGGTCAGCTGTTGATGGGGTAGCAAGAGAGTCATCCTCAGAAGGCAGAAATCCTTCCATCTACAGAATGCCGTATTGGACTCAAGCTATATGCTGAAATATACAGTTTAAATGCCCATTGAGCTCACCTGCAGATATACCTGATCACAATTCACATCTGACCAGAATCCAAATAAACTGTATAAAATATAAATATATACAAATAGATTAGGGTTGCCAAGTTCCTCCTGGCAACCAGCTTGGGATGAGGGAGGACTTACTGAGAACTGAAGGGAGGCATAGGTGATGTTGCAGCTATGTGTCTATGTCACGTCTGACATTTGACAGCAATGCTGATTCTATGAACTTAGGCAGATCATGAGAGGGAGGGCAGCAGGACTCATTTTGGGCAGGAGCTCACAGGAGCAGAGCTCTGGAACCTCTAAATGTTATTGTGCTTTCTCTTCCTCTCCACCCCCCCCCCCCCATACTTGCTTCTGGGCTCCATTGTTCAAACTCCCTGTAAGAATTTTGCTGAACTCTTAAGATTTGACAAACTTTCTAATATTCCCCCCCACAAAAATGCAAAAATAACCAAAACGTATAAAGCAGACAAATGGAAATTGCCATCAAGCAATTGTGGCCACTTAGGAGAAAGTAATTTTAAAAAGTATGATGGGGATAAGGTTTTATTATGACAATTAGAATTCAAGAAGCATTTTAAGGTAGATGCTGAGCTGATATAATTTAGTACGCCTTCCGGTGATGACAGGGGTGTATGGTATATGCAAATGAGTTGTGCTAATGAACTCCGGAACCTCTTTTTCTACAAAATGACCCCTGGAGGGCAGGAAGGGTTGCATCAGTGCTTAGTTCTAATGGCCCTTTCTTACATGCTCAGGGAAATGCTGATTGCCAAATGGGGTCAGGAAGCAATTTTCTCCAGGCCAGTTTGGCTAGCTAGGGATCCTGGAGGGATTTTTTGCCATCTTCTGGGCATGGAGCAGGGGTCACTGGGGGTGTGGGAGGAAGATATGTGTGAATTTCCTGCATTCCTGCATTGTGCAGGGGGTTGGACTAGATGATCCTGGAGGTCACTGCCAACTTTATGATTTTATGACTCAGAACTGAAGTCCTCACATCAGAAACATCAGGGTCTTGAAACAATATTTCCAGGATAATGATGATAACAGCACCTCGTCGTCAGTCACATGGGAAGTTCTGAAAGTAGTTGTCCGGGGCATAGTGGGATTTCACTATCATCCCACATAAAGAAGTGTAGAGAAGCCTTCAAACAAGATTTGCTGAATAAAATTCAACAACTGGAACTACAACACAAAAAAAATGCTGGCAAGAAAATCTATAGGAAGCTCCTTTCAGAATGCAAAATTATAGAAGCTCTTGAAAGCACACTAATTCAGAAAAACCTTTTATACCTTAAACAGAAGCACTGGACCAACTCATCACAATCTTTAAAATTTATCTCCTGGAGAATAAAACATGCCTCAGCTTCCAGACATATCTATGTCTCTAAAGATAAAAATGGGATTTTGCTTACCAAAACTAAACTTTCTGGACTACTACCAGTTCAAAACTTTCTGAACTACTACCGATCTTTATACACATAACCCATCACCTAACTCAATTAATGATTTCCTTTCCTCGCAACCCTCTCTGGTTAAAGTTATAGTTGAATATCGTGAATTTCTGGACCAGCCTTTTGAGCCTGAAAAAAATCAAAGAAACCATTAAACATCTAAAAAACAAAAAATCGCCTGGACCAGATGGTTACACATCTGAATTCTACAAAAAATTTACTCTGAAGCTTCTTCAACCATTGACCAATGCATGCAATGAGGTTTTGAAAATGGGCACATTACCTAAAACTTGGGATGCAGCAGCCATAATAGTCCTCCCTAAACCTAACAAGGATCTCACCAATCCGGCCTCGTTCCGGCCAATATCGCTACTAAACCAGGACTACAAAATCATCACAGCAATGCGGGGTAAGTGCCTAAACTCTCTCATCACAAGATATATTCATCCCGACCAAGCAGGATTTATGCCAGGTCGTGAAATCACAGATAACGTTAATAAAACTCTTCATATAATGTCCTTCTTCTCTCCTTTGACATGGAGAAAGCATTTGACTCTTTAGAGACTTCCTTTTTAATCCCACTATTGAAACATATGGAGTTTGGCGATACCTTTTATGGGCTATCCAGCTATTCATTTAGAACCGTCAGCACAAGTCAAAATCAATGGCTTGTTGTCACCCAATTTTCTTTTACAACGGGGTACCAGACAAGGATGCCCACTTTCTCCAGCTCTATTTGCTTTGGCCATAGAACCACTTGCAACTCTCATACATCATGATTCTCTTATCCATGGTATCAAAATTGGCTCTCATGAATTCAAAATCAGCCTTTTCGTAGATGATATGCTGTTATATATCACTAATCCAGAGATCTCAATACCAAAGCTTCAAGATATTTTGTTCTCCTTCAGCAGCATCTCTGGTCTATGCATTAACCACTCAAAATCCTCTATTTTATCATTGAACTTAGCAGAACAGTCTAAAATATTTATCAGTTCGCATTATCCTTATCAGTGGGCTAAGAAATCTTTGCAATATCTTGGGATCCAATTACCTTGTTGCTTGAAAGATATAACCATGGTTAATCACATCAAAATATTCAAGGAAAGGGCTGGAACACCTTCCCTATGAAGAAAGGTTGAAACACTTGGGGCTCTTTAGCTTGGAGAAACGTCGACTGAGGGGTGACATGATGGAAGTTTACAAGATAATGCATGGGATGGAGAAAGTAGAGAAAGAAGTACTTTTCTCCCTTTCTCACAATACAAGAACTCGTGGGCATTCGATGAAATTGCTGAGCAGACAGGTTAAAACGGATAAAAGGAAGTACTTCTTCACCCAAAGGGTGATTAACATGTGGAATTCACTGCCACAGGAGGTGGTGGCGTCCACAAGCATAGCCACCTTCAAGAAGGGGTTAGATAAAAATATGGAGCAGAGGTCCATCAGTGGCTATTAGCCACAGTGTGTGTGTGTGTGTGTGTATATATATATATATATATATATATTTGGCCGCTGTGTGACACAGAATGTTGGACTGGATGGGCCATTGGCCTGATCTAACATGGCTTCTCTTATGTTCTTATGTTCTTATGAAATAAAATCGAACATCAAAAAATGGGAGAAACATATTCTTTCAATTGCTGATCGTCTACATCTTTTAAAGTCATTTCCCTTGCCGAAACTGGTCTATATATTCAAGACTATTCCTATTGACGTTCCAATCTCTGTATTAAGAAGCTGACAATCAATATTTAATGCCTTTTTTTGGCAGCTTAAAACACCATGTATAAGCTTCTCAACACTAAGGTGTAATAAATCTAAGGTAGGCCTGAACTACCCAGATCTCTTGGTGTACCATCATTTTACGCTATTAATCTCTTCAATCAAATTAGCCCGCTGTGGGAACTCCATCGAATGGTCCAAACCTCTGCACCCCCTGATGTTACCTCTCTCTATTCAAGACTCATTATGGCTGAAGCCTTCCTCTCACCCATCTTCAATCAATACCAATTCAAAAATATAGAAAAAACCACCAACGTCCTTTGAAAAATTACTAGATTCCTCAGCAGCAAGTTCTAAAGGCCTCATATCTGTAGTATATAATATCAGTTTGTTAACAGTGGCAAAATCTTCTATTGCATCTTATTGGAAATCTTCACAAGCTCCTTCAAGAACGAATTGGCTGACAAATGTGTGGGACCATTTCCTTATGGAGAAGATAAATGACAGATTATTACATTCTGCAATTTTTCCAAAAGAAACTAACTTTACTGCTAAATGGCTTCCCTTTATTAGCTTTATTTCAACTCAAGACAGCTCTTTACACAACCTGCTACACTTAAAAATGCTTCATTCATAACACCTGTATTTTAATTCTCACCATACCACACGCTATACTTAGTACAGTATAACCGTAGTTAAGCCATGACACAGGTCATAAGAACATAAGAACATAAGAGAAGCCACGTTGGATCAGGCCAACGGCCCATCAAGTCCAACACTCTGTGCCACACAGTGGCAAAAATTTTTATATACACACATACACTGTGGCTAATAGCCACTGATGGACCTGTGCTCCATATTTTTATTTAAACCCCTCTTGAAGGTGGCTATACTTGTGGCCGCCACCACCTCCTGTGGCAGTGAATTCCACATGTTAATCACCCTTTGGGTGAAGAATTACTTCCTTTTATCCGTTTTAACCTTTCTGCTCAGCAATTTCATCGAATGCCCACGAGTTCTTGTATTGTGAGAAAGGGAGAAAAGTACTTCTTTCTCTACTTTCTCCATCCCATGCATTATCTTGTAAACCTCTATCATGTCACCCCGCAGTCGACGTTTCTCCAAGCTAAAGAGCCCCAAGCGTTTCAACCTTTCTTCATAGGGAAAGTGCTCCAGCCCTTTAATCATTCTAGTTGCCCTTCTCTGGACTTTTTCCAATGCTATAATATCCTTTTTGAGGTGCGGCGACCAGAACTGCACACAGTACTCCAAAGGAGACCGCACCATCGATTTATACAGGGGCATTATGATACTGGCTGATTTATTTTCAATTCCCTTCCAAATAATTCCCAGCATGGCGTTGACCTTTTTTATTGCAGACGCACACTGTCTTGACATTTTCAGTGAGTTATCTACCACGACCCCAAGATCTCTCTCTTGGTCAGTCTCTGCCAGTTCACACCCCATCAACTTGTATTTGTAGCTGGGATTCTTGGCCCCAATGTGCATTACTTTGCACTTGGCCACATTGAACCGCATCTGCCACGTTGACGCCCACTCACCCAGCCTCAACAGATCCCTTTGGAGTTCCTCACAATCCTCTCTGGTTCTCACCACCCTGAACAATTTAGTGTCATCCACAAACTTGGCCACTTCACTGCTCACTCCCAACTCTAAATCATTTATGAACAAGTTAAAGAGCATGGGACCCAGTACCGAGCCCTGTGGCACCCCACTGCTTACCGTCCTCCACTGCGAAGACTGCCCATTTATACTGACACTCTGCTTCCTATTACTAAGCCAGTTTTTGATCCACAAGAGGACCTGTCCTTTTACTCCATGACTATCAAGTTTTCTAAGGAGCCTTTGATGAGGAACTTTATCAAAAGCTTTCTGGAAGTCAAGGTAAACAACATCTATCGGGTCGCCTTTGTCCACATGTTTGTTCACCCCCTCAAAGAAATGTAACAGGTTAGTGAGGCAAGATCTTCCCTTGCAGAACCCATGCTGAGTCTTCCTCAATAACCCGTGTTCATCAATGTGCCTACTCATTCTGTCCTTGATAATGGTTTCTACCAACTTTCCCGGTATTGAAGTCAGACTGACTGGCCTGTAATTTCCCGGATCTCCTCTGGAACCCTTTTTAAAGATGGGGGTGACATTTGCTACCTTCCAGTCCTCAGGAACGGAGGCAGATTTCAATGAAAGATTACAGATTTTTGTTAGAAGATCCACAAGTTCAACTTTGAGTTCTTTCAGAACTCTCGGATGTATGCCATCCGGACCCGGTGACTTATTAGTTTTTAATTTGTCTATCAGTTGTAGGATCTCCTCTTTTGTCACCTCAATCTGACTCAGGTCTTTCAACACCCCTTCCAAAATTAGTGGTTCTGGGGTGGGCAAAAAGTTCTCGTCTTCCACAGTGAAGACGGAGGCAAAAAATTCATTTAGCTTCTCAGCCATTTCCCTTTCCTCCTTCAGTAATCCTTTTACCCCATGGTCATCCAAGGGCCCCACTGCCTCCCTGGCTGGTTTCCTACTTCTAATATATTTGAAGAAATTTTTATTGTTGGTCTTTATGTTTTTTGCAATATGCTCCTCATAGTCCCTTTTTGCCTGCCTGATCACAGTCTTGCATTTGATTTGCCACAGCCTGTGTTCCCTTTTACTAATCTCACTTGGACTGGTTTTCCACCGCTTAAAGGAGTCCTTCTTACCTTTTACAGCTTCCATTACTTTGTTTGTTAACCATGCAGGCCTTTTCTTATGCCTGTTTGTGCCTTTCCTAACTTGTGGTGTGTATTTTATCTGAGCTTCTAGGATTATAGTTTTAAATAGCGTCCAAGCTTCCCCAAGGGTTTTGACCGTATGTACCTTTCCTTTCAGTTTCCTCCTCACATGCCTCCTCATCTCAGTGTATTTACCCCTTTTAAAGTTAAACGTGGTTGTGGCGGTCTTTTTGGACAACTCCTTATTTATACAAACGGTGAAATCAATAACATTATGGTCACTGCTCCCAAGCGGCGCAATCACTTTTACATCTCTCACCAAGTCTTGGGCATTACTTAGGACCAAATCCAGGATCGCCCCACCCCTGGTAGGTTCTGAGACCATTTGCTCCATAGCACAGTCATTGAGAGCATCAAGAAACTCAATCTCTTTCTCTCGACCAGAACACATATTGACCCAATCAATCTGCGGGTAGTTAAAATCACCTATTACGACACAGTTTTTATGTTTAGCCGCTATCTTTAAGCCTTCCATCATATTATAATTGTCCTCTCTCTTTTGATTTGGTGGGCGATAACAAACTCCCATAGTTAAATTTCCTTTTGGGCCCTCTATTTCAACCCAAAGCATTTCTAAAAGTGAATCTAATTCTCTGACCTCAGTCTTACTGGACCATATATCCTCTCTGACATACAGAGCCACCCCACCTCCAACCCTTCCCTCCCTATCCTTCCGATATAGCTTATATCCAGGAATCACCGTGTCCCACTGATTCTCATCATTCCACTAAGTTTCTGAAATTCCCACAATGTCTATGTTTTCTCCCAACACTAAACATTCCAATTCACCAATTTTACTTCGAACACTTCTAGCATTTGCATACAAACATCTATAATTTCCCAGGCGAGCTAGGCCCGCCACCTTCCTCCTGCCACCTCGAGACTCTGGCAGACAGTCCATATTGTTTGTCGCCTTCACATTGGACAACTCTGGTCTGTTACCCGGTAGAAAAATAGCAGTTAACCCTTCATCTCTTTGAGACGAGTCCTCCCGAACCAGAGACATTTCATCTCCTGTCGGCTTTTCCCCAAGATTTAGTTTAAAAACTGCTCTGCCACCTTTTTGATTTTAAGCACCAGCAGCCTGGTTCCATCTGGTGACAAGTGGAGACCGTCTCTTTTGTACAGCTCCCGCTTGTTCCAGAAAGCATCCCAGTGCCTAGCAAACTTAAACCCTTCCTCCTTACACCATCATCTCATCCACACATTGAGACTTCTAATTTGTGCCTGTCTCTCCTGCCCTGCACGTGGAACAGGTAGCACTTCCGAGAAGGCTACCTTGGAGGTCCTGGCCTTAACTATTTGATCAAGATTTGGTCAAGGTCAACTATTTGGTAAAGATTATTATTATTAATATTATCATCATCAATTTTTATTTCATCTCTCTAAATTAATTTTGTAAGTAAAAACATTAACAGTGTATGCTGTTAAAGCACTGACTTCCTTATCTAATTACTAAATGTCTTTCTCCTTAATTAATCACTCATTGTCCATTTTCTTTATGAGCATCATTTTTGCTTCCAATTAAGCATCTTTATCTGCAGTGTGGTTGATTTGGAACCTCTTAGTTTATTACTTGGTCAATCAACTCAATTAAATGTTAGTTGTAAATGTTACCTATGGTAGTTAATTTTTCTGTGTATAACTCAGAAATTTTCACAAGCTGTTACTGATGTATGTATTAAATTCTCAATAAACTCTTTTTCTTCTTTAAAAAAAGAAAAGAAAAAGAAACATCAGGGTGATGTTCTGGTACTTGGGCGAGAACTCTGTGGTAGAAGCCAAATTTACCATAGTTGTTTTGTCCAAATACCAGAGCATTGCCCCATCACTGACATGATGCTGTAACTTTCACATCATGTTGGAAGTGATGTAGACATGTCATTGCAACATGGACTGGTCCAGGCCTCACCCTTTTTCCAGGTAAGCCCCCCCCCCCGATGACTTGCTAATCAGTGGTGGGGCAGTGGAGCCTGGCAACAGAGGATTCCTGCCTCTACCTAATTAATCCATTCATAGAGAGGGCAAAAATTGAGGTGCATGCTCATTTTTTTTTTTTGTCATTCTGTAAATTCTCCTAGTTGTATTTCAGTTCCATTGCTCAAACCAGTATAAAGTAATGCTTGACTACACCCTGGTCAGTGCTATGGGATTTGAAAGCCACCTACCTACATGCTGCATTGTGACCTTTTCATTCATTCGTGTGTAAATAAAATATCAGTAGGCTTAGCTTTGACTAATTTACATCTTGGTAAAAATATAATTTGACTACAGAATACACAAGGCTAGATGAAGTATGGACCCCTCTCCCTCTTTCTTATTCTTTCTTTGTAAAATGTGTTCAGATTCTAAGAACTGTAATCCCTGTATTTCTGGAACAGAGTAATAACACAGAAATCAGAAAACTAAACAAGCCCATCCTCTTTGAAATCAACACTTGCAAGAACAGAACATTTTTGTTTACTTTATGGGGGAAAATCTGTCAGAGACATAAAATGGACTAATTCTAGTGAAAGTTCTAATCTGGCCAGGAAATAAAAATATTTACATATCAAGTCACTCTTCAGTGTAAGAACTGTTTCTAATTTGCATAGATAATCCTTTGACTCTGCAGATGGATTACACCAAGCATGTGTATTGAATGCGGTCAGATGCTTTAGATTATGAATTATAAATTCATAGTTTTTCTGTAGATTCCTAGTTATGTCTCATTTTAAAGCATCTCATTTGCAAGCATCACTAAACATGGCCCATCCCAATTCCAACCATGGGTTATGCTGACACACAAAACACTCCCTGTCCCCACTCAAAAGACTAGTATTGCTTAAATTAAAAACTGTCAATCTTGCTAACGTGACCTGCAATAAAAAGTTGTGGGAATAATATTTTTTTACAAAACCTTTTATTATTTTTCCAACCAATGCTATACATATAACTTTCCATTAAAACTCCTGGGGGAACATAGGTGAACTTGCCACAGTGGGAATTTCAGGTTCCTTACACACACCATTAAAAGCAGCATTTTGGACTTTGCCACCTTGTGGTAAACATGAAGAACTGTATTTCCTGCATGCTCATCTGCAGTTCCTGTTTACTTCTTTTGCATCAATTTATCATCTCCTAATCTAGATTAGAATTTGGGAGATGAAGAGTATCTGTGAGATACTGTGCAAAAGTCCCCAGATTTCCAGTGTTTTGTAAGGTGGTCTCTCTCTCGGCTTGGCTTCGCGAACGAAGATTTAAGAAGGGTGCAATAGTCCACGTCTGCTGCAGGCTCGCTGGTGGCCGACAAGACCAATGTGGGACAGGCAGGTCCGGCCAAAGTGGCTGCAGGGAAAAGTCTGATTTAGGGTTGGTGCTGTAGCAGTGCGATTCTTCCTCAATCTCCTTTTGTCCTCAAGACCAGCTATGCGTGCGTTCTCAAGAGACAGCCTGGTGGATGGTGTGCCTCCATGCTTTGCGATCTGAGGCTAGATCAGACCACTGGTGATGGTTGATGCGACAGGTGCCAAGGGATTTCTTCAAGGAGTCCTTGTACCTCTTCTTTGGTGCCCCTCTATTTCGATGGCCGGTGGAGAGTTCGCCATACAGGGCAATCTTGGGAAGGCGGTGGTTTTCCATCCTAGAAATATGCCCTGCCCAGCGCAGCTGCGTCTTCAACAGCAGTGCCTCGATGCTGGTAACCTCTGCCCGCTTGAGAACTTCAGTGTTGGTCACAAAGTCACTCCAGTGGATGTTGAGGATGGTGCGAAGGCAGCGCTGATGAAAGCGCTCAAGGAGTCGCAGGTGATGACGGTATAAAACCCACGATTCGGAGCCGTAGATGAGGGTTGTCATCACAACCGCTTTGTAAACATTGATCTTTGTGCCTTTTTTCAGATGCTTGTTGCTCCACACTCTTTTGTGCAGTCGGCCAAAGGCACGGTTTGCCTTTGCCAGCCTGTTGTCGATCTCCTTGTCGATCTTAGCATCTGAGGAGATGATGCACCCCAGGTAGCTGAACTGCTGGACTGTCTTCAGAACTGATTCACCCACAGTGATGCAGGGAGGGTGATAATCTTCCTGGGGTGCAGGCTGGTGGAGAACTTCTGTCTTCTTCAGACTAACTTCTAGGCCTAATAGTTTGGCAGCCTCTGCAAAGCAGGACGTCATATGCTGCAGAGCTGATACCGAGTGGGAGACGAGTGCAGCATCATCAGCAAACAGTAGCTCTCGGATGAGTTTTTCCATTGTCTTGGAGTGGGCCTTTAGTCGCCTCAGGTTGAACAGGCTGCCATCGGTGCGATAGCGGATGTAGACATCATCGTCATCATCTAGATCTACTGCGGCTCTTTGAAGCATCATGCTAAAGAAGATCGTAAAGAGAGTTGGCGCGAGAACGCAGCCTTGCTTTACACCTGTGCCTATTGGGAAGGTCTCCGAGAGGTCGTTGCAGTGTCTGACTTGGCCTCGTTGGTCTTCGTGTAGCTGGATGATCATGCTGAGGAACCTTGGGGGACATCCTAAACGTTCCAAGATTTGCCACAGGCCTTTCCTGCTAACGGTATCGAAAGCTTTGGTAAGGTCGACAAAAGTCACATACAGAGCCTTGTTTTGTTCCCTGCATTTCTCTTGGAGCTGCCTGAGAACAAATACCATGTCGGTGGTGCTCCTGTTAGCTCTGAAGCCGCACTGGCTCTCTGGGAGGAGTTCTTCTGCAATGGCGGGCACCAGTCTGTTCAGGAGTATTCTGGCAAGGATTTTGCCTGCGATGGAGAGCAGGGTTATCCCCCGGTAGTTGGAGCAGTCTGACTTTTCCCCTTTGTTCTTGTATAGGGTGATGATGATTGCATCGCGAAAGTCCTGTGGTAATTTGCCTTGTTCCCAGCAGGTGACAAGTACTTTGTGAAGTGAGCTATGTAGTACTGTGCTCCCATGCTTCCAGATCTCTGGTGGAATTCTATCAACTCCTGCTGCCTTGCCACTTTTCAGTTGCTTGATGGCTTTAACAGTCTCTTCTAGAGTGGGGATCTCATCCAACTCTGTTTTCACTGGTTGAAGTGGGGTGAGGTGAATTGCTGAATCTTGAACTACGCGGTTGGCACTGAAGAGAACCTGAAAATACTCCGACCACCGGTTCAATATGGATGCCTTGTCTGTGAGGAGCACTTGGCCGTCTGCACTACGCAAGGGACTCTGAGTCTGATATGATGGACCATATACTGCCTTCAGGGCTTCGTAGAACCCTCTTAAATCACCAGTGTCTGCACACAGCTGGGTTCTCTCAGCAAGCTTGGTCCACCACTCGTTCTGAATGTCTCGAAGCTTGCACTGGAGGTTGCTACATACAGCGCGAAAGGTTGCTTTTTTCCCAGGACAGGAAGGCTGAGCAAGATGTGCTTGGTAGGCAGATCTCTTTTTCGCCAGTAAATCTTGGATCTCTTGATTGTTCTCATCAAACCAGTCCTTGTTCTTCCTTGTGGAGAACCCGAGGACTTCTTCAGAGATCTGCAGGGCAGTAGTTTTTAGGTGTTCCCAGAGTGCTTCTGGAGAAGGGTCTGTGCGGCAACAGGGGTCCTCAATTCTTGACTGGAGTTTTGCCTGGAAGGCAGCTTTAACTTCGGCTGACTGGAGACTGCCAACCTGAAACTTCCTCCGAGGGATACCTCCTCTCCTGGGTGTGGGTTTAAAGTGAAGATGGAGATTGCAGCGTACAAGACGATGATCCGTATGACATTCTGCACTGGGCATTACTCGGGTGTGTAAGACATCTCGAAGGTCTCTCTGGCGCACCAGAATGTAGTCGATAAGGTGCCAGTGCTTGGACTGTGGGTGCATCCAGGTTGTCTTCAGACTGTTCTTCTGCTGGAAGATAGTGTTGGTGATGGTGAGCTGGTGCTCCATGCAGAATTCTAGCAGGAGGCGCCCGTTGTCATTGCAGTTGCCAATGCCGTGTTTGCCAAGTACTCCTTTCCAGGCTTCCGAGTCTTTACCTACTCTGGCATTGAAGTCGCCAAGGATGATCACCTTGTCCTCTGTAGGGGTCTTCCGTACGAGGTTGTGTAGATCAGCATAGAACTTGTTCTTTTCTGCAGGATCTGCTTGAAGGGTTGGGGCATACACACTGAAGAGTGTTGCATGCTGCTTGTTTTGAAGTGGGAGGCGCATGGACATGATACGATCTGAGTGACCTGTTGGCAGGTTTTCGAGTTTGGAGGTAATGGAGTTCCTGACCACGAAGCCAACGCCAGAAAGGCGGCTCTCAGCCTTTGACTTACCCGACCAGTAGAGGGTATAGCCAGCACCGTGTTCTTGAAGACTACCTTCCTCAGGGAAACGGACCTCACTGAGAGCTGCTATGTCGATATTCAACCTGAGAAGTTCGTGGGCAACTAGAGCAGAGCGTCGTTCAGGGCGACCACTGTCTACTGTGTCAAGCATGGTTCTGATGTTCCAACACGCAAGCTTTAGTCTTTGCACACTTTGTGAGGCAGGTGCATGCCTTTTCTTTGTTGTTATTTTTTGACCGCAAGTAAGGATGCCCGTTGACCGCGGCTAGCCAACTGGGGTGGAGGAGACGAGCTTTGTTTAGGCCACCTTTTCTAGGCCTCTCTCCGTGTGGAGCAAGCAGTGCTGTCCCTAGATAAGGCTGCTTGGTCGTTCAGGGTGCTGCCGAAAAATGCTTTCGTCTCCGGGTTAGCATCAGGCGACCAATACCCTGAACCGCCTACATGCAGGATCAGGACTGCGGCTTCCAGTGGCACCTTCCACCTGCCGTTTCGCCCCTTGCCCATCGCTGCAGGACTTGATGCGTTGTGGGTTGTGTATGTGGATATGCCCTTCAGGCCTGCGCAGAGGAATTTTTTAGGTGAAGCCCAGTGTGCGCGGTACTGGTCCACCCTTTCACCTGGGGGTCATCTGCCATGGCCCAGTAAGCCGGGACGCCGGCAGCGAGTCCTCCAGGTGGTAGGTGTTACATTAACGAGCTCTATCTGCCCGGGTTTGATGTTAGAGTTTTCCTTCTCTTAGGCTGGCAAGGTTGGTGGGCCCAGCCTGCCCATCCGGTTATACCGCCGGACAATTCGGTCGCACCATGGGGGGGTGGGGGGTGGGCTCCCTCTGGGTATCCTACCCCCCCAGGGAAAGTGTATGCACAATACATAGCCTCTCCTCTCCCGGTGTAGTGAATGCCGCGTGGTCACTGTCTGGCTATGCCTGGCAGATGGTCACTGCAATGGCCTCTCCTGCATTACTGCATCCGTAGCAACACCTTCTCGCTGGTCCCCCCCGTTTTTCACAGAGTTTGCTACGTCATGGTGGTGTAAGGTGGTAAGCTCTAGGGAACAGATTAGGTATTTTTTTGGTGTACCACCATTCCTACCGCACATCAGTCTTCCATCCTGAGGTGGTGGAAGTGGTCTGAGGGTGGCTTTGATGGTTTAATTTTAGTGCTGGGTACTTCAGCATTTGCAGTTAGGCTCCTGAGTCTAGAACAGCTTGGAATGTTATGGATGCCATGACAATGAGTATGCCTGAAAATGTTCAGTTGTATACAGTCTTGGTTTGGGATTCAGTCTTGGATAAAAATGATGATCTAGGAATGGGGGATATTTCAACTGCTATGGCCAGATCACCACCCAACAATGCTTAGTCAGAGCTTCCTATTCTATATTAGGCTATTCTGCCCCCAAGACTGATGGATTTGGATGGTTTCCTTTTGCCTCAGGGATTTTCCAGGAGATGCACTTCTGTCAAAGCCCTGGATTATGAAGAAATGGGCCAGCTGGCTGACATGCTTGCTCCTAAATACCTTCTCCAGCTTGGTAGACCCCATTCAGTTCTATGGTTTACAGGAGCTAGAATCAACAAAATAGCAGGGATGACACCAAATCTGATCAATTAGAAATGAGAGTCAATTTTAGATTTTATGATGATGGCAAAGAAAGTTTAATCCACTATTTAATGTCATTCAGCAAATATTTTTATAGTGGTTAGGGCTCTGCTTCACTCTGATTTATTCTGTCTAGTTTATTAGCCTGCTGTGACCTATATGGCAAACATTTTGCAAATAAAATCACTCATATTCATTCCTACTTACTCTGCAATGATCACATAATGGATGTCATCATTGATTCAAGAGGACTGTCTAGTTTTGCCCAATGATGTCATATCTAGCCTTAATAGACACTTTATGAAATTTGAATATGTAAACAAGATCTAAAATGTCTCCTTGTCTTTTCTTGCAGCCAAAAACAGCATCTGTATCATGCATGTTTATTAGAACATATATATAAATCTTACTGGCTCTCTCTACCCAGTCTAATTTTTCATGATTCTCAGTTGTACATATCATTCATTCACATTTTCATTCACATTTTATTTATATCCCGCCCTCCTCGCCGGAGCAAACCTTACACACATATAGTTGAATGCTCATCTTGTCTATGACTTTTTCTGCACTCTCAATTTATTCCTGATCTTCTTGACAGTCAATCCACAGGCACTGGAATTGGCTTGGGCATAGTTTTTCTGCACACCTGCATCCCTCTGTATTTTCCCAGTTCTAAATTTCCAGCTTTAGTTTAAAAATAAGTCTCTATCCTCCTCCCTTGCGGAGATATTAGAGAAAAGTTGTATTTCTGCAAGGCAGGGAACTAGAGACTTAAAAAATGGAAGCTGGGAATTCAGAGAATCTGCTAAACCTATTGTTACAATGCTATATTGATGTATTAACATACATTAAAAAAAACGAATATGAATCACTCATATTCAAGGCAGGGGGAGAGGAATGTGAGTAGTTTGATTATGACAACAGTACAAACATTGAAAAATGGGCTGAAGGTGGGTGGGAGTGGGCAGGACAAAGAACAACATAAACATTACACATGAGAAAAAGGGGACTCAAAATTGGCTCCCTGAATATGACAGGAGTAAAAGTGGTCGCAAAAGAACCGGGGGTGGGGGGATTAAAAAAAAAAACTTAAATGAAAACTTAAGGCATAGAAATGCACACAGAGATCAGTGGATAAACTGAAGCAGTATGGGACTAGAACCAGCAAAAAAAAAATTGTGAAAAAGCCCTTTGTTAGAAGGGAAATTTTGTAGTAGAAATAACGGAATCTTTTTTAAAGCACTGGGCACTTCCAGTTCATTTGGAAATGGTGAATAATTAAAAACAAAACCCCCGGACAACCTCAAATTTCCAGCTTGCTTCTCCACTTGTGACATTTCCCATCACCTCATTTATTTGGAAAATTGGCTGCAGGCCAGGGGCCAAATGTTGAAAAAAAATTAAGGAATCCTTCTGGGAAAGAAAAGAAAAAACAGGTTACAGCATAAAAAACAGTATTAATGTTTGCTGCTTAAATATAGATTTGGAGTTCATTTAGCCTAGGCTTAACTCTTGAATGTTTATACAGGCTACTGACTGTTTCCCTTAAGTCAATACACTTTCTGGCTGTGTATATCAGACTGGTTACAAAATTTCTTGGAAAACTCCATTCCATATAGTGGGGGTTTAAAGATTCTCTCCCTACCCCACATACATCTCATTTGAAGAGAAATAACAATTAATAAAACTAGAAGGCAAGTTAACAAGCAGCAAAAGTCTTTTCAGAGGATGCAGTTTTTATTTCTCCAAAAATTACATCAACAAGAAGATTTTCCTTCATGTGGGATGGTTAATTATATTAGCAGCTTGGTGAATGGGTGAATGCTAAACAAGTCAAACAACTCATGACAAATGAAGAGATATTTTAAAGTCAGGAGACATGAGCCAAGTTTTGTGAGAAGGAATGGGGCAGAGAAAGAAAGGAAATTTCATTACTGTTAAGCTGAGGGTCAGTGTATATAAACTGACTGTCGCCAAGAAGGCTGCTTTAAATGACCATAATGTTTTCATTTTGCCAAAGATACTGGAACATTTTCTCCACAACACGTCAGACCTGTGTGATGGAATTCCATAAGTGAGATGATGTGCTTGAGAACAACCATCCTAGAGCATACACTGCTACACTGCAAAGCTTCAATATTCCTTCACATCACCAAAACATCTTGTTACATGTATTCATTTTACTTCAGCAGCCCCATTACAAGTATTGAGAGGGGAAGTGACCATCCATGTACTTCCACCACACATAACTATCACATTTTTAATCTAACTCTTCATTCAAAGAACTCAAAACAACATCTATGATTCCCCACTTCCTCCTGCTTTTATCACCACAACTACTAACCTGTGAGGTGAATTAGTCTGAAAGAGAGTGACTGGCCTAGGGTTACCTAGAGAACTTTATGGCAAAGTAAGAACTTGAACTCTGGTCTCCCCAATCCTAGTCCAACATGTTAACTACTATGCTACACTACACATGATCACTCTGTGCATTGACTGAACATGTGAAGAGAGAGAGCAGACACAAGTGTGCTGCCTCCACCACTGCCTTGTGAGCATGGTGTCTTTGCACAGTAGAAGTGTCAATTCATATGCTCCCTCCCTGTATTGGGCATTCCTAATCATAAGGGGACAGTGTATGTGTGGACACTTCCTCTGTGCATTCACACTATGCATGGGCCAGGATCAGCATGTTTATGCTCATTCTCCCTTCCCGCATGTTCAGTCAACATGTGAAGGACTCGTGTGGAGACCTACTGTCACATAGTGTTGAGAGGGAAGAATCTTAAGAACCATCCACACATACATGTTTTATTGTAGGCACAGATGGAACATGTGAATGATCAGAATCTACAACTTACCTCCCTCTGTCAAAGGGCCACAGGTAGATATATGAAGTAGACTTTGGTGTTTCAGAAGCTGGTGTGAAGCAGCCAGTCTGAGCTGTGTGGCTGTGTCCCCAGCTATTCAGATCTACATGGCAGAGGACCAAGTTCTGTCCCAATGGAAACCTGTTGCTGACTGAACCTTTAAACAAGCTTTTATTATTCAAGGAGTTTTAATATTGTATTTCTTATCTATTTGCATCATGAAATGCTTTGGGTGCCTGTGTAGAACAGAAAGACAGCAGGGCAGAAATTGAATAATGAAGGAAATGAATAAATTGACGCTGTATGCAAACACATACCCTCAAGAGAGATACATCTTCCCAGGCAGGCCAAAGAAATTGCCCTGCACTTTCTTCCTTTGTGTCTGAGTAAGAAAGAGATGCTATTATGATGATGCCAGTTCTTTCATGTATTTTTCTTTCCCCCTCCAGGTCATAAGGATGAACCAAAGCTGCGGTTAGAGATTTAATTAGACAGGCTATTTCTGGATGAAACTCATTACTGCTCCCTGTAATTAAAATTGGGGTCATGATATACTCTTTTGGCAGGTTAACTTGTGAATGGAGACCCTTCTCTTTTATCTTACCTTACCCATTTTGTGTGTGTGTGTGTGGATGTGGCAAATCGTTTGTATCTAAACCGTTTGAAATCTTCCCATTAAAAGATGAAAGGAAATTATTCATGAGGTAAGCAGTATGGAGCACTTTCCTGACAATTATACCAGAGGGAAGTGATATGAACAAAAGAAAGTTGCATCCCTGTTGGCAGAATTAGGCATGCTTACTCATTCTTTATGCCATCTTTTGAAAATGACCAGAATAGATTCTATTCCCAATAAGCTAAATGGCAAAGTAACCAGTGCTTCAAATTCCTGCATTTTCCTGGCAGCCAAGACAATGGAAATCATTGCTAACTTCCCATGTGTAAAGGTTGTTTCAATTAACTGTTCAGTCATTTAAAGTGTGCACATCTTTATGGCACACAAAGGTGTGAGGTAACTCCTGTTGGCCCCACCCCAGATATCTGCATATACACTTGGTTTTGTACATGTGATAGAAGACCTAACTTTTTGCAGTGTTCTTGATCTCACATACATAGGGTTTCCATAAGTCAGAAGCAACTTGGTGACACTTCTCACACACACACACACACACACAGTTAATGGACATAGATCTTGCTTTCCTCTATGCATATAGAGTTGTGGGCACTTTGGACAACTGAATATTCCTTCTCCACACTATCCCACTGCTGTGTACATGATCTTATGATAGAATCTGATAGCATGAGCCTCAAAGGTCCTCCTTATATGGTTGGGGTGGCTTGTAGGGCTAGAGTAAGAAGCCATGTTGGATCAGGCCAATGGCCCACCCAGCCTAACACTCTGTTTCGCACAGTGGCCAAAACTCAGGTGCCATCAGGAGGTCCACTAGAGGGGACAGAATTCCATAAGCCCTACCATGTTGCCCCCCCCCCCCAAACACCAAGAATACAGAACATCACTGCCTCAGACGGTCCATCTATTTATTTGTTATTTATTTTATCAAATTTATATCCCACCCTCCCCATACGGGCTCAGGGTGGCTCTCTCTCTCGGCTTGGCTTCGCGAACGAAGATTTAAGAAGGGTGCAATAGTCCACGTCTGCTGCAGGCTCGCTGGTGGCTGACAAGACCAATGCGGGACAGGCAGGCCCGGCCAAAGTGGCTGCAGGGAAAAGTCTGATTTAGGGTTGGTGCTGTAGCAGTGCGATTCTTCCTCAATCTCCTTTTGTCCCCAAGACCAGCTATGCGTGCGTTCTCAAAGGAAGAGACAGCCTGGTGGATGGTGTGTTTCCATGCTTTGCGATCTGAGGCTAGGTCAGATGGTTGATGCGACAGGTGCCAAGGGATTTCTTCAAGGAGTCCTTGTACCTCTTCTTTGGTGCCCCTCTATTTCGATGGCCGGTGGAGAGTTCGCCATACAGGGCAATCTTGGGAAGGCCGATCCTGCATGTAGGCGGTTCAGGGTATTGGTCGCCTGATGCTAACCCGGAGACGAAAGCATTTTTCGGCAGCACCCTGAACGACCAAGCAGCCTTATCTATGGACAGCACTGCTTGCTCCACACGGAGAGGGGCCTAGAAAAGGTGGCCTAAACAAAGCTCGTCTCCTCCACCCCAGTTGGCTAGCCGCGGTCATCGGGCATCCTTACTTGCGGTCAAAAAATAACAACAAAGAAAAGGCATGCACCTGCCTCACAAAGTGTGCAAAGACTAAAGCTTGCGTGTTGGAACATCAGAACCATGCTTGACACAGTAGACAGTGGTCGCCCTGAACGACGCTCTGCTCTAGTTACCCACGAACTTCTCAGGTTGAATATCGACATAGCAGCTCTCAGTGAGGTCCGTTTCCCTGAGGAAGGTAGTCTTCAAGAACACGGTGCTGGCTATACCCTCTACTGGTCGGGTAAGTCAAAGGCTGAGAGCCGCCTTTCTGGCATTGGCTTCATGGTCAGTAACTCCATTGCCTCCAAACTCGAAAACCTGCCAACAGGTCACTCAGATCGTATCATGTCCATGCGCCTCCCACTTCAAAACAAGCAGCATGCAACACTCTTCAGTGTGTATGCCCCAACCCTTCAAGCAGATCCTGCAGAAAAGAACAAGTTCTATGCTGATCTACACAACCTCGTACGGAAGACCCCTACAGAGGACAAGGTGATCATCCTTGGCGACTTCAATGCCAGAGTAGGTAAAGACTCGGAAGCCTGGAAAGGAGTACTTGGCAAACACGGCATTGGCAACTGCAATGACAACGGGCGCCTCCTGCTAGAATTCTGCATGGAGCACCAGCTCACCATCACCAACACTATCTTCCAGCAGAAGAACAGTCTGAAGACAACCTGGATGCACCCACGGTCCAAGCACTGGCACCTTATCGACTACATTCTGGTGCGCCAGAGAGACCTTCGAGATGTCTTACACACCCGAGTAATGCCCAGTGCAGAATGTCATACGGATCATCGTCTTGTACGCTGCAATCTCCGTCTTCACTTTAAACCCACACCCAGGAGAGGAGGTATCCCTCGGAGGAAGTTTCAGGTTGGCAGTCTCCAGTCAGCCGAAGTTAAAGCTGCCTTCCAGGCAAAACTCCAGTCAAGAATTGAGGACCCCAGTTGCCCCTCAGGGTGGCTCACAACAGTTAAAACAACCGAAAATGTAAAACAAGATATACAATAAAATCATTTCCATACATTTTACAATCATTACATTCAAGATATGCATTGATATTATGATCATTCCAATGCTTTTAGTTTCAGTTCTTTCAATTCAGTGAGATTGCTGGTGCTGTGGAATAATAGCCACCTCCCCTTAGCTATTGAAAGCAAGTTTAAACAATTCAGTCTTACAGGCCCTGCGGAACTGTGACAAGTCCCACAGGGCCTTAATGTTTTTGGGAAGGGCATTCCACAGATTGGGGGCTATTGCTGAGAACGCTCTGGCTCTGGATAATCGAGCTTCTTTTGGTTCGATGATCTTAAGACCAGGGGCGTAGCTAGGGCTTTGGGGGCCCGGGGCCCAAGATTTATGTGGGCCCCCCTATGTGTGTGCACGCCTCCAGAAACAGGATATGATGTCACTTCCGGTGATGTCACTTCCGCAAGATGGCCACCACTTGCGAGGGAGCCCTGCTGGAAACAGGAAGTGATGTAACTTCCCCAAAATGGCCACCACTTGTGTGTGTGGGGGAAACAGGAAGTGGTGTCACTTTGGGGGCGGCACCCCCCCCCCCCAAGATGGCACTGCTGGTGCGATCTAGGTCATGTGATTGATAACCTGATTACCCCACCACACCATGTGACAGGGAGAAATGCCACAAGCAGCCTGCTGGCCCAGCTGTTCCCCTTGTGCCCTGAACTTGTGGGACTTCTATATTAAGCAAGCTTACAAGAAAAACAAGGAAAACAAAAACAGGCATGCTGATGTGGTTTTCAACAAGCAAAGCTATAAGGAGGTCCCCAGCTTGCTGGGTGACCTTGGGCCAGTCACACAAGGTCACTGAGAGGACACTGAGGAGGAAAACACCTTTTTAATGAGAAAAGGATGAGGAGTCTGAGCCTTTTCAGCATGATAGAGGTTTATACAGTTAAGCAGGGGAATGGGGGGGGGGGGAACAGGCAGGGAAAAGTTTTTCTCTTTCTCCCATAAATATAAATCCAGGTGAGTAGCCATGTTGGTCTGAAGCAACAGAACCAATTTCGAGTCTTTCTCCCATATTACTAGGACTCAAGGGCACCCAATGAAATTGATGGACTGTAGATTCAGGACAAAAGTCAATGAGTAATAACATTATACAAGTCACTGGCAGAGAACATAGCAATGGCCACAACCATACACAGTATGCTTTAAAAGTAGATCAGACAGACTGATAGAGGAGAAGTCCACCACAGTGGCTACTAGGAAAGGTGTCTGAAGACAGCCTCCAAATACACAGAGAGTATACCTCTGAATACCATGGCTAGGAGGCAGCATCTCTATGCCTCTATGCCCTTTCTGTCAACCCTCTAGAGCAGGAGTGGGCAAACTGTGGCTTGGGAGCCACGTGTGGCTCGTTCACACATATTGTGTGGCTCTCAAACCCCCTGCTGCCCTGTCAGCTGGCTTGGAAAAGGCATTTTGTGTTTAAACCAAGCCAGCCAGCAGCTTGGAAAATACAGTTAAAGTTGCTTTCTTTCCACCTCTCATCAGTCCCCCCCATTTGCCTTCTTGCCTTCCTTCCTTCTTGTGGCTCTCAAACGTGATGTTTATGTCTTGCGGCTCTCAAACATCTGACATGTTTTCAATGAGGCTCTTATATTAAACAAGTTTGGGCACCCCTGCTCTAGAGCAAATGGCTGGACTCTGGAAGAAGCAGCATGCTGGACTGGATGGGCGGACTTCCCTTCCCCCAGCCCCCACCCCTTTCTTAACTCATCCCATTCCCCAAAAGGCCAGCTTGGGTTGTTGGTTTGCAAAATGAAAATGACCAGCTTCGTTTTCATATCAGTTTCATACAGTTAACTTTTCTTCCACTGATTATCGGTTATCCCCGACAAACTCTGCTTACAAAGCTGAACAAAACTGGTGCCTGACAGAATAACCAACCTCTAGGGAACTGAAGCCAAAATAATCAATCAACTACTTTGAATAGATAAGGAAGAAAGTTTACTACAGTACCAAAGAAATCCCTGAGAGATTGATCCAGGCCATCCTCAGAAGGCTCCCACTTTGCAAGCCCTTTATTCAAGAAATACAGGATCAGCCCAAGCACTTTTCCCCTGCTCTTGGGAGAAGTTGAGAAGACGCTTGCAATTTAAGAGACATTTCGGGCGCTGTATATTATATTGGGAACTGTGCAACGGCTATATGCAAGAAAGAGATCGGAACCGTTTTATTAATCACTGAACATAAGAAATAATATTTGGAACTGTAGCAAAATGTATTAGTGATGAATTCACAGAAGTCGATTGCGGTGGCTTTAGCTGTTTCCGTGTGTAACCTCCCGGTGGGGCCTGAAGTTCTCCCAGAATTAGAACCCACGTCCAGCAGGCAGAGATGAGTTCTGGGGGAGACAATGGTTGCACGGGAGTGAGCTGGCTGACCAAGGACAGCCACGGATTGCCAGGATCCCCGCCGCCCTCCCCTCCAGAACCTAAAAGTTTATCCCCCCCCCTTCTTCTCCTCCAAGACTTACTTGCAAGTAAACTTTCCCGGGATTCGGCTGCTGCAGGCCTTTTCCCTCCTGCTGCAGCTTCTCTGCAAGCCCCACCCAAGTTCTCCTGAGTTCTGCAAAAGCAAACCCCTCCCCAGGAAAAGCCCTTTTCCTCTCCTGCCCCCACCTCCTTGCTCGGCCTCTCTAGCAAGCAGCTCCGTGGTTTTAACCCTTTCCGTGCTGCAGAGGAAGCAGAATTGTGTCTTGCTGCCGCCAGCCACGCCTTGTGCTGCTCGGGTTCACATGATTATTAATCTATAGTCAAGTGTTTAAATATGAAAGGATTTATTTCTGATGCTGATTCAGTATCAAGAATTCATCGCTCTCCCCAGTCTGCCGTGAAAACGTTGTGACAGCCACTTAGCGGCGTCGCCAGACAGGCTCCGAAGCCCTGTGTGTGGGACCTGGGGACGCCAGGCAGCCGGCTTCTGAGGGGCCCCTTGGCATTGCCAAGGGCCCCCCCAGACCCCCCAGACCTGGGGCGACCCGCCCCCCCTCCCTACGCCACTGCTTAAGACTATTTTGAGACCCTGAACATAGTGCTCTCTGGGGTACATTTGGGGAAAGGCGGTCTTGAAGATAGACAAGTCTCAGGCCATAAGGCTTTAAAGGTTATAACCTTGAAACAAATCCGGAACTCCACAGGCAGCCAGTGCGACGTTTCCAGCACAGGTTGAATGTGCTCCCATACAGGTAGCTCCATTAACAACCAAACTGATGCATTTTGCACCAGCTGCAGCCTCTGAATTTGAGTGGGGCAGCCCCATGTGGAGGGCGTTACAGTAGTCTATTCTCAAGGTGACTGTTGCATGGATCACTGTTGCTAAATCGTTGTGCTGCAGGTATGGAACCAACTGCCTTATCTGCCTAAGATGGTAGAATGCGGATTTGGCAATGGCTGCTACCTGGGCCTCCATTGTCAGCGAAGGCTCCAGGAGCAGCCATAAGCTCTTGACCTTTGAAGCTAGTGCTAATGGCATCCCATCTGAAACCTAATATTCAAAAGGGTATGGATGTCAACTTCTGATTTCAAAACAACTGGTTCAGAGATGCGGGAAGAGCCCAGGCAAAAATGATGGGTCTGTTTCAGAAATGAGATAAAATCTGTTGAACCAAAAGCAGGGCTGGATTAACAGGTGCCAAGACTCTGAATGTCATGGGTGCTGGGGACCCTGCAGAGGACATTGAGCCTGCAGAAGAAACTGTGCCCCTGCCACCTGCACCAGTGCCCCTGCCTCCTGCTGGAGAAGATCCCAGCCCCCCTGCCTCGCCCTCTCGGGTGGCGCGTGTGCGTGACCGCCTCCGTCAGGACCTCAGGGATCGGAGGAGGGCGGCACGCTCACAAGCAAGACGCTCCCTGAGCCCTGAGTTTTGAGAGGATTCTGGTCCTTCTAAGAGCAAGGATGCTTGAGTTGCAACAGGATCCTGGCTGCCTCTCTGAGCCAGCAATTAGCCCAAATGGGCAACAGCCAGCAGAGGGCTATATAGCTGTAGGCTTTGGGAGGAGACTTTGTGGAAGCAACTAGTCATCTCCTTGATGTTCTAGCAGCCACTCTGGCTTGACTTTGGTTTCTGGACTCCCTGACTTTGGCTTGTGACTTCTGGACTCCCTGACCTCGGCTTCTGGACCTTGGACCTGCGATACTTGTACAGTGATTCGGATTTGGTGCCTCGGACACTCCTGCTTACTGGCTACAGACCTCGGACTGCCCCTGGACTTTGCCTGACCCGGCCCCAGCCGTGACACTGAACTATGTTGAGTTTATAAGGCCTCATAGCATTACTAAAAATAAATAAATAAACCTTGAAATTTAGTAATTTTTCCCTTGTATTTGGAGATGCTTCATAACCTGAGACTCTTAATTATAGTTTATTTAGTTTATGCATAAATCTCTCTAGTCAGAAGTAGAACACAGAAGAACCTTAAAGATCAAAGAATACAGGTTTGCAGGCACTGCAATGTCTGGCATTTCAGACTTCACTGCTCATTACCTGACAGAACATAGTTGTACTATAAAGTATCAGCTGGTTTCCAAACATTCCACTGATAGATTCCTCCTAGTTCTAAAACTAGGGAAGCTTTGTGTTAAGTGGAAAGGATATGAACATTCTGCTTGTTCCACTACAGCATTCTTCACCAGTACAGTCACAAGGTTGCTGGGCTTGTATTGTATGCCACAACCGATGATCATCAGATTAACAGTTAAGGGTAATCAGATCCAAACATTCCATTGTGGTTAAACTGTTAAGCATTCCATCTGTCTTCTTACCATTTCTTGCAGCATGTGTTGCTACAGGAGTGTTGAGTCAGTAATTTCACATCACCACAGCTAAATTAAGTTTGTGGGCTCCAGGAAAGCTTCTGGTGCTACCGTGCCCATAAACACCTACCCTGTAGGGAAAAGGCCACTGCCTGCATCCTGGATGGCTTTGGATTTAGCAACAAGGCAACATTTAGGACTGCTGTTGAGTTATTCATTCACTGTTAGCTTTATGAAAATATTTCTGAAGAACTACAGATTAGCTGCTATGTGCTCTGCTACTTTTGGATACTGGTTCTTTAGTAAAACAAAGTTATTTAAACTCCTAGATTCATGTACTCTTGGAACAGGGACCCACACAGTGACTGGCACACTGCATAACTGGGCCATAGTGTTCCTGGGTAGAGGCTGCTAGCAGCAAGAAATGAGAAGAAACTGAAGATTGGGGCACTGGTTGGCCAATGGGTGTGTAAGGATAGAAGGAGACAAGAAAAGACAAGAAGCTATCGGGGCTTTCAGGGAAGGGAAGAAGAAATAATGGGGGAGGGGGAAATGAGAGGAGCCTCACAAGTTCCCACTTGCTCATGGTTAATGACCCTTGATGAAGTTATCATCTATAAATGTCCCTTTTAATGCTGATTAAACACCCCGTGGCTGTGAATCCCTCAAGTTATTCTCAGAGTGAAGAATTACTTCCTTTCTTCTGTCTTGAATCTACTGCCCATTAACTTTATTGAGTACACTAGCCAATATTAGAGGAGCGGAAGAAAAAGTTTTCACTTTCTCAAGCCCATAAATAATTTCCTGGGACTGACAGCTACTCCAAAGCAGTCATGAGAAAGAAACAAAGACTGCACATGCAAATAGTTATATTTTTCCAAGCACATGGTATTTAACCCTACTCCAAGGATATTGGAGTAAGTCCAACCACTGGAAAATATTTTTTTGTTATTGTTCAATTGCACAATCAAGTCCGACTCTTTGCGACCCCATGGACCAAGTTGTAGCGTATGGCGCTCACTGAAGGCAACCAGTTCATAAAGACCACGATAGCAGAATAACACCCATCCACCCCAGCCGCGGAGGCAACTGAGTAACACCCAAGTGCCTCCGCGCTGGGCGCGCCAATCCGCCAATCACAGCGTGTGGCGGGAAATTCGGACGGTCAACATTGGACCGGCCAGAAGGTTGAATAGTCCGGCAACTGTATATATGCGGGAGCCGGCCCGCGTGTTTCCCTCTCTCCATCTTGTATCGTACCATGGAATAAACCCATGTTGCCCTACTCTCGTCTCCACGTGTGGTACTTTACAGTGGCGACGAGGATGGGATTCTAGCCTCATCGGCTACGACGGAGATCTGGGCAACGAACGACCGCCGCCGCCATCATGGCCAACCAGGGCGGAATCACCGGCTACCTCGAGCCCTTCGACCCTGCCAATCCCGAGGGCTGGGAGTCCTACTCGGAACGGGTCGAGTTCTATCTCCGGGCCAACAAGATCACCGACGCCGGGGCGAAGCGGGATGTGCTCCTAAGCGTCTGCGGGCCTGCCACGTTCGAGATCGCTAAGGGTCTCTCGGCGCCCGCCCGCCTGGCAGAGAAGTCCTACGACGAGATCATCCGACTCCTCACGGGCCACTTCTCACCACAGCCCTCACGGGTGGCTCGCAGATTCCTGTTCCACAAACGGGACCAGACCGCGGGTGAGTCCGCCGCCGACTACCTGGCGGCCCTCCGAAAACTCGCCGGGAACTGCAACTTTCCCCAGCTGGAAGAAACCCTGGCCGACAGATTCACGTGGGGCCTCCGCGACGAAAGGCTCCAGCAAAAGCTCTTCGCCAAAGAAGAGCTCACCCTCCAGGGAGCCTTCAGCGAGGCAGTGGCGAGCGAAAGGACCACCCGGACGTTTCCCCGGGCAAAGACCGAGACCGCCCACCACGAGGAGCTGGACCCCGAGCACCAGGACGAGGGAGAAGCTTTCCAGACGCGACGCGCCCCAGGATCCGTCGCCCGAGCTTCACAGCGACCCCGAGCCAACGAACGACCGAGCCAGCGCACCAACGAAAGGGCCAAGTGTGCCAGCTGCGGCGACCCCCACGATCGGCGGGACTGCCAGTACCGGACCTGGGAC
The DNA here is from genome assembly GCF_032191835.1 of Heteronotia binoei. Lineage (NCBI taxonomy): Eukaryota > Metazoa > Chordata > Lepidosauria > Squamata > Gekkonidae > Heteronotia > Heteronotia binoei. The sequence continues at coordinate 211,073,162 of NC_083223.1, forward strand.
TGCCGGAGCTGCGGAAAGACCGGCCACATAGCGCGGGCTTGCCGCACCAAGCCCAACCGCCAGCGAACCGACCGCCCACCACGAGACCGCAGAGTCCCACTCCACCGCCTCCACCTCACTTCAGGTACTGAATTTGCCCCTCACCACCCCCAACAAGATAACGATGGCGGTCCTCATAGACGGGGCCCCCTGCACCATGGAAGTGGACTCAGGCTCCTCCATCTCCATAATTGCGGAGGAGACCCTGAGAAGGCTACGGCCCGGCCAGGGGTTGCAGCTGCGACCAGCAAATTTCATATTGTGGGACTTCCAGCAAAACCCGGTCCAAATAGCGGGGTGGGCACGGGTGCAGGTGGAGCGGGGGTCCTTCAGAGGCCCCCTGGACATCCTGGTGGTCAAGCGGCCACTTACCACCCTGTTGGGGCTAGCATGGTTTGGCCCCCTGGGAATCAGAGTAGAGGTGGCGCGCACAGCCATTACTGGGGGGTTCGGGGGGGTGTGCGGAGAATTCCCCGACGTTTTTGATGGGTCGCTAGGGAGCTACAAGGGCCCGGCCATCTCCCTACCGCTCGACCCGACGGTCAGACCGATCCGGCTCAAAGCAAGGCGGGTTCCCTTCGCCTTGAAGCCCAAGATCGAGGCAGAATTGGACCGCCTCGTAGCCCAAGGGGTCCTGGAGCCGGTCGACTACGCCCCGTGGGAAACCCCCATAGTGACCCCGGTCAAACCTAACGGGGACGTGCGAATATGTGCAGATTACAAGTGCACAATTAACAAAGCGCTCCAAGACAACCCATACCCGGTGCCAGTGGTCAGCCACGTGCTGGCAGCCCTTGCGGGGTCCAAGATTTTCGGGAAGCTGGACCTGGCCCAAGCCTACCAGCAGCTCCCGGTGGACGCCAAAACAGCGGAGGCACAAACGATAGTCACCCACAGGGGGGCGTTCAGGGTGAACAGGTTACAGTTCGGGGTTAGCGTGGCTCCGGGAATCTTCCAGAGTATAATGGATGCTCTCCTTAAAGGGATCCCCGGAGTCCAGCCGTTTTTCGACGATGCTTTAATCGCCGCCCCGGACCCGGAGGAATTCCGCAACCGCCTCCGGGAGGTGCTCCGCCGTTTCCAAGCCGCTGGACTGAAAGTTAAGAGGGAGAAGTGCATGTTGGGGGTGCCCCGGGTGGAGTTCCTGGGATTCGCAGTGGACGCAGAGGGAATCCACCCGACCGAAGAAAAGACCAGGGCCATTGTGCAAGCCCCTGCCCCCACGTGTAAAGCGGAACTCCAGAGTTTCCTGGGGGTCCTCAATTTTTACCACACGTTCATACCCCACAAGGCGGCCCTTGCCGAACCCCTACACCGTCTACTGGACAAAAAAGCTCCATGGGTGTGGGGGAAGAGGCAAGCCGCCACCTTCCAGGCAGTTAAGGACGTCCTCATCTCCAACGCGGTGCTGCATCACTTCGACGAGCGCCTCCCGGTCATCCTGGCTTGCGATGCATCGCCGTACGGGGTGGGCGCTGTCCTGGGGCACCAGTTACCGGATGGCCGGGAGGTCCCGGTCGCATACTACTCGCGCACCCTGACTTCGGCGGAACGGAACTACGCGCAAATCGACAAGGAGGCCCTGGCCATAGTGGCGGGGGTCCATAAATTCAACGATTATTTATATGGGCGCCGGTTCACAATAGCGACGGACCATAAGCCGCTCTTGGGTCTGCTGGCCCCAGACCGACAAACTCCCCAAATCCTGTCCCAGAGGGTGTTGAGATGGAATCAATTCCTTAACTCGTACACCTACACGCTGGTTCACAGGGCGGGCAAGGCAATGGGCCACGCGGACGCTCTCAGCCGGTTGCCGCTTCCGGACACAGGCCCCGATCCAGCCCCAGCTCACCAGGTCATGTCAATCGAGTCACTGCCGGAGCAACCCCTCCACGCGGCAGAGGTGGCTAAAACCACCAGAAAAGACAAAACCCTAGCGCGGGTGCTCGACTGGGTGGTGAGGAGGTGGCCAGAGGGGAACATGGGGGAAGAGTTCAAACCCTACAAAATGCGGAGGGAGGAACTCGCAGCACACAAAGGGTGCCTGTTATGGGGGAGCAGGGTAGTGGTCCCCCCCCCTCTGCAGAAACGGGTCCTGGAATCACTCCACGAAACACACCCAGGCATCGTGAGAATGAAAGCCCTGGCCAGAAGTTACGTATGGTGGCCGGGGATGGACAGTGAGATAGAGGACTGGGTCCGGAGGTGCGGCACATGCCAAGAGTCGCGGCCGGACCCACCCAGTGCCCCAGCTATACGATGGGAGACCACCAGGAAACCGTGGTCCAGGCTACACATTGATTTTGCTGGGCCGTTCCAGGGACAGATCTTCCTAATCATCGTGGATGCATACACAAAATGGTTAGAGGTCATCCCCGTAGGGTCTACCTCATCAGCTGCAGCCATTAGGGCATTACGTAAGGTCCTGTGCACCCACGGTATTCCGGACACCATAGTCTCGGACAACGGGGCAGCATTCACCTCGGGGGACTTCCAGGGGTTCCTCCAGAGGTACCTCATTAGGCACATCCGGTCAGCGCCCTTCCACCCGGCCACCAACGGCCAGGCCGAGCGGATGGTCCGAACAACAAAAGAGGCCCTGGGCAGAATAGTGCAGGGCGATTGGGACCACCGGCTAGTCGCGTTCCTCTTTGACAACCGGGTCATTCCCAACCCAGTCACAGGGGTTAGCCCAGCCGAGCTCCTCATGGGACGCAAACTCACCACGAGGCTAGATCGGCTAAACCCCGACCGAGCCCCAGACGTGCGCGGGTCCCCAGAGGTCAGAGACGCGACTAGGGGGTTCTTCGCGGGAGACCCGGTGTTCGCCCGCAACTACGCGGCAGGCCCAGAATGGGTCGCCGGGCGGGTATTACGGGTTATGGGCTCCCGCCACTACGAGGTCTCCACCGAGGGGGGCCAGATTCTACACCGGCACATCGATCAGTTACGCCGCCGGACCCTCCCGGAGGTACCCCTGGAAATGAGGGAGGGGGCCAGGCCCGCAGAGAGCCCAACGACACCCGCACCGACGCCACGGCCACACACACCGGCGGAGGCGGACCCACCATCGGACCCCGAACCACAACCCACCAACGCTCAGACCCCCGGGGAAACCCCAGAGGCGGAAGCAACCCCGGCACCACAAGCAACACCGAGGCGTTCTGCACGGGAGCGTCGACCCCCCGCCTACCTCCAGGACTATATTACTAACTAAGGGGGGAGGAGTGTAGCGTATGGCGCCCACTGAAGGCAACCAGTTCATAAAGACCACGATAGCAGAATAACACCCATCCACCCCAGCCGCGGAGGCAACTGAGTAACACCCAAGTGCCTCCGCGCTGGGCGCGCCAATCCGCCAATCACAGCGTGTGGCGGGAAATTCGGACGGTCAACATTGGACCGGCCAGAAGGTTGAATAGTCCGGCAACTGTATATATGCGGGAGCCGGCCCGCGTGTTTCCCTCTCTCCATCTTGTATCGTACCATGGAATAAACCCATGTTGCCCTACTCTCGTCTCCACGTGTGGTACTTTACACAAGTCACACCAGGCCCTCCTGTCTTCCACTATCCTCTGAATTCCGCTTAAATTCATGTTAGTTACATCAGTAATGTTGTCCAGCCATCTCATCTTTTGCCATCCCTTTCTTCTTTTGCCTTCTGTCTTTCCCAGCATTGGGGTCTTCTCCAGTGAGTGCTCCCTTCTCATTTGGCTGCCAAAGTATTTGAGCTTCAGCTTCAGCATCTGATCTTCCAGGGAACAGTCAGAGTTGATTTCTCTTAGGATGGACTGATTTGATCTTCTTGCATTCCAAGGGATTCTCGAGTCTTCTCCAGCATCACAATTTGAAAGCATCTATTCTTCTGCGCTTGGCCTTCCTTATGGTCCAGCTCTCACAGCCATTCATTACTACTGGGAATACCATAGCTTTGACCAGGTCTTGGATTCGCAGGAGCACACAGGAGCGCAGTTCTTGAACCTTTCTGAAGGTTCCCCCTCTTCCTCCCCACCTTGTACATTGAATAGTAGGTGCAGCTGCATAACAATCCCTGGTTGAGCTTCACCACCTATTTTTCTACAAAGTGACTCCTGGCTTTGACTATACTGACTTATGTTGGCAGGCTGATGTCTCTGCTTTTTATTATACTGTCTAGGTTTGTCATAGCTGTCTCAAGGAGCAAATGTCTTTTAATTTCATGGCTACAGTCACCCTCTGCAGTGATCTTGGATCCAAGGAATGTGAAGTCTGTCACTACTTCCATGTTTTTCTCTTCTATTTACCAAGGAGTGATGAGGCCAGATGCCATGATCTTAGTTTTTTTTAATGTTGAGTTTCAAGCCTACTTTTGCGTTCTCCTCTTTCACCCTCAACAAGAGATCCTTTAGGTCCTCTTCACTTTCTACCATTAGAGTTGTGTCATCTGCATATCTGAGGTTGTTGATGTTTTTTCCCAGCAATCTTAATTCCAGTTTGTGATTCATCCAGGCCAGCATTCCATATTATGTACTCTGCATAGAAATTAAATAAGCAGGGTGACAATATACATCCTTGTTGAACTCCTTTTCCTATTCTAAACCAGTCATTTGTTCCATATCCCATTCTGGCAGTTGCTTCTTGACCTTTATACAGGTTTCTCAGGAGACATGTGAGGTGGTCTGGTACTCCCATCTCTTTAAGGACTTGCCACAGTTTGTTGTCATATGCACAATCAAATGCTTTAGCATAGTCAATGAAGCAGAAATAGATGTTTTTCTGGTACTCCTGTGCTTTCTCCATAATCCAGTGAATGTTGGCAATTTGATCTCTAGTTCCTCTACCTCTCCAAAACCCAGCTTGTACTTCTGGTAGTTCCCACTCCATATACTGCTGAGGCCTAACTTGTTGGATCTTTAACATGACCTTCTTTGGGACTGGAACATAAACTGATCTTTTCCAATCCTGTGGCCACTGTTGCATTTTCCAAATTTGCTGACATAATGAGTGCATCTCTTTAACAGCATCATCTTTTCAGACTTTGAATAGCTCAACTGGGATACCGCCATCTCCACTCACTTTGTTGTTAGTAATGCTTTCTAAGGCCCATTTGACTTCATACTCCAGGATATCTGGCTCAAGATCAGCGATTTCACCATCATGGTTGTCAAGGACATTGAGATCCTTCTTGTATAATTCTTCTGTGTATTCTTACCACTTCTTCCTAATCTCTTCTGCTTCTGTTGGGTTCCTATTGCTTTTGTCCTTTATCATGGCCATCTTTGCATTAAACGTTCCCTTGATTTCTCCAATTTTCTTGAGGATATCTCTTGTCCTTCCCATTCTATTATTTTCCTCTATTGCTTTGCATTGTTCTTTCAGGAAGGCCTCCTTATTTCTCCTTGCTTTTCTCTGGAAATCTGCATTCAGTTGAGTGAATCTTTCCTTTTCAGTGTGGCCTTTCACATTCCTTCTTTCCTCAGCAATTTGTAAAGCCTCATCAGACAGCCACTTTGCTTTCTTGCATTTCTTTTTCTTTGGGATAGTGCTGATTGCTGCCTTCTGTACAATGTCATGAACCTCCATCCATAGTTCTTCAGGCATTCTATCAACTCTAGTTCCTTAAGCCTATTCTTCACCTCCACTGTATATTCATAAGGGATTTGATCAAGGTCAAACCTGAATGGCCTAATGGTGTTCCCAGTTTTCTTCAGTTTAAACCTGAGTTTTGCAATACATAACCAAAGCATGGTGAAGGAAAAGGCCTATATTTGTACAATATTTCCTAGATGTTTAATAATGTGCTATAATAATTAAAATATTATGTGTTCTGATGATGTACCAGTAAAATAAGCTATTCTCAGTAATATGTGACAACCACAAATCTTAGGCAAGGTATATAGAATCCTATATCAAGATAGGCTAAATGGTGACCAGCATAACGTTTGCAAATTAGACAAATATGCATAGTTTGTATATTTGCGGGAGAGGCTGCACTTTGTATGATGATGGCCTCTGGTTCAGCCCATGTCTTCTCCAGGCAACAGGTGTTAAACCGTTTCTCTGCCTGAGACCCTGGAGAACTAATCAAAGCTGAACTGCTGATCTACATAAACCAGTGCTATTATTTGGTATAAGGCAGCACGTTCACTTGCATACTGGTGTTTCTGCTGGCAGTTGGGCCAATGAGCTATGTGGACATGAGAATTTTGTTACCTGGCCATTGAAAATCTTATTCAACCACAATTGTGGCTTCTGGAATCTCATCAGAACCTTCCCATATAGTTTTGATCCTACATCAGCTTTCTTAAGACATTCCTAAAATGTAAACATAACAGTCTGAAAAGTTTAATTACTTTGTGGTTTCTAATGCAGATTTTTCATTTGCACACTCCCCTCCCTCCCTATTTGTAGTTTGCGCACCTGAATTCCAATTTTTGTGATGCCAGTGCTCTGAAATACATCATTGACTAGTGCAAAAGGCTGCTCAGGTTGATTTGAAATGACCTTCTGGAATTCCAGGCCAAAGAGCGAGCAAGGGAAACTAAGTTCAATTTAACAATGTAAGCTGGCTTCTATTACACTAGATTTTGAGCTGTGCACAATACAAGCATCTTTGGTTTCTAAAACCTAATAGCAGGCCTCTTTCTAAATACATTCTCTCCCACTGTGTCCATGAGAAAGGGTAATTTATGTGACTTGCACTTAATATGTTCTTCAAAGGTGCAAACCTGTAGAAACTGGATTAGTATGTTGACTCCATCAATTAATGTTAATCTAATATCCTGCCCATTTAAATTAGTGTAAACATTGGCCAATAAGGTTAAGGGAGTGGAGTTAAACTGAAAAAGATTTATTTAAGGATTAGTGTAGTAGCTAACTAGAATTCAATCCAGGAAGTAAACATCTCAGCAATGCAAGTCGCGGGAAACAACAAACCAAAGCAGAGATTAGCTGCTCAAAACAATAAGGCAGAAGAACAGTTAGAGATGGGGCAGGGGGAGAGTACTATACAATTCAGGAGGTTGTACCATATTTTCCAACTACTAAGGCTCATTGCACACACACACAAAAAAAATCCCCATGGAACAGCCCAGGATCTTTTTCTTATAATATTGGGCATTCCATGTGTCTCAGCAGCTTAGAAAATGCAAGCTCTAACCACATTGGTTGAAACATGACCACATTGATGTAAATTAATATAAATAAGGTCAATGCACAGTTTGGAAAGAATAAATGGGGAACTGCTACTTGTTCTTTCCAACAATGCAAGAAATAAGGAATACTTGATGAAGCTGAGATGATTTTAACAAAGTAAAAGCAAAAAAGGATACTGCTTCTACATTGTACAGAAGGAAACTGTGTGGATTTACTGCTATGAGATTGCAACCTCCATCCTTCAAAATCCAAGTTAATTGCACTAATTTATCTCCATAAACTAAGGACATCCAATCAGTTTAATCAGGAATGCATGGAACATTAAGTGCTCTGACTTTTGCCAAGGAAGCTATGCAGTTCTTGAGATTGACAATATGGGCCTAACTGGACCAATCATATGACCTGATGTAAGAAAACTCTGTATACTGTAGGGAATTTCACCTGAAGTCAGAAGTGCATGGTACAGAAGGTACTGCTCTGCTCACTAGGGTTATCAGGTCCAACTCAGGAAATAACTGGGGACTTTGGGGGTGGAGCAGGGAGACTTCCCCATCCCCTAAAATAAATAAATAAAAATACAGTAGTGCAGTTCCCCTGAATACAGTCTTGATTTCCTCCTCTTTTTTGTATTCAAATGATTCCACAGCAGCTGCACTTCCGCTAAAATGAAAGTGAATTTACACACACACACACTCTCACAAAGCAGCCAAAATAAATAGTTTGCATGTCCACACTTTTGTGATCTTCCTGGGGCAATGGTATATATAGTTTTACTCACCAAAGTTGTTGAATGTAATAATCCGCTGTATTTCAACCAATTTACAGAGTGGTCCAGGGGGTGGCATTTTTCTTTATTCCATACTCAGGTTTTAGTTAACTCTTTACTATCCCTTTTACTGCACAGCTTCTGAAAGGAATGCAAAATGAACAGTGGGATAGGGCTCTCTGGCTTTTCTAAGCATGGCTTTATTAAGGGACACACAAACAGACTCACAAAGCAGCCAAAATAAACACAGTTTGCAGGCCCATACTTCTGTGATCTAAAGGGGGCAATTTACTCACAGGAGTAGGGTTGCCAAGTCCAATTCAAGAAATATCTGGGGACTTTGGGGGTGGAGCCAGGAGACATTGGGGTGGAGCCAGGAGCAAGGTTGTGACAAACATAACTAAACTCCAAAGGGAGTTTTGGCCACCACATTTAAAGGGACTGCACACCTTTTAAATGCCTTCTCGCCATTGGAATAATGAAGGATGGGGCACCTTCTTTTGGGGCTCATAGAATTGGACCCCCTTGTCCAAACTTTTTGAAAGGGACCAGATACTATGCTGTAAATTTGGTGACTCTACCTCAAAACACCCCCCCCCCACAAGCTCCAGATACTCATAGATCAATTCTCCATTATACCCTATGGCAGAGGTGGGGAAAGTTGGTCCTGAGGACCATATATGGCCCTCAAGATCACTTGGTCTGGCCCTCGGGGGTTGTTGGGCTGAGCTAAGCCATGTGGAGGCCTTCCTGGGGTCTGGCTGGCTGGCGAGGATTGTGGGGCCCAGCTGCGCTGTGCAGCAGCCTCCCTGGGGTCTGGCTGGCCAGCCAGGATCACTGTGGGACCTGAAAAAGCCACTGTCACAGTTCAAGTAAATTTCCCCCTCTTTTCTCTATTTCCTTTTCTTTATATTTCTTTCCCTCATTTCTTTGTTTCCCTTAATTCCCCTTTCTTTGCACTTGATTATCCCAGATGGTGTGGCCTAATATGCTAATATTAGGGGATGTGGTCTGATATGCTAATGAATTCCTGCTGGGCTTTTTCTACAAAAAAAAAAAAGACCTGGGCCTAGGCATTTGCCTAGGGTGGCAGGCCAGGCGTGTGTGTGTGTATGTGTGTCAAATTAGGCTCTCCCCACATGACTTCAAATAGAAAAACAATTATTTGCATTAGTTTTGCCGGCCTGAATCGTTCTTCTTTGACGGAGCACTGTTTTTTTAGTTGATAATTTTGTATGGCCCGTGAATGATGTTATAAATATCCAAATGGCCCTTGGCAGAAAAAAGGTTCCCCACCCCTGCCCTATGGGAATCGGTCTCCATAGGGAATAACAGAGTGCCCAGCAGACATTTCCCTCCCTCACCCCTGCTTCTGATGATCCTGAAGCGAGGGGAGGGCCTCCAAACTGGGGAATCCCCTGCCCCCAACTGAAGATTGGCAACCCTACACACAAGTTGCTAAATGTAACAATCTGCTGTATTTCAACCAACTTCTACAGACTAACTCAGGAAAACTAAAGTGAGGAACAGGTCAGCCTAAGGGATGGAGTTTTCCTCCATCTCATAATCAGGTTCTAGTTAACTTTTTACTATACAAATAGCTTTGTGGGCACCCTGGGCAGTAGTGACCATGTGATTTTGGAATTTACAATCTTAGGGAAGAGAAAAGCTAAACATAGTCAGACTTATAGGTTGAACTTCAGAAAGGCAAACTTTGATAAACTTAGAACTATGCTGGATAAAATCCCATGGTCAGAAATACTTAGGAGGGACTTCTGGGAGAGGAAAATGTCAAGCTGAGCTGCTTCTCATAACGGGAGCAGGCTGGAACTTCTGTTCGGGGTAGTGGAAGGCAAATTAATGCCTACTGCCTACTTTTCTCAGTTAGAGATTAGTTCAAGATATGCACAGGAAACTTTGAGGAGATTTTCCTTGGCTAAAAGGGAGTCCTGGGGGGGGGGCACTTTTGAGGCTTTGAGGGGTCTCCGGGAAGAGTTGCATATTCATCATCTGCACAAGTTTTCAGAGTCATTTATTTGACATAAGCTCGACAGATCCTAATCTTCTTGGACATTGCTAAACATTTAAAGCTACACAAGACCGGTGGGAATTTGGATAATTGGAAGAGAAGGTACAGTTTACTATTTTTCATTTCGGGGCAATTTACAGCTTAATGGAATAAATTTAAAAGGTGCGAAAGGAAAATCTAGAAAGTCTGGAAGAAGAGGGGAGGAAGAGGTGAAATTTGGACTTTATAAATATAAAGGACAGTGCTAAAAAGTGCAAAGGAATTTATTGTTTAGTCTACTTGCGGTTTTGGAAAAAAGAGCACCATCGTCACAGACCTGCAGCACATTCAAGCAATACAGGAAGTACGTCAAGTATTGTGAGATCTCCTTGCCAGTGTGAATGAGACTTCGTGGCAACTAAAGCAGGAAGTAATGGAAGGAAAACCTACTCTAGGAATATACTACCATTGAGAAACATTGGCGGCCATTGCTGGGAGGTCAAAATTAAAATAATGTTTTTAAAGAATTCAGGACATTAAAAATTGTTGGAGTTAACTGAGAAGAGGGTAAGAAGATAAATATTATTGGACTTATTATTTGTGTAGACTTCAGATGTTTTTAAAAGGGGGAAAAAATTGTAAGGAGCAGTAAAAAATTGCGACCGCCATTTTGAAAGATTTAAAAACTTTAAAAATAAGTATCTTGACTTTGGGGGCTCCGAGGACGGCGAAATTGGGCTTGTTATAAAAAGCAAGTCCTATTCTTTTGAATCTGATAGTCGAATTTGAAATTGGTGAGGTCCAAATTTTTGCTGTTTTTTAAAATGTCTGAACACAAGCAGCCCCGTTCAAGGGCTACTTCATTGGAAAAAATGCAGGACCAATTAGAGACAATGGAGGCCAGAATGATAAAAGGTGTGAGAGAGATGATAAATGAATCGAAAAAAGAAATTATTGCAGAGATTAAAAAAGACATGGAAGATCTCAGAAAGGAAAGAGAGGAAACATCTAAGAAAGTGCAGGAGGTAGAAGGGAGAATGAAAGCATATGATTCCACCTTGTTGAAAGTGCAAGAAAAAGTGACAATCCATGGCTGCAAATTGATGGAAACTCAGATACATCTGAGGGGAGTACCTGAAAAGGAGGATGGGGATTTAAAAGAATATATAATAAAAATAATTGCAGAATTTTTAGAGGAAGATCCTGAACAGTCTAAAAATATGTATGACTATATGTACAGAGTGAACTCACTTTATGCCAAGAAAAATAATTTACCCAGGGATGTTGTTATAAGATATATGACAAAGGAAATGGTGGGAAGGATCATGAACAAAAACTTTGAAAAGACATTGATAGTGGGAGGCAGTAGAGTGAGAATCATGAAGGAGTTGCCAAGGCAAGTGATAAATGACAGAAAAACATATAAAAATTGACAGAAAAGTTGAGAGAAAATGGAATGAGGTTTAGATGGCTAATACCTGAACATTTGAGTTTTGAACTTCAATGGAAAAGAATCACAATTACAAATGCGCAGGAAATGCATAGATTTTTTGAAGAAAATAAAGAATTTGCACCATGATGGATTACAAATTATTGTCTTGGAATGTAAATGGACTAAATTCACCACAAAAAAGAAGGGCAACATTTCATTGGATTAAGAAACAAAACTGTAATATAATTTGTTTGCAAGAAGTGCACATTAAACAAAAGGATTACAAATTTTTATGGAATAAACAATTGGGAGTGGAATTGTTTTCATTGGCTGAACAGAAGAAAAGGGGAGTGGTTTTTTATATTAAACAAGAATTGGAGCCAAAATTAGTGTTTAAAGATAAAGATGGAAGATTTGTAGCAGTAGAAACAATATTAAATGGAAAGAAAAATGCTGTTATTGGGACTGTATGCGCCTAATGGTGCAAAAGATGCTTTTTAAAAAGACATTATGCAACAGCTTGATGAACTGACTTATGACCAAGTTTTGATAATGGGTGACTTTAATGGAACAGTTAAGAACTTATTGGATAGGTCTGGAGGGAAAAAAATAATAGCAAGGAAGGAAAATTGCCAAAGTCTTTTTTTGAATTGGTTAAACAAGAAAATTTGGAAGATATATGGAGGAAATTTAACCCTGAAGTTCAGGACTATACTTTTTTTTCAGCAAGACACAAAACTTTTTCTAGAATCGACATGTTGTGGGGGACTAAAGATTTAGGTCTTATAACAAAGAAAATAGAGATTCTACCTAAAATTGGTGCTGATCACAACCCAATAATGTGGATTACAAAATTGTCCAAGAAGTTGAGAAGATGGAGATTGAATGAAGATTTGCTACAGAATAAAGAAACAGTGACATACCTAGAAAATGAAACTAAAGCTTTTTTCCAAATGATTGACATAGAGGATATAGAATTTCAGAAGGTCTGGGATGCCTACAAAGCAGTAATGAGAGGAATATTGATTACTTTGAATAATAAAGATAAGAGAGCAAAAGAAGAACAGTTGTTGGACATTCAAAATGAAATAAAGAAAAAGGAAGGGGAGTTGAGAAAAAGGCCAGGGAAAAAGAAAATTTTAAGGGAAATTACAATATTACAAACTCAAATGAGACATTTGCTAAATAAAGAAGTGGAACGGAGTTTGAAAAGACTTCAGCAGAAATCTTTCGAGGGAGCAGATAAACCTGGAAAGTGGAAGAGAAGTGGTTTCCCAAGAGGGAATAAAAAGAGAATTTTTAAGTACTATGCCAAATTGTTTAAAGGTGTTAAAATAAAGAAAGAGAAAATGGATGAGTACTTACAAAAGATAAAAATAGAGCCCTTAACTGAAAATATGCGAAAAGTTTTGAATGATCCAATTGAAAAAATAGAAATTGAAACAGCAATTAATGCAATGGAAAATGGAAAAGCACCTGGACCAGATGGATATACAGCTAAATATTTAAAAACCTTTAAAGACGGGTTAATACCAAAATTGCAGAAGTTGATGAATACGATAAGAATAAAAGGGAAAATACCAAACACATGGAAGGAAGCTGTTATTTCATTGATACCTAAGGAAGATAGAGATGTCACGAATGTAAAAAATTATAGACCAATTTCGCTATTAAATAATGAATATAAAATATTTACAAGAATCTTGGCAGTATGGCTTAAACAACATTTGATAAATTTTATAAAGGAAGATCAATCAGGGTTTCTTCCCAAAAGGCAAATAAGAGACAATATTAGAACTGTTGTAAATATTGTAGAGTATTATGAAAGACATCCAGAAAAAGAAGTAGCATTATTCTTTGCAGATGCAGAGAAAGCATTTGACAATTTAAATTGGGACTTTATGTTTGCAGTAATGGAAAAAATGGAGTTGGGAAAAAGTTTTATAAGAATGATAAAAGCAATATACTCTGAACAAAGTGCAAGATTATGTATAAATGCAGATCTTACAGAAGAGATGAAAATTAGCAAAGTTACTAGATAAGGCTGTCAGCTTTCACCATTGTTGTTTATAATGACTCTTGAAATATTATTGATGCAGATCCAAGAAGAAAAAGATATAGAAGGATTAAGAATAAAAGGATTTACATACAAATACAGAGCTTTTGCTGATGATATAATGTTTATAAACGAAAACCCCATACAAGTTACACCTTTGTTGTTAGCTAAAATACAAGAATATGGGGAGTTGGCGGGACTTTGTATTAATAGAGAGAAATCAAAAATTTTGTGTAAAAATTGCAGAAGAACAACCAACAAGAACTACAGAGACTAACGGGCTGTGAAGTCACCTCCTAGGTAAAATATTTGGGGGTGGAGATAACAATGAAGAATATTGATCTGTTTTAAAACAATTATGAGAAGTTATGGTGTAAAATGGATGAAGATATATTCAAATGAAACAAGCTTAATTTGTCATTGTTGGGTAGAACAGCTGCAATTAAAATGAATATCTTACCAAGAACATAAGAATGTAAGAGAAGCCTTGTTAGATCAGGCCAATGGCCCATCCAGTCCAACACTCTGTGTCACACAGTGGCCGCCACCACCTCCTGTGGCAGTGAATTCCACATGTTAATCACCCTTTGGGTGAAGAAGTACTTCCTTTTATCCATTTTAACCTGTCTGCTCAGCAATTTCATCGAATGCCCACGGGTTCTTGTATAGTGAGAAAGGGAGAAAAGTACTTCTTTCTCTACTTTCTCCATCCCATGCATTATCTTGTAAACTTCTATCATGTCACCCTGCAGTCGACGTTTCTCCAAACTAAAGAGTCCCTAGAATAATGTATTTGTTTCAAACTATTCCTATTGTGAAGGATAGTAAACAATTTGATATGTGGCGAAGAAAAATCTCAGAATTTGTATGGGCTGGGAAGAAACCAAGCATTAAAATGAAAATTTTGACAGATGCAAAGGAGAGAGGTGGGTTTCAACTACCGAATTTAAAATTATATCAGGAAGCAGTTTGTTTAGTGTGGATAAAAGAATGGATAACGTTGTTAAATAAAAAACTCTTAGTGCTGGAAGGTCATGGAAATAAATTTGGCTGGCACGCGTATTTGTATTATGGAAAAAAGATGGATGGTTATATAATTTGCTAAATACACAGAAATAATTTGCTAAATACATGGATGAAATACAAGAAATATGGAGATGAGAGAAGACCATTATGGATAGTGCCAGCTAAAGTAATAAAAATAACAGCTGAGATAGGTGAAGAAAAGTGGTTGTCATACAATCAACTATTAAAAATTCAAAGTGGCAAAATAGAACTGAAAACTGCTGAAGAATTGAATCATAAATATGATTGGTTTCAAATGCAACAAATAAAGAGCATGGTGGAGAATGACATTAAAACTGAAGGAATAAGAAAAGATCAAACAGAAATGGAAAAAGTTCTGCTTGGAGACAATGATAAATTAATTTCAAAAGTATATAAATTACTTCTACAATGGTCTACAGTAGATGAAGTAGTGAAATCTCAAATGGTTAAATGGGCAATTAATGTAAACAAAGAAATACACTTGGAAACTTGGGAATATTTGTGGAAGAACTCTATTAAACTTTCAACATGTCAGAGTATTAAAGAAAATTGTTTTAAGATGATGTATAGATGGTATATGACTCCTAAAAAACTGTCAAAGATGAATAATAAGATGCCAGACAGGTGTTGGAAATGCAAAAAGCATGAAGGTTCTTTCTACCATATGTGGGGGACTTGTGAAAAAGCTAAAATGTTTTGGCAGATGATTCAGCAAGAAATTTCTAAGATTTTGGGATATGAATTTAACAAAGTTGCAGAGACTTTTCTGTTGGGATTACAAATGGAAAAATTTCCAAAAGAAGATAGAACTTTAATTTGGTACTTAAGAACATAAGAAAATAAGAGAAGCCATGTTGGATCAGGCCAACGGCCCATCCAGTCCAACACTCTGTGTCACACAGTGGCAAAAAATTTTATATATACACACACACTGTGGCTAATAGCCGCTGATGGATCTGTGCTCCATATATTTATCTAAACCTCTCTTGAAGGTGGCTATACTTGTGGCTGCCACCACCTCCTGTGGCAGTGAATTCCACATGTTAATCACCCTTTGGGTGAAGAAGTACTTCCTTTTATCCGTTTTAACCTGTCTGCTCAGCAATTTCATCGAATGCCCACGAGTTCTTGTATTGTGAGAAAGGGAGAAAAGTACTTCTTTCTCTGCTTTCTCCATCCCATGCATTATCTTGTAAACCTCTATCATGTCACCCCGCAGTCAATGTTTCTCCAAGCTAAAGAGTCCCAAGCGTTTCAACCTTTCTTCATAGGGAAAGTGCTGCAGCCCTTTCATCATTCTAGTTGCCCTTCTCTGGACTTTCTCCAATGCTATAATATCCTTTTTGAGGTGCGGCGACCAGAACTGCACACAGTACTCCAAATGAGACCGCACCATCGATTTATACAGGGGCATTATGATACTGGCTAATTTGTTTTCAATTCCCTTCCTAATAATTCCCAGCATGGCGTTGGCCTTTATTATTGCAAACACACACTGTCTTGACATTTTCAGTGAGTTATCCACCACGACCACAAGATCTCTCTCTTGGTCACTCTCTGCCAGTTCACACCCCATCAACTTGTATTTGTAGCTGGGATTCTTGGCCCCAATGTGCATTACTTTGCACTTGGCCACATTGAACCGCATCTGCCACGTTGACGCCCACTCACCCAGCCTCAACAGATCCCTTTGGAGTTCCTCACAATCCTCTCTGGTTCTCACCACCCTGAACAATTTAGTGTCATCCGCAAACTTGGCCACTTCACTGCTCACTCTCAACTCTAAATCATTTATGAACAAGTTAAAGAGCATGGGACCCAGTACCAAGCCCTGCGGCACCCCACTGCTTACCGTCCTCCACTGCGAAGACTGCCCATTTATACTCACTCTCTGCTTCCTATTACTAAGCCAGTTTTTGATCCACAAGAGGACCTGTCCTTTTACTCCATGACTCTCAAGCTTTCTAAGGAGCCTTTGATGAAGAACTTTATCAAAAGCTCTCTGGAAGTCAAGGTAAACAACATCTATCGGGTCGCCTTTGTCCACATGTTTGTTCATCCCCTCAAAGAAATGTAACAGGTTAGTGAGGCAAGATCTTCCCTTGCAGAACCCATGCTGAGTCTTCCTCAATAACCCGTGTTCATCAATGTGCCTACTCATTCTGTCCTTGATAATGGTTTCTACCAACTTTCCCGGTATTGAAGTCAGACTGACTGGCCTGTAATTTCCCGGATCTCCTCTGGAACCCTTTTTAAAGATGGAGGTGACATTTGCTACCTTCCAGTCCTCAGGAACGGAGGCAGATTTCAATGAAAGATTACAGATTTTTGTTAGAAGATCCACAAGTTCAACTTTGAGTTCTTTCAGAACTCTCGGATGTATGCCATCTGGACCCGGTGACTTCTTAGTTTTTAATTTGTCTATCAGTTGTAGGACCTCCTCTTTTGTCACCTCAATCTGTCTCAGGTCTTTCAACACCCCTTCCAAAATTAGTGGTTCTGGGGCGGACAAAAAGTTCTCGTCTTCCACAGTGAAGACGGAGGCAAAAAATTCATTTAGCTTCTCAGCCATTTCCCTATCCTCCTTCAGTAATCCTTTTACCCCATGGTCATCCAAGGGCCCCACTGCCTCCCTGGCTGGTTTCCTACTTCTAATATATTTGAAGAAATTTTTATTGTTGGTCTTTATGTTTTTTGCAATATGCTCCTCATAGTCCCTTTTTGCCTGCCTGATCACAGTCTTGCATTTGATTTGCCACAGCCTATGTTCCCTTTTACTAATCTCACTTGGACTGGTTTTCCACCGCTTAAAGGAGTCCTTCTTACCTTTTACAGCTTCCATTACTTTGTTTGTTAACCACGCAGGCCTTTTCTTATGCCTGTTTGTGCCTTTCGTAACAAGTTTTTCTTATGCCTGTTTGTGCCTTTCAAGGGCAGCTCTGTGATAGCTAAGGCTGACCCAAGGCCATTCCAGCAGCTGCAAGTAGAGGAGTGGGGAATAAAACTTGTTTTCTCTTTCTGAAGCCTGCTTGTTTGTCACCAATTACCTCCTCTTTGTCTAGCCAATGCAGCTGTTTTTTTTCCCTGCAGAATAGATGCATACAGCTTGCCACTTACTACCAGGGCACTGATTGGTCAATAGTTGTTTGGATTGGTTCTATCATCTTTTAAATACAGAGATGGAAGGATCCGAGGGAGAAAAGTGCATCCCAATAATGCTTTGAGAGAGAAATGAGTCACAGAAGTTTGTATGCAAATGTCCCCAAGACAATCATCATCATCATCATCATTTTATTTGTATCCCGCCCTCCCCGCCGAAGCAGGCTCAGGGTGGCTATGAGCAAGCAGGAATAATTGGTGCTGAGATATAGCTGTAATGGGCATTTCAGAAACTTGGTGGAATGAGGAAGATCAGTGGGACACGCACCAACATTCCTGGATATAAACACTATAGACAGAATAGCAAATGATGAACCAGCGATTTTGTAGCTGTGTATGCAATCAAGATAGAAAACAACAGGAACTTCCCCCACAGAATTATAACAGGTGGAGAACAGGTCTAGAAGATAACTCAAAACTAGGAACATACTATTGTCCACTGTGACAATAGTTTCTACCAACTGAGGGGACCTACACAGTCTCCTATGATTTGGAGGGAACTAGGTTTATTTTAAATTATAAACCTTCCCCTCAGTTACCAGATGTTCTAAAAGCAGCAAGTGTGCAGGCTTTGGGCTTGCTGTTGTGAAGTAATGTTTGTAGTGAGCAAATAGAATACAGAGATAACTGAGGCAGGAATCCAAACAATACAGCAAATTTATTTTTTTACAAGTTGATTTCAAGAACAGATCAACAGCACAGGTCTCCTTATAGTCAGAGGAGAAACTTGGCTGAGGCACATAAGAACATAAGAAAAGCCATGTTGGATCAGGCCAATGGCCCATCCAGTCCAACACTCTGTGTCACACAGTGGCAAAAATTTTTATATATACACACACACTGTGGCTAATAGCCACTGATGGACCTCTGCTCCATATTTTTATCTAAACCCCTCTTGAAGGTGGCTATACTTGTGGCCGCCACCACCTCCTGTGGCAGTGAATTTAAGCCAGGTCTGGCTTCAAAGCGTGCATTAAATTTTCTTCAATGTTTTTAGGTACAAACAAGCTTTCACTGACTTGCTATCAGACTGGATCATCTCTCACACACAGGATTCCACTCACACCAGCCTGCCCTTTCCCAAGAGTCAGACTAAATGGTATAAGGTCTACTAATTACCAGAGACAGGCCTAACTATCTGGTAGTTTTTTGCCTCCGTCTTCACTGTGGAAGACGAGAAGTGTTTGCCCGCTCCAGAACCACTAATTTTGGAAGGGGTGTTGAAAGACCTGAGTCAGATTGAGGTGACAAGAGAGGAGGTCTTACAACTGATAGACGAATTAAAAACTAATAAGTCACCAGGTCCAGATGGCACACATCCAAGAGTTCTGAAAGAACTCAAAGTTGAACTTGTGGATCTCCTGACAAAAATATGTAATCTTTCATTGAAATCTGCCTCCGTTCCTGAGGACTGGAAGGTAGCAAATGTCACCCCCATCTTTAAAAAGGGTTCCAGAGGAGATCCGGGAAATTACAGGCCAGTCAGTCTGTCTTCAATACCGGGAAAGTTGGTAGAAACCATTATCAAGGACAGAATGAGTAGGCACATTGATGAACACGGGTTATTGAGGAAGACTCAGCATGGGTTCTGTAAGGGAAGATCTTGCCTCACTAACCTGTTGCATTTCTTTGAGGGAGTGAACAAACATGTGGACAATGGAGACCCAATAGATGTTGATTACCTTGAGTTCCAGAAAGCTTTTGATAAAGTTCCTCATCAAAGGCTCCTTAGAAAGCTCAAGAGTCATGGAGTAAAAGAACAGGTCCTCTTGTTGATCAAAAACTGGCTAATTAATAGAAAGCAGAGAGTGAGTATAAATGGGCAGTCTTCGCAGTGGAGGATGGTAAGCAGGGCACAGTACTGGGTCCCATGCTCTTTAACTTGTTCATAAATGACTTGGAGTTGGAAGTGAGCAGTGAAGTGGGCAAGTTTGCAGATGACACTAAATTGTTCAGGGTAGTGAGAACCAGAGAGGATTGTGAGGCACTTCAAAGGGATCTGTTGAGGCTGGGTGAGTGGGCATCAACGTGGCAGATGAGGTTCAATGTGGCCAAGTGCAAAGTAATGCACATTGGGGCCAAGAATCCCAGCTACAAATACAAGTTGATGGGGTGTGAACTGGCAGAGACTGACCAAGAGAGAGATCTTGGGGTTGTGGTAGATAACTCACTGAAAATGTCAAGACAGTGTGCGATTGCAATAAAAAAGGCCAACGCCATGCTGGGAATTATTAGGAAAGGGAATTGAAAACAAATCAGCCAGTATCATAATGCCCCTGTATAAATCGATGGTGCGGTCTCATTTGGAATACTGTGTGCAATTCTGGTCACCGCACCTCAAAAAGGATATTATAGCATTTGAAAAAGTCCAGAAAAGGGCAACTAGAATGATTAAAGGGTTGGAACACTTTCCCTATAAAGAAAGGTTAAAACGCTTGGGGCTTTTTAGCTTGGAGAAACGTCGACCGCAGGGTGACATGATAGAGGTTTACAAGATAATGCATGCGATGGAGAAAGTAGAAAAATAAGTACTTTTCTCTTTTTCTCACAATACAAGAACTCGTGGGCATTCGATGAAATTGCTGAGCAGTCAGGTTAAAATGGATAAAAGGAAGTACTTCTTCACCCAAAGGGTGATTAACATGTGGAATTCACTGCCACAGGAGGTGTTGGCGGCTACAAGCATAGCCAGCTTCAAGAGGGGGTTAGATAAAAATATGGAGCACAGGTCCATCAGTGGCTATTAGCCACAGTGTATGTGTGTATATAAAATTTTTTGCCACTGTGTGACACAGAGTGTTGGACTTGATGGGCCGTTGACCTGATCCAACATGGCTTCTCTTATGTTCTTATGTTCATTCAGAAACATTTTCAGGCAGCTTGGAATAGTATCATATGGATGTGGTTCCTACAGTGCTATCCTACATGTGAATGAGCTATCTCCCATGGCCAGGATGTGCCACACACACTCTGTCTTGGCTCAAAACAGACTGGCAGACAGGAAGAAGGGATAGGAAATACAAAATAATAGCACTCAGTATTAAGGGGAGGGTGCAGAGACTAGTGGGTAAGTTTACATTGAAAGACACATTCCTCTGAAATAATTCCAGTGGACAGCCATCATACTCTGTTACAGTAAAATTACACAGTAAAATTATACAGTGTGTATATATGTGTGTGTGTGTGTGTGTGTGTGTGTGTGTGTGTGTATATATATATATATATATATATATATATATATATATATATATATATATATATATATATATATATATATATAATATTTTTTTTGGCCACTGTGTGACACAGAGTGTTGGACTGGATGGGCCATTGGCCTGATCCAACATGGCTTCTCTTATGTTCTTATGTTCTTAGAAACAACACGTGCAACTTCTTGTCTAATATGACTCTGTATCAAGCTGGTTCTTTACAGCAAACAGTCGACCAATGCTATGCGCATTGCACTGGCTACCAATTGAGTACCGGATCCACTTCAGGGTTTTAGTATTGACATTCAAAGCCTTACATGGCCTGGGACCGACATACCTGAGGGACCCCCTCTCCCCATATGAGCCCCAAAGGTAGTTACGATCTGCCAATCAACATCTTCTGGTCATCCTTGGCTCAAAGGATGTCTTTCTTGCCTCGACCAGGGCCTTTACGGCCCTGGCCCCATCCTGATGGAATCAGCTTCCGGTGGAGATACGGGCCCTACTGGATTTGTTACCTTTCCAGAGGGCCTGTAAGATGGAGCTGTTCTACCAGGCGTTCAGCTGAGGCAGGCGGACACCCCTGGGTTACGGCCTATACCATCCACCATCCTCCTCCACAGTGATCTGAACTGCCATATTGGGGCCACTAATTTACCCCAATCTGTATTATCAGTCTGCCACTTTGCTACGCTATACTGTATTGTGTGCTATGTTAACTGTATTTATTGGCTTTTATTGGTTTCATTGCATTGTATTTATTGCATTATGTGTTGATTTTATATGTATGTGATCCGCCATGAGCCCGCTTGGGATACAGCAGAATATAAATGAACCAAATAAATAAATAAATACAGAAGACTCTGGAATTAGCTGTTACTGAAATGCATACTGACAGAGTAGTAGTGGAAGCATCCTTCAGGGCCACTCTGGTCAGACCAGTCTCAGTTGTTGCTCTAATGAAGACACTCACAAAAACAGCCGGTTCAACAAAGTTGTATTAGGGTCAGGCAGATATCATAGTCAAGTCACAGTCCAAGAATCATTCACTTACAATCAGTCCAGCCAGGCAAAGGTACAGATACACAGTCCAAATAGAATAGTTAAGTCACATTCCTTTATCATCAATCCCTTATCAGTCCAACAGCACACCACGCTCTATCCGTCTGTTCTACTCCACACCAGATAGACGTTAGGCTACTGTATTTGTATCCCCCTTAACCAATCACATTGTTCATTGGTTAATGGCATTCACATGATATTCACATGCTTACACTTAAACACCTGTATGCAAGAGTTACACAATCCTTTTAGCAGTTCCAATAAGCCTTAAAGCTATAGGATACTGTCACATACTATCGGTCCTAACAATATAATTGGCATGAATTGACATCTTTGTTGGAAGTTGCAAAAAGAAAAAAACAGACTTGGTTCACAGGGCTAGCATCACTTACAAACAAAGAGACCCGTTGATGTCAGGACAATAGCTTTGAAAAGGTGTTGCAGCAAGCATCAAAACTCAAGTCAGTTGGGTATGCAAAAAGCCTCATCACTCACAAAAGGCATTTTTTAAAAAGCCATATCCCCAGCAACAACAGAGATGGCTGCCCCAATTCATTAATTAATGGATTGGAGGGGAAAATGCATTAAGAAGTATTCAGTTTCTATTTTCTTATAATCCCTGGTATGTACAAAATGATCAAAATGACACCCATACCCAGGTGATCCTTACTATCCACTGTTATCCTAGACCAATTTTGCACTAGGGCTTGTTCCGAGTGGAGAACCCTTTTGATCCTGGGACTTCTCTCCATTTTTGCACAAGTTCCCCCGGAGCTGCGAGTTGGTGCAGCACTCTTCCACAGCAAGCAGGATCCTCTTCCAAGCGGTTTCTACTTGTGCGGGAGAATGGCGTGCCAACTCGCAGCTCTGGGGCAACTTATGCAAAAATGGAGAGAAGCCCTGGGAGCAAAAGGGCTCTCTACCCAGAACAAGCCTTGTGCAAAATTGGTCCTAGTCTAAGTCCCCCAAAGTAAACGGGCTTAGAAGATTGTACCTCTTCTAAGGAATTGTACATTTCCTAACTCCCATTAAAAATCTCCTATTTTGCCTTTTGACTCACCTATTTATTTTGTGTTCCATAATTTGCTCTCAACAGAAGAAATTCTATAGATTTCCACCATTTCAATAGATTGAGGGTCAACCTACATACACAAGTGAGGAAATAACAGCTGTATATGTCTCAAATTCAGATTTAACCCTTCTCCCCATGTGGCTTCAAATCTCTCTCTCTCTCTCCCACAGACACAAAGTCATTAACCCAGGAAAAAGACAGGCAAAGAGATGATGCCTGTCATTTCCCTGTTCCATAGCAGGGGAGTGCAGGACTGGCAGATTTCTATTGAATGTGAGCCATGCTTTTATGCAGCTGCTTTTTTCCCCTATAAAAAGGGGACTCTTTAGCTTGGAGAAACGTCGACTGCGGGGTGACATGATAGAGGTTTACAAGATTATGCATGCGATGGAGAAAGTAGAGAAAGAAGTACTTTTCTCCCTTTCTCACAATACAAGAACTCGTGAACATTCAATGAAATTGCTGAGCAGTCAGGTTAAAATGGATAAAAGGAAGTACTTCTTCACCCAAAGGGTGCGGTCACATGTACCATTAGTGGCGACACAGCTCCGTCTCGCTGACGGATTAAATATGTTCGTCCACACATCCACATCTGGCAATCGAGCGTCATCCAGGGTCATTCCGACTTGCTGTGAATCAGTGCTGCATTAATTTGACAGTGCAGAAAGTCTGGCCCTTTTTCAAAAAGTGGCACAAGATTGGCTTTTTCCTGTTTGGACAGCTCATGCGCGATACTGCCCCTTGGAATGTTTACCGTCTCTCCCAGCTTTTTTTTTTTTTTTTAAAAGCCTCAGCAGACATGCGCATTGCCAGATCATCCGGGAATCTGAGGTGACGCTTCTACTTCTCCAATCAACACATGATCGGAGGGGTGGGGTGGGAAAACATTATCCCACTATTCAGAATAGGAAAAAAATCTTTTTTTTCAATGTGGAGGATTTCCAGATATCATTGTCACTGCCAATTTCTAGGAAAGTAATTCCTGGCAGTTCCTTGGTTTGAATCGGCAACATTAATTCCGGAAACTTCCCCCTTTCCCCCTGCCTCTGAAGCAATGTTTGATTTCCCAACTCCAAACAGTTGGGCACATGTTCAATGGACCCCCCCCCTCCCAGAAATCACCATCTGATGACGCATGCTCCAAGAAAAGAGCGTGATAGTATTGGATGTCTGAACGCTCAACAACAGAATGAGTAGCATTCTTGGATGCTCGTCTGAACGACCCTGCATTGAATCAATATTGAGCGGTTCAAATTTGAGCGCTACACACCCACTTTTAATGTGACGTGTGACCACACCCAAAGGGTGATTAACATGTGGAATTCACTGCCACAGGAGGTGCTGGCGGCTACAAGCATAGCCAGCTTTAAGAGGAGATTGGATAAAAATATGGAGCAGAGGTCCATCAATGGCTATTAGCCACAGTATATATATATATGTGTGTGTGTGTGTGTGTGTATATATACACACACACATATATATTGGCCACTGTGTGACACAGAGTGTTGGACTGGATGGGCCATTGACCTGGTCCAACATAGCTTCTCTTATGTTCTTAAACATCCTCCACTATGAGCTGCTAATTGATCTCCCAGTACACCAGACTAAATCTTAATTAGCATGTGTCTGGATCCATGTGCCCAACCTAACATCTGACAACTTGCATAAAGTGGGTTTATTCACCTAAAAAGTGCTCTATTATGCCACTGGGCTTCAGAGTGATGTGAATGGGAAGCTTCCAGCTTCCCTATCATGTTGTTTTCTGCCGGCAGCAGAAAGTTAGAGCATGCGTTGATCCGTGTTTGAAACAAAATTACTGTGGTTCTGTGAAATGTCAGGAGCAAAGGCTGAGGAAGAACTGAACTAACAAATCCGTGAGGAATCCTGAAGATACAGTTCCTTATTCTCTCTGCCATTATTCATGAGCGGAACACTAAGGACTCCACCTGAAATCACACAGTTGTGAACCATTTATTTTGGAGAGGCTGTTGCCCTATGAAACTGTTGTAGCGATCGTTTGGAGGAGAGAAAAGCTTCCTGTGTTCCATTTTTTTAATGTCTATTTTATATTGTACTAAATAAGAATGCATATACACACTTTATCTGTGAATGTGTTATTGTTCACCAGTGATTATTATTGCAGATTTTCTCCCGGGGAGCTGATCTCTGCCAGCTGGAGATTAGCTGTAAAAGTGGGATATCTCCAGGCCCCACCTGAAGGCTAATAACACTATGAACCAGAGCTGTGCACAAAGGGAGGGCAGGTGGCTGGATGCTCTAAAGCTGAGCCTCAGAGGGGCCTTCATTTAGCTGAACAGGTCTGCTGAAATGTAGCATGCTAAGCATGAGGGTGGCTCATTTATACAGCTAGACAAGTAGACAGAAAGCTATTCTTGCTTCTTTTGAGGAGCCACAGTGCACCCATGTTCTTCTTGTATATATTCATTCATTCTTCAAATGTAAATCTCCTATGCTTCCTCCAAGGAGCTCAGGAGTATTATACCATATTTACCATAGAGTTCCAAGCAATTTCTAGAAAGGTGTGATGTCACTTTCAGGTTTCTCTTGGAAGTGATATCACCCTGTTGGCCTGATGGTAATTTTTTTGTTAATTTTTCTCCTGCTACCACAGCAAGCCCAGCACTCTTAACCACTATACCACAGTGGTTCTCACTCAGATTGCAGGACGGTAGCCATAGAAGGCTAACAGTCAGGGCTTTTTCTTAGCAGGAATGCACAGGAACACAGTTCCAGCTGGCTTGGTGTAAGGGGCTGTGGCCTAATATGGAAATGAGTTCCTGCTGGGCTTTTTCTACAAAAAAGTCCTGCTAACACTAATAGTCCTGACTCATACAAATCTCACTAGAAAGGAAATCTCTCTCTCAAGATTACATGTCTTTTAAAATGGCTTTACAAATTACTTAGTAATGTAATATAGTTTTTTTTTAAAAAAATGCCACACTAAACCACCTTTTAAACATAATGAATTATATGAAGTCATCCAGTTTAACAGACTCTCTTAAAGAGGTAATTTAATTCAAATAAGGTTATATACTACCAGTTTCAGTGGCTAGAAAACATTTATAGAGTGGGAAGCAGTACTGTTCTGTTGCCTTAGGTTATTCTATAGATTCAAAGGCACTTGCAGAGAAAGCTTAGCACAAACACACTGCGGTCAGGCAAGAAATGCAGTATAGAAGTGGATAGCAGCTTCTTTATAGCTAAACAATGATGATTAAAAAGCGAACAAGGAAATAAAAAGTTGTAAGAAGGCTGACTCATGTTTCTTAGAGCCCTCATAATGAGAAAACAGCTGCCACAAATTTACTAAAGCTTTTCGGCCCTCCTGGCTTTGCTCCCTAATTGTTAATTTCAGGGCTGTGTTTATGTTGAGATTCTATTCAAACACAAGTAAAAGTGCAGACTTTGGCACAGGATGCAGAACTCAGCTTCCCAATAGCACCAACTTTATTTTTTTTAAAACATAGTCTTTATTTATTTATTTAACCATTTACACACCTTTTGTTGAAAAAAAAAATGAAATAAACAGAGGGGAGTTTTTACGAGTGAACATTTCTGTTGTGTAAAGAGGGGTTTTGGGAGGAGGAGAATGTTCTCTGAAAGACCATTCCAAACAATGCCTATTTGCACTGTTACTACCCTTCTTGATAGTTCTGTTGACATATATTTATTAAAAATAGCATTTTCATATTTTATATTTGCCCAGCCAGTCTCTCTCTCTCTCGGCTTGACTTCGCAAACGAAGATTTAAGAAGGGTGCAGTAGTCCACGTCTGCTGCAGGCTCGCTGGTGGCTGACAAGACCAATGCGGGACAGGCAGATCCGGCCACAATGGCTGCAGGGAAAAGTCTGATTTGGGGTTGGTGCTGTAGCAGGGCGATTCTTCCTCAATCTCCTTTTGTCCTCAAGACCAGCTATGCGTGCGTTCTCAAAGGAAGAGACAGCCTGGTGGATGGTGTGCCTCCATGCTTTGCGATCTGAGGCTAGGTCAGACCGCTGGTGATGGTTGATGCGACAGGTGCTAAGGGATTTCTTCAAGGAGTCCTTGTACCTCTTCTTTGGTGCCCCTCTATTTCAATGGCCGGTGGAAAGTTCGCCATACAGAGCAATCTTGGGAAGGCGGTGATTTTCCATCCTAGAAATATGCCCTGCCCAGCGCAGCTGCGTCTTCAACAGCAGTGCCTCGATGCTTGTAACCTCCGCCCTCTTGAGGACTTCAGTGTTGGTCACAAAGTCACTCCAGTGGATGTTGAGGATGGTGCGAAGGCAGCGGTGATGAAAGTGCTCAAGGAGTAGCAGGTGATCCGTATGACATTCCACACTGGGCATTACTCGGGTGTGTAAGACATCTCAAAGGTCTCTCTGACGCACCAGAATGTAGTCGATAAGGTGCCAGTGCTTGGACCGTGGGTGCATCCAAATTGTCTTCAGGCTGTTCTTCTGCTGAAAGATAGTGGTGGTGATGGTGAGCTGGTGCTTCGTGCAGAATTCTAGCAGGAGGCGCCCGTTATCATTGCAGTTGCCAATGCCATGTTTGCCAAGTACTCCTTTCCAGGCTTCCGAGTCTTTACCTACTCTGGCATTGAGGTCGCCAAAGATGATCACCTTGTCCTCTGTAGGGGTCTTCCGCACAAAGTTGCGTAGATCAGTATAGAACTTGTTCTTTTCTGCAGGATCTGCTTGAAAGGTTGGGGCATACACACTGAAGAGGGTTGCATGCTGCCTGTTTTGAAGTGGGAGGCGCATGGACATGATGCGATCTGAGTGACCTGTTGGCAGGTTTTCGAGTTTGGAGGCAATGGAGTTCCTGACCATGAAGCCAACGCCAGAAAGGCCGCTCTCAGCCTTTGACTTACCCGACCAGTAGAGGGTATAGCCAGCACCGTGTTCTTGAAGACTACCTTCCTCAGGGAAACGGACCTCACTGAGAGCTGCTATGTCAATATTCAACCTGAGAAGTTCGTGGGCAACTAGAGCAGAGCGTCGTTCAGGGCAACCACTGTCTACTGTGTCAAGCATGGTTCTGATGTTCCAACAGGCAAGCTTTAGTCTTTGCACACTTTGTGAGGCAGGTGCATGCCTTTTCTTTGTTGTTATTTTTTGACCGCAAGTAAGGATGCCCGTTGACCGCGGCTAGCCAACTGGGGTGGGGGAGATGAGCTTTGTTTAGGCCACCTTTTCTAGGCCCCTCTCCGTATGGAGCAAGCAGTGCTGTCCCTAGATAAGGCTGCTTGGTCATTCAGGGTGCTGCCCAAAAATGCTTTCGTCTCCGTGTCAGCAGCAGGCGACCAATACCCTGAACCGCCTACATGCAGGATCGTGACTGCGGCTTCCAGTGGCATCTTCCACCTGCCGTTTCGCCCCTTGCCCATTGCTGCAGGACTTGGTGTGTTGTGGGTTGTGGGTTGTGGATATGCCCTTCAGGCCTGCGCAGAGGAATTTTTAGGTGAAGCACAGTGTGCGCAGTACTGGCTCCACCCTTTCACCTTGGGGTCATCTGCCATGGCCCAGTAAGCTGGGATGCCGGCAGCGAGTCCTCCAGGTGGTAGGTGTTACATTAACGAGCTCTATCTGCCCGGGTTTGATGTTAGAGTTTTCCTTCTCTTGGCTGGCGAGGTTGGTGAGCCCACCCTGCCCATCCGGTTATACCGCCGGACATTCGGTCACACCATGACGTGGCAAACTCTGTGAGAAACGGGGGGGGGGGGACCAGCGGGAAGGTGTTGCCACAGATGCAGTAATGCAGGAGAGGCCATTGCAGTGACCATCTGCCAGGCATAGCCGGACAGTGACCACGCGGCGTTCACTACACCAGGAACGGAGAGGCTATGTATTGCGCATACACTTTCCCTGGGGGGGCAGGATACCCAAGAGGGAGCCCCCCCTCCCCCCCCAACCCAGTCAGGGATTGCAGAATAGCATCATGGGCCATATAGCCAATAACTCAGGGCAGCCAGGGCTTTTTTTGTAGCAGGAACTTCTTTGCTTATTAGGCCACACCCCCTGATGTAGCCAATCCTCCGAGAGCTTACAGGGCTCTTAGTACAAGGCCAACTGTAAGCTCCAGGAGGATTGGCTACATTAGAGGGGTATGGTTTAATATGCAAAGGAGTTCCTGCTGCAAAAAAAGCCCTGCAGTCAGCTAAAAACAATATGAAGAAAAATCACACTGAGATTAATTACACTGAGATTAATCACACTGAGATTAATGCTCCTTGCCATCACTCATAATGGATGTGGAAAGTGAAATTTTAGAGGTAAGAGGGGTGATGGCCTTGGAGAGGCAGGTTTTGCTTACAGTTATTTAAGCACTCATCCCCCAGATTAGAAAACTGCAACATGGTCTATGTGGAACTCTTTTTCAAGATGGATGAGAAACCATAATTACTACAGAGTACTCTAATGGTTGTGTATTGTTTTAATAATAATAGTCTAATTCAACTAAATTTATACTGATATTGTCTGACTTGTAACCCGCCCTGAGCCCACTTGTGGGAGGGTGGGATAAAAATTAAAGCAAGCAAGCAAACAATAGTATGATTGTTGATGGGTTCCAGCTAAAGAGATCTTATCATGCAGGTATTAGAAGTTCTTTCTTGGTTTCCAATTAATTTCTTGGCCCTATTCAAATAGTGGTTATTATCTGTAAGACCTAAATGGCTTGGGACCAGGATGTCTAAAGGACTGCCTTCTTTTGTATGTTCCTCCCTGTCTGCTTTGGTTGTCTTCTGAGGTCTCAAAGGTGAATAAAGTTACAGGTAGGAACAGGACCTTTTCATTTTGTCACTCCAACTTTGCAACAGCCTTCCTAGAAGCCTGATCTGTTATCTTTATGGAGCCAGCTAGAAATATAACAATTTCCCTAGATTTTAAGTGATTTTTTTTTTGTTCTTTCCCTCTTTGCAATGTTGGATTTAAAATTGATGATTTACTGACTTTACTGTTTTTTTAAATTGGCTTTGCTGTTTGTTTTATAAGCCTGTCAAATTTTATTTTAATCACCTGTACTGCAATGGTAGGAGAAAGCATGGTATTAGATCTTGGAAGCTAAGCAGGCTCAGTACTTGGATGGGAAGCCATCGTGGAGGACTCTGCAGAGGAAGGCAATGGCAAACCACTTCTGCTTCTCACTTGCCTTGAAAGCCCCTTGCAATTGCTACAAGTTGACAGCATTTAGATGTGTGTGTAGTGTAATGCTTTTGTTGTGTTATACTTTTTATGACTTTGAGCTTTCAATGTGTATGATTTTAACTGTTTTATTATACAGTTTTATAATGTTGTTGCTTTCCTCAAAGCTGTTTGAGAGGCAGGAGGTAAATATTCAAATGAATGCATAATAAATGACAGTCACACCACTTCCCCCTGATACAGGTCATTCCTTCCCTGTTCCAAACTGCTCCCCCCACTCCTGCTTTGACTTGTGAAAGCTTATACCCTGGGGATCTTGTTGTTCTTTTAAGGTGCTACTGGATTCAGATATTGCTCTTTCGGTAGAAAAGAATCCAACAAAGAATCTCCACATGTTCCCCAGAGGGTACTTAGACCTGGATTTCAAAATCTATTAGCAATTCCCGGGCCGAAGGAGGCCAGATTAAAGACCACTAGAGAGACGGCCTTCTTGATTGCAGCCCCCTACTGGTGGAATCAACTACCAGAGGAGGTGAGGGCCTTGTGAGGCCTTGCCCAGTTCCTCAAGGCCTGTAAGACCACTCTCTTCCGGTTGGCTTTACAACTGACGCTGAGCCTTGCATTGCATGGAAATTGAAGAAATACTGTCGCCATTGAAACTATATAACATCTAAGAGACTAGCACCAAATTACTCTGACTGTTTTAATTACTGAATGTGTAATTTTATAACATGTATGGATTTTAATTGTTTGTTGTGGTTTTATACTGTGAGCCACCCTGAGCCTGCTTTGGTGGGGAGAGCGGGATACAAATTAAATAAAGTATAAGTAAGCATAACTTTTAAAAAATGGCATACAATCAGACTCAAAATCTGACTTTTCTTTTGAACACCCCTGGTAAAGACCCCCCACCGCTCCCCACCACAAAGGTTTATGGCTTTCAAGAGGCCTGATCTGGCCTTATTGTATAGGATCTCTGTCGGACATCCAGCTAGTTGTATGAAATATGTCTGATATAATTCAAACCACACTGCTGACATTTTAAAAATATATAGTTCTGAAGACTGCCAGCAGCTCAAGTCTGTAGTTTTTAACTTCTATATGAACTAAGTTGAGACATGAATCACTCCAAGTAGTCAAGTGAGTAGAGGAAGTAACAGTTCTCCTAAAAACAACAACTGAATATTCTACCTTGGCTTTAATCAACAAATGTATAAGAGTAAGCAGATGTTCCTTGCCTGCTTATTTCCCCATGGAATAAGCATACAGGGAATGGATAGACTCCTGCCCCAACTCCCACATTCCCTTTATTCATCGGCAAGTGATGCTGAGGTCTTACAGACCTGTAACAAATGACTGCTTCACTTTTCCTGCCAATTGTAAAGAGGAAGCAGAGGAGGACTGACAGGAAGTCTTTCTGAGAGAATGGCCTCATGGGGCTAATTCTGGTGAAGAAGATAACACAGTTTGTGATGGATGGCCATTTCAAAAGTTATGCATTACCCACATGAAAATGCTTTCATACATGATAAAGCATGCAGGCCAACTCTTAGATATATGCAGTGATGACACACATGCCTGTTTTGCTGTCAGTATACCTTCTGAGAAGCAGTCACTGGAGAGTAACACCTGAATTGGATATGGCATTTAAGAAGAGCCACCCAGCTAGGGGTCCATTAAATATCCTGATAGACCTATCAGATAGGGTTGCCAAGTCTGGCAACCAGTAGGAGGGTTGGGGGGTGGGGACATGGGGGGTGCGGCATTGGCAATGCTGCTGACATCACTAAGTCACTTCCAGGTTGTTCCTAGAACTGATATGCCAGTGTTGAGGACTGTGGCATTTGAAAATTTTCTCCTGCCACTGCCTGGAACAATCAGCAGGAGGCCTCCCACCACAGTGTCAACTCTGTCAGATACTTCCAGAAAGCTCCCATGACTCCATGGCCATAACCACATCTTCTGGCAGTGAAATCCATAAATAAATTATCTGCTGTGTGTGGAAGAATTGCTTTTTTCTGCCCTGAATCTACTGCTAATCAATTTTGCTGGGTGACTCCAAATTTTAATATTATATAAAAAGAGAAAAACCTTTCTTTGTCCATTTCTCCACACCGTTCATGGCTTTATAATCTGCTGTCATGTACTCCTTAGTTGTCTTTTTTCTAAACTAAAAAAATTCCAAATTCTTTAGCCTTTTCTGTGCCAAATGGCAAAAGGTCCTCCAACCTTTTAATCATTTTGAATGCTTTTGTTTGGAGTTTGGGGTAAGAGGAATAATAATATGTTCTCAGTACTAGATTACTTTTCCAGCCTGGTATTTCTTTCCATATCATTTTTGTGCAGGAATTTGTTCTTTATTTTTCTAGTTTACTGGGCCTTCTGCCCACTGACATGTAGAGCAACACATTCCCCGATTTGCCACTGCCCCCCTGATTTGTTTCTTCTTGGAGAAAAAGTACCTGAACATGTCATATACTACAATTAACAACATAATTTAATTATGGTTTATAACCCTATATACCTTAATTAGCATGCTCTATCAACTTGGGAGGCCAACAATCAAATCCCATCTTATAAAGGAAAGTCCCGAATGGCCATGAGCAACTCATTATCTTCCAGTTTCTGTATCATCTGAATAATAATAATGACCTACCTCCCAAGATGGAGTGCTGAGAGAAATAATAAGGATCCTATAAAGAGGTGTAGCTATGATTGGTATTCTAGGGAATGTGCATTGATAGGGGATATTTAGGGTGTAGATCACAAAATGATGTTACATGAATAGTGTCTGAGACTGATTCTGCAGTAGTAGTTGCTCTGCCTTCGGGCTTCTGCTTTCCCTGGCTCAACCAATCGATTCCCCACCAGTTGTTGTGCAGCTGCATTTTGACCTGCATCTCCCTCCAATTTCCCCTGCATCTCCTTGATCTTGTTTTGTAGTGATAAGGAAGATGTGGGGGAAATTGGAGGGAGATGCAGGTAAAAATGTGGCTGTGCAGCAACTGGTGGGGAATTTATCAGTTAGCCGGGGGAAGCAGAAGCCCAAGAGTGGAGTAACTGCCACTGCAGAATCAGTCTCAATCTTCACTATATCCAAACTACAGAAGGAGGCCTCCTGTGAGCCTTCAGACCCTTTTCATCTTGCATTCTGGGGCTTTTGAGTGCTCTGATTAGCTCCATGTCTCTAACCATATGCACCTGGAAGGTACTATCAGTGTGCTTGAAGTGACATGAAACCATGCATGTCCCAGAAGCTGTCTAAAAAGGGGTGACACTATCCCACTTTACAGGTACTATGGCCACTGGGAAATGTGTAGCACAATGATGAGGTGGATCCCACCCTCACCCTTGTCTGATCCACCAAATAGTTATGTCAACGTAGTCCTCAGGTCAAGAAGTTGGATGGCCCTGTTCTAGAAGATAAGTTGAATTCCATCTCATGTAGGGTTACCAACCTTGCCGCTTGGATTTCAGCAGGGTATAATGCTATAAAGTCCATGTTCAAAACAGCCATTTTCTCCAGGGAAAGTGACCTCTGTAGTCTAGAGATCTGTAGTATGGTCTTTGTCATCTGCAGATCAGTTGTAATTCCTGGCGATCTCCAAGTGCCACTTTAGGACTGCCAACCCTATTAGAGTCTGAAGATGGGAGTTTGAAGAAAACCTAGCAAGCTACCCATAGGCTTTGGAATATGAAGGGTAGAATTTTGTAACATTCTGGAAGAGTTGCAAGTATCCTAAATTGCCCACAGTGTTGTTCCTTTGACTTCAGATAATTAGAAATCCTGTACATAAACTGCAACTATTGTCTGCCTTTGTTTGCTAAAAGCTTATTAAAATACTCACTGGATACGAAACAACAAGTTGTGATTCAAAAGCCACTGGCATGTAGGCACTACTTTATTAAATTTAATACTTCATTAAAACTAATAAGTATAGCTGATGTGCTTTTCAAATCACAAGTTGTTGATTGGCCTTAGAATCCAAATTATAAATTCTTTCAGCTACAATCCATCTACAACAGTGATTCCCAATGCTGCTGAGCCTGTGGGCACATTTGAAACCTGGAGAAAGGGTAATGGGATGAATAAAAAATGGACACACTATAAGGGCAATCAAAAACTGTTTAGCAGTTCCAAGCCCAGCATCCTCCTGCCTCATATGAGAGTAACTATTTCTGAATGGGTGTTCCCTGCAGTCCCAAAGGTGATGCTTCCTGGGGGTCTTCTGAAGCACCTCTGGCTCCAGTGTCAGAAAGCCATGGTGGAAGAAAGGACTAGGAGCCAGGAAACACATCAGCAGACACCTTGGTGCCCATCACAATGGCACTGCTGCCTGCCTAGGCCTACTGTGAGAACAGAATCAGTCTTTTTAAGATCAAGAATCATAGGGCAAGCAGAGGAGTGAGGTCAGCACTGCAGCAGAACAACAGCTGACCACTGCACTTTCCTCCAAGGATTTAAACTTGTCAAGAGTGCTTAATCCACAGTGTCAGTATTTTCAAGTTCAAATTTAGATCATTTGTTAAATAGACACAAATAGTTCTGCAGCCTACTTGTTTTAATGTATAGCCCCCTATTTGGACTTCTAAGTACTACTTATCAAACGAAAATAACTGCAATTGACATTATGCAGTTTGGGAGAGAGACAAACCTGATGAGTAAACATTCATTCTCTGGATTTAATGCAGGAGACAGAGGTCAGAACTCATGCGGGTTAACATTTTCCAAGTCAGGCTGAAAGACTTCCTATTGCCTTCCCATTGTAATTATGTTGGCGTAGGGATTGTTTTTTGTTTAGCTTGCTTTAAAATGAGCTCCTTTTGGTATGCCTATAATTTAACTGGAAAGAGGTGAAAAACTCAAGTCTCCCAAAATGGTTCCTCTATCCCATGATATTTTATGCTCTTTACTACAAAGGGATGTTCTTTGGTGAGGATGCAGTCAATAAAAATATTCCTTTTGTAGCAGAGTACTGTGGGAAAGCTGTCTAGTGGACTGCTAGAAGGCTACAAGCAAAGAACCTTGACTTACAGGAGGCCTGCCTCTACAGCTCCACAACACAGAAAACAAATTATGTTTTTCATGTGAACAGGAGTGGACTGACTTATAAAAATTCCACCAGTTACACAAATCCTGTTTGATTACTTGATCTAGCAACTTGAATCCAAGTTGATGGATCACATTCTTACTTGACAGACCCAACATCAACTGAACCAAGCAACAGCTCAGTTCTAGAAGTACTAGGGAGAGTGGACAAGCAACCATATACATACCCTTCCCAAACTTAATAAAACCTTTTGTTAAGAATAACCAAAACGACATAAAACTGTTTGTCTCTATGAGTGATTTTATGTGGCTTTTATTCTGGGGCTTTGCTTTGGAACAGTCTGCAACCTCCATGTACATGAAGCCAGTCATCTGGTTCTTACCTACGGTACCCCATTGTCCCCCAAGAGAAAAGTGAGCACAACATACAAGGGAAGACATGTAAATCCAATTAGCCCTGCTATGTGGCTATTTCATTCAGAAACATTTTCAGGCAGCTTGGAATAGTATCATATGGATGTGGTTCCTACAGTGCTATCCTACATGTGAATGAGCTATCTCCCATGGCCAGGATGTGCCACACACACTCTGTCTTGGCTCAAAACAGATTGGCAGACAGGAAGAAGGGATAGGAAATACAAAATAATAGCACTCAGTATTAAGGGGAGGGTGCAGAGACTAGTGGGTAAGTTTACACTGAAAGACACATTCCTCTGAAATAATTCCAGTAGACAGCCATCATACTCTGTTACAGTAAAATTAAGCCACAGCCTTGTGGCATGTTGAAGACCAAAAAATATATATTTTCCTCATCCTAAGTTTTTGTGAGCAAAAATCTACTTTTGTCACATGCATCTGTCAAAGTGGACTGTAGTCCACAAAAACTTAAGCTGGTATAAATCATTTGAGTCTGTAAAAGTGCCTCAAAACTCCTGCTTAGATCTGCTAGTAGTTTTTGATACATATTGTTTTAATCTTATGAAGTACCGGTATATTCCTGCCACTATGGCAGTCATTTCAGGAAGTTCCACTGCAGAGTCCATCAATTTGGGTCCACGACAGCTAGCAAATTTCAGATGAGGTCTTTCTCTTTACTAGTGGCCCAACAAAAAAAGAAGGTTGGCCAAAAGCCATCAGCACAGGTTTTTATGAAAGCCTTTTCCCCCTGACTTTGTAATGTGCGTTTTAAGTGGCACTTTACTCTTTTAATTACTGTTTGCAATTTTAGTTTAGTGCATTTAATGGCTGGGCGTAAGCTGCCTCAGTGCCACTTGATGAAAGATGGAGTAGAAATATTTTAAATGAATAAAGAAAATAAACAGAAAGAAAGAAAGAAAGAAAGAAAGAAAGAAAGAAAGAAAGAAAGAAAGAAAGAAAGAAAGAAAGAAAGAAAGAAAGAAAGAAAGAAAGAAAGAAAGATTCTCACAAATCTGCTGGCTGTACAAAATATTAGGCTTCAGAATGTATTTAGATTTCTGGTTCAGATGCTCTAAAATCTTCCACAGGAAGCATCTGTGTTCTAATACAACAGAGAAATATCTAACTCAGAGCAATGGCAGAAACAGGGGTCTAGGGGAGTGCTTGCTTCTATGTAAACCTATCTTTTTATAGCCATTCAATGAAACCCTTCTTTGAGCATCCTAGCTTCTCAAAGGGAAGCAGGTTGCAACCATTGGGAGGCCTTCTCAATAATGGCACCAAACCACATTTATGAAACTCATTCCCAAAGACACTCACCCTGTGACATCTCTGTTGGCCTTACACACCAGGAGAGATTGATTTCTTGTTGCTGTTTTAATTGCTGCTCAGTAGATTGATTTTTGTTGTTGTTGGTTTTCTTGGATGTTATTGTTAGCTTTTATTCATTAGTTCCCTTGGATGGTCTCTGAATGAAAAGTCAGGATATAAATCTCTTAAATCTGTCAGTGGGGATCATTTCTCAGTGCCAGTTTATATGAGAGGAGCGCTCCGGTTTTTACTTAGTACACGTCAATACATTCACATAGAGTTGCCAGGCATGACCTGGCAACCAGCAGGAGACCGCAGGACTGGGAGATGGAGGGGATGGCTATAAGCAATGGCATGGCATTGGCTCAATTGTCATTTTTAAAAATATCCCCTGCCTTCACTCTGAACCTAGCAACCTTGTGTTCACGTCAGAAGAGATGACACTGTCTCTATGCAGCTGTAACTCTGGAGATGCTCCTTGTGGAGTGTATGGTTCAAGTCTATGTATATTTGTGTTCAGCTGCAGTTGGGAAATAGCAAACACACAAACAATGTGGACTGCCTGATAGTCTACTGTCTTTGAATTGTTTTCTGCAGCTGCTACTGCTATTGTTACAAGTAGCTGTCTCATAATTCCTACCCTCTACCCTGCCTTCAGCAAGAACATAACAGGGCAGCCATTGCCATGTAGGGAACTGCAGGCCTGAACAAAGACTCCAAGGTAACAGGACCCTTTTAGAACCACTATAACTTCTAAGTTAAGGAGCCGCCCTTAGCATAACATCAGCTAGGGGATGTACAGAATGAGAGATAAAGGAAATGCATGATTATACTTTTCTTTTGGATGTCTTACTCATTCTGTTACTGTGCTAAGAGTATGTGTGTGGGTGTTTTATTTCTAATAAATGTTTTATAACTCTTAATGCTGGCAGCTGTTCTCTGTATAACCTATATAACTATTGCCCCCCCCCAGTAGGAATAATGAGACAGACACGGAAATGGTATAAAGGGCCACTTTATTAACTTAACGGCAAGGGGAAAAACATGGGGACAGATCAAGCCAGGGGTCAAGCCAGACCACCTCCTTGACCTGAAAATGGGTGAGCCCCCAAAGCCCCGGGTATGAGCCAACCCAAAGGTTCAGATCCGGCCGGCCCAGCAACATGATCGCCGCTCACCAAAGCTCCAGCATCCCCAAAGCCATACAGCCCAGAATGTGGACACTCTCCATGTGATGGGATTCCCGGCCTCCCCGGAGCTGACCTTGGGCCGTACAACACAACTGAACATTAACCCACTGGAGCCCGGAAAAAAAAAATTGGGGAGAGGGGGGAAGGGGGAAGACATCCAGTGACAATGAGCCCTGGCCTCAAGGCCGTAACGGCCGAACGTAAGTACGGTAGGCCCTGGACTTCCAACGTCCCACCCGACGGATGTCCTCACCCCAGTAACCCATTGCTGCAGCTGTAGAAGCAGCCCCGATCCTGAAAGAATGGGTGCCAAATCTTACCCCGCCGAGACCTAGCTCCGACAATGCTCGGCTAATGACGGCCCAGAATTGATACTTAGTCAAGGGTGACATATCTGCATGACAAAAAAGAGGGCCATCTGACCCCTCTCGCAATTCCATATAATGGACCAGCGCGGTGACTGGGCACAACTCCTTCTCAGAACAAGGTCCAATTGTAACCATGCAACCTTGCTGTTTCTGGTCCATCTTTGACCGGTGGACCCGCAACGCCGCCCAATCACCGAATAATTTTAAGTTCCCCAACTGCAGAGCCCTTGCAGAAGTATCATTACAGGAGAGCGCCACCAACTCAGACACTCTAAAGACCCCCCAAAAGGCCGTCAATGCGGCCGCATGGAACAGCGCCTCCTCATAACTAGAGCCACAAACACGCAACAACAACAACAATTTTTATTTATATCCCGCCCTCCCCGCCGAAGCAGGCTCAGGGCGGCTAACAACACAATTCCATACATTAGTTATGCAAGATATTTAAACAAAGACTACATTAACAATTTAATTAAAATTCTGTTAAAATTCTAAAATTGATAAAAAATATGCTGGTGCTATTTTACAAAGGCGAATTCCTTAGCAGTTTCCCTCTTGGTCAGTGAAGGCCAATTGAAAGAGGATAGTCTTGCAGGCCCTGCGGAACTGTTCAAGATCCCGCAGGGCCCGCATTTCCTCTGGAAGTTGGTTCCATAGGCGTGGAACCATAGTAGAGAAAGTCCGGTCGCGGGTGCTTTGTAGCTTCACCTCTTTCGGCCCAGGAATAGTCAGCGGGTTTTTTCCAGCTGACCTCAGTGCTCTCTGGGGTTCATATGGGAAGAGACAGTCCCTCAGGTATGCAGGTCCTCGGCCATATAGGGCTTTAAAGGTAACAACCAGCACTTTGTAACGAATCCGGTATACAACTGGCAGCCAGTGCAGTTCATGCAGCCCCGACTGTATGTGCTCCCACTTTGGGAGCCCCAACAGCAATCTAGCCGCCGCGTTCTGCACCAGCTGCAGTTTCCGGGTTCGGTACAAAGGCAGGGCATTACAGTAGTCCAGTCTCAAGGTGACCGTTGCATGAATCACCGTTGCCAGATCCTGATGCTCTAGGAAGGGAGCCAGCTGCCTTGCCCGCCTCAGATGGAAAAAGGCTGACTTGGCCATGTGGCGCGAAGCCCCAATAGGATAGATGGCGAAATAGGTTGCCTGCCTTCGGCCCAATGGCCTGTCACTCAAGCCCAACCCTCTAACATTTTTTGGATACGAAAATCCTTGGTCGCATCCAGATGACCGCGTGCCTTGCTCAGAAAAGAGAGCGTGGCCATTTGACCCCTGATAGACTTTACCAAAAGACCCCACTCCCGTTGCCGAACACAAAATTGTAACAGCTGGTCGATAGGAACAGGCCAAACCTCCGGCAACCCAGCCCCCTCCCTAAAAGCTGCAAACTAACTAGCCATCCGGTCATATGACCTTTTAGTGCTGGGCACTATGGCGAGGTGGATTGCCCGGCTAACTTCATCTCTCCAATCTGCCACAATTCCGTTGGGATGCGCACGGGAAACAGGTTGGCCTCCGGAGCTAACTGACGAAAATGCTCCATCTGTTGGCGAGACAGGGCATCCGCCACTCCATTACAAATATCAGGGACATGCTTTGCCATAAACAGAATATTTAACTTAAGACAACACAAAGTGAATGCCCTGACCAACCTCATCACCGGGGGGGACTTGGATGTCAAACTGTTAACGACATGTACCACTGCCATGTTGTCGCACCAGAAGTGCACCATGTGATTAGACAGGGCATTGCCCCAGAGGAAAATAGCCACCACAATAGGAAAAAATTCCAGAAAAGTCAAGTTCCGACATAACTCGGAACCTAACCACTCCTGCGGCCATTGCTCAGCACACCAGTGCCCTCGGAAATAAACCCCAAAACCATTGTTACCGGCAGTGTCCGAGACAATATGGAGCTCCGCTTCCAACTGCATGTCTCTTCGCCAAAAGGAAATACCATTAAATTCCATCAAAAATGTCTCCCAAACTCTAAGGTCGCTGCGCATCTCCCTATTAACCTGGGTGAAATGATGCGGCAAGCGCAGGGAAACCATTCCTTCACAAAATTGCCTTAAGGAAGCCCTGCTGGGGGCCACTACTTTACATGCGAAATTCAGATGACCCACTAACTGTTGCAACTCCAAAAGAGTGACCTTGTGCTTACTCAGTACGGACCTAACTCGGGCCAGGAGGCTCGTCTGCTTATCCTTAGGCAACCTGGAGAACTGGCGCACAGTATCAAGCTCGATACCTAAAACGGTCAAAACCATAGTTGGGCCCTTTTTTCGCGAGCAAGTGGAACCCCTAACTCCTGAGTTAACCCCTCAAAAGCTGTTAACAGAAAAAGACACTGCCCAGAACCCACGGGGCCCAAAAAGAAAAAAATCGTCCAGATAATGCAATGTGTATCGTGCCCCCATTCTAGCACGTAGTGCCCACTCTAAAAAGGTGCTAAACCGCTCAAAAGCCACGCATGAAACTGAACAACCCATGCGCAGCGCTCTATCCACGTAGAAACTCCCCTCGAAAGCAAAACCTAACAATTCAAAATCTGCCGGGTGCACAGGGAGTAAGCGGAATGCTGACTTAATGTCGCACTTGGCGAGCTCCGCACCAACTCCACACCGCCGCACTATCTGCACAGCTCGGTCAAAGGATGTATATTTTACCAAGCAAAGCTCACCAGGTATCGCATCATTGACGGATTGCCCCCTGGGACAAGAAAGGTGATGGATTAGCCGAAATTTGCCAGCTGCTTTTTTAGGCATCACCCCCAAGGGGAACACCCGTAAATTTGGCATAGGTAGGGATGCAAAAGGGCCTAACACTGAGCCACTTGTGGGAAGGGCGGGATATAAGTTACCAAATAAATAAATAACACTCAGCCATCAGCACACTCTTTCTTAATTTTTGCTCGCCCCTAACCGAACGCAAATTGGAACACGAAAACGGGGTCCGTGGGCCCTGATAAGGGATCCTAAACCCGTGAGAAAACCCCTTTAAAAGATAGCGTGCATCATCCAAACATGGGTAATCATGCAACAGCTCCTTAAGAACCCTCAGCTGAATGGGGCTGGGCCCCTTTTGCAGAGTGCTGCCCCGGCCCCCTGGTTGGTCGCCTATTAGCCCCCCTTGGTTTAGACCTGTTACAGGCTGTGAATGCATGAGGCCCTTCACAAAGCGGGCACTCGTGCTTGTACCTACAAGTCTTCCTGGCACACACGCCTTGGGAGGTAAACTCCCAGCAAAGCAGCTGTGGCTGAACCGACTGCCCCGCGGTCGCGCGGGAATCAGAAGGAGTCGCTGTCTTCTGAATGAGGTGGCTGCTATCGGATCTTTCGCCAGCGTTTGGCTTTGCAGGCACCATAAATTGCAACCACAGCTGCTGGTTAATCTGGTCCCACGGGAGGCCAGGATTAACCGCCGCCCGCATGCAGAATTGTTCATCATACTGAAGCCATGCCCCTCCAGCAAAGTCATTATATGCCCGATATATTATATCACAGCCCGCCATGGCTGAACCCTAGCTATGACACCTGCATAAATGAGAAAACCCGGCAGCCAATTTGACCAGGTCCTATCCACTTTCCTCCGTTTCAGCTTCTCCTTATCTTTTTCATCGAGCTCATTCTTTGACTTCTTCTCCAATTCCCTATACAAAAGGCTAAACACATCTACATATTTGCCTTTCAAAATCTTGTCCCTGGTGACAACAGTAAGATGATCACC
This sequence comes from Heteronotia binoei, assembly GCF_032191835.1. Taxonomy (NCBI): domain Eukaryota; kingdom Metazoa; phylum Chordata; class Lepidosauria; order Squamata; family Gekkonidae; genus Heteronotia; species Heteronotia binoei. Next base: position 211,115,365 of record NC_083223.1, read on the forward strand.
AAGGGGCATGGCAGGGTCACCAAATGGCAGTGCATGAAAGTCCACATAAGAACATAAGAGAAGCCATGTTAGATCAGGCCAATGGCCCATCCAGTCCAACATTCTGTGTCACACAGCGGCCAAATATACACACACACACACACTGTGGCTAATAGCCACTGATGGACCTCTGCTCCATATTTTTATCTAACCTCCTCTTGAAGGTGGCTATGCTTGTGGCCGCCACCACTTCCTGTGGCAGTGAATTCCACATGTTAATCACCCTTTGGGTGAAGAAGTACTTCCTTTTATCCATTTTAACCTTTCTGCTCAGCAATTTCATGGAATGCCCATGAGTTCTTGTATTGTGAGAAAGGGAGAAAAGTATTTCTTTCTCTACTTTCTCCATCCCATGCATTATCTTGTAAACCTCTATCATGTCACCCTGCAGTCGACGTTTCTCCAAGCTAAAGAGCCCTAAGCGTTTCAACCTTTCTTCATAGGGAAAGTGTTCCAGCCCTTTAATCATTCTAGTTGCCCTTTTCTGGACTTTCTCCAATGCTATAATATCCTTTTTGAGGTGCGGCGACCAGAACTGCACACAGTACTCCAAATGAGACTGCACCATCGATTTATACAGGGGCATTATGATACTGGCTGATTTGTTTTCAATTCCTTTCCTAATAATTCCCAGCATGGTGTTGGCCTTTTTTATTGCAAACGCACACTGTCTTGACATTTTCAGTGAATTATCTACCACGACCCCAAGATCTTTCTCATGGTCAGTCTCTGCCAGTTCACACCCCATCAACTTGTATTTGTAGCTGGGATTCTTGGCCCCAATGTGCATTACTTTGCACTTGGCCACATTGAACCGCATCTGCCACGTTGACGCCCACTCACCCAGCCTCAACAGATCCCTTTGGAGTTCCTCACAATCCTCTCTGGTTCTCACCACCCTGAACAATTTAGTGTCATTTGCAAACTTGGCCACTTCACTGCTCACTCTCAACTCTAAATCATTTATGAACAAGTTAAAGAGCATGGGACCCAGTACCAAGCCCTGTGGCACCCCACTGCTTACCGTCCTCCACTGCGAAGACTGCCCATTTATACTCTGCTTCCTATTACTCAGCCAGTTTTTGATCCACAAGAGGACCTGTTCTTTTACTCCATGACTCTCAAGCTTTCTAAGGAGCCTTTGATGAGGAACTTTATCAAAAGCTTTCTGGAAGTCAAGGTAAACAACATCTATCGGGTCTCCTTTGTCAACATGTTTGTTCACCCCCTCAAAGAAATGTAGCAGGTTAATGAGGCATGATCTTCCCCTACAGAACCCATGCTGAGTCTTCCTCAATAACTCGTGTTCATCAATGTGCCTACTCATTCTGTCCTTGATAATGGTTTCTACCAACTTTCCCGGTATTGAAGTCAGACTGACTGGCCTGTAATTTCCCGGATCTCCTCTGGAACCCTTTTTAAAGATGGGGGTGACATTTGCTACCTTCCAGTCCTCAGGAACGGAGGCAGATTTCAATGAAAGATTACAGATTTTTGTTAGAAGATCCACAAGTTCAACTTTGAGTTCTTTCAGAACTCTCGGATGTATGCCATCTGGACCCGGTGACTTGTTAGTTTTTAATTTGTCAATTAGTTGTAGGACCTCCTCTTTTGTCACCTCAATCTGACTCAGGTCTTTCAACACCCCTTCCAACATTAGTGATTCAGGGGTGGGCAAAAAGTTCTCATCTTCCACAGTGAAGACGGAGGCAAAAAATGCATTCAGCTTCTCAGCTTCAGCTTCAGCTTCTCAGCCATTTCCCTATCCTCTCTCAGTAATCCTTTTACCCCATGGTCATCCAAGGACCCCACTGCCTCCCTGGCTGGTTTCCTACTTCTATTATATTTGAAGAAATTTCAATGCTATATGGGACTGGTGGGCGTGATGGAAGCCCCCAAATCCCCGTCTGTTGTGGAAGCCAGGAAGAAGACGTATAAGGGGCCTACTGCCAGCCCCAAGGTAAGACACCCCTCGCAGACGCTTGTACACTAGGCCCCAGGCCGCCACCCTGACCCTCCACCACAGGGGACGAATACCAAGGTGCCCAGCACGACGCCCACAGGGCCACCCCCTTCAGACTCGTCTGAGCCTGAGCAACCCGAAAAACCCAACAGAGCGACTCCGCTCACGCCGCTGCTCGGCGTCCCATCGACAGGCTCCCATGACAATCCGACACCATCCAACAGCCCACGAGGCCAACAACGCTCCGGATGTGGCAGACGCTGCTCTGCCTCGTCCAAGAACAAATTTTCTGCTGTGTGTTCGGGGGCGGAGCCGGCCTTTTAAGGCCACCCCTCACCCCCACCCGGAAGTAAGGAAAGCCATCTGCCTCAAAACCAGCCGGGGAGGCAAAGAACGGCCCCTAGCCTCAGCGGATGATCGACCGCTCAGCTGGGAGGGGGCCGAATTGTTCAAATATGCTATTATAAATGGGCACCAGGAGGAGGGAGGCAGTCAATCAGTTGGTAATCTTCCAGGAGTGCACAAGTGCAGCAAGCTGTACCCATAGTAGTGGAAGATGCAAACACAAAACAATGCACATGATACAGTTAGCCCTGCCTTAAAATGCACTTCAGGGATTACTGGCTCAAAAATACCAAGGCACATCAAAATGCAAATGTAAGCTGACAGCTAACGTGTCCAAATAAGGCTGGGTTACAAATTTACTTCTTCAGGAAGATTTTGATAGGAGGATGAATTCAGATAAATGATCCCCTGAGGACATTGAATTGGTTCTCCACTCCGGATTCTGCAGGGTTTGGGCAATCATGAACAATATGGTCTTCAATGCTTCCTCACCATTGCTTAGAGTCGTAGAATCATAGAGTTGGAAGGGGCCATACAGGCCATCTAGTCCAACCTGCTGCTCAATGCAAGATCAGCCTTGGAGCATCCCTGATGTTCATCCAGCCACTGCTTAAAGACTGCCAATGAGGGGGATCTCATCATCTCCCTCGGTAGTTGATTCCACTGTTGAACAACTCTTACTGTAAAAAAGTGTTCCCTACTATTCAGCTAGTACCTTTCCACTCTTAATTTAAACCCATTATTGTGTGTCCTCTCCTCTGCTGCCAACAGAACAGCTCCCTGCCCTCCTCTAACTGACAGCCCTTCCCACATGCACATGTATAAATTCATACCAAAATACATGTACCACTTAATCTGAAGGAAGGAACAGAGCGTGACTCTTTTGTGTTCCTTTAAACCCTGTCAGTGCGGGCAGGCATAAAAGGAGCATGTGATGCTATGTTCCTACAGTGTTGTTCCTGGCAGGAAATGCAAGATTTCCCAGAGGAAGAAATACTCCAAGGGATCTAATGCCGACTGCTGCCTAAAGTGATTTAGGTAAGTAGTGGCCACTCCTAAGTCCAGGTGGGCCAGATGAAGGAGACTTATCATGGCAACCAGGGCTTTTTTGGTAGAAAAAGCCCAGGAGGGACTCATTTGCATAATAGGCTGCACCCCTTGATGTCACCATTGTTTCAAACTGGGCTTTTTGTGGGAAAAGCCCAGTAGGAACTAATTTTCATAGTAGACCACACCCCCTGATACAAAGCTAGCCGGAACAGCGTTCCTGTGAGCGCCTGCTAAAAAAAAAAAAAGTCCTGATGGAAACAGATAGGCTTCACTACGGATGGTGATCTCTGATGCTGGCCTTCTCTTGTTTTATTGCAGATGAAGCTTTTCCATTGATAATGTTCATTCTAGAGATGCAGTTGATGCAGGTGTATTGTGGGAATTTTAATATGCTTTCAAATATTTTGCAATGGTTTGGCTTGGCTTATTTAAATGGCTTTTCTAGGTGAGGCAGTGTTTCAAACTAAACTTTTATAATTTGGGGGAACTAGGCGGCACAAGGAAGTACTGAGATCCATGTGTTTCGTGGTACAGAAAGATCAGTTCTGATTCTTATCTTCACAGGCACATGAAAAATGGTGCCTTGTCCTCAGTCGTCTTAGAAAGTTATTTAATAAAGAACTTGAAACTATTATCAATATTTACCAAAGAAATGCTCAAGAGCTGGGTTATGTGTTTTGAAATTCACTGAAGGCCTCCACCATTGAAGCAACAATGATAGGAAGTATAGTTGACATTTTCCAAATATAAAAACCAGATGATGGAAAGTTTAATTTCTGTGAACTGGAGCAGTAGCTCAGCAGTCTACACAAACCATGTGGGAATACTGTCTATGTATCAGGGTGCACAAAAAGAAGAACATTCTCAGAATTTGTGGAAAACTCAGTTCATATTGTTTAACCAGTGTCTCCAGTTTAAATTACAGATCAACTGAATCTGGAAATATCCAATATTTCATCTGAGGAATACATCTACAAGTATGTATTATTTGTGATTGGTCCTCTTTGGCCCATTATCATTATTCATTGTTTATCTGTCAACATTCACACGTGTATGGTGAGACTCAGCAAACTTCAGAACTTACTGTAACATCTATATCAAACACATAATTTTTCTAGGTGCACACATGCATAAATCATATGCTTTTTTTACACCCCCCCCATGTCCAGGGATTTTCCAACCCTGAGCTGAGACTCAATGTAGATTACAACTGAAAACAATGCAGCAAGGACAGTATAACACATAAGGCCCACAGAACTAGAAAAGATTGTACTAAAAATACAATGTAATATAAGACATGTTAATGAAATTCCATCAAATACTAAAATCCATTCCATGATATTAATAAATATTGTGAAATACGTTTGATCCATGTTTTCCTGTCTTCCAGGGAACTCAAAGTACTTCAGAAGATTATAAATTGGCAAACGAGATTTCCAGAACCCATTTTGCCCACCATTACTGTTTTTCCCCCAGCCATACCAATCTATAGAGAACTCTTGGGTAAGTTCTGTGGCATGCTTCTAAGAAGAGGCCCAACTGTGCCCTGTGGGGAATAGAATAGCTTAGTCCACTGGGGTTATGAACCCTTTTGGCCATGCCTGCTATGCTCCTTCCTGATATCTAATGCCTGAGTGCCAGCCTTTTCCAGTTTCCAGCTTTCTGCATTTTATCAACTGCTTCCCAGCCATGTCAGCTTCCTCCCTCCTTTACTCTTGAGTATACTTTTACTCATAGGCAGATCAGTGCTTATAAAGAGACTGTATTCCTCCTCTCCAACAACAGCTGCAGATATGTCCCTTAGGGTTGCCAGACCCCCACCAGCTTTTGCAGGGCACTTCCTTGCCACTGATCAGTTTGCTGGCAGGGGGAAATCCCACCCCCAACTGGCCTGGAAGGCAATGTGATAACATCACCTGGGAGTGATGTCATAATGTCGCTGACATCGCATAGCGATGTTCTAGTTTTTGGGTAAAACTCTATGGTGAAATCAGTTTTGCCCCAAAAATGAGCCTCATCCCCCCAATGTTGGCAATGTGATGATGTTACTTCCTTTGATGTCATCACACCATGCACACTTTGCAAAGATCCCAGAAAGGACCAGGACCTGCCCCTTGGCCCACCGACTGCAAAGTAAGACCTGGAAAACCTATTCCTGATCCGTGCTAAGTGCTGTTGATCCTCACTTTGCCCCTTCTTATGCCCTTTTCCCCACACTCAGGTTCTGATAATTAGAGAATGTCAGAGAGAAGTCTGAGCTCTAGTGGAGATTCTTTTTCATGGGAGAAACATTTAAATATGCAGCACTGTCCCTCAACACACATCTGTGGTACAGTTCAGGACAGACTTTATTACTCAGTTCCACTGATTTTATAAACTGTTCCTGAGGCAAAAACTCACAAAGCTGCACTTCAGATCTTTTTTCTGTACCTGTACTCAGTATTGGAATATATGAATTAGCAAAGTGAAAATTTGCTAACTCCAGTTTGGGAAAATCCTGGAGATGTGTGGGTGGAGCCTGAGGAGGGTACAGTTTGGGGAAGAGGAGGGAGTTCCATGGGAGGTGATGCCATAGAATCCACTCTCTGAAGCTGCCTTTTCCTCCAGGGGAACTGATCTCTGTAGCCTGGATACCAGCTGTAGTTCCTGGAAAACTCAAGGCCTCATCTGTGAACTGGAAAGTCCCAGTTCTTTTTTTGTATATTTGGAACTAAGATTTGGGATTTCCCTGGTTGAAAACATGGCTTCCAGTCAGACTGAAGCTCTGAGTCTTCCAATTTTGCCAATAAAACATAGCAGAGGTAATTTCCCCATTTGTCAGATTGTCTACCAAGTGGAAGACTCTAAATTTAAAATGAGGCTGGGGGGGATAGAGGTGAATATGTTCTGCTTTTTAAAAACATATGCTGGCCACAGTGTTTTAGATTATCATTTTTGTCTTCATAATATTAAAACAAACATTGTTTTCCTAACATCTCTTACATCTTTAATAGTCTCCTAAAGTTCATCCTTGAAAAATGCCCATCAGTTAAAAACATAATCATAAATCTCTCTGGGAAAACAACAGTTTGAATTTCAGTGGATGCTGTTGGCTTAATATGCTTGCTCTCTAGGAGTGTAAAAAGAGTGGGAGGAAGCGACAACTTGCATTGATAAGGTTACAGAAAGAATCTGTCTTTTAGTTGCACAACATCCTCTGGTGGGATTATATTAATATATAACCAGAGTCCTTTGCCTTGGTGCCTGCTTGCTTTCATTCTCCTTTCTTGGGAGATTTTTTCACTCAGCCTTCCTTTGCCCCCTTGCCTGTCTTTATCTGCCTTCAGGCTTCTGCTTCCCTTAAACTCTCTGCTTCCACTCATCTCAATTCCTAGGCTGTCTCCTTCTGTGACCCCTCCAACACCACTTTCTGTTGTCCTGTGTTTCATCAGCAGAGAGTTCTTTACTGTTTTCTTTTAGCCACTCACCTATTGGCACATTTCCATATACATTGAGGATCAAAGCTTGTATGGTTCAATGTTTCAAATGCCAAACCACAACCAGGAATGGACTAGGCTAAGGTTCTAATCCACACTCAGCCATGAAGCCCAGGTATTCTCTCTCTCAGCTTGCCTAACTGAGCTCTTACATGTTTGTGTAAGGGTAAAATAGAAGAAGGGGAAGCAAAGGAAGGGAGGGATACAAATGTAAGGGAAAATGGCTAGGACAATAGAAACTTCTGATGGCCTATAGACAGTTGACTCTATGCAATTGTCATATCAAAACTATGGCAAATATACCCCAGCATATCTAGGCTCCACAATGGCATGCAGATGTGTGTCTAATTTGGGTTTTATGTGATTTTTGTTTGCAGGGCATCATGAAGTAACATTACATATGAAGAGCCCTGCTGAATCCCAGACCAGCGCTCCATCTACTTCAGCTCCTTTTCTCACACAGTGGGCAACCAGTTGCTCCAGAGGGCCAATAGCAGGACATAGAAACCAAGGCCTTCCCCTGTTTAATCCCCTTTTAATATATTTCCAGACATGACATGGGGCAATGCTGGCTTCTTGTCTAGGTATATGAAACTTCTTTAGTATAGGTCATAGGTTACTTGCCAGCTAGACCTAGGGCTGCCAAGCCACATTGGGCTGGCGGGGGGAACCTCCCCCCAAATCGCTAGTGCAATGACGTCACCCATCGTGGCTTCTGGTTCAGGGGTGCTCTTAGATGTTGTCTTCATTAGACAGTGTTGCAGTGGTATCTTGCATGACTTGGCAGCTTCTTGGGGAGCCTGATCTGGAATCCTTCTATGCAGGGGAATGCATAGTCACAGCAATGGCAGGAACAAGCAGGGAGGCCTCTTTGTTTTGACTGGAGCTGCTTGGCCCCACAGAGTAAACGTCCATATGTAAGCTGGTATAAATGCCAAATGCTTAAGATCAAACAGGATCCACTGCCTATAAACAGTTGGCAAGTTGGTATTTGTTATTAATGTCCATGAGTTAGTTCTTATACCCAATGTTTTCTGCTTATTACTGAATGTTCATAGAAGCAGTTTGCCTGTGTTCACACAATATAAGTCCATACTGAGTAGGGTTGCCAAGTCCAATTCAAGAAATATCTGTGGACTTTGGGGGTGGAGCCAGGAGACTTTGTGGGTGGGGCCAGGAGACATTGGGGGTGGAGTCATGAGCAAGGTTGGAACAAACACAATTGAACTCCGAAGGGAGTTCTGGCCATCACATTGAAATGGACTAGGGTTTCCAAGTCCAATTCAAGAAATATCTGGGGACTTTGGGGGTGGAGCCAGGAGACATTGGGGCAGAGCCAGGAACAAGGGTGTGACAAGCATAATTGAACTCCAAGAGAGTTCTGGACATCACACCTTTTTAAATGTCTTCCTTCCATAGGAAATAATGGATAGAAGCACCTCCTTTTGGGGCTCATAGAATTGGACCCCCTGGTCCAATCATTTTGAAACTTGGGGGGTACTTTGGGGAGAGGCACTAGATACTATATTGAAAATTTGGTGCCTCTACCTCAAAAAATAGCTCCCCCAGAGCCCCCAAAACCTCCAGATCAATTCCCCATTATACCCTATGAGAATCGATCTCCACATAGGGAATAATGAAGACGTTTCCCTCTCCCCTCCCCCCCATTTCTGGCAAATCTGATGCAGGGGATTGGCCTCTCTACTCACGAGTTGCTGCCAGCTTCTTCACACCAACACAGAAACACCATCCCAAATTGAAGCCTTTCAATCAAGCCTCCGGAGGTGCAAAGGCACATGATCAGCTGACTGGGGGCAGGAAGCAGCCTGGGAAAATGGAAGAACGGCTGCTGCGATCAGGGCTGGGTGGGAAGGGATGGGCAAGAAGAAGCTGCTGCGATCCGGGGTGGGGAGGGAAGGGATGAGGAGAAGCATCGGGGATCGGTGGGAAGGGAAGGGGCGAGGAGAAGCTGCTGGGATCGGGGCTGGGTGGGAAGGGCCGCCCTCCCCCCCACTTTCCAGATTTTTGGCGAGCGGGGGGAGGAGGCTCCAAATCGGGGGTCCCACGCCCAGGCGGGGGATTTGGGAAGCCTAAAAGAGACTGCACACCTTTTCAATGCCTTCCCTCCATTAGAAATAATGAAGGATAGGGGCACTTTTTTGGGGGGCTCATAGAATTGCCCCCCCTGGTCTAATCCTTTTGAAACTTGGAGGGTGTTTTGAGAAAAGGCATCAGATGCTATGCTGTAAATTTGGTGCCTCTACCTCAAAGAACATCCCCCCTAGAGCCCCAGATACCCACAGATCAATTCCCCATTATTCCCTATGGAAATAATTCTACACAGGAATAGAGTGCCCAGTAGACATTTCCCTCCCCCCCCAGCTTTCTAAAGTGGGGGGAGGGCCTCCAAACTGGGGAATCCCCTGCCCCCTCCCTCTCTCTCTCTCTCTCACACACACACACACTTACTGCATGTTGTTCCTCCACAACGTTACTTGTTCTGAAAATGAAAGCAAAACAAATGGAGGGTCTGTGCTCTGACGAAACTGCTGCTGACCCTTCCCCATGAAGTGCTTCCTGTTTCCTGCTCAACTTTAAAGGCACACATTTTAAAAATGGACCTGTTCGTAGGTTTCTAAACCTGCCTGAGCTCTAGAGGTACATGGTGACTGTGGGAGTGGGGATTCCTCCCACTAGCCAGCTGGCTGGGGGTGGGGGGGAGCCTGTGAAACCAGGGGATCCCCTGCTGGAACCTGGCAATTGGGAAGCCTAATACTGAGAGTTCATAACATTAAGAGTCCTGTATCTCTGACACTAGGCCAGAGTTAACTCAGTCCATAAATGGTGACAAAAGGGGGTCCAGGGAGTCTGGAACCAGGGCCTGAGTGAACACAGTCCACTTAAAGATGGAGGAGGGGGCTCATGCTTACAGTATGGCAGCTAGCATTGATGTCTCCACATCCACGACATCATGCCCTCCTATGTTTTCTCCTTCAGTGACAGCAGGTGGGAGGTTTCCTGCTTCGGTGGACAATCTAGGTAAGCCTACCTAACATTATTTTTTCAAATCACAGCCAGAGGTATTCTAATAAAAATAGGTTTGGATAAAACAAAGAATCTGTAAACCACTAATGTTTGTCAGAATAGTAGCTTGTATCCCCAAGCAAATTTGCTGTGGTTTTCTCCATTGCAGTTCCTAAGGTTGGGGGGGGGGGTCTTTCTTTCTTAGGTGAATACTCTCAGTGTCCCTATATATGATCTGAATACTCTCCTCATTAAGCTTCCCAGAAGTACTTGTATTGACAGCCACAAAACAATTGAGGAGAAGGCAAAGCCCAAAAGATTTCATGCCCTCACTATATTCTTCTCAATTCCATACATAGGGTTGCCAGGTCTGACTTGAGGAATATCTGGGGACTTTGGGGGTGGAGCCAGGAACAAGGGTGTGACAAGCATGACTGAACTCCAAAGGGAGTTATGGCCATCACATTTAAAGACACCATGTTCCTTTTAAACACCACCCCTGCATTAGATATGAAGGAGGATGGGGGCACCTTTTTGGGGGGGCTCATAGAATTGGGCCCCCTGGTCCAAATGTTTTTGAAACTTGGGGGTGGTTTAGGAGAAGCAGCAGAGGCTGAAAATTTGGTGCATCTACCTCAAAAAACAACCCGCCCCCCCCAGGGCCCCAGTTACCCATAGAATGATTCTCCATTTTACCCTAAGGGCACAGTGGAGTGGTCAGCAAATATTCCCCCCCCACACACTTTTTGATAACCCTAAAGTGGGTAGAGGGCCTCCAAGTCAGGGGATGTTCTGCCCCCAACTGGGGATTGGCAACCCTACTACATGACTCAATGCTATGAAGGAAATATGCGGTAGTTCACAACCACAGAGTGCAAAGGAATGAGAATAATGAAATACAAATATGTTTTTTGAATTTGCTTCTCTGTAGTGTCTGCAGGGTGAGGCTTTCAGTAAATCAACTACTAGCCATTGGACCTCAGTGTTAATTAGCTTCACACATGGCTGCCAATTGAAGGGAGTGGCTTTATAAAAGCTGGGAGAGTTCTGAGGGCATCACTGGAAGTCTGAGAAGGGAGAGAGAAAGTGGTTTCTCCCAGAGGACACGCTTTTCCAAGACAGAAAGTTTGTTGTTTATACAAGTCTTTGGAGAACCAGAATTTAGAGAAGGGAACTAGACCTCAATTGTCTGAATGTCATGGTCCCTTGAGGGTGAAGGAAGCATTCTGCCTGTGCACAGAAGCAATATCCTTTTTAGTTCCAAGAGGGAGCTATGTTAGGGTGTTTTTACACTGACAGTTTGTGACTCTCTATTACTGCATTGGAAACTCACCTTTTACATTACCTAACGTTCTCACAACTGTTTTGCATTGTTGCTGCCCGAAACATCTACATTTGTTTAGGTGAGATGAGTTCCCGCGCTGCTGCTGCTGCAATGTTTTTCTCAAAACTGGTTTTGATCCGGTAATTTCTCTACAAGTGTTTCAAACTTGTATTGTAGACATTTTCATGCGTTTTAAAAGACTCCTCCAAAAGCCACAAGGTGCAATAATTTGCATGAGAACTGGCAGCACTTGAAATTTTTACATATCATTGTTTGCCTCATCTTGTAATTTAAATGTGTATTGCTTTTGCAGTGTTGACACCATTTCCAAGCAATCGTATACATTTAACTAAGCACTGGTATTCTGTCTGCCCTCTGATCAGAGACGCTCCCCTCCAATTGAAATGCTTTCAGCAGGAAATATAGGTTTGGCTACGCAAAATGAGCGCAACAAATCCACAAATGTAAAAGGAAAACAATTAAAGCGGATTGGTGACAGGCGATTTGAAGACTCTAAAACTCTGGATCAAACTGAATGTAAAAACACCCTTAGTCTCTTGCAGCAGAGTAAAACAAAAGTCCAGTAGCACTTTAAATACTAACAACCAGGCCTCAGATTCAGTGGGAGCTCACAGGAGCACAGCTCCTTAACCTTTCTGAGAGTTCTACCTCCTTGTCCATTGAATAGTATGTGCAGCTGCATAACAATCCCTGGATGAGCTCCACCACCTATTTATCTGCAAAATGACCCCTGCTAACAACATTTACCCCAGTGTGAGCTGTCGTGAGTCAGTGCTCACTTTATTTCTTCAGATATCATGACAATGATTTGCTCCTTGTAACATCTGGAAAAGTGAGCTCTGACTCAGGAATGTTTATGCTGGAATACATTTTGTTCAAAGTGCTGCTGGACTTCTGTTTTAATCTCCTCTTCAGCCAATCAGTATTTTTTTTTAAAAAAAATTCTATTCCTGGCAACTATAAAATACTCCTTACCTCAGCTAGTCAGAATACCCTATCTTGTGAGTCAAAGCTAAACTTTTCTGATCATCCAAATAGATGTAGGCATAGAGAAAAGATTGCAGATTCATGCTTGCATGTACAAAGATAGGTAAGGGCAAGTTATCTTTTTCCTGAATGTTCTGCCCAGCTAATTTTCAAATGACAGTAACTCAAGAGTGGGCTATGCATGTATGTGTTACACAATGCTAAAGAACTCCTCATTTGGCCTATGGAATGAATAAAAAATCATACTTGAATGTTTGAAAGGAAAATACATATTTCTTCAAGATCGCATGATCAATTTAAATTTTCAACCAACAAACCAATTAATTTTTTTTTAAAAAAAATGTGAGACTAACCTGAGCACATCGTGCGTGACTACTGAGACCAGAGGGTAACCCATCACTTCTCTTAACAGAAAATTTTTGTTTTTCTTCAAATCTGTCAAAAACATTGCCTAAGGAAGAAGTTCTGAATTCACTTTAAATTTTAATTAATATGAAACCCATTGACAACATACAGATATAAAAGCCAGTGTGGTTTTATAAATAGAGTGCTGCTTGGGCTGGAGTAATCTGAATTCATATCCATGTTAAATAATGAACCTCATTGGCGGACCTTGGACTAGTCATTCATAAAGTCATGAGGGAGTTTCTTAGAGGGAGGACTTCCCACTGCCAATTAGAGGATCAATGGCCACTAATTGCCTTGCAGAATTCATTCCAGACATAAAGGATGGGAGTTAAATGTATCTGTTTCTGACTCAGTTTGTCAGTTGTCCCTTACAACATGCTATACTGTTTCTATCTGACTGATTAAGAAAAATATACCATATGTGCTAGGGCTTCTCTCAAGCTATGAAAGATTCTGTGTACATGATGGGGTACTGTCCCAAGATTACTATCTTTTGGAAAAGGACATTGTATGGGCTCAGATTAATAGTTGGGTACTTGTTGCTTATGATGAGATGACTATTCTTTTGGGTCATCTCAATGGATGTACACCTTAATAATACTGAACTAATTTCTTTCTCTTTACATCTTATGGCATTTAGATAACTTACATATTTATGGCCAGGTCTTTTTTTTGTAGCTGGAACTCCTTTGCATATTAGGCCACATGCCCCTGATGTAGCCAATCCCCCAAGAGCTTACAGGGCTTTTAGTACAGGGCGTACTGTAAGCTCCAGGAAGATTGGCTACATCAGGGATGTGTGGCTTAATATGCAAAGGAGTTCTTGCTACAAAAAAAAAAAAAGCCCTGCTTATGGCATAGAACTGAAAAAAAAATCTCTGAAAGAATTAATAATAAAGAGTGGCTCAATCAACTGAATATATTCAGCTCAGAGATGGTAGAGAAATCAGATTTTTTTCATATCATTGGTTTTCTTTTACAGATATTGCATAGTGGGTTCTATGCATGGAGGAGTCGCAGGATGAGTGATAACAAACTCTTTAACAGAAGTAGCATAGTATATGGCAACATTACAAGACTGGGGCCGGGGCCAACGGGGCCAAATTTATATACATCTCTGGGTTCCTGCGCAAGCACGTTATTGGGTCATTCAAACTGGTGGGGGCTTGTGATTGGTTCAGGGCTGCAGAGATTTGGATCCTCTAGCTCTTTGTTCTCAAGTCCCCAAGCTCAGTCCACATGGCTCCAATGAGCCAGGCAGGAACACCCAAAGTCTTCCCTTGAGTCCACATACATAACAACAGAATTTACAGCATCAAAATATAACTTACATTTACAGAAGTATAATAAATTTTCAGTTATGTAAACTTGAAGATACTGCTGTTTTAAATTATATATAGATATAGGTAGAGATATGTAGATATAGATGCAATCATACATACATCTCTAGGCCTAACTGTCCTCACAGAATTGTTGTGAAGATCAATGGAGTTTATATCCTGTCCTGAACTCTTAGGGTTGGATCCATGTAGAACTGCCAATTTCCACTACATTTTATAGCTGCAGGCTGCCCTCATATAATTTCTCAGGGTCCCAAGATCATGCCTCAAGATCAGCATTTTGTAATGTGGAGGTCAGCTGCAGTAAGAGGGAAGAAGCAGGAAAGTTCTATTCCTCTGATGAAGAATTTAGTTTTGATCCAATTCCTTGTGAGGAAGGGTGGAATACAGGTGGAATAAGTAACATTTTATGCCCCATGATAATTTTCCAAGCAGTACAAAGGACAAATACATAAAGTGTACTAAGAGTGGTGGAGAGAATGCAAAACTAATTTCCTGTTGATTTTCCTGAACATTTTTATGGAAGATATGGCATAGTGCAATAATTTTACAGATTATAATTTCCAGATTATAATCTCCAGATTTTATGACCTTCTCAGATGCCTGTATTTTGTATTCCCAAACTAGTGATCTGTACCTAAAAAATGCATCAGATATAATAATGGATAAGTGTAGGAAAACCTATGCATTATGTGCAGGGCCGTAGCCAGGATTTGGAAGATTGGGGGGCACTGATGCCCCCCAGTGCCCCACATGACCTTCCCTTTAGTTGTTCTCCCTCTCTGACACCCTCCCCCCCAAGGAAGGGAGGGTGGCGATGAGAGTGACAGGCAGGAGAATGGGTAAGGATCGGGGCTGGGAGAGAGGGGAAGGAGGCGAGAAGGCGGGAATCAGGGCTGGGAGGGAGGGGAAGAGGCCAGGAGAAGCCAGATTGGAGCTGGGACTGGGAGGGAGGGGAAGGAGGTGGGGAGAAGGAGGCGATCGGGGCTTGGAAGGGAGGGAAAGAGGCCAGGAGAAGCCGGCGATCGGGGCTGAGGCTGGAACTGGGAGGGAGGGGAAGGAGGAGGGGAGAAGGTGGTGATTGAGGCTTGGAAGGGAGATTGGGGCTGGGACTGGAGGGAGGGGAAGGAGGCAAGGAGAAGGTGGCGATCAGGGCTTGGAAGGGAGGGAGGGAAACTGGGAAAGAGGCCAGGAGAAGCCAGCAATAGAGGCTGGAACTGGGAGGGAGGAGAAGGAGGTGGGGAGAAGGTGGCAATCGGGGCTTGGAAGGGAGATCGGGACTGGGACTGGGAGGGAGGGGAAGAAGGCGGGGAGAAGGCAGCAATCAGGGCTTGGAAGGGAGGGAGGGAAACTGGGAAAGAGGCCAGGAGAAGCCAGCGATCCGGACAGAAGCAGCCCCCCACCTCCCCCCCCCCAGTTAAAGGGCCCAATGTTCAGCTGTTTCATGGGCCCTTTAACTGTGAAAAGTCCCTCAAAGCTTATATATTTTATATCTTTTCATAAGATATAAATGGGCTGCTTCTGCCTCCAGCCCTGCAGTGCTATTTTAATGGTGGGGAAGGGAGGGTGGTGGCGAGGGGCAGGCAAGGAAGAGCTTCCCTTCCCTCCTCTCCTCTCCCTGCTGCTTTCCCCGCCACCACCCTCCCTTCCTTCCCCACTATTAAAATAGTGCACAGGCCTGGAGGCAGAAGCAGCCCCAGCCCCTGTGCTAGTTAAAGGGCTCGCGAAACAGCTGAGGGGGGCCCTTTAACTCCAGTGGGAGGCTGGAGCTGCTTCTGCCCTCACCTGCCAAATGCTCACGGGGCCAGCGGCAGCCCCCAGAACCATGGCAGAGGCAACAAGGGGTTGCTTGGGGCCTCCAGTCAGGGGACCTCGCCCAGAAGTCGGGGAGCTGTTCCCCCACAGGCCCCCTCGTAGCTACGGGCCTGATTATGTGTGGATTGCTTGTGGTAACCACTCATGCCTCATTCACTGCAATGGGAAGTTGTGATTGGCTATGACTACCCATTTATGGCTGAGCAGAATGTTCTCCAGTGAAAAATGTCAGTGTGAAAAGGGGACTTAAATGTTTTGTGAAAAGTCCCTCAAAGCTTATATATTTTATATCTTTTCATAAGAACATAGAAGAGCCCTGTTGGATCAGACCAGTAGGCCATCTAGTTCAGCATCCTGTCTTACAGAGTGGCCAACCAATGCCTCTGGATGGCCCACAACATTCAGAGGCCTTCCCCTGATGTTGACCCCTGGCTCTGGGATTCAGAGGATTCATGCCTCTGAATATTGAGGTTCCTTCAGTCATCATGGCTAGTAGCCACTGAATCTTTCTAATTCCTCTTTAAAGTTGTTTATTCCTGTGGCCATCACTGCATTCTCTGGCAGTGAATCCCACATTTTAATCACTCTGTGTAAATTTCATTGATGTTCACAGCCCCAGTCAGCAGCTGCTTCAAGATAATTTTTTCTTTAAAAAGTGGTGTTCTACCAAGTACCAGTGATACATCATATAAACAATCAGTAACAGTTATACCATCACATAGCCAATCAGATATGGCTACATGATGACATCATTGATGAAAGATGAAAGTAGTTCAGAGTGAGAACAATGTCTGTTCAGTGAGTGGCTTCTCTCAGAATTCGTTATGTCATTGCTTAGGATACGATTGCATAATATGATGTCTTCGGGGCCAATTTAGGGATGCTGCAGCCATTTTATCTCAGGGTTTCTGTTGCTTAAAAGATGCTGCAATAGCACAATCCTGCTTCAAATCATGGCATGAGGGGGAGAGAGGCTCCCCCTGCAATGCAGTTTTGAGTAGGACTGGGCTCTCATGGCATTTTTAAAGCAGTAGAAATCCTCAGGTTAAATGACTATGGCATCTCCAGGTTATCCCTGAGGATATCATATTATCTTTTTGTGCCCTAACATCTCATACCTGATGGGCTATTTGAAGGACAGTGTTGTGTAGTGATTAGTGTTTTGATCTGGGATCTGGCTATGGTTTTCAACTCCCAGCTGGCCACCCTGGGAGCTTGGGGGTGGTGGTGGTGGTGGTGAGCTGTGAATATCATCATCACATGATGCTTGAGGAATTCCCCAAATCTTTATGGTTTTTACCATCCAGATCTGGGAAATTCCTATAGAGTTGCATAAAGCCATGACATAACTTTTGATTACAAACCTGGAAGAGTCATCATGGCATTGCACCATGCTGGTCCTGCTGCTCCATCAAGTTAGAATTCCATTGAGTTAGAACTGCACTGCTCCACTGAGCAGGAGCCCACAGACCATAGTGGGCAACCTGGCAATGCTAGAACTGCAGATCTAGGTTCAAATCCTATAGTGCCATGAAGCTGGTAGGTTAACCTTGAGCCCATCACACTTTCTCAGCCTAACTTACCTCATGGGGGTGTCATGAGGATAAAATGGGAAAACATGTATGCTGTCCTGAATTTTTAGGAGGGAGGGTTGGATAAAAATAGATAAATACATAAGTTGGAACTTGCAAGAACTTCTGGAAGGCATCTCACTTCCCCTTCCTGCACTATTTCCTCTATCCCTTTCCTGAAAGTCCCAGGATCTCCCCTTTTCTTGCTTCGTTCACTCCTTCTAGGGTTACCAACCTGGAGATCTCCTGGAATCACAATCATAGAATCATAGAGTTGTAAGAGACTCCCAGGGTCATCTAGTCCAATGGATTTCCCAACTACAGAGATTGGTTCCCCTTAGGGTTGCTAGCTCCAAGTTGGGATATTCTCAGAGGTTTAGGAGTGTACCCTAGGGAGGGCAAGATTTGGGAAGGGAAGTGACTTCAGCAACCATACCATAGAGCCCACCCTCAAAAATAGCCATTTTTTCAGGGGACTTTGTCATCTGGACAGCAGCTGTAATTCTGGGTGATATCTGCCCCCACCGGAGGTTGGCAATCCTAGGTCTCCTGGAGGAAATGTCTGTTTTGGAGAGCGGAGTCTATGACATTATACTGTTCTGAGGTCCCTCATCTCCTCCACCCCCATCATCCCCAGGATCTACCCCCCAAATCTTTAGGGATTGCCTAACCTGGAGTTGGCAACCCTATCTCCTTCTCACCCAATGGCCAACATACCTTTATCTGCCCCTCTTTCTTCAGCTGTTCTTCCCTCCACAGTCACTACCTGGAAAAATTGTGATCCAGGTGTGTGTGATGCCAGTCACTGGGCCAGGCCCACTTTTGTAATAGTGAACCCTCAAGGACTTGTAAAGAGGTGCCTGTATCCCTCTCCCCACACTATTTCCTCTTTCTGTTCTCCTGGCAACCCTCACTAACCTACATTTTATTTGCCTCCCATCTTCAGCAATGTTTATTATTTACTTCATTTATACCCCACCTTTCTCTACATATGGAACCAAAGTAGCTGACATTATTATCCTCTCCTCCTTTTTATCTTCACAACAACCCTGTGAGGTAAATTAGACTGAAATAGAGTTGCCAGTCCCCAGGGGGATCCCCCAGTTTTGCAGGCTCCTTCCCACCACCAGGCAGCTGGCCAGTGAGGGAAAGCCTTGCCCCAGCAGCTGGGAGGGATGGTGGTTCAGTGGCAGAGCATCTGCTTGGTAAGCAGAAGGTCCCAGGTTCAATCCCTGGCATCTCCAACTGAAAAGGGGTCCAGGCAAGTAGGCATGAAAAACTTCAGCTTGAGACCCTGGAGAGCCGCTGCCAGTCTGAGTAGACAATACTGACTTTGATGGACCGAGGGTCTGATTCAGTAGAAGGCAGCTTCATATGTGCCTTTAAACCTCAGCAGGCTTAAAAGACCCCAGGAATGTGTGTGTGCCTTTAAATCTCAGCAGCAGGAAAGCAGGGGATGGGGTGAACAGGCAGACTGATGAGTGTTGCTTGCAAACTGTATATTTTGGCTGCTTTGTGAGTTTGTGTGCATATTCCTTTAAAAAGCCTTGCTTGGAAATGCTTCCAAAGCCTGATAAGGGGACTTGAATGGTATGACAAATTTCATTTTCATTTGGTAGAAGTGCAGCTGCCAAGGTAGGCAAAAAAAGTGGATGAGGAAATTATAATTGTATTCAGGGGAACTGCACTGCTGTATTTTTATTTATTTATTTAGGGAATGGGAAAGTCTCCTGATTCTGCCCCTAAAGTCCCCAGATATTTCCTGAGTTTCCTGGCAACCCTAGATTGAAAGTATCTTATTGGTTCAAAATTATCCAGTGAGCTTCCACAGCAATATGGAGGATTTGAACCTGGGTGTTCCATACTCTACTCAGAAGCTCTAATGGCTGTGATGACATCACACAGAAGTCACATCATCACTTCAGGGATGTTGCACTGCAATGCTCTGTTTTTCAACAGAACTCTATGGTAAAATTCGTATCAAACCATAGAGTTTTGCCCCAAAACCAGAGCATTGTCACGCGATGTCCCCGACATGATTATATCACTTTTGCATGATGTCATTGTGTCGGGGACATTGGTGGCATCACTGCATGGGGCAGGGTTTCCCCTGCTGGCTAGTGGCAGACAGAAGTGCCAAAAACCAGGGAATCCCCCACTAGGAACTGGGGAATGGCACCCCTACACCACACTGACTTTCATAGGTGGCTGCTGTTGAACAGTAGCAAGAAGCCAGTAAACTCATGCAAATAAGATTGTATCAAGTTACCTTGTGATTGAAGCCAGGCCTAGTGTTGCCAACCTCAAGATGGAACCTAGAGATCTCTCAGAATTACAACTGAGCACCAGATGACAAAGAGCTGTCCCCAGGGAGAAAATGACTCATTTGGAGGGTGGATTCTATGGTATAATATCCAATTAAGGCCTCTCTCTTTCCCAAATCCTGTCCTTCTCAGACTCCACCACAAAATCTCCAGGAATTTCCCAGCTTGAAGCTGGCAACCCTGGCCAGGCCTGGCCCCAATGAGTCCTCCTTTAAAGGCCAAAATAGGCCTGGAAAGGACCCTGCCTTTTACTGATAGACCAACCCTGGAATACTGTGGTTGCCTAGCATCAGCCACTGACGGAATCTATTGCTTAAAGCTACAAGTGCTCCTTTTATAGTATTTTGGTCCCTTTCCTGCTTTGTACAAAGATATGTCATAGCTCCAGTCACCGGATTTAAGTATCTAAAGATGTGGCCGACTGCAATTATATGACAATGACACTGTTGCCAGGAAGAACAGGAAAGAGAAATGGCATCAAAGCTGCAGCTGCTTGAGCTGGGAAGTGGCTCACAATGAGTAGCTGTTGCTGGTCTGAATATGCAAACCCCCCCTATGAAAAGATTGTTGGAAGTGCTCTTTTCATTACCACAAAGGTACTTTCTGAGGAAGAAGGAAACAAATTTAAAAAGTCCTCCCTGGTTTTGCTTCATTCCAGGGCATATTCACTGTGCATACACCCAGCAAAGTACAAACATACAACATGAGCTGTCCTGTAAGAGAGAAGGCATAAGCAGATGATCTTGTTGATAAAATTATTGATTAGCCTCTAACAAAGAAACTGTAACTGATTTTTTTTTGGAATCACTGCTCTGTGAATTACAGAGTTGCTGCATAAAGCACTGATCTTTGTTTAAATGCAATCTGTTGTCTAAATGAAAACCTCCATGGAAATGTATTTATATTTTATTTGAATATTTATGATGGAGTGAGAGAGTCAGCATGCCAGGGCATTGGGGGCGCTAAATCACTCTAAGTGTGTATAGATGTTATCTTTTTGAATGGGATGCCTCTCTTTGTCTTAACCAGGGAACTGCCCTCTCTCTCTCTCACACATACACACACCTCACTCTCTCTACGTGGTCCTCCATGGAGACACGTCTGCATGTCTCTCCTGTAGAGACAATGCCCTCATATTCCCACATACATGATGCCAGATAAGCTAGCTGTTATGTATGTGAATCTGGTGTTACCAAATGGCGTTCCTGCCTGGCTCATTGGAGCCTGAAGGACTGAACTTGGGGACTTAGGAACAATGGGCAGTAGGATCCAAATCTCAACTGCCCTGCTCCAATCACAGGCCCCCTGCTGGTTTGAATGACCCAATAACATGCTAGCACGGGAACCCAGTGTTGTATATAGTTGGCCCAGCAGGCCCCGTTCTCTAGTTCAGTTAGTGCAGCCACCACCATGCTGTACTCAATAAAGAGCTTGTTATCATTACCACCTTGCCTCTTCAATGCCTAAGGACCCACTATATTATAGTGGCGATGAGGATGGGATCCTGGTAGGCAATCCAGCAACCAGCACCGCACCACGCTGCACAGCAGCTGTTTCCAGCTCTGCGCATTGGACCGCCATCCCTGAGGAAGGTTGCCAAGCCAGGACCTGAGATGAGCAAAGATCGAGCATCCAGCGCCTCCGTGCCTCCTGCTGACCATCCACCAATGCCCCCCCCCACATGGCTGACCAGCCCGGCCCACAGGGGTTCATTTGAGAGTTCAACCCCGAGCAACTGGAGCGGTGGGAGAGATGGGGAAAGAGGCTGAATTGCTTCATCCTATACCATAAAATCACAGATGAAGAACAGCAAAAGCACCTACTGCTCAGCTGCTGTGGTGAGGACATACTGGAGCTGGCAGAGAGTTTACTGTCTCCAAGGACGCTGTGCAAAGTCACCTACAAGGCCATCGTTGAGAAGTTTATTGACCATTTCTTGCCCCAGCACATCAAGTTCTACAAGCAGAACCTTGCTCGTGAATGCGCGTTCGTGAGTCTAGAAGAGGCCTTGTTAGACTGTTTCATAACAGGGCTCCGTGACGAATGAATGCAGGCAAAGCTGGCTGTCAAGAAGACCCTCACTTTGGAGGACGCTGTGAGTGAAGCCACAGCCTACGAGAAGTCGCACAAGGAGTGGCACTCCACTGGGACACACCAGGTCGCCAGTGGATCCAACCCAGATGACTCCGAAGATGATGATGGTCTCAAGATGCACCAGGCCAACCCAAAGTGGCAGCAACCATGTTCAACAGAGACAGCATCGGCCCAAGGCTGTGCCAGTTGCGAAGACACCCACGAAAGATGCTCCTGTAAATACTGCGATGCCATTTGCCACACATATGGCAGGACTGGCCATCTGGCAAAAGTTTGCCGTTTGAAGCTGCCAGGGGAACTCCGCATGACAGAAAAATGGCTGTCACCACAAGATTGCATTTGCGGAGGACATTCAGGCACTCACCACAGCGGGGGACCAGGAATGCCAGCTTCCCATGCCTTCCCCTGATAAGTTCAAGGTGACTGTACTCATTGAAGGCAAGCCCTGCAATATGGAGGTAGACTGTGGGGCGGGCCAGACAGTCATCTCAGCCTGCACGTTCAGACAATTCTGTCCTGGGAAGGGGGGGAAATCCCGGCCACTTCCAACCCCATTTATGGTCCGAGACTTCCAAAAACTGGAGGTTGTGGTGCTAGGAGTGGGAGCATTCCATGTAAAATATGGGCAGTTCTTGGGCAAGCTACCTTTATTGTGGTGGAGGGAGACCTATGTAGTCTACTGGGGCGGTCTTGGTTCGAGGCCCTGGGAATCCTTCTTGAGGAGGGACTTCCAGAGCATGTGCAAAGAGTTCCCCACCATTTTTGATGGCATGCTGGGGACCTACACAGAGGCTTTGGTAACCCTGGACATGAACCCTAATGTGCATCCCATAAGGCTGAAGGCCAGGTGAGTGCCTCTGGCGCTTAGACCAAAGATAGAAGAAAAGTTAGACTGCCTAGTAGCACAAGGGGTTCTAGAGCTTGTAGCAAATGCAAAATGGGTAACCCCGGTTAAACCCAATGGCAGCGTCCGCATTTGTGCAGGCTACAAATGCACTATTAACAAGGTGCTGCAAGGCCATGCATATCCGGTCACGTGCTGGCTTTGCTGGCAGGAGCAAAAAGTTTTGGGAAGCTGGATTTGGCTCAGGCTTATCAGCAGCTTCCCATGGATGCTTTCACAGTGGAGGCCCAAACTATTGTAACGCACAGGGGGGCCTTCCGGGTCAAGTGGCTGCAGTTTGGGATCAGCGTGACCCCAGGGATCTTCCAGAATTTAATGGACTCTCTCTTAAAAGGGATTCCCGGGGTCCAACTGTTCTTCAATGATGTGCTGATCGCCACAGCCACGATATTATACTAGCCATTTGTGATAGGGGAAATATCCTTTAATTCTGCTTCTTTCTCTTCTTTTGATTGCAACCTGAATGTAAAGTGGAGCTACCATTTTTTATCTTTTTTTGTAATATACCTCTTGGGAGATATATTTACTGCACTAGGTATTATGTTTCTATGACTGGGCAAAACTCTGCTGCAGTGTTCCCTCTAAGATGAGTTAGGGTGAGCTATCTTACAGATTTTTAGCCTCCAGCTCACGCATTTTTGTCTTAGCTCAGGAAGGATGACCCCATAGCACACTAATTTATGCAGTAGCTCACAAAGTAGAATTTTTGCTCACAAGACTCTGCGGCTTAGAGGGAACATTGCTCTGCTGTACTAACAAACCAAATATCCCAATAATTTATACCTCATTTTTTTCACAAATGGAAACCTGAAGTGGCTTGCAACATTATTCTCCCATTCAGAACAATGGTCTTTCACTCTGGAAGCATTCTAGTAAAACTAGATGGGTTTTATCTTTTATAAGACAGTCATGATGCAAAAGCAACAGTATCACACCTACCTAGTCCAAAGGCAATAGCACACAGAGCGATAACCTTAGTGCAAGTGAAAAAGTCATTGCCAAGGGAGGATGAGATAGAGACCGTAGTCATGTGCACTCCACTGCACAAGATTGGGAACACTGTGGCTTTTTTATACATACAAGAGCACTGTGACTTGATTGCAAGATCACAATCATTTGCATGTGTGAATGGGTTGGGAAGAGAGAGGCTGGGAGGGGCTGTAGCTCAATGGCAGAGTATCTGCTCTGCATACAGAAGTCTCCAAATTCAATCTCTGGCATCTCCAGTTAAAAAAAATCAGAAAGCAGATGAGAAAGGCCTTTACCCAGTGCTGCAGACCAACTGCATATGTGGGGAAGTGATGTCCTTCATTATCAGTGATTACATAGGCACTGTCCAATAGGGGCCTACAGTTGTCATCATAGCCACAATGCACATTGTGCTTTTGATTGCTAAATTGGAGTCAGGAGCAAAGAAAAAGTTTTTAACTTTTATTGAGGATCAGAGAACATTCCTACAAGGAAAGACTTAAGGAGTTTGGGGCTTTTTGGTTTAGGGAAAAGACAACAAACAGAAATGAAGAGGTTTTCAGAATTATATATGAAGTAGAAAAAATAGCTAAAGAGAGCTAGTGCTCTTTCTCCCATAATACTAGCATTCGTATGCACACAATCATATTAATAAAACTATTATCATTGTAACTAGGAATAAGGCCTGTTGTTAAGAAAAATACAATGGGCTCTAGAAAGCAGCTCTCGGTGAGTGAACCCATGGTGGCCATTTTCTGTAGGGGAGTTGATCTGACTTCAGTTTTCCATCTTCTCCCCTTCTCCCTTCAGCCTCTACTTAGGAAAAGTACAGTCTTACTCCACAGTGTAGACCAAAACAACCAACATCATTCACCTCTCTCCCTTTTAATGTGCACAACAACCCTGTGAGGTAGATTAGGGTGAAAGTCTGTGACTGGTCTGAAATCACTCAGATTCCACAGCAAGAACCTGGGTCTGGCAGATCCTGCTCTGAAGCACGAACTCCCAGGGCTTTCTTTGAGCAGGAATGCACAGGGACACAGTTCCAGCTGGCTTGGTGTCAGGGGCATTTCCTAATATGCAAATAAGTTCCTGGTGAGCTTTTTCAACAAAAAAGCCCTCCTAGCTCCTATGCCACACTGGCTGTCATAGGGGGGCTGCTACTGAACCATAGTAAGCAGCCAGGACTAGAGTAGTCAACCTCCAGGTGGAGCCTGAAGATCTCCTGGTATCACAACTGAACTCCAGACAACACATCTCTCTCCCCCTGGAGAAAATACCTGCTTTGGAGGCTGGACTCTATGGCATTACATTCAGTTGAGGCCTCTCCTCTCCCCTCCCCAAATCCTGCCCTCCTCAAACTCCACCACAAAATCTCTAGGAATTTCCCACCAACTTGGAACTGACAGCCCTAGTAGGACTGGGCCCAATGATACCTTTAGTGATACCTTTCAGACCAACATTCTCTCTCTGATAATGTTGTTGGTCTTAAACACAGGACTCTCTCTCCCCTCCCCCCCTCAATCTTGTCTGCTGCTCCAGGATGCCATTTCCCTCTGTCTCTTGCTGTTTCCCTTCCATAGGAGGAGGGAGAGGAGCCCTCAGCCAATTGAGGGAAGGCTTTCTCTGGCTCTTTTGTTCCTCTCTCCATCAGCCAATCAAGGGAAGGCTTTTTTTTTCCTTGTCTGCCAAGCAGTGACTCAATCCTTATCTGTTCTGGGGCTGGAGTTGCTCTCCACTGAGATTGAGCTACAGGTGGCTCAGCCAATGGGAGAGTATCTGATTCATGGCCAGTACCTCTGGAGAATTATAGGGGAGATGTTTAAATAGCAACATAATTTGTTGCATTGTAAACTTATAGGAAGGCATGATTCACATACTCTATTCCTAGTATTATTGCTTCCTGTATTTCAGGCTCTGAGAGTAAGCCTAGCACAACTTAAGGTCTGATTGTTACTTACCTTAAGCCTTCAGAATCGGGCAGGTTAGAAAGCTAGGGAAAGTGAACACAGTGTTAATGCAGATACTTGATTCTCACCCTCCTATCCAATCTATTGCTCTCATGTATGGTCATGGGAACATATATTTTTCCTTATCTCTTTCCTGGTTGGATGGCTGTGGTTTGTGAAGCAACAAAATAATTTCCCTAAGGAGCAGTCAATACTTTGCTGCAACCTTTATCATCTTTAGCAGGAAAGCATGGTTTTAATTTTTCTGTGTTTGATCTCCTTGGCTTTCAAGACACTGATAGCAATAGGGGATGGTTAAGATCAAATAAAGAGCAAATGTTTTTGTGTGGGTTGGGGGGGAAATCCCCAGCAGAACGTGTTCTTGCAAGTTTTTTCTAGGGGGAATGGCCGAGATAAAAGGCAGATATGAAGACAGAATAGTCAGTAGCCACCCAAATCTGTTCACAGATTCCACATGCTGACTACATTGCAAGAGTAGGGCTGTGGCTCTGTAGTAAAGCACTATTCTGTGTGCACAAGGCTTCAGGTTCAATTCCCACCATCTTCAGTAAAAAGGATCAGAAAGTGGGTGAAGCAAAAACCTTCAGCCAAAGTTAATAGGGTTGCAAGCTTCCAGGTGGGGCCTGGAGATCTCCCACTTTTACAACTCATTTCCAGCTAGCAGTTCCCCTGGAGAAAATGGCTGCTTTGAAGGGTGGATTTTTTGGCACTGTACCATGCTGAGGCCCCTTCACTCACCCCACCCTCTCCTGGATCCATCCCCAAAGTCTCCAAGTATTTTCAAATGCAGACCTGGCAACCAATGTTCCCTCTAAGCTGCAGAGTCTTGTGAGCAAAAATTCTACTTTGTGAGCTACTGGCATTAAAGGTGTGAGCTACTGCATAAATTACTATGCTCTGGGGTCATCCTTCGCGAGCTAAGACAAAAATGTGTGAGCTGGAGGCTAAAAATCTATGAGCTAGCTCATGCTAACTCAGCTTAGAAGGAACACTGCTGGCAACCCTGGCCAGAGACCCTGGAGGGCCACTGCCCATTAGACAGTACCAAGCATGATTATCTGATTGAATATAAGGCAGTTTCATGTGCTCATGTGGTTGGTGGACTCCCAATACACATGACCATAGCATCTGAAAAGGATTCATTTGCTCATCTTCAGAGGCAAAAAAATAAAAATAAAAACCTTATTTAGAGGATTAAATGTCTCAGAGATGGCAGCCTCCAGGTGGGATCTGAGGATCCACTGGAATTACAACTCATCTCCACACTAGAGAGATCAGTTCCCCTCAACAAAATGGATGCTTTGGAGGGTGGGCTGTGTGGCATTGTGCCCTCCTGAGGTTCCTGCCCTCCCCAGGCTCCATTCCCAAATCTCCAGGAGTTTCCCAATCTAAATCTGGCAACCCTCCCCCCTCCCCCCACACCCAACACTGGTGGCCAGGGGGAACCTGGCAACTTGAAAATGTCTTGTCTGTCTGATTTTAATATACAGACTGAAGGTTCTGTCACTCCACCACCCGCTCCACTAGATCCTTCCCTGCAGAGGTAAACACAAAGTCCTGACACCAGGCAGCCTGTTTGCTGGTCTCTGTTAACTCCAGACAGTAGCTTTGTTTATAAACCCTTGATGACTTTTCTTCCAGCTTACTATAATTAAGTACACTCGAGGCAGCTGGTGTAAATTCACTTCTGATTCTGAGTTAGGGATTTATAACAGCCTTTCCCATCCATTGGGTAGAGGTAAACCAGAGTATTAATCAGTGGCAGATCTAAAAGGAGTTCATAATAAGAAACATTTTCTATCTTACCTCCTCGGCATCAAAGTGTTTCTGAGGCCAGCCGTCTTCCAGAGATCTGCTTCCAAACTGAAATGTATAGTACATTTTGTGGCATCTGCTGAAGAGTGATATAAAGAAGAACACAGAATAAAAAATGAAGCCAAATGTGAAAAATGAAACACAACCAAATAGGCAACCCATTTTGGTGCACTGAAAAATGGATGTCTGAGGCTATGTTCCTCTACTGACTGCAAGAAAAAAATGCAGCCGGACTAATGTTATTTGATTATGCTATTAACATAGGGTACCTGACAGTTGGAAACGGAAAGCTGATATAATTTAGTGAATAAAGTACCTGAGCTGAACTGGGAAAACCTTATTTAAGTCCTGTTTGGACATGGGGCAGCCAATTAGGTGGGAGGGGCTTTTAAATATGGAGCACCAATGTGGTGGGAAGGACCTATGATTGACTCTGCCAGCTGCCCATTGAATAGTGCCATGGGATGAAAGTAGGGAAAAAATGATCTCCATAATGGTTATGTCAGGGCTTGTCACCTAATGCTTTGCTGTAGTGGCTCCTAAACAGGCATGCCTGTATTTGTTCTCCAGGAGCATTAAAGGAGCTTGGAATTCCTGAACAATAGACCACCAAGATTCTGGAATCTGCCTGCCAATTGGGCATGCAGTTGTTGGCAACCAATAGGGAGCAGGAAGGCAGTTCTAAGCCTCCAATAGTTTGGGGAGTGGGAGGAGTTTAAGTGTATCTAACCAGGCTGAGACCTGTGTGTGTCAGTGAATGTTGGCTGAAATCGCTAATAAACAGAGCTGATCATTATGTCTGGTGTCCACCCTCCTACTGGACCCAGTATTTAACAGTAATGTTCAAAAGAGATCTCAAGAATCATGAAAGGTCATCAGGTTTCCCATTATTGGACATTCACAAGTGAGTATTTCATCTCATGAACATTATTGTTTCATGTATTACATATCTTCTTTCCTCCAAAGGATATTTTATTTTGTTTAGATATTTAGTTTGGTGTAGTGGTTAAGTGTGTGGACTCTTATCTGGGAGGACTGGGTTTGATTCCCCACTCTTCCACATGCATCTGCTGATGTGAAGTTGAGTCAGTCACAAGTTCTCACAGAGCTGTTCCTCTCAAGAGCAGTTTCTGTCAGATCTCTCTCAGTTCCACCTACCTCACAGGGTGTCTGTTGTAAGGTGGGGAAGGGAAAGGAGATTGTAAACCACTCTGAGACTCCTTTGGGTAGTAAAGGCAGGGTATAAATACAATCTCCTCCTCCATTTCACTTTTCTCCCCAATGGGAACCCAAAGCAGTTTACAACATCATTATCCCCTTCTCAAAACAAGGAATAAATCTGGGTAATCCATTCTTTTTTCTTTCTTTCTTTTTTAAAAAAATCCTCATAACTATCTTGTGATGTAGGCCACAACTGGCTCATAGCCAAGCGCACATTTGAATTCAGGCCTTTTTATTCCAGTTCTAGCACACTGTTCACTAAATAACACATTCAATTTGACCAGAGTCTAAAAGCAAATGTGATTAAGTGCATGAAGTAAACAATACCCCTTACAGTATGCTAGCATTAGATATATTCCTGCATGCCACTGGAAACCCTCAACATCCCAAATCCAAACACAAATCCATTGATTTGTTTGACGGGAACAGTTTTACACTGGTATAGCTTGTCTGACTTTCAAGCTTGGGTTTTTGTTTGTCACTGAAATACTTGATACTGCAGTCTCAGATTGGTCTAGAACTCTCACTTTCCCTCGTTCTATCCTGACTGTCTTTGAGAACTTGCGATTATTAGGCCATAACTTTGATTGACAGAAGTAAAAAAAATTCCTTTTGCAAACATTTCTAACAACCAGTAAGTAGGTATATTTTAGACAACTGTATACCAAATTTTAACTTTGCATTGTGTTGTGAACGTACCTGACAGTTATATAGCTGTGTCAGTCAGTGAACCAAGTAGTCTAGAAATGTATTGCTTATCATTTATTGATTCCTGTGATAAATAGGGAATCCGTGTGAATTTTTGTCTTCATTTCAGTTTGGTGCTGTCTCTGCAAACTAAAGGTGGATCCTTCCCTTGGGCAAAACAGATCATTCATTATTTTGATCAGTCCTGTGCAACTTGTGACCTACCCAGCTAAAATCAGCCCAACAGCCTTGCTAAATCTTCTAGTTTTGTTGTTTGTCTTGGACTGCAATACCAGTGTGTGTGTGGTCAAGCCCCAAGCAGGCCACAATGCATGGTCAGTGAAGCCGTGTTTGACTTGGTGAGTCACAATTAGAGTGGACTTACTTTAGACCTATCTCATCAAATCTGTTATTCTCCTTAATGTATAGATATATGTGACCAGTCAACAGTACAGGAGTTACAACTAGTATAGGGAGCAAGAGTTTTTGTCATTCCAACACTTTAGCATTTTGGGTCAAGGAGGCTCTGACTATATAGCTTAGTCTATCCTTGCTATTATGTGTCCTTCATACAACTTGAAGTTGCTTATATAGAAGAAGATTTAGACAGATCCATGGAGGATAGGTTTATCAACAGGTACCAACCATCTGAAGGGAATTTTCACATTCAGAGGCAGTAGCAAACCTCTGAATCTCAGGGCCAGGAGGCAAAATCAGTGGAAGGCCTTAGCCTCTATGCCCTGTTGTTGGCCGTCAAGAGGAACTGGTTGCCCACTATATGAAACAGGATGCTGGACTAGATGGAATACTGGTTTGATCCAGCAGAGGGAGGGTCTTTAAATCACACAGGGAGGCATATGGCTGCTCCTACCACACTTGCCATGCAATTTGAATCACCAGCAGGGGCAGGCTTCAAGCCATGGTGGATTTTGCCAGTTACTCAGTGCATTTGAAAATGGTCAGAAGTTTATTAGAGATCAATACAGAGCAATGGACCTTCGTGCTACAAAGCCACTACCAAGAATAGAGTAACTTACAAACAGAACCAATAATAAACCAAGCAAAAAGGCGCACAAGCTAAGTCAAGCCCTGTCTGTTAAGTTTCCAGGGTCAGGTGTATAGCATAGAGAGTCTTCTCTGGATGCTCAAGGTCATCTGGCTAAAGCCAGACATTGCCATGGCTACCAGATAAGTTGCAGTTCCACTGCCCAAGTCTTCCTTCTGCACATCTTGTGAAAAGTTACAGCAAACGAAATGCTAAAGTAGGCACAACTGGATACACATTTGAGCAAGATGGAAAGGGAACACACAGTTTGGATTATAAATTCAAATGCAGCACAACCTAATTGTTAGGGAACCAACAATGGAGAGTGAAGGCCAGGGGCTTTATACCACCTTTCTGCCATCACTTGAAGGTTGCCCCCACCCCCGCCAGCAATTAAAATCACATGGGAAGAGTGGCAGGAGCAGCCACACACCTCCCCATGCGATTTAAATACCCTGCTGACCATCTGGTAGGCAGGCTCTTTAAATGGAGGGGGAGGCTGGTGGCTGCTTCTGCTGTCCCTCCTGCATGATCAAGATTGTGCCCAGGAGCAGCCACTGGTCTCCCATGCGAGGGGGGTACTAAGTCCCCCAACTTTTGTTCATGCCACCCCTGGTCTGAAATCCAGGGCCATTAGGAGATTTTCCATCCAGCCACAGTCCCAGAACTGTTTGTTTTTTGGCCAGGCTGCTGAATCATATACCTTCTAGCCTTATAGGGTTACCAGGTCCTCTTGTCACTGTGGCAGAGGGGATTTGTGGGGCCTTCCAGGGTTGGGCAGGGATGTTGTGTGACATCTCCAACATGATAATGTCACCTGGAAGTGATATCACTGCATTGGGGATGTTGAATCGGGGATGCTCTGGGTTGGGTTTTTTGGTAAACTCTTATGGTAAAATTGAGCTTAAACCATAGAGTTTTGCCCCCAAACCAGAACATCCCCATGCAATGTCTCCAGCATGATAATGTCACTTCTGGGTGATGTCATCATGTTGAGGATGTCATATGGTGATGTCCCTGTTTAGGGATGGGGTTTCCCTGCTGGCAAGCTGGTCCAGGGTGGGAAGAAGCCCCCAAAACCAGGGGTCCCCTGCTGGGACCTGGAGGCTGACAACTCTTAAAGCCTTATCCTTGGACAAATGAGAGGAGTACATATATAGTAAAGTGTCTACAAGAGAGGTGCTTTCTCATACTGTGACTTGACTTGTGACATAATTGCCAGTAAGGATGGCCATTTCTGCAGTTACCCCACTTTGGATACAGTGGCAATCAAGAAAATTAAGTGGTAAAAGGATTATATAGGTTGAGTGGAGAGTAACAGCTAATTCAAACTATCAATGAAGGAAAAACCGATATAATACTCTAACATATCACATTTGAAAATACATCTGGGGAAAGATCAACAAAAATATAATGGACTCAACTTTGAAAGAGTCCCAGGATATGGCTGGAAAACTCATGAAACAACAGCTGTACTGACGCTAAACAGGCCTTGATGGGAGGTCTCTTCGGAACTTTATGAACATTGCCTTGAGTTCTGGGATAGAAGAAAGACAGGCAGAATATAAATGTAACGTAATAATAAATCAAGAGAGAACGGTTGTAAATTAATCATATGCTAGTCTCTAATTCCACACAGAGCAGCAATTAATATATAACACATTTGGGAAATATAATGATAGAGGAGAATTCTTTTATTGCTGGTAGCCTTGCTCCGTGGTCACTCACAGATCTCAAGAATGAGCTGTGCATGACACATACTATCTGAAAAAATAATGTATCTTTGGATCTTAACATTTGTTAGGGTTTTTTTGAAAATGTAAAGGGATCAGTTCCTAAGAAGACAGGGCAGCTTTTATATCATAAGAAAATTATAGCTTCAGTCCTGTGTTGGAAAGCCCTTTGGAGGAGGGGGCAGTTTATGACTGAATCAATCAATCAACGTTAACTTGGTGTCTAAAAGTTTGGGACAAGAAAGATTTCTTGATACCTATGGGTAAAAGAGGGTTATAAAATGCCAGTAATGAAGAAAAATGAAAATAGCTTTGAAAAATATTATAATCTTAGTATGTCAAAGGAAGCTCTTCTGCCATATTATAAGGATATGTGATAAAATGTTTCTTTTTCTCTTGGAGATTAGGAGATTTCCCTTATGCCTTTACTGTGTTGATGTAATTAACCTATTTACATTGCTAGTTGTCTGGCTATAATGCCAAGTGCTTGAGGCAACACAATAAGGAGAGCTCCAGTCCATTCCCAGATATCAGTGATGCAGGAGGCAACAGGAATCCCTTCCTCGACCTGCACTGCCAGTGGCTTGGTCCAAGCCGAGTGTATGAGGAATTGCCCAGGGTTTACCTCAGATCTTCCTGTGTCATCATAGGGGGAAGCAAAGTATGTACCTTATTTGGGGTTTACCTGCTGGAAAAGGTATCAAGTTACTAGGCCCTAGGGAACAGATCTCCTCTCCAACCTTACTCAAGCTCCCCTCCCTCCCCCGCCAAGAGGAAGCAGCTCCTTTTCAGAAGCTTCTCTTGGTATGTCATTTCAGTTCTTCTAGATACTAAAGTATGTCATTTTGAATAATAATCAACTATTATTATTTGTAAGAAAGAAAGGCAGCTAATAAATGTCTTAAATAAAATACAGAAGTCTGAAATATCTAATTCAAGCTTGTTAGCAAATAGTTTATGCAGTATACTTAAAAGTGATGAATGGACTACAAACTTAATTGAATTTGGCCTCCTTTGAAAGAAAACCATCCTACTGCCTTTATCTACCACTTCTACCTTGTGGGAAATTCTGACCTCACAGCTCCAGAAGATTCCAAAGAGTTCATTGTTTACATCCCTTTTGTTGCTAAATTATTGCTGAATGCGTTTCATGATCTTGCTGTATTTTATGAGCAATATTGGCTCAGTTTCATTATGGTTATGAACTCTCTTTGTGCTTCTTGTCTTGTTGGAACGTTTTGCATCTTCTTAATGCTTTTTGTAATTAATGTAATAATATAAGATTAACGCTATTTGGAAAGTGTAGTTACCTGTATTCCCCTTTTTCTGTTTTTTTTCTTCCTTTCAGTGTTTTGTTAAATTTGAAATTGTTTGGTTACCAATGAAAACATCAAAATGAAAGATTCTGTATGCCTTGTCAATGGAATGATTTGATACAAAGCAACTATATGAAGGATGGTGATCTGGTTTGATATATAGTCTAATTTGCATCTTGATTCTGTTGCCTAAAATATCACTGATTCATTTTTGTTATAACTTAAATTTTCCTCCTAGCAGTAACTTTTGATTTTAGCAAATAAAGCTAAAATCCTGGATCAGCGGTTTCCTGGATTAGCTGTAAAAAGTTCACATACAAAGTTTTCAGTAAACATGTAAAATCTCCCAAAGGTGAAGAGAGAAAATGAAAGAATTGTATCACTCAAAACTGAAACATCAAAATAAAATGTCAATATAATAAGCATCAAAATAAAATATCCAATATTATATTTCATAAACATTCAGTTTTGAAATTAGTTAGTTAATTTCCTTTAAAATGTACCAGCAGCCACACAGCATCAGAACTAAAGGATGCGTTTGTTCATAGGGATGTGTCTACAACAAGGGTTTTTCAGACATCCTGTAGAAGGTGGATTTTATGAATGTCTACAGCTGCTCTTCCATGTCTCCAGTATGCTTATGATTCATTCCAGGGTTCGAAAGAGTTCATCTAGGAAGACGAAATCTTTGATGTCTAAATTAAAGTTGTGATAACATCAGAGATTAACTGGTATCTTCTAACATGAAAACAAAAGCATAATGAGATGAGAAAAGGCCCTTAGCGTTAAGGTCTTTCTTTGGTCAATAATAATAAGATCTTTCTTTGGTCTAATGTTTATATCTAAAAAGGGCAACACCCTAATTTCCAAGCCTGGCCTGATCTCATCAGAGTTTGGAAGCTAAGCAGGGTCAGCCATAGTTTGTACTTGATTGAGAGACTACCCAGAAAGGCTGGGGCTGCTGTGCAGAGGAAGGTGATTACAAACAATCTTCACATCTCTTGCCTTGGAAACCACATAAGATGGAACTTGATGGGGTCACTACAAGTCATTTTTGATTCAATGGCACACTGTTTAGAAGAAGCAATGAGAGTGGGTTATATTGGAGGAGAAGGTTGGTTAATGCTTATATTAGATGCTGAGCTATGAAATCTTTTAAATCAGCAATGCTAAGAGAATGAACAAAAATTATACTCTGTTTGTTGTTCCTGTTCTGCCTTCTCCATCTCACACATACCTAGAACTTGGAGTCACTTCAGGAATCCAAGGAAGTGTTTCTTTGTGCAATACATAATTAACTAACAGTTGTTTGCCGCAAGGTATGCAACACAGTAGGAGCCCCATGGCATAGGAGCCCTGTGGCATAGAGTGGTAAACTGCAGTACTGCAGTCCAAACTCTGCTCAAGACCTGAGTTTAATCCTGGCGGAAGTTGGGTTCAGGTAGCTGGCTCAAGGGTGACTCAGCCTTCCATCTTTCCAAGGTTGGTAAAATGAGTACTCAGCTTGCTGGGGGGAAAGTGTAGATGGCTGGGGAAGGCAATGGCAAATCACCCTGTAAAAAGTCTGCCATGAAAACGTTGTGATGCGACATCACCCCTGAGTCAGAAGCAACTGGTGCTTGCACAGGGGACTACCTTTATTTTTACCTTTGTAGTGGACCAAGAGTTGGGTTTGAATTGAAGTTCTAATCTCTGCTCAGTCATGAAGCTCAGTGGAAGAGGAAGAGGTTTGATATCACTTTTCTGTCATTCTCATCTAACCTCCTGGGACTATTCTGAAGATAAAATAGCATCCTGTACTCCTTGGATGAAGGGTCAGATCTAAATGTAATTTTAAAAGTATGATATAGGGTTGGCATCTGTCTTAGCTGAAGTTAAGGACATAAGACTGGATGAATTCATGAAGGGTGCATATCTAAAATCTTTAGAAGCCAAGTGTTCATAAGATATTAGAAATAAACACCCAGGAATGACTGATACCTTTACTCTCTCCCCTGGTTAGCTAAAGCAGGATATAGACTGACTTAAATTGTCCTTTGGGCTGATCCATTGCGGCAGGTCATATGTTAAGTTCAGACCAGTGCTCCATCTAGTCCATCAGTGGCCAACCAGTTGCTCAGGAGGACCAAACAAACAGGCCATAGAAGCCAAGACCTTCCCCTTGAAGCTGCCTGTGTATATGGAGGCTCCCTTCAATCACCAGAGCTAGTAGCCATTGATGGACCTCTCTTCTATTTAAAGAAGGTTAATTACTGCTCTTAATTGTGGGAAGAGCTAAAGCAAAAGTTCCAATTTTGCTGTCAGCATGTAGTCTTGTGGCCTTTTCTTACTTTTACTTTGGCCTATTGACATTCCTGCTCCTAAACCACCCCAGGTAAAATTGTGATGCAAAGGACCTAGCTAAACAAGCTCTTTCAATAAGGTAATGTTTGCTCCATTATCTGATAAGAAATCTCCTAGGTGGAAAAGCCTCCATTGTATGCTTGATGGGAGGTTTTCCTTTGCTTATGGTGTGAAGGCTGCTAATCCGACACTAAATTGGTTCTGTGATTAAAATGTGAGGCGAGTAAATAGCTGTTAGGTGTCTGAAAACAATGCCAGCAGCCCAGGGGAATTCTAACCCTGAAGACTACTCTACCTCCAAGAGGCTGATAGAGCCATCTTATTCACACCATAAAAAACCAAGAGGGCTTTGCAGTAACCTGCCTCAAGGGTGGCATTTAATAAGATTGTAAAGATGTTTCCACATATAACACCAAAAATGAGGTTGGTGTTGGCAAGTTTAAATGCTGCTAAAGTGTACAATATTTTTTTTAATCTCTTTTCAGATTCCTGTTCTGCATTGTCAGCATTTAGTGGGTGTTCCAAGAGCATAAGAGTGGTTTAAAGGTGCTTTGGGACATGAATGAAAAGATCCTAAGGGCTGGGTTCAAGATCTGTGGATGGAGAGACTTTGCAGA
Source organism: Heteronotia binoei (assembly GCF_032191835.1). NCBI lineage: Eukaryota > Metazoa > Chordata > Lepidosauria > Squamata > Gekkonidae > Heteronotia > Heteronotia binoei. The sequence continues at coordinate 211,151,766 of NC_083223.1, forward strand.
AACAATCAATATAGCTTTCCTTATTCTTGAGCAATCCTCTGCACCCCTGGAAGGCCACTATTGTGTGTGTGTGTGGGGGGGATCTTTTAGAATAATATGCAACAAGATTGGGAGGGGGCAAGCCAGAAGGGGGAAATTGGCTGAAATCACCACCTTTGTTCTTGCACAAGCTTTAACAAGGCTGAATGCAAACAAATTTTTCCACTCAGTCTTCCTTTAGTCCCCTCCTTACTACAACTTTGTCCACACAGGTCCCGTTACCCCCAATATCGTCTTTTTGTGGTCATAGGGGACACTCATCTCTTTTTCACCAGTGGGAAAACTAGTTCAATCCAACCTTTGGAATTAAGGAAGACTGAATGGAAAAATTTGTTTGCATTCAGCCTTCTTAAAGCTTGTGCAAGAACAAAGGTGGTGATGGAGAGTCATGGAATAAAAGGACAGGTCCTCTTGTGGATCAAAAACTGGCTAATTAATAGGAAGCAGAGAGTGAGTATAAATGGGCAGTCTTTGCAGTGGAGGACGGTAAGCAGTGGGGTGCCTCAGGACTCAGTACTGTGTCCCATGCTCTTTAACTTGTTCATAAATGATTTGGAGTTGGGCGTAAGCAGTGAAATGGCCAAGTTTGCAGATGACACTAAATTGTTCAGGGTGGTGAGAACCAGAGAGGATTGTGAGGCACTCCAAAGGCATCTGTTGAGGCTGGGTGAGTGGGTGTCAACGTGGCAGATGAGGTTCAATGTGACCAAGTGCAAAGTAATGCACATTACGGCCAAGAATCCCAGCTACAAATACAAGTTGATGGGGTGTGAACTGGCAGACTGACCAAGAGAGAGATCTTGGGGTCGTGGTAGATAACTCACTGAAAATGTCAAGACAGTGTGCGATTGCAATAAAAAAAGCCAATGCTATACTGGGAAATATTAGGAAGAAAATTGAAAACAAATCAGCCAATATTATAATGCCCCTGTATAAATCGATGGTGCGGTCTCATTTGGAATACTGTGTACAATTCTGGTCACAGCACCTCAAAAAGGATATTATAGCATTGGAAAAAGTCCAGAAAAGGGCAACTAGAATGATTAAAGGTTGGAACACTTTCCCTATGAAGAAAGGTTGAAACGCTTGGGGCTCTTTAGCTTGGAGAAACGTCAACTGCGGGGTGACATGATAGAGGTTTACAAGATTATGCATGGCATGGAGAAAGTAGAGAAAGAAGTACTTTTCTCCCTTTCTCACAATACAAGAACTCATGGGCATTCAATGAAATTGCTGAGCAGTCAGGTTAGAATGGATAAAAGGAAGTACTTCTTCACCCAAAGGGTGATTAACATGTGGAATTCACTGCCACAGGAGGTGGCGGCTACAAGCATAGCCAGCTTCAAGAGGGGGTTAGATAAAAATATGGAGCAGAGGTCCATCAGTGGCTATTAGCCACAGTGTGTGTGCGTGTGTATAAATATAATTTTTTTGGCCACTGTGTGCTTCTTTGGTGTTCCTTTTCATCTGCAGAAGTACTGAACTGTGATTTTGATACATCCCCCATCAACAGTTGCTTTTCAGCAGGCTCCCCATTCAAAAGCTTGCAGCCTTAATTATTTAGTCATTACTACCATCAAGAGCCAGCATGGTGTAGTGATAAGAGTGTTGGACTAGAATCTGAGAGGCCTGGGTCTGAATCCCTCCCCCCCCCATGGGGGCTTGCTGGGTGACTTTGAGTCTGTCATATGCTCACAGTGCATTTGCTTGTAAGAAAGAGCCAATGTGTATCCACTTTACAAATGAAATTGGGGACCAGTACTTGGATAAAGGTGGGTTCAAATAACACATTCAGAAGAATAGAAGACTTGGCGCAGAGTGTTAAAGCTGCAGTACTGCAATCCTAAACTCTGCTCACAACCTGAGTTCAATCCCCGTGGAAGGTGGGTTTTCAGGTAACTGACTTGAGGTTGACTCAGCCTTCCATCCTTCCAAGGTTGGTAAAATGAGTACCCAGCTTGCTGGGGGGAAAGCGTAGATGACTGGGGAAGGCAATGGCAAACCATCCTGTAAAAGTCTGCTGTGAAAACGTTGTGAAAGCAACATCGCCCCAGAGTTGGAAACAACTGGTGCTTGCACAGGGGACCTTTCCTTTTCCTTTCTCTACCCTAAGGAGTTTCTAAGTGGCCTACAATTGTCTTTCCCTTCCTGTCCCACAGCAGTCACCTTGTGAGGTAGGTGGGGCTGAGAGTTCTGAGAAAACTGTGACTGGCCCAAGGTCACTTAGCAGGCTTCAAGTGGAGGAGAGTGGGGAATCAAGCTCAATTCTCCAGATTAAAGTCCAGCACTCTTAGCCACTATACCATACTACCTCTCAGTTCAGCTGTAATTAATTAATTATCATATGGCAGTGTGTGTAGTATAGCCAGGAGATCCTAAGATTGTCTGGCAGCCAGAAGTTCTCTTTTAGCATTATGCACCACTATGTGGCAAGCTAGACAAGAGAGGCAAGAGAGGTTTCAGAGGTGGTTTGCCATTCAGCTGTATATGTGTTGAACATAATATGAGAACAAAGTTTGAGTCTAGTGGCACCTTTAAGACCACTGAACTTAAACTTTGTTCCACTGTTTCAGAGTAACATCACTACCCACCTGAATGTAACATCAGCATATAAATAAAGAAAAACCAAGTGTATCCTGTACACAGATCGTATGTGCTGTCAGGGCCAGCTTGCCCACTAAGCCAACTAGATGGTTGCCTAGGGCGCTGGCAAGGTGGGGGTGCTGAATTTAGCCTTCTCCTCTAGGCAAACACCTAGTTTGCCCACTCCCCAGCCTCCTCCTCCCTCCCTTCCCCACCTCAGGTCTATTTCAATGCCTGAAAGGGCGATTGAGCACCACTCCCGGGCTATCTAAAGGCCCCCCCCGGTCAATCAGCTGATTAGTGGGTAAAACCGCCCTGCGTGCTCAATCAGCGCCAGGACAGGCCAGCAGCAGCACAAAAGAATCTTGTCCTGAAAGGGTGCCGCTGCTGACTCCTCCCCACTTCCTCCAGGCTGCCTTTAAATAGCCCAGGAGCGGTGCTCGATTGCCCTTCCAGGCATTGAAATAGAACTGGGGTGGGGAAGGCAGGGAGGAGGAGGCATGGGGGGGGTACAGCACTGCAGGGGACAGGTGCAGGGGGGCGGTGCCATGGGGGATGCTGTGGAGGGGGGCGGCAGGCCACCAGTCTGCCTAGGGCGCCATGTGCCCTCGGGCCGGTGCTGTGTGCTGTCACTGTTACTTGTACTATTTTAGTCATACCTACATCACAATATACAAGTGTGATAAACAGACCTAGTGATGATTAATGCACTACATCTTCTTGAAGCTATGTTGTCTGAAGGAGCTATAGCTCTGTTATTATAATGGGATGATATAAACAATGGTCTTGTCAGGCAACTTTGATCTGATTTGAATGACAACAATAAGAAAATGAATAATAATAACTGAAAATAATTACAGGGGTCCCTGAGTTTATTGTCCCTATAGGCACTTTTGGAATTTTGAGAACAAGTAGTAGGTACTAGCACAAAACAAGGCCACCACAGAGGTGAGCCAAGCACTAGAGGAGGGCAGGGCCAGTCATGATAGGCTGGAAGGTTCCATCCATACCAAGTGTTCTCCTACAACAAAGTCAGCTGATCCTGAATGAGGGCTCGCTGCAGATGTGAAGGTGGTGCCTTCTTGGCTGTTCTGAAGCTCCTCTGAATGTGAAAGAAACTGGATTTGGTTCTTTGTTTTGGGAAGAGATGCTGATCAGTTTCAGTTTCTAAAGAAAGGGAAGAGTTTATTCCCCATGGAGCCAGAAAGAGAGAGAGAGAGAGAGAGAGTTCCAAGCCCAGAAATATAAGAAAAGCTGCGTCTATGGCCAAACAGAAGGTGCACACAGCTGTGACACACCTGCTTGAGATGAGTTCTGTGTTCTGCTAGTCAGTCAGCTGGTAGGGAGCAGAGCAAAGGTGCCTTCTCTCCTATTGCATTAGAAACCCTGTGGATTTAATCCAAGAAGCAAGCAGGCACCAGGAAACAAACCTGTGGGCACCTTGCCACTCATGGGCACTATATGGGGCAACCATGTGTTTAATTATAATTAGACGTGTCACATCGGTAATATACCAAATATCAAAACCTATCATTAAGAGAGAAACTTTGGAACAAAAACCCATTAAAAAACATCATCACCAGAAGCTTATCTGCACATTAGATCTTGACAGAGTTAAGTCAATGGCATGCAAATATTGCAAAAATACAATTTTAAAAACCTGCCCCTTAAGAGTTTTTCTGTGGGTGGGCCTGGCTTACCCTTATTACATTTCACTGCCACAGTAATTACTAACCCTATCAGTTACTACTCAGGAGGAAGCTACTAGAGCCATTGTCAGCTCACCATCCCCATGTAATTTGAAACAGCCATGAGGAAGGAGGTGGAGTTTCTACATGGATCAGGACCATGGCACACAGCAACACACTTAACCTTTTCCCATTGTTTTTCTTTTCCCTGTAGAATTGCTATTACTTCTAATACCTCTAAGGGGGGGGGGGAGACTGACAACCTGTCTTTTCCTCTACAGAAGCTAATAGTAGCTGGGGGGAGGGGAGCATCACATGGAAAAAGGTTAGGCACCTCACATGGAGTCTACTATGAGGAGTTTGAAAGTTAGGGTCCTTGAGCACTTATCGAGAGTTAGACTTCAGGTCCAGAATAACCCAGTTGTGGGACATTGTATGGAGAAGCAACATGACCCTAAGGATATTCAATGTACTGTTGTTTATTGGGTTAATAAAGGTAAAAGTAGTCCCCTGTACAAGCACCAGTCGTTTTCGACACTGGGGTGACGTTGCTTTCACAACGTTTTCACAGCAGACTTTTTACGGGGTAGTTTGCCATTGCCTTCCCCAGTCATCTACACTTTCCCCCCAGCAAGCTGGGTACTCATTTTACTGACCTCGGAAGGATGGAAGGCTGAGTCAACCTTGAGCCAGCTACCTGAACCAGCTTTCGCTGGGATCGAACTCAGGTCGTGAGCAGAGGGCTCTGACGGCAGTACTGCAGCTATACTACTCTGCTTCACGGTGCTCTAATAGTCACCCTTATAACATTGACGACTTACTACTTCTGAAGGAATCATTCTTTATACATAATGTAGGTTTGGAACACTGGCACCTCAAGGTTTAAATGGCACTCTGGATTTGAGCCCCTTCTTATAAAATTGTCTCAAGGTTATTTGTTGTAGTTATTACTCTCATCTGATATGTTGTAATTCTATGTAGAAGCTTGTAATGTTGTTTAGTAAAAATGGAGCATTGTAGCTTTAAGAATGTATCATTGGAATAATAGTTGTTGATGTTGTAACCATTTATCTAGAGCTTGCCTTTCTAGTCACTTTGAGAACCAGACTGCCAACATTAGTGTGTGACTTTTGCAACAAGGAAGTGTGAGCAGTGGGTGAGTTCTATGATCTTTAAGTATGTATATGGTGTGTGCATGAATGAGATACTGTAAGTGATTTTTGTTTTATAGTTCCATATTCAATAAGGTGATGGGAAGAAGAGACACAATCTTGAAACATGCTGAATAATTAGCCTAGGGTGCATGTTATCACAACTTTATCTGCACAACCTGTGAAGAAATTCTCCTGGCAGGATGCAAAGCCTGTTCTAGTTGCATTTATTCAGTACAAGCTCCTGAGGAATTTTCCTTGACTGGATAACCAGCTTATTCTACAGGACCAGAGACTTTGAAATGGACTAAGGTGGAGTTGCAGTTTTGCAAATCATTACATGCGTGCACTGATTGAGTATGTTATTTGATGGATATATTCAGTATTGAAGCAACAGTGGTGCATTATATATAGTAATTGTTACATGGTGTTTACTGTGTACTGTGGTTTCTTGTTTTTTCTAGACCAGGGGTCCTCAAACTTTTTAAATAGGGGGCCAGTTCACTGTCCCTCAGACTGTTGGAGGGTCGGACTATAGTAACTGTACAAGGCTGCGGGCCGTCGGTTCTCCGTCTTCTGCATCTCTCTCCCTTCCCCACACCACACACCCTGGCCTGGGAACTCACCTCACCTCAGTATCGCCTCAAACTCTGCCTCCACCGCCTCAGCCCAGTGCCGGAAGTGTGCGTTGCTAACGCGAGTTTAGGTCGAACGTCACTTCCGGTCTGATTTTGCCATAACCCAGCGGGCCGCATAAACGTCCTCAGCGGGCCACATCTGGCCCGCGGGCCGTAGTTTGAGGACCCCTGTTCTAGACCATCCAGTGGAGGCCTGGAAGTACAACAGATCTCCAAATGACAGAGATCAGTTCCTCTGGACAAAATGGCAACTTCAGAGTGTATGTTCTTTGGAAACACACTCCTGCTGAGGTCCCTCTTGTTCTTGCCTTCCCCAGGTACCACTCCCAAAGTTCCAGGAACTTCCCAAGCTGGAGACCTATAGGGGCTGCAGTAGGAGCAGTCAAATGCCATAGGGGAAGTCAAACTCCATAGACTTTACTTAAGATGTGACGGAACCGGCCCGATTCTGCCTTCAGACCCGGTCCCGTCAGCTCCCTATTGAGTCGCCAACTCCTGGAGGGAGCTATTTCTCCTCCTGCCCCTTGGGCTCGCTGCCACCACCTGCTCAGTCTAGGGGTTCAGATTGAGAGGAACAGGACTCCCAATCCCCCTCTCCAGCTGTGAGGCCAGGCCTCAAGGTCCTCTGCCACCCTGCACTTGGGTTTCACAGAGACCTCAGCGCTTCTTTGGGGCACCCCTGGAGGATTGGCACCTTATCCAACTGCGTGCCTTCCCCCCTTCCCCGGGGCCCCCTTCTCAAAAACAGCGTGGTCTAAAGCGGTTTGGGGATCTATGTGGTACAGAGTTTGACTGCCAGCATTTTAAACAAAAAAAACCATTTATTTAAAAGAGAAAAGGATAGGGAAAGAAAAACAAAACAAAAACAGTTGCATCTACAAAATTAGCACAGCACAGCATAACAAAGAAAAGTTGATTATAAACGCGTCCTGCTGGCCCTGATCTAAACTTGCCCTGTCTTGTGAATTACTTACTTAGTCTGCCTGCCTGGGCCCTCCCAGGCAGGAGCCTCCATTGCTCACCACATGCTCGCTCGAGCCCCAGTTCAAATCTGCCTTCTCTTACTGCCTAACACATGCAAGGAACAACAGCACTTCCTGCCTCTCTAGGAGATTTTCCCCCTAGCGTTGTTGGTTTGGCTCTGGAAGGGAGGGGGGGTGAGGGGAAGGCTACAAAGCCTGCTGAGGGATTTACTGACCCCTGCCAAATGAAGCACCACCACTGACTAAAATGGCGTTTCTCCACATAAGATAACATACATCATAAAATTGTCTAAATGCCATCCAAAATTGGAAAAGGAAACAGTTGACTGATGGAGTCTGGGCCCATTGTTGGGATCTGAAGTGAACAATAAGGAAAATAGGTTTAGTGTGGGTGAAAAGTATGTCCTCAGGGAATTAATTGTAGAGCAGCATTATTTTATAGGACAATGACACAGAAGGATATAAGAAAATGTATACAGAAAGTGTGTGTCAGTGAAGCTGAGAGCAATACTATTAGGAGCTTAGACTTTGTCCAGAGGCTAAACGCTTAGCAACAGCAGTAGTGAAGATGACACTGGGGGAGGATCAATCATAGACAATGACAGTGACTCTTCAGCTAACCATGGTTACCTGAAGAAGGCAATGGTAAATTACTTCTGATCGCTCTTACCTAAAAAATGCTATGATGATGGTTAAAGAAGAAAGTGCCAAAGTAGGATTAAAAAGGTAAAGGTAGTCCCCTGTGCAAGCACCAGTCATTTTCGACTCTGGGGTGACGTTGCTTTCACAACGTTTTCATGGCAGACTTTTTACAGGGTGGTTTGCCATCGCCTTTCCCAGTCATCTACACTTCCCCCACCCCCACCCACCCTCACAGCAAGCTGGGTACTCATTTTACTGACCTCGGAAGGATGGAAGGCTGAGTCAACCTGGAACCAGCTACCTGAACCCAGCTTCCGCTGAGATCAAACTCAGGTCGTGAGCTGAGGGCTCCGACTGCAGTATTGCAGCTTTACCACTCTGTGCCACGGGGCTTTAAAGTAGGATTACAGTTGAATAAAAACAATGACAGCTGGGGAATTACATAACTTTAAGACTGATGATGAAGAAATCAAGATTGTTGAAGATTTTCTATCCCTTGGCTCCATCATCATCAACCAAAAGGGAGACTGCGCCCAAGAAATCAGAAGCAGACTAAGACTGGGAAAGGCAGCCATGAAGGAGCTAGATGTGTCACTGGTGACCAAGATCAAGATCATAGTACTTCCTATTTCTATTTATGGGTGTGAAAATTGGACAACAAAGAAAACTGACAGGAAGAAAGTTGATTCATTTGAAAAACCATGGGCAACCAAAAAGACAAATAAATGGGTTCTAGACAAAATCAAGCCTGAACTCTCCCTTGAAGCTAAAATAACTAAACTGAGGTGATCGTACTTTGGTCACATTATGAGACAAGTCACTGGAAAAATTGAAGGAGCAGGAGAAGAGGAAGACCCAACATGAGATGGATTGAATCAATCAAGGAAGCTTACAGTTTGTAAGACCTTAGCAAGGCTATTAACAATAGGACATTTTGCAGGTCATTTTGGAAGTGACTCAGTGGTACTTAACATATCCACACACATGTACCGAAGGATGTAGCTCTGAGTGCATTAGCAGACTCCTTAACATATACCTGGAACCATTTGCTGACTGCTCCCCATGGGACTTCTCAAATAACTCTGGTATATTTGTGAATATTAATAACACAACCAGTTGGCCAGCTCTTATCATAATAGCCTTTCTCTGTCATCATCCTTTCCTCCCTGAGGTGTTATGGTGAGTTGGCACACATGCTGCTCCTGAAACAGCTTTCAAGCCCAGCACATGTATGTGAAGAAGGCCCCTCTTGCATTTACGTCGATTTTCCTGATGCATTTTTCCATGTATATCTATTAGCTATCTCACTGTAATTTCTTGTATGGAGTATCTTCCATCCTACCGGTATGGTGGTGGTCACACTACCTCTCTGAAGAAGCTAGGAAGCTTTGAAGTACTGTTTCTATGGATTTGTTTCTAGTGTGCAGAAGAAAACTACAGCCTATATACTGCTTGAATCCAAGGCTGTTACAAAAAGTGCTTAACCCCCACCCCACAGCCTGTTTTTAGGATATTTTCAGCAGCAATCAAGTACCAGTAGGTGGCACTATGGTAGCTAGTCATTTGGCTTTTCACTGTATGAAATCTCATGGGCCAATTCTGCATGCATGCATAAGCACATGCCTGTGAAAGAGAGGGGTGAGGACAAAGGTTGTAGTCAACCACTGTGAGGTGTGCAGACTATGTTCCAGGGCACTGAATGCATTATTAAGCCCTCACACAGTTCTAGTGAGACCTCTTTATTGCTAATGTATTTTCACTCTGATTTGCTTGTTTTCAGCCTGTGCTTTTAGCATTTGGCTTCAGAGCCAAACATCCACAAGTATTTCACATTGAAATCTCATTAAAAGTCATTGGAATGGAGCTGGCGGCTGCTTCTCTCTGCTAATGTGCAGAGAAGCACTTGTATCATGAGTGACTAACCATGGGTCTCAGGGTGAATGATAATTTATCACTTGGTTGAAAAGCAAATAACTGTAAATGTGGGTGAGGAAGAATCCTGCACATTCTTCTGAGGGTTTGCATAGGTATCATCTAAAACCTTTATGTCTGCTCAATTAATAGATAGCATGTTGAGTCTATGAGTAATTCATAAGAAATACAACTTAAGGGACTTGAATTTATTAAAGTTTTAGAAAGGCTGGGGTGGGGGAGAGAACCCAGAGGTTGTTGGATGGAATTGCATGTTCTTCTTTCAGACTCACTCTACAAGTTATCTATCAAATTTCCACGCTCTTTTAATTACCGTTTCATGGTTTACATGCCATCCAATTAAAATAATATTACATTTAATTCAGGATCTTATTTTTGATGGGAGTTCAGTTTCACTTTGTCACAAGAAATTAATTGTGATTTTGATAACTGTTCAAATAGAGAACTACGGTAATCAGAAAAGTTAGCTGGGAAGTTTTCTGGTGATATGTATATCTATATTATATTCATAAATAAATGCAATACAAATATCATATTTTATACTGATAGCTCAATTTATAACCATAACCACCTAGCTAATTTTCTACCTGTCAAATGTGTATGCCTAAATTAGAATTTGGCCTAAATGTTCATATATGTTTATACACGTTAAAAAATGTTGATACAAGTATTTTATAGTAATAAAGAAGGCTGATCTGAATGGCCCAGGCAAGCCTGATCTCGTTAAATCTCAGAAGATGGCTTTTCCCTGGTTAGTATTTGGATGGCAGCAGGGCTTTTTTTGAGCCAGAATGCACCAGAACACTATTGGCTGGCTTGGTCAGGTTTCCGGCTCAAAAATAGCCCTGGAAGAAAGCCATGGGCTCAGCCATGCTGTCATGGCTACTTCCCTGGATCCCAGCTCACTGGCTGGGCTTGGGGGGCCGAGCCGTGCTGGAGGAGGGCTGATCCTGGGGGAATGCATAATACAGACATGGATGATAGAGAGCAATGGGGAGTAAGCAGCTGGTGGGCTAGCTGACTGGTGAGTCCATGGAATGCAGATGCCCACACCCCTGGGTCTAAGTAGGTTCCTTGTAGGGTATTTTATTAGTGGGTGTGGGGGACTCAGCCTTGGCCAGGAAAATTTCTTTTCATTTGCCATTGCACTTGTTGCAGCCAGCAGGTGAGCCTAGCAGCATTCCTCTGCTAGACAACTTCCACCTCAGGCTGCCCAAGGGCTCTTTTCTCTGCTTAGGCAGAATCCTGAAACTGCAGCTGTATGGCGCGCTTTAGCTTCCCGAGCCCAGAGAGGATCCTGTGGTGGGCTGTGAAGAAAAATCCGGTGGGTTTGGGGGAGTGATCAGTCTTTTGCCTTCGATTTAAGTTTGCCTCTATCTCCTGCCCCCTTCCTGCTCAATTCCCCCCTTTGCTGAGAGCGCTGGTGATTCCCCTGTCAGAGTTTCTCGCAAGCAGCCCCATTGAGCTGCATTAGAAAGAAGGCATTGTTGCTGGGGGCAGCTTGGCTGAAGTCCAGCCCCTCCATTGGGGTCTGGGGCACTGTGCCTCACAGAGAGGATGGGAGCTTTTATGGTTTCTCTGCAGTATATCCTCTTACATATGTTTGTTTCATGCAGTTCCTCTCTTCCAAGAAAACAATATATGTTTACAGGTTTCTAAAAGAAAGCAAAGCCAGCACCATCCTACAGTACCAGAATCTTAATGGAATACACACTGAGTTACAAGTAAACCCCACTGATGTACGTGAAATGCACTCCAAAGCCATCCTGAGCATTTTCCCCTCTTCGAAAAAAGTCTAATTGACGTGAACTGTTTGTGTAAGGCTGAACATCCTTCATTGGAAGCAAGATCAGTGGAAAGCAATGGGACAGCCACTTAAAAATATTTAGAATTGGGACACATGGAAGAGCCTCTCTCTTCCTCCTCTTGCAGAACTATTGAGCACTGAAAGGTGGCTAGACAAGTCAATGGAAAGTTCCTGTAGGATGGCTGGTCCTAAGGGAAGGAAAGGGCCAGGTACCACATGGTTATTGCTCCAGTGTAGTGGGAAAATATGCATAGTGTGTGAACAATGCCATGTGCTTACTGTATGTGTTCAAAGCATGCACTTCCTATGGCAGGAGCCCAGGACATCCCTTCAGTATTATTCTCTGCCATTGGCTCATGAAAAGTGGCAACAGCAAGAGATGCCAATGAGAAGTCTTCATTTATTACCTCTGTGGGAGCCACTGGCCATCAGCTCATACATTCCTTGTTGTAGACTGGCCAGCCTACACTTTCGTCACTGGCCAGTTCACACTTTCCAGTCAGGTTCTGATGCCTAGTATAATTATTTTATAGTGCAATGATATTGTTAGCTGGCTGCTGCCATAAAATAAGGATGTAGCTAGAAAACTATGTTGGATTAAAGCCTCCAGCTCACCCCCTAACCTTGGCCATTCTTCCACAATCACCCTAGCCTACCTTCTTGTTGTTAACCATTCAGTTGTGTCCGACTCTTGGCAATGCCATGGGGCAGCTCTCTCCAAGTTTTTTGATCTTGTGCTGTTTCTTTAAGTTGTTCCATGCTCAGGTTGGTCTTTTATGGCAGGGGTGGCCAACGGTAGCTCTCCAGATGTTTTTTGCCTACAACTCCCATCAGCCCCAGCCATTGGCCATGCTGACTGGGGCTGATGGGAGTTGTAGGCAAAAAACATCTGGAGAGCTACCGTTGGCCACCCCTGTTTTATGGTGTCTAGCCACCATGTTCTTTGGCGGCCTGGTTTCCTTTTGCCACTAACCTATCCAAGCATAATTGCTTTACCTAGTGAGCTCTTCCTCATGACATGGCCGAAATCACAGTCGCAGTTTTGTGATTTTTCCTGGTTTTATGCAGTCTAATGCTTGCTTGTTCGTCACCTTTGCTGTCCAAGGGATGCACAGGAGCCTTCTCCAGGTTATTTTGAAAGTGGGTGAGATAAAATGCCATGATTTCGATTAAGCTCTTTTTCTTTCATGCGAGTGAGAGCTGTCTTTCCCCTCCTCTAAAGGGCTCAGGCGGCTGTGTCGGGGGCTTGGGTCTCGGGGAGGAAGGCACGCTAAAATGGGCTGCCATTGGAAGAGAATTTGAAGCAGATCTTGGCTCCCCGCAGCAGGGATTTGTTGGCGAGTGACCCAAGAGCTCTATCTGTGCTGGGAACCCCCTGCCCTGTCTTGGCCAGGTCTTGCTCGGAGGGCGCCGTTCCTTCTTCCCGCTCGCCAGTCCTGCCTGGCGTGTCAATTTCGTCCTGGCCTCCTTTGCGCGCGCGACTTGAATGGGCCCGGCCCTTCCCTCAACCTTGGGGGCGGCTTGAATGGCAGCTCTCGGCTCCCCCCGCCCTCTGCCTCGCCGCTGACGCGCCCTCCCTTTGTGTCGCTTCTGGGGGCTAATTGTGTTTGTTAATTAGTTGCTAACAGCAGCGTAATGCGGCCCTTGATGGATAAGCACGCCTTCTGCACTCAGCCCTGCAATTCGCAGCTCCAGTGGGGCCGGGGCGACCCCATGCAGAGCTCAGGCGTTGTAGATTTAGGCTGGAGGGGTATACGCAACGCACTCGCCTCAGCGGCACCTTTCCTTTCTCATTTCCTAGTCACAACACAGAGCCACCGGAGGGGGGGCGGGGAGAAGAAGAAAAACGAATCAAGTTTGATATGCCTTATAACGGGGGGGATGTCGAGGTTTCTCATCGATTTGCAGTATTATTGTGGGTGCTTAGAATCGATGCCCTTTCTAGAGAGAATCGTAGGTCCATCATCCCTTCTCTATCACAGAACTCCTTTGACCGCACAAAGACTGCCCACTCGAACCAGGGCTCCCTTGAGTCTGGATGGGTCGTGTCTGTGCGCGTTTAGGACCACCCAAACTATCGATAAGATTAATTCGTTGGTGTTGAGTGGGAATGTAAAATGCGACCATCTCTGCCCCCTGCCAGTTCAGCTGTCTTTTGCATATCTTGTTCTAAGAAAGATCCCCTTTCCCAGAGATTCCCGATTCGGATAATTGGTGGGGGAGGAGAGGGGGCCTCATTAAAACAGCCTTAAAATACCCACCCGCCTACCCAAACTGAGGAGCTCGACGCTGAGGACGCCGAAGGTCCCTCGGTTGAATTTCGTGGATCCTTTCGATGTTGTGTGTTTGGAATATCTTTGCGCTTACTAATTTGAATGCTTATTTCCCCCACCCTCTCCGAACGACTCCAGGGAGAGTTATCCTCTATTCACATATAACAAAGAGTCATGTAATGCCTTAGAGCTAACGGCTTACCAGTACAATCCTAAAAGCACTTTCCTGGGAATAAGCCTTACGGAGTAGATCTGAGTAGGCTGGCTCGCTTTTTTCTGCTGTAAGCGTTGCTGAGCCATTTCACCAGATGCACTATTACGGGTGGAATGCTCTTACAAATATCTGCTAGGAGTTTGATGGCACTGAACCCAGACGACTTTTTAAAAAAATGGCTTCGTGACAATCAAGAATCTGTGTAGCCCGAGCGGATGAACGTCCACTCGTGAGCACTAAGTCCCAGTGTGGTTTACTACTCTCATGCAGCTCGACAACCTGCAATGGGAGCCGCTGTGATGAAGTGCGTGGAATGGCTCGCCAGTTACAGCTAAGGCAGCTTCATTAAAGCGGCCCTCAAATGCCTGCCTACCTTCCTGTACGGAGTTGTCGGATATGAATGTGAGAGCGAAGACACGTTACTGCTAAGACTGTCTGACATAAGCGATTGATTGGCAGCCCTTGCCATGCCTGCTAAAAGGCACATCCGCGAAATAAATGCCCAACGAAAAAAATAAGTTGGACCCTATTTAGTGCAATACATTTTCCAAATAAATTGAAAAGCTGTTTAGAAGAGCTATAAATCACATTTTTGACAAAGGGTGTGTGTGTGAATGTGACGATCATATTCCTTTTAGTTGATATTTTGGGGGAGTCTGGAAATAAATATGAGAAAAAGAGGCGACCTTCTTTCCTCTCTGCATCCATCCTTCCTTTCTGTCCTAGTCACTTGTAAGTCTTTCCTCCCATCGGTATTTGGACGTGGGTGCTGTCCCACTCCCCCTCGCCCGCCCCTTCTCTCCAACAGACTTTTTGTATGGGACTGACGGGGTTTCTCTCAATGCTAGAAACGTGGGTAAGCAAAGACACACCCACCACACAAAAACTGCCCAAATCCTGAGCGAGGACGTTTGCCAGGCCAGCACGAGTCTTCCGAGAATCACAGGTTTGAAAGGAAACAGGAGGTCATCTAGCCTAATCCCTCCCCAAAGGCAAAAACACCCACACACCCCCCCCTTTAGAATGACATCCTCCGAGCCAGCGTCCTAGTGTCTAGAGGGTGGAGGCGAGGGAGACTGAACGTATTTCTCCCTCCCTTTTACATCTTCCTGCCCTCCAAGGTTTCCATAACTGCCTCTATTTATTTATTTATTTCGCGGAGAAAGGGATCAAGAGCATCACACAACACGCACCCACCCTGCCACCCGCCACCGCCTTCCCAGCGACGTTCCATCTCGCAAGAAGGGCTCCTTTCATACCGTCCCATTCACCACTGTCCTCTCGCCTACACCGTTATCAAGTGCGTTGCCGCCTATCCAACTGGAGCAGCAGCGGACTCTGGGAGTTGTAGTCTCCGCTACCATAGATGCTTCGTTGCCAGCGGCAAGAAGAAGACTACGCTTCCCAGCTCCCCCCCGCTGCGGGTCTCCCAGTTCCACTGGCAAGCGCGAGCAGTCAATCAGGTGGCGTCACAATGTGTGTAGAGCGCTCGGAGAGTCTAATCCCCCCCGCTCTCCTTTCCCTCCACGCAGGGGTGCAGCTAATAATAAGCGCTCGAGGGGGGGCGCGTTATAAAGACTGGGCGGGAGGCAAGTGTCATGCGGGAGGCTCGACTGGCCGAGGAGCAGCGCCGAAGCTTCGCAGCCTGAAGAGGCGTTTCTTTTTGAAAAATATCTCGGGATCTTTGCCATTGCTGCTGATCTGGAATGCTGCAGGAGAGATCGCAGCCAAGCTGATCCAGAGCAGCGAAAGCGGGGGACGCGCAAAGCCGGAGGGCGATGAAGCGCCGAAAGCTGGCCGTGGCAGCCGGCTTCTGCCTCTCCTTCTTGCTGGGCACTTTGCTGAACGTCTTGTTCATCCCGGCCTTTGATCCGCAGCAGCAGCAGCAGCAGCAACGGCGGGCGTCACGCACTCGCTGGCGGGCTCGCCTTCGGACGTGCCGGGGGAGGCTGAGCGCAGGAGCGGCAGCCCTCGCTGGG
The DNA here is from genome assembly GCF_032191835.1 of Heteronotia binoei. Taxonomy (NCBI): domain Eukaryota; kingdom Metazoa; phylum Chordata; class Lepidosauria; order Squamata; family Gekkonidae; genus Heteronotia; species Heteronotia binoei. The sequence continues at coordinate 211,167,695 of NC_083223.1, forward strand.
ACTTGGCGCAGCAGATCCGGGAGCGCTACGAGGAGGTGCTGCGGTACCAGCGGCGGCAGCAGCAGCAGCATCGGGCGGCGGCGGCGGCGGCGGCTCCTGGGGCCAGGCTGCTGATGAGACCCCTGGAGCGGCGGCTGATGGATCTGGCTCCTCGGCGGCTCACCGCGTCCTCCTCTTTCTCGGAGCGGAGGCCGGCCAACCCGAAAGCGCCTCCGGCCGCCCGGAGCACCCCCAGCCCCAGGGAGCCCAGCGTCAAGCTGGAGGTCTCTCTCAGCCCGCGCCGGCTGGGCTGCCGGGACATCAGCAATGTGACCGACGTGCATTACCTGGGCTCCGGCTACACCAAGGCCGTCTACAAAGCCGTGCTGAATCGGAGCCTGGCGGTGGCTCTCAAGTCCGTCGATTTCGGCGGCCACGACATCGACCACTGCGTGAAGCTCTACGGAGCCCTGGAAGACTGCTACCGCCTGGCCTCCTACAAGATTCTCAAGGAGATGGTCCTGCTGCAGAGGCTGCGGCACCCCAACATCCTCCAGGTAAGAGCTCCCTCTTCTCCTCCCCTCCAAGCGGCCCCGGGGGAGGGAGAGAGGTGGGGGGACGCGGCGCAGGGTTTGAAACGTGTTTAGCGCAAGGTCGAGGGGGGGGGGGGGAGATAGGAACCAAACTCGGATTCGAATTCAAAACAACGGATTCGGCTGTATTTGAGAGAGAGGTGGTAGCAGTGGGGTGCCCCCCAAAAGCCCGAGAAAGGCTATAGCATTAGCAAGAGCCGACGTGATTTAGGAAACTACAAGAGAGCGGGATTCGCTGGGAATTGAGGGGCTCGTAGAAGGCGGCGTGTCAACGCAGGGCCCCTGGACTGGTCCAAACAGACCGCTGGGCCACGTGTGATCTCTGGCTGGCCTCGCTTCTTCTTCAGCAGTGTGGGATGTAGGTGTCGTAATCCTAAATGGATCTGCTTACATGCAACCCCCCCTCAACGTTCGTCCGGTGAAAATAGACGGGTAGGATCAGTTGCTGAATTTGTAATCCCGGGGAACCACCTCCCCCCCCCCCCCCCCCGCCGCCGCCGCCAAATGTTACACAACCGCCCTCACTGCAAAGACACGTCCCATAGATTTTCGTGGAGTTTTCTTCCAAGTAAGTCCACTTATGATCCGGCCTTGAAATCCCCCTGGCATCTGCTATATTAGTTCCTGGCTGCCTCTGCACGCTTCCATGGCGGCAATTCTTATGGGGCTAAATAGGGCTTCCTCGCTCAGATAAGCGAGATTTAGGAGTGCAGCTGACTAGCGCAATCCTAAACAGTTCTACTCAGAGCCCTACTACTGCTCAGTGGGGCTTACTCTCGGGATAATGTTCTCAGGATTGCACGCTTCGTCTTGCTTCATGGGTTTGGGATCCGGCCCTGGCCCTGGCCGGCGAAACTGCATAAATCCTCATTGGGGAGGCGGGGCGGAGGATTGAGTCTTGATACGTGAGCATTGTCATCCTACTGCAACAAGGGCTGTGATGCTCAGCACATTTAGGCTCCCTTGCAGATATTCTTCTGCTGCACTTAATCCCGGTCTCCAAATAAAGTTGTTTAAAATAGGGAGATTGGGAGAAAGGAGGAAAGCCAGTTTCGTATTTGTTAAAATCGCTATGAATAAAGATGTAAACAGCGAGCAGAGTTTGGAGCAGGCTCCTTAAAATACGTAGATGACGAGCTGGTCAGTTTTGGATAGATCCAGAATTCTTCAGCTGGCAGAATATCTGCCCTCCCCCCCCCCCCCCCGCATTGGCGTTGTATCCCGCGGAAGACCTAAAAGAATCTGGGTCAGCAAAAGATCTTCATTGGCCAAAATGGGGGGGGGGGGCCCTCTGGCGACATTGTGTCGATGTGGCTGGCCTGGGAACCCTTTGCCGTTCGAGTTTATTTCTGGAGAACACCTATCTCTTAATTTCCAATGGGGTAAAAGTAGCGGGGGGGGGGGTGGAGAGCAGAAAAGCGGGCCGAGTAGAATGTTAATGTGTAGGGAAATGACCAGGATAATGAAGGTCTGTAGTTTGGCTGCCGCTCCCTGCTTAAACGATCGCCTGAAGGTAAGCGAGGAGGGCGGCTGGCTTTAAACTGCAGCCCCGAGGAAAGGGAATCATCCGCTGAGTTCCAGTCTCTATCGCCCTCCAGGGCCCTTGACCTGCGAGGCAGGATAGCTTGAAGGCGAATAAATGGCCCGGGGTGGCACGCTGTGGTTCATGGCACTGGGCACAGCAGGCAGCTGAACCCGGACCCACCGCATGGGACTGGCTTCCTCCACGCCCTTCCTCCCCCCTCCGCATGAAAGGTGACCTAGGATCGGAGCCCTCCCTCCTTCCTGGCGGGAGAAAGTGATGCTGGGTCACAGCTGAGGCAGGAGGAATTGCTCCCTGGGTGGGTGCTAGGAGGAGGGTTGCCAACTGGACAAGTTGTTACAGCCTGTTGGTGCAAAAGACAGGGGCAAAGAGCCAAGAGCGCAGAACCCACCATGGCGCATAAGGGAGCACAAGCTTTCCAGTTCGCCAGTCCTCTTTATCAGGCCGCGGTGGGGAGGATGCGCTGGTCCTTTCACAGGGGTGTAACGGGATGGCTTTGACCTCCGTGCCATGCAAAGCTTCCCTCGCCCGCGTGCACACATGAAGCCGCCGCTAAAGGGCCAGGGCGTTTTTCTCCTGGCAGACCGTTGGCAACCCTGCGCGGAGGCAGCGCCGAACTGGTACTGGGGCGTCGCAGTTGTCCCCCGCCGCATTGCTGCTGCCTGCACAGCCCAGGCCCTGTGAAGCGCTGCTCTCCGGTCGCCGGCCCCGCGGAGATGAACAGCAGTTGTTTGGGCAAGGCACGAAAAGCTGGGCTGGTTCCAGGGCGGCGGCGGCGGCTGCTGCACAGCCTCCTGCGGGTCTCCTCCGGCGCTAAAGGACGAGTCAGCTTGGGATCTCAAAAACCTGGAGCCAAAAGAGTCTCCCCGGCTTCAGACCCTGGACAACCGACTCATGCAAAACGCCTGACGGGTCTCGGAGCAGGGGCGGGGCGGGGCGAGGCAGTCCTGCACAGGACACGATCCCATTTAGTTGCGAGGGATTTCAGCGGAAAGAGTAAAACTGCAGGCAGTGGGAACGTGCCTATCTTCATTGATTTCAATAACGCTATTCCCAGTAAAGTGAGTTAAGGATCCATGGATCAAATCTGCTGAAATTCCAATTCTCTGTTTTGTTTGTTTTTTCATGGTGGCGGCAAGGCAATTGGTCTGCCCAGGAACTAAATATAAAGGTCTGGGTTCTTCCGTAGCTGCAGGGAGAGAAGGACAGACCGGGTGGAGGGAAGAAATGTCTTCCCCTCTATAAACAGCAGCAAGAGCCCTAGAAGAAGGGGGTCTCTGTTAGCAATTTTCACTCAGGGCGGGTCTTTGTAGGGAGCACATCAAATTGGCCTTGTCAAAAGTGTAGACAAGGCTAGCAATGCAGCTTGACAGCCAAAGCTCCCCCCTCATCTTTGGGCTTAGCCCCCTCCCCCAACAAACTACCGGTGTTCACATTTCTCTCTTAAGGAGACTCAGTAAGTTCCCCACATTTGGAAAAGTCTGTTAGGTATGTCACATGTAAGAAACAAATTTTAAGTCTCTCTTCCTCACTTTGCCACTCAGCACAGCTGCAGTCCTGTGCCCATTTACTGAAGACTAAATCCCATGCAACCCACAGATCCCATTTCCTTCACATCATGGCTGTGGCCCCATTTTCACCATTAGCCACACTTTATAGACAGTCCCTTCCATGCCCCCACCGTGCTCCTCTTCTTGTAATGGGCTTCAGTTTCTTGAAGGGGACTGTATGCACAGCCAACTCACAATGCAATCTGAAGCAGCTTTATGTGGAAGTAAACCTCATGGACAACAGTCTTACTTCTAAGGGACCAGGCATTAGGATTATACCCTAAGATCTTAAAACGAATGACCAGTTTAGGGTGCCCCCAACCCCCTCAGCTAAGATCCAACTTCATGCAAACTGTAACCATTTTTTCCCCCTCTAAGGACTCTGTCTCTTAAGAGTGTGTTGATCTCTTCAGTTTTGGGGAGAATAATTTGGTCATGCAACTCACAAATGTCTAAAAAAATTAGTCTTTGCAGACGCCACTCTGGTCTGACTGTGTAGAAAAGATTCTAATAGAAAAAGTCAGCTTGCTTTGGCCTGTGAAAGGTAGAACTTCACAGGGATTTGGAGCCATTCTGAGCAACCTCTGTTTTTTCTCCCCTTTATGAGCAGTCATGGGGTGATGACTCTGGAAGAGACTTATCAGCTTCCAAGTTAGTCCTTTTGGAGTTTGCCTCTCTTGTCTGGTTAATTGTGTCTGCTCAATTATAAAATAAAAACAAAACAGAACCATATTTGTGATGAGGCTTAGATTCCTTTGACTTTACAGCATCACTGTTGGTTATCTGAATCGGTTGCCCAGTGCATGAGGGGGAACATGGATGGGTCTGATTAGAAAAAGCTGGTTTAATTCTGCAAATTCTGCAGAAGATGAGGGGAGGGAGTGGGGGAGGCAAGTGAACACTAACCGCTTGCTGAAGCATTACTGGAGAAGGATCTGAATAAAAATGAAACTGGGCAGATATTTCTGGAAGGGCGTGTGGTCCCCGCCTGGAGCAATTGTTGCTTAGAGTGCATTTGGAACAGGTTTTTGAGTGGATAGCTGGGCTTGAACGTTATGAATTGGATCACCATCTGTTTCTGAGACTTAATGGGATTTGAGTCTGTTTTTGAAGCATTCTGTCAGATTTGTTGGTGGGTGTTAGATACTTAATTTTGCTCCAAAGTGTTGAGACATACTCCTTCAGCAGCTGCATGGACCCTTGTGCTTCTTGCACTAAAAAATCTTCTTTTCAAATTGAATGAGATCTGATCAAAAAACTTTTTTTTGAGGGGGAGTATGAAAATTCAATTAGACATTTAAGATTCTAGAATGCTGACATTAACATTGTTCTATCCTAGATGGATTTTATTCTATTTTGGAAGTGGCTAAATGTTGCTCCACTTAAGCTCTGCCTCAGCTTTCATGCTGGGTTGGGTGGGATTCTAGAAGCTTGACTTGCATCTTATTCAGTTGCAGGGTCTCCAGCCTAATTTCATCTTTCTCTCTCTTGGTGATTAGTAATATCCAGGGGTTGTTTTGTAGAAAAATAGGTGGTGGAGCTCATTAGCATAACTCATTAGCATATGCTACACCCCCACCTTCCAAAAGCAACCCAATGCAAGAAAGGAGAGCCAGTTCGGTGTAGTGGTTAGGTGCACGGACTCTTATCTGGGAGAACCGGGTTTGATTCCCCACTCCTCCACTTGCAACTGCTGGAATGGCCTTGGGTCAGCCATAGCTTTCGTAGGAGTTGTCCTTGAAAGGGCAGCTACTGTAAGAGCTCTCTCAGCCCCACCTACCTCACAGGGTGTCTGTTGTGTGTGTGTGTGTGTGTGTGAAGGTAAAGGAGATTGTGACCGCTCTGAGACGCTGAGATTCAGAGTATAGGGCAGGATATAAATCCTTCTTCCTCTCACCTGGGGGTCTTTTTGGCTGTCCCCCCAGTCAAAAGACCAGCAAGCCATCCGCCACCCAAAATTACATAAGAAGTGTAGAAAGGGTTGTGTGGACTTCCCCAGAGGTTGATGAGGGCTGCTGGGGGTGTGGCAAAGCTCCTGGTGGCTGGCTGGCTGCCCTCTCTCTTAATCCAGGGATTGTTATACAGCTGCACCTACAATTCAATGGACAAGGTAGGTGGGGAGGAGGAGGGGGAACCCTCAGAAAGGTTCAGGGGGTGTGCTCCTGTGAGCTCCTACTGAATTCAAAGGCCTGGTAATATCCAAAATATCATAGATTTCTTTCTGTATTTGGAATGGCCTGAAACCCAATCTCCCGCCACCCTCACCCCAGGCTCTTCTGGCTTCTGATTTAATTTGGACAGCAAGAATGGATTCGCTAAATAAACACATCCTTATTTAGGCAAATTTCCTAAAGCAGAGCTCTGGGTGTCCCAAGAAAGCGTCAAGAGCTTATGAGAACAGGCACTCATTTTCTTGTTGCTGCTTTCTTGAGTGCAGGAATACATGGGAGACCACCCATTCTCCTGCTCTCCTCTCTGGCTCAGCAGCACATCCATCTAATGGTGAGTGATGGGTTGCCAAAGGCCTCCGACACATTAGTGAATTAGGCTATTTATCCAAAAATAGTCCCTTATTCTGAAGCAGCCTATAAACTCGAACCAAAAATTGGAATTGAAAGCTTGGCATACAAGAGTCTCTTTCTGACTTGGGCATCAGTTAACATCAATTATTTACCAATTATTATAATAAATAATATTATTTATTTAGATGTTTATACTGTGCTGTTCTCCCCAGTGGGAACCCAAAGCAACTCACAATGTCTTTCTCCCCTGTTCCATTTTAGACGCACAACAATCCTGTAAGTCAAGGTAGGCCGAGAGTGACTGACCCAAGGTGAGCTTCCATGGCAGAGTGGGGACTTTAACTTGTGTCCTCCAGATCCTAGTCTGACACTCCAGCCACTACACCTTGTTGGCTTTGCACTGGGGCATTGCTTCCAGTGCTGAAAGCACTTTGCATGAACTGTCTTGTTATCCTTACAGTAGCTCTATAAGGAAGGCCAGCAGAACTGTCACCATATTGCAGAGAGGCCTAAGGCCACCTAGTGAATTCATGACACTGGGGATGCCATAGATCATGGCTCATATATTTGGTGACTATGCCATCCTTGTGTCCTAATTTAGTTCCTTTTTATCAAGAGCAGCTGAGGATATTTGGGCATGAGTCTGAAAATCTAAGAGCATTTTCCTGCTACCAGTAAAAAGACAATAGTACATTAAGTAACCAGGCACCCAGCATCATTCAGCTTTATTCAGAATCTGAGATTGCTGCCTCATTTTGCAGAATGGTAGGTTTAACCCATTAATAATGCAATCCTAAAAAATGCTTTCCTAAGTGTAAGCTTCACTGAATCGACCTGAGTGGGGTTAGACCAATTTGAGATTGTTTGGATTTACTTCCAATTTCCCAATGCCTTGTTAGGGACTGAGTAGTCATTTAGGGGCCGCTTCATGTGTAAGTTTTTAAAGTGAAAAGTGAATGCTACAAAGAAAAATCCAGAAGCAAGTATTCTGCAAGATATACTGTTCAGAAGCTGGCAACAGTTCCATGCTGAATATAAACTTAAGCCAGCCTGTTGGTGCTCAGGGTCATTCCCCAGAATGAATGTAATTATTATATTAATTATAAATAGAAACAAAATTATATCAATCAGTTACCTCTTAGTATCTTTTTGTGCTTACAATTAGGAAAGTTAAAGAATGGCAAAAGTAAACAGAATTTCTTCTCTTTTTCTGCCTACATTCACAGGGAAGTTTGCAGAACAATTTATTGTCGAGTTTCTCCAAGCCCATTGAGTTCACTGGCACAATTCTGCAATTGATTGCTCTGTTAGCAGCATTGCAGCAGCCAAAGGAGCTGTTGGACAGTTTTTGGGTCCATGTCTTGTATCCATGATGAAAGCACAGGGCTTCATGCGGTCCACTGCCTTGCTTGAAATGTTTTAACCCATGCATTAGGCTTCTTGCATTCACTTCAGTGCACCAGCAAACTGCAACCCAGAGGGAAGCCATGCTGCCAAGAGAATGGTGCGTGGGTCAAAAACACTTTAAATACCACATGCAGCCCTACCTGTATAAATGCTTTGCTGTACCCGTGCAGTGCATTAAGCAGTTCTCCTTTGGTGGCTTTAGGGGAGTAACTCTGAGCAGGATGTGGAGCTGCCTTATACCAAATCACACTCTTGATCAATCAAGATCAGTATTTCTACCCTGACTGACTGCAGCTCTCCAGGGCCTCCCAATCTTGAGTCTCCTCTGTTTGCATAATGTAAATGTTGACCAATTGCAAGGATAACTTGCGTTTTAGTAGAAAGGTGCCATATAAACGTGCTCAGTGAATATAAACAATGGAGATCATGTAGGTGGAACATTTTTGACTTTCCCAGAATGCTAGAAAATAAATGTATTGCTGCTACTGTGGCAGTTGAAGGACTGATTCCTAATCAGTAGGCCAAAGGAGCTGTTGCTGAAGCTGGAGACTGATTCCTAATCAATAGGGCTGATAGATAAGTTTTTGGTAGTTCCTGTGGATTAGTTGATGCTGAGTATAAGTCTGTGATCTTGTGCATGGGACACAGAACTAGCACAGGATGGTTTCCCCTAGAGCAAAACAATGTAATCTTGTATAAGTGCTGCCAAGTCACTCACTTGCCTGCTGCAGGCTGTTTGGAAAAGCCATCCCAACTCCTCTGTGTCCTCCCTCCCCTTCAATGGGGAGACAAAAACCTTTCAAATTTTCCAGGGGAGGAGAGATGGAAATCCAGGTCCCTTCATTAGCATCTGGCTTATAGGCTCAGGTAGAGAAATGGCTCAAGATTTGGGTCAAGCTTCTTGGAAAGGAGACAGACTAGACAAAAAAATTATTCTGTGTGAACAAGCATGACATGACCTATGTTGATTCAACAACATTTCTGACCAATTTGATTCAACTGAGTGAATTTCATAGGATTTTATACCCAATCTGCAGTGCAAGTAAGCCCCACCGAGTTCAATAAGAACTTCTTTGCTAGGTATATTGAGGATTGCATTCATATTCCTGTTCAGTTTAATGCCGTTTCAGCAGTAAAATTGAACCTCGATTCCCTTTTAAAAGGCAGGTCCAGCTTATGTATGTCGCCTTGCTGTATGAGAGACTCCTTGAAATCAAACAGTATGAAGACAGCTCCAATGGCAAGCTCCCTGTGTCAAAGGGCACCTTCCCTGCGATTTCCACTGTGATTCCCCACAGAAAGATTCCCCACCATAGGGATGCAATCTTGTGTTAGTATGACCAACATGTCTGTGCCTCTGTGCTTTCTCTAGCATTGCAATTGCCAAGGAAACCATCCCATCTCATAGTATTTTAGAAACTAACAAGAATTTGACTCTCAAGAGCTTATGTGCCAAAAATTGTGTTGGTGTCTAAGGTGCTACTGGACTCAGATCTAACTCTTTTACTGCCAACCAACATGGCTGCCATCTGAAACTATCCCTATCCCTTTGCTTTCTTCACACATGAGCAGGAAGTTGCAGGTTGCTTATTTCACCTCCAAGAAAGGACTGACAGAAGCAGGAAGAAGGAGTTTTACTGGCAAAATGGTGCAGGGGGGAAAATTACCTCCCACCTTGAAACTGATCCCTCATCTGCTTTTATGGAATGCTAGAAGTATCACTGAGATTATAGTGCTCTCATAGGATCTAGCTGTGTCTGCCTTTGTGTTACTGATTGCAGTGCACAGAAATTAGGGAGATATGACAGATGCCAACTGAAGCTGGAGACGGATCTGTGGCATTGGTTTCTTCCTCCACCCCCACCCTTCAATTTCTACAACACTGCCTTTTCCTTTGCCCACTTATGAAAACAAATCATTTTCCTGTGGTTAGCAAGTTTGGCATTTGGCTTTGCACGACCTAAACTGCAGTTATCACTGCAATATGGCAGTGTATACAAGCCAAAGAGCTGCCCCTTTGCCCCCTTGGTGCAACCCAAGGGAGACCAGACTAACAAACCAGAGCTTCTGCTCCCTGCATTATTTTCCTTTCAGTTGCATATCTGCTGAGACTCTTTCCACACTCTACTACCTGTGACCTTCTTGAGTTATAAATCAACCAGGCCCCAGAACAGTGGCCAAATCCAAATCCTTCCTCTGTTATCAACTGTGATTTGAATATATATAATAATTCTATTAAGAAGCTCTGTGATCACAGTTAATTTCTGACTGCTTATTCTTCCCGCATATGCAAAATAAGCATGTCAAGGAGAAGATCTGATGTTGGCTTTCCCTGAGTGTGCTGACTTTGTGCATGAAGAGCTTATTTTATGTGTGGGAACATTCAGACATTCAGCACACATATATATCCTGCTGTAGTTGGAAACAGCCCAGCCCAACATTATGGGGTTTCTGTTAATCTGTTCATCCAGCTCTCAGGGATTGCATTTGTCTGTCGTGTTTTGCTGCATGCAATATTTTTTTGTGCATCCACATCATAATATGACTCCAGGAAAAGCACTTTGCTTCAGTGTATCAATGGTGTCTCTAAAAATATCATCTTATCATTAATTTTGCCTTGCTGGTCACTCACCCCCCAGGGCTGGCCTAGACTATCTGGCACCCTAGGCAAGGCTAACTTCTGGTGCCTCCCCCCCCTGCACTGATAATATCACTTGGGGGGTGCCCAATTTGATGCCCCCAGAAGGCAATTGCCTAGTTTGTCTAGTGGCAGGGCTGGCCCTGCTTACCCCCAAATGATACAAAGTCCCAGGCATATTTAAACCTAGTGTGCTTGTGCATCTTTCTGGCAAAATTAGCTCTCCCATGGGTGCAAATGTGACTCCAGGGAATGGGGAGCTTCCTTGTTAAGACAGTTTGAAGTGTGGCTCATAAGATAACAACCATGGTCTTCTGCTGTCTCCACCCTCTCTTCATGCCTCTTGTCAGCTGCCCTGAGCCTGATTCAGCGGGGAGGATGGGGTATAAATTAAATAAACCAAACTTAACTAAAAACTTGAACTGGATTGCGTTTTTTAAAAATAGTTCTGCTCAAAATGCATGATGTATGCATTTATGTTAACCGATGTTCATTCTATTAAAAACATTCATTGGTTATTAAAGGTGCCCCTGATTAATGAGTACAGCAGATTCTTTATTTTCATTTTTTAAAATTCTTTTTTAAGTGCTTAACTGGCTGTTCTGCTACACCATCTACTTGACGTTCCAGAGAGCAATGGATAGGGGGGGTGGGTTAAGAATTGTGCTGGTTGGAAAAGGCACCAGAGGAGGACAGGCAGATGTGCCAGTCCTCTCACCCCCCCACCCACCCCGCACTCTGCAAGGTGAACCAAACAGTTTTATTTATGACATTCATTGATATTTGTACATTAAAAACTAAGGTTTATTTAAGTTGTGGCCCTAGTATGTATTGGGGAGGCTTTCTGAAGATCCTTTGGCATTCTTCTCACGGTATCTCTGATTTGACCACAACGTTCCAGTCAAGCAGGGAATGGCTGGGCCTTTTGGGGAGGAACTTCTAGAACCAGGTGAAGAGGAAATGAAAGGAGAGGTTAGCTGCTGAACGCTTTTGCGGGGGAGGGTGCTGACCTAGCAAAGAAAAAGGTTGTCTTAACAGAAAAATTGAGCTGCCATTGTCTCCCCCCGTTCCCGCCCAGATTCGCATTTATCTTGCCGATCATTGTAGTTGCTTGTCAATTTCGCGCCCCTCCCCTTTCCTTCCTACCCACAAAGGGGCTTCCGAATCTGCATTCCTCTTGTGCCGTCGAACTGGGCAGGTGCAGATCACAGTGGGAAATGTAGCTGGGTCTGGAGTGGAGGGTGGTTTGGGAAGAGAGACGTTCATTAAAGTTGATTTAATAATGAGAGGCATTTGGGAAAGGGAGGGATGTCGCTCACTGATTTATTGTATTTTGGGGGTTTAGCAGCCCCACTAATTGCTTTGCCGCCGTTCTCTGTCAAAAGCGGTAGCAGAGAAGCGGGAGATGATGGGGTGGTGGGATTTATCCCAGGCTTGCCTTCTATCGCAAGCCGTAGCGGCAAGCTGACACGTCCGTGGCTTGGGTTTTGTTTTCATTTCATTTCATTTCTTTCTTTTTTTAAAAAAGAAACCCACTGGATTCTGGGGAAGAAGACACTGAGAGAACCCTTTCTTTGGTTCAACTGTAGTCGCTCGTTTCTTTCGAACAATGGCTTCGATTGTATAGAGACAATGGCGTTGTTAGATTTACTGTAACCAAACATAATTATAAGCCTGGTATGTTTTCAGCGAGCGGCCCAGCCAGTCCTAAACAGCTAGTTGGAAAACAATTGTTCTCTAAAAACTGTTCTTTCTTCCCTCTAGAAGCGGGGTGGGATGGGGGATGGTAACTGACAAGCGACTTGGAAAGGTGGAATATTTCCTCACTCACAGTGGCTGTGATGATCCCGAAAGGCAACCTTACCCCCCCCCGCCCCCCCGCGTTCCTGCCTCCAGAAGGCTTCTTTGCCTGTTGGTTAAACTGGGCTTTTTAGATCTGCAATTTCACGGAGGGTTTTTTTTTTTTTAAATTAAACTGTCATCAGTTCTATAGTGAAATGGCTCTAATGGATGTTAATTGCAAGACGCTTTGGGTCCTTTGGTTTTTAAAAAGCTACCAGAAGATATTTACAGTGTATGGTAGATCCAGTCCAACCATGTTCAAGTATTTTTAAAATGCCACAGGATTTCAGTGGGGAAAATATAAGCAAGTGCACAAGTCTCTTCCTGAAATCACATACATTTAAAGGGATATTTTTAAATGGATTGATCACAACTAGTATGATAGGCAAACAAATCTGTAATAACTGAATCCCCCCATTTCCTCTCCAATCTATTTATTGTAGCAACAGCAGGGGTAGGAACTGAGAGCTACAGTCCTGCATTCAGGCTGCTGAAATCCTGTTGAAACGGGTGGGATTTAAAGGGGCCTTACTAGGCCCAAGTCTGCCATTCAAGGTGAGAACTGGAGATAACAGATAATATCTCTTCCTTCCCTTCTTCTCCCCTTCCAGTTACGGAAGGACAAATGGGGACTAATGTCAGAAGGCTGCTGCTTTGTGTGCGCTTGGGAGTCAGTGGAATTTCTAACTAAAAATGAATAGGACAGGGATTGATCAATATCCAAATGCTGGGAAAGGGTATCCTTTTCAATATGGGAGAAAAAATACTTAGCCTGTCAAGTTGACAGGCTAAGTTACTGACATGATTTTCATTACTGTTATTATTAATTATTGTGTAGTGTATAGCTTTTATTGGCTGGGAGATGGTGACTAAGCTGTGATCCAAGGAAGTGGTCTGAAATCTAAAAAAGCTCAGGGTGGGATACAGCATCACAAGACTCTTTATTTTTTCTGCAGCAGACTTGCATTGCTACCCCTCTGGAATTAAATCACTCTCTGATTCCTTCTGCAATATTGGGATAATATTGGCCTACTTTAAGGGCTGTAGTAAGGTTTAACATGATGGGAAGTGAACTGAACAGTGGCAGTGGTATGAAGAGGGCTTTTTTTTTTTTAGCAGAAACACAGAGGAATGCCGTTCCGGCTGGCTTGGTGCCAGGGAGTGTGGCCTAATATGCAAATGAGTTCCTGCCGGGCTTTTTCTGCATAAAAAGCCCTGTCTATGAGGCATAATTATTAGGCACAAGATTCAAATACTACTATAAAACAGACTAAAACTGTAAGGCTTAGCACAATGATAGAAACACATTTTGTAGTAAATTTTGTGATTTTTAAAAAATCACATTTAAAAAATGGCTACATCTGATTATATATTTATACTGTTATATCCATCTATTTAGCCTAATTTGGACAATGTGAAAAGCAGTATAGGTGTAGCTGATAAATTTTCAAAGACATATGTTAATCAATGGGGTTGTGGTTAAGTTGTTTATCTGGTCACTGTATTGGCTAAGCAGTGGGGTCCTACAAGGATTGGAAGAAGGAGAAGAAGATTGCAGAGTTATACCCCACCCTTCTCTCTGAATCAGAGTCTCAGAGTGGCTTACAACTTCCTTTATCTTCTTCCCCCAAAACAGACACCCTGTGAGGTGGGTGAGGCTGAGAGAGGTCTCACAGCAGCTGCCCTTTTAAGGACAACTCTTGTGAGAGCTATGGCTAACCCAAGGCCATTCCAGCAGCTGCAAGTGGAGGAGTGAGGAATCAAACCCGGTTCTCCCAGATAAGAGTCTGCACACTTAACCACTACACCAAACTGGCTCTGCCCCTATAGTATGGCTTCATTTGGAACACTGTACAATTCTGGTCACTGTGTTCAGTTCTGGCCACCATATCTCATAAAGGACATTGCAGAAATGGAAAAACTACAAAAGACAGCAACCAAGATGATTAGGGAATTGGAGTACCTTTCTATAAGGAAAAACTGAAGTCTGGGACTTTTCATTTTAGAAAACAGATAACTAAGGGGGGACATGATAAAGGTTTATAAAATTATTCATGGCCCTTGGAAATAGGTTTTTAACACAACACCTAGATAATTTTTCATCTTTGTCTCACCATAAGCTAGTTTTATTCCTTTTAAATGACATATTTCCAAACCTTACCCTTGCTGTTGTGAGATTTTTCCATTAGTTTAGTGTTTTATCCCGATGATGTTACCTAATGGATGGGTTTTTGACTGCTCAAGACTTTAATTCGATTAAAGAAAGGAATTATGCATGGGATGGAGAGAAGTGACTAAGAGAAAATTTTACCCTTTTCCCAAAATACTGAACTCGAGGGCATCCAATGAAGCTGATGGGCAGTAGATTTGGGACAGACAAAAGGAAGTACTTCTTTACAAAGCAAGTGATTAAAATGTGGACTTCGTTGTCAAAGGATGTAGTGCTGGCCACAGGCATAGACAGCTTTAAAAAGGATTAGATGGATTTATGGAGGAGAGGTCTATGTGTGGCTACCAGCCATGGTGACTAAAGGGAATGTCCATATTCAGAGGCAGTTAGCCTCTGAATCCCAGTGCTGGGAGGCAAGGCAACATCAGGGGAAGGTCTTGGCTTCTATGCCCTATTGTTGACCCTCCAGAGGAACAGGCCAGGCCACTTTGTGAGACAGAATGCTGGACTAGATGGACCACTGGTCAGATCCAGCAGGGCTCTTATATTCTTATATTAAAGAGGCCTTCTAACACTGTGCAGAGGCTGTCTGCTAAGTTGTGTGTATTAAATGGGTATGTTCGTCTCACCCTTAGGTATCTGGTGTGTGTGTGTGTAGGGGGGGATAGACTTATGTCTAGGTTTTGGTAATAAGCAAGTTTATTCAAATTTAATCCCCCCCCCAAAAAAGACAGTTATGCACCTCAAATTATTTAATTGGTTGGCCACTGTAATATAAGTGTTTACAAGGAATTTTGCTTACCATACTTTCTTTAGCCTGCAGATTTACCCTATCTTACGGTTATCCTACCCTTCCTCAAAGGGCTTAAGGCAGTGATTCTCTCTTCTTCCAGCATGAGATCTCCCCAGTATGATACTCTAACTACATGCACAGAGGGGCTTTGTTTTGGCAGACTTCCCCCCTTCAAACAGCAGCAGCTCTCCCTGGCCTCTTGCCATGCCACATCACAAACAGCTTCTAGAAGCCATCAATTTCGGAAATGCTTTTGGGCACAGGTGGCTTGTTCATGACATAGCACCTCCCTCAGGGCTTGAAACTTGTGCAGGCCTTGGTAACCTGGCTCTGAACTGCAAGGTGTACAGTCAGATCTTGGACAACGCTTGCTTTATACTTACATCTGGTCAATTGGCAACTTCCTGCTAGGAGAAATCCAGCCCTAAAGGGTGCTGGAATTGGGTTAACCATAAAACTGGGGCTAATGGCTGACTTTGGAGTCTATTAGTAGTACTCTTCTAGAATTTGTGAAGTATGAACATGCAAAATGGACAGCTGTATCTCTGCCCCATATACAAATCTGAGCTTCATGCCTGCCAGCACTTTATGATTAGCAAGTCTTGCAGTTAATCTTAAGAACTTGGGGGGGGGGGGAGTTATAGCCATTGCAAGCTGAGTCAGCTTCAAAAAGAATGTTATCTTCAGGGCCATAAAGAGGTGGTGGGAAGTGGAAAGGCTGGCCACTTTTGAAATATCATAGACTGGTCATTGAAGCTTTAGATCTATATTTTTTAAAAATGCAAGTATCTACTTGTCTACTTTATGGAGCTATAAAGGAAGAAATGTGCCGACAGTATTCTGCTCATTTGTCCCTGAAGTTGTGACCTCTATGATCCCAGAATTGTGGTTAATGGGTTACAAAGGCAATGAGATTCCATTTAAGAACTGCAGTTCCTTGAAAACAGAAAATGTCTTTGATGTCTATTGCGATGTTCTGGACTCAGTGTTGACCTTGGCCTAGGGAGCCCTGGATTCAAATTGTTGT
This sequence comes from Heteronotia binoei, assembly GCF_032191835.1. Classification (NCBI taxonomy): domain Eukaryota; kingdom Metazoa; phylum Chordata; class Lepidosauria; order Squamata; family Gekkonidae; genus Heteronotia; species Heteronotia binoei. The sequence continues at coordinate 211,183,759 of NC_083223.1, forward strand.
TCAGCCATGAAGATCTTTGGATTATCTGGGTCCAGTTATTGTGTCTCACAAAAGGGTTTTAGATGGGTAAAATGGAAAAACCCATGTATGGCTTGGAGCTTCTTGGAAGAATGACAGGAAATTGCAAAGGCAACTCCCCCCCTCAAACAATAATTTTGTTAAGCATCATGAAACTAATCCTACTAAGCGACTTGCACACACTTTTTTATTCTAGGATTTTTTTGCCTTATGAAGGACCTACCACAACACTTCTGACTAGGAGCCTGGCTGTCTTCAGGCAGACATTGAAAGTGACATGTGTCTTGAAACTGGCTGTGTCTGGAAGGCGATGAGAAAGGTCACCACAGTGCCATCTTCTGGTGATTTGTTGGAGATGACCATCTGGTACTCTCTCCATACCTCAAGGGAGTTGCGTGGGGGGGGGGGGGGTTGGGGAGAGAAGAGACAGGAGGTGGGCCGGAGGAGCAGACAGATGCAGCTTGGCGAGGAAAGATGAATCACACAAAGTGCTTCTTTATTGCAAGAACACTTCCCCAAAGGCCCAGATGTTATCCTGAACTTTTAAGAGTGAAGAAAGGATCTGTTAGCAAGGACTCAGCTGCTGCAGGAAGGCCAGAGCTGATACAATTGTAAACCAGCCATAACTATCCATGTCCTTATGAGACTAGCCGTGTGGCTCTGCTCTGCAGTGGCCAAATGTTGTTTCTTGAATTCAGACACTGTAGGGAAGTAGGGGTGGTTTGATTTGTGGTGCTGTTAGCAGGATGGGTATCCTTCTTTCTTCACAAAGCAAAATATATATCATGATGCTGATTCAAAAGCATCAGTCTCATTACTCACCTTCAATGCTGTGAATAATAATAATAATAATAATAATAATAATAATAATAATAATAATAATAATAATAATCCTGTGACTTTGTCAAATGAGATCTCCTCAGGCTCCTCTTTTGTGTGTGTGTAATGGAAATCATTCCCAAAGAGAGCTGCTTCTGCTGCTTTAGTAGGGAGAAGATTACTTCCAACTTGACCAGCCTTTCTGAGGAATCCCCTCTGCAAAGGCCTGCCCTGAGACCAGTGACTACCATTTCAACTATATTGGGTTTTGCAGTGGATGACAGTTTAAGGCAGGAAACAGCTTGAGACATAGAGAGCGTCAAACTGGTTTCTCCCCCCAGGGAACCCTGGGAGCTATAATTCTCTGAGGAGTGTCAAGGAGCCCCAAGAGAATTCTCCTGACAGTGCTACAACCACCACTGTTCTTTGGCAGAAGCCCAATTAATTACATTAATCATAATGTAGACAGGCCAAGAGGCATCCTCCCTAAAGTATTATTAGTAAAAAAATGAATTTTCAGGGTTGCAGAATAGGGCCCTGGAGGGCGGCAACCTTATTCTGTACCCCTGAAAATTCATTATTTTTTTAATCTGCAGTCTGGAGAGCAATTATAATTCTGGGAGAATCTCCAGGTGGGCCCTGGCGGTCTCCCAGAATTATGATTGCTCTCCAGAATGAAGATGTCAGTTTCCCTGGGAAACATGGCAAATCTGGAGGGTGGCATTCTACTTCCTTGAGAGATGGTGTTTTACTTCCTTGAGGTCACACCCCTCCCTGAACCCTGCCTTCCCCAAACTCCAAGGAAACTACACTCAAATCTCCAAGAATTTCTCAATCTGGAGCTGGAAACCCTAGTGCAGAGTCCTTTACTAGAGCAGAAGACCCCATGCAATCCCAGTTTGTATGCTCTCTGTGTCTGATCATTTGATGTAGAAATTGGGTTTATTCTTTGTCTCGGAGACATTTTGTTCTTCCCCTCCCTATCTGCCTAATGAAAAGTAACACTTTTTCTGAGTCCCTATTATCTTGACATGTGCATTTCTACAAATCCAGAGCTGGAAACCACAGTAAACTGGGGTGGTGGTGTTGTTTGCATGTCTTTATGCACTGAAAACACTTCCACAAGGTTTTTCTCTTTTCATTTTCATGCAGCAAACATTTTGGTTTGTGTGTCCAGTCTGAATGTGGCTTTTAGGTGCAGCTGAAAGGGTTACTTCTGCAGCTATAATTATGTAGTCTCCAAGGCTTTAGGGATACTGGATTTTGCATGTCCAGAGGCAACACTTCATTTTTCATGCAATTCCAGACTTGGAGTGAAGTTTCCAAGACTGTTTTGATATAAAACTAATGTGGAATATATTCCACCACCACCCTTTGGATAATTGCACTGTTAACATGTACTGATGGGCTCCACATGCACCTGGAAAGCATGAAACTTCCAGACCACACCCATCAATCTACCCTGGGGAACTATCTGGGATGCAAAAAGTATATAATGCAGTTCCTATGTGAATACATGAAGCTATCTTATGCAGTCTAACACTACATTGGACCATCAAACAGAAATTTGGAAGGGTGGAGATCTTTCACAGAACCTCCTACCTGACCGTTTTAGCTGAAGAAGCCAGGAAGTGAAGCTGGGGTCATCTGTATGCAAAGCAGATGCTTTGCCACCGCACCAGGACAGCTCCCCATGGCTGATCATTCTCTGTGCAATGGAAGGGGAGCATAATTCTGTCAAATAAAGTCTCATTTTATCACTGGAATTAACAGAAATAATGCCCAACTCCCATAGCACTCCTTTTGTATTTTTCTGAAGTGAGCCTTTATCATGTATCTTAGTCATGTACCTTGATCTTTGTTATGTACCTGAATTCCAAACATCTAATTCTCATAGCTAAAATATTTCTTCTCTCCCGGTGGAGTGGTCTCAAAACTGCTACCACTGTAACATTTCTTCTCCGCTGCTGATTCTCCAACTATCCCCTTCACATTTCTAAATTGGCTATGCCAGAAATTAAGGTGAAAGCAACTGTAGCAAGTATATATTTCATGCTGAAGTTCGTTTCTATTGTTAGTTTTCAAATTTTCTTTTTTTTAACACTGTTTTGGTTTTGTCTGATGTTTGCGTGTGTGTATGTGTATATATATGAGCTCATGTTCAAAGGTGTTATTTTAGGAAAGGGGTATTTATTTCATATAACCATGCATTTTTGGCATTTTGTTTAACCTTCAGTCCCCCAGACAATGACATATCTGGCAGTAGTTTTCACACTTTCCACATCAATCTGTCTGTTGGGAAGGGACATTTATCTGCCATGGAACTCTGCCATGTGACTGAAAGCCAGTGGAGCATAATGTCTAAGAAATGGGGCTGTGCCAAAAGAAGACCTCAGTTCAAATTATGCCTTCTCCACAAGATGTCTAAGGACCAGATCAGATATGATGTTAGGAGCTATTTGGGGTTGCCAGGTCTTACCTGGCTGCCAGTGGGGAGACTACAGTCCTCTTTTGAGTCATCTATGGTCACCATAGAATATTTACCCAAAAGCTAGAGCATCCCCCCAACAACATGCCCAGTATGATGATGTCATCTCCAGGTGATATCATCATACCAGGCATGTTGGGCCACCAGAGCTCCTTGGTGGCAGGGCTCTCCCCCCCACTGACCAGTGGATTGGAGGCCCCAAAAGTGGGAGGAACCCCACCCCCATTGGGCAAATGACAACCCTAGAGCTTTTTGACTGGAGCTTTCTGTGGGTTTGAGTCAAATATCAGCTGTTGATTCCATTTGGGACTGTGGGACTAGAGGAAGTTTTTGATACTCTTTTCCTGGCCTTAAACAACTCTTGTAGGGCAAATAGCTGTGTATGGTACAAATCACTATGTACACATGCCCAGTAGGGCTAGCAGGAGTTCCTCAAGGCTGTTTCAGGTGAGAAAAATGGCACAGATGCTTAATCCCCCACTTTACATTGTGGTCCTGATTGGAATCAATTAGTCCATGTCTAATATTTGAAGGAAGAAAAAAATGATGGGTACTCTGTTCATACCTTGATCTGGATGGCAGTACCATCTGATCTCAGAAGCTAAGCAGGGTCAGCCTGGTCAGTACTTGGATGGGAGACCACCAAGGAAGTCCAGGGTTATGCAGCTACCACTGCCTTGAAAACCCTATGGGGTTGCCATAAATTGGCTCCACCCCCAAAATCTCCAGGTATTTTTCAACTCAGAATTGGCAACCTTGCCTAGAGTCCACAAAACAGACATTTTCTCCAGGGAACTGATCTTTGTTGGCTAAAGATCAATTGTAATTCTGGGAGATCTCCAAGCCGCACTGGGGGTGGAGGGATGGCTATCCTATGCATGAACTAGTGCAGTCACAACCAGTTTTTTGAACTGTGTAATCATTGTGTTAATGTAGATTTGCTTTCAGTGCCACTCTAAGCAGAGATACCCTCTTCTAAGTCCATTGTACTCAGTGTGCTCAGAAGGGTGTCATTCTGCTTCAGATGTCACTGTTTGAGACTCAGATATTTACTGGGGGTGGGTAAGCACAGACATGGAACATATGTATCAATATGTCTTTTCCTCCTGTTTCTTTGCAGCTTTATGGCTACTGTTACCAGGATAGCAATGATATCTCAGACACACTGACCACCATCACAGAACTAGGCTCACCACTGGAGATGATACAGCTTTTACAGACTTCCTGGGAGGACAGATTTCGAGTAAGTACATTTACCAAGTAAGAATTGTAATAGGCAATAGCTTGATACAGATGACAACAAAGGGTGAATTAATGTACAGAATGAAGCACGGGATTACAGCTACAGACCTTGCACTGATGGGGATTCCATCATTATGGGAAGGATGGTGAGCCTATAGAAGCCCATCTGTGGCACGGGAAATCTCTCCTCCAAATTGTATCCTCACCAACATCACATCTGTCTTGACTGGATTTCAGCCTCAGCCTCTTCAGATGCATCTATTTGACTATAGCCTCTAGACAGGGCTTTAGAACAGAGAAAGCACCAAAGGTCCAGCTAATCTTGCCCAGTGGCTTCAATGGAAAAAATCCTAGCATGTTCAGGGGTTAGACTAGGAAAGAATATTATCTTTTCAAATGCTAGTTAAATATCTGTATTTTTATGTGAGCGATACTTCTGTTGGTCACTGTAATTTTTTGTTGGAATAAACTTGCTGAGAGAAACAAAGCATTTGTTTGTTTGTTAGCTTGGCTTTTAGCCTGCCCTCTCTTGTAAACAGGCTCAGAGTGTGTTACAACAGCAGTAAATACACAATTCAATGAATAAAATACAATTATAAAATCCAATTACAATAGGCGATTAAGATCAAAGCATGCTCTGCCACATCCATTTTTAGCATGTTGGAACCTGGGCTTTGCTGAAGATGTCCTGGGATCACACTGGCATATTACATGTCACCTCAGGCATGTAGCTATGTCAGGACATTTTGAAGTCATGCCCTTCACAGTCCTGAGTCATGCCCCACTAGCTGCCCCTAAAGGCAGGAGTGCTGGCCACACTTGTTTGCCTCACAACAGGAGAAGAGAGCCAGCTGGTGTGCTCTCCACTCTGCAGCAGAGAGTGCATTCTGGCCAGCTGTCCTTCTCCCACCTGGAGTCCCAGGCCAGGTGCCAGCCAGGGCAGCAGGTGAGCGAGCCAGGCTGATGAGGAACAGGTGGATCAAGCTGGCAGGCCTCTCTGTGGTGTGCCTGCACCAGGGTAGGAGTTGTGGTGGCTGGGTCACATGATCAGGCCACATGACTCCTTCACTGGTGCAGGCACACTGAGGCTGAGGTCAGGACTGTGGCTGACTCTCCCTGCTCACACAGAAAGCCTTTCTCCTTGTGCAGCTCCAGCGATGCTGAGAAGGAAGTCTTTGCTGCATGGCTTGACTTTGGGGAGGTCCTCCCTCTTCAGCAAGGGTGCAGACAGGAGGCAATGAACCAGTAAGAAGAGGGAGGGGTCACCTAGTTTGGAAGGGGGGGTAGAGGAATCCACAGCCTGAAAAAAGTGCAGCCAAGCTACTTGTGGAATGGGAACTCCCTCATGAGCTGATAAGAACACACCAGATAGCTCTCTCTTGCTTCCTGCTCCCTCTTCTCCCTGCCCCTGGATTTCCCAGTGCTCACCAACCAAAATTTTCTGCCCATGCTCCTGTGTGACTGGCTTCTATGTCTGCATCTTTGGCTTCAGTTTTTGTTTCTCTCCAGAGAGCTCTGAGAACCAAGCTACTTCACCAAAAAATTCAGGGCAAATTAGGGAAAGAGCCTTATACATGTGCATTTGGTTCTTCTGGTTCATAGCCATTAAGTCTGTTTCTGATTGTCCTTCTCTGTGCTAATGGTAAACAGATACTATTAAGATTGCCTTGTTTGGAAAGGAATATGAGTCTGCTTGGCTTTTGTTCTTTCAGATATGCTTCAGCTTAGTTCAGCTTCTGCATTACCTGGCCCACTCACCCCTTGGCTCTGTGACGCTGTTGGATTTCCGGCCTCGTCAGTTTGTGATAGTGGATGGAGAGCTCAAAGTGACAGATCTGGATGATGCCAGCATTGATGAGACATCTTGTACTAGCAACAGAGACTGCTTCATGGAGTTCCCAGCAAGAAACTTCACTTTGCCTTGCTCTGTTGAAGGGAAATGTCAGAGCATGAATGAGAAGAGGAATCTGTACAATGCATACAGGTAAACTGTCAGCCATTGAAGGAGCTGTACATGAACAGAGGTTACTTTCCATTGGCATATTTGCTCTTTCCCTGATAGAAGAGCATATTTATTGCCAGAGAATGAGTGTTAGGTTAGTGAAAAGTAATCCAGTGCAATGTAGTTTTTCCATCAGAGCACAAAGGCAACTGCCCAGTTAATGAGCACAAGAGGAAAATGCAGCCACAGCCACCCAAAGCTTCCTGGGACTCAACTGGGGAAAAGCCTCCTACCAAGATCCCAAGAGTTACTCTTTCTATGGAGGCCCTGCCTGGTTAGAAGGCTGATCTTGTAGGGCCAAGTGGATGAAGCTCAGTGAGTAGGGTGAGAAAAAGGGATGGTGGTGTCAGGTGATGGTGTGATGTCAGTTCAAGAAAAGCCCACCTGTCTCAGAATTGCCAGAAGGGCTATAGTAAAACCCTGAAAGTAATGTCACACCATTGCCTGACTGAAGTTTTATTTTTTTCCCTCTTGCTGGCCCTCTGAATGCCAGCAAGCAACTGGAGCCAGGGTAAGGATCATCCACCCACAGCAGGAACTTGGTAACCCTATCAGTAAGCAACAAGAAAGCAAGAGTAGGAAAACAGCCATAACAAGCACAGCCTATACTGCTTTCAGTTCTTTTCTGCTCCCTCTCCCAGGTTTGGCATGGCTGGCCAAAACTTTAAAACTCTTCTAGGGTGACCAGCAGATACCCAGCTTAATTAAGGGGAAATAACTGAGACTTCCTCTAAACTCATCCCCAGCCCACACATATAGCTGAAACATGCTACCTCTAAAAACAAGCTCAGCTTGCAGCTTCTTTCTGTTGGTGAAACACTGCTAAGTTTCTTCCTACCACTAATAGCTTTTTGGATCTAACCCACTGTTCACAATAACTGTAGTTATGTACTGAATCAGAGGCTATATCTAAGGTTGCCAGGTTCTAGACTCTTGCTGGTGGTGGGGGGGAGGGACCTTTCCAGGAGTGAGGAGGTGGGGCAACGCCACAGAATGCAATGGCTCTGCCATGATGACATCATATGGAAGTGATGTCATTGCACTGGGGACATTGTGCAGCAACACTCTGGTATTTTGGGCAAAACTCTATGGTTCTTCCTGAAATACCAGAGCATCACTGAGTGACATCCCTGGTGTGATGCTGTCATTTTGTGTGAAATCATCACATTGGGAATGTTGCCGCAGTCATGGCTGTTGTGGGTGGGGTTTTCTCCCACTAGCCAGCTGGCTGGTGGCAGACAGGTAGGAGTCTGCAAAACTGAGGGATCTCCTGCTCCCATCTTGGGGCTAGCAACCCTAGTTATATCTTAAAGGGTAAAGACAGACATTCTGTGATCACTCACAGGAAATTCTTCATCTATGGAGTAGGGTTGCCAGCTCTGCCAGTTTAGTAGGTGATACAAAAGAGCTCAGTTTAAGAACCAGACAACCACTGCTGATCTGAATAAACCAAACTGACCTTGATGGATCAGTGGTCTGATTTGGTAGAAGCTTCATATGTTCACAGGTGTCACCTTATGGCAAATCACATCATTGTTCCAGAAGAATGTCTTTATTATGAATTGAGGAAGGGTCGACTGATTTGAAATGTTGAGTCTTTGGTAACACTCTCCTAAATACTCAAGTGAAAACAATTATAATGATGATTCCACCCACCCAGCTGCAGTTCCCTGCTCTTCCTTTGTGCCACTACCAAAGTTTTGGAACTTACTTGCTTTGGCAGAGGACTGCATTTAAGAAAAAGGCCTTGGAAGCATGCAAAGCTCACCTTTGATTGAGGTCCCGTATCAGCATTTTGACACCAAAACAGGGTGTCCACTTCCTGGAGCTTTCATAGTTATTCTATTGTTTATTCAAAGCCATTCATGCCCTTTACCATTGTCTGGGTATAATGCTCTGTTCACAACACCACCCTAGTGCCAACAAAGAACCTTGCACTGACACTTCTGTACAACTTCATTTTAAAATGTAATATTGCATGGATTTTATTTTCACCATAGGATGTGATTTAACTACCTTTTTAGAAATGGCTTCTTTTTATCTGATAGTGTGATCTATGTATATCAAAAATACTTTGCTTTTCAGAATGCATGTAGAACAGGGCAGCATCGTATGGAATTTCCATCTGCTCATAACGTAATATGTGTGCCTCATGCTCCAGTTTATACTGAACATGAACTGTCCATCTTGTTAAAAGTAACTCTGAAAGAGAGTTGGTAGACTATAAAGCTATGGGACTTGGCTGGAGGATTTGGAGGCAATGGAATTATATATCCCATAATAAATCATACCAAGATAACTACTCTGGAATTAATCTGTGTCCTTCATATGAAAGTGTTGACACTTTTTGAGATTCTAGGTTCTGTTTCCATTTTAAGTTTTTCTTAGTGGTGACTGAAGGCTTTGAATAATGTTTGCTAGTCCAAGGACTCTTGTTTGATCTCTGTGTTCCACTAATCCCAAAACTGAAGATTGATATCTTTGTACAGTTGAAGGTTGTCTGGATGATGGTATAAGCATCCCACTTTAGCCACCTGCAGACATTATGTTCTATTCACACAAACTGGGAGGCTTCTAGCCACACAGTTCAGGAGTGTGATCCTGTTGCCATCTTGTGTGAATTGGGCACCACTGGATTTTTATATGAGATGGTTACCGTGCAGGTCATGCTTCCAATATGTTCCCACTTCATGAATGGAGCAGAACATCTGCAGAAGGCTTCCCCCCCCTACTAAACTATGTTTGCAGTTCCTATATCATTTCAGTCCATGCAAAACTTGCTTGACTGGAGGAGATAGTGTGGCCAAAGAAACTGTGTACACTATGGGAAATTAGTCTGTTTCACATTTTCAGCTGTCTTAAGTTGCAAAAAGTGTTAGTGATTTGACACAGGGAAAGACCTGATTATTGAATTCTCAGGCTGGAAATTTGAAAGAAGTTTTAAATTTACAGCTCTCACAAAAACAACAAAAATAACTTGTTCAAGCAGAGACAGACAGCTTTGCAAATAGGCAAAATCTGTGGGGTTTTATAGCAAATTTTAACATTTGTAAAACATTTACAGGTAGTTACAAGGTGGCCTTGAGCAAAGCAGGTCTGTGTAAGCAGCACCCAGCAGCTGTGTGGACATACCTGCAGCTATGCATTTAATTATAGAATATGATTCTATTTCCTGGATAGTTCAGTGGCTTGTAAATTACGGGAATTTTATTATTCATTATGTTGTTCTGTGGTTTCTCAACTCTCATAAACCTAACAAGTTTCTCTCTTTGTAGGTTTTTCTTTACATATCTTTTGCCACATAGTGCCCCTGCATCCCTGAGACCATTACTGGATGTAATAGTCAATGCCACAGGTAAACCAATGACTTTGTAAGCCCTCTTTCATGATCTTTCTCGTTCATAATGACTTTTATTTGACAGTCGTATCCTTCCGAAAGACTTCAGATATTCCAAAGCAATTTAAAATCAGCTAATATCAAAGGCCTTCAACTTTTTATTTTGTCATATTTGTATTTTGTGGCCTGCTTGTATTGCTTTATTTACTGTCATTGCTGTTTTAATTTGTAAAGCACTTCACAAAAGAAAGAAGTGAGATAGAAAACTTTATCCAGTGTGGCATACTGGTTAAGAGTGGAAGATTCTAATCTGGAGAACTGGGTTTGATTTCCTACTCCTTTCACATGAAGCCAGCTGAGTGACCTTGAGTCAGTCACAGTTCTCTCAGAGCTCTCTCAGCCCCTTCTCCCTCACAGGGTTTCTTTTGTGGGGAGGTGAAGGCAAGGTGGCTATAAGCTGCTTCAGGTAGAGAAAAGTGGGACATAAGAACCAACTCTTCTTCTTCTCTTCTCCCCAAGCAGATAAAGGTTTTTTGAAGGATCTTTGTACAGATATCTAAACCCTGGCATAGTTTAGCACTACAGAACTAAATAAATGGCTATGCGGGCATGTTCTGAGAGCCACCCACTGAAGTATTCACATGATTAAGAGACACCGGGCAGGTAGAGATGACTATTTTACCATTTATTTGTACTTGATGTTAGGCAGACTGATTCAAATGACCAAGTTATCCTAGGGTACTTTGGTCTTCTGTAGAGGCTCTATAGAGGCTAGTGTGATGCAGCAGTCAGAGTGTAGGGTTTGGCTCAGAGATCTCAGTCCAAATCTCAAGTCATCTGGGAGGCTCACCTTGGGCTAGTACCTGTAACTAAAGGCTGCTCTTGGGATAAAACAGGGTCATCCCAAGAATGCTCCCCTAAGCTTCTTGGAGAAGGGGAAGGGTAGATGTGTAATCCAATAATAATGCCATTTGTTTGATTTCTAGCAGGACTTCCATCTTTACCTCCCTATTAGTCCACACAATGATTACATCTTTCTTTTTTGCTAACTGCTTTTGCTTCACAAAATCTGTTTTTCTCTTCCCTTTTCAGGAGAGCTTCATTGGGGAATAGACACAACTGTCACTCACTTAGAAAGAGTTTTGTATTTATACAAGAGTGGTCTCTACCTCAAGAATGTGACGAGGACTCCCAGATCGGGTATAGTGTTGCTTATAGATGTGTGGCAAAGTCCTGCATGAGAAAGGATGAGAGTTTAAGGGGGTCATGAAGCTGTGGAAAAGGGAGGTGGGAATTTCAGTGCATAACATACAATTTCAGGCAAGTGCAAGATTATCAAAGAACTGAATAAAATTGGAAGGAGGTGGGTGGCAGTGCATCTAAGAAATGCATGCTGAATGATAGTGATAATTGCAGCACTGGTATCTGTTGGGGACAATGTAGTGCTGGGCTCCAGACAAATTTGAGATAGTAACAGAATGAAGCCTTCTGTTCTGTACTTTCTAAAAAATTCCCAGGGTTCCAAATGGACTGGCTATAGTCTCTATATAGGCTAAAACTATGGAAATGTTGTTCCAGGTTGGAGAGAACCAGATATGTTGGAGAGAGTGCTGAACCAAGTCCATAGCAGTCTGGATTCAGATACTTTAGGTTGGTCATTCTCTCACAGTGTAACTGTTTCATAGGGTTGTTATGAAGCTAGATAGGAAAAATAAAGCCCTTTCTATTTGAGAAACAAATGTGGGGAAATGGATTATATTTTTAAACTGATTAATAACTTGGAAACCAGCATATTAAGCATATAGTTCTGTGGTTTTCCAGTGCAGTATGATCCCCCCCTCAACTTTTCTTGATAAGGACCTGGGCTTCTTACTGTGGTGAGAGATATTGAAGGGGGTGGTGGTATGTCAAAACTGACTCTTAATGGTGGGTGAAGAGATGTCAAAACAGTGTCACCTTATGGCTCTCTGTTTCTCACCACTCTGCAGCATATGAAAGCAGGTGGGGGTGAGTAGGATCCACACGGTCCAGGAGTTTTAGAATCCTAACCATTAACATAGGGTGTCCATTTCTCTTAACTTAGATTTGTTGGCTTTGGGCCCTCATGATACTCTCAACTCTTTTTGATGTAATCATGTTTTAAAGGGTGGGGATGATTCAATTTTTAAAGTAGTTGATCTGTAGATTCATCTTATGGATGAGCTTTGGGTAGGGTCATTGGGCAGAGCTGAAGAAGAAATACAGACGGGGACATTTCCAGTGAGAGAATTCCCTGGGTCAGAGAGCTGTTCCAGTCCTGGATGCTTAGTTGATATTTCTGGTTGGATTAGGATGGAGATGGCAATGCTGTATCTGGGCTTCCATCCTGAGAACCTTTACCTGGGTATGAGATCAGGTTTGTTAGTTCTGAGCTCTCTGACAAGCACCGCGGTAAGGAATTGGCAGAAGAACTGGTGCAGGTGTTCATATAACTTTTTAATTTGCAGATTTTCATCACAAAGTTTGCTGAGTGACAGCTGTTGACACAGCCAAATTGTTTTTTGGCAATACAATCCATCCTTTGTGGAGAGAGTGCTGGGATATTGGAGGGTCATTGGGGCTGTCTTCTGTACCCAGATTTAACTGCGTCATTAGAACAGCTCAAGGTTCTGTGGAACATAAACCCTGCTTTGGCCAATTACAGTGGAGCAGGATTGCAGGCACAGGATGCTGGGATAGCAAGCCCTATATATGCATATATGGTCTTCATTAGTTTCCTTGAAAGTAAAACAAATAACGTGTAATAACCACCAGCTGCATTTGGCCCAGCTCAACAATGGCCTGGGTCCCCTTTGTTTAGAAGTAATTTGGGGTATTTTGCTCAATTCCTTTTGGTTTTTACTCCTACAAACAATACCAAATAACGAGCAGGAAGGACTGCAATTAATTTTTTAAATGGAACCAAGTTCATAGTTAATATTGTTAATTTTACTCAACAGCCTGGAATCTTAGCTCATTCTTACCTAGAACCAAGCACGTTGTCTCATACATGCACATGAGATTTGTGTAGTCACTGCCTGCCTCATTCGTTTCAGCAGTGTACATCTCCCTGAAAAAAGCAATGCCCAATGTGAATTTGCCTTTTTGATTGAAATGGCTGAGCACACTGTTATCAGGAAGGGCATGCAGTGAATGGCTAAGCATACAAGTTGTGATCCCAGACAGTTGCTACGGTTTAAACAATTTTATTGATAACATATAGTAACAATATCTAATTATATCATTACTATCTCTAACCCATATGATATTTTCCAATCCTCTCTCCCTCCGTTACTAGACTCCCGCCAAGGTTATATACTTAAGTCCAGTTATAAAGGTACCCTTAACCAATCAAAGTTCAATATCTTTCTTTTCTCATATTCATGTTAAAAAATTGTCCAATGTCTTTTTACATTCCACTCTTTCTCTATGTATCCTCTAAATTTCTTCCACTCCTTTTTAAACACATCCAAATCATAGTCTCTTAAAGTTCTTGTTAATTTGTCCATCTCACTCCACGATAAAACTTTCACAATCCAGTCCCATTTCTCTGGTATTTTTTCTTGCTTCCACAACTGCGCATACAATGTCCTAGCAGCTGAGAGCAAATACCAATGATCCCAGACAGTTGCTGACTGAGCTCTTATCATAGCTAGCCTCCCATCTGCAATATGTAGGTTGTTATTGCTGGCCTATCTTCCAAGACTGTTTTAAAGGCTATGACAATGCATGTGAAGCTCTTTGAACCCTGAAAATTCTTTACCCATGCAGAATCTTATTATTGGTGGAGCTGTAAGAAATTGCTGGAGTGTCTCTAATAATGCATTGTGAAAACTTCTATTTGACAAAATGGGATGCTGATCTTTGGGGAAGACCTCTACTCTCTTCCAGAGAGAGAGAGAGAGGATACATCCAATTTCACAAAAGGGAAGTGGTACCAACCATCAGTAGAATAGTAACTCCATAAAAACACTTGTCAATGTGAGCCTTCCCATAAATAAAAGTTAACAAGATAAACCTTGGTCATGTTACAAATGACTTGGGTCTTAAGCTTTCACTGTGTTTCAGTTGTAAACCTTTTATAGTACCATAAATTATATTCTTCTTTGGACTTTGCTTTAGTGACACAGAAACAAAGCATATGTGGGTGTGTGTGGGGAGCTTTAATAGTCATGTGTGCTTTTTAAAATCGTAAATCTTCCCATTATTAAAGCTGGTTATCTGTATGCAATGCTTGTTTGAAGTGACACTGTGTTCAAAAATACTCTATTAATACTGCTGAACATTGGAATGTATACATTTATTCTGTAAACAAAACGTGCATGACAGTTGCAGAAAAACACAAGCCATTTCCTTTTGACCTGACTGATATGTTTTCCAAAAAATTTAGAAACAATAGCCCCAATCCTTTAATGAACTATTCACATATTCTCCCTCTGACATCAACAAGAACACTGGTTTGTGTCAGCTGTTTGGTGTAGCTATTTAAACTACATCTGGACTAAGTTCACACAGGTTTTTTGGGAGAATCCTTTTAGCAGCGTCAAAAATGCTTCCCTTTTTTAATTGACATCTTTGGCACCTTGCATAATTGCAGCTATCCATTTGACTTTGCTATAATTTTTGATTGCTTTCAGCGAAATCATTGCATAGCTAAACCTTTTTGACTATATATTATTGCGGTATTGTCCTTGATTATATGAGATCATTGTGTGACTTCATCCAGGAAAAAATGGTAACCAGGATGAACAACAATATCAAATAAGTTGGAAAAAAATTAGAAGAGATTGGATTTATACCCCACCCTTCACTTGGAGTCTCGGAGCAGCTTAGAATCTCCTTTCCCTTCCTCTCCCCACAACAGACACCCTGTGAGGTAGGTTGGGGTGACAAAGCTCTTTCAAGGACTGTGACTAGGCCTGTAGCTATAGGGAGGGGCCCGGGGGGCCCAGGTCACTCTATTAACCCCCCCTTCCATATGTAGGGCCCCTCCATTGCAGGGCCTGCAGGACTTGTGGAGGGAGAGAGAGAAAGAGAAAGAGAGAACATGAGAGAGCAGCGGCCCCGCAGGGAGGGAACCCCGCAGCAAGGGGAGGGCAGGGCGCCCACAGGCTTCATTCCCCCCCGGGGAGGGGCAACTCCCCTCTTTTTGCCCTGGGCAGCCCTCTGAGTGCCAAGGAGGGAAGATCCTGGCAGGCAGGTTCCCACGTGCAGGAAGGCCAAGTGTGGCAGTGACTCCTCCCCCCCACCAGTCCACTCTGTGAGGGGCCGAAGGGCCACTCCTGCCAGTCCCTCACCGAGATTGCTGGTAAATTTTTATCTAAACTGGCAAATGGGAGGTCAGGAGGAAAAAGGGGCTGCTCTTCTGGTAGAAGCACTTCACATTGCCTCACTTTGCAGTGTCGTTTAAGGAAGTTCTTCAGTTAAATGCTTAGAGGAGAATCCTGCCTTCTTTGCAGACTTCCTGGTGAATTAGAACATGATAACTTTGTTTTGGAGCAGAGAGGGGGAGAGAGAGCTCCTGACAGCAAGGGTAGAGAGAGAGAGAGAGCACAAGACGAGAGAGAGAGAGAGAGAGAGAGAAAGAAAGAAAGAAAGAATGGCAGCCAGAGGGGGGGGACAGTGAGAGAACAGCAGAAAGAGAAAGCGGGAGAGTGACAGTGACATGAGAGAGAGAGCTGGGGCTGGGTGGGCTGGCCGCTGGAGGGAAGAAACAGCCAAGCCCCAAAGCCCCCACCAATTTTTTTAGTTCCCGGGCCCCTCCACCCAAAATTTTCTGGCTATGGGGCTGACTGTGACTGACCCAACGTCACTCAGCAGGTGCATATGAAGGACTGGGGAATCAAACGTGGTTCTTCCAGATTAGAGTCTGCACACTGAACCACTACACTGAACTTACTCTCTATTTGCAGAGCCCAAGCATTCTCTGGGAAAAAATTCTACCCCCATCAAAATTGCTATGAAGCTAAGATAATTTTGGCAGAGCTTATTAAAAATTGATTATTTATTCTAAAGTGCTTCCAATCACAAAGAGGTGCCACCCAGTTTTTTGTCTATTGCATGAAAAGGAAAAAAAATGCTATTTTCCTTAATTGGTAAGCCCCCAAGGCAGGGCTTCTGCAGTAGTATTTCTGAGTGCTTCTATCCCATCATGCCCTTTGCCTGGCAGCTGCATCAGTCCCTCAGGGAGCCATCCATATCCTTGCAACACACTCTGGTGAAGGTGGGGGTCCCCTGTCACCAGGCCCCACCCCACCATCATTTCTGGCTGGGGAGACATGAGGCCCAGGCTATGCCACTGGCAACATGGTAACATCACCTCCAGTGTGGATTTTAAGTGACATTATCACATCAGCGACATCCTGATATTTGGGCAAAAACTCTACGATAGAAGCCATTTTTACAGTTGAGTTTTTGCTCAAATATCAGAGCATTGTCCTGATGGTGGGACATGATGATATAACTTCCAGTACACACCAGAAGTGATGTAGCCATGTTACCAGTGATGTCTCCTGGGCCTCCCTCCTGCTCTTAGTAAGTTCCCCTCTATCTCCTGCCATTTGCTAGAAGAGACCTTGTAAACCAACTTCTTTAAGGCTGCTTGACCCAAAAGACCTTCCACAGGTATTTAAGAATCAAATTCTGTTGGTTTTTAAAACTGTCATCATTACATCATGGGGATTGCAAGGTTAAATGAGAGCTGTGGAAGGGGGGAGTTGCTTTCTGAAGGAGCAAAGGAATGCAGTAACTGCTTGTAAGGTAAGACTTTAGCTGTTCTCATTTGCCCTTTTGATGGTTTGGCAAGGCCATGCTGTGTGTAAACATTTACAGTACAATGGTGTTTCCAAAATGCTATAGCAACCTATGTAGAAAACTGGGAGTCTATTCAGCTTAGAATCCAACCTCATTCTCTGACTGAGTTGTATGTTTGGTTGTTAATTCTCGGCCTGTAGGCTTAAAAATATCTTATTTATAGAAGATTTATTCTCTGCCTGTCTGTTGTAAAAATGGCACTAAAGGTGACTCACTGCACATAACCTTAAACATGATAAAATTAGAAAGCTATTAAAAAAACTAGACAAAAGTAATAATTAAACTGAGCAGGGGTCAAACTGAGGCATCTCTCTGGTATCTGACTTCCCAAGTGCACTTCAGACAAGCAAGTTTTACTTGTGTAACCAGGAATGATAGGCTGATGGTAGCAACACACAGACAAACCTTCCTTGTTCAATGGGGTTGCCACATCACCAAGCAAGGCTTTACAGAAATGGAATGGAAATTCATAACTATGAGAAACTTCTGTAACCTGATGACCAAGCACATTTGTCTTGGAGCCTTTGAGCATCTGCATAGGAACTGTTTTTTTAAATAAGAACATTTTTTAAACATTCCAGAACTTTTCCCTACTTATAAACAACAACTTCCTTAAATAAACAAGAATGTTTTTAAGTTACCTTTTCCCTCCATTTAAGTAACTTGATGTAATTAAGGAAGATCCCCCACCCTGCTCCCAACTCCCAGGATAATGTAAGTATGATAATAGCACAAATGCCAAAGGAATACTAGACAGACTTTGCTGAGTGGATGAATCTGGGGTACTTTCCCTTGTGGAGGCCACTAATCTCTACTCATCCTTTTAAAAAAAAAAGGAAATATTTTTATTCCAAAACAAACTACTACTCTTGAAATACGAGCTATAATTTCACAAATGAAGAAACCTACATTTCAACAGAGGTGGGGCATATCAGTGCTCAGTGCACTCCATGGTCCTGCCCTGTCAGTACATGTACAATGCAATCCTAAACAGAATTACTCCCTTATAAGACCATTGACTTCCACTTATAGTTTTCAAAAATCAATACATTCTTTGCTCTTGTGACTCAGACTGGCAGAGTGGGAATAGGGCAATTAGAGTATAACCACTAGGAATGGAAATAGTTAAACACTGAACCAAGATGTGACTGTGGCATTAGTAGAGGACTGCCCAGGATTTTTGGCATAGTCTTTATAATGAATTGAAATAAAATCCAAATATGTCTAACTACATTTCTGCATACTACATCCTACTTAGCCTTTTGTCTTTTCCCCCTGTACCTGCTTTTATGTCTCTTCAGGGCTGGAGTCTTCAGGGCTGGACCTAGACTGTTTGGAACCCTAGGCAAAGCTAACTACTTGCACCCCTTCCCTGATAGAATGGAGTCCATTTTATCCTATGGGCCCATAGTATGCAGAGATTGGGCCACTGCTTTTTTTGTAGCAGGAACTCCCTTGCATGTTAGGCCACACACCCCGATGTAGCCAGTCCTCTGGCACATTTCAGAGAGCTCTGAGAGAGAGCAGAGAAGAAGTGCTATAAGGGTGAGGTTTGGCTTTCTAAGCAGCTGGGGAAGTTGCTGAGAATTTCTGAGTTTGTGTGACTGTGTGATTACTGACAATTCTGAGTTTGTGGTTGCTGGGGAACTGCTGTTTAGTTTGAGTGGGCTGAAGGTGATTGTTGCTGATGGATTAGGAGTGGCTGTGTTCCCCACCCTCTTTGTATTATTAAGCTGTGCCTTGCCAGGGGCGCAAACTGAAAAGCGAGAGCTAAAGGGCTCTTGGCCTGTGGCTCTTAGCTTGGGGGCTGTGTAAGGACCATGAACACAGATCCCTATTTTCCTTGTGTTCCCAATAAGGTAAGTAGACCCTCCAGAATGAGAGCCACATAAACAAACAGGATTTAAAAGGGGACTGTATATTTTTGAAAAAAAGCTATCATGAAGGTAGAATGCCAGCAGGGGGGTGGGGGCTTTCCAGTGTTTTGCACTGAGTGTCTCATGTATGACTATCTGCCCACAGGACAGAAGTCTTGGGTGTGTGCTTGATGCAAGGAGCTCCTGGTCCTCAGGGACCAAGTACGTACTCTGGAGGCCAAGATGACTGACCTGGAGAAGCAGAGACAGTCAGTTAGGCACTCGGAGAAGACTCTCAGGGACGTATTAGATGAGCCCCACTCTGAATGTGGCAGCCCCATTGCTGCCAGGGAGCATGAGGGTCAAGAGGGAACAGGGCACCATGCTGAGGATAAGGGGAATGCGCCCTCAGAAGGGACCTCTTCTTCAGTTGGTGAGTGGGTATCCTTTCACGCCAAGGAACCATCCCTGGGCAGGGAGAGTTGGTGATTCGATCCTTAGGCAAGTAGACAGCTGGGTGGCAAAACCGCATACTGACCGTATGGTGACTTGCCTGCCTGGTGCGAAGGTAACGGACATTACATGTGTTGTAGATAGGCTGATAGACAGTGCTGGGGAGGAGCCAGTGGTCGTGGTGCATGTTGGCACCAACAATGTGGGGAAATGCAATCGTGAGGTTCAGGAGGACTCATCTCAATGAGATGAAGTGTTAGCTGTTATTTTTCTACCAAGTAATGGATCAGAGTTGTCCACTGAGATGGTGACAAACAGTATGGGCTGCCTGCTAAAGTCTCGAGGCAGCAGACGGAAGGTTGCGGGCCTAACTTGCCTGGGAAATTATAGATGTTTGTATACAAATGCTAGAAGCGTTCGAAGTAAAATTGGTGAGTTGGAATGTTGAGTGTTGGGGGAAAACATAGACATTGTGGGAATTTCAGAAACTTGGTGGAATGAGGAGAATCAGTGGGACATGGTGATTCCTGGATATAAGTTATATCGGAAGGATAGGGAGGGAAGGGTTGGAGGTGGGGTGGCTCTGTATGTCAGAGAGGGTATATGGTCCAGTAAGACTGAGGTCAAAGAATTAGATTCCCTTCTAGAAATGCTTTGGGTCGAAATAGAGGGCCCAAAAGGAAATTTAACTATGGGAGTTTGTTATCGGCCACCAAATCAAAAGATAGAGGATCATTATAATATGATGGAAGGATTAAAGACAGTGGCTAAATGTAAAAACTGTGTCGTAATAGGTGATTTTAATTACCCGCAGATTGATAGGGTCAATATGTGTTCAGGTCGAGAGAAAGAGATTGAGTTTCTAGATGCTCTCAATGACTGTGCTATGGAGCAGATTGTCACAGAACCTACCAGGGGTGGGGCGATCCTGGATTTGGTCCTAAGTAATGCCCAAGACTTGGTGAGAGATGTAAAAGTGATTGCACCGCTTGGGAGCAGTTACCATAACGTTATTGATTTTACCATTTGTATAAATAGAGAGTTGCCCCAAAAGACCAGCACAACCACGTTTAACTTTAAAAGGGGTAAATTCTCTGAGATGAGGAGGCATGTGAAGAGGAAACTGAAAGGAAAGGTAAATACAGTCAAAACCCTTGGGGAAGCTTGGAGGCTATTTAAAACTACAATCCTAGAAGCGCAGATAAAATATATACCACAAGTTAGGAAAGGCACAAACAGGTATAAGAGAAGGCCTGCATGGTTAACAAACAAAGTAATGGAAGCTGTAAAAGGTAAGAAAGACTCCTTTAAGTGGTGGAAAGCTAGTCCAAGGGAGATTAATAAAAGGGAACACAGGCTGTGGCAAATCAAATGCAAGATTGTGATCAGGCAGGCAAAAAGGTACTATGAGGAGCGTATTGCAAAAAACATAAAGACCATCAATAAAAATTTCTTCAAATATATTAGAAGCAGGAAACCAGCCAGGGAGGCAGTGGGGCCCTTGGATGACCAAGGGGTAAAAGGATTACTGAAGGAGGATAGGGAAATGGCTGAGAAGCTGAATGCATTTTTTTGCCTCCATCTTCACTGTGGAAGATGAGAAGTGTTTGCCCTCTCCAGAACCACTAATTTTGGAAGGGGTGTTGAAAGACCTGAGTCAGATTGAGGTGACAAGAGAGGAGGTCCTACAACTGATTGATGAATTAAAAACTAATAAGTCATCAGATCTGGATGGCATACATCCAAGAGTTCTGAAAGAACTCAAAGTGAACTTGTGGATCTCCTGACAAAAATATGTAATCTTTCATTGAAATCTGCCTCCGTTCCTGAGGACTGGAAGGTAGCAAATGTCACCCCCATCTTTAAAAAGGGTTCTAGAGGAGATCCGGGAAATTGCAGGCCAGTCAGTCTGACTTCAATACCAGGAAAGTTGGTAGAAACCAATATCAAGGACAGAATGAGTAGGCACATTGATGTACACAAGTTGTTGAAGAAGACTCAGCATGGGTTCTGTAAGGTAAGATCTTGCCTCACTAACCTGTTACAGTCCTTTGAGGGGGTGAACAAGCATGTGGACAAAGGGGACCCAGTTGTTTACCTTGACTTCCAGAAAGCTTTTTAACCTTTCTTTATCGGGAAAGTGTTCCAAACCTTTAATCATTCTAGTTGCCCTTTTCTGGAAATTTTGAGAAGTTTGGAGGGATCTTTTTCCTGCTTTTGCACTCTGAGGTGCAAAAGCAGGAAGAAAACCCTGCTACCCACACCTCTCAGATTCTGAGAGGTGGCGAGTGCCATCCAATCCTGGACCTCTGGACTGTCCGGCACCCTAGGCAATGGCCTAAGTCACATAGCGGGCAGTCCGGTCCTGTGTCTCTTCTGCAGTTGAGACTCAGACTGTGGGCATGGAATGGATTATTGGGCTTATTATATTAAAGTGCCTAGATCATGTATATATGTGGCTGAATATTCTTGGGGTAAATAGTAAGACTTGTGGGCCTGGGCATTTATCCAGCCTTCCTCCAAGTTATGGCTAAATTGTTAGATGATAACCCATGTAAGTTGGAGAGTCTCCGTAGGCTTGAGGAAGGGTTCCAACTTTATTCAGCAATGTGGTAGGATAGGGAATCTTCACCCCACCATCTGCCCTCTGGGCTATTTCTTCTTTAGAGCTTCCCTCTTCCAGAACAACTAATCTGGGAGAGAGTAGGTTTTTGTATGCTGAGCATCATCCGTTAGAAGGTCTCTCAAGAATTCCCTCAGACTTGCTACTAATCAGAAACAGTGCTGAGCAAGATGGAGCAATGGTCTGACTTCATATGATCAGAGAACACCCAGATTTATTTTGCTTAATCCCAAACAATTTGACTAATTGTTCAGATTTCAAATATGTAGAAGCAAACAAAGGAATGAAAATCAGTGATGGAAAGTAATCAAAATACAAAAATGGAAAATTGGACAAACATTTCAGAATTTATGAAGCAAAGAAGAACTGGTTTAGTTTCTCCCAAAATTGTTTGGAGTCTTCAACAGCTACATATACTCAAAAATATGCTAGCAGTTTGCAATTCTATTCAATTAATTTACATCACTTTCACTTGTCTCCTCCATAGGCTTCTGCTTTTGGCATTTCCTTTTGTCATTAGACAGGTTGGGACATAGAAAGGGAGTAAGGATGCTGCTCCTACTGTTGAGTCCCTGAACCATGGTATATTGGCAGGTCATAACTAGAAAAGGAGGCTGGGCAGTTTTCCAACCGGTAGCTATGGTTGGTAGTTTTTAAAAAATGTGATCTAGCTGCTGCAGATGAAATAAATGGTCATTAGGACTGATTACAGTCAGATTGAGGGTGACTCAAGCAAGTTAAAAGGAGGAAACCGCAGCCTATTTATATTGTACGCCTGGAGTTTATTTATGTGCCACGAGTCTGAAGTAGACTGGAAGGGGGGTTATCATGCTGGCCTTAATTCAGCTACCACAGGTGGATTTGGGAAAGAAGGTTGTTACTGCAGTTTGCTTTGATTGTCATGTAAAGTAATAGATTATTGGTCAGTGACTTGGAAGCATTGGGAGATGCTTGTAGCTGTTTCTCCACAACCTGTTTAAAATAGTGATACAGGACTGGTGAACAACAAGACAGGACATTGAATGTACAGCCAAACATTTGTTTACTTGCCTTACTACAGTCTGAGATCCCTAGGAACTACTCAGCAGAAAATGGCGGTGGCGGTAGAAGCCTAGGTGCTAGGGCTCCCATCCGATAATAGCTATAGCCACTATAAACAACAACAAAATTGAAATCAAACTAACGAGAGAATGAGAGGACGAACCAACACCAACATCTACAAACACCATCCAGAAATAACGCCGATGACTTCTGGGCCCCGCAGAGAGATTGGGAACACTGCTGCTGGCTGGGCCGACGCTGAAGTGGAGGCGTGGCGTGGCCGTGGACTGGCGTGCGAGAGAGCCCGGGTGACGCCGGGGAAAGGAGAGTGGAGCCGTGTGGTGTGGTGGAGTGGCGAGAGTGCGTCTGTGCGATGAGCGTGCTGTGTAGCGGGGACTGGAGGCTGCCGCGATGGAGGCTGGCGAACCGTGGGTGTGGTGAGCAATTGGAGGGGCGAGTTGGTCCCGGGACGTCAGTCTCGGAGGGCACCTCCAATTTCCATCTTTCCTCCTCATCCTCCCACCCTGCGGCTGTTAGTTGGGGCATGGCTGAGCCGGCAGTTGGGAACTCCCCGACTGGGAGGCCTGTGCGGGCCTCAAGTGACACGGGGAGGCCCAGAGTATGCGGGTGACCCACGAAAAGACCAGATGCGGCACCGCGGGGCTGTGATTTTCCAGGCTGAGGCTATAGGGGCTAACTTGAACAGCTGGGAGGACACAGGGGGAGTCTCACCCCCCCCCCTTGGTCGCCTAAGCTGTGAGTACTATCAGGCCCTCAAGGAAGTCACGCTCATATGAACTGCACCGCACCTTGCGAACTACACTGCACTTTGAGAGCGCAGTCTGTGAACAACCGTGACTATTTATAAGCACTGCAATTTAAAATGACATCTTAAGATCAATACCTGTTAACTACCTCTGCTGGAATATATTATTAATTAATTAATTAGATTTTAACTGATTGATTAGTAATTGGATTGTTATTATATATTTATATATTGGAATAGATATATTTATATATTTATATTTTTAGCAGATTGATTGGGAAATTATAAGAGGGGATTATTTATTAATGTGCTGGAAATGGAAATTAATAAATTAACTTGACTAATCAATTAGAGGGAGTAGCAGGGTGGGTTTTTTAAATTAATTAATTTGACCTAATATATAGTGAGTCAGACAATAAGGGGGTTGAAGCAGATGGTGAGGCAGGAACTCAGGCTGCAGACTGAGAATCTGGATGGGAGGGGGGAGACTGTCCGGGATTAGCAAAATCATACCGGGCATAGGTGTGGATGCTTGGCCAGGGGATTCCAGTGCTCCTGGGGAGGGGAAGGTATGACGGTGAGAATAGACAGAAGTGTAATGGAAGGAGGCGGAGACAAAACAGTGCTCAGCCCCCTTCCAGTCTACTTCCCATCCCAACGGTGACAGGTAGTGGGGCCAAGAGGAAGTGCCCGTCTCCGTCATTGGTGTTATGCAATGCCAGGTCTGTGAATAATAAGACCTCAGCCCTTAGGGAGTTCCTGCTTCGGCAGGACGTGGACCTGGCTTGCGTGCCCGAGACCTGGGTGCGAGATGGGGAGACAGTGACTCTTTCCCAGATGACCCCCCCCCCCAGGTTACTCGGTCTTTCATCAATCGCGGACTAGCGGGCGGAGGGGAGGGGTGGCATTATTCATACGGGAGGGTTACTCCTTCCGGGCTCTCCCGGTCCCAACGATCGAGGGTATTGAATGTGCTGGTCTAGCATGGGATGTCGGAGAGGGGTTGGCGATCTGGCTGGTGTACTGTCCGCCTAATGCACCAGCCAGCGCCTTACCATCCCTGATGGAGGCGGTGGCAGGATGGGCGTTGGAGTACCCAGGGCTTATGGTCCTGGGTGATTTCAACGTCCATGCTGATGACGCGGCCTCCAATCAGGCGATGGATCTGGTGTCGTCCATGGCAACTCTGGGATTCTCTCAATTTGTCACGTCACCCATGCATCAGGCTGGACACATGTTAGACCTGATCTTTGTGTCCGGGATTTTGGTGAACGATATCGCGGTAGAAATGGTACCATGGTCGGATCACCTAGTCCTCAAGGCCCGTATGGAAACACCGCCTCAACCCTGTATGGGCGGAGAGCCTATTTGGCTCGCCCGCGGAGCCTAATGGACACGGAACAGTTCCAAATGGCCCTGCGGGATCCCTGGCCCCCTGGCGATTCCCTTGATGACCTGGTGGAGGCCTGGAAAAACCGGCTATCCAGGGCAATCAATGAGATCGCACCTCGACGTCCTCTACGCCCTCATGTGAGGCTGGCGCCATGGTACACCTTGGAGTTACGCCAGCTGAAACAAGGGCTCAGACGACTAGAGAGGCAGTGGCGGCATACTTGTGATGAAGTGACGAGAACATCCTATAGAACGTTTATGAGGTCTTATGAGATGGCAGTCAAGACCGCGAAGAAAGCTTACTTTGCGGCCAGGATTGCGTCTGCAAATTCGTGCCTAGCTCAATTGTTTAGAATAATTGGAAGTCTTACTACACTGCCTCAAGGCAGACCAAATGTGAGAGAATTAGAGATAAGCTGTGAGGCTTTTGCGAAATATTTTGCAGATAAAATCACGTCGCTCCGCCAGGACCTGCCTATCACATTGAATACAGTACAAGAACTTGAGGCTCCGTGCCTATCTTCCGATTTTGTTCTGGAGCCTGGAATTGTTCTGGAGCCTTCCTCAGCCTGGAGGAAGTTGATGGAATTCTCTCTTCCGCATGCCCAACAACTTGTGATTTGGACCCTTGCCCCTCCTGGCTAATTAAATCTTGCCAAAGAGAGCTTAGATGTCCTTTACAGGACATCATAAATAGATCCCTCTCTGAGGGGCGCTTTCCAACATCCTTGAAAGAGGCCATGGTCCGCCCCCTCCTGAAAAAAAGTACAGCAGACCCGGCCGAATTGGCAAATTACCGACCGGTCTCTAATTTACCGTTTCTTGGTAAAATTATTGAGAGGGCAGTGGCGTTGCAGTGCAAGGTTTTCTGGATGATGCTTCCATCCTAGACCCTTGCCAGTCCAGCTTTCGCCCAGGTCATGGGACGGAGACAGTGCTGGTCGCCTTGGTAGATGACCTCCAGTGGCATCTGGATCGAGGCGGCGTGGTGGTACTGATGCTACTAGATCTGTTGGCCGTATTCGATACAGTCGACCATCAGCTACTGACCCACCGCCTGGCCGACATAGGGGTTAGGGGGCTAGCCCTACAATGGCTTTCCTCCTTCCTCAAGGGATGGGGACAAAGGGTGGCAATCAGGGGTGAGCTGTCCCAGAAGCACACACTAGATTGTGGGGTGCCGCAGGGAGCAGTTCTCTCCCCGATACTATTTAACATCTATATACGCCCCCTTGCCCAGATTGCCTGGAGGTACGGGCTTGGGTGTCACCAATATGCAGATGACACCCAGCTCTATCTGCTAATGGATGGCTGGCCTGACTGCGTTCCAGGGAATTTGAACCTGGCATTGCAGGCTGTGGCAACCTGGCTTAGGCTGAGCAGGCTGAAGCTGAACCCGACGAAGACAGAGGTCCTCTGCGTGGGCCGCGGCACCCTAGGGAGAGAAATACCTCTCCCGGTTTTTGACGGTGTGCCGCTGAAAGCGGCGCAGCGGGTCAAGAGCTTGGGAGTTCTACTGGAGCCTTCATTATCAATGGATGCCCAGATAGCAGCCACCGCCAAGTCGGCGTTCTTTTACCTGAGGCGGGCAAGGCAGTTGGCTCCCTTCGTGGAGCGCCGGGACCTAGCAACAGTGATCCATGCAATGGTCACCTCAAGACTGGATTACTGTAATGCCCTCTACATGGGGCTGCCTCTGTGCCAAACCCGGAGGTTGCAGCTGGTGCAGAACGCGGCGGCTAGGCTGTTATTGGGGCTCCCGAAGTGGGAGCACATACAGCCGGGGCTACGCGGACTGCACTGGTTGCCAGTTACTTACCGGGTTCATTACAAAGTGCTGGTTATTACCTTTAAAGCCCTATATGGCCGAGGACCTGCCTACCTGAGGGACCGTCTTTCCCCATACGAACCCCAGAGAGCACTGAGGTCATCAGGGAAGAACCAGCTGACTATCCCCAGACCAAAGGAGGCCAAACTACAAAATACTCGCACACAGGCCTTCTCTATTGCAGCTCCACACCTATGGAACCAGCTCCCGGAAGAAGTGCGAGCCCTGCGGAGCCTTGACCAGTTCTGCAGGGCCTGCAAGACCACCCTTTTCAGGATGGCCTTTGCTGGTTGAGCGACTGATGTTGGATGACTTCTGTCACTATTATGAATAGAATTAGCACCTGAAATTTATAGTATTGTATTTGGTTAAATTGGAATGTTTTAAAATTAATGTGATTTTAAATCTTGTATAACTATATGAATATGTTGTTAGTCGCCCTGAGCCCGCTCCGGCGGGGAGGGCGGGATATAAATAAAATTTTATTATTATTATTATTAATTTCAAAATATATGATGATGTCTTTAAAAACTAATTTCTATACACAGATTTATTTATTTAGAAAATGTATATGTGATTTATCCAGAGACCTGCTTGAGGTGGCTCATAATGTAAACCAATACAAAAAAAATCATAAAAATTATCAATAGTAGAAGAAGGCATTAAAAACATGCCAGGGCGTAAACCAACAACTTAAAAAGTCTATTTGTAGAATGGTCGACAGGATAAATGCAGACCACAAAAAGAGATGGAACCATGTAATTAAAAGATTTGATAAAAGAAAAGTTTTGGCCTGGTGCATAAAGATAATAAAGTGCAGGTGCCATGTGAGCCATAAAGAGGAGGCTCTTCCAAAGGGAAGACCCAGCATGAGATGAATTGGCTTGATAATGGAAGCCACAGTCATCGTTTGCGAACCCTGAGTGAGGCTGTTAATGATAGGATGTTTTAGAGGACATTAACTCATAGGAAAAGCAACTTGACTGCATTCTGTCTCTAGTTGCTGCCCATCTTACCTCTGCATGCAAGGGCACAGAGAGTAGTTTCACTTACACAAATGGGCTTTCTTATGCAGACTTTTTGTTGATTTTGTGCTCTGTATTTTTGGTGTAGTTTAACCCTTCAATTAGAAAAGATTGTAGTGCCTTGTCACATGCTATTTCTGAAGGTCTAGGTTGGTTCTTGGCTAGCTTGGATAATTTTCTCATACTGACATAAATCAAACCTCAGTTGCTAGATCTACTCACGATGGTCATAATGCAAACCAATTTTGTCAGTATTCCTTCATTTTTTACAAGAATAGCTTCAAATAACTAAAATGGAATAGTTTGGTTTATGCTATCTCTTCAGTTATTGGTGAACCCATTGCAATGCTGTTGCATGTGAAAAAGCCACCATTCTATTGACATGCAATCTCAACTTTTGACAGGGACAGATGGAGGATCTCCTAGTTTTGCAGGCTCCTCCCCACCACCAGCTAGCTGGCTGTTGAGGGGAAGCCCCACCCCAGCAGCCACCATGTGCCTTTAAATCTTGGCAGGCTTAGAAGAAGATTGAAAAGTACTTGTGTTTTGGAAGATGTGCCTTTAAATCTCAGCAGGATGGCACAAATATTTGCTATTTATTGCTTTATGAAGATATGTTCTTCTCTGAATTTGTTTATTGTGTAAGTTCTCACAAACTGATGGGAATTATTTGCTTTTGATTGTTACTTTAAAAATAAAAAAGAATATTAACAAATCTCAGCAGGACAAAAAGTGCATGAGGATGGAGCAAGCAGGCAGAGCCACATGGCTCTTCCCAGTGAGGCCTGTGAGAAAGGATGAGAGCAGTCCCTCTGTTTTGTATTGTTTCAGAAGTCATTTGTATTGTAAAAAGGATAGTAAATAATTAACTAGAACCTGATTATGGGATGGAAGAAAACTTCACCCCCTAGACTGCTCCTTTACTTCCATTTTCCTGTGTTAGTCTGAAGAAGTTGGCAGATTGTTACATTCAGCAGCTCCTGTGAGTAAATTGCCCCAGTGAGATCACAAAAGTGTGGGCTAGTGAACTGTGTGTTTATTTTGGCTGCTTTGTGAGTCTGTGTGTGTCCCTTAATAAAACCATGCTTAGAAATGCTACCAAAGCCTGACAAGGGACTTGTGATAGGTATGACAAATTTCACTTTAATCTAGTGGAAGTGCAGCTGCTGGGGAACTGTTTGAAGGCAAAAAAGAGAATGAGGAAATGAAGACTGTGTACAATTCTGGTCACTGCACCTCAAAAAGGATATTATAGCATTGGAAAAAATGTAGAAAAGGGCAACTAAAATGATTAAAGGTTTGGAACACTTTCCCTATGAAGAAAGGTTGAAACGCTTGGGGCTCTTTAGCTTGGAGAAACGTCGACTGTGGGGTGACATGATAGAGGTTTACAAGATTATGCATGGGATGGAGAAAGTAGAGAAAGAAGTCCTTTTCTCCCTTTCTCACAATACAAGAACTCGTGGGCATTCAATGAAATTGCTGAGCAGTCAGGTTAAAACAGATAAAAGGAAGTACTTCTTCACCCAAAGGGTGATTAACATGTGGAATTCATTGCCACAGGAGGTGGTGGAAGCTACAAGCATAGCCAGCTTTAAGAGGGGATTGGATAAAAATATGGAGCAGAGGTCCATCAGTGGCTATTAGCCACAGTATGTATGTATGTATGTATGTATGTATATATATATATATATAATATGTGTGTGTGTGTATGTATATATATGTGTGTGTGTATATATATACACACACACACATATATTGACCACTGTGTGACACAGAGTGTTGGACTGGATGGGCCATTGGCCTAATCCAATATGGCTTCTCTTATGTTCTTAAGACTGTATTTATGGGAATTGCACTGCAGTATTTTTATTTAGTTTCCTGGCTCCACCCCCAAAGTCTCCAGGCTCCACCCCTGAAGTCCCCAAGTATTTCCTGAGTTGGACTTGGCAACCATAAGTTTTGTGCATGTATGTATATATGTTAAATATAAATTTATTGCTAACTTTATAGTATGAGGCAAATATTTACTGGTTTTAAACAATTAGTCTGGAAATTAAGCAGAACTTTGACCTTTTTATGATGTGATTTACTGCAGGGAGTCTTCAAATTCCATGAACTCCATTTACACTGGTTTCAGGTTTTGGCAAGACAAAAAACTCTGAACCCAACCTGCCTCTTATCCAGGCGATTATTCCTAAATTACATTCAAGTATACCGAGTTGAAATAAAGCCAGATTGCCAGATGGATTCCCATTCCCAAACAGAGTTGGTGCAGGGGTGGGGGAAGAGATCTTGGAAACCACTACTTAATGAAGGTTTAAATGCTATAATCATCATTATCAACATCATTTAGTGAGTAGTTTTTGCAATTTCAAAGCACTTTGAAGGTATCATTCTAGAAATCCTTATTGCAATCCTGTATTACAGATTTGTATTATCAGTGATTGGCATAACACCAATAGCTTAAAGTATAATTGGATTGGCAGTTTTGGCAAACATTTTTTAAAAATTGCTTTTTATCAAGAAGTCCAAAGAGTATTTTGTTTATGCTCATATGAGTTCTTACCAATCGGAAAACTGTAGTGCATATGCATGTGAAGGAAGTATATTGCCAAAACATCCATGCAACACTCTCTTCATTTCTGTGTATTTGATGCATTATTATGATGCCTTGACCCAATGCACCATATTTGTGGGGATAGTTCGATAGATGTTGTTGTGCAGGTTTAAAAGCATCCAACAGGATCAAAGTAGATTTCATTTTTTAAAATTATGTACAGAAATAAAAATATGATTGCAAGCCGTCACTTGCAAACTGAGGTTGTACAGTCAACACATTTACCACCTTAGTTGTTGTTACTATGAATGAGGCTCAAGGGATCCTAATCAAGAATGGAAGATAAAAAGTAAGAGTGAATGTGTGTTGGCTGTCTAATGCTTGTAGTAGAATTAGCACAGGAAAACCTGTACAGCTCTACTGCAGAATAATTTAGAGAAAACAACAGAAAGAAAACACATAAATGCCACATCCTCAGGGTCAGTGGAAAGAAGCCTGGGTTAAACATTCACCTACAGGCATCTTTCATATCAACAGCCAAAGTAGGAGTGGGAAATGCTGAATTGTGGGAAAGGACTTTATAGTGATTGGTATGCTCTCCATCTGGCTCATTTCAGACTTCTTTGATTCCATTCCCCCCTCCCAAAGCTTTGCCAGAGAATTCTCAGAAAAAGGTTCTCTGAGGAAGCTCAAAGAATCAAACTAAGTAGTGATCACTTTGGACTAGGGTTACCAGTCCTGGGTTGGGGAAATACCTGGAGGAGGAGGAGGAAGAATAAGAGATTGGATTTATACCCCACCCTTCACTCAGTTTACAATCTCCTTTCACTTCCCCTCCCCTTTCCTCCCTGTGAGGTAGGTGGGTCTGAGAGAGCTCTCCAAGAACTGCTCTTGAGAGGAAAAGCTCTGAGAGAGTTAAGACTCACCCAAGGTCATTCCAGCGGTTGCATATGAAGGAGTGGGGAATCAAACCCTGTTCTTACAGATTAGAGTCTGCTCACTTAACCGCTACACCAAACTGGTTCTCTGGTTGGAGCTTGGGAAAGGGAGGGTTTGGGGAGGGGAGGGACCACAGAAGGGTTTAGGGCTGCTCTTCAAAGTGGCTGTTTTCTCCAGCTTCTCTTGCCCTTTTGCAAGGCATTTGCTTGGAAGGGGCAGCAACTAGCAGGAAGGGATATTTAGAAGGGACAATTAACATCATTACCAGCTGAGCCAAAATTTGGAGCAGTTTGGTCTTGGGCATTTTAAGATGCTTTGGATTTCTGATCTGGGTGATTTTATATTTGGAACCCTGGAGTTCTGAAATTTTTCCCATCACTCCTTTGTTCCTTTTGGGCAAATCTGCATTCTTCCCCCATTTTCCCCTCACTTACCTCTTTTGTCTGGTGCAGTATTCTCAGAAGTGTCACAGATCAGGACTAAGAATTTGGTCACTGCTTGTGTATGAAGTACTCCTCCATGGGGCTAGAGAAGCCCTCTTCCCTTGGGTATTTAGTGATATTTCTTTGGGTGTAGTAAAGCTTCCAGTGAGCCTAATTCTTAAGAAGCCATTATAGCCACCCTGTCTGTCTCTTTGTCTAATCATTCACATCCATCTGCACTGTGTGTCAAGGCATCTAGCATGTGCTGACGGGTTTATGGATCCCATGAGCCTTGTTTTCCAGTTGATGTGGAGCTTGGTGTATGTGTGTGTGTGTGTTTCTTCCCTCCGCTGGCCTGAACACTTGCTGCTTTGCATACCCTCCTGTAATTGCACACCCAAAAGACAACGCAAACCAGAGGACCAACACCATTGCTTTCCTCTCCTCCACAGGGTGTCCTGCCAATTGTCAGCCAGTGTGGTCCAGTTGACAGAGTACTGGACCTTAACCTGAGTTCAAATCTTGGCCTAGCCATGAACTCACTGGGTGGCCTTGGGCATGTCCCTATTTTTCAGCTTCCTCCACATCTGGAAAGTGAAAACGATAATTGCTGACCTCACAGAGTGGTTATGTCTAAGGCACAAAGCATAGTATACATATTTGTATTAACATTGTATTTACTGTGGGGGAAATAAAACACTTGACACTTTGACACTTTGGGGCTGTCCTGCTCACCAACTGTTTCATGCATAACAAACAAGGCAAGATAATCAGCAAACATATTTAATAACCTTATTTTAGATGCATGCTAAATGCACAGTTTTTAAAAAGGTAAAGGTAATCCCTTGTGCAAGCACCCTCTGGGGTGACGTTGCTTTCACGTTTTCATGGCAGACTTTTTATGGGGTGGTTTGCCATTGCCTTCCCCAGTCATTTACATTATTAGGTGCCTCCTAATGACATACTTGATATGGAAAAGAGGGTGAATATCCTTACATTGTGGATGTATAGTGTATCGTGCTCTTCAGAGTCTAGGTCCCCATTCAGTTTGCTGACACAGGAGCTGTGGTTTACTTGCAAGACTTTTGTTCAGAGCTATTTAACAGTTCTGGTTAAGCAAAGTTCATCTTAAAGAAATCTAATGTAACCTAGAAGCTCCACCAGGTCAACTGTTCTACAGTCTACAAATTACAAACCACAAATTACAAAGCTAATTTAGCATTGGAGATTGCTCTTTAGTGCAACTTGGAAAGTTACACTATGCACATTCCAGCTGTGAATGTCTTGTCAGGGTTTCAGTGAGCAACTATAATGATATTTATTTAGAATACTTCTATGCCTCCTCTTCAGAGATTTGCTTGATGTCACTTACAATATAGAGATATAAATGTAAGTTACAGCAAACTTTGGTAAATGTCAGTATTGAAATGGGACTGCTGATGACCCCAGAGGAATTTTATGAATGCTTAAAACATAAAGATACCTAGTTCCCAGCCTTTTGATTATACAGAAATGAATGCTGACATTTAGGTTCTTTCAGTGTTTACCAATATATGTGAATTTTCTGATATAGGCTACATTGGCCTCTTCATCATCGTCAGAAGAGTAGCCAGTAGGAAAATGTGTGTGTGTGGAGGGAAGCCTGAGGATGGCAGAGTTTGAGGAGGAGAGGGACTTCAATGGGGTTTAGTACCATAGAGTCCACTTTCCAAAGCAGCCATTTTCTCTGTCTCATGGGAATCAGTTGTAACTGCAGGAGATGGCCAGCTACCACCTGGAGGTTGGCAAACCTATAACCAGTATTTATTGTAGCACTGCTTCCAGGGCTCCTAGATTCCTGCTAGGGGTAGGGGATCCCTAGGTCCTGTTTCATGTCACCACTCCAATGGCAAGCAAGAGAAAATAAGTTGCCAATGGGTGATGGCATTACATTGCTTTCAGGGGAAAACTGGGAATGATGTTAGTCCACTGTGGGAATTACTAGAAACTCTATAGTTTTACCATATAGTTTCTGTCAATTCCTAGAGTGACTGACAGCATTCTTGAATTTCCCCTGGAAATGACCTCATACTGTCATCCACACACATGTCTCTGCCTTCCCAGACTCCTGTCAGTTGCCAGGTGAACCTAACTTCTTTGTGGAGAAGGCCTTCCCCCAGTGAGTCCCCATTAAACTTGTCTGGGAGAAAGATAACAACTGTTGAAATCAGTGGCTGTTCCAAGTGTGCCAATGTTGAAAGGTTGCCAGAATCCCATTTGAAACAGAGGTGCTTTGTGTCCCTTCAGTCAGACAGAGGGCCTTCCAGTTGTCCTGCTGTGGTTCTCCTCCAAGCCTCTCTCTGTCAAAGTGAAGCTTTCAATTTGTCCCAGCTCATCATGTTCAGTAACTTCCCATCTCAGGACCCAATTAGTCCTCTTTCTCTTCTCTGTATATTTGCGTGTGGCTTGCATTACCATTTACTAAATATGTTATGACATACTATTTACATTAGTCCAGAGCCTGGAGACCTTTGGAGACCTTTGTGGCTTCCGGGCTCTAGGAATTTGACAGATGGGTCTGTGCTGCATACCTATGTGGGCTGCCAAGAGTGGAAAGATTTACTTTATTTGCCTGAACCTTTTAACAGGAACAGAACATGTTAGGTAATATTACAAGAGCTTTATTTAGACCACTGAATTCATGAGGGCTGTGTCCAAAGTTACAGTTAGTCTGTTTCTGAGTAATGACATTTCTGAGTGCAGGAAGGGTGGAATGAATTTCTGGAAAGCTGAAGGACAGAATTTCTGCAAACTAGAAAGCTGAATTCTGCAAATCTGCAGTAAGCAGAACAAGTTATACAAACCCTGGTAAATGGCTCTAACGAATCTGCCACATAACGTATAAATTCTGACATGATCATGTTGGACACAGAGGCTTTGTTGAGACCTTGATGGATTCTCAGTTGTTCACATTCCCTTCTCCTCTTTTGAGTGGTGAAATTTTTAAATTTGGTTTATTATATTTCTGTCCTCCTTTTCTGCCAGAATTGGCTTCCAAAGCTGCTCATCAATGTCATTCAGCACAAACAATCCATGAGAAGAAGATTCACAGCTAAACTCAATCCAGCACTGTGTGTATCTGGTTGTTTCTTGCTGTTGCCATTCATGTCCTGTCAAAATTTCTGATTTGCAGCAATCTGACTGTGGTGCATCTATCCATGCAATTAACACCTGATAAAAATATAACCTTTCACACATGTATTCCAGCATTCTTGAAGATCTCACTTTGTTGACTGGATTGACAGAACATAGTAGCAGCCCACCAATGTATACCCCTTGGATGTATACCCCTTGGATCAGGGCCATACACCTTGCATGGAAGCACCCAGCCTTCACAGCAAGAGCACAATTCATTTGGGTGCATCATATATCAAATAATCATCATTCAAAAGGATCGGAATTGCAGTATGATGGAATAGTCCAGGATAAGGTTGTCAACTTTGACTTGGGAAATTCCCAGAGATCTGGGGGCAGTGACTGGGGAGGATGCAGCTCAGAGAGGGGAGGGAGTTCAGCAGGGTGTGATGCCATAGAGGCTGCCATTCCCTCCAGGGGAAATGATCTCTAGTTTGAAGACAGGGTTGTCAGCCTCTGGGTTGTTTTCTTTGAGAATTACAACTGATATTCAAATGACAGAGATCAGTCCCTCTGCTGAAAACAACAGCTTTGGAGGGTAGACTCTGTGACATTCCATCCCTGCTAAGCTGCCTTCCCATACTCTACTCTCTCCAGGCTTCACTCATAAATCTCCAGGAATTTCCCACACTGGATTTGGCAAACCTATCTGGCAATCACTTGTAGTTCTGGGAAAGCTGTAGAGTCCACCTGTAGAGTCCACCTTTGTAGCCATTGTTCAGGAGGCTACAAAGGAACAGGATTATTGTCCATTGCATTGTTTATTGTATGAATCATTTTGCTTTTCCTGTGCTGTCTACCTTCAGAATCCACTCACTGCATTGTTTGTGGTATATTATGCCAGAGACAGTTTTCTGCTGGCATTGTTTCCTGATTTCTGTATTCCTAGTCATCTTGCATTGTTGCTGGATGTCTTGTGCTTTTCAATTGAATTGTTTTCTATATTTTGTAATCTGCCTCTTGTTTCAGTGAGGAAAGTGCACTATAAATGATTAACTGATGTGGCAGTTCAGGCTTAATGCTGGTCACCTACTAAGTTTCCTTTGGTGTGGATTGCTTGATGTATTAAAGATAAGGGATTTTGACTGGTTTGTGTACTCAATAGAGGAACAGACTATTGTACGGCATTTTGGACAAGATGGAGGTCCTAAGCATCTCCCCATGAAGTTGGGGGAATTTGATAGAATTGCTTGGGGATGGCTTTAAGACCCTTCTGGGTCAGAGCTTCAGAGGCTGGGAAGTGGGAATAAGGCTGCATCATGGATGAAGTTGAAAACTGTGTTCACAACAGTGTTCAGGCTTTGCCAGACCAAGCCTGGAAACTAGCCAGAGGGGGCATTGCCAGTATGATATCATTCCTGTGGAATTCCTGGCTGTGAAAATGGTAGCTCTAGGGATCACTGAAAGCTCTATGATTTTATTCTGTCCTGACTGAAGACTTGACGGCCCTGGAACGATGTTTTTTTTAAGGCCAGGAGACATAAAATGTGCACATGTTCCTGAGGTGGGGGGGGGGGGGGGAGGTGTCACTGCACTCCTTTAACACAGTCTAAGTATGGCCTGGTTTATACATGGAGAATAAGGTGATATGAACTGGCAGAATGCTGAAAGGATAGAGTGTGAATATCCCTGTCTATAGTTTGAGATAGTACATGCTTTCTATTACCTCAGGCTCAGAATTTGTCTATCTCATTCAGCAACTTGTGTAGACTAGGTCTTGGGGGATGTGTACTTTAATCCCAAACTGTTGGTTTAATATTGTTGTGCACTTCCTTTTCATCGAATGTTACATTTCTGGCATCTGCAATAGAACATTGGCAGGGAGAAATTTATCTAGATAAGGACCAGAAGCAAGGAATTGGGCTATTCTATTCTGTTTTATTAACTTCATCTATACTTCACATTTCTACCCAGTGTTCACTGAAAGCAGCCTGCACTGTTCTCTGTCCTCCATTTGCTGCTTGGCTTGAGAGATTCCACTGTTCAAGCCCCTGCCCCCATTCATCAGACCTCTGAGGTACAGACATAGATAGGCCCTTCCCCTGACCATTCTGGTGCCATTTTCTGCCTCTACCATCTCTGCCTCTCATTTGCCAGGCACCATCCCTCAGCTCCCAAACTCAGTCCTTGAGCACCAAGAGACCTAACTACCCAAGTAGCTGAGGACATATAAATACAGAAGAAGCCGGCAGTGTGTAGGCACAGGAAAGTTAGAGCTACAATCAGTAGACCAAGGAGCCATGAGGAGCAAATGAAAGCCCATCTCAGTGGCAGAAAGTGGAGGAATCCTGTATTAGGCTGGGTCCAGATGGCCAGTATAAGCCATCTCAGGGACACGCCATGACTGGACCAAA
The DNA here is from genome assembly GCF_032191835.1 of Heteronotia binoei. Lineage (NCBI taxonomy): Eukaryota > Metazoa > Chordata > Lepidosauria > Squamata > Gekkonidae > Heteronotia > Heteronotia binoei. Next base: position 211,220,929 of record NC_083223.1, read on the forward strand.
AAAGCACATTCAAACATGTGCATCTGGATCCTGCCCCACTCCCACCCTCACCTTGTCCTTACCTGTCTTCCTGCCATCTTGAAAAGCTACCACATAGGAAGTGGTAGCAAATCAGTAAAGTGCTTCTGGGGTGCCTTTCCCAGCTGCCTGAACGGCCGGGGAGTGCCCGGGAAGCAGTGATCAAGCATATGAGTGGTCTGACTGTTTCACCAGGACTTGTGCAGCCCATCCCTTACTGTATCAGTGTAGACTGCAGGTGAGACGGATGTCATATTTCTGAATATTTCTCTGTGTAAAGCAAGCTTCCTGCATGGGGGGAAAGGTTAGTTTTCTTTGTGATGTGCTAGTTAACTCTTTAAATGGAGGAAATGTTCAGAACTGCATTATTCTGTGACTATGTAGATCAGCTCTGAATTTCTTGCCTTTTGCCACAAGTTCTAAGTCCCTCCAGTAAGACCCTTTAGTAAGACTTCTTTCCCCACCCCATTTTAAAAGCTAATTTCCATTCCAAATGCCCTGATTTGTAGGGAATCAAGAGTTCCTGTTTATAAGATGTTTTGTCTGAAGGCCATTTGGTTTAGTCATTGCTCTGTCAAATCCATCTATATTGGTTCTAAGGTGACTAGAAGTGCAAAAATCAATCCTGAATATGAGCTGAAGAGTGTACATCCAATCCAGTAACACCTGCAATGATTTCATCTCAGCATTATTCTTTCACCTGCCTTAAAGAGCATCGATTCCAGGCATGGCATCCCAGGGCCCTTCATCACCATGGACCAGTTTCCCATGAGTAAAAGAGGCAAAATGAATTAGGAAAAACAAGCCAGAGTCCTTCATTTGGACAATTTATGTAGGTTGCCAACAGTACTTTTCTTTTAGAGTACAATTTTTACTTTGAAGAATAATAGAACACAGAGAGTGCATAGCTTTGCTCACTGTACAGAATTATTTCTGGATATGCCTTTGTATTTTTGTCACCATAGGAAAAAAATTACTTGAGAACTGTGCAGGATAGTTCTGCATTTACTAAACAGATCACAAGATTTTACAAGGGGATAGCATGTGGAATGCATACTAAGTGCAACGGAGAGTGATTGTTGTATTAGCCAGTCCGCTGTCTATTAGATTATGCAGCCCTTATTCCATGCTTGTTTTAACTGGGAATAAATCCCACTTCTTCCCAGGTGAGCAGGCACCTAATTGCAGCCAACAGTGAGCTCCATGCCTGTTACATTGGAAGCATCATTATGAAACCCTTTCCCAAATGTCAACAGGCTGAAATTTCATAGCTTGCAGGCGAAAGCCCTTGAACTGAAATGACTCAGAGACTTGCAGGCCATGAAACTGAGACTCCAGATACAGTTTCTGTAATCTGTACAATTAGAAGCTCGTGATCTTGCCTGGTAATTTTTTGTGAGTCTGAGGGCTAAGTAGAAATATTTATAAATGATTAGTTTAATTTGGCGGATGCATTCATTAGAGGAGACCGCAAGCAGCTGGGAAACGGATGAGAGCTGTGAGCAGCAAACAAGCGAGAAAAAGGAGCTCATAAAAGGAGGGAGACTGAAAGGCAGCCAAAGGGGTCAGTTAATCCACAGCCAACGGAGAGGTGCCAGGCAAGAGCCAAAGTTTGTGTCCTCCCCCCCCCCCCGCCCTTGTGCCTTTCTCTTCTTGGGCCCATCAAGCAACTGTCCTTTTGTATTAATTCAAGGAAGGAATAAAAAAGGGTTTGCTTAATTAAACCTTCCATCTTTTCTTCACAAAGTAGGAGAAAAGCAGCCACGGTCTCTTGTCTCAGAAGGGGGGCTTGGAATGCCTTACTGGAACTTTCTATGACAGTTCAGCTAACTGTCTGGTTTACTCAAGTGGATGTTGTTCATGGTCCTTAAAGGCTCCAGCAAAATTGGCGGCTTGTTTTGGATGGGCAGCAGGAGAGGGTTGAAGCTGGGGAAGAGTGTATTGTCAATGTCCTCACAGAAATGAACATAACAAAATATTCTTTGTGGCAAATGTTTCAAGCAAGATGCATGAAAGAAAAAAAATGCATTTTGAAGAAACTGAGAAGTGTTTCAGCAACATTTTAAAAGAGCCTGTTAAAGCTCCCTGTCCTTGTCTCATGGTTGACTTAAGAAATGACTGTTTTAAATGGTTACTTTCCTTTTTTAAACATTGTAGACTATAGAAGGATGTCTGAAGCCACTATTGTCAATGAGAATTACAGATGTTGGCCATCCTATCATCACAAGGGATGTCTTCTCTCTGTGTTTGATGTTAATGAAGCCATGGAAGTTTGCGAGAGCCATTCCCAGTGCAAAGCTTTTGTTCTGACCAACCAAACAACATGGACAGGTAATACATGTTACCAAGCTGAAGTTACAAATCACATGCTCACCAAATGATGCAAATATTTGAAATTTGCATCATGCCTTTGCTTTTTATTCAAAAATTGGAATTTTAAAAAATACAGAGGGAGAGAGGACTCATTTACTTGTTGCTGCTGTCACATACTCCTTGAGCTCTTCATAGAAACAACCGTCGCTGTACTATTTTTCTCTTCGAACTTGGAGAATGAAGGTAGGGAAAAGAACAAGATTCCCAAATCTAGTACCTTCCTCTCTCAGCTTTCTGATGGTGACTTTCTTCCTATACCAGTGAAATAATCAGGAACAGGAGATGCAGCAGTGAGACTTCTTTGCAAATGTATTTACTTACTTCATTTTTACTCTTTAACTTCGACCTAAGAATTCAGAGGTGATGTTACTGCAGTGCATGGAACTCTAGGAATGTTCTCAATCTCTATTGTTTTTACCATAGAGGGAATCCTAGAGTGCCATGTGACATGATAATATCAGTTCCAGGTTCTTAGCCAGCAGCAATATCACATGATGTTGTTTTGCTAATCTCTGCCCCCCAAATAAGTCACTGTTTTGCTCATTCAGAAATCAGCAGATGCCACATCTGGCTTATGAACTGTAGATTCGCCACCTCTTTCTTTAGCAGAAATAGCTGGCAGGACTATGCAAAAGCACAATGAATGAAGTGGCCATCGTTTTCTAAAAACAGCACAGAAGCCATAAAAGGGCTAAATTCCACACAGGACACTGCTAAAATCCTGAGCACAACATTCTTTTCAGACTGTGTACTGAAGTGAGGTCACCTGACCTGTAGCCATTGCAAGAACAAGTTGTAATGCTGCAATCATTCGAACTGTGCAAAGAGAAAACGACCACATCCAAGAGCATTGTTACCAGGCTATAAAGGTTACAAAGGTTACTCAAATTTTCCTCATTCTTCTGCCACTCACAATCTCAGTCAGAACAGAATATCTTTTGAGTAGGTTGCTCTTATTCACCAGCTTAATGGTCCATGGTGGATGCAAGAGCAAGGTTCAACCTTGGTGTCAGCTGACAGTACATTTTAAATTAGATCTACGCCAGTCACATGGAAAGTGGATGAAGGGAGATGGATTTTAACTATTTTCCCTAGTTTATATTCCTAGAATCTGTGCCACTTTTCTCTTTAGCTGTGTGTGTGGGGGGGAGGGCAGACATGATATAGATCCAACTTCTTTGATCTTTACATTCGTCCACAAATCCATTTCCTTACACTCACCTGTACATTGTTTCCTATGTGATGGGGGACAGACCCAGGTTTCAACAAACAGGTCTTGCTGCAATCATATGTAGTTTGAAGCTCAGTTGTGTGTGAGTTCCTCCCCTGTGTTTGTAGAATATCATGTGTGACCCAAGATGTGTGCATAACACTCTGTAGAAGAGAAGGGCATGGAGTAGAGGAAAGTTCAGCAGCTGCAGCAGTGATCCCGTGGAATACATTCCAGCGTTTTTCCTTTATCATTCAAGTGCCATAGAGATTAGCATGTGTGTGCTGGGAGACTGCTTCCAGCTGGATGAAATGCGAACAGGATCCTCGTTTGATAGCTAGGAGGCCACAGCTTGCTGTCTCAGCACTAGTTAATAGCAACAAATGCAACCTGTCTTGAAGGGCAGCCCCAAATGACCTCAGGGAACTTTGGGAGAAGGCATGCCCCAGGTTTCCTGTGCTCTGTGACTTGCTATGTTGTTGTTGTTATTTAAATTTATGAATTGCCTCATCCCGGCCAATGCCAGGTTCTAGGTGATGTACAACAAAAAGTACACATAAAATCAATAAAACCAGTAATTTAAAACAGTTGCAACCCAGCTGGGTGCCTTTATTTTGTTTTTTAATCTCCTGCCCTAGAATAGCAAAGCAGTTTATAAAAAATGATAAACAATAGTCAATCAATTATAATTAATCAATAATAATTGAAATGATAACTTAAAACATGGGAAATCTCTTAAATGTTTAAAAACTAGCAAAACAACAATTCGGTCTACATGGTACAACATGATTTCCAGTTGAATAGGCTGGAATTTGAAATTTAAAATTGTGAGTGACTTTCCTGTGTGTATTTTTAATTATGGATTTAATTCTCTGTGTGTGTGTGTGTGTGTGTGTATGTGAGAGAGAGAGAGAAAGAGAGAGAGAAAGAACATTGAATTTGCTGGCCAAATGTGAGAGTGAAAATACATGTGATACTGGAATTCTATGACTGGAACTTTAAACATGTCATTTGGTTCTGAAAAGAAGTCATGAGAGACTCCTGATATATACAGTGGGAGAATACACAAGAAAGAGGAGCTAAACTCTTCTCTCCTGCCCCAATGCCTTTTTCTTAGGTGAAAATCTCCTCTGTCTTCAGGAGGTATTTATCTGTCTTCCCTACCAAGCTGCTGTAATACACATCATAGGTGGTGGTGGTGGGGGGGACATTTTCAATCAGGGAAATAGTGTAGTAGGGAAGAGCTAACCCACTCACCATAAGCACTGTTGCTTCTCCCACCACAATTACTTTTTAGGTTAAAAGAAGAGGGGGCTTGTGAAGACTCACAGAGCACTAATAATCCTATTGCCCCACTGTACTCCATTTCCCCCAAGAGAGCCTTGCGCTCTGGTGATCAACATCTTCTGTTGGTTCCCCAGCCCAAGAGATATCCAGTAGTCCTCAACCAGGGCCAGGGCCTTTTCTAGGGTTCCTAGGTCCAGTTCAAGAAATATCTGGGGACTTTGGGGATGGAGCCAGGAGCAAAATTGTGACAAGCACAGTTGAACTCTGAAGAGAGTTCTGGCAATCACATTTAAAGGGATTGCACGCCTTTTAAATACCTTCCTTCCATTTGGAAATACTGAAGAATAGGGGGACCTTCTTTGGGGACTCATAGAATTGAACCTGCTGGTCTAATGTTTTTGAAACTTGGGAGATATTTTGAGGGGAGGCATCAGATGCTATGCTGAAAATTTGGTGCCTCTACCTCAAAAAACAGCCCCCAGAGCACCAGATACCCACAGATCAATTCCTCATTATACCCTATGGGAATCGGTCTCCGTAGGGAATAATGGAGTGTCCAGCAGACATTCCCCTCTCCCCCACTTGCTGATAATCCTAAAGCGGGGGGAGGGCCTCAAAACTGGGGGATCCCCTGCTCCCAACTGGGGATTATTAACCCTAGCTTTTTCTGCCCTGGCCCCAACCTGGTGAACTCTGTTCTATATTCTATCCAGGCCCTGTGGGACTTATTCCCATTCTGCAGGGCGTGCAAGGCAGAGATGTTCCACCAGGTATTTGGCTGAGGGTTTCATCTTGGCACTCCCACTCCCATTTCTTCTTTCATTACCCCTTTGAGATAGCAACACCACTAAGATTTGATGCCATCTTGTTTTTAGGGAACTGTAATGTTTTTAATTGTTTATTTATTTTGGTTTTACTCTGTCAACTATAATCTCTTGTGAACTGCCCTGAGCCCGGCTTTTAGGAAGGATGGTCAAAAATTCAAATTAATGAATGAATTAATGAATAAATCCAAACTTTTTTTCTTGGTGGTGTCTGTACATACATAACCACTATTTTTAAAAAAATTGTTTTTGGTGATTTCAATCCCTTGGATACATTTTTATTAATAGTTGGGGTATTTCTACAGATCTTGGTGCATTCTAGTTTTAAGTGGCTTTGATGTAAGGCTTTTTTGATCCACAGTGGGACTCACACATGGTTGTTTGCTATGTAAACGATACATATGGAATTCTAAGCACAGAATTCCAAATTTATGTGTAGATTGTCCCTGAGCTGTAAGGCAGAACTGCATACCAATGACATCTCGGATTTGAATTTTTTGTCTCTTCCATGCATTATTTAGGCATATTTAATAGAGGCATGATGTCATCTGTCTTCCATTTCCTCCAAGAAATGTTGACTGAGGGGTGACATGATAGAGGTCTACAAAATTATGTATGGAATATAGTACTTCTCTTCCTTTCTCACAATACGAGAACTCATGGACATTCAATGACATTGCTGAGCAGTCTGGTTAGAATGGATAAAAGAAGGACTTCTTCACCCAAAGGATGATACACATGGAATTCACTGCTACAGAAGCTGGTGGCAGCTACAAACATGGACAGTTTCAAGAGGGGGTTGGATAAAATAATGGAGCAGAGGTCCATCAGTGGCTATTAGCCATAGGGTAGATGGAACTCTCTTTCTGGGGCAGTGATGCTGTGTATTCTTGGTGCTTGGGAGGGCAGTCAGAGGGCTTCTACTGTCCTGGCCTCACTGATAGACTTCCTGATGATGCTTGGTTTTCTTGGCTACTGTGTGACACAGAGTGTTGGACTGGATGGGCCATTGGCCTGATCCAACATGGCTTCTATTATGTTCTTATCACATTGTGGGTTCTCTCCACCCTCAGTCTGCTCCATATCCTACAGACAGGGAAATGCACAATGTGAGGATGTTACAACACATGTAAAGCTATCTTATGTGGTATATTGGCAAGGGGATGTCATTTTCAGTCACAGCCCCATTGTCTCCACATAAAGCCAGCTGGTTGACCTTGGGTCAGTCATAGTTCTCTCACTACTCTCTCAGCCCCACCTAACTCATAGGGTGTCTGTTGTGGAGAGAGGAAAGGAAGGTGATTGCAAGCCACTCTGAGACTCCTTTGGGTAGTGAAGGGCATGCTATAAAACCAACTCTCTTCCTCCTCCTCCTAATTTGATGAGCTCAATTAGATTGTTGTGGGTTTTAAGAATTTTTAAATCATGCAATAGAATTGTGTCTTTTTGGGGAGAGCAAGGGAGCCTATAAATGAACAATCAAACAAATAAAATGAATGTGGCAATAATTTGGTGATGTTAATTCTGTTTTATTTATCTGATGATCCTGCCTTATTCCAATGTATAAGCATAGGTAACAATTTGTTAGAATGATTAAGAGTGATTAAGCCCTTACCATACTCTATTGTTTCGTATCCCAGCTACCCAAATCCAATTGGAATCAAACCATCTTATACCATTTTCTGAAGATGTCTATGGGTTGTGGTGAGTCTTTGAGCCAAGAAAATCCAAAAGCTGAAGAGCAGCTACTGAGAATGTCTCTGTCTAGGCAGTTTTTGTCATCTTGACTTGGTGCATAGATGGTAAACGCAGAGGGCATTCCTGGATGATTTTAGGTTGTATTATCAGTTCTTCAGCATGCTCCTCATTTCTATTAACTGTGTCCTCTTGCCTCCTTTTTTGTTGTCTTCTGTATAGGTCGGCAGCTTGTCTACTTTAAGATGGGATCCACATCCATTATGTCTGATCATGACAAGACAACATATGTGAAAGTGATGCATTGAAAGAGAAAGTGGCTGACTTCAATCCTATGCAGGTTTACTCAGAAGTAACTCCCATGAAGTTCAATCAGCTTCGCTCCCCAGTATGTGTGTATAGGATTATTGCCTAGTCCAGCTAGTCAAGAATGATACCAGTTTGCATATAAATGTAGACTGCAGTTGCATCCGAGGAAGCTACGGATGGAGAGGGAATTGCACTATCACTCATTCTCATCTATGGGGTGTGAAACCAAACTTTAAAGAAGACACCTATATGACCAGGATGAATGTGCAATAGAATGACATTTAAAAAATGTGATTTTTTTTTAAAGAAGCAGAATGAAAAGCAAAATGTGATACACTGTGTGGCTATCCATTGGTTGTTAGAAAGCAAAGGTCAGCCTTAGGTTGCTTTTCCTATTAGGATTATAAATGTTATGTTAAGCTTTTTTGAATAGGGTTTGGATGGAAATTCTTCCTTTCCATATGAGGCTTGAGACCTCTGTTCAAATATTATTTATGTGGACAAGTACAATCACCACAGCAGTGAAAGACCTCATAAGTTCCAAAACTAAAGATCATATCTTTTGGAAGACAATCAGTGTTCATGGTTTGTTGTACCAAATATACATGACCAAAACCTATTATGATCCTTGTCAGGGCCCTTTTCCTGGCAAAATTGGTGCTGGAAGTCTCAAGAGGGAAATGAAGGAGAAACACAAAGATGTCCCTCATGAACTTTTAAACATTTTTTGAGAATTTTATTTCCACAAAGAGGTTCCGTAACTCCATTCCACCACATTTTCCCAGAAAAAAAGTCCTGGTCCTTTTCTAGTGGATCAAAAGAGAATTGATTGATTCAGTGTGTAGTCAACTTTCCATTTACTGTAAACTAGCAGAGCACCCATCACTGTAATGAATTCATTACAGTGATCGGTGCTCTGCTAGTTTGTGTAGACCTCTGGAGTTGGCTCAGTGAGTCAAACGGATCTATATGGCATCTATTATCAAGGATTTTTCCTACCCAGTGATGTCCCTAAGTGCAGACAATTTATTTTTTCCATAGGAGTGAGAAATCATGCCTTTATTTGGGAGAAAGTAGAAGTGTGAACTCACACTGTTGAATTGGGGGCTTAGTGATCTTAGCTTCTTGTGGGGGGAATGTTGACTTAATGAGAGCCATTGACAATCAAGTTTTCACTTTTACATAAATTCTTCTTGGGCATCACACCATGGGCATGGTAGTGTGGGCACTAAGAAGTACAAGAGAAATAATCCAGGAGTGGCTTTATATATATAATCAACTGATCAAAGCTGTGTAATTTAATTTAAGACTAGTTTGTGTCTCATTTGCCTCATCCCTGATTCAACTAAACATGTAATTTAAATGTTTAATGTTGACCAATGTCATGCAGTAAGTAAGGTCCAAACTAGACATGATGATATCCTTGTGACCATCACAAAGAAGCTGCTGCCATTTACAAGTCATTTTAAAATGTCATGAGGGCCCCCTGGCCTGGATAGCCCAGGCAAGCCCAATCCTGTTAGATCTCAAAAGCTAAGCAGGGTCAACTCTGGCAAGTACTTGGATGGGAGATCTCCTTGGAATACCAGCAATCAGGAGGAACAAGAGCACACTTTATTCAGCCACCTCTCTAAATATCCCCCAGGCCCCTGTAGGGGTCAGTCACCAGAGGTTGCCATGACTTCCAGGTGCAGACACACACACACAAAATACAAAAATACAAAAAAAAAAGTCATGAAGGCCCAATCCTGATTGGGCTTCCAACATGGTGCTTTTTTCCTCCATTTTTGTCCAGTCATGAATTGGAGGGTATGGCTGTTTTGGCACTTGTTAAAGTGTGTGTTTTGGAGGGGAAAAGAATTCCTCAGCCCACCACACTGTAGACCCACGCAGCATTTTATATATGACTACTTTAAAATGATAGTGGGGTCCTCATAGCATCCATGAAGGTGCTGTCACATCTAGTTTGGCTGTAAGACTTACGTATAAACAATTTTTCAGTGCAATCATAAGCAGAGTCATGACCTTGTAAGTCCATTGAAGTCAGTGGGCTTAGAAGGGTGTAAGTCTGTTCAGAATTGCACTACAAATGTTTGGGACACACATATGTTTGATGTTTCACATCGATTCAGGCTCAAATACTCAGGCTTGCAGAATGAATTATCTATATCATTTTTTAGGGATTCAGCTGAGAGGTATTGTGGATTGTCGGTGTATCCAAATAATATGCCCTAGGGGGAGCAATGTGGATAATTCATCAGCCATAACTTCTGCACATTATCAGGAGAACACCTGAAGAACCTCAGCATGTCATGTTGGAACGGGCCATTGTCTTCAACATAATTGTATCTCTGATGCATCAGCAGAGCTGCTGATAAGAAGGAATAGCATAATTTCCCAAGCGTATTTTACAACAGATGATTATGCAGTTCTATTACTGGTTCTTTGAAGGTGCTGCTTATAAGCTTTAAGAATGAATGACGTGAACAGCAGCAAATGAACCCAAGCCTTAATATGCAATAGAAACAGCAAAACCTTTTATACATGATGTGCGTCTTAGAGAATATGCTTTCAGTGAAAGCAAGCAAGATGTTAAAAATGACAAATGTCATACTGCTTTCTAGTTTGTACATTCAATTTTTTTGTACTTTTGTTCTTAAATTGTTTATTTTTGTAAGAAAATAAAATCAAATGGATGAACTTGTTTTTGTCATTGCAGCATTTTCTTTCTGATGCTTGTAAAAGTGGCTGGACCTATTTATTCTGTGACTGTGAAAATTCTGAGTTTTTATTTATTTTTTTTTATTTATTTAAGATTTGTGGTTTGTGGTTGCTGGGGAACTGCTCTGTGTTTGGTTTGAGTGGGCTGATGGTGATTGTTGCTAATTGATTAGGAGTGGCTGTGTTCCTGGGGCAGACTGAGGCCCCACCCTCTTTGCATTATTAAGCTGCACCTTTTGCCAGAGGTGTGAGCCTTTGGCGCAAGCTGAAGGGTGAGAGCTAAAGGGCTCTTGGCCTGTGGCTCTTAGCCTGGGGGCTGTGTAAGGACCAGGAACCCAGATCCCTATTTTCCTTGTTTTCCCAATAAGGTAAGTAGACCCTCCAGAATGAGAGCCACATAAAAAAACAGGATTTAAAAGGGGGCTACATTTTTTTAAAAAAAAGCTATCATGAAGGTAGAATGCCAGCAGGGGGGTGGGGGCTTTCCAGTGTTTTGCACTGAGTGTCACATGTATGACTATTTTCTCACAGGACAGAAGTCTTGGGTGTGTGCTCAATGCAAGGAGCTCCTGGTCCTCAGGGAATGAGTTCGTACCCTTAAGGCCAAGGTGACTGACCTGGAGAAGCAGAGACACTCAGTTAGGCATTCGGAGAAGACTCTCGGGGACATATTAGATGAGCCCCACTCTGAACATGGCAGCCCCATTGCTGCCAGAGAGCATGAGGGTCGAGAGGGAACAGGGCACCGTGCTGAGGATAAGGGGAATGCACCCTCAGAAGGGACCTCTTCTTCAGTTGGTGAGCGGGTAACCTTTTGTGCCAAGGAACCATCCCTGGTCAGGGAGAGATGGGGGAGTCTTTGTAGTTGGTGATTCAATCCTTAGGCAAGTAGACAGCTGGGTGGCAAAACCATGTACTGACCGTATGGTGACTTGCCTGCCTGGTGCGAACGTAGTGGACATTACGCGTGTTGTAGATAGGCTGATAGTGCTGGGGAGGAGCCAGTGGTCGTGGCGCATGTTGGCACCAATGATGTGGGGAAATGCAGTCGGAGGTCCTGTAGGAAAAATTTAGGCTGCTAGGCAGGAGACTTAAGGCCAGGACCTCCAAGGTAGCCTTCTCAGAAATGCTACCTGTTCCACGTGAAGGGCTGGAGATACAGGCACAAATTAAAAGTCTCAATGTGTGAATGAGACGATGGTGTAGGGAGGAAGGGTTTAAGTTTGTTAGGCACTGGGATGGCCAACGCCATGCTGGGAATTATTGGGAAGGGAATTGAAAACAAATCAGCCAGTATCATAATTCCCCTGTATAAATCGATGATGCGGTCTCATTTGGAATACTGTGTACAATTTTGGTCACCGGATCTCAAAAAAGGATATTATAGCATTGGAAAAAGTCCAGAAAAGGGCAACTAGAATGATTAATGGTTTGGAACACTTTTCCTATGAAGAAAGGTTAAAACGCTTGGGGCTCTTTAGCTTGGAGAAACGTCGACTGCAGGGAGACATGATAGAAGTTTACAAGATTATGCATGGGATGGAGAAAGTAGAGAAAGAAGTCCTTTTCTCCCGTTCTCACAATACAAGAACTCGTGGGCATTCAATGAAATTGCTGAGCAGTCGGGTTAAAACAGATAAAAGGGAGTACTTCTTCACCCAAAGGGTGATTAACATGTGGAATTCACTGCCACAGAAGGTGGTGGCGGCTACAAGCATAGCTAGCTTCAAGAGGGGATTGGATAAAAATATGGAGCAGAGGTCCATCAGTGGCTATTAGCCACAGTATATTACTGGAACTGTCTGGCACAGTGATGCTCTGTATTCTTGGTGCTTGGGGGGGGGGCAAAGTGGAAGGGTTTCTAGACCCACTTGTGAACCTCCTGATGGCACTTGGGTTGCTGTTTTTTTTGCCACTGTGTGACACAGAGTGTTGGACTGGATGGGCCATTGGCCTGATCCAACATGGTTTCTCTTATGTTATTAATACAGATCCCTTATATCTATCTTCTTTAATTTATATCCCTCCCTCCCCACAAGGTGGGCTCAGGGCAGTTTACAGATTCTTCTGTAATTGGTATGGTTGCCAGCTCTGGTATTGGGAAATACCTGGGGATCTGAGGGGTGGAGGGTGGGATTGTGAGGAGGAAAGGGACTTTAATGGGTGTATTGTCATAGATTCCACCTTTCAAAGTGACCATTTTCTCCAGGTTAATTTATCTCTTTCCCCTGGAGATCAGTTGTAATCCCAGGAGATCTCCAGACATCATGCAGATGTTATAACCAACGGAGAATCACAGGAATAGATAAAGTCAAGCAAAGGCTGTGACAAATAACTAAGCAATAAACTAGTGCACATCACAACTCTGTTAATTCAATCACAACCTGCATACAAAAATCTCAGATCAAATATCTCATACAAAGTCCATACAAAACTTCATCATTCCTCCAAACATGATTTACTAGTCCAATCCACTAAGAAGATGGCCCATTTCCTGTGTTTCCAATTCTTGCTATATTCTTCCTGTAAAGTGCTTGTGCAGTCTGAATTCTTAATAAATTTTCTCCAATGAAGTGCTTGAGATGTGACTGTCCTTTTGGAATGAGACAGATTTGTGGTGATGCCTCTTCAACAAAGACATAAGAAGAAAAAGTAATTTAGTCGACAATACCTTCAGAGGCTTATTTCTCCAGGTCCATGGTTAGTTGTTGAAAAGCAAGTGAGAACTCCACATCATCTCAAGTTTTGAGCAAGTCTTCATTAAGAATTTGGAATGCGCAAGCACTTAACAGGAAGCATATTGCAAGAATTGGAATATTGCAAGAATTGGTTCTGCTTTCAGAGAGGCAGGCTTTTATCTTGATGGAGCGAAGACTTGTTGATACTGAGATTCAAGAACTGAAAAATCTTGCCTCTGGCCGTTGTTCCCCAGCATGTTGGGAGCTTTCCTCTGGTTCTACCCTTTCTGTATATTTTTCTTGTCTGATCGATCCTCACCTCTGCAGGGCGTTTACATTAGCTCGTTTTAACGTTCTCCCATCTATGGAGTTATAATAATAATAATAATAATAATAAATTTTTATTTCTATCCCGCCCTCCCCACCTTAGCGGGCTCAGGGCGGCTAACAGCATATTACAAAACATACAGTGATATTATAAAAACATTTAAATCCAACAATATAAAACATCAACAATAAAACTACTAACATTAAAAACCAGTTCAATGATATAATTATTCTGCGGTGTGAATCTTCAGACCGCATTGGCGGCTCCTTAATTCTTGATCTTCCTAACAGTCCGGATGTGCCAGTTTAAAAAGGACGGTCTTGCAGGCCCTGCGGAACTGCTCAAGGTTCCGCAGGGCCCGCACCTCCTCGGGGAGTCGGTTCCACAGAGTAGGAGCCGCACTCGAGAATGCCCGTACTCTGGTGCTCTGATGTTTAATCTCCTTCGGCCCGGGGATGGTCATCAGATTTTTCCCGACTGACCTCAGTGCTCTCTGGGGTTCGTATGGGGAAAGACGGTCCCTCAGGTAGGTGGGTCCTCGGCCATATAAGGCTTTAAAGGTAACGACCAACACTTTGTACTGGACTCGGTATATAATTGGCAGCCAGTGCAGTTCACGTAGCCCCGGCTGTATATGCTCCCGTTTTGGAAGTCCCAACAACAGCCTGGCCGCCGCGTTCTGCACTAGCTGCAGCTTCCGAGTCCGGCACAGAGGTAGCCCCAAGTAGAGGGCATTACAGTAGTCTAGTCTTGAGGTGACCGTTGCGTGGATCACCGTTGCGAGGTCCCGGCGCTCGAGGAAAGGGGCCAACTGCCTTGCCCGCTTCAGATGGAAGAATGCTGACTTGGCAGTGGCTGCTATCTGGGCCTCCATTGATAGTGAAGGCTCCAGTAAAACACCTAGGCTCTTTACCTGGCGCGCTGCTTTCAATAGCGCACCGTCGAAGGCCGGGAGAGCTATTTCCCTTCCCAGGGCGCCGCGGCCCACGCACAGGACCTCTGTCTTCGCTGGGTTCAGCTTCAGCCCGCTCAGCCTGAGCCATGTCGCGACAGCCTGTAAAGCCCGGTCGAGATTCCCTGGTGCGGAGTTGGGCCAGCCGTCCATTAGCAGATAGAGCTGGGTGTCGTCTGCATATTGATGGCAACCCAGCCCAAACCGCCGGGCAATCTGGGCGAGGGGGCGCATATAGATGTTGAACAACATCGGGGAGAGAACTGCTCCCTGAGGCACCCCACAATCCAGTGTGCGCCTCCGGGATCGTTCTCCCCCAATAGCCACCCTCTGTCCCCGACCTAGGAGAAAGGAGGAAAGCCATTGCAGGGCCGACCCCTCAACCCCAATGTCGGCGAGGCGGCGCGTCAGTAGCCGATGGTCGACTGTATCAAATGCAGCCGACAGATCTAACAGCATCAGCACTGCAACGCCGCCTCGATCCAGTTGCCGTTGGAGGTCATCCACTAAGGCGACCAGCACCGTCTCCGTCCCATGGCCCGGCCGGAAGCCTGACTGACATGGGTCCAGGACAGAAGCGTCATCCAGAAACCTCTGAAGCTGCTGCGCCACAGCCCTCTCAATAATTTTACCTAAAAACGGTAAATTAGACACCGGTCGATAGTTCGCCAATTCGGGAGATTTAAGAAAATCCCATATTCTGATAGGCTGCGCCCATGTGAGATGAATGAGACTGAGGATAATCACCATATTCTTCTCTATTGTAAATTCTCTGATGATATTCATGCTGTTTTTTTAAAGCCCTTTTTGCAGCCCTTGGAGGTTCGAGCTGAGGACCATAAGATCTTTTTACTGTTAGCCTCAAACAAGAGTGAAACCATTGAATCTGTAGCAAAATTCTTTTACCATGCTTCCAGGAGGAGATGTTCTCTTTGACCAGACTATTGTTATCCATATGGTGCTGTCTTGTTATACCAATAAAGGTTTAATGATGTGATGTGTATTATGATAGCAGGAGACAAACTTAAAGTAAGAAAGTATCATATACAAATATATGGTAATAAAACAGAAATAAAATTAAAATTATTCCAAATGTCATATCTTGAATACAAATATGTTCTCTATATGAGACATATGATAGACTTTTTTTTACACCATAATATACTACTTATCTATTAAAGGTTCTAATGAATATGTAAAAGTGGGGAGAACATGTAATACTGGGTACATACTAATGACGAAACCAGTGTTGTAGTCAAAATAGATTAGTTATGAAGTTTAAAACTTAAAAGATGAATACAACAGAAATAAGAACAATTGTATATTATAGATAATACCTTAAAACTATAATGAAGGGGATGAAAGGGAAAATATTCTCGGTCCCATATATTATGTACTATATGATTGTCTTTGACAAATATAGGCTGGGTCCAGACCAGCAGCTTGGGACTCATGGGAGGTGTCACAAATCGGCCCGCTCAAAATGGAGTGGCGGAAACCCATCAACACACTCCCCTGCAAAGTGCCTGTATCCCACGTGGGAGGTGCTTTGGTGTGGTCAGACAGCTGTAGCACACCATCCCCCTGGCTCAGTTTGGGTTTCTTTCCTCCCCATTAATTTCAGTGGTCATGTGCATAAGCGCCTATGTGCCTGTATGTTTGGAAGCAATGTATATATTTTTTAAAAAGCTGAAAACAGCTTGGGGCAGCCTGGTGGGTTTGCACTGCCAATCCACCTTGATTGTGTGCTCCGACATTCAGATGCCTGAAAGATGGCTAGTATGTTGTGCAAAAATTTGCTATGACTTCCAAAGTGGTAGCTTTTTGAGCCATCTCAGAGATACCTAAGGATGGGGTGAGTATGGGAGCGGGATGGGAGGCAGATGTATTTGTTTGTACTTGATTTTTTTATTTGGGAGACGTCTGTAATGGACTCAGACACTTAACCTGGAAGCTTAGAACAGCCTTGCAACGATTGGCTGGGATGCAGCCATGGTAACTAAAATGTAGTGAATTGAAGAGGCTTGCAGAAGAGAAAACACCTCAGAGTTTTAGTTTTGGAGTTGGAGCTTGTGTACTGAACAGTGGAGAGCCAGTTTGGTGTAGTGGTTAAGTGTGCGGACTCTGATCTGGGAGAACCGCGTTTGATTCCCCGCTCCTCCACTTGCAGCTGCTGGAATGGCCTTGGGTCAGCCATAGCTCTGGCAGAGGTTGTCCTTGAAAGGGCAGCTGCTGTGAGAGCCCTCTCCAGCCCCACCCACCTCACAGGGTGTCTGTTGTGGGGGAGGAAGATAAAGGAGATTGTGAGCCGCTCTGAGACTCTTCGGAGTGTAGGGCGGGATATAAATCCAATATCTTCTTCTTCTTCTTCTTGGGTACTATCACTGGCACCAACTGTATGTTCTTTACGTTGGGACCAAGGATAGAGTAGGCATATTATATGTTTACTGGTCACATAGTTCCCTGGTAAGCAGCCTGTCTGAGTTGGCAGAGGTCCCCTCAAGCATGGTACTGGAAACACATAGACTGATAGTTCTTGAGCAGGAACACACAGGAACACAGTTCCAGTTGGCTTGGTGTCAGTGGATGTGGCCAAATATACAAACAAGTTCCTGCTGGGCTTTTTGTAGAAAAACAATGGTGTGAAACAATGGTGACATCATGGGGGTGTGGCCTAATATGCAAATGAGTTCCTGCTGAGCTCTTTCTACAAAAAAGCACTGGTTCTTGATTACTTTAGCATTCATCCTGAGAATATTTTGCTGAGGCTCGCCCAGGTTTTTTATACCTTCTTTGATTGCCTTGGACCTATTTAAAACTGTGTAAGAGGTCACTCCTTAGAGTTAACTTTTGCATTGAACCCTTGAAGAAAGGAATGGTTTTAGGTTTAGATATTTGGCCTGAAACTCCCACCCCTCTTGAACTCCCTCCTCCTTTAGTATTTCTGGCCATGGATTCTACCCAGCATAATTTTAAAGTGTGTCAAAAATAGCTTTCCTGAAGTCCAACCTATATAAAAACATAAGAGAAGCCATGTTGGATCAGGCCAATGGCCCATCCAGTCCAACACTCTGTGTTGCACAGTGACCCCCCAAAAACCAGGCCCCATCAGGAGGTCCATCAGTGGGGCCAGGACACTAGAAGCCCTCCCACTGTTGCCTTTCCCCCAAGCACCAAGAATACAGAGCATCACTCCCCCAGATGGAGAGTTCCATCAATATGCTGTGGCTAATAGCCACTGATAAACCTCAGCTCCATATATTGATCCAATCCCCCCTTTAAGCTGTCTAGGCTTGCAGTCACCACCACCTCCTGAGGCAGTGAATTCCATGTGTTAATCACCCTTTGGGAGAAGAAGTACTTCCTTTTATTCATTCTAACCTGATTGCTCAGCAATTTCATTGTCCATGAGTTCTTTTACTGTGGGCGTTTTCGCACTCACGTTCAGCCGGCGCGACCCCCCTCTTCACCGCGCAGGATCTGCACGGATTTCGCACTAAATGCCCGTCGCAAAAGCCGCACAAATGGAAACTGCTTTTTGGCGGTTTAAATTTGAGCGGCTTTTGCGCCGGGAGTTTCCGGTGCAAAAGGCTGCTCCACGGCATTTAGTGCGCGGTGAAGAGGGGGGTCGCGCCGGCTGAACGTGAGTGCGAAAACGCCCTGTGAGAAAGGGAGAAAATTACTTCTTTCTCTATCTGCTCTATCCCATGCATAATCTTGTCTGACTATGTACAGCTTTCCCCTTCCCCAAGGCTGTAAATTCCAAAACTGCATGGTCTGTACTACCCAGGATGCCCATTATTTCATATCATCAATCAGTCCTTTCCTGTTGGTGAGAATCAAGTCCAAGACAGCAGATCCCCTAGTTTCCCTCTCTAGTTTCTTGAAAATGAAGTTGTCAGCTTTTGTTTTTAGCAGAGCTGGACTTCCAACAGATATCTGGGTAATTCCCCATGACCATGTCCCATCTCTTTGAGAATTTTGTAATCTGTTCTAGGAGAGTCTCATCTAGGCCCTCTGCCTGGCTTGGTGGTCTATAGCAGAACCCTACCATAATATTATTATTTCTTACTCCTTTTTATTTTTGCCCAGAGTCTCTCAGCTAAACATCCACTCTCAGATTCATGTATTTCCTTACAAGTATATACCTCCTTTTCATATTATATTATTCATTCCCTCCTTCCTTATTTGTCTGTCCCTTTTAAACAAATTGTACCCCTCAGTCCTAATATTACAGTTGTGTCATCCCACCAAGTTTCAGTAACACCTATTAGGTCATAGTCTTCAAGCTCCTCCTGCTTGTTTCCCATACTCAGCACAATAGTAATTGAGAGATCAGTAGCAGACCAACTCCAGGTCTTTTTGGATAACTCATCTGCTCTGTACTGTTTCCAGTTTGGCCTTAGAATGGACTATGGGACAAAGACAGTGCTAGTGACTTTAGTTGATTCTCTCCATATGAATGTAGACAAAGGCTATGTCTCTTTGTTGCTTTTACTGGATTTATCTGTAGCCTTTGATAGAGTGGACAATGCCATTTTGTTGAAGTGCTTGAAGGCAGAGGTAGGTATAAGGGGGATACACTTTGGACTGGTACAAATCATTCCTCAAAGACTGGACTCAAAGAATTGCTTTTGTGGACCAGTTGACATCAGTGTGGAAACTATTCCATGAGGTTGCAAAGGGCATAATCCTGAGCCCCATGCTTTTCAATCTATGTAAAGTCCTTAGAATAAATAATTCATACTTTGGGGATAGACTGTCATCAAATGTGCTGCTAAAGCCCAGCTCTATATCTTCATATTAAAATCTTTTGATGAATCTTTACTTTTCTGCTGTTGTTAAATGGCCAAGATTGAACAAATTGAAATGAAGTCCTGATGACACAAAAGTAATGCTGGCTGCGAAGGTGGAGATCTTGAAGGCCTTTATGCTTCCATATGGGCAGAACTGTTCAATTTCTACTTTCCCTCTCTTCTGAGGGAAATGGTGCTCAACATGGCAAAAACAGAACATATAAAGAGGGTATGAAGTTCCAACCTAGGATCAGCATAGGGGTAGTACATAAACACCTAGTTTCTTTAAATGAAACTAAGTCCACATCTGAATTGCATCCAAAGGTTCTAAAAGAGCTTGCGGATGTAATTTCTGAGCCTTTGGCTATTGTTTTTGAGAATTCTTGGAGAACAGGAGAGGTGCCGGAAGGTTGGAGGCGGGCAAATGTTGTCCCCATCTTCAAGAAGGGGAAAAAAGATGATCCGGGTAACTACCAACCCGTCAGCTTGACATCTATACCTGGAAAAGTTTTAGAACAAATCATCAAACAGTCGGTCCTGGAACATTTAGAAAGAATGGATGTGATTACTAAGAGTCAGCATGGTTTTCTCAAGAACAAGTCATGTCAGACTAACCTGATCTTTTTTTTTTGAGAAAGTGACTACCTTGCTGGATCAGGGGAATGCTGTAGACATCTTGATTTCAGTAAGGCTTTTGATAAAGTTTCACATACTATCCTTTTTGACAAGTTGGTAAAATGTGGTTTGGATTCTGTTATCGTTAGGTGGATCTGTAACTAGTTGACAGATCGCACCCAAAGAGTGCTTGTGAATGGTTACTCATTCTCTTGGAGAGGAGTGACAAGTGGAGTGCCTCAAGGATCTGTTCTGGGACCTGTATTGTTCAACATCTTTATAAATGATTTGGATTAAGGAATAGAGGGAATGTTTATTAAATTTGCAGATGATACTAAATTGGGAGGGGTTGTAAACACAGAAAAAGACAGAAACAGGATACAGGATGACCTTGACAGGCTGGAAAACTGGGCTAAAATCAATAAAAGGAATTTTAACAGGGATAAATGTAAAGTTCTACATTTAGGTAGGAAAAATCCAATGCATGGTTATAGGATGGGGGAGACTTGTCTTAGCAGTAGTATGTGCGAAAAGGATCTAGGGGTCTTAGTGGATCATACGCTGAACATGAGTCAACAGTGTGATGCAGTGACTAAAAAGGCAAATGCAATTTTGGGCTGTATCAACAAAAGTATAGTGTCCAGATCACGTGATGTGATGGTATTGCTTTACTCTGCTCTGGTAAGACCTCACCTGGAGTACTGTGTTCAGTTTTGGGCACCACATTTTAAGAAGGATATAGACAAGCTGGAATGGGTCCAGAGGAGGGCGACGAAGATGGTGAAGGGTCTGGAGATCAAGTCCTATGAAGAAAGGTTGAAGGAGCTGGGGATGTTTAGCCTGGAAAGGAGGTGGCTGAGAGGTGATATGATCACCATCTTCAAGTACTTGAAGGGCTGTCATATAGAGGATGGTGTGAAATTGTTTTCTGTGGCCTGGGAAGGTAGGACCAGAACCAATGGGTTGAAATTAAATCAGAAGAGTTTCCGGCTCAACATTAGGAAGAACTTCCTGACTGTTAGAGTGATCCCTCAGTGGAACCGGCTTCCTCGGAAGGTGATGGGCTCTCCTTCCTTGGAAGTTTTTAAACAGAGGCTAGATGGCCATCTGACAGCAATGAAGATCATGTGAATTTAGGGGGAAGTGTTTGTGAATTTCCTGCATTGTGCAGGGGGTTGGACTAGATGGCCCTAGAGGTCCCTTCCAACTCTATGATTCTATGATTCCCACCTTTGACAGAGTTCAGCTGACTTGGTTAAAAGCCTAGGGATTATACTGGATCGATCATTGTTATTTGAGAAGACAGTTAATGCAGTTGTGGGGGGGCACTATCTTCCAATACAGAAGATGGCCCCCTACTTAACTTGGCTGATATGGTTACTGGGATCCATTATATGTTAACATCAAGAATAGACTCATGTAATGCACTTGATATAAGTTCAGTTTATAGACTGTAGCTGACACAGAATGCCATAACTCAGTTATTATCAGAAGTTAGGCAGAGCATAAATATTGCTTCTATTCTGCAGTCATTCTCTTGCTTGCTCATCATTTGCCAGATTCAATTCAATGTACCCACCTGTCACATAAAGGATACTTCGTGTCTTGGACCCTTGGACCAAATTGTTCATGGTCTTGGACCTACTTCCTGTCAATGTTCCACCACTACATCTTCCCTTATCTGAGCAGGGCCATATGCAGGTGCCACCCTGCCTTTCTTTCCTATGAGTATATTTGAACCTATTGTTGTTGTTGTTCAGTCACACAGTTGAGTCCGACTTTTTGCGACCCCATGGACAAAGTCATGCCAGGCCCTCCTGTCTTCCACCATCCTCTGAAGTCTGCTCAAATTCATGTTAGTTACATCAGTAACACTGTCCAGCCATCTCATCTTTTGCCGTCCCCTTCTTCTTTTGCCTTCTGACTTTCCCAGCATCAGGATCTTCTCCAGTGAGTGCTCCCTTCTCATTTGGTGGCCAAAGTATTTGAACTTCAGCTTCAACATCTGACCTTCCAGGGAACAGTCTGGGTTGATTTCCCTTAGGACTGACTGATTTGATCTTCTTGCACTCCAAGGGACTCTCAAGATTCTTCTCCAGCACCACATCTCTTCTGTGCTCAGCCTTCCTTACGGTCCAACTCTCACAGACATACATTACTACTGGGAATACCATTGCTTTGACTATACAGACTTTTATTGGTAGGGTGATGTCTCTACTTTTTTATTATACTGCCTAGGTTCTCCATAGCTGTCCTCCCAAGGAGCAAATGTCTTTTAATTTCATGGCTACAGTCACCATCTGCAGAGATCTTGAATCCCAGGAATGTGAAGTCTGTCACTACTTTCATGTCTTCCCCTTCTATTTGCCAAGATGTGATGGGGCCAGATACCATGATCTTAGGTTTTTTAATGTTGAGTTTCAAGCCTACTTTTTTGCTCTCCTCTTTCACCCTCAACAAGAAGTTCTTCAGGTCCTCCTCACTTTCTGCCATTAGAGTGGTGTCATCTGCATATCTGAGGTTGTTGATGTTTTCCTGGCAATCTTAATTACAGTTTGTGCTTCATCCAGGCCAGCATTCCGCATGATGTACTCTGCAAATAAATTAAATAAGCAGGGTGACAATATCCCGTTCTCACAGTTGCTTCTTGACCCTTATACAGGTTTCTCAGGAAACATATGAGGTGGGCTGGTACTCCCATCTCTTTAAGGACTTGCCACAGTTTGTTGTGACCTGCACAATCAAAGGCTTTAGTATAGTCAATGAAGTAAAAATAGATGTTTTTCTGGTACTTCTGTGCTCTCTCCATAATCCAGCGAATGTTGGCAATTTGTTCTCTAGCTCCTCTACATCTCCGAAACCCAGCTTGAACTTCTAGTAATTCCCAATCTACATACTGTTGAAGCCTAGCTTGTAGAATATTTAACATGACCTTGCTGGCATGTAAAATGAGTGCAATGGTGCGATAGTTTGAGCATTCCTTGGCATTACCTTTCTTTGGGATTGGAATATAAACTGACCTTTTCCAATCCTGTGGCCACTGTTGCCTTTTCCAAATTTGCTGACATAATGTGTGCATCACTTTAACAGTATCGTCTTTTAGGACTTTGAATAGCCCATCTCCACTCGCTTTGTTGTTAGTAATGCTTTCTAAGGCTCATTTGACTTCACACTCCAGGAGGTCAGCGATTTCAGTGCCATGGTTGTCAAGGACATTGAGCTCTTTCCTGTATAATTCTTCTGTGTATTCTTGCCACCTCTTCCTAATCTCTTCTGCTTCTGTTAGGTCCCTACCATTTTTGGCCTTTATCATGGCCATCTTTGCACGAAATATTCCCTTGATTCCTCCAATTTTCTTGAAGAGATATCTTGTCCTTTCCATTCTATTTTCCTCTATTGCTTTGCATTGTTCCTTCAGGAAGGTCTCCTTATCTCTCTTTGCTGTTCTCTGGAAATCTGCATTCAGTTGGGTGAATCTTTCCTTTCCACCTTTGCCTTTCGCTTTCCTTCTTTCCTCAGCTATTTGTAAAGCCTCATCAGACAGCCATTTTGCTTTCTTGCATTTCTTTTTCTTTGGGATGGTGCTGATTGCTGCCTTCAGTGCAAGGTCATGAACCTCCATCCATAGTTCTTCAAGCACTCTATCAACTCTAGTTCCTTAAACCTATTCTTCACCTCCACTGTATATTCACAAGGGATGTGATCAGGGTCAAACCTGAATGGCCTAATGGCTTCCCCAGTTTTGTTCAGTTTAAGCCTGAATTTTGCAATGAGTAGCTCATGATCTGAGCCACAGTCAGCTCCAGGTCTTGTTTTTGCTGACTGTAAGGAGCCCTCCTGAAAATTCAATTCCACATAGGTTGCAGATAGCCAGGAGAGTAGGAGCTTTCCCAAGCTCATCAGGTAGGCCATTCCACAAGATGGAACAACAGAAAAGGAATGTCTATGGGCAGTTGTTGACTTTGCCTGCTTGCAGGGTGGCACCTGCATAAGGCTCTGCTCAGATAAGCAAATTCAAATAAGAATGCAGAGATGTCATCAATGCAGTGCAAAGGAGCCACTTATAAAATGATCGAACTGTCTGGTGCCTCAATGAATGGGTTAAAATGAGCAGAGTAGAAGGTAGCATATGATCAATAAAAGGGTGAGCATTCTTCATAAATATTAACCTTACAGATCCACTTGTTTGAGTTTAACAGGAATTCAAATTTCAGTTCGTTGGGAAAACAAGACAAAGTTATTTTAATGTTCTTATTTCCCTAAATTATTGATGTTAATGACAGTCTTTTACAATTCCCAACCTCCTGCTGGGGGTAGGGGTTCCCCCAATCTTTGGGCCTCCAATCCGCCAGCACAGGATAGACTGGCAAGAGAGCCTCACCCCCAAAGAGCTCTGATGACACCTGACATGCCCGGCATAATGATGTCACCCAGAACTGATGTAATTGTGCCAGGCATGTCACATGGAGATGCTCTAGCATTTTGGTATAAAACAACTCTATGGAAGTCCTTCTGACGGTAGCCAGGTAGGACCTGGCAACCCTAAATTAGTTTCATTTCAGAACAGAAGATCAAAGGTATCTTTGTAAGAATCTGGTTATTTGTGCAAGCAGAGCAGCTACTACTAGGGTTTCCAACAACCTGGAGCAAAAAAATGCCTTTAATAAAGGCTTAACAGGTAGTTATTTGCCAAATGATGTTATTTTATGCCTAAGCCATGAAAAGCTTCACCTGCCCATTGCACACATTAAGCCTCTATGAAAGGGCAGGACACTTCCCCCTCCCCATGTTGTTGGCAACCATAGGTGGGTAGAAAAGCAAACACTCCAGTAGATAATGTTAGATTCATAGTTACCTCAGTTCCAAAGCAACAATGGGAAACCTGAAGACAATGAAAATGATTCTTTTCTGGCATTCTCTGACATTTCTACCTACCTAAAATGAGGTGACCAGGATGCAATCCCTGAGATTCCATTTGAATGAAAAACAAAAATTTATTGGTCATTTGGTTCACTTATAACCCACCCTATCCCAGACAGGCTCAGGGCAGATCACATACAGATAAAAACCAGTCTCATATAATAAAATCAATATACAATTTAAAACAACAGCATTACATCAACTAAATAGCAGAGGCGGGTGGTACATAGTGCAACTTTAGGTGTAGCATTCAGTGGCCTGAATATAAAGGTTCAGATGATAGATCACTGTGGGGGGTGGGGGGGCAGCCAATGGTTTAGACAACAGAGTAGAGGATGCCCGCCTGCGTCAACTAAACTCCTGGTGGAACAGCTCTGTCTTGCAGGCCCTGTGAAAGGGTAACAAATCCAGCAGGGCCCGCACCTCCACCGGGAGCTGATTCCACCAGATTGGGGCCAGGGCTGAAAAGGCCCTGACCCTAGTCGAGGCAAATCAGACATCCTTGGGGCCAGGGATGACCAGAATGTGTTGGTTGGCCGATCACAATGCCCTTCAGGGCTCATATGGAGTTTAAAATAAGTATTGAATATAATTGTAAGGCTGTGACTCTTTCTTCTACTTTTCTGAAATTTGACAGAAAAGATCTTTTTGCAAAGGGTGCAATGCCTGAAATGGAGAAATAGGAGGACAATGGAGGGGGCTTGGAGGATGTGGGAACCAGGGAAATGCTGGAAGAGGAGGACAATGCTCAGGAAAAAGGAGAAAGGCATAGAGGCGAAGAATAATTGCAGGAGGGGGACAAAAGACTGGAGAAAGAAAATGGCAACATGCCTTCAATGGTAGTTATTAAAGCTAGATTTGTTCATAGTGACTAAGCTGTGGTAACCATAGGATATACTATAAAATACATACTTTGGCATTTTAGTTCTAAATTTATACAATAGATTGCTACCTCCTCCCAAAAGGAGTCTGTATCCCAGTCATAAGATGACCATGTGATACAGCATTGTTCCAGTGACTTGTACCCAACATTTTCAGAATATATTTCTGCGATATGTTTCCGTTGTCCTCACAGCCCTTCAGCTATCCTGTTCTTTTTTCCCACAGCCACAAACCACATGTGATAGGTCACTGTTTAATGCGTTTCCATAACTAGTATATCTCATTTATAACAAGTAAGATCAAGTAGTAAGATCTGTGCTTCTGTTAGAATGATGAACACTGGTCATCCTGGGCCCTGAATACACCCACCAGCACCAAGGGAAGAATTGCTTGCGTGTGAGTGTTGCTTCTTCCCTAACCTCTATGGGGCTGTGAGGTTCTGCTGAAGCACACTGGATGCTCACCAGCAGCATTCCCCATGGCAACGTTTGCAGCCTTTCACTGCTGCCATTTACTAGGCAGAGGCCAGAGTAAGCAACACAGCAATATTCTAACAGCACATATAGCCTACAAGGGACATAGCAGCAGAATGCTAAGATCATCATATTTGCATTACCTGTGTGAAGGATAATAATACTAAAATCATGCTTCTTGCACAAGCTGGCAAACAGATCTAATCCTGCAGGTGATGCGTAAAGGGAATAGGGGAATAGAAAGTGTCAAAAGAAGAAATATATCAGTCAGCCCCGAACAAAGACACAGTAGATGCTCACTACATGTGCTAAACTGGTTGTGGCTGCATGACAGAAATAGCACCAGAAATTCCACTCTGAGACTAAAAAAAGGATTAATTTTTAATTCCCCAAAGCCAAATCAGGATATAGCACAGTTCATGCTGTTCCAGTTCCCAGCTCCTTAAGAATTTCCTCTGTTCTTTTTGCAGTCCAGGTCTGTCTGTGTTTACCCTCCTTTGGTTCCTGAGTCCTGCTGCTACTCTCAACCCCAGTCATATTTTATGCTCTCTATATGGAAATAAAACCTGCTCATTCAGCCACCATTTTGGATTTGGCTGCCCAGAAGTCCCTTTCTGCCAGTTCGTATTTTATTTCTCTCGGCTTAAAACTGAATGGAGCTCTTTCCCTCATCTGCTTGTCTTTCTAAATTTTTCATTTAGACAGACATCACTAAAATTGCAGTGATGCTGACAAATTCAGTGACCACAACACAAAGCCCTTTCCCTTTGTGTTCACCTGTGGTAGCGTGGAAGCTTCTTTCCTCTGCTGTTGTTCTTTGTAGCTGTGGTATCCATGTGAACATCAGAACCACATGGGTAGGATCAGCCCCATTTTATTTACTTAATCATTTGGTTAAACTGAATGTTAACTGGGAAAGCTGAGAAAATGTCACCCAATGAGCACTGACTATGGTGTCCATAGAAGTCCATTTACAGGATAAACCTAGAAATACACCCTTCTATGTCCATGGATTTCAAGTGATTGGGAAGGCTGTAACACAAATAGCCTGGCTTAGCCTAAACTTGTTGGAGTTGGAAAGCTAAGAAGGGTTGGCAATGCTCAGTACTTGGATGGGAGGCAACTAAGAAAACACTGGGTTACTATGCAGAGGAACACAATGACAAACTAAACCTCTCTTCATCTCTTACCCTGAATGCCCTGTGGATAGTGTTGCCATGAGTTGGCTGCTGCTCAATGACACATTATTTATTTATTCAGCTCTGTTTAGGATCCCACTGTTAATCCACTGAACACTGGACTTCATCTGATAAGCTAATTCACAGGTGGGTAGATAGTAGACTTACACTGTCAACTGTGACTGTCAGTAGATTTCCACAGGGTTTCAAGTTGAGGCCATTCCCTGGCCATCTTTTAAATTGGTGAAGGTAGGGAATTTACTTGAGGCTTTAAGCCATTCCTTTACCACTAAGGTATGACCTGCCCTCTGAAGAAGTATGCCTGCATATGAAAGCTTACATTCTGAATAAAACTTTGTTGGTCTTAAAGGTGCAACTTTCCTACTTTGTTCTACTGCTTCAGACCAACACAGCTGCCCACTTGGATCTATCTGCCTTTGAATAGCTTCCAAAACAGTCATTCCCTGTTGGAAAAAAGGAAGTTATCTGACTCCATCTTGAGACATCCTAGATAAAGTCTTCACATTATTTTTTCCTTCTACCTGTACATAATCATTTTATATTGCAGACAAACTTTTAATGACATTTCAAACCCAGTCCTGTCATTACATCTCTGATGTATGCAGGCTCAGGGTGATAACATTTCATAGCACTGCCAAGAGGCAACTCCTGAGCTGGAACCTGACGGGAATGGTGAGGGAGGAAAGAAAATGGCAAATTTGCTGTGTTTGAGGCCATCTGTATTTTATTCAAATAGGGTTATATATTCTGTGAGAATAAAAAACAGCTTCATGAGTCAGTGTGTGGATGGCAGTTGCTTGAATATCCATAATGGGAAACATGTTTTAGCTTGGAAGTTGCAAAGGGAAATCAAATGTTTGAAGTGTCAAAGCTAGAGAAATCTAAAATATGCCTGACACCTTAGCTATTGAAGCCAAAAGGAATAAATCATCGTCTCAGGAAAGAAAACCCCACCAAGCTCTTGGCTGTAAGACTCATTTTCCTACACTCAAATAAAATTTCATACAACCTGATAATTTAACCAGACTTGTCAATGGGGGATGATGGATTCCACAGACATCATCTCTTTGTGCTTATAGGCAGAAGCATCCATTGCAATATCTGAGAAATGAATTGAAATGCCTACAGGCTCCTTTTCAAATCAATAGATGGACAAAAAATAATACCCCACTCTTATCACACTGGTTATTAAAAGTTAAATATGGTAATGTTTCTTTTTCCTGTTTCTAATCATTGTATTTTATAAACACAATATATAATAAAAATATATCAGTCTTCCATCATCACAAATACATACTTCATCTTTCTATATAACACTTTCACCACTTTCAGCACTTTCACTCCTATATAGCCAAAATTATAATACTTCTAAACCCAAACACTGAACTAAAGGTGTCCAGCTCTCATCCATATACTTGATACTCCTTAGACTGTTGTCGCATATTCAGCTTTACCATTTTCATTGTGCTTTGAACACATACAGCCTGGGCTACGCGAACTGCACTGGCTGCCAGTTGTATACCGAGTTCGTTACAAAGTGCTGGTTATTACCTTTAAAGCCCTATATGGTTGAGGACCTGCCTACCTTAGGGACTGTCTCTCCCCATATGAACCCCAGAGAGCACTGAGGTCAGCCGGGAAAAACCTGTTGACCATTCCCGGACCGAAAGAGGTGAAGCTGCAAAGCACCCGTAACCAGGCTTTCTCTTCTATGGCTCCAAGCCTATGGAACCAACTTCCAGAGGATATGCAGGCCCTGCGGGACCTTGAACAGTTCCACAGGGCCTGCAAGACCATCCTCTTCCGATTGGCCTTCGCTGACGAAGAAGGAAATTGTCAAGAAAACTGCCATCATAAAAGTAAACATAGCACTAGTACATTTTATTAATTTTAGAAATTTAATCAGAATTTTAATTAAACTGTTAATGTAGTTTTATTCAATTTTGTATAATCAATATATGAATCATGTTGTTAGCCACCCTGAGCCTGCTCCAGCGGGGAGGGCGGGATATAAATAAAAATTGTTGTTGTTGTTGTTGTTCAATAACCATTCACATTTATTAGGAAACAATTGCCCTTTCCAATATCTAGGGGCGGGGGGGAAGGGAACAGTGTCTTGCTATAGCTAGTAGGTTTTACAATATTTCTCTGTACACAATTTACAGTCTTAATGCATTCCATAGAAATTTTTCCAAATTCATTGGGAGCTCAACATTCCAGACACCAAATACTGCTCTCTGACTCATTTTAAAAATAAATATAGTAACATTAAGTTTTGGCTGTTATTAAAACAGAGGAACATATTCCAGTGATCTTTGAAAATAAGAGGTAGGGTAAGATGAGGAGACTTCTGTGACAGGACACATGCCCTTGTAGGCTCAAGGTCTAAATTCATACCTTGATGTTTGCTAATAAAAAAATCACAGGACTGAGAAGCATCCTGCACAAGATCCCAGAGAGCTACTGTCAACCTTGTTTGACAATACTGGGCAAGATAGTCCAATGTTTAGACTGAAGTGGCTTCATATATTAACTGTTTAATTCATAGCTCTGTTGATGGTAGGATGTTAAGCCAGTTTAGTGCTTTAAGAACATAAGAAAAGCCATGTTGGATCAAGCCAATGGCCCATTTAGTCCAAAACTATGTCACACAGTGGCAAAAAACCAGGTGCCATCAGGAGGTCCACCAGCAGGGTCAGAACTCCAGAAGCTCTCCCACTATTGCCCCCAATCACCAAGAATACAGAGTATCACTGCCCAAGACAGAGTTTTTCCATTGATACCTTGTGGCTAATAACCACTCATGAACCTCTGCTTCATATGTTTATTTAGTCCCCACTAGAAGCTATGATTGTAGCCACCACCACTGTTTCCTGTGACAGTTAATTCTTTGTGTTAATTACTCTTTGGGTGAAGAAGTACTTCCTTTTATCTGTTCCAAACCTACAAGTTCTTGTATTGTGAGAAATGGAGAAAAGTACCTATAAAGTACCGATGAAGGGGAAGCTGGGGGCCCTTTGGGACCTTCCCCGTGAGTCTCTACACCAGAGTGTGAGGTTGCTGATCCGCCCCCAGTTTGTGGTCCCTCTGGCTCCCCTGGATTCACAGGCTCTTCTGGCAGCACCTGGCATCTCAGCTGGTCGATGCGTTGGCGGAGCAACTGGCCCCCCTCTGTTGACACCTTGTAGGAACGGGAGCTTGTGACTCATATCACCCAAGCTGGGACCCAAGCAGGGCCACTCTCAAAATTCCAGGCATACACTGGGTCTCCAGGGAAAAACCCTCTGGGTGCTTCTTGGTCCACTGTGATCCATGCGATGGTCACCTCGAGATTGGACTACTATAATGCCCTCTACATGGGGCTGCCCCTGTACTGAACGCGGAAACTGCAGCTAGTGCAGAACGCAGCAGCCAGGCTACTAGTGGGACTACCTCGGTGGGAACACGTGTGGCCTAGGCTGCGGGAACTGCACTGGCTGCCAATTGTATACCGGGTTCGCTACAAGGTGCTGGTTATCACCTATAAAGCCCTATATGGCCGAGGACCTGCCTACCTCAGGGACTGCCTCTCTTCATATGTTCCCCAGAGAGCACTGCGCTCCAGTTCACAAAATCTTTTGGAAATCCCTGGGCCTAAGGAAGCCAAACTTAAAAATGACCAGGGAGCTGGCCTTCTCTATAAAAGCCCCCCAATGGTGGAATCAGCTACCGGAGGAGGTGCGGGCCCTGCGGGACTTCAATCAGTTCCACAGGGCCTGCAAAACTGCCCTCTTCCAAGAAGCCTTTAAGATGTAACCAGAATAAATATTATGCTGCCGGATAAATAGCACCACTGTATTGTTTTAACTTTTTATAATAATTTATATTTGTACTTATACTGGTATTTATTTTATCTGTTATTATGATATCATGATTCCGTATCATGTCCTGTAAGCCGCCCTGAGCCTGCCTTGGTGGGGAGGGCGGCTTACAGGCATACACTGGGTCTCCGGGGAAGAACCCTCTGGGTGCTTCTTGGTCCACTGTGATCCATGCGATGGTCACCCCACCTGCCTTGGTGGGGAGGGCGGCTTACAATAAAAATTTACTTACTTACTTACACTGGGTTGAGTTGCTGCTACAGGGCCTGGTTGGGGTGCAGCCAATCCAGACAGGTTGTGAGGCACTGCCCCATGAGGGGTTACATGGTGGCCAAATAAGAAAGCATTGAGCCTGTGCCCTGACGGGGGGAGTCGGGAGATTAGCTCGGCTGCCGCCCGCAGCAACCCCAGCCACCCTGGCGGCACCAGTGGCTCCAGCTACCCCGGCCGCGCCAGCAGCCCCAGCCAAGCCAGAGAGGTGAGCAAAATCCCGGGAGCTGGACGCCACGTTCGACGGGAACCCCGAAGGGGTGGAATACTTTATAATTCAAGCGAACAGCTACATGCACTACTGGGGGGATACTTTCCCAGACGAGTTCAGTCATGTTGACTACTTGGGGTCGAAAATGAAAGGGGCTGCCCAGAGATGGTACGTGAGCCTGTACAAGACCAGGGGGCCCGAACTGGACACAGTAGGGGGCTTCCTCCAAGCCCTGCTATCCCAGTACGAAGACACTTTACAAGAAATGAGGGCCATCGCCACGCTCCAGAACCTGCAGCAGGGGATGATGACCATCCGGGAGTACACTGCTGAATTCCGGACCCACTGCACCAAGATCTGGGGTTGGAGCGAAATGATGAAGATAACAGCGTACCGACGGGGCCTAAATGCCAGCCTACTAGATCGGGCCCTAGGGCAAGCGAGACCCACCATGTTGGCTGGGTGGATACAACTGGTGGGCGAAGTCGAGACCAACATGAAGATGGTGACCCTCCAATGCCAACAGCAGCAAGGGGGCAGGGCCGGGCATGAAGCTAAGCTGAGCTCAAAACCAGAAGCCAAGAAGACCCAAGGGGGAGGGGGAGTGGCAAAACCACCCCCCTCGACCTGCAAATGTTACCGGTGTGGAGACCCAAATCACTTGGCCGCCAACTGCCCAGAACCCCCTCCCCGCGGGCCCCCCTTAACTTCCAAGCCGGGGCTGGTGGGGGCCAAGAAACCAACCAAGCCAAAGGAGCAGAGCCGGAGCAGCACCGCCCTGTCGATGGTGCTAGACGAGGATTCTATAATGCTAGAGGACCTGCAGGAGGACCCCTGGGAGACTGAGCCGGCGGGAAATGGGAACGACCTGCACTGATGGGTGCCGGGCGGCAGGTCGTAGAAGTATCGGCACTGAGGGTGAGCATATCTGGCTCCCTTTTGTTTGTCCCATTGACTTTATTGAATGTAAACCTAAAGAGGTTTGTGCATGCCAGAGCCCTTATAGACGCGGGGTGTACAAGGGAGATCATCACCCCCAGGCTGGTAGACAAGATAGAGTTGCCCCGAGAACCCCTCCCACGCCCGATCCAGTTCGAGCAAATGGATGGGACGGTGATGAAGGGCGAGCCCTGTGTGGAGGAAACCCAAAGGATCCTGGTGGGGATCGACGATCACTGGGACTTGGAAATTTTTGGGATCACCCCATCCTCCTCATTCAATCTGGTGCTCGGGGTAGGGTGGCTGGCCAGGCACCAACCGGACATTCAGTGGGGGGAACAAACCATAGACTTCACCAACAGACTCTGCGCCTTCCACCTCTGGCGGGAGCAGTGGGGCCCCAAAGCCCCACCGAAGAACGAGAGGCTGTGCATGTCGGTTGAAGAGGTCCGCACCATCCCCTGTGAGTACCGAGACCTGCGAGGGGCATTTAGCAAGGTCGAGGCCGATGAATTGCACCACCCCCGGGACGCAGACTGTGCCATCGAACTAATCCCCATCCAGTCTCTCCCCAAAGCAAAGCTGTACTCCATGGGGTGGGCAGAAAAGGCAGAACTAAGGAAGTTCCTGGATAAAAATCTCAAGCGGGGCTTCATCCGCCCCGCCACAGCACCTCACACTGCCCCAGTGCTCTTCTGAAAGAAGAAGGATGGGAGTCTTAGACTTTGTACTGACTTTCATGGGATAAACGGGATTTCTTTGTCTAACGCATACCCGATTCCCCTAATCAAAGACTTGCTGAGCAGCGTCTCGGAGGGGTCCATCTTTACCAAACTGGACCTGTGAGATGCTTACTTCCAAGTAAGAATTAAGGAAGGGGACGAATGGAAGATAGCTTTTAACACCCCCATGGGCCAGTTCGAATATTTAGTGATGCCCTTTGGGCTACAGGGGGCCCCAGGGGGGTTTATGAACTTTATCAATGAAGTGCTAAGGGAATACCTGTACGAGGGGTGGTGGTGTACCTGGATGACATCATTATTTATTCCAAGGACCTCTCCTTGCATGTGAAGCTCATGCGGAAGGTCCTAACCACCCTGTATCAAAACAAACTGTATGCCAAGTTGTCCAAGTGCGAGTTCCACAAAGAGGAACTGGACTATCTGGGGTTTAGAGTGTCCAGGAAGGGTTTAGCCATGGTCCCGGCGAAGATACACGCAGTACTAGATTGGGAACCCCCAAGAACATGAGGACAGCTCCAATCATTTCTCGGGTTCGCAAATTTCTATAGGTTGTTCATTCAGGAGTTCGCCAAGGTCGCCCTACCCCTCACCGACCTCCTAAAGACAAAGGGGAGGGGGCCGGACGCTAAAAGACCGGGCGCCAAGCTAGTATGGACCCGAGAGTGCCAGCAGGCATTCGACACCCTTAAGAGACTGTTCATGAGTGAACCAGTGCTAGTGCACCCTGATGAGCTTAAACCCTTCGTGGTTCAATGTGACGCCTCCGACGTGGCCGTAGGAGTCATATTAATGCAGAAAGACGAGGGGGGCCAACTGCGGCCATGTGCCTACATCTCCAAAAAATTTTCCCACGAGCAACGCAACTGGTCAGTGTGGGACAAGGAAGCGTTTGCCGTGACGTTCGCCTTAAAGACCTGGCGGTCTTGGTTGGAGGGAGCGCGGGTGCCATTCGAAATTTGAACGGACCATAAAAACTTAGAAGAGCTCACAGGGCGGTGAAAGCTCATGGGGAAACACATCCGCTGGGTGGGCTTCTTCGCCAAATTCGACTTCACCCTGCGGCACATCCCGGGCTCTAAGAACTTTCTAGCGGACGCCCTCCGGAGGCTCCCTCAGCATGAGAGCCAACGAGAGGAAATAATAGACTCCCTAATACCCCCCGAGGTGGTGGCGGGGGCAGTACAAACCCGGTCAAAAGTGACCCCAAGGGGCCAGATCCTTGGGGGGGGATAGACTGATAGTAGAAAGTGAAAAAGAGGGAGAGGACCGGCCAGATGGACTGTTGAAGGGGGAGGGAGGCTTCTGGTACTATGAAGGGAGGTTGTATGTCCCAAACACCTTGCGGTTGGAAGTTTTGCAGCACTGCCACACTAATAAACTGTCCGGTCACTTCGGTTATGTAAAGACTCTCCACCTAGTGAACCGGCAATTCTGGTGGCCCTAGATGAAAAAGGACATTTCCGACTTTGTGCAGACCTGCCCGACGTGCCTCATGGCCAAAAGGAGGGGGGGGCAAAGTGCCAGGGCAGCTGCAGCCCCTCCCAACAGCCGAGAGACCCTGGGCAGTGGTGTCGATGGACTTTATTGTAGAGCTGCCCCCCTCACAGGGATGGACAGTGATCTTAGTCATGGTGGACACTTTTTCTAAGCAAGCTCACTTCATCCCGTGCCAAAAACTGCCCATGGCTAAGGAACTGGCGTATTTATTCTTCCTGCACGTGGTCCGGGTCCACTCGTTCCCCGATAAGGTCATTAGCGACCACGGGCCGCAGTTCATTGCCAACTTCTGGCAGGAGTTTTGTAAATTGATGGGGATGGAGCAGGGGCTGAGTTCCGCCTATCACCCGCAGACAGACGGACAGAGTAAGCGGGTGGAGCTGCTGCCATTTGCCGAGTATGGGTATAACAACAGCCTTCACAGCTCCACGAAAATGACCCCCTTCCGAGCGGTGAATGGCTACGAGGGGAAGCCGTTCCCTTTGCTGCCAGGGGGGGTAGGTTACTCCAAGCCCACAGACTGTCAACAATGGTGGAGCTGCCTGGAAAAAACTTGGAAAATAATACAGGAGAATCTAGAGGTGGCAAAAAGGGATTACAAAAATCAGTTTGACAAAAAGCATAGCCAAGCTGGGACTTCAAAGTGGGAGAGACAGTGTTCCTATCGACCAAGAACTTGCCTTTGCCACAGACCTCCAGGAAATTGTCCTACAAGTTCCTGGGACCTTTTAAAATAAAAAGAGTGATCAACCAAGTGACTGTAGAACTGGACTTGCCCAAACTGTTTAGTAAAGTGCACCCTGTTTTCCATTGCAGCCTTCTTCGTCGAGATCTGGGTGGGTCGAGGTGGCATCCTCGAGGTCCGGAGCCCCAACCCATCGTGGTGAAGGGGCAGAAGCACCACGAAGTCAAGGAAATCCTGGACTCTAAGAGCCAAAGGGGGGTGCTTTACTATCTAGTGCGCTGGCGCTACTTCCCGCCTAGCTGCGATGAATGGGTCAAAGCCTCTGATCTAAACGCTCTGCAACTGCTTAAGCAATTTTACCTACTGCACCCAGACAAGCCCCGAGCGAGAGCTTAGGGGGGGCAGTATGTCAGGCTCTGTTCATTGATATTGATATTATTGCCAATTGCTGATTACTAACCATATTGTTACATGCTCACTAACAAGTAGCCGTAGCACAGTAGAGGGGGGGGGGGCAAAGTAGAAAATAGCTTCCCAGGAATATCAAAGGTTGTTGGGCCTGCTTTGAAGTAAAGAGTAGCTGCCAAATTCTCACCTCCTCCCTGGCGGCAGCAAGGACATTGCCGCCGGGAATTGTAACCACCAACTGAAAGAGATAAGGGGGAGCCGTGTGAAACTCTCACATGCAAAAGCAGCCTTTGTTTTGGGAATTGGAATGTAGATACTATTACTTTGATGTAAGATGTTAAATACGAATTATTTGAACTGCTTGCTATCAGTTCCAATGCCTATCATGCTGGAGTAACTTTGGAGTATTCAATAAATGCAACTGTGTTTCAAATAATAAGTCTGCTCATTTGGAAACTTCAATGAACCTTCGCTGACAGCCCCCAGTGGAGGTGGGGTACACCTACTGAAAGGCCCTGCACTCCAGCTGCTGGTCAGCTCATCAGTGGGGGGACTTACCTGGAGAAGTGAAAGGCCCAGGCTTTGTTGCCAGCATTGCACAGGAAGTGTCATCCAGGTGATGCTCTGGTATTTGGGCTAAAACTCTATGGTAGAAGCCAGTTTTACCACAGAATTTCCCCTCAAATACCTATATCAGAGTGTCACCTGGATGTTGCTGGTGTTATGAGGTCACTTCCTCTACAATGTCAGCAATGAGGCCTGGGCCTTTGTCTTTCTCCAGGTAAATCCCCCTATCCCCCACCAGTTGCCAGCAGAGACCTGACAACCCTGCTCAAGGTCCAAGTCTGAATGATTGTACTGCTATATAACCATATCTATTCATCAAGTCTAGACAGAAGAACTACTGAATATAATGACTGTTGTCATTCAGTATTACCACCCATGGTAAAGTCAAAGCTTGAGCACATTTCATTGAATCACAGAGTTGGAAGAGACCTCCAGGTCATCTAGTCCGGCCCCCTGCACAGTGCAGGAGATTTGCAAATACCTCTCCCACATCCTCAGTGACTTCTACGCCATGCCCAGAAGTTGGCAAAAACCTCTAGGATCCCTTGTCAATCTGAACTGGAGAAAAATTGCTGACTGATCCCAAAGTGGCAATCGGCGTTTCCCTGGGTGTGTAAGAAAGCACCACAAGATTTAAGCATTGATGCAACCCTTCCTGCTCTCCTTCTCATGATCTGCCTAATTCACAGAATCAGCATTGTTCTCAAATGGCCATCTAACCTCTGTTTAAAAACCTTCAAGAAAGGTGAGCTCGCCACCTCCTGAGGAAACATGTTCCACTGAGGAACCACTCTGTCAGGAATTATCATAAGAGCTTCCTGTTTGTTCCTGGTCTTTGAGATGGGGTTCAGCATTAATTTGGAAACTAATAGGAAAGGTAAATGAATTTCTATTTCATTATTGCTCATCTGTTTTTCTAGAAGAGGGGATCATTTGTTATTGGCCCTGAGTAATCACGGTGTGTAAGAAGGATAAAATAGAAACCAATCTATGTTGGCATGATGAAACTTGTCTTGTTATCCCCAACAATGAATACCACAAGGAACGGGTCACTTTTTAGGCCAGTATAATTATGGGTATAATGATACAGCTATTCCTCATTACAGCCAAGTGCCAGTCAAAGTTAAGAACTTTTAAATCCTTTGAATCTGAATGGGATTGATTTATATATTTATTAATATCCAGATTTCCCCTGGAGACTCATAACAAATATACCATTATTAATACAATAAAAACATTACACAGGTAAAAATAGCACAATAAGAACATAAGAACATAAGAGAAGCCATG
Organism: Heteronotia binoei; assembly: GCF_032191835.1. Lineage (NCBI taxonomy): Eukaryota > Metazoa > Chordata > Lepidosauria > Squamata > Gekkonidae > Heteronotia > Heteronotia binoei. The sequence continues at coordinate 211,258,679 of NC_083223.1, forward strand.
TTGGATCAGGCCAACGGCCTATCAAGTCCAACACTCTGTGTCACACAGTGGCAAAAAATGTTATATACACACATACACTGTGGCTAATAGCCACTGATGGACCTCTGCTCCATATTTTTATCTAAACCCCTCTTGAAGGTGGCTATACTTGTGGCCGCCACCACCTCCTGTGGCAGTGAATTCCACATGTTAATCACCCTTTGGGTGAAGAAGTACTTCCTTTTATCCGTTTTAACCTGTCTGCTCAGCAATTTCATCGAATGCCCACGAGTTCTTGTATTGTGAGAAAGGGAGAAAAGTACTTCTTTCTCTACTTTCTCCATTCCATGCATTATCTTGTAAACCTCTATCATGTCACCCCGCATTCGACGTTTCTCCAAGCTAAAGAGTCCCAAGCGTTTCAACCTTTCTTCATAGGGAAAGTGCTCCAGCCCTTTAATCATTCTAGTTGCCCTTCTCTGCACCTTCTCTAAAGCTATAATATCCTTTTTGAGGTGCGGCGACCAGAACTGCACACAGTACTCCAAATGAGACCGCACCATCGATTTATACAGGGGCATTATGATACTGGCTGATTTGTTTTCAATTCCCTTCCTAATAATTCCCAGCATGGCATTGGCCTTTTTTATTGCAAACGCACACTGTCTTGACACTTTCAGTGAGTTATCTATCATGACCCCAAGATCTCTCTCTTGATCAGTCTCTGCCAGTTCACACCCCATCAACTTGTATTTGTAGCTGGGATTCTTAGCCCCAATGTGCATTACTTTGCACTTGGCCACATTGAACCGCATCTGCCACGTTGACGCCCACTCACCCAGCCTCAACAGATCCCTTTGGAGTTCCTCACAATCCTCTCTGGTTCTCACCACCCTGAACAATTTAGTGTCATCCGCAAACTTGGCCACTTCACTGCTCACTCCCAACTCTAAATCATTTATGAACAAGTTAAAGAGCATGGGACCCAGTACCGAGCCCTGTGGCACCCCACTGCTTACCGTCCTCCACTGCGAAGACTGCCCATTTATACTCACTCTCTGCTTCCTATTACTCAGCCAGTTTTTGATCCACAAGAGGACCTGTCCTTTTACTCCATGATTCTCAAGCTTTCTAAGGAGCCTTTGATGAGGAACTTTATCAAAAGCTTTCTGGAAGTCAAGGTAAACAACATCTATCGGGTCTCCTTTGTCCACATGTTTGTTCACCCCCTCAAAGAAATGCAACAGGTTAGTGAGGCAAGATCTTCCCTTGCAGAACCCATGCTGAGTCTTCCTCAATAACCCGTGTTCCTCAATGTGCCTACTCATTCTGTCCTTCATAATGGTTTCTACCAACTTTCCCGGTATTGAAGTCAGACTGACTGGCCTGTAATTTCCCGGATCTCCTCTGGAACCTTTTTTAAAGATGGGGGTGACATTTGCTACCTTCCAGTCCTCAGGAATGGAGGCAGATTTCAATGAAAGATTACAGATTTTTGTTAGAAGATCCACAAGTTCAACTTTGAGTTCCTTCAGAACTCTCGGATGTATGCCATCCGGACCCGGTGACTTATTAGTTTTTAATTTGTCTATCAGTTGTAGGACCTCCTCATTTGTCACCTCAATCTGACTCAGGTCTTTCAACACCCCTTCCAAAATTAGTGGTTCTGGGGCAGGCAAAAAGTTCTCGTCTTCTACAGTGAAGACGGAGGCAAAAAATTCATTTAGCTTCTCAGCCATTTCCCTATCCTCCTTCAGTAATCCTTTTACCCCATGGTCATCCAAGGGCCCCACTGCCTCCCTGGCTGGTTTCCTACTTCTAATATATTTGAAGAAAGTTTTATTGTTGGTCTTTATGTTTTTTGCAATATGCTCCTCATAGTCCCTTTTTGCCTGCCTGATCACAGTCTTGCATTTGATTTGCCACAGCCTGTGTTCCCTTTTACTAATCTCACTTGGACTGGTTTTCCACCGCTTAAAGGAGTCCTTCTTACCTTTTACAGCTTCCATTACTTTGTTTGTTAACCACGCAGGCCTTTTCTTATGCCTGTTTGTGCCTTTCCTAACTTGTGGTATGTATTTTATCTGAGCTTCTAGGATTATAGTTTTAAATAGCGTCCAAGCTTCCCCAAGGGTTTTGACCGTATGTACCTTTCCTTTCAGTTTCTTCCTCACATGCCTCCTCATCTCAGTGTATTTACCCCTTTTAAAGTTAAACGTGGTTGTGGCGGTCTTTTTGGACAACTCCCTATTTATACAAACAGTGAAATCAATAACATTATGGTCACTGCTCCCAAGCGGCGCAATCACTTTTACATCTCTCACCAAGTCTTGGGCATTACTTAGGACCAAATCCAGGATCGCCCCACCCCTGGTAGGTTCTGAGACCATCTGCTCCATAGCACAGTCATTGAGAGCATCAAGAAACTCAATCTCTTTCTCTCGACCAGAACACATATTGACCCAATCAATCTGCGGGTAGTTAAAATCACCTATTACGACACAGTTTTTACATTTAGCCGCTATCTTTAAGCCTTCCATCATATTATAATCGTCCTCTCTCTTTTGATTTGGTGGGCGATAACAAACTCCCATAGTTAAATTTCCTTTTGGGCCCTCTATTTCAACCCAAAGCATTTCTAAAAGTGAATCTAATTCTCTGATCTCAGCCTTTCTGGACCGTATATCCTCTCTGACATACAGAGCCACCCCACCTCCAACCCTTCCCTCCCTATCCTTCCGATATAGCTTATATCCAGGAATCACTGTGTCCCACTGATTCTCTTCATTCCACCAAGTTTCTGAAATTCCCACAATGTCTATGTTTTCTCCCAACACTAAACATTCCAATTCACCAATTTTACTTTGAACACTTCTAGCATTTGCATACAAACATCTATAATTTCCCAGGCGAGCTAGGCCCGCCACCTTCCTCCTGCCGCCTCGAGACACTGGCAGACAGTCCATATTGTTTGTCACCTTCACAGTGGACAACTCCGGTCCGCTACCCGGTAGAAAAATAGCAGCTAACCCTTCATCTCTTTGAGACGAGTCCTCCCGAACCAGAGACATTTCATCTCCTATCGGCTTTCCCCCAAGATTTAGTTTAAAAACTGCTCTGCCACCTTTTTGATTTTAAGCGCCAGCAGCCTGGTTCCATCCGGGGACAAGTGGAGACCGTCTCTTTTGTACAGCTCCCGCTTGTTCCAGAAAGCATCCCAGTGCCTAACAAACTTAAACCCTTCCTCCTTACACCATCGTCTCATCCACACATTGAGACTTCTAATTTGTGCCTGTCTCTCCTGCCCTGCACGTGGAACAGGTAGCACTTCCGAGAAGGCTACCTTGGAGGTCCTGGCCTTAAGTCTCCCGCCTAGCAGCCTAAATTTTTCCTCCAGGACCTCACGACTGCATTTCCCCACATCGTTGGTGCCAACATGCACCACGACCACAGGCTCCTCCCCAGCACTGTCTATCAGTCTATCTACTACACGCGTAATGTCCGCTACCTTCGCACCAGGCAGGCAAGTCACCATACGGTCAGTACGCGGTTTCGCCACCCGGCTGTCTACTTGCCTAATGATCGAATTACCAACTACCAATACCCCCCCTCTCCCCCTGCTCAGGGATGGTTCCTTGGCGCGAAAGGATTCCCGCTCACCAACCGAAGAAGAGGTCCCTTCTGAGGGCGCATTCCCCTTATCCTCAGCACGGTGCCCTGTTCCCTCTCGACCCTCACGCTCTCTGGCAGCAACGGGGCTGCTACGTTCAGAGCGGGGCTCATCTAATACGCCCCTGAGAGTCTTCCCCAAGTGCCTAACTGACCGTCTCTGCTTCTCCAGGGCAGTCACCTCGGCCTCAAGGGTACGAACTCGTTCCCTGAGGACCAGGAGCTCCTTGCATCGAGCACACACCCAAGACTTCTGTCCTTTGGGCAGATAGTCATACATGTGACACTCAGTGCAAAACACTGGAAAGCCCCCAACCCCCTGCTGGCATTCTATCTTCATTGTATGTATTAAAATATACAGTCCTCTTTAAATGCTGTTTAAGTGGCTCCCCTTCTGGCGGGTCAACTTACCTTACCTCAACTTACCTTATTGGGAACTTACCTTATTTGGAGAACAAGGAAGCCAGGGATCTGGGTTCCTGCTCTTTAGGGAGCCCCTAGGCGAAGAGCCACAGGCCAAGAGCCCTTCAACTCTCGCCCTTTGGCAAGGCGCAGCTTAAAATGCAAAGAGGTGGAGCAGAGGCACTCCTCAGCAATCACTCTCAATCAGCAGCAATCACTCTCAATCTCTTTCACCCTTAAGGCAGTCAACCAAACAAAGAGCAGTCAACCAAACAAAGAGCAGTTTCCCAGCTATCACACCTTAGAATTTTAGGCAACCCCACAAACCTTAGAATGAAGTCCTTCAAAACTCAGAAATTCTCAGCAATTTCTCCAGCTGTCTCAGCTATCAGAGCTGCTCTGCTCTGCTCCTCTCAGACCTCTGTGAGATGTGCTCAGCCTTTGGCAAGGCGCAGCTTAAAATGCAAAGAGGTGGAGCAGAGGCACTCCTCAGCAATCACTCTCAATCAGCAGCAATCACTCTCAATCTCTTTCACCCTTAAGGCAGTCAACCAAACAAAGAGCAGTCAACCAAACAAAGAGCAGTTCCCCAGCTATCACACCTTAGAATTTTAGGCCGCCCCACAAACCTTAGAATGAAGTCCTTCAAAACTCAGAAATTCTCAGCAATTTCTCCAGCTGTCTCAGCTATCAGAGCTGCTCTGCTCTGCTCCTCTCAGACCTCTGTGAGATATGCTCAGCCTTTGGCAAGGCGCAGCTTAAAATGCAAAGAGGTGGAGCAGTGGCACTCCTCAGCAATCACTCTCAATCAGCAGCAATCACTCTCAATCTCTTTCACCCTTAAGGCAGTCAACCAAACAAAGAGCAGTCAACCAAACAAAGAGCAGTTCCCCAGCTATCACACCTTAGAATTTTAGGCAGCCCCACAAACCTTAGAATGAAGTCTTTCAAAACTCAGAAATTCTCAGCAATTTCTCCAGCACAATACTAGCTAACCAGCATAAAATTTATAAACTTTGCTTACATATCTTACCCCTTCCACATGAAAAGCTCCTTGGCAGTGAAATGTTCTATATAAAAAAAAATGGCCAAAAAGTGTCAAACATGGTGCTTCCTCAGGCAAGCTGTTCCTCACGACCAAAGCCATGCTAGAAAAGGCTCATGCTATGGCTGCACAAGATTATTGAATCCTAGGTCCAGAACACAAGGAGACCTGAAAGAGGAGCACTATTGGCACATGTGTTCATATTGAGACACATGGTCCTTCTTGTTTCCTCTGCAGGTCTTATATCAATCCAGCACCTTAAATGGAGCCCAGAGACAAACTGGCAACCATCAGAACTGGTGTATTCTTAGGCTTACTGACCTAAGGTCAGTCAGCAAGGCTAACAAATGGAAAACTACATTTTACATTTTGAAGTTTCCAAGTTGTCTTTAAGACCAGCTTCATATAAAGCACATTATAATAGTATTGATCAGTCTGGCTAATTTGGCTGAATCTAGGAAGGGACATCACTGACAAGCAAGATGTGGCTGATGAAAGATTCTTTTTGCCACAATGCCAACCTGTTTCTCAAACACTGAAACATGTATTTAACTTTCCCACTGATGTCACAAAATCATAGAACAGATTAGTGTTGGCTTGATCAGGCCCTATATTTTACATTCTTTACATAGCACAAGGAACCTCTTTATACCAAGTCAGACTTGTTGTAGATCTGGTCTAGTGCCCTCTGTGTGACTGGCTGTGCTTATTCATGGTCTTAGGTAGTTCATTTACCAGCAGAAAGGAGAGGGTGAAGTGTAACCAGGGACATTTTATTCCTTCCTTTCTGCTGCCTGCAGCTCTCCTTGGGCAGCAGAAAAGAAGAGGTGAAGTGCCTCCTGGGGGGACTTCACTCCTTTCTTCTGGCTAGAGGCTGGATATAGGAACTCATAGCCATCAAGTATACTCCCTATTATGACTAACTGTCATGAACACTTTCCACAATAAAAAAGTGAGCAGTACAGGCACTTTGCTCCATTTCAACATGGACAGTGTGGAGGACGTTCCTTATCAGTGTGGAGGACGTTCCCTGCTAGCATGGCCTTGGGTCAGCCAGAGCTCTGGCAGAGGTTGTCCTTGAAAGGGCAGCTGCTGGGAGAGCCCTCTCCAGCCCCACCCACCTCACAGGGTGTCTGTTGTGGGGGAGGAAGGTAAAGGAGATTGTGAGCCGCTCTGAGACTCTTCGGAGTGGAGGGCGGGATATAAATCCAATATCTTCTTCTTCTTCATCATCAGAAGGCTGCGAATAATGCCATTTCAATTGTGTTATGTATGTGAACACATGTAGGTGATGAGCTTGGGGACTGAGGAACAATTGGCAAGAGGATCCAAATCCTAACTTCCCAGCTCCAATCACAGGCCCCCAGCTGGGTTGAATGGGCCTATCAAAGACTAGTGTGGGAACACAATTCTGTATATAGTTGGCTCTGCGGGGCCCGTTCAGTAGTTATGAAGTTAAGCCATCGGCATGCTGTACTCAATAAAAAGCTTGTTATTGCTACTGCCTCGAGTCCTCGATGCCTAGAACGCACTATATTATAAACTGCTTTTAATATTCTATACTATTCTCCCACATATCCAGTCACAATAGAGTCCTGAGGGACCGCCTAGAATGTGAATGAATAGAAGAACAAAGTGTAACTTCTACCTCTGGTGCACCAAATTAGTGGGGTGGGATAAAAGATAAAGTGTTGGTGATTGATTGTTTAGATATACTTAAAGACTGCACCTCAGCATTAATTTCTGCACAGTCTCTTTCAAGACAGCATGTTCTGTCACTCACATACCCCTAACATCTTACACATTTGAATGCTCTTTGAACTTGCTTGTGTTCATTGTGTAAATATCCTGTATAAAATGATAAATGAGATGGAGGTGAGGAAACAGGTTTAGTGTGATTTGGATTGTTTGAGTATTAGTAATTAAAGTGCTTCCACTTAAGATTACTGGTCACAGTCCAAATTGCATTGTTATTCAGTATTAAAGTCTCAACTGCAAGCAAGAAATATTCATTGACATTAACTGAAAAATTAAACATTGGCATAATTTTAACCTTTATATGAGAAGACATAAAGGTTAAGAGATCCAAATGTAACCCCCAGGTTAAGTGAGAAGCTTGTCAGGACTCACATAGTCACACCTTAGGGGAATCCACAAGAAGTAAATAATGCCAAATGGGGAGTGAAATGGTGATGCTGGCTCCAGTCTACTTACCTAACCAGTCTTGACTAGTGGCTAGAATGTCAGACTACAACCTAGAATCCAGCTGTGGGATTGAAGATGTGGGTTGTTTTAAGAAGGCTGTGAAGACCCATACAGTCTTTTCATCGTAGAACTGTGGATTTTGATTTGAATTATACGCTGGCCTTGGATCCACCAGAGCATTTCTGTAGATGAAAGGATTTCCATATGCCTTGCATGACTTCTTTGCTTCCCTCCAGGCATTATTTAATTAACTAATTCTACAAAATTTAAACCCCTGGTTTGAAATGAGGGGAGCAAAACCAGAGGGTTAAATATGGGGGTGAAGTGCCTCACAGGGGGCATTTCTTCTTTTCCTTTCTTCTGGCCACAGTTTTCCCCTTGGGAGGCACTTCACCCCTTCCTTTCTGCTGGTTGGGGAGAGCTCCAGCCTGAAGAAATGAGGGGGGTGAAGTCCCTCCAGGAGGCACTTCACCTCTTCTTTTCTGCTGCCCAAGGAGAGCCGTAGCCAGCAGAAAGGAAGGGATAAAATGCCCCCTGAGATACACTTCACCCTCTCCTTTCTCTGGCCACCCCTGACCCAAAGACAGCTTGAAGCTGAGCTGGCAGGGAGACTTATCTCTTTGGCCTCAGCTCCATTAGGTTCTCCTGTGCAACCACTTTACATGAAAGAAAGCCTGAAGCTGGGATGGTGTGTGTGTGTGTGGAGGGCTTCTCCCTGCATCTCAGCTGTTGGTTTGAATGGCTGGGAGCCCTGCTTTCTGCTCCCCATGAAGAATTGTGAGGAGCTAAAAACAGAGTTTAAATGTCTGGGAGACATTTAAACCCTGCTTTCTTCTTTCTGTGAAAAGCTATGGGGAGCAGAAAGCAGCCATGGTTTAAATGGATACAAGCCATTTAAACCAAACAGCCGAGCACAGGGGAACTCCTAGCTTTTCAGCTCTTTCTCATGCTCTTCACGAACCTCCATGAGCCACAACTAATTGTTCCAAAATCCATGGAAATGCATTGTGGTTCTATGCATATATGATATAACAAAAGGGTTTTAGTATACGTGCTGCCGAAGCGATCACAAAAGGGTTTTACATTTTTCATCTTAATTTATACCTCACTTTGATATACATGCCTCTCACCCAAAAGCCCACTTTGTCACGGGCTGAGGCTGGGTCAGGCAAAGTCCAGGGGCAGTCCAAGGTCTGTAGCTGGTGAGCAAAGAGGGTCCAAGGCGCCAAAACCGAATCACAGTCCAGGTATCGCAGGTCAGAGGTTCAGAAGCCGAAGTCAGGGGGTCCAGATGTCAAAGCCAAAGTCAGGGAGTCCAGAAGCCAAAGTCAAAAGCCGAAGTGGCTGCTAGAATGTCAGGTAAGTGACTAGTTGCTTCCACAAAGCCTCCTCCCAAAGCCCACAGCTATATAGCCCTCTGCTGGCTGTTGCCCATTTGGGCTAATTGCTGGCTCAGAGAGGCAGCCAGGATCCTGCTGAGACTCAAGCATCCTCACTCCAGAAGGGCCAGAATCCTCTCAAAACTCAGGGCTCAGGGAGCGTCTTGCTCGTGAGCGTGCCGCCCTCCTCCGATCCCTGAGGTCCTGACGAAGGCGGTCACGCACACGAGCCACCCAAGAGGGCGAGGCAGGGGGGCTTGGATCTTCTCCAGCAGGAGGCAGGGGCACTGGTGCAGGTGGCAGGGGCACAGTTTCTTCTGCAGGCTCAGATTCTTCTGCAGGGTCCCCAGCACCTATGACACACTTAAGGCAGATCACAAAGTAAAAACTATGCAATAAAATCATAGAAGCAACATTAAAACAAAGCAGAGTGTGACTTGGGATTGAGCAATGACTGAAGAGTGGTTTCATCCATTGCCTGTCTCCTGCAGGAGCCCAAAAATGAAGGTCTCCTTACTCCCCACCTCCATGAAAATAACAGCTGAAGACTGGACAAAATCCTTTAGCCACATCATGTGCTAGCTATCATATCCCAGTATCTTGGTTCATAAGTGGGAGTCAACTACAGAGGTACAGAATAAAGGAAAGGCTTTACCCAAAGCATCTTTGCCAGAGAAGAGTTTGTTAAATTGCCTTTTGGGGGAGAAACTGGCTGAGATTAATAATTTGTCTCTGAGTGTGTATTTGAAAGGGGGGATACTTAAGTAGTGGCAATGCTGGAGGTCAAGAAGGGCAAACCTAGGGTGAAGAGAGATACATATCTCAAGTATATAGAATATTAATCTTTGCAAATGCAAAGGAAGGTACATCCAGTACTTTTTGTTGGAAGTCAGGAGGTGAAGCTTCACACAGGACACTACAGGTAGCTTCCTTGGTGATGGGGAATTACATGGATCTGCCCATGGTGGTGTATCCAGGCACCTCAAAGGTACTTTGACAAGGCTTCTTACAGTGGCTGAGGTGACCCTCAGCAATTTCTGCTCCTTCTCAATCCCTATTGCAATCCTTCCTGATCTCCCTTGATTGCCCATTGTAGATCCTTTCCACAGATAACTTGCATAATTCAACTTGCATAATTCAACCCAATTATAAAGATCAGAGTCAGAATGAATAATGAAAGTAGGACATTCGTTCCAATTTCATAGTGTGCATGATTTATATGCATACACTTTTCTTTTCCTTGGCACTTCATGTGGATTTTTTTTTAGCTCAAAGTATAAACAGCCCATCCTTTCTAAATGAAGACTAGGGGGAAATTATTATGTAGGCATAAATGGAATTGCCCAACTTGGAATTTGTCAGGACACTTTGAAGATAACACTCCCACTTCTGGCTAGAATTTTAAAGCACTTAAAAGGCTGCAGATAAAAGGTGCTGCTGGAGTGGAAAGTGCTATTACAATTATTTTTCTGACAGGTGCCAAGGAATTGTTTTATCACACCCAAATGGTAGGAAAGGGCATCTCAACATCCTGCTTGACATGAAGCTTCTTTTGCAATGAAAGGCGTGCGGAGGTACCTAGATGATGAAAGGTCATGTTCTGTATCAGTACTTCTGAAGGGCATTTGCAGGAGGGAACCTTTCTGAAAGTACCTTTTAGACTGAAATGGGCTGCTTCAGGGAGCTTATCATAGGACTCAAGTGGAAGAGAGTCCAGAGAGACAGGTTTAAACATAACATCACAAATTTTGTAGAATGCAACCAAACACAATAGTTTTATTTTGACATGAAAGTAGTCTGCAGAGTTACACCCTTTTAAACCCATTGACTTAGAATGCTGTGCTAAGCCCTCTCTCTCTCTCTCTCGGCTTGGCTTCGCGAACAAAGATTTAAGAAGGGTGCAATAGTCCACGTCTGCTGCAGGCTCGCTGGTGGCTGACAAGACCAATGCGGGACAGGCAGGTCTGGCCACAGTGGCTGCAGGGAAAAGTCTGATTTAGGGTTGGTGCTGTAGCAGTGCGATTCTTCCTCAATCTCCTTTTGTCCTCAAGACCAGCTATGCGTGCGTTCTCAAAGGAAGAGACAGCCTGGTGGATGGTGTGTCTCCATGCTTTGCATTGTGGTGTTAACCACTTAAATCTGTTTTGGTCCTGAACAGGGCTGGCCCTAGACTGTCTGGCACCCTAGGCAAGGCTAACGTCTGGCACCCCCCCCCCCCCGAACGGATAACATCACTGAATCACATGAGGGGCACCCAATTTGATACCCCCAGAAGGCCAGTGCCCTAGGCAGTCACCTAGTTTGCCTAGTGGCAGAGCCAGCCCTGGTCCTGAAAATTTCTCAGAGGTCATCCTTGCTTTAGGAGAAACAGCTGGTATTTCACCAATACAACTTAAATTGCAACATGTGCATCAGCAGCCCCTATGGGTTTTGTCAGTGGTTCTTAACCTTTGTCATACTGAGAGTCAGTGTTGCATTTTCCTTGTTATTTGAGGGGTCATCTTACTTATGAGATGAGAGGTTACGGTGTTAAAACGTAGTTGCTGCATTTGCCCTTTTTGACTGTTATCTGAAGAAGCAAGATGCATGCATGGAGAATTGTACACCCAACCCAAAGAGTTTTCTTTGGAATTTTCACTTGCTGTCATTTGTACTGCTGAAGACTGAAGTTGCTTGATGGTTCAATATTAAAAAATATAAAATATAATGAAAAATCTTCAGCACAAAGTAGAAACATCTGAGAAGAACACTGACTCTCCAGCATCTCTCCCCATGGTTTTCCATGTGGACTTATTTGGATGTCATGCCATGTTCTCCCCAAATTTCAAGTTTCTAGGTCCAGGTGTTTTGACTGGGACTTGATTTGTAGGTCAGGAGAGTTGTCTTGTAACTCAGAGCAGCCAGGCTCCACAGGAAGATTGGCAAGCCTAGTGAACTTTAGAATGTTGGTGGTGATGTCCAATCAGGTGGTTTATGCAAATGACCTTTTGCTCTAACTGTCTCTGTGAGCAGGGGAAGAGGCAGCAGCCTTCAAACCACACTGTATCCTAATGGGGAAACACATTTTACTCCTTTTTACCCCCTGAGGGTAAAAAAATTCTTAAAATCCTTTCTTAGTGGCTATCTACATGATTAAAGGAATGTTCTCCACAAATTTCAAGTTCCTAGGTCCAGGGAGTTTGGTTGGGCTTGATTTGTAGGTCAAGAGACTTGTCTTTATATAGAGTGAGATTATACACCTTCAAGTTTTGTAGGTTTTTAATGTGCTGAGTACTTTTAATGATAAATTATGCACTTTTTTAACTTGTGCAGTTGTTATGCAGTGTGTGCAGGGCAGCCAGTCCCCCAGTGAGGATGAAGCATCCCTGCTCACAGCTTTTGTCCCCCCTGCAAAAAAAAATGGCTGTCAGGTCTATTGTGTGACATCGCTCCCAAGGGAATCTCAGAACTGACATCATGCCTCTCTAGGAATTACTTGCAACTTCATGGTAAAAGTCAAATGTGGCATCAGTCCTCTATGGAAATTGCCACCAGCTGCTCCCATGCCTGGTAACCTGAACTGGGAAGTTCTGCAGCTCAAAATCAAGCAAAATGAACATTCACTTTGAAATGAACAACAGATAGTAGGTCATCAAACACAAGCCACCCATTGTAAAGATTTCAATGATATTGTAAACCTTGTGTTAATCAATTTCAGGACATTCATTTCCAAGTTTCAAAAGACAAATTCATGGATGCAGACAAAACATCCCTAGCATCTGTTTTAGTCTTGGTTTTAAAAAGGGACTCATTACTGCTTAACGGTGTAGGTTTATCATGGAATTTGGACAATGCAGGAAAAATGAGTACTCATTACATCAATTCTATCATCACTGCAAATAAGCAAGAGGACATTGTATCCTGTAGCTACTCTCATTTTCCAATTTCAGTGTTTCTGTTCAAGGCAGACCTGATTTAAGTGGGACAGCAAATGTGAATCGTTAACTGTTGGCTCTTTACACATAATCCCAAGGCTGGCAATTTGAGGGTTTGAAATTGCAGACTTAGGACATGTTTCCTGTTTCAGCAAGCTGGAATAAATGGCTATTTTACAAGGAGGCAGTTAGGAGGAAAATATAACAGTACCTTTGAACTTTTGGTTAATACAGTGAGGCTTCTTTGGAAAGCTGAGTAGATAAAAGATTTTTGTGTGGTGTTTCTGATAAGCCATTTGCTTGCCAGCATGCAAACTGGAAGAGGAGAACCAGGGCTGAATCCCTACTCTGCCCTGGAAGTTCACTGGGTGCCTTGGGCCAGTTGCCAAATCCTACCTTTGACTCCTCTCAGGAGCACAAAATGCATGCGGCACAATGATGTAACCTGGAAATAACATCATTATGTTGGGCACATCATGCTGCGGATGCTCTAGGATTTGGGCAAAACTCTCTATGGTACCATAGAGTTTTTACCCAAATGATAGAGTGTCCCCAGCATGACATGCCCAGCATGATAACATCACATCAAGCATGTCATGTGCCAACAGAGTTCTTTAGGGACAGGGATCCCCCTGCCAGCAGCTCCATGTCAGTGGGTTGAGGGGCCCCAAACTAGGAGAAATCCCCCCCCAGCAGGAGCTTGGCAGCCTTAGTTGCACTCTCATCCTAACCTACCTCACAGTGTTGCTGTGTTAAAAATAAAAAGAAGGATGGGAGAAGGATGTTGTAAACTGTCTATGTTTAGTCTGGAGAGGAGACGGCTGAGAGGTGATATGATCACCATCTTCAAATACTTGAAGGGCTGTCATATAGAGGATGGTGTGGAACTGTTTTCTGTGGTCCCAGAAGGTAGGACCAGAACCAATGCATTGAGATTAAATCAAAAGAGTTTCCGGCTCAACATTAGGAAGAACTTCCTGACCGTTAGAGCGGTTCCTCCATGGAACAGACTTCTTTTGGAGGTGGTGGGCTCTCCTTCCTTGGAAGTTTTTAAACAGAGGCTAGATGGCCATCTGACAGCAATGAAGATCCTGTGAATTTAGGGGGAGGTATTTGTGAGTTTCCTGCATTGTGCAGGGGATTGGACTAGATGACCCTGGAGGTCCTTTGCAGCTCTATGATTCTATGATTTTATGGTCCCCAATGGGGAGAAAACAAAGTATAATTTTTAAAAATAAAGCCAACTAAATATATGTGTTTTCTTTATTTTCATTAATGCACATTCTAAGATAATTCACTAGGGTTGCCAGACAGGCCTTGCCTGACCTAACAACCTGCAGGAGACTGGGGGTGGGGGTGGGGGGCATGAGGACAGCCATCAGTACCAGTAAGATTTCATTTTTGGGAAAAGCCAGGATGTAATGTCACACCTCTCTTGGAACTTCTGGAAACTCTATGGTTAAACCATTTCTAGAGAGGACTGACATCACTTTCAGCCTCACAGCATGGGGAAGATATAACATTTAGCTTTACTTGTGAAAGCTTAAAGTGGGTCCATGACATATAGCACCTTTCTCGGACATTGTTTGGTGCACCATCTTTGCTCTTTTATGGGAAAGAGATAGTTCTAACACAATTTCTTGTGAACTTGTAGCATCTGAGTTATATTAACTTTAAAAAGGAGGATTTTTTTTTCAGAAAAACCACAGCTGTCTTTTCCTTCTGTCAATTAATAGTAACTTTTATTTGCATTTCCCTCTTTTAGTCCATTAATTAATTAAATAAGTAGAAGAGATAATTACTCAGATAATCTTTTAGTTCAATAGCAGCTTTAAAAGAAACATGTTATTTGTATCTGTTTCAATCTTATTGCTAGGTTCTATTAGGGATGCCAGCCTCCAGGTGGGACCTGGAGATCTCTTGGAATTACAGCTCATCTCCAGACTACAGAGATCAGTTCCCCTGGAGAAAACTGGTGCTTTGGAGGTTGGACTCTATGGCATTGTATGCCATTGAGGTCCCTGTCCTCCCCAGGCTCTACCTCCAAATCTCCAGTTTTCCAACCTGGAACAGGCAGCCCTATGCCTCCCCCCAGGTTGCTGTGGGGACTCGGTAACCCTATTGCTTTGGTCTAGAGAGAGGTCTTATTAAGGGCCGTTTTGCCATTCAAATTGTCTGTTTGTGGATCTCATGTATGCAGAAGACTGAGTGCAGAGTGCTTTAGTAAACCAGATAAGGCAAAGCAATTTGAAGTGCAGCATGCGGAATAGTCAAAAGGATTACTGTTCAGGCGATTAACATCTCTTCAGTCCTTTCCCCTCACATCCACCTCCAGCAAGAAGGGTTTGCTTCCTATTTAGTGGACAAACAGGCTGAAGTATTTACATGCTGCCCTTTGCCAAAATGAATTCTGCAAGCAGCTTTCTCGTTATTGCACACAGCATCTCCCAGGGTTTAGGAAGTTGTATGGGGGATTAATCAGGCATAGGCCAGTGCACCTTCAAATGCTCTGCAAATAAGCCTTTGCCATCAGGAAAGAAAATGCCAGGCTTTCTAGAACATTAAAAAAACAAATGATTTGAAGTCAGAATTGCAAAAGTAATGTTATTGCTGCATTCATGGAAACTGTGGATAACCAAGAGAGCTGACTTAGGCTATCTGCCTTCTTGGTTTCCTGAAAAACAATAACAGGTTTCTAGTTCACAGGGCATATTTTAAATTTTGCAGGCAGTAACTGTTGAAAACATAGTGACTGAAAGAAACTTCCACCAGAGTTTCCCAGTTGCCAGAGACAAGGAAGTGTGTAATTCTGCTTTAGGGCTGCTTGCCTCTGCTGGGGGTAGGGGATGTGGCACCCTCAGGTCTTGTTGCCTACTGTGGCTTCCAGGAAGTTCTTACCATAGAGCAAGGCTAGCTCTAGGAACTGCAGGAAACTCTGTGACAAGAATAGGGTTGCCAAGTCCAATTCAAGAAATATCTGGGGACTTTGGGGGTGGAGCCAGGAGACATTAGGGCCTGTAAAACAACCGCAGGGCCTGTAAAACAACCCTCTTCCGGTTGGCATATAATTAACTGTGAGCAGAATGCCTGAATATTAAATCTTAAACATCAGATTACTGAATATTGGAAATTTGAAGGACTGATTTAAGGAATAGTAGCATAGTGTATATCGATGTGAGTTTTATGTATTTTTAGGCTTTTATGTATTTTATTGTATAATTTTAATTGTATTTAAATCGACCTTTGTTAGCTTTTATTGTTGTAAGCCGCCCTGAGCCCACCTCGGTGGGGTAGGGCGGGATATAAATCGAATAAAGTTAAGTTAAGTTAAGTTAGGGATGGAGCCAAGATCAAGGCTGTGACAAGCATAATTGAACTTCAAAGGGAGTTCTGGCCATCACATTTAAAGGGAAGGCACACCTTTTCAATGCCTTCCTTCCATAGGAAATAATGAAGGATAGGGGCAACTTCTTTTGGGGCTCAGAGAATTGGACCCCCTGGTCCAATCTTTTTGAAACTTGGGGGGTATTTTGGGGAGAGGCACTAGATGCTATACTGAAAATTTGTTGCCTCTATTCCAAAAAACAGCCCCTCGGAGCCCCAGATACCTATGGATCAATTCTCCATGATTTTCTATGGGAATAAATCTCCATAGGGAATAACAGAGTTCCCAGCAGACATTTCCCTCCCCTCCACCCCCCCCCCCCCGCTTTCTGACAACCCTGAAGCGGGGGGAGGGTCTCCAAACCAGGGGATCCCCTGCCCCCACCTGGGAATTGGCAACCCTAGACAAGAACTTGTAGCTTTACTATTGAGTTTCCGGTGATTCCTATGGCTACCCTTTGTCTCTTCTTGAAAGAGAACTGAACCAGGATTATACTGTTAGGTAATTTGGTTGCCATTTATAAATTCTTCTAACCATTTCATCTGTAAGCAGCTTCCACAGAGCCAGCAGAATAGGTAAATGACCAAAACACATTGGGATGACATCAGGTCATATAGAACTTTTCAATGGAATCAGCATTGTGCAATGCTGTGGGAAAGACCCATGTGAACCAGCCTTACACACAAGACAAAGTCAAATACATTCATTTATACATTCTTCTAGCTGCATGAGAAAGTCACAGTCAGGTAGGTAATGGTGCAGTTGGGTAATTTGATATTATGGACTTATGGGGGAACTCCTTTAGATATTAATACATACTTTAGATACAAAGCACAGAATGAGTATTTAGCAAGTTTGCTCCATCCCATCTCACCATCTCAACAGACAAAGCATATATCTAGGTCATTGCTGCAGTTTAGATATTATTGCACCAAAAAGCTCCAACACATTTCAGGATTGTTATAAATGGAAGTTCTATCATTCCTAAATCACAGGACTTGGCAGTCATTACTGTGGATTCACTTTCAGTCTGCTTTATTAGATACCTGCACCCACTGTTCACTCAAGAGCCTGGACCTGAGCTGGGAAGCAAGGAGAAGTACAATTATTTGTCTGTGTATGCTATATTGTGCTTCTCTGTAATCTCTCCCAGTAGTCACATTGATTGGAAAAGGATGAAAACATAACACCACATAGAAAATCTGGGGAGCACTGGAGTGGGAGAGGATGTGCCTTCATCACCCTGTGGAATCTTTCAGTTAAGAATGAGCAGAAGCATTCAAGATTGGTCTCTCTCAGATAGGCTTGTCCTTCTATCTTGTCACCAAAAGGGTTCTTGTACAGGTTGAGCTCATGTGGTCCCTTCAAGAAATGTTATTGTGCTCATCAAAGTTTATTCTAGCAACTTAAGAGCGGGGAGACTGTAATGAGAACGTTACTGACAAGCAGTAGCATGTGGAAACAAGCTGACATTTCCTTTGATGGATATTTGCAACCAAGCTGGAAATATTCATGATAGATTGGTGTTGCTTTGACTAAATGCAGCATGTTGCTAGATTGTGCCCAAATGTAATGTGCAATCAATTTAGCTTAAAATACAAATAATCCTTCTTGCCTCCCAATTTCTTTTGGTGTGTCAGAGAAGATAAATGAATGAAAGTCCAGAGAGCAGCTTGAAAACCAGCAATTGTTGGGGGAAGCTTGATTCATAGTACCAGGCATGGCTAAACCTAAGTTACTTGACTGAATACAGAAGCCAAAGGAGGAAGCAGAGGGGGAGGGCACCCCTTGACCTTTGCCAAAGGTGAAAAAAAGAAACAAACCTCAAAGTGAATGCAACTGCCTGAACCAAGAAAAGTGATTGCATTTGATTTGGAGAATCTGAAACAAAACAAAACAAAATGAATTCCTGTGGAAAGCATAGCAGAGTTGGACTGGAGGAGTGTTTTCAAGCAAGGATTGAAGTGCAATTGATGGGTCTTGTGTTTGCAGAATTATCCCTGCAACTGAGATACTTTGGATTTTAATATGGCCAATTATTTGTTTGATTTTCCAGTTGAATGTAAGAAATAAATGGACTATGAATCTTGTAGACTTTGCAAGAGGCATGGAACTGGCTCTTCCTCCCATTTTCCTGGTTGCATAATATAATATGTCATGATGAGATGGACTAACATCATGCTGTGCATTTTCTTGCCACTGCCCTCAATAGCTAATAATATGTTGTGGGTGTAGGGAAATGTCATATCTCATGTTGTGTTATGCTAGATGTCACCGGAGAAATGGGAAAAAGAGAAGCAGGCTGTGGCAGAGCCATGTCTGATGTAATATTTAGTTCCATTTTAAAACTTTGAGTTGGTTAAGCTCAAAGTTCAGGAAAGAGTTAAATGCAAAGACAAAAGTGGTCTCTTTCCATACTTGCCACTGAGCTATTTGAGTATTGTCAGCCGATGTAACTTTCCTGAATAGAATGCTTAGCTGAACTGTCGCCATCTTGAAACGCTGTTACTAATGATGAGAAAAGACCTTGCATATCAAAGTAGAAAGCCGTAGATTGTTGCCAATGTATCAGTCTCAATCTTCCTTTGTTCTGATGCTTATGGATTATCAAATAAAGCCTAACATTGCAACAATTCAAGGTCTGGTCAATTTGAGATCCCATCGTCTGACATCGGCAACAATCTACGACTTTCTACTTTGATATGCAAGGTCTTTTCTCATGGTTAGTAACAGCGTTTCAAGATGGCGACAGTTCAGCTAAGCATTTTATTCAGAAAAGTTACATCGGCTGACATAATTCAAATTGTCCACTCATATCCCTCCATGCCTATATTTTGGCCGGGTCCATCGCCAACCCCTTCCTGGAGACTCGGAACCCCAAGTAGTCGAGTTCTGTCTGGTGGAATTCGCATTTGGACAGTTTCGCATATAGCTTGTGCTCGTATAAGGTGGATAGCACTTTCTTCACCAACTGGACGTGGGAGGCTAGATCTTTAGAATAGATAATGATGTCATTCAGGTACACCACCACCACCCCTGTGTACAGATATTCTCTCAGCACTTCATTGACGGACCCAGGTATTTGTACGCCAGTTTCCTACAAGTTTGTGGCAAAGGCAAATTCTTAGTAGATAGGAAAACTTAGAGACAGCCAAAAGAGACTATAAGACCCACTTTGACAAAAAACATTCACCAGAGTGGGAGTTTAAAGTGGGAGAAACAGTTTTCCTATCTACTAAGAATTTGCCTTTGCCACAAACTTGTAGGAAACTGGCGTACAAATACCTGGGTCTGTTCAAGATAAAATGAGTGATAAACAAGGTGACAGTAGAACTGGAATTGTCTAAACTGTTTAGTAAAATTCACCCTGTTTTCCATTGCAGTCTTCTTCGGAAAGATCCTGGAATTACGTCATGGCACCCCCGCCCTTCAGAGCCCCAACCTATTCAAGTGAGGGATCAAAGTCATCATGAGGTGCGGGAGGTGTTAGACGCCAAACTAAAGAGGGGGGGGTTGTACTTCTTAGTGCGTTGGAAATACTTTCCCCCTAGCTGTGACGAATGGGTCAAGTCATCGGACCGAAGGGCCCCCCTCTTGCTAAAAAGATTTTACCTGCTGCACCCAGACAAACCCCGAGCACGAGCTTAGGGGGGGCAATATGTCAGCCAATGTAACTTTCCTGAATAAAATGCTTAGCTGAACTGTCACCATCTTGAAACACTGTTACTAACCATGAGAAAAGACCTTGCATATCAAAGTAGAAAGTCGTAGATTGTTGCCAATGCTTGATGTGAACATTTCTTCCCCTTGATACTAACAAAGGCAGAAATCCCCCCTTTGAAGATAAAGCGCCTCCAGGGACAGCCGCCTGGCCATCCCAGGAAGACTAACAGTAACAATAAGATAAGAGAGGGAGACCATGTGAATCTTTGCACCTCAACTCAGCAATGTTTAGAATTGTGGCTTTGTATAGTTCCCTTTGATGTACCCCAATATAGCATGCCATCTACTGTTACAATGTATCAGTCTCAATCTTTCTTCCTTCCGATGCTTATGGATTATCAAATAAAGCCTAACTTTGCAACAATTCAAGGTCTGGTCAATTTGAGATACCATCGTCTGACAGTATGGTTTCATCAGAGCCAGTTTGGTGTTGTGGTTAAGTGTGCAGACTCTTATCTGGGAGAACCAGGTTTGATTCCTCACTCCTCCACTTGTACTTGCTGGAATGTCCTTGGGTCAGCCATAGCTCTGGTGGAGGTTGTCCTTGAAAGGGCAGCTGCTGTGAGAGTCCTCTCAATCCCACCCTCCTCGCAGGGTGTCTGTTGTGGGGGAGGAAGATAAAGGAGATGGTAAGACACTCTGAGACTCTGAGATTTGGAGTGGAAGGTGGCATATAAATCCAATATCATCATCAGTTCACTAGGTAAGAACAGTGCCCCCCACCGGACTTTTTGGGAGTGGCTTCCTTTTTTTGAGACCATTTCCTATATCTTAGATGGCTTCAGAAAGTTGTGGCTTCAGTAGTTTTTATTTGGATATAATTATTTGCAGGCGTCATTTTGTAGAAAAATAGGTGGTGGAGCTCAACCAAAGATTGTTATGCAGCTGCACCTACTATTCAATGGACAGGGCGGAAAGGAGGAGGTAGAACTCTCAGAAAGGTTCAGGAGTGTGAGCTCCCACTGAATACGAGGCCTGATTATTTGATCTGTAATTATTTGATTTGTAATTGCTACTGTGAGCACTCTTAGGGCTGGCTGGGATGCTGCCATCATCAAGATATGGTCCTTGCTGGAGACCTGCTGGTGTCTGTCGGTTCACTTCTAGCACAGTATCAGATCTTCCCATCTGCAGTGCAAGAGGTGGGGGGATGAGCCCGAGCCCTGGCTCATCCTGGGCTTACCTACTTATTGGGACTCCACTTACGACATGATTGTGCATTTGGAAGAGCATGGTGCAGGATATAATCTCTGTTGGATTCTCTGGTTTTGTACAGCCAGGAATCTCAGCCTATGTAACAGAATGTGCTAGGCTGACCACAAAGAAAACCTTTGTACTGAGTGTGGTAGGAGACTTACAAAGTTACACAGAGCTAGTGGTCAGATTTAAAACTAATAAGAGTTCTTTATTATATGAAACTCCATTCTAGATAGTATAGATGATATAGATGACAGACAGAGATATAACCTATTCTAACTACCTAGGATGAGTATGGATGCAGGGGAGCAAGTGCCCTTTCTTTGTGTGTGTGAGTGAGAGGAAGTGTAAGGTCACAAGAGAGGAAATTGCTCCCTAAGAATGTATCAGTCTACACGTCAAAGGGAAAGAGGAGGAAGACTAAAGAGGAAGGAAGCTCCATAGTTTGCCAGTGTTGGAAAGCAAGCTATGCACATTTCAGGCATTATAAGGTTAACTGTTGTTGTTTACCAGAAAAGAGGTTGTGATGTATTATAACTTAAATCCAGTTAGGAACTGTCTCTTGTAAACCCGGGAAAATGTAAACACTGTATTGGTCAACTAGCACCTTGTGTGTCAGATAACTTTGATCTAATATGCAAGCTGAATTGTCCTATTTCCTGTTCCAAAATTCTTCAAAGAAGCAGCAGAAGGACAGAGTTGTAAAAGCAGTCTTGTAGCAGATAGGATGTATATGCAGCATGTAGAATGCAATGTTTTATTTCTTTTACTCCCAAGTACCTTTTCCTGATGTTTTATGCTAGTAAATTTTATTTCTTTTGATAAGCAATGGTCTTTGACTTCTTTATGCATACTCCTCACATCTAATTTAAATGAATTTCCCAACAGCCTTTCTGTCTATGTGACTCTCTTGTAACCTCCTCTGGAGGCTGAGGCAAAAGGACAGCACCAAGTCCTTCTCTTCCAACAATCTCCTCCATGACCATTCAGCACAGGGAAGAGTTGCTCAGCATCAGCTCCTATGACTGGCTGACACTCTCCCAAATTGAGTCGGTTCCTAAGCCCTTCCAGGACATAATCTATGTGTTCTGCACCCATACAGCCAGCCTGGGGCATGCCATCCCCCTGATTTGAGGGCTATACTAGATGCTGGCCTCTTCACTGCAGCTAGACTCCAAGGGTCAGGGCCTTGACAGAGAGGTTGCAGTGGGCATCACCACCAGGTTGCATCCTCTCTGCAAAGAAGGAGAATATAGACCTCTGGATAAAAGGCAGCATTGCTCACTGGAATGCAGAGCTCATGCATTGGAAGTGTCAGCTCTGCAAAGAAGTGCTAAGGCTATAGGCCAGAAGACATGGCCAGAGAAACAGTGAGTGGAAGAGGCTGGAGGAGAGTAGGAGCCACAGCCTGGCACCTCTGCCTCAATGAGCCCAACCAGAGAGAAGCTTCACTACTGGCTGTCAGTGGTGTACTGGAGGTCAGCAGTGGAGGGGCTGCCAGCTGTGCAGTGGCAGAGAATTCAGTAGAGCTTATGGTGAGGGAGGATCTCACTGAGTCTCCTGATCCCACCTTCGCTGATCCCCTGGATTACTGTTCATGCAAGGCTGTCATCTGGCCCGACCTCTCTTGCACAGCCATTAGTCTCCTCTCCTGTCCTCTCACCAGAGTTCATTACAAATGAGTGTTTTCCCAGCTGGGAGACATTCTCAGCTCCCACCATTCTCACCTGCAGCTGGCAAGGTGGGTGAGTTGGTTTCCCTGTTGGGCTTTCCCAGTTGGTTTCCTCTGTTGGGCTACCCCTCTCTGGATCTGACAGGGTAAGATCAAGGGCTCCTGTTGTCTCCCTGCATGTCCCCCCTTCTTCCTCTCTGGGTAATCTGACATGCAGCCTGTGGACTGCACCCTTGGTGCTTGGGTGGGAGGATGACCACCTGTGCCAGGTGGGAGTGGGCTCTCTCACCCAATCATACAAAGAAATAAAAAGTAAAATTCATAGTTGTGGGAAACTGGGACAAGCCATTTAATGTTATTAGGTTATGATCAATACAGAATTCTATTAGTTTGTGCCCAGCTTTATTGTTTAACAAATCTTAAGACTGACAGGGCAGACCTAATTAGAATGGTAGGAGGTAGTATTCTAAATAAGGGGTTCTAAGGAATACTCCCTCTAAGCTGTGGAGTCTTGTGAACAAAAATTCTACTTTGTGAGTTCCTGGTATAGAAGCAGGAACTTCTGTATAATGTCTAATTGGATTTATGCTAATTAACTATTTGTGAACACACATTAACTCTTTCATGACATAAGTGGAGACACTTGCACATTCCAACACCTTTGCCCCCAATGGGAAAGATTGTACAGGAGTGGTCAGTATAGTGAGGTTCCCTGTGTGGTCAGCGTGCATAGCTTGCAGGGGTCCATTCTATACATCAGAGGTGGCCAAGCTTGCTTAATGTAAGAGCTACATAGAATAAATGTCAGATGTATGAGAGCCACAAGACATGAACAAATATTACATATTTTTTATTAAAACTCTCAATAGTTTCTTTGCACAGAAAGATAAAATACATATATATGCACTTTAGAACATGACCATGCTAGTAGGAGACTTTTTAAAAAACAAAAGATGGTAATAACAGTCCTCATAAGACCAGCATAGGGAAAAGTCAGGGAATTATTTTTTGGCACCAGTGGGAGAAGGAAACACACATGTACCACCATTTGCATCATTCTGCATCTCTCTTTGCCTTGACATCAAGGTTAGTAAGTACAGCTCCTACAAGAGCTATGAAACAAAGGGGAAGCCTTGAACCCCATCACTAGTTCCATCCCTCCTTCCAGTGGTTCCCTTGGTTCTTGTCCTCTCTTTTCCCACTTTAAGTCTCCAGGTGTCCTCTGTGGTGGAGGAGAAGAGCTTGCAAGCCTACCTATTTTCCCGCTTTACCTATAGTGGAAGTAGTCACCTACTTATGGGTCAGCACTCACAGGCTGACTGAGGTCCCAATTCTAAGCACATTTACTTGAGAGTAAGCCTATATTAAGTTTCTCCCGGCCTCTGGGAGCCACCTAATATGTGTAAAAGAGCCATATGTGACTCCTAAGTCACAGTTTGGCCACCCCAGCTATCCACTTTTGAACCTGTCTGACATTTGCCCAGAAAATACTTTCCTGGCATGACCTTATTGCTGCTGGGTTTGCAGTGCTATAGTGACACTGGTTCTGCCAGATATATTGCATTGGTTCTGCTGGGCTTGCAAAAATGCCCCCCACCTTCGTTTTTTACTGAGAGATTTTCTGGTTTGAGCATAGTCCCTTGGAAACAATGGAGGATGGGGAACTTTCTTTGAGAGACTGTAATTCAGGCCTTGTAAATCCATTTCCCTAGAAAGCACTTTCCTGGAGACACCTTTGTTGAGTCTAACTCAGACCCCATAAATTCAATTCTCACCAAAGTTGGAGGGCAGGTAAAGGAGACTCAGCCAGGGGGCCATTCTACCAATCATGGACTTCGCAAACCAAACTGGTTCATCTAGTGCAAAAATGTCCATTGTTCACCACCGTGCACGCCACAAACCATGAACTGAACCATCCCAAGCCTTAATGCTTTGCTCAAAATTCAAATTAGGCCATGCTAAACAGCTCTGTGCCTGTGCAAGAGTGGCTTTTCCAGGCTTTCCTATATAAATTGCTACATACATCACGGGCCATGGGCAGGTTATGCCCTGACTAGAAAAATACAGGTTGCTGTTTGTGGTAGCTTCTGTCCAGCTGGTTGTTTTCACAATGTTGCGAGTCAACCTTCCGGATAAGTACTGGGGGTACTTTTAAAATTCTCCCCATGTACTTGCTGCAAGTGTACAAAGGTCACATTCTTAAACAAAAGTTGCTGCATAGTAAATAGGCTATGGATCACACTAGGCCAGTTGTAACTGCTTTCTTGCAAATGGGCCCATGAGTTCAGCCCTGTGCAGGCTCATGCTTCTTGTATGCTGAGGATTTAATGATGAATGAGTCATATCTCTTCAGCACATAAAAGACTTTGTTTTTTAATCATTCTTAGCTGGAGAAGATCAGGTGCCAAATGGAAACTTCTCCGGGACTGATTGAACATCAAGATAAGCACAATGTAGCAAGTTCCTACTGACAGGGCTTCTGTAAGGATGGAGTGTAGCATCTTGCTGATACAAACATTTCAAAAGAGAAGAAAGTAATGGCTGACAGTGAACTTTGCACTGACCATCATTTACTTGGAATTTCTAAAGGCCTTTGGCAGGGTTTCTTATGGAGTTTCTTTTCATTATACTGTAAAAGGTACACTTGTGGGTCAAACATCAGAAGACAAGCAGTCCCTTGCAGAGACCTACCTTAAAAAAGGCAAATTTGGGAAGCAGTTGTTGGGGGTGACTGATGTTGCTGTCATTAGTATTCTTCTGTACCGGGGCCAGCATCCTTGAGGTTCATGGGAGGTGTTCCATTGAAGGCAATCTGGTGACTGGCATGTTGACCAGCTGGGCCCAGCAAAGGGCCACTCAGCTTTAAGGATTATGCAACCAGCCAGGGATGTACAGTGCTTAGAATACTAGGGAGTCCTAGGTTCAAATTCCTGCTTGGCCATGAAAAATACTGAGTCACTGTCCCTTAGCCTAATGTATCTCAGAGAGTTGTTGTGATCAAATAGGGAACGGAGTGTGCTGCCCCAAGTTGTTTAGAGGCGGGATGGGATAAAAATGATCTAATGATATTACTCTATTATTGCACATTTGCTTTTTATTTGATGTTCCCTTGGGAGCTTCCAAATAGGGGTGAGCAAATTTCCCTAGTTCCATTCCTCTGTTGCTCTGGAATTTTTCTCTGCACTATGTTCATTCATTCCAGAACTGGATCATATGCAGATGGCTGTAGCTTTTGGCTTCTTTACTTCATTTCAATCTTTTCCCTGCTGTGTCACCTGCATACACATGTGCATTGATATAGTACCATAAAAAGCAGTTAGACATGATTGTTCTGCAGTGATACTCATAGACACATCTAGGCATTATGAGACACACAAAATCTCAACATAACTGGATACAAATTACATAAAGGATGGGTAAGCCTGCTTCAGCGGGGAGGGCGGGGTATAAATAAAATAAATAAATAAATAAAGACTGCTGTTTTTTCACTGTTTACCAGTCTATACAGGCACACAATTAATGCAACTTGGGAAAATATGACTGGAAGGGACGAAAAACTGCAGTGGACAACCAACAATAAAAATGAAAAAAACATTGGGAAGAAATTCAAACTAATTGCATTTTGAAAGCATCCCAGTTTCTTGATGAGAAGAGTTGCAGGGGCACATGAATATGCCTGTTCTGATCCTGGGTGAGAAAGGAACCATCATGCCAAAATTGCAAAAGATATTATAGTAGATGTATTTTATTTATGTGACATATTTGTAACCCACCCTTTATCTGAGAGCTCAAAGGACCATATTAGGAGGTTCCTAAATGCATGCTCAGATTTGCTTAACCAGAGCTGGAACTACTTCAGGCCATTATCAGAAAACTAGAATTATACAAATATCTGGATAGATAACACAGCTGGTGGAAATTAAGATTATTCATTACCTTCAGTCAGTGTTCTACTGATTTATAGCTGTCAAGGACTAAAGCAACATTTTTCTGTATGAATTAGTTTCTATCTGATAACATAAAGTTTCTATGTCTAATTACTTCCACAGTTCAGAAGCTAACTGAAGCTGGTAACACTCCACAGCTGGAGATAGATCCTTGTTTTTAATGGAGCTGAAGGTGATATGGTAGGGGCAAAACAATCATCTTTGAAATTTATACAGCACTTCAGAATTTTGATTGTGCTTCACATGTCTTGTAATCATTGTAACAACTTTGGAAGGTTAGTTGGAATTATTATCCCCATGTAGGAGAGAAGGCAGAGAAATCATAGCTAGCTTAAGACTGTTTGGGGAGTTTATGGCAAAGGGGAAATTTGAATGAAAGAAATGCCATTTTTGCACTGATATTTAGCATCCCTTCCCAAGCATTATGGCCTGGTACACAATCCGGCCCTTCCCGGCCAAGCCGCCGTAGCTACAGACCAGAGGCCGTTTTTTGCCTGCCTAGAAGGATCAGGAGGCTGAGAGGTCTTCCCGGGCATCCAGAGAACTGCGGGTGGGTGGAGCATTGAGGCTATATTAGCCCTGCCCCCACCCAACCTTCACAGTTAATTTGGGCTCTCGACCCATTCACCCACCTGGTGGCCATACAGGATTTGACTGGTTGCCTTATTAGGGGCCAGGTAGGAATTTTTTTCGCTCTCACATGATTGGTGCCATGATAGAGGTTTACAAGATAATGCATGGGATGGAGAAAGTAGAGCAAGAGGTACTTTTCTCCCTTTCTCACAATACAAGAACTTGTGGCCATTTGATGAAATTGCTGAGCAGACAGGTTAAAACGGATAAAAGGAAGTACTTCTTCACCCAAAGGGTGATTAACATGTGGAATTCACTGCCACAGGAGGTGGTGGCAGCCACAAGCATGGCCACCTTCAAGAGGGGTTTAGATAAAAATATGGAGCAGAGGTCCATCAGTGGCTATTAGCCACTGTGTGACACAGAGTGTTGGACTGGATGGGCCATTGGCCTGATCGAACATGGCTTCTCTTATGTTCTTATGGCTAGGTGGGAGTGTTTTTTGCCTACATTGTACTGCTTGATAGTTGATAGGAGGTAACGGAATTTTAGTTGCAGTTAAGTTAATTGGCTGCTTAGCAGGAGTAGGAATGGACTACAGAATTTATTTGGTGAGCACCTGCAGCTCTGCACCAGTTTGAGTGCACGTGGTTGGTATGAGCAGCAGATGGGCTTTACGGCTCAATGCCCTGACTATTGTTCACAACGAAGCCTGCCTGGGGGTGGATCTTTCTTGGATGCCTGCCCGGGGTAGGGCGCAGTTTTTTTTAGGCCTGGCACCAGCCATAACATAGGGCTTGTGCTGGGGGCAGGGTGGCTCGCCCGTCACAGGACAAGGAGGGGTCACGGTTTGATTTTGGGGACATGTCCTGTTAGTATGTAGCCCTTGCCATTCTAGTTGGTTCTGTTATGTTTAATAAAGTGGTCCAATTTTACCCAATCTGATGTGTCAGCCTCTTTATTCTGACTGGGGGGGGGGGGGAATCTCTTTCTTTTGGTCTCTGATTGTTTTTGGCCAAACAGGTTGTTCTGGTTTTTGAAACATAAAAAAACCTACAAAACTCCTTTTAATTGGATAAATAACGGGGTGAGTGATGGGGAGGGGGAGAGATCATACAAATTGGGTCTTCCTATATATGAGCCCTGGCCAGCCTCACACAATTGCTACATGGTGGTTGGTTGGCATCTTCTCCTCTGTGCAAAGAGAATGTTTATTTGGGTAAGTGTTTGTTTAAACTGACCATAAGAGCAGATGGTAAGAAATAGGATAGTACAAGTGGGGACCTGCAATGACTTGTGGAGAGCATTGCATTTTCCTCTTCCCTACCTCACAGGGTTGTCATCAGGATAAGATGGAGGAGAGGAGAATTATGTCAGCTGCTTTGGGGCCACCACTGTGGAGAAAGGGGGGTATAAATGAAGTACATAATAAACATAGCTAAAGATGGGGTGGATTAAAAAGTTGGTTGATTGATGGGTGAGAAGCAGAAAAGGAAGCAGGGAAAAGTGAGGATACAAGAGAAAGAAAAGATAAAATAGCATGGGGAGGCAGACACACTGGAGAGGGAGGTGATCTCCACAACTTTTTGTAGGTTCCCCACTGCACAACTGGGCCTGGCCCAGTCTGATGGCTGGAACTGTGCAGAGCTTTCCCAGGGGAGGGAGGAAGGGAAAACAGAAGATATGGGGGCACATCAAGTAGGTTGGCTGATGGGTTGGAAAAGGGGAAGCAAGCAAGCAAAGGGGAGTGGCTTTGGGGACATTCAGGGAAGGGAAAGAGGAAATAGTGGAGCGACAGCAATGAATGAGACACACTCCTATGAGTCCTTGCTGGTTTAGGGTTGCCAATCCCCAGGTGGGGGCAGGGGATCCCCTGATTTGGAGGCCCTCCCCCTGCTTCAGGGTCATCAGAAAGGGGGAGGGGAAATGTCTGCTGGGCACTCCATTATTCCCTATGAAGACCGATTCCCATAGGGTATAATGGAGAATTGAGATGTGGTTATCTGGGGCTCTGTAGGGGCTGTGTTTTGAGGTAGAGGCATCAAATTTGCACCATAGCATCTGGTGACTCTCCTCAAAACACCCTCAAAGTTTCAAAAAGATTGGACCAGGGCCCCCCAAAGAAGGTGCCCCTATCCTTCATTATTTCCAATGGAGGGAAGGCATTTAAAAGGTGTGTGGTCCCTTTAAATGTGATGGCCAGACCAGAACTCCTTTTGGAGTTCAACTATGCTTGTCACAACCTTGGTCCTGGCTCCACCCCCAGTGTCTTCTGGCTCCACCCCCAAAATCCCCAGATATTTGTTGAATTGGACCTGGCAAACCTATAGTTCTTCCTTATATTTTCTAAAAACCACCTGTTTGGGATACTACTTGAACTTCCAGTTTCAGCTGAGAAAATATGTACCTCAGTTATCAGTAGTTTGAGAAACTCTGGTGTGAGCCTACATCTTTGTTTTGATATTCTTTGACTCATACCTCCAAAACAAGGGACTTTGGGTGACAGAAGGGCCTACAGAACAGCTGCAGAGAAGCCACACGGTTTTTATAAGAGGCAGAAATCAATCAGTCATTTTTGCCAAATTTCATTTTATCTTTTCCATCTGGATTTGCTATTTCCATGTTGGCAACCTACCAAAAGCAGTCGTGTGTCCTGACAGGGCTCTGTCAGTGGCTCCTGAAGCTTCTTTTCTCTTAATATCCCTCCCACTCATGAATCATGAGATGTATGGATTTGTAATTTTTTTTATTTTATTCTTAAAAGTTGACCCATCTATAGCTGCAAAAGATTAAATTAAAACTCTTTTTGACCTACTCTTCCTGGCTAGTGCCATGCTCACAGGTCATACATCAAATGGAGGCATGACAGGCTCATGATACATTACTTTGAGAGCGCCAGCACAGAAGAATGAGAATGGGGGATCCCACAACTTGAAATTTATGATTGTGAGACTTCTAAAAGTAAAAAATAGCCTTGTGGTTTATGAAGTGGGAGGAAGAAAATAGAAAGTTTAGGAAGTCTTTAAAGGTCAACGGATGGTCCTAAATAATTTGGTTCTGACATAACTTTTTTTTTCACACGGTCCCCTTATTATCTTTGAATTTATTTTCACTAGCATTTCCTCTCCTTCCAGTTTTGCCTGAAGAACAAAAAAGAAGTCATGATTTAGCCAAATGAAGTGCTTTTTTAAAGTTCCTCTGATTACAATTAAAGTGACTGAAACACTTGCTTTTGTCTGCCTTACTATGGCCACCATTGTTATTTCAGTGATTGAGGCACATTCAGCAGGGCATCCCTTAACAATGTTGAAGTTTGGGTAGATTCATATAGGAGAAGGTGGTCATAAAGATGTCATGCACCTGGTCCATTATGATTATAATACAGCACAGAAGTACCTGCTTCTATGGACTATCTATGCATCAGTAAAGATTCCTGGAGGGACCCACCAGCATTTGTGATCAGCTGATGTTATGAAGGAACTAAAATGGTAGGGTGCTATTTCCCCAATGACCTGGGTGTCATACAAATATTGATGATCTCTCCCAGCAGTGTCACAGAGATGCAAGATGGAACTCTGTGGGACACTAAGGCATAAATGCTATGAGGCTGAGCAGCACAACCTTCTGGAATTAGTCAAATAAGAATGGAACCACCAAAGAATAGTGCCCCCTATGCCCAACTCAGCCAGCCTCTCCAGAAGGATACCATGGGTGACAGTATGGAATGCTGCAGAGAGATCCAAGAGAATTAACAGGGATGTAGTCCTCCTGTCAGTCTCCTGGCAGAGGCCACCAATCAGGGTGGCCAAGGTCATTTCTGTCCCGAAAGAGGCTTGACACCAGATTGAAATGGGTATAGATACTCCATCTTCTCCCAAACTGCCTAAAACTGTGTGACCACTGCAAAGTAGTAGTACATTTGGATTAGTCTTTAGGTTAAGGAATTCTATCTATCTGTCTGTCTGTCTGTCTGTCTGTCTGTCATCTGTCTGTCTGTCTGTTTTCTTTGATTTCTATCCCCCCCTGCTAGTTGACTCAGAGTGGGTTACAACAGAGATTAAAACAATAGAAACAAGATTAAAATTAAAACAAGGATAAGGTTACAATATAGACAGCTAAAAAACCAGTTTAAAACTCCACTTCAATAGTCAAGACTGATCAGATCCAGAGATCCAACAGATCCCAATCACCAAGTGGAAGGGGTGGGGAGGCCAGATTAAAGACCTCCTCAACTAAAGGCCTGGTGGAAGAACTCTGTTTTGCTGACTCTGCAAAACTGCAAATCCTGCAGGGCCCTGATCTCCAGAGGAAGTTCATTCCATCAGGCAGGGGCCAGGGCAGAAAAAGCCCTGGCCCTAGTTGAGGCAAGCTGGGATGTCTCTGGGGCTGGGGACCAGCAGGAGGTGTTGAGTCACTGATTATAAGGCCCGATGGGGATCATATGAAAAAAGGCAGTCCCGAATAATTTCCTTTCCCCATTTTATCCTCAACAGCCCTGTGGTGCTAGACAACAATTGGCCCAATGTCACTTACTGCACTTTATGGCAGAATGGAGAGTTGACCCTGGATCTCTTGGTGCTGGTCTGGCACTCCAACCATTGCACTACACTGGCTGGAGAGATGGGGAAAAAATGTCATTTGGGATAGAATTTAATCAGCATGCTAGCTATAAGACTATCTCCTACATTCGTTTATTCCACATCAGCAAAAACCACTTCTCTTTTTGTCTCCAAAAGCCCTTGCAGTGCAGTCCTAAACAGTCACTAGGCTTAGCACTGTGCTTTGGATTGCACTGTAAGTGACTTGTCAAACAATAGTTGGATTAAATGTTCAAGTTAGATGGTGAACCTCCTGTGGAACTGGTATTAGTGACATATAGTGATGCAACTATGCTGGGGAATATTTAAAGCCAAAGAATATCTCCATAAAACCAATATCTTCTTTTTTTCTTTCTGAGAGCCAAACTGCAGGCGATGTTAGAAACTCCATGTCTGAAGCTCCCAAGCATTTTTCTTTTTATTTAATATGCTGTGGGCATAGAGTGGAGAAGGTTAGCCATTCTTCCTTGAGTCGCTTTTCTGATCTGAAATGACCTTGTTATTTGCCCTGTTAGGGCAACCATCATGGCACTACATATGATGCCCCTGTGTTTGTCCAACCAGGCAACTATAAGCTTTGCATAGCCATTTGGGTTGGGAAAAGCTTTTGGGGGATATCTATGTATCTCAGAGGTGCACGTAGGGTTGCCAAGTTCCCCGCAGCCTCCAGCGAGGGACTTTTTTTCATGCACAATGATGTCACTCACAAGTTACGTCATTGTGCCAGCAATATCGCATACCGGCTGCTCTGGGAACTTCTGGGAAAACTCTATGGTTTTTCCCAGATGCTCTAGCAATTTGGGAGTAAAACTCTATAATCCTCCCAAATTGCTAGAGCATCCAGGAAAACCACAGGATTTTCCCGGAAGCTCCTAGAGTAGCTGGCACATGATGTCGCCTGTGTGATGCTGGTGATGCCAGGAGGGCATCCCCCTGCCAGCCCACTGTTGGATAGCGGGTTGGGGACCTCCAGACTGGGAGAACCCCTGCCCCGCCCAGGAGCTTGGCAGCCATAGGTGCACAGCATATGGCATGTAGCTCACAGAGGCATGCTGCACACTTTGCACCCACAGCTGGCACCCATAATCTCCCTTGGAGGCTGCTGCAGTCACCAAATATCCCTGCACTGATTTCTCCCAGCTGCACAAACAGAATAAGAGCAGAGGCAGCTGCTGCCACTATTACCACCACTGGAAAAGCTGCCATTGCAGCCCACCAAGTTTCTGGTCCTGCTGCCACCTATTTTTCTTCTGCCTACTCCTCTTCATGCTTCCAGATCCTGACACTGCCTTTGCAGCTGTAGCTTAAACTTCTCTGAAGGGGAGAGGGGAAGGTGAGCTCCAGGAAGAGGACTGACCCCTGTATTCTCAGGCTTTGCACCTTCTCTGCCCCACATTGCTGGTCCTTCCCTGCCGTTCCCATATATCAGTCTCCTTGGCCCAATTCTACATTGTGAAAAAAGTTACTAGCTAACTAGGAACTGATTTTTCATTTGATGTTTATTACTCTTTGGAATGCAGAAGATCTTTAATGTTTCCCTTTTTCAGCTATCACCATCGTCTCAGGGATCACCTGAAAATGCATCATGGCCTCATGCTGGTCTAAAGTCAACAATTTAGGATTCGCTGCTCTGTTGCAAACAGTGGTGCTGTAATATATGCATGGTGAGACTCAAAATGTGAGACATCTTAGTTAATCAGTGTATAAACAGACACAATACTTGTTAAAACCAATGTATGAAGTGGTTAGGAGATCAGGGGGACTCTTTCATACAGTGAATTGACATAATAAACTGCATGCTGGAGCCCTGTGTATGTCCAACTTTCCTTACAGAGTCTGTCAAAATAAACAGACACATTCGTAATGATGATGAATGCCCACCAAAGGCTAAAATAATGTGTAAGTTTCTAATTTGTTTTTCAGTCCCACAGAGTTCTTTTTTTCCACCCTTCTTTTTTAAAAGTACATGAGTGTGTGTGGCTCTCAAACACCATAAAACTCATACTCAAATATTTACAATCTGTTTATACTTACAAGTTCACCTCTGAACAAATTGTTTGACCTTATTTGCAAATGTGTTGCAAGAGCTCACCATGACAGATGATCTTTCAGGGACAATCACAACACAGAAGTGAAATTGAAGCTAGACTGCTGCACCCCTTCACTATATCAAAGAAGGCCAAGGGCTTTGAGGTGCAAACTTGAGTGCAGCCACCAGAACATGCTGGGAGTGGAGATGGAGGACTGTCCCGTTTTAACCTTTGGCAGAACAGTGGTCCTTTCACAGGTCATTTTGTATGAGCCACAATGATGACATTCCAACACGTAGCGCCCAAGTCCGTTGATGTTACTCAGTCGCTCGAACCACATAATTAATGTGTTATGAAAGAACTAAAATGTTAAGACTAAAGAACTAAAATTAATGTGCATCTGAGTTTCAATAATAAACAATTCTGATATGCATGGACTACAGGCAAACTTTCTTCATTTCCTCTCCTAAACAGTGGATACTGCCTCCCATTAAATCCCTTTGGAAGTATCGGTCCATCTTGCTGTATGTAGATCCACATTTCAGAGGACTAAATAGGTGTAACATTCCACAGTCTAACTGCATCCCATTCATACAAAAGTGAAAAGCACTGAAGGATGCCCTAAAACTGGTTGTATGAAAAATGACAGATAATTTATGAATATACTTATAACTTGGGGGGGAGCAAGCAGATGTCCAGACCAAAAGTTCTAGTTTATTCTTGAAAAACACGTATTCAGCAAATCTCCCCAGATGTATAGCATCATGTGATTGCTTCAAACAGATTTTGACATATCATAATAGCCATGAATCTAAACTCCATTCACCCTGCATTTTGTTCCTCCCTTCCCCATGTTTAATACTTCACCTTTGTTTTATTGTTACACTGTCAAATCCTCATATTAAACAAAGTCATAATATTCTAGGAAGTTCTTTCTGAATATAATCCAGTCATATGATGCCAAAGCAGGATCAGTTCCCCGCAAAAGCCACAACAAAACCTTTGCCATTCCAAGTGCATGCTTTTTGCCAGCAACACTCAAACTACTTTTTTGTCCCCTAGCTACATTCTACTCAAAATAACCATTTCTCTCTCCTGCTGTGCATGCACCAGAAGAATATTTCTCTAACATCAGGGCCGAACTAAACATTTGCAATGGCAAACATGCACTTGGAAGTGAATGTGATGGGGAGTAGGGAGAAAGCATCTGGGGAGCGGGTGATCTGAAGTGGAGATGAGGGAGATGAATGGGGGTTAAATACCCACCTCTGCCCAGCTTTTCTCCATTCCACATTGCCCTTGCCAAACCTGTTTTTCCCTGGACAAAGCAGCTGCCCAGGGTTTGTCTCCTATACTTGTTGCAGTGTTTATCAGACCCTCAGACTGTGTGCTGGCTGGTAAGAATAACTTGCATTCATGGCCATTGCAGTGGTAATGGGTCATATAAGCAGCCATTATGCAGCACCTTCAAGACTTTGACCAACAGAGTTGTACAACTCCTGTGTTCTAGTTAAGTATGCCTGCCATGACAGAGTTACTGCTGCTAAAGGAGACACAGGCCATTCATATGATGCTTGTTCTTCCTCGGACTTTTCCCAAGCAGACTGTGCATCTTGCATGGACTGTAAAATTAAGGGTTAATGTGCTCTTTCTAATCTGAGATGCTTAGGTGTACATAGCCAAACCTCTGCCCTGGCAAGTTCTCAAGGGCAGCCTGCAGTTGTTGGAATTTGGTGGTTACTAGCTGAGCTGTTCTTACTATTCTGGAACAACAAAAAAAATCCACGGTAGAATAAGTGCATAGGATAGATATGGAGGAAAGAGATGGAATGAAATGCAAGAAGCTTTTCCTTAGCTCTTAAAGTTCCAGTTTCAATCATAAGACTAAAGCAAAAGCAAAACCTTTTGGCTCTGTTGCTTATCCTACTCCAGTGAACATATGAACATATGAAGCTGCCTTATACTGAATCAGACCTTTGGTCCATCAAAGTCAGTATTGTCTTCTCAGACTGGCAGTGGCTCTTCAGGGTCTCAAGCTGAGTTTTTTCACATCATTTTGCCTGGACCCTTTTTTGGAGATGCCGGGGATTGAACCTGGGACCTTCTGCTTACCAAGCAGATGCTCTACCACTGAGCCACCGTCCCTCCCATTGTGGATTTAAGTATTAATGAGGTATGGAGAAATTGTAAGAGCAGGCTTGCCCTGTGGGAAATAGTAGGTGGAAGGGGCATGGAGGTCAGTACATTGAGGTGGGGGGTGGGGACCAAAGAGATGGAGGTTATGGTGAGAGAAGAGGAAAGAAGTGCATGATGGGGGAAAGGACAGGCAAAGTTGAGGAGGAGATGAGTGGGAGAATTAATGATATATATCTCCTGGGAAGAATATTATCATATAGGTCTCATGGCAGGATTGCTGAGAGCCACCAGAGTCCCCCAGACAAAGATTCCTCCTGGGCTCCTTTCACATCACCTAATAGCAATCTAAATATTGTATGAAAACAGATCACATGACTCTTCCACCTCCATGCTGGATTTGCTCCCATCCTCAGCAACCCAGCCTCATGGAGAAATGTTTCATAAGTGGAGGGAGCTCTGTGTTATGTAGAGAGAGAACCTGGCTTTTAGCTAATGTATGTTAGAGAGGAAGAGAAGGAGCTCTGAGGTCCCCAGTGCAATAGCAAGCCACTTTGGCAGGCCATTCTTTTTCAGTCTCTTCTCCTTCCTTTTGTAACACGAAGGCACAGAATTGGTTCCTGTTGCAGGATTGTGCATGTCTTGCTCAGTTTAATATTGTCAGCCTTTGTTATTCATTGTTTATGGAACTGTTTGTAACATAGGGCAATGAAGCTACTGAACCTAGATCAGTGAACTAGCACATTGGAGCCATTACTTTTGTTGCCTGTTTTTTATTGTTAGAAAAAGAAAATGACTGGAGGAAGTCTCTGCTGATCCTGGCACCAGGAATTCGTGCTGGAAGCAAACTTGCTTTTTACACAGCCGCCTCTGATATAAAGCCATACCTCAGAGCTGGCGGCCTTTGAAATCTGTAGCTTGAACAATGAAGTGTGCTTCTTATCTCCTGTGGCATTTTCCATGGCTGTGGAGTCTCTAACAGCCAAGCCAAAGTGAATATGTACTTTGCATGATAAGAGCTATATTTGTGGCATGCATGTTGCACATTGTCTCAATGTGCAGATGCATAGTTTCCTGTCTTCTGATGCGAGGCATATTTGCTCTGACATATGGGAGATGTTTCCAGTTCAGTTACCCTGGACAAGAAAGTTCAAGGTATATAAAGCCTTATCTTATGACTCAGGGCAACAGAGTGATTGTGGATATTGATGGTAACAGCTTGTAATATTCCAAGTTGTTACTGCTCAGGTAGACTGCTCCTATAGGAAATTGCTGTGCAGAAACCAAAACACAAAGCCTGTGATGGTGGCACATGATCCCAGACCAGCAATATTCAATGGTGGAATGTGTTAGGCTCTAGTACATGATAAATGGGAAACTTCAATAGTTCTAGCCTGCCTCACCTGCTTCCCAAATTAAGCCTCCAAGCAGACTTCTGACTGACTTTTCGTGTTTCCCCTGGGAAATTCTTTTAATTCTACTATAGTGGAAAGGAAACACATTGTCTTAACTACTACCAGTATAGTACATGAATGTTAGGTATTATTTGTGCCCTGACCAAAACTGTGCCCAAGTAAAAGAACTCTGTTATCCCAGAAGTTACACTGCTGATTGGACTTCCAGGAAAGTTTTGTTTCCTTCATTCTCATCATTGTTTTTATTGATCTCTGGGCTGCTGTGTTTTTTTTTTAAATCAGTTCTTGCACGAAACAGTTGAGGGAAATGGAATAGCAGATAAAGCCTTCCAGGTTCTTGGTCTGGCACTATTTTAGATTTTATAAGGCTTAATTCCTACCAAGTTATGCTTGGAAATGTTTGACAAACATTCATTTTTAAAGCTACAGTTCGCTAGATCCTATCCCGCCTTTGTAGAAAGTCACAATCCAGTTCTCATTCCTGCCACTTCTATTGATCCGGGGTCAGCTGCAGTTTTATTTGGACCGGAGCACCGAGAGCAGGAAATGTAAAAATAGCTGAGCCAGATCCTAATCTTAATGGTACTTGCGTATGAAAGCAGAACAAGTCTGTACTATTGACGCAGCTTTCCACTTTCTTCTCATCACAACCATTTCTTTCTGATTTGTTGGATGATGGGATGTCATGAGGGAGCTCTTGGCCTCAGGTTTCTTTGATGAGGATAGCTAGGCTTTGCAGAATGGCAAAACTGCACTCCCCCCACTCCATCAGCTGCAAGCTTGTAGCCTCAAACATTTCCACACACCCTTCCTACTTCTTGCCAGAGGTCCAAAGGTTACTGTTTATATAGGGCTGCATCATACAACTTTCCTCCACTAAATTTTATTTTGGTAGAGAAAGACTTAGGTGGAGGAAGGTTTTATGCACTGGCAGAAAACTTGGAAGAAGGGAATTGTATGACCCAGTCCTATATAAATAATTATGCTTAGCATGTATATAGCACCTTGAATTATTCAGTGAGCTTCACATATGCAATTCTGTTGTAATCCTTAACACAGCCATCCCCCTTTGTAGGTCACTATTATTATAGATAAGGATGGAGAGACACAGAAAGAGGCTTGACTGAGGACTGATGTGAAGCTCTCTACATTTGGAGCAAACATACAGGAATCCATCTTAGTATCTGTATCATTCCTAAGCAGAGCCATTTCAGGTCTGGAAAATGGGGCAGGTGAACATTTAAACCACACGTGACTCTGGTCTGAACTGGGCTCCCACAGGGCAGCAATTTAAAGGGGGAGGGAACTCCCAGCATCACATTTAGTTTGGTTTTGAGGTCATCTGGTGAGTTGACGGCAAAAGGAAAAGGCAAACCAGGAATTTCCCTAGTCATAGCTCAAACTCTTAGCCATAAGGTTACACCAGTTGTCCAGTATGTTTCTTCAGGGGCAAAGGACTCCCCAGATCTGACTGCCTGGGCTGTCTTCTGCTGAGAGAGAGTTCATGTGGCTGCCACAGAGTAACTCTTTCTTTAAAGATTAACCACCAGTGCTGGAACAGCTGAGAAGCAGTGTCTTGGGCCTGTTCAGTGGGAGGTGGAATAAAGGCAGAGCTGCAGCAGTGGCTAGAGCAACTCCTAGCCTCTCACTAGAAAAGGCATCCTCATGAGAAGTTGGGAGCAATCTCATCTTCAAAAGTTCCACAGGGATGAATCACTGAAGATGTTCCCTGCTCCAAGCTGCACAAGAAAGGAGTCGACAAGAGAAAAAGGAAGAGCTGTCCACCCACCCACTCCCTTCTTGAACTGTGACCATTGTAAATGTTAGACCCAGGGCCAGGACACAGGGCAATGAGCCTGGTGGAGGCAGTGGGTTGCTGATCAAACCAATTAGCATAAATTTAATTATTGTATATTTTATTCTTCTCCTGCTTGCCATGGCAAGTGCAAGGAGTAATGTAAAGTTCTGAAGCCTCATTGTCTTCACACCTGGAGTCCCTACTGAACCCCTGAAGTACCTACTGAAGAGAGCAAGTTTGGTGTCGTGGTTAAGTGTGTGGACTCTTATCTGGGAGAACCAGGTTTGATTCCCCAATCCTTCACATGCAAGTGCTGGAGTGACCTTGGGACAGTCATAACTCTCTCAGAGCTGTTCTGCTCAAGAGCAGTTCTGGAAAGAACTCTCTCAGCACCACTTACCTCACAGGGTGTCTGTTGTGGGGAGGGGAAGGGAAAGGAGATTGTAAGTCTCTCTGAGACTCCTTCAGGTAGTGAAGGGTGGGATATAAATCCAATCTCCTCCTCCTCTGAGATTTCAGCAAACATTCCCACCTTCATAGAGCTAAAAATACACCTTTTTATTGAATGAAAACCTCAAACACCAGTTTTTATAGTCCATGTATGAAATGTCATACCAATTTCTGCATTTGTGCAGTCATGGAATCAACACATCCCAAGTTGATATATGTTCAATGGATGCCCTTGTATTTGCAAGGAACCATTTTGCATTGAGTGCTTTATCCAGCAGTGCTAAAATAAGCTAATTGAAAAGTCTCACATGGGAAGAGATTACATTTTCCAATTAGAAATGGACTTCTAAACATTTGTGTTATCTCTGTTCAGTGATTGCTTGACCCTTCTTGAGCTCTGGCATAGCCCTCCCAGCTCTGTTCTGGGGTTGGGACATTAAAGAGTTCAACAAAACACAAAGGCAAAAGAAGTTACCCTGTTTTTGAAATATGCACATCACAGTCCATGTGGTGCACACATGTGTAGCGTGGCTATATTTTTATGAATCATTTGTATATTTCTTGGCCAGACTCCTGTGTTTAAATAATTGTGGAAACAACACAATACAGCTGTATTTAGAGATTGCTTTTGGTCCATAGGTAGAGTGTACAGATTTTTTTTTTAAGCTGCCCTTTTCACAATAAAGAAATTGTCCATTCTGCTGGAATGTACACTATGCCTTGATAAAAATCTTTTGGTCCTTTTCTGCTGTGAACATAAAAAGACCTTAAAATATTAGAATGATGCCAACTCAACATTATTAGAGTCTGTAACAGTCAAGGCTGAAGGTGCTATTTATTACCGAGATATAAAAACAAGGCTGTCTGCTTGGCAGGAAGACTGACTCCGGAGTTGTTTCTAAAATTAATAACATCTTATTAAATAAAATAGCCCCTACTTTGTAATAGTGTTACCTTAAGGAAGACGGACTTTACTGGCAGTCTTTGCTTCTTTCAACATGGGTTCAAGGGAAAGACCTTGAAAAGAATATCTAAAGATGGGCTTGATGGCTTGTGTAAGAAAGAAGCCTTGTTTGCTGTAATGAAGGCCTAGAAATATTGCCTTCTTGAAGTGATGCATGTTGCATCAGATGGAAACTGCAGAGCTGAAGGCAAAAATACACAACAACTTGCCAAAGTATTTTGTTGAATTTGAAGTATGTGAAGATTCCCCTATCAGATACACTCATTCTTCATGAAGATGATCTGGACAGATAATTATGTAGCCTGTCTCATGATTGCTGCATTCCTGCCATAAGAATATGATGAATGTCCAAGATTTATACTTTCCTACTGATGTTCACCTGAGTTCGATCCCAGCAGAAGCTGGTTCAGGTAGCCGGCTCAGGTTGACTCAGCCTCCCATCCTTCTGAGGTCGGTAAAATGAGTACCCAGCTTGCTGGGGGGAAAGTGTAGATGACTGGGGAAGGCAATGGCAAACCACTCTGTAAAAAGTCTGCCAGGAAAACGTTGTGAAAGCAACATCACCCCAGAGTTGAAAATGACTGGTGCTTGCATAGGGAACTACCTTTTTACCTTTACTGATGTTCAAAAGGTTCACTAGCAGTTACTTCTGTTCACAGAACAATTTTGGGGCTGAATCTGCTTTGTTTTTCCCTACTCACTCAGATATGTTCCCTCATTTATATCAAAAAGGATTTTTGCAACACTAGTTGATTAGACCAGGAGGAAAGAAGAAATAGTGTGGGGAATGAGATTAAAGGGAAAATGAAATGACTCTACATAAGTCTTTGCAAGTTCCCCACTTCTTTTCTTAAAACCATGTTCTAGCTAACACTATGGCTAACTGCTTGTCTTGAAGGCAGTAAAAGGGCTAAATATGCAAAAAAAGAAAAAGAAGTTTAAGGCAAACAGAGTTTACTGCTGATTTTTGGAGCAGTCAGCCTTTAAGCTTGATTTTAAATTCTGTTCCTGCTTTACACACCATTATTTTTCCTCCAGTGTGTTCATTCTGCATCTACAGAAAGAGAGATAGAGATAGAGATTTTTTTTTCCTGGTTTAGAACAACAGATTATGCATAAACCCACTCATTCATATGTAAAGTAAGTATAAAGTCAGAAGCATTTGTTTTTTTACAAAACACAACATATGGCCAAAAGGGGGAAAATGCTTAACTTTCTCCAAGAAAACTTGGCAACTCCTTGATAGGCACTAGGAAGTAAATTACATTAGTCTTTGGCTAAAAGAAACTGGGGTACAATGTCACTTGTGACATGTAGGTGGTGGCATCCAAAGTTTAGTTTTTTTTTAAAAAATGTATGTAATTGTCCTACCACAACCGTGCAGTAGCATCCAGCAAGCACCTTCCATCTAAATCCTAATTGTTCAGGTTTTGTGCATGCATTTTAGCATTATTTTATTGAATGAAAGGGAACAGAAAAGAATGCAGACAAAGGGAGAAATTGACCAGAATTTTCTGCAATTGACAAGCAGCTGCAAAACCTTGTTTTCTATATTGCTGTGCACTGTGGGATTCTCTGCATGGTAGAACCCACTGATACTGGCATTGCAAGCTGCAATTGTTGACTACATGTGTGTGTGTGTGTGGGGGGGTGCACGTGTATGTGGGGGGGTGCACGTGTGACTGTGCAAAGTTAACTGCAACTCCACCACGCTTTGCACAGGGCTGCAATTTGCATGGGGGAGGAGTCCTTTGGCAGAAGCTCTAGTGCAGAGGTGTTAAACTCATTTGTTATGAGGGCCAGATCTGACATAAATTAGACCTTCTCGGGTCAGGCCATACGCGTCATAAAATGTAACACCAGAAAGGAATGCAGACAAAGGGAGAAATCTCGGCCACCTGGAGAGCA
The DNA here is from genome assembly GCF_032191835.1 of Heteronotia binoei. NCBI lineage: Eukaryota > Metazoa > Chordata > Lepidosauria > Squamata > Gekkonidae > Heteronotia > Heteronotia binoei. The sequence continues at coordinate 211,301,065 of NC_083223.1, forward strand.
GTTGCAATTCTGAGTGATCTCCAGCGTTCACCTGGACATTGGCAACACTGGTTAACCAGGAGGAAAAGGCTGGTTTGGAGAGTGGAGTCTATGACATTGTACCTGCTTGAGGTCCCACCCCTCCTCAAACCCACCCTCTCCAGGCTCCATCCCTCAAATCTCCAGGAATTTCCCATACTGGACTTGGCAATGGCTAAGTCACACTGGCTGTCCTAGGAGGGCTGCTGCTGCTGAACAGAAGAAAGCAGCCAGGCCTAGTTAAGTCATGCCAGTCAGGTGGCATCAAGTCACCCAGAGGGTGCTGCCAGGCCTATGGTAGCCAACCTCCAGGTGGATGTTAGTTTTTCAAACTGTAAATAATATATGTTTTAGGCATAGTTTTTATAAACACATAAACAATTCACTATGAAAGGAAGAAAATGTAGTTACAATTTGTTCCTAATAGCTTTCAGAATTCCATGGATCACTGTCTCTTTAAATCGAGATGGCTTCAATAGTTAGTATGAGCACATAGCTTCCAAGATAAACTGAAAAGTCACCACCCACTTTTGGTCAAGGTTGCTCCCAAATAGCAGAAAAATGTAAATGGTGAATTCAGAGGAAAAACACATTCAAGAGAGAAGGAGTACTCATCAAATCCAGAACTTGATGATGGTTTCATTGCCTTCATCTGCTCTATCTCCAGCCCTGGTGCTAGGGGTTCTGGCACCCCAAGCAGAACCCCATTCCCCCACCCCACCCCAAGCACTCTACTTATGTGCTTTGTGTGCATGGCCTGATGATGTCACCAGAAGTGACATCATCGGGGGGGGGCACATGAAGTATGAACGCTTGGCCCACCCTGTGCTCGGTCATCTCCTGCTTCAAAGGGAGCTGGGAAGAGGCTGCCTCCTTCTTTCTTGTGAAGAAAGCACTTTGACAGGCCACCACATTCAAGCGGTCCCACAGAGACCTCTCTGTGACAGCAACGGATCAAACTAGCACATCATCTGCCTCTGAAGCATCTGACGGTGAGGAGATCCACCAGCTCCATCATCTGCCTCCTGCAAGAGTGCCTAGCGGCCATGGCATGCCCTATGGACAAGCCAGCCCCAGCTTCCTGTGCCAGCTGTGGAGACCCACATGAGTGCCGTTCCTGCCCATTCCGGAATGCCACATCACCTGGGCCTTCTTGGTCAAAGGGAACCGTAGGCACCAGGTGACCTACCAGGAATCAGCGGAGCTGCATGCCAGCTCCTTGAAATGCCTCCAGGTACTGTGTTTGCCCCAAGACACCCCCGACAAAATTAAGGTCACAGTATGGATCAATGGGGCCCCCTGCTTAATGAAAATAGACTCTGGGTCCTCTATATCCATTATTTCAGAGGACAACTTTAAGAAGGGGAGGTCCTCCACTATGGCCTGCCAGGTTCATCCTGAGACACTTTCAAAAGAACCCGGTGCACATAAAGGGGTGGGTCCATTTCTGAGTGCAGTTTAAGCATTTTGATGGCATGTTGGACTTGCTGGTGGTGGGAGGCAAGCTCACAAGTCTACTTGGACTAGCCTGGTTCAAGCCCCTCAGGCTAGAAATCATAGGGGAAAACCAGACTCAGCCTCACAGTTTTACATACGTCTGCAACAAGTTCCCCAAAGAGCTCTGGGCTGTTACACGGGTCCTCCGGTATCCCCGCAACTTAATCCAGTGGCACAGCCCATAAGGCTAAAGGCCAGGCACATCCCGTTCGCACTCAAGCCCAAAATAGAGGCCAAGCTAGACCACCTCATAGCCAAGGAAGTGCTGGAACCAGTCCCACATGACCTCTGGGAGACCCCAATAGTGATGCCTATCAAACCCAACAGGGATGTCCACATCTGAACGGACTACAAGTGCATCATTAATAATCACTGCAGGGCCATGCATACCTGGTCCCAGTAGTCAGCTACATTTGGCTTCCCTGGCTGATAGATAATTGGGCATTTTGCCACAGAAAGCATAGAGACCTAAGGACGCTGGAGAGCAAATATAAGGTCCAAGTCATCGCAGGGCATTTATGTTGGCTATACTAAATGCATTTCCCTCCAAAATTTTACAAGGGAGATATCAGCGAGTCCCTTTAGCCAACAGACTTTGCTCCTGTGGAGCGAATACTCCTGACTCAATCCAGCATATATTGCTTGATTGTTCTTTTTACCATAACCTGCAAAGATTTATTTGGCAAGCTTTCTTTTCCCCCTGATTTGTCTATTCTACCACCCTGTTATTATTTATTGAGTGATACTGAGGGGGTGGTTAGTGAGGATGTGACTGTGGCAAAATTTCTGGCTGACATCCTTAAATTTAATTCTGACCATGTTTGAATGCATGTGTAAGCTCGGTTTCATTTTGATTTTATCTCCAATGTTTAAATTTTTATATTCTGTGTATTTTTATCTGAATCTATTATGCCGTTAAAGGTTTGGTATGGTATGGTATGGCTTCCCTGGCTGGCTCTAAAATCTTTGGGAAGCTGGACTTAGTACAAGCATACCAGCAACTCCCTGTAGATGACAGAACAGCTGAGGCACAATCGTCAACCACCAGGGGCCTTTAGAGTGAAGCAATTGCAATTTGGGGTGAGCGTGTCCCTGGGGATTTTTCAGAATCTCATGGACTTTATTCTCAAAGGAATCCCTGGAGTCCAGCTGTTTTTCAATGATGTTCTGATCACTGTCCCCACCACAGAAGAGTTTGGCTGCCGCTTCTGCTCTGTGTTGCAATGTTTCAAGGCAGTTGATTTAAAGGTGAAGAGAGAAAAGTGTTCCCTGGGCGTTCTGCAAGTGGAGTTCCTGGGTTTTGCAGTCAAAACTGCCAGCATCCACCCGACTTCAAAGATCTGCACCATAGTACAGGCCCCTGCTCCAACTTCAAAGGCAGAACTACAAGCATTTTTGGGTCTCCTGAATTTTTATCATTCATTCCTGCCCCAGAAAGCTGCCTTGCAGAGCCACTCCATCGACTGCTGAACAAGAAGGCTCCATGGGACTGGGGAAAGAAACAGGCAGCCGCTTTTGAGGCAGTCAAGGACATTCTTGTTTCTAATGAGGTCCTGTGTCAAGCATGGTGAAATTCCATTGATAATTGATGGTTTTAGGGTCCTGCCTAACCCTGGTCTGTGAAATATCATGGAGGACCCAACTTTGCTAGCTTGTTATTTTTTCCCTTCCACTGTCCTGCTTTATGGCTTATAATTAGAAGTAGTGAGAACTGAAACCAAGTAATCAGCACCTTCCCGTACATTCCTGTAAGGGAGTAAGGACGAAGTCCTGATAACACTATGGGAACATAGACATTTATGATAGTTTACGTGTGAATGCTACCCCGCAACCCCATCCCTTGGAATCCTTTTGAAGTAAGCCTTAAAAGTATTGTTTCAATGTATTGGCAGCATTACTCTCAAGTACCTGTTACACCAAAGTATTGGTCTATCAATAAACGTAGTCTTTGTATCAACTTCGACTCGTCATTGAACCCGCATACTTGACATCCTGCACCATTTTGATGAAACATTGCCCATGGTCCTTGCATGCGATGCTTCTCCCTAAGGCGTTGGGGCTGTCCTCGGCCATCAGCTGCCAGATGGCTGGGAGGTGCCAGTGGCATATTACTTGTGCACCTTGTAACCAGTGGAGCATAACTACTCCCAAACTGACAAGGAAGTGCTTGCCATTGTAGCAGGGATGAAGAAATTACTTGTATGGGCAGCCCTTCACCAGAGTTACTCACCACAAGCCGCTACTCAGACTGCTTGCCTCAGACAGGCTAACCCTGCAGATCCTTTCACCCCGGGTCCTACTCTGGAATATTTTCCTTGGCACCTAAAGGTATGACCTAGTCTACCTCTCCAGGAAGTCGATGGGCCATGCAGACACACTAAGTCACCTTCTACTCAGCTCCATCGACCCAGACCTGGCCCCGGCACAACAGATCATGCTGACTGAGACCTTGCCAGATAGACCCCTGCATGCTTCGGATGTTGCCAAACATATGGCTTGGAACCACATCCTCTTCTGAGTTCTGGACTGGATTAGGAGGGGATGGCCCACCAGCCAGGTGGACCCAGACTTTACAACCTTCACTTCCCAAAAGGATGAACTATTGCCCCACAAGGGGTCTCTACTCTAGGGAAGCCATGTAGTTGTTCCCCCACCACTGCAAAAGCAAGTTTTAGAGGGCCAACATGAGACACACCCGGGAATTGTGCACAGGAAGGCCCTTGCCAGGAGCTATGTGTGGTGGCCAGGCCTGGACGAGGAGGTTGAGACGTGGTTGAAGAGGTGCCAGCCCTGCCAGGTAATGCATCCGGATACACCGAGCGCCCCCATACACAGGTGGGAGTCCACACGCACCCCCTGGGCAAGGCTACACTTAGACTTTGCCGCCCCCTTCCATGGCCAGATATTTTTCATATTGATGGACTCCTACACCAAATGGTTGGAGGTGATATCTATTGCTTTCACATCAGCACGAACCACCATCCAGGCCCTGAGATGGGTCTTTAGTACTCACAGCCTGCCTGACATGGTCATAACAGATAATAGAACTGCTTTCACGTCCAGGGAGTTCCAGAAGCTCTTGGGATGGTATCTAATTCACCACATTCGGTCTGCTCCTTTCCACTCTGCCACTAACGGGCAGGCCAAGAGAATGGTGCACATGACCAAGGAGTCCCTAAGCAGAATCATCTACAGGGACTGGGACCACAGGCTTGCCGCTTTCTTGTTTGACCACTGAATAACTCCAAGCATGGCCACTGGCCACAGCCTGGCAGAACTCCTTGTGGGGCAGCACCTCACAACACGTTTGGACCAGCTGCACCCCAACTGGGCTCTGGAACAGCACCCAAACCCAGTGAGTCAAGAAGTGCCCAGAAAGTTTTTTCTGGGTGACCATATATGCTTGGAACTTCACCAGTGGGCCGGAATGGGTACTGGTTAGATTGATCCATGTCACTGGCCCCCATTTCTATGAAGTTTCAACGGAAGGAGGCCAACTGCTCTGCCAGCACATCTACCAGCTGCACCATAGGATGCTTCTGGAGGAGCCCAAGAGCCCAGGAACAACCAAGGAAGACAGTGACCAGAAGACAGCCAGCATTGCCACAGATGGAGGACAAGCCAGCACCATGCAGCCCAATGCCAGAGACCCACAGAGAAGCAGACCCTCTGTCCCCAGCCGCTGAAGTTCCTGGCAAGGTTCTGGATTCCCAGCCACTGCCGAGCATTCCTGTTTCCACTCCACAGCCATGCGAGGCTGAGGCCACACTGAGCTTGGCTTCTATGACAACTTCTCCTCTGGTCAAGCCCCGATGCTCACAGAGAGAACGCTGCTGACCAGAGTACCTTGAGGACTATGCATGTTAAGTACTTTGGAACTGCGGTGTGTGCATGTTATGTACTTAATTTAATGTTTGAGGAAAGCTTTTGCTTGTGCCCAGGCAACCGTGGGAAAGCTGAAGACTCTGATTGATTTGAACTCGAAGTAGCAACCAATGAGCGATCTTGGTATGAAACTTGACTGCCGTGATTTGGTATGGGAATTGGGGTGTGTGTGTGTTTCTTTTACATGAATATAAGCGGGGTCACAGCCCCGTCATTTTGTCTTAGTATGTAGTTGCCAATAAAGCATATTTCTGTTTGAACTCCAACACATCAAACCCAGTATTTAACAGGGGAGAAACAGAGGGAGAGACAAAATGAGCTTGCAAAGAGCATCTTAGGAGAGGAAGATTTTTGTGTATGTTGGATGAGAGAATATGGAATATGGTGTACAATGAAAGGGAACTGTCTGAGTTCCTTTGGGGATAGTCAGAGAGAGTGGCTTTGGTGGCCATTACACAGAAATGGTGAGAAGTAGTATAAATGACCTGTTCCCCCTGAATCAGATCCTGACCTGAAGAGAGATGCATGAGCTGCAGAATTCCACATGTCTCACTCAGACTTTCTCCCTGCCCTGCTTCTGTGTAACATCTGAAGCCACCCTCAATGTCACTCATTTTAATTATGCATTAAATATTGGTAATGAGAAAAGTATATATGTTATGGCACTATCCTTACATTCTTTGAACTAAACAGCAGTGCTAATCTAATCTTTACCTATAGGCACACATTCTAGACTTTTCCTATGTAAAAGATACGAACAATTTGTCAGGCACAAGAAGCCTTCCTGCCAAAGGTCAGCCAAACTGTGAGAAGATTGATTGTTAAGATTTGGAAGTCAGCTAAGAAAAATAAATGCTGGAGAGCAGCAATGTAGTATTTAAGCTAGTGGTTTTTGTCAAATGTTACAAATGGCTACTTAATCGAACAATGGCTAGATAGGAAAATATTCCAGATGGCTGTTCCTTCCCGCCCTTTAGGATGGCTTTGATGTATGGCCCCCATGGAAAACATGGGCCAGACTTCTCATTTTCTCTGTCAGGATTACAAACGGGTTTCTGCCTTTAATAGTATCTGAAGATGCAAAAAGACAAGTGTTGGTTGGTCTCATCCCACCCATGTTGACAGAAGTGCTTCCACTGTAGCCACTATATTTACTGGGTATAGTTGGCAGCCACTTTCCAATCCCAGATCTCCCTGGTAACATCTTGTGAGATAAGATATGCAGTGTTTCCCCAGCTCCTTTATGCAGCAGTCAGCAAAATTCTTAGAGGGGTGACATCACAAGAGACTTCTCTAACTAGACATTGTCAGAGGGACATGGGAATACAGATTGGAAACAGCCATGCATCTCTTGTAACATAGGCCCTTTTAACACTTACCAGTGGAAACCGGAAGGGAATCGGTATTGTGCCATCCTGGAGTAATCCGGGTCAGGGATGGGAGTTTTCAGACACATGGGTTTTTTCTGGTAGGGTTCCGTGATCAAAGCGAGCCATTTCCCACTATTGCGCTTTTATCTCGCTTCCAAGTGCCGGCTGTTTTCGTGCAATCTCCAGCTTCTTCTTTTTTTTGAACGTTGGGCTAAGATCGCTATAGCGCTATAGTGATGTTTCAAAACAGCAACTCCATTGGGATGCTTGGGCTCCATTGAGATGCCTGAGATCACTGCCACTGACACTTGGTAACAAGCGCCCCATTGGATGCACAGTTCAAGCGGGAGATCAGGGCACCAGGCATTGGTCTGTCACCTGTTGCTATCACTTCCATGCCTACATGGGAGTCAGGGGAATGTGATTGGTTTGTAGGTGACTCTGAGGCACAATTTTTTTTTGGGGGGGGGCTGTTGCCACCTGGAGAGGGGTTGCCCATAGAGCTGCAGGTTTCAGTGGGAGAACAGACCAACAGTGATTGGTGAGACAGATGTTGCTAACCCAGCCTGATGTGCACCCATCCATGCCCACAGGCTATTGGCTGGAAAGTGACTTGTGCCAAGCTGCAGCAGGTATAAATGTCAGGGGGGGAAGCCACAAATTTCTGTGGGTTGTAGTTGATGAGCGGTTTGTGTGGAAGGCTATTGTTCTATTAGTTCTATTGTTCTAATAGTCATGGTTTCCATCACAACAGTATTGAGACTTCTTATGGAGATGGTGCAGGTGATGGTCATTAGCAGTCCGTTCTCCAGTTTTAAAATAGCGAGCAATTGCTGTGAAGTGAAAGAGATAGAGCACTGGTTCCAAATTTAATTGCAGCCAGGAAGAAGAAAACAGAAACTTGTCTGCAATCTCAGGCACCTCAATGGAGCCCAACATTCCCCCCCCCCCAAAAAAAAGCTGGAGATCGTGTGCGTGTCGGCAAAAAGGGTGCTAAAACAGCACTCCCAGAATCACTATGGGACATTTCACACAGCGTCCCATAGCGATTTCAACCTGGAAGGAGGGGTTGAAGATTGGAGGAAGCTGCTCTTTGTTAATAGCAACTCAGGCACTCCTCACTGCTGGGACAGCCGCGGGACTGTGTGAAAAGGTAACAGTATTCCAGTAGCAGCCAGTTACTGAGTCGAGTCTGTCTGAAATGGCAGCAGAAACCCGTTGCTGTTCAGTAACTCACCAGCTGCCATACCAGAATACTTAGGCTATGTGAAAAAGATCATATTGTATGGGCTTAACTCAATTGGGCTTAACTCAGTTGAGGTTTAGCTAATGTAGCCTAGTGACTAGCTCAGGAGACCTTACTTCAAAGTCCACCTGATCTCATAACCAAGTCATTCATTCACAGCCTCAGTTCCCTCCCATAATACAATAAGAATAATAGAGGGTTACTTAGCTTTGGTGTTGTGATGAGAAATTGGCTAGGCTGGTGTTTAGTAAGAGAGTAAGATATTTTCCTGCTGACTTGATTAAAACGAGTCTTTTTCTTGCTCACCTGGCTAACAGCTTGAGATTGCTTCTTACTTCAGCATTGTTGCTAGAGAAGGTGGTTGTTATTGTGATGAAGAATGCTTTCCCCCCTAGCTATATCGGAGATGAAATTGTCTTACCTTCAAAACTCTGGTGTCTATGCTGTACTATTGGTTTTACTGTAGACTCTGGGCTGAACTTCTGTATTTGTTTTAGATGCATACAGAGTTTACTTTTGCTAAATTTAACTTGCTTTCTGCCCCCCTCCCCCAGCTCAGAGTGAATCCAGAATGCATTAACATATAGTTAATCCAGGGCAATCTAAAATACTGGCCTGGATAAAGGAATGTGTTGTTAGAAACTGAAAATTGAAAAGAGAATGGAAAACCTACCTCTTCTGATTTTTTTTTAAAAATTATTAAAGTATTTACCTTGTGTTTTCACCTTGATTCAAGACAACTTAAGAACATAAGAGAAGCCATGTTGGATCAGGACAATGACACATGCAGTCCAACACTCTCTCACACAGTGGCCAAAAAATCAGGTGCCATCAGGAGGTTGACCAGTGGGGCCAGGGTACCAGAAGCCCTTCCACTGTTGCCCCCCACAAGTACCAAGAAAACAGAGCATCACTTGCTCCTGACAGATAGTTCCATCTATATCTTGTGGCTAACAGCCACTGATGGACCTCTGCTCCATATGTTTATCCAATCCCTTCTTGAAGCTATCTATGTATGTAGCTGCTACTGCCTCCTGTGGCAGTGAATTCCATGTGTTAATTTATTTAAGGCTTAATCACTCTTTGGGTGAAGAAGTACTTCCTTTTATCCATTCTAACTTACAAAATCAATTTTGAAACCTGCAAGATGCAGTAAGGCCCCACCTCCCTTAAAGCCCTAGCAAATAAAATGGAATACATGGAAGGAGACAATCCTTTAGATAAATGGGTTGTGGACTGTGAAGGGCTTAAAAGGTAGCAACCAGAAATGAACTCAAAAACAAACTGGCAGCTAATGTAGCTGTTTTAAAATAGGTGATATATGTTCCCATTGGCAATGATCGGCTGCCACATTCTGGACCAGGTGCAATTTCCAGATTGTCTTCAAGAGCAGGTAAGCAGATTACAGTAGTCCCGCCACAAGGTTACAGAGAAATATGAAGCTGAAATGTGCTGTTGGGTTGGGGATAACAAACAGCACTTTCCCCACAAACAAAATGCTGAGCCCCCCTGTGAAAATATTTGTCATTTTCCAGTCTGATTATACTTTTAAAAACCTGTGAGATAGAGAAGTTGTGCTGCACAATCCTAGATGCCTGATGTACATGTGTGTTGACTCTGCAGGAATGGAGGAATTGGGAAAATCTGATTTAGACTTTGACAGCTGTGGCAGGCATGAGGGAAATAGACTATGGGGTTCTCATTGATAACATCCTAAATACATGCCTGGTCAGAGAAGACCAAATTGGTTTCCAGAAAAACAGCCAGAATGCTTAGTAGGCCCCTGGCAAATTTCAGTTATTTTCACATGAGAAATTGATTCCTTCTGAATTGTTTCCTTTGGAAGAACATGATTTTGTTGCATCACTGTTTATCTCCCTTTCCCCTCCCAGTTCTGTGAGATAGATGCCATTCAAACCTAAGTGATGCACATAAATGTGTTATGTGTGAATTATTATTTATTTATTAAATTAGATTTGTAGACCACCCTCCCCTATAAAACAGAGCTCAGGGCAATGTACTTCAATAAAAACATTCAAGAATTAAATTCACAGTTTAAAGCAATAAAAGAACAATAATTCGCTTGATGGAAAGGAAAGAAAAGGTCCCCTGTGCAAGCACCAGTTGTTTCCGACTCTGGGGTGACGTTGCTTTCACAACGTTTTCACGGCAGACTTTTTCCGGGTTGGTTTGCCATTGCCTTCCCCAGTCTTTTACACTTTCCCTCCAGCAAGCTGGGGACTCATTTTACCGACCTCGGAAGGATTGAAGGCTGAGTCAACCTTGGGATGATGATAAATAACCAGTTATGCTACTGCCTCATGGGGAAGAGGGGAGACAGGAGAAAGAAGTACCAGACAGATGGAAACAGTCATTGTGTCTACTCCAGGAGAATTCACTCCAGGGGTCCCCAATGTAGTGTTCATAGTTGCCATGGCACCTGCTGACACCTTTTCTGGCCCCCCTTCAAGTGTTTTTAGGAAGTGGGTGGGGCTAGGAAGGGCTTTTGCCCAGCAAGACTTCTGATTGACTATTGGAGAGTTGATCTGCTGTACAGATTTTTTTAAAAAGATGATTTGGCATCAGTTGCCACCATAGCACAAGGATCTATACTGTGTTACTGAAGTAAAGCTGTGGCAATGGTTTTGTGGCTTTGTCTGCCACTTGTGGCAGCCATTTTGTGGCTGTGCCTACTATGCCATGTCAAAATTCCAAATGTGCCCACAGCCTCAAAAATGTTGGGGTCCCTGATCTAATTATTTTTCAGATAAAAATGTTTTTTTTCAGTGGAGGAGGAAGATTGAAAATATGTATTAATACTATGAAAGAGGTCATGCAGATTGTATCATAAAATATTGTACAAATTATTGAGGTAGTGCATTCTATGTCACATGTTGGTGTATTTAAAAACATAAAATAATATTAATAATAAAATATAAATTCAATAATAATCAGACACTTAACAGAATGTATACAGTTTTATTTTTCCCATGCTGGCTCTGACTGTTCTATGGTGTTACAGAGAACTCAGCTTTGTTAAAGTAGCCTGTTATGAAATTCTGCGTACAAGTAAAGAAACCATATTTTCAATATCTGTCTAGACAAAACACCAGATGCCCATAAAAAAGACCAGATGTCAAGTAGTTTTGGCCATATCCTTAAACAATGGGAAATAAAAGTCTTTAGTTGACATTATTCATATCAGTCTCACATCATGAATCACCATACTATTACATGTAACATTTTCAGCACTGATAATTTTGGCAATGACCTTGGGATGCCATGGGTCATCAGTCAAGTTTTTAAATGTTTGTTTATTTTTTTCTGGGATGGCGGTAACCCAGCATATAAGAAGAGGTTCAGTTCCTCCCTCAGACACCCCACTTTCATTGACTTCATACAGAGGATATGCATCTATTACTAATAATACTGTATATGTCAACTGTCCAAGTACAAAACTGGCTGCAATTTGCAATACATACGTTATGGAGGGTGGAATTATTTAGACAGGCATGATAACCATGATGTGGTAGCACAAGTTGCTACAGTGCAGGTTCTAAGCTGTTTTGCATGGTATTTGTCTGGCACCTTATAGAAAAACAACAGAACAGGGAAAGGTTTGATTTCTTGCTCCCGACATCTAGAATTTCTGGTCCTTGCCCTTATCACTTGTAAGGGTTGGCCTCAAATTTATTTGTTCATTTATTATTACATTTTCATACCACATCCTTTCCTGTGCCATATTGGAGTGGTTTACAATAAAATATGCAAACTTACTATTCCATAACTAAATATTAAAATAATATTAATACCTAAATATTAAAATAATACGGACTAAAATACAATTCACAGTGAAATTTCATAAAATATCAGTAGTATAAGAACAAATTCAAAAGAAATACAAAGACAACAAAACTACTCCACCAGGAGCTAGTGCAGCACTTTTCTCCCTTTCTCACAATACAAGAACTCGTGGGCATTCGATGAAATTGCTGAGCAGACAGGTTAAAACGGATAAAAGGAAGTACTTCTTCACCCAAAGGGTGATTAACATGTGGAATTCACTGCCACAGGAGGTGGTGGCAGCCACAAGCATAGCCACCTTCAAGAGGGGTTTAGATAAAAATATGGAGCACAGGTCCATCAGTGGCTATTAGCCACAGTGTGTGTGTGTGTGTGTGTGTGTGTGTGTGTATATATATATATATATATATATATATATATATATATATATTTGGCTGCTGTGTGACACAGAAAGAATGTTGGACTGGATGGGCCATTGGCCTGATCTAACATGGCTTCTCTTATGTTCTTATGGCATCTAGGACAGCAAGTTATGACTCACGAAGGATATTGGCTGAATGCTCATGAATTCACTAGGGGACATTTTGATAAGTCATCCTCTGTCAGCATCAGGGAGAATAATATTGAGCTAATTTACAGGGGCGTTGCAAGGATTACCAAGATACTGCAAGGGAAGAGCTCTGAGAATTCGAAAGAGTTAGAATTATACAAATGTTCAATATTCTTTTGTAGGGTTGCCAAGTCCAATTTAAGAAATATCTGGGGACTTTGGGGGTGGAGCCAGGAGTCTTTGGGGGTGGAGCCAGGAGACATTGGGGCGGAGCCAAGAGCAAGGGTGTGACAAGCATAATTGAACTTCAAGGGAGTTCTGGCCATCACATTTAAAGGGACTGCACAAATTTTTAAATGCCTTCCTTCCTTGGGGCTCATAGAATTGGACCCCCTGGTCCAATCTTTTTGAAACTTGGGAGGTATTTTGGGGAGAGGCACTAGATGCTATACTGAAAATTTGGTACCTCTATCTCAAAAACAGCCCCCCCAGAGCCCCCGATACCCGCGGATCAATTCCCCATCATTCCCTATGGGAATCGTTCATAGAGGTGCATGATGGCTCTTGGGGCGGGGCTTCCCCTGCCAGCCAGCTGGCTGGGAGAGGGGGGAAGCCTGTAAAACCGGGAGATCCCCCTCTGGGACCTGGGGATTGGGAAGCCTATTCTTTTGACACATTCATGTATGCCCCTTTCTAGGAGTGAAGTTTAAAATGAGACCAAGAAAGGCATACTTGCAGAGTTCTCCTGTGAACTGTCTAGTCATTTTGAGAGGAAATGAAAATCTATATCTGGCTTTCTAAAAAAGAAAAACATTTCAACCTCTCCCTTATCTTCATTTCTGATACCTTGCAAGGTCTGAGACAAGGCCTCAACAGCTCTAATTTGTCTTTGTGCCAGAGCACTTTGTAAGCAGTCAGTTCCTCTGTCTCTTAACTTTTGTAGGGGGGGGGGCGGGGAAATGGCCTAAGAAAGTTGGCATGTCATGTCATAGGTAATTTCTTTAATTCTTACCAAAAGCAACTACCCAGCTAGTAAAAAGCAATGGAGCAAATCCCCATCTGCAAGACATGGTCAACATTTTAGGAAGCAAAAATGTATTTTCATGTTATATCCAGGGGTTGTTTTGTAGAACAATAGGTGGTGGAGCTCATCTAGGGATTGTTATGCAGCTGCACATACTATTCAATGGACAAGGAGATGGAACTCTCAGAAGGAGGAGGAGGAACTCTCAGAAAGGTTCAGGAGCTTCCACTGAATCTGAGGCTTGGTTATATCACTCCTACCTTAATATAGTAAAACAGCTCATTTTTGTGTGGATAACATACCACCTACCAACCCCAGGTACACATAAAAAAATCTCATTTTTATAAAGCAACAAAAAGTCCTCAAAAACATCATGATGAGGACACAGCATTGAGAGCAGGTGAGCATCTATTAAATAAAATAGGGCAGAAGGCAGAAATCAACCTGCTGAAGCGTCTAAGAGGTACAAAAATCTTGGAGGAATAGTTTTTAAAATCTGTCTAGTTGGCTTTTAGTCTGCCCTTCCTCTGAGGAGCCTAGGCTCCAGGAAAATTTCTGGTTACAATTCCCATTTTTGTCTCTGAATCTGTGGTGTGTTTTCAACACCCCCCCCCCCCCAAATTCAACTGATATCTCAGTAATCCCTGGTGCCACCTAGAGACAGGGCTGCAGAGAGTTACCATGGGCCCCCAGACAAAGATTCCACCTGGCCCCCTTTAGGGCTCAGATTCAAACGATGTGCCTAATTTTGTAATTTTATATTTACACACATACATATTGTATCAATACAGGATACATTTCTTACATTTGATGAAATGGATTTTATCAACAAAAAATCAGATCAAAATAAATCTTTATCAAGGAAATCTGTAAGAAATCAGTTCACCATTGTACCTTCACCTAGCACAAAAGTGGAGGCAAATTTAATATATAGTGGTGCTGGAAGAAGAAGAAGTTGGATTTATACCCCGCCCTTCACTTTGAATCTCAAAGTGGCTTACAATCTCCTTTACCTTCCTCCCCCACAATAGACACCCTGTGAGGTAGGTGGGGCTGAGAGAGTTCTCCCAGAAGCTGCCCTTTCAAGGACAGCTCTGCAAGAGGTATGGCTGGCCCAAGGCCATTCTAGTAGCTGCAGGTAGAGGAGCAGGGAATGGAATCAAACATAGTTCTCCCAGATAAGAGTCCATGCACTTAACCACTACTTCAAACAGGGTCTCAGATATACTGGGATTGTTGGGATTAATTTAGCTGACATGTTTTCTAAAAAAGATTGTGTCATTTGTCATATAACATGAAACTTAATGGCTGCAGAAGCAAAGCAGCATTTACAAAGGGATAATAGATAACTTACCATCACCACAACAACCTAATACCTAAACAGTGTTTGGAATGTCATTAAATCTAACTAGGAGAAAAATTCTAACTTTTGTTCTACATATATAACTATGAAAACAGATTACTGTTCCATTACCATGTATGTAAATAGGGGCATTCTTTTACTACTTTGACAGATTATGAGGAAATACTAACCCTCTGGCATGTTTCTGTTCATAATATTAACAAAGGTCTGCTGCTATACTACTATTATGTGCCATGTTGCCAACCAGGGATGAGAAGGAGTTGAGACCAAGATTGGCAAATATATGGGTGTAGTAAGGAAATTAGAAGGGATGAGAAAGAAGAAGACAGATAGATCATGAAGGGACAGGAGCAAAATGGTGGAGAAAAGTGTTGGGGAAAGAAAAAGAAATTTTAAAAAGAGGAAAGGTTGATTTATTTTCTCCAACACACTAACAGGGAAGATCTGGATGAGCAGAAAAAACCATAGAACTGAGTAGAAGGAAAGGAAGCAGGAAACAGACTGCTGGAAACAACAATCATGTTAGGTTTTCAGGGCAAGAGACCTTGGGTGTGATCGGAGAGGCAGATTGCTGCAGCAGTATCTCAACTTTAAATATGCCACGTGAGTTTGTGGTGGTTTATATTGATCAGACAGCACTCCTAAGCTAAAATCATAGTCCTGCTGGCTGGCCCATGGTTGGTCATCCACATTGCTAATGCACTACAACCATGGATCTGAGGCTGGATTGGGTGTCTCCCCTGCCAACCCAGGGGAGGGAGGGGGTTGGGAGGGGGAAAGGATGCACTGGAAACGAAATGGAACAATCACACTGCTCATGTGTTTCCATGGCACACTGTGGTTATCAGATGGCCAGAAACACACCATGGAAGTGCTTCACTGGGGAAGCCACCCATATTTGCCAGCATCTATTTAATCTGTGTGGGAGTCATTTTAGTGCAAGGTAAGGGTGAGTGGGGTATGGAAGCCAGGTGTACATAGGTGATCATGTACATTTAATCCGGAGGGGAGGGGTGGCTATGATGGGCCAAACTGCTCATTTGATTGCACCCACTGGTTTGCCACTGCTTGCCTCTGCATAGCCACCCTGGTATTCCTTGGTGGCCTCCCATCCAAATATGAACCCTGGTCAATCCTGCTTAGCTTCTGAGATCTGATAAGATCAGGCTAGCCTGGGCTACCCAGGGCAGGGCAGGGCAGATTGCCTGGTACAGTGAGCTTAAACTGGTCAGCTCACAGGGCAAAGCAATTAGGAAAATCTCTCAAAGCAAAGATGCCAAGAGTTACATCTGTATGCTGACCCCCTCTACCCCCCCCCCAAAAAAAAACCCCTGGGATACTTGTGCTTTGCTCATCTCTAATTCAGTTTGTGGCTCAGCTGAAAATTCAAAACAGGACAGGCCTGTTCCTTTCTAGAACAGGGACTTCCATACCACAACAGACATGTTTTTCCTTCCCTATTTTATCCTCATAACAACCCTGAAGAGAATGTGACTGGCCCAGATTCGCCACGAGGTTCATGGCAGTGGAGGTCTCCAAGGCCCTACTCAGGCACTCTAAAAATTTTATTACACTGGAGATTTTTTTGGGGGAGGGGGGCAGGAAGGATAAAATCCTTTCCTTCTCTTGTGATTCTTCATGGGTCCCCAACATCTGTGCCTTGGGTGGGTGGCGATTAGGCACCAAAAGATTGTTTGAATTTTTTTAAAAAACATGATTTGGGGGTGCTGAAATTCCGGCTATGTGAAAACTGTGCCTAAAACCATTTTTTAAAATGGACTCCTCTCCCAATTTTGGCATAACAAAAATCATGCCCTTTGATGAAATCTGACCTGAAATTAAAGCAATTTTTTTAAAAGTACACAGCTCTAGTCACCAAATTACAAAAGTCCTCTGTTTTTAAATCCAGAACATTAGGACAACCCCGCCCCCAATTTGTATTATGGTCAGTCTGACTGTGAAGAGGTAAAGGTCAAGTTTGTTTGCTTTCTTTCTTGTAATTGAAGCATTCCACTCTACAAAGGTCATCTTTTTGGTGACCTCTCATTTAATCTAAAATTGCCAAAAGTGACTAAATTGCCCAAGTGGCTAAAGCATGGGAACTCATTTGTTTGCACTCTCAGAAAAGCTTCAGAGTAAGAATTTCTCAACGGACACAACTAACCATCTCTAGCTCACTTGGATGCTGATGGAGATTAGGTCCTTTTCATTCAAGTATGAAAGGCTGATCTGAAAGCCTGTCCCTGAAAACAAAAAGTCTTGTGACACCTCAAAGACTAGCACATTCATTTGGCATAATCTTCTGTGAGCCACCACCCACTCCATTAGACATGTGATGGCAGGACACAACCCTTAGTTTTATCAGTGCCTATTCATGACAAAGGGAGCTTTGAGTCTTGAAGGCTTATACTGCTAAAATCTTGTTGATCTTTAAGGTGCTACTGGACGTGAACCAGGCTATTCTACTGCAGACCAACATGGCTACCCTCTGAAACGACTAATTTTAGGGTGGGTAGATTTTTTTAAAAAGGTTTTCAACAATTTCAGGTATGAACTTTCACAGTGCGTGGTGACCCATCAAGCTGAATGAAGCTGCTGCTGTGCATGGTGGCTCATCAAGAGCTCAGGGGAAAACCCCACACAGTGGGATAAGTGATGCACATGTGGAAATGTAATCTGATTTTACTGCTTGTAGAAGACCAACTGCTGTATATAGCCAGTTCTGTCAGCAGATATTCAGTAAGGATATTCATTAACACAGCCATTTCAATAGTCCCAAGTAAATATCATACTCAAAATGTGACATGCAAGTCCATTTTTAGAAAAAACAAAAGAAAGAAAAACCTAGCAGCGTATTCTCTGCTGTATGTTTCATGGAAGTGGGAAAGCACAAGCAGAAATCCTCCAAAGAGCAATGATTTCTAGTAGCAACCCTACACCTTGACCATGGACTCTAATGGACTGTACATGGACTGGCACTAATGCCAGACCAGCTTTTGGGGCACTTGACCCTCTCAGCAGGGCCGGATCCAGAGGGGGGCAGAGGGGGGTGAGGCACAGTCTGAAGTCCTTGCAGTTCCTATGGGCAAGGTGACCGCAGTGTAACAGTCCCATTCTATCTTATGTGCCCATAGAATAGAATGGACTCCATACCCATAAGGAGGCATCATTTTTTAATTTTGCCCCTCCTCAAAAAACATGTAGATCAGGTCCTGCCTCTCAGACTATCATGGTACTGAGCCAAGCCTGGCATAAGGCACCCATCACTGGGATAGTTATACTGTGGTCACCTCACCCATAGGAACTGCAAGGACTTCAGACTGTGCCTCACCCCTCAGCTGTCCAGTCTCCTGGTTGCAGACAACTGCAGTCATGTCTTCACAGAGACAAGACCAGTGTCAGACCTGGGGAAGTCACATTCCTGGAGATTTCAAAACGATACACTATTTTCCTGCAGCCACCATGAAGAGCCTGCATCTTCACCACATACTGCATTCCAGCCTGACTGTACCCTGGGAAATCTAGACCTGGCATTGTAAGCTGTGGAATCTTGGCTCCGGCTGAGTCAACTGAAGTTGAATCCAACAAAGATGGAGGTTCTCTATCGTAGTGGCCCAGGAAGGGAGATCCCATTGCCAGCTTTTGACAGAGTGCCACTATTATTGGCACCGAAGGTCAAAAGCCTAGGAGCGCTCCTGGAGTTCTCTTTAACTATGGAGGCCCAGGTACCAGCCACTGCTAAATCAGCCTTCTTTCACCTGCAGCAGGTATGGCAGTTGACCACTTTCCTGGAACTCAGCAACTTAGCGATGGTGATCCATGCTACGGTCATCTCAAGAGTGGACTACTGTAATGCCCTCTACACGGGGCTGCCCTTCTGACTCGGAAATTGCAGCTGGTGTAGAATGCTGCAGCACAGTTGTTAATGGGGCTCCCTTGACAGGAGCACATTCAACCGGTGCTAAAATAGCTGCACTGGCTGCTTATTGTATTCTGATCTGCTTCAAGGTGCTGGTATTGACCTATAAAGCTCTATGTGGACTGCCTATCTAAGGGACTGCCTTTCCCCACATGTTCCCCAGAGAGCAGTGTGCTCTCTCTCTCTCTCTTCTTTTTTACTGGGAAGTCAGAAGTCCAATAGCCTTTGCTCTGCAGAATGGGTTGGTTGCCTATCTGGATCCAAAGCCTGAGGAACTGTCATTTGGATTAGTTGACATTGATGAACAGGCCATGCTTGACTAATTTGATTAACTGACTAATTAGGGATGGACACAAACTGCATTTTTGCAGTTCATGGTTTATGGCTGAACTTTGAACTGAACCACAAACCAATACGCTGCTTCATGAACCAAACTGGTTTGTATTGGTTCATGAGCCATTTAAAGTTTAAACACTTGCTTCCAGCTAAAAGCCGCAGGGAGCAGAAAGCAGGCATTTCCAAATAACTGAATGGTGGACACTGCCACAGCTCTTTGGTTTAAATGGCTCCAAGCCAATTAAATCCTGCTTTCTGCTCCCCGTGGCTTTTAATGGCTTGAAGCTATTTAAACTAAAGAGCTGAGCTGTTTTTCATGAAAAGCAGAAAGCAGGGGTAAATCCTTGCATCTTGTGCTTTTCAAACTACCATAAACTGTGTCAAAATTTGTGGAAGTTTGTGGCAGTTTTTCAGTTCATGAACAGCACTTAGTGAACCATGAACTAACCCACATTTATGATGAACTTTAGTTTGTCAGCCCATTCATGCCCATCCTTACTCTTGATTAATTGCTTTTGAATTGGACATTCATAGTTAGAACTGCTTCTATGCTACAGGCCTCAAGTTACACATCAGCATGCTTGGATGAAGAAGTGATGGTTGCAGGCAACTCCAAATTTGCATCACGCCTTTTGAAGAGTGACTAGGTAGAAACAGATATTCCATTGAACATACGAATTTCATGCACCAAGATAGCAACTCAGTTTTGATAATAATGTGGCTGACGCATATACAAATGAGGAAACTACATTTCTGAAAAGAAAAGTGCAAGCAAAGAGATGGCATGGCTCATTTCTATCATCCAGTTGCCCTTTGCACCTTCCCTTTCTACTCCTCCAGATGCTGCCTTGTATATGGAAGTTTCCTACTATAAACACCCTTTCCTCTGATAGCCTTGTGCAAACTGAGAGTTGCATTCACAGGACAGCTGCTCATGTAATGAAATACAGCAAGGTTCAGCCAGATTAGGTCCATATTGGGTTTTGTGTGTGTGTGTATACACAGGCTCACACATATATGAAAATAGAGGGGAGAAAGGCCAATATTTTCCTCTTCTTGGAATATTTTCAAACATTTTCTTGCTATAATGCTGAAAAATTTGCTTATCAGGGATCTGCAGATTTTCAGTTCTTGACTGTTAAATATTAGCCAAGTCTTTCCCCCTAGTTTGCAGTGTTTTACATTGCAGAACTAATACATAAAGACAAACTATTTCCCACTGACCTTCATTATTCCTTATTAGCAGGCTCAGCATCAATTTAGAACATTTGGAGCTATTTAAATATCTTCTAGTTGGCATCCTTAAACCTCCGTACACAATGTATTTATTAATGGGAAAAAATGGCAGACATAAAATATGTAGTGAATCCTCATATGTTAAACAGCTGCTGTTAAGTATGAATAGAATATATATTGCATATAAAATCTTCAAAAAGAACTTATTGGACTGGTTCAGCCTTATGTTTGCCTGAATCACAGTTTGTTTTCAATAATTATGCAAACATTGTATTGAGAAATTAGCTAAGCTTTATATTTCAGCAAATTAGTTTCAGCAGACAATTTATTAGATTAATTTAGCATTGGCATTGACATTGGATTTAGTCCCTCCCATGCCTTTGGATGGAGTAGATTTTACTGCTGAGTTTTAATTGACTCTGTGTTACTGAGGATGTTGCCCTCCATTCAGAAGTTTTATGTGCTAATAGATCCCATGTGTTTTGCTAATACAAATATTTGCTAATGAAACGTTTTCCACTTTCTCCATTGTTGATCATTAGAAGCTTCTTAAAAATCACATGAAGACATTATAGATGCTATGTGAAGATAATCAGTCCCTCGATCTTCCATGTATGCACCATGCTTCATCATAACATCTCCAGTCCAACAAATACATGAACCCAACAAATACATGAAGCCCGAACCGTCTCCGGGCCACGGGACGGAGACGGTCTTGGTCGCCTTGGCAGATGACCTCCAACGGCAACTGGATCGAGGCGGTGTAGCAGTGCTGATGTTATTAGATCTGTCGGCTGCATTTGATACGGTCGACCATCGGCTACTGATCCACCGCCTCGCCGACATTGGGGTTAAGGGGTCTGCTTTACAATGGCTCTCCTCTTTCCTCATGGGTCGGGGACAAAAGGTGGCGATCGGGGGTGAACGATCCCAGAGGCGCACACTAGATTGTGGGGTGCCTCAGGGAGCAGTCCTCTCCCCGATGTTATTTAACATCTATATGCGCCCCCTTGCCCAGATTGCCAGGAGGTTTGGGCTGGGCTGCCACCAATATGCGGATGACACCCAGCTCTATCTGCTAATGGACGGCCGGCCCGCCTCCCCCCCGGAAGACCTGGATCGGGCGTTACAGGCTATCGCAACGTGGCTTAGACTGAGTGGGCTGAAACTGAATCCGGCAAAGACAGAGGTTCTCTGTGTGGGTCGCGGCGCTCCAGGGAGGGAAATATCCCTCCCGACCTTTGATGGTGTGCAGCTAAAGGCGGCGCAGCAGGTGAAGAGTCTGGGTGTTCTACTGGAGCCTTCATTATCAATGGAGGCCCAGATAACAGCCACTGCCAAGTCAGCTTTCTTCCATCTGAGGCGGGCAAAGCAGTTGGCCCCTTTCCTGGAGCGTCGGGACCTAGCAACGGTGATCCATGCGACGGTCACCTCACGATTGGACTACTGTAACGCCCTCTACATGGGGCTGCCTCTGTGCCGGACCCGGAAGTTACAGCTAGTGCAGAACGCGGCGGCCAGGCTGTTACTTGGTCTCCCAAGATGGGAACATGTACGGCCGGGGCTACGCGAACTGCACTGGTTACCGATTGTATACCGGGTCCAGTACAAAGTGCTGGTTATCACCTTTAAAGCCCTATATGGCCGAGGACCAGCCTACCTGAAGGACCGTCTCTCCCCGTATGAACCCCAGAGAGCACTGAGGTCAGTAGGAAAGAACAGACTGACTACCCCTGGGCCAAGACAAATTAAACTACAGAATACTCGCTCTCGGGCCTTTTCGGCCGCAGCCCCACATCTCTGGAACCAACTCCCAGAGGAGGTGCGGGCTCTGCGGAACCTTGATCAGTTCCGCAGGGCCTGCAAGACCACCCTTTTTAAATTAGCTTATGAATAACTGAAAATCCGCCATCAGCATCAACTAGAAGAGTGTCAAGGATAGCGTCATAAAATGTTTTAGTTAATTGTTTTAATTCAGGCTTTTAAGGTTAGTTTAATGTTAATTTAATGTTTCTAGTGTAACTGTTTTATTGTTGGTGCACCATTGGTCACCGTATTGTTAGCCGCCCTGAGCCTGCTTTGGCGGGGGAGGGCGGGGTACAAATAAAATTTATTATTATTATTATTATTATTTAACCGGATTTAGTGGTACAGGGTATGGCTGTGATGAATTTTTTACCTCAAAAATAAGCACAGTATTATTGCACAGTATGTTGTTTTAATACCACTGTTCTGGAGACTCATCCATGGATCAGTTTTTTAGCCTTCAAGTCAGCTCTGAAAGGACACTCCCAAGGACCCTATTTAACAGGTGAGGTTTTTTAGTCGAGTAAAATGAAAAAGATTTCCCTTGCCCCATTTTGAACCAAAGAGGAGATGAGGGCTGGTGACGGCACTGTTCATGCTGAAAGCAGGAAGGATGGTAATCTTTGAACCATGTCATCATAGTGCACGCACCTGCAGTTCCTCAAATCTTAGTTTGCTTCAATCACTGTTGGTTTCATCACCTTTGCTCTGGGCAAGCCTATCTGCAGTTGGGCATTATATGAGGGCATCACCTGGGCACAAGCCATGATTAAGCTAGGGCTAAGACAGAATGCCTGCATTTATACATCAGGCAAAATAATTAACAAACCAGCTTCAGACTATGGTCGTTTTCGCACTCACCTTAATCAGCAGCGACGACCCTCTTCACCGCGCAGGATCTGCGCGGATTTCGCACTAATTGCCGCGGAGCACCCAGAAGAGCCGGAAAGTCCCGGCGCTTTTGCGGCGCAAACGGAAACTGGTTTTTGGCGGTTTCCGTTTGTGCGGCAAAAGCGCCGGGACTTTCTGGCTCTTCTGGGTGTTCTGCGGCAATTAGTGCGAAATCCGCGCAGATCCTGCGCGGTGAAGAGGGTCGTCGCTGCTGATTAACGTGAATGCGAAAACGACCTATGAGTTCAGATCCTGGTTTGAGGAACTCTAACCTCCCATATCTAGTGGAGTAAACAGAGAGTAATTTTCAGGGTGTTTGTTAGAATAACAGGTTGAACTGCCCATGCTCTCTAGTCTGTTTTCTTCCATGTTGCCTCCTTCTTGATTACCTTTTAAGCTTACATAATTATATTTCACCCTGCACTTCCATAAGCCCTTGACTCTGCTGTCTGGCTGTTGTTTTTATCCATACCTCTTACATAAAGCAGCTAATATAGTCAACAGATTATAATGGTTGTAAAATTGATTAATCTACCTTTAGCTAAAATAGTTTCTATTCTATATTAATGGCAGTAAACTGTTTGTTTAAAATGGCTTTTTTGTAGTAAGAACTCATCTGCATATTAGGCCAAACACCCCTGATGTAGCCAATCCTCCAAGAGCTTACAGAACTCTTAGTACAGGGCCTACTGTAAGTTCCAGGAGGATTGGCTACATCAAGGGTGTGTGGCCAAATATGCCAAGGAAATCCTGCTACAAAAAAAGCCCTTTTCTGGTCGAGAGAAAGAGATTGGGTTTCTTGATGCTCTTAATGACGGTGCTATGAAGCAGATGGTCTCAGAACCTACCAGGGGTGGGGCAATCCTGGATTTGGTCCTAAGTAATGCCCAAGACTTGGTGAGAGATGTAAAAGTGATTGTGCCACTTGGGAGCAGTGACCATAATGTTATTGATTTCGCCGTTTGTATAAATAGGGAGTTGCCCAAAAAGACTGCCACAACCACGTTTAACTTTAAAAGGGGTAAATTAACTGAGATGAGGAGGCATGTGAGGAGGAAACTGAAAGGAAAGGTAAATACGGTCAAAACCCTTGGGGAAGCTGGAAGACTATTTAAAACTATAATCCTAGAAGCTCAGATAAAATACATACCACAAGTTAGGAAAGGCACAAACAGGCATAAGAAAAGGCCTGCATGGTTAACAAACAAAGTAATGGAAGTTGTAAAAGGTAAGAAGGACTCCTTTAAGTGGTGGAAAACCAGTCCAAGTGAGATTAGTAAAAGGGAACACAGGCTGTGGCAAATCAAATGCAAGACTGTGATCAGGCAGGCAAAAAGGGACTATGAGGAGCATATTGCAAAAAACATAAAGACCAATAATAAAAATTTATTCAAATATATTAGAAGCAGGAAACCAGCCAGGGAGGCAGTGGGGCCCTTGGATGACCATGGGGTAAAAGGATTACTGAAGGAGGATAGGGAAATGGCTGAGAAGCTGAATGAATTTTTTGCCTCCGTCTTCACTGTGGGAGATGAGAATTTTTTGCCCGCCCCAGAACCACTGATTTTGGAAGGGGTGTTGAAAGACCTGAGTCAGATTGAGGTGACAAAAAAGGAGGTCCTACAACTGATGGACGAATTAAAAACTAATAAGTCACCGGGTCTGGATGGCATTTATCCAAGAGTTCTGAAGGAACTCAAAGTTGAACTTGTGGATCTTCTAACAAAAATCTGTAATCTTTCATTGAAATCTGCCTCCGTTCCTGAGGACTGGAGGTAGCAAATGTCACACCCATCTTTAAAAAGGGCTCCAGAGGAGATCCGGGAAATTACAGGCCAGTCAGTCTGACTTCAATACCAGGAAAGTTGGTAGAAAGCATTATCAAGGACAGAATGAGTAGGCACATTGATGAACACGGGTTATTGAGGAAGACTCTGCATGGGTTCTGTAAGGGAAGATCTTGCCTCACTAACCTGTTACATTTCTTTGAGGGGGTGAACAAACATGTGGACAAAGGAGACCCGATAGATGTTGTTTACCTTGACTTCCAGAAAGCTTTTGATAAAGTTCCTCATCAAAGGTTCCTTAGAAAGCTTGAGAGTCATGGAGTAAAAGGACAGGTCCTCTTGTGGATCAAAAACTGGCTGAGTAATAGGAAGCAGAGAGTGGGTATAAATGGGCAGTCTTCGCAGTGGAGGACGGTAAGCAGTGGGGTGCCGCAGGGCTCGGTACTGGGTCCCATGCTCTTTAACTTGTTCATAAATGATTTAGAGTTGGGAGTGAGCAGTGAAGTGGCCAAGTTTGCGGATGACACTAAATTGTTCAGGGTGGTGAGAACCAGAGAGGATTGTGAGGAACTCCAAAGGGATCTGTTGAGGCTGGGTGAGTGGGTGTCAACGTGGCAGATGCGGTTCAATGTGGCCAAGTGCAAAGTAATGCTTATTGGGGCCAAGAATCCCAGCTACAAATACAAGTTGATGGGGTGTGAACTGACAGAGACTGACCAAGAGAGAGATCTTGGGGTCGTGGTAGATAACTCACTGAAAATGTACAAGACAGTGTGCGTTTGTAATAAAAAAGGCCAACGCCATGCTGGGAATTATTAGGAAGGGAATTGAAAACAAATCAGCCAGTATCATAATTGATGGTGCGGTTTCATTTGGAGTACTGTGTGCAGTTCTGGTCGCCGCACCTCAAAAAGGATATTATAGCATTGGAGAAAGTCCAGAGAAGGGCAACTAGAATGATTAAAGGGCTGGAGCACTTTCCCTATGAAGAAAGGTTGAAACGCTTGGGACTCTTTAGCTTGGAGAAATGTCGACTGCGGGGTGACATGATAGAGGTTTACAAGATAATGCATGGGATGGAGAAAGTAGAGAAAGAAGTACTTTTCTCCCTTTCTCACAATACAAGAACTCATGGGCATTCGATGAAATTGCTGAGCAGACAGGTTAAAACGGATAAAAGGAAGTACTTCTTCACCCAAAGGGTGATTAACATGTGGAATTCACTGTCAAAGGAGGTGGTGGCGGCCACAAGCATAGCCAGGTTCAAGAGGGGTTTAGATAAAAATATGGAGCAGAGGTCCATCAGTGGCTATTAGCCACAGTGTGTGTTTATATATATATATATATATAATTTTTTTGCCACTGTGTGACACAGAGTGTTGGACTGGATGGGCCATTGGCCTGATCTAACATGGCTTCTCTTATATTCCTATGTTCTATATGAGATACCATAATTAAATGAATAAATAGCTTCAAAGGGGGATTAGATAGAGCTATGGAGAATAGGTTTATCAATGACTACTGGCCATGGTGACTGAGGGGGAACCACCACATTCAGAGGCAGTGAACCTGAAAATACCAGTGCCAGGAGGCAACACCAGGAAGTTCTGGCCTCCATGATGTGTTGTTGGACCTCCATAGGAACTGGTAAACCACTCTGTGAGACAGGATGCTGAACTATATGGACCACTGGTCTGATCCAGCAGGGCTCTTCTTATGTTCTTAAAGTCATTTTTGTGGTGCAGCTGGTCACATTCTGTGCAGTGGAAAAACTGTGAAGTGACAGGGTTTGTAAAATCAAGTGAGTGGAGTGTGATAAGAAGTGAGGTTGTTTCTTTAACATGAACAGATGAAAAAATGATATAAATATTTCGATTGTGGGCATGGGTTGGATGATGGGATTTTCCTTCTCCCCCACTCCAGTGCAGTTCAGTTGACCAAAGCTGTCCCACCCTCATGATAGTCTGTTAGCCCTCAAGTGGAAAAATATAGGCTGCCCATCTTATTTCCTTTGAGGGCTTATAACAGCATGTGTGAAGGAATCAGTTTTGATTGTCACATTCCTGACCTGAATTGGAGCTCCTCATGGTTTTTATTAACATTTTTAAGCAGTGGGCTAATGGCTCTCCCAGCTTCTAATTTGTTTTGATCCCAAGGGTTTTGAAGTGCTAAACATTCCTTTATTTTTAACCAGTTGAGTTTATGTAAGAAGAATTTTATGTATGTTTAACACTATTTTGTTGCTTGTCCACTGAGAATGGATGGGATACAAATTGTGTCAAGAATAGGTGGTACCAGCAGCAGTCCCCCATTGCCTTCTCAAAGATGAGTCCTTCATTAAAGTACAGTGCACCACCCTTTTTTGGAGTCTACTGTATTAGTGTTTAGCACTTATAAGAAGTTACTGTTGGGTTCAGGCAGGGCTTTTTGTAGCAGGAGCTCCTCTGCATATTAGGCCATGCCCCCTGATCTAGCCAATCCTCCTGGAGCTTACAGTAGGCCCTATACTAAGAGCCCTCTAAGCTTTTGGAGGATTGGCTACATCAGGGAGCATGGCCTAATATGCAAATGAGCTACTGCCACAAAAAGAGCCCTGGGTTCAGGTGTTTATTAAAGGCATGATGCTGATTTACTACCCAGGTCTGTTGAATTCCTTTAGGAACTCCACTTTGACCCCTTTGACCATAAATTCTGTATTATAAAATTAGCAGACTTTTAGGCCCTTTGTTACTAAGCAACCTGAAAGAAATCATGACCTGAGAAGACCTGCTTTTAAAAGGAGGAAAATATCAGTTGTATATTAAGTGCAAGGTAAAATGTAGGAAATAAACTATCAAGTTTCTGAGGAATGTGGGCAAGATGAAGAAAGTGCTTCATCTAAAAATAATTTATTTCCAATTATGTAATATTTCTTTCTCCTACTAAGTTTAGTGATTTGAACCATTCCAAGTGATTGTATTTCACATATTCTAGGATTTGACAATCTATGAATAAAATATATGATATTCATATATATTGGGGGGTTTTTTACAATGTATTGTTTTGGCAGTAGATTATATTTTCATTTGCAAAGTTAAAAAAAAAGGGATGCCAGATTTTGGTTTAGAGTTCCCCCCCCCAAAAAAATGTTTATAACTGTAGCCACTGCTGAAATTGGACTGGTTTACATAATTTATTTATTTAGTTTATTTAACCAATTTATACCCCACTTTTCTCCCCAGTGGGGACCCAGAGTGGCTTACGTCATTCTCCTCTCCTTCATTTTATTTTTACAACAACCCTTTGAGGTGGGTTAGTTTGAGAGTGTATGACTGGCCCAAGGTCACCAGCAAGCTACCATAGAATGAATGGGCATTCGAATCTGAATCTCCAAGGTTGTAGTCCAACACTCTTAACCACTACATCACACTGCTCTTGAAGTAAAGGCTATAATAATCAAAATAGTTACGTTCAGCCTCCCAACATCTGTTGGCCATCCCCGGCCCAAGAGACGCCCGCCTTGCCTCAAGTAGGGCCAGGGCTTTTTCAGTCCTGGCCCCGACATGGTGGAATCAGCTCCCTACAGAGATCCAGGCCCTACCTGGCTTATTAGCCTTCTGTAGGGCCTGTAAAATGTAGCTGTTCCACCAGGCTTTTAGTTGAGGCTGCGGGCATCTATTCTTGATCTGGTTGGCCTCCCCTATCGGCATTATCATCTGCCATCTCTATGAAATATCATAATATGAGACTGGGCAATATCTGACGATATGATAAACGTCTCTGAGTGCTGTTGAGTTGTCTGTTCTTAAAATGTTTTTATTGTATTTTATTGTTTTATCATATGTCGTACTCCGCCCTGAGCCCTACAGGGAATGGGTGGAATAAAAATATAGTAAAATAAATTAAATTAACTAAATAAAGACGATATAAACATATCTGTGACTTGAATAAAAAAATGATTATGACATTTATTCATTTTTTTTAAATGTAAAACTAATATAGTGTGGTGCTTAGAGAGCTGGAATAGGACCTGGAAGACCCAGGTCTAAAAGCTCACATGGTTGTTGTGAGAAGTGTTAACACTGGGAGGAAGTTTTGCGCAGGAATGCACAGGAACACAGTTCTGGCTGGCTTGGCATCAGGGGGTATGTCCTAATATGCAAATGAGTTCCTGCTGGGCTTTTTCTAAAAAAGACCCTGTGTGAAACAATGGTGACATCAGGGTGTGTGTCCTAATATGCAAATGAGTTCCTGCTGGGCTTTTTCTAAAAAAAAAAAGCCCTGGTTAACATAGTTGGGGAAATGAATGATTCCCACGTGTGCAGATTTGCACTCAGTTTACTGAACTGCAACAAAGGAATTGCAAGAAGCATTATCTAACTATTAGGGATGAGCATGAACCAGCTAATGAAGTAAAGTTTGTCATGAATTTTGACTGGTTCATGGCTGGATCTGACATAAAAGAAGAGGAGGAGGAGATTGGATTTATACCCCATCCTTTACTTAGCACCTTACAGTCTCCTTCCCTTCCTCTCTCCACAACAGACACACCCTCTGAGGTAGGTGGGACTGAGAGAGTTTTGAGAGAACTGCTCTTGAGAGAACAGCTTTGACTGCATGTGGGGGAATGGGGAATCGAACCCAGTTCTCCAGATTAGAGTTATCTGCTCTTAATACGACACAAAGCTGGCTCTCACTTTATACATTTTTTGAGCCAGGCCATGTGTGCCATAAAATGCAATGCCAGATATCAGAGATACAAACTTTATAAAGGACAGCAGTTCTTAAATTCCAAATTGGTGTGTCTGTGCAGGGCATATGATCACCTTCACTTGGAGCATCAAATTTACCCCTTTACTTGCATTACAGTCAGGATTTATGACAACCAGGGAAAGAAGTATATATTTTTTTCAGCATTGCTTCCTAGTTAGTGTCACTGTTTTTTCACCTGTGCTCCATTCCAGTTTGAACCAATTCTGAAGAACTCTGCTGGTTTCTCTTCTCTGCCAGGGCATTGCCAGAGCACCCTATGTGGAGTTTCAAGCCATAACTAAATGAAGTTGCCATTTGTTGCAAGGTCTTTCCCCATGTAATTTCAGACTCCATGCACCACTGACTTTGTAAGAGGATGAATAGGTTTATTCATTGTGCCTGCCCTGCTGGGAGATGCATAGAGCTATGTGAAAGAGGTACAGAAAGTCTGTTGCCCAGCATCTTTAAAATATTAATCTAGAGAAAACTAAGGGGTTCAGAGCCAGCACAATGTGGCATTGGTAGAGATGAGACCTGGTTTCAGATAATTGCTGGGCCATGAAATGTGCTTGAAGACTTTGGGCCAGTTGCTATCTCTGAGTGCAACCTATCTGACACAGTGGTTACAAAGGAAAAAACAATGAAATGACTTTGTTTGCCATCTTGAGCTTCTTCAAGGAATGGGATACAAATGTAATAAATGCTAAACTCTCTTGAAATGCAATGCCATGCTAAGTGTCATCCAAGAGGTGAATTTACTTAGTCGAAAGATCAACCTGGATCTCTTCCATGCTGCATAGTCTGTGTGAATCACTGATGGTTTCTAACAAACTCAAGAGGGGAAAATGTTTCCAATCTCTTTGAAGTACTTATTATTTTCTGTTGGTCTCATCAAATTATTTTTATAATATACTTTTATTTGAAGAACAAAATAATATAAAAGGGGTATAGAAGGAAAGAAAAAGGTTATATAGGGATTCTGCAACTATTTATATTTATCAAAGGTTATTATGTTTACAGGATATATTAAACAAGGAAGTAAAGAAATACATCTCCCCCACATCCCCTTCATTGGAATTTTTAAGACATTTTCTACAATACGTATTCTGTATCACACATTTAATCAGTACTACATACTAAATATAACTTTTAGCATACCATACCAAAATTTGAAGGAAAATCTATTATCTATATTGCAATAAAAATAAGAACTATTTTGTTCAAAATCCACATCCTTGTACATTTGTATTCAAACTTGTTCTCCTTTTTTCTACCTTACACCATATTTATAGGCCTTACAGACCATGTTTATACTGTTTCTCATTCTAAGTTTGTCTCCTGGTTGCATAATAGATGCTCCATCTCTCCTCAAATTTTGAGATGAATATGTTTCTCAAATAAGTTGTCAATTTTGCCATTACTGCATAATTAGCAAGTTTGTTTCCCCATTTTTCTAAGCTTGGACAGACATCTGATTTTCATTTTGCTGTATGAATAATTCTAGCCACTGTCACCATATATTTAAATATCTCTTCCAAAACGCTTGGTAATTTATCTGGAAGGAAAACTTTCTCCAGTAGAACACGGCACTTGAGCCCGAAAGATTCTACAAACCCTAATGCTTGGTAATTTGTTGAGCAATATTCCTAGCAACATATTCTTAGCTTCCATAGGAAATTTGAATTTTAATATATTCTGCATTTTCCCACGTATTTCTAGTCTATCTTTTTGCTTTTTTACAAGTCCACCATATATGGTAAAAAGTTCCATCTATGTCTTGACATTTCTAACATTTTCCTTTGTAATTTTTATCTACTTTTTCAATATCCTTCAGAGTAATATGCCATCTGAAAAACATTTTATACCAATTTTCTCTTAGCACCTGACTGGCTGTGAACTTAAGTTCCTTTTCTTATAATCATTCCCATTGATGCATCTCTCTCTAAAATTCGCATC
Source organism: Heteronotia binoei (assembly GCF_032191835.1). Taxonomy (NCBI): domain Eukaryota; kingdom Metazoa; phylum Chordata; class Lepidosauria; order Squamata; family Gekkonidae; genus Heteronotia; species Heteronotia binoei. The sequence goes on from NC_083223.1 coordinate 211,332,484, forward strand.
CATTTAATCATATATTTTTTCACTTGTTCTTTTTCTGTTTCTAGTTGAAATAACAACTTACATATCTAATGTAATAAATAATCTTTTTGTTTTAAAAGCATTTGTTCAAATTCAGTGCTCCACCTTCTGTGTTAATAATTTTATTTAGTATACCAATTGAAACTGATTGGTAATATAGTTTATTTATTTATTTCAATTTGTCTCCCGCCCTCCCCACCGAGGCAGGCTCAGTGACCATTGATTATTAATTACTTCATCTTTAATGTCTTGCCAGGATTTAAGTTTCCCCTGGATTTTTACCATGTTGCCATATGTTAAGAAATCACTTTTGTTTCTCATATTCTTATAGTGATAAACTTCTATTAGAGATGTAAGTAGAGAGTTTGAAGGACTCAGTACATTCTAACATATAACCTTATTCTCAAAAGTCCATCTTTAATTAAATTATGCTTTTCTTGTACTATAATAGCTCTAGTTGATTTTTAAAAAATGATAGATAATCGTGTAAACTCTCTTCTAGGTATGCTGATTCAAGTTTTATTATTCTTTGTTCTGGATTTTTGATCCAGTCTATGATGCAGACCAGACCTGCCACATGGTAATAACTGCTAATCTGCCTATCTTTTTCTCAACTTGTAATATTTTATCACATTATTGAGCACTGCTGATTTCTCCCAGACCATTACTTGTTTGTGTGAAGGTTTTTTTTCCTTTTCCTGCAGCACTGAAATGACTTTCCCTACCCTACTCTGTTGGGGGGGGGGTTAGGAGGAGGGGGTTGTATTTTCTGCACTGTGTGTGTGCCTGTGCCTGGAAGTTACGGTGACTTCTGGTGACTCTTACTGGGGCATGGAGGACGTTCAGAGAAGTGGTGTGATACAGCCTGCCTCTGTCTCCCGACTATAGCATTCTCTGGAAGTCTCCCATCTAAGTACTTGTATTATTATTATTTGTTTATTTATATTCTGCCTATTCTTCATTTGGGGGCGCAGAGCGGAATACATCAAAACAGAAATAAAATCACAATAAAAATGTCATAATAAAACCAATTTCAACATTCAGTAAAGTGCAGTAAAGTACTTGCCAGGGCCTGCCCTGCTTAGCTTCTGAGATCTCATGAGATCGGCTTGCCTGGGCTATCCAAGTCAGGACTACCTACCCTACTCTAGAAAGTTATGAAAGACAGGTGCTGTAAACCCTTTTTTTGTTATTAACATTTTAAAATTTTATTAAAAATTTATATCCCCCCTTTCTGCCTTTAGAAGGGCCACCAAAGTAATGTAATTTCTTGTGTGTACTGGAGGTGATGTCATCATACTAGAATGTTGTGGTGAGGTGACACACTAGTATCTAGGCAAAAGCTTTATGGTAAAAATGGCTTCTACTGTAGAGTTTTTGCTCAAATATCAGAGGGCGTTTTCGCACTGACCTTACTCGGGAGCGACGTCCCTCTTCACCACGCAGCATCTGCGCAGATTTCGCACTAATTGCTCCGCAGAACCCGGAAGAGCCGCAAAGTCCCACGGCTTTTGCGTCGCAAATGTAAACTGGCCAGTTTACATTTGCGACGCAGAAGCCGCGGGACTTTGCGGCTCTTCCGGGTTCTGCGGAGCAATTAGTGCAAAATCTGCGCAGACGCTGCGCGGTGAAGAGGGATGTCGCTCCCGAGTAAGGTCAGTGCGAAAACGCTCAGAGTGTCACTGGGATGTTGCTGATGTGATGACATCACTTCCAGCATACAACAGAAGTAATGTTGCCACACTGTCAACAAAGTAGACTGGCCTCCCTCCTGCTCCCAGTTAAATAATCAGTTAAATAATATCATCTGATAATTCCTTGTAAAGCAAACTGATATCAAAGGGACAGTTAGAGGGACCAGTGTAAAAGATGGCATCCCTAAGAACAACCATTAGATATTATAGGGCAGCGTTTCCCATTTACCGGGTCCCAACCTGGTACTGGGCCATGACCACCTCTATCCCAGGCCATGGAGAAAGCCAAGCTGCCCACATCCTCCCTCCATCCCGTTGCTGCATCCCTCTCCCCCTTGGCTTTTGCCCCACTCCTAGAACGGCCCTCCTCCTTCTATCCTTCTGCTTTGCTCTGGCAGGGCGCAGGCTGCTGGAGACATCAGGGCTGCTGCTGCTTCAATTGCTCAGCCTGGGTGTTGCTCCCCCCCCAGAGACCATTGGGGCTGGCCGCAGCTCTCTCAACAGCACCATCATTGGGTGCTGCGGAGCCTGGCCAGAGAGGTTGAGCTGGGAAGACATGGTGGGCGGGACCGCCCCCGCTGCTGCTCCTCATTGTTGCGTTGGGGCCCCACTGGGCTTGCTGCCAACAGCAAGGGATGGAGATGGTGTGTGCCCAGTGGGGCCCCAGTGCAGCAATGAGGAACAGCAGCGGGGGCAGTCCTGCCCACCACATCCTTCCGGCACAGCCTCCTTGGCCGGACTCCACAGCGCCTGATGACATCACCACTGGGAGAGTTGCGGCCAGCCCTGATGGTCTCTGCAATAGCGGGGGGGGGGGAGGAGTGACACCCAGGCTGAGGAACTGAAGCAGCAGCAGCACTGATGTCTCCAGCAGCCTGCGCCCTGCCAGAGCAAAGCAGAAGGATAGCAGGAGGAGGGCTGGTCCAGGGTGGGAAAAGGTCAAGGGGGAGGGGGATGCAGCATGGGGATGGAGGGAGGGCTGAGAGACAGGCAGAGGGGTGAATGGAGAAGGGAGAAGGCACATGGATGGAGGTGTGAGGCAATAAAGGGGAAAAGACACTGGCCAGAGGGAAGCTTTACTTCCCACTCCCCCCCTCTGTCAGTCAGTCCTTTCCCCACCTTCCTTCCTTCCTTCCTTCCTTCCTTCCTTCCTTCCTTCCTTCCTTCCTTCCTTCCTTCCTTCCTTCCTTCCTTCCTTCCTTCCTTCCTTCCTTCCTTCCTTCCTCCCCCCTCTCTTTCTGTCAGTCTTTTCCCATCTTCTCTCTCTCTCTGTCAGTCAGTCAGTCCCTTCCTTCCTTCTTTTCTGCGTGTGATCCTTGTGCTTTTTCTTGATGTTTTATTTTTAAGATTGCATTGCAAAATCCCACTATTCTCCTACCTTTCCTAAACAAAATATTGCAAGAGTTTTAAACATGTTTGTACTTTCCTGTCTCCACCCCCAAAGTCTCCTGGCTCCACCCCCAAATTTTAGTGGGCCATGAAGGAGAAGTGTAGATATAAATGGGCCCAGGGGAGGGAAGTTTGGGAAACCCTATTATAGGGTATCAGTCAAATAAGAGGGAATGTCTAAACCTATCTTGTATTTCCACCTAAAAACAGTTATCTTTAAGAACAGACCACACAGCTAACACAGAGATATGTAGCTACAAGTAAAAAGGTAAAGGTAGTCCCTTGTGCAAGCACCAGTCATTTTCGACTCTAGGATGATGTTGCTTTCACAACATTTTCACGGCAGACGTTTTATGGGGTGGTTTGCCATTGCCTTCCCCAGTCATCTACACTTCGCCCCCAGCAAGCTGGGTACTCATTTTACCGACCTTGGAAGGAGGGGTGGCTGAGTCAGCCTGAGCTGGCTACCTGAACCAGCTTCCGCTGGGATCGAACTCAGGTTGTGAGGAGAGGGCTCCGACTGCAGTGCTGCAGCTTTACGACTCTGCGCCACAGGGCTCTTTTGTAGCTACAAGTAGTGATTATGTAAACTCCCATGAAAGTGCATTGAATTTAGGCCAATGGTTCTGCTAATTTCTCTATTTAACTTTTCATCTGAATAAGATGGAAACTGAGGAATGCAAACTATTTCATCACACTCATTCTTTATGTTCAAAATGAAGTATTGTATAATATTAATAGAACCCATTAAATTCGTAACATCTTGAGATTAAACTAGGCCCACACACTGTCCCACTCGTTGCAAACCCCACCAAGATCACTGAGAATTTGGCAGTGCCTCTACAGTAAGTCTGGAAGCCTGTGTTTTGCACAATGGGAATAATATTAAGTGTAATTATTTCAAACTAGTAGCACACTTTAAATAATGAGCTTTTCATGTATTGTTAACTTCATTTTATCAATTAGCATGCTGGCTGTTCCTGTTGAAGACAATGTTTTCATTGGCTGCAAATGCTGGCAGGGCCTGAAGAGGTATTTCAGTAAATTGAGCATTAACAAAATTGGGAAAGATTAGATCAGAAATAGATTGGTGTGTGGCTAAATACAATTCAGTGATTCAGTTTTACAGTCCTATTAACTCACTCTGTTGATGATTTGGCATTAAGCCTTTATATTAAAATAAGTATTTTTAAGCTTCTTAAATTTATAAATGTTTAAAAGGAGGATAAAGAGGGAGTTCATATTTTATTTTATTTTAGACAGCCAGTTGAACATGCCCTGGATACCACAACAGCCCCCTTGTCCAGAGGAAAAACTCTCTCCAACTTTCACACAAAATAGTATTTTGCATAAATCCCTGGTTTTGTAGAAATCTCTCTAAACAGACAAAATCCCACTGAAAAGCTTTCAAGAGTACTTTATGCAATGCCATTTTAAGTCCTAATACCTGGATGTCAATAAATTGTAGACACTGATAGCTACTTCAAGAAGTTGGCCAAATCATTTGGTTTGTTTTTTTTTACAATGGATTCTTATGAAGTTTTGTTTTTTGTTTTTTAAAAAGAGAGGAGTAATGTGAATGGAATAAAATCCTCACCATAAATTGTACTGTTTCCCACAACATTGAGTTATGGGATGGCAGGAGAAGGTAATGGTGTCCTTTAATGGTTTGTTCTTTCTTATATGCTGCACTCTGTGATGGATGACCAATAGTTGGAATTTCAGTGTAGCTCAGCTCTAAAGCTATATTTCAATTGGCTTTGTAAGCAACTTTATTTGAAAGTACAAGTATTGTTCTGCACAGTTCTACCAACCCAACAATCTCTTTTTCTGAGCATGCCTACCTGGGCTTAGTTTGGTACACCAATACGGCTGCAGACCTCCGAGTGAGAGCTGAAGATCTTCTGGAATTGTAACTGATCTCCAGACTACAGAAGTAAGTTCCCCTGGAGAAAACTGCATTTTCAGAGGGTGGACTCTATAACATCCCTGCTGAGCTCCTTCTCCTGTTCAGATTCCACAAGCTTTGTCCTCATGTCTCCAGGAATGTCCCAGCTCAGAACTAGTCACCAATTTGGGCTCATTCAGAAGATCTGAACTTTGCAAGTCATAGCAGAGATCCAACAAACTGTTTTATGTAAACTCATAGGCTTAGGCTCACCTACTGTTCCCCCCCACTTTGTTCTTTTGATTAACAGGCATCTTTTCCCTAGCAGTTTGGCAGGGCCAGTTTGGTGTAGTGGTTAAGTGTGCAGACTCTTATCTGGGAGAATCGGGTTTGATTCCCCACTCCTCCACTTACAGCTGCTGGAATGGCCTTGGGTAGCCATAGCTCTCGCAGGAGTTGTCCTTGAAAGGGCAGTTGCTGTGAGAGCCCTCTCAGCCCCACCCACCTCACAGGGTGTCTGTTTTGGGGGGAGAAGATATAGGAGATTGTAAGCCCCTCTGAGTCTCTGATTCAGAGAAAAGGGCAGGGTATAAATATGCAGTCTGGACCAAGGTGGTTCGGCGGTACTGATATTATAAGATCTGTCAGCTGCATTTGATACAGTCGACTATCAGTTACTGACCCACCATTGCACTAATGCAGGGATTCAGGGGTTGGCCTTACAATGGCTCTCCTCTTTCCTTCATGGTCGGGGACAAAGGGTGGCGATTGGGGGACAATCACCCCAGAGATACCTGCTTAATTGTGGTGTGCCTCAGGGGTTGGTGCTCTCCCTGATGTTGTTTAACATCTACATGTGCCCCCTTGCTCAGATTGCCTGGAGGTATGGGCTGGGTTGCCACCAGCATGCTACCCAACTCTATCTACTGATGGACAGCCAGTCTGGCTGTGTCCTAGAAAATTTGGACCTGGCGCTGCAAGCCATGGCTGGATGGCTGGTCAGCTCCCTGTGGAGATTTGGGCCCTACCTGGCTTGCTAGCCTTTCATAGGGCCTGTAAAACAGAGCTGTTCCGCCAGGTTTTCAGGTGAATCGACGGGCACCTATCTATTAGATTGGTTGGCCTCCCCTACTGTACTACCTTACTGTGCTGATTTACTATACTGTTCTGCTACACCATCTTGCCATATTGTTCTCCTGGACCACTCTGTTGTACTGAATATTATAATTGGTTTTTAATTGTCATGCTGCTGTGATTTTATTGTGATTTTTTAATTTATGTTGTGCTCTGCTCTGTGCCCCTATGGGGGAATGGGCAGAATATAAATAAACTAATAATAATAATAAGGCTGACCCGACTGAAGCTGAATCCAGTGAAAACAGAGGTCCTTTGCCTGAGTCATGGCAGTCCAGGGAGGCAGATTCCCCTACTAACTTTTGATGGTGCGTCACTTACATCGGCGCCCAGGGTCAGAAGCTTGGGGGTGCTGCTGGAACCTTCTCTAACAATGGAGGCCCAGATAGCAGCCACTGCTAAATCCGCCTTCTTTCATCTTAGGCGGGTCAGATGGTTGGTCCCCTTCCTTGAGCGCAGCGACCTGACAGCTGTGATCCACGCTATGGTCACCTCGAGACTGGACTACTGTAATGCCCTTGTCTTGGATTCGGAAACTACAGCTGGTGCAGAATGCAGCAGTCAGGCTGTTATTGGGGCTCTCCATGCAGGAACACATACAGCCAGGACTGCGGGAGCTGCACTGGCTGCCAGTGGTGTACTGGATTCACTACAAAGTGCTGGTTATTACCTTTAAAGACCTATATGGATGAGGACCTGTCTACCTTAGGGACCATCTCTCCCCACATGTTTCCCAGGATGTACTTCATTCTGGAACTTAAAATCCCTGGGCCAAGGAAGGCAAGATTGAAGACCACCAGAGAAAGAGCCTTCTCAATCGCTGCCCCCTACTGGGAACCGCCTAAGGAGGTCAGAGTCTTGCGGGACCTTGCCCAGTTCCTCAAGGCCTGCAAAACAACACTTTTTTGGCTAGCCTTTAACTAAATTGCTGGCTAACCTCTAATTAAATTGCCAATATAGTAATACAAAAGAATACCAAAGAGCATGAAATGCCATCGAAAATTTGATACTAGCCCCAAACTGTTTGATTGTTTTATATCATACCAAACCTTTAATGGCAGTGGAATTCACTGCCACAGGAGGTGGTGGCGGCCACAAGCATGGCCACCTTCAAGAGGGGGTTAGATAAAAATATGGAGCAGAGGTCCATCAGTGGCTATTAGCCACAGTGTGTATGTGTGTGTGTGTATATATATATATATATATATATATTTGGCCGCTGTGTGACACAGAATGTTGGACTGGATGGGCCATTGGCCTGATCTAACATGGCTTCTCTTATGTTCTTATGTTCTTAACAGTTGCAAATAAAAATACATAGAATATAAAAATTTAAACATTGGAGATAAAATAAAAATGAAACCGAACTTACAGACGCATTCATACATGGTCAGATTTAAATTTAAGGATGCCAGCAGAATTTTTTGCTACAGCCTTGATAACCTCCCCCTCAGCATTCAATAAATAATAACAGAGTGGCAGAATAGACAAATCTGGGGAGAAAGAGAGCTTACAAAATAAATCTTTATGGATTATGATAAAAGGAACAATCAAGCAATATATGATTAGAATCAGTACTGGAGAGGACAGCAATAAAGCCTGGGCAAATGGCGGGCAAGGATCCAAGAGGATCACCTTAAATGGTAAGTTGGATTTCACCAAAGCAGCCAGGCCTGCTTTACTGCAACCTTTAGAATGAGTTCTTTAAGCAGGGAGATTAAAACCTTTAAAATCCGTCAGTCTAAAACTGTCTTCCGCCCATGTTTCCTGAAGGAAGACACAATCAAAGGATTTCAAAAAGTCCAAAACATCTGAGTAATTCACTTTACTCTTCCACCCAGCTATGTTCCAGGAGACAATGTGGATATTCCTTGCAGCTTCCCTAGCTGGTAGTCAATCGATAATGGATATCCTTTCTAGCACCCTGGCGTCATCAGTGAAAATACAGCCATTATGTTGGGGTGCCCTTGAGCCATTTAGAGAGGGTTCCATAGTCAGATCAATTAAGTCAGCCGATGGGGGACAGGGGGTTGCCTGCAGGATCCAGGTTGATTGAAGGAACTGATTTCACCGGCTCTAAAGACCTTTGCAGCTGCCGCTTAGTACATTGAAGTCTTACAAGGATCACCTGTTGTCCTTATGGCAGGAAGATCCCATGCTGGAGAAGTAAACTTTTAGTTAAATCTCATCTCTGTTAACTTCTTCATCTGAACTATCACAAAATTGACTTGATTACCATCAAATCTTTTAATGATCAGTCTCAAATGCAGAGGATTCTGCTTATCTTTCAATCCCCCAACATTCCTTCACTAATTTGAGGCGAAAGAATTACTTATCGTGGAAGGGGGTTTTCCCTGTGCGATTCTTTATTAACTCTCAAACTAATGCTCTGCTGCCTAACCTGTCCGCAAGGGACAGTACACGAAGTAATCCTCATCTTTTGAAGAAGGCATCATCTTCAGCGGCAAAATATAAGGCTTTGATGTGTTTTAAGGTATCCAGATCTCATCAGTCCCAATCAAACTAATGCTCTGCTGCCTAACCTGTCCGCAAGGGACAGTACACAAAGTAATCCTCATCTTTTGAAGAAGGCATCATCTTCAGCGGCAAAATATAAGGCTTTGATGTGTTTTAAGGTATCCAGATCTGGTCAGTCCCAATAAAAGGAAGTACTTCTTCACCCAAAGGGTGATTAACATGTGGAATTCACTGCCACAGGAGGTGGTGGTGGCCACAAGTATAGCCACCTTCAAGAGGGGTTTAGATAAAAATATGGTCCATCAGTGGCTATTCGCCACAGTGTGTGTGTATATATAAAATTTTTTGCCACTGTGTGACACAGAGTGTTGGACTGGATGGGCCGTTGGCCTGATCCAACATGGCTTCTCTTATGTTCTTAAATCCCGAGCTGGATAATGAGTCATCAGTGCAGCCCCTTAACATTTCAATAGAAGATGACCTTCTGCAGTCATTTGGGAATTGGCACTGTTCTGACAAATAAATAAATAAATAAAACAAATACCAAACAACTAATGTCTTAAAACTTACAGATAAAAGCCACAACATCTGCTAAAAATATCATGAAATGTCTTTAAAAGCCAAATTTGTCAAAGCCAACGCTGTAGCCGACTGCACTCCGCCATGTTGCTTTGCAGGAGTTGACTTAATTTCAACCTTCAGTTAGATTCACAGTTCAAATTAAAAGACTCTAAAAAGAAACCTCTCTTTGAGGGACAACGTAAAACTTCGTAAAACTTTATAAAACATCAGCTGTAGTTTGTTAGCAGCAGCAGCTTCTGAGTCAGAAAGCGAAAGCAGAAGCTTATTAACTGATTAAACAGCCAGAGCTTGGGAAAGACGAAACACCTGCACCAAAATTAAGAGTGAGGTGATAAGATAAAACTATTTAAAGACAATTCCTTCTATCAAGGCAAAATAAAAGTTAGAAGATTGAAAACAATTTAGCGTTTTTAGGAGCGAAGAAACAAGCGTCTGCCTTCCTCCGAGTCTGCGCCTATTATATCTTATTGTTTTATATTGTTTTAATTGTTGAATTGATGTTTTATTGTAATTTATTGTTTTCATTGTTGTGAGCTGCCCTGAGCCTGCTTCAGCAGGGAGGACGGGATATAAATCTATAAATCTAAATCTAATCTAATCAGTCTTCTTTATCAGAAAATACTTCTGGATTGGGCATAAAGTATGAGGAGAAGATATGGGATTTTGTTCAAGAACTCATCCAGAATGATTATTTAGTTGGTTGGCTCAGAATTACATGCTTATGAAGAAGAAGAAGAAGAAGAAGAAGAAGAAGAAGAAGAAGAAGAAGAAGATACTGGATTTTTATCCCACCATCCACTCCGAATTTCAGAGTCTCAGAGTGGCTCACAATCTCTTCCTCCCCCACAACAGACACCCTGTGAGGTGGGTGGGGCTGAGAGGGCTCTCACAGCAGCTGCCCTTTCAAGGACAAGCTCTGCCAGAGCTATGGCTGACTCAAGGCCATTCTAGCAGGTGTAAATGGAGGAGCGGGGAATCAAACCCGGTTCTCCCAGATAAGAAGTCTGCACACTTAACCACTACACCAAACTGGCTCCCTATTACCTTTGTACAGCACTAACATTATGTAGCGGAAAAACATAAATTAATTAATTGTTACGTATCAGTCCTGCCCTTGATAGGGACTCAATGGTGGGTGGATGGAGGTTTTCAGAGCTTGCTGCCATAATGATTACATACCACTGTCTGGGAAGAGCTCTTCTCTACCTCCACTTATACCCAACCAAGGACACCACTTAGAAGAGTAGGAGGAACAAGTCTCTCTGCCCAGATGCAGGTTACCTGCATAAGGCAAGAACATATGCTATATATTGTACAGGCATAGGCTCTGTTCACATATTCAGATCAATACATGGAGGTTAGGAGAAGACACAGCCAATGATATCATTCCCTTTCCTCATGTTGATTACCTTTCATTTTTAAATGCTTAAAAAGCATGTAGCATTTCTATCTCTGGCCAGCTTGCTGCTTTTACATTTTATTACACCCTAAATACACTCTATTCAGCAATAGGTTTGCCAGGTACCACTGTCGTTACCTAAGCAATAAAAGGAAACCTCCACCCTGATGTGTTTACATAGGTTTGCCAACTCCAAGTCAGGGGATTCCAATAGATTCCTGTCCTTCCTTTCCTTTTCTCTTCCTTGAGGTAATAGATAAATCTGGTTTTTAGATGCCATCTGGAGTGGCTATTATACCTGTTTTATTGTTTTTTAACTTGTTAAATGTGCTTACAATTGTATTTCTTTGAATGTTGTACACCTCCCTGAGCTAAGTATGAGGGAGGGTGGTTTAGAAATCAAACTTATGAGACTTCCGGTTTTGGTGACTTGGACCGGCTTGTCCAGAGCCGCTCCTTAATTGTGCAGTCGAGGGGTCTCTCCCTTCAGGAGACCCAACTCTGGGACCCAGGAAGGGTCTCGGAAGGTGGACAGCTCAAGCTGAGGGTCGGGATTGACAGCGATGGCTGTCTCCCAAGCTCGGCTCGCTGTGAGCCTCGCTGCTATGATCGCCATTTGTAAATGGCATCAGGGTTGACTGCCGGACCTCTTATTTCTCTTTCATCAAATGTTTCTGCATGAGCTGAATAAGCTGTATTATCGCTATGAAGATTGTAAGTCTCCTTTTTCTTCTAATATCGAGTCTTGAAGTATTACTTGTCTAACTAGAGGAAATGGAGAGTCGGGAGTGAAGCGGAGCATGGACAGAGGCAAAGGTGGTGAGAAAGGGGAAGGTATAACTCTCTCCCTTTCTCTTTGGAGGCCTCCAAAAGCTCCTGCCTAACCTGGTGATTTTTTAAATGTTATCCTGGGAAATATGAATCACACCAGTCTCTAAAGATAGAAAAGACTTGATGGCTGAATTGAACTGACCTGTCTTAAACTTTTTTCTGGGAGGAAGATCTTGCTGTTGGAAAGTTGCTTGCAAGCATATGTGGATGAGAAGGACAGTTGGTGCATGAAGGCACAGTTGTCAATAAATATTATAAAGAATTGAATTCCATAGGACAGATACAGTGTTATATAAACGTTTGAGACTTTGAAAGATATAAGAAAAGGAAGAAGTTTGAAGTTTATGCTGAAGTATCCTGAATAAGTCTTTGTGGGTCCTAAATAGACACTTAAACTCTTATTGGATTTGTGCAGTGGATTATAAAATGCAGCTATATTGTTGACTGATGGAAGAATAGCTGTGAAAGCTTCTAAGTGGATTATAAATTCCTGATGGTGGATATTATGGATATGAGCCTTTAATTTTGGTTCTATTTTTAAATGGTCTGAATATTTTTTCTTTTTTACCTTTTTCATTTATTTTTCTCAATTTTCTTTCTTTTCTTCACTCTCTGTGTTTTCATTTCTTCATTTTTATTTTGGGACCATCTGGATTGTTTTATTTTTGTTTATCTTTCTTTTTTCTGGGCTATTTTTAATTTCTGATTTTACCTGTGGATTGTACAAATGAGGCATCCAGCCCTGGATTACAATTTATAGCTTGGAGCAGTTGGATGAACGTTGTTAGGACCTAGGCTCCATTGATCTATTTGCTTTGAAAAAGGCATCACAGTGAATTGTCTCTGTTTCAGTGAATTGAACTGTTTTGGCTAGGTGATACTAAAGATTGTTGTGGTAAAAAGGCTTTGTTTAATATAAGTCTTATTGCTGTTATGGGTTTGTCAAATTGTTGATAGAAGCAAGAAGGTTGTTTTTTTAAAAAAACAAACTATTATCTTTGTATAATATTGGTACTGTCTGATAGATACTAGTTCAACTAATATAAATAGGAACATTGTGTTCCAAAACAGACTACTGAAAAGGCAGTGCATAAAATTTGTGGCTGTGAATGTAAATATACTAATAAGGATGGAAAATAAAGCTGCTACTGGCTTAAAAGAGATAATTAAAAAAAAGATAATCGAGAAGGTAAACCACCAATCCCCTCACCTAGCTCTTCATCTGGTCTAGGGAAGTTTACAACCATTCAGGGGGATATGAAAGAGATGCAAAATACTCTACTGACTGCCATAGCACAGCTGACTGGTAAAGTAGACAACATAGGAGAGCAGATGGCAGAAATCAAACAAGGGCTTCAAGAAAACAGAAAACAGATAGCAGAGACCAATAAAGGTCCTAGATGCACAGGTGACTGACAACACACAAAAGGTGGAACAGCTGCAAAAAGAACAGAAAGTATATGATAGTAGACTCCTACAACTAGAGATAGATAGAGCAGCTTACATGCTGAGGTTCCAAAATGTACCAGAAGAACAAACTGAAGATTTACGGAAAATATTAAGTGAAGCCTTGGCAGAAATCTTACAGATGACACCTGAAAGGATGGAAGAAGAGTTGGATCAAGTTAAGCGAGCACCATCAAGTTTCATGAGATGGAATAAAGTGCCCAGTGAAATCCATTTGAAACTCACAAGAAAGAAGACCAGAGACAATATTCTGAAGCAAGTGAGAGATAAACCAGTGACGATAGCAGGAAATACTGTGAAAATTTTAAGAGAGGTGCATGGCCAGTCAGACAAAAGAGAAGAGAATATCAAACCCTGACAAACTATTTGAGAGAAAGAGCAAATACCTTATACATGGCTAATGCCGGAAGGCTTACGCTTTACCTATGAAGAGAACAGATATAGGATAAACTCTATCTTCAAAGCACAAAACTTTCTGGAGAGAGCGGAGAAAAAAGAGAGGAAGAAAAAGAAGGAGGATAAAGAGGAAGAAGAAGGCTCAGATGAAGAGGATCCAGACAAACCACGGAAATATCCAACAAGATTGCAGACTAAAAAAAATAAAAAAGATAGTGATAAGCAAAATCCATAATGGCATCAATAATCTCTATTAATGTGAATGGACTTAATTCTTCTATAAAAAGGAGGAAGACCTTTAGATATCTGACGAAACTGGAAATGGATATAATTTGTTTATAAGAAACTCATATTTTGGCTAAAAACCATTTTTTTTGAAAAATAAGAAATTTGGCAATTTGTTTATCACAACAGATACAAATAAAAAGAAAAGGGGATTGGCAACATACGTTAAGGACAAATTAATCCACAACTACAGTATGCTTCAGAAGATGGAAGAATCTTATTAGTGGAAGTTATGGTGGACAATAAAAAAAAATTTTTGGTAAACATTTATGCTTCAAATGATCACCAAGAAAATTTTTTCAAAGACTTACATCTTAGGTTGTAAAATTTGGATCATGCAGAATACTGCATAGTAGGAGACTTCAATGCAGTTTCTGACAGACAACTGGATAAAAAAACACAAACATACTAAAGCCAAAGGTCTCCAACTACCAATAAGTTTTTGGAAGCTGGTAGAAGAATTGGAGCTAGTTGATGTATGGAGAACAAGATACCCAAATTCGAAAGACTTTACATATTACTCTGCCAGCCACCAAATGTGGTCAAGAATTGAAATGTGTTGGCTGAGACAGAAATTCAAACAAGAGTCATATCAGATCACAGTCTTGTAATGATAAAACTTAAAGGTACACAATTTAGAAGAACTTGGAGGTTAAATTTATTTTAAAAGATAAAGATTTTCTTAAAGAACCCAAGGTTGAAATGAAATCTTTCTTTAAACAGAATATAACTCAAGATGTAAAGATGCAAGTAGTCTGGGATACTGCTAAAGCATATTTTAAAGGCCTTGCAATCAGATACAGTGCAAAGAAAAAGAAAGAAAGAATTGAAAATGATCAAAGACTAATTTTACAAGCAGGAGAAGCTGAAAACAATTTAAAAGCACAACCAACAAAACAGGAATTTCAAAATAAGGTTAAAAAAACACACCACCAACTTAATTTACTGCTCATAGAGGAAACAGAGAAAAAATTGAGATTTACCAGACAAAACTTTTTTGAACATGCTAACAAACCTGGAAGGTGGTTGGCCTACAGAATGAGAAAAGAGAATGCCAAAAGAATAATACCGGTACTGAAAGATGAAAATAACAAAGAGAAAGTCCAAAGACAGGAGATACGCCAAATTGTGGAACAATTTTATAAAAGATTATATGAAGATAAGCAAGTTCAAAAGGTAGACTTAGAAGATTATATTAAAGAAAATAATCTTAATAAATTCACAGACAAACAACAATTTTTTTAAAATGAACCAATAACGATAAGGGAAATGGGAGATGCAACGGCATCCCAAAAGAATGGCAAAGCTCTGGGTCCAGATGGCCTATCTGCTGAGTTCTATAAAGCCTATGAGGAGCCTTTACTGTTGCCATTTAAACATCTTATTGAAAGGATTCAAGAGGAAGCCCAAATACCAATTTCATGGCAAGAAGCTACAATATCTTTAATTCCAAAGGAGGGTGCAGATTTGAAAGATATAAAAAACTACCGGCTAATTTCTCTTTTAAATGTGGATTATAAAATTTTTGCATCAATATTGGCACAACGCTTGAAGAAGGTCTTACAGTCCACAATACACCAAGACCAGGCAGGATTTCTTCCTAGAAGATACCTGAAAGATAATGTCAGAACAGTATGTAACATAATGGAATACTATGAGAACCAGGGGCGTAGCTAGGGCTTTCGGGGCCCGGAAACAGGAAGTGACGTCACTTCCTGTTTCCGGCGGTGGCATGACGTCACCACCGAAGCAGCCTGTCACTAATAACACAGGTCAAGATGCAGGACAGGAACCCGGAAGTGACCGACAGGCTGCTTCAGCGGGCCGCTGCGCCGCCCCCCTGGGTCCCACAACGATGGGACCGATGCCACAGGGACGGGCTCGAAACACTCTATAACCCCTCAAAAGAACAGCAGTCTAGCTCGCTTCCCCCGAGCCCTGCCGCCATAAGCCTCAAGGGGGCTCATTTTGCGGCATCTCCTGGCGGGAGGGTGGCACCCGCACGGGACACATATCAAATGAAAGAGGGGGCGCAGGGCTATCAGAAACAGCCAGCGGAGGGAGTCGGGAGCCCACCCCACTGGGGGATCCACACCCCGAAAGTGATGAAGGTGGCACAGATAGAGCCAACAGAGCCAACAGGACAAAATAAATAGGCTGCATTATGCAGCACAGTTGAGAAAGTGCCTTATCCCATATACTGATGAAGTAAATACAGGATCTGAGATCAAAATTGCACCAGAAGACACAAACACAAAGCTCCCTTACACTGAATCAGTGCTTGGGTCCACCAAAGTCAGTATTGTCTACTCCAGGGGTGGCCAGAGTTGCTTAAAAAAAGAGCAACACAGAATAAAGGTCAGATGTTTGAGAGCCACAAGACATGAACATCGGATATTTGAGAGCCCCGGAAGGAAGGAAGGAAGGAAGGAAGGAAGGAAGGAAGGAAGGAAGGAAGGAAGGAAGGAAGGAAGGAAGGAAGGAAGGAAGGAAGGAAGGAAGGGAGGGAGGGAGGGAGGGAGGGAGGGAGGGAGGGAGGAGGGAGGGTGGAAGGAGGGAGGGAGGGAAGGAAGGAAGGGAGGAGGGAGGGAGGGAAGGAAGGGAGGAGGGAAGGAAGGAAGGAAGAAGGAAGGAGGAGGGAGGGAGGGAAGGAAGGGAGGAGGGAAGGAGGGAAGGAAGGAAGAAAGGAAGGAGGGAGGGAAAGAAGGGAGGAGGGAAGGAAGAAAGGAGGGAAGGAAGGAGGGAGGGAGGGAAGGAAGGAGGGAAGGAGGGAGGGAGGAAGGAAGAAAGAAAGGAGGGAGGGAAGGAAGGGAGGAGGGAGGGAGGGAAGGAAGGAAGGAAAAAAGGAAGGAAGGAAGGAGGGAGGGAGGGAGGGAAGGAAGGGAGGAGGGAGGGAGGGAGGAAGGAAGGAGGGAGGGAGGGAAGGAGGGAGGAAGGAAGAAAGGAAGGAGGGAGGGAAGGAAGGGAGGAGGGAGGGAGGGAAGGAGGGAAGGAAGGAAGAAAGGAAGGAGGGAGGGAGGGAGGGAAGGAAGGGAGGAGGGAGGGAAGGAAGGAAGAAAGGAAGGAGGGAGAGAGGGAAGGAAGGAAGGAGGGAGGGAGGGAGGGAAGGAAGGGAGGAGGGAGGGAGGGAAGGAGGGAGGAAGGAAGAAAGGAAGGGGGGAGGGAGGAAGGAAGGAGGGAGGGAGGGAAGGAAGGGAGGAGGGAGGGAGGGAAGGAGGGAGGAAGGAAGGAAGGAAGAAAGGAAGGGGGGAGGGAGGGAGGAAGGAGGGAGGGAGGGAAGGAAGGGAGGAGGGAGGGAAGGAAGGAAGGAAGAAAGGAAGGAAGGAGGGAGGGAGGGAAGGAAGGGAGGAGGGAGGGAGGGAAGGAGGGAAGGAAGGAAGAAAGGAAGGAGGGAGGGAGGAAGGAAAGAGGAAGGAAGGGAGGAGGGAAGGAGGGAAGGAAGAAAGGAAGGAAGGAGGGAGGGAAGGAAGGAAGGCCGCCCCTCCTGCCAGCCGCCCCCCCGCTTTCGGCCCCCTCCCTCCCTGCCTGCCCTCCTTACCTGCTTCCAGGGCGGCAGAGAGTCCGGCGGCGGCGAGGCGGCGAGTCCGGCGGCGAGGCGGCGAGGCCGCTGGAGGGCCTCCAGCGACCAGCGCCGGCTTCTCCGACGCCCTCCCCGGCCTCCGCCTGCACTGGAGGCCCGCGCGCGGGGCCCTGCGGCGGTCGCGGAGCCGGGGAAGCGTCGGAGAGGCCGGCACTGGTCGCTGGAGGCCCTCCAGCGACCAGCGCCGGCCTCTCCGCCGCTTCTCCGGCCTCCGCCACCACCGCCGGGCCCCGCGCGTGGCGGGGAAGGCGGCGAGTGCAGCCGGCTTCTGAGGGGCCCCTTGGCATTGCCAAGGGGCCCCCCAGACCCCCCAGACCTGGGGCGACCCGCCCTCCCCGCCCCCCCCCTCCCTACGCCACTGATGAGAACCATCCAGAGAAACAATCAGCATTAATCTGTCTGGATGCAGAGAAGGCCTTTGATAACATTCGTTGGCAATTTATGTTGCAACAATTGAAGGGAATGGAATGTGGTGAGAATTTTTTTGAGAACAATACAATCAATATATTCCTCACAAAGGGCAAAGGTGATGATGAATGGTGAACTAACAGAAGCAGTTGCTATTCAAAAGGGTACAAGACAAGGTTGCCCACTATCACCACTCGTTTTTATTTTGTGTTTAGAGATACTGAATAACCAAATAAGAGAAGATAGTATCAAGGGAGTAGTGATTAAAGGTGAACAATACAAATTGAGAGCCTTTGCAGATGATTTGGTTTTTCTATTAGAGCAACCAATAGTTCAATTGACTGTTTGATAGATAAGATTAACCAATTTGGCCACTGGGCAGGATTGAAGATTAATTATCATAAAATTCCTGACAAAGAATATGACGACAGAACAAATTCAACTTCTCCAACAAATATCAGGTTTTTTGTGTGAGAAAAGAATTAAATACTTAGGTGTACACATTTCAAATAAGTGTAGCAGCTTAAAGATAGATGAAGATAGAAGAAGAAGATATTGGATTTATATCTCGCCCTCCACTCCGAAGAGTCTCAGAGCAGCTCACAATCTTCTTTACCTTCCTCCCCCACAACAGACATCCTGTGAGGTGGGTGGGGCTGGAGAGGGCTCTCACAGCAGCTGCCCTTTCAAGGACAACCTCTGCCAGAGCTATGGCTGACCCAAGGCCATTCCAGCAGGTGCAAGTGGAGGAGTGGTGAATCAAACCCGATTCTCCCAGATAAGAGTCCGCACACTTAACCACTACACCAAACCGGCTCTTAACTATGATAAACTACTTAAAGAAATTAAAAAAGACCTGGGAAAATGGCAAGATTTGAATTTATCCCTAATGGGAAGAATAACCTCAGTAAAGATGAACATTTTGCCAAGATTGTTATTTTTATTTCAAACTATTCCAGTACTTTTAACTAGTGTGTTTTTCAAGAATTGCAAAAGTTGGTCTCTAATTATATCTGGCAAGAATTAAGCTAAAGATATTGCAAGACTCTAAACTGAGAGCAGGCTTGGGCCTCCCAGATTGGCAATTGTATTACAGAACTTCTGTGCTCTCTTGGGTAAGAGACTGGGTACTACTGAATGATAAAAATTGCTAGAGGAACATGACCTCAATTTGGGTTGCCATGCGTATTTATGGTATCAAAGATTAGAAGGACATTCTTACTTTAAAAATCACTGGTTCCAGAAATCTCTGTATCATACATGGTCATGGCTAAAACTGAGAATTTACCAGAAAATTCCAAGATGCATGTCTCCAGTGGAAGCATTCACTCCTCCAAATCTTTTGAAACCTAACCAGAGTTATAGATATGAAGAATTGCTGAAAAAATGATAACCAACTGAAAACCAGGGAAGAGTTAGAAAACATGAACATTAAAATGAGTTGGTGGTTGAGAACGCAATACTTTTAAGTCCCTTATTTTTAATGGGGAAATCAGCTAAGAGACTTGGTTGAGCGAATTAGGAGCGAAGATCTTTGCTTTCAATAATACGGAGTTCAGGTTTTCAGCCAAGAATAGACCACACGTTTGTATCTTTTATAGTGTTTACTTAAGATATATATTCAGAGGATGTATATGTACACACACATATGTTGTATAAACACACACACATACAAGCGTCTAAGAAAAATAGAGGTTATCAAAAGAGGAATTCAAGG
Organism: Heteronotia binoei; assembly: GCF_032191835.1. Taxonomy (NCBI): domain Eukaryota; kingdom Metazoa; phylum Chordata; class Lepidosauria; order Squamata; family Gekkonidae; genus Heteronotia; species Heteronotia binoei. Next base: position 211,351,750 of record NC_083223.1, read on the forward strand.
GTTGTTGAAGCGGTTAATATTCACCTGATCCAGAAGAGGAGATGTCCGTCCAAAAGAAAAATACATGGAGAGGATCGCGAACAACCAGTGTAACACGTCCTATAGACCCAATTACAGGAGTAACGGGTGGCAAAAACTGCAAATGGTGCTCTACAGAATGCACACAGAGGTGGGGTTCTGATCCACACTTTATAGGGGTATGAGGATGGGGGTTGATAGTTACAAAAGGGTCTTTGATGTCTCATATATAGCTGTCTTGAATCGCTATGTTGGGAAACTTCGCACATTTTGCTAGGATGATAAGTTTAGAGGAAATGCATAATTTGTTACCGGGCTTGTTACTCAGAAAAGGATCAAAAACTTGAAGGTAGGATCAATCAAGTTATGCATTAGATTGGATTTTAGCAAGGTAGAGGTGATAGACTGGAGGAAGAGACATTTGGCAATTCCAGAAGATCAAAGTGAGAGTACTACTTACCCGCAGTTCCCATGTCATTATGCATCCCATTTGGGCGGGGACGCTGGAGGGGGAAATGGGTGAGATTGTGCTGAGATATAGACTGCAGGCGCCAACCAAACCAGGCTCTCTACTGGGTCCACTCTACCTATTCTAGATGGAGTGTTGTCTTGGCCTGTCTTTTGGTCAGACTCCATTTTGTTCACCAAGAACAGGAGACCCTCTCTATATATTTGCACTGGGGTACTCCATTTATATCAGGCAGCGCTTCTCAGTAACAATCCCCCCTTTGCGGTTGTGCTTATCTATGGATATGATGACCACACATTCAAGAGGCCAGGTGGCACTACTGTTGGGGAACTGCTTTTTCCAGAGAAGAGGCATAGACAGCTAGAGAACAAGACAGCAAAAGGATCAGAGATAGGAGTGTCATCTAGAAAAATGGGGCGCCAGCTCTCTAAGAGCTTGTTTCTTCCTGGAGACCAAATTCAAAAATACCAAATTAAAATGGAGGGCTATGGGGACACCTTTTCTTCTGGATCTGCGCTAACATGGGAGTATATTTGAATAGTAATGGTTAATAATAGTAAGAAAAAAATGGCTTATACATGAGTACACTGCGACAGAACAAAGCTATATACAGAAATAGGATGGATACTTATTAAATCAGTTCGCTAGAGGCATCAGAATCATTCATGTAAAATGTGCATACAACATATATATATATATATATATATATATATATATATATATATATATATATATATATATATATATATATATATATATATATATATATATATATATATATATATATATATATATATATATATAGGCTAAATACATGGCAAGTCTGGCAGTTACTCTGCCTTTGACCCAGGCTACAGAACAACAACACTCGTCTATCTAACATAGTTTTCTATCTATACCTGAGGTTCTTCATTCTTTACACGCTTCTTTGCGCCGGTCGGCACAGCAATGTCTTTTCTTTTCCATAATAAATTGCCTTTACACTGAGGTGAGAGGCTCAGTCCCCGGGATTTGGAGCAGTTGCCCCAGTGACTACATGCTCTCCTTTTAAAGAGTATTAAAGCCTCATGGGGAACGAACACACAGATCCCTGGGCTCCAGCGAGGACGATCACAACCCTGCATAAAGGTACTTGGAAACATAAAGCAGACTCAAACATTAGCTCTTTTTCAGATGAAGCATAATTTTAGGGGAAACCCAGTTTTATGGCTGCAGGGTTTATCAGCAAGGCTGGGCTACAGTCCTTTCCAAATAACACGGAGTTTTGCTCGGCAACAATACACAGACTTGGGAGAAAGCTCTGATAGGGCGACAGACCCTTAATGTGCAAAATGAACTGGAGCATGATGGGTTTATTGTCGGATGGGGGAAGAATTTATTTCTAGCTTATTCAGTGACTGACATAATTGCTAATCTAATATTGCAAGGTTCTCTCAGTCCCTTCCAACCTTCTTCTGGTGTTGGTGCAACCTACCCATATTTATTATGAACAAAAGAAACTTCATGCTGTAAGGGGAAATTTCGGCAATGCAAGCCTGCCCTTTTATTTCTCCTCCCTGCTGTTGATCGGGGCCCGCATGGATCTCGATTCGACAGGGGCTCCTCACTTCCATGGGGACCGAATCCTAACCAGTAACAGGCCAGGGAAATTCCACTCCTCCCTCCCCTGTTCCCAGGTGACCTCAACACCAGAGGTCCCCTCCTGTCCAATTGTTAAAAGAGAGAGAGAAAAAGGGTGCCTGTGGGTCCCTTTTTCTTGACGTCATAAGGGGGAATGGTTGGAGGTTTTCTTGCATGGCCGAGCTTCCTGACCCTATTCCCACAATTCCTCAGCATTTTTCCTTATTTCTTCAGAGCATGCTCCATTTCCTTCAGGGCTGTGCATATGTAAAACAGTTATCTAAAAGTTTTACTGTGCATATGTAAAACAATTATCTAAAAGCATCATGGGGAATACATTACAGGCTTACTCTGGCAGTGATCCTTATTACCAGGTACTGTTATAATACATACTAATTGCATATACGAGGGTGTGCAGTTCCATTATCTATTGGCAGCAGCATTAGGCAGGCTTATATTAACATTTCATTATGAAAGTACGTCCCTGCAAGGTTGGCTCTGAGTGTCAGCAATGTTTCTGTATCTGGGGCAATGGCCTCCAGTGAGTCTATCCTGACCCAGGTTTGCCCGACAGGAAAGCAGGAGTGCCTGTCGAACCGGTGACCTTTTGTTGTGTGTGGCCATGCATACGAGCAGTCTAAGCTTTCCACATAGACCGCTTGAACATCAGTGATGACAGTCTCTATAATGTGGAACCACTACAATACGGAAACTGCACTGGGTCGATCACACTGACCCCAATTTTTGTCTTCAGGTTGGGAACCGAACCACCCAATATGGTAAAGAAAAGATTTTGAGCATAAACAAAGGAAGAGGGAGAGGAGGATGGAACTGATGAACTTCCTTTTCCCACAGTATCATTTCCTCATTTGCAGCAGTTCCAGGGGTGGGGAGTATGAGAAGCTTTCAATGTGTTTGATATGCTTGTGAACCCAGCAGACTACTGCAATGAAAGCTACCACTACCACAATCTGAAAAATTAAGATTACAACAATGGGGTGTAGCATAACATTAAGAATGCCCCTGGCCATGGGGCTCCAACTGAGAAATACCTCCTACCAAGAATGTTTTGCAACAGAAATGATGTTGGCTGAGATTTTTGCTATACGGGCTCCATTGTGCAAAACAGTGAGCGCGGCCTCTTCCCCCGCTTCTTTAACTTCTTGTAATGCTTGACTCAAGAGAGAGTGAGTGAGCAGGCTGCGAATGAGCTCTAAACCGAGACCAAGGAGACGGGAGAAATAGACTGATACAATGCAGGGGACAAAGACATTTCCTGTTTCGTCCATATTGGGGTGGAAAAATTAAAGTCACAGCCATGTATGGGGGAAATATTGCAAAAACATCAATTGATCTTGGGGAGCATGGGCTGCACATAAAGAGAATGTATAATAGCATAATTACAACTCGTCCTCAGGCATACGCACGCTTGTCCCACATACACCAAAGCTGACTGGGACTTGTTCATGGAGTCATATTGCCATTGTCCTGAAGCCTTTATTCCAGGGTTCAGGCAGGGGTGGTGCTCCTCGAATGCATAATCTTCACATATAAATCCTAACTTTTCCTTGTGTCTACACCCAGTTTGGTGTAGTGGTTAAGTGTGCGGACTCATATCTGGGAGAACCGGGTTTGATTCCCCACTCCTCCACTTGCACCTGCTGGAATGGCCTTGGGTCAGCCATAGCTGGCAGAAGTTGTCCTTGAAAGGGCAGCTGCTGTGAGAGCCCTCTCCAGCCCCACCCACCTCACAGGGTGTCTGTTGTGGGGGAGGAAGGTAAAGGAGATTGTGAGCCGCTCTGAGACTCTTTGGAGTGGAGGTCGGGATATAAATCCAATATCTTCTTCTTCTTCTTCCTTGGATATTAACGGTTTTCCAGCCAGAAGGGGTATCTCTAGCCTATCTGTTACTATCCCAGGCATAGAGTACTGTATCTGAGTTCATTTGGAGACCAAGAGGGACAACCGGATATGTGATAAAAATGTTGCTGGCATCCACAGTGGTAATTAACAGAGTCAGCTGCTGAAGACCCCTGTCAAAAACAGCTTTCTCTAAAGACTACCAGCTTTCTAATTGCGTTTCTCTCTGGGTCATGTGCGCCTTTAGGAGGTGTTGAATTTTTCGAGGGATGTGACTGTCCATGATTTGCCTAATTACACCCATGGCAGTCGCTGAGTCCAGGGCTTGCGCTTAGGTACAAGCGATTGCCCACAAAACATTTTCCTGGAGGGAATTAAGGTTGTCCGCTAAGAGGTGAAAGTCTCTCCCAGCTTGGATGTGTTTGTGGCAGATCATGACAATTTATTAAACAACATTTCCAGATTGGCTGCATCTAGGACTTCCATGCCTGCTCTAATGGGTGCTACCCAGTCTGCAAAACCCTGTTTGGACTTCTTGGGTTTTGTTTTAACTGTAACATATCCATCCATTTTGCCACACCCATCTCACCTGACAATGTAAGGAGTGCACTGCTTAAGGCGAAGCGAGGTATCTAGTCCTTTTAGGTCAATTTTGACTTCTTTGGCTGACATTTGTGGCCTGATTAAGACCGTCTCCTGCCAATTACATTTCAGAACATGGGATTCTACCACTGGATATTGGAGATTCGTAAGGGATTTTACTTTATTTATCAATGGATTAAAGGCTAGGGTTGCCAGGTCACTTAGCGCCAATAAATAATTTCCTTCAATATGGATGATATTAATAACAAGAGTGCCCAGCATACTAAACCTTAAATCTCTTGTTGTCTTTTTGCTTTGACATTGCTTTGCTTTCCATGGCCCAATTTAGCGGGTTCCATTCCACCGAGGTAAATGGGTGCTTCTCTCTGTTTGGGTCTGTCAGCATGATAGGAAATTCAGTAGTATGGGGGAGGAAATAGTCTGTTCCAATTGACATAATGATTTTTAGCGGGTCACCAATGTTCCAAACAGCGGCTGATACAATGGCTATCGAACAGGGTGCTATCTGTGTTCTAGGGAATTCCGTGCTTGGAGCCTTGGAAAGCTTGGGTCTGAGCCGACAAACCACGGGGATCGCTAGTTCCGTCGTTAGTTTAGGCTGACGACAGAACTGCTCAATCTTTCCAGACATCTTAGAAATACAATTTACAATACTTTCTGAAGGACAGGCATACAAGCCTTTGGTCATTCTTAGGTCTGTGTAATCCTTTAGGATTATAAGCGTTTCTGGGCTCCAAGCTAAATAACATGTCATGGCCTCTCCAGGATCCTGTTTTCCATCACATTTGTACACATTAGTGAACTTTCCGTGCCTAGTTACAGAGCACGGGGGATTTCCTGGGGATTCTAAGTGGCCGTAACAGTCGCAAATTTGCAGTTGTGTCCCATATTGTTTTGCATTTGCTAAGGGTGAGCCCATCCCTACTGCAAGCAGCACAAAATAAAATACACTTACCATCATTTTTCAGAGATCCGCTCAACCGAGGCTCAACCAGCGAAAGAAGTTATTATGTTTTCCCCAGAATTGTTCTTCCCACAGCCTTATCACAGCATTCTCCCCCCTTTGCTGGCTTGGGAGGGTGGGGGCATCTTCCGAAAGGGTCATGAAAGTATCAGCTAGGCAAACTTGGTGGAACTGCACTTGTGTGCTTAAGGAGACCTGTTTTACATTTATTTCAGGCATAGCCCTCCTCGTGGCTATAGGAGCAGCAGGATCACTAGGAGCGGTTGCCTCTGATGGCTTCCCTTTCCACTCCTTCAACTGGGAACAATGAAAATACTTTAGCCTTGGCTTTGCTCCCCTTCTAGGGATGGCTACTTAGTAGACGGCAGGGGTTACCCTCTGAGTGATTTTTACTGGCCCCTGCCATCTCGAAGCCAGAGACTGCTCTTGTTGGAACAGTTTGCGATATATCACCAGTTCATTGTCCCTTCATTGTCTATGGCTCAATACACTCCTTCCTTTTTCTCTATCACATACCAGCCAGTGGGATCCTTCCCTGCCTCAGCTAGCTGGGGTCTCCATCCTGAAGAATGGCCAGATCCAGGTACAGGAAAAATCGGGAAGCTTGCCTTCTAGTGGTAACTGCACAAACCGGGAAGAATTCTTCCACTACCTCTGTGTCCAGGTCTGCATAGGTGGCTGCCTTTGCTAACTCGTCTACTCTGTTGTTCCATTGACTGGTAGGGGATGAGTCCCTCTGGTGTCCCTTGACCTGGGTAATCCAGGTTTGGCCAGTCCTGGCAAGAACATGCTTGGCTACACCATGCCATTTGTCTGGGTGTGGTATTGGCTTTCCCCCTGAATTCATTCCATCGTTTTCAAGCCATCCGGGGAGCTACACGGTAGCGACTTTGGCCACCCACTCTGAGTCTGTATATATTGCCAAGGAGATCTCTACAGGCTCAAAGAAAAGAACCCTCCGGAGAGCCTCTATTTCTGCTGCTTGGCTGGAGTGAGGACGTGCAGAGCCAGAAAGCTCATACCCATCCGAGGTTCTAATCGCTCCAAATCCTGTCATGACTCTCCCCCATCACATGTAATGAGGAGCCATCACAAAACCAACATGTGAAACCCTGCAGCAGTACTTCCTCTAGGGATCCTCCCCACACCGCCGGCCATGTATTCCTTTTAAGTTCAGGTATGGGGCATTCATATTCTGCTCCTACAATCATCAGACCATAAGGGGAGGGTGGTTCCTTTGACTCCTTTTGAAAATCGACTCCTTTGCTCACCAAGGCTACCGTCCACTGTGCAATTCTACTGTTAGTGATCTCCCCGTTCTGAATTTTTCCTGACAGAATATACTTCAATGGAGTGTGTGGGGTCTGTACTATAACCTTTGCTCCCCCTATAATGAACTCCCAGTGTTCCAGACTCCACACTAGGGTTAAGCATACTTTCTCACAAGGGGTGAAGCATTTCTCTGACTGTGACAGGTTGCGGGATGCATAAGCCACAACGGTCATGGCCCCATTCTGCTTTTGACTCAGGATGGCAGTGATGCTTTGCTCAGAAGTAGCCAGTTGGATGTAAAATGGTCTCGTCATGTCAGGGTGCGCTAGTGCAGGGGCTTGTAAAAGGCTTCTTTTAAGATCAGCAAAGGCTATCTGCTGTTCCTTTTCCCATTCCCACTGTGCCTTTTTCTTGAGCAGTGCATAGAGAGAGTGGGCCTTATCTGCAAAGTTCTCTATGAAGGCACGCGAGAAATTGAACGTTCCTAACAGAGCTCTCAGTGAATGCGAATCGGTGGGGGCTGGGAGCTTTGAGATTACTTCTACCCTTTGTGTGTCTGGGGTGCTGCCTTCTGCTCCTAATGTCAGTCCTAGATATTTTACTTCTGTTTTCATCAGTTGTGCCTTTTCTCGGCTTGCCTTGAAGCCGGTGTCCTGCAATAAGCCTAGTACTTTCTGTGTGTTTTCACATGTCTTTTCCTGCTTGTCTGACGAATCAGATATCATCCATGTAACTGATCACGTGGTCTCGGAAGAAGGGGCTTAGTTTCTCCCACATCTGTACTACATGAGCATGACAGATACTAGGGCTGGAATGGAAACCCTGAGGCGTGCGCTTGAGGGAGTACTGTTGTCCATGGAATGTAAAAGCAAATTTGTACCAGCAAGATTCATGGAGTCTGATCGAATGAAACGCATTGGCCAAGTCCAAAATGCTGTAGTACCTTGACCCTGCCACTATGGCTGCCAGGATCTCATTTTACTTTGCCCCTACAGGGGCCACTGTGGGAGTGATGGCATTTAGCACTCTGTAATCTATTGTCGTTCTCCACGTCACCCCATCTGCCTTCAGTACTGGCCACAGAGGTGAATTACATATGGACTGCATGGGGAGAATGACATCCCACTTTAAAAGGCCCTCAATTGTTTTTGCGATTCCGGCTTCAGCCTCAGCAGGGTATTTATACTGCTTCTGCGGTAGGGGATCCCTTCCTTCAATTAGTACACAAGCATTTTTGACCAAGCCACACTCTGCTTTGTCCTTAGTCCATACATTGGGAAACTCGATAGCCCATGGGTCTGAGGTGAGAGGCGCCAATGGGAGAGGCGCCAATGGAAGCGGTGCATCTATGCATGGCATTAATGAGAGGAGGACCGTCCTGATGGGAATGTTCTCCCAGAGCTTGGAAGCATGGGAACCTCCAGCTAAGCCTGAAAGGGTCACAGGCACATTGGCGGGGTCTCCAGCTACAACAAGCTCTGGGTGAAGCACATTTAAGACAGCGCCTGTGTGTACTAGGAGATCTGTGGTTTTAATATTCCTCAGGGTCCCTATACCCACTTGTACCATCAGTCTTCCCCAGTCGTCAGGCTTAAAACGTGCCACGATTCCAGTGGCAAGAGGATGGGACCCGGGGCACCCCTATTTATACTGGCTTAAATCAGGGTACAGCTGCTAAGGAGGGGAAGAAGTGGTAATGGCGGCCACCGGAGCATTTGCATGGGCCCGCTGCATACCGAGCTTCTTTTCCCGTTCCTGCACAGCTGCCAGGAGAACGTGGGTGGGCTTCTTATCATACAAGCTCATGTCTTCCCCTATATCCTTGAGCCATCTCCATGCATCCTTCCTGATGCTAGAGGTGTCCGGGGTGTGCCCCTTCTCCTGGAAGCCTGTATTTCCTCCTGGTTGCGGCAGGGAGGGAGAAGGGGGAGGTAAGGACACTGCTGGAGCTGCTGGGGGTTGCTGAGGTGCATACATTCCTTGGGGAGGAGGTGCTGGTGCCAAAGGGACATGAGGACATGAGGATTATAGGGGTTCGGCTGCTGCTGCATGTATTGACCCTCTATTGGTGACGGTCCGTACCCTCCGTTCGGGCTGGGGTGGCTATATTGGTTCGCTTGAAGAGGAGGGGGAGCTGTCATGTGCGGGGCTGTCAGTCCTACTTTGTGGCTTCGCCTAAAGTCCTGGTAGCCTCTATTTTCTCCTTGGTCCTTATTCCATTCTGCTCGGGCTGGATGGACTCTCCTTCTATCATGCCTTGGCATATGTTATAGCCTGTATGAGTTCAGCCTGCTTAGTCACCTCTATCCTGCAGGAGAGTTTGCAGCTGGTTTTGGGTGCACGTTCCCTCATTAAGTCTGATACATATCGGATTTTCTCATTAAGGTCCAACCACATCATTAAGTTGTGCTGGATGTGTCCCATAGCTGCTCTGGTTTCCTGATCCAGACCCCTGTATATTGCTGCTTTAAAGTCTGGCTGATTAAAATTATACACTCAATTTACAGCCGGAATTCTATCGGCGAGGATGGCTAGCGTTTTCTTCCTGCCTAGGTAGCTCTCTGAGCTTTCCCCGGGGCATTGCTTGTCCTTGAAGTACATTGCTGTGGCGTCCATTCCAGGCCACATTAGGAGAATGACAGCCTGCATCCATCCTACTTGGTCTCTTGTGGTTAAATTGAGAGCATTGACGCCCCGCATCAAAAGTAGTAGCATCAGCCCCGTTTATGCAGATGCGCGCTAGTTGTGTCAGGTCTGCCCCTGTGGCTGTAGGGTAAGCCATAGCCACCTTTGTCATCCAGTCTAAACTGTTCTCTCTATTAAAAGTGCCCACGGAGTCGGCTATAGCCTTAGCTTTATGTGGTTTCCAGGGGGCATACTCAGTGATTTCCTGAGTGGTGACTCTTCCCTGTCCTACTTGTGTGTTCACTATGTTAGTGTGAATTGGCCTTAAGCGCACTCCTGCTTCCTCTCCGTTTTCCCCGGGGGTAGATTGGGGGGGGGGGGGGCTCATAACTCCTGGGTTTCCAATCGGGATTGAAAGGGGAGGTTGCTTGGGCGTCTTGGGGGATCATGTCTTCTGACATTAGCTCCATTATACCCTTAGATGACATATGTTTAGGTTTTATAACTGCAATGAAGGCCGTTTGCCTTTTGAGTTTTTCCTCCAGTTCCTTCTCAGCTTTGCACTTATTGTGGTTGACCTCGTTGGAGACATTAATTTTGCCAGCCTCTATGTACCCTCTAATTCCCTCTGCAGTTCTCCCATGTGTTCCTTAGCCTTGCTATGCTGCATAGACAGCTCTTCATACTTCTGTTGGTGAGCCAGGAGAGTCGAGTTAAGGACTCTCCACTCCATCTGGTTGTTAATTTCGGTACCTCTGAGTTACACGCAATGCTTTTAAGTCTCTTATTTTTAATGGGGAAATCAGCTAAGAGACTTGGTATTTATTTATTTATTTATTACGTTAAGCTTATATCCCGCCCTCTCTGCAAGTGGACACACAACATCACATTAATTCCATTAAAAACCAATAAAACATATAAAACATAATTACATATTTAAATTGTTTAAAACATTTCATGGTGCTATATTAATACAGCACAGTATAGCGGTTCTGAAAATTCGATGGTGACCATCGGTACTCTGCGTGGAGCTCTATATAATGTCCAGTGGCAGCTCTCTCGGTTAAATGTCAAAGGCCTGTCGGACCAATTCGGTCTTACAGGCCCTGCGGAATGTAGACAAATCCCGCAGGGCCCTTATGGCCTCCGGGAGAGCGTTCCAGAGTTCTGGCGCTGCCACTGAGAAGGCCCTGGCTCATGTCGTATGCAACCTGGCTTCTTTTCGTCCAGGGATGGACAGTAGATTTTTCATCCCTGAACGTAGTGCTCTCTGGGGAATATACGGAGAAAGGTGGTCCCGCAGATAGACAGGTCCCTGACCATAGAGTGAATTAGGAGCGAAGATCTTTGCTTTCAATAATACGGAGTTAAGGTTTTCAGCCAAGAATAGACCACACGTTTGTATCTTTTATAGTGTTTATTTAAGATATATATCAGGAGGATGTATATGCACACACACATATGTTTACACAAGCATCTAAGAAAAATAGAGGTTATCAAAAGAGGAATTCAAGTGTTGTTGAAGCGGGTTATATTCACCTGAGCCAGAGGAGGCGATGTCTGTCCAAAAAATATACGGAAAGCAGCGTGAACGACCAGCGTAATGGGTCCTATAGACCCAATCACAGGAGTAACAGGTGGCACAGACTGCAAATGGTGCCCTACAGAATGCACACAGAGGTGGGGTTCTTTATAGGGGTATGAGGATGGGGGTCGGTAGTTACCAAAGGGTCTTTGATGTCTCATAGATAGCAATGTTGAATCTATATGTTGGGAAACTTCGCACATTTTGCTAGTATGATAAGTTTAGAGGAAATGCATAATTTGTTACCGGGCTTTGTCTGACACTCGGAAAGGGATCAAAAGCTTGAAGGTAGGATCAATCAAGTTATGCATTAGATTGGATTTTAGCAAGGTAGAGGTGATAGACTGGAGGAAGAGATATTTGGCAATTCCAGAAGATCAGAGTGAGAGTACTACTTACCCACAGTTCCCATGTCATTATGCATCCCGTTTGGGCAGGGACGCTGGAGGGGGAAATGGGTGAGATTGTGCTGAGATACAGACTGCAGGTGACAACCAAACCGGGCTCTCTACTGGGTCCACTCTATCTATTCTAGATGGAGTGTTGTCTTGGCCTATCTTTTGGTCAGACTCCATTTTGTTCACCAAGAATAGGAGACCCTTTCTCTATATTTGCACTGGGGTACTCCGTTTAAATCCGGCAGCACTTCTCAGTAACAGAACACAAGTTGAATCTAGATATGCCAAAGACAAGACAATAGACGTTAATATAGAACCATGATGGCGAACCTATGACACGCGTGTCACTGGTGACACGCGAGGCAATTTGGCTGACACACTGGAAACCAAGGAGCGTGGCGAGCCGCGAGTCCTTCGGAGGCTGCTGAGCCCGTCTCGGAGGAGCAGCAGCTGCTAAGGTGAAGGCAAGAGGAGGCGGCAGCAGCGCAGCGGGCCGCCGCCTCTTTCCCCGGCTCCAGGCCGGGGGTGGGGGTGGGAGGGAAGGTTGGCCGATGCTGCCAGCGCCTCGCCTTGACCTGGGGGTGGGAGGAGACAGCCTCCTGGCGCAACCCGTCCCCCATCCAAAGCAGAGGCAGCCAAACGCGCCTCCTCCTCCTCGCAACAGGGCCGAGCTTTGCAACCCCCTTTTCCCGCCCTCCCCGGGGCCTGAGGAAATAGGTGGGTACAGCAAAAAAGAAAAAAAGAGCATTGCAAAAAAAGAGGCAGGGGGGGAAAGAAGTGCCCTCCTCGGTGGGTCGCGCCTTTGCAATGCCGGGGCTTTGCAAATGCAGGAGCAAGGCAGGCGTGTTTTTTTCCGTTTGTTTGCACGGAGCGGCTAGGGGGGGGGAGGCAGAGATGGCATTGCAGCAGTGTGTGTGGGGTGCAATGCCCGAGGGGGCGTCGCTCTTGGGCCTGTTGTGGGGCTGCCCCCCCTTCTCCTCCACCCGGTCCTGTTTTTTTTTTTTTTTTGCAACCAACATGATCTTTCTCACTTTGCTCTCTCGCTCTTTCTCATGGCCGCCTGCCGGAGGCGGGGTTTCAGATTTAAAAGACAAGCTGCCCTTTTCAGCTTGGAAGAGGAGGAAGGGGGTGGGCGATGGGGGCTGTGTGTGGGTTGCAAAAGAGCAAGGGGAGGGGAGCATTGGGTCGCCCCCCTTGGCTTCCCTTGGCAAGCGCTGGAGGAGAAAAGGCTGGAAGAAAAAAAGATACATCCTTTCCCGCAGGGTTACCAATCCCCAGGTGGGGGCAGGGGATCCCCCTCTCCCCAAAATACCCCCCCCCCAAGTTTCAAAACGATTGGACCAGGGGGTCCAATTCTATGAGCCCCAAAAGATGGTGCCCCTATCCTTCATTATTTCCTATGGAAGAAAGGTATTTTAAAAGGTGTGCTGTCCCTTTAAATGTGATGGCCAGAACTCCCTTGGAGTTCAATTATGCTTGTCACACCCTTGTTCCTGGCTCCACCCCAATGTCTCCTGGCTCCGCCCCCAAAGCCCCCAGATATTTCTTGAATTGGACTTGGCAACCCTAGTCTGACCTAGGCCGCAGACCGCGCACTGGATCCTTTGTGCCTGGTTCTCCTGCGGCCCCCTCATTTGGTGAGTGTGGTTGAAGTGACACGGTGAAGTGACATGAGACCCGAGGAAGACTATACTTTTTCCCGATTTTCGACACACCAAGCTGAAAAGGTTAGCCATCACTGATATAGAACAATATCCATTTGACAAAATCTTCTTAGGTCCTCAAGAAAAACTAATTTCCAAGCTATATACATACTTATTACAGATGAAGATGCAAGACGAGATTGTAAAAGACTGTATGGTTCAATGGGCGAAAAATCTAGGGTGTAATATGCTAGAAGAATGGGAGATGTTGTGGAAATTCAATATCAAACTGACTAAGTCAGTAACCTTTAAAGAAAATCTGTACAAGATGTTTTATAGATGGTACATAACTCCACAGAAATTGTGTAAGATGTATACTAACATGTCTAACAAATGTTGGCAATGTACTAAACATGTTGGGTCCTTCTATCGTATGTGGTGGATCTGTGAGGTGGTGAAAGACTATTGGAAGATGGTCCATGAACTACTACAGAAAATTCTGAAGACATAGATTCAATTTAAACCAGAACTGTTTATATTGAATATATATCCTAAGGACTATTCCAAAGAGATGAGACATTTGGTGACACACATTAACACAGCAGCTAGAATTCTTTTGGCAGAGATGGAAGCTCCAGGAGATCCCCACGAGATTGGATTTGTTGGGGATGACGGACAGTGCGTGTTAGCAGAGCGGCGTGCTATTAGGCTGATAAAAATAGCAACGCAGATAAGAAGAGTCTTCACACTGGTTCTACTAAAACTATTAGTGTATTTACAAATATTTACAGATAAGTGCAGTATAATTACAATCCAGAGCTCCAAAGTGCTACGCCAGACAATCATCAATACAGAGAGAGAAAGTAACCTTGCTTGTTAGCACTTTTATAGCTCAGCCCACCAATCAGCAAATATGCTGACTCACTGTGACTACAGCCAATTACCGGGCATTGCATCAGCCAGTCCTGTGACCACAGTCACATGACCTCATCACTTTGACAGTAGATGATCTAAGATGCAGTAACTTTTAATCTACAGTTACTGACACACATCCTTAGATTTGAAGTTACTGTATATTCAACATCTTTGTCAACTTCACATGTTTCTCTGTGCCTAAACATTTTGTATACAAATCTGCAACATTATTGTCCATGGAACATTTAATCAATGTCATAATACCATGCCTTATTGCTTCTTTTACATATTGAGTATATAGTCATTCAGCTCACAAAATTCAGCCTCACACGTGCTACATGCAACGAGTGATTGCTTTGTGGCTTTCCACTGAATCAGTTAAAGAACACATTATTTTTATATAGGGAACAGTACTCCCTTTTCCAGGCTGCTTGCCAAGCTTTTTCCTCCTCCTGCGGCAGAGATAACACTTCGTTATAGCTTTCTGGCTCTGTCACAAATACATGATTTACACAGTTGTTATATCCATAGCGAACAGGAGGAACACCCTTAGTACTCCGGGTAGACACTCTTGGCACCTGGTCAGCACTCTGTTCGTGCTCTGCCACCTCCTGTTTTATACTAACAGGCAACTGTTCAGATTCAGGTTTAATTTCCACGTCAGAACTGTTCTCAGTCAATGGTAACCATGCCTGGGTTTTCATTTCAGTGCCATGTATCCTTGGCCAACTGACATTCTCACTAAAGTTTGCTGACCTACTCAGCGTGATTTTCATGTCTGGATCACTAAACCTGTAGGACTTCATATGAGTTTGATATCCTAGAAATACTAGCTTCTTGGTTCTTGCACCTCCTTTGCGTCTCAACTGCAAAGGAATATTTACCCATGCTTTAGGTCCAAACACCTTCAGAAACTCCAAACTTGGTTCCTTATGGTACAATGCTACGTAAGGAATGTTGTTTGTGGCTTTGGTCCAGAGCCTATTATGCAAAAATCTTGCCACCATAATCGCCTCTGCCCAGTATGCTATTGGTAGATTGGCATCAGCTAACATTGCATACATCATTTGCTATAATATGGCATTCGCCCGTTCCGCCACACCATTCTCTGTGGGGGTTGCTGGGTTTGCTATTCTATGAACAATACCCTGCTTTTCCATCCAAGCCTCAAACTGGTTTGATGTGAACTCTCCGCCTTTATCAGATTGAACAGCCTTTAACTGCACTCCAAGTTGCTTCTGCACCTTAATAGCCCACAACATAAGACAGTTAAATACATCAGAATTATGTTTGAGTACATATGACCAGCAAAAATGTGTACAGTCATCAATAATTACTAACAGATACCTATTGGAAGAGTGGCTCTTTGGAAATGGTCCCACTAAGTCAGTATGAACCAACTCTAGTGGCCCTTTTGACACTCTTAAACTCTCTTTAGCCACAGGGAATGCTTTACTCTTCACCTGCTTGCATATCTGGCAATCTAAATATGCTTTGCAGCCTTTCACTGATGCATTAGGTAACAGGGATAAGGTTTTATTTATAGCGTGAAAGCTAGAATGCCCCAGTCTGCGATGCAGCAAATGTACACATGAGTCATGTGGGCATTGATTAGATATTTGTTCTGCTTTTTCAGACGTGCTTTCCATCACATAAACACCATCAGTTAGTCTTCCCCGGGAATAAACCTTCCCGTTCTTAGATACCTTGCAATCAGTACCAGTAAAACTTACATCAAACCCTGCTTTTGCTAAAGCACTTACACTCAATAGATTAGATTTCAGCTCTGGAACTAGGAGCACCTCCTCCAGCTCACATCCCAGAGCTGGGAAGCTTACCCTGCCTTTACACATAACCTCTGCTTCAGACCCATCAGCAAGGTTCACATGTGTTAATACAGGCTTTTGGACATTTATAATTAGAGTTTTGTCAGTACAAATATGACTGGTTGCACCAAAGTCCACCAGCCAAACAGACTTTCCTCTAGACGTTCCTGCATTCACCAGCTTGGCTTGCTCCCAGCTCCCAGATGATGACGACATCTTCTGCTTCCGCTGCTTCCTCAAAACCTTCTGAGATGAGACGTAGACCCACATTGATAGCACTTCCTCACATGAAGAGCAACCGAGCCGATTTCTTGCTTCTGCCTTGCAACAGGCTTCGGGCTTTGCTCACCGTCCTCCCCCTCATCACTCACCGACAGGGATGAGATGTCCCCAACACTTTCCTCCGACTTGCTCATGCACTTCTGTTCAACATGACTCCCCTCCACACGTACCTCCACAGCCAGCACAGCCTCACCAACACAGTACGCGGACTGGGCCCATAACCCTGACAGACAGTGCATGTTAGCAGAGCGGTGTGCTATTAGGCTGATAAAAATGGCAACGCAGATAAGAAGAGTCTTCACACTGGTTCTACTAAAACTATCAGTGTATTTACAAATATTTACAGATAAATGCAGTATAATTACAATCCAGAGCTCCAAAGTGCTATGCCAGACAATCATCAATACAGAGAAAGTAACCTTGCTTGTTAGCACTTTTATAGCTCAGCCCACCAATCAGCAAATATGCTGACTCACTGTGACTACAGGCAATTACCGGGCATTGCATCAGCCAGTCCTGTGATCACAGTCACATGACCTCATCACTTTGACAGTAGATGACAGTAGATGATCTAAGATGCAGTAACTTCTAAGCTACACAGTTACTGACAGGGGAAAATTCTAGAAACGGCTGAGTTGGACTATTTATCCCAGTTGTTGGCTGGGAAATCTAAGAAAGAAGCAAGAAAATATTGGGTGAAACTATATGTTTGGCTAGACGCACAAGACTCCTAAGATTCTATGGTGTGAATTTCTATCTCCTTTCTCCTGTATTTTGTATTATAATATCATTTATATTGGAAACATAAACTTAAGCGAAGACTTACAATCACTAAAACATACTACTTAGATGCTGATGATTTAATGTAAAGAGATAATAACATGTGATAATATTTGTATCTTAAGAAAGTATACTACATGCAGATTAGATTATTATAGCACTGATATTTGTAACTCTATTTTTCTATTTCCCTTTTACCCGTTCCCTTTAACTTTCTAGAAAACCAATAAAAAATTTTCAAATTGTAAATACGTCTTAACTGTGACCAAGGAGATGTGAGAACCCAGGAAGTATAACAACAAAAGAAGTTTATTATTAGTGCTCTAAAACAATGATAAGTGGGTGACAAAGGTTTAGTGCTAAAGTGAATATGAAACAGTAAATGTTGGTACAAATAAACAAAAGCTCTGACACGTTTAGTGATACAGTCCCTACTCTAATACCAAACTCATCATACTTCCCTTGGGTGAGGGATCGTCCTACTGCCTGTTCCAGAGAGCAGTCTTTCTCTGTCTGCAACTTCTCTAGACAGAGAACCTCTCTGCCTGTAGCCTCTTCAGGAAAGAACACACCCTGTCTGTGCTTGGCCCTTTTTCTGCTCGCTTCCCAGGTCCCACCCCTTTCTGGGCTAGTTTCCCTCCAAAACAAGGGTGGGGAACCTTTTTGCTGCCAAGGGCCATTTGGATATTTATAACATCATTTGCGGGCCATACAAAATTATCAACTTAAAAAACAGTGCTCCACCAAGGGAGAATGATTCAGGCCAGCAAAATTAATGCAAATAATTGTTTTTCTCTTTGAAGTCACATGGGGAGAGCCTAATTCAGCATACACACACACCCCGACCCACCACTCTAGGCAAATGCCTAGGTCCAGGCATAGACCACATCCCTTGATATTAGCATATTAAGTCACACACTCATTAGCATATTAGGCCACACCATCTGGGATAATCACGTGCAAATTGAACTGATGGCTCCCACCCCCTGCCACCCCTCCCTCCCTCCCTCTAGCTGCTCCCAGCAGACCTTTAAAGCCACCCACATATCCCAGCAGCAGTCCTTCACAATGCCCATGGGAGAGGGGGGGGGGGGGGCTTGGCCCAGCAATCCCCAAGGGCCAGACCAAGTGATCTCAAGGGCTGTAAATGGCCCTTGGGCCTGACATTTCCCACCCATGCTCCGAAACCTTGCCTCCCAATCAGAGGGACAGAGGAGATCCTGGGAAATGTAGGCTTTCTCCAGTAACTCCTAGGCAGGCTTCTCTGGGGCCTGCAGGCCTTACTAGGCCCAGGATCATGACAGGGGGTGGGGAGTAGGAGGAGGTGGTTTGGATTTCCGCAGAATCTCAATTGCATACAATAACAATATAAATACAATATAAACTTGACTTTGAGTCAGACTGTTGTCCCACTATCTCTCACTGGCAGCAGGTCTTTCAAGCAGAGAAACTGAACCTGTGACTGTCTGCCTACAAAGTATGTGCTCTACCACTAAGCAGTAGTGGCTTATGGGGTAGGATGCAAAGGATATTGCAATGTCCACCACTGTGCACCACTGACCGGGGTGGGGGGAGAGGTTATATCCATACCAGCGGATGAAGGAAGGCAGTGAAAGAGGTGACATAGGCATAATTGTAACACCATATCAGCATGCAGCTTCTAAGTACAACTTGGAACGGGTGTAGGGATATGACATCATTTGCCAGCATGTGGTTCCTCTAACTTCTCAGAACCTGTGTGCCAATATAGATCTGCAGCTGTGGACCCAGAAAACTTTGTCATGTAGTAGTATGGACATTGTCTCCCCTTTGTGTTTCAGCAGCACACTGTGGCGGAAGCAGTGAAATTGCCTGTGCTCCACAAGCTACCACTGCTGCTGAACTATAGCCTCCAGTATATGTTATTGGACTATAGTAGAGCTTCCTCCTTTGCTTGTCACTCCCCACAACTATTTCAAAGTCTCTAGTTTGTCTAACTGAAGCTGTCTACCTCTGAGGATTCATTTCTCATACACTACTTCAAAATATGAAGTTACTTGAGTTTGTTTTTTAGTCCCTTAGCTGAGCTGTGGGCAATGTTACAAATACAATAAAGGAACTCAGTAGTTTTCACAGCAAAGAAAAAGAACAAACACCTATAAGCAAACAGATGGGTGCGATGGCTGGTAGGGGGGGAGGGGCTGCTTCTAAGATATAAAAATGCGCTTGCAGACAAACGCTTATATCTTGAATAAACTCTGTCGGTCTTAAAAGTGCCAGTGGACTCAGACTTTGTTCTGCTGCTTCATACCAACAGTTTACCCAGCTGAATCAATCTTCGAGGAGATTAAGTAACCCAAAACAGATGTTTGCAGTCTGTTTGTCATAGGGATTCAATATGTACATATTTCATGCTATTTACTACATGGTTGAAAACATAATTTTAATTCTTTTGTTTTATATTTAACAAAACCCTGATCATGGTGAACTAGAATATGTACGCAGTCAGGCTGGATGAGAGCAAGGGTCCAGCCAGCCCAACATTGGGTGCAACCACGCTGGAGATTAGGTGTGGCATTATCTCGGCTCCGAAAAAGCCCGTTCTCTTTTATCCATGCCCCAGCATTCACACAGCCCCTGCCCTGCTGCTGGGAGAGGCATCAGCCATGTATGCACAAGAGGAGCCATCAGACTGCTCATGCACACACCAGGCAGGTGTGGGGCGGGTGCATCCATTCAGACTGCCGGGAAACATGCCCTACATACAGTTTAGAGGTTTGTTACCTGGAAGCTCCCAGTAGCTGGTTGCAGCCCATCGTGAGACGAGGCAGGTATGGGCGGAACTTGGGAGGCAGATGCGCTTGTGTGACTGAGCACATTAAATCTGGATGGGAGGCATGGCTAGGTTGAGCCAAATCTCTCAGGTGATTGTACTCATTCTGTTTCACAGTTACCAACCAGCTATCTTGGAAGGTCTACAAGCAGGACACAGAGTCCAAAGGTTCTGCTCCCTATTGTTCCCACCCCAGCATTGTTACTTGTAGTGCTTTAAGGAGCTTTGGGGGGTAGGGCTAGATACCACCTCTTCCAATCATGTAACTTTAAGCAACATGATACACTGCTGCACCAGATAGCGGTGAGAAGTCTGAGGCAGTGCGTGGGAGGTCTCCTGCTATAGTAAGAAACCTGATTCCCCTAAGACAGGGGTTCCCAATGTTTTTAAGCCTGCAGGCACTTTTGGAATTCTGACACAGAGTGCTGGATACAACCACAAAATGGCTGCTGCAGGAGATGGAACCAACCATAAAATGGCTGCTGCAGGAGCCAACTGCAAAATATCAAGGTTATGTATAACTACAGTATTAACTCTGTAACATTTCAGGAGAAACTTTAATTGGATGCCTGTTAAAATGAACTAGGGGTTGTCAGGTCCAACTCAAGAAACTTCGGGGGTGGAGCCAGGAGACTTTGGGAGTACAGCCAGGAGCAAGGGTGGGCAAGCACAATTGAATTCCAAAGGGAGATCTGGCAATAACATTTAAAGGGACCGCATGCCTTTTAAATGCCTTCCCTCCCTTTGGAAATAATGCAGAATGGGACACCTTCTATTGGGACTAACAGAATTGGATCCCCTGGTTCAATCTTTTTAAAACTTGAGGGGTGTTTTCAGGAAAGTTACTGGATGCTATACTGAAAATTGGGTGCCTCTACTTCAAAAAATAGCCCCCAGAGCCTCAAACCCATGGATAAATTTCCATTATACCCTATGGGAATCAGTATTCACATGGTATAATAGAGTACCCAGCAGACTTTTCCCTCCCCCCACACACACTTTCTGATAACCCTGAAGTGGGGGGAGTATATGGTATTGAGACCTTCAAGTGAAGACCCTTTGAGAGGCTCCATGCAGCTGCACTCAGATTGGTTACTCTTGTGGAGCCAGCCAATCAGGTAACCTCTATGGCAGGGGTGTCAAACTCATTTGTTATGAGGGCCGGATCTGACATAAATGAGACCCAGCCGGCCGTGTCAAGCTGGGCCATATGTGTACCTATTTAAGATTAGGTAGCTGATATATAAGCTTTTTAAAGGACACAAACATGACTAAAGATTTTTTTAAAAAAACTTAAAATAAAAATGATTAAAACATTAGCACTTTTTGGTCTTAAAGTTGCTTTCTTTATATTTCTCTCATGGGATCCATGGAACTGGACAAAGGAAGCTCTGGCTCTTTTGCTTCCTCTCCAGGAGAGGGAGGAGCCTGTTAGAATAAATAGATAATGTTCATTCATTCAATGTAAGGAGAAGGAGGTATAAAGTCAGGAGGCCCTCACCCCTTTCCCAGTTTTTGGCAGTTGGACTTCTGTGTGCTAGCTTCCTGATGTGGTTATGCCATTCCCTACTGCAGTTTCTCAGCAATCCTCTAGTTTAGGCTTCTCTTTCTCTTTTCTGCTCTTTATGCCTTGTCTCCCTAGTCAGCATCAAGTAACATTTTCTTTTTTTTCTCTGGCAAAGTCTTTCATAACCTGAGTAGGCCAAACTGTTACATTTAGCATGAAGAATATGGTAGTGTAAATTGCTGAGGTAAAAGTTCTAGAATTATGTGCTAAGTTAAAGGGACATGTGCATAAATTCTGTTGCTGGGTAAAGGAGGGAAAGTTGCTGCTGGGAAGAACATGTTGTAACTTTTAAGACTTACCTTATATGGCTAAGGCCCTTGACCAACGGCCGGCTTAGCTTAGATTGTGAGCTCTGGACCAATGGCAAACTGCCACAGAGCAAGACAGGGAAAAATGACGTCGGGAATCTTATAAAAGGCAAGGGGCTTTGCCAAACCAGGCAGAGAGGGCATTTTGTTTGGCCTGCCCCTCTCTCCGTTATCTGCAGATACGAAAATAAAGCTGTTTTCTCTGAATAAGAAGGTCTCCAGCCTGGTCATTGTTATTTGGACAGGAGCATAGCTCCTAAAACCGGTTAACAAGCCTAAACCAATGGAGAAAATCAAAGTTTTGCTATGTAGCTCCTGTGCGATTAAGCAAGCCTTGCAAAGTAAATTGAGACAAGAGTAAGGGAGAAGGAAGCAGACAAGAACCAGTTGCTCGGGAAGGGGGGCTGATAGGAGCCCTCCGGGGCCCTGATTCAGCCCTTGGGCCACATGTTTGAATTCCCTGCTCTATGGACTAATGCTCTAGCAAATGGGGTTACCACTGTGCCTGATGTTTCCATTGGTAGGTTGTATTCTGGGTGGCGGGGGGGGGGTATTTTGGTAGCAGGTTATGTATATATAGTTGCAGCTTGCCGCATGTGCTATGGAGCAGATGGTCTCAGAACCTAACAGGGGTGGGGCGATCCTGGATTTTGTCCTAAGTAATGCGCAAGACTTGGTGAGAGATGTAAAAGTGATTGCGCCACTTGGGAGCAGTGACCATAATGTTATTGATTTCACCGTTTGTATAAATAGGGAGTTGCCCAAAAAGACCGCCACAACCACGTTTAACTTTAAAAGGGGTAAATTCACTGAGATGAGGAGGCATGTGAGGAGGAAACTGAAAGGAAAGGTAAATACGGTCAAAACCCTTGGTGAAGCTGGGAGACTATTTAAAACAATAATACTAGAAGCTCAGATAAAATACATACCATAAGTTAGGAAAGGCACAAACAGGCATAAGAAAAGGCCTGCATGGTTAACAAACAAAGTAATGGAAGTTGTAAAAGGTAAGAAGGAGTCCTTTAAGTGGTGGAAAACCAGTCCAAGTGAGATTAGTAAAAGGGAACACAGGCTGTGGCAAATCAAATGCAAGACTGTGATCAGGCAGGCAAAAAGGGACTATGAGGAGCATATTGCAAAAAACATAAAGACCAACAATAAAAAATTCTTCAAATATATTAGAAGCAGGAAACCAGCCAGGGAGGCAGTGGGGCCCTTGGATGACCATGGGGTAAAAGGATTACTGAAAGAGGATAGGGAAATGACTGAGAAGCTAAATGAATTTTTGCCTCCGTCTTCACTGTGGAAGACGAGAACTTTTTGCCCGCCCCAGAACCACTAATTTTGGAAGGAATGTTGAAAGACCTGAGTCAGATTGAGGTGACAAAAGAGGAGGTCCTACAACTGATAGACAAATTAAAAGCTAATAAGTCACCGGGTCCGGATGGCATACATCCGAGAGTTCTGAAAGAACTCAAAGTTGAACGTGGATCTTCTAACAAAAATCTGTAATCTTTCATTGAAATCTGCCTCCATTCCTGAGGACTGGAAGGTAGCAAATGTCACCCCCCATCTTTAAAAAGGGTTCCAGAGGAGATCCGGGAAATTACAGGCCGGTCAGTCTGACTTCAATACCGGGAAAGTTGGTAGAAACCATTATCAAGGACAGAATGAGTAGGCACATTGATGAACACGGGTTATTGAGGAAGACTCAGCATGGGTTCTGCAAGGGAAGATCTTGCCTCACTAACCTGTTACATTTCTTTGAGGGGGTGAACAAACATGTGGACAAAGGAGACCCGATAGATGTTGTTTACCTTGACTTCCAGAAAGCTTTTGATAAAGTTCCTTATCAAAGGCTCCTTAGAAAGCTTGAGAGTCATGGAGTAAAAAGACAGGTCCTCCTGTGGATCAAAAACTGGCTGATTAATAGGAAGCAGAGAGTGAGTATAAATGGGCAGTCTTCGCAGTGGAGGACGGTAAGCAGTGGGGTGCCGCAGGGCTCGGTACTGGGTCCCATGCTCTATAACTTGTTCATAAATGATTTAGAGTTGGGAGTGAGCAGTGAAGTGGCCAAGTTTGCGGATGACACTAAATTGTTCAGGGTGGTGAGAACCAGAGAGGATTGTGAGGAACTCCAAAGGGATCTGTTGAGGCTGGGTAAGTGGGCGTCAACGTGGCAGATGCGGTTCAATGTGGCCAAGTGCAAGAATCCCAGCTACAAATACAAGTTGATGGGGTGTGAACTGGCAGAGACTGACCAAGAGAGAGATCTTTAACTTGTTCATAAATGATTTAGAGATGGGAGTGAGCAGTGAAGTGGCCAAGTTTGCGGATGACACTAAATTGTTCAGGGTGGTGAGAACCAGAGAGGATTGTGAGGAACTCCAAAGGGATCTGTTGAGGCTGGGTGAGTGGGCGTCAACGTGGCAGACGCGGTTCAATGTGGCCAAGTGCAAAGTAATGCACATTGGGGCTAAGAATCCCAGCTACAAATACAAGTTGATGGGGTGTGAACTGGCAGAGACTGATCAAGAGAGAGATCTTGGGGTCATGATAGATAACTCACTGAAAGTGTCAAGACAGTGTGCGTTTGCAATAAAAAAGGCCAATGCCATGCTGGGAATTATTAGGAAGGGAATTGAAAACAAATCAGCCAGTATCATAATGCCCCTGTATAAATCGATGGTGTGGTCTCATTTGGAGTACTGTGTGCAGTTCTGGTCGCCGCACCTCAAAAAGGATATTATAGCTTTAGAGAAGGTGCAGAGAAGGGCAACTAGAATGATTAAAGGGCTGGAGCACTTTCCCTATGAAGAAAGGTTGAAACGCTTGGGACTCTTTAGCTTGGAGAAACGTCGACTGCGGGGTGACATGATAGAGGTTTACAAGATAATGCATGGAATGGAGAAAGTAGAGAAAGAAGTACTTTTCTCCCTTTCTCACAATACAAGAACTCGTGGGCATTCGATGAAATTGCTGAGCAGACAGATTAAAACGGATAAAAGGAAGTACTTCTTCACCCAAAGGGTGATTAACATGTGGAATTCACTGCCACAGGAGGTGGTGGCGGCCACAAGTATAGCCACCTTCAAGAGGGGTTTAGATAAAAATATGGAGCAGAGGTCCATCAGTGGCTATTAGCCACAGTGTATGTGTGTATATAACATTTTTTGCCACTGTGTGACACAGAGTTTTGGACTTGATGGGCTGTTGGCCTGTTCCAACATGGCTTCTCTTATGTTCTTATGTTCTTATCTTGGGGCCGTGGTAGATAACTCACTGAAAATGTCAAGACAGTGTGCGTTTGCAATAAAAAAGGCCAACGCCATGCTGGGAATTATTAGGAAGGGAATTGAAAACAAATCAGCCAGTATCATAATGCCCCTGTATAAATCGATGGTGCAGTCTCATTTGGAGTACTGTGTGCAGTTCTGGTCGCCGCACCTCAAAAAGGATATTATAGCATTGGAGAAAATCCAGAAAAGGGCAACTAGAATGATTAAAGGTTTGGAACACTTTCCCTATGAAGAAAGGTTGAAACGCTTGATGCTCTTTAGCTTGGAGAAACGTTGACTGCGGGGTGACATGATAGAGGTTTACAAGATAATGAATGGGATGGAGAAAGTAGAGAAAGAAGTACTTTTCTCCCTTTCTCACAATACAAGAACTCGTGGGCATTCGATGAAATTGCTGAGCAACAGGTTGAAACGGATAAAAGGAAGTACTTCTTCACCCAAAGGGTGATTAACATGTGGAATTCACTGCCACGGGAGGTGGTGGCGGCCACAAGTATAGCCACCTTCAAGAGGGGTTTAGATAAAAATATGGAGCAGAGGTCCATCAGTGGCTATTAGCCACAGTGTTTGTGTATATATAAAATTTTCTGCCACTGTGTGACACAGAGTGTTGGACTGGATGGACCATTGACCTGATCCAACATGGCTTCTCTTATGTTCTTATGTGTTTTTCAGTAGTGTTTTTGCTAATAAAGAGCTGCCCTGAAATCACTCTAGTGTCCAAATCCACTATCTGACTATTTTGATTGCCCTTTCTGCACCATTTCCTGAATTATACATTTCCTATATAGTATAAAATAGCAAGAAGACAATATATGACACTATTATGTTCATTTACTTGGGAGTAAGGCTATGTAAAACAATGAGATTACCTTGGTAGTAAACTTAAACCCAGGTTATACTGCATAACTTATGCAGAACATCAGTAAGCAATGATGAGACGATGCTGGAATTTTTCAGAATGCCTTGAATGAAATCCATAGTTTTATAATGCTGCCAGAAATAAAAAATTCTCTGCCAACATGCAGCTGTATAAGCCATTTTCTTGTGATTACCTCCCATACTGTTTTACAAGGGAGAGCTTCTGTTTATAGAGAAAGACAGACATCTGCACTGGAGAAGAGGATGCTATTTTTCACATATAAATAATATGAACTGATTCTTCCAGCTTCAGTTTGTTTCCTCAGAGGCATTTTTTTTGCAATTCTTTGAAAAAACAAACACTTGTCCAATTTGAAATGTGGTTCTTTCCAGAAAGACAAACTCTCTTTTACAAAGCACATGTTTTATAAAAGAACACATGTGTTACACTGCAAATATTGCTGTCCTATGACAGTGTCTATGAAGATTCATAGATGATTTACCTCCGCTTGGTTGCCACTGGGGTATGTAAATAGGCTTGGGTCCAATAGTCCCCCAGCTCAGCTTTTCTTACAGGCCAGATCTTTGTTCCTTCCCCCTTCTTGCTGCAGCCTGCTGCCTCATCAAAAAGCCAATCCCAAAGGGCAGGGGACCATCACAGATAGTATGGAATGTGCTGGAGAACTTCAGCAAGAAATTGCCCCCTTGCACTAATTGAAGGCTTATTCTGCTCACACAATGAATAGGGAAGCCAACTCAAAATGTATTGGGTTTGACTTGATCCCAACTCAGCTATAAATCAGTTTGTTTCAACTTGCTCTATTTTTGAGCGATGTTGTAAAGACAAAGTTAAGATTTTAAAAAATCAATTGAAAAGTACACTGATTTTGGAGAGTGTAATGTACTGAGAACCAAGATGGTTTGAAGGCAACATAGTTTATTCAGTAGCACATTACAAGAGAGAGAGCACGCGGGCTGGGCCCCGCTTATATACATTGCCCGGTACAGCCCCCTCATCCGACCAGGCCAATCCTGGTCGGTCAAACTTCCTGCCACAGATCTTGATGGGTGGGGCCTCTGGCGAGCTCCATCCGGGGATCCAAGGGTTGCCTTTAGTCGCGGTCGCCATGAGGTCTGGTTGCTTATGTTCAATACATAACAGAGAGGATGGGCAGATCTCTTGAAATATCAAGGTTCTCTTCTAACATTTCCATCCTAAGCACTGCTGTACCCTAAAGAACATAAAATGAACTCTGCTGAATCAGACCAACACTCCATTTAGTTCAACCTCCTGTTTCACACAGTGGCCAATCAGTTGTCCTTGGAGGGTCAACACCAATTTGATTGGGTGCCCCAAAGTGCTATTATTATGAGAGAGGAAGAGGAAGTTTTCTTTATCTACTTTCTGTAATTTTTGCATAATTTCATAAACCTAAATGAAAAAGTCTAGATAATTTAGCTTTTCCTCATAGGAAAGGTGGTCTTACTCATCTTGGTTGTCCTTTTCTGCATTTTTTTGAGACATGGCAACCAGAACTGAATCAGAAAAGCCACATCCCCGATGTTTTTTTTTTTTTAAAGTAAATAATTCACAATTAAGCCCCCTTCAGTGGCGCAGAATGGTAAAGCAGCAGTACTGCAGTACTGTGGTCTGAACTCTCTGCTCTGCTCACCTGAGTTTGATTCCAGCAAAAGCTGGATTCAGGTAGCTGGCCCAAGGTTGACTCAGCCTTCCATCCTTCTGAGGTCGGTAAAATGAGTACCCAGCTTGCTGGGGGGAAAGTATAAAAGACTGGGGAAGGCAATGGCAAACCACCCCATAAAAAGTCTGCCGTGAAAATGTTGTGAAAGCAACGTCACCCCAGAGTCGGAAAAGACTGGTGCTTGCACAGGGGACCTTTCCTTTCCAGTGATCCCTCAAAATATGTTATTTCAAACACGCCGCCCATGTAATGGTGCAACAGGTTTTGGTAAAGCTATGATGTCTGCATTAATGCAGCAGACAAGACAAGGAGAGAGCCACAACACCTCTCTGGATAGTCTTGTTATGAGATAAATGTTTCTTTCATTTCAAAATGCAGCTTCTGCGCACACTAGAACATATTTTACCCTTCCATGGTCTCTGACATGTTATAAATTTGTTGATTTCTGCAGCCCAGAACTTCAAAGTAGGCATGGCCAAGTTAATCCACATAAGAATAACAATGAAATGCTGTAAAAGTATTGGACCCACACAGATAACCAAAACATTTTTGAAAGATGACTTTTAATAGGCCCAACTGTTTTAGAAGAGGAAAGGATACTCTAGGAACCTACTAACAACTGTTTAGAGAAAGCAAACATCCTGTGTAGTCTGAGGTAAACTATTTGTCCAGACAAAGCAAGTCCTACCTGTATTTTATAAAGATGACCCTGCAGGAACAAATCCATATGTAATAGTGTAATATTTAATGTGGCTATAACAAATGTTGAGTAGCCATGCTGTAGAGCATGGGAAGGACTGGGCACTGAATGACAAAGACAGATGACAGAGACTTCATGGTTTGATCCAAGAGTCTCCTGGCTGAGGCTGGCTTACCATAGCCACCTAGGAATATGTGTGGCAGGCTTCAGAGCCCTCTTCAGAGCCCTCTAAGAAAAAAGCAGAGGTGTGCAGCTTCAACCCCTAGGATTGCCAGCAGTGTGAAGTCTCTGGATTGGCTGGGCATAAGGCTTGTAGCCTTCTGCACTGACTTAGTTTATGATATAGCACTTCAGAGACTTTGGGACACAAAACATTCACTGGGAAGGTGGGGTAGAAATATCATTCTTCAAAGGAAAAAATAATTTTCATTTTGATTGCTGGGGGAAATTCAGTATCTCCACAGCAGAAGTACTACACAAGGCTGTTGACAGAGTCTGGGGAAACAAAATTTTTTTGAGGCGGGGCAGATCAGCTGAAGGGCCCTTTAAGCTGGCATGCTGCATTCAGCCGAGTGTCTTTCCATTTATTTCTGCAGCCATTAGGGACACAAGAAAGTTTGAGCACTCTACTATGGGCTAGACTCCCCTTTCTCCAAGATTAAAGCAAATTTGCCTAACAGATCATAATAAACCCATCAACTTATCCAGCAATGGAGTAAGACATGCAACCACAGCTGATGGCTGCTACACTAATTGTCAACCTGCAGCCTGCTTATTAAGTTCATTTTGAATAATGGCCTAGCCTTTCTTCCTTTCATTGTGCCAGATTGTGCAAAGCAGTAGTTAAGGTGTTGCAGCAAGAAAAAACAAACAAACTCCCCCCCCCTTAATTTCTCTTCCTCTTTTCCCACACTTTTCTAATTTATTTTTACCTCACTCCACCTAAGTTTTCTGTGTCCCCTCCCCCCTTTTATTTTTACTTATTGGACTCAAGATCTTCTCATCCCTATTTTGCTTGGTGACAGGATGTATAGTAGCAAACCTTTGTTAATAGTATGAACAGAAGGAGGGGAGTTAATGGCTGATTTCACACTCACCTTACACCACTCTCACGTTCGTCTTCTCAGCAAGGCTTTCTTCTGATTTCCCACTATCTGTCCTGGGGCTGCAGCAAGGATTGGCGTTTTCACGCAGCAAACAGAAACTGCTAAAAACCAGTTTCTGTATACTAGCAAACCTTTGTTAACAGTATGAACGGAAGGGGGGGGGAGTTAATGACCAATTTCACACTCACCTTATACCACTCTCACATTCATCTTCTCAGTGTGGCTTCCTTCCGATTTCCCACTATCTGCCCCAGGGCTGCAACAAGGATCAGCGTTTTCATGCAGCAAATAGAAACGGCTAAAAACCAGTTTCTGTTTGCTGTGTGAAATGCCAATCCTTGCTGCAGCCCCAGGGCAGATAGTGGGAAATCGGAAGGAAGCCACGCTGAGAAGACGAACGTGAGAGTGGTGTAAGGTGAGTGCGAAATCGGTCAATATTTCCTCATGATCTAACAAAGTAATAAAAGGATGTTTCCCTTCCTCCACTCTTTACATGCATGGTAATGGAACATTAATCTGTTTTTGTGGTTATACATGTGGAACAGAAGTTACAACTCTCAGTTCAGGCCCTGGGTTTTTAATCATTATTGTGCTGGTAGAAAATCTAATAGCCCTTTGTAAAGGCTACTTTGCTATATGGTAAATGATATAATTTTTAAAAATATCATTACAAATTAGATCTTATAACAAATGCCGTAGCCAGTCTTTCTCTCCAAGGGGGACCCAAAGCTGTATTGTTCTCCTGGCCTCTTTTTTTTTATCCTCACAACAGCCTTGTGAGGTCAGTCTGGCTGAGATTGTGTCACCCAGCAACCTTTCATAGAGAGTTGGGGAACTGAATATTAGAGACACATAGTAGGTAGCATAAAAGCTCTCATACTATATGTTGTCTGTTGTGGAGATAACCTGGTTCAGGGCATTCCAGTTCCTGGTGAGTGGGAGTACATGGCCTGGGAATGATGAGGACAGGAGGGACCTCAGTGGGATATAATATCACCGAATCCAACCATCAAAACTGCCATCTTCTTCAGGGAAACTGCTATTGTTTGGAGATCACTTGTAATTTCATATCTCCAGACCTCCCCTAGAGGTTGGCAACCCTATAAAATCCTCTGTTTTCCTCTGTGCCTGAAAAGCGTTTTGAGGCCTGTATAAAAACATTTTCAGGGGCAGGTAAAATTCTTTCTTTGAAAAGAACAAAAGAAGATTTGCAATCAAGAACTGCAGAGGCCAGAAGAAGTGAGAGTTTAACCCTTCACTAGTCAGTTTCCTCTTCTATATTTCTCCCCCTCTTCTGCTGTAATTGTGTCTCTAAACAAGTACATGGTTTCAAATAGGGTCATAAGCAAGGGGTGGATTGTGTTCTCTGCTGATCTGGAGTAGAAAAAAGAGCATCAGTGAAAGTGTTAAGCACCCTTTCTGTCTCCCATTGTTCTTCCCTGCTCAAAATACTGAGTGTATTTTATACTCAAGGGCCCAAACAATTTTTTTTTACATTCTGAAATTCCTGGTTCCGGAGGTATGCTGATGCTATTAAGCAAAAAAAAAGAAGAAAGAAAGATGAAAACTGGTTTTTCCATAAGTTTTTTTTAAAAAATGTAAGTAAAATGTGGGTGGCCCTGGAAATGAGTAACCTGTTTGTATCCACATGCTTAAATCCAGCTAACAGCTATCAGAGAAGGGAGATAAACGTACAACCTACAGTTGCACACGCATGTATATGGATTGTGTCCATGATAACTTCCAGTACTTTCCCCCCTGTGGTTTATATGTTAAATTATAGATTACAGGAACCTGCCTTTATGAATAACAGGGATGCTCTGATTTTTAAAAACATCTTTTTCATTTTTTTAAAACATCCAACCTCAATTATTTGGGCATTTAACCAAGGAACCCTGATCAAAGGCAGTAGCCAAAGGAATGCTTCCTGTCCCATAGGGCCAGTGTCCAAGT
This sequence comes from Heteronotia binoei, assembly GCF_032191835.1. Lineage (NCBI taxonomy): Eukaryota > Metazoa > Chordata > Lepidosauria > Squamata > Gekkonidae > Heteronotia > Heteronotia binoei. The sequence continues at coordinate 211,382,919 of NC_083223.1, forward strand.
TACCATGTCTAGCCAACTGAGTTTGTGGAATGGGTTTCAACCAACATTTCTAGCAAGTTCATTATTATTTTTTATTTCCAAACCACCCACTTAGCCTTGCTTTCTTCACATCATATAACCTCCAACAGTTGGCTACCAAAACTGCTCAGAAAAAAAAGTTGCTCCATTCTCCAGAGGTCCTACCCAGTTTTGCTGATCTGTAAAGCAAAAGTACTACATGCCCTTGGACTCCTGACTCTGCCATGTTCATCACAGTGGACCTTTTCTTTTTGATACCTGATAACAGTTCCCTCTGGTGTTCTTTGTACATGTAACAGTGCGGAAAAGTTATGTCAGTATGCATTTCCCTGGTGTTGGATTTGAATTATACATCTGCTCACATTTTTGGCAGATGTTTCTCCCCACTTTCTTCCAGGTCAAATCTAATTTTCCCAACTGGATCAAATGCAGGAACAGCCAAGATCAGAAAAATTCAAACTTACTTCCAAAATCCAGTTATGTTATTATGCAGAGATACAACAGTAATAGCATACATGCCTCTAATTGCTTGTTGAAGGGCCAGAAAAGGACAGGGGAAAGGAGACTCATTTCAAGGCTAATGTGAATTCTCTATGATGCATGTTCAACTGTTTTAGCTGTAGACTTCAGCTGATGACAGACAGGATGCACTTTACTCACATAAGTGTGAGAAGGAGGAAGAGGAGATTGGATTTATATCCCACCCTTCACTACCTTATGGAATGTCAGAGCAGTTTACAATCTCCTTTCCCTTCCCCTCCCCATAAGAGATACCCCATGAGGTAGGTGGGGCTACGAGAGCTCTGACAGAAACTTGAAAGAACAGCCTCTGACAGAGTCGTGATTGACCCAAGATCACTCCAGCAGTTGCATGTGAGGGGGTGCGGTCACACGTACCATTAGTGACGACACAGCTCCGTCTGGCTGATGGATTAAATGTGTTCGTTCAGACAGCCACATTTAGCAATCGATCGTTATCTGGGCTCATCCAGGCTTGCTACTCATGAATGGCGCATTAATTTGACAGTACATAAAGTCCAGCCCTTTTTCAAAACAGCGGCACATGATTGGCTTTTTGTTGTTTGGAGAGCTCACGTGCGATACTGCCTCTCACCTTTTTTTTAAAAAAGAAAGCCCCAGCAGACATGCGCATTGCCAGATCATCCGGGAATCTGAGGTGACGCTTCTGCTTCTCCAATCAACACAGGATCGGAGGGGGGGGAACGTCATCCCACTATTCAGAACAGGAAAAAAATGTGTGTTTTTTTCAATGTGGAGGATTTCAAGATATCATTGTCACTGCCAATTTCTAGGAAAATAATTCCTGGCAGTTCCGTGGTTTGGATCGGCAATGTTAATTCTGGAAACTTTCGCCCTTCCCCCCTGCCTCTGAAGAAAGTTTTGATTTCCTGGCTCCAAACAGTTGGGCGCATGTTCCCCTCCCCTCCCCTCCCAGAAATCACCATCTGATTACACATGCTCCAAGAAAGGAGCGTGATAGTATTGGATGTCTGATCGCACACAACAGAATAAATCGCATTCTTGGATGCTCGTCTGAACTGCCCTGCATCGATTCAATATTCAGCAGTTCAGATTTGAGCGCTATACACCCGCTTTTAATGGTAGGTGTGACTGCACCCAAGGAGTGGGGAATCAAACCCAGTTCTCCCAGATAAGAGTCCGTGCACTTAACCACTGCATCAAACTGGAAGCTCTGAAAGCTGTTAATTTTTATTTTAAAAAAAATGTACCCCCCCCCCAGCTTTTGAGCTCACCTGGAGATGAGTTGGATGGCATGCTGAAGCTTTTCCCATAGCCTCTTCCATCCAAATAGCTGTTCCCTTGTAGAGTTTCAAAAATACATCTATGCTAGGAAACATATATCTGGAACAAGGAAAAACCTACTGTGGGTGAAGCTGTGGTTCAGAAGAAGAGCCTCTACTTTGCTTGCAGAAGCTCCAAATTTCAGTTTCCAGAATCTTCAGTTAAAAGGACCAGGCAGTAGGTGATGGGAAAGACCTCTTCCTAAGGCACTGAAGAACCACTGCCAGTCCAAGTAGATAATACTAACTTTGATCCGGATGGCATACATCCGATGCCATTCAGTTGTGGCTGGAGACAATGTTGGCCAGTAATGAGATTAGTCCTTATCTCACAATCACAGAGAGAAGGATGGGCATGAAAGAATAAGACTTTGTCTCAGAATAAGACTTTGCACTCTGATTCTTGGCATATATCTGAGAGTTCTGAAAGAACTCAAAGTGGAACTTGTGGATCTTCTAACAAAAATCTGTAATTTTTCATTGAAATCTGCCTCCGTTCCTGAGGACTGGAAGGTAGCAAATGTCACCCCCATCTTTAAAAAAGGTTCCAGAGGAGACCCGGGAAATTACAGGCCAGTCAGTCTGACTTCAATACCGGGAAAGTTGGTAGAAACCATTATCAAGGACAGAATGAGTAGGCACATTGATGAACACGGGTTATTGAGGAAGACTCAGCATGGGTTCTGCAAGGGAAGATCTTGCCTCACTAACCTGTTACATTTCTTTGAGGGGGTGAACAAACATGTGGACAAAGGAGACCCGATAGATGTTGTTTACCTTGACTTCCAGAAAGCTTTTGATAAAGTTCCTCATCAAAGGCTCCTTAGAAAGCTTGAGAGTCATGGAGTAAAAGGACAGGTCCTCTTGTGGATCAAAAACTGGCTGAGTAATAGGAAGCAGAGAGTCAGTATAAATGGGCAGTCTTCGCAGTGGAGGACGGTAAGCAGTGGGGTGCCGCAGGGCTCAGTACTGGGTCCCATGCTCTTTAACTTGTTCATAAATGATTTAGAGTTGGGAGTGAGCAGTGAAGTGGCCAAGTTTGCGGATGACACTAAATTCTTCAGGGTGGTGAGAACCAGAGAGGATTGTGAGGAACTCCAAAGGGATCTGTTGAGGCTGGGTGAGTGGGCATCAACGTGGCAGATGCGGTTCAATGTGGCCAAGTGCAAAGTAATGCACATTGGGGCCAAGAATCCCAGCTACAAATACAAGTTGATGGGGTGTGAACTGGCAGAGACTGACCAAGAGAGAGACCTTGGGGTCGTGGTAGATAACTCACTGAAAATGTCAAGACAGTGTGCGTTTGCAATAAAAAAGGCCAACGCAATGCTGGGAATTATTAGGAAGGGAATTGAAAACAAATCAGCCAGTATCATAATGCCCCTGTATAAATCGATGGTGCGGTCTCATTTGGAGTACTGTGTGCAGTTCTGGTCGCCGCACCTCAAAAAGGATATTATAGCATTGGAGAAAGTCCAGAGAAGGGCAACTAGAATGATTAAAGGGCTGGAGCACTTTCCCTATGAAGAAAGGTTGAAACGCTTGGGACTCTTTAGCTTGGAGAAACGTCGACTGCGGGGTGACATGATAGAGGTTTACAAGATAATGCATGGGATGGAGAAAGTAGAGAAAGAAGTACTTTTCTCCCTTTCTCACAATACAAGAACTCGTGGGCATTCGATGAAATTGCTGAGCAGACAGGTTAAAACGGATAAAAGGAAGTACTTCTTCACCCAAAGGGTGATTAACATGTGGAATTCACTGCCACAGGAGGTGGTGGCGGCCACAAGTATGGCCACCTTCAAGAGGGCTTTAGATAGAAATATGGAGCACAGGTCCATCAGTGGCTATTAGCCACAGTGTATGTGTGTATATAAAATTTTTTGCCACTGTGTGACACAGAGTGTTGGACTTGATGGGCCGTTGGCCTGATCCAAAATGGCTTCTCTTATGTTCTTATGTTGATGGACCAAGGGTCTGTTTCAGTATGAGGCAACTTCGTGTATTCATGCTTTGTCAATAACAAAAATCATTGCTTGAGTCTGCATGTAAAGCACAGTGTGCCCCATAACACTTTGCATATTGTAAATATAAATATTTCTTTTTCCAGGTTTGTAAGAATTCACTTGGATACAGGGTATATGCCAAGAATCAGAGTGCAAAGTCTTATTCTGAGACAAAGTCTTATTCTTTCATGCCCATCCTTCTCTCTGTGTTTGTGAGATAAGGACTAATCTCATTACTGGCCAACATTGTCTCCAGCCACAACTGAAACAGGCATTCCTTCAGATAAGAGAAAAGAATCAGGTGCTGCCTAGGCCTGGCCCTGCCTGCTCCCTCCGATCTCCTGCAATCGGGTGGCCACCTCCAGTGGTTCTCTGTCAAGGACATATCCACTTTGTTAACATGCAGTGAGATGATACTTGCAATTTATCTTTCAAAAACTGTAATCTTAAAATCACTTTCCTGGAAGTAATCCCCGTTGAATACAACAGAACTTAATTCTGAGTAGACCTACTTAGCATTGCTCCCAAAGCACCCTCCATGCTGACAAAATGATCATTTTTCTCCAGCTATCAAATCATATACACTGAAGAAGATGTTTAAGTGGAATGGCTTCAGAAAGAAATTGCAGCATTGTGTACTCTTCCATATTAGTTCGTGGCAGCAAAAACAGTCAAGACCCATGTCACCTTAAAGATTAGCCTAGCCCAAATTAAGTCTGCTAGCCTAGCCAAAATTCAGTCTGTTGAAGTCAATGAGGTTAGAAGAGTGTAACTGCTTAGAATGGCACTGTAACAGTGGGGTGGGCTACAGACCATGGGCGGGGTGTGTGTGTGTTGTGCCACAATAAATTAGAGAGTCTTAAAAGTGCTATAAAACTTATGTTTTCTAGTGTCATTCTTACAAACTGTAAAAAAATTATATTGAAATGCACTCTTTTGTCTGTCTGTCTCTCTAGTTGTATACGTTATCTTTCTTGACTGGTTCCATTTATGAGATTTATAAAATTCAAGAAGATAAACTTGTTTCAAGGGCTTTCATAGTGAAAAGAAACTGTTAGCTGGAGTTTTGCTTCTATTCAAAGTGAAACATAAGGCTTTGAAGTTTTTTCTTATGCCTTTTTAAGAGAGAGGCCTTCTGTCCAATGAAGCTGGTTTGACTCCCTCAGTGACACAGAAATTTTCAGGATTAAAGGTATAATCTAGAAGATATATTGCAAGCCAAACAGCAGAGCCATTTAGGAGAACATTAAATGGCACTTAAACTAAACAATTGTCCTTGAGAACTGTAGTTTATACGGGACTGTTCTAATATCCATTTTAAGCATGCAGAGCTTTGAAAACAAGATGTCATTGTTTTATGAAAACACACACACATTTAATCTTCCCCTTGTGAGACTACTCTTGAGACTGTTCTGACAAACACCATGAAGGAAACAAATGGGGTTGGTGACAAAACGACTACTGTTGTATATGGTTACATTTGATTTCCAAGATCATTTGCATGTGCTCTGCTGAACATTTTCTGGTACAAATAAGCAAACCACATTTTCGCCCCATGGATAAACGTCCCATGTGAGAGACGATGGAACAATGTTCCCACTCTTTTATACATGAATAATCTGAAGACAATTTTAGGCAATGTGAGAATGTCAGGGAAATTCTGCATTCATTTGGGCTCTGCAATTTACCCACATTAACATTTAGGGAACCATTAAGATTCAGGAGCTAAAAATAAGGACCACCCAGATTAGGGTTACAGTTTTAATATCGTAGATACACATAATAAAGAGAGCAGCAAAAAAAAAAAAAAATCCTCTTGCTCTCCAAATCAAACATAAGGCTTTCGTCCAGAGTCTGAAGCCCTAGCAAAAAGTAACAATACTGTAATTTACCTAAAAGGACTACTATGACTGAATGTAAAACAATCCCCCTAAGAAAAGATTATATACAGAAGGGGTTTTTTATTACTGTACATAACTATGACCTACTTGCAAATTTAAGATGGTCCCCTCTTTTTCATGATGGTGCATATGGAAAATTACTTATGTGTTACTTGATACCTTAATGTTCATGCACATGCCTTGATGCTAGGGGTGATGCACCCCCTTCCAAATTGGTCACCTTACTTCTAGAGACATTAAAAAGGGAGGTGCATCCTGAAAGGTAACAACTCTAGCAAGCAAGCATGCCATATGAAAGTTGGACTAGAAATTGAAAACTTGGGGAGGGATGGTGGCTCAGTGGTAGAGCATCTGCTTGGTAAGAAGAAGGTCCCAGGTTTAATCTCCAGCATCTCCAACTAAAAAGGGTCCAGGCAAATAGGTGTGAAAAACCTCAGCTTGGGACCCTGAAGAGCCGCTGCCAGTCTGAGTAGGCAATACTGACTTTGATGGACTAAGGGTCTGATTCAGTATAAGGCAGCTTCGCATGTTCATATGTCTGTACATTCAACTCCAGTTCAAAACCTCACTCTGCTATGAAGGCCACTGGATCTTGGGTCACTCACTATCTCACAAGATTGTCCTGGGGATTAAACTTGGAGATAATTCAGTTTTCATATTGTCTTTGTTGTTGTATGTCTAGTGCAACAGAGACTAAAGAACATCTCATTTTATTTTGTGATCAACCGACTGTACCTAAAGGTTTTTGGATTGTGCCTATCCTGATCAAACATCCTGCAAGATCTTGGGTGATCATTCCTCTGTTCAAAGATTTGGATCTGTTGTCAAATTTCTCTAAAGCTCTATTAAGAAGGGTTTTAGGGGAAAATGTGTCTGAGTGATGTAATATTTCATTCTGTGGTGTTTTATTCTATTCTATTTTATGCTCAAGGCCTTTAGATAAAGGAGCTTAGTAATAAAGGAAAGGAAAACTTAGAAAGAACCAAATATACCATCCTGAACTCCTTGGAGGAAGGATGGGATAAAAATTTATTTATTTATTTATTACATTAAGCTTATATCCCGCCCTCTCTGCAAGCGGACTCAGGGCGGCTCACAACATCACATTAATTCCATTAAAAACCAATAAAACATATAAAACATAATTACATATTTAAATTATTTAAAACATTTCATGGTGCTGTATTAATACAGTACAGTATAGTGGTTCTGAAAGTTCGATGGTGACCATCGGTACTCTGCATGGAGCTCTATATAATGTCCAGTGGCAGCTCTCTCTCGGTTAAACGTCGAAGGCCTGTCGGAACAATTCGGTCTTACAGGCCCTGCAAAATGTAGACAAATCCCACAGGGCCCTTATGGCCTCCGGGAGAGCGTTCCAGAGTTCTGGCGCTGCCACCAAGAAGGCCCTGGCTCGTGTCGTACGCAACCTGGCTTTTTTTGGTCCAGAGATGGACAATAGATTTTTCGTCCCTGAACGCAGTGCTCTCTGGGGAATATGTGGAGAAAGGCGGTCCCGCAGATAAACAGGTCCCTGACCATAAAGGGTTTTAAAGGTCAACACCAACACCTTGAAACAAACTCGGAACACAACAGGAAGCCAGTGCAGCTCTTTCAGCACCGGCTGAATGTGCTCCCATCGAGGGAGTCTCATTAACAGCCGCGCCGCAGCATTCTGCACTAGCTGTAGTCTCCGGGTTAGCGTCAAGGGTAGCCCCATGTAGAGAGCATTACAGTGATCTTTTCTTGAGGTGACCGTAGCATGGATCACCATTGCTAAGTCATTGTGCTCCAGGAACAGGGCCAGCTGCCGTGCCCGCCAAAGGTGGAAAAAGGCGGATCTAACTGTGGCCACTACCTGAGCCTCCTGTGGCCACTACCTTAGGGGCTGGTATTAATGGCACCCTGTCAAGAGCCGGCAGATGAACCCCTCCCCCTGGACCACCCCGGCTCAGATAGAGAACCTCCGTCTTCGTCAGATTCAATTTCAGTCGACTCAACCTGAGCAACGAAGCCACGGCTTGAAGGGCCAGGTCTAGATTTTCCGGGGTACATTCGGACTGGCTGCCCATCAATAGATAGAGCTGGATGTCATCTGCATATTGATGACAATCCAGTCCATACCTCCTGACAATCTGGGCAAGGGGGCACATATAGATATTAAATAGCATCGGGGATAGGACTGCTCCCTGTGGCATCCCACAACTGAGAGAGTGCCTCTGGGATGCTTCCTCCCCTATCACCACCCTTTGTCCCCGATCTTGGAGAAAGGAGGTCAATCACTGTAAGGCAGACCCCTGAATCCCCACATCGGCAAGGTGGCTAGTCAGTAGCTGATGGTCAACTGTATCAAAAGCAGCTGACAGATCTAATAACAACAGCACCACTGTTACACAAATAGCAACTCATTCTAAATTTCTAACAAGGCACATACACACACCCCAATGGGACCAAAGTGGTTTTCCAAGGATATGAACAAAAATATTACAAAAAAGTCTTCAAGAGATTTGAAACCTCAACTCTCAGCTAAAAAGCCCTGAAGGCCATGTACAATTAAAAGCAAAACAATCTACTTAAGCAACGATCAATCAATACAGCTAAATAAAGCCAACACAATAAAACAGGTGTGGTACTGGCAATAACATAAAGTGAAACTACTACATCATGATTTTTAAAAAAATCCAGCAACAACTAAAATTTCAGAACAGCTGGGAGAAATAATAACATAACCATAAGCATAGAGAGAATAAAAGACAACACCCAAACTCTGAGCACAGACATATCAAGCAAACTAAATTCTGGATCAAGTTGGAGCGTGTATGCATTTCACAGTCAGATACAGCTACTGGTGACCTTTATTGCTGATGTGGCCAGATCCCCAACCATGACAATTTTATCATTTTTGGAGTTGCTAGCTTGAACCCTGGCAGGATTACCATGGTGGATTCAACAACTCCAAAAATGCCTAGTGATGAAATGGAAGGCAGTGCTGGAGGCTCTTTTTGTTAATCTGAAATGCATCTGTTGTGTCCTGTCTAGGTCTCAATGTGCAAGAGGCCTCAACATAGGTGATACCAATTAGTTACCATCTTAATTGTTTCAAGACAGTTAGCAGGGAGAATAAGCAGCTCTGAGGCCTGGTTCCCAGCTCCCAGCAGGTCAAAAGGACTGAGAGATATGCTATCAACTCTCTGGGGATTTCATCAGTGTTAAACGGAAGGCTTTGGTCTCCAAAGAGCAATACAGAGCAGAACTGGCATGAAAAATGTTCACACTGAGTTTTAAAATCCCCCATCAGAATGTTCACTCACTGGGACATTCATGATTAACCACTGGGGTGTCTGCCACACTATTTTTGCAGGGTGCTGTTTAAAATTCTGCGTAATGGCCTTTTAATTAAAAGCAGATACTGATCCACTGCAGAGTTCTCAATGAAACCTTCTGCTGCAAGGGAGCTGGAACTCTTGTCTCCACTTTTATGCTGGCTACCCCTTTGCCTCTGCGCTGCCCGCTAGCAAGATTTTTCTCTTCTTGGCTGCTTCTGTTTTATTGCCAGCAGCAATCAAAGAAATCTGAACCGTTTGGCTACTTCAGCATTTTTCAGCTTTCATACTGGAAATGTCGAAAATGGGTCATAAAGTTTTCACTGCTTTCATAACTTGACACTAAAGTATTGTGATCCTTCATGAATTTATCTCAAAACACTTCTAGGGGAGAAAGAATCGTTATGCTCGTGCACAGCACAGACTAGGCTGAGAGCCCTGTGTATCAGTCAGCATCACACCATGCCACAAATCAAACTTGTGGTTCAGTTATAGAGGGGATTGGTTTAACTGTGGTGTTTATTGTGCCCTTCAATAAAAAGCAGCTGCCAAAGCACATGGCTGGCAAGTTCCTGGACCTTACACCAATGCCTTTATGCAGGAAGCATAATTTACAGGTGTATTGTGGGGCTGTTCAGACGAACAGTATAATCAGTTGTTGCTGCTATTTCATACCGGATTAAAAGTGGCTGATCAGACAGCAACATCTGCCTCCCAGTATTAACTCGTAGTAGCCCCCCAAAAATCCTTCTCGGAAACGGAGTATTTTGTTACCTGCTCCTTTGTGGTGTTTTTTGAGTTTCACCTCGTAGTTTCCCCATCTGAAGGCTCTCCTGGAGCAAAAAGAGCCTCAGACATCCGGTTTACAGTCGCCATTTTTTTTACTACTTAGCGATATGCGATATGCGCATAACTGCATAACCACATAATGTTTTAACCTATGCGCATGCGTGCATGTGCACATAATGTGTGCATGTGCATACTGTTTGCATGTGCATAATGCGCATTAAAGTTGAGAAAAAATGAACTGCATGGTGCCGTCGTGTGGACGGCAGAAGACGGTTTCACCGCAGAGTGATTCGAACTGCAGTATGGCAGTTTGATCGATAATATCTGGAACAAAGATATTCGGAACAGAACCGGGTCAGTTTAACACGGACTCAACACACTGTGTGAACAGGACTTGTGATTCAGCTCAGGTGCTCTTTTTCCAGTGCCTTGAAATCAGGGCTCATGCTTTCAAGGGGATAGCTGTATTCCTTCAGAAATGTGTTTCTGCGCCAGGTTTTCTAACATTAGAAGTTATTTAAATAATTTATGGCATGGGACTTCCCCCCACCTCCACTAAAATGAATAGGAACATTTGCAAGTTTGTAGAGGACCCAGAACTTCCAAATGTGCAAGAAGATGCTGACTCTGGCAGGATCAAAAATAGGCTTAGTAATCACTATTATTACTAGTATCCCTACTATTTACAATAATTATATATTTTATACTAATTATTACAGAATTATTCTTGTTTTAATGGGTGGTATCCTACAACTCTGTTTGCGGAAGGCATAATTCTGCCACCTCCTCTATTGAAGTGGCTCTTTCTGACACCAGGAAAGATCTTGGTGTGTGTGTGTGTGTGGTGGGTGTTGAGGTAGCTATAGCATATATTCCAGTTTGGAAAATTCCTAGATATTTGGGTGGTATCTTAAGATCATAAACATGGAAAGCTATATTGGGTCTTTGATTTTTCCAAAAATCTCCATAATATGTTTTGTTATATTTCTAGCTTTCCACAAGATATACCCAAGTGAGAACTATCTCCTTTCTACCTCTCTTAATGGAAATCCTACTTGCACTGTTATTAGTCTGTGACTTGACTATAGCTGTCTGTCTTCAGAGACTTTGATGTGTTGATCAATTGCATCCATTTTGCCCATTACCAGCCAAATATTTGGACACTTTCTGTTGAACTGATTCAAGGCAGAACTACACACTGCGCAGACATAGTTAACCTTCAGGAGCTGAAGATTTTGTGATCTGGGAGAATTAATAGGTGTTTATTCTAGCAGCATAAATGGATGGGGAGGGAGAGTCCATTTTTACTTCAGCAGGATAAATGATGAGCAGCTTAGATGGAGTATGTTATGACAAAAAATGGTTCAGAAGTGGAATGTCCAAGTGAGTGAAAGCAGTTATGTATGTATACTGCACTCTTAATGGCATGTTTGTTGAGAGAGTTTCAAGTGGCAAAATGCATTAGGGTTTGTTGTGTGTTTCCAGTTTACAAAGCAAATATTTCTTGACTGCTGCTGTTTAAATAATTCAGAAAGGCCCCAAATATACCACAACATATGTCCTTAGGAAAGCTGAATTCAGACCTTTAAAAATAAAATATTTACTTTAGAAGCGCTGTGGCAGGAGGGGCTTGTTCCTTCCTTATTTGTTTGAATAAACAAGCACCATCGTGTGATAATTTCATGGCAGGGCTCATTTCTTTTGCCAGAGTTCTCCTCAAGGCAGCAAAGAGCTGCCAGCTGGCCAGTTTAAAACAGCACAGTCTTTTTGGCCAGTTCAGACATTTTGCAGCACCCAACTGGAATTCACCACAGAGCCTACGCTTGCTACAGAGACACAGCCAACCCAAATGGTTGGTTGAGTATATCTGTGTGTAGGGCTGCCAAGCACTCAAAGGGGGCAAGGGATCCCCTGGTTTGGGGAATCCCAACCTGTCAGCACAGAGCAAGCTGCCAGGGGGATCCCTGTACAGAGCCAGATCTAGGGGGGAGCAGAGGGGGCACTCCAAATTGAGTATGGAGTCCATTCTATTCTATGGGCACATAATATATGGGCCCATAAGGGGACATCATTTTTAATTTTGCCTCCCCCCTCAAAAAACATGTAGATCCAGTCCTGCCCTGCCCACAAAGGGCCCCGTCATCACACAATGTGCCCTGTGTGATGACATCACTTGGAAGTGATGTCATCATGCTGGGCACATCGTGCCAGGAATGCTCTAGGAGTCGCAGTAATATTATATGGTACTATAGAGTTTTTACCGCAAATCCTAGAGCTCTGCACTGGCACGACATGCCTGGTGCAATGACATCACTTCTGGGAGATGTCATTGTGCTGCACATGTGAAGTGCATGCAAAAGGAGTCTCCCGCTGCAGCCGCAGAGGGACTTGGCAACCCTACCAGTGTGGTACATGTTCCTAGTCCTGAATACCTACTTACTCAGTGATTTATACATTATAGTGGAACAACAAGAAACAACCAGCTTTTTCAAACACAATGGTCCATTTTAACAACATGGGGCAACACCTCATTTTTACACTTGAAAAGAGTTTATTTCTAGAACAGGGGTCCCCAATCTTTTTTGAGACTGTGAGTAACTTTGTAATTTTGTTACAGTGCGATGGGTGCAGCCACAAAATGGTTGCCACAAAAGAGCTACCACAGGAGGTGGAGCCAGCCATAAAATAGCTGCCACAACTTACCTTCAGTCAAAGTGAAGATCCTTGTGCTGTGGTAGCAACTGCTGTTAAACTAACCTTTAAAAAAAAGCTGCACAGCCAATCAAATCTCCAGTGGCCAATCAGAAGTCTCACTGGGCAAAAGCCCCACTGGCCTCACCCTCTTTCTAAAAACAGTTGGTGGGTACCAGATAAAGGGCCAGTGAGCAGCATGTAGCCCTCAGGAACATGTTTGGGTCCCCTGTTCTAGAATGTTTACATTACAGGGGTGTCAAATATGTGACCAAAGGGCCAGATCAGGCCCTCGGAGGGCTCCTATGAGGCCCACAAGCAACTCACTGTCATCTGCTTCCTTCTGCATCGCAGCTTGCTTTGCCAGGCTTGCTCATTTGCACAGGAGCTACAGAGCAAAGCCTCTATTTTTTCCATTGGTTGACCAGCACATGAAGCAACATATGTACAAAAGCTCACAGTGCCCAGCCATTTCATGTTTTCCCCTGGGTCTTAGGCTCAAAGCATTGACCATGAGACTTCTGTAATGAATGCCAATAAATCAAAAGTAGGTTTGCAACTTACAGATATGCACCTGAACAGCATACTCAAGATTGCTACAGCGTATACACTGTCTCCATATTTTGATGCAATAATTCAGAGCAAGAGGTGTCAGTTATCAGAAACTGTTAAATAAATAAAATATTTTTAAGTTTTTTAAAAAATCTTTAATTGTGTTTGTCTGTGTCCTTTATAAAGTTTATATCTCTGCTACCAGGCATTACATCTTATGATGCACATGGCCCAACAAGGTCTCATTATGTCAGACCTGGCCCTCATAGCAAATGAGTTTGACACCCCTAGTTTACACCCCTGCTACCAAGTTTCACAGTTCTGCTATTTCAACTTGAAATTCCCTGTTTTAATTTAGCTTCTCTCCTGTGGGAACTGAACTCATGTCTTCATTTGTGCACCATTTTATGTTTCCTAAGTATCTCCTGTTTCATTACAAAATTTTCAATGTTATTTTTGTATTAATGCACAGGGTAAAGATCCCAAACCCAACTTGTGTAATCTGTGATGTGTGAATCTGTTTTTCACTGGTATAGTGGCACACCAATTCCTTCAGACAGAAAGCTGCTGTATCAGCCAAAGTAGGTAATACTAGTAAGAGGGATCAGTGATCTGACTTTGTATGGAGCAGCTTCAAATATGATAGGAAGGATGGTTACTTCCATCATTTCACTTCACTTCGTTTGGAACAGAGTGCACCAGGCTGCTCTGGATAGAAACCAAGCAGCTCTTTCTACTTGTGGTTACTTGCAGAGTTCTTACTACTGCTGTTGGACAGAGAGAAAACAACAAAGGACCACCAACTGGTGTGGCCTCCTGATAAGAGTGGATCATTCTTGACACCTGTGGCTTCTCTGTTTTTTCATGCAACAGTAGCACAGCATCTACCAGTCAGGGTCAGCTTGCCCACTAGGCAAACTAGGCAGTTGCCTAGGGCACTGGGAGGGTGGGGGTGAGGAACTGCCCCCCCTTCCTGGTGCCCCAGGCAAGTGCCTAGTTTGCCTGCCTCCTCTGCCTACCTGCCCACCAGCCGCTGCCACCACCGGCCGCCGCCACCCCCTGCCACCACCTTTTCCTTCCCTTCCCATCCCTTCGCCTCCTCCCTGGCATGATCACAGCATGCCGTGCCTGGGCCCTGCTGGCTGCAACGTGGCGTACATTTTATCTTTTGAAGGAAACACTGGAGAAGCCCTTGGGCCGGCACTGCTACCAGTAACCAACTAAACACCTTTATCTTTTTCTCTCTCATACATCTGTGTTTTTGTGTGCACTGGTGTGTGTGTTTGTGTGTGCACACACAAACTGGCATAACAGAATAATTTAACTGTGATTTGCACTCATCTTTGTGGGATGCCATACCACCTGGCCTCATTTTCCATAGTACTCTGCTGCCATTTCACCTTTTAGGTAAAGAGGGCAGAGTAATAGAGGAGATGCTCCAGAACACTGTTGTCAAGCAAAGCTGTGTGTGTTCTAAATCAAATTATGTCCGAATTCTCCCTAGAAACTAAGACCAATTTCACACTAGACCAATTTCCTGGTTTAGCCCTGTCCCCAAGCTGGCATTCATAGAATCACAGAGTCTTAGAGTTAGTTTCTCTGATTCTAGTGTAGTTTGGGGACAAGGCTATACCAAGATTAAAGGTCTAGTGTGAAACTGGTCTAAAATGACTGAACTGAGGTTATTGTACTTTGGTCATATGATGAGAAGATGCGATGGAAAAGACAGTAATGCTAGGCAAAGTTGAATGCAGCAGGAAAAAAGGAAGGCCAAACATGAGATGAATATGATGTGAAGATCTGAGCAAGGCTGTTAACATTTGAGGGGACATAAATTCATAGAGTGTCCATAAAACAGAAGCGACTTGATGGCACTTAACATGCACATTGTTTTATTTAAGTGTTATTTTGTGCATATTTTCATATTTGGCAAAAGTTGTACATGAAGAAGAGGGGAAAAGTGATTCAGATGTCACTGAAACATCTCCAACATTCATGCACCATGGAGGCCTGCACAAAAAGCTAGACAGATTATTAGCTGGACCCTTTGACTGCATTATCTATATGTCCTTTCTTGGTATACCATCCCATGTGTGATCTTATTTTCTTGTTCTGTGTTTAATGATAAAGATGTTATAACAAAGTGTCCATAAAATTATATACAGATTACAAAAAAGTAATTAATCATGGCTGTGCTGCCCATAGTATATCAGGTTAAAAGCCTCAAAACATAATTTACTGGTTTGTGGATTAAATTGGCTCTAACTAGAAGCCAAAGAAGATATGTTCTTGAGAAGGCCAAGAATGTGAATGTTGCCTCTCTTCTGGTTTTGGAGCGCAAAAGGAAGAAGCAACAACAGCTGCTTGCTATCACTGAAATCAGACCTTGCACTTTCCCAGCTACCTCTCATCCTGATGGAAATGACTGGAGAAACCAAGGTGGTTGATTCCCAGTGCAATTTGCTGCTCATCTGTTCACCTGGGCAATGAGTAATGAAGCAGCAATGGCAGCCAGCTTCAGGCACATTATCATTTGTTCCCTCACTTATATGCTCACACAGGTACCTCACAGCTGCCACCCAAAGAAGGGTGCCAGTCAGCCAATCAACAGTAAGGCCCGTCTGCAGCCATGAGGCCCCAATTATTGCCCAAGAGTACCTATACTTGATATCAGACATGTTTGGCTTGGTCCTTATATATAAGTGGTATTTATTCTAGATACTTAATGGTAGTACAAAAGGGTATGCACCAAAGAGTCCTCTTTGCTGAACAAATTTCACAGTTGTCTGTAGTACTTCAAAAGCCTTCCAAACCTGCTTGATCAGAAATGATAGGGGAAAATTGGGCCCTTCATGGTTTGCACCATCTTGCCATTTTAAGCTCTCCTTAAAACTACTGAGGGTTTCCAGCTTCAGAAGAACTGGCATGATCTGATGATTCAGTGTTGCACATCTGTACCTTTTCAGACACTCCAGACTGAACTAAATCAACTTGGGAGACTGTTGGAGTCCAAAATGATCATGTAGTGTAAAGAATCTGAGGCATGTTTAGCCATCAGCCCAGCCATGCTTTATTAGCTTGCCATACACTTTGAGTCAGCTGCAGCCTCGTGAGCAGTTGAAGTTTCCTTTCCAACTGTGTTGTTCTCTGTACAGATGCCCAGAGAAACAGGCCTAGACTATTTCAGGCTGCCTAATGATCTGTAGCTTTGAATAAAAAGAGTTTGACTCAGCTTGTCAAATCTAATGATTTAGAGACACCGATTCACTTGGGACTTGATGCTTGCCCTCCCACTGGGCCATGGATGAATCACAAGAGAAAACTGCTCTGCTGCCGGGAAGAAAATGAATGGCTTTGGGGGTCTTTATGAGGTGCCGGACTTTTGTCAGACCTCAACTAAATTCTAATTACTCTGATTAACAATGCAAGGCTGTCAGTGCCAAGGCAGATGGGGATTTGGTAATTACAAGGCTTTGCCACTTATTCACAATCTTCCTCTTTTGCAGTCAGTCTCTCTGATGCCTCCCTGCCTTGGCATCTTTTCAGCACAACTGTTATTTCCAAAATAAGGATTCCTGAATTAATAGTCCTTTGCAATTCTGACCAAGCCTGCCTGAGCACAGTACTAGTAAGATCAACAAGGTAGTAGTAAAACAAGAAAGATCTCAGAATCAAATTCCTTGCCAGAGTCATTCTAACTCATCTTTAAAGCCCAGAGACTCAATAATTATGGAAGTATACAAACCGATTCCATGCAAGTTTCCTCAGAGGTAAAACCCACTGAGCTCAGTGGGGATTACTCCTAATTAAATGTGCATGCCATTGCAGTCTTACACTCAATTTATTGAGTACTGCATGCAATAAAGAAATGCTTTTTTTGGGGGGGATCCCTGTTGAAAGGGTTGCCAACCTCCAGGTGGGGCAAAGAGACCTCCCATAATGAAAATTGATCTCCAGACTACAGAGATCAGTGTCTCTGGAGAAAATGGCTACT
The DNA here is from genome assembly GCF_032191835.1 of Heteronotia binoei. Classification (NCBI taxonomy): domain Eukaryota; kingdom Metazoa; phylum Chordata; class Lepidosauria; order Squamata; family Gekkonidae; genus Heteronotia; species Heteronotia binoei. The sequence continues at coordinate 211,400,016 of NC_083223.1, forward strand.
TTCAAGGGTGGATACTGGAGCTCTGCAAAGTAGCAGGCCCACATCAGTGATGAAGTGTCTCAGCTCCAGCGACAAAGTGTCCAGAATGAGGGAATAAACAGGTGAGTTTAGTAAATGTGCACTTTCAGCAGCAGGGTGAGAAAGCCAGGGCACTAATCTCTCCATGTCCCTAATGTCCTTATCATGTCCTTACCCAGTAGACAATCCACAAACAAATCCATGTAAATAGGAAACTTATTAAAAGGGGGATTAAAAAATGAAGGTAGAATGCCAGCAGGGGGTTGGGTGCTATCAAGTGTATTGCACTGAGTATAGCATATATGAATATCTGCAAACTTGACAGAAGTCATGGGTGTGTGTCCAGTGCAAGGAGCCCCTGGTTCTCAGAGAATAAGTTTGCACTCTTGAGGCCAAGGTTGGTGACCTGGAGAAGCAGAGACAGTCAGTTAGGCATGCATATAAAACACTTGGGTACTTGTTAGATGGCATCCCCACTGCTGTCAGGGAGTACGAGGGTCAAGGGACAACAAGGCATGATGCTGAAAAAAGGAGTCATGTTCCCTCAGAAAGGGCCCCTACTACAATTGGTGAACAGGTATCCTTTTGCACCAAGGAACCATCCCTGAGCAGGGAGGGAGGAGGGCTCTTGGTAATTGGTGATTCAGTTCTTAGGCATGTAGATAGAACTCCAGAACTGCTGATTTCAGGAGGGGTGTTGAAAGACCTGAGTCAGATTGAGGTGATGAGAGAGAGGTCCTACAACTAATGGACAAATTAAAACTGACCAGTCAATACCTTATGCTAATAGGCTATGCGCCTGCAGTCAACGGGACTTAGAAAGCCTTGAACATGTTTTTTTTTCATTGCACTTATTATCTTCATATATGCTCCATACTTATTGAACCCTTGTTGAGAGAGCAAGTAAGGAAATCTGATTAATGCAAAACCTTTTTTCTAGTATCTTCTTGGAATCAATGGTGATTGAATGTGGCTAAATTCCCGTACTTTGCATCTATGAGGTGAGTAATATATTAATAGACTGGGCTATAACTGTTTGAATTGTCCCTTCTTTTTCTGTTATTAATATGGTTGCTTTGCCAATAAAGGTTGTTGTTGTTGTTATCTAACTGACAGGTCACCAGGTCTAAACATCCAAGAGTTCTGAAAGAACTCAAGTGTGAACTTGTGGATCGCCTGACAAAAATATGCAATCTATTATTAAAATTGGCCTCATTCCCATGGACTGGAAAGTAGATAATGTAACCCCCATCTTTAAAAAAAGGTTCTAGAAAGATCCAGAAAATTACAGGCCCATCAGTTTAACGTTGATACCAGGTAAGGTCATGGAATCTGTTATTAAATATAAAATTATTAGGCACATTGATGAACAAAAGCTGTTGGAGAGCCAGTTTGGTGTAGTGGTTAAGTGTGCGGACTCTTATCTGGGAGAACCGGGTTTGATTCCCCACTCCTCCACTTGCACCTGCTAGCATGGCCTTGGGTCAGCCATAGCTCTGGCAGAGGTTGTCCTTGAAAGGGCAGCTGCTGTGAGAGCCCTCTCCAGCCCCACCCACCTCACAGGGTGTCTGTTGTGGGGGAGGAAGGTAGAGGAGATTGTGAGCCGCTCTGAGACTCTTCGGAGTGGAGGGCGGGATATAAATCCAATATCTTCTTCTTCTTCTTCTTCTTCTTCTTAATGAGGAAGAATCAGCATGGATTCTGTAGGGGAAGATCTTGTCTCATTGACCTGTTAGAGTTGTTTGAGGGGGTGAACAAACATGTGGACAAAGGTGACCCAATAGATTTTGTTTACCTAGACTTTCAGAAAGCTTTTGATAAACTCAGTGGTCATGGTCCTGCTGTGGATTAAAAACTGGTCAATTAACAGGAAACAAAGAGTGAGTATAAATGGGCAGTTTTCACAATGGGAGGTGGTAAGCAGTGGGATACTGCAGGGTACAGTACTAGGTCCAGTGCTTTTTAACCTTTTCATTAATATTTGGAATAAGGAATAAACAATGGAATCTGGTTTTTTGGCCACTGGGTGAGACAGTGTTGAATTGGATGGGCCGTGGGCCTCATTCAATATGGTTTCTCTTATGTTCTTATGGACTCTATGGCATTACACTCCACTGTAATCTTTGCCAACCTCAAACGCAGTCTCTAAAGGCAACACCTCCAAATTTATTTATGTCGTTATTTATAAGTTTGAATTCTAGGAATTAAAAGTTTTATTGGTTTTCTAAAAAATTAAGGGGAACGGGTAAAGAGGAATAGAAAATTATAGTTACAGATAACAATATTATTACAATCTAATCTGCATGTAATATACTTTCATAAAATACAGATATTCTCACGTTATTATCTCTTTACATTAAATCATCAACAATAATATTTTTAATATGTTTATATTGTAAGTTTTCTTGTTAAAGTAGCTATTTAAGCTGACATTTCCAATAAAAATGATATTATAATAAAGGAGAAAGGAGATATAAATTCACATCAAAGAATCTTAAGAATCTTGAGTGTCTAGCCAGGTATATAGTTTCACCCAATATTTTCTTGCTTCTTCCTTAGATTTCCCAGCCAACAACTGGGATAAATAGTCCAGCTCAGCCGTTTCCAGAATTTTTCCACCAAGTCCATTCTCGTGGGGGTCTCCTGAAGCTTTCATCTCTGTGCTAAAAGAATCCTAGCCGCTGTGTTAATGTGCACCAACAAATGTCTCATCTCCTTGGAATAATCACCAGGATATATGTCCAATAAAAACAGATCTGGTTTAAATTGGATCTGTGTCTTCAAAATTTTCTGTACTAGTTCATGAACCATCTCCCAATAGTCTTTCACCACCCCACAGGTCCACCACATATGATAAAAAGACCCCACATGTTTAGGACATTTCCAACATTTGTTAGACATGTTAGTATACATCTTACACAATTTCTGTGGGGTTATGTACCATCTATAAAACATCTTGTACAGATTTTCTTTAAAGGTTACTGACTTAATTACCTTAATATTGAATTTCCACAGCTTCTAAGCAGTTGATGTGGAGAGACCTTTCGTAGGCCGTCCACTGCCCCTGTACTGTTAAGTGGTCGAGATGAGCTTTCCAGCCCCATCTCGAGGCATCTGTAGTGACGATGGTCGACGGGGGTTGCCTCAAAAAGGGCATTCCCGTGAGGAGGTGTTCTCGTACTGTCCACCAGGATAGAGGTGGGAGAATATGTTGTGGGACCGTTAACAGGGTTTGTTGTGATTGCCGTTGAGGAAGAAACGTGCGAACAAACCATAGTTGTAGGGGCCTCATGCGAAGTCTTGCATGAGGCAGTACTGTGGTTGTAGCTGCCATAAGGCCTAGCATACGTTGGAAAGTGAAGGCTGTTTGAGTTGGCTGGTTGATTATAGTGGTAGCCAGTGTCTGGATGTTGATGATTCTGTCTGTGGGTAGGTAGGCTGTGTGATCTACAGTTGATAAACGTGCCCCTATGAAGTGAATGTTTTGAATAGGGGTAAGATTGGATTTTGGGTGTTGACTTGTAGTCCCAGGCTGGACAATAGCTGGAGAGTGGTTAAGATGTCTTTCTCTAGTTGTTCCTTTGACGGGCCTACCATCAGCCAATCGTCTATGTATGGGTAAACTGCAATTCTCTGTTGTCTGAGGAATGCAGCCACCACTGCCATGCACTTTGTGAAAGTTCTGGGAGCTGTAGACAGTCCAAATGGAAGTGCGCTGAACTGGTAGTGGTTGTTCCCTATGGCAAACTGCAGGAATCTTCTGTGGCAGTGGTTGATGGTGAGATGGAAGTATGCGTGCTGGAGGTCGATGAGGGCCATCCAGGCGTTTTCTGGAATCAGGGGTAGAACGGCCTGCAGGGTAATCATGCGGAATTTTGGGGGGTTCAGGTAACGCCGATATAATAGAACTTAATTGAGAAGATATGTTGTAGGAGTAGGCGGCAAAATAAGCAAGGTAATTGTTGATCTTTGCTGTAGCTGTTGAGATGGAATACATCTTCCTGCCCAGCGTGTCCAATTTTCTGCCTTCTTTTTCAGGAGGGACAGGGTGTCGTGTTTGTTTAGACTTTGAAGATGAATGTACAATCATGGAATTTGGGGCTGGATGATTAAATAAGAATTTAGATTCCGGTGCATGAATTTTATATAACGATTCTATTCTTTTAGATGTTGGGGGAATGGACGCTGGCTTGTCCCAGGCTTCTTTTAGTGCCTCCAAGTGTACAGGAAGCATGGGCAGGAAAGATCCAGCTGGAAGATCGGCATGGACCAGATCATGTACAACATCAGATATCTTGGGTGCATCCGTTGTTAACTTTATGTTGAGAGCGGTGGCCATGTTGGAATTTAGGTCTAAATACGACTTCGCCCCTTCGGAAGGGGAGAGGTCAGCTGGTTTAGCGATATCTGATACCGGTGAGGCCAGAGAGGAGAGTGATTGTGATGACTCCGACGCCTCAGAGTCAGACCCTTCCTCACGGGCCACAGGAGTAGACAAGGTTGGATGAGTCGGAGTCGATGCAGGCTTTAGCTGGCTCTTCGAAACTGAAGTCGAGGGCGTTGGTGAAGTGGGCTTCACAGGGGAACGCATTGCTTTTTGGTATTGAGGCTAATCCTCATGAACTCGAGGTTGCGTTGCCGTCGAGGCTGCGGATTCGGGCAGCTTAGGATCCGAAGGGGTCGGGTCCGACATCTTCTTCGGTCTCTCATGGGTCTTAGACGACGAATCCGAGTGCTTTTTCTTGCCATCATGTGATTTCTTAGTATGTTTGGCGGACTTATGCTTACTGGGATCCGAAGCCACTGAAGCTGCCAACTTCACTCCGTCCCTTTGAGGAGTTAGGGAGGGCAGTGATCTCTCAGACCCAGTGGAAAGTGACATAGACGGTTTAAGAGCAGCCTCCATGAGGTGACTCTTTAGTCTCGCGGTGCGGTTCTTTCTCGCTTGTTTGCCAAACTGCGAGCAATGGGCGCAGGCGTCTGTTCTGTGGCTTTCTCCCAGGCAAAACAGGCACAAAGAGTGACCGTCAGAGGTCGGGATTTTAGCCCCGCAGCGCGAGCACTTCTTGAAAGTAATTTTACTATCTTTCTCTTTACTATCCTTTCCTTCCATATGCCTGGGAGGGGGGGGGAAGGGGGGATAGGGAGGGAAACAGTGAGGTAAAGCGGGAAAAAGGTAAAATCTTTTCTTTTTTTTTTACGATACCAGGTAGAAGAAGAAGTGGAAATCAGATAAAAATGAGGGACGAGTAGAAGATCGATCGAAGAGATGAGAGAAAAAGGCTAGTAGACGAGAGGAGACGCAGCGAGGTAGGACTATCCCGGGCGGCGGTTAGAAAGAAACTGGGTGGGTGGAGCGCCTTCCCCCCGCTCCAGGCATGCGCAGTGGATGCCTGCTCCCCAGGGCGGGAGGGAATGCGGGCCAAAAATAACGCCTAGGCTAGCTTTTAAAATCTCCGACGTAGGGTTCGTCCTGTCAGCTAAACCCATGTGTGGGACTGCACAGAGACCACGAAGAAGATTTTTCTGTACTAGTTCATGAACCATCTCCCAATAGTCTTTCACCACCCCGCAGGTCCACCACATATGATAAAAAGACCCCACATGTTTAGGACATTTCCAACATTTGTTAGACATGTTAGTATACATCTTACACAATTTCTGTGGGGTTATGTACCATCTATAAAACATCTTGTACAGATTTTTTTTAAAGGTTACTGACTTAATTACCTTAATATTGAATTTCCACAGCCTCTCCCATTCTTCTAACATGATGTTACGCCCCAAGTTTTTCGCCAATTAGGCCATATTATAGCAAATGATGTATGCAATGTTAGCTGATGCCAATCTACCAATAGCATACTGGGCAGAGGCGATTATGGTGGCAACATTTTTGCATAATAGGCTCTGGACCAAAGCCACAAACAACATTCCTTATGTAGCATTGTACCATAAGGAACCAAGTTTGGAGTTTCTGAAGGTGTTTAGATCTAAAGCATGGGTAAATATTCCTTTGCAGTTGAGATGCAAAGGAGGTGCAAGAACCAAGAAGCTAGTATTTCTAGGATATCAAACTCATATGAAGTCCTACAGGTTTAGTGATCCAGACATGAAAATCACGCTGAGTAGGTCAGCAAACTTTAGTGAGAATGTCAGTTGGCCAAGGATACATGGCACTGAAATGAAAACCCAGGCATGGTTACCATTGACTGAGAACAGTTCTGACGTGGAAATTAAACCTGAATCTGAACAGTTGCCTGTTAGTATAAAACAGGAGGTGGCAGAGCACGAACAGAGTGCTGACCAGGTGCCAAGAGTGTCTACCCGGAGTACTAAGGGTGTTCCTCCTGTTCGCTATGGATATAACAATTGTGTAAATCATGTATTTGTGACAGAGCCAGAAAGCTATAACGAAGTGTTATCTCTGCCGCAGGAGGAGGAAAAAGCTTGGCAAGCAGCCTGGAAAAGGGAGTACTGTTCCCTATATAAAAACAATGTGTTGTTTAACTGATTCAGTGGAAAGCCACAAAGCAATCACTCGTTGCATGTAGCACGTGTGAGGCTGAATTTTGTGAGCCGAATGACTATATACTCAATATGTAAAAGAAGCAATAAGGCGTGGTATTATGACATTGATTAAATGTTCCATGGACAATAATGTTGTAGATTTGTATACAAAATGTTTAGGCACAGAGAAACATGTGAAGTTGACAAAGATGTTGAATATACATTGATATTATACATGTTGAATATACATTATGATATTGTAAGCCGCCCTGAGTCCGCTTGCGGAGAGGGCGGGATATAAATGTAAAGTAATAAATAATAAATAAATAATAAACAGTAACTTCAAATCTAAGGAGGTGTGTCAGTAACTGTAGCTTAGAAGTTACTGCATCTTAGATCATCTACTGTCATCTACTGTCAAAGTGATGAGTTCATGTGACTGTGATCACAGGACTAGCTGATGCAATGCCCGGTAATTGGCTGTAGTCACAGTGAGTCAGCATATTTGCTGATTGGTGGGCTGAGCTATAAAAGCGCTAACAAGCAAGGTTACTTTCTCTCTCTGTATTGATGATTGTCTGGCGTAGCACTTTGGAGCTCTGGATTGTAATTATACTGCACTTATCTGTAAATATTTGTAAATACACTAATAGTTTTAGTAGAACCAGTGTGAAGACTCTTCTTATCTGCGTTGCTATTTTTATCAGCCTAATAGCACGCCGCTCTGCTAACACGCACTGACGGTCATCCCCAGTACACCAAACTTGCTCCAGCAGCCGGAAGAGCCGGAAACTCTCGGCGCTTTTGCAGCGCAAACGGAAACTGCCAAAAAGCAGTTTCCGTTTGCGCTGCTTTTGCGCCGGGAGTTTCCGGCTCTTCCGGCTGCTCTGCGGCGTTTAGTGCGAAATCCACGCAGATCCTGTGCGGTGAAGAGGGGGGTCGCGCTGGCTGAAGGTGAGTGCGAAAATGCCCAGTGTGAATGTGTGTGAGTGAGTGGCTCTAGTTGAGCAGATCTTTTGTGGGTTGGCTTCCCCTCTTGCAAGAATCTTTAGCAAGACGCCCCGACTATTCTGCAAGGATTGTAGTTCACCCCAATCCGTGAGTATAATTCGAACGCAAGTGGCTAAAGATCCCCAAGCACCTGGCTGCCCTGAGGCCTTCTGAACGCAGCTATTTTGGGTGGAAACAGGCTAGACTCTCTGGTTAGGAAAACCTGCACCAACACACCTAGGTATATATAAAAGACTGTAAAAGAAGCACTATAGCCCCTTTCCCCTGCCCATGGTTTTAGAAGGAAAAAGAAGAAAGAAAATCTTGCAAGAAGTATAGCATTAAGTCCTCCTAGGGTTGCTCCCACAGAGGTAAGGGGCCAGAGTGAGCAGCTCACTCTCTTTTTGGTGTGTTAGGGTTAGACATTTTTCCTGGACTGGGGAGACTGGTACCCCTCCCAGCCGAAAAACCTTCCAAGCTCTCTGAGTGATGTTTAGGAATTGCATAGCACGCACCTGAGCTGGCGCGCAAGTCAGAATGGTGTGATTGTGATTTTATATAAGGTTAGATTGTTGCTAGACTGCTCCCTCTTCTCAGCACACACCCGAGCTGGTGCGCAGGTTGGAAAGGTGTAGTTTAGAATAGTTCCCAGACCCCCCCTTTTTTTTTTGCTTTCGTCCCCCCCCCCTTGGAGTCGACACGAGATCGGAAAAAGGTGGACCCTCCCTTAGAAGTAAGGTACTGTCTAGAGTGAAAATTGGAAGCTTTGTGAAAACCCCTGCTGAAAGCACGTAGAGTGAAAAGGCAGTGGGAAGCTTTGTTGGAACTGTCTCCCTTGCACAGAAGCTGGCACAGGGCCAGAAAAGAGCAGAGAGTGAGACTTTGTAGAGTAGTTTACTGGATTACTTGAGAGTAAGCTGGGTAGAGCAGATTGGAACATAGCGATCAAGATTGAAGTATGGAGAGATGAGTCAGAAGCCAGAGCTGGCAAAGCAACACTTGGGAGGCCAGGTCCTTTGAGAGTCCTGACCCTCTTCAGACTTTCAGGGAAGCTTTCCAGAAGTCTTGTGAGGAAAAGAGGATTGGACAGTCAAAGAGACAGGAGTTGGCCGCCTGGGGAATGTTTATTACACTCCAGGACGCCACCTCCTTTATCGCAGGCATACTTGCTCGGAATGAGGAACTAAGTTCCAGGCTCACCAAGATAGAAAAGGAGATGACTGTGCTAAGGGAGGAGAACAATAAGGAGATGACAGGGCTGACAGAGAGAAAAGACAGAAAGATAGCCACAATGCAGGAAAAGTATGCGGCTGAAATGGAGAGGAAGGCCAGTGAATTAACCATAAAGAATTTAGAGATGGAGTCACTCAGGTCCAGTTGCAATACTCAACTAGAGGCTGCGCAACGCCTGATACAGGATCTGAATGCGGAGCTAGGAGCATGGCTAGATGCCAACCAGAGGGATCTCGAAGCAGATTTTGACAATCAAAGGGCAGCCCTAATACATCTGCCCTAATCTTCATCTGTAATAAGTATGAGTATAGCTTGGAAATTAGTTTTTCTTGAGGACCTAAAAAGATTTTGTGAAATGGATATTGTTCTATATTAAAATCTGTTGTCTTGTCTTTGGTATATCTGGATTAAACTTGTATTCTCAACCACCAACTCATTTTAATGTCCATATTTTCTAGCTCTTCCCTGGTTTTCAGTTGGCTATCATTTTTCAACAGTTCTTCATATCTATAACTCTGGTTAGGTTTCATAAGATTTAAAGGAGTAAATGCTTCCACTGGAGACACGCATCTTGGAATTTTCTGATAAATTCTCAATTTTAGCCATGACCATGTGTGATACAGAGATTTCCGGAACCAGTGATTCTTAAAATAAGAGTGTCCTTCTAGTCTCTGATACCATAAATATGCATGCCAACCCAAATTGAGGTTGTGACCCTCTAACAATAACTGTCTCCTATCATTCAGTAGCACCCTGTCTCTTACCCAAGAGAGCACTGAAGCTCTGTAATACAATTGCCAAAATGGGAGGCCCAAGCCTGCTCTCAATTTGGAGTTTTGCAATATCTTTAGCTTAATTCTTGGTTTTTTACCTTGCCAAATATAGTTAGAAACCATCTTATTCAGTTCTTGAAAAAGCACAGAAGTACTGGAATAGTTTGAAATAAAAATAACAGTCTTGGCAAAATGTTCATCTTTACTGAGGCTATTCTTCCGATTAGGGATAAATTCAAATCTTGCCATCTTCCCAGGTCTTTTTTAATTTCTTTAAGCAGTTTATCATAGTTATCGATCTTTAAGCTGCTGCACTTATTTGAAATGAGTACAGCTAAATATTTGATTATTTCTCATAAGAGAATCCTGATTTTTGTTGGAGAAATTGAATTTGTTCTGTCGTCATATTCTTCGTCAAGAATTTTGTTTTATGATAATTAATCTTCAGTCCTGCCCAGTGACCAAATTGGTTAATCTTATTTATCAAACAATCAATTGAGTCTATTGGTTGCTCTAATATAAAGACCAGATCATTTGCAAAGGCTCTCAAATTGTATTGTTCACCTTTAATCACCGCTCCCTTAATACTTGTATCTTCTCTTATTTGGTTATTCAGTATCTCTAAGCACAAAATAAAAAGAATTGGTGACAGTGGGCAACCTTGTCTTGTACCCTTTTGAATAGCAATTGCCTCTGTTAGTTCACCATTTACCATCACCTTTGCCCTTTGCGAAGAATATATTGATTGTATTGTTCTCAAAAAATTCTCACCACATTCCATTCCCTTCAATTGTTGCAACATAAATTGCCAACGAACGTTGACAAAGGCCTTCTCTGCATCCAGACAGATTAATGCTGATTGTTTCTCTGGATGGTTCTCATAGTATTCCATTATGTTACATACTGTTCTGACATTATCTTTCAGGTATCTTCTAGGAAGAAATCCTGCCTGGTCTTGGTGTATTGTGATCTGTAAGTCCTTCTTTAAGCATTGTGCCAATATTGCAGCAAAAATTTTGTAATCCACATTTAAAAGAGAAATTGGCCAGAAATTTTTTATATCTTTCAAATCTGCACCCTCTTTTGGAATTAAAGATATTGTAGCTTCTTGCCATGAAATTGGTATTTGGGCTTCCTCTTGAATCCTTTCAATAAGACGTTTAAATGGTAGCAATAAGGAATCCTTATAAGCTTTATAGAACTCTGCAGGTAAACCATCTGGACCCGGTGCTTTACCATTCTTTTGTGAAGCCATTGTGTCTCCCACTTCCCTTATCGTTATTGGTTCTTTTAAAATTTGTTGTTCTTCTGTGAATTTATTAAGATTATTTTGTTTAATATATTCTTCTAAGTCTTCTTTTGGACTTGTTTGTCTTCATGTAGTCTTTTATAAAATTGTTCTACAACCTGATGTATCTCCTGTCTTTGAAATTTCTCTTTACTATTTTCATCTTTCAATACTGGTATTATTCTTTTGGCATTCTCTTTTCTCAGTCTATAGGCCAACCATCTTCCAGGCTCGTTAGCATGTTCAAAAAAGTTTTGTCTGGCAAATCTTAATTTTTTCTCCATTTCCTCTACAAGCAGTAGATTAAGTTGGTGTTGTATTTTTTAAACTTTATTTTGAAACTCCTGTTTTGTGGGTTGTGCTTTTAAATTCTTTTCAGTTTCTCCTGCTTGCAACATCAGTCTTTGGAAATTTTCAGTTCTTTCTTTCTTTTTCTTGGTGCTGTACCGGATTGCAAGACCCCAAAAATATGCTTTAGCGGTATCCCAGACCACTTGCATCTTTACATCTTGAGTTATATTCTGTTTAAAGAAGGATTCCATTTCTACGTTGGATTCTTTAAGAAAGTCTTTGTCTTTTAAAATAGAAGTATTTAACCTCCAAGTTCTTCTCAGTTGAGTACCTTTGAGTTTTATCATTACAGGACTGTGATCTGATATAACTCTTGTTTGGATTTCTATCTCAGCTAAATCTTTAACCAGGTTTGTAGACAGCCAACACATATCAATTCTTGACCATGTTTGGTGGCTGGCAGAGTAAATATGTAAAATCTTTCGAATTTAAGTATCTTGTTCTCCATGCATCAGCTAACTTTAATTCTTCTACAAGCTTCCAAAAACTTGTTGGTAGTTGAAAACCTTTAGCTTTAATGTGCTTGTGTACTTTTTAATCCAATTGTCTAAGAAGAAGAAGATATTGGATTTATATTCTGCCCTCCACTCCGAAGAGTCTCAGAGCGGCTCACAATCTCCTTTTTCTTCAATCAGGAACTGCGTTGAAGTCTCCTACTAGACAGTATTCTGCATAGTCCAAATTTGATAACCTAAGATGTAAATCTTCGAAGAATTTTTCTTGATGATCATTTGAAGCATAAATGTTTACCAATAATTTTTTTTTATTATCCACCATAACTTCCACTAGTAAAAATCTTCCATCTTCGGAAGCATACTGTAGTTGTGGATTAAATTTGTCCTTAATATATATTGCCAGTCCCCTTTTCTTTTTATTTGTATCCACTGCTGTAAACAAATTGCCACATTTCTTATTTTTCAAAAAATGTTGATCCTTTGCCAAAATATGAGTTTCTTGTAAGCAAATTATATCCATTTCCAGTTTTGCTAAATATCTAAAGGTCTCCCTCCTTTTTATGGGAGAATTAAGTCCATTCACATTCATAGAAATTATTGATGCCATTATGGATTTTTCTTATCACTATCTTTTTTAGTCTGCAATCTTGTTGGGTATTTCCTTGATCCACTTGGATCATCTTCATCTGAGACTTCTTCCTCTTCGTCCTCCTTTTTCTTCCCCTCTTTTTTCTCAGCTTTCTCCAAAAAATTTTGAACTTTAAAAATAGAATGTATCCTATATCTGTTCTTTTCATAGGTAGAGAGCAAGCCTTCCAGCATTAGCCATGTATAAGGTATTTCTCTTTCTCTCAAGAAATTTGTCAAGGTTTGGTATTCTCTTCTCCTTTGTCTAACTGGCCACTTTCAAAATTTTCACTATATTTCCTGCTATCATCACTGGTTTATCTCTCACTTGCTTCAGAATATTGTCTCTAGTCTTCTTTCTTATGAGCTTCAAATGGATTTTGCTAGGTAGTTTATTCCACCTCGTGAAACTTGATGGTACATGCTTAACTTGATCAAACTCTTCTTCCATCTTATCAGGTGTCACCTGTAAAATTTCTGCCAGGGCTTCACTTAGTATTTTCTGCTAATCTTCAGTTTTTTCTTCTGGTACATTCTGAAACCTCAGCATATAGGCTGCTCTATCTGTCTCTAACTGTAGAAGTCTACTATCATATGCTTTCTGTTCTTTTTCCAGTTGTTCCACCTTTTGTGTGTTATCTGTCACCAGTGTGTCTAGCACCTTTAAAGCTTTATTGGTCTCTGCTGTCTGTTTTCTGTTCTCTTGAAGCTCTTGTTTGATTTCTGCCATCTGCTCTCCTATATTGTCTACTTTACCAGTCAGTTGTGCTATGAAAGTAGAGTATTTTGCATTTTTTTCATGTCCCCCTGCATGGCTGCAGGTGTAAACTTCTCTAGACCAGACGAAGAGCTGGGTGAAAGAGCTGGTGGTTTACCTTCTCGGTTCTCTTTTTTCTTGGTACCTCTTTAAAGCCAGTAGCAGCTTTATTTTCCATCCTTATTAATATATTTGCACTCACAGCCACACATTTTGTGTACTGTCCTTCCAATAGTCTGTTTTGGAACACGATGTTCCTATTTCTATTAGTTGACCTAGTACCTAGCAAACAGTATCAATATTATGCAAAGATAATTTATTTTAATGTATTTTACCGTATAATGTATTAAATGTAATCATGGTACTTCCATGTCTGTGAGCCGCCCTGAGCCTGCTTCGGCGGGGAGGGCGGGATACAAATAAAAAATTATTATTATTATTATAATCATTTGTTTAAAAATACAACCTTCTTACTTCTATCAACAATTTGACAGACCCCAAACAGCAATAAGCCTTATATTAAACAAACCCTTTCTACCACAACAATCTTTAGTATCACCTAGCCTAAACAGTTCAACTCACAGAAACAGAAACACTTCACTGTCATGCTTTTTTCAGAATAAGTAGCTCAATGGAGTCCAAGTCTTAAAGAACCCATCCTCAATATCCACCATCAAAAATTTATAATCCGCTTAGGAAACTTCACAGCTATTCTTCCAACAGTCAATAATATAGCTGCATTTTATAATCCACTGCACAAACCCAGTGTGACCTTAAATGTATATTTGGGACCCACAGAGACTTATTCAATATACTTCAACATAGGCATCAAACTCCTTCCTTTTCTTATATCTTTCAGAGTCAAAGGTTTATATAACACTGTATCTGTCCATTAAGAGTCAGTTTTTATAGTATTCATTGGCAACTGAAAAGTCTTAACTTTTCTTCTCATCCACATATGCTTGCAGGCAATTTTCCAAAGCAAGATCTTCCTCCGCAAAAAAGTTTTGGACAAATCGATTCAATTCAGCCATCAAGTCTTTAATATCTTTAGAAACTGTTGTGAATCGATCATATTTTCCAGGGTAACATTGGGAAGGTCACCAAGTTAGGCAGGAACTTTTTGAAGCCTCTGAAAAGAAAAGGTGAGAGCTGGGTATCCCCACCCCCTTTCTCATCGCCTTTGCCTCTGTCTGTGCTCCACTTTACTTCTGACTCTCCAGTCCCTGAGTTTCACAAATGTTGATTCTAAGTTAAATATAAAAAGAAAGGAGAAACTTACAATCTTCGCAAAAATAATGCAGTCTGATCAGGACATGCAGAATAGCTTGGTGGAGAAAGAAGCAAAGGTCCAGCAGTCGACCCCAATGCCATTTAGAAATGGCAATCAAGGCAGCGAGGCTCACAGCGAGTCAGGCTTGGGAGACAGCCACCGCTGTCGATCCTGATCCTCAGCTCAAGCTGTCTGCCTTCTGAGACCCTTCCTGGGTCCCAGAGTCGGGTCTCCCCACAAGAAAGACCCCTCCACTGCTCGATTAAATAGCGGCTCTGGATCAGCTGGTCTGAGTTGCTCTTTAGCGCGGGTCGCTGAAACCGGAAGCCAAGAGGTATTTACTAATAAGGAAGACACAGGGGTTGTTGGGTGCTCTGGACCCTCCCATGTGGACCCTTACCAGAGTGGTGGCAGCCAGTAGAAGGCCCTGCTAGGCCCCTGCTGTGTGACACCCTCCCCACCCCCAAATCCAGTCATGTGGGCTGGTGGATGACTAAGGTACTTTGAATGACATGAATATTAGAAGCACTGAGTCACTATATTAGACCCCTAAAGTCAGAACTGTCTAGATACACCCTAAACACAAAGGAAGACTGTAGAGATGAAAAATATTATTTTAGATGAACTATCAGCTGAACTGACTTAAGAAACTGAGACAAACAGCAGCTTTCTAAACAGATTTACAGCCTTCTCAGGCAATTGAAGGAGTGGCTGAGTTATTCCATTTGAGCAGTCCACCACCTTTCTTGGGATAAATTCAGTCTATACTACAAAATTATTAACTGCCATGCTGCCAGTCAGGTAATTTTTAAAAGTAGTTATTTAAATCTTAAATTGTTGGGATTGATATTTTATGATGCAATGGTTTTATGGAACTGTTAAATTGTTGATATGATGTGAGTTGCTCTAAGCCCATTTGTGGGTAGAGTGGGATAGAAATACCAAAATTAATTAATTATTTCTGCCTAAGATGCCACTGTGAATTACAAAGTGCTTTGGTTAGAAGCCATAGTTTAAGTTAACTTCATCCTGGTGAAGTCACTTCAACTTGGATTTTGACTCTCATTCTTGAAGATTCAAATCAATTACTCTGCATTGAACCAGGTTGAAAAAAAAATCTCCCCTTAAAATATTCCTTACAAACTGAAGAGCTGCAGAAAATGACCCAGATGTCTGCAGAAGCAAGCTTTGCATACAAAGAAGCAAATGTCATTCATCATTTTATAAATGGTCTTCACTGAATTGCATACATTGGCCAACAGGAAAGTGGCTTAGTAAAATGAGGCACAGCATGCTGAGGATATATTGCATTCTTACCCTTTATATTTCCTTGAAGGCTAATGAGTTTAACAGAGAAGGAAATCTTTTGATTACTGTCTTCCTTTCCATTGGAGATATGCCATTCAGTAGATATTTTTGCACCTTCTTTTTGTGTAAGAAGAATGCTAAATCCTAATAGAAACACCATATAATCTGTAGCTCATAGTAATGAATATTGGAATTGGTGAGTATGAACATAAGAACATAAGATGTGCCCTGCTAGATCAGACCAATGGTCTATCTAGTCCAGTATCTTGCCTTACACAGTGGCCAACCAGTTTTTCTGGACAGCCAACAACAGGGCATAGAAGCCGAGGCCTTCCCCTGATGTGCCTCCTGGCTCTGAATTCAGAAGTTTAGTGCCTTTCAATGTGGAAGTACCCCCCCAGTCATCATGGCTAGTAGCTATTGATAGACACCTCCGTGGAGTTATCTAATCCCCTTGTTAAAAGTTGTTTATTCCTGTGGTTATCATTTCATCCTCTGGTAGAGAATTCCACATTTTTAAACTTTTAAAAATAGTAATACAATAACATTGTTAATAAAAGGTGGGTCATATTAACATAACCATTGGTAGGAGAAATAAATACATATTAATGCAGATTTAAAATCACAGAAAAACAGAACAATTCCAAATTATTAGACTGGAATGGTATACTCTAAATGAGAATTATTGTTTTCACTGCATTAATTAATCAATCAATTTTAATCACTCTGTGTGTAAAATAGTATTTTCTTTTGTCCACCCTGAACTTACTGCTTATCAGTTTCATTGGATGAGGTTTTGGGAGAGGAAGAAAAATTCTCATTAACTCTTTCCACCCCATGCATAATTTTATAAAGCACAATTGTGTCCCCCCTTTGTCATCTCTTTTCTAAACTGAAAAGTCCCAGAGTCTTCAGCCTTTCCTCATGGGGAAGGTGCTCTAACTTCCTAATCATATTGGTTACCCTCTTCTATACTTTTTCCAGCTCTGCAGTGTCCTCTTGGAGATACAGTAACCAGGACTGTTCTCAGTATTCCAAATGAGGCTGCACAATAGATCTATACAGGGGAATTACAATATCAGCCATTTTATTCTCAATCTCTTTCCTAATATCGAGTTTGCCTTTTTCACCACTGCAGCACACTTTCATTGAGCTACCCACTGCAGTTCCAAGATCTTTCCCCCTCTCAGCTAGTTCAGACCCCATTAGCTTATACTGGGGATTTTTGTCCCAATGGGCATTACCTTATACTTACCAACTAGGCTTACCATTCCCCAGGTCTGGGCAGGGGATCCCCCACTTTTGCATACTCCTCCATGCCACAGGCCAGCTGACTGGTGAGGGAATCCCTGCAACATTGCTGCTCGACATCCCCGATGCAATGACATCAAAGTGACATCATTACATTAGGAACATCAGGGCAACACTCTTTCTTTGGGGGAGGGGCAAAACTCTGGTTTAATGCTGATTATACCAAAGAGTTTTGCTCCAAAAAGCTGATGTTGCTGATGCAATGACATCACTTCAGGATAATGTCAGCACAATGATAGCATCCCTCACAACTCCTGAAATGCCCCCCTCAAATCCCCCTGCCAGTGCAACAAGCCATCCTATTATCAGCATTGAACTTCACTTGCCACATTGTTGCCCACTCATCCAATTTATGGAGATCCTCATAGAGCTCTTCAAAGTCAGCCTTGGTTTTCACTATTCTCCTGAGTAATTTTGTGTCATCTGCAAACTTGGTCTCTACATACCCTTAGTTTCAGATCATTTATGAATAAATTAAATAGTACCAGCCCCAGTTCCAATCCTTGTGGGACTCCACTGCTTATTTCCCTCCATTGTGAAAACTGTCCATTGATTCTCTGCTTCCTTTCATTTAACCAGTTTTTAATTCATAAGAGAACCTGTCATAAGAACATAAGAGAAGCCATGTTAGATCAGGCCAATGGCCCATCCAGTCCAACACTCTGTGTCACACAGTGGCAAAAATTTTATACACACACACACACACACACACTGTGGCTAATAGCCACTGATGGACCTCTGCTCCATATTTTTATCTAAACCCCTCTTGAAGGTGGCTATGCTTGTGGCCGCCACCACCTCCTGTGGCAGTGAATTCCACATGTTAATCACCCTTTGGGTGAAGAAGTACTTCCTTTTATCCGTTTTAACCTGTCTGCTCAGCAATTTCATCGAATGCCCACGAGTTCTTGTATTGTGAGAAAGGGAGAAAAGTACTTCTTTCTCTACTTTATCCATCCCATGCATTATCTTGTAAACCTCTATCATGTCACCCCGCAGTTGACATTTCTCCAAGCTAAAGAGTCCCAAGCGTTTCAACCTTTCTTCATAGGGAAAGTGTTCCAGCCCTTTAATCATTCTAGTTGCCCTTTTCTGGACTTTCTCCAATGCTATAATATCCTTTTTGAGGTGCGGCAACCAGAACTGCACACAGTACTCCAAATAAGACCATCGATTTATACAGGGGCATTATGATACTGGCTGATTTGTTTTCAATTCCCTTCCTAATAATTCCCAGCACGGCATTGGCCTTTTATATTGCAATCGCACACTGTCTTGACATTTTCAGTGAGGTATCTACCATGACCACAAGATCTCTCTCTTGGTCAGTCTCTACCAGTTCACACCCCATCAACTTGTATTTGTAGCTGGGATTATTGGCCTCAATGTGCATTACTTTGCACTTGGCCACATTGAACCGCATCTGCCACGTTGACGCCCACCCACCCAGCCTCAACAGATCCCTTTGGAGTTCCTCACAATCCTCTCTGGTTCTCACCACCCTGAACAATTTAGTGTCATCCACAAACTTGGCCACTTCACTGCTCACTCCCAACTATAAATCATTTATGAACAAGTTAAATAGCATGGGACCCAGAACCGAGCCCTGCGGCACCCCATTGCTTACCGTCCTCCACTGCGAAGACTGCCCATTTATACTCACTCTCTGCTTCCTATTACTCAGCCAGTTTTTGATCCACAAGAGGACCTGTCCTTTTACTCCATGACTCTCAAGCTTTCTAAGGAGCCTATGATGAGGAACTTTATCAAAAGCTTTCTGGAAGTCAAGGTAAACAACATCTATCGGGTCTCCTTTGTCCACATGTTTGTTCACCCCCTCAAAGAAATGTAACAGGTTAGTGAGGCAAGATCTTCCCTTACAGAACCCACGCTGAGTCTTCCTCAATAACCCGTGTCCATCAATGTGCCTACTCATTCTGTCCTTGATAATGCTTTCTACCAATTTTCCCGGTATTGAAGTCAGACTGACTGGCCTGTAATTTCACGGATCTCCTCTGGAGCCC
Organism: Heteronotia binoei; assembly: GCF_032191835.1. Lineage (NCBI taxonomy): Eukaryota > Metazoa > Chordata > Lepidosauria > Squamata > Gekkonidae > Heteronotia > Heteronotia binoei. The sequence continues at coordinate 211,418,931 of NC_083223.1, forward strand.
TTTTTAAAGATGGGGGTGACATTTGCTACCTTCCAGTCCTCAGGAAGGGAGGCAGATTTCAATGAAAGATTACAGATTTTTGTTAGAAGATCCACAAGTTCAACTTTGAGTTCTTTCAGAACTCTCGGATGTATGCCATCCGGACCCGGTGACTTATTAGTTTTTTATTTATCTATCAGTTGTAGGACCTCCTCTTTTGTCACCTAAATCTGACTTAGGTCTTTCAACACCCCTTCCAAAATTAGTGGCTCTGGGGCAGGCAAAAATTTCTCATCTTCCAAAGTGAAGATGGAGGCAAAAAATTCATTCAGCTTCTCAGCCATTTCCCTATCCTCCTTCAGTAATCCTTTTACCCCATGGTCATCCAAGGGCCCCACTGCCTCCCTGGCTGGTTTCCTACTTCTAATACATTTGAAGAAATTTTATTGTTGGTCTTTATGTTTTTTGAAATATGCTCCTCATAGTCCCTTTTTGCCTGCCTGATCACAGTCTTGCATTTGTTTTGCCACAGCCTGTGTTCCCTTTTACTTATCTCACTTGGACTGGTTTTCCACCGCTTAAAGGAGTCCTTCTTGCCTTTTACAGCTTCCATTACTTTGTTTGTTAACCATGCAGACCTTTTCTTATGCCTGTTTCTGCCTTTCCTAACTTGTGGTATGTATTTTATCTGAGCTTCTAGGATTATAGTTTTAAATAGTCTCCAAGCTTCCCCAAGGGTTTTGACCACATTTACCTTTCCTTTCAGTTTCCTCCTCACATGCCTCCTCATCTCAGTGAATTTACCCCTTTTAAAGTTAAACGTGGTTGTGGCGGTCTTTTGCGGCAACTCCCTATTTATACAAACGGTGAAAATCAATAACGTTATGGTCACTGCTCCCAAGCGGCGCAATCACTTTTACATCTCTCACCAAGTCTTGGGCATTACTTAGGACCAAATCCAGGATCGCCCCACCCCTGGTAGGTTCTGAGACCATCTGCTCCATAGCACAGTCATTGAGAGCATCAAGAAACTCAATCTCTTTCTCTCGACCAGAACACATATTGACCCAATCAATCTGCGGGTAGTTAAAATCACCTATTACGACACAGTTTTTACGTTTAGCTGCTATCTTTAAGCCTTCCATCATATTATAATCGTCCTCTCTCTTTTGATTTGGTGGGCGATAACAAACTCCCATAGTTAAATTACCTTTTGGGCCCTCTATTTCAACCCAAAGCATTTCTAAAAGGGAATCTAATTCTCTGACCTCAGTCTTACTGGACCGTATATCCTCTCTGACATACAAAGCCACCCCACCTCCAACCCTTGCCTCCCTATCCTTCTGATATAACTTATATCCAGAAATCACCATGTCCCACTGATTCTCCTCATTCCACCAAGTTTCTGAAATTCCCACAATGTCTATGTTTTCTCCCAACACTAAACATTCCAATTCACCAATTTTACTTCAAACACTTCTAGCATTTGCATACAAACATCTATAATTTCTCAGGCAAGCTAGGCCCACCACCTTCCTCCTGCCGCCTCGGGACTCTGGCAGACAGTCCATAATGTTTGTCACCATCACAGTGGACAACTCTGATCCATTACCTGGTAGAAAAATAGCAGCCAACCCTTCATCTATTTGAGACGAGTCCTTCTGAACCAGAGACATTTAATCTCCTGTCGGCTTTCCCTCAAGATTTAGTTTAAAAACTGCTCTGCCACCTTTTTGATTTTAAGCACCAGCAGCCTGGTTCCATCCGGGGACAAGTGGAGACCGTCTCTTTTGTACAGCTCCCGCTTGTTCCAGAAAGCATCCCAGTGCCTAACAAACTTAAACCCTTCCTCCTTACACCATTGTCTCATCCACACATTGAGACTTCTAATTTGTGCCTGTCTCTCCTGCCCTGCACGTGGAACAGGTAGCACTTCTGAGAAGGCTACCTTGGAGGTCCTGTCCTTAAGTCTCCTGCCTAGCAGACTAAATTTTTCCTCCAGGACCTCACGACTGCATTTCCGCACATCATTGGTGCCAACATGCACCACGATCACAGGCTCCTCCCCAGCACTGTCTATCAGCCTATCTACTACACGCGTAATGTCCGCTACCTTCGCACCAGGCAGGCAAGTCACCATACGGTCAGTATGCGGTTTTGCCACCCAGCTGTCTACTTGCTTAAGGATCAAATTACCAACTACCAACCCCCCCCCTCTTCCCCCTACCCAGGGATGGTTCCTTGGCGCGAAAGGATTCCCGCTCACCAACCGAAGAAGAGGTCCCTTCTGAGGGCGCATTCCCCTTATCCTCAGCACGGTACCCTGTTTCCTCTCGACCCTCACGCTCTCTGGCAGCAACGCAGCTGCTACGTTCAGAGCGGGGCTCATCTAATACGCCCCTGAGAGTCTTCCCCAAGTGCCTAACTGACCGTGTCTGCTTCTCCAGGGCAGTAACCTCGGCCTCAAGGGTACAAACTCATTCCCTTAGGACCAGGAGCTCCTTGCATCGAGCACACACCCAAGACTTCTGTCCTTTGGGCAGATAGTCGTACATGTGACACTCAGTGCAAAACACTGGAAAGCCCCCAACCCCCTGCTGGCATTCTATCTTCAATATATGTGTGTGTGTGTATATATATATATATATATATATATATAAGAATATACAGTCCTCTTTAAATGCTGTTTGTTTAAGTGGCTCCCCTTCTGGAGGGTCAACTTACCTTATCAGGAGAACAAGGAAATCAGGGATCTGGGTTCCTGGTCCTTAGGGAGCCCCTAGGCGAAGAGCCACAGACCAAGAGCCCTTTAGCTCTCTGGCAAGGCACAGCTTAAAATGCAAAGAGGGTGGAGCAGAGGCACTCCTAAGCAATCAGCAGCAATCACTCTGAATCACTCTCAATCTCTTTCACCTTTAGCCCACTCAACCAAACAAAGAGCAAACAAAGACCAAACAAAGAGCAGTTCCCCAGCTATCACAACTCAGAATTTTAGGCAGCCCCACAAACCTCAGAATGAAGTCTTTCAATACTCAGAGATTCTCAGCAATTTCTCCAGCTGTCTCAGCTATCAGAGCTGCTCTACTCTGTTCTGCTCCTCTCAGACCTCTGTGAGATGTCCTCTAACCTATGACTGCTCAGTTTACTCAGGAATCTTTGGTTCTTGTCAAAAGCCTATTAAAAGTTCAAGTATATAATGTCTACCTTGTCACCATTTTCTATATGATATACAGAAACCATGCATAATTTAAGTAGGTATTTGGTCCATACAAACCACAGTATGGCAAACCCATGGAGGCAATCTCAAATGATTAGCCTTATTTGGAGATGGTCAAAAGGCAGTTGAGTCAAGTGGTAGTACACAGGATGCCTGATGTGCCCCAGCCAGGGGAGCTGCCCATTCTCAGACTGCAGCTTCAAGCTTAGGAAGGGATGTGAATGGAAGAGAAGGTATTGGAAGGAAGGCTCCAGAGCAGTACCAGGCAGGGTAGCCAGGCACAACCTGGCAACTAGCAGGAGACCAGGGTGATATGGACATGTGGGAAGCCATTGGGGGAAAGGTGATGTCACTTCCAGGAAAAGTGATTCCTAGAGAGGTATGGCAATGCTTCCAGGTTTCCCTAGATGTGGTGTTGTACTGTTGGCCCAATCGCCATTTTTTTTTAAAAAAATCTCTCACCAGTGGGAAATGGGAGCTGGGGCTGGGGAATCCCTTACCCCGCAGGGATATGGCAACCCTGGTACCAGGCTATGAAGGCTGGGTGGGAGGAGACAGCTAAAGGGCAGACCAGTGAAGAAGGCCAGAACAGAGAGGAAACAGGAAGAGGTGGGAGTGAAAATGGAACTACTGAAGGCAAGTGTTTAGCACTGAAGAAGGGAGCCCAGGAGAGCTTGGGTAGAGAACCTGAGTGAAGGCTACAGGCAGCTGCATTTGGTATATTCCAAATAAAGGTGTTCACGTGGACTTCTCTGCCTGGCAGTGAATTTATGACATTGTGGAAGGTGCTTCTAAAGTTTCCCTTCACGTGGGAGGGGCCACACCCATATGCCAACTTTGGGTTACCAGCTCCAGGATGTAGAACCTCCAGCCACCCTGAGCCTGCTTTGGCGGGGAGGGTGGGATATAAATTAAATATTATTATTATTATTATTAACCTGGAGAGGGTGGGGTTTGTGGAGGGGAAGAACCACAGCAGGATATAATGCCATAGAGTGCACCTTCAAAAGCAATCATTTCTTCCAAGAGAACCAATGTCCGTAGTCTGAATATCCATAGTAAATTTGGGAGATCTCTAAACCCGACTTGGAGGTTGACACTCTGCCAACTCATGCTGGATTTGCATCTTGGGATTCCCCCTATCATAGCATATATAAATAAATAGCATGCTGCTGTTGTACTTTCCCTAAAAGGGGCTCTCCAGGTAAGGAAGGAGCTGGTGTGTCTCTTCTTCCACACCAATGGGACATTCGTGTTCAAAGCTCAATCTGTACAATCTCAAAACTTCACTTCAGGAGGACCCAAGCTCAATCTCAAGACTTCACTTCAAGAGGACCCTACTTTGATCTGTGATCAGAAGACAGGTCTTCACATGAATACTTTGCTACACTTAGTCCCAGTCACAAAGTCTGTGTTAATTATTTAAAATGGCTGTCTGTATCTTAAAAGCAATTCTGTTCCTATCTTTATGAAGTACTGATAAGGAAAGCACAAGTGGAACTCTTTAATGTTTATGGAGAGACACTATGGAAGGAGCTTCAGGGTGTTCCCAGATTTCTAACAACAGCAATATTACAGTTTGTCAAAGCATCTATCTTTGCAACATTGCAAACATCTAAGTTATGTACACCATGTCCTTGACATTAACTGTCAGAGGATATAAATGAGTATGAAACCATTTCCTTTTTTATTTATAGGGTTAGCTTTTTTTATAGGGGATGCAAATCCCCCCTACTTTACATCACTTACAAGCCAGCTATGATTTCTTTCTTTATTTAAAACATTTATTAGCCTTTCTCCCTTATGGAACTCAAGGTGGTTTACAATAGAAATTAAACATTTTTTTTAAATGCAATGAAAACATTTTTATAAAATAATTTAAAAATTCTTATTAGGACTGCTAGTAATAAAAGCTGAATCAATTAAAATGCAGTCCTAAATAAAACTCTGACTACTGCCTGTTAAAGACTGACAAAGAGGGGGCCTGGCGCACCTCCCTGCAGATGTTGTTCCATAATTGGGCTGCCATGGAACTGGCCCTCTCTCACGTACCCACCAAACAAGTGTCTTTATATTGGTGGGACAGTCAGGAGGGTGTCTTCCTGCAGTCTCAACTCCCAGGCAGGAATTTATGGGAGAAGATGTCCTTCAGATACTCTAGTACCAAGCCATGTAAGACTTTAAAGGACAAAACCAGCAACTTGAACTGGGCTTGAAAGCAGATCGGCTTTCAGTTTAATTGCTGTAGTATTGGGGACATATGTTCCTGATAGCTGTCCTTGACTGGCAGTCTAGATGCAACACTCTGCACTAGCTGTAGCTTCAGAACACTCTTCAGAAAAAAACCCAAGTAGAGTGCATTGCAATAGTCCAAGCTATATGTTTCCAAGGCATGGATCTCTGTGGCTGGCTCTGATTGACCCAGGAAACAATACAATTGGTGCACCAGCTGGAACTGGGCAAATACACTCTAGGCCACTAGAGATACCATTAGGTCCTGGGGATCTCCTGGAATTACAGTTCATCTCCAGACTACAGAGATCTGTTCTTCTGGAGAAAACAGATGCTATGGCACTGTACCCCATTTAAGTCCCTGTCCTCATCAGGCTCCCCTTAAAATCTCCAGGAGTTTCCCAACCTGGAGCTAGCAACCCTACCCCACCCCCAACTGATGGCTGGGGAGGGGGGTCTTAGTAACCCTACAAACCACAGAACCCCCCTGGTTTTCTAAGGTGGCTGCTGTGTCAAGCAGCACTCACAAGCTGCAAACCTGGTCTTTCAAGGGGAAGATAACCCCATCTAAAATAGGGAAGATCTGCAGTCCCTGGTCTGCTTTTCTAATAATTCAGAGAACCTCTGTCTTGTCAGGATTAGGTTTCAGCTTGTTGACCCTCATCTAGTCTACTACTGTCTCCAAGCACTTGTCCAGAACATTAACAGCATCCTCAAAATTAGGTGGAAAAGGACTGTGACCGATTTCGCAATCAGTTTACCCCACGGTCTCATTCCTCTTCTCTGCACAGCATCTGTCGGATTTCCCACTATCTGCACCGGAGTTACAGGAAGTGTTGCAGCTTTTGCACAGCAACGGAAACTGGTTTTTAGCAATTTCCATTTGCTGCACAAGAGCCGCGACGCTTCCTGTAACTCTGACGCAGATAGTGGGAAATCTGACGGATGCTGTGCAGAGAAGAGGAAGGTGACCATGGGGTAAGGTGAGTGCGAAATCAGTCTGTGTCTCCAAGAGACAATAATTTTCTATCTATGACTGGCCTCTGTGAAATGCATTTCCAGGGCCCCAAAAGTTGCCATGTTGGCCTCTTTAATAGAGTAGAGGTCATCCTTTTCCCTTTGTCCTGGACAGTAGGGACCAGGGACTCCACCCCCCCCCCCCAAAAAAAAACCCCACAGGTATAATGACTGGTCTAATCATGAAGATTCCAAAAATTGTGAGAATTATGTTAATGGTGTGTAAACCTAGAACACTTTCCAGTGCAACATACAATTGCCTTGCTATGCCTTATTACTGCACACAAACATTTCCATTACATCATGGCTGTAATGGATGCGTAAAACAAGTATTGAAATTCAGATGTGTACCCTGGTCAAGCAATAGCTGTGTTACAATGCATAGAGCTTTCTGGAAAGTTTCCAAGGTTTAAAATCCCAGAATAAAGGGGAAAGGATGACTTCTCCATTAAACAGGACAACATGGCAACTTTGGGGCCCAGGAAATGCATTTCACAGAGGCCAGTCATAAATGAAAAATTATTGTCTCTCGGGGACACAGTCCTTAAAGCCTAATCTGAACCTTTTCAGAATAGACCAAGGACAATGTGTGGTTTTTAGTTAACAGCTGCAAGAACAGATGCTTTGACAAACTTGATACCTGAGTATGGGCCTGTTATAATTTGTGCTGTGTGAGAGGGGTCTAGTAGGCCTAGGGGCCTAGTAGACCCTACTGTGTCTTAGTAGGGAGAGATAGCCTACAACCCCCAGAATGCTTGGTGCTGGTTTCAGCCAATCAGCGTCCAAGTAGGCTCTGAGAGGAATAGTTTAAAAGCTGTCTCAGGAGACAGACGCTGTTCTTTCCTCCTGAGAAGTCAAGCAGGCAGGAAAGCTGCTGTTAGGAGGAAGACCCTCTGAGGGAGAGAGTGAGCAGGCTGAGGCCTGGGCCTAACGGACAAGGGACAGTTAAGTTCAGTTGCGTTAGGGACTTTATGTTTATTTTCCTTCATCCACATTACTATAGTTTTAAAGCACCTTATCTTTCACTTCTCTTTAAATGATGTTCCTGTTTAAAAGAAACCTTTTTGTTACTCTGCCTGGTCTATATGTCTATTTTCTTGGCCAAAGCAAGGGCTTGGAAGGGCCTAGGGAGGGTACTCTGAGCCTTCCCAAGGGATCCTAATTCCAGAGTGGTGGCAGCGTTAGGTGGCATCCCCATCTGGGTCATGACGAGGCCATCTGAGACACCACCTTATCACTCCCTCTCACCTGGGTTTCTTTTGAGCTGAGTTGTAGACCCACAGAAGCATATGTTTCTTTCAGTATATAATGCGGTTGTTCTGGAGGCCACTTTTTGTAAAAGGAACAGGGCTGCATTTTAAATATCTTTTAAAAATTTCAGACATTTTTAAAAATATTGCATAGTTTATTTGGATATATTATACCATTCTTATTTCATTGATCTTCAGTTTTGTTATATTGTTTCTTGCACATGTTATATCCGACTCCTCTGCATTGCTTTCTAATTCTGTAAACTGTAATCATAGCAGCCTAAACATCCCAGATTAGGGGTCCCAAATCCCCCGCCTGGGCGGGGGACCCCCGATTTGGAGCCTCCTCCCCCCGCTCGCCAAAAATCTGGAAAGCGGGGGGGAATGGCAGCCCTTCCCACCTGCCCGAGACAAGATGAGCCGAGTGAGTGGGCCTCTGGCTGGGTTGGCTGCCCACCGAGGTCTCGCGCCGTTGGAGCTGGGTGCTCCTTCTCGGAGCCCTTTTCTCTCTGGTGGCGCAGCTTCCCTTCCTGCCTCAGCCCGGCTGGCTGGGGGCTCTTCTGCGCTTTGGTGGTGGAGCACCGGCTGTCCCTGGAAGGAGGGAGGGAAGCGCGCGTGTGGGCCTCTTCTGCGGCGGCAAATGGGAAAAAAAACATTATCAAAGCTAAGGCAGGCAAACAAATGAAAGAAAAGTGAGCTCCATTGCTGCTGGCCACGCTCGCCACCTTGGCGCCCGCAGCCACTCCGCAGGCGACGATGGCTCCAGCCGCATCACCACCCCCCATGCCCTCGCTTCCTACCAGGGGCCGCAGCAGAGCCACTTCAGGAAACCCCCGGCGGAGCGGGCCAGCAGGTGACGGGACTGCACGCGAGTGCCGGGACTCATCGGGACTGGCTCTTCTGACTGCTTTGACTTGAGGGAGGGCAGGTGAACTTGCGGCGGCGAACTGGTGTGGGTGGGCAGACAGGCAGGCAGCCCTGTGGGCAGCTTCTGTTGCTGGGGAGGGGAATGCCCTTAATCAATGGGCGGGCGAGAGTGACAGTGTCGGAAAAGAAGGTACCGGGATTGCCTTGGGTGCTTGAAGCTGGGGGACAGACAGTCGCCTGGCCAAAGTGGGGGAAGGCAGGGACTGCTGGGAAGGGCGAGCGAGCGAGTGCCAGAAGGGCAGCCGCAACGGAGCACGGGACTAGCTGCCCATCATGCCTTCCTTCACAGCAACACATACACACCAGAGTTGAAGAGCCCATGATCCTCTGGGGATGGGGCTTCCCCCTCTGGTCAGCTGACTCGGTGGCAGCGCGGGAAGCAGTTCCCCCCACCCCCACCCTCCCCAGATGCAGGACCATGGCGGAGTGCAGATTTGCATTGGGGGGTGGATCCACATGTCACTTGAGGACTTATCACCAGCTTTAAGAGGGGATCGGATAAAAATATGGAGCAAAGGTCCATCAGTGGCATAATTGTCCATCTTGGAGTTCAATTATGCTTGTCATACCCTTGTTCCTGGCTCTGCCCCCAATGTCTCCTGGCTCCACCCCCAAAGTCTCCTGGCTCCACTCCAAAGTCCCCAGATATTTCTTGAATTGGACTTGGCAACCCTATCCCAGATTAATCTGAGTCCATGAGTCATGAAGCTAAGCAAAGTTGGTGATGGGTCAGCAGTTGGATGGGAGACCACCAAGAAAGATCTCTTCCCTTGAAAATTCTATGAGATAGAAGTTCATGGGTTCTTAATGGCTGTGACTTGAGGGCACTTAATTATTAATTTGCCTTGAGTTTCAGTGAGAAAGGGGGACTATAAATTAAGTAAATAAGTGAAGAAATTGTACACTATTCTGGTAGTTGCTTCTGTACAAGTTTGATCAAAATGGAAAGGAACAGTGCTTGCTCTGGTACACTCCCATTCATTTTGGTGGGGCTCAGAGAACTTCCTAGAGGATGGGGCCCTAAGATTTAAGAGTCAGCCAGCAGCTATTTGTAGAATGAAATCAACATGGTCAGATACATTGTTGAACAGTGAAGGTGTTGGGATCATAGCTATTGGTGCCATCCTGAGTTCTGACTCATGCCTTATTCAAAAAATCAGATGAATGCACAAATGTTGGTGACAGAGCCAATGGGTATGATCCTTGTAACGTTGTCTACCAAAGGCTATTTTTCTCCTCTAGTGTGAACTTGTTTAGCCTCAGCACAACACCTGCTCAAATCAGCGGCTGTCTGAGATCCATTCCATCAATTCTTTGTTGGCCCCAAAGGATTCTGTTTTATCCCTCTTTATGCCCTCTTTATGGCTGGGTTTAACGGTTGTTTCTTATTGATCGTTCTATAATTCATTTTCTCTGGAGGCTGTAAAACCCAATTAGGTGTTTTCGGCTTTTAAACACACACAGCCATTTGAGGCGTATACTGCCTACCATACAATATTTGCAAATCATAAACTACTGCGTTCTCATCATAAACCTGTCATTATGTGTTCCAGGCTTAATTCCTAACTAGAAACAATTGGGTGACAAATTGCTTTGCAAACACAGGAACCACCAGAATCCTTCCATTATCAGCAACTAATTTTGTCGGGTACATAAACAGGGTAAGTAGGGAGGCCTGTAAAGTAATTTCATGAGCTGTTTTAGCCACAGACTCCATTGTTGATTCGTGAATCAATAATTATTTTTATTCTAGTACCACTGATAAGTGGCTGGTGTGTAGATATGCTAGGTAATATATCTAGGTAATATATGCCTAAAAGCCTCATGCCCAGATACCCTAACAGTTTGCTTTTGATGTTACATGCTTAACAACCAAAAGCGTCTTTCTTTCTTTTATGTGCTGAATCCAATGGCAATCTCATACTTTTTTAAAACAGTGGCCCACACCCTTTCTTAACAGGTTCACAAGGTTAAATACCCATCACCGTGGAGCCATGTTGATGGAAGCAGACTTAAGAATTTGAGATAGCAGAGCTGGCTGCATCTCAAGTTCAGTGCTAAACCATAACCCCCTCAAATTTCTCTTTGTGTCCTAATTGTTTTTGAAATGTTGCTTCTGTTCATGTTCCACAATGTTTACTTGTCTTCTCTGCAATTGGCTAAAGACTGAGTGTATTGAGATAATATCAGAAACTCACATGGCCTACTTTCTTAATGTTATTTTTCACATTTTGGGCATTCATGTGTTGTAGTGAATGTCTGAAATCTAGAGACTTTCAACATTGAATACAGATGTTATCATTCACTGACAACTTTTGTGAATATTCAAAAACTTAGAAATATATTAGCCACTGTTGGCCATTACCTGTGCATGCCCCAAATGCATGGAACTATATATCTGTTTTGGGCCATTCACCAAGAAAATCTTGGGTTGTTGGCATCTGCATGTGAATGGAGACATTCATCTAGGTTTGACCATTTGCAGTTAACACATATATAATTTTCCTGTAGGTAAAAAGAAAGAAACTGCCTGCTTGCTTTCCCAGAACGTGATTTTTTATTTGGCTTTCCCTGGGATTAGATGTCTCCAGCACATTAACAGTGTTGTGCCAGAAACCCCTGGTGTCTGCATGGTACTTCCTCGGTATCTTAAAAAAACAGAGTCCTGTTACTTTAGAAACAGAAGCAACAACAAATACTGAATTGAGGTGGCCTGGGAAAGTGACAGTGTTAAATGGCTTCTGCCACAGCTGGCGGTGCACTTGCTGAAATAATCCAGGCCTCAATACCTGAGACTGAAAATGTTCTCAATCAAATTGCAAAACAAGAGGAAATTCCAGTAAATCATTGACTTATTCAGATCAATGGGTAACTGATCCCCTAGTCTTGCCCTTGCTGCCGCCATCACCACACTGAACAAGAACAAAGTCAATATTGGTGCTTTGTTATCACCATTTGAAATAATATGGTGCCACAGTGGACCTGATAGGTTGGGTCTACAGACTTTATAGACTATCCTGCTTTTTTGACAATGTTTTTTTGAGTGCAGCATGACTGAGTAGTTCGGAATATTCAGGGGTTGCTATTTTCTCTGGCAAAGAGCCTCTGCCTCCCTTGTCAGGCTGAATAACACTGCTGGACTCAGGAACACTTTGCTGGTGTAAAACCTTTTGAAAAAACAAGGCCTGTTGAATACCAACATGTCAAGCTGAAGTAGCACAGACCAGGCCAGGTCTGAAGGCTCCAGCACCTCTAGAGAACAAACGCATTTTTTCCTCTGGTTTTTCAGAGCTCAAGCTAAATATATTCATAGATAGGCTTTCCATTTGCCCGCCTATGGTGGGAGACCTCCAGGTAATTCTGCCTGTTGCCTGCCAATGCTGACCTGTCAGGTGGGTGGAACTGGCTGGCCAAATGCGAAAGGGGCATAATTGGTGTCCCCGTGCAATGATGCAACTTCTGGTGTTACCAGAAGTTGTATCATCATGTAGGGATAATAGTTATGTGTCCTCTCAGTAGAGCTATCCAAGTCCAATTCAAGAAATATCTGGGGACTTTGGGGGTGGAGCCAGGAAACTTTGGGGGGGGGGGTGGGACCAGGAGACACTGGGGGGTGGAGCCAGAAGCAAGGTTGTGACAAGCATAATTGAACTCTAAAGGGAGTTTTGGCCATCACATTTAAAGGGACTGCACAACTTTTAAATGCCTTCCCTTCACTGGAAATAATAAAGGATAGGGGCACCTTCTTTTGGGGCTCATAGAATTGGAACATGTTTTGAGGAGAGGCATTGGATGCTGTGCTGCAAATTTGGTGCCTGTATTTCAAAAAAACAGCCTCCCCAGAGCCCCAGATACCCATAGATCAGTTCTCCATTATCCCCTATGGGAATCGTTCTACCTAGAAAATAATGGAGTGCCCAGCAGACATTCCACCCCACCCCTGCTTTCTGATGACCCTGAAGTGGAGGGAGGGCCTCCAAACTGGGGGATCCCCTGCCCCCACCTGGGGATTATAGCGAAACTATAGGATCTTAGTGTACAGCTGTGTAAATAAAAAAACGCAAAAAAAGATAGTTCAAAAACAGTATTTCCAATCACAAAGGAGTAACAATATTTCAGTATTTAATTCATAGAACTAAAGGAAGCCCTTCCAAAGATGTCTGTTCTAGATATCAAGGCGTTTCATCCGTCTTTCTTCAGTTTGGAGGCTTATTTACCACTGGAACCCAATCTTTACAATACATTCATAGAAGACCAAAAAGGTTCAAAACATATCTGTTAGATTTCTATTTTATCCAAATGTTCCAAATATGTAAGGGAAAAAAGTGGATGAAACTGGAAGAGTGCATGTAAGTTTGTATGTTTGCACATTCATTTGTAAAGTGTAAGTCCATTGGTTTTACATAGATCAAAAGGTATAGGTGAGGAGAGGTCAGTGCTGCTCTTCCCTGAATTCTTGTGTCACTGCACTCAGTTGCTTTTCAGCCAGGCTTGATTCTGATAGTAAGGTCATCCTGGAAGAAAATCCATAGGGTACATTCTCCTTGGGTCTTTGTTATAAGGAGGGAAGTGAGGTAGAATTGTTTTAACAATAAATAGCAAGAAGGGAGAAAGATTTTGTTCCTTTACTTGTGATGTATTTTCTGTTAAAACATATCCCTACCCACCCTCTGCTTTACAGGTGAATAATGGACCCCTGAATAAATACACTGTTGTGTCATGCATTTCAGTCCTGAAATTACAACACTGCGAACGCTACGGAGGTGACCAATGGGAGTCCACTGGTCACCGGACGTAGCTCGCAAATACGCTCCACCAATCAAGATCTGTGGCGGGAAGTTTAACTGGCCAGGATTGGACCAGGCCAGGCAGAGGGTTGTTCCAGGTTGTGTATATAATTGGCGACCCGGCCCGCGTTCGCTCTCTTGTGATGTACTTGCTAATAAAGCATGCTGCCTTCAACACGTCTCGTCACTCAGTACATTACATTGGCGACAAAGGTGGGATCCTAGCCAGGTAACTCCCCAAGCAGGAATTCGCTGACCTGGCTGGAGACGAGGAAGGCTCGCAGTCTAGAGAGACTGAAGCGCCCGCCACCATGGCTAGCCTGAGTGGGATGACGGGCCACCTGGCTGAGTTCGACCCCGCCAACCCCAAGAGGTGGGAGACCTACACGGAGCGGGTCGACTGCTACCTACGAGCGAACATGATTACAGACGATAGCCGTAAGAGAGACATGCTCCTGAGCGTCTGTGGGGAGGCCACTTTCAAGATAGCCAAGGGTCTCTTGGCCCCTGCAAAGATCACTGAGAAAACATACGAAGAGGTGGTCAGACTCCTGACTGGGCATTTCTTGCCCCAGCCATCCATCATCGACCGCCAGAAGTGTTTGATGGGTCCCTGGGGTGCTACAAGGGGCCTCCCATCACTTTACCTCTCGACCCCCATGTAAGACCAATAAGGCTGAAGGCCAGGCGAGTTCCATTCTCTCTTAAACCCAAAATAGAAGCGGAGCTGGACCGCCTCACGGCCCAGGGAGTTCTAGAACCGGTACGCTGCATGGGAAACACCCATAGTCACTCTGGTACAGCTGAATAGAGATGTGCGCATATGCTCTGACTATAAGTGCACAATAAATAAAGCGCTCCAGGACAATCCCTACCATGTTCCGGTGGTCAGCCACATCCTGGCAGCCCTAGCAGGCTCTAAGGTTTTTGGGAAACTGGACCTGGCCCAAGCGTACCAGCAACTCTCGGTGGACACCAAGACAGCAGAGGCTCAGACCATTGTGACTCACAGGGGAGCTTTTCGGGTGCGGCGGTTGCAATTTGGGGTTAGTGTGGCTCCAGGACTCTTTCAGAGCATAATGGACTCTCTTCTCAAAGGGATACTCCGAGTGCAACCGTTTTTCGATGATGTTTTGATTGCCGCCCTGGACGCTGAGGAGTTCAGCAGCCGTCTGCGAGAGGTACTCCGCCGCTTCCAGACGGCGGGACTTAATGTGAAGCGGGAGAAGTGTTCCCTCGGGGTGCCGAGGGTGGAGTTCTTGGGGTTTGCTGTGGACGCCACAGGAATCCACCCGACAGCCAACAAGACCAGGGCAATAGTCCATGCCCCGGCCCCCCTGTGCAAGGCGGAGTTACCAAGTTTCTTGGGGTTATTACATTTTTACCATTCATTTTTGCCCCACAAAGCGGCTGTCACAGAACCCCTACACAGGCTCCTTGATAAACACGCCCTGTGGGTCTGGGAAAAGAAGCAGGCCGCTGCTTTTCAGGCAGTCAAGGGCCTCCTAGTTTCCAATGCTGTGATCCACCATTTTGACGAGTCCCTGCCAGTGATTCTGGCTTGTGATGCTTCCCCGTACGGGGTGGGCACCGTTCTGGGGCACCAACTCCTGGATGGAAGGGAGGTTCCCGTGGCCTATTATTCGCAGATCCTGACCCCCGCGGAGTGTAACTATGCCCAGATAGACAAGGAGGCCTTGGCAATCATGGCGGGTGTGCATAAATTCAATGACTACCTGTACGGTAGGCGTTTCACAATTGCCACGGACTACAAGCCGCTTCTGGGTCTCCTCGCCCCGGACCGCCAGACACCGCAGATTCTGTCACAGTGCATCCTGCGGTGGAACCAGTTCCTCAACTCGTACACATATGCCCTGGTCCACCACCCTGGCAAAGCTATGGGACACGCTGACGCCCTCAGCCGCCTGCCGCTGCCCTCTATGGACCCGGATCCCACTTCTGCCCACCATGTGATGCTTATAGAGACACTACCCGAGAGGGCTCTCCACGCCGCTGAGGTTGCTCGGGCCACGGGCAGAGACCGCATCCTTGCACGCGTTTTAGACTGGGTGGGAAGGGGGTGGCCCGCGGGCAAACTGGACGCAGAATTCAGGGCATTCACATCTCGCAGAGAAGAGAAGAATTGTCCATCTCTGGGGTAGCAGGGTGGTGGTTCCACACCCAACTGCGGAAGCAAGTATTGGAAGTCTTACATGAAACACACCCAGGGATAGTGTGTATGAAGGCCCTGGCACGTAGATATGTATGGTGGCCGGGGATGGACGAGGAGATAGAAGGGTGGGTTAGAAGGTGCCAACCCTGCCAAGAGTCCCGGCCAGATCTGCCCAGTGCCCCTGTCCACCGCTGGGAGTCCAATAGGAAGCGTGATCCCGGCTATGCCTAGACTTTGTGGGGCCATACTAGGGCCAAATATTCTTTATCCTAGTCAATCCGCACACCAAGTGGTTGGAAGTGCTTCCTGTAGCTTCAGCCTCCACCGCAGCTGCGGTCAGAGCTTTGCAAAGGGATGGGATCCCTGAGACCATTGTCACAGACAATGGTACCGCTTTCACCTCCCGGGAATTCCAGGAGTTCCTGAATAGGTACCTCATCCAGCACATTCAGTTCACCCCTTTCCATCCAGCCACCAACGGCCAAGCAGAGCGCATGGTGAGCACCACAAAAGAGGCCCTGGGTCGCATTGTACAGGGGGAGTGGGACCACTGCCTGACAGCCTTCCTATTTGGGAATAGAATCACCCCCAACCCTGTCACCGGGTTAAGCCCTGCCAAGTTGCTAATGGGGAGGAAGCTGATCACTAGGTTAGACAGGTTGCACCCTGACCAGGCTACAGACCTCCGCAGTTCCCCCAAAACTCAGGAAGCCGCTAGAGGATTTTTTCCGGGGGATCCAGTATACGCAAAGAACTTTGCAAACGGGCCAGAGTGGGTAGCCACACAGGTGCTGCGGGTCACCGGGTCCCATTCCTACGAGGTCTCGTCAGAGGGGGGCCAGATCCTAAGGAGGCATATTGACCAGCTGCGCCGCCACACCTTGCCGGAAGAACCAACAGTGTTAGGGGGAGCAGGGAGTGGGGGAGAACTAAAAGCAACACCCCCGGGAGCTACCCAACCTATGCTGGCCGCGCCGATGATGCGGGCAGAAGAGCACCACAGCGGATGGAGCGACCCCCCCAGAGCAGAGGTTCCAGAACAGCAACAAGCAGTGGACAGCCCTCTTCCAGCATCACCCCACCACAAGGAACCAGTAGCCCCACCAGCCACGGCGGCCGCTCCAACTCCCCAAATAACCCTGAGAAGGTCGACCAGGGAACGCAGAGTGCCAGCCTACTTGAAAGACTTTGTGTCTTGAACTAAGGGGGGAGGAGTGTTGTGTCTTGCATTTCAGTCCTGAAATTACAACACTGTGAACGCTACAGAGGTGACCAATGGGAGTCCACTGGTTACCAGATGTAGCTCGCAAATACGCTCCGCCAAACAAGATCTGTGGAGGGAAGTTTAACTGGCCAGGATTGGACCGGGCCAGACAGAGGGTTGTTCCGGGTTGTGTATATAATTGGGGACCCGGCCCACGTTCGCTCTCTTATGATGTACTCGCTAATAAAGCATGCTGCCTTCAACACGTCTCGTCACTCAGTGCATTACATACACCTTCTATCACATCTAGTTTGACCTTTAAGATCATATTCAGCAGATTCCCTCTTTGATTTGGACTGTGACCCTAACTAGATGTTACAAATGATACAATTCTGCCATACTCTCCCAGTGGCAGCTTGTAAGTAAACCTGCATCAGGGCCCAGTTCAGACTGGTACTGCTGTGTGGTAGAAAGAGGAATTCCTGCCTTCTTTGTGCTGTTTTCAGCTGCTGAAACAGCCCAGGGCCATAGGGGGAGTGTTATTCACTCTGTTGGGAAGTAGCACCTGCGCTGAATGCTTCCACATACTGACTCCCCACAAATATATGCTCCCCCCCAGTGGCTTCTGGACTGTTTCAGCTACTGAAAACAGCACAGGCAAGAAGGCAGAAATTTCTCCTTCTCCTGTATAGCAGCCTCAATTCCAGTCAGACTCTAAAAGGTAAAAAAGGTAATCCCTTGTGCAAGCACCAACCGTTTCCAACTCTGGGGTGATGTTGCTTTCACAATGTTTTCACAGCAGACTTTTTATGGGGTGGTTTGCCATTGCCTTCCCCAGTCATCTACATTTCTCTCCCAGCAAGCTGTGTACTAATTTTACTGACCTCAAAAGGATGAAAGGTTGAGTCAACCTGGAGCTGGCTACCTGAACCCAGCTTCCTCCAGGATGGAACTCAGGTCATGAGCAGGGAGCTCAGACTGCAGCACTGCAGCTTTACCACTCTGCGCCACGGGGCTCCCAGTCAGACTCTGCTACACATTTAATCACAAGTTGCTTCCAGGAACTAGCAGCTACAGTATAGCTGTAAGTCACCATGGTTTGCAATGTTTAGTTACATTTAGGGATACCAGCCTCTAAGTTCAACCTGGGGATCACTTGGAATTACAGCTCATCTCCCGTCTACAGAGATCAGCTCCCCTGGAGAAATTGAGTTGGGAGTGAACAGTAAAGTGGCCAAGTTTGCAGATGACACTAAATTGTTCAGGGTGGTGAGAACCAGAGAGGATTGTGAGGAACTCCAAAGGGATCTGTTGAGGCTGGGTGAGTGGGTGTCAACGTGGCAGATGCGGTTCAATGTGGCCAAGTGCAAAGTAAAGCACATTTGGGCCAAGAATCCCAGCTACAAAAACAAGTTGATGGAGTGTGAACTGGCAGAGACTGACCAAGAGAGAGATCTTGGGGTCGTGGTAGATAACTCACTGAAAATGTCAAGACAGTGTGTGTTTGCAATAAAAAAGGCCAATGCCATGCTGGGAATTATTAGGAAGGGAATTGAAAACAAATCAGCCAGTATCATAATGCCCCTGTATAAATCGATGGTGCGGTCTCATTTGGAGTACTGTGTGCAGTTCTGGTCGCCGCACCTCAAAAAGGATATTATAGCATTGGAGAAAGTCCAGAAAAGTGCAACTAGAATGATTAAAGGGCTGGAACACTTTCCCTATGAAGAAAGGTTGAAACGCTTGGGACTCTTTGGCTTGGAGAAACGTCGACTGCGGGGTGACATGACAGAGGTTTACAAGATAATGCATGGAATGGAGAAAGTAGAGAAAGAAGTACTTTTCTCCCTTTCTCACAATACAAGAACTCGTGGGCATTTGATGAAATTGCTGAGCAGACAGGTTAAAACAGATAAAAGGAAGTACTTCTTCACCCAAAGGGTGATTAACATGTGGAATTCATTGCCACAGGAGGTGGTGGCGGCCACAAGCATAGCCACCTTCAAGAGGGGTTTAGATAAAAATATGGAGCAGAGGTCCATCAGTGGCTATTAGCCACAGTGTGTGTGTGTGTGTATGTGTGTGTATATATATATATCAAAATAATTTTTTTGCCACTGTGTGACACAGAGTGTTGGACTGGATGGGCCATTGGCATCATCTAACATGGCTTCTCTTATGTTATGTTCTTAAATTGGATGTTTTGGAAACTATGGCATTGTACCCTACTGAGGTCCCTGTCCTCCCCAGATTCCACTACCCAAACCTCCAGAAATTTCCAAGCCTGGATCTGTCAATTCTACCTCCTACCCTCTACCAGTGGTCTGGGAGGACCTGCAAACATCTTCAAGTACTTGAAGGGCTGTCATGCAGAGAATGGTGTGGAGTTGTTTTCTGTTACCCCAGTAGGTCAGACCAGAACCAACAGGCTGAAATTAAATCAAAAGAGTTTTTGGCTAAACATTACGAAGAACTTCCTGATTGTTAGAACGGTACCTCAGTGGAACAGGCTTCCTTGAGAGGTGGTGGGCTGTCCTTCAAACAGAGGCTAGATGGCCATCTGACAGCAATGCTGATTCTGTAAGCTTTGACAGATCATGAGAGGGAGGGCAGGAAGGGTTGCATCAGTGCATAGTTCTCATGACCCTTTCTATACACCCAGGAAAATGCTGATTGTCTGTTTGAGCTCAGGCAGCAATTTTTCTCCAGGGCAGTTTGTCCAGGGATCCTGGAGGGTTTGTGTTTTTTTGCCATCTTCTGGGCATGGATTGGGGGTAACTGGGGGTATGTGGGGGAGGTATGTGTGAGTTTCCTGCATTGTTCAGGGGGTTGGAGTAGATTACCCTGGTGATACCTTCCAAATCTATGATACTATGAAATAAAAACAAAATCAATTGAACAATAGTTTAAATGTAAAACAGCATCCAGTACAAGGATTTAAAAACCAATCTGATTAGCAGCAGAGAATTAGAATGAATTCAAATGCATAGCAGCAAGTTTTAAAAATCAGTGGAACAACAGTGCCATTTCATACAGGCTTCCTCAGGAAAGAGTGGGAGAAAGTTTTGTAGTATAATACATAGCTATGGGGGGTGGGGGGTGGGCTCCCTCCAGGTGTTCTGCCCCCCCCCCAGGGAAAGTACACACGCAATACATCGCCTCTCCTTTCCCGGTGTAGTGAATGCTGCGTGGTCACTGTCTGGCTATGCCTGGCAGATGGTCACTGCAATGGCCTCTCCTACATTACTGCATCTGTGGCAACACCTTCTCGCTGGTCCCCCCTGTTTTCACAGAGTTTGCCACATCATGGTGCGACCGTATGTCCGGCGGTATAACCGGATGGGCAGGCTGGGCTCACCAACCTCGCCAGCCAAGAGAAGGAAAACTCTAACATCAAGCCCGGGCAGACAGAGCTCGTTAATGTAACATCTACCACGTGGAGGACTCACTGCCGGTGTCCCGGCTTACTGGGCCATGGCAGATGACCCCATGGTGAAAGGGTGGAGCCATTACTGCGCACACTGCGCTTCACCTAAAAATTCCTCTGCGCAGGCCTGAAGGGTATCCACATCCACAACCCACAACATACCAAGTCCTGCAGTGATGGGCAAGGGGCGAAACGGCAGGTGGAAGATGCCACTGGAAGCCGCAGTCCCGATCCTGCATGTAGGCAGTTCAGGGTATTGGTTGCCTGATGCTGACCCGGAGACGAAAGCATTTTTCGGCAGCACCCTGAACGACCAAGCAGCCTTATTTAGGGACAGCACTGCTTGCTTCGTATGGAGAGGGGCCTAGAAAAGGTGGCCTAAATAAAGCTCGTCTCCTCCCCCCCAGTTGGCTAGCCGCGGTCAACGGGCATCCTTACTTGCGGTCGAAAAATAATCGTACTGCTACAGCACCAACCCCAAATCAGACTTTTCCCTGCAGCCACTGTGGCCGGACCTGCCTGTCCCGCATTGGTCTTGTCAGCCACCAGCGAGCCTGCAGCAGACGTGGACTACTGCACCTTTCTTAAATCTTCGTTCGCGAAGTCAAGCCGAGAGAGATAGCTATACAGAATAGTGTATAGAATTTTGCATTACAGGTAATGTAAAGGTTTAATACTTTTCATATGGTATTGTCCCTGAATTTAAGTTGTGGTAATTGTTTCACGTTTAAGCATGTGTACATATCATAACCCCTAAATATAAATCCAGAAACTAAACATGGATCAATCAAATGGAACTATGTCTTTTGGGAAACACGTGTGTGGGGGGAACCCCTTAAATATGCTGCATTCTACCAGTGTTCATATTCTAAGCCAAATTCTATTATTTCTTCTTGGAATAGCAAATTCGACCGGTCTCGAATTTACCATTTTTAGGTAAAGTTATTGAGAGGGCAGTAGCGTTACAGTTGCAGAGTTTTCTGGATGACACTTCCATCTTAGATTCCCACCAGTCCGGCTTTCGTCCGGGTTATGGGACGGAGACAGTGCTGGTCGCCTTAGTGGATGACCTCCAGCGGCATCTGGATCGAGGCGGAGTGGCGGTGCTGATGCTGTTAGATCTGTCGGCTGCGTTCAACACGGTCGACCATCAGTTACTGACCTGCCGGCTTACCAACGCAGGGATTAGGGGGTTGGCCTTGCAGTGGCTTTCCTCCTTCCTTGATGGATGGGGACAAAGGGTGGCAATTGGGAGAGAGCTGTCCCAGAGGCACTCACTAGTGTGCGGGGTCCCACAGGGAGCAGTTCTCTCTCTGATGTTATTTAACATCTACATGCGCCCCCTTGCCCAGATTGCCCGGAGGTTTGAGCTTGGGTGCCATCAATATGCAGATGACACCCAGCTCTATCTACTAATGGACGGTCGGCCTGACTGTGTCCTGAAAAATCTGGACTTAGCATTGCAGGCTGTGGCAGGATGGCTCAGGCTGAGCAGGTTGAAGTTGAATCCAACGAAGACAGAGGTCCTTTGCTTGGACCACGGTGCCCTGGGAAGGGAAATCCCTCTTCCGTTTTTTGACGGTGTGCCCCTGAAAGCGGCCCACAGGGTCAAGAGCTTGGGGGTTCTTCTGGAGCCTACACTGTCAATGGAGGCACAGATAGCGGCCACTGTTAAGTCCGCGTTTTTTCATCTTCGCCGGGCAAAGCAGTTGGCCCCCTTTCTTGAGCGCCGGGACCTAGCAATGGTGATCCATGCAATGGTCACCTTGAGATTGGATTACTGTAATGCCCTCTACATGGGGCTGCCCTTGTGCCGAACTCAGTGGCTGCGGCTGGTGCAGAACGCGGCGGCTAGGCTGTTCTTGGGACTCCCGATATGGGAGCATATACGGCCGGGGCTACACAAACTGCACTGGCTGCCAGTGCTATACCGGGTTCATTACAAAGTGCTGGTCATTACCTTTAAAGCCCTATATGGCCAAGGACCTGCCTACCTGAGGGACCGTCTCTCCCCATATGAACCCCAGAGAGTGCTGAGATCAGCTGGAAAGAACCAGTTGAATATCCCTGGGCCAAAGGAGGCCAGATTGAAGACTACCCGGGAACGGGCCTTCTCTGTTGCAGCTCCACTACTGTGGAACCAACTCCCGGAGGAAGTGCGGGCCCTGCGATGCTTGGACCAGTTCCGCAGGGCCTGCAAGACCATTCTATTTAAATTGGCCTTCACTTAATGCTGAGATAAGATAGATACGCTGAAGATGTTATTAGCCACTGAATTTCATAAGATCTGTTATAGCACCTTAATGTTAATTTAATTTAATACAAGCTGTTTTAAATGATGGTTTTATCTAAATGTATTATGGTTTTATTGTATACTGTATTTATGTGTTGTAAGCCGCCCTGAGCCTGCTATGCGGGGAGGGCGGGATATAAATAAAAAGTTGTTGTTATTATTATTATTATTATATTATATTATATTATATTAAAGTTCCCACAAAACCAAACACGTTTTTGGCGGCAGAAGTCATTGTGTCTCTCAATTCCTAAATACCCAGAGTCTGTGAAAACACACTTTTACATGAGAGAGTGTTTCTTCTGAGGAGATTCACTCCAACCATTTTGCATATTGAATAACCCACAAGTTGTATTACTTTATAAAGTGTTCACTAGGAAATAATGATCTATGTTTGTAGTTCAGAAAGCTGACACACTTCTGTAAATCTAACAATAATTGTTAACATTTGCAACTGGAGTAATTTTCTACTCCAGAACAACCAATGGGATATTTTTGGATATAAAAGCTCCCCAATTTATTTATTTATTTAAAGCATTTTCATGCCGCTTTAGCACCCAATCAGGTTCCTCAGTGGCAATATCACTAGATTTCTGGGCTTGTTTTATACCTCACATGTTGTTATTATTGAAAGAAAACTGTAAGTGACAAGTTGCTGTACTTTGGGGACACTGGGAGTAATCCTAAACATTTCTATTTGGAATTAAGTCCCACTTTACTCAGTGTGGCCTATGCCCAGGAAAGTATTTTTAGAATTGCAGTCATTGCTTACTAAGAGGAGAAAGTTGCAGGATCTCTTTATTTTTGTACCATAAAGCAAAGGCTTTAATTCCCAAAGCTATTTTTTGTGTACATACATGGAGACTTTCACACATATATGTCAGGGTATCATTGGCTCTGTTTTACATGAAACATGTATAGAGAGATGTGCTGGCTAAATATAATGAACTAATTCCTTATGGATGGCAAAATAACTTCCTAATCACATTTTATGTTCTTTTCAGGTTCTTGAGTATTTCATTTCCCACAAATTGAACAGATTTATGTGTATTTGCACGACAGCTCTGGCACAGGCAAGAGAGGGAAGGCTTGCCAGGAAGTGTGTGCAGCCATTAGATAAGTCCAGGCTACGTCTAAGTACTGTATGCTTAATAGGCCTAGGTGTAAAGTGATGGTTCTTTTTTCACAGTGTATTGCTAAGCCAACTCGCTATAAAACATTGATCTCTCAGATACAAGAGACACATGACTCCAAGGCCAGAAGGTCCACTAGGCTTAACCTGCTGAACTCGACGTGCTAAAAGGGCTTAAAATGTAATCATTAGTCGATTTTTGCAAGCAGCTGGTAAAACAAGACTTTTAGGCAGCCAGGGCACTTTAATTTATTTCTTAATCCTGCCAAATCAGCAGAAAAGTATTTTACCTCAGTGCCATTCAGTTGGGGGGTGGGCAGGGAGATTAAAAAAAAAATAAAATTCCAAAAGGTACACGGAAGGAGAAAGGATCAGTGTAACTGGAACAAACCCTTACAATCTCAGCACATTATAAGCAGCAAAGCCATTAAAGAGAACCTCAAATGATTCCTTGACAATCTCTTTAACTGTTCTCTGAAAAAAAGAGGGGGATGCTGTGCCTCACTTTTACTTAGCTCTGCCTGCACTATATTCGTTTCTTTCCAAATTCCAGGAAAAATATTTTTGAGCTTCCCAGGCTCCATTAAAATCCACACTCCCCAAGATAGAAAGCAGACAAAAAGAGATTCTAGTCCCCCACTCCAACCCTTGACTTATGTGTCAATCAGTAGCTCTTGTCTTGATGGGCAAATTGCAAGTTGCCCCATTAGCAATTGTCTGTGATTCTCATTTAAAAGAAAACATCCTGAAAGCCAGATGTACCATTAGGCAAGCAAAACCCTGTCACTGTTTGCAGACAAGTTGCGCTGCAAAGGGAAGTAATCTAAGACAGGGTTCTGTAGGGAAATGGAAAGAGGCATAGCCAGAAACTAGGTTTAGTAGATTTTATAAAGCCTCCCGTGATACATCTTTACAGATTACAATTTAGTTTTTCAGAATGCATTGACATAGGAAGATCTGTAGCAGAGAGGCTAACATGTAAAACAACAACTTGTGGCTGATGTCCCGCTCAAAATTTTCCCATTGCATTCCGTATGCTCTAAGTCTCTCCATACTGCTAAATCACCAGACTTAGGCTACAGTCATTTGAGAATATGGCAGAGTTTTTTGTGTCATCGAATGCAGCTTAACACAGATAGCTGTACCTCCACATTCCAGCCATGAATTTACTAATTAGGCAGCTCACTTTTTCTCAGCTGCTGCACCAAAATATGAGGATTACACTGCACTATTGTATTTGCATTTTAAGGTATGTTGATAACGTGTAGGGTGAATGTAGCATATGCTTACATGTGCATGAGTAGTGCATCAGAGTGGTAAATTTATCAAGGAGACATGATTGGCTGCTAGTCCCCACTGAACACGTACTTCATGACAAACTTGGGTTTGCCCTGTTCATTGTGTAAAATTTCTCTATGTGGCTTACTTTATGGAGTGGTCATAT
This sequence comes from Heteronotia binoei, assembly GCF_032191835.1. Lineage (NCBI taxonomy): Eukaryota > Metazoa > Chordata > Lepidosauria > Squamata > Gekkonidae > Heteronotia > Heteronotia binoei. The sequence goes on from NC_083223.1 coordinate 211,444,013, forward strand.
GCATTCCTGAGACAATATCCTTTGAACAAGTATAAATCTTTATTCTTATTCTCTTCCATTCATTCTGGCTCTTGGCAATACTCTATATTCATAAGAATCTGTCCTCTGCTGTACACTGTATATCCATAAGAATCACCCAACTTCTCAGGGCTGGTATCAGGTATCAGCACCATTAGACAACTGCCAGTGCCCAAGATCTGTTGATCATTGACTCCAAGCAGCTACAGCCATATCTGCTGGCCTTCTTGCTCTTGGTAGAGGTGGCAAAATAGGTCTTTTCTGGGGCTTTTGACCCACTTCAACACAAGAGGGTAGTGATGGCGTGGGAGTCATTGCCACTCATTTAGCTGCTCTCTCACTCTGTGTGGCAGTGGCTTCTGTTGTTCCTCAAGGCCAACACTACTTTCATGCTGGCAAAGCCAACAGCAGTGGTTGTACCAAATAGTGATAACCAACACTCTTTTCTTTGTGCCTTTGAATGAAAAGGATTAAGTAATAACAGTGTTACAGATAGTGATGGGGGTCCACCAAAGGGCACCATGCCCAGGATCTCCTAAAAACGGGGGCCCACTCAGCAGCCACACCACCATCTCATAAAATCATAGAAAAAGAGTTGGAAGGGGCATCCAGTACAATACAGAGAATTCACGAATACCTCCCCCACATCCCCAGTGACCCCTGATCCATGCCCAGAAGATGGCAAAAACAAAACAAAACAAAAACCCAACATCCAGGATCCCTGGCCAAACTGGCCTGGAGAAAAATTGATGCCTGATCCCAAAGTGTCAATCAGCATTTCCTCTCTGGGTGTGTAAGAAAGGTCCATAAGAACTAGGCATTGATGCAACCCTTCCTGCCTGCCTTCTTATAATCTGCCTAAGTTCACAGAATCAGCATTGCTGTCAGATGGCCATCTAGCCTCTGTTTAAAAACCTCCAGAGCCCACCACCTCCCAACGAAGCCTGTTCCACTGAGGAACCACCCTAGCTGTCAGGAAGTTCTTCCTAATGCTTAGCCAAAAACTCTTTTGATTTAATTTCAGCCTGTTGGTTCTGGTCTGACCTTCTGGGGCAACAGAAATCCAAACCATCCTCTATATGACAGCCCTTCAAATACTTGAAGGTATCATCTCTCTGTTGTCTCCTCTTCAGGCTAAAAATATGGAGCTCCTTCAACCTTTCCTCATAGGACTTGGTCTCCAGACCCCTTCATACCGAAAATCATCCCTTATGGGTTACAAAGTAAAATGACATTCCCAGTCCTACTCATTTGTGTGAGTGTCATGTTGTATATAGTGGCAGAATGAAATCATTCATATTCTGCAATTTCTTGGATGCTAATATTTGCTATAAAGCATAAAGAATGCAAACTTGCTTCACAAGGTCATTTTCACAGCCTGATTGATATGATCTCTTTAATCGAATGCAATCTGCAGACTTGATTTCTTGCCATGTAATCCACTCAGGAAATTCTGGAATGGTAGCCAAAGACTTTCCCTCTCCAAATATTTTAAAGAAACAAAACCTCACAAGGAAAAAAAAACAGATAAAATCCCCTAGTGTTATTGAGATCATAATGTTTGGCACTGGCTGGATGGAGATATACTGCCTCTGTCAATATTCTAAGAAGTTGTTTTTGGATTCCAATACTGAAGGGTCTAAAAAGCAGACCAGAATGACTTTTAAAGCCAACACCTCAACCATGAATAGATTTTCTTGGAAGGGTGTCACCTTGATTTCTATAGATTTTATGTGTAAATAAGTTTTAGGACTACCACTATGCATCCTGATCCTAAAATGTTCATCCTTTTCTAACTCCCATGAGAGGTGCCTGATTCAGATCACAACTATAGTACATACGGAGGAGCTTCATCCTTCCGTCCTGTGCTATGTTCCTGACTTGCAGTGGTCCCAGGGTATGCTATCTGGCCCATTCTAACAGCTGAAACCTCTTTTCCATGCATGCTGCAGTCCTGATTCAAATTAGGCACTTCTCTTGTGGGAACTCAGGAGAACCTGAAACTTGTGTGACAGGACTCTGTGTGTGAACTGGACTTAATCAGAAATTTTGCACGCAGGGATTATTCTGTTTAGTTTAATGGAGGCAGCAGATCTAATCAGTCAAAGGCATTTTCATTCCAATCTACTGTTTCCACTGGGATCCTCTTACCCACATGTGGATGATACTCACCCAGTGGTAAGGTTTAAGGAGCCTTGCAAAGAAAATCCCATGAGGCACCAAGGACATCATTAAGAACTGGGAATTTCCTGCCTTCCTGTTTGTACAAATGCTTCTAAGACCAACTGAAGAAGGAACTGGGGCGGCTATAGACTAATTTACATTCTGTATTGAAGCCCAAAAGGAGATTGAGGAAGAATCATACTGCTACAGCACCAACCCCAAATCAGACTTTTCCCTGCAGCCACTGTGGCTGAACCTGCCTGTCCCGCATTGGTCTTGTCAGCCACCAGTGAGCCTGCAGCAGACGTGGACTACTGCATCTTTCTTAAATCTTTGTTTGTGAAGTCGAGTTGACAGAGAGAGAGATTGAAGCCCATCATGCCTCATGATATTTGTCCACAAAGATCTCCCAGCATTGGTTTCATGGGGAATTCATACAGGTACAATGGAAAGGGGGAGACAGAGAAAAATCCAATTCTGGGGGCTCACAATTTGTAGGATTCAACACATAGAATCTAATTTTGAGTACCTTTATGTATGCATTGAAGATCCTTTACTTATCAATACCTGAAGACTGAAGTTGATTTAGGGCTGCCACGCTCCCGGGCTGGGTGGGGGTTCTCCTGCCCTGGAGGTTCCCAACCTGCTGGCCCACATTGGGCTGGTGGCTGGAACCTCCCCCGATGTCGCTGGCACAATGGCGTCACCTGGAAGTGATGTTAACGCACGCCGGCCATTCTAGGCATTTCCAGGAAAACTCTATGGTTTTCCTGGATGCTTTAGCAATTTGGGAGGAAAAACTCTATGATACAACTCTATGGAGGTTGCAGGGGACTTGGCAACCTAAGCTGATTAAAATGAACAATCTTTTCATCCTCATCCTATATTGAAGCTAGGGCTACGTACAGAGAATGAAACTAATCACATGTTCTTCCCTAGGGATGGGCATAAATTGCTGTCAGAGAAAAAAGTGCTGGCTGGTGGGAGGAAGAAGAGTACCACTCCCTCTCAGCAGGGAGAAGTGGAGGGAAAGCAGGAGGTCCCTGCACTCATAGTGCCATGGGTGGGACATGAAGACAGGTCACCCTTCAAGAGGACATTCCCCCAGGGATGCTAACAGTGCCATCTAAAAGGACTTTGTGGACAGCCCAGAAAGCTGTCACTTGTCGGTGAGATGACTGCTGTGAATGGACAACCATTCCCCCTCATGGAGGACATAGCCTTTTGCCAGCTACTGCAACATCTGGCTCTTTAGTGCTCCATCCCTCATGGAGGACCCTGAGCCAATGAGTCTTGCCCTCCATGCACCACTCCACAGCAGCAATGGTCAAGGCTCAGCTCTCCAGAGCACAAGGCAGAATGGTGCACTTCATGGCAGACCTCAAAGCAGCCAGAAGCATGGCTACCTCTCCCACACTGCCCACTGGTGTCAACCAGAGGACGTCTCTGTCTGAATTGTTGAGGCATGGCCTAGGCCCCAGGAGGGGATAGCCCTGGCTACAGCGGCCATGATGTGTGTGCAGGAGATGGATGAGCCACCTGGTGGGAAGGGCGGGATATAAATTACAAATAAATAAATAAATAATGTAGACCATACCATGCAAAATATTGCTGCTGGGATGCAGAGTAACCTAAGGAAGTAAGTGAGCAGTGGAAACATCATCTGTGGCTGCATCCTCACAGACACTGACACCAACATGCTGGCAGTGATGAAAGCTGTGTGCCTTAAGGGCATTGTCTGCCTGGAACACACACTTCATTTGGTGGTGAAGGATGTTCTGTGGCTGGGAAGAACTGTCAAGGCTATGTGGGATGCTGCCACCCTCAAGATGTGATCCTTGATTGAGACCTGCTGATTCTTGCACAACATCAAGTCTGCCCATCTGCTATAAGAGAGGCAGGGAGAGAGAGATGAGCCTGAACACATTTTTCTGGATTTACCCACCTGCTGGAACACCTATGCCATGATTGTGTGTTTAGTGGAGCAGAAGACTACCACATAGGATGTTGTCTCTTCCATGATAATCTGCATGGGGAAGAGGAGCTCAGCATCAGCCTCACTGACTGACTGACCTCCTATCAAATGGGTGTGTGTCTGCAAGCCCTTCCAGGACACCACCAATGTGCTCTGTGCCTATAGAGCCAGCCTGGGGCAAGTCATCCCCCTGATTCAAGGGCTAGCCAGGCATTAGCCCTCACACAGGAACCAAGCCCCAAGGCAACAGCTTTTCTGCCATGGGTCAGGGCCTTGGCAGAGAGGTTGTGGGTGGGCATCATCACCACATTGCATCCTGTCTGTAAGCAAGGGTATTACAAATTGGCCAGAATCTGTAACCCTCGGTGTCATAAGCCAGCCAGCTTCTGGCTCCTCTGAGGATGAAGAAATGGAAGAGTTAGGCATACACCAATGAAATGCTCACATGAGCAGCTGAATCTAGAGGCAGAACCAGTGAAAGAAGCATCAGAAAATGAGGGTTCCTTGTTCTAGCAGGACATGAAAGAAATGAGACAGAGATCAGAGTGTCAGTCACCACCAATGTCTCCTGAACCAGCTGAGCACAGATGATGCTGGGAGTGTTTGACAGCTCCGGAGAGATGAAGCACCTGATTAATTGTACAATGGTGGTCAGCACTGTTTCTTGAAGCAGAGTCATTACAGGGGCAGAAATTACAAGCTGGTAAGAAGCAACACCTGTGCTTCAGGGATGAGTCAGCCAATGGAGAAGGGCTTGTTGTGGAAGCAGTCTTGCTTATCACTCTCTCTGAACTGATTCACTCAGTGAACAGAGAATTATTTTGCTTGCTGTCTTGCATCCTGTCCTGCTAACCTGTGTTTATTTTTTCAGCTAGAAGCCCAGCCCCTGTCTCATGTCCTGGCTTCCAAGCTTTGGACCATGAACTCCAGATCTTCCTGCCCCCCTGCCTTTATATGGAACTTTCACCTTCCTGACTGAGTACTGGTTTGTTGACTTTTCTCTTGTCTATCGCCATGACTGTTTGTGATTACCTCTGTGCATCCTGGAACTCCTAGGTAAAGTAAAAGCTCCAGGCTCTGCCCTGCACATGACATTTGATTTGATTGATTATCATTGTGTTTGTGCATTCTGGAGGCTTGTGTACAGTAAGTACCAGACTTGCCCTTGAACATGACATCTGGATAAGAGGAAGCATTGCTGTCCAGAATAAAGAGTGGAGGCTAAAGGCCAGCAAACATGGCCAGAGGCAACAGTGGGTGGAAGAGGCTGGAGAGAAGAGGAGGAGTAGTAGATACAGCCCAGCCTCAAAGAACCCAACCAGGGAGAAATGCCACTACTAGTTGTCAGTGGTGAACTGGGAAGTTAGGGGATGTCAGGCATGCAATGGGGAAGGATTTATCAGAGGTGACGCGGGAGTGCCTCATTGAGTCTCCTGAGCCCACCAACACCAATCCCCCGGTCATGCAAGGCTGTCATCTGGCCTGACCTCTCTTATGTAGCCATAAGTCTCCTCTTCTGTCATCCCATCAGTGTCCAGGGTGAATGGGTGTTTTTCCCACTGGGAAGTTATTTTCAGCCACCCAGGATGGATGAGTTGGCCTTCCCTAAGTTCCTGCTGGGCCACCCCTCTCTGGACCTCATAGAGTAAGATCCAGGTTTCCTGTTGTCCCCTTGCATGTCCACCCATTCCTCATCTTCCCTGGGTGATCCAGCATGTGGTCTGAGGGTTGTGCCCTTGGCACCTGGGTAGCAGAATGGCCTCCTCTGCTAGGTGATGGTGGGCTGACTGCACACCCAAACATTCCTCACTGAAATTCCCTCACTGAGAAAACCCCTGGATACCCCTCTTTGCATTTACCTAAAAAAAAAAAATCTCCCTCACCCAGTACTTTCTTAATAAAACAACATCTACCTCATAACAGAACAACTACTTCATGAAAGAACATTCACCTCAGGAAATATCTGCCTCAACATACATCTGTATGTACAACAATCCTGTTTACTACACTTTCCATTGCATTTGCACAATTTACAACAGGTGATCTCTTACCTGTACAATGTGTTTTGCTAATGGTAAATAATCAGAAACTTCACCAAGGGGTGGACTTTGACCAGAGGATCTATATGTTTGGGCATGAGGGGTCCTGGGAGCATTGTGGTCATGACTTGCTGGGTTCCAGTGCTTGCCAGAGGTCTCCACCAAGCTGGAAGGGTTACTTTGGGGAGCCCGTTTTTTGTCTTTCTGCCCTTCAGATTTTAGAGACTTGCGGGTGGCCCTGCCTGCTCAACATTTGCTACATAGAAGAATATACCCTAGTTGATGAGTATGCTCTCAACCTGTATGCTTCAGCCCTGAGTTGAGGGGAGGCTATAAGGGTATGTTTTCATTGCTTGTGTTGTGTGGCTAGGGTGCCTGCCAAGCTGCCATGGGATTACTTTGAGGAGCCTCTGGGTATATCTGCCTTTCAGTCCTTCAGAACCTGTCTTTGGAGACTTGGATGGGGGCTATGAGCCTAGGAGGTGGTGCTTGCCTTGCTTTGAGTATCTGGTGTGGAGTGGGGGGGGGGGTCTGCCCAGGTGATTCCCTGTGAACTTGGAGCCACTGGCTTATATTTTCCAGAGAGAGCACTGGAGAGACTTTCTTTGGAAGTCCATAACTGGAATCCCAGAAAATGTAATATGCCCCCAACTTGGAGATATTGTAGAGAAGCAGGCAGCAGGGTAAGTTTCCCTGAGCATTTGGTGTGTGTAGCTTTCAGGGGGCTCATTCTATAGACATTTGAACCTTTGCCTGACATTCTTCTCAAAAACACTTTCTTGAGACATCTTGTAGGGGGCATAACTTGGACCCAATTGTCACCAAACTTGGAGGGTAGGTAGAGGAGAGTCAGCTGTAGATCTCCTATGATTTTGGTGTCTCTAGCTCACTGTGGGGAGGAGCATTCTACTGCATGATGAACTGGGCACACCAAAAACCATGAACCAATATGAACAGCATTTTCCCGATTCATGCCCATTCCTATTATTCCCCCTTTACTCTTGCATGTGTCTTTCTTCTCTCCTTCCTTTCAAATTCTTGCATGTAATTTCCTCAAGACAAGGACTAGTCTTTCTTTTTGATGCATTGGAATATGATTATAAAGTACTTCTTCTAAAAACATACTTAATAGTCCTGCTTTGCAGAGAAGTCAAGGCTAATTTTTGGTAGAAGAAATGTAAGGGTTTCACAGGGTTTGAGGATTGATTTGAGACATCACGAAGTAGGGATTTCTGTATATTTGGTGGACTCTCTAGGTATATGTAAATATTTTGTTTGTACAAAAGGAAAACTGAGAAAGTTCTACATGTGTATATAATGTACTGGCTTTTTATATACTTTCAAATCAATCAGTCCACGTCAGTAATAATCTTTATTACTGCCATCCCTTCCCCATCCATATGCATTCAGACTACCCTAAATATTAACTGAAAAGGGCTTTCTAGTAGTAACAGGCACAGTGAACAATCATGACCTTGTAGAAAAAAAGTAACCTTTTTGTTTCATGTGGCAGAGGTTATGGAACACATGACACAGTTGGACTTTGAAACATGACTTTCTAAGGCCTTGTAGCATTCCATATGTATTGCCGCTAGCCAATCCCTACAGCAAATTAACTCCATTAGCAAGAAAAGTGAACTTGCCCCATAACCTTAGGCCCTACAATCTGACCACTGGCTTTGATGGTCAAGCCAATTATGTCTATTGGGCACATCATCAAATGAAGTGAAAACTAATGAGGCTGTTCAGATGTCATTGTGGTTTAATTTGAAAGACAATGGGACTTCACCAGCCAAGCCAAAGGCAAAATCAAGCATACAAGATCCTTATGACTGATGATGGCTTTAAGTCCTTGCCCTAGTAGGCAGTGCTTTATGGGGTTGTAGTTATGAGGTCAACAACTCTGTTTCTCTATCAAATGATCTGGAAATCAGGACAACATGCACTCCTGGTCAGTATCTAAACCCAGCCATGGGTCAGAACTACATGCTCTGCATTCATGTCTGATTTAATATATTACCATAAATAAAAGGTGTCAGTTATTAATTCACCATATAAAGCTGCCACTTGGCTTTTAAAAGTTCTAGAATTGTGAGGGGGGGGGGAACTCCTGAAATACTTTATATTTCTTGCTAATAAAGTTTTAATAAATGAACATTTTATTCAAAGCCCACCTTTAACTTATACAAATACACTTATGACATCTGGTGTTTTAAATATGTTTCAATATACAGTTGGTCATATACACACACACACAAAAAAACCAATACAGGAAAAGGATTGTATCCAACAGAAAATTTCACAGAATCGTTTCCTCTTCTTCCCCAAGCAGCCCTCTGGTTTAGGAATGGGTATGAACTGCATTTTTTCAGTTTGGTTCATGGTTCAAACCAAACTATGAACCAAACCATGAACCAGTATGCCAGCTTCTGAACTAAACTGGTTCATGAGCCATTTAAAGTTTAAACTCCTGTTTTCTGCTCCCTTCAGAAAGCAGTGGGGAGCAGAAAGCTGGGGTTTAAAAGACTCCAAGCCGTTAAACCAAACAGCTGGTTTTTGTGATTTTTTTTCTTGATGGCTTGACCATCAAAGACCACGATCAGATTGAGGGCCTAACATTATAGGGTACATTCACTTTTTTTGCTAATGGAGTTTTTCACAAAGAGCAGAAAGCAGAGGTTTAAATGGCTTGGATTCTTTTAAATGCCTTCTTTCAGCTCTTCATGAACCACCACGAACTGCCATTAATTTCATCAAAAATTGTGGAAGTTCATGGCAGTTCTTCAATTTGCTCTAAAAATCCTCACTGAGGATCAAGAGAACTTCACAAACAAAATATGCTACAGTTCAGGGCACTGCAGTGATGAGGGAGAATCAGGAAAAATCACTTCCTTCTTCTTGAGGTTTGCATCAGTGGAGGAGGAAAGCTTTTTCCTCCTGAATTTCCCTCATTATAGCAAGTGCCCTCTACTGTGGCACCTTTTCTTTATGAAGCTTGCTTGGTTCTCAGAGAGGATTTTCAGACATGCAGCAGGCTCCTCAGAAAATAAGGCAGGGAGAAATCATTTCTTCAGCTCCATCCATGACTTTTCCATTGGATCCAACTGAAATTACAATGATGAACAACTTGAAATGTAGCTACTTGCAGATATTGTACATAAACACTAAAGGGAGAAGCCTGAAGTAGAATTATGCTTAATTAATGTATCTTAACCTAAGCCAAAAGTACATTTCACATACATTTAGAATTCATCAGCTTTTGAAAATTAGACACTGAAATTCTGATTGTTTTCAAAGTTTGATTCCAATGTCCAATTTTCAGAGGTGCTTTTAAACTGAATTTAATGTACTTTATAGAATTGCCCTAGTATTCTTAAAGTGAACATGAAAAGAACAAAGACACAAAGCTTTGCCTTAGAGTTTGTAGCATCTTTCGGGCTCAAGTGCCGTGTTCTACTGGAAAAAGTTTTCCTTCCAGACGTTTTGTTCTCATCCACCAATCTTGGTACCCAGCTCTGCAAAACACCCTACAGACTATAAATTGCAGAAAGTCAACAACCAGCACATTCCACAGAACAATCAGCACAGTCAACAACCATCTTCCTTATCTTCACACCCCTTCCAACCCTCCCAGCAATTAACACAGAACAATGGTCACATTCAACAGCCGGTCTCCTTATCACTACCCTTCCAGGAAGCCCCACCAAACAATGGGCACATCCACAAACCAATTGCCCTTTCACCACACCCCCTCCAACCCAGAAATAGCAGCTCTCCAGCAGCCCTGGCCGCACTCAATGCACAGCAGCCAAGAAGGTCAGAGCGCCTGCTCTGGCTGCAATGTTCGGCCCCTTCCCAGCCGAGCCCTGCCAGCTGGCCATAGGCTGGGGGCCGTCGTTGCCTCACCGGAAGGAGGGAGGGGCAGCAGTATCACCCGACATACGGGTGTTTAGAGAGGCGTGGAGCTGGGGCTTTATAAGCCCCGGCTCCCGCCTCGCCTACGCAGTTGGTTTTCGGCTCTCTGTTGAGAGCCACGTGCGTTGAGCTGCAGCAGGGTCAGGGCCTGTGCAGCGTGTAGTCGGGCGTTCGCGCGGCGAGGCTTGAGCGGCGAGGCGGCGAATCAGCTGTTCGGCGGCGGCATTGAGCGCGGCGAGGCGCGCTTGCGAGGGAGGTGCGGCTGCAGTATTGCCCATCAGCTGTTTGGCGCGAGGCGCTTGCGGCGGCGGGGACGTCCTTCAGGAATCAGGCTGTATCATTGAGTCGGGGGGGAGGCCGGGGCTTGCCGGGCGCGGCGCTTCACTTTCAGGCCCCCTCGGGGGGGGGGGCGGGTCCCAAGCGGCAATTGTTGGGCATTCCCACTCTTCCCTAGTCAGCCCGATTCAGGGCAGCGCGCGGCGGTCCCTGTTGTTCTAGCGCAAGCGGCTGGCCATTAGCTACTGGTGGTGGGGCTCGTTTTTGGAGACACCCCCCCCTCCTTTGCTTCCTCCTCCTGCCTCCTGTTGGGGTTGTGTGCTGTAGGGGTTGGTGCCTGCTTTGGGGTTTGGCTTGGGGTACTGGGGTCTTCCCCATTGACCACGTCTTCCTCCCCCCCCCCCATTAGTGGTGGTTGGTGGGACTATAAGGTGTCTTTTGGTGCCGGGTAAGCACCAGTATTTACCATTCACGGTTCATCACTCAAGATGGCACCAAAAAAGGGGCAGGGCAAATCCAAGGGCAAGCAACCCGCTCGCCCACCCCGGGGGCGGGGCCAGCCAGGAGTCCCAGTGGATGAGCAGGGTCAGAGCGAGCAGGTCCGCATGGCTATTATGAGTCAACTGGATGCCCTCGAGCAAGAGCGTGTGGCTAGGGGTGCACCCATTTGGGAGGGGCGTCGTCGTGCCACTGGCCGGTCGGCGCGCCTTACTTTCGAATCAGAATTGCTCGCACGGCTGTCTGCTTTGCAGGGTGGGCCGTCTGAGCCTGAAACGCCGTTGGAGCCGGACCAGGAGGAGGACCCAGGAGAAGGCCCATCGGGCGTGCCATCGGGCGACGGTGCATCTGGCAGCGGGGGACCGCAGCCCCCTGGAGGTTCGGGCAGCTTACCGGGAGATGGTGGTAAGCCCCTTCCTCTGCCGGTTCAAAGTTGGCCCTGGGGTCCCATTCAGCCGCCCCCCCGACCGCTGGGGACGGGTGGTGGGGGGTGGGGACCCGGGTTGATGGGAGCTAGTGAGCAGTTGCCCCCTGTCCAGCCAGGGGCTTGGGGTTTCCATATGCCCAGCTTGCTTTCCAATGCGGCCTTTTCTTCTCTGGGCCAGCAGGCGGGCGCTGTGGCGCCACCTGCAACCCCTGCCCCTCCGCCCACACCCGGCATTTTACCGTGGGGTGGCCAGCAGTGGGCGCAATTACAGGGGGCTTGGCCCGCGGCGCAAGGGGGTGGGTGGTTTTATCCCCCGAACCCATATGCAAGTCTCCCCTTTCATGCTCTCCCTTATGGAGATACATCTCTGCCGTTGGGGGATCACTTGACGGCGGCCACGCGAGAGAAAATTCTCCGCGGGGAATATATGGATGTGTTTAGTCTACTTTTCCGTGAGCTCGAGAAGAAAAGTAAGGATGAGCTCGACGACAGGGAAAAAGAAAAGCTAAAGCGTAGAAAGATAGACAGGGCCTGGGCAAATTGGTTGCCAGGATTCTTGATCTACGCCGGAGTCATCGCGAGGGCACAGCCGGCTCGAGCGGCCGCCCTCTTCCAGTACATAGACATCGTTTATAGGGCTTACACGGACTTCGTCGGTGCAGCATGGCTGCAGTACGACGAAGCCTTTAGGATGAGGGCCGCTGTCAATCCAGGTATGCCTTGGGACCAGGTAAATCAGCAGCTGTGGTTGCAGCTGATGGCCCCAGCGAAACCAAACGCCGGGGATAGGTCCGACAGCGGCCATTTAGTGCAGCGAGCGCAGCAACAGCAGACTACCGCAGGTGCCCGCGTTTCCGCGGGCCAGCCGGTTCAAACCCGGTTGTGTTGGGAGTTCGCATCCAAGGGGGTGTGCCCCAGGAAGCCCTGCAAATTCCGCCATGAATGCCCCCTCTGTAGCGGGGCCCATGCACTGTCCGCCTGCAGCAGATCAAAGCCTGGGGCGGGCAGCAAGCGCCCCGGGGGCGGCAGTGGAGGTCCGCAGCCACCTGGAAAAGGGGCCCAGCCCCATCCGCCTGCCGGCCCTCAGTAGGTTATTGGCGGCATACCCGTGCAGGGCTGATGTGAGATATTTACTGGATGGTTTCACTTTAGGGTTCCGAATCCCGTACAGGGGGCCCAGGGCCCCCTTTTTAGCTCCCAATCTAAGGTCGGTGGTTGGGCTTGAGCACGTTGTCAGGGAAAAAATAGCTAAGGAATGCCTTGAGGGCAGGGTTCTGGGCCCCTTCGATGCACCGCCGGTCCCCAATTTGAGAGTATCCCCGTTGGGGGTTGTGCCCAAAAAGGCATTAGGCGAGTATAGGATTATTCACCATTTGTCTTATCCAAGGGGAGCATCGGTGAACGATGCTATCCCCGAGGAGCTTTGTTCAGTGCGCTATACTTCCTTTGACCAGGCGGTCAAGGTAGTGCACGGCTGCGGGGTTGGGGCGGAGTTGGCAAAATGCGACATTAAGTCTGCATTTCGCCTCTTGCCTGTTCACCCTGAGGATTTTGAGTTGTTGGGCTTTGCCTTCGATGGAAAATTTTACATGGACCGGGCGTTGCCGATGGGTTGCTCCATTTCTTGCGCTGCGTTCGAGCGGTTCAGTTCCTTTTTGGAATGGGCGCTCAGGGATAGGACTGGGATTAACGCCACGGCGCATTACCTGGACGACTACCTTTTTGTAGGTCCAGCAGGATCAGATCAATGCGCCCGGTTGTTAAGCTCATTTCAGGAATTAGCCCTCGAACTGGGGGTGCCATTGGCACATGAAAAAACCGAGGGCCCCAGCACGGTCCTTATTTTTCTAGGCATAGAGCTGGATACTCTCCGGCAGACATCACGTCTGCCGGAGAATAAGGTCGCTGATCTTAAGGGCCGGTTGGCCACCTTGAGGGGGCAGCGGAAGGTTTCCCTTTTGGAACTGCAGCAAGTGGTCGGCCACCTCAATTTTGCCTGCAAAGTGGTGGCCCCCGGCAGAGCCTTTTTGCGACGCCTGTGCGACGCTATGGGCAGGCTGCGCCTCCCCCACCATAGGGTCCGAGTCACTGCTGGTATGAGAGCCGACTTGGAGGTTTGGGAGGAGTTCCTGGAATCCTTTAACGGGGTTTCTTTCTGGAGGGAGGACCTAAAGATTGAGGCGGAGCTTCAGGTTTCCTCGGATGCGTCCGGGGCTAGTGGGTTTGGGGTCTACTTTAGGGGCCATTGGTGCGCTGAGCAATGGCCCGCTGAATGGTTGGATAGCGGGCTCTGTAGAGATCTCACGTTTCTGGAATTTTTCCCCATCTTGGTGGCTGTTTGCCTCTGGGGTGAGCAGCTTGCCAACCATTCAGTTCTGTTTTGGTGTGATAACATGGCTGTAGTACATGTTATCAATTCCTTGACATCTAAATCGGTCGCGGTCATGAATTTGGTCAGGTTTTTTACCCTGCGTTGCCTCCGGTTGAATGTCTTATTCCTGGCCAGGCACGTACCAGGAGTATGTAATGGTGTGGCGGATGCTCTGTCTCGCCAACAGATGGAGCGTTTCCGGCAGTTGGCCCCAGAGGCAGACCCATGTCCGGCGGAAATGCCCGCGGAGCTCTGGAGGCTTGGGAAAAGGAAGCCGGTAGGGCCATTCAGTTGGCGCTAGCCCCTAGTACGAGGAGGGCATATGCTAGAGCGACCGCTCAGTTTGGTGAGTTCAGGAGTGCTGTTGCACTCCCGGATTGTTGGCCGATTCCTGTGGCGCACATTTTGCAATTCTGCGTGCATCAGAAGGAAAGAGGCTTGGGGTTGAAAACTATAAGGGGACATTTGGCAGCTCTGGCCTTCGACAGCAAGGCTCGAGGCCTCCCAGAGTTCACGGGGGACTTTAGAGTTAAGAAAATGTTAGAGGGCTGGGCACGGGAGCGGGTCCGGCAGGTAGACGACAGACAGCCTATTTCGCCGTCTGTCCTCCGTGGTTTATTTGGGGGATGGCCCAGTGTTTGCTCTTCCCCATTTGAGGCGGCATTGTTCCATGCCGCCTCGCTGTTGGCCTTCTTTGGGGCCCTGCGTGTAAGCGAGCTGGTAGTGCAGTCAAAGGCTGACACTTCTGGGAGGGCGCTCCAATCCGGAGATTTAAAAATTACCAAGAGTCAGCTGGTTCTGACAATTCGGCGGTCCAAGACTGATCAGAGGCAGAGGGGAACCATCATCACGATCGGCATGTGTGAATTACAGGAATTATGTCCGGTCAGGGCCGTTCGTCACTACGCCCAGCTCAGGGGCGAGGCCCAGGGTCCGTTTCTCAGGCATGAGAATGGTTCCCCCCTTACCAAATTTCAGTTCTGGTCGGTCACGAGCAAGGCCCTAGTGCGACTGGGTCTCTCTGGCGTCAAATTTGGGACGCATTCCTTCCGGATCGGGGCGGCCTCCACAGCTGCTTCTATGGGCTATACGCCATCAGCCATCCAGCATATCGGCCGATGGCGGTCGGCGGCGTATAAGTCTTATGTTCGCCCCCTGGTCACCTAGTGGGTAGGTGGGGGGTTGGTTGGTCGCATTGTGTTTCTTATGCTGACAGTTGTTTGTTCTTTCAGGTGCTGTGGCTCGTGGTGAGAGGAGGCGGGTTCTCATCTGCGGGCACAGCATGGTTTTTTGGGCTGCCCATTTCGCCAGACGGTCTCCTGTGGGCACCCAGCTGGGGCTCAGCGAGTGGGCTACCGTTGAATGGCTGGGTCGTCGGGGGCTGCGCTGGCCCGGGATCATGCCATTGTTATTCAGGGAACGTAAGGCGTCGCCTCCACACATTCTTGTCGTTCACTTGGGAGGGAACGACTTGGGTTTGCTGAGGGGTAAGGCCCTCTCCCAGCAGGCGTTGGCTGACCTCCGCGAAATTCGGCGCAGGTGGCCGGGGGTTATTTTGGTGTGGTCGGCAATTCTGCCGCGCATTGTGTGGAGGCATGCCTTTTCGCCTGGTGGAATTGAACGGGCCAGACGTAAGGCCAATAGGGCCATTCAGAAGGCCATGGAGGAAGGCTTAGGAATTTTTCTGCCTCATCCGGCCATACGGGTCAACCAAGGTGACCTGTATCGGCCGGATGGGGTGCATTTGTCTGATTTGGGCAACCGGGCCTTTTTGGAGGAAATTCGGCAGGGGGTGCGGCTGGCTCTGGGCCACCCGTTGGGGCGCTAATGCCTAAGCAGAGGCTTGGCATTGGCGGTGGCTGGATGAGGTTTGGCCACAGGGTTTCCCAGGGGAGCACCTATGGCCTAGCACCGCTGGTGCGGTGGTCTGCAGGAACCGTAGATGGGCTAAACGGCTCAGTACGGTGATGCAGATCACAGGGAGCCTCACCTGGGTGGATCTCTCCATGGGGATTGATGCCAGCCCTGTTGGTGATGGCTGGAGGCCTGGCCGCTCAGTTACAACCCGATTGCGGCGGGTTTGTGCTGGGGGCAGGGTGGCTCGCCCTTTAGACAAGGCGGGGTCCAGGTGTTGACCCCAGGGCTTGTCTGGTCTGGTTTCCCCCCCCCTGCCAGTTATATTTGTTACTTTAATAAAGCGGCCCGGTTTTAAACCCAATACTTGTGTCTGCCTCTTCTTTCCGACTGGGGGGGCAATGTTCGGCCCCTTCCCAGCCGAGCCCTGCCAGCTGGCCATAGGCTGGGGGCCGTCGTTGCCTCACCGGAAGGAGGGAGGGGCAGCAGTATCACCCGACATACGGGTGTTTAGAGAGGCGTGGAGCTGGGGCTTTATAAGCCCCGGCTCCCGCCTCGCCTACGCAGTTGGTTTTCGGCTCTCTGCCCGCCCACCCTCCCTTTTTGGCAGTACAGGTGTATGCCGGTCGCCTTTTGGGGCCAGGTAGGAATTTTTTCACTCCCGCACAATTGGCCTATGTGGGGGTGTTTTTCGCCTACCTTGTACTGCCTAGTAGGTTAGGTTTTGTTAAGTATTAGTTTGGTCGCTGGCTGGATGAGGTTTGGCCACAGGGTTTCCCAGGGGAGCACCTATGGCCTAGCACCGCTGGTGCGGTGGTCTGCAGGAACCGTAGATGGGCTAAACGGCTCAGTACGGTGATGCAGATCACAGGGAGCCTCACCTGGGTGGATCTCTCCATGGGGATTGATGCCAGCCCTGTTGGTGATGGCTGGAGGCCTGGCCGCTCAGTTACAACCCGATTGCGGCGGGTTTGTGCTGGGGGCAGGGTGGCTCGCCCTTTAGACAAGGCGGGGTCCAGGTGTTGACCCCAGGGCTTGTCTGGTCTGGTTTTCCCCCCCCTGCCAGTTATATTTGTTACTTTAATAAAGCGGCCCGGTTTTAAACCCAACACTTGTGTCTGCCTCTTCTTTCCGACTGGGGGGGCAACGCCACTGAGGATATTCTCCGCAGCTGAGAACGAAATGTCTGGAAGGAAAACTTTCTCCAGTAGAACACGGCACTTGAGCCCGAAAGATTCTACAAACCCTAATGATGTTACCAGCCCCGAAAACCTGAAATCTTTGATAAAGCTTTGCCTGTTTTTTGAGAACATGGAGAGAGAGACACACCAACTACTGTTAAATGAAAGGGCAAGTATGCAATCTTTCTTTAAACTGAAATATATATTTTATTTTATTTTCTATCTAGCTTAGTAGCTGAAGACCAACACTCACATTCATAGAGTTAGACCCATCATTGAAACTAGTTGTAGTACTGCACAGGCCTCAGATTCAATGGGAACTCACAGGAGCACAGCTCCTGAACCTTTCTCAGAGTTTCACCTCCTCCTTCTGAGAGTTCCACCTCCTTGTCCATTGAATAATATTGCAACTGCATAACAATCCCTGGATGAGCTCCACCACCTATTTTTCACCCTGGTACTACATATGCAAAATAAATCACACCATGTTTTTCTTTTCCCAAGACCAAACAATTATTTTCCTTCATTTATATCCCATCTTTCACCTCAGTGGAGACCCAAAATGTTTTTCATTATTCTCCTGCCCTCAATTTTATCCTCACAACAACTCTATGAGTTAGATTAGACTGAGATATACTGGCCAGACCAAGATCATTCAGCAAACTTCCAAGGCAGAGTGGGAATTTGAATCTGGGTCTCCCCAGACTTAAAGCACTATATCACACAGGCAACAGTGAAATTTAATTTGAAGTTCTTCTCCCCCAAATCTCATTGCACACATCAGGTATAACAATACAATTCTCTGCATGGTTTTCTTTTTTTCTTTTTCTTTTTAAATGGAGAGCTAGTTTGGTGTAGTGATTAAGTGTGCAGACTCTAATCTGGGAGGACTGAGTTTGATTCCCCACTCCTCCACATGAAGCCACCTGGGTGACTTTGGGTCAGCAACAGTTGTCACACAGCTGTTCTCAAGAGCAGTTCTCCGAGAGCTCTCTCAGCCTCACTACCTCAAAGGGTATCTGTTGTAGGGGCAAGAAGGGAAGGAGATTGTAAGCCACTCTGAGTGAAGGGTGGAGTATAAATCCAATTCTTTTTCTCTCCTCTTCTTCAATAAGAATAACTAGGGCTCAGCTATATGAGATACTGGGAATCCCATGAACAGAGCTCTCATCATTTTAAAATGACATAACAGTCATGGCTTTGGGGGTTGGGTTTGGCTGGGACCATGGAGGAAGGTTTAAGTCTGCCCCCGTGCAGTTTTCCTGATTTTTATCAAGCCTGGAAGTCTATTTTATGACCACTGGGGCAAAATGTAGATACCTGTATCAGCACCTATGTATCTCTTCACTTGAGCAAACATCAGTGCCCTGGGAGCTGTATTGAGTTGAGAAAGTATCCATGGGTAAGTTTAACTCCCCCTTCCCAGCATTCCCACTGTTCCATGGCCCCAATTCAAACTGGGCCCCAGCATAATTTTTTTTAAAAAGCGGGGTGTTTTGTCCACTGAACTCCTGGTATCAATGAATTTTGCATAGGATGAAATCAGGTTTCTCATCAAACTTTCTCCCTAGTCATCTGTGTGCAGGGAGGCTTTTGTTTGTGCGGTCCATTTTTTATCATGTGATCATGCAGGATGTGCCCAATCAGCTCTAATTTGTGCTGCTAGTGAGTCACTGCTTTTGTTTCCTTAGGATTGTGCTAACTTCACTGTGTATTCCCTGTTCATATCTAGCTAATAATATAGTTCTAAATCTTCTCCTAAAATCTTTAGACAAAATGGAATGTTTGACAGAGATGACTGAAAGCTTCAGAGCATTACTCATTGTGTGTTTTTTCAGAGCACATTTTAGCACCATTCGCTACCAGCTCAAATGGGCTTGGCAAACAAGCGTAGGTTGCACCTAAGAACATAAGAACATAAGAGAAGCCATGTTAGATCAGGCCAATGGCCCATCCAGTCCAACATTCTGTGTCACACAGCGGCCAAATATATATATATATATATATATATATATATATATATATATATATATATATATACACACACACACACACACACACACTGTGGCTAATAGCCACTGATGGACCTCTGCTCCATATTTTTATCTAACCCCTTCTTGAAGGTGGCTATGCTTGTGGACTCCACCTAGTCAAATGTCCAAATGCTAAACAATCCATATGAGATTTTACATATTGTTAAACACTTACCACATAGGCTATTATTATTGTAGCTTTAATGAACACAACACAGAAAGGAATAATTAAAGACTATGAAATTATTTTTTTAAGGAATCTGGCAAAATTCCTATAAGAAAAATGAACTAACAGGGAATGTGTTGCTGGGATCTGCCATCTCAGAGCCTGAGTAATGAGCAATATCCATTTTAATATTTAGTAATTTTTCCATTTAATCTTTTGCCCTTTTTAGTATATGATTTAATTCACAGCACATAAACATTTACACTCGTTTATACTCAAGCCTCATAAAAATGAAAATGTGCAGCATTATAGCGAGTGTGTTTTCTCACACAACAAAGGGCAGTGAGGAAATTGATGTCCTCCTTCTCACGGTCTGGTCTCTTTCGTCTTCTCCCTTGATTTCTCTCTTGGCTGACCAGTTCTGTTTCAGTTGGATGAAGACAGCCTATGTGATGTATATCTTCTGTGTAATAGCCAACTTCTTAGAAAATATGCCTGAGAAATGTTTGTGACTCTTGGGTAGTTTGCAAGATACAACTGTGGTGGATTGTTATGATTCTCAGGGAAGCCTCTGGTATCTTTGTAGTTGTTAAATTCTTGTAGTTATGGCTGAATCCCCAGGCATATTCATAGAATTTTTCCCAAGTGATAGAGTGCCCCCCTGGTGATGTGCTTGGCATGATAACATCACTTCTGAATGACAAGTTGTGGCACATCAGGAGGATCCCCCATTTGGAGCCAGGTAGGACCTGGCAACACTAGACTAGAGACTTGCCAATCAAGCATTGCCTGAGAATTAATTGTATTGGCACCAGCCTGTCTGCTAAAAATGAACCAATAATGTTACAGATGAACCGTTCCTTTTGAGAATAGTGCCCAAGTTTGGTTTCTCAGTTGATCATCTAAGATCCCTTGGATTTTACATTGCCAATTTTTTTTGTCAAGCAAAGATTGTTATATCAGTGTATTCAAGCTGACATGGGACTGTTAGGCAAATTGAGAATTTCTGTGATTTATAGTTATCTCCCTCACCTCTGGTATCTTCTCCATATTTTGTTAATCTAATTAATTTCAAGTATTGAAAAGCTTTCACTAGGGCTCATTTTGATAGCTTGCCATTACTGGCCAATGAAGGTCATTTTAAACAGATACCATATGTGAAAAGTGTTTGCCCCTATGATTAAATGTCAAGTTCAAGTTCAGACCTTTATTGGCGTAAGAGCAATAATGATTCACAATCAAAAGTAGGTACAAAGGCCTGAAATACAGTAAGAACGATACATAAACAATCAATTAAAATAGCAGCCAATAATACTAATCAAGAGTAGACACCCAGCAATTAAAATATAGTAGTATGCCTAGATTTAATTTTATAGGCTTCTACTAAGAAATTCGCAACACATGTAGTAATGTGGGGATTAACATTTTCTAAAAAGTAGGATAGAGTTTTCCTTTTAGTAAATACATTGTGTTGGAGATATTCAGCTAAAAATTGTCTACATTGTGAGGCCAGGAGAGGACATTCTAAAATAATATGGGATATAGAATTAAGGACTCCTAATTCACATGGACATAATCTGTTTTGGAGAGGTATCTGTCTAAACCTACCAAAGAGAACTGTTGATGAGAAGGCATTTAAATGAGCCAAAGTAAAAGTCCGATGATGGAATGGGGAGTCTAAAGTAAAAAAATAATGGGATATCTTTCCATGTCTTTGGAGTATACCTAGATTGGCTGCAGAGCATACAGGGGGATGTGAGGGGAACACTTTTTGGTATTCTTGATCCATAAGCCTTAGTTGGATTGTTCTTTATATAATTCGTCACATAAGAAAAGAGTGTCCACCTCAATACCAAGTTTTTGTAGTTTGTGGGTAAATGTAGAGAGCCAAGTAAAGCTATGCCTGTCTTTCATCAGGTAACATAATAAACTTCCTGAATCAGTTCTGAAATGAATTTTTAATCAGAACTTAAAAGCCGTAATCCAGGCTCTGGTTTCTAGAAGGTGTAAACCTAGCTCTGCACAAATGGATGAGTAAGGGACACATTTGGAAGCACCTAAGATCTGACGGCAGAATAATGAATGCACGTTCTCCACGCAGGGACTAAAGGCTCTAGTCCACAAGGGTATTCCATATAGCAACTGAGGAAGGATTTTGGCATTGTAAATTTTCATAGTTGCTGGAATGAGCTGGTTTATTTATTTATTGGATTTATATCCCACCCTCCCCGCCTAAGCAGGCTCAGGGCGGCTCCTAAGAAATAGATACCTCCTAAGAAATAGAACTTTTTAATTTGCGCTAGAGAACATTCTACTAAACTGATAGATCTATTATGATGCATTGGCCATCTAAGGTTGTAGTTAAAGGTAATTGTAAAGGTAAAGATCAAATGTCTGTTGAAGACCTATCTCATGTCATATTTTATTGTGTAAAACATGAGGCTGAATGAAACAGGTTTTTGTGTGCCATTATATTTCACCTTCTTGGAAGATCGGACCAAGATAAATTAGTATTCCTATTGTCAGATAGAGATAAATATATTAGTTTCCAAGTGGCAAGATTTGTGGCTGCCATTATAGATTTTTTTTAAAAAAATGAGTAATGAGATATATTGACTACTCTCCTTTTTACCACTCTGGGTTGTTTTCTTAGGATGTCATTGGATAAATTTTAAATCTTTATAATATATTATTGATAATTCAGCCTAAATTCAGAGCTTTACATTTATCCCTGTTCAAATTCATTTTATTTGTTTTAGCTCAGTTTTCCAGCCTGTCATGATCATTCTTTATCCTGATTGTCTTCTGCTGTATTTGCTAGTGCTACCTCTCCCAATTTAGTATCATCTGCAAATTAGCATCCAAATCATTTACAAAGATATTGAATGAAATAGGTTCCAGGACAGATCTTTGAGGCACTCCACTTGTAACTCCTCTCCAAAAGGATGAGGAACTATTCACAAGCACTCTCTGGGTGTGATCTGTCAGCCAGTTACAGACCCACCTAACAGTTACAGGATCCAAACTACATTTTACAAACTTGTTAATGAGAATATTATGTGGAACCTTAACACAAGCCTTACTAAAATCAAAATAAACTATGTCTACAGCATTCCCCTGATTTGTTCTGTATCCAGGTATAGACATCAAAATGTTGGTAGTTACCTGGATGCTCCTTTCCCCCCTTCTTGAAGATAAGGACAACATTTACCTGCTTCCAATCTTCTGGCACCTTGCTTGTTCTCCAAGAATTCTCAAAAATAATGGCCATAGACTCAGAAATTACATTCACAAGTTCTTTTAATACCCTTGAATGGCCCTGAGGACTTCGTTTCATTTAGAGAAACTAGGGGTGTGTTCACACAAAACTAAAGAATGCATTTTGCAAGTTGATTTTTGCTATTCTTACACGGTAAAAATCCAGTTGCAAAACACATTTAGTTTAGTGTGAATGCACCCCAAGTGTTTATGCACTACCCCTAGACTGCAACTCCCTTCTCTCATCATATGTTCTGTTTTTGATATGTTGAGCACCTTTTCCCTCACAAGAGAAGCCTGACAAAAAGTAGGAATTGAGCAGTTCTGCCCTCTTTTTATCACCTGTTACAACTTCACTTTCCTGTTCCCACAGTGGGCATACCATGTCCTTACTCTTTTTCTTACTTTGTACCTAAGAAAAGAACCCTTTTTTGTTGTTTTTAAGCACCTTCTACTACCCTAAGCTCATACTGAGCTTTAGCCTTCCTAACTTTCTCTCTACAAGCATTGTTGATTTGTTGTATAGCCACCTTCAAGAAGGGTTTAGATAAAAATATGGAGCACAGGTCCATCAGTGGCTATTAGCCACAGTGTATGTGTGTATATAAAATTTTTTGCCACTGTGTGACACAGAGTGTTGGACTTGATGGGCCGTTGGCCTGATCCAACATGGCTTCTCTTATGTTCTTATGTTCTTATATTCACCCTTCGTTATAAGGTCCTCCTTCCATTTACTAAATGAGTCTTTTTTATTCCTCAGGTCTTTAGAAAACTGTTTATGGAGCCACCTTGGCTTCTTTAGGCTTCTCCCATTTTTCCTTCTCATAGAAATTGTTTGTGATTGTTCCTTCAATATTTCACTTTTAATAAACTCCCACCCCCTTCAATTCCCTTCTCAGGTATTTCTGGCCATGGGATTCTACCTAGCATAACTTTAAGTTTGTCAGTGTTTCCTTTCTTGAAGTCCAACTATGTTCAGCTTTTCCCATCCACAAGATAGTAAATTCCAAAATTATATGGTCACGACTACCCAGGGTGCTCACTACTTTCACCTTGTCAACCAGTTCTTCCCTGTTGGTGTTGGTGAGAATCAAGTCCAAGATAGCATATCCTCTTGTTTCCCTCTTCTCTTTCTGGAAAATGAAGTTCTCAGCAAGACCACTCAGGAATTTGACCTTTCATTTTTAGCAGAGTTGGACTTCCAAAAGATATCTGGGTAATTGAAATCTCCAAAGACACCATGTCCTGTCTTTTTGAGAACTTTGTAATCTGTTCCAGGAGTGTCTCATCCAGGTCCTCTTCTTGGCAAAGACACAATACACTCAGAACTTTGTTGTAGTATGTATTGCCATCTTGTAGTTATCAGCTTGGTTTTTACCTTAACCTGGAATTATGGAATTGTTTTATTTGTTTTTAACTTGTTACTGTAACCTACTCTGAGCTCACTCATGGGGGAGGGCAGGATAGAAATCCCATTTAAATAAATAAATAAAGTATCCCCAAGCAGGCCTTGGATTCAGTGGGAGCTCACAGGAGCACAGCTCCTGAACCTTTCTGAGAATTCCACCTCCTCCTTCTGAGAGTTCCACCTTCTTGTCTATTGAATAGTAGATGCAGCTACATAACAATCCCTGGATGAACTCCACCACCTTTTTTTCTATAAAACGACCCCTGCCCCCGAGTGCTTTTAATGTTTGCCTTAACAAACACCTAGGCTTAGCCAACATGCTGTCCCCATCCACTTCCAACTGCTGCTAATTGTTGCCGACTCAGCTGGCCCAGGGTCATTAGCCAACATCTCCACCTCAGCATGCCCTGCATTCCCAGAGCAGGCTTCTCAGGGCTGCTTTCCCACCCGTTCACTTCCGGCAGCAGCTTTGGACTTTCTTTGGGCTGTGCACCTAAGTGAGGTCCCTTCTTTGCCTGCCACTGTTACGGATGGGTAAAGTGAGGTTGTACGGGTTGCCAGAGGTACTGATTACAGTCATATACTGCTCTAAATCACTTTAGGAAAGTTTTTAATAGAGTCAAAAGTCAGCTGCTGTTTGTGATGAGCCACTCAGATGACCAGGTCAGAGTTCAGCCTGAAAGTGGACTCATCAAGGGATGAAGTCTGAGCTGACTGACATGTTCTAATGCAATTGTTGGCCTGATACACTTGACCTACAAGCACTTATCCATGAATTATTATTCTTTGGCTTATGGTTGAAGATTCTGCACCTTAATTGGTGACAAATCCTGAAGGGCTTTGCTGGCTAAACTACAAGGTAAGACTCCTGCTAATGAGTGATTCAGCCTGGCATGACTCCTGCTGTGCCTCATCTGCCTTAAAGGCTTTATTGATCTCCTTTCGCTCAAGGGATCTGTTTCATCTGGGGAATGTTGAAATAGTCTTTCAGTGATGCCATCTGTACTCTGTGCCTGAAGCATCATATAATTGCTGCTCATCAAGGCATGACAGTGTGGACACTTTCAAGTATGTAGCACATGGAACCATTGTCTGTCTTGTATCAGTGCCCCGCTTCCCTCTGGTGCAAATATACAGAAATCCTCAACTGGTTTTTGTTCAGAAGTTCATAATGGGAAGAAAATTATACTTTACTAAACAGAGGCAGATTTGTTAGTTTTCTTCAAAGGAAGAACTTGATACATCAAGACTTGTCATCACTCACATATCATAATAATTTGCATTTAAAAAAATCTTCCATTATCCTTTTAAAATCATTTTTGTTTCATTATCCTTTTAAAATCATTTTTGTTTTCTAGGTATGCAATTAGCTGGGGGAATTGTGGGGAAAGGGAGATAATGGGGTTTTTTCTGAGATTCTTGAGATAGATGTCAGTTTATCTTTAAATTGTTTAAGAAAGGTATGTATGTTCTCAAAGTTTTGTGCTGTTATAAAACTGCAGTTACATACATGTTGTACAATTTATATATCTGTGATCATACATAGCTGACACATTTGCCTGCTCTCTTTATTAACATGCAGTCTCTTTAAGGTCCCAAGAATTTTTGTTACATACAAAGGAGGGTCTATTCATGGAGGAATTATCCCTAAAATATCTAAGCTCACTAAAAATTAGGCTTGCCAATCCCCAGGTCCCAGTGGGGGTTCTTCCACTTTCCCAGGCTTCTTCCTGCCTGCAGTCAGTTGACTGAAGGGGGGAAGCCCCGCCCCCAGAAGAAGTTGGCAGCAACTCATAAGTAGAGAGGCCGACACCTCACTTCAGAGTCACCAGAAACCAGGGGGAGGGGAGGGGAGGGAGGGAAACGTCTGCTGAGCACTTCATTATTCCCTATGTGGAGATCAATTCTCACAGGGTATAATGGGGAATTGATCTGGAGGTTTCGGGGGCTCTGGGGGAGCTGTTTTTTGAGGCAGAGGCACCAAATTTCAGTACAGTATCTATAGCCTTTCCCCAAAGTACCCCACAAGTTTCAAAACAATTGGACCAGGGAGTCCAATTCTGTGAGCCCCAAAAGAAGGTGCCCCTATCCTTCATTATTTCCTATGGAAGGAAGACATTTTAAAAGGTGTGCTGTCCCTTTAAATGTGATGGCCAGAACTCCCTTGGAGTTCAATTATGCTTGTCACACCCTTGTTCTTGGCTCTGCCCCAATGTCTCCTGGCTCCACCCCCAAAGTCCCCAGATATTTCTTGAATTGGACTTGGCAACCCTACTAAAAATGATGAAAGCTCAGTCAGCAAGCTAAGCTATCTCAAAGGACAACTAAAGCATCTGGCAAGCCTTTTTAAGATGGCATGCCACAAATTTGATATGAAGATAAACATGTCTTCCACTTTACTGAAGCAATTTGATTTGAATATAGAAAGACAAGCCTTGTAAATATGCTTGTTGTAATAAAAAATGTTCTCTCATGGAATTCACTAGCAAAATACCTTTTTAACAGCCAGAAGAGCATTCATAATTGTAATGTACTGGGGTTGGCGCAGTAAGAGACCAGGGTCGGAGAGTGATTTCAGCAAGCTTTACTTCAGGAACACACACACAGAGACTGAGCTCTGTTCAAACTTCCCGCTCCTTTATACAATTCTTGCCCCCTTCTGATTGGTCCTTAACTATCTACATGGATTGGCTATTTACAGGGCCCTAAGGGCCTATCAGGGTACAGTATGAGCCTGGATGTTGATTGGCTACTTATGTTTCAATCCTTCCCCTGATTGGGCACGCTTAGGCCTTCTCTGGAACCCTGGTGTGGAGTTCAAGCTCTGGCTTGTTCGGCTTCCCTCCAAAAGTAACAGTTCTCCCATTTGAGCCTAGGACACAACAATAATAAAGATCTGCTTTGTCTGTATAAAGTCCTTGGTTCAGGTAGGGTTGGGGAAAAAAAACAACAGGTCATTGCTCAAGGTGGAATTTG
Source organism: Heteronotia binoei (assembly GCF_032191835.1). Lineage (NCBI taxonomy): Eukaryota > Metazoa > Chordata > Lepidosauria > Squamata > Gekkonidae > Heteronotia > Heteronotia binoei. The sequence continues at coordinate 211,470,571 of NC_083223.1, forward strand.
AAAAAAAAAAACCCCAGTAGAATGTCCCCTGAAGAAGTTTAACAGCTAAACATGTAGTGATCTATAAGGCTCTAATAAATATTTTCTTCTTGCACCTGTTCCCCCCCTAGCCTTCCCAAGCCTCCCGCCCTGGCGGGAGAATACTGGATTTTCAGCCTCTTTTCCCGCTTTCCATAACTTTGGAAGCGGGGGGAGGAGGGGGGAATGGCGCCAAGGAGCATTTGCGTCGTCCGGGGAGGAGGTGCTGAGCCTGGCAAGGGAAATCTTGAGAAGGGAGGCTGGCTCGCCAGCGAGCGGGTGGAGGTGGCTGCCGAACGCAGGCGGGTCTTGACGGACTCCAATGCCCGATGCTTCTCCTCCTCCCTTCCCTTCCCACCCAGCCCCGTTGCAGCAGCCGTTCTTCCTTTTCGCAAGCTGCTTCCCGCGCCCAGTCAGCTGGCTGGGGGGGGGGGAGGAGAGAAGCCCCGCCTGCAAAGGACCATGTGCCTTTGCACCTCCGGAGGCTTGATTGCAAGGCTCCACTTTGGGATGGTGTGACTGCTGCTGTAAAGAAGCTGGCAGCAACTCGTGAGTAGAAAGGCCAGTCCCTCGCTTCAGTTGCCAGAAAGGGGGGGGGGAGGGAGGAGGAGAGGGAAACGTCTTCATTATTCCCTATGTGGAGATCAATTCTCATAGGGTATAATGGGGAATTAATCTGGAGGTTTTGGGGGCTCTGGGGGAGCTGTTTTTTGAGGTAGAGGCACCAAATTTTCAATATAGTATCTAGTGCCTCTCCCCAAAGTACCCTCCAAGTTTCAAAACGATTGGACCAGGGGGTCCAATTCTATGAGCCCCAAAAGAAGGTGCCCCTATTCTTTGTTATTTCCTATAGAAGGAAGACATTTTAAAAAGTGTGCTGTCCCTTTAAATGTGATGGCCAGAACTCTCTTGGAGTTCAATTATGCTTGTCACACCCTTGTTCTTGGCTCCGCCCCAATGTCTCCTGGCTCCACCCCCAAAGTCTCCTGGCTCCTCCCCCAAAGTCCCCAGATATTTCTTGAATTGGACTTGGCAACCCTATCCCCCCCCCCTTTTTCCCCCTTGCCTATCAGTGTGGCCATTTGTTTCTTTAGGTGGGGTTGCCAACCACAGATTAGGAAAGTTCTAGAGATTTGGAGGTGGAGCTTGGGAAGTACAGAGTTGGGAGAAAAAAGAAAGCAGCAGACTGCCATACTGCCCACCCTCCAAAGCAGCCATTTTCTCCAGGAGAACTGATTTCTGAAATCAGGATATCAGTTGTAATTCTGGGGGATCTCCAGATTCCACCTAGAAGGTGCCAACCCTAAGTTGAGATAAATCAGTATAGATATTGTTCTTGCATAGTATGGCTGAGATGGGGGAGGACTGCTGATTATTGTCTTGGAAGGCCACAGCCAGTCCAGATTGACAATCTGATTTGATGTAAACATTTGGTAAATAAAGACGATTTGATTGCATTACTGGATTTTTGAACAGCTGCAGAGTTTGCTGTTGATAGAATGGTACTCTAGGTTCTTCCAGATGACCATTCCACACTGCATCTGCATTTGATATTTGTTTTTTAAAAATCTTATCTGTGCCAGATTCAGGCATATATAAACAACAGTGTATACACAATAAATTGGAGAACCAAATGGTGAAGTGCTTTGTGTGTCAAACTAGGGCTTCCAGGCTTAAATCCCCATTCTGTCATGATGTTCACTTAGCAAGTTATTGTCTCTTAAGTGAACCTGCTTAACAGGACTGTTGTGATGATAAGAGTGGTGGTGGTGGGAGTTATGTATGAGAAAGGGTGGGATAATAATAAAGTAAAATAATATGTTGGAAACCTCTGTGATTTAAAGATGTTTAGCCAGTTTATAAAGCCTGTATGCCTCAGTTAAACATTTTATGATATATCTAAATATATGTATACACACATTCAGGTATGTTTAATTATTTGTTCTGTAATTAAGACACTTTTTAAAATTTCCTCTGTGCCCTCACTTAGAAACTGTAGAGGAAGAAGGCAGCCTGCTTTATGGACCGATCTGACATTTGCCCTGGGCTATGACCTCAAGCAGCTGGCTGATTCCTTTTCTTTAGCTGTTGTAATTTTATGCCAGTGAGCAGTTGCCTTCTTTATCGTCATCTCATCTTTAATGTCCATCTGTGCTATTTTCCCTTTCTTCCAGTTCAGCAAAAGGGAGACAGCATAAGAAAGACAGGGAGGGTCCAAAGTTCTGCTTGGCTGCATGCATAAGGTTGCTCAAAGCTGAAAAGATCTCAGGTGCCGGGGCTTTGCCACTGCCACTGAGAGTACACAATACTGGGCTGAGTGGATCAGTGGCCAGGTTCAATGTAAATGTTTACATATGATCAGGGTTTGGTAGGGTGGGCTGTGTAAGGAGATTCTATGTGCATGGAGCAATTACTGGAAAGGCCACAGCGAGATGGTAAGAACAGATGGGCAAGGAGAGAATAAGGATCACATGGGGGGGGGGGGGCTTTTCTCTAGCACCAGATATCATTCTCCCTTTTAGATGTCATTTCCACCAGTCCATGCTAAATTTTCAGTGTTATCAATTAATAGTACAAAATTCTCTGAACCACACTGAAGGGTAGGCTAAACAGGACACTGAAGATTCCATGATTAGACATTCTTTGTCTTTAAACTTGTTTAGCTAATAGCCTTGTTAATTAATTCTAATTTTCAGAATGATGGTGAAAACACCTTTTAATTGATATGTGTTGCTTGCATCTGCTGTTAATGTGACATAGAAAGCAAAATAAGGTCATTTCTAAATCAAGCTTATATTGCAAATCTAGAGCCTAGGGGAAGGGAGAGGGCAGCAGAGACAAAGGATCCCTCTTAATCCAACCCTCAGTAAACACAAACACTCTCAATATTTGGAATAAAATGACCACAACTTTATTGGTTACAACTGTAAAAAGCCTTGGCACAGCATGGGATCCTGGTATCAGCCGACCTGCCTGCCAATCAATGTAGCACAGCCATCCCCAGTCTGCCTGCTGGGGTGGGGAGAACCATGGGATGGCTGGATGGCAGATTACATAAGGATGATCACCACTAAGTTGGGGAGGGACGGTGGCTCAGTGGAAGAGCATCTGCTTGGGAAGCAGAAGGTCCCAGGTTCAATCCCTGGCATCTCCAAAAAAAAGGTCCAGGCAAATAGGTGTGAAAAACCTCAGCTTGAGACCCTGGAGAGCCACTGCCAGTCTGAGAAGACAATACTGACTTTGATGGACCAAAGGTCTGATTCAGTATAAGGCAGCTTCATATGTTCATATATGTCCACCTGGACATGAGGGTTACCCATTGGCAGCCCCAAACTTGCCATGCCTCTTGAAAGCCCTCAACCCAAGATAATTTAAGGGGATCTGTAAGCCGAAATGCCCTCAAAACCGAGGTTGGGGAATTGAAAGGTGGGCACTTGACTTTAAAAGGATCAGAGCCTATGTATGTATACAGGATCCACGTCCAGAAACTATTGCTCAAATATGCCAGGGACACTAATTAAGTAAAAGCAATTTGAATTTATTATAGAAAATATAGATCTCACACACAAGATAAAATACTCATAAAATCATTCATACTGTCCTAAGAAAATTAGATAGAGACATAGAGAAACACATGGGTAAATGAACAGGGTGATAATTACCGATTGTAGTCTTCAAGGAAGGCTCCAATGGTGATGAGCAAGGACAAGGGAGAGGGGACCCAAAACTAGGCCTCAGAATTGGGGATGGATCTAGACAGCGGAATTGGGATACTGCTAGAAGCACACCTGTGGGTAGCTAGGCCACAGGTTATAAGGACTACCAAGCCCTCAGGGGATGGGAGGTACGAGGGAGGAGGAAAGTGGTCAGCTGGTGCATGACCGCAGAAAAAGGGGAGGCTCCGCAGTGACCATAAAGGCCGGACTTGTGTGGTAACCAATGGCTGGTTTGGAGGGGACACGTAATTGGCTGCCTGCTCCTGGCCAATGAGGTCTTGGCACTAGTTACCTGATTGGACCTCCAGGTAACAATGGGCCAAGGTGGGACGCTCCAGGGTAGCTGTCAAGGGAAAGAAAGGGTGAAACTACTGGGGTGGAGGTACATGGGAGTGGTTGAACTTAGCTGCAATGGTGACAATAGGTGGCCAAATTGCTGCCTAAGGTAACACCCAGTCTACACAAAGACACTTGGCTCAAGTGGAGATGGTCTTTCTCCTCCTCAATCTTCCATTGACATCAGTCTTTGTCTAGAGTTCCGTTGGACAAAGACTGTGGCGGTTGGATGGTTGTACATGCCCGGGATAAGCTTGATTGCCATATGTAAAGGTGACATCTGGCTAGTATGTGAGCCGTTCGCTTTGCTGGAGTGGAGTCTGGCATGGCAGGAAGATAGCTGCGTGTGGTGTTAACCTCCCACAGTGGATTCCATGGTCAGTGCTGAAAACCGCTCGCCTGGATAGCTCCTGGCAGCGCAACTTCTCCCGCTTCACGGCTAAGATGGACGTCACACGGAGCAATGGGAAACCATCTGTTCTCCTGGTTATTACTCTTTCACTGGTTTCGAGTGCTATAGTAGCATTATGGCTGCTAGTACTGTACAAGTCCCTTCCATGCCTGGTTAGGCAAACCCACACTCTCTGGCCAGATGTGTGTGAGTTACTTCTCCAGGTGCTCTGGCAACCAGGCTGGTGACTATGATGTTCTGTAAGGGGGTTTTTCCTCACAGATCCCCACACACAGGAAAATGGACATGCAGGCTGGTATTCCTAAAATGGATCTGTCCCTATGCTGATACCAGTCCCAGGTTGTAACAGAGGAATAAAGCAAAACCACCTGAACAGGAATCTAACTTGCATCACAGCACCCTCCTCCCTAGCAATGACACCCACAAATCCCCGAATGCATTCTTCCCTTAAAGTATTCACAGTCAGCGAAGGATGGGTGGGCAAATGTTCCTAAGTGGTCAGGTGAGCTGGCTGGGTGGTGTGGTGTGTTTTGCTCCTCGTGGCCCTTCCCCTTCCTGCTGGCCCAGTTCAGGCCCCTTCATAGGCTGTCTTGGGAGAGGGTGGGTCTAATTTTGTGGCCCTTGCAGCCACCTAGTCCCCAGCTGCCCATACAGTTCATCCCTCCTTGCTGGATATAGTTGGCTATGTCCTCTGTTGCAGTCACTGGCTGTCCCTGCCCACTCAGGACTGCAAACAGGATCTGCAGATGAGTCAGGGACTCCAGCTTCTAGTCAGTATAAGAAACTTGGAGATGTACAAGTAGACTGAACAACGGGTTTTGTAAATGACCAAAATAGCATGTGCATCTTGCCTGCAACCATGTACTGAAATGACTCTGGAACTGACCGTGGGTGAAATGCTGCATGCTTCTGATTTTGCAGATTAAATTTCATATATCACATGGTATACATCCCAACTTCCAAGCAGCTGAGGGCAAAGTGCCTGAGTCTTTAGCTTCACAATGGACTGACCTTCCCAAAACTTCCTATGGGTTGAGCAGGGAGTTGAATCACAACTCCTATCCACATCTCGGCATCTCCTTTTCCACCCACCCACATCTCCACATTTCCCTCCATCCAAAACATAGAAGCATCTTGAGTATGCTGTTCAGGTGTTGTTCAGTTGTGTATCTGTAAGTTGTGCGTATCTGTATTCTTGTACTTGGGGAGGGGGCACAGTGGAAGGGCTTCTAGCCCTGCTGGTGGACCTCTTGATGGCACTTGGTTTTTTTGTCCACTGTGTGACACAGAGTGTTAGACTGGATGGGCCATTGGCCTGATCCAACATGGCTTCTCTTATGTTCTTAGATACTTAAATAACTCCTACATGAGCAAAAGTAATGGCATGTATGCAGTCACATACATTTCTTCTGACAGGCACACATAATTATGAATGTAATGTAAGTCTTTTAAATTAACAACAAAAACCTAACTAGAATGTCAACTTGACTCTCTTGTTTTTTTAAACACTTCACATTGTATTTGTGAGTAGCATATTGTAAATTAACAGAGTAATCCTAACAAATGGGGAGTAAACCCCACTGAATAGATTTAAGTAGGATTCTGAATCAATTTGCTAAGGATAGCTTAAAGGTATATCCATGATCTTTCATGAAGGCCTCCTTTAGTGTGACTTCATTACCAAAGCGGTTAGACCCTTTATAGTTATCACTTTGTAGATGGACCAAGTGCTGGACACTATTTTCCTCTTTCTTTCTTTTTTTAATATTCCTAATTTGCTGCATTTTTAATGGTTTTATCATCCATTTTGAATGCCACATGAGATGGGAAAATGGTTCAGACTTTGATAAACATATACCAATTGGTTATCAGTGTGTTCTTGTTTGGAAATCATACCCTTTTCATTTGTATGGATTCCATCTGGAAGAGCTTAGATTGGAAGATTTAGAGCAGGGGTGTCAAACTCATTTGTTATGAGGGCCAGATCTGACATAAATGAGACCTTGCTGGGCTGGGCAATGTGTGACATGAAATGTAATGCCACGTAGCAGACGCAGACAAACACTATTAAAGATGTTTTAAAAACTTAAAATAAAACAAGCTTAGAACATTAGTACTCTTGCAATATTTTGTTTATTTAACAGTCTCTGATAACTGACACCTCTTGTTCTGAATTATTGCATCAAAAACTGGCGATAATGTCTGTGCTGTAGCAATCTTGAGTATGCTGTTCAGGTGTTGTTCAGGTGTGTATCTGTAAGTTGCAAGCCTACTTTTGATTTGCTTGTAGACCTGATAGGCCCTCTTCAGGGGCCTAATCTGGCCCCAGGGCTGCATGTCTAATACCTCTGATTTAGAGTGAGGTAACAATCTTTCTTGTAGGAGATTAAAAAGTAAGTGGAATTTCTATGAGCATCAGCCTATTATTACTGGTTGTAGGAGTAAGCAAGCTTTCAAGTTTCACAGTGCAGAATCATCCCTACCCCCCACCCCCACTCACATAAAGCTTCAAATACTGTATTCACATACCCAGCTTAAGGTGTTCTGATTAAACATATCATTTCATTTACTTTATATCTGCTGTACTTTGGGATCATCATGGCTAGCCATCACTAGAACCAAATCCTTCACTGGAACAGAATTCTTCCCCTAAAGAGTTAAAACATTGTAACAGAGATATCTTTTTGCAACCTGCTGTAAGCCCACCTGTCTTCAAATGTTTACCATACCATTATTCCCTACATGTGCAGTTCCTCTGTTACATATGTAAAGGATGCAGTTCTCTAAACAAAAACCTGAACTCATTCTAGACAAAATAGGTTTGACAGCTTAATGTTCTTTGGAAATAGACATCTCTGGAATGTCAACTTAATTTAGCTGGGAGATCAGTTAAGAGTGGCATTCATTTCCCACGTACAGAACACTGTTGTTTTTTTCCTCTAGCAACTACCGAGTTACACTTGTTAACTTTTGTGAATGAGCTCTCTGACAATACTTAGGGTTTCTTTTAAAAGAACTTTGCTGAATACAGTGATTCTGTTGTTAATTCACTGTACAATGATGAGTTCTTTTTTACAATTCACTTATTCATTTCTTCATTGTATTTATATCCTGACCTTCTACAGAGGTACTCAGTGTTGTCTACAAGTTTAAAACAAAATAATAAGAACACAATAAGAAAGCAAGCTGAGAAATCCAGTATCACAACATAATAAAATTATAACCTCCATATAAAGTAAACCCCCATATAAAGTAATAAAAACCAACAGATGAAACATCAAAATAATAATTAAAATAAAATTAAAACTGTAACAATGCATTAGACCAAGCAACAAAATTTCCAAATGCTGGATCCAGTCCCCTCCAGAATGCCTCAGTTTCCACAAGGCCAGCAACAGCAGGGCACATTGGAGCTCCTGGCCTGGGAATTCTCAAGTTTGGTGGCCAGACTCAAATTACTCAAGGCAGGTGTGTGGAAGATGGCAGCAGCAGCTGATCTTCTAACAATTATAGAAGCTAAATATGGCAGAGTGTTGGCCTGGATGGGCCATTGGCCTGATCCAACATGGCTTTTCTTATGTTCTTATGGATTCTTTTCTCTTGGAACATGCAGGGTAGATCCTAATATTGCTGCATAATGATTGTTATGGTTCATATTATTATTATTATGACACAACATAACTCATGCTTCAAAAAGTTTTGTATGCTAAAAAAAACTAGGCAAGCCTCTGGTCCCAACTAATTTACTGTCTCATATCAAGAAAATTAAAAAAGGGAGACATAAAAGCACCAAAGGAAGATCATAAGCAATGGTAGTTTGTACAATAGTCATGTTCAAAAAAAAAATTTCCATTTAATTTTGTGTTTCTAAAATTCCATTTGCTTTCATTGTTTGTTTTTGGATTGAGGGTCAGACACCTCCAGGAAAAAGCATTAATGGGCAACTGGAGTTCTTTCGGGGAGAGGAGGAATTGGTGGAAATAATTCTTGTATGGTCTGTGGAAATTTTCCACTAGATCCAACTCTGGATATGTGTTTGAAATATTTTAAATGGGAAAATGAAGAAAAATGTCCAGATTACTCCCACAAATTTGCATTTTCATTTATTGGATTTCATTTTTTCTATCATCTATTGACCAGATGGTTCAATAAATTTCTAATAAATGAAATGGGTGGGGGGGAGGAATCAAGGGAAGGACTAGGTGAAAGGAGCACCAGTTGGGGTGTACATTGTGCACAGATGCTAAGCATAATAAGTGAGCTCAGAGAGCAGACAAGATGATGTGACATGTCTTACCAAAGCTCCATAGTCATAAATCTCTGTTTAGTTTGGCTCTGTTGAGGAATGAAATCACACAGAAGTTCAGTGGAACACCCAAAATGAACAGTAATAAAATCCTTGTTCCACATCATCATATATACAGATTCCACATCTGTTCTAGAAATGAAATGATATAATTAGCCCTTTCAAATTAACCCTGTGTAATGTGAACTAGTCTGTCCTCGAGTCAGGTGCTTTAATTATCCTGGATCCAGATGTTGCACATAAAGGGAAGGGGAAGGGTGAGTCATATAACAATCTTTAGGGCCTAATTGAAAATTTCTCTGATGAACAGCATGGTCATGTCTGACAACGCCCTCAGGATAGCTACTCATTTTATCTGTCTCATAACATTTTACCTAGTCCATTTTAAAATAAAGACGAGTCTGATCTTCTTAGGCCCTCCACTGAGGTTTTGCAGCTTCTGAGATATGACACGTGACCAAATGAAAAGTAAACACAATCCAAGAAAACCCTGTTAACACGTCTCCCCTAGAAAATGCCTGTGACTTATACTCCATTAAAAGGTCTAATTTAAAAAGATTTACAGTTAAGTATTATGTTTTATTTTTGCCTTTTGTTTTAATTATGAACTACATTGTTCAGATCATATAATGCTTCTAAATATCCATGCCCAGGTGAGAGTTTATACACTATAGTGCAAGTGTAATGATTCATCATCTCCCATGTGGTTGTCTAACGAGCTGAGCTCCTCAAACACTTCATCTGAAGAAAAGCCAGCAACAGTATAGCATCCTATTTGAAGGGTTAACAAAATCACACAGCTTTCCTCCCCACCCACACTTGATCCAGTAAGTGCACAGATTTCTTTAGCTTTCCAAGACATGTTGTCTTGTTTTGTTCTGTTAACAACAACCCTTTGATTCCCTCTCTCCTCCTGTAGTCTACATTCTCACAAAGGCTGGTGGGCTGAACATCTGTATCACATTCATTCCATTGAGTGACTGACAGTCCAAACAATGGAGTACTATACAAGGGGAAAGCCACTTCGAAGGCTTTATAACCAAGGCAATGTTGTTGCCCTTTCCCCTACACTATTATTGCTGATTGCTTTCCCCCCTGAACTGTATTTTGGGGATTGGTTTATGTTAGAGACTTTGTGCCATAATGTGGCAGACCTATAAAGGGTCATACAGGCATGGAAAGTTTGCAAGAAGGGGAGCAGTTTTCTATATGGCCTCCAAAGAATATGTCATTACTTCATTCCCTGTTCTTGGGGAAAGCTATTGTCTGACTAAAAGGCCATTCAAAACTACTCTAGGACCAGACTGTGCAGCTCTGGAGAATTGTCCAGTAGCAATGTGCACTCTGATATTCAGGAATATCCAGGAATATCAGGAGCCAGTGTTTTAAAGCACCAAACTTTTTTTTTTTAATCTTGCAGGTTTCCTAGGCAACAGGAGGCAAGGGGAAAGGGGGCAGCTTCCATAGATAAATAGGATCACATATTAGGAGTTGCCTGGTTGCTTCTGCTAGGATTCTCTTGTTTGACTTTGGTTCTGTTGGGCTTGCACTGCCACACTGGTGCTTGACTTGTGTCATTTGATGTTGGTTCTGTGGACTGGACTCCCTTCAGTTGGGTTGGCTTGAATTCTCTGATTTGACATTGGATATATTAGGCTTGCACATTCTCCTGGGATAATCTGCTTTGATGTTGATTCTGTTGAGTTTTGTTTCCATTGGGAGGATTTTGACCAGTGGTTACTTGCTCTCATGTGTTTGGCTATTCTTTGCCCTAGAGAAAGCATGGATTTCTTCACACACACCCCCCCCCCCCCTAGAACATAAGAACATAAGAGAAGCCATGTTGGATCAGGCCAACGGCCCATCCAGTCCAACACTCTGTGTCACACAGCGGCAAAAATTTTTATATATACACACACACTGTGGCTAATAGCCACTGATGGACCTATGCTCCATATTTTTATCTAAACCCCTCTTGAAGGTGGCTATACTTGCGGCCGCCACCACCTCCTGTGGCAGTGAATTCCACATGTTAATCACCCTTTGGGTGAAGAAGTACTTCCTTTTATCTGTTTTAACCTGTCTGCTCAGCAATTTCATCGAATGCCCACGAGTTCTTGTATTGTGAGAAAGGGAGAAAAGTATTTCTTTCTCTACTTTCTCCATCCCATGCATTATCTTGTAAACCTCTATCATGTCACCCTGGAAACAATGCAGATGGCCAGGGTATCTTGTTTAGGAGCCCATAAAACTGGACCTTTTGGTCCAAGCCACTTAAAACTTGGGGATTCTTTAGTAGACAGACAGCACCAGCCTTTACTGAAAATATGTTATTTTATTGAAAAACTGCCCTTCTAGCCCACTAGAAATATCCCCTATACCTGAATAATTTTGGAATCCCTCCCCCCCCAAAAAGAATCCAAATACTGAACCATTATTGGAGACCAAAATAATCTTAGTAGATAAGAACAGCTAGCCATATGTTATATACTACTGATAGCTTATTTGCTATCAGTAATTTATCTATGGAAGCTGCCCCCTTACCCCTTGCCTCCTGTTGCCTAGGAAATCTGCAAGATTAAAAAAACTTAATTTTGAAAAGTTTGCAAAGAGCAGCTTTCAGTCATTAGGAAGGATCTTCCAGAGAATCTGGGCCATGACAGGAAAAATGTTTGCTTGCAGAAATTTGAAGTAGGCTTCACTAATAAACAGGGTCAGTATGGTGGTGTGGTTGGACTAGGAACTGGAGAACCAAGGTTCAAATACTCTGTCTGCTTTAAAACTGATTGGGAGTGCCATCCTAAATATCCTATGGAATTGGATAGGCATATAAGGCTAACTTTGCTTTGAACAGCATCGTGGGTGAGCAGAGGGGGGAAATGGGGGTGAGGTGACTTGCTGCTGTTGGTCAGTGTGCAAGAGATCCCTGTGGCCACTGTGTACACACCTGTACACACACCAAGGGAGGAAGCGCTCTTCACTCTTGTCTTACATGGTGGCAGCTGGTAGCTCCTACTTGGGTTCCCAGCAGCTGCCTGACTGCCAGTGCTTGATCTCAGCCCTGCTTCTAATAACACATTTAGCAGCAACTGGGTATCAGCTTTGCTAAATCCTTTCGCTAAAGAATAGTTAACACATAAAAAGTGCACTCAACAACAACAACAATTCCATATAAAGCCAGGGAAATAAATAAGTATCCACATCCTCCAGTCAAAGTTCCAGTTTTCTCCAGGGGGCTTGGGCAGAAACTCCCAAATGAACTCTGCCTGTTCCTTTTCCTTCTCTTTCTGTGCTGCAGAGCTTTGCATATTCACACACATTCCTCGAACAGATACATTTCACAAGATAACAGCACGTGTTGGAGGTGCCAAAGCTGACAGTGATTGGGGAAAAGGATAACCCACTTCTCCCGAGAAAGAAGAATGTTCTACTCAGCAGGTATCTGAAACAGCCAATATCCTGCCAAAATGATTACGTGACATTCTGGATCCTTTTAAAAGTGAGCAGCAGCTCAGTGCCCTGGCCACTATGCCTTTATAGCAAAGCTCTTTTGGCAGCTGCTCCCCTTATTTGCTGCCTCCTTTCTCCACAGCAATGTAGGTAGCACAATATCCTCTCCTGAGATGTCAGCCTTGATTTTCTTTTTGTGGTGGAGAATACACATTCTTCCTGGAGTGTACTCTCCCTGGCCCCAGCTAGGCCTTTTCTCCTGGCTTGAACAATAGAGTCCAATTGGACTCCCCACCACCCTCATCTTTGAGAAGCAGGCTGGCGGAACATCCATTGACCGGATAAAGCCTGCAGGCCATATGTTTCCTATCTTTAATTTAAAACAATAAATGACACCAGCCAAAGTACATGTATGTCTGCTTAAAATTCTTTGTGCATCACAAGACGTTTTTACTGGAGTATCATCCTTCTTGGAGTCCTGGCTGTAGTGCTATGTAAACATCCTGAGATTAATACTGTTTATTATTGCTGATTGTTAGAGTGGCTTGGTGGCTGATGCTTCCCCATTTGGCTTCTTCCCACACAGCTCTGGTAACATCTGAAGCCAGAATTCACATTGGCTAATGTTTCTACTGGAGAATGGATTTGCCCATGGAACACAATTATTCTACCTCTCTCTTCCTGTGGTAGCCGCCAGTGCTCTTCCAAATCCTTTTCCCGGGTCCCCTTCTCTCCCCAAGAACAGGATTGGTGGGTGGGGGGAGGGGAGGATTTCAGGCTTCCACAGTAGGAGAGAGATGGTAAAATCATTCTCTGTGGGCAGGAATCCTTGTACCCATGCAAACTTTAGTCTGGATACAAGGTGTTGTTGCTGTTAAGCTGGGCTAGTGTCCACTGGGTTAGTCCATAAAAGCCAAGGCCACAGGTGATGAGACATCAGCCAAGAGTTCTTAGGCTTGTGCCCCTGGCCATGCCAGGGCTTTATATATCTTCAGGAGGAGAATGAAGACACTCAGCCTAAATCTTACAAGCTGGCAGCCATCCCCCCCACAATTCCACCTGCCTTCTATGCTATAATAATTTCTATGCAGTTATATTCTGTATTTTATTGGTTTTACTGTATTGTATTTGCTTGGTTTCTCTGTATGTAATCCGCCCTGACCCCCTTGGGAAAGGGCGGAATATAAATTAACCAAAATAAATTCTATATAAATCACTTATCACTCAAGCATACAGGCCTGAGACATCACTGGAACAGCACGGAAGAAACTGCATAGACACAGTGACAACTTTGTTCATGTTACATATTTATCACCTCTGGGACTTCATGGGTAACAAAACAGGTGAAGCTGAAAGAGGAACATAGGCCTAATGATGGAGCTAATAATGGGGTATTTCCCCGTCTCTTCCAGCAGTAGCCAATGACGTGTTGCAGGAGATAGGAAACACTGAACATCACAGGGTAGGTGCTCCTACATTTTGTGGAGGGAAAGAACCCCATTTGGAGATGCTGTATTTGACAGTATGTCTTTGCAGTGGGCAATGTCTTCCTATGAAAAAATGCTAAACAAAATGGTTGCATTCCATTTTTTTGGTAATTTTGCTGATGCTGGAAAGTAATAACTCTGCTCCTTAGAATTTGACACAAGCTACAGAATGCAAGGAATTGACTATAGGAGAAGACTACAAGGACCATTACAAGCCATAGGCTACACTTTTAAAATGAAGAAAGAAGAGCCTTAAATATATATGGATGGGGTCATTTTGTAGAAAAATAGGTGGTGGAGCTCATTAGCATAACTTATTAGCATATGCCACCCCCCCAAGCTAAAAGCAACCCGATGCAAGAAAGGAGAGCCCTGGGCGAGCCCCTGGGACTCTCCTGGGCTGCTCCCCAGTCAAAAGGTCAGAATGCTACCGCCACCCAAAATCACATAAGAAGTGGAGAAAGGGAGGTGTGGGCTTCTCCAGCGGTTAATGAGGGCTGCTGGAGGCATGGCAAAGCCCCTGGAGGCTGGCTGGTTGCCCGCTTTCCTAATCCAGGGATTGTTCTGCAGCTGCATCTACTATTCAATGGACAAAGTAGGTGGGGAGGAAGAGGGGGAACCCTCAGAAAGGTTCAGGAGCAGTGCTCCTGTGAGCTCCTGCTGAATCTGAGGCCTGTATATGGAGATACTTTCTCTATACCTTACTGGCTTGGATTACCAGCAATAATTGTCTGCCACAAAACTGGTATTGATTCCATGATCTAAGAAGCTTCTTTTCTGGTTTTGGTGTCAATGTTTATTGAAGTGACCTTCAGCTTCTCTTTTCATCCAGATAACAGTAATGAAGAACTGTTCAAATGGTCAGGACTGAAATATATCTAGGATTTTTTTTTCTGCCTCAGGGATATAGAGCAGAACATGTGTTTGATATCTGATTCAAAAAGTTAATTGAAATCTCACCAGGCAAAAGGGGCTTAGGCAGCACTTCTTTCTGTCATGCTTCCTTGTGGAAATAGCATAATGAGTCCTGTCCGTCATCACATGCCAGGTTCAGACTGGCTCTCGCTGACATTTGCTCCATCATGTCCTCCTGATATACACTTTTCTATTTACACAGTTGCAATGGACATTCTCTGTCACCTTTAATCCTGCCTGATAAAAAAAAGGATGGAGTCTCCCACTGGCCTTAGATAATCTCACTATGTTCAGGTTTACTTGAGCTGGTGTGCATCTTTCCATGGAATCTTGTGGAAACATTCAAAAAAATATTATCTCCTCTACCATGAAAAGCCCAATCCTATCCCTGTTTACTTTGTAGTAAATCTCACTGTCTTCATTGGAATTTGTTCCTAAGAAGGCATAAACAGAATGAGACATTAGTCTTTTCTTATGATTTCTCCTCCAGCACAGTGTCTTGCCTAATGACAATATCCATATATCCAGATTCAGGTGATCAGGTTTATGTAAAATATCTATCTATTAATTGAAGTGAAGAAGGATGGCACAAAGAACCAAAAAGTGTTGAGCTTGTTCTAAACATATGATTGATTTTGTTAATGTATATTCAGAAGTAAGAGATGTTCAAAGAGATTTAAGCATGTCTTTAACTTTCCCAATGAAATTTCTGTGACTCAAAAGCATTAAAGTTTGGCTGGATCACTCTGACTGGCAAACTGCCACTGTGGGTTCTTTGTTGTTGCATTATCTGAATTTCACCCTGAAGACCATTTATAAAAGTTTTAAAACAAATGTTTCCGAATAAATAAACTCTAAAAGAATCTCAGTAGCCAGTTAAAAATCTAGATTTTAAAGAAGACTAAAATCTGGGGGTGAGGGGTGGGGTGGGATTCACCCTATGTCCAAGTATGGATCTATGCAGAGGATCTGTTTAAGAAACCCTTCTTGTATTTTAGCCTTTTACAAAACAGCCTTGTAAGTGCAGACTTTGTATCTGGTCCACATATAATGAAAGGAAGTCGCCTAAATTTGCTGCTATTCTCCCCCCTCACCCCCCCCCCCAAAACAGCTGCTGGATTTTGTAAACTGCTGTGCAGAATTGGGCAGAGCTCTCAGACTGCAAAATGAGAATTAGTCTAAGTGCAGAAACTGACTACTTTCAAGGTACAGTCTGAAAAATTCCATCAAGAAAAGTCTAAGGATCTATTCAGACATTTACTAAGCCAATAAAAATCTTGCTGTGTTTAAGGAATGGCTGTTAATGGCTGTTTCTACCATGGTGATGTATAGCATTATATATAGGGGGAGGAAGGAGTGTCTCAATTTGCACTGTGTACATGGTAGATGATGGACAGGCCAGGTAAGGCGGAAATAGGTTAGATAAAGTTATTCCTTTTTTGGCTCTTTTCCAAATGAAATCCTAATGGCTAGGTTGTCCCAATGCATCCTGTGGAAGTGATGTTCTGTGTCAGGATAGTCCATATAAACTATGGGCGTTTTCGCACTGACCTTAATCGGCAGCGACGTCCCTCTTCACCGCGCAGGATCTGCGCGGATTTCGCACCAATTGCTGCGGAGCACCCGGAAGAGCCGCAAAGTCCTGCGGCTTTTGCGGCGCAAATGGAAACTGGTTTTTGGCGGTTTCCATTTGCGCTGCAAAAGCTGCAGGACTTTGCGGCTATTCTAGGTGCTCCGCAGCAATTGGTGCGAAATCCGCGCAGATCCTGCGTGGTGAAGAGGGACGTCGCTGCCGATTAAGGTCAGTGCGAAAATGCCCTATCTGTTCTTATAAATGTTCAGTTTTAATTGTTAGCTGCCCTGACTAGGCAGAAATGTGGGGTATACGTTTTGTAAATAAAGGAGGAGAGACAACTATAGCAATAGCTGATACTCAGAGTCTGATCTTGTCTGTGGAGATCAACCTGAGAGTAGCAGTGGCAGGAAGACCCACAGAACTGCAGAGAAAACACTGAAACTATAGGTTGGATTCAACCAGATTTTCTACTGGTAAACAAGAAGAGAAGGTCCTCTTTGGCCACCATTACAGTAGGGATCATGGAAACCTAAATGAGCAAAAACCTCTGGGGGACAGAGACTGCAATAAGGTGGGAAATTGGTTGAAACTGAGTGAAAACCCTGGCTGGATTCAACCCACTATCTGCCCACCAGCTACTGTGTGTCTTTGTGTTGAAAAATGTGTTGTGTTGCTACTGTGTGTCTTTGTGTTGCTAATGCTGGTTTTCATAAGTGGTCAAAAATTAAACACATGATATTGACAAAAAGGGGTATTTCTTTAAAGAAAAACATATGTATCCACTGCAACATTGTACCTTTTTTGGGCCATAACCTATTAATATGGAAAAGGCCCAATGGAACAATTTAATATAACTAGTTTTATTTTCTTATACATGCAGCGATGACGCTGTTTTTAAGGCTCCATGCCTAATCGTACTTAGAATGGAATAGTTATTTCAGTACTAGCTGTTCCAAGTTATTATCCTTTATTTTAAATTGCACTCTGATGACCTAATGGTCTTAGACAACACAAATCACTATAATACCACCCTCTATCTCCACCCTCACACAGCTGCCACTGCAGCCAAAACTTTTGCTGTAGCTGAAGTAATACCAAAATCAGTGTTAGCTGGAAAAAAATGCTGGAGAGAAGATAAGTGCATCAGAAGCTATCACCACCTGAGTCCAAAGATCTCTCAGAGGGACCATAAACACACAATCAAAAAGCATTTGAGATAAAGATTCAATCATGCCAGAACCACAGTGGCATAATCTGTCTAAATATACTGCTCCTCAGAATCTACTCAGCAAAGCAGTGGGAGGGAAAAACCTTTAGCCTAGCCTAGCCTAGCATAGAATAGAATTAAGTTGTAAGGTACCTCCAGTGTCATCTAGTCCAACCCCTTGCACAATGCAGGAAACTCACAAATACCTCCCCCACACAATACTCCCAATGACACCTGACCAAAACAAAAAAAAACCCCTCCAGGATCCCTGGCAAAACTAGCCCAGAAAAAAATTGCTAGCTGCCCCCAAAGTGGTGAACAGCATTCCCTGGGTGTGTAAGAAAGAGCCATGAGAACTAAGCACTGAAGCAACCATTCTGCCCTCCTTCTCATTAGCTGCCTAATTTTACAGAATCAACATTGCTGTCAGATGTCCATCTAGCTTCTGTTTAAAAACCTCCAAGGAAAGAGAGCCCACCACCTCCCGAGGAGGTGGTCAATCAATAAAACTTGGATGAAAGAATAGAAGGAAGTACAATGCCCAAAAAGCCAAACATGGAACATACTCTACAAGCCCCATAAAAGGCTGACTGGTGGTGAACCATGGCCTCCAGTGTTCTATACAGGTAAAGTCTAGTGGCCTGGGAACCAATGGATAACAGAAAAGCAGAACTGAAACCCTAAAATATGGATTCAAGATTAGATATCTATTGCAAAATATAACAGGAAATAAGTTAAAGAAAAAGGAAATCAGAAGTTTCCTTAGACAACAAAGCCTTCAAGTTGGAGAGCCTAGGAGGCAACACAGTGGGGAGCCTTATTAATTTTCAGAAGCCTCCAAAGGTTGATTAACAGAATAATTATATAAAATAATCCAAATGGCTACCCCATATAGAAGCTTGTGATAACATACTAGCACCCAAAACTTGAATTGCTTCAGGAACAAACTGGGCCCCAGAAGAAAAATAAATAACAAAAGCCTTGCAGAGAAACCCACTGCAGAAAGCAGGATGCCCCCTTTATGGGCCTTCCATGAGAAGGAGGCTTGGAAAAGAATGGCTAGGTAGCAAAACTGAGACACCTGCTCAACTGGTTTAAAAGAATTTTATTGGTAACATATGGTAATAAATCTATATCTTACATCTTAAAAAAACCCCTTTTATCTACCCCATATATTATTTCTACCCAGCCCTCTCCCTGTTACTTGACCCCCGCCAGTGTTATTTACTTAAAATGCAAATATTTAAAGGTACCCTTAACTATTAAAACAAAAATTTATATTCTTCTTTTTAAAATTTAATCATTATCAAAGATTGTCCAATATCCTTTTATTTTCCACTCTTTTTCTACGTATCTTCTAAACTTTTTCCATTCTGTCTTAAAAACTTCCAAATCATAGTCTCTTAATATTATTGTTAATTTGTCCATTTCACTCCATATCATAACTTTTATAATCCAATCCCATTTCTCTGGTATTTTTTCTTGCTTCCACAACTGCGCATACAATGTCCTAGCGGCTGAGAGCAAGTACCAGATTAAAGTTCTATCTTCTTTTGGAAATTTTTCCATTTGTAGTCCCAACAGAAAAGTCTCTGTAACTTTGTTAAACTCATATCCCAAGATCTTAGAAATCTCTTGCTGAATCATCTGCCAAAACATTTTAGCTCTTTCACAAGTCCACCACATATGGTAGAAAGAACCTTCATGCTTTTTACATTTCCAACATCTGTCTGACATATTATTATTTATCTTTGCCAATTTTTAGGAGTTATATACCATCTATACATCATCTTAAAACAGTTTTCTTTAATACTTTGACATGTTGAAAGTTTCATAGGGTTCTTCCACAAATATTCCCAAGTTTCCATCTGTATTTCTTTATTTACATTAATTGCCCATTTAATCATTTGCGATTTCACTACTTCATCTTCTGTAGACCATTGTAGAAGTAATTTATATACTTTTGAAATTAATTTATCATTGTCTCCAAGCAGAACTTTTTCCAATTCTGTTTGCTCTTTCCTTATTCCTTCAGTTTTAATATCATTTTCCACCAAGCTCTTTATTTGTTGCATTTGAAACCAATCATATTTATGATTCAACTATTCAGCAGTTTTCAGTTCTATTTTGCCACTTTTAATAATTGATTATATGACAACCACTTTTCTTCGCCAATCTCAGCCATTATTTTTATTACTTCAGCTGGCACTATCCATAACAGTCTTCTCTCATCTCCATATTTCTTGTATTTAATCCATGTATTTAGCAAATTATTTCTTATATAATGGTGAGAGAAAAAACCGTCCATCTTCTTTTTTCCATAATACAAATACGCGTGCCAGGCAAATTTATTTCCGTGACTTTCCAACACTAAAAGTTTTTTGTTTAACAATGTTATCCATTTTTTCATCCACACTAAACAAACTGCTTCCTGATATAATTTTAAATTCGGCAGTTTAAACCCACCTCTTTCTTTTGCATCTGTCAAAATTTTCATTTTAATCCTTGGTTTCTTCCCAGCCCACACAAATTCTGAGATTTTTCTTCACCATTTATCAAATTGGTTGCCATCCTTCAGAATAGGAATAGTTTGAAACAAATACATTATTCGTGGTAAGATATTCATTTTGATTGCAGCTATTCTACCCAACAATGACAAATTAAGCTTATTCCATTTTAATATGTCTTCATCCATTTTATGCCATAACTTCTCATAATTATTTTTAAACAGATCAATATTCTTCATTGTTATCTCCACTCCTAGGTATTTTACCTTAGAGGTGACTTCACAACCCGTTAGTCTCTGTAATTCTTGTTGCTTCTTCATCCGCATATTTTTACACAGAATTTTTGATTTTTCTCTATTAATACAAAGTCCCGCCAACTCCCCATACTCTTTATTTTAGCTAGCAGCAAAGGTGTAACTTGTATGGGGTTTTCATTTATAAACATTATATCATCAGCAAAAGCTCTATATTTGTAAGTAAATCCTTTTATTCTTAATCCTTCTATTTCTCTTTCTTCTTGGATCTGCATCAATAATATTTCAAGAGTCATTATAAACAGCAATGGGGAAAGCGGACAGCTTTGTCTAGTACCTTTGCTAATTTTCATATCTTCTGTAAGATCTGTGTTTATACACAACCTTGCACTTTGTTCAGAATATATTGATTTTATCATTCTTATAAAGTTTTCAACCAGCTCTATTTTTTCCATTACTGCAAACATAAAGTCCCAATTTAAATTATCAAATACTTTCTCTGCATCTGCAAAGAATAATGCTACTTCTTTTTCTGGATATCTTTCATAATATTCTACAATATTTACAACAGTTCTAATATTGTCTCTTATTTGTCTTTTGGGAAGAAACCCTGCTTGATCTTCCTTATAAAGTTTATCAAACGTTGTTTAAGCCGTTCTGCCAAGATTCTTGTAAATATTTTATAGTCATTATTTAATAGCAAAATTGGTCTGTAATTTTTTACGTTCATGACATCTCTATCTTCCTTAGGTATCAACGAAATAACAGCTTCTTTCCATGTCTTTGGCACTTTCCCTTTTATTCTTATCGTATTCATCAACTTCTGCAATTTTGGTATTAACTCATCTTTAAAAGTTTTAAAATATTTAGCTGTATATCCATCAGGTCCAGGTGCTTTTCCATTCTTCATTGTGTTAATTGCTGCTTCAGTTTCTATTTTTTCAATTGGGTCATTCAAAACTTTTCACATATTTTCAGGTAAGGGCTCTATTTTTATCTTTTGTAAATACTCATCCATCTTCTCTTTCTTTTAATACCTCTAAACAATTTGGCATAGTACTTAAAAATTATCTTTTTATTCCCTCTTGAGTAACCACTTCTCTTCCATCTACCACAATTCTGTTAATAATTCTATTTTCTCTCTCTCTCCAATTTTCCAATTGCCAAGCCAAATAGTTTTCCACTTTATTTGCTCCCTCAAAGGATTTCTGCTGAAATGTTTTCAAACTCCATCCACTTCTTTATTTAACAAATGTCTCAATTGAGTTTGTAATATTGTAGTTTCCCTTAAAATTTTCTTTTTTCCTGGCCTTTTTTTCAACTCCTCTTCCTTTTTCTTTATTTCATTTTGAATGTCCAACAACTGTTTTTCTTTTACTCTCTTGTCTTTATTATTCAAAGTAATCAACATTCCTCTCATTACTGCTTTATAGGCATCCCAGACTGTCTGAAAGTCAATATCCTCTTTGTCATTCACTTGGAAAAAAGCTTTAGTTTCATTTTCTAGGTATGTCACTGTTTCTTTATTCTGTAGCAAATCTTCATTCAATCTCCATCTTCTCACTTTCTTGGACAATTTTGTAATCCACATTATTGGGTTATGATCAGCACCAATTTTAGGTAAAATCTCTATTTTCTTTGTTATAAGACCTAAATCTTTAGTTCCCCACAACATGTCAGTTCTAGAAAAAGTCTTGTGTCTTGCAGAAAAGAAAGTATAGTCCTGAACTTCAGGGTTAAATTTCCTCCATATATCTTCCAAATTTTCTTGTTTAACCAGTTCAAAAAAAGACTTTGGCAATTTTCCTTCTTTACTATTTTTTTCCCCCATCCGACCTGTCCAATGAGTTCTTAACTGTTCCATTAAAATCTCCCATTATAAAAACTTGGTCATAGGTCAATTCATCAAGCTGTTGTATAATGTCTTTTAAAAAAACGTCCTTTGCACCATTAGGCGCAAAAAGTCCCAATAACAACATTTTTTCCCCATCTAATATTGTCTCTACTACAAATCTTCCATCTTTATCTTTAAATACTAATTTTGGCTCCAATTCTTGTTTAATATAAAAACCACTCCCCTTTTCTTCTGTTCAGCCAATGAAAAAAATTCCACTCCCAATTGTTTGTTCCATAAAAATTTATAATCCTTTTGTTTGATATGCACTTTTTGCAAACAAATTATATTACAGTTTTGTTTCTTAATCCAACGTTGCCATTCTTTTTTGTGGTGAATTTAGTCCATTTACATTCCAAGACAATAATTTGTAATCCATCATGGTGTAAATTCTTTATTTTCTTCAAAAAATCTACGCATATCCTGTGCATTTGCAATTGTGATTCTTTTCCCCTGGAGTTCAAAGCTCAAGCCTTCAGGTATTATCCATCTAAACCTCTTTCCATTGTCTCTTAATTTTTCTGTCAACTTTTTATATGTTCTTCTATCATATATCACTTGCCTTGGCAGCTCCTTCATGATTCTCACTCTACTGCCTCCCACTATCAATGTCTTTTCAAAGTTTTTACTCATGATCCTTCCCACCATTTCCTTTGTCATATATCTTATGACAACATCTCTTGGTAAGTTATTTTTCTTGGCATAAAGTGAGTTCACTCTATACATATAGTCATACATGTTTGTAGTCTCTTCAGGGTCTTCCTCTAAAAATTCTGCAATTATTTTTATTATATATTCTTTTAAATCACCATCCTTCTTCTCAGGTACTCCTCTCAGACATATCTGAGTCTCCATCAATTTGTAGTCATGGATTGTCACTTTTTCTTGCATTTTCAACAAGGTGGAATCATACTTTCAGTCTGCCTTCTACCTCCTGCACTTTCTTAGATGTTTCCTCAGTTTCCTTTCTGAGATCTTCCATATCTTTTTTAACCTCTTCAATAATTTTTTCCCCGATTCATTTATCATCTCTCTCACCCCTTTCATCATTCTGGCCTCCATTGCCTGCAATTGGTCATGCATTTTTTCCAATGAAGTAGCCCTTGTACAGGGCTGCTTGTGTTCAGACATTTAAAAAACAATGAAAAATTGGATCTCACCAATTTCCAATTTGACTATCAGATTCGAAAGAGTAGGACTTGCCCTTTATAACAAGCCCAATTTCACCATGCTCGGAGCTCCCAACGTCAAGATATTTATTTTTAAATATGGCGGTCGCAACTTTTTACTGCTCCTTACATTTTTTCCCCTTTTAAAAATATCCGAGGTGCACACCAATAATATGACCAATAGCATTTAACTTCCTACCCTCTTCTCAGTTAACTCCAATAATTTTTAATGTCCCGAATTCTTTAAAAACATTGTTTTTATTTTGACCTCCCAGCAATGGCCGCCGATGTTTTTCAATGGTAGTAAATTCCTAGAGTAGGTTTTCCTTCTGCTACTTCCTGCTTTTGTTGCCATGAAGTCTCATTCACACTGGTAAGGAGATCTCACGATACTTAACGTACTTCCTGTTTTGCTTGAATGTGCTGCAGGTCTGTGACGATGGTGCTCTTTTTTCAAAACTGCAAGTAGACTAAACAATAAATTCCTTTCCACTTTTTAGCACTTTTAACACTGTCTTTTATATTTATAAAGTCCAAATTTCACCTTCCTCCCCTCTTTTTCCAGACTTTTTAGATTTTCCTTTCCCACCTTTTAAATTTATTCCATTAAGCTGTAAATAGTTCCAGAATGAAAGATAGTAATTTGTACCTTCTCTTTCAATTATCCAAGTTCCCACTGGTCTTGCAAAGCTTTAGATGTTTAGCAATGTCCAAGAAAGTTAGGATCCTGTCGAGCTTATGTCAAATAAATGACTCTGAAAACTTCTGCAGATGATGAAAATGCAACTCTTCCCAGAGACCCCTCAAAGCCTCAAGGGAGCCCCCACCTTACCCTCTTACACCACCCAATGGCATAAAGACTGTGGCATCATCCTTTCTCCCGACCAATGGGACTCTATATGGGCTAGTGATGCCCTACAATCTACCATTATAAATATATCTCAACAAAACTTTAAATTTGATAGCACGTTGGTACCTTACTCCTAATCAGTTCTCCCATATGACCCAGTTAGGCTCTTCAGACTGCTGGAGAAACTGTGGGCTCAAAGCCTCTTATTTTCACTGCTGGTGGGACTGCCCCAAAATCAGACCATTCTGGACCTCAATTTGTGCCCATCTCTCCTCCCTAACTGGGGTCTTGATCCCAGATGAACCAACAAGGATACTTCTCAATCATTGGTCCGATACCCGTCTATCATCTTCTAAAAAATCCTTGATAGTTAAACTCCTGACAGCTGCTAAAACCACGATTGCGTAGTCCTGGAAAAACTCATTGAATTTGACACTTGACAACTGGCTATTTAAAGTCTGGGAACACATTGTAATGGATAAAATTCAGGCAGCCATAGACCACAAAGACCCATACCAAGCCTACGCTAAATATCTGGCAACTTGGCTTCCCATTCTAGAAAAGCTTGACACCGATCCATTTTATGCTAACTCTTATTCTAAAAATAAAATGTATAAGGATTTCCTTTTGCTATAAAATTCTCTTAACAAGTTAATTTCAAGTTATTTAAAGTGTATTATATCTTCCTTTTTCCTTTCCCTGATCTTATTTTATTTTCAAATACTGTGTTATTATAATTATAATTACTATTACCTTCAGTTTGTATTTTGTTTTTAAAGGTTGTTTTTGCTCTGTATTCTGTCTATTAAGCTTACGATGTTATTTCTGTTAATCTTGACGGTAAACTTCTAGCGCTATGGATTGTAAGCTACTTTTATGCCTTAATAAAATGTTTAAAGTTTAAAAAAAAAGCATATTAAAGGTAAATTCACAATTAAAAAAAAAAAAGGGAGCCCCCCCTGGGACTCCCTTTTAGCCAAGGTAAATCTCCTCAAAGTTTCCTGTGCATATCTTGGACTAATCTCTGACTGAGAAAAGTAGGCAGTAGGCATTAAATTGCCTTCCACTACCCCAAACAGAAGTTCCAGCCTGCTCCCGTTATGAGAAGCGGCTCAGTTCGACATTTTCCTCCCCCGGAAGTCTGAGACACCTGCTCAACTGGTGGATTATTCAACCAACCAAGAACATTGTTTATTGGAAGAAATCTAAAAATAATAATAATAATAACATGCAGTTTTCGTCTACAAAAGGCTTCCTTTGGAAGATTCTAGGATTAAAATCCTCTCTATTTGTCCAGGGGAAAAGAAAATATTTTATATGATAGGTTATAGATTTTGATGGAGATAGGATGAATATTATCTTTTTTCCTGTTTATCTGATCCCTTCTATTTTTTATTCCTCTGTTCTGGAATTTCTTCCTGTGTGCATTCCTTCCTGTTTAACTATGTCTAAAATCAGTTCCAGAATTGAAGCATGTGATGATGGCTGCAGGTTTTAGATCCTTCTGTTCACTTGCAACTATTTATGTGTTGCAGATGTGCACATGTGCACTGGAAAACTTTGCAAAAAGGGCAACCTAGATGTGATCATGTGTACAATTACATTTACGCATACTGCTCTGCATGGGCAAAAGTGTCATGCAATCACATCAAGATTGCCTTTTTGCAGTGTTTGTCAATGCACATGTGTGCATCATTAACAAAGAGCAGAACAAACTGGAAGGAAATGAAAGACGCAGCAAATTGTACACTAGGTTCAAAATTCAGAAATAAATAGAAGAATTCCTGGTTCCTTGATTCACTTCAGAAATAAGAGCAGGTAACTCAAAACCCCCAGATCCAAAGAGAATTTGGACGAAGGGAATTTCAGAAGCTTCCCCAGTTCTTTTAAGAAAGTGTAATAGGAACTTATGTTTCAAACAACAGGTTTGCTTTACATAGTATTTCAGTTCCAAACTGTCTTTGCCTGTGTTTCCCTCTCTTTCCCCTGCTTATGCAAGGAGTACTTGTGATATGTGGTTCTTCCACATATCCTTTCTTTCTGTTTCTTTTACACCACACACTTCTACTAATACAAAAAAGCTGCAGATCAAAAGCCTGATAGTTGACACCCACCGAAAACAAGAGACGAGGTTACTGGACTCAGCCCAAGAAAGTGAAGCTGATGAAAAGCCTCCAAGAAGAGAAAAGACTGATGGAAATCAAAGTTGGCTGCAAAATTTGAGTTTAAAAAGAAGAGATGAAAAAAAGCATAGAAGCGGAAAGGGGGTTGATGAAAACCAAGAGCTGCAGACTCGTGAAGAAGGAGGATCAGAAGCTGACAGCTGCAGGCTTGAGTTTTATGTACAGAAATGCTGTAATGCTTTTAGAGGAAATCACTAGCTGCAGGATCCAGCCCAAGAATAGTGTGCAGAGGTGAAAACCCAGCCAAGGGAAACTAGCAGGCATGGTGGGTTGACCCTACAGTATGGACTCTTTTGTCTCTGTTAATCAATTCTCACAATGCTTGTCATTGCTGAGTCTGGTCAACAGTGCAAAAAAGGAGGGTGAACATATCATCACTGTCCAGGTAAGTACATGTCCCCAGAGTTCTGCTACAGAATTATATCTCTGGAGAAGGTTCTGCACAGCCCTAGGTTGCTACTGTATTTCTTCTCTGTGATTGCACTATCACTTCTTCTTTCCCCCATCTGTTTATGCTTTAGAAATGGTGCATTGCACTTTGCCCCCCCAGGCGGAATAACGAGACAAACACCGGATTGGATTAAAGGGCCACTTTATTAAACTTAACGGCAAGGGCAAAACATGGGGACAGGACAAGCCAGGGGTCAACCCGACCACCTCCTTGACCTGGAACTGGGCGAGCCCCCAAAGCCCCGGGTATGAGCCAATCAAACGGCTCAGACCCGGCCGGCCCGGCATCATGATCACCGCTCACCTGAGCTCCGCCATCCCCACAGACGTGCAGCCTGGGATGCGGACACTCACCGTGTGCCGGGATCCACAGACTCCCTAGAGCCAACCTTGGGCCGTACAGCTTACGGTCCCCCAGGGAAGTCATGCGCCAAAATGGCGCGATGCTACGGGAGCTCACCGATCCCCAAAACATAATCCCAAGCACAAACTGCCAGTGACCAACCTATATAACGGCACCACCATTCCAATTGCCAGCACCAAACGTCAGCAGTACAGGGTAGGCAAAAACACCCCAGAATTGGCCAATCCTTCCGAGGGCAAAAAATTCCTACCCGGCCCCAAAAACAGGCGACCAGCCACTGCCTGCACTGCTTGACGGGCGGGCGGGTGGGCCGAGAACGGATTTCGAACTGCGTAGAAGGGGGGCGGGAGCGGCCTCTTAAGGCAGCACCACGCCCCCTCTCACTGAGGAAAAAACCATTTGCCTCGTATCCGCGCGGGGAGGCAATGTGCGGCCCCCAGCCTCAGCGGTCGATGGACTGCTCGGCTGGGAAGGGGCCGAATAAGTGCAAACGAAGGAAAGCTAGTTTGGTGTAGTGGTTAGGAGCACAGACTCTAATCTGGGAGAACCAGGTTTGATTTCCCACTACTCCACATGCACCTACTGGTGTGACCTTAAGTCAGTCACAAGTTCTCTCAGAGCAGATCTCTCAAGGGCTCTCTCAGCTCCACCTATCTCATGGTGTCTGTTTTGGGGAGGGTAAGAGAAAGGAGATTGTAAGCTCCTCTGAGACTCCAAGTGAAGGGCAGGGTATAAATCCAATCTCCTCCTCCTCCTCTTCTTCTTCTGTTATATCCCATTAATTACAATCTCTTCCAACTGAACTACTAGAGAGAAATATTTGAGGTGCTTGTAGTGTATCACTAGGATGCAATGACGTTAGATCAGACACCCACGGCCATGGGCAGAGTCGACTGGGCGGTCCCCAGGCGACTCCGCACAGAGCGCGAAACACCCCGCCAATCACCAGCTGTGGTGGGAAGTTTAACTGGCCAGGATTGGGCTGGCCAGCCAGAAGGTTGTTCCGGGGATTGTATATAAGCAGGACCCGGCCCGCGTGTTCTCTCTCTTGTAACGTGCCTCCATTAAAGCATGTTGCCCTACCAACGTCTCCTGTCTCAGTACGTTACAGTGGCGACGAGGATGGGATTCTAGCCACGTCGGCTACATTGGAGACAGGGCAACCCACGGGCCACGACCACCGCCACAGCCACCATGGCTACCCAGAGCGGTACCACCGGTCACATCGAGCCGTTCAACCCCGCAAATCCCGAGGGCTGGGAGTCCTACGCGGAATGGGTTGAATGCTACTTGAGAGCCAACCGAGTCACCGAGGACAGCATGAAGAGGGACGTTCTCCTGAGCGTCTGCGGGGCGGCCACGTTCGAGATCGCCAAGGGTCTCTCGGCCCCCGCAAGACTCACTGAGAAGTCCTTCGAGGAGATCGTCAGGCTCCTCACTGGCCACTTCCTTCCCCAACCATCTCGGGTGGCCCGCCGGTTCCTTTTCCACCGGCGGGACCAAGCCGCAGGAGAATCGGCCACTGACTATCTGGCGGCCCTACGCCAGATCGCGGGAAACTGCAACTTTCCTCGGTTGGAAGAGACCCTGGCCAATCGGTTCACGTGGGGCCTCCGCGACGAGAGGCTCCAACAGAGGCTCTTCGCGAAGGAAGAGCTCACCCTTCAGAGCGCCTTCAGCGAAGCCATGGCATTTGAGAGAACCTCAAGGACTTTCCCCAAGGCTAGGGCCGACACGGTCCACCACGAGGAGCTGGACCCCGACCGTCAGGACGAAGGAGAAGCGTTCCAGCTGCGCCGCCCAGCAGGGGCAACCAACCGTGCGCCACAACGGCCCCGAGCGGCAGAATGACCACCAGCGACGGAGAGACCGCCGGCCACCAAGTGCGCCAGCTGCGGCGACCCCCACGACAGAAGGGACTGCCCATACCGGACCAGGGACTGCCGGAGCTGCGGAAAGACCGGCCACATTGCAAGGGCTTGCCGAGCCAAGCCCAACCGCCGGAGGCCGACCACGCACCACGAGTCAGCGGAGTTCCACTCCACGGCCTCCACAACCCTACAGGTACTGAACTTGCCCCTCACTACCCCCGACAAGATCAAAATGGCGGTTCTCATCGAAGGGAACCCCTGCCAAATGGAGGTGGACTCGGGTTCCTCCATTTCCATTATAGCAGAGGAGACCCTGAGGAAACTGTGCCCCCACCAGCAGCTTCAAATAAGGCCGGCGAACTTCATACTGTGGGACTTTCAGAAGAACCCAGTGCAAATCGTGGGGTGGGCCCGGGTGCAAGTTGAGAGGGGGTCCTTCTGCGGCCCGCTGGACATCCTGGTGGTAAAGCGCCAGCTTACCACCCTGCTAGGACTGGCGTGGTTCAAACCCTTGGGGATCCGCTTGGAGGGGGTGGGGCAAACCCTAACACCCAGGGGGTTCGGGGAGGTATGCCAAGAGTTCCCTGACGTGTTTGATGGTTCCCTGGGGAGCTACAAAGGACCGGCCATCTCCCTACCACTCGACCCGACGGTCAGGCCGATCCGGCTCAAGGCTAGGCGGGTCCCGTTCACCTTGAAACCAAAAATAGAGGCTGAACTAGACCGCCTCACTGCCCAAGGGGTCCTGGAACCGGTGGACTACGCCACATGGGAGACCCCCATCGTAACCCCGATCAAGCCAAACAGGGAGGTGCGGATTTGTGCCGACTATAAGTGCACAATAAATAAGGCACTGCAAGACAACCCCTACCCCGTGCCGGTGGTGAGCCACGTCTTGGCAGCCCTAGCGGGGTCTAAGATCTTCGGGAAGCTGGATCTGGCACAAGCCTACCAACAGCTCCTGGTAGATGCTAAAACGACGGAGGCCCAAACTATTGTGACACACAGGGGGGCCTTCCGAGTGCGGAGGCTACAGTTTGGGGTTAGCGTTGCTCCGGGGATCTTCCAAAGTATAATGGACGCTCTCCTTAAAGGGATCCCCGGAGTCCAACCGTTCTTCAATGACGTTTTAATCGCCGCCCCGGACCCCGAAGAATTCGGCAACCGCCTAAGAGAAGTGCTCCGCTGGTTCCAGGCAGCGGGGCTCAAGGTCAAGAGGGAAAAATGCTTGCTGGGGGTACCACGGGTGGAGTTCCTGGGATTCGCCGTAGACACAGAGGGAATCCACCCAACGGAGGAAAAGACCCGTGCCATCGTGCAAGCCCCGGCTCCCACCTGCAAAGCGGAGCTACAAAGCTTCTTGGGGGTGCTCATTTTTTACCACTCGTTCCTCCCCCACAAGGCAGCCCTGGCTGAACCCAACCACCGGCTGCTGGACAAACAAGCCCCTTGGGTTTGGGGCAAACGACAAGCCGCCGCGTTTCAGGCGGTCAAGGACATCCTGGTGTCCAATGTGGTGCTCCACCATTTTGACGAGGGCCTCCCGGTCATCCTGGCTTGCGATGCGTTGCCTTATGGGGTGGGCGCAGTCCTGGGGCACCAACTCCCGGACAGGAGGGAGGTACCGGTGGCTTACTACTCGTGTACGCTCACACCAGCCGAGCGCAATTACGCGCAGATAGATAAGGAGGCTCTGGCAATCGTGGCGGGGGTCCACAAGTTTCATGACTATCGGTATGGGCGGAGGTTCACAATAGCCACTGACCACAAGCTGCTATTAGGTCTGCTGGCCTCAGACTGCCAAACCCCCCAAATACTTCCACAGCGCGTGTTAAGGTGGAACCAATTCCTCAACTCTTACATGTACACACTAGTCCACCGGGCCGGCAAGGCTATGGGCCACGCGGACGCGCTCAGCCGTTTGCCACTACCCAACACAGAACCAGACCCAGACCCAGCACACCTGGTCATGTTGGTCGAATCCCTCCCGGAGCAGCCCCTCCATGCCGCGGAGGTTGCAAAGGCTACCGGGAAGAACAAAACACTGGCAAGGGTTCTCGACTGGGTGGTTAGGGGTGGCCGGAAGGAAACATGGGGGAAGAGTTTAGGCCCTACAAAATGAGGAGAGAGGAGCTAGCGGCCCACAAAGGGTGCATCTTATGGGGTAGCAGGGTGGTGGTCCACCCCCCTGCTACGGAAGCGAGTTCTGGAGTCGCTTCACGAGACCTACCCCGGCATAGTCCGGATGAAGGCTTTAGCCAGGAGCTACGTCTTGTGGCCGGGGATGGATGAGGAGATCAAGAACTGGGTGCGGAGGTGCAGCGTGTGTCAGGAGTCACGCCCCGAGCCACCCAGTGCCCCAGTTACCCAATGGGAAACCACTAGGAAGCCTTGGTTCAGGCTCCACCTAGACTTCGCGGGGCCCTTCCAGGGACAGACTTTCCTGATCATGGTGGACGCCTACACCAAATGGCTGGAGGTCATTCCAGTAGCGTCCACTTCCGCAGCTGCCACAATCCGGGCACTGCGCAGGGCCCTTAGTACCCACGGCATTCCAGACACTATTGTCTCAGATAATGGGGCGGCCTTCACCTCGGGGGATTTTCAGGCATTCCTACAGAGGTACCTGATCAAGCACATAAGGTCAGCCCCCTTCCACCCAGCCACCAACGGACAGGCAGAGCGCATGGTCCGAATGACCAAGGAAGCCCTGGGTCGGATAGTGCAGGGCGACTGGGACCACAGACTAGCTGCCTTCCTGTTTGACAACAGGGTAACCCCAAACCCAGTCACGGGAGTCAGCCCGGCAGAGCTCCTCATGGGGCGCAAACTCATTACGAGGCTCGACAGGTTACACCCCGACCGAGCCTCTGACCTCTGAGGGTCCCCTGAGATCAGGGACGCAGCCAGGGGTTTCTTCGTGGGGGACCCCGTGTTCGCCCGCAACTACGCCCAGGGACCCATGTGGATGGCAGGTAGGGTGTGCCATGTAATTGGAACCCGCCATTACGAGGTATCCACAGAGGGGGGCCAGACCCTTCGGCGGCACATCGACCAACTGCGCCGCCGCACCTTACCAGAAGCGCCAACAGACGTGGAGGAAGCAGTATCCGGGGGAGAGCCGGCTAGGGGTCTGCCGGAGACCACAGCACCGGCACCGACCCCGCACACTGGCGAACAATCTGGACCGGCAGAGCCCGAGCGACCCCCAGAGATCGACCTCCAGCCCGCAGCAGCATCACGTCCCGGAGAGACTCCCGCCGCCGAAGCAGCGCCTACACCACAAGCCGCCCCTAGACAATCCACCTGGGAGCGCCGGCCACCCACCTACCTAAGGGACTATGTACAGAGACTAGGGGGGGAGGGGTGTAGTGTATCACTAGGATGCCATTACGATGTAACGCAATGATGTTAGATCAGACACCCGCGGCCCTGGGCAGAGGCGACTGGGGGGCCCCCAGGCGACTCCGCACAGAGCGTGAAACACCCCGCCAATCACCAGCTGTGGCGGGAAGTTTAACTGGCTAGAATTGGGCTGGCCAGCCAGAAGGTTGTTCCGGGGATTGTATATAAGCGGGACCCGGCCCGCGTGTTCTCTCTCTTGTAACGTGCCTCCATTAAAGCATGTTGCCCTACCAACGTCTCCTGTCTCAGTACATTACAGTGCTGTTTTAAGTGTTGCTGAGGTTATCACTAGCCCTGCATTATCATAATTTTTACAGCACACCCCTGTGTAGGCCAGTCACCAGCACTCAGAAACTCCAATCGGTTTGCATTGGGTTTCTTCAGACGTGTTCATGCATGAAAATGCTGACTATTGAAACAGCTTGGCAGCCATTAATAACATAGTTAGACAGACACTGAATAGTCATTTCTAATTTTTAAAAATGTAAGTTGTTTAAATGACTGGTTGAACTATGTATTTGAACAACAGCCTGCTCAGAGGTTGGCGGTGATAATGGTGGCGATCAACTGGGCTATGAGAGGATGTGCATGAACAAAAAGCTCATTGTGCCATACTGCGCTGCTAGAAAGGAACAGAGCTGGCTTCAGAATACCCTGACGTTGGGCAGCTGCCAGAGTCCAGGGCTTTTGGCAATGCCCACTGTTGCTGCCTCCTACCCATGCACCCCCCTTGCCACTTGTCCATGTGTTCTCCCTGGCCCATTTGCTTGCAAGTACTCCAATCCCCATGCTCCCAGCTTTCCAGCTTTGATGGGAAAGTGCATGTGACTGGTGCATAGAAGCACTACTCCTGGCGACCACAGCCAGTGAGTGGTATTGGGAAATGAGCATGCATATGTTGCAGGCAGCTGTAAACACAGCTGCAGGGAGAGCTTGTGAGCAGGGGAAAGTGGAGGGGTATGTAGATGGGTGGCAGGAAAGGGAGGCATGAGGGAGTACTGGTTGTA
Source organism: Heteronotia binoei (assembly GCF_032191835.1). Taxonomy (NCBI): domain Eukaryota; kingdom Metazoa; phylum Chordata; class Lepidosauria; order Squamata; family Gekkonidae; genus Heteronotia; species Heteronotia binoei. The sequence goes on from NC_083223.1 coordinate 211,503,948, forward strand.
GGCAGATAGGGGTTCCTTGGCACTATTTGCCCAGGGCATCCAAACCTGGAACTGGCATTGGAAAGAGATGGAGTGAAGTAACCTGTTAAACAAACAGATGAATGGTCCATTGAAAAAGATGTTTCATGTTCACAACTGGTAAACAGAACCTGAGCTAAACCAGAGGCTGTATAAGTTTCCTTGAGCATTGGACCCTATTTTGTCCTTCTGCTTAACATCCCTGAACACATCATACAGAAGATACTTCAATGGTTTTCTACATTTCAGATGACTTGTGGTCATGAAGGCTGAATGTATCAGTTGCAAAAACCATGGAAGCGACTTCCACAGTGCTGAAGTACCTAGAGCATCCAGTAAAGCATCCAGTCCATCTCAGTGGATTCACTGCCACAGGAGGTGATGGCGGCTACAAGCATAGACAGCTTCAAGAGGGGATTGGATAAGCATATGGAGCAGAGGACCATCAGAAGAATTTAAGAAGAAGAATTGCAGATTTATACCCCGCCCTTTCCCCTGAATCAGAGACTCAGAGCAGTTTACAATCTCCTATGTCTTCTCCCCCCCACAACAGACACACTGTGAGGTGGGTGGGGCTGAGAGGGCTCTCACAGCAGCTGCCCTTTCAAGGACAAGTCCTGTGATAGCTATGGCTAACCCAAGGCCATTCCAGCAGGTGCAAGTGGAGGAGAGGGCAATCAAACCTGGTTCTCCCAGATAAGAGTCTGCACACTTAACCACTACACCAAACTGGCTCTCAGCATATTGTTGGAACTCTCTGTCTGGGGCAGTGATGCTCTGTATTCTTGGTGCTTGTGGGGGGGCACAGTGGGAGGGCTTCTAGTATCCTGGTCCCACTGGTGGACCTCCTGATAGCATTTGGTATTTTTGGCCACTGTGTGACACAGAACGTTGGAGTGGATGGGCCTGATCTAACATGGCTTCTCTTATGTTCACTGGGCAGAGATGAAATGTTTTACCGTTATTAAAAGTACACCAAGCTTTAAGAAATAAAATTCTTTTAGTATTTTTTAAGCCAGCAAATTAAAGGTCTTGGTGTTGGTAGGAAATCTCATGTGCCATCTGGACATGACATAATGTTGATCCCTTCTAAAATTAATAATTCTACCTTCTGAAATAGAATGTCTCTTATATGCCAAAACATTGCATGATCTCAGGAACTAGCCAACTTTAATGGGGTGTCATTAATCTAAAATGAATGGAAGAATTTATGGTCATACTGCTGCATGTCCCCACAGAGCTATATAAAGAAAGGCATGTATCTGGGGAAGACAAAGAAATCCCACTCTATTCGTCTCATAGCTTATGACATTCTAGTAACTTTCCAAATAATGATTGTTGTTGTGTCTGGCGTTCATCCCGGAAACTACAGCATAGTGCACCTGTGGGTGGTGCCTGGAAGGGACGAATGCAGCCCGCCTATGACGATCAGCAGCAGGAAGTTTAACTGGCCAGGATTGGACCTGAAAAGGAAGAAGGAAGGGGCACACCAGCTTCACCGCCAGCCACGCAGTGGGCTGAAAACACCAAACCGACAATGGGCAGCGGAGAACCCAAGCACCAAGTCCGTCAGCTGTGGGACCCACACGAGCGCCGAGACTGCCCCAACCGTAACACAGACTGCAGAAGCTACAGCAAAGTGGGCCACATCGCCTGAGCTTGCAGGGCCAGAACCAACAGGAGGCCTCAGTCCATACACCACGATGCGACAGACACACACACACACACACGACAGCCACTAACAGCATCCAGGTAATGACCTTGCCCCAGGACACCCCCGACAAGGTAAAAGTGCAGGTCTTGATCGAGGAGGATCACTGCCTGATGGAATTGGACATGGATCTCCATCTCCATTATTTCAGAGGAGACCCTCCATAAACTCTGCTCCCTCAACCGGCCGGCCATGCGGCCCGCGGAGTTCATATTGTGGGACTCTCAAAAGAATTCAGTGCAGATCATGGGGTGGGCCAGAGTTAGGGTGGAGTTCAAAAATTTTAAAGCGGCCCTGGACATATTTGTGGTAAAGCACCGGCTCACCACCCTATTGGATTGGCTTGGTTTAAGCCCCTGGGCATCAAAATTGTGGGGCAGACCACATACAGGCTCACAATTTCAACCAAGTGTGCAGGGAGTTCCCGGAAGTATTCAGTGGGGCTCTGGGAATATACAAGGGGCCACCTATTGCGTTGCAGCTGGACCCCACGGTTAAGCCCTTAAGGCTGAAGGCTCAGCAGGTTCCGTTTGCACTTAAGCCAAAAATCGAAGCTGAACTGGACCACCTCGTGGCCCATACAACTCATACACCTACAAGCTCGTCTACCACCCTGGCAAGGCAATGGGCCAAGCAGACGCCCTCAACTGCCTTCCGCTACTGGAGATGGACCCAGATCCGGCCCCGGCCCACCATGTGATACTCCTGGAGTCTCTACCGGAGTGGCCCCTCCATGCAGTGGAGGTAGCCAGGTCCACGGGCAGAGACTGCATCCTTGCATGAGTTTCAGACTGGGTGGGGAGGGTTTGGTCCATGGGCAAATTGGATGCTCAATTCTGACTGTTTGTTTCCTTCTGGGAAGAACTCTCCTTACACAAAGGGTGTGTTCTTTGGGGCAGCAGGGTGGTGGTCCCTCCCCCACTCCAGAAGCAAGTGCTCGAAGCCTTGCGCGAGATGCATCTGGGGATAGTGTGCATGAAAGCTCTGGTGTGGAGCTATGTATGGTGGCCAGGAATGAATGAAGAGATAGAGGGGTGGGTTAGGAGGTGCCCACCCTGCCAAGAGTCCCGGCCAAATCCGGCCGGTGCCCCTGTTTACCGCTGGGAATCCAATCGGGTGCCGTGGTCCCGGCTACACTTAGACTTTGCGGGGCCATACCAGGGGCAAATATTCTTTATCTTGGTGGATGCTTACACAAAGTGGCTGGAGGTCATCCCAGTTGCTTCCACCTCCACTGCGGCAGCAGTCAGAGCCTTACAGAGGGTTTTTTGCACTCACGGAATCCCTGACACCGTAGTGACAGACAACGGCACCGCGTTTACCTCCCGCGAGTTCCAGAAATTCCTGAATAAGTACCTCATCCACCACATACGGTCTGCTCCCTTTCACCTGGCCACTAATGGCCAAGTGGAATGCATGGTTTGCACAACCATGGAGGCCCTGGGTCGTATAGTCCATAGGGATTGGGACCACCGACTATCCGCCTTCCTGTTTGGGAACAGGATCAACCCCAACCTGGCTACGGGCATAAGCCCTGCTGAGTTACTCATGGGCAGGCAGTTAACCACCCAACTCAATAGGTTATACCCTGACCAGGCCCCAGAGATCAGGGAGGCCACTAGGGGGTTCTTTCTGGGGGATCCAGTCTATGCCAAGAACTTTGCGAGCGGGCCACAGTGGATACCAGCTCGGGTGCTGCGGCTCATTGGGTTCCACTCAAACAAGGTCTCATCGGAAGGGGGGCAGCTCCTCTGCAGACACATAGACCAACTCTGCCGCCACACCCTGCCGGAGGAACTGGCAGGGCCAGGTGGAGTGGGGAACAGGGAGAGCACGAAGCCACCTCAGTAAGCAACCCTGCTGAGCTTGCCGGGTTCGCTGGCGGAGGAGCAGTACAGGGTGGGGAAGATACCTCCACAGGCTCAAGACAACACTCCGCCAACCATGGCCCAAAGTGGGGAACCAGCAGTTACAGAACCCCAGGCAGCAGCCGCAGCTCCCCAGATCAAACCTCAGTGGTTGCTCAGAGAGTGGCGGCTCAGAGAGTGGCGGCTCATTTGAAAGACTATGTATTTTGAACTAGGGGGGGAGGAGTGTTGTGTCTGGTGTTCATCCTGGAAAGTGCAGCAAATTGCACCTGTGGGCGGTGCCTGGAAGGGACGAACACAGCCCACCTTTGACGATCAGCGGAAGGAAGTTTAACTGGCCAGGATTGGATCTGACCAGGAAGAAGGTTGTTCCGGAAAATGTATATAACAGAGGACCCAGCCCCGCCATGTTCTCTTTGTGATGTATTCGCTAATAAAGCATGTTGCCATCTGAACATCTCCAACTTCAGTACTTTACAATTGTATTTGTATTTGATCATTTTTCCATGTTAAAAAATATCTTGCTTTTCTGTGCCTCATGTAATAGGTGCATTATTTGAATTGGGTTCTGGTTCCTGTTCCATCTTCTGGTGCTGAGGTCTGGTTCCAGTTCTGTAATTGCTTGGTAATGGGTTTTTCAACTATCAGGCATGATCTGTATAATCTTGGACCTCACAAAGGTACTGAAACAGGTTTGCTAGTGGAGAGTGTAGAATGTGGACAAAGGTTCTCTCTCTGTAGATTATCTGAAGAAGTGAGCATGAAAGCTCATCCTTGGCCACATATGTTGTTAGTTTTTCAGGTGCTGCTGCACTCTTCCTTTTTTTCTACTGCTACAGACAGACACAGCTACCCATCTTGATCTATCTCCAAAACTGTAGATAGCCTATAGAAAACCTTATTCTTTGTTTTCCCTAGTAAATATACCTGGTTGAAGAATAATTGGTTCTGTCATTCTTCAGATGTGTTAATGAATCCAAGAGTTCATGATATTGTGGAAAGTCTGGGAAATGTCCCTCAAAGCAGGAGTGTCTACTCCAGTCTTAGGGAGAGTAGGAAAAAGTGTACTGCCTGGGTATAAAATATTTTGGTGGCGAGAGTGATACTGTGGTCCAGCTTCCAAAAGAAGACCTAGAAAGACTGACAAAGAATAATAGAAGTCCTTAGAATATATTAGAGCAGTGATACAATTGCATTTGAACAGTCATCTTCACCCCCTAATTATGTAGTTAGAATGCTTGACTCACATACCCCTTTGATTATAAGCCTCACCTTGAGAGTAAGAAAATACAGTATCTCAGAGCCCAGCTACTGTATCTGCATCTCCCACCTAGCATGACTTATATATTTGCTTATTTAAAATATTTGTTTCCCACCTTTCTGTGGAGGATTGAGGTGGCTCACAAAAGATGTCTGGTGGTATCCATGATATCATTGAAACACACACAAATAAAGAGACAATAGAGTGCAGTACTGTTTAGTATGTCAGTCTAGGATTTGGGTGGCTTAACTTCAAAATTTTACTCTGCCTTGAAAACTCGCAGAGGGACCTTTAGTCAGTCATTCTTTCTTAACCTAATCTACCTCACAAGGTCACTGTATTGGGGATAAAATGGAGGAGTGAAGAAAAATATTTTGGATTCCTACTGGGAAGGAAAGTGGCATATAAATATAAAAATAAATATAAATCTCAATAAAAATAACATGCCACTTAATCATATTCCACACAGTCAATAAAAATAACATGCCGCTTAGTTCATCCTATCCCACACAGTTAGGTTTTCTTGCCACCCACCCAGAACTACAACTGAAAAGCCACACTGAATAAGACTGCCTTATATCTCTTTCAAATGATAACGATGATGGAGACTTTCCCCCCCTCTCTCCTGGATGGCTGTTCCAAAGCAAATGGAGAGGAATAGAGCAGAGGAGCATCATACCCTCCCAGGAAGGTGGGATAGTCAATAGAATATAACTTTAGGAAGAACATAAGAGAAGCTATGTTAGATCAGGCCAATGGCCCATCCAGTCCAACACTCTGTGTCACACAGTGGTAAAAAAAAAAAAAAAAATCTCTCTCTCTCTCTCTATATATATATACACACACACACACTGTGGCTAATAGCCACTGATGGACCTGTGCTCCATATTTTTATCTAAACCCCTCTTGAAGGTGGCTATGCTTGTGGCCGCCACCACCTCCTGTGGCAGTGAGTTCCACATGTTAATCACCCTTTGGGTGAAGAAGTACTTCCTTTTATCCGTTTTAACCTGTCTGCTCAGCAATTTCATCAAATGCCCACGAGTTCTTGTATTGTGAGAAAGGGAGAAAAGTACTTCTTTCTCTACTTTCTCCATCCCATGCATTATCTTGTAAACCTCTATCATGTCACCCCGCAGTCGACGTTTCTCCAAGCTAAAGAGTCCCAAGCGTTTCAACCCTTCTTCATAGGGAAAGTGTTCCAGCCCTTTAATCATTCTAGTTGCCCTTTTCTGGACTTTCTCCAATGCTATAATATCTTTTTTGAGGTGCGGCGACCAGAACTGCACATAGTACTCCAAATGAGACCGCATCATCAATTTATACAGGGGCATTATGATACTGGCTGATTTGTTTTCAATTCCCTTCCTAATAATTCCCAGCCTGGCGTTGGCCTTTTTTATTGCAAATGCACATTGTCTTGACATTTTCAGTGAGTTATCTACCACAACCCCAAGATCTCTCTCTTGGTCAGTCTCTGCCAGTTCACACTGGCACATAGGACATCACATAGGGGTCACATAGGACGAGAACTCAAGAACTCCAGATGGGCAGACTCTAAATAGCAAAGGGGCTTTAAAGTTAAATTGAAGCTAGAAACAAACAGGCAACCAATGAAGTTGCTTTGACACAGTTGTGATAATAATCACCATTTAATCCCAGGCAACAATCAGTCAGCTACATTTTGTACAAAGTGAGGTTTCTGGATAATTTTTAAGGGCAGCTCTAATCAGAGCACATTATAGTAGTCCAGCCACAAGGTTGGCCAGGTCAGCTGAATTTCAGGGAGGAGAGCTGATGAACAAGATGTAATTGAAGACACTTTAACTGACAGCACTAACCTACATTTCAAACAATAAGACTCCATTCAAATGTACTTGCAAGCCTTAGCTGACATAAAGATGGCAAGTCTACTCCATCTAAATCAAGCTGACCATTTTTCTCCAAGGGTGGAGCACTAATTGCCAAACTAGATGTCTGGAGCTTTTGAAGATTTGGGTTTGGGATCCCTTGATCCAACTCAGGTTCCCACAGCAGCTTCAGGGAATGGTTTCTATAAATAATGGAGAGCCTATCTGGGTTGCAGATGCTACTATGAGGGCAAAAAGGCCTTCCACCAGAACCTGTTCTCCCCATGCCAAAATAGTGCTGGGAGGAGTTATTTCCCTATGTTTGCTGCTCCACATGAACAGAATACTCCACATGGAGCAGCAAAAAATGCGGAAATAACTCTCCCACCACTTCCAGTATTCTGGCATGGGGGAACAGCTTGGGAGGTGTAAGCCAAAATGCCCTCAAAATGAGGTTGGAGAATTGACAGGTGGGCACCTGGCTTAAAAAGGATCTTTGAATCTATGTATACAGGATAAACATCCAGAAATTATTGCTTATAATTACCAGGGACACTAATTAAGTAAAAACAATTAAAATTTATTGTAGAAAAATATAGACACACATACAAGGTAATAAACTCATAAAACATACAGTCCTAAGAAAAATAGAGAGAGGTTCAGAGATAACACAAGGATGGACAAACAGGGTGATAATTATTGATCGTAGTCTTCAAGGAAGGCTCCAATGGCGACAAATGAGGACTAGGGGGAGGGGACCCTCAACTGATCAGGAATCAGGGATGTATCTAGACAGCGGAACTGGGGTACTGCTAGATGCACACCTGTGAGGAGCTGGGTCAGAGGTTATAAGGACTACCTTGAGCCCATAGGGGATGGGAAGTACAGGGGCAGATGACAGTGGTCAGCTGGTACATGACCTCAGAAAAAGGGGAGGCTCTGCAATGACCATAAGAGCCGGACTTATGCAGTAGCCAATCGCCAGTTAATTGGCGGTCCCTGATTGGATGCTCATAGCTAGCCAATGAGCAGGCTTGGCCTTAGTTACTTTATTGGACTTCCAGGTAACAATGGGCCAAGGGGGAGGCTCCAGGATGACCATTAAGGGAAAGAATGGGAAAAATTGTTAAGGTGTGGGGGGATATTTAAGTCTATCAAACTTATCTTAAAAGATGACAATAGATGGCCATATTGCTACCTAGGTAACACCTGGTCTATACAAAGAAACTTGGCTCTGGGTGAAGATGTTCTTCCTCCTCTTCGATCTTCTACTGGCACCAGTCTTTGTCTTGAGTTCCCTTGGACAAAGACTTAGGCAGTCTGGCAGGATCCATGCCTAAGATAAGCTTGATGGTTCTATATATAGGTGACATCTGTTGAGTACGGGAGCCTCCCGCTTCACTGTTATGGAGTCTGGCACTGCAGGAGGATAGCTGCTGGTGGTGTTAGCCTTCCAAGATGGATTCTATGGTTAAGGCTGGAAACCGTTTGCCTGAACAGTTCCTGGCAGTGCACTTCTTCCGCTGCTATGGCCGAGATAGGGATTGCACAGAGCGACTGGAAACCATCTGCTTCTCCTGGTTAGCACTCTTCAAGAGACACAGAGTGCTACTGCAACATTGTGGCTGTTAGTATTCATAAGTCCCTTCCAGTGGGGTAGACAAAACCTACATTCTCCTGGTAGATGTGTATGAGTTGAGTCTCCAGGCACCCTGGTGACCAGGCGGGTGACTACAATGTTCTGGAAATAGGGGTATTATTCTCACAGAGGGAAGGCAGGAGCCTCCTCCCTCATGGCTGCATTCAGTTTCCAAATATGCTGTTTTTAAAAAACAATTCCTCCCAGTTTGATCTGGGGAACCTGGACCCAACTTTTTAAAAGCCTGGATGTCCAGTCTGGCTCTTACACCCAAGAACAACTCTTTTGTCCAGAACAGTTTTCAGATAAGAGTTTCCACATTTAAATACCCCAGATCCACCTCTAACCTCCTCCCCCAATTACATTCCATGATTTTCTTGCAGGACAGCAATGTATCTAACTTAGGGTTGAATCCAGGCTGAATTTCTACCAGCAGAAATTTCCTGGAACTTTCCTGCCTTCCCTCCCCATTGCAGCCCACTGATCTTGATGAAATGCTGCTCTTGCTAGACAAAGGGCCCTGAAAAAACACGTGAGGGGTGTCTTCAGAGGAACAGCAAATTGGTGGGCATTGCCACTTTAGTCTGAATCCAACCTTAAATGACAGCAGTTTTCAGTGCTGATTATTGAAGTTGGTGACTGAGAGGGGCCTCACCACTATAAATTCTATTTCAGAGATGCTGCATGTAAGATCAAAATGGTCACTTTCCCTTCAGTTTGCAAAAGAAAAAGTGTGAAAAGAAGAGTATAACAAAAAGGCCACAGATGCCAAAACAAGGCTAGGGTAGAGATACAGTGTGATAATTGGCAGTCTCCATTTCCCAGAAAAACATCTGCTTCATTGGGTGTATCACAATGCGGATGGTTTCCATGCTTCCTCTGTAGGATTCAGGAAATGTGCTTTCTTTTCCTTACCAGAGGAGTTGGGTTTCACAGGCAGACCCTAATAGTCACAGGAAACAAAAACCTAAAATGCGTGCAGAAGAGGATGCAAAACTGTATGGAAAGTTGGCATATGGGATCATATATCCAGTGATGATCCCTCCAAAATGTTCATGAATATTGATGACTTGCATCCTGGTTGAATGTGGGGTTATTCTGATCCAGGATGTTTGCAGCTGTATATTCACAGCTTGTGACTCTCCAAGACAGCATTCCTAACCTGGGAACATGCCCTGTACTTTGGTAATGATTTAAAGCAAGTCTTTCTTCTTTCTCTCTACCCTGCTGGTCCAGGGAACTCTGCCAAGGACAGATCTGGTTTTAGGGCTCCCTGCACTGGCCTATAGTTTAGGCTGTAAGAGTAATACCATACATTCCGAGTATTTCCTTTGATCTCAAGAAGGCAAAACTGGGGACTGTAATGATGGAGGAAGTTATACCTTCATTATGAGATTAGCTAAGAACCTGGAGGTGCAACCAGAGCAACTTCTAAAATATAACATCCTTCTTTCCATGCCCTCTGGTGGCTCCACAATCTAAATCACCTCTTTAAGCTCTGTACTTTTTGTCTGCTTCTTGTACAAATGTGGGCTGAGCTACTGGATGTCAGCCTGTCATGCTCACCCTGGTTGCATTGGTTTAGCTGCTCTGATGTCATAATAGGGTTTGGGAAGCCTTGGCTGTGGAAGTTGTGTACTAGAATGCCATCCCCTTTGAAGCTTGCCTAGTGCCTACACTACTTACTCTCTTTAAGACACGAGGCCAAAAGCTTTCTTTTTACTCAGGCTTTTAATTAATTAAGTGTGATCTTTTAATACGATTGTATGGTCTGCTTGTAGCCTGAAAACTGTAAAGTTTATTTTAAGCTTAGGTGTTTTGGGTTTTTTTATGCTCTGACTGGATTTTAATTAACAACACTAAAAGGGTTTTGTTGTTACGATATTAACTCTTACAATGTTATGTCTATTTTTGTAAATTGCCTCAAGCAGATTTCCTGTAGGACAAACAAAGACATTTTCATAATTCATTAATTAGTGGTCTACTTCTGATGGTATTGGATGTCAACCTGTCATGCTCACCCTGGTTGCATTGGTTTAGCTGCTCTTATGTCATAATGGGGTTTGGACAGTTTTGGCTGTGGAAGTTGTGTGCTAAAATGCCCTCCCCTTTGAATATTATGCGTGATTCAGGCCTGGCCTTCTTAAAACCTGAACAATAAAGGATTGTGCATGTGTGTGTGTGTGTGATGTTTCAATTACAACCCTTGAGGAGTGTGTGCGCCACTTTCATCTGCACTCTTGACTTTCCTGTCTGCTTGTCAAGGCAGTGTTGGCAAGATGCCCTGCTTATCTGCCTAAGACCATGGTTGATCCAATAGATCTAGAACATCTGAAGTTCCCTTATGGGCTATTGGTTCATTTAACTCCCAGTCCCAGGCTGAGAAAGGTATTCTGCAGACCTGCTGTTCTGGATCTTTTTAACTGGAGATGCTGGGACTTTCAGTATATAAAATGTGAGCTTTCCTGGTAGGACTCCTCTGAAAGTCTTGTCCTCTTTTTCCAGCTCATCAGATCTAGAATGTTGAGATATCAACATTAAGTGATTTCCCCAACATCTCCCTTAAACTCTGTGCTCTCACCCAGATGGACAATCCGGCCCCTACACCCTTAAAATTCTGTGACCCAAACCTGATTGGTAGAGTAAGCCTGGTGTATGGTTCTCTAGTAACTTGATTTCTTTAGCGTGCTGACATTGTGCTTGCTCAATGAAATGAACTTTTTGCTAGAAATGAAGAAAGAGAAACAGAACCAATGATGTATTAATATTTAGTAAGCAGCAGGAAAAACAGCAGATCCATGAATGCCTCATTTGTAGAAAAGCAGAATATAAATACACTAAATAAATGAAATAAATAAAAAATGGACCATTCAGATTTTCAGGTGAAATGTTTTCCATTCTTCAACATGAATCACTCTGAATTAGCTTGGAGTTCAAATGGAACTCCTGCCAGCAGAAATCCAATTCCAACTGAGAGCAGTAAGTAAAAAATAGGCAGGATTCCCCTTAAAATAAGCAGCAAACTCTCCTTGAACACAGAATGGAGACTTCTGTTCTTTCTTTTAATTGGCAAGTCAGACTGATATTGCACTAGGGCTTGTTCCAGGTAGAGGGCCCTTTTGCTCCTGATGCTTTTGCACAAGCTGCCACGGAGCTGCAAGTTGGCATGCCGCTTTCCCGGGGCAAACAAGATCCTCTTACAAGTGGTTTTGCCTTGCCGTGGGAGAACTGTGCGCCAACTTGCAGCTCTGCGGCAGCTTGTGCGAAAATGGAGAGAAGCTGGGAGCAAAAGGTCCCTCCACCTGGAACAAGTCCTAGCCTAGTGTGAAATCGGTATCAGTTTTTAGTGAGAAGAACAGCACAAATCCAGGTAGATAAAATCCCCCCCCTTTGCCTATTTTATTTCTCAGATTTTGTGGTATTCGTATGTTTAAACACTTCAACTCCCAAATAATTTTGAATTATTATGAATTTTTAACTTTTTATTTAAATTAATAGTGAGGTTTAGACTTTCCATAAGAGTAGCTGTCAGCAAGCTACACATTTTTCACTTTACTGAAACCTGACAAGGAGCTCCATGTCATTTTGACCAGGAAGAATGGAATATCCTTCTGGGTATGGCAATTATCAAAGTTCATAGGCTTCTAAGGTGTTTGTGATGTGTTTCATACTTTCATTTGTGGCACATTTCACATAGTTAAAATCTTCAGGCATTGAAATCAGATTTGACTGATTTAAAATCAAAGCATTAATCCATTTTTAGTGAGTATCTTTAATAAGTAACAAATAATTCATACTCACCAGAATCAGAATGCAGCAGTGGTTAGCATGTTAGACTAGGGCTGGGAAAAATAACTGGAGAAAGAATAACGGAACTGTGTCATGTCTCTGAAGTTCAAACTACACACAACAGCATTATGTTACTTTTTTTCCTCCTGACTTTTTCAAAACAGAAAAGCAGCCTTCAGGTGATGACCTTAGTAACAGGGAACGAGTGTGGAAAGAGCCTGTTGTTTGTATATGTGATCTAGAGTCGGAAAATGGCCGAAAGGGAAAGAGTTAAGCGGTCCCTCAAGACTGAGCATGTGGCAGGTCCTGAGAATGTGTGTGTGCAACTATCCACTCTACAGCCAAAGCAAATCATATTTGTTTATTGACTTTTTTTAGTCTGCTTTTCTAGCTGATACAGAAGAAGAAGATGATGATATTGGATTTATATCCCACCCTCCACTCTGAATCAGAGTCTCAGAGTGGCTCACAATCTCCTTCATCTTCCTTCCCCACAACAGACACCCTGTGAGGTGGGTGGGGCTGAGAGGACTCTCACAGCAGCTGCTCTTTCAAAGATAACCTCAGCCAGAGCTATGGCTGACCCAAGGCCATTCCAGCAGGTGCTGGAGTGGGGAATCAAACCCAGTTCTCCCAGATAAGAGTCCACACACTTAACCACTACACCAGAGATTACAAAATTGAAAAACAATGCAATAAAACTAGCACAAAATGTAAATAAATGTTGCAAAAAGAGTGGATTACAGTATTAGAAAACAATTTAGTAAAAACCAGATATGACATACAACAAACAATATGATCAATTAATATCCCTCTTTATGAAAATGCTCTTCTGAAGATTGTTCAGCAGTCTAAAGGAAAGTGGTAAACCTTCTCTTTTGTTGATAATGCACAGTTTAATGTTGGGGTGTTAGTACATATAAGATCTTCTTTATGGTCTCTGCGCTTCACACTGATGGGATATAGTGCGCTTGTGTCGATCCCGATCGGTACTTCAAAGCCTAAGAAAAAAGAATTTTCGCGCCTGCCCCACCGGGCATGCGCAGCCGCCCCACCACACATGCCCACTGGGCCAGGCATGAGGATTCCACCAGTTCCTTTCTGACCGCCGTGCGAACAGGATTTTTCTCCAGCCTCTCATTGCTACTTACCTTCATCGCCTTTTTTTCTACAGATTTCTCCGGTTACTTCGCTTCTTTTGTCCAACCTGCAAGAAAAACAAAGACACTCAGTGCGTGAGCTTTTCTAGCTCATCCCCTCCCCGGAGTGGGGGGGATGCCATTCATTTCTCTCCCAAGCGCATGGAAAGGCTGTGGGGTTCCTTCAAACGTTGTGAGAAGTGCGGCAGCAATCTCCCTCCCCTGGATGGCCACAACCTTTGACTCCTTTGTCTGAGTGAGGGACACCACCCTGAGACCTGCACACACTGTGCAAAGTTCTCTCGTCAGACTCGGAAAAATCTCACCACGCGACTCCGAACAGTGCTTATGGAAGCCACACTCACCCCCAGTATGTAGTCCCAAGTTGCCTCAGGATGCGCATCAATATTGACCTCATCCACACCGGCCCCATCCGGCACGGCTCCCTCTGACGCTGACAGGTCAGTGTGGAAACGTTCAACCCTGGCACCAACCTCAGAACCCTCCACTCCTGCTAAGAAATGCAGGGAGGGAAAGGAGCATAAGAGGGACAAGGACAAAAAGCACAAGCATCCCAAGAGCCCTCGTGAAGACCCAAGCCAATCCACCACCCCGGCTGGCTTGGTGGCGCTGGGCAGGGCCCCTCCATTGCAGCTTCTTGCCTTTTCTATTTGGCAGGCTCCCCCGCAGTGGATACCCCAGGAGGAACTGTCTGACTTCGAGATTGATCTTACACAGCAGACATCTCGCTCCACATCCTCCGGCACCGAACCAAGTCCCTCACTGAAACCGGACCAACAGGAGCGGGTGCCTACTTCCCCGTTGCTTCCTCGGCAACGATGCATACCAATAGAGGCCCCCCCTTCTGAAGACTCCGGAAGATTGAGGCCCTCAACTACCGCCGCTGATGCACTTGGATAAGAGGCAGTGGCAGTACCTCTATGGAGCGTACCCCATGTCATCGGGCTTTCCCTGGCTGCCCGCCCACCACTGGATTGGGATTCACGCTCGGTCGCATCTTCCCACTCTTGCCATTGGGATCCACATTGACCTTGGGACCCTCTTGCAAAGCGCCCAGCGGAAAACCTACTTGCTCCACAACCCAAGTGTGTCTCGACACTGATGACTCCACACTGAGCCTTGACACCGAGGACTCCAGAGTTGCCCAAACAACCTTCAGAACATGACTCGGCCTCTTCTCACTCTGACCCCGATTCGGACTTGGATCACCCAAGCCGACGGGACTCCAACACCGAACCATCCCCACCTCAGCAATCCATAGAGGAGTCGCCGGTCTAGCCATCTGAAAATCTTCGGGTGTATGGTGATTTCGTTAAACATATGGCACATTCCCTGTTGCTGCTGATTTCGCAACCGAAGCCCCTCGTCGCTGACATGGTCTTCGACATCATCCAGCGTGACGCGTCCACACCAGTAGCCTTGCCCATGACTTCAGTCCTCCAAGCGGCCAAGGTTTCGTGGTCGAAACCAGCATCCACCGAGGTTTCCACCGGACACGCAGATCACATGTACAAGAAGCAAGAGGCGAAGGCATCCATTCTCTTCAACCACCTGAAACCTAATTCTGTTGTGGTATCATCCTCTTTGAAGAGTAAGCGCACATACTCCACTCTCCCCAATAAGGAAGAGAAGAAACTCGACTCATTTGGTAGGAAGGTCTACTTGGCGGGCGCCTTGGGGTCAAGACAGCCAATTACAAGACATGCATGGCCAGGTATCAATATGCTCTCTGGGAAAAGTTAGCAGATATCTTACCTTCCCTCCCAGAGGACAAGGCACTAGAGATGAAACAGCTCCAGAAAGAGGGCATGCTTGTTGCAAACCACCAAGTCAACGCAGCCAAACATTCAGTGGATGTCTTCGCCAAGATGCTGACAACATTTATTTATTTATTTATTTGATTTATATCCCGCCCTTCCCCGCCGAAGCAGGCTCAGCAGTTACCATCCTCTGCCATGCATGGCTTCGCATCACGGCCCTACCCCAAGACATGAGAGCGTGGAACGAGGACTTTCCCTTTGAAGGGGACGGACTGTTCAGCTCTACTACAGACACGGTCCTCCAGGACTTGGATAAGATCATTAAGACCTCCAAGAACCTGGGAACTCCACCTCATCCCACTCAAAGTCCAAGACCTGGTCGAAGTCCTGGCCTAAGAAGCCATTCTCTAAGTCACCTCATGAACAGACATGGACCCAGCAGTCCCAGCCAAGCCACTCCAGACCATTATATGGGAACAAGCAAAAGTTTTCCCCGCAACAGCAACAACACAGGCCGAAAGGGGGCAAAACGCCCAAAATGTCACGTTCTCAGGGTGCAGGCAGGCAGGAGTCCAAAGCCAGACCAAGGTCAAAGTCCAGGAAGTCAAGCAGAAGCCAAGTCACCAATCCAGAATCACAAACCAGAATCAGAAGTCAATGTCCAAAAGCTAAAAGGTCAGGGTACCAAGGAAATCAAGCAGGTCAGGATCAGGGATCAGGAAGGAGCATGGATGCAAGTCAGAGAATAGACTTGTTGCTTCCACAAGGTTACCAGGTCCTGGGGGGGAGCTATATGGGAGACTCAATCAGCCTGCTCCCTGGGTGGCAGTGACTCTACTAGAACTCAGGGCTGAGAGATCTGAAGCATCGGCATGCCTCATGTCTTTGCTCTGAAAGTTCTTTCCAGAGCCTGCTTCGAACTCTTGAGATGGGAGAAGGAGAGCTTGGAGGAGATTGATCATCAACAGCTGACTCTGGTGCCTGGAGAGTGATTGATGGGCTAGCTGCTGTTTGTTCAGCTGAGGGACTGGCTGGCAACTCTTCCAGGTCTGTTAACCCTTCCAGCTCCTCCTCGTCAGGGCTCATGACACCAACAGGGCTTTTGACTCTTTCCTGGTGCTGCCTCCCCCTCCCACCCGCCTATCCTTGTACTTGCCTGCATGGAAAAACATCATCTCCGACAGCTGGATTCTGTCCATCATAGAGTACGGCTACCGAATCGAATTCCTCCAGCGACTCCCGCCATCGGGTCTAATAACACCACCTCCCTCGGAGATCTTCCTGCAGGAAGTCACAAACCTCATATCAAAAGAAGCCATAGAGCTGGTTCATCCCACTTCCCCTTTGGTGTTTTACTCCTGGTATTTTACTGTCCCCAAGCGGGATGGGGGCCCACGACCCATCTTGGATCTTCAGGCCCTAAACGAATACATCGTATACAGAAAGTGCCATATGACGTCCCTCCAGTACATCCTCTCTCTGCTGGACAGAGACACCTGGATGGCTACTTTGGATTTGAAGGACACGTACTTCCATATTACTATCCACCCTCACTTCTGGCAGTACCTGCATTTTGCTGTTGGGAACAGATGTTTCCAATACACCTCACTTTCTTTTGGGATTTCAACCGTCCCCCGGGTCTTTATGAAGACAATGATAGTCATCGGCGCCTACCTTCGCCTTCTAGGGATCATAATATTCTCTTATATAGACGATTTGCTGTTAGTGGCCCCAGCAGCGGACATTCCAGTCACACCTCAACACCATCCTACACCTTCTCAAAGACCTGGGGCTCCAGGTCAATTCACTGAAATCTCACCTTGTCCAATTCATGAGAGTGTGGTTCATAGGAGCCATTCTGGACACTCACCTCGGCCGAGCCTTTCTTCCCCAGGAACCAGCGGATGCACTGATTGCCCTCATCTCCGAGATCAGGGGTCAAGGTGAGGCTTCAGCGCTCCAGTTACAATGGTTTCTGGGACAGATGGCAGCCACCACGCCGGTACTTCTCCACATCCATCTCCGTATGCGACCACTGCAGTTGTGGTTTATTCGAGTGTTTCAGCTGACTTGTCATCTGCAGTCCCGCCGTCTGCAGATGACGTTCTGTTCTCCCTGATGTGGTGGGAGCAGAGCCTCAAGTTACTCTGGGGCACTTAATTTCTGCTGCCAGCACCATCAGCAGTGGTGATGCCAGACGCTTCATTATGGGGCTGGGGGGCACATCTGAATGGCCTTTGCATTGGCAGCCCTTGGGATCCCCACCTCCGGAGTCATCACATCAACTACCTGGAGCTTCCAGCGATATGGTACGCCCTGCACTCCTTTCATTGTCTCCTACGTGGCCATGTGGTCTCCTTTCTGACAGACAACACCACCACCCTTTACTACATGAACAAGCAGGGGGGGAAGGTCTCCCAGACTCTTTGCCAGATGGCCAGCAGCATTTGGGAGGACTGCCTTCAATGGAGTATCCATCCAGTGACAACACATCTCCCGGGCATCCAGAACACCACAGCAGATGCCTTGAGCAGGGGGAGCTCTGCCTTCCACGAGTGGGAGCTCAACTGGAAGTACCTCAGTCCCCTCTTCAATGAGTGGGGGCATCCAGACATCGATGTCTTCACAACCAGACGCAACGTGAAATACCTGAACTTTTATTCCAGGGGAGGTCATGATTCTTTATCTCTAGGGCAGGGGTGGCTAACGGTAGCTCTCCAGATGTTTTTTGGCTACAACTCCCATCAGCCGCAGTCATTGACCATGCTCTAGGGGACGGCCTACTTTATCCATGGGAGGGGAAGCACCTCTTCCGTTCCCCCCCTCTGCCCTTACTGACCAGAGTAGTCACCACGGTCCGAGCCCAGAAACCCACAGGGATCTTAGTCGTCCCCTGGTGACCATGGCAGCCCTGGTTTCCGGTCCTCCTTCAGTTGTCTGTCCAGATTTTCCATCAGTTCCCTCCAGAACTGGATCTACTGGTAACCCACGGAGGTCGCCTCCTGCACCACAGCATCCCACACCTTAAACTCACAGTGTGGCAGCTACGATGATGTCCATTCGAGAGTGTATCAACCACGTTCTCCTAAATAGTGGGTGTCCTATGACCAGACGCTCCTACGAGGGCAAGTGGAGAGCCTTCCTGAAACATAAGGCCACGCTGCCAGCCTCCCTACAGGACTCACCCCTGACACCAGTATTTAGCTTCCTCCTTACTCTGCTGGACAGAGGTCTCGCCCTTTCTTCGCTTTGAGTCTGTCTGGCAGCTATCTCTGCCACACACGACTTCGTTGATGGAGTGTCAGTTTTTGCTCATCTGTTGGTCAAGAAGTTCCTGAAGGGCCTTACCCATCTTGTACCAGTGCATAAACGCCTGGCTACCCCCGGGACCTCCCACTGGTGCTTTATTGACTCATTCTGCCTCCCTTCAAGCCTATGGCAAATTCTCCTCCCCATCTTCTGGAGTGGAAAACTGCCTTCCTTGTTGCAATCACCTCCTCCAAGAGGGTGGGGGAACTTAAGGCTCTTAGCTGTGATCTGCCTCATATCTCGTTCTCGGAGAAGTGGGGTCTACCTGATCCCCGACTTGAACTTTCTTTCCAAGGTGGTGTCAGAATTCCACCTATCTGCAGACATCAATCTACCCACCTTTTTTCCTGGTCCTATGACTGCTGAGGAGCAATGCCTGCATACATTGGATGTCGGGTGGGCGCTTTCCTTTTACCTACATCGCACCAAGAGGTCCAGGAGGTCTACCTCGCTTTTTGTCTCACGCTTCCAGCATGCTCGGGCAGGGCATCTCCTCCCAGCGCTTATTGAAGTGGATTGTGGAGACCATAAGGACTTCTATTTGCTAGCTAAAAGACCTCTGCCAGGACCTGTGCGAGCGCACTCCACCAGGGCGGTGGCTTCGTCTACAGCTTTCCTCGATGGAGTGCCACTACAGGAGGTCTGCCAAGCAGCCATGTGGGCTACGCCTCACACCTTCGTGCGACACTATGCCCTAGACATTCGGAAGCATCAGCGTGACGCAGTAGGCGTGGCAGTGCTTCAAGCAGCAATTTCCTGCTTGACCCAGTAATGATCGAGTAATGTCATGTCACTCTAGGAATATCTGGAAACTCTAGGGTACAACTCTATGGTCAATCCTCTTTATGACTCATGAAATTTCAGTAATTCCTAGAGAGCATGATATCACTTCTGGGTTTTCCTGCAAATGACATCATGTCACCACGGATGGCCACCCCCCATTTTTCCACTCCTCAATCACCTGCTGGTTGCAAAGGCAGGGCCTGGTCACCCTAGAGGAAACAAATTTGGTTTGATTTGCTTCTACTTGGCATGAATAAATACAGATTTGCAGATGTTAAAACATATCATTTTATCTGGCAGGAGTCAATCTTATTTGCAAGTTGTGCCTTAGAATCTTGAAAAGCAATACAAAATATGGTTTTCAAATATGGAACAAATACAGGGAGGCATCAGAGATGCTTCTTGTCTGAATATTTAGGGACAGTCATGCTCAGTGCAGAGAGACCATGCCTCAGTAGTAGAACATCTGCTTGATAGAAGGTATCAGGTTCAATCCCTAGCATCTCCAGTAAGGATCAGATTGCAGGTGAAGTGAAGGACCCTAGCTTGAGACCGTGGGGAGCTACTACCAGTCTGATGGATGAACAATATGATTCAATATAAGGCAGCTTCATGCACTCATGTATATGTGTGTTCACTTGCTGTCCTAGGGCAATGAAGACTACAGGCATTTCCACTTCCTGCCTTTTAGTCTCTTCCTTCCCATTATGCTCCACAGGCTCTTGATACAGCAAGGCACAGCTAGGAGGGACAATTATAGACTTCTTTTGATCGTGGCAAGCTCTTGGCCCCATGTCCATAGCTGTTGGATCTCCTTGACCATGGCTGGTCCTGCTGTTCTTTTTAGGGTATGTTCACTCACATAGTTAGCTGGAGAAGGATGAGGATAGTAGTGCTCTGGTAGCAGTGCTCTGGTAGCAGTCCTGGCCTCCTATAATCACCAGCACACAGCCCAAGTCAACACCTGTGGATCACTGCTCATTACTCAGAAAGGAACAAAGCAAAATGCAGACTTTGAAAAGGAATGGCACTTGTTTGCAGTGGTTCTGGTTGCCTTCTAAATGGGAGACAGCTTTGGAAAGCTTATCCACATAAAAGAAATAATTAGCATTCCTCCAGTAATAACTGCCCAGCCGCATTTCATACCACTCGCTCAGATGCTTGAGTCCTTCCAATGTGAACATGATAAGCTTCAGCCTTCCAACTGCCAAAACCCAGCAGGTTACTCAGCAGGGATAAAGAGATCTGACAATCAAAAGTGTTTTGTTTGAACCATCCTTCAGATAAGGTTGTTTCAATGTTCAATGAATTTCATTCAAGCCAAAGCAGATCATACCAAGTGCCAATAGACAGCGCCAGAAGGTCATCCTCCTTTCTGCTTTGCCCAAAATATAAAAAATACACAGTAATATTGTGCCCTAAGGTGAGGATATTCCTTTTTCTGCAGTCTTTTGGTCCACTCTTCCCTAACGATGGGCTTCAGTGGCTGGAAGATGCTTGCTTAAATGTATGAGCTTTAGTAGTTAATAACTATACTCCAACTAGACTATAATTTGGGGTAACACTATGGGCCTAATTAATAAATAGTACTAAGATCTTCTATCTATACTTACTAGAACATTCTGAAAACAATATTATTGTTTTGGTTCTTGTAAAACCAGCTCTTCTTCTTACTAGGAAATTTTAATGTTGGTCTTGATAGGGAAAGTAATCCTTTGAAGCTCTGATCTCACAGAAGCATGGGTGCAAGTTTCCTTAGCAGCACTTTAATTAAGAGGAGGTTTGTTTTATACCCTTCTCTTTACTATCCAAAGGAATCTCAGAGCAATCACCTTCCCTTCCCCTCCGCACATCAGACACCCTGTGATGTGGGTTGGGCTGAGACAATGTGACTGGTGCAAGGTCACTCAGCTGGCTTCATGTGGAGGAGGGGGAATCAAATACAGATTTCCAGATTAGAGTCAGTCACTCTTAATCACTACGCCAAGCTGGGTCTCCAAGAAATAATGAATATTACATTATTTCAAGAAATAATATTTTAAAATCAAGATATACTGGGCTGCCCATCAGCAACATCTTTGCCTCTTGAGCAGATTAATTTCAAATTATTTGTCCACACTGATTCTGGACAGAAGTTCAGAGAATCTAATAAAACTAAGAATCGCTCAGGGCTTTTTTGTAGCAGGAACTCCTTTGCATATTAGGCCACACACCCCTGATGTAGCCAATCCTCCTGGAGCTTACAGTAGGCCCTGTACTAAGAGCCCTGCAATCTCTTGGAGGTTTGGCTATATCAGGGCTGTGTGGCCTCATATGCAAAGGAGTTCCTGCTTAAAAAAAAAAAGCCCTGGAATCCCCATTTGTCTCACCCACAAGATCACCCACAAGAACAATAAAGGCAGTTTCTATTGGGGAAATTCAATGGGAATATTCTAAAGATAATATGCACAATCTAGGACCAAGATTTTATTTTAATATTCAGTTCTGTTTTAATTCCTATTTTAACTGTTTTAATATATGCTTTATTAATGATGTGATTTTTATGGTGTAATCTGCCCTGAGCCCATTCACAGGGAGGGCAGAATATAAATCAGCTAAATAAATAAATAAAATAAGTGAGATAACTATTAGCTGTTTGACTACTTTGACTTTTTAAAATGAAACTTCTTTTTATTTTCAGACAATTACAAGCTATAAATAACAGTACAGAATAAGTAATTATTTACCTTTTAGCATATAATACATGTTACAATACTTAACACAATACAATACAATTCAGGGGTGGCCAACGGTAGCTCTCCAGATGTTTTTTGCCTATAACTCCAATCAGCCCCAGCCAGCATGGCTAATGTCTGGGGCTGATGGGAGTTGTAAGTAAAAAACATCTGGAGAGTTACCGTTGGCCACCCCTGAATACATGAAAGACTACTTATATGCAACTTTACTTTAGTATAATACATTAATAGTATCTAATACTGAGACATATTCTTCTTTTGTTGATAAATAGTTTAGGAAGGGATACCACATTGGAACAAAGCTTGAGGTATATGAAACTGAATCTTTTAACAGAATATAGCCAGTAATTTTATCCATTATACAAAATTCACATACCTTGTTTAACTATTCAGATTCTATCAGTTACGTATTGACATATATATCATTATATCTTCTAGACATTAATCCAAAAATCTAGACATTAATCATGGGGTATGTGCGGGGGGGGGGGGGATCCAGATCACTGAAATTATTTGCATGAAGCAGGAAGCTATATATTTATTTATTTATTTATATATTGACTTAACATTTATCCTTCTCATGAAAATAGGGGAAAGTGCTTTGGGGGGAAATACAGTATTGAAACAATACTCTTTCAGGAATGTTGTGGGCACTTACTACGCCAATGCATCTGCAAGGCAAAACAGCAGTTGATGGAGAGTAATGTACATATTCAGGAGCATTCTGTTCTCAGGGAACAAATATCATGTGTTCATTGGAAAGCAAAGAATCAAGCTATACTATGTGTTCATTGTATCATCTCAATCTTTGCTTTCCATTGACAAATATGTGTCCTCAGTGACAAAGACTGCATTTTACTATCTATGCTGGTACCACCAACTGGCTCCCTATCTGTCTCAGGACAACCTTGCCATGGAAATTCACTCAACAGTCACTTTGAGACTGGGCTACTGTAATGCGGCTTGGGAGCTGCAAGTGGTCCAGAACACAGCTGCTAGGTTGCTGACAGGAGTGTCAGCAACATATAATACCCATTCTACAGCAGTTTCTGGTGCCAATTCAAAGTGTTGGTACTTAAATTTAAATCTTTAAATGTCCTAGGACACTCATGCCTTTGAGACCACCTCTCCCAGCATGGTCTTTCTCATCTTCTCCAGTTCTCTGGTCCACAAGCTGCCTGCATTGTGTCAATGATGGTGAGGGCCTTCTGTGTAGTGGACCCCATTCTGTGGAACGAGCTGCCCAAAGAGATGCATGCCTTGTGGACCTCCACTATCAAGCAGGGCATGCAATGCTGCTCTTTTTCAAGTGGCCTTTGTGTGATTGTGATCCACCAGAGCTGATAGTATAGTGGGTAAGAGTGTATCTTTCTGTATGTTACACTTGTCTGAGAGACAGTTATCTCAAACTGAAGACTGGAACCCAAACCCAACTCTTTAAAAACTCAGGTTTGTCCTTCAGGCAGAAGTCTTTCACATAACCTACTACCTGATCTTTTAAACTGGAGATTCCAGGAATTGAACCTAGGGCCTTTTGCATGCAGGGTTGGTGCGTACAAGTAGGTCAGGTAGGCAACTGCCTAGGGTGTCACCTGGCCTACAGAGGCAGCACCAGGTGCCCCTCCCCCCACTTTTGGCTCCTGGGTCTGTGCAGACCTTGGAGGACAGCATGACCTGCTCTGCCCCTCTCAGCTTCCCATTGTGGGGCAGCATGTCTGCTTGTGCTCTCCTCCAAGCCTGCCTTCCCTTGCAGACCTGGGAAGCTGAGAGCATGGTGGCACAGCAGCATGCTCTCCTCCAAGCCCACCAAAGGTGGGGACTGCACAGGCTACCACCCGGCCCCACCCCGTCCTCACCTTCCTGGGTATGCCTGGGATAGGGACGGGTCCTAGGGCACTTGGAACTTGGGTACTAGCCCTGTCTGCATGCCCAGCAGATAACCTACCACTGAACTACAACCCCTCCTGTATGTTATAGGGATAATAATAGATTAGTTTATAGATATGAAGTTTTCCCCAGGTTTCTAGGCTGGCCCTCGGCCATCTTGCTGACAGTGCAGGCAAGTATCCCCAGGCCTCAGAAAGTGGCTGGGAGGAAAGTGCAATTCCACCTTGTTCCTTATCTGTTTCCTGGGTCAACAACTTTCTTTTATGTTCTCACTCCCTCTCCCCAGCTATGTTTTCTCCTCCTCCTTGGCCCTTCTTTAGGATCCTTTCTTTAATGGCTCAAATAGCCCTGGCTCCTTCTTTGCGCACAGCATCTGGGATTTCCCTGAGAGAGCACAGTGATATACTCCCTCCAGCTGCTCTCCTTCCGGCCTCATTGGCTATGCCAGGAGCTTGACTAAGGTAGGATTCCACATGTCAGCCCTCAGTTCACACCACAGCTTTCTCCTTGACCTACGAAGCCTAGGCTGCTATTGCACTTTCTTGTCCTTGTTCAGGACATACCCTGGCTTCTGCCTTGGCTGTAGAGGCTACTGTCTTTTCTGGGATGCTCCAGTATGTTAAGCCCTAGCCAATTCTTCAACTTGTGCCTGAAACAGGCCCATAGCCATGGGGGGGGGGGGAGCCGCTCCACCAAAAATCCCCTTCTACCTGTATGGCCTCTCCTGGCGGCCTGGCTCTCCCCGCTGCTCTTGTGGCCCCCACAATCTCCCCAGCCACTACTCTGGTGGCTGCCGATCTCCCTGCTGTTCTGGCAGCCCCCGCCCCCTCCGCTGCACCTCCCCCTCCCTCCCTCCCACCGAAGCGCTGGCTCCTGGGACTTTTTCAAGGCTGCCCCCCCCCCCCCGCTGATCAGCTAATCGGTGGGAAAAGCAGTGATTCGGGGAGGAAGTGGGGAGGAGGAGGCGGCAGTGGGGGGTGCTTCTTTAGCAGCTTGGCCTTGGTGCTGCTTTTTCCACTGATCAGCTGATCAGCAGTGGGGGAGGCAGCCTTGAAACAGTCCCAGGAGCTGGTGCTTCATGGGGTGGGAGGGAGGGGGAGGCACCACAGAGGGGGTGGGAGCTGACAGATCGGTGGAGAGATGAGGGCCACCAGAGCAGCAGCTATGAAGAGAGCAGGAACCACGAGAGCAGCAGGCCCCTCCACCTGAAATTTTATTCCCTGGGACCCCCACCTAAAATTTTCTGGCTATGGGCCTGGCCTGATATTGTTATGCCATGTAGGGATCCTGTGTTATTGCCTGGCAAGTCACCAGGATTTTGTCAGTTGGGGAGGGGGATTGGTGGGAGATGAGTCTCCCATGGCCACAGTGGGGGTGGGTCTAACAATGGGCCTGGTTCTCTCTCTGGAGAATAGGATTGTTATAATGTTTGCTAACATAATTTAGATTAAGAGGTGTTAACACATTTACATGTGTTTACAAGGCTGTCCCTAGATTATCTGGCACCCTAGACAAGGCTAACTTTTGGTACCCCCCCCCCCCCACACACACACTGTTTAAAGCAGGCCAGCAGCAGTGCATCGCATGACATATAACGTCACTGAGTCACATGCCGGCACCATAGGCAATCACCTAGTTTGCCTAGTGGCAGGGACAGCATGTTTATAATTACAGATAAATCACTGCTAAATTTATGTTATATTTAACACGTCTTTTGTAAGATACTACAATGTAAGTTAAAAGCCTTGGATGAATGCTGAATTTAGAATTTATTGTCATAATTTAACTATTATTCACACAGACTTGATCCACCCGAAGTGAAGCATTTTTAATTATATGCCCAGGAGGTTGTTACGTTCGCCCTCTCAACATCTGCTGGCTATCCCTGGCCCAAGAGATGCCCACCTTGCCTCAACTAGGGCCAGGGCTTTTTCAGTCCTGGTCCCGATCTGGTGGAATCAGTTCCCTACAGAGATCCGGGCCCTACCTAGCTTATTAGCTTTCTGTAGGGCCTGTAAAACAGAGCTGTTCCACCAGGCTTTTAGTTGAGGCTGCAGGGGTATATTCTAGATCTGGTTGGCCTCCCCTATCGGTACTGTCACCTGTGCTATAAAATATCATGAAGAGATATCATGATGTGAGATGGCCAGGCTGGGCAATATATGATGATATGGTAAACTTCTCTGAGTGCTGTTGAGCTGTCTGTTTTTTATAATGTTTGTGTTGTATTTTATTGTTTTATCATATGTTGTACTCCCTGAGCCCTAAGAGAAATGGGCAGAATAGAAGAAGAAGATGATATTGGATTTATATCCTGTCCTCTGCTCCGAAGAGTCTCAAAGCAGCTCACAATCTCCTTTACCTTCCTCCCTCACAACAGACACCCTGTGAAGTGGGTGAGGCTCTCACAGCAGCTGCCCTTTCAAGGACGACCTCTGCCAGAGCTATGGCTGACCCAAGGCCATGCTAGCAGGTGCAAGTGGAGGAGTGGGGAATCAAACCTGGTTCTACCAGATAAGAGTCTGCACACTTAACCTCTCGGCTTGGCTTCGCGAACGAAGATTTAAGAAGGGTGCAATAGTCCACGTTTGCTGCAGGCTCGCTGGTGGCTGACAAGACCAATGCGGGACAGGCAGGTCCGGCCACAGTAGCTGCAGGGAAAAGTCTGATTTGGGGTTGGTGCTGTAGCAGTGCGATTCTTCCTCAATCTCCTTTTGTCCTCAAGACCAGCTATGCGTGCGTTCTCAAAGGAAGAGACAGCCTGGTGGATGGTGTGCCTCCATGCTTTGCGATCTGAGGCTAGGTCAGACCACTGGTGATGGTTGATGTGACAGGTGCTAAGGGATTTCTTCAAGGAGTCCTTGTACCTCTTCTTTGGTGCCCCTCTATTTCGATGGCCGGTGGAGAGTTCGCCATACAGGGCAATCTTGGGAAGGCGGTGGTTTTCCATCCTAGAAATATGCCCTGCCCAGCGCAGCTGCGTCTTCAACAGCAGTGCCTCGATGCTGGTAACCTCTGCCCGCTTGAGGACTTCAGTGTTGGTCACAAAGTCACTCCAGTGGATGTTGAGGATGGTGCGAAGGCAGCGCTGATGAAAGCGCTCAAGGAGTCGCAGGTGATGACGGTATAAAACCCACGATTCGGAGCCATAGATGAGGGTTGTCATCACAACAGCTTTGTAAACATTGATCTTTGTGCCTTTTTTCAGATGCTTGTTGCTCCACACTCTTTTGTGCAGTCGGCCAAATGCATGGTTTGCCTTTGCCAGCCTGTTGTCAATCTCCTTGTCGATCTTGGCATCTGAGGAGATGATGCACCCCAGGTAGCTGAACTGCTGGACTGTCTTCAGAACTGATTCACCCACAGTGATGCAGGGAGGGTGATAATCTTCCTGGGGTGCAGGCTGGTGGAGAACTTCTGTCTTCTTCAGACTAACTTCTAGGCCGAATAGCTTGGCAGCCTCTGCAAAGCAGGACGTC
The DNA here is from genome assembly GCF_032191835.1 of Heteronotia binoei. Classification (NCBI taxonomy): domain Eukaryota; kingdom Metazoa; phylum Chordata; class Lepidosauria; order Squamata; family Gekkonidae; genus Heteronotia; species Heteronotia binoei. Next base: position 211,531,197 of record NC_083223.1, read on the forward strand.
ATATGCTGCAGAGCTGATGCCGAGTGGGAGATGAGTGCAGCATCATCAGCAAACAGTAGCTCTCGGATGAGTTTTTCCATTGTCTTGGAGTGTGCCTTTAGTCGCCTCAGGTTGAACAGGCTGCCATCGGTGCGATAGCGGATGTAGACACCATCGTCCTCATCTAGATCTACTGCGGCTCTTTGAAGCATCATGCTAAAGAAGATCGTAAAGAGAGTTGGCGCAAGAACGCAGCCTTGCTTTACACCTGTGCCTATTGGGAAGGACTCCGAGAGGTCGTTGCAGTGTCTGACTTGGCCTCGCTGGTCTTCGTGTAGCTGGATGATCATGCTGAGGAACCTTGGGGGACATCCTAAACGTTCCAAGATTTGCCACAGGCCTTTCCTGCTAACGGTATCGAAAGCTTTGGTAAGGTCGACAAAAGTCACATACAGAGCCTTGTTCTGTTCCCTGCATTTCTCTTGGAGCTGCCTGAGAACAAATACCATGTCGGTGGTGCTCCTGTTAGCTCTGAAGCCGCACTGGCTCTCTGGGAGGAGTTCTTCTGCAATGGTGGGCACCAGTCTGTTCAGGAGTATTCTGGCAAGGATTTTGCCTGCGATGGAGAGCAGGGTTATCCCCCGGTAGTTGGAGCAGTCTGACTTTTCCCCTTTGTTCTTGTATAGGGTGATGATGATTGCATCGCGAAAGTCCTGTGGTAATTTGCCTTGTTCCCAGCAGGTGACAAGTACTTTGTGAAGTGAGCTATGTAGTACTGTGCCCCCATGCTTCCAGATCTCTGGTGGAATTCCATCAACTCCTGCTGCCTTGCCACTTTTCAGTTGCTTGATGGCTTTAACAGTCTCTTCTAGGGTGGGGATCTCATCCAACTCTGTTTTCACCGGTTGAAGTGGGGTGAGGTGGATTGCTGAATCTTGAACAACGCGGTTGGCACTGAAGAGAACCTGAAAATACTCCGACCACCGGTTCAGTATGGATGCCTTGTCTGTGAGGAGCACTTGGCCATCTGCACTATGCAAGGGACTCTGAGCCTGATATGATGGACCATATACTGCCTTCAGGGCTTCGTAGAACCCTCTTAAATCACCAGTGTCTGCACACAGCTGGGTTCTCTCTGCAAGCTTGGTCCACCACTCGTTCTGAATGTCTCGAAGCTTGCGCTGGAAGTTGCTACATGCAGCGCGAAAGGTTGCTTTTTTCCCAGGACAGGAGGGCTGAGCAAGATGTGCTTGGTAGGCAGATCTCTTTTTTGCCAGTAATTCTTGGATCTCTTGATTGTTCTCATCAAACCAGTCCTTGTTCTTCCTTGTGGAGAACCCGAGGACTTCTTCAGAGATCTGCAGGACGGTAGTTTTTAGGTGTTCCCAGAGTGCTTCTGGAGAAGGGTCTGTGGGGCAACTGAGGTCCTCAATTCTTGACTGGAGTTTTGCCTGGAAGGCAGATTTAACTTCGGCTGACTGGAGGCTGCCAACCTGAAACTTCCTCCGAGGGATACCTCCTCTCCTGGGTGTGGGTTTAAAGTGAAGACGGAGATTGCAGCGTACAAGACGATGATCCGTATGACATTCTGCGCTGGGCATTACTCGGGTGTGTAAGACATCCCGAAGGTCTCTCTGGCGCACCAGAATGTAGTCGATAAGGTGCCAATGCTTGGACCGTGGGTGCATCCAGGTTGTCTTCAGACTGTTCTTCTGCTGGAAGATAGTGTTGGTGATGGTGAGCTGGTGCTCCATGCAGAATTCTAGCAGGAGGCGCCCGTTGTCATTGCAGTTGCCAATGCCGTGTTTGCCAAGTACTCCTTTCCAGGCTTCCGAGTCTTTACCTACTCTGGCATTGAAGTCGCCAAGGATGATCACCTTGTCCTCTGTAGGGGTCTTCCGTACGAGGTTGCGTAGATCAGCATAGAACTTGTTCTTTTCTGCAGGATCTGCTTGAAGGGTTGGGGCATACACACTGAAGAGTGTTGCATGCTGCTTGTTTTGAAGTGGGAGGCGCATGGACATGATGCGATCTGAGTGACCTGTTGGAAGGTTTTCGAGTTTGGAGGCAATGGAGTTCCTGACCATGAAGCCAACGCCAGAAAGGCGGCTCTCAGCCTTTGACTTACCCGACCAGTAGAGGGTATAGCCAGCACCGTGTTCTTGAAGACTACCTTCCTCAGGGAAACGGACCTCACTGAGAGCTGCTATGTCGATATTCAACCTGAGAAGTTTGTGGGCAATGAGAGCAGAGCGTCGTTCAGGGCGACCACTGCCTACTGTGTCAAGCATGGTTCTGATGTTCCAACACGCAAGCTTTAGTCTTTGCACACTTTGTGAGGCAGGTGCATGCCTTTTCTTTGTTGTTATTTTTTGACCGCAAGTAAGGATGCCCGTTGACCGCGGCTAGCCAACTGGGGTGGGGGAGACGAGCTTTGTTTAGGCCACCTTTTCTAGGCCCCTCTCCGTGTGGAGCAAGCAGTGCTGTCCCTAGATAAGGCTGCTTGGTCGTTCAGGGTGCTGCCGAAAGATGCTTTCGTCTCCGGGTTAGCATCAGGCGACCAATATCCTGAACCGCCTACATGCAGGATCGGGACTGCGGCTTCCAGTGGCACCTTCCACCTGCCGTTTCGCCCCTTGCCTATCGCTGCAGGACTTGATGCGTTGTGGGTTGTGTGTGTGGATATGCCCTTCAGGCCTGCGCAGAGGAATTTTTTAGGTGAAGCGCAGTGTGCGCGGTACTGGCTCCACCCTTTCACCTGGGGGTCATCTGCCATGGCCCAGTAAGCCGGGACGCCAGCAGTGAGTCCTCCAGGTGGTAGGTGTTAACACTTAACCACTACAGCATAAGAACATAAGAGAAGCCATTTTGGATCAGGCCAACGGCCCATCCAGTCCAACACTCTGTGTCACACAGTGGCAAAAAAATTATATATACACACACACTGTGGCTAATAGCCACTGATGGACATGTGCTCCATATTTTTATCTAAACCCCTCTTGAAGGTGGCTATACTTGTGGCCGCCACCACCTCCTGTGGCAGTGAATTCCACATGTTAATAACCCTTTGGGTGAAGAAGTACTTCCTTTTATCCGTTTTAACCTGTCTGCCCACGAGTTCTTGTATTGTGAGAAAGGGAGATAAGTACTTCTTTCTCTACTTTCTCCATCCCATGCATTATCTTGTAAACCTCTATCATGTCACCCCGCAGTCAACGTTTCTCCAAGCTAAAGAGTCCCAAGCGTTTCAACCTTTCTTCATAGGGAAAGTGCTCCAGCCCTTTAATCATTCTAGTTGCCCTTCTCTGGACTTTTTCCAAAGCTATAATATCCTTTTTGAGGTGCGGCGACCAGAACTGCACACAGTACTCCAAATGAGACCGCACCATCGATTTATACAGGGGCATTATGATACTGGCTGATTTGTTTTCAATTCCCTTCCTAACAATTCCCAGCATGGCGTTGGCCTTTTTTATTGCAAACGCACACTGTCTTGACATTTTCAGTGAGTTATCTACCACGACCCCAAGATCTCTCTCTTGGTCAGTCTCTGCCAGTTCACACCCCATCAACTTGTATTTGTAGCTGGGATTCTTGGCCCCAATGTGCATTACTTTGCACTTGGCCACATTGAACCGCATCTGCCACGTTGACGCCCACTCACCCAGCCTCGACAGATCCTTTTGGAGTTCCTCACAATCCTCTCTGGTTCTCACCACCCTGAACAATTTAGTGTCATCCCCAAACTTGGCCACTTCACTGCTCACTCCCAACTCTAAATCATTTATGAACAAGTTAAAGAGCATGGGACCCAGTACCGAGCCCTGCGGCACCCCACTGCTTACCGTCCTCCACTGCGAAGACTGCCCATTTATACTCACTCTCTGCTTCCTATTACTCAGCCAGTTTTTGATCCACAAGAGGACCTGTCCTTTTACTCCATGACTCTCAAGCTTTCTAAGGAGCCTTTGATGAGGAACTTTATCAAAAGCTTTCTGGAAGTCAAGGTAAACAACATCTATCGGGTCTCCTTTGTCCACATGTTTGTTCACCCCCTCAAAGAAATGTAACAGGTTAGTGAGGCAAGATCTTCCCTTGCAGAACCCATGCTGAGTCTTCCTCAATAACCCGTGTTCATCAATGTGCCTACTCATTCTGTCCTTGATAATGTTTTCTACCAACTTTCCCGGTATTGAAGTCAGACTGACTGGCCTCTAATTTCCTGGATCTCCTCTCGAACCCTTTTTAAAGATGGGGGTGACATTTGCTACCTTCCAGTCCTCAGGAACGGAGGCAGATTTCAATGAAAGATTACATATTTTTGTTAGAAGATCCACAAGTTCAACTTTGAGTTCTTTCAGAACTCTCGGATGTATGCCATCCGGACCCGGTGACTTATTAGTTTTTAATTTGTCTATCAGTTGTAGGACCTCCTCTTTTGTCACCTCAATCTGACTCAGGTCTTTCAACACCTTTCCAAAATTAGTGGTTCTGGGGTGGGCAAAAAGTTCTCGTCTTCTACAGTGAAGACGGAGGCAAAAAATTCATTCAGCTTCTCAGCCATTTCCCTATCCTCCTTCAGTAATCCTTTTACCCCATGGTCATCCAAGGGCCCCACTGCCTCCCTGGCTGGTTTCCTACTTCTAATATATTTGAAGAAATTTTATTGTTGGTCTTTATGTTTTTTGCAATATGCTCCTCATAGTCCCTTTTTGCCTGCCTGATCACAGTCTTGCATTTGATTTGCCACAGGCTGTGTTCCCTTTTACTAATCTCACTTGGACTGGTTTTCCACCGCTTAAAGGAGTCCTTCTTACCTTTTACAGCTTCCATTACTTTGTTTGTTAACCATGCAGGCCTTTTCTTATGCCTGTTTCTGCCTTTCCTAATTTGTGGTATATATTTTATCTGAGCTTCTAGGATTATAGTTTTAAATAGTGTCCAAGCTTCCCCAAGGGTTTTGACCGTATGTACCTTTCCTTTCATTTTCTTCCTCACATGCCTCCTCATCTCAGTGTATTTACCCCTTTTAAAGTTAAATGTGGTTGTGGCGGTCTTTTTGGACAACTCCCTATTTATACAGTGAAATCAATAACATTATGGTCACTGCTCCCAAGCGGCGCAATCACTTTTACATCTCTCACCAAGTCTTGGGCATTACTTAGGACCAAATCCAGGATCGCCCCACCCCTGGTAGGTTCTGAGACCATCTGCTCCATAGCACAGTCATTGAGAGCATCAAGAAACTCAATCTCTTTCTCTCGACCAGAGCACATATTGACCCAATCAATCTGCGGGTAGTTAAAATCACCTATTATGACACAGTTTTTACGTTTAGCCGCTGTCTTTAAGCCTTCCATCATACTATAATCGTCCTCTCTCTTTTGATTTGGTGGGCGATAACAAACTCCCAAACTGGTGTACTAAATAAATTATGGAAGAATTTTTGGATCAGCTTCATCTGTGCTTAATTTTTCTCACAGAAATTAATCAAAATTAAAATTGATTTGGTTTGCTTGAATGTTGTCCTAAGTATGGCAGGACAAAGATGAAAGGAAAGCTGGTAAAGGAGTGTAGAAACATTGTCAGTGAGGTCTTTCATTAAAAAAAAAACTTTACTAAAAAAAAAGTGGAATCTAAAGACAAAATAAAAGAAAAGAAGATTCAGAAAAAGTGACTGATCCAAGCATGGAATTATGCTGTGCCTTTGCACTCAGCAAACTTGTTTCCCAATTACTTATTATTTCCAGTATCTGTTTTTGTTTTGTTTGTTTTTTTTAATCAGGAACGCAGTTTCGGCCGGCTTGGTGTCAGTGTGTGTGGCCTAATATGCAAATGAATTCCTGCTGGGCTTTTGCTACAAAAAAAGGCCTGACCAGTATTATACCTCATGAGCACCAGCTTTCATAATGTAGGCCAAGAATCCTATCTACTGAGCGTCATTAATTAATCGTCCATTCCTAAAAATGTCCTACCGCCAAATCCTTTTGAAGCAAAACTGAGTATTTAATCAGATCTGTCATTTTAGCACACATTATGAACTTTCAGGACAGGGTTTTAACTTTTCAGTGCCACAAGGCTGTTGACCCCCTGTCCAATAAGTAAACTTGTAATAGCGCTTATGGGTGACTCTGTTGAGAATCCACCCCCGCTTCAGAAAATCATTTATTGGGCTGCACAAAAGCTCCACTGAGATCGAAACTGCTCAGTATCAATGGGCTGGTGAATTTCAAGGAAACACACAATTCTTTATTTTAACCATCCTTTCCTGTATGCAAACGTCTGCAAAGTGTATTTGATTTGGAAACACTCAGAGTTTTCAGACCTCCATCAATCATTTGAAGTGAACACTGGAGAGTTTTGGGGAAATATAAGGGGGTGACATCATTAAGAGGACCCTGAAAAAAATAATATAAAATGACAGGTGAGCACTGTTGGGAAATAAAGCTAAATTGATAACATATTTTGTCTCAATAATTATAGCATTTAAACCCACAAATCAGGCTGGACCTATTAAAACACAGTTACTTACTTACTTTTCCAGCTGTTGGACTTATTAGTTGGGCATAAATGACTGTAATTGATGAACTAAAGGACTGATTATATATGGTCCACAGCTGCAGATTTGAGTTGATTGATCAGATTTATCAATTAGAGCCTTTTGATCAACAAATGGGCACCCCCTATTAATCCAGCAATCCTGTATGTAGTTTATTTTTTTAATATTTTATTTATGATGCTATATTTTATAATGTAGAAGTATTCTTAATAAAATTTTCAGATGGTAAGTACCATATTGGAAGACATAATCCCCTGTTGCTTTCTTATAAGAGAGGATGTCACTTTTAAACCTCAGGGGCTAGAACCTTTGCCATTTTAAGAATGAAGACTGAGATTCCTGGGATATCCCCATGTCAGTCAAATGTGCTGAACTGCAGAACCACAGGCCTTTCTACTACGTGGATAGCTAAGCTTTATTCCCAGTCTTTTTTTTTTTAAAGTCATTCCAGATGGCCTGTAAAGATGATACCAGCTTCACCTGTATTCACCAAGTAGTGCTTGGGCTAAGGGGTGGCAGCATTATTCAAAACCCATTTGGGTTCTTCTTGTTTATAAAGAAATAGTTTCCTATGCCTGCTGTATGGTTGTGGGCAGCATGGGAAAATGAGTGTAAACAAGTGAATAAGAGTAGTTGAACCCCAAGTGGAGGATGCACTGTGGGGCCAGTTACAACAGTTAGCCCCAACAAACCCATAGAGTCCTGTCCAACTATAGGCAGAAGAGTTTGGAACAAAAAAAAAGCCAATGGAAGGGTGAGGAAGGTGGTAACATAGATACATTAGTTTTCAGGAAATTCTTTAGCATCTAGAAGCCATACTTTTGCTATGACTTCTATTTCCTAGAACATCAAATCATTTATTGAGATACAAGGGCAATTTTTTAGGAGTGAGATTTGTTCCGTTTTATTCATTCTCTAGAATGTACTACTTCTGATGTTTGAAACACAGCTCATTGCTCTGATGATGTTGGCAGTGATGAACTTTCAAAGGATGTAATCTTTGTCATGTTTAGTCTTTGGCTTCTAAGCTTGATTACTTAATTCTTTACAGCTGTGCGTTTTCCGAATTTTGATTGGCAGAGCACCTCTGAACCAATAACTTTAGCTTTTTTTCCTCCCTTACTTGTCCTCTGGATGCCATTACAACTCTCTCTCTCTGTGTACAGTAGTGAATTTTGTATGTTTGAGATCATAATGGATAACAGTGTAACTTAGCAGTTAACAGTGTTCCAACCACTTCACATACATTATCCGTACAATATTCCTGTAAGGTAGGCCAGTAGTATCATTACCATGCTCATGTTGCAGATCACAGTGTATTCTCTTTAAGGAATATTAGAGAAGAAAATTTTGGTAGCATTCTTCTTGCTGTGAGACTTTCAGGCCTTAGTGAAATATTCTTTTATTGTGAATATTAGCATTTTATCAAGATATACTCTCCCAAAATCATAAGTAATCAAAATCTGATCTGATCATGTTTACTTTGGAAGGGTAACTAATCCTAAAGAAGTTTTTGGATACTGACTACATCAGTATGGGCTGCTTGGCTGGTGCTGCTGCTGTGATGTGCATGTGGCTCTGCTCTGCTTTCAGTTTTCATTTTTCTGCACTGTCTTTATTACATTTCCATTTCTCCAGGGGCAAGGGGATGGAGTGATTTAGCAAATACACACCTGAAGGCAAATCATCCAGCTAGAACATTTACTTCCCATTCATATCACACAAAATTTTTCCTGGGGACTATTTTTCATGCGCAGCATTTCCCCTAAAGTGTTACTGGCTTGTGTTGTCTTGAGGAAGACTCTCATTAGAAACCATTATGGCCTGAGCCATTCCAGAACAGCCATTAGTGAGTTCAAGATTCAAGAATGAGCAAAAATCTTGCATGGATCCAGTCGGGGTGGGGTAGAGGCAGAGGTTTCTACACCCTCATACAATTTTTCTCTCAGTTTGGCACCTTCAGATAGATACCGATTTTGCACACAGCTTACCCCGCGGTCATGTTCCTGTTCTCTACGCAGCGGCCATCGGATTTCCCACTATCTGTGCTGGAGTTGCAGGAAGTGCCATGGCTTTTGCGTAGCAAACGTAAACTGGGTTTTAGCGGTTTACGTTTGCTACACGAAAGCCACAACACTTCCTGTAACTTCGGGGCAGATAGTGGGAAATCCGAGGGACACTGTGCAGAGAACAGGAACATGACCGCAGGGTAAACTGTGTGCGAAAAAGGTAAGAGGCAAAGGTTTTGCTTATACCTTGTTTAAAGTAAAAGAGCAGCCATGCCTCATGGTGGAGGAGGCAGCTCCTGTTGCTGCTCCTCATCACAGGCTAGAAGTCTGTCTGCTTTGCAGAGTGGAAGTTAAGGCTTCCACCTGGCACAGGAAAATAAACACCTGTACACAGATGAAACATTTATGGCCATATCAGATATTTTTAAAAGGCAACCTGCAGAGACCTGATTATGCTTGAGCATAATGTGTAAAGGGGGATACAGAATTTAGTTTTTACAAGATTGGAACATGTGGGAAAAGAGAGAGAACCCTTGTGTATTCCCATGGCTTGTTTCACTGCCCACCACAATCTGTATGATTCAGTTTTCTCCAGGCAAGCCCATTAGCTCATTAGTTGATACATTGGCATGGGACTGAAATAAATGAAAATAAAGACTCTGTCTCCTTGTAATCTGCAATTTAATCTCTTGGGTGAAGACTAAAAACCCTGAGAATTTCATCACAGTACAACTTGATTGGGCACGGCTATGTCTAAAAATGTGTTTGTCCTTTCATTTCCACAAAACAGAGATGCTTTTTCATATCTGCCTAAAATCTGGGAGAGTCCCATTTTGGTGAGGGAAACAGCCCCAGTTTCACCATAAACCTGAAGTGACTTGAAGGCAGTTAATTCATGCCAGTTTGGTGTGAGGGGGAAAAAAGCTAGTAATGCAGTATGTCCCCCAAAATGTAAACATCACAATGGTGACAATAAATACATGAAGGAACAGGACAAAATTGGAAATACACAAAACAAGCCAAATCTGAAACCAAATCAAATTGATGTGCCTTGTTCATCCCCTTTTCCAAAATGGGCCAAAATACAAATTCTGGCCCACCAGACTGGATTTCCTGTGCAACTCTTCCTCTGGGCTACGATTACCAGACACTCGGGGCTCCCAAGCATAAAAGGCTCATTTTATAAGGCAAATGGTAAAGTTATGTGGTGTAGCTTGCTGGAGCAGCCTCCTCCAAAGCACGTAAAATCAGAGCCGTGGAAAGAAAGCTCCGTCTCTGGCAGCTGTAAAAACTTTCACTGTGAGTGCAGCCAAAGCAGATGCTTTAGCTTAAGTTTACTACCCCCTCAGAGCTGTATGCAGCACCAGTGCCGCTGCCTCTGAATTCTAACTCGTTTTAGATGACAGGACCACTGCTAGCTGCCAGTCAGTGTAAATCATTACTTTACAATCTCTTGTCTCTGTAGACATTCCAATGTACTTCATCTGAAGTGCTTTCTTTATGAAGCACACTGGATCAGAGGTGTGTTCTTCTCTGCTGTGCTTACACCAGCTGCCCTTAGGTTTTCATTTTCATTTCCATTTCCATCTTCCCCTCCTCACCTGTAAATCTTGACATGTTTTGGCTCCCTTGAATCTTTTTTACTTCCTCAGTCTTAGGCTGCCCCTCTGCTTCATTCTTTCCAGTCCCGATTACATCTGGCTCTCAGGGGTATGTATTTCCCCAGCCCTGACTTTCAGTCTCAGCATGGTGAGTGGCAGATTCTAATTTGAAGAACTGAATTTGATTCCCCACTCCTTCACATAAAGCCTGCTGGGTGACCTTGGGCCAGCCACAGTACTCTCAGCCTCATGTACCTCACAAGGTGAATGTTCATGTCTATCTCTCTCTCTCTCTCTCTCTCTCTCTCTCTCTCTCTCTCTCATCTTTAAGGAAACAACTAATAAGAGGGAAATATAGAAAGGGGAAAAGGGTTAACTAACATGATTATATGTATCAAAGATGATTATATATATAACAAAATATAAAAGACAGAAAATATTTCTCCCCAATGCCCCCGTTGTTACATTGAATTTTTTTTTTTTGGGGGGGGGAGACTTTGTCTGTAACATACAATGATATTTAGAAGAGAAGAAGAGATTGGATCTATACTAGCCAAAGGAGTCTAAGAGCAGCTTACAAATCTCCTTTTCCTTCCCCTCCCCACAACAGACACCCTGTGGGGTAGGTGGGACTGAGAGAGCTCTCCCAGGACTGCTCTTGAGCAGAACAGCCTTGAGAGAACTTGTGGCTGACCCAGTGTCACATCAGCAGGTGTATGTGGAGGAATGGGGAATCAAATCCGGTTCTTCCAGATAAGAGTCTGCACACTTAACCACTACAACAAACTGACTCTCTTTTGATGGGATACATTTATATTCATCATTTTACATTTCAGACTTTATAACTAGTTTGTTTTGTACCTACGTTACTAGTATAGCCATTGCTACATACTCAGTATTACATGTTTTCACCTTTTCTGCATACTCGCTATTACATGTAGTGAGTCAGTAGTATATTAAAAATACAAAGTCTATTATATATCCCTTGATAAGAAAATTGCAAAAGATGTTTCTCCCCAAAGTTCAATTCATTACATGCATTTACATTCAGGATGTTACATTTAAAACTGATTCTTCTCCTCCTCCTCCATACATATGTATACAATATTTTGAACTGCTTCTCATTCTTAATTTGTCTCCTGCTTGAATAGTACACACTCCATCTCTCATCAGATTTTGTAACTGAACTGTTTCTCAATCAGTTAATTTTGCCATTACTGTGTAAGGTAAGGTAAGGTAAATTTATTTTTGTATCCCACCCTCCCCTGCCAAGGGCAGGCTCAGGGCAGCTCACAGACATGGGACAACCATGATTCAATAAAATACAATCAAGACAAAAGCAGATTAAAATACAATTAGGTTACCGTTATAAATTAGTTAAAATAGGTAAAACAGCTGTTATAAATTAAAATTAATAGTTAAGGTGCTACAGTTCACAGTCGTATAAGATGGCTAGGTGGCTGCAAGTCGATTTAGCCGGGTTCTATCTTAAAAGCAAGCTGAAAGAGGATGGTTTTGCAAGCCCTGCGGAACTGATTCAGGTCCCACAGGGCTCGCACCATCTCTGGAAGTTGATTCCACCATCGGGGGGCCATTGCTGAAAAGGCTTGCTCCCTCGTTGTTTTCAATCTAGCCTCTCTTGGCCCAGGGACTTTTAAAAGGTTTTGAGAACTAGATCTCAGTGCTCTCTGGGGAACATATGGGGAGAGGCGGTCCCTAAGGCAGGCAGGTCCTCGGCCATATAGGGCTTTAAAGGTAAAAACCATTTGTCAAGTTTATTTTTTTACTCTTCTAAGCACCGACAAACATCTAGTTTCCATTTTGCTGCATAGATTATTCTAGCCAGGGGTCACTTTGTAGAAAAATAGGTGGCAGAGCTCATTAGCATAACTCATTAGCATATGCTGCCCTCCCCCAGCCAAAAGCAACTCAATGCAAGGAAGGAGAGCTCTGGGCGAGCGAGGCCTGCTTGGGCTAGCTAGAGATCCAGCCAACCCAAGCAGGCCTTGCTCACCTGGGGTTTTCCTGGGCCACCCCCCCCCCAGTCAAAAGGCCAGCAAGCCACCCACCACCCAAAATCACATAAGAAGTGGAGAAAGGGTGGTGCGGGCTTCTCCAGGGGTTAATGAGGGCTGCTGGGGGTGTGGCAAAGCCCCTGATGGCTGGCTGGCTGCCTGCTCTCCTAATCCAGGGATTGTTAATGCAGCTGCACCTACTATTCAAAGGACAAGGTAGGTGGGGAGGGAGAGAGGGAACCCTCAGAAAGGTTCAGGAGTTGCGCTCCTGTGAGCTCCTGCTGAATCTGAGATCTGATTCTAGCTACTGTCACCATGCATTTAAATATCCCTTCCAGAATTTTTGAAATTTGTTAAGCAGTATACCTAATAGCATATTCTTGGTTTCCACAGGGAATTTGAACTTTAATATAGCCTACATTATTTCATGTATTTCCTTCCAATATCCACCACACATGAAAGTCACATCTATGTCATGACATTTCCAGCATTTGTTGTTTTATGTGCTTTCTCAATATCCTTTGGTGTTATATAGTACTATCTAAAAACCTTTTATACCAAGGCCGCGGTCACACTCACCATTAAATCCATCCCTAACCTGTCGCTATTATACCCCGCAGCTTTTTTACAACAAATTTCCTGATCAGACATCCCTCCATCCTTCAGTTCTAAGCAGCGTTGGTCCCGTCGCTGGTTGATCAGAGGTCTCACCCGTACCTCTTTTTGAGATGGCATTCTGCACTCGCGCAAGCGCAGTACGTGGGATATTGTGCTTGGCTTTTTTTTTTTAAAGGTGCCAGAAAAGGTGGGCGATCTCCCCTCCCCCCATTTAAACACCCAGAAAGGAAGGGGAAGCCCAGGAGCTCTCTTTGCTGTCTCTCCGCCTGGCAGGGAGACAGCAAAGGTGGGTGATCTTCCTCCCCCCCACATTTAAACACACCGCCATGGTGTTTAAATGGGGGGGGGGAGCACGGCAACTCACTTTGCTGTCTCTCCGCCTGGCGGGGAGACAGTAAAGGTGGGTGATCTTCCTCTCCCCCATTTAAACACCCTGCTGTGGTGTTTAAATGGGGGAGGGGAGCATGGCAACTCTCTTTGCTGTCTCTCCACCTGGTGGGGAGACAGCAAAGGTGGGTCATCTTCCTCTCCTGGCAGGGAGACAGCAAAGGTGGGCGATCTTCCTTCACCCCCATTTAGGAAAGGTCCCCTGTGCAAGCACCAGTTGTTTTTGACTCTGGGGTGATGCTACGTTCACAACGTTTTCATGGCAGACCTTTTACGGGGTGGTTTGCCATTGCCTTCCCCAGTCATCTATACTTTCCCCCCCAGCAAGCTGGGTAGGTATTTTACTGATCTCGGAAAGTTGGAAGGCTGAATCAACAATTGCTGGCACAATGATATCATTTGGAGTGGATTCTTGCAGGGAAGCGGATGTGCGCTAGTGACAAGTTGGCTACAATGGAGCGTTCAAACATAGAAAGTACACGCAGGAGTCATTGGAAGAATTCTTATTCTGGATTTAATGTACTATTAAAAAAGTCTGCGTCTCAGTTGTGGCAGTTCGGGACACGAACGAGCCAACGACCATTGCCAGATGCTGATGTTTGGACAACCGCATAAAATCCGACATGCATCTGGCTTTCATCCATGCCCATCTCATCAGTTTATGTGTGTCTGACCTCAGCCCAATTTTCTCTTAATGCCTGACTAGCTGTAAACTTGATATATTTTCCCATAACCATTCCCACTGATGCATAGATATCTGTTCTTTAAAGTTTTGCATCCATTTAATCATTTTTCACTTGTTCTTCTTCTGTTTCTAGCTGGAATAATACCTTAAATATCCATTGTAGTAAATCCTCTTTTTGTTTTATGATCAGTTATGATCAGGAGCTCTAAGATATATGAATTCAGTCACATCTGTTAGAGCTCCACCTTCAGTGTTGATTATCTTCTTTAATCTTGAAGCTGATTGATAATATAGCAACCACTGAATGTTTATACCTTTGTCTGTAATATCTTACCATGACCTGATTTCCCCGAGTATTTATCGTCATACCATACATTTTTTAAAAAAATCATTTTTATTACTCACAAGAAGACTGTTGTGGGGAGAGGAAGGGAAGGAGATTGTAAGCAGTGATGAAGAAGACCTTTTCTCAGGATGCCACCTGTTTATCAGATGGTAGGGGCAACCAGAGAAGGGCCTCTGAGGATGACTGGAGAAAGCAAGGAAGTGTGTATGGGAAAAAGTGGACCTTAAGGTATTTTGGTCTCAGGTCATATCAGGCTTTAAACATTAATACCAATACCTTGAGTTGAACCCTAAAGCAAATTGGGAGTTGGTGTAAATTAAACAAGTATTGGACTTCCGGGGGAGGAAAATGCCGAGCTGAGCTGTCTCTCATAATGGGAGCAAGCTGGAACTTCAGTTCGGGGTAGTGGAAGGCAAATAAATGCCTACTGCCTACTTTTCTCAGTTAGAGAATAGTCCAAGACAAGGAGATTTACCTTGGCTAAAAGGGAGCCCCGGAGGGGACTTCTTTGAGGCTTTAAGGGGTCTCAGGGGAAGTTGCATAGTCATCGTCTGCAGAAGTGCCCAGAGTCATTTATTTGACATAAGCTCGTCAGGATCCTAACCTTCTTGGACATTGCTAAACATCTAAAGCTTTGAAAGACCAGTGGAAACTTGGATAATTGGAAGAAAAGGTACAGAATATTATTTTTTCATTCCGGAGCTATTTATAGCTTAAAGGGACAAAGTTAAAAAGTGGGAAAAGAAAATATAGAGAGCTTGGAAGAAGAGGGAAGGAAGAGGTGAAATTTGGATTTTATAAATATAAAGGACAGTGTTAAAAAGTGCTAAAAAGTGAGAAGGAATTTATTGTTTTGTCTACTTGCGGTTTTGGAAGTAAAAGCAACATCGTCATACTGGAACAGACCTGCAGCACATCTGAGCAAGACAGGAAATACGTCAAGTATCGTGAGGTCTCCTTGTGACTTTGTGGTAATAAAAACAGGAAGTAGTGGAAAGAAAACCTACTCTAGGAATATATACCATTGAGAAACATTGGCGGCCATTGCTGGGAGGCTAAATCAAAAACATTGTTATAAAAAGAATTCAGGACAGTATAAATTGTTGGAATCAACTGAAAAGAGGGTAAGAAGATAAGAACTATTGGTCATATTATTTGTGTGGTCCTCGGAAATTTTTAAAAGGGAAAAGAAATTGCAAGAAGTAATAAAAAGTTGCGGCTGCCATTTTGGAAAGTTTAAAAACTTTAAAAATAAATATCTGGACTTTGGGAGCTCAGAGGACAGCGGAATTGGGCTTGCCATAAAGTAAGTAAGTAAGTAAGTAAAATTTTATTTATATCCCGCCCTCCCCCGCCAAGCAGGCTCAGGGCGGCTAACAACAGCAAAACAACAATACATTTAACAAAACATTAAATTAACCCCAAACCGATTAATACATTAGTTAAAACAGTTACTAAGTCTAAAAACATTAAGTTAGATCTGACAGTACCATTATTAATCGACGCTATGCCTGTCAGTTTGTGAATGATGGCGGATCTCCAGACTGGACCATTTTGATGTTTCTTTGTGGACTTGGTCAGCCGTTCATGAATGCCTGTTTGAAAAGGGTGGTCTTGCAGGCCCTGCGGAACTGATCAAGGTTCCGCAGGGCCCGCACCTCCTCTGGGAGTTGATTCCACAAGGAAGGGGCCGCGGTAGAGAAGGCCCGTGCATAGGTAGTCCGAAGTTTAACTTCTTTTGGCCCAGGGGTGGTCAATCTGTTTTTACCTACTGACCTCAGTGCTCTCTGGGGCTCATACGGGGAGAGACGGTCCCTCAGGTAGGTCGGTCCTCGGCCATATAGGGCTTTAAAGGTAATCACCAGCACTTTGTACTGGACCCGGTATACAATCGGCAGCCAGTGCAGTTCGCGCAGCCCCGGCCGTATATGCTCCCATCTTGGGAGGCCAAGCAGCAGCCTGGCCGCCGCGTTCTGCACTAGCTGCAATCTCCGGGTCCGGCACAGAGGCAGCCCCATGTAGAGGGCGTTACAGTAGTCCAATCTTGAGGTGACCGTCGCATGGATCACCGTTGCTAGGTCCCGGCGCTCTAGGAAAGGGGCCAACTGCCTCGCCCGCTTCAGATGAAAGAATGCTGACTTGGCAGTGGCTGTTATCTGGGCCTCCATTGATAATGAAG
Organism: Heteronotia binoei; assembly: GCF_032191835.1. Classification (NCBI taxonomy): domain Eukaryota; kingdom Metazoa; phylum Chordata; class Lepidosauria; order Squamata; family Gekkonidae; genus Heteronotia; species Heteronotia binoei. The sequence continues at coordinate 211,547,575 of NC_083223.1, forward strand.
GCTCCAGTAAAACACCCAAGCTCTTTACCCGCTGCGCCGCCTTCAGCGGCGCACCGTCAAAGGTCGGGAGAGATATTTCCCTCCCCAGAGCGCCACGACCCACACAGAGAACCTCTGTCTTCACTGGGTTCAGCTTCAGCCCACTCAGCCTAAGCCATGTTGCAACAGCCTGTAGGGCCTGATCCAGGCTCCCCGGGGCAGAGGCGGGCCGGCCGTCCATTAGCAGATAGAGCTGGGTGTCATCTGCATATTGATGGCAACCCAGCCCAAACCTCCGGACAATCTGGGCAAGAGGGCGCATATAGATGTTAAATAACATCGGGGAGAGAACTGCTCCCTGGGGCACCCCACAATCTAGTGTGCGCCTCTGGGATCGTTCACCCCCAATTGCCACCCTTTGTCCCCGACCCATGAGGAAGGAGGAAAGCCATTGTAAGGCCAACCCCCTAACCCCTATGTCAGCGAGGCGGTGGATCAGCAGCCGATGGTCGACTGTGTCAAATGCAGCTGACAGATCTAATAACATCAGCACTGCCGCACCGCCTCGATCCAGTTGCCGTTGGAGGTCATCTACTAAGGCGACCAAAACCGTCTCCATCCCGTGGCCTGGCCGGAAACCAGACTGGCATGGATCTAGGACAGAAGCGTCATCTAGAAACCTCTGTAGCTGCAACGCCACTGCCCTCTCGATAATTTTACCTAAGAATGGTAAATTAGACACCGGTCGGTAATTTGCCAATTCGGCCGGGTCTGCTGTAGGTTTTTTCAAGAGGGGGCGGACCAAGGCCTCTTTCAGAGGTGTTGGAAAACGCCCCTCTGAGAGGGATCTATTTATGATGTCCCGTAAAGGACATCCTAGCTCCCTCTGGCAAGATTTAATCAGCCAAGAGGGGCAAGGGTCCAAATCGCATGTTGTTGGGCGGGCAGCAGAGAGGATTCCATCGACTTCCTCCAGGCTGAGTGGGTCAAAGTGGTCCAGCGTAAAATCCGAAGACAGGTGCGGGGCCTCAATTTCACTCACTGTATCTAATGTGATAGGCAGGTCTTGGCGGAGCGATGAGATTTTATCTGCAAAATATTTCGCAAATGCCTCACAGCCTATCTCTAAAGGGCAAGTCCTATTCTTTTGAATCTGATAGTCAAAATGAAAATTGGTGAGATCTAAAATTTCATTGTTTTTTGAAGGGTTTAAAAGTTTTAAAAATTTATATCTTGGTCTAGGAAGCTCTGAGAAAGGTGAGACTAAGCTGATTATAAAAAGTAAGTCCTCATCTTTTGAACCTGACAGTTAAATCCAAAATTTGTGAAGTTAAAATTTTTGGTATTTTTAAATGTCTGAAGCCAAGCAGCCCTGAACAAGGGCTCTTTCATTGGAAAAGATGCAGGAACAATTAGACATGATGGAAGCCAGAATGATGAGAGGGGTGAGGAAGATGATAGATGAATTGAAAGAAGAAATTATTGCAGAGATTAAAAAGGATATGGAAGATCTCAGAAAGGAAACTGGGGAAACATCTAAGAAAGTGCAGGAAGTAGAAGGAAAAATGAAAGTATATGATTCCACCTTGTTGAAAATTCAAGAAAAAGTGACAATCCATGACTGCAAATTGATGGAAACTCAGATACGTCTGAGAGGAGTGCCTGAAGTGGAGGATGGGGATTTGAAAGGATATATAATAAAAATAATTGCAGAACTTTTAGATGAAGATCCTGAAGAGACTAAAAATATGTATGATTATATGTACAGAGTGAACTCACTTTATGCCAAGAAAAATAAGCTACCAAGATATGTTGTTATAAGATATATGACAAAGGAAATGGTGGGAAGGATCATGAATAAAAATTTTGAAAAGGCACTGATAGTGGGACGCAGTAAAGTGAGTAACATGAAGAAGTTGCCAAGGCAAGTGATAAACGATAGGAGAACATATAAAAACCTGACAGAAAAATTGAGGGACAATGGCACAAGGTTCAGATGGATTATACCTGAAGGTTTGAGCTTTGAGCTCCAGGGGAAAAGAGTCACACTTACAAATGCTGAAGAGTTGCGTAGATTTTTTGAAGAAAATAAAGAATTTGCACCATGATGGATTACAAATTATTGTCTTGGAATGTTAATGGACTAAATTCACCACAAAAAAGAAGGGCAACATTTCATTGGATTAAGAAAGAAAACTGTAATATAATATGTTTGCAAGAAGTACATATTAAACAAAAGGATTATAAATTTTTATGGAACAAACAATTGGGAGTAGAATTTTTTTCATTAGCTGAACAGAAGAAAAGAGGAGTGGTTGTATATATAAAACAAGAATTGGAGCCAAAATTAGTGTTTAAAGATAAAGATGGAAGATTTGTAGCAGTGGAGACAATATTAAATGGGGAAAAAAACATTGTTATTGGGATTGTATGCGCCTAACGGTGCAAAGGATGCTTTTTTCAAAGACATTACACAAAAATTTGATGAACTGACCTATGATCAAGTATTGTTAATGGGAGACTTTAATGGAACAGTTAAGAACTCACTGGATAGAACTGGAGGAAAAAAAATGATGGGAAAGAAGGGAAATTGCCAAAGTCTTTCTTTGAATTGGTTAAACAATATGGAGATATATGGAAGAAATTTAATCCTGAAGTGCGGGACTATACCTTTTTCTCAGCAAGACACAAAAGTTTTTCTAGAATTGACATGCTGTGGGGAACTAAAGACTTAAGTCTTATAACAAAGAAGATAGAGATTTTACCTAAAATTGGGTTTGATCATAACCCAATAATGTGGATTACAAAATTGTCCGAGAAGATGGAGACTGAATGAAGATTTGCTACAGAATAAAGAAACAGTGACATATCTAGAAAAAGAAACTAAAGCTTTTTTCCAAGTGAATGATAAAGAGGATATTGATTTTCAGACGGTCTGGGATGCTTATAAAGCAGTAATGAGAGGATTGTTGATTACTTTGAATAATAAAGACAAGAGAAGAAAAGAAAAACAGTTGTTGGACATTCAAAATGAAATAAAAAGAAAGAAGGGGAGCTGAGAAAAAGACCAGGGAAAAAGAAAATTTTAAAGGAAATTACAATATTACAAACTCAATTGAGACATTTGTTGAATAAAGAAGTGGAATGGAGTTTGAAAAGACTTCAGCAAAAATCGTTTGAGGGAGCAAATAAACCGGCAAAGTATTTGGCTTGGCAATTGAAGAAAAAGAGAGAAAATAGAATTTGGCTTGGCAATTGAAGAAAAAGAGAGAAAATAGAATTGTTAGCAAAATTGTGGTAGATGGAAGGGAAGTGGTTACTCAAGAGGGAATAAAAAGAGAATTTTTCAAGTAATATGCTAAACTGTTTAAAGGTGTTAAAATAAAGAAAGAGAAGATGGATGAATATTTACAAAAGTTAAAAATAGAACCCCTAACTGAAAATATGAGAAAAGTTTTGAATGATCCAATTGAAAGATAGAAATTGAAGCAGCAATCAACGTAATGAAAAATGGAAAAGCTCCTGGGCCAGATGGATATACAGTTAAATATTTCAAAACTTTTAAGGACGAATTAATACCAAAATTGCAGAAGTTGATGAATATAATAAGAATAAAAGGGAAAGTACCAAATACATGGAAAGAATCTGTCATTTCGTTGATACCTAAAGAAGATAGAGATGCCACGAATGTAAAAAATTACAGACCAATTTCGTTATTAAATAATGACTATAAAATATTTACAAGAATCTTGGCAGAACAGCTTAAACAACATTTGATAAATTTTATAAAGGAAGATCAAGCAGGGTTTCTTCCCAAAAGACAAATAAGAGACAATATTAGGACTGTTGTAAATATTGTAGAATATTATGAAAGACATCCAGGAAAAGAAGTAGCATTATTCTTTGAAGATGCAGAGAAAGCATTTGACAATTTAAGCTGGGACTTTATGTTTGCGGTAATGGAAAAAATGGAGCTGGGAGAAAGTTTTGAAGAGTCATGGGTGCTAGGGACCCTGCAGAAGAAGCTGAGCCTGCAGAAGAAACTGTGCCCCTGCCACCTGCATCAGTGCCCCTGCCACCAGCACCAGTGCCCCTGCCTCCTATTGGAGAAGATCCAAGCCCCCCTGCCTCACCCTCTCAGGTGGCTCATGTGCATGACTGCCTTCGTCAGGACCTCAGGGATCGGAGGAGGGCGGCACGCTCACGAGCAAGACGCACCCTGAGTTCTAAAAGGATCTTGGCCCCTCTAGGAGTAAGGATGCTTGAGTCTCAGCAGGATCCTGGCCGCCCTCTGAGTCAGCAATTAGTCCAAATGGGCAACAGACAGCAGAGGGCTATATAGCTGTGGGCTTTGGGAGAAGGCTTTGTGGAAGCAACTAGTCACTTACCTGATGTTCTAGCATCCACTCCGGCTTCTGACTTTGGCTTCTGGACCCCTTGACGTTGGCTTTGACTTTTGGACCCCCTGACTTTGGCTTCTGAACCTCTGACCTGCGATACCTGGACTGTGATTTGGTTTTGGCGCTTTGAACCCTCTTTGCTCACCAGCTACAGACCTTGGACTGCCCCTGGACTTCGCCTGGCCTGGCCCCAGCTCGTGACAATAAGAATGATCAAAGCAATATACTCCGAACAAAGGGCAAGGTTGTGTGTTAATGCAGATCTTACAGGAGAAATGAAAATTAACAAAGGTACTAGACAAGGTTGTCCGCTTTAACCACTGTTGTTCATAATGACTCTCGAAATTTTATTGATGCAGATTCAAGAAGAAAAAGACATATAAGGTTTACGAATAAAAGGATGTACTTACAAATACAGAGCATTTGCTGATGATATAATGTTTATAAATGAAAATCCCATACAAGTTACATCTTTGCTGTTAACTAAAATACAAGAATATGGGGAGTTGGTGGGACTTTCTATAAATAGAGAAAAATCTAAAATTCTGTGTAAAAATATGCAGATGAATAGACAACAAGAATTACAGAAACTAATGGGTTGTAAAGTTACCTCCAAGGTAAAGTATCTAGGGGTGGAGATAACAATGAAAAATATTGATCTGTTTAAAAATAATTATGAGAAGTTATGGCATAAAATGGATGAAGATATGCTAAAATGGAATACGCTTAATTTGTCATTGCTGAGCAGAATAGCTGCAATTAAAATTAATATTCTACCAAGGATAATGTATTTGTTTCAAACTATTCCTATTGTGAAGGATGCTAAACAATTTGATAAATGGCGTAGGAAAATTTCAGAATTTGTGTGGGCTGGGAAGAAGCCAAGGATTAAAATGAAAATTCTGTCAGATGCAAAAGAGAGAGGCAGATTTCAACTACCAGATTTAAAATTATATCATGAAGCAGTTTGCTTAGTGTGGATGAAAGAATGGATAACGCTGTTAAACAAAAAACTTCTAGTGTTTGAAGGTCACGCAAATAAATTTGGCTGGCACGCATATTTGTATTATGGAAAAAAGAGGATGGATGGTCTTTTCTCTCACCATTATATAAGAAGCAACTTATTAAATACATGGACAAAATACAAGAAATATGGAGATGAGAGAAGACCTTTATGGATAGTGCCAGCTGAAGTAATAAAGATAATGGCTGAGATAGGTGAAGAAAAGTGGTTGACATATAATCAATTGTTAAAAATACAAAGTGGAAAAACAGAACTGAAAACTGCTGAAGAATTGAGTCACAAATATGATTGGTTTCAAATGCAACAAATAAGGAGCTTGGTAGAGAATGACATTAAAACTGAAGGAATAAGGAAAGAACAAACAGAAATGGAAAAAGTTCTGCTTGGAGACAATGATAAACTAATTTCAAAAGTATACAAATTACTTTTACAATGGTCTACAGAAGATGAAGTAGTGAAATCTCAAATGATTAAATGGGCAATTAATGTAAATAAAGAAATAAAGATGGAATCTTGGGAATATTTGTGGAAGAACTCTATGAAACTAGCAACATGTCAAAGTATTAAAGAAAATTGTTTTAAGATGATGTATAGATGGTATATAACTCCTAAAAATTGGCAAAGATGAATAATAAGATGCCAGACAGATGTTGGAAATGTAAAAAGCATGAAGGTTCTTTCTACCATATGTGGTGGACTTGTGAAAGAGCTAAAATGTTTTGGCAGATGATTCAGCAAGAGATTTCTAAGATCTTGGGATATGAGTTTAACAAAGTTGCAGAGACTTTTCTGTTGGGACTACAAATGGAAACATTTCCAAAAGAAGATAGAACTTTAATCTGGTACTTGCTCTCAGCTGCTAGGGCATTGTATGCGCAGTTGTGGAAGCAAGAAAAAGTACCAGAGAAATGGGATTGGATTATAAAAATTATGACATGGAGTGAAATGGACAAATTAACAAGAATATTAAGAGACTATGATCTGGAAGTTTTTAAGATGGAGTGGAAGAAGTTAAGAAGATACGTAGAAAAGGAGTGGAAAATAAAAGGACATTGGACAATTTTTGATAATGATTAAGTTTTAAAAGAAGAATATAACTTTGGGTTTTTTAATAGTTAAAGGTTTCTTTAATATTTGTTTCTTTTTTATTTATTTATTTTATTTATTTATCTGGGATTTATATCCCGCCCTTCCCACCGAGTGGCTCAGGGCGGCTTACAACATATATAAAACTAACATAAAAATATAAAATTACACTTTAAAATTAACATTTCATAATATATAAGTAAAATCAAACATTTGTTATAAATATACATCATTAAAACAGACAGCGGTCGTGGAGCTACACTCTATTCAGATTCAGATACAAATTCAGTATACAGTATTCAGTAGTCGGTATACAGGGCCGTTAGTTGTGGGCCAGCCGGAAGAGGACTGTCTTACAGGCCCTGCGGAATTGGGTGAGATCCCGCAGGGCCCTTACCTCCTCCGGCAGCTGGCTCCACCAAAATGGAGCCATTACAGAGAAGGCCCGGTCCCTTGTGATCTTCAAGAGGGCTTCCTTTGGCCCGGGGACAACCAAAAGATTTCGAGATCCCGATCTCAGTGCTCTCTGGGGAACATGTGGGGAGAGACGGTCCCTCAGGTAGGCAGGTCCTAGACCATATAGGGCTTTAAAGGTAATAACCAGCACCTTGTACCGAACTCGGTAGGATATTGGCAGCCAGTGCAGAGCCCGAAGTCCCGGCTGAATGTGCTCCCACCTTGGGAGCCCCAATAACAACCGGGCAGCGGCGTTCTGCACCAGCTGCAATTTCCAGGTTCGACACAGGGGCAGCCCCATGTAGAGGGCATTGCAGTAGTCCAGCCTCGAGGTGACCGTAGCATGGATCACCGTTGCTAGATCGTCGCGTTCCAGGAAGGGAGCCAGCTGTCTAGCCCGCCTAAGATGGAAGAATGCGGACTTGGAAGTGGCTGCTATCTGGGCCTCCATAATTAAGGAAGGCTCCAGAAGTACCCCAAGGCTCCTGACCCTGTGCGCCGCCATCAGCGGCACACCGTCAAAAACCGGAAGGGGTATTTCCCCCCCCGGGCCACGACGGCCCAAGCAAAGGACCTCTGTCTTCGCTGGGTTTAGCCTCAGCCCGCTCTGTTTGAGCCACCCAGCCACAGCCTGTAACGCCCGGTCCAGATTTTGTGGGGCGGAGACCGGCCGGCCGTCCATAAGCAGATAAAGCTGGGTGTCATCAGCATACTGGTGACAACCCAGCCCGTACCTTCGGGCAATCTGGGCGAGGGGACGCATATAGATGTTAAATAACATCGGGGAAAGAACCGCACCCTGAGGCACCCCGCAATCAAGCGAGTGCCTTTATTTTAAGTAAATAAAACTGGCGGGGGTCAAATAACAGGAAGAGGGGTGAGAGAAAAGTAAGATATGTGGTAGATAAATTTTTCTTTTTAAGTTGTAAGATATTGATATAGATTTGCTACCATATGTTACTAATAAAATTGATTATACTACATAAATTAAACAAATATTGATTCACAGTGACCCTCTTGCTCCAGTCAACACTCTGGCCATAGCATTTGGTTTCAACTGTAGTTTCTGGATAGCCTTCAAAGGCAGCCCCCTGTAGAGTGCATTGCAGTGATCTAATTTAGATGTTATCAGGGCATGCATCGCAGTGGCATGGTCTTTTCTGCCCAGGTAGAGTCACAAGGGGTGGGGGTGGGGGGTGGGCTCCCTCTGGGAATCCTACCCCCCCAGGGAAAGTGCATGCGCAATACATAGCCTCTCCTCTCCCGGTGTAGTGAACGCCGCGTGGTCACTGTCTGGCTATGCCTGGCAGATGGTCACTGCAATGGCCTCTCCTGCATTACTGCATCCGTAGCAACACCTTCTCGCTGGTCCCCCCCGTTTTCACAGAGTTTGCTACGTCATGGTGCGACCGAATTGTCCGGCGGTATAACCGGATGGTCAGGCTGGGCCCACCAACTTCGTCAGCCTAAGAGAAGGAAAACTCTAACATCAAACCCGGGCAGATAGAGCTCGTTAATGTAACACCTACCACCTGGAGGACTCACTGCCGGCGTCCCGGCTTACTGGGCCATGGCAGATGACCCCCAGGTGAAAGGGTGGAGCCAGTACCGCGCACACTGCGCTTCACCTAAAAAATTCCTCTGCGCAGGCCTGAAGGGCATATCCACACACACAACCCACAACGCATCAAGTCCTGCAGCGATAGGCAAGGGGCGAAACGGCAGGTGGAAGGTGCCACTGGAAGCCGCAGTCCCGATCCTGCATGTAGGCGGTTCAGGATATTGGTCGCCTGATGCTAACCCGGAGACGAAAGCATCTTTCGGCAGCACCCTGAACGACCAAGCAGCCTTATCTAGGGACAGCACTGCTTGCTCCACACGGAGAGGGGCCTAGAAAAGGTGGCCTAAACAAAGCTCGTCTCCCCCACCCCAGTTGGCTAGCCGCGGTCAACGGGCATCCTTACTTGCGGTCGAAAAATAACAACAAAGAAAAGGCATGCACCTGCCTCACAAAGTGTGCAAAGACTAAAGCTTGCGTGTTGGAACATCAGAACCATGCTTGACACAGTAGGCAGTGGTCGCCCTGAACGACGCTCTGCTCTAGTTGCCCACGAACTTCTCAGGTTGAATATCGACATAGCAGCTCTCAGTGAGGTCCGTTTCCCTGAGGAAGGTAGTCTTCAAGAACACGGTGCTGGCTATACCCTCTACTGGTCGGGTAAGTCAAAGGCTGAGAGCCGCCTTTCTGGCGTTGGCTTCATGGTCAGGAACTCCATTGCCTCCAAACTCGAAAACCTTCCAACAGGTCACTCAGATCGCATCATGTCCATGCGCCTCCCACTTCAAAACAAGCAGCATGCAACACTCTTCAGTGTGTATGCCCCAACCCTTCAAGCAGATCCTGCAGAAAAGAACAAGTTCTATGCTGATCTACGCAACCTCGTACGGAAGACCCCTACAGAGGACAAGGTGATCATCCTTGGCGACTTCAATGCCAGAGTAGGTAAAGACTCGGAAGCCTGGAAAGGAGTACTTGGCAAACACGGCATTGGCAACTGCAATGACAACGGGCGCCTCCTGCTAGAATTCTGCATGGAGCACCAGCTCACCATCACCAACACTATCTTCCAGCAGAAGAACAGTCTGAAGACAACCTGGATGCACCCACGGTCCAAGCATTGGCACCTTATCGACTACATTCTGGTGCGCCAGAGAGACCTTCGAGATGTCTTACACACCCGAGTAATGCCCAGCGCAGAATGTCATACGGATCATCGTCTTGTACGCTGCAATCTCCGTCTTCACTTTAAACCCACACCCAGGAGAGGAGGTATCCCTCGGAGGAAGTTTCAGGTTGGCAGCCTCCAGTCAGCCGAAGTTAAGCTGCCTTCCAGGCAAAACTCCAGTCAAGAATTGAGGACCTCAGTTGCCCCACAGACCCTTCTCCAGAAGCACTCTGGGAACACCTAAAAACTACCATCCTGCAGATCTCTGAAAAAGTCCTCGGGTTCTCCACGAGGAAGAACAAGGACTGGTTTGATGAGAACAATCAAGAGATCCAAGAATTACTGGCAAAAAAGAGATCTGCCTACCAAGCACATCTTGCTCAGCCCTCCTGTCCTGGGAAAAAAGCAACCTTTCGCGCTGCATGTAGCAACCTCCAGCGCAAGCTTCGAGACATTCAGAACGAGTGGTGGACCAAGCTTGCAGAGAGAACCCAGCTGTGTGCAGACACTGGTGATTTAAGAGGGTTCTATGAAGCCCTGAAGGCAGTATATGGTCCATCATATCAGGCTCAGAGTCCCTTGCATAGTGCAGACGGCCAAGTGCTCCTCACAGACAAGGCATCCATACTGAACCGGTGGTCGGAGTATTTTCAGGTTCTCTTCAGTGCCAACCGCGTAGTTCAAGATTCAGCAATCCACCTCACCCCACTTCAACCGGTGAAAACAGAGTTGGATGAGATCCCCACCCTAGAAGAGACTGTTAAAGCCATCAAGCAACTGAAAAGTGGCAAGGCAGCAGGAGTTGATGGAATTCCACCAGAGATCTGGAAGCATGGGGGCACAGTACTACATAGCTCACTTCACAAAGTACTTGTCACCTGCTGGGAACAAGGCAAATTACCACAGGACTTTCGCGATGCAATCATCATCACCCTATACAAGAACAAAGGGGAAAAGTCAGACTGCTCCAACTACCGGGGGATAACCCTGCTCTCCATCGCAGGAAAAATCCTTGCCAGAATACTCCTGAACAGACTGGTGCCCACCATTGCAGAAGAACTCCTCCCAGAGAGCCAGTGCGGCTTCAGAGCTAACAGGAGCACCACCGACATGGTATTTGTTCTCAGGCAGCTCCAAGAGAAATGCAGGGAACAGAACAAGGGTCTGTATGTGACTTTTGTCGACCTTACCAAAGCTTTCGATACCGTTAGCAGGAAAGGCCTGTGGCAAATCTTGGAACGTTTAGGATGTCCCCCAAGGTTCCTCAGCATGATCATCCAGCTACACGAAGACCAGCGAGGCCAAGTCAGACACTGCAACGACCTCTCGGAGCCCTTCCCAATAGGCACAGGTGTAAAGCAAGGCTGCGTTCTCGCGCCAACTCTCTTTACGATCTTCTTTAGCATGATGCTTCAAAGAGCCGCAGTAGATCTAGATGAGGATGATGGTGTCTACATCCGCTATCGCACCGATGGCAGCCTGTTCAACCTGAGGCGACTAAAGGCACACTCCAAGACAATGGAAAAACTCATCCGAGAGCTACTGTTTGCTGATGATGCTGCACTCGTCTCCCACTCGGTATCAGCTCTGCAGCATATGACGTCCTGCTTTGCAGAGGCTGCCAAGCTATTCGGCCTAGAAGTTAGTCTGAAGAAGACAGAAGTTCTCCACCAGCCTGCACCCCAGGAAGATTATCACCCTCCCTGCATCACTGTGGGTGAATCCGTTCTGAAGACAGTCCAGCAGTTCAGCTACCTGGGGTGCATCATCTCCTCAGATGCCAAGATCGACAAGGAGATTGACAACAGGCTGGCAAAGGCAAACCGTGCATTTGGCCAACTGCACAAAAGAGTGTGGAGCAACAAGCATCTGAAAAAAGGCACAAAGATCAATGTTTACAAAGCGGTTGTGATGACAACCCTCATCTATGGCTCCGAATCGTGGGTTTTATACCGTCATCACCTGCGACTCCTTGAGCGCTTTCATCAGCGCTGCCTTCGCACCATCCTCAACATCCACTGGAGTGACTTTTTGACCAACACTGAAGTCCTCAAGCGGGCAGAGGTTACCAGCATCGAGGCACTGCTGTTGAAGACGCAGCTGCGCTGGGCAGGGCATATTTCTAGGATGGAAAACCACCGCCTGCCCAAGATTGCCCTGTATGGCGAACTCTCCACCGGCCATCGAAATAGAGGGGCACCAAAGAAGAGGTACAAGGACTCCTTGAAGAAATCCCTTAGCACCTGTCACATCAACCATCACCAGTGGTCTGACCTAGCCTCAGATCGCAAAGCATGGAGGCACACCATCCACCAGGCTGTCTCTTCCTTTGAGAACACACGCATAGCTGGTCTTGAGGACAAAAGGAGATTGAGGAAGAATCGCACTGCTACAGGACCAACCCTAAATCAGACTTTTCCCTGCAGCCGCTGTGGCCGGACCTGCCTGTGCCACATTGGTCTTGTCAGCCACCAGCGAGCCTGCAGCAAACGTGGACTATTGCACCCTTCTTAAATCTTCGTTCGCGAAGCCAAGCCGAGAGAGAGTCACAGCTGGCTCACCAGCCAAAGCCACTGAAAGGCACCCCTGCCCACTGCTGCCACCTGTCTATCCAACACTCTCAAGTTACAAACCGGCTCCTTTAGAGGGAGTGCAAACCCATCCAAAATATGGGCTAACCTATTTCCCATGTCAGACCATTCCCTCACCAGTAGCACCTCCATTTAGTCAGGATTTTCAGATTGTTAGCCCTCATCCTTTCCAAAGGATTTTCAGATTGTTAGCCCTCCAGTTACCTGTTCACAGTTTCCAAAGCTTCCCCAGGATCTGCTGGTAGCAAATGATATAGCTGTGTCATCTTCCTACTGATGACAGTTCAGATCTCTGGATGACCTCACCCAGCAACTTTACACAGATGTTGAAAAGCATTGGGGACAAGATGGGGAATCCTAAAGGGCAAGGGACAGAGCAGCAGTCCTATAGCACCACTCTCTGAAACCTACTCTAGAAGTAGGACTAGAACCATTGCAAAACAGTGCATTACTGGTCCTGAAAGGTGATCCAGAAGGATACCATGACTGATGGTAGAAAAAGTTGCCAAGAGGTCTAGGGAATTAACAGGGTCTCATTCCCCTATCCATTCCTGGTGTATGCCATCCACCAGGGCAATCAAGGCCATTTCAGTCCCATAACCAAACCTGAAACCAGATGAGAACAGACCTAGGCCACGGGTCACACTCACCGTTAAATACATCACTAACCTGTCACTATTATACCCCGCAGCTTTTTTACAGCAAATTTCCTGATCAGACATCCCTCCATCCTTCAGTTCTAAGCAGCATTTGTCCCGTCGCTGGTTGATCAGAGGTCTCAACCGGACCTCATTTCTTGAGATGGCATTCCGCACTCGCACAAGCGCAGTACGTGGGATATTTGCTTGGCTTTTTAAATTATTATTATTATTAAAAGGTGCCAGAAAAGGTCGGCAATCTGCCCCCCTCCCCATTTAAACACCCAGAAAGGAAGGGGAAGCATAGGAGTTCTCTTTGCTGTCTCTCTGCCTGGTGGGGAGACAGCAAAGGTGGGTGATCTTCCTCCCCTGGCAGGGAGACAGCAAAGGTGGGCAATCTGCCTCTCCCTCCCCCATTTAGGAAAGGTTCCCTGTGCAAGCACCAGTCGTTTTTGACTCTGGGGTGACACTGTTTTCACAACATTTTCATGGCAGACCTTTTACGGTGTGGTTTGCCATTGCCTTCCCCAGTCATCTATACTTTCCCCCCCAGCAAGCTGGGTGCATATTTTACCGACCTCGGAAGGTTGGAAAGCTGAGTCAACAATTGCTGGTGCAATGATATCATTTGGAGTGGGCTCTCGCAGGGAAGCGGATGTGCGCTAGCGACGGGTTGGCTACAATGGAGTGTTTAAACATAGAAAGTACGCGCGGGAGTCTTCGGAAGCATTCTTATTCCGGATTTAATGTACTATCAAAAAAGTCCGCATCTCAGTCGTGGCAGTTCAGGACATGAACGAGCCGATGACCATTGCCAGATGCTGATGTTTGTACAACCGCATAAAATCCGACATGCATCTGGCTTTCATCCATGCTCATCTCGTCAGTTTATGTGCGTCTGACCTCGGCCCTAAGCAATCTGATATTAGCTAGCCACCACTCATTTTGAACACCTTGCACAAGAATGATACATTTGAAACTGGATGGTAGTTATTCAGCTCTCCTGGTTCCCGAGCAGGTTTCTTTAACAGTGGACACACTACTGCCCATTTAAGGTCTCTCAGGGAGCATTTACAGTCTCCCAGACCAAGTCTACCAGCCCCCTGGCAGATTTAAGCAGCCAGGAAAAGAAAGGGTTCTACAAGCAGGTGGTAAGTCTCAAACTTCCCAGAATCCTGCCCACATCTTCAGACTGCATAAGCTGAAAGGCATCCCACACAAGTGGGCAAATTGGCATCCTGGGACATCCCTTCCTGTTGTTTCTAATGTAGAGTCCAAGTCAGAATGGATGTGAGAGATTTTATCTGCAAAGTGCTTAGCAGAATGATCACAGCAGACTGCTGAGCTGTCCTCCTCCTCCTGTTGGACAGAACCCAATAGGTCCCTGGTCATCCAGAAGAGTACTGCAGGTCTTCACTGTGCAAATGCAATGATGGCAGAAAATTATTAGTTCTAGCCCACTGCTTTAGCCATCTCCCCTGTCTTTTCATCATCCACAGCCCCTCAGTAAACTGCGCTCTTCAACCTGAGAGAAGGTATCTAGGGGTAATTGTGTCAATTGCCCCATTCCAAAGGTCAACCAGGGCATTAACAGGAGTGCCAGCTATATCAGCCAAAAGCAAAACAAAACAATGCCATCTGAAAACCTATTAGATTCATCAGTATACTAAGAGAATCCCAACCCTGTCTCACATTGTTGCCACTAGGTGAACACTCTCAGACCCAGCAGAGTCCTGGACAAGGGGGATAGAATCCAGATAATCTACAGGCAACACCATCTCTCTGCCTGCCAGGCATCTGCTGATACATCACTCTGGGGGATACCACTGGGAAAGGTTAACACCTCTCCCTCCCCAACCAGGTCTCAGTCATACCTGCGAGGTCAGCCCTTTCATCCAAAATTAAATTGTGAATGGCTGCCACTTTACCTGTAACTTGGAAAGGAAAGGTCCCCTGTGCAAGCACCAGTTGTTTCTGACTCTGGGGTGACGTTGCTTTCACAACGTTTTCACGGCAGACTTTTTATGGGATGATTTGCCATTGCCTTCCCCAGTCACCTACACTTTCCCTCCAGCAAGCTGGGTACTCATTTTACCGACCTTGGAAGGATGGAAGGCTGAGTCAACCTCGAGCCGGCTACCTGATAACCCAGCTTCCACTGGGGATCAAACTCAGATCATGAGCAGAGCTTAGGACTGCGTACTGCAGCTTTAACACTCTGTGCCACGGGGCTCTTTTTACCTGTAACTTACCTGGCATTTATTAGCAAGATATTAAAACCCAGTGAAATGTTTATATGGTCACCAGCATCACTCTGGCTGGAATAAGAACCAGAAGAGGCAACAACATGCCAAGTTCTGCTGTCCCCTCCCTTTGCCTGGCCTATTCTCCACCCCCCCCCCCACCCTCATTCTCCCTCTGCTCCATACCGTGTTGATCATGGCACCATCCACCTCCCCATTCTGCTTTCCCAGACATATCCCTAGCCTGCAGATGAGCCAAGGCAGACAACCAACTTACAGACAACAGGCCAGAGACCAGCTCTCACCTGGCTCTGGACAGGACATACACACAGACAACCAGCTCTCATCTGGTATACACCAAACAGCAGAAATGCATACCCCACCCCCAGGTAAAAATGGAGGCCCATGCTTAGCTCTTTCCACATGCAAAAGGCAAGGTTCTCCCATGCACTGCAGCTGATCACATTCAAGGGTTTGAAGTTCATCCGGTCCACAGGCTGCAAGCCACAGTAGGGTTTTTTAAATGACTTTTTTTTTAAAAAAATACAATGCATGGTTAACAACAATATAGTTTGATTAAGCTTTAAGAAAATCAAAGGAGGGAAAATGAAGCCCATTCCAATGAACAAAGAAACAAAATGATCTTAATGTTACAAAATCAATTTCAACTATTAGAGAACCACAGTCTAAGCCACAAATAGTAAAGGATACAGTGCAACAGCTCAATTGGTTACGGAATCAATTATCAGTGAAAGTCAACATATTGCTATCCCAGATATTAATATAAATGCACTGTTTTGTATTTTACAGGCTGTGAAACAGAGTTGTTGAAATCCCTAGCCTCGGAAATGAATGGACTCCAGGTAAGTAGAAAGGCATCTGGTTTTGCTCTACCCATATTAACTTGAATTTGATGTGTGATTTTCTCTGTGATAAGAAAATCTTGAACTGTGCCAAATGAACCAGTGGGAGATATGTTGCCTGCTGAAGCTTCAGGGTCAGCAGTAAATAACAGATAAAAGCAGAACTAAACCTAAGAACCATCTTTTTAATATTTTAATGCAGCACAAAAGAAGCAGGATCCAAAGGGAGCTCAGTGCTGGTGCTTTAGCTACAGTCAAACTTATTCAAGGCAAACTATGCATACTGCTATCATTCCATGATGGGAAACATATATTCTGTTGAGGAAGCAATATGGTTCATGGCTGTATCAAAGTGAACATATCTTGGTATCATACACTGATCCAAAATGGTCCCCCTCGCCAGCTACCTTAAGCCCTGATAGGAAAATAAGACAGGCATAATGCAAGTGACTGTCTTTTTACTCTGCTTGGACTAAACACAGCATGGGACTGTGTTTTTAATCAGGAAAATATGTAGGGAAGATTTAACCTCTCCTTTCGCAGTGCCATAGCCTGGATCCATCTTGAAACTCCCTCAGTGATATTTTTTGGGGGGGTAGAATTCAAGTAACAAAACTTCAGTCCCAAACAGTGTTCCCTCTAAGCTGAGTTAGTGTGAGCTAGCTCACAGTTTTTTAGCCTCCAGCTCACACATTTTTGTCTTAGCTCAGGGAAAATGGCCCCAGAGCAAATTAATTTATGCAGTAGCTCACAACTGTAGCTCATAAAGGAGAATTTTTGCTCAAAAGCCTCCATAGCTTAGACCGAGTATTAAGTACAGTTGGGCCCTAAGATTCACCAGAATATACAATTATTTATTGGTGATGGAAAGTGCCATCAACTTGCAGCCAATTTATGGTGACCCTCTAGGCAGGTCTGAGGCCCCAGACTCAGAGTCTGCTGCCCTATGCCCCTGGTGGCCCTAGGCACACGCACGCACATACCCTGGGCCACCGCTGCCCCCTCCCCTGCTCGCTCACCCACCCCCCTCCCCCCCTCCCTCATCTTTCCTCCCTTGCCTGCCCCCTTCCCTTCTATGGTGCAGCATGCTGCTGCCCCCCCAGCACTCTGAGGAGCACCGCTAGAATCCACTCTACTGGTTTTGATGCCGTGACCTAGGCATTTGAGTGTTTTCTCTTAAGAGAATGCTGCAGAAGGCTTCCCTCCCCCTCTTTTCCAGAATAGGAAGTGGATTTACTGGGGGAGGGGAAATCCTTTCTGTTCTTAGAACTGTGTTCCTTTGCATTCCTGTTCAAAAAAGCTGTGCCTGTTCCCAAATCAGAGAAATGCAATTTGATCAAATATTCCAAATTACATTACGTTCTTGTTGTATATGTGCTTAGAATTGTATCTATAAGCTGCAGTTCTTGCCTGGCTCACTGGGGCCTGAAGGACGGAGCTTGGGGGACTTGGGAACAATAGGCAGCAGGATCCAATCAAAAGCCCCCGACTGGTTTGAATGGTCCAGTCACAGGCAGTGTGGGAACTTTGGGTGTGTATATATAGTGGGCCCTGCAGCCCTAGTTTTCAGTCTTTTTAGGCAGCGCTATACCATGCTGTATTCAATAAAAGATCTATGTTCACTACCACCTCGCCTCATTAATGTATACAACTCACTATATTATAGTGGCGATGAAGGTGGGATCCTGGTAAGCGAGGTCAGCAGCTAAGGGCGTTCCGCACCACCAGCGCTGACAATGGCCACTACACCAGGAACGATTCCCGAGTTCGATGTGACCAGCCCAGAGCGATGGGAGACCTGGTTGGATCGACCAGAGAACTTCATCCACTACCACAGAGTTGTGGGGATAAAAAGAGATCACTATTCCTCAGCTCGTGCGAGATGAACACCTAAGAGCTAGCCATGGGGCTAATGGTGCCGACCCTCAAAGATGCCTCCTACACGGACATCACCGGCGCCCTGATGACCCATTTCGCACCACAGTCGTCAGTCCTGACCCATTGCTTCAACTTTTCCGAGCGCAGGCAGCGGCCCAATGAGTCAGTCCTGACCCATAGCTTCAACTTTTCCGAGCGCAGGCAGTGGCACAGGGAGGCAGTGGGGCCCATGGATGACCAAGGGGTAAAAGGATTACTGAAGGAGGATAGGAAATGGCTGAGAAGCTGAATGCATTTTTTGCCGCCGTTTTCACTGTGGAAGATGGAAAATGTTTGCTCACTCCAGAACTACTAATTTTGGAAGGGGTATTGAAAGACCTGAGTCAGATTGAGGTGACAAGAGAAGAGGTCCTACAACTGATTGACAAATTAAAAACTAATAAGTCACCAGGTCCAGATGGCATACATCCAAGAGTTCTGAAAGAACTCAAAGTTGAACTTGTGGATCTCCTGACAAAAATATGTAACCTTTCTTTGATATCTGCCTCCCTTCCTGAGGACTGGAAGGTAGCAAATGTCACCCCCATCTTTAAAAAGGGTTCCAGAGGAGATCCAGGAAATTACAGGCCAGTCAGTCTGACTTCAATACCGGGAAAGTTGGTAGAAACTTTGTGATGAACTCCAAAGGGATCTGTTGAGGCTGGGTGAGTGGGCGTCAATGTGGCAGATGCGGTTCAATGTGGCCAAGTGCAAAGTAATGCACATTGGGGCCAAGAATCCCAGCTACAAATACAAGTTGATGGGGTGTGAACTGGCAGAGACTGACCAAGAGAGAGATCTTGGGGTCGTGGTAGATAACTCACTGAAAATGTCAAGACAGTGTGCGTTTGCAATAAAAAAGGCCAACGCCATGCTGGGAATTATTAGGAAGGGAATTGAAAACAAATCAGCCAGTATCATAATGCCCCTGTATAAATCGATGGTGCGGTCTCATTTGGAGTACTGTGTGCAGTTCTGGTCGCCGCACCTCATAAAGGATATTATAGCATTGGAGAAAGTCTAGAAAAGGGCAACTAGAATGATTAAAGGGCTGGAACACTTTCCCTATGAAGAAAGGTTGAAACGCTTGGGACTCTTTAGCTTGGAGAAACGTCGACTGCGGGGTGACATGATAGAGGTTTACAAGATAATGCATGGTATGGAGAAAGTAGAGAAAGAAGTACTTTTCTCCCTTTCTCACAATACAAGAACTCGTGGGCATTCGATGAAATTGCTGAGCAGACAGGTTAAAACGGATAAAAGGAAGTACTTCTTCACCCAAAGGGTGATTAACATGTGGAATTCACTGCCACAGGAGGTGGTGGCGACCACAAGCAGAGCCACCTTCAAGAGGGGTTTAGATAAAAATATGGAGCAGAGGTCCATCAGTGGCTATTAGCCACAGTGTGTGTGTATATATAAATTTTTTTGCCACTGTGTGACACAGAGTGTTGGACTGGATGGGCCATTGGCCTGATTCAACATGGCTTCTCTTATGTTCTTAACCATTATCAAGGACAGAATGAGTAGGCACATTGATGAACACATGTCAGACTCAGCATGGGTTCTGTAGGGTAAGATCTTGCCTCACTAACCTGTTACATTTCTTTGAGGGGATGAACAAACATGTGGACAAAGGAGGCCTGATAGATGTTGTTTACCTTGACTTCCAGAAAGCTTTTGATAAAGTTCCTCATCAAAGGCTCCTTAGGAAGCTCGAGAGTTGGGAGTGAGCAGTGAAGTGGCCAAATTTGCGGATGACACTAAATTGTTCAGGGTGGTGAGAACCAGAGAGGATTGTGAGGAACTCCAAAGGGATCTGTTGAGGATGGGTGACTGGGCGTCAACGTGGCAGATGTGGTTCAATGTGGCCAAGTGCAAAGTAATGCACATTGGGGCCAAGAATCCCAGCTACAAATACAAGTTGATGGGGTGTGAACTGGCAGAGACTGACCAAGAGAGAGATCTTGGGGTCGTGGTAGATAACTCACTGAAAATGTCAAGACAGTGTGCATTTGCAATAAAAAAGGCCACCGCCATGCTGGGAATTCTTAGGAAGGGAATTGAAAACAAATCAGCCAGTATCATAATGCCCCTGTATAAATCGATGGTGCGGTCTCATTTGGAGTACTGTGTGCAGTTCTGGTCGCCGCACCTCAAAAAGGATATTATAGCATTGGAGAAAGTCCAGAGAAGGGCAACTAGAATGATTAAAGGGCTGGAGCACTTTCCCTATGAAGAAAGGTTGAAACGCTTGGGACTCTTTAGCTTGGAGAAACATCGACTGCAGGGTGACATGATAGAGGTTTACAAGATAATGCATGGGATGGAGAAAGTAGAGAAAGAAGTACTTTTCTCCCTTTCTCACAATACAAGAACTCGTGGGCATTCGATGAAATTGCTGAGCAGACAGGTTAAAACGGATAAAAGGAAGTACTTCTTCACCCAAAGGGTGATTAACATGTGGAATTCACTGCCACAGGAGGTGGTGGCGGCCACAAGTATAGCCACCTTCAAGAGGGGTTTAGATAAAAATATGGAGCACAGGTCCATCAGTGGCTATTAGCCACAGTTTGAGTGTATATATAAAAATTTTTGCCACTGTGTGACACAGAATGTTGGACTGGATGGGGCGTTGGCCTGATCCAACATGGCTTCTCTTATGTTCTTATGTTCTTATGAGTCATGGAGTAAAAGGACAGGTCCTCTTGTGGATCAAAAACTGGCTAATTAATAGGAAGCAGAGAGTGAGTATAAATGGGCAGTTTTCGCAGTGGAGAATGGTAAGCAGTGGGGTGGTGCAGGGCTCAGTACTGGGTGCCATGCTCTTTAACTTGTTCATTAATGATTTAGAGTTGGGAGAAAGCAGTGAAGTGGCCAAGTTTGCAGATGACACAAGTTTCTCACAAGTTTGCGGTGAGAACCAGAGAGGATTGTGAGGCACTGCAAAGGGATCTGTTGAGACTGGGTGAGTGGGCAACAATGTGGCAGATGAGGTTCAATGTGGCCAAGTGCAAAGTAATGCACATTGGGGCCAAGAATCCCAGTTAAAAATATAGGTTGATGGGTTGTAAACTGGCAGAGACTGACCAAGAGAGAGATCTTGGGGTCGTGGTAGATAATTCACTGAAAATGTCAAGACAGTGTGCGATTGCAATAAAAAAGGCCAACGCCATGGTGGGAATTATTAGAAAGGGAACTGAAAACAAATCAGCCAGTATCATAATGCCCTTGTATAAATCAATGGTGCGGTCTCATTTGGAATACTGTGTACAATTCTGGTCACCGCACCTCAAAAAGGATATTATAGCTTTGGAAAAAGTCCAGAAAAGGGCAACTAGAATGATTAAAGGTTTGGAACACTTTCCCTATGAAGAAAGGTTGAAACGCTTGAGACTCTAGCTTGGAGAAACGTCGACTGCGGGGTAACATGATAGAAGTTTACAAGGTTATGCATGGGATGGAGAAAGTAGAGAAAGAAACACTTTGTGTTTATGCCCACCTTATGTTTGAAAAGGAGTGGGGTCAAAGAGTTTTCTACTGTTGGTGCCTGCTTCTTGCCTCTCCCCCACCCCCAGTTCCAAGCTATCTAGCACAAGTTTCACTTTCATTTCCAAGGTAGTCCAGCATGTTTTCGCTAGGAGTTGAGGAAATTTTATCTAGAATTATAAAACTAAAATCTGAATATCTTGACTATGGCATTATTTACTGAATTCCCAATATTCAAATGGCACATCCCTTGTATACTGCACTACTCGTACAAAAAATGTTTGCACGTTTGAGCTACCAAAAGGAAACAAATATGAAGTGCCATTTTAGATTTGAATTGTGTTGTGGGGTGGGGGATTCCCAATAGTGGGGAGCAAGAGTTTCAGCTAGAAGTTGCCAAGTGATTCTGCCGTGTGCTCTTATGCCTTGAACGACCACTTAATGTGCAGAAATCTGCAGGTGAAGCTTTGTGTAACATGGGGATTAAAGCATCATCACTGGCTGTGTGTGCAATATTGTGACTCATAGGTGGTAGCAGAATTACCATGGTTGACTAATAGCTGCAATTATTGCCATCTTGTTTTCATTGCTAGCCTAGTGGGTTTTTTTCCATTCTCGGTTGTTGGTACATAAAATCATGACTATATTATATCCAGGTAATAGAGTTATGGTGTACAAGCAAGTGATGCAGTGAACCATGATATCTGTGGCCTCAATCATGGGATGAAGGAGTGAGTCTCCTCCCCCCATGGTGTTTCTGAACAATGAAGATTCTCTAAAGCAAATTATTTAGCCAAAAATTGTTAGCATCCTCTAATTTATTCCATGGGAGGGGAGGAAAGATGAATTACTGCCAGTATCCAACATGGCAGCAGTTTGTCTACTGTGTTCTGGGAAAAGAGAGGCTCACAGGAACACTGTGGAACTATATCAGTGTAAATAGTACCCCCCCCCCATTAAAATGCAAAGGGATCTTGTCTGTTATTGCAATTTCTAGGAGTGTTTTGGGTCCACTAAATTTTCCAGTTGCCTCAGCCTATAAAATAAGTGGAAGAAGAAGGAATGGACATTTTGAAAAACCTCATGCAAATTTATGCCTTCAAACTCCATTCTTTAATAATATTATTTCAAGACTCACTAAGTTTTATTTTTACATATCGTGTAACTCACTTAGCAGATTTGGCTCTAGCCACAAAACACTCAATATTTCTTTAGAGCTGCTGTATATGGTTCTGAGTCTGAATTCATAACAAAAAGCTCATAAATAATTTTAGGGGTCTCCATCAGAGGCAGGAAGGCTGAACATGACTGATGCCTTCCTTGATGGTTAATTATCTGAAATCTAAGGATTTGGGCACGGATGCAGCATGACATTTGCAGAGGGCAACTGCAATTTAGTGCCATGCTTTTCACGAAAGGATCATTGTGCAAGCACTAGTATTGCATACATCATGAGCTTAGCATAGTTGATGTCGCTAAATATTTGATACTGTCAAATTGCATTGTATGGAACCATCTTAAACAATGCATTATGAAATGTATTTAATAAATGTTTATGTTTTGCTGCTTGTTCAATTAGTGTCTCCTTCTGCAGCCTGTTCAAGTAGACCCTATTCATGTCCTTCCTCAGGGTTCACTATCACTCAAGAGCAGTGTTTCATGGGGATCAGTCAGAGAGTTGAAGTGGGAAGAGGGAGGCAAGAAACTTCCATTCTGCCACTGGAAAAAATGTAGTCTGGATCTAATCCATGGTGCGGCTTCTGACATTTCAGTAGCACTCCTCCTCCATGATCTTGCATGCATGACCATTTCTCTGTCTCTTCTCCCACACACATCTCTCTTTCTCTCTCATCATGCAAGAATAAAAGAGTAAGGACAATGTTATATGTGGTACAAATGGGATACACATATTCAGGCACCCTGAAGTATGCCTTGTGGAATGATGTATCACAAAAAATTGAAATTTCTGCTAGCATTATGGCAATCCCACTCGCAAAAGTAGACTGTAGGATACACAAAGAGTAGACTAAATGTTATATGTGGTACAAATGGGATACACATATTCAGACACCCTGAAGTATGCTTTGTGCAATGATGTATCACAAAAAATAGAGATTTCTGCTAGCATTATGGCAATCACACTCACAA
Source organism: Heteronotia binoei (assembly GCF_032191835.1). Taxonomy (NCBI): domain Eukaryota; kingdom Metazoa; phylum Chordata; class Lepidosauria; order Squamata; family Gekkonidae; genus Heteronotia; species Heteronotia binoei. Next base: position 211,571,135 of record NC_083223.1, read on the forward strand.
AAGTAGACTGCAGGATACATACCTTTTAATGCTCCTCCCCACCCCCCCAAAAAATTAGAGCACCCTTGCTAAAACTAAGAAAGTCTTGGTTTATTTATTTATTTTATGATTTGTATCCCGCCCTTCCCACAAGGATGGTCTGATCAGCAGCTGGATGAGAGACCTCCCAGGAAGCTATGCACACTTCCTTGAGTTCCAAGGTAGAAGACAGGTGGGATATTAACAAAATAAATACACTAGACATAGTTCTAGTCTTCCTGACTTGTAGCCCAAAAGTCTGCAGGGTGCTACAGCCATGGAAGAAGCAAAACACGAGTTGAGTTTTGTGAAGATTTTTGTTGCCATGTTTCTTCTAAAAGCAATTAGGGCTGCCAATTCTGAGATGGGAAATCCCTGGTGATTCTGGGGTGGAAACTGGGAAGGGACCTCATTAGGGTGTAATGCCATAGAGTCCAGTTTTCAAAGCAGTCATTTTCAATGGGTCACTGAGCCCTCAAAGCTGGAGTTCTGTTGCAATTCTGAGAGATCCCAGGCCCAACCTGGAGGTTAGCAACTCTAAGAACAATAGATGACCTGTGAATAAAAGGCAATTTATGTCCTTTAAACCGTGCCTTTCTCCCCAAAGTGGACTCAAAGCAACATACATATTTCTTCTTTCCTACAGCCCTTAGGGTTGCCAACCCCCCAGTCGAGGCAGGGGTTCTTTTGATTTCAGGGGCTGCAATCCACCACTGTCCAGCTGTCCAGAAGGGGAATCCCCACCCCCAAACAGCCCCCTCCCACATTGACGTCATTTGTGCAATGACATAATCTGGTAGTGACATCATCACACTAGGCATGTCACGATTCAGTGCTCTAGCATTTTGACCAAAACTCCATGGTTACTATATTTTGGCCAAAATGCTAGAGCAACACATGATGTCATTGTGCTACACATGTGAAGCATACGTGCAAGAAGATCCCAGGTTAGACCCAAGAGCCTCCCATTGGAAGCCTGGTAAGATCTGGCAACCCTGCCAGTGAGGTAGGTAATATGCTGATAAAATCTTTATAAATCTTTTACTGTGAATCTTTCCTGTTCTCTAAAATAAGTATTGTAACAAACCAGTGTGCTACGAACTACAATGATTTTTGGCATCCCTCCATTCTTAATGCTATCTATGTTTAGCCGACTGATATGGGTTTTATATTGAAACATCAGTTTGAATTGTACTGAAAATTCAATTTAAAGTTGGCTTTGATTTTTTTGAAATCAACATCTTGACTTAAACTTTCCAGACGACTTGATCCAATGGTTTTGAGCCAAAAGTGAGATGGAAAAGCATTTTTAAAATCTGAAACTCCTTGTGGAATAAAAATGCCATATTCCAAAAGGTTCTGCTTCTTACTTTCTAACACTCAACATGTTTCTGTCTGTTAAGTCACATTCATATGAGCAGTAAGCGACCCTGAATAGCCCCTAGGGTAACAACACTTCCAAGGTTTAAATAACAACAAAAAAGTTAATTTGAAATATTGCTCTTTTACATGAAGCTCTAGAGAACTTTCATGTCTATCTCGCTGAGAATGATGAAATAAAGAGCTACATAAAAGTAGTGTTGTAACTCTTTTGTAGCACAGTTTTCTGAATCTTTTGTCATTTCCATATGGGCTGTGATCAGCTTCTGTGAATATTTAGCTGATGTTTAGTTGGAGTAGATTTCTAACTAGATCCAAAGCATGTTCATTTGGAAGTAAATTCTGCTGAATAAAATAAGGTATGAATAGAAAGAGGCAGGGAGGGGGTGGGAGGATAGCACCCTGTGTTACTTCTGTCGAATACCCAGAAGCAACAGCACTTTGTGCCATTGACATGACTCTCTAGGATTTGGATAAAACTCCATGGCAAAACTATAGGGATTTTCCTGAAATCCATGGGCGTTTTTGCACTGACCTTCAAGTGGTGCGACCACCCTCCTCACGCCGGCGGATCTGCAGGGATTTCGCACCAGAAGCGCCGGCACACCCAAAAGAGCCGGCGACTTCCGTCGCGAAACCAGCTCAAACGGAAACCGCCAAGAAGCAGGAAAACGTTTGAACTGGTTTCGCGACGGAAGTCGCCGGCTCTTTTGGGTGCGCCGGCGCTTCTGGTGCGAAATCCCTGCAGATCCGCCGGCGTGAGGAGGGTGGTCGCACCACTTGAAGGTGAGTGCGAAAACGCCCCATGAGTGTCATGTTGGCATCATGCTTGCAACATGACATCACTTCTGGTACTTGCTGGAAGGAAACATTTTTCCCCTGCCAGCCCTTAGTGAGCTAGCAGACAACAGAAAGAGAGGCTGGTGGGACCTGGTCTCCCTAATTTGGTGTGACAATGCAGTCCTAAGCAAAGTTCAACCCTTCTAAGTTCCTGGAACTCAGGGAAGAGGCTGTGACTCAGTAGTAGAGCATCTGCTTTGCATGCATTATAAAACAGCTAATTGCTGTTGTATAAAACCCAGATTTGCATCAGAAAAAAGACGTGGAAGCTGGGAGAAAGTGTCTTTCTGAATCCAGACTGGAATGGTTTCAGAGGTTAGTTAAATTGGTCTGCAGTTGGTACTAGATTTGTATCCGGTAGGACTTCAGAGACCAGCAAGATTTCGGTGCATGAGCTTTGATTACAAAGGGAGCTTTGACTCTCAACAGCTCATACGCCAAAAAATCTTGCTGGGAAATGAATATCTTCAATATTATCTACAATAGAAGAATAGCTGGTGAAGATGGGGGGGCTTGAGATGGTTAAACATATATCTTTGATCAGGGAAAATACATTATATTTATTGCTAACTGGAAACCCCTTAAAGACTTTTTGCATGAAACTGAAAAAGGTGGATTGATAAATTATGGTTTTGAAGAATAAGAGAGGAGTAAAGATGTAGAGAGGATGATTAGAATAAACTATGTTGTCAGTCATAAATGAAAAATGAAAGACATTCCCTTATTTTCTTTCTACTTTTCATGTTTTCCTCACTTCTTTTTCTCTTTTAATTGATTTTAGAGGCTTTAGGTTGCAACCAAAACCAATTTATTACAAGCAGTATTTCAACCCACAATACCTGATCCCCTCGTCTGATGAAGTGTGCTTAGAGAGCACATGAAAGCTTACGTTCTGAATAAAACTTGGTTGCTCTTAAAGGTGAAACTTGACTCCTGCTTTGTTCAACTACTTCAGACCAACACAGCTGCCCACTTGGATCAATTTATTAGAGTGAGCTCTGTGGGAATAAATTCTATGGGTCCAGGGTAAACCTGCATAGTACTGAGCCTTGTGCAATACAGCTTCTTGCCTTCCATCTATACCAGGAGAATGGAATACAGTACCACAGGAGCTGAAATCAAGGGCACTATCCTGAATTTATTGTTGGACACAGGAGGCTTGAATGCTTGGAGTCACAAGCATTCTTTAGCAAGTTGATTGAGCAATTCCTGAATAAAGCAGATTATTAGATCCATTCCAGTTTTGTTTCAGGCCTGCTTATATGGTTGAAATGGCATCGATCACTCTGGTGAATCACATACACTGGGAGGAGGATGGGGGAGTGAGACACTTAATTCTCCTGGATCTCTTGGTAGTTTTGGACATCATCAATCATGGTATCCTTCTGTATCACCTTTAGGGACTGGAAGGCACTGTTTTGCAGTAGTTCCAGACCTCCATGTGGGTAGAAGAAGAATTGCAGATTTATACCCCGCCCTTCTCTCTGAATCAGAGTGGCTTACAATCTCCTATATCTTCTCCCCCCACAACAGACACCCTGTGAGGTGGGTGGGGCTGAGAGGGCTCTCAAAGCAGCTGCCCTTTCAAGGACAACCTCTGCCAGAGCTATGGCTGATCCAAGGCCATTCCAGTAGCTGCAAGTGGAGGAGTGGGAAATCAAACACGGTTCTCCCAGATAAGAGTCCGTGCACTTAACCACTACACCAAATTGGCACTCAAACTGGTAGGGTTTAGAGTGTGGCTCTGGGGAACTGCTGCTCTGCCTCTTGGTCTTTGCCCTATGGAGTTCCCCAGGGTTCCATCTTGTCTCTCATGCTCTGCAACATCCAGCAGTCATTTTATAGAAAAATAGGTGGTGGAGCTCATCCATTGTTATGCAGCTGCACATACTATTCAATGGACAAGGAGGTGGAACTCTCAGAAGGAGAAGGTGGAACTCTCAAAAAGGTCCAGGAGCTGTGCTCCTGTGATCTCCCACTGAATCTGAGACCTAGCAACATCTATGTAAAGCTGCAGGGAGAGGTCATCCAAAAGTGTTGGCCAAGTTGCCACCAATATGCAGATGACACTCAGCTCCAGGTCTCAGATTCCATGGGAGCTCACAGAAGCACAGCTCTTGAACCTTTCTGAGAGTTCCACCTCCTCCTTCTGAGAGTTCCACCTCCTTGTCCATTGAATAGTATGTGCAGCTGCATAACAATCCCTGAATGAGCTCCACCACCTATTTTTCAACAAAACAACCCTTGCTCAGCTCTATTGCATGCTACCAGCGGATCCCAGGGATGCTATGGAAACCATGAACAGGTTTTGGAGTGGATGAGGGCCAACAAGCTGAAACTCAATCTTAACAAAATGGAGTCCGTACTGGTAGGAGGAGGGAATGACCCTAGAAATATCCTCTGTTTGGATGGGGTTGCATTCCCACTAAAGGAGCAGGTTCATAGCTTGGGGGTGCTCCTGGACTGAGGCCTCTTATTGGCTAAACAGATGGGAGCAATGGGCTGGGGTGCCTTTCAGCAGCTTTGGCTGGTGAGCCATCCCTTCATGGACTCTTGCTGCCCTAATACATATCTAGAGTAGATTACTGAAATGTATTTTATGCGGAACTGCTCTTGAATACTGCATGAAAGCTACAGTTGGTACAGAATGCTGTGGCCAGAGCATTGACTGGAGTGGGTCATAGAGACCATTTCACTCCAGTCTTGCTCCACATACATTGGCTTCCAGTTTGCTTCATGGCTTAATTTAAGGTGCTGATATTGATCTTTAAAGCCTGGTATGGCCTGGGACCAACATACTTTAAGGACCACCTTTTCCCGTATGACCCTACCTGTAAACTTCAGTCCTTCTTTGGTTGGTGCCCCACCCCAAGCTAGATGGGTGGAAACCCAAGAAAGGCACCAATCATGGCACCAACCATTTGGAGCTCTCTCCCCAGTGAGATTTGTCTCCTTCTATTGATGCCTTTGCTTGTTGATGAAGACTTGTTTTGTCTGGCATATCCCTGATAATGGTTACTAGCCCTCCTCCTAGTGTTGTTTTTTGTGTGTTTTAATAGAATTATTTTATTAGTTTAAATATATTTTTAATTTCTCAAAAAAAAATTAATTTTTGCCATCATGTGGACCTTGATGAGGTGGAAAGATGACATAAAATGTTTTAAATAAATAACTTTGTCATTAAACACTTAAATATCCTTTAAAAACTGTACCTTATGCTGCAGCAAGAGGGAGTGGTAAGAAAGTAAGCACTTTGTGGATGGAAATTTTTCCATCCACAAAAATGCTTGGGTGGATCCAAACCTATGTCTGTCTTCTCCCTGGAAAGATGCAACATATATATTTGGCTTGGGAAGAAGAAGGGTCATTATTTGAATTTTATTCCTTACATGAATACTGCTATCTTTTATATTTGATTCTCACATCTAAACACATTATTCTTTCACAGGAGGGAGAAAGAATACTATTGGAAATGTTTGGCTACAATGAAAGAAAGAACAAAGAGAGAAAGCTGAGAGAAAGGAATAGCTTTTGTGTGAAGTTAGTGCTACCTTGTCGAGACTAAACATTTCTCATATACAAGCAAGGATGGAAGTTCAGTGTTGTGGTTGCAAATATTCTGCTGCAGCATTTTGGGGTTTCATGTTTCGGCGGCTGAATAGCGTCTGTGTGCCGAGCTATTGTGGTTCAGTAGCTGACAGCAGTCAACTAAGCACGGCTCTCTTCCTGACTTAATCATTTCTATTACTCTCAGTGTCAAAACAATAATGTCAGGGAAATGGCTTTGCTGACACCATAGATTAGTGCTGAGTGATTTGAAACATTTTCTGACTGAAGTTTCCAGAAAATTGCATATTACAATTGAAATTTAAAGAGCTTACATCTTTCCAAGCTGTATCAACAGATACAGTGCTGTGTACAGAGTGCAAGTTTCCAAAGGAGATGATCATTTGTGAAACTCATTGTGTGTATTAGAACATTAGCAAATTCCTCCATACTTGCTGTGTTGTACTAAGAGATTAGTTTGGAACAGCTTTGTGTTAAAAGGAATCACTCAACTGTATGACCTTCAGAGAAGCATTAACATTTAGAATCTCCACTGGAGCTGAGAAAAGAGGCTAGAGTTTTGTCAAAAACAATTAAATCAATATTTCATGGTTTCCCCATCATCAGCCTCTTTGGCTTGTGAAAAAAACCCATGAAAAGGCATTCCCTGGCAAATCTGGAGGGAAAGGTGGGGCTTCAAGTAGGCATCAGTTGCACTCAGGGATAGACCATATGTTGTAGCTCAGCTTTGAGAAAGAACCATATGCAGGAAAACCCTATCCCTTGCGTAGCTGTCATATAGGGAGGCTCATGTTAGCAGGATTCATGCTATAGTGGATACAAATTCTTGTGAACATACAAGACTAATAGTACAATCCTAGGAGTACTTTCCTGGAAGTAAGTCCCATTTAATAGATCTGAGAAGAATTCTGAGCAGACCAAATTTTTTTTTTAGCAGACCAAAGTGCTTTTTTAGTGTGGTAATTTTAAAATTTATTTCTGTTTATATTTATTCCATCAAAATTTGTTGCATAGCCTTCCTTCCACTCCCCCCCCCCCCAAGAAGGCCCCATGGAGCTTACAAAACAATCACAAAAAACTTTCATAACAAAGCAATAAACATTTTAAAACTGCTGTAAGTAGAAATCATTGGCCTATGTCACAATAAAAACTCCCAGTGTCCTAGATTTTGACAGCAAGGCCTCTAAAACAAAATCATCTTATATGCTTCTTAAAGACTGCCAAGGCCGATATTGTGGGAGATCATCCAGAAGATCAGAGCAATTGCTGAAGAATCCTGCTCCAGGAGAGGGAGGGTTATTAGCAAGGATCATTTCATAGAAAAAGATGTGCCAGAGCTCATTAGCACAACTTATTTGCACAACGCATTTGCTTATGCCACACACCCCTGACATCATCGAAAGGTGTACTAAATTATATCAGCTCAGCATCTACCTTAAAATGCTTCTTGAATTATAATTGCCATAATAAAACCTTAGTCCCATTATACTTTTTAAATACTTTCTCCTATGTGGCCACAATGACATAATAAAGATTTCCATCTGTCTGTTTTATATTTTTGGTTATTTTCCCTTTTTTTGTTGTTGTCAAATCTTAGCGTTCAGCAAATTCTCACAGGGTGTTTGAACAGTAGAGCCCAGAAGAAAGTATTGGGGGGGGGGGAGGGGTAAGAAAGCACAATAAAATTTAGAGGTTCTGGACCTCCACTCCTGTGAGCACCTGCCCCAAATGAGGCCTGGTTATTATTATGGTAGATAACAGCACAACAGTATAAAAGAGTAAGTCCAGCAGCACCTTAAAGACTAGCTTTAAAGACTAGATGCTCTCAATGACTGTGCTATGGAGCAGATGGTCTCAGAACTTATCAGGGGTGGGGCAATCCTGGATTTAGTCCTAAGTAATGCCTAGGGTGACCAAACCGTCCCGGGCGGCCGGGAATGTCCCTCCCCCGCGCCCAAATTCCCGCCTCCCGGCTTAGCTATCCAATGGTGAGGGCTCCACGTTACCTGCCAGCCTGCCCAGCCAATAGGGAGCAGTCTTGAAGTGGTCTGGGGGCGTGGCAGGCAGCTAGGGGCCCTCACCACTGGTCCGTGGGACGTGGCTGCCCACCCCCGCTTCCCACGCCGCTTCTAATTCTTTGCCTTTCTATTCTGGGCTGGGCAGCAGACGAGGTGCTCGATCTGCTGTCCTTGCCCATTGCAGAGAGAAAGAGAGAGAGAGAAGAAGAAGAAGAAGAAAGAGAGAGAGAAGAAGAAGAGAAAAAGATTCCCTAGACTAAGGTAAGTGGCCCTTCCCCCCTTCCCCCCAGGGATCCCCGGCCTGGCCCCCGCCCCGCTCCCCTCCTCCCTGGGTGGCTGGGCCCGCCGCCAGCGCGGCACAGGCCTCCCAGAAAGCCTCGGCCTCGCCTCGCTCCTGCCCACCCCGCTCCCCTCCTCCCTGGGTGCCTGGTCCCGCCGCCGGCGCGGCCCAGGCTTCCCAGGAAGCCTCGGCCTCGCCTCGCTCCTGCCCGCCCCACTCCTCTCCTCCCTGGGTGCCTGGGCCCGCCGCCGGCGCGGCCCAGGCTTCCCAGGAAGCCTCGGCCTCGCCTGGCCTCGCTGCCCGCCCCACTCCCCTCCTCCCTGGGTGCCTGGTCCCGCCGCCGGCGCGGCCCAGGCTTCCCAGGAAGCCTCGGCCTCGCCTCGCTCCTGCCCGCCCCACTCCCCTCCTCCCTGGGTGCCTGGGCCCGCCGCCGGTGCGGCCCAGGCTTCCCAGGAAGCCTCGGCCTCGCCTGGCCTCGCTGCCCGCCCCACTCCCCTCCTCCCTGGGTGCCTGCTCCCGCCGCCGGCGTGGCCCAGGCTTCCCAGGAAGCCTCGACCTCGCCTGGCCTCGCTGCCCACCCCACTCCCCTCCTCCCTGGGTGCCTGGTCCCGCCGCCGGCGCGGCCCAGGCTTCCCAGGAAGCCTCGGCCTCGCCTCGCTCCTGCCCGCCCCACTCCTCTCCTCCCTGGGTGCCTGGGCCCGCCGCCGGCGCGGCCCAGGCTTCCCAGGAAGCCTCGGCCTCGCCTGGCCTCGCTGCCCACCCCACTCCCCTCCTCCCTGGGTGCCTGGTCCCGCCGCCGGCGCGGCCCAGGCCTCCCAGGAAGCCTCGGCCTCGCCTTGCTCCTGCCCGCCCCACTCCCCTCCTCCCTGGGTGCCTGGTCCCGCCGCCGGCGCGGCCCAGGCCTCCCAGGAAGCCTCGGCCTCGCCTCGCTCCTGCCCCACCACTCCCCTCCTCCCTGGGTGCCTGGTCCCGCCGCCAGCGCGGCCCAGGCCTCCTAGGAAGCCTCGGCCTCGCCTCGCTCCTGCCCACCCCACTCCCCTCCTCCCTGGGTGCCTGGTCCCGCCGCCGGCGCGGCCCAGGCCTACCAGGGAGCCTCGGCCTCGCCTCGCTCCTGCCCGCCCCACTCCCCTCCTCCCTGGGTGCCTGGGCCCGCCGCCGGCGCGGCCCAGGCTTCCCAGGAAGCCTCGGCCTCGCCTGGCCTCGCTGCCCACCCCACTCCCCTCCTCCCTGGGTGCCTGGTCCCGCCGCCGGCGCGGCCCAGGCTTCCCAGGAAGCCTCGGCCTCGCCTCACTCCTGCCCGCCCCACTCCCCTCCTCCCTGGGTGCCTGGGCCCGCCGCCGGTGCGGCCCAGGCTTCCCAGGAAGCCTCGGCCTCGCCTGGCCTCGCTGCCCGCCCCACTCCCCTCCTCCCTGGGTGCCTGCTCCCGCCGCCGGCGCGGCCCAGGCTTCCCAGGAAGCCTCGGCCTCGCCTGGCCTCGCTGCCCACCCCACTCCCCTCCTCCCTGGGTGCCTGGTCCCGCCGCCGGCGCGGCCCAGGCTTCCCAGGAAGCCTCGGCCTCGCCTCGCTCCTGCCTGCCCCACTCCTCTCCTCCCTGGGTGCCTGGGCCCGCCGCCGGCGCGGCCCGGGCCTCCCAGGAAGCCTCGGCCTCGCCTCGCTCCTGCCCGCCCCACTCCCCTCCTCCCTGGGTGCCTGGGCCCGCTGCCAGTACGGCGCAGGCTTCCCAGGAAGCCTGGGCCTCGCCTGGCCTCGCTGCCCGCCCCACTCCCCTCCTCCCTGTGTGCCTGCTCCCGCCGCCGGCGCGGCCCAGGCTTCCCAGGAAGCCTCGGCCTCGCCTGGCCTCGCTGCCCGCCCCACTCCCCTCCTCCCTGGGTGCCTGGGCCCGCCGCCACCTACCTGCCCTCGACGGCGCTCCGGGGCAGCCTCCCCTCCCCTCGGGGCTGCAGCGGCATGTGGCCTTTCTGGTTGCTGCTGGGGCCTGCCGGAGGGCTTCAGACGGCGCAGGCAGCTGCTTGCCGTGGCCTCGGGGCTGCCCGCGGTGCCGCTGGCGCCGGGTCTGGCTGCGGGGCTCCTGCTCTCCTCCACGCCGCTCCACGGAGAGGTAAGTGGGCACTGGCGCTGGGCCTGGCTGCGGGGCTTTGAGGGGAGGCTTGGGGGGTTTTTTGGGTGGGGGGGAGGGAGGGTGGGGGGGATCTGCAGTACCCAGTTGGGGGGTTGAAGTCCCTACCCCACTTCAGGGTTATTAGAAAGCAGGGGTGGGGGGTGGGGTTTGAATATCTACCAGCCACTCCATTATACCCAATGGAGACTGGGTCCCATAGGGTATAATGGGGAATTGATTCAGATGGTATCCATGGGGTGTGTGTGTGTGTATGTGTGTTTTAAAGGTAGAGGCACCAGATTTTCTCCTTCCTTCCTTCCTTCCTTCCTTCCTTCCTTCCTTCCTTCCTTCCTTCCTTCCTTCCTTCCTTCCTGGAGAGCCAGTTTGGTGTAGTGGTTAGACTCTTTCCTGAGAGAACCGTGTTTGATTCCCCACTCCTCCACTTGCAGCTGCTGGAATGGTCTTGGGTTAGTCATAGCTATCTCAGGTCTGTCCTTTGTGAAGTTGTAATGCACGTGCTTGAGAAGTCATTTATTGCATGCTATAATGTTTGGCTGTTCTTTTCTGGGGTTTCCTTTACTTGAATAAGGTTCCACTCTGCTTGGAGAGCTACTTTGGTGTAGTGGTTAAGAGTGGTGGACTCTACTCTGGCCTCTGGGAGAACTGCTCACTTCTCCACTCTACCTCCACATGCAGCCAGCTGGGTGACCTTGGGTCAGCAAATCTCTCAGAGCTGTTCTCTCAAGAGCAGTTATCTGGGAGCTCTCTCTTAGCCCTACTGACCTCATAAGGTGTCTGCTGTGGGGAGAAGAAGGGAAGGAGTGTTGCTCCAGTAAGTTGCCCTGAGACTCTGAGGGAAGGGCAGGGTATAAATTCAATCTGTTCTTTGGAAGAAATCTTTTCTGGGTTTGGTTTTGTTTTTAACTGGAGTAAGGCACACCAGGTAAACAGCCCATATAGCTTTTAAGTCTTGGCACCTTTCAGACCAACAAGGCTTTAATTCTGGCAAGAAACTTTTGTGTGCAGGCACACGAAAGCTTATACCCAGAATTAAAATTAGTTGGTCTTAAAGGTTTCTGCTGGACTCAAACTCAGTTCCACTGTGTATCGTTATGTTGCCCAGAATGCATGCAAGGATCTGAGACACGCTGCGCTGGGGATGGCCAAACTGCAGCTTGGGAGCCAAGATCTCCTGCCATAGTGGGAGGTCTCCCAGCAATTTACCCTGTTTCCCCCTGCTACAAAAAACAGTGTGGGGGGGAAACAGGGAGTTGGGGGAGTGCAAACATGTGCACCAGTGTACAATGTAACTTCCTCTGAAAAAAGGGAAGTTATATCATAACATCTGAGGGCCCCTCTAAGCTTTTCCTCAAACTATATAGTTCAAAACAGAACTTTGGTGTATCCTAGAGAAGAGCACTGTCTTGACATCATGACATCACTTCAGGGTGGTTTTTTTGGTCAGCAATGGCATTGTATGCTTGCAGTAACTTTGTGTACTGTTGAGACACTGGTACACCTGTCCCTGTCCTCCCCAATCCTCCCAGTGGATTGCCAACCATTGTAACCTAAGTCTTTCACAAACACATATGATCCTTAACAAATGCTTCTTCCACTATTGTTATGCTTCTGTAGCTCATCTGTCTTAGGCAAATGTCTACATAAGAGAAGCCATGTTGGATCAGGCCAGTGGCCCATCCAGTCCAACACTCTGTGTCACACAGTGGCCACAAAAACTGTGTACACACACACACACACACTGTGGCTAATAGCCACTGATGGACCTCTGCTCCATATTTTTATCTAACGTCCTCTTGAAGCTGGCTATGCTTGCAGCCGCCACCACCTCCTGTGGCAGTGAATTCCACATGTTAATCACCCTTTGGGTGACGAAGTACTTCCTTTTATCTGTTTTAACCTGACCGCTCAGCAATTTCATCGAATGCTCACGAGTTCTTGTATTGTGAGAAAGGGAGAAGAGTACTTATTTCTCTGCTTTCTCCATCCCATGCATTACCATCCTCCACTGCGAAGAGTGCCCATTGGAAGACTTTTGAAGATCTGCATTTATGCTTTTGAAGATCTGGACATACTTTTCTGCTACCCCATTTGACTGTACTCAGACCTCTTCTGGTGTGTGTGTGTGCTTCAGATCTTGCAAACAGCACTGTAGCCTTCTTTCATGCCACTGAAATCTCAGGGCCTGCAAGTATCTTTGCCTTTCTGCCCAGCAGTGAGTTCTGTTACTGTAGACCATTTTTCTGTGGGACCTGTAAATATCAGTTCAGTGTACTTCCTTCACTGGCAGTTTTTACTATGTTCCCATTCTCAAAGTCCATAAATACTTGCCTGTTCCCTTTTTTGTGTTATTTTCAGCTTTGGCTTTGTGGTACTTCAAACAGTATGTTATATCCTAAGTCTTTGACAAACAAACATGCACCAGTTTTTCTTTAGCAACAACATCTTTTATTTGGCTTTGTTTCTTACAGCACTGTGGAATCGCCCCCTGCCATTGACTGTGCACTTCTGGCTCTTTCTGTGTTATCCAAAGCTCATGAGATAGGGTTGCCAATCCCCAGGTGGGGGCAGGGGATCCCCCGGTTTGGAGGCCCTCTCCCCCCTTCAGGGTCATCAGAAAGCGGGGGAGGCAAAGGTCTGCTGGGCTCTCCATTATTCCCTATGGTGACCGATTCCTATACGCTATAATGAAGAGCTGATATGCAGGTCTCTGGGGAAGGCGCCTGTTTTTTGAGGTAGAGGAGGTCTAATTCTATGCACCCCAAAAGGAGGTGTCCCTATCCTTCATTATTTCCAGTGGAGGGATGGCCTAACCGGGACTCGATCTGCTTTGCTTGCCCATTGCAGAGAGAGAGAGAGAGAGAAGAAGAAGAAGAAGAAGAAGAAGAAGAAGAAGAAGAAGAAGAAGAAGAGAGAGGGGAGAAGAAGAGAAAAGGATTCCCCTACAGACTACAGTAAGTGGCCTTCCCCCCTTCCCCCCATTTGCCGAAGTGCAGTGGCATCTGACCTGACCCTGAATCCCAGGCCTGCTTCCACGCGCCAGCAGCAGCACCAGGTTCCGTGTGTGCGCCTCGCCCATTGGGCTTGGGTCCCCCAAGCACGTGTGAACGGGGCTCCCATTGGGCAGCCACCCCCCCCCCTTTTACCTCTTCCATTGCACAAACACTGCCATTACACGTGTGTGTATGCCTATTGCATCAATACCCTTCATTGCAGTCTTGCATGCAGGGCTGGATTAAGACATAGGCCAAGTAGGCACCGTCCTATGGGCCCCCACGCCTTTAGATGCCCCAGGCTGCCTCACCCCCCATTCCCCCCCCCCCCCGCTTGCTGCCCTCCCAGCCTCCATGCATTAGGACTGGAGCTAATTTGCAAGAGGAGACCCCAAGATTTCAGTTGCCTAAGGGCCTCTACGGGTTTAAATCTGCCCCCGGCTGAACAAGCCCTCTCTCCCCAGCTTGGAGTCCACGGCCCACGTCTTCCAGAAGTGGCGAGGACTTAATTATGATTCTTCTGCCCTCTTCATCTAGGCCCTTACAGCAGACCATGGCTTCAACATCAGGCGCTGGAGGTGGCAAAGGTCACCAGTCCCAGGAACCACCAAAAAAGAAGCCCAAACGTTTGGTTGCGTTCAATCCTGAATGGAAAAACACCTACCCCTGGCTAAAAGAGACAAAGGACAAGAACAAAGTATTCTGCACGACGTGTTCTAAGGAGATAGGAATTGGTCACGGTGGATGTGAAAGCTCATCAGGACACTGACTCTCACAGGAGTGTGGCAAGCCAAGCTGGAACTTCAAAATCCATCACAACTTATTTTACCTACCAAAAAGACACCGCTGCTCAGGCCAGAATTGCGGCTGGTGAACTAACCTGGGCATACCACACGAACAGGCATGCGTTATCATACCGGTCTCTTGATCGCGGTGTCAAATTGTGCAGAGTCACATTTTCCGATTCAGAGACTGTGACCAAGATGACCTGTGGGAGAACAAAGGGTGCAGCTTTGGTAAGCGATGTCTTGGCACCTTACTCTGTGGAACTGATTCTGTCAGATCTTGACACAGCACATTGTTTCTACAGCGTTTCCAGCGACGCATCAAATCATGGCAACAGGAAAATGTTCCCCCTATGCCTTAAATACTTCACTTTGAAGGATGGCATTTCAAATCGTCTTCTTGATTTCTATGAAGATGCCAATGAAACGGCTGAGAATGTCACACGAAGGATTTTGGATGTCTTGGCAAAATACCAGCTGGACTTAGCTCGTCTGTCTGCATACTCGGCAGACAGCGCGAATGTAAACTTTGGAAAATACCATTCTGTGTACACACTTCTGAGTAGAGGCCATGAAGACATCGTGCCCGCCAGGTGCCCTGCACACATTGTGCACAATGCTGCCAAAAAAGGATGTGATATGCTCACCTGCGACATCGAGTCTCTCATACTGAAGGCTTTTGGTCATTTTTCTGTTTCTGCCAAATGTTTAGAGGAATTTCAGGAGATGTTTGAGTTTTTGGAGATGCAGGGTGATCTCCTGCTTCGACATGTACCCACAAGATGGCTATCTTTCTTGCCTGCCATAAACAAGATGTTGAAGTGTTGGCCAGCCGTTAAAGCGTACTTTCAAAAGCTGGGAGAGGACGACTGTCCTCCTACGATATGGCGCCACATTGACGATGAGGCTGGAGAAAAGGAATACAGTACATCACAAACTTACATGATGTTTCTCCAGACCACTCTGACGCCTATTGAGGAGACTGTACTGATTCTGGAGCGGGATGCACTGACAGCACCTGAATTGTTTGAGGCCATGCTCAGGTTGCTAAACAGCCTTAAGCAACGCAAAGCTGACTCCTTTTTTGGAACGGATACAGATAAGGCGCTGCGCAAAATGCCACCTTCGAAGGCAAGGAAAGTGAAGCAGGACTTCCTCAAGTTCTTTGAAAAAACCATCACATATCTGGAAGCAAAGTTTGATTTCTCTGAGAAAAATCACCTGTGTGCTTTGACACCATTTTCTCTTTAAAAAAGTGTGACTTATGACCACCTGCGGTGTGCTGCTGAGCAGCTGAAAATGGAGAAAATAATAAACCTGGATCACCTATACAGTGAATACACCGATGCCAAGAGCCTGCTGGATGAGCAAGTGGCCTGTGTTGACCCAGAAATCACTGTGGATAAAAAATGGGTGGCCATATTCTCTGAGATGGGAACTCGGTCTCAGAAGTGCGAAAACCTCTTACTTCTTGTAAGCAAGATCCTGAGTATCCCATGCTCAAACGCTTTTGTGGAGAGGGTATTCAGCCTCATGTCAGCTCACTGGACGGACACCAGGAATCGTTGTAACATAGACCAGGTGAAAGCAGAGCTACAAGTCAAATTGAATTTTGATATGGATTGTGAGCAATTTTATCACTTTATTAAGGAAAAGAAAGATATCCTCAAGGCTTCAGGGAAATCAGAGAAGTATAAATTCTGTAAAAAAGCGAAAGACTGAAACCTGTGTCGCTCCTTCCAGACCATAGCCCTTCGTCCAGCGTGGGAGTCGGGATGGCCCACACCTGCGGGCCCACCGCCTGGGCCCACAGCACGCAAGTCCCATCCTACCAGCCGTGTTCTTTGTCCAGGGAGAAGTCGAGGTCCAAGAAGCTCCACTGTGCGGGCGTATGTTAATGTAAGACCAGAATTTAATAGTAATTATAAAATGAATACAAAACAAAACTGGGGATTAGGGCTAATGGCGATACCCCCCCCCAAAAAAAAACGACACTAGGCAGCCACCTCCTGGGTGTGTTGGAAGAGCTGCCAAGATTCAAAGTAATTTTAAATTGCTGACAGTGTGTTTCTTTTTTTTCCAGATAAGCTCCATTCAGGAAACTAGCAACCACAGACAACAGTAGATCGCTTCCATCACACAACAGAAGGTAAGGAACAAATTGGCTGTGACTTGACAGCTCGTTCCACCACTTTAATAATATGAAGAGAACTTGGTTTCCTTTCTCTTTTGCAATTTTTAGTATTTTAGTGACACCTGAACACTTTTTTCTTTTTGTGTGCTGCTTGGGGAGGACCTGCTTTTCTAGACCTGTATCCGCCTGCCTTCGGGCTGGGCTACGGGGCACAGACTGGCAGTGGTGGTTTTAGTTCTGATCTCAGTTTGATTGTAGATAAGGGTTGCTTTGTTGCTTTTACTGGGGTGATCAAGACCCTTTTATATTGTGGACAGTCTTGTTGAAATGTTTGTGAGCACAAGCAGGTATCAAGGATAGTGGATTGTTTTCCTGTGAATCTGACTCAAGAGGGGTTGCTGTTGGAGCCTTTTTTTCTTTAGCAGGGAACATCGTGAAGTTTCTCTTCTTTTTTCAAGTTGTATATTTTGGGGGTGGTAATATTTGGGGAAAATAACATCACAGGAAGTGCTGTCAAAGGAAGTGATGTCACTTCCTGCTTCCGGCAGGTGGCGCGGGGGAAATGATGTCACAGGAAGTGATGTCACTTCCTGCTTCCGGCAGGTGGCGCGGGGGAAATGATGTCACAGGAAGTTATGTCACTTCCTGTTCCTGGCAGTGGCATGACGTCACAGGAAGTGCCATCACCGGAAGTGACGTCACTTCCTGTTTCCGGCGGCGCACGCGCTTTGCGCGCGCACACCCCTACCTCCCCCCCCGCAAGGTGTCCCTGGCTGGCCTTCAGACATTATGGCCACCCTAGTAATGCCTAAGACTTGGTGAGAGATGTAAAAGTCATCGCACCGCTTGGGAGCAGTAACCATAACGTTATAGATATCACCATTTGTATAAATAGAGAGTTGCCCCAAAAGACCAGCACAACCACGTTTAACTTTAAAAGGGCTAAATTCTCTGAGATGAGGAGGAATGTGAAAAGAAAACTGAAAGGAAAGGTAAATACAGTCAAAACCCTTGGGGAAGCTTGGAGGCTATTTAAAAATACAATCCTAGAAGCTCAGATAAAATATATACCACAAGTTTGGAAAGGCACAAACAGGTATAAGAAAAGGTCTGCATGGTTGACAAACAAAGTAATGGAAGCTGTAAAAGGTAAGAAGAACTCTTTTAAGCGGTGGAAAGCTAGTCCGAGTGAGATTAATAAAAGGAAACACAGGCTGTGGCAAATCAAATGCAAGACTGTGATCAGGCAGGCAAAAAGGGACTATGAGGAGCATATTGCAAAAAACATAAAGACCAACAATAAAAATTTATTCAAATATATTAGAAGCAGGAAACCAGCCAGGGAGGCAGTGGGGCCCTTGGATGACCAAGGGGTCAAAGGATTACTGAAGGAGGATAGGGAAATGGCTGAGAAGCTGAATGCATTTTTTTGCCTCCGTCTTCACTGTGGAAGATGAAAAGTGATTGCCTGCTCCAGAACTACTTATTTTGGAAAGGGTGTTGAAAGACCTAAGTCAGATTGAGGTGAAAAGAGAGGAGGTCCTACAAAAAGGGTTCCAGAGGAGATCCGGGAAATTACAGGCCAGTCAGTCTGACTTCAATACCGGGAAAGTTGGTAGAAACCATTATCAAGGACAGAATGAGTAGGCACATTGATGAACAAGAGTTATTAAGAAAGACTCAGCATGGGTTCTGTAAGGGAAGATCTTGCCTCACTAACCTGTTACATTTCTTTGAGGGGGTGAACAAACATGTGGACAAAGGAGACCCAATAGATGTTGTTTACCTTGACTTCCAGAAAGCTTTTGATAAAGTTCCTCATCAAAGGCTCCTTAGTAAGCTTGAGAGTCATGGAGTAAAAAGACAGGTCCTCTTGTGGATCAAAAACTGGCTAATTAATAGGAAGCAGAGAATGAGTATAAATGGACAGTCTTTGCAGTGGAGGATGGTAAGCAGTGGGGTGCCGCAGGGCTCAGTACTGGGTCCCATGCTCTTTAACTTGTTCCTAAATGATTTGGAGTGGGGAGTAAGCAGTGAAGTGGCCAAGTTTGCGGATGACACTAAATTGTTCAGGATGGTGAGAACCAGAGAGGATTATGAGGCACTCCAAAGGGATCTGTTGAGGCTGGGTGAATGGGCGTCAACGTGCCAGATGAGGTTCAATTTGGCCAAGTGCAAAGTAAGGCACATTGGGGCCAAGAATCCCAGCTACAAGTACAAGTTGATGGGGGGTGAACTGGCAGAGACTGACCAAGAGAGAGATCTTGGGGTCATGGTAGATAACTCACTGAAAATGTCAAGACAGTGTGTGATTGCAATAAAAAGGCCAACACCATGCTGGGAATTATTAGGAAGGGAATTGAAAACAAATCAGCCAGTATCATAATGCCCCTGTATAAATCGATGGTGTGGCCTCACTTGGAATACTGTGTGCAATTCTGGTCACCGCACCTCAAAAAGGATATTATAGCATTGGAAAAAGTCCAGAAAAGGGCAATTAGAATGATTATGGGTTGGAACGCTTTCCCTATGAAGAAAGCTTAAAACCCTTGGGGCTCTTTAGCTTGGAGAAACGTCGACTGAGGGGTGACATGATAGAGGTTTACAAGATTATGCATGGAATGGAGAAAGTAGAGAAATAAGTACTTTTCTCCCTTTCTCACAATACGAGAACTCGTGGCATTCGATGAAATTGCTGAGCAGTCAGGTTAAAACAGATAAAAGGAAGTACTTCTTCACCCAAAGGGTGATTAACATGTGGAATTCACTGCCACAGGAGGTGGTGGCGGCTAAAAGCATAGCCAGCTTCAAGAGGGGGTTAGATAAAAATATGGAGCAGAGGTACATCAGCGGCTATTAGCCAGAGTGTGTATATATTTGTGTGTGTGTGTATAATTTTTTTGGCAACTGTGTGACACAGAGTGTTAGACTGAATGGGCCATTGGCCTGTTCCAACATGGCTTCTCTTATGTTCTTATGTTGTTATGAGCTTTCATGAGTCAGTGCTCACTTAAAGACCCACAAAATTTGTGATAGGGTATGAGCTTCAGATACTGAAGAAATGAGTAGTGACTCACGAAAGCTCATACCCTACCATAAATTTTGTTAATCTAAGATGCTACTGGACTCTTACTCTTTTCTACTTCTACAGACAGAATAACACGGCTTGGACATTTGTGCTCCTAGTATTTACTCTAACAGTCAGGTACATGGGTGGGGTCAATCTTTGTTGGGACAATGGTGTAGAGGACGGAGGGAGTGTTTTGAGAATTAGAAGTGCTGCTAGTCCATCCCCAGTGGGGTTTCAGACCGCATGTCTCTTCAAAGTCGGCAGTCCTTTTCTGATGGTGTAATCCTGGACACAGTTAATCCAGTCTAAACCCATTGCTTTTGGAAACAAATTGTGCAAGGCCGCCTTCTCCATGTTGCTGTATGCTTTTTAAAATTGTTCAGTGATCTTCTGCAGTATAGCCTTTCCTCAGTCCTACTATTTAAAATATTACCATAAATACCAAAAGACAGGCCTTTTCCCAGTCTAGTCCTCAAGCAATACTCCTACCAACCTTCATTAAATTTATGTGGCCACCCAGCTTTTGAGGTTGGGCTGGAGCTACAGCCAGTAAGGCAATTCAGGCAAAAGCATTCTCACCCCTTTCAGTAGTTATGTTTCCAGCACTCCTACTGCACATAATGGGAAACTCGGCTATGCAGGATCATCTTCATATACATACATCTTAATATGTCTTAATATGCACAATTGTCAATTTGTCTGAATCAGGCAGTGTGTGTGTATTCCGGCTTCAACATGCATGATCAGCAGCCCAGAGTTTGAACATGCACATCCATGCATACCAGCTGGAATACCTGCCCATTTCCTGATTCAGCCAAAATACTGTATTCCAGTTATTTGTAGTGCATTCTCCTGGTATACACAGAAAAAAGCACTAGAAAAATAACATGCATCTGAAAGGGTTGCATCCATAGCTAGCTTGAGTGATTCTTAGTTCCTTTGGATGACTTACAGTCCACTCAGAAATTTGTGACTGTCATTACTAAACAATGGCATTGCTAATAATTTTTTCAAAAAGTTCTGTAAAGAGGTTATAATGATTTTTCAGGAAATAGTGCATTTAATTTTGTTTTGTTTTCATCTGAAGGGAAAGCAACGCGGGCAAATATTTCCAGACTGACAAGCATTCCTGCATGGACAGCTGAGAAGAATGCTGTTCTCCTAACTGAAAGTGATTTATGGACTTTTGTTAACTCTTAAGAAATCTCTTGTACAAAGTGGCATCTCTCCTCACACCCAAGAATGAAATATTGGACCATGTTTCATTATAAAAAGCTGGCAGTCATTTTTCTTGTCTGCCAATAGAGTAATAGTGGGAGGGAAAGATCCAAGTGGGCAGCCATGTGGGTCAGAAGCAGAAGAACAAAATTTGAATCCAATGGGACCTTTAAAACCAACAAAGTTTTATTCAAGGTTTAAGCTTTCATGTGCAAGCACACTTCTTCAGATACTGTGGAAATCTAAGGAAAACAACAAAACTGGTACTTCAGCTTTCCATTTCTTCCATATAAGGCTGAAGGAGGTCTTGATCTCTGAGAGCTAATGGCAAGATTTCCCCACCCTACCCCTGCTCCAGCAGTGTTTGGAGACACTGAGAAGATTCCCCCTAGGCCTCTTTAGCAGTCAGACAATCTAGACTCCACAGTACCAGATGATGTTCTGTCATTCCATGCTTCTCCTTGGAACAGCAAGGTTTCTCTAGAGAGATATCAAACCTTTTCCATCACTTAAGACTCCCATTCTAACTTTGGTCTTTTCTGTATTGGTGTTTTCCCCATCTTTCTCTGTGTATTGCCGTCATCATTAAAATTTGCTTTTGCATTGACTCCCACATTCACCTCATTTTCTTGTCAGGTTTTCTTTTAGCTTCTCCATTTATTTTAGGGTAGTCAGCTCTCAGCTCACTTTTCCAGCTCTTTATTTTCCTCCAGTGCTAATTCCCTCAGTCTGGTGCATAAAAGTGAGGAGTTTGTGCATCCTGTTTGGCAATAATCTATGGAGGACAGGAAGGATTAAAGATTATTTTTAGCAGGACACTGTCTTCCACACAAACATACATGCACACAGACTTCCTTACATAACAAAAGATCCTCTTAGATGTTCCAGGACAGTGGACTACCTCCTGCTTATGGCTGCTTGTGAAACTCTTGCCTGAGGTCTCAAAGGGCAGGGGGTGGGGTGGGGTGGGAAGAGGACTGACACCTCCAGATGCTGCAGGTCTTCCAGAAGCAGCAAATCCCTTCCAGAACCCCAGAAATCCCATTTGCGGCTGAGTGCTGTCATATTGCTCCTCCCACCTCATTTGAGTTTTTAAATCCTGATTTTATCGCATCATTATTTAGCTTATGGTATTACCTGTCTTGGTAGTATGCATATATTTCCTAACATCACACACATTAGAACAAAGCAGCAGCTCTTCCTTGGTTCTCCTCCATAGTTGTTGTAGGGGCAAAGTTGAAGGCCAGGAGCTGAAATAGGGATAATTGGATTAAAGCCCTTTGTCAGCCATGATGCTTACTGAATGATCTTAGACGAGTTTTTACCTTTCAACCTTTTATGAAGATAGAGGAATAGGGTTCCTATCCTCCCACAGGGGGTGGGTTTTCCCCCAATTTCAGGGCCTTCAATCCGCTGGCATAGGATTGGCCAGTTGGGAAGCCGCAGCCCCAAAAAGCTCTGTCAACACCCAATGTGCCTGGTGTGATTACATCACTTCTAGATGACATCATTGTGCTACATGCACAAAGTGCACATGAGCATAGTCTCCCACCGACAGCCAGGTAAGACCTGGCAAACCTATTGGGGAATAAAAAGAGGGGGGGGGGACCTTCTTTGCTGTGGTACTAAAATTCTGGAACTCTGTTCCCAGGGAGATTTATCTGTCCCCTTCTGTTGCTGTCTCCTGCCAACAGGTGAAGTCATTTTTATTTCACTTGATGTGCCTTTAGTTATTCCTTCTTTCTCTCTAATGTTTTAACTGTTGTTTTAAAAAATCTTCTGTATATATTTTAAACTTTGGTTTTAACTTGTTATGGTATGTGTTTTTTGTATGTGGTTAAATGGCTTTAAAATGTTATTTAATGGTTATGGCTTTTAAATGTTATTTTAATTTGTTAACTGCCTTGGTGGCTCTTGTGAGGACAAAAAGGTGGGGCATAAATTGTGTATATAAGTAAAAATAAATTTGGAAGAAAGGCAGAATTAAAGTACTTTCATGATGTTAGTAGAGAAGTAGCAAAGTTTCAGCAAAAATGAGAGAAAACTAATGGCACCCTAAAGTCTAACAAAAAATCATTCCAGCATAAGATTTTGTGGAGTACAGCTTACTTCTTCAAATACAATGTAGTGGCTTTTCACAGGCAGATCTCTGTATATAGGGCATATGACCCCCCACCCCAGTCAGGACCAAAGGGTCATAATAGGTTGAGACCATTTACTAAGCTAGAGAAACACCTGTGGTGGGTGGGGTAGGGTGAGGTGAGTCCTAGGGGTTGCTATAATAGTTAATGTGTATGTGTAAAGTGCCATCAAGTTGCAGCCAACTTATGGTGACCCCAGCAAGGAGAGCCAGTTTGGTGTAGTGGTTAAGTGTGCGGACTCTTATCTAGGCTTCCCAACCCTCCCGCCCTGGCGAGGGACCCCAGGATTTCCACCCTCTTCCCCCGCTCCCAAAAAAACAGAAGTGGGGGGAGGGGGGAAACGGCGCCGGGGAGCATGGCGAGCCGCCACATCCCAGAGCGGGCGAGGCCGCCGCACCGCTGCCGCCCCCTCCCCGCCCACCGCAGCTGCTCCTCCGAGATGAGCCAAGGCTGAGCCCATCTCAGATGAGCAGTCAAGAGGCGGCAGCAGTGCAGGGGAGGGCGAGGCAGGCCAGGGGCATGGCGAGCCGCGAATCCGGGCCCTTCTAGGACCCAGACTCGCGGCTCGCCACGCCCCCGGCCCGCCTCCACCCTCCCCCGATTCCACCCAGAGGCGGAGTGGAGTGGGTGAGGCCGCCGCGCCGCTGCCGCCTTTTCTCCGCTCGCCGTGGCTGCTCCTACGAGATGGGCTCAGCCTGAGCCCATCTTGGAGGAGCAGCCACGGTGAGCGGAGAAGAGGCAGCAGCAGCCTCGCCCGCTCCGAGACGGGGCGGCTCGCCGTTTCCCCCTCCCCCTAGCTCCACCCCAGTGTCTCCTGGCTCCACCCCCAAAGTCTCCTGGCTCCACCCCCAAAGTCCCCAGATATTTCTGGGGTTGGACTTGGGAACCCTACTCTTATCTGGGAGAACCGGGTTTGATTCCCCACTCCTCCACTTGCACCTGCTAGCATGGCCTTGGGTCAGCCATAGCTCTGGCAGAGGTTGTCCTTAAAAGGGCAGCTGCTGTGAGAGTCTTCTCAGCCCCACCCACCTCACAGGGTTTCTGTTGTAGGGGAGGAGGGTAAAGGAGATTATCAGCTGCTCTGAGACTTTTCGGAGTGGAGAGCAGGATATAAATCCAATATCATCTTCTTCTTTCAAGACAAGTGAGAAGCAGATGTGGCTGGCCATGAAGGAGCTCCTTGGTGGTCCCCCATCCATCCACTGACCCTGGTTAGGTTATCCCAAACTCTTTTTCTCCGTTTAACACCTAGTGTGTAAGAAATCTCCTGTCTTTGTTCAGACCTAGTAAAGAAGATAATGCTGAACTTCTTAACCAATTCTAATTCAGTGCTTTCGTGCTGGATTCTTTTGCCAGAGGATAGTGATCAGCCATAGCATATCCTGAAAGATTAAAATGTTTCCCCACTTGTGTATGGAGCCCAATCTTTTTAAAGCTTTGGAATAGGGATGCTAACTGAATTTTGCAGCCTAACACTTGCAACTCAAAAATCCCTAGTTTAGTTTCACTTTTTCTTTGGGTGGATCAAACCTGGGAGTCTTACTTTTCACAGTTTTCTGTTTCTTTGTGCCTGTTGTTTTTCCTGCAGTTTGTAACATTGTTTCTGCATCAGTTGCATTTAAATGGCGCATAACATAAAAATGGTGCATAACATAAAAGCAGCATTAATATGGCTTAAAAGGGCATCAAAGAAACAAATTAAGTGGGGACACCAGCAATGAAAACAGGCAAAATGGAAAGTTTCACACTGGCATTATATGAAAGCAAAAAGATGTGAAAGGGTGTTATTTCTATGTCTCTGCTTTGGAAACATTTGTGTTTTACATTTCCTTGCAAGCTGCTGAATCCAGCGAGGTGATACACAACAGCTGTGAAGAAGTGTGCGTTTGCTGAGGCTGAAGAATAGCTTTGTAGGCAGTATTTAGCCAGTATGGTTATTGTGCTAATGAAACATTTATGGATTGCACCACAAGACTCCTGCATTTGGACTTCCCTGTGCTGAAAAGCCTTCTTCAAAACTGCTGTCAACCCTATAAATTACAATTGCACAAGTCAGACTGAAGCCATTAATTTTTTTGCATTTGGATGACAGCAGATCACCTTCCTTCTCCCTCTATTGCCACCTGAGATCTTTTATCAAAGTAGCAGGACAGATAATACATCTCTTGCTTAATTCATGCTGAAGGATCCGGCCGGAGGAATTCTTCTGTGTTTTGTAGCGCACTGTAACTGTGTCTGCCTCTTCCCTAACTCAAAGAGACCAGGAAATGGGAACCAGTGCCAAAGATACAGCACTGAGAACTGGTGAAGGCTTGCCAGTTCCCTATTCACAAATTAGAAACAGTATCTGGGCCTGGGGTTTGGAAGGTGTTTAAGAACAGGAAAGAAAATTCGCCATTTCATAAGTCTCTTTTGGCTGTCAGGGCAAGGCCTAGATTTTAGATGGTAAATTACTGCCATCTAGTGCTGAAGGCTGATAGGGACACTAAAGCTGCAATCCTAAAAATCCTAAAACTGAAGTCCAGGGGCACCTTCAAGATCAACAACATGTATTCCTGCTGAAGGGAGTACATTTTTGTTAATCTTTGACATGCCACTGGTTTCATTCTGCTATGGAATAACATAGTAACACCTTGGGATTATCAATCCTACTCCTAAATATAGATACAGACTACTATGGTGAAGTGGTTAGAGTATCAGACTAGGATTCTAGAGCGCAGATTCAAATATCCACTCTGCTATAGAAGCTTGCTGGAGGACTTTGGGTCAGTCACCCTCTCTCTGCATAACTTCCACTCCAGGGTTTTTGGGAGGAGAAAATGAAGGAGACAGGAGGATGTATGCTCCTCTGAGCTCCTTAGAGGAAGAGGGTGGTATTAAATATAGCAAAGAAATACCAATTAAATATCCAATTAAACTCCTTAGGGCTTCTTCTCACTTTGTGGCAAACGTTTTTGGGAAATAACTCATTTTTTTTTTTTTTTTTACCTTTAGAAATGTTCCAACTTTCTTTGTATCCCAGAGGCAGTTCTTGTATTCTGCTACCTAGTTCTGGAAAATCATGCTGCCTGTGTGTTCCCTGTATTACTAGCTGGACAATTACACACTCTGGATTAAGAGATTCCAGCACTTGCCAGTAACAGAAAGTAAAACACAACTTTATTAAACAAGATAGGCTTAACTAACTATATACTCTAGTCTTTCCCCCTGGAACTGAAAGGCCAGTTTGGTGCACTGGTTAGGATTGTGGACTCTAATCTGGGAGAACCAGGTTTTATTCCCCACTCCACCACATGCACCTGCTGGTATGACCTTACATCAGTCACAAATTCTTTCAGAGCAGTTCTCGAAAGAGCAGTTCTTGAAAGAGCTCTCTCAGCTCCACCTACTTCACAGGGTGTCTGTTGTGGGGAGGGGAAGGGAAAGGAGATTGTAAGCTGCTCTGAGACTTCAAGTGCAGGGTAGGGTATAAATCCAGTCTCCTCCTCTTCAGTCCAGGCTTCCCATTGACCCCTGAACCAGGAATTACTCTCACAGTCTCTATTTTTCCCTTTGGGGAATGCTTTAAATTATGGAAAGAGAATATAAAAATTACAAGATCATCCTGCATTTTCTCATTCAACAAAAAATTATAAATTTTTGAAATCAATTTCTCATTAGTTCCTAGAACTATTACATCAAATTCATTCATTTTTTTTCCAAATCCTAATTCCTTATCACTTTTATATCTGGATGTAACTTGCATTTTGGTCCACCAATCTAAACACTTGTTTCCCTCTATTTTCAAATTATTCCTATTATCTAATAACACTTCATATGTGTTTACTTCTTCCTATCTATATACATTAGGATGGACCGAAGCTTCCACTGGTGATACCCATTTTGGTGTGACTTTGTGAATTCGCAATCTAATTTCTGCCCAGATTTTGTACACCAATTTTCTAATTTCGTGTCTAAGAAATAAACTATTTTTGGCTGGGGGTCAATACCAAATATAAGAGTGCCAGCCACTAGGTAAATCTGCTCCTTCCAAAATCAAAAGTCTTTTGTTCTCTAGTAACATCCACTCTCTTGCCCATACCAAAATACATGCTTTATAATATGTTTGCCAATCTGGCAACGCAAATCCCCCTCTTTGCTTGACATCTTTCTTTTGTTTTGCCATATGAAGCTAACCATTATTTTATTTAACTGCTTAAAAAAGATTGTTAGTATCATAATAGGAATTGTTTGGAACAAGAATAATATTCTAGGTAATACATTCATCTTTATCATCGCAATTCTACCTAGCAGCAACAATTGCAGGTCTTGCCATCTCTCTAAGTCCATTTTTATATCTTTCAATATTTTATCATAATTATCCCTTTTCAAAGCTTTTGTCATATTTTTAGTCAAAAATTTCATTTTCTGATAATTCACTTTAAAACCTGCAACTTCTCCAAACTGTTTCAACCTTTCTTTCAAATTAACAATTGAATTAACTGGTTCCTCCAATATAAACAACAAATCATCTGCAAAAGCCTGAACTTTATAAGTTTCTCCCTTAATCTTGGTCCCTCTTATTTCTTGATCTCTTCAAACAGGGTCAATTAAATATTCTAGTGTCAAGACAAACAATAATGGCGAAAGTGGACATCCTTGCCTTGTACCTTGTTCAATGGCTATAAACTCTGATAGTTCTCCATTAACATTTATTCTAGCTTTTTGGTTTGTATAAATAGCTTTAACCAAGTTTCCAAAGTATTCTCCACAGCCAATATTTTTAAAACATTTTATCATAAATTCCCAATTCACATTGTCGAATGCTTTTTCTGCATCCAGCATGATGCAAGCCATTTGCCTATCTGGATGCTCCCGGTAGAATTCCAGAATATTTAAAATAATTCTTATATTTTGTCTCAATTGCCTTTTTGGTATAAATCCGGATTGATCTTCATGTATCACCTCTGGAATAATTCTCTTAATTCTCTGAGCCAAAATGGTCGCAAAAATTTTATAATCTGAATTTAACAGGGAAATTGGTCTATTTCTTAATATCCAATGCATTCGACCACTCTTTATGTAACAACGATATCAATGCTTCATTCCATGAATCTGGAACTTTGGATGTTTGTTGGATTTCCTCTATAACTCTCTTATATGGGAACAAAATCTCACCCTCAAAACATTTAAAAACTTGGCTGACAGTCCATCTGGACCCGCGGTTTTATTATTTTTTGAACTCTTATCCTGTCCACAATCTCTTGTACTGTTATAGGCCCATCTAAAAATTTTTGTTATTCTTTTGATATTCTCTTCACCTTAGCCAGTTTTATATAATCTTCTTGTTGTATATTGGATTTATCCTGTCTTTTATATAATTTTTGATAAAAATTTCTAATGATCTCCTCAATTTGTCTTTTTTGTGTAACTTCTTCCAAATTTTCATTTTTCAGGGATTTTATCATTTTCTTTTCTCTTTCCTTTCTTAATCTATATGCCAACCATCGACTAACTTTATTACCATTATAAAAAAAAATTTGTTTGGTCCACTTCAATGTCTTTTCTAATTCTTCATTTAACAAAATATTAATCTGATGTTGTATATTCCGAACTCATTTTAATTTCCATTGTATTTCTCTTTTTTTGCAGTTCCTCTTGACTATGAAGCTGCTCTATTAGTTGATTGTACATTTTCATTCTCTCCTTCTTCCACCAGGAGGTAAATCTGATTGCTAAGCCCCTAAAAAAGGCCTTAAAGGCATCCCATATCATTTGGATAGAAGTATCTTCTTCAAGATTTTGCTTAAAGAACATTTTAGCTTCTTTTTTTGCCTCTTCCACAAACCTTTTTTCCTTTAAAATCTGTAGATTCAATGTCCATCGGGTTCTCTTTGCCCAATTTTTGAGTATAATTTGTACTGGATTGTGGTCTGCAAATATCTTTGGTAATATTTCAGCTTCTTCTAAAATTGGGAATAAAGATGATGAAATCCAGCACATATCTATCCTGGACCAAGAGTCATATACTTCAGAGTGGAAAGTATAATCTTTAGTTTGTAGATTTTTCGTCCGCCAAGCATCTATTAGGCTTAATTCTTTTACCATCTTAAAAAAAGGCTCTTGGCAACAGGCCCCATTTTTTTTTTGTGCAGTGCCTCACCAGACACTGCACAAAATCCACACACGAATAAGGCTTTCTCACAAAAACATCCCGTTCTTCTTTTTGACCCGCCGTTCACCAACACCATCCAAAAGCCCCACTCATTCTTCAACAAAGAGGCAGCCGCGACAATGCTAAGAACTGCCTCTTTCTCCTTTCTTATAAAGCGTTCCTCTACTAAGCATCCTCCAATCCCTGCTCCGTTCTTCTTATTTTCCTCAGCTTTATTATTGTTTGTTAATTTTTACACCTTAGAACTTCTTTTTGGCTGTCTTTTATTTTGTAGACTTTCCACACAACTCAGTCCTACCTTTCTCTCTCGCTCTTCCTCCACACGTTCTTTCTCTCTTCCTCTTTCTGCCTTTGCCCCTCCATCTACCACTTTGTCCTCCTTACTTCTTTCCTTAAAACTTAACTTTTCTTCTTTCCCTCTTGCTCAGTCACAATCTCAAACTCTCTCCACTTACTTTCTGGCATTAGATATTCCAGCTCATGCCTTCGTTGCGTTCATTTCTCAGTCTTCCTTCATGCTCCGCTTCTCCCTTCTGCTCTTCGCTGCTCTCGACTCTCCGCTGTTCTCCTTTCAAGTAAGTTGATATCTCTGTACTTTTAAACTTTTCTCCAATTGTCCAAATTTAGCTTAACTTTCAAATAGAATGATAATTAGATGGTATCTTGTAGTCTCCTTTATGCTTCTTTCCTGGCTGCCCAGTTGAAGCGCATAAAGCGTTTGCAAGCCCTGGCACGGGAGAGACAAGGACTGGTGGAGAAACCTCCATTTCCCCTCCAACATTCCTGTCAGCTCCCTTCGCTTCAGAATGTCTACAGACATTTTTTAAGAGGTGTCTGTTGTGAGACCCTCTCTAAAGCTTGCAATCGGTGGAACTTGCCAAGCGCCCCTGGTCAAGCCCTCCGCATCACCACGCCATTTTTCCAGAAGTCCTCCCAGAGCAGATTTCTGAGGCATTCCATCTGTCACTCCTCTCCAAGAAGATGGGGAACCATTCAAAGCACTCTGTCAATCCACATATGGGCAATAGACTAATTTTAATTTGGAGCCCAGTGCCCATGGAGTAATCCAGATGTACAATGCACTGCACAGTCAGCCTTTTCTCATACCACACTGCTGATGTATATTTTGAACATCTGGTGAAATGTTTTGAAAGCATATATTTAACCAAAAGAACCACACCCACTTTCCCTCTAAATCATGGCTATTGCAGATAAGAATATATACTGGGATGGATTCAGACATTTTCTAATGGCAGAATTGAACTTGTCACCTTTCTCCCACCTCTCCAAGAAATGCTGCTCCAGGAGGATAAGGGTTTCCCCATCTTCTCCACTGCCCCCCTTTCTTCTTTCTGCAGAGACTGAGATAAGGAAATGACATTTTTCTCCTGTCAGTGCAACTCCCCCCCCCAGGCCCCTTCCTCTGATTGCCTCGTCCCAAGCAGCCTCCGAAGCTGCACACCAAGTATGGAGAAGGGAGGGGGAGCGTGGTGGGTGCCCACTTACTTCTAAAGCCCAGCTGAGGAGGGAGATGCAGCAGTTCTCACCCCCCACCCCCACTCAGAAGGCTTGCAAACTTGTCAAGGGCTGTGCTCAGGCAGCCACAGCCCCCAGCTACCAGGGCTGCACCAGCCAGCAGGCCAAGGCTGGGAGGCAAGCCTCTTCTATCAATGCCACAGCTTGCTTCTGGTTCCAACTCTCTCTAAAGGTTGTATAGTTTATAAATAAAGCCACTTGTACAAATGCAGTTTGTGACTGGAAAGTCCCAACTATGCTATGAAGCAGAAGGTAGTACTTGGGAATTACTGCCTCTGGGACACCCCAAGATTCCATCTTGTCCCCAGTGCTCTTTAACATGAAACCATGGTGAAGTCTTCTGGAGATTTGGGCTGTCACCAATACTCAGATAACACTTAAATAAAACCTTGATCTTCCAATGGATCCCAGAGAGATTGTAGAAATCCTGTTGCAGTGTCTGGTGGCAGTTTTGGGGTGGATGCAGGCTAATAAACTGGATCTTAATCCTGGTAAGACTGAAATGTTACTGGTGAGTTAGTAGAAGGATAGATTTGAAAATTGTTGTTTCCTGTTCTGGAGCAGTTGCACTCCTCTTGAAGGAAGAGGCCAATAACTGGATCCAGACTTGCTGCTGCATAAACAAGTGGTGGCCATGACAAGGAATGTCTTTTATCAGCTTCAGCTGGTTAACTAATTGCTGCCTTTCTTTGGCAAAAATGATAATGGTTTTTGTAGCATTGTCCTTGAATCGTTTGTGGAAGTTTCAGTTGGTACATAATGCTGCAACAGGTATGTTGACTGGAGTGGGTCATGGGGGCCATATCATTCCAGATTTGGCCCACCTACACTGAGCAAGTTTATTTCCAGGCCCAATTCAAGGTGCAGGTGTTGATCCTTAAAGTTGGGATGCCAGTCCCCAGGTGGGGGCAGGGAATCCTCCAATTTTTTGGGCTCCCCCCAGATGCCAGCACCTGACTAGCAGGGGAAGCCTTGCCCCCAACAGTCCTCCATGACTCCACTTGAAAAGAGTGCGTGCTGTGCATGCCTGCCTCACAAATTTGCAGCTTGCAGGGCAGGCACACTTGGTGCGCATTCTTTTCAAGTGTGCGCCTGCCCTGTAAGTGGTGAATTTGTGGCTTGTAGGGCAGGAACGTGCAGCACCCACTTCCCCCCAACCATTTAAAGGGAAGGAATGGCCCCTTCCTCTCCCAGAATGCCCCTCAAATCCCTCCCAGGAGGGAGAAGATGGGACCTGGCAACCCTACTTTAAAGTCCTGTATGGATTGGAACCCACATACCTGAAGGAACACCTACTCCCTTATGAACCTACTCTACCTTTGCCCTGCTTTGGATGCCCCCACCTTCTGTGGTTAGAAGGGTAGCAGACTGAGAGAGAGCCTTCTCAGTCATAGCACCCAAACGATTGAACTTTTCAGTCATTGTTTTGCACCAGTGGATGAAAACTTTTTAAAATTTCCTTTGGCATTCCCTTGATGATTCCTGCCTTATATTTTAATTGATGTTCCTAAATTTTTATGTATGTATATCAGTTTGGGGTTTAATTGGTTTTATGAAATGCTTTTATAATACTCGGCTTTAATTGATAACCACCTTGGTGGCCCTAACTGGGCAGAAAAGCAGGAGAGAAGTTTTGTAAATCAATACATAGATAGGCATGAAATGCATGAAAGGTTACTGTGAGCCCTTTTCCCTATTTCTTATGCAGCATTGACAATTTCACTATGAAAATCTAACATCCTGAAAATTCAGTTCTGGCCTACTTAGAAATCTTTTCTATCTTTATCCAACAATATTTGTAGATGCTCTCTATGAAACCAGGTGACACAGGCCAAATTCTGCCTTGGAGATATCTGCAAGGAAAACTGGCTGCATCTGTCTCACCACTAACTACCTTTCTTGACCAATCATGGTTTCAACCAGGACTGTCGCCACAAGCTTATATACTTTGGTGCTCCTCAAACTTGACTTGCTTTATCAATCTCACATAATGGGTGACTTGCAGAAAAAGCAACACTAGAAAAAGCATGCATCAAACGCCTTCCCCGGTTTGAACATTTGCAACTTTCTCATTTTACAATCCACCAATATTAGACATAAATTAAATAGACCATTTACAAATCTGGAATGAGGTATGATCTCCAGATCTCTTCCGTTAGAAAGACTAATATCGATATTCTATAGAGCTTTATTATTGGAAACAGACACTATATTGACCTCATATAAGAAGACATGGCATAAAGATCTGGGCAAAACCCTTACAGATTTGCAATGGGATAAGATCTGGAATTCCTCAACATATACAACCTGCTCAATTCCAATCTAACAACAAACCATAAAGATTATACTTTGTTGGTATTTAACTCCAAAAAGGTTTCACATGTTAATCCACTTATGCTACCATTTTGCTGGAGACTTTGTGGAGTTCGAAGCTCCTTTTACCATTGTTGCTTAATTAGTAGATTTTGGTCAAACATTATGTTTCAAATTCATTTGATTACAGGATACTATATACTCAAAAATCCATCCTTGATTCTTCTAAACTTTGGCCTACTGTTTGGACTCCTAGTACTATTAAAGACCTCATTTTGATGCTACTAGCAGCAGCTAGACATGTACTTGCTTCACAATGGAAGGACCAAAAACTATGGGAATTTTGCACATTAGATAAAACCACAGAATGGATCACACAACAAGATAGAATAAATCCTCTTAAAATATGACTAAATGGGTGGCTTGGTTAGAAGCATTTGCAGATTTGGTTGATAGTTCAACAAAACTGCCTACAGATATCCAACAGGCTTTATTGCTTTTTCATTTAATAACAAGGGCATTTATTGACATTTCATCATCTGGTAGTCAAATACTTGGTAAATGCGGAAAAGGAAGAAAGAGAGAAAATGAAACCTGTATATTCTGTAGTTAGAATTATATTGACTCACTGCTACATGACTTATATACAATGACATTGCTTTGCTTTCTTACTAATGTATTGAAAAGTTTTGTAAAAGGCTTTAAATTTTAATAAACAGTTTAAAAGTTTTTCTTTTAAATCTGCCTGTCCTACCAGGGGGTGAAGACGAGGACATCAGTAAAAACTGGCGCAGACTAATCTCTTTTTGTAATCTAAGAAGCCTAATAAGGCATAGTATATTTTTAGGAGTCAGGGATATTTGTCCTATTCTTCAATCTGATTCTAATTATGAGAAACAATTATTTTGGCTTCCAGGGTGTCTTTGTAACATCTTGCACAGAGCTTTGTTTGGATGACGTTCAGCAACAGCATGTAAATCCAGAAGGTGGACAGCTGCCAAGGCAAGGAGAAAAACACATTGACTGAGCAAGCTCTTTCCCAGTAGCACTTACAAAACCCCCCTGTGTCCACACACCATATGAGCAGCTACAGGAAATTATTAGGGCTTGGAAATAGATAGAAATGTTCTTCTTTAATTTATTTACATTATTTATAGACTCCTTTTCTTGGAGGCTCAAACCTGATTGCACAATGTAAATCAATGCAAAGCCATAGGATGACACATGTAATAAACAATGTAATAGGACTAGGAAATTTGAAATGGGGCTGTCAACTGAACAAAGTAGTAAGTATTAAACTTGACATATTAAACAATGTAGAACATGAAATTATATCATTAGAAACACAGTGCTTTCTTCTGGGCCAAGATGTTGTGATGTAGCCCTATTTTCTTATATAGATGCCCTCCTGAACACTTATATTAGGGGTGTCAAACACACAGCCCAGGGGGATGGATCTGGCCCACAGAGGGCTCAAATCTGGCCCACAAACAACTTCCTTCTCCTTCTTTCTTTTCCAGGGTTGCTGTAGTAACATCATAGCTTGCTTTTCCCCATCTCCCTAGTGGCTCTTTGCTTATTGTGTCCCCCTCTCTCACACACGCAGAGCTCTGTGGCTGCTTCCTGTGGAGGAGATACAAAGAAAAGCCTCTTTCTCCTTCATATGCACATACACACAGTTTCTGCTTTCTTTTCTGCAGCTGCTCTTCCTTTTGTGGGGAGGAAGGGAAGGGGAGGAGAGAGAGAAGAAAGTTGGAGTCCCATGATGGCAACTTCAAGACCAACAACATTTTATTTCAGGTATAAGCTTTTATATGCAAGCATACTTCTTTTATGGAGGAAGGGAGAGAGGCAGGGTGGATGGGTGGATAGATTCTTCTAACAAGCACATTGTACATTGAGGAAATTATTTTGGCTTATTCTGAAAAGTTGTTGCTATTTTTTTTAAGGATTTATTTTCCTGTCTGAATGTATTTTCTTTCAAAAAGACCATGATTGGGAATTAGAACACTTGGACTGATCTTTCTATCTTGGGGAGTGGAGTGATTTCAGATGCCAAATGATAACAGCACACATTGGTAATGAGACAGGAAAATTAGCTCTCAATACAATCCTGGAGGATGCATTGTCTTCTAGAGCTTCATTATCAATTGTAATTCAGAAGTCTTTCTTTCTAATCTCCATTTGAAATTCCTTTGTAAGAACACTGCTTCTCTTAGATCATCAAGTGAATATTTTCTAATGTCAGACTTAAGTCCATTCAGGGCTTTTTTTGAGCAGGAATGTACAGGAATGCAGTTCCAGCTGGCTTGGTGTCATGGGGTGTGGCCTAATATGCAAATAAGTTCCTGCTGGGCTTTTTCTATCAAAAAAGCCTGTGTCCATTGATTCTTTGTATCCTGGACTGAATCCTCCTGGAAAGAATTGAGACCTAGGTTTCCTGTCTCATTGCCAATGCTGGTATCTCCATGCCTACTACACCTCTGCATATCACACCTAATGTAATCAAGCCTGCTATTGCTTCTCAGCCTTATGGCTAACATCAAGTGCAGCATCTGTTTTTATCAGTTTTATATCTGATATGTCCTCTACTAGAGGACTGCATATTAAGCAAATTTTTGGAATTGGGCTATTGTAATTCATCTGCTATTGCCATTTGACATCTGAAGTCACCTTTATAATTTATATCTCTGGTACCTCATATTACATTTTATAGTACACATGGCGTAGCCCAACAAAGTCATTTATGTCAAATCATAACAAATAAGTTTGAAACCTCTGATTTATATTTTACATAGTTTTGAAATGCCAGAAGCAGGGTCAGCTCACCCACTAGGCAAACTAGATGATTGCCTAGGGCACCAGGAAGGGGGGCGCCGAATTGGGCTCCCCCCTCCGGTGCCCAAGACAACCACCTAGTTTGCCTGCCTGCCTTCCCACTGCCACCAGCCCCACCCTTCCCTTCCACCGCTCTTCCCCACCCCAGCTCACCGCAACAACACTGGGCCCTACCAGCAAGGCAGCTGCACATTTTTTGAAGGCAGCGCAGGAGGAGGCTTCTCCCCCCCTCCTTTCCAGAACCGGAAGTGAGGGGGAGCGAAGCCTCCTGGGAAAGGCAGACAGGCAGGGTCCAGCATTGTCATAGTAAGCGGGGAGCAGGAGGAGGGCGGCGGCTGGGGGGCATGAGAGAAAGAGACAAAGCGTGAAGGGGCGTTGGGCAGGGAGCCTGCCTGGGGTGCCATATGCCCCAGGGCCAGCACTTTCCAGAAGCGTGGGGACCTTCCAGAGCTCCTCAGGCAGGCCATTCCACAGGGTGGGAGGCCTGTATACAGGCAGCTGTTGTTCTTCCAGTCTGTAGGATGGCACCTGCTGAAGGCCTGCTCAGATGGGTGAACTTGTTCTGGGAGAGAGGTACTCTGGCAGATATGAGGGTCCAGTCTAACTGGGCTTGGCTTTTAATTGAGTCAGTAAGGGTCAGCTGAACCCCTCAAATGTGGGAAGCATGATGTCATTTAAGACGTCACCAGCATCGCTTGCATCTCGTCTGAGTCCAGTGAGAATTTGTTCATTTTCAGTACTTTAACCATAGCAGTAATGAAACAATTGCCTGGCTTCCTTTATTAAAACTTCATTTTTAATTGCCATGTAGACAATGAACACACCTTACACTGACTCAGATCATTAGCCCATCAAGGTCAGTCTTGTCTACTCAAACTAACAGTGGCTGTCTAGGGCAGGGGTGGGGTGGGGAACAGTGGCTCTCCAGATGTTTTTTGCCTACAACTCCCATCAGCCCCAGCCAGCATGGCCAATGGCTGGGGCTGATGGGAGTTGTAGGCAAAAAACATCTGGAGAGCCACTGTTCCCCACCCCTGGTTTAGAGTCTCAGGCTGAGATTTTCCACACCACCTACCCTTTGATCTTTTTAGCCAGAGAAGCTGGGGGGGTTGAATCTGAGACCTTCTACATGCCAAGCAGATGCTCTACCATAAAGCCACAGCCCTCCCCCACCTTTGTGACAATTTGTGACATCAATATTACGAAAATGTAATGCTGTAAGAACACATCTTCAGCATGGAAGCTTAACAAAAAGAAGCATGCCTAGCCAAAGAAAAAATATGTGTTCTTTCCCATTTTTGTTTTAGTTTTTGTCCAATTTCACCTCAAAGCTAAGTAGCAGATAATATGAAAATAAAGTTCTACATTGTTGAGGGCTAGAGTTCTCTGGTAAATTTTCTGTGTACCATATAATCAGGAGAGCTATGATTTTAAAATGCTGTGCTTTAAATGGGAAAGGAGAAATCCACTAGTAATTCTTATTTCATGGGTCAGTTTCGGCATTCAGGCAATATTCAGTAAAAATTTGGGGTGGCATTTTTATAAGACATATTTATTTAGTTCCATTGGCTAACAACGTTGTCAAAGTTACACCTTTTTAGGTCCATTGATATTGGAATTAGAGGAGTGTAACTGCATTCAAAATTGTACTGCATGGCCAGTTCACATGTGCAGGTAATAAGGTAGCAAAATTCTGAGTGTGCAGAAAGGACTGCACTTCATCAGACTCTCTCTCTCTCTCTCTTTCTCTCTATGTGTCTTTTTGGGAGATACTCCATCTTTGAATCTTTCTTCATATAAAAATTCTATGCAAACAGAAAATTAGTTCACTGAGGAGAAATGATCTACCTATCTCTTTGCATGCTGTGTAGGTTTTTGTTTTATGAGGAAATTTTAATACACGGAAGAATGTTAAATGTGATCCTCCGCCGGCTGTCTGAAATGGTGCAGTTCATTTTACAACTCCAAGTTTCTGCCACTTCATTCCTCTGCATGAACTGAGTCTAAATACATTTATTTTTGTTCACATAATCAGGAAGCAGAGGTGGATACAAGAGAGGCCCCCAGCGGGGAGCCCGTGGATCCAGGCGCAGTGGCGGCGGTGGTGGAGACAACCCTGGTGGTGGCGGTTGCTGTTACCCCCTCGGGGGTAATGGGTAAGTCCCCATTGCAACACCAGCTTCCGACTTGGCTGTGGGGCCTCCCTCAGCCGCCGGTTCTCCACAATACGCCAGGTATGGCGGTTTCACCGCCTGGGCAGCTGCCCCCTTTTGGGCAATACAGTCAGGCGAAACCTTCTTGGGCTTGGAGTGCACCTTGTGCACCAAATCAGAGCCACAATACTGTTGGTCCTGCCCCACAGCCCCCTTTGCAGTCAGCGCCTATGCCATCGTCGCAAGGTGCCTCTACTTCACAGTCAGCACCAGGTGTCCTGCCGTGGGGCGGGCAGCAGCAGCTGCTGCAACACGGGGCATCATTGGGGTATGTGGCATTATTCCCCTGATCCTTATGGGTCTATACCATTTCAAGTCCTTCCCTATGGTGACACTGCATTGCCCTTGGGTGATCATTTGTCAGTGGCCAACCGGGATAAGATATTGAGGGACGAATATGTGGACGTCTTCAGTCTCCTCTTTAAAGAACTAGAAAAGAAGGACAAGGAGGAGCTAGATGATAAGGAGAAAGAGAAGCTGAAACGTAGAAAGGTGGACAGGACTTGGTCAAATTGGCTGCCAGGTTTCCTGATTTATGCGGGGGTGATAGCAAGGGCGCAGCCTTTACGGGTGGCAGCCCTTTTTCAATATTGTGACATAGTGCACAGTGCATATACGGACTTCGTCAGGGCTACGTGGTTGCAATATGACAAGGCCTTCAGAATGAGGGCTGTGGTCAACCCCGGTCTTCCCTGGGATCAAATTAATCAGCAGCTCTGGCTGCAGTTGATGTCCCTGGCGAAGCCCAACACAGGTGACAGGGCTGACAGTGGGCACTTGGTGCATAGGCAACAGAATATAGTAGGTGTCCACAGTACAGTGGGCCAGTCGGTTCAACCCCGGCTGCTCTGCTGGGAATTTACCTCCAAGGGCATGTGTGCTAGAAAAGCCTGTAAATTTAAATATGAGTGCCTGCTATGCGGGGGGTCGCATGCCTTTTCAGCCT
Organism: Heteronotia binoei; assembly: GCF_032191835.1. Lineage (NCBI taxonomy): Eukaryota > Metazoa > Chordata > Lepidosauria > Squamata > Gekkonidae > Heteronotia > Heteronotia binoei. The sequence continues at coordinate 211,609,695 of NC_083223.1, forward strand.
GCAGTAGGTCAAAAAACAAGGGGAATGGCAAGCGCCCCGGTGGTGGGAGCAATCAGCAACCGCCTGGAAAAGGGACCCAGCCCCATACGTCTGAAGGTACTTAGGCAGTGGTTGTGTAATTACCCCTTGGTGGCTGATAGGGCCTATTTACTGGAGGGATTTAGTTTTGGATTTAGGATCCTGTATCAGGGACCTAGAGTCCCTGGTATGGCCTCTAACCTTCATTCAGTTGTTGGGATGGAACACGTGGTTAGGGCAAAAATAGTGAAGGAATGTAAAGAGGGGAAGGTCCTTGGCCCCTTCGACACTTCGCCAGTACCTAATTTAAGGGTGTCTCCCTTAGGGGTGGTGCCTAAAAAGGCGCCCGGGGAATACTGTTTGATACACCACTTGTCCTACCCCAAGGGCGGTTCAGTGAACGATTCCATTCCGGACGTCCTCTGCTTGGTCAGGTATACTTCATTTGACCAAGCGATCAAAGTGATGAGGGGTTATGGTGTGGGGGCTGAAATGGCAAAATGCGACATTAAGTCAGCATTTCGCTTGTTGCCGGTACACCCAGAGGATTTTGATCTTCTGGGCTTCTCCTTTGAAGGGAAATACTACATGGATAGGGCCCTACCCATGGGATGCTCAGTATCCTTGCCACTCTCGAGCGGTTCAGTTCCTTTATGGAATGGGCACTTCAGACCAAGTCTGGGTTGAACATTATGGTTCATTATCTGAATGACTACCTTTTCGTGGGCCCTGTGGGGTCTGGGCAATGCGCCTAGTTGTTACAGTTATTTGAGGACCTGGCAAGGGAGCTCGGGGTTCCGTTGGCCCATGAAAAAACAGAGGGGCCCAGCTCGGTGATTACCTTTTTAGGCATCGAGCTGGACACCACGTGGCAAGCTTCACGGCTGCCTGCGGATAAAGTGGAGGGTCTGAGGGATCGTTTAGCTTCTCTCAAAAAGCAGCACAAGGTGTCGCTTTTGGAGCTGCAGCAGTTGGTGGGGCACCTCAACTGTGTGTGCAAGTTTGTTGCGCCGGGGAGGGCCTTCTTGAGGCAGCTATGTGACGCCATGGGGTCCCTTCGACTTCCTCACCATAGAGTTCGGATGACCACAGGTATCCGGAGGGGCCTCGAGGTGTGGGACAAATTTTTGGAATCCTTTAATGGAATTTCATTTTGGCAGAAGGATTTAAAGATAGAAGCTGAGCTCAAAATTTCCTCTGATGTGGCGGGCGCCACTGGTTTCGGAGTATATTTCCGGGGCCACTGGTGTGGGAACAGTGGCCCACTGTGTGGGTGGCCAGTGGTCTCTGTCGTGACCTCACCTTTTTGGAATTCTTTCCCATTGTAGTGGTAGTTTGGCTTTGGGGAGAACAGCTGGCCAACCATACTGTCCATTTCTGGTGCGATAACATGGCTATTGTACATGTTATCAACTCCTTGTCATCCAAGTCTACAGTAGTTATGAACTTGGTGCGGGCATTCACATTGCGATGCCTTCATTTGAACATTTTATTCCTGGCAAGGCATGTTCCGGGAGTCTGCAATGTGGTGGCGGACGCTCTATCTCGTAAACAGATTGAGCGTTTTCACCAGCTTGCTCCGGAAGCGGATCTGCAGCCAGCGTGAATGCCACAGAATCTTTGGCAGCTTGGGAAGCAGAAGCCGGTAGGGCAATTCAATTAGCTTTGGCACCAAGCACTCAGAAAGCTTATGATTGGGCGGTTGCGCAATTTCGGGGTTTTAGGAGTGAGACTGGGCTTCCAGTTAGTTGGCCGGTCCCGGTGACACATATATTGCAATTCTGCATTCATCAGAAGGGCAGAGGGTTGGGGCTTAAGTCTATTAGGGGACAATTGGCTGCACTTTCATTTATAAGTAAATCGCAGGGCCATGCTGAGGGCACTGGCGACTTCAGAGTTAGGAAGATGCTGGAAGGTTGGGCTAGGGAACGGGGGCCACGGGTGGATGTATGGCATCCCATATCTCCTTCAGTGTTGAAGGGGCTTTTCAGGGTCTGGCCTGACGTATGTTCATCTTCCTTTGAGGCCGTACTTTTTCATGCGACCTCTTTGGTGGCCTTTTTCGGTGCACTGAGGATTAGTGAGTTGGTGGTGAAGTCAAAAAAGGATACCTCTGACAGGATGCTTCACGCCAAGGATGTCAAATTTGAAGGGGGGCAAGCTTGACTGACAATAAGGCGGTCCAAGACGGACCAGCATCAGAGAGGCACAGTCATTACAATTAGTTGGTGTGGATCGCCAGAGCTGTGCCCTGTCACTGCACAGGAGCGGTATATACCGCTTAAGGGAGAGGGCGATGGCCCCTTGTTTCGCCATAGTGGCCCCCCCCTAACGAAATATCAATTTTGGGCAGTGACCAGTAAGGCACTGGTGAAGTTGGGGTTAGGGGGGGTTAAATTCACCACACATTCGTTCCAAATTGGTGCCGCATCCACTGCGACAGCTATGGGCTACACCCCTCTGGCCATACAGCAGATGGGCCATTGGCGGTCGGCTGCCTACAAGTCATATGTGCGCCCGTTGGTATTTCAGTAAGGCCGAGGGGTGGGGGGGAAGTAGCAGTTAAGTTGCCTGTTGGCATGTATTTTTCTGGGTTGTGACTCTTTTCTGTTTTTCAGATGCTGTGGCTCATAGGGAGAGGCGTTGAATCCTCATCTGCGGGCACAGTATGGTTTTCTGGGCTGCTCAGCAGGCCAGGAGATCACCAGTTGGCACCCAGATGGGTCTCAGTGAGTGGGCAATGGTGGAGTGGCTGGGTCGCCGTGGCCTGCGTTGGCCAGGGATCATGCCACTTTAGTTCTGTGGGAGGCAGGCGCCTCCTCCACGTATCCTGGTTATCCACCTTGGTGGTAATGACCTGGGGTTTATGAAAGGAAAGGCCCTTTCATTGCAGATGCGGGAGGATTTGCGGGCCATTAAGCAGAGATGGCCAGGAGTTCTTTTGGTGTGGTCAGCAATCCTGCTGCACAGAGTCTGGCTTTGTCCCCTGCAGGGATAGAACATGCCAGATGCAAGACCAACCGGCCCTTGCAGAAGGTCATGGAGGGGGGCTTACGGATGTTTTTCCCCCTTCTGGCTATACGAGTCGGGAATGCCGACTTGTATAGACCGGATGGGGTACATTTATCTGAGCTGGGTAACCGGGCCTTTTTGGAAGAGATTAGGCAAGGGTTGCGGTCGGCTCTGGGCCATTCGGTGGGCGCTAATGCCTAAGCAGAGGCTTGGCATTGGCGGTGGCAGGATGAGGTATGGGCTACAGTGTTCAGGGGAGCACCAATGGCTCTGCACCAGTAGGTGCAGCTGGTCTGTATGAACTGCAGATGGGCTGTACGTCTCAATGCTGGGAGTGCAGATCACGGCAAAGCCTCACCGGGGCAGATCTTTCCAGAGAGATTGATGCTGGCCTAGGTGGAGGTGGAGTTTGGGCCTGGTCGCTCAGCACCAGCCAGAATATTGGGCTCGTGCTGGGGGCAGGGTGGCTCACCCTCTAAGAACAAGGCGGGGTCCTGCGGTTGACCCCAGGGCTTGTCCTGTTAGGCCTATACCCCTTGCCGTTCTAGTTTATTAAGTTATCTTTAATAAAGCGGCCCGGTTTATCCAACATACTGTGTCAGCCTCTTCATTCCGAATGGGGGGGCAATGATTGCACTAGGGAAAAAATTCTATTGGAAGAGCTCATCTACATTGTTAAATCAAGTTTCCAATGACTGTTACAGTACAACAGTGAAATAGCCAGCAGCGCAGCTGAGCAGTGCAGCCCTATGAAGATACTTCAGTCTATGCCCATCACAATCAAGGGCCTAGGGATGTGCAAAAAAAAAAAAAAATTCGGAATTACACGGATTCGGAAGTACACGGGGGAAAAAAATTCAGATTCCCCATGCACTACTGAATACCGTATTCGGAATAGTCGCATATACGGTAGATGCACGGCTATTACCGAATATACGGCCCTATTATACCCTATGGGCCATTGAAATCAATGGCAAATAGGGTATATTTGAAGCCGCCTGGAGGGGGGGGGGTTGAGGGAGAGCCCCCAAATTTGCAGGGGACCTGCAGGGGACTCTCCCCTCCAACCCCCCCAAGTCCCAAAAAGATTGGGCCAGGGGATCCCATTCCAGGGGCACCCAAAGAGGGTGCCCCTATTCCATCATTATACCCTATGGGCCATTGAAATCAATGGCAAATAGGGTATAATTGAAGCCGCCTGGAGGGGAGGGGGTTTGAGGGAGAGCCCCCAAATTTGCAGGGGACCTGCAGGGGACTCTCCCCTCCAACCTCCCCAAGTCCCAAAAAGATTGGGCCAGGGGGTCCCTGTCTTTGGGCTCCCCAAAAGGCCCATTGCCAACAATGATGGGGAAAGCCCAATTAGCCACTTCCTCCACTACAATTGCTGTGGGGAAAGTGGCTCTGGCCAGAAGGGGGTTTGAGGGAGAGGCCCCAAAACTGCAGGGCAGCTTCAGGGGACTCCCCAGCATTCAACCCCCCTGGCCCCAAAAGACAGCACCCATCTGTGGGCACCCCAAAAGGAACACTGCTCCCAATGGTGAGAAAAAACCAATTAGAGCCACTTCCTCACTGCAATTGTCATGGGAAGTGTGGCTCTGGGGAGCAGGAGGTTTTGAGGAGAGCCCCCCAAACTGCTGTGCAGCTTCAGGGCACTGTCCCACACAAAACCCACAAGGCCAAAAAAAAAAATTGGACCAGGGGGTCCAATTCCTGGGGCACCCAAAGCCAAACCTAACTTCACACCAGAGAATCTCTATAGGCCCCAAATGCACTACATCCCTCTATCTAATCTATGAACCCTGGGCCTGCAGGCCTGGCACCAATATAAACCCAGTTACCAACGTCACTGCCACACAAAACACAATCTGCTCAAGGTCTGCTCTGCAGACCTGGCTGCAGCAAACCCAGATGCCAGCTCTCCAGCCCTGCCCCAAACAACACAGGGAGAGCTGTCCAACCACAAAAAGAGTAACAGCAGCAGCACAACACAGCACAGCAGCAACAAATCAAACACTGAATACTTTTAAAACAGTAAAAAAATAACTTTTAACAATACAGGAACTTTGCCACCCCCTCCCCCCCAAAAAAAACCCTTCACCCTAACCCCAAGAAATCCAAGCCACCCAAATCAGGAGAAGTAAAAGGACACTGCACTTTTAAAAGTCCTCTCACTAAATTAAGATATGGGCAAATTGGCAACCCCCCCCCACCCCAGGCCCCCTCCCCAAGCAGAAACCCTCAAATAAGCTACCCCACCACCACCCAAATCTGGATAAGTAAAGGGACTCTAAGTCTTTAAAAAAAGTCCTTTTACCAACAATAAATAAAAACAAGAACCCAAGAGAGTGTCTTACCTTGTCTTCTCTAGTCCAGGGAAGTCTGAGTGAGAGAGGCAGCAGCTTAAGCGAAGGGCCAGCCAGCCACTGCCAGCCCTTTGCACAATCTCTCACACACAGCAAGGAGGAGTCAGCCAGGAAGGGAAGACTCCTTAGAAAGCCCTTCAAAGCATGCATTTGCAATGCATTTTGCAAATGCATGCTTTGGATTGGCTGCTGGGGCTCCTCTTCCCCCTCCCCCCCCTCCCTGATCCCAGGGAGGTTAAGGCAGAGGCAGGAAGAAGCCACTAAAGGCGCCAAAGCAGCTCCTTTGAAGCTCCAGAAGCTAATTGCCGCCTTTTGAATTGACAGCTGTGTGCTTACGAATAGCTATTCGTGTAACTACACAGCGAGCCTATTCGGCTGCCGTATAATGGGCGCTTATGGAAGTCAGCTGCAGGCTATTCCGTATGCGGCCGAATCAGCACTGATTCGGCTGTAAATACGGCTCGGCCGAGCCGAATGCACATCCCTAGGCCTCAGTACAGCAGTTTTGGACTTTCAAAAATTGTCAGGCATATTAGTTTTGTTTTTTCTTTCTTTATGGGGGAACATAGTGGAATGGAATTCAGGAACCCTTTCATGGAAACGAAATTATAAAAAACAATGCTTAAAAGTTTGTGAGGATTTTTCCTTCATTTCCTTCTTGAGATGGAACTCAAGATGGAACTTTTTTTTTTTCCAGAAAAAAGTCCTGATATTTGAAGGAGCCATTCTGTCTTCCAGAAAGTAACCCAGAGTCTGGAAATGTTTTCTACTGTGCAACAAAACTCTCTTTAAAAAATGGTCTCTCTCTGCAGTAAAATCTAGCATCATTTTCATATTGTGGCATTGCATGCAAAACCCAGGGAGTGATACAGCAATTCAAGCATAGCATTCCTTTATCATTCACAAGCTTGTGGGTGAGACCATGGGCACCATTTATAACTCTCCCTATTCCCCAGCAACAACATTTCATGGGGCATTTGGGGCTGCCACGGAAAGTGAGGGTGTGAAAAAGTTGAACTTGGTGGACAGAAATCCTTCTGTCTGCAGAAACACTCTGATGGCTCAAGTACCAAAATAGATGTTAAGGGGTTTTGTTTTGTTTTTTGCAACTTGGGCCTTCCGCCCACCCAATTTACTTTCCCTGAAGTCACACAGCAGCTGCAGTGAATGTCATTTTAAAGGTCAGAGGGCGTCCTTTCCAGCTTGGAATTACAGGAAGGGGGGATGAGGAGCTCCCGCCTCCCCCAATACAATTTTCAGAAGCTGAAATGGCTCCATAATTTTGGTGCAGCCTGTGGAATATTGTGGAGTATTCTGAACATGTGCCACTTCAAAGTGATATAAATGATGTTGTCAAAGACAGCTGGAATCCATCGGTTGTCATAGATTTTCCGGACTGCATGGCTGTGGTCTTGGCATTGTGAGACCTGACGTTTCGCCCGCAAATGTGACTGGCATCCTCAGAGGTGTAACCCAGAAAACTGGAGTTCTTTATAGAGTGGTGGCAGTCAGTAGAGGCCCTCCTTGGTCCCCTACTGTGTGACAGTAACCTAGACCTACGTAACTCACCAGAAAATATAGTATCTAGATTAGCCCTAGTTCACAGTTGACAAGCCTTGCCCAATTTCATCTCTATTATCATAAATAATAAAATAATAAGTTTTATTATCATAAATAATAAAAGCCCTAAGTGCTGGCACTTTCTGGCTCTCCCATTGGACCATGAGCATACCACATCAACCACTGCTAGTCAACTGTACTTATCTCCCATTGGATTGAGTCTGCTCTTCTCTCCCACCTGCTGGGCCACTGGGGAAACTGTTAGGCAGGGGCTATTTCTAGGCAACCAAGCATACTTTTGTCAGTAAAGCCAACCAAACTTGGTCCTGTCAGTAACAGGGGTGAGGTGGGGGAGAGGGGGCCCTTTCCAGGCCTATTTTGGTTTTTGGGGGAGAACTCATTGGGCCCAGTCCTGACTATGTTTGCCACCTCCAGTTTGGTGAGAAATTCTAGGAGATTTTGTGGTGGAGTCTATGAATGCCAGAGTTTGGGGAGGGTAGAGGCCTCAGATGATAATAATGCCCTAGAGTCCTCCCTCCAAAGCAGTTATTTTCTCCAGGAGGAGAGAGCTCTGATGTCTGGAGTTCAGTTGTGATACCAGGAGATCTTCAGGCTCCAGCTGGAGGTTGGCTGCCCTAGGCCTGGCTGCTTGCTGCTGTTCAGCAGCAGCTCCCCTATGACACACAGTGTGTGAGTTAGTGCTTCAAAGCAGGATCTGCCAAACCCAAGTTCTTGCTGTGGAAGAACTTTCAGCCTAATTTACCTCACAGGGTTGCTGTGCAGATCAAAAGGGGGAGAGGAGAATGTCAGCTGCTTTGGTCCCCACTGTGGAGAAAGACTGCAGTATTCCTAGGTACAGCCTACAAGGAGGGGGGGGGAGATGGAAAACGGAAGTCAAGGGGCCCAATAAAGGTAGGCTGATAGTTGGCTGGAAAAGAGATAAGGTTGCCAACTCCAAGTTCAGAACTTCCTGGAGATTGGAAGGGTGGAACCTGGAGATGGTGGTGTTTGAGGAGGGGTACAATGCCATAAATTCCAGGTACAATGCCATAAATTCCACCCTCCAAACTAGCCATTGCTGCCCAAAGAACCATTGTTGCCAATCTCCACATGAGGGCTGGAGATCACTCATAATTACAGCTGCTCTCCATATGACAGAGATCAGGTTCCCTGGAGAAAATGACTGCTTTGCAGGGTGGACTCTCTGTCATTATACCATTCTGCTTTGGTCCACACTGCAAAGACTGTACTTTTCCTAGGTAGGGGCTGCAGGGAGGAGAAAGGAGATGAAAAGCTGAAGTCAGATCTGTTCCCCTACAGAAAATGACTGCCTTGAGATGCATACTCTATGGCATATCATAACATTAGCCAAAAACCACAGATCATACCACAAGCTCACCACAAGCTTATATGGATGCTAAATGCCACAAGGCTGAATATGACAGGAAAAGGTGGCAACAATGCACTGCAAACAAAAGGAATACTGAGCTTCAGCATCTGTGTGACCGTCATCATGCCCCACCCCCGCACCCTCCATGATTATTCTTCCTTTTCCCCATTCTGGGCCTGTTTCAGGGCTTTGAGCCAGCACAGACACAGGGACACATACACACATATGGGAAGCTGACATCTGTTTCAACTTGAGACTTGGAGAGAGGGCCCATAAAATCACTAGGGGGGCAGACCCACTGGTCCCCTGGTTAGCTATGGGCCTGTTAACTAGTCTTCCTCCAGGTTCCCAGAAGCTGCAGAAGTGGCAGTGAAATCCCCATTCTGGGCCATGTATAATCCTCACAGGGTCCCTCCTTACATTACCACTGCCTATCTAGATCATGAAGTTAGCTTCAAATAGTAGGCCATAGACAAGCAGGCAACCTTGTGGTTCTTCACCACTGACCACTCTCCAGGGACCTTTAAAGCCTATGCTTTTAATGTCATTTAGTGATAAGTTGCAACTACTGGTATTTAATTTCTGTATCCGCAAAGTTCATTTGGAATCTCCATCTCACTCAGGCAATGTACAGCAGTCAGATTGCCAGACTAGGATATGGGAGAGCTGAGTTCAGACCTCCATGCTACCATGAAGTTTCCTGGGTGGTTTGGGGCTAATCCTGTCAGCCCAGCCTATCTTACAGATGGCTGTAACAGTGAAATGGAGGGATGGGGAAACCATACACACTGCCCTGAATTTCTTGGAGAAAGAGCTGGATAGAAATATCACAGATATATAGACATCACATCCACTTTCTTAGGTGCAAGATTCGTTAAGATCCTTAAAATGCAGCTGGAGGAGAGGAGGATTAATTCCTCCTAAACCAATAGTGGTCAGAAATGTCCCTTTAGACTGTTGCAAATCCCAGCAGGGAAAGAAGACAGATCTTTATTGTGCATGTTCCTTTTTCCCTTCAAGGAGCTGGTGGTCACTGAGGAAACTGCAAGGAGAAATGTTAACCCCTATCACATTTGGAGCCAGGATCTAGTCTGTGCCCTCCATAGCTGCCCTCCTATCAAGCCTGCTCTATTTTATATGGATTACATTTCAGAACTAAAACTCTGGATACTAAGATAAGAGACAGTAATTGCCTTCTACAGAGGTGTGAGATCCACAGTCTGTGTGGCCTGAAAGTCCTATAACAAGATGTATCTCATTAATGAGACCCCTTTTGTTTTGGAGTTTGCCTTCCAGCTACTGCTGCATCTACAGTGACTATTAGGAAGTGATGTGATTTATTGCCCCTATTATTTATTTGTATATTTCTTTGACCATAATGTCTATTTGACCATAATGTCTACCCCAATGTCTATTCTGTTAGTCCACACAACACAAAAGCAGCAAAATAAAAAGTGTTCAAATGAGTAGGGTTATCATAGCTGTTCAGGCATTGTACAAAACCATGGTCTAAGTAAGTAAACAAACTGTGGTTTCTGTGGTAGCCTGAATGTGGGGCTCTTCACTAACTATGGTTCATTATATTCAGTGGCACCTTTAAGACCAACAAAGTTAATGCTGGGTATAAGCTTTCACGTGCATACACACTTCTTCAGATATAATTTAAAAGTGCCACTGGACTCAAACTTTGTGTTATGGTTAGTTATGTTCCATCAGACTTAGGATCTGAAGTTGTTTTATTAACTATAGCTGGTCTTATCTATGATTTTTCGTGATATATGACCACAGACACCCTGTTTTAATCCTTAATTAATCTAGGCTTCATTTCTAACAGCATCCTTCCAGGCTATGGGAGGGAGGGGAGGAGATTAGTAGCACACAAGGCAAACTAGGATTTGGGTAATCTGTCTGTGAACTGAATCTTTCTTTCACAACCTAATCATAGACTGTTTTTACACTAGGGCTTGTTCCAGGTGGAGAGCCCTTTTGCCACCAGCACTTCTCTCCATTTTCGGACAAGCTGCCGTAGAGCTGCGAGTTGGTGTACCCCTTTCCCACCACAAGCAGAAACCACTTATCAAAGGATCTTGCTTTTGGTGGGAAAGTGGCACACCAACTTGCAGCTCCGTGGCAGCTTGTGCAAAAACATAGAGAAGCACCAGAGGCAAGAGGGCTCTCCAGCTGGAACAAGCGTAGTGTGAAATCAGTCATACTCTGTAATATACAGGGTTTCTATTCCCCCACCAGGGGTGGGGTTTTCCCCAATTTTGGGGCTTCCAATGTGCTGCCACACAACTGGCCGGTGGGGGGACAACCCTCAAAGAGCACCAGCATGCCCAAGTGCCCAGGATGCTGACAACAACTGGAAGTGATGTCATCACACTGGGCACATTGTGTGGGGGATGCTCTAGAATTTGGGGGGAAACGCTATGATAACTAAGTGAACAAATGCTTCCAAATGTGCAAAGAGGACCCTGGGAAGGAGGACCACCATCCCCCATAGGCAGCCAGGTAAGAGATGGCAACTTTAGAAATACACATCATACATTTCTGCAGCTAGCATTAGCCCCCTTTGTAGGTTTGACAACTGGAACAGATAGTGAAAGCATCAGGTCTGCACACACTCACTCTTTCTTTCTTTCTTTCTTTCTTTCTTTCTTTCTTTCTTTCTTTCTTTCTTTCTTTCTTTCTTTCTTTCTTTCTTTCTTTCTTTCTTTCTTTCTTTCTTTCTTTCTGGCTTTAAAGCAGGTAGTAAGCTGATGTTTCCATGCTCCCAGCTTTGGAAAGACACACAAGCCCTGTTCACAGACATCTTTGTTTTCAAATGTGGTCACTGTGCCCATCATCACTGCTAGTGTCCTCGATTAACTTATTTCTTTGGTGTCATTTGTATGACATTTATAAATGTTAGAATAATGGTAACAGTGACCAAATAACAAAATCACAGACATGCTTCCTATGAAAATCAAATCTGCTATGCATAATAGTTACCACATGGGGGTGCCATTGCAATAGTTTATCAAGTATCACATTTTAAGCTTGCCCTGCTCACCCTCAAGATTTGTGTTATGTGCAACCTCCTGATGAGAAGCATGCTATGAGAAAGAATTTGTTTTTTAAAAGTTACAGAAAAGCAAATCAAATTAAATAATTGAAAGGAAGATACAGGATTCTGTTAGATTGCACTAGATTTCAAAGTTTGCAGGGTGGGATATACTTTGTAGGCATTGGATTTAGGGTACTTTAGAGTTTTAGTTTTCAAATGTTGACACATATTTATTTTCTTAGGATATTCAATTGTTTTCAACCTGCACCATGACCTGTACTTATTTTTATTTATTTATTTATTTTTTAAAAAATAATAACTTCTCCCCCTGTTCTGTATTGGCAAACTGTTCCTCCCAAGGTCTACTTACATGTCCCATTTTGTACAGTCTTTCTGGCTACAGGCTTCCCCTCTCTCTCAATTCATGTGTCCCTTTGGGGCAGGCTGAAATGCAGGAAGGAGATCATGACCCTGTACAGAGTCACTTGACCTCAATGATCCAGGCAGCATTTGCATCCCTGCTGTTAAAAAGCAGTGAAACTGTCAACACTCTGTGCTACTGAAGTGTTCCAGCCACCCCTGGATCTTGCTTTGCAGACCCATATACTGGGCCCACAAGGTCTGCCCTAGAATAATCTGCCCTGGAGTATGTTGCCAAAAAAGCCACAAGGAAATTGCAACCCATGGGATCAGTACAGAGGTCTGTAATTCTAAATACTTTTGTCCAAGTGGCAGTCTCACACTGTCTTGTATATGCTAATTTTTCCTGTTGACTAAGGACAATCTTTATTTTCAATTGCCTGTCCTTCAAACATCCCTGTGCAGCAGCGGTTTGTGTGGCAGAGTGCTGGAAGGATTTGAGCTCCTGCCAATGAGTGCTGTTGAAGAGGGAGCAACACTGTTCTGCACCTATTTAAACCTTTTTTTTTTTGGGGGGGGGGGGATTTGCCTTGTTAAAATACTGTATGTGTGAGTTTCCAGAGCTGTCTTCCTTTCAAGATTCAGCTCCATCCCTCCAGTCTCCCAGAAGTTATATTTTGAATGAGTTGGATGAGAGAAACACATTCGGCTCTTCATGCATATAAATGTATATGCATCTGCTTAAAGACTGAAGCTTGTCACTACACACATGCTGCAAGAGCTGCAGCAATTTTTTTATTGAGATAGTATGTTGAATATATCATGGCTTGAGTCAAGTGTTGCCAAGCCATGCCTAGCAACCAGGGGGCAGCAACATGAGGGGCTGTGATGACTTGCGCAGCACTTGTCACTTCTGGGGAAAACCCAGAAGTGTCATGGGGTGGTTCTAGGAATTGCCAAAAACCATAGAGTTTAAGTGATTTCCAGAGCTCTCCAATGTCACTTCCAGGTTTTCTTTGGAAGTGACTAGTGCCACAAATGATGCTGGCATTTTTTCATTATTCTCCTGACCAGCAGTGAGGAAAGAGGGCTGCTGGCTGAAGGCTTCCCACAATAGCATGAGGCCTGGCAGTCCTACTTGGCTCCTAAGGAACAGTTCTGTTGGTGCAGCAACAGCTCTTTTGAAAAGACAGACCAAGTTTGCACTCAGCTTACCCTACTGTCACGTTCCTCTTCTCCGCGCAGCATCCTTTGAATTTTCCACTATCTGCCCTGGAGCTGCAGCAAACATTGCGGTTTTCGCGTGGCAAACAGAAACTGGTTTTTAGTAGTTTCCATTTGCCACACGAAAACCATGATGTTTGCTGAAGCTCCGGAGCAGATAGTGGGAAATCCGAAGGACGCTGCGTGGAGAAGAGGAACATGACAGCAGGGTAAGCTGAGTGCGAAATCAGTCAATGATTTTCCATCTGTGGAGGAGGGTAAGCAGATTTTTGCCAGTTCCTCTCTCCTTGTGCAGATTTGGTGCCCACACTGTTCCCACGGGCACAGTGACCTGTAGGGAGAGCTGAAAGATGGAGAAGCCGCCTTTTTCTAGCATGGGTCTTCTTGTGTAGTTTTAGGATCCAAAGCAAAGCAAGGCATAAAGGAATGGAGAAGAAATCCTTCAGTATGGGAATTGGGAAGTTAAACCATGTCCCTGTTGTTGTTTTTTAAATCTGTGAACAGGTGTTTCCAACCTTGTTGAGCCTTACTGAATTAAAAACAAGTAGTAGACACCACACAAAATGGCTGCCATGGTGGCTTGGCCCAATCATGTAATGTTGGAAAGTCAACTTGGAAACTCCAGTTAGTGCAGGATGTGGCAGCCTGATTACTAGGAGGTGATGAGTAAATCATGTGTCCATCCTGCAGTTGCTCCACAGGTTACTGAGCAGCTACCTGCCTCAATTCAAGGTTATCACCTACAAGGCCCTTCATGGCAGGCCCACCTCTCCTCTTATGTTCTACCACAGCAGCTTTGGTTGTTTGGACAGAATCTTTTAAAGGTTCCTCCATGCAAATTGGTAAGATTGGCAACCATCTGCCAACATACATTCTCTTTGGCAGCTCCAATCATGTAAAACAACCTGCCTGAGGAGGTGAGGAAGGCTATCATTTTCCACAAGGTGTATACCACCAAAATGATCAGGAGGACATTCTGGATAGAACAGTCCAGAAGGGTGCCTTCATATGGGAATGTGGGCTGAGTACTGCATTGCCTTGAACATTCTGCATTGCCTGCACTATGCTGGCCTGGGAAGTTTGCTGTTCACGTTGCCATTTAATGTTGTGTTCCTAACTTGCAGCATTGTTCATTGGATGTCCTGTATTGTATGATTACAGTCCCCCCTCTTTCTCTGTTTTATAATCTTCTTTGAGTCTTATTGAGAAAGGTAGACTATAAATAAGCTAAGTATTTAATTAAAACTGCTGCATCTTATCCACACATTCATTTTATGGTCTTGATATTTCCCTTGCTAAACTATTTAAAAACCCCTGCAAAATCTGTTTCAAAGTACATGAGCAATGCCTGGGTGAAATCTTACAAGTAAGGAATCTAGTGATTATGAGTAGTTTTGCAACCTGAAAATGATTCAGAATAAGGAACACGCTGTGAGACCATAAGAAAATGATGTATTTCACATGTCAGAACATTAACAATGCTTTATTAGAAAATAGTGTTCATGTAATCTATTAAGTTAATGTTGCTGTTTCAGTGATGGTGTATCTCTTCTGGACAAGGAGCACTACAGTTTAATACTAAATAAGGAAACATTCCTTGAAACCAGAAGCAGGTGGCCAGCCTAGTGAGGGAGGAAGGTTTAAAGACCCTTGCTTCTCCAATCCTTGATATAAGCAAAGGGCATTCATCTAAACAAGGAACTATATGTAGATTCCCCCCAATTTCAGGAAACTTAATAGGTTTTCAGGGTCCAGTCTGAAACAGAATTTGGAATTATCTTGGTGCCAAGTTTTTGTTTTCTTTTAGCAGCAAGTCTACTCAGCCCTGAGCATATGAAACATCTGTTTCATGCTGCTCTGCTTCTGAATGGGTTAGTGGCACAAATTCTTGGTTGTAGCCAGGCCCGTAGCTACAGTGGGGCTTGGGGGGCCAGGCCACTCAATTCAAACCCCCTTTCCATCTGTATTCCATCGGAGGGCCTCCAATCTGCCTTGTTTGCTCACCACCACTCGCTGCCACTTCGAACAAGTGCAGCATTCCTGCTGTAGCACTGCTTCTGGTCTTCTCTCTGCCACGTCACTCAAAACAAGCATCAGCATCAGCTGCCACTGCTGCTCCAATCAAGAAACACTTCCTTCCAGGCTTGCATGCCAAACATGCTCTGACTGGGCACCTGTGGCTGCTTTGGTGGCTGGTCCTCCCCATCGCTCATGCCCCAGGGACAGGACTCACTCCTGTGATTACCTCACCATGCTGGCACAGAAGAGTGCCAGGAAAGAGAGAGGCCTTCCAAGCACTTTGGGTGCTGAGGGAGGAAGCCTTCTTTGGAACAGAGAAGCAGAGAAAGTGTTTCCTTACTTGAGAAGCAGGGAATGTGTTTAGGGCCAAACTGGGTGGCCCCCTGGCCCCGCAAACAAAAAATGCTGACGTGCCCCCCCCCCCCAAATGAAATCCTGGCTACAGCCTTGGCTGTAGCATCCATTAATGTTATGTGTTCTGTGTAGCACTGCACAGAGGAGTGCAATCCCCTGCCATCTCCCATCTGATTGTCTTAATAAAATAAGACAAGGGTGTTCTCTGAGTGTGCAAATCCCCTTAACAGTTATCTGGTTTTGCTATAGTCAGTCTTTCAAAAACTTATTAAAACTGAGCAGGATTAATCTTTTCTATGCTTCTAAATGCAACCTCAGGAATGAGAATGCTTAGCAATGTTTTTGGAAGGATGAAAAGAATCCACCTCAAGTCATTTTCTTTTAAAATATATATTGGATCAAACTTCGGTGCTTCCAGCTAGGAATTCGGTGAGTTACATGCCTGTTGCTGTTGCTCCAGTCTGGCCATAAATTTAGAAGTTCAGCTGAGTTAAAAACAACCTTCAGATCAACAAGATTCTTCTTTGTGGAGTTCTTGTGTTATGGGGAAACAGAAATTGTTATACTTGGTTACCCATCAAAGCCCAGAAGATATAGCCATAATGGACCATAATCAGTTCTCTTCATAGCACATGTTTACTTTCACAGTTTCTAGCAATCTGCTTGTGATTGGATGATCAGTTTCAGTTGTGTGAGAACCTCCTTTGCTTAAATTCACCCATCAAATCTCTCCATCATATATCATCTTTGGAGAACCTGATCAGTGTACCACTATCTTCTAAATTATGATGTTCCATAAGAAATAGGAATACTTCTAGGTAGTTCCATATCTTTGGAGTGCCCTCCCAACAATAGACTTTTTCATGCCAGGCAAAGGCATATCCCAGCCCATTCTTAAGTGTGCCTTTTCTCTCTTTCTAATCCTGTTCTCTGTTGTTGGGTTTTGTTTTGATTTTGTACTTCACTCTTGTTTGGGAGATGATTTTATGCTGACTTGGTAACTTCCTTTGATTTTACATTGATTAAATTGATAGTTCTATGCTGCTGATTTTTAAAAAATTCTATGTCCTCAGTATTAGTTTTTTATTGTTGTTACTCCAGCAGCATGGTTCAAACATATGAGGCCAAATGACAAATAATATTTTCTGTTCACTCTTTTATGGATTATTCTGATTATATGATCTGTGAGACTTAGGGAATGCCTATTCAAATGAATGCAGGTGACCCATGAAAAGACTCTGGGTTGGAGACCTCCAGATGCGTTCTTCCACATCCAGGGTCTTCTGCTTCAGGAAAACATTTTATACCTTGGAGCAGAATGGTGTATGAGAAAAGTGAAGCTGAACCAAGAGATGTGGGTTTAATTTCAACTGAGGCTGTACAACAATTGGCAGAACTTCTTGCATAAGCAGAAGAATAAGTCCTGTTAATACCTAGTAATACCAAATTTGGTACTAGTAGGTGGATTCAGACGGCCAATGTGAGCTGACATAGGCACTTCCCCCAAGTGGATTTAAAAGTCAAGGTCAAACAGGCACAGCTGTCACCTATTCCATTCTCACATTCACCCCATTCTCTGACGTCTCTGTGATGGATCCAATAGCTACCAATAGCGAAGTGGTAGCAGAATCTTCTGCCACAGCCCTCCTGTGTTTCTTGGTGTCTGACTGAGGGAGCACGCAAGCAAGGCAGATTGGCGATGGGAATCCACCAATATGCTCTAGGCACTCACAGGTATTCTTTTCAAAAATCACTGCCATGGAGCTCAAGAGCGCATGAGCACATAGCCACCAAACTGGAGAGCCAGTTTGGTGTAGTGGTTAAGTGTGTGGACTCTTATCTGGGAGAACCGGGTTTGATTCCCCACTCCTCCACTCGCACCTGCTAGCATGGCCTTGGGTCAGCCATAGCTCTGGCAGAAGTTGTCCTTGAAAGGGCAGCTGCTGTGAGAGCCCTCTCCAGCCCCACCCACCTCACAGGGTGTCTGTTGTGGGGGAGGAAGGTAAAGGAGATTGTGAGCCGCTCTGAGACTCTTTGGAGTGGAGGGTGGGATATAAATCCAATATCTTCTTCTTCATCTTCTTCACTAAAAATGTAAGGGGGGAAAAAAAAGAAACCCAAATTGCGCTAAGGGGATGGCATGTAACTACTATGTGAATGCACCAAAGTGCCTTGTGTGATATACGGACGCCTCATGTGGGAGTGTGTGAACAGGATTTTTCTGCTCCATTTTGGGACAGCACAATTTGAGATGCCTCCCACATGCACAGAGCTGCCTGTCTGTACACAGCCACAGAACAGCATTAGCAGCAGCTCCACTTCAGATCACAGCCCTTTGGGCCCAGCTAAGGTTGCCAGGTTCAACTCAGGAAATGTCTAGAGACTTTGGGGATATAGGTATAAGACTTTGGGGGTGGAGCCAGGAGCCAGGTTATGACAAAAACAATTGAACTCCAAAGGGAGTTCTGGCCATCACATTTAAAGGGACCACACTCCTTTGAAATGCCTTCCCTCTATTGGAAATAATGAAGGATGGGAGTACCTCCTTTGGGGACTCATAAAATTGGACCTCCTGGTCCACTCTTTTTTAAACTTGGGGGTGTTTTGAGGAGAGGCACCAGATGCTATACTGAAAATTTGGTACCTCTACCTAAAAAAAAAGCCCCTCAGAGCCCCTGATAACAAGGGATTGATTCTCCATTAAACCCTATGGAGTGCCCAGTGGACATTCAAACCCTCCCCCACTTTCTGATGACCCTGAAGGGGATTAGCTTCCAATTTGACTGGTTTTACTTGGATGTAATCTGCCCTGAGCCTGGAAAGGGCAAAATATAAATTTTCCAAAATAAATAAATAAAACCAGGGGATCACCTGCCCCCTACTGGGTATTGGCAACTTTAGACCCAGCAGGGACGTTACTAGTTGAGAAACTTTGGTGAGAATTTTCTGGTTGAAATAACTGTACTGGTGTCCCCGTTAATGAGAAATATGATGGTTTAAGAGGAGCCATGAAGCATTAAAGTGCTAAGAGATCCATGATTGATGAAGGTGCATAGCCGAAACCAGTCTCTGTTCTGACTGTGGTTTTCTCCGGTGACTGACGCTCTCTGAGGACTACCTTTCAAGATCATGTTTGGAAATTTAGAGACTTATGTCCAAGGACTTGAGTAGTAATCCTTGTTACTAGTGAATTTATGTCAAGTTTATGTGTACTGTACCTTTAACAGTCGCTGATAAATTGTTTTGATATTTCTAATACAAACGATTTGTTACTGTGTTACACAGTTGGTTTGACTTGTACTACATTCTAACTGTGTATCCTCTGATTTATATTTATTCCCTATTGGGTATTGGCAACCCTAGACCCAGCTCTTTCTGTCTGTGATCCAGGTCCAAGTACCCAATGTATTTGAAATCACATGGTCCCAGCAGATTTTATGGCATAATGGTGTTTTATATGTGAGTCTCAATGTGGTCATTCAAAGATGCTCCCCAATTTATTCCTGGATTAATTTAAACCCACAGATCGCCTTACAAGGCAGAAAATCCTTAAACCCAACTCAACTGGAAAGTAGCAGCTACCTTAGTCAACTAACAAAAAGAAAGAGTGAAATACAGCCTGTTTTATTATGAGCTCTGGGGGAGGTAGGTGGGCTACAGTTCAGTTTAACTGAAGGATATGGTGCTTCTGGGAAACCTCGTAAACGCTGGTATAATCAAGTATTGGTTTTAATACAAATTCATAAATTTTTATAGGTGCTGAGCTGTCAAAGAGATGATATACAACCAAACTCTGGATAGAAAGTGTGGGGGAAATGTCATTACAAAAGACTGCAAATAAAACCTGATCCCATGGAATACAGTGTAGAATCTTGGATTTAGGGAACTATCACTCTAAATCAAAGGATGTGAAACAACAGTTTGAAGCAGGATTTTAATGTTCCACATCCTTCTTTTGATAATCAGTCAATGCTAAAGACAGAGTGCTGAATTTCAAAGCTACCAGATTTCCCAGTTCTATGTACTCAGGTGTTTCATGACATATATTCTACATACTTGTATTTGATGTATGCATTTTGCTGTGAAAGGTTTCACAGCAACAATTATAGAATGTAGTTCTGCTCTAAGACAGGGGACCAATGCTTGTTGCATTTGCTGGGATAGATCTAGACTAAATTTTCTGCTTATGGGAAGTAAGGGCAATTTTTGCCAGTTCTCCTCCTTCCTATGTCAGACCCCTGATTTCATGCTGTCCTTGGGAGTCTCCTCTTTCTCAAGAGCCGCATTTGAGGAGAGATCAGTGGACTGCAGTGGGAGAGGAGAGGCAAGAAAATTCCATTCTGCTGGTAGAAGGGCCTTCCATCCACAGAAAATTTATTCTGGAGGACCCAATCCACTATTCTAGTGAGTGATGGTTAAGTGGTGTTCAGAATAACTCTCTCTGCTGCGTTACCCGGGTGGTGCAGAAGCTATTGCAGATACAGCTTGGGTAAAATACATTAGAATACAGTATTTTGGTATTAGTATTTGAACAGAGTAGACTCCAGCTTCATTCTAGAGGAAAATGTTATTTTAACTCATGATTTAGAGGAGACCAATGGAACAACAGATTCTAATTTATTACTCTTCACAATTAAGAGACCTAATGACATTGATATCAATTTCCAATTCTGACATTTATTGCCTTTGCTATTTTTTCCACCCAGTCAGCCCAGACCTATGATTTCCAGACCCCAATTTGTCATTCTTGTAATGTGCTAAAAAACATTTTCACTATTTTGCATACTAATTCACTGCCTATATGTAGGACTGCTAATTCCATCCCATACAATTGTCTAATGAAGTGTGTTTTTAGCACATGAAAGCTTTCATTCTCAATAAAACTTTGTTGGTCTTAAAGGTGCTACTGGACTCCAACTTTGTTGTATTTCTCAGTAGTGCAGTTAGTTAACTATAATGATTTTAAGCCCCCCTCCAAGACAAGTAATTTGTCTTACTTCTCTTCCTTCAAATGCAAAGCACCCTGCAGTCTCCACAGGCAAATACTTAAGGTGTAAACCGATCCTATGTATATTCCCTCAGAAGTCTGTCCTGCTGTGTTCAATAGGGCTTAATTCAAAGTAAGGTTGTGTCTAGGATTACAAACAACCAAGAAAATGAACCTTTCAAAGACAGAAAGATATGGAACATGAAAGAACAGAGAAACACACTACCACCATCCTCACCTGACTACCTCTTTGGTCTGTGGCCAGTAGCAGAAGTTACTGTCTCCTTTGCCATAGATAGAGCAACATGTGCTCCTCAGTTCATGCATTTAAACAAAACTCTCTCTGGGTCAATTTCTATGAGATGAAAGTCACAGTGTGGAAACCATGGACCCAACTTGTGAACAATCACAAAGTCATGCATGCTGTCCTGGTATCACATGGCTTTCTGCAATAGTTCCTTCCCTGAACAATGTCAGTTCAGGGTAACAGTGAGTAGGTGGGGTGGGAAGCTGGAAAGGTGCTGTGGTCTTTACTTTCTGGCCAGAAGCCATCATTTTTACACCCGGTAGCTGAGGTGTTTTAGGGTTTTTGAACAGGAGCTTTAGCATCAGTTTGATTTGGGTATGAAGTCCAGCATAAAGCAAGCTCTTGAACTCATCATTGTCAAAGTCATATGCTCCTTTCTGTAGTCTGACCTCTCCAGCTTCTTCCTGGCCATGTATGACTCAAGATTCTCACCTGGAGCTTGGCACTCCATGATGTGAACATATGGGGTTTGGCTGGGCCAGAGGAGCTGAAGTATTTCTTACATCCACTTGACCCCGTCAAGTGAATAGAGGTCTCTGGTAGCCGCCTCTCACAAGCCACAGTCTCATTAAGAGCTAATATTCCCCAAAAATATTAGGAGACACCCCCCCTCCCAATTCAGGTAACACCTTTTGCACACTTGCTGCAGTCCCAATGCAGAATGTACTGTACACCGAGGAAAACATGTAAGTCAAATATGACTTTGTGACTTATTCACAGGTTGGGCCCATGATTCCCATCCTGTGAACTGCTGTCTCATTAAATTAACCTCTTTCTCAGAAGAAGTCTGACCTAATGGTACCACCTTTCCAGAATGCTCGGTTTGAACATATGAACATATGAAGCTGCCTTATACTGAATCAGACCTTTGGTCCATCAAAGTCAGTATTGTCTTCTCAGACTGGCAGCAGCTCTCCAGGGTCTCAAGCTGAGGTTTTTCATGCCTCTTTGCTTGGACTCTTTTTAGTTGGAGATGCCAGGGATTGAACCTGGGACCTTCTGCTTTCCAAGCAGATGCTCTACCACAGAGCCACTGTCCCTCCCCAGTTTGCTTCTACTGCCCAGAATATCACATCAGGGAGATTTGTTGTTATTTGGGGCACAACTATTCCAAAAGTTATACACACCTCACTACACAAAACTCATGCAGCCAGGTTCCTCAAGCAATTCACGTGTGAGAAAAAGACCCCTAATTTCAGAACATCATAGTCACCCGTTTGGTTGCCAGGGTGCCTGGAGATTCAACTCACACACATCTGCCAGGAAAATGTGGGTTTTATCTACCAGAATGTAAGGGACTTATGTGAGTACTAACAGCCACAACGTTGCAGCAGCACTCGGTATCTATGGAAGAGTGCTAACCAGGAGGACAGATGGGTTTCCAGCTGCTCCATGCGCACGCCATATCGGCCATTGCAGCAGAAGAAGTTGTGCCGCCAGGAACTGTCCAGGCAAACAGTTTCCAGCCTTGACCATGAAATCCATGTTGGTAGGCTAACATCATCAGCAACTATCTTCCTGCAGTGCCAGACTCCATAACAGCGAAGCGGGAGGCTCACGTACTCAACAGCTGTCACTTATGCATAAGGCAATCAAGCTTATCTTAGGCGTGGATCCTGTCAGACTGCCTAAGCTTTTGTCCAACGGAACCCAAGACAAAGGATGGTGCCAGTAGAGGAGTGAAGAAGAGGAAGAACATCTTCATCTAGAGCCAAGCTTCTTTGTATAGATCGGGTGTTACCTTAGGTAGCAATTTGGCCATCTATTGTCACCTTTTAGATAAATTCTGACAGCTTGTTAGTCCTTTCCACCCCAATAATTCCACCCATTATTTCCCTTAATGGTCATCCTGGAGCCTCCCCCTTTTTCTCATTGTCACCTGAAGGCCCAATCAGGTAACCAGGATCAGGTATGCTCATTGGCCAGGTATGGGTACCGAATCAAGTGCCCCCAATAAACTGGCCATTGGACATCTCAAAAGTCCAGCCCTTATGGTCATTGCGGAACCTCCCCTTTTTCTGAGGTCACCACCTGTCATCCACCCCTGCACCTCCCATTCCTTAAGGGCTCAAGGTAGTCCTTATAACCTCTGAGCCAGCTCCCCACAGGTGTGCATCTAGCAGTACCCCATTCCTGCTGTTTAGATACAACTCCAGTTCCTGATCAGTAGAGGATCCCTTCCCCCATCGCCCTAGTTTGTCACCACTGGAGCCTTCCTTGAAGACTACAATCGGTAATTATCACCCTGTTTGTCTATCCCTGTGTTACCTCTATGCATTTCTCTCTATTTTTATTAGGTCTGTATGTGTGTTATATGTATCCATTACCTTGTATGTGTGTTCTATAAGTTTCTGTAATAAAAGTATAATTGTTTTACTTAATTAGTGTCCTTGGTAAATTTAGCAATAATTTCTGGAAGTGGAATCCTGTATACATAGATTCTTGGTCCTTTTGAGCCAAAGTTGCCCACCTGTCAATTCCCCAACCTCTATTGAGGGCATTTTGGCTTACACATGTTGAAGTTCAAGGACTTTATGCTGTTTCTTGCCTCAGCCTTCAGAGGGGGGACTAGACATAGGCTGATTCCACATTTGGTGTTTGCCTCCCTTTTGCTCTGTGGTTGTTCCATGCGGGCGTGATTTCCCGATTCCGCACTAGAGGATTTCTCCCGGATTCAATTCCCAATCTGATCCGTGTGTTCTGATTCCGCATTACTGCTGCTCCTGGAGTTTCCCCTACAATCGTAGCAATTTCCCCCTCCCTCATACGTTTCCTTTTTTTTTTTAACATGCATGCGTGTTTGCGTTACAATGCGATCATCTTTGTTTGCGTTACAACGTAATGCCAGAGGCATAATACTGGCAAAGTCACGTGTTTTCCTTTCGCCCTGCCATTGGCAGGTTATCTAAGCCACAGAAAATCTGAGTCGGCGATCCACCATTTTTATCCACACATGCTGAATGTTAAGCACACAGTTTTCCATTAAAAGCTATAACAAATTACAAATAGATGCATGAAGGTGATGGGGGGGGGGAGATTTATGCCGAGGGGTTAAGGGAGAAAGTTTCCCTAACCTATCAAAAATATAAACCTATAAACATAATCAAATTCCCGTTCCCGTTTGAGGCCATATGGGGGGCAGGGATCAATAAAGATGGCAATCACACATCTTTAAAGTAATTCGTGTAACATTGCTATTTATTTAGTTGCATTGTAATGATCTTATTTGAAAAAAAAATTACAATAGTCAGGAGTGATTTAATCGAAGGGGGAAGTAATCACAATGCAATGACACATTATCAAAATCACGTGGAATACCATAAAGAATGGGGGTGGGTGAAAGCAAGGGATGCATTCAGTAAAAGAAATTCACGTTACATCGTTATATATTTTTCACGTTGTAGCACAAAATGTGATTTGTTTAAAAAATTACTTTATTTCAGGAAAATATTGGATAATTTTCAAAGGGAGTAAAATTAAGGAAGTATGATGAAATAACTGGGCGGAATCATGGGCGTGGAGTTATGTGGGTGTGTTCTAGTGATGCAAGAAGTTTGACAGCGCATTGGCGTGAGTTCCGCACATAAATTTCGAGCCCCAAAACTGCATCAAAAATAAACTTCTCGCTTTTTGAGGATCTCCTAAATGCGGGGTGACATTACTTTGGAGGCGGGTCAAACTGCCTCCCTGGTCAAGACATGCGGAAACCAACATCTGCCCTGGGGGAAACATAGTGCCGAAGCCGGAGCAAAGGCTAATGTGGAATCAGTCATAGAGTCAGAGTGATAGAGAAGCCAGACCTGATCACCCTTTCTTTTCTGTTTCTCTAAAGCTATCCTTTGAAGTGTAGAATGCTAATCTCAAAGTGAACTTCCTTCCTTCCTCCCTTCCTTCCTTCCTTGATCCCTCTCTCACACACATTACCACAATTCTCCATCATGGCAACATGAATGCAGGATATGCTTTTCTTCATCTGCTATTCTATCCCTACTCTATACTGTCTAGAATGGAGTTCCCTTTAATAAAGAACTCCTGTTAGCTTGGAATAACAAAAAAGGCTCTGTGTTCTTAGCACACACGCAGAGTGGAATGAGTGGAAAGCACTCTGCTGAATTATTATTGATCCCTGGCTGTACCAAACCAGAGAATCTAACAATTCACAGATATGGTGGCATCTGGATGAGGGTGGAGAGAGAAACAGACAATGTAAGGAAGTGCTGCTGCTTTATGTTAGCAATGTGCCCACTGGAGGAATGAGATCTCCCTCTCGTGGGCCTTGCCCACCAGCATTCCCATGGCCAGAGGGAAAAATCTGGAAGTGACGTCATATTTCTCAAGGAATTGCAAGGAATTCTATGGTAAAACAACAGAGTGTTTGGTGATTCCTAGAGCTGTTCAAGTGAGGGCTACTGCCAGTTATATATCTCCAACTGTTCAATTTTTGAATCTTTGGGGGGCAACCCCCCAGGGGTTCACCCCCAAAAAGAAGGGGGGCCTGAAACATACACAGTACTTGCTTTCTTATCAAACCTAAACTTATTTTAAAACCTTAGCAGTAGGAAAAGCATCAGACTTGATAGATAAAAGTAGTATACTCAGGGAATGTAAAAGTATAAATGTCTTAGTTTTACATAAGAAAAACTGCTAATATATCCAATACTTGACAGACTGCTTCACCCTATGCAACCTTAGCATGTGTATCTTAATTTTTATCGTCTTAGAGTTAGGCATGGAAGTTGAATTAGAAAACAAATTTTCTAGTAAACAAAAAATATTATTATTTGGACAGGAATTGTCTTATTTGGTCATGTCTAGTATATTTGCATACTGAGTTAAGGTTTATAAAATTGAAAAAATTAACTGTGGTCAAGTTGGTCACATTTAAATATTAAATATATGTTTGGAAATATATTAGATATATCTACAACATATACAGGAGTTATTGAATCATAGATATTGTGTATTCATCATAAGATCTTGAATATAAAGAATATTGTATATCTTCAATTTTGCGCTGCAATTAAAGTATATACCCCCAAAACTGCTTTTGAAACAAATAAAGCTCCTTTAAAAAATAAAAAGTTATAAGGTTATATGATTCTTTCTGTGATCCATCTTCTGCTATTTCTGCTGTATTCCTTGTAAAACCATCTTTCATCAAGGTTTGGGGAACAGTTCAGGAGCCTATGGTAAAGTTGAATGAGAGCAAATAATTTGCTTCAAATTGTGTGTGGTTTTACATGATTGTTCAGGAGATGAATTTGTTCACTTGCATAATTCTAACCTCTTGTAAAGACATCTCCCTCCACAACACTTCTCCTATGTAGCTTTACATTTTAATTCTAAAAGCATTAATTCTTAAATGCTTGTTGCCAGGGGTTTTTTTGAGCCAGAACTCACAGGAACACAGTTCCAGCTGGCTTGGTGTCAGGGGGTGTGGTCTAATATGCAAATGAGTTCCTGCTGGGCTTTTTTGACAAAGAAAGCCCTGTGTGTAACAACGGTGATGTCAGGGTGTATGGCCTAATATGCAAATGAGTTCCTGCTGGGCTTTTTTGACTAAGAAAGCCCTGCTTGTTGCATTGTAATGTCAGGACTCTGAGCCATTATGTGCTGAGGAAGGCCAATTGGCCGAAATGCGTATGGTCAGGGTAAATAATAGTCATTTTTAAAGTTGTTTTAAAAAATAATAGTCTTTTTTGGTTGCCACTGAACAATTTTATTCTTAATTGAGGCTACCATCAGGGCCAATATCTGTTTTTTTAAATATACTTTGAAATACATGCATGTATATTTTTTTGATTACTTGTCAATTTATGTGGTACAAACACCTGGGGTTTTTTGCTATAAATTGTGACAGCTCTATTTCTTACTCAACAAAAATAGGAAATGATTCAAGGTTCAGGAGCAGCCTGAGACATTTTAATGCCTGAGGCAGAAAATCCAATTTATATTTCATCCCCTACACACACACACACACACCCCTGTTGCAGGAAATTCCCTCCCCTCCCCAAACTTCACCATCTCCAGGTTCTGCTCCAAAATCTCTAGGAATTCCCCATCCGAGAGCTGGTATCCCTATGCAGCAGATCACTTCAGATGCTATTTAGGGGTACCAATAAAAGCTAACAAATTGTCAGCTATTTACAGCACAATCCGGGGGGGGGGGGGCTGAAAGTGCTCTGAGAGCAGACTTGCTGCTACGTGGGGGCCAGAAGCATTTACACTGACATACAACCGGCGCCACCACAGCAGGGGGGGAGTTACGTGGGCAGGGGGCCACCCCAGTGCTGCTCTGCCCAAGAGCAGCGGCGCCTGAGGGCTGCACCCGAACGTGGGCAGAAGTGAGGCAGAGCGTGGCGTTCAGGCAGAGGAGGGGGTGGAGTTGGGGGTGTGGCCAGGCTTAGGCAGCTTTCTGAGCAATTTGGCCCATGACATGCCCCCCCGAGAAGCGCAACGTTATGCCTGCAAAAACAAATGGTGTGTCCCATAGGTACTTGTTGAAACCAAAAATAAAGGTCGCCTCCACTGCTGCAGAAGCTCGCAACCCCCTTAGGTAGTGGTGTGATTGCCTCGCCAATCCCCTCGTGCCTCAGGCTGACAAGCCTCCTCCCCAGCACCCAATCGCGGTCTCCCCTTTCCTAGAAATAATTCTGCTCTGGCCTCACACAACTCAGTTGTTAGGGAGAGGAGTGCGTAGCGGAAAGTTCTGCCAGCGAGCTCCCGGACATACAGAGTGAGTGACAGGCAGGCACATTGGTGACCGATTTTGCATTGCGTGGTTGCTTTGACAGTATCTTTGATCTGCTAACTGCTCTTGTTTCCAGGTCTCCACAGATTCCGGGCTCCCAGGGGCTCTGTATGCGAGGACTATTGCCAATGGCTGGGTAAGTTCCACTGTCTCCCCCCCAGTCTCCCCCTCCCTTCGCTCTCGACCACTTGGTGTGCGAGTGTCTCTGGCACTTGAACCAGGCAGTGGGCTCTGGCAGGAGGCATTTGCTGACCCCGCTCCCCTGTGCTGCTGCCTGCTCCCTTCCCTTGGTCTGTCCTCTGCTGCATTCCCAACCCCTGGCAGGGCACGAGGTGTGTGTGTGTGGCAGCTGCCCTGTTGCAGGGAGGTGGGTCAGAGACTGACCCTTTAAGAGAGCGCCCGGCTGAAACACAGCCTGCTCTTCCAGTCGCTGCCCCTGCAGATGCTCTTGATCTCTGTCTCCGTTTTGCAGGTGGGACTCCAACACAGAGGCTTCCACATGTGTTGCTTCACCGCCCCCAACTCCCTCAGCTGTTTCTGTCTGCCACTCTGAATGGAGCCCCACCCACGGCGAGACTGCCCAGCATGTGCTAGGGAGATTCTCGCATTCTGTTCTAGAAAAATAAAGTCTAAGATGTGCCCTCTGTTGTCTCTCCTGCTTGGCATCTGCTGCATATTTCCTGGGTAACCCCCCCCCCTCTGTCAGTGGCCTCCCTGAGGGAATGCCTGGGAGGGTGGGCAGACTTGGTTTTGGAGGGGGGAACAGTCTATGAGCCACCACGCTGCCCCCCGCATGGCTGGACAGGGGTGGGGAGTGCGGCCCCTCAGCCTGCCTGGGCTGACAGCCTACCCGACCCCACAAGGCTGTTGTGTGCAAGGCACTAAGGGGGGGCTGATAAAGTGGACTCAAAGTTCTGTGGCTGATGCACTCGCACTCTGAGTTCTGCGGCCCCCAGGGGAGGTGTTCCGTGCACATGGCAGGGGGTGTCAGGGAATCACAAGGGGTCTCTGGGTGGGGGGGTGTCTGCTCCCAGACACACATTCCAGTGAACTCCTGCACTTGGTACTTCCTGCTTGTCTGCCTGCCATTGGCAGAGTCTCTGACAGCAGCAGGGTGTGAGGGGATTGACAGCTTCTCCATGGTCCTGTGCGGGCCTGTCTCGCCCCCATCCCCGCCTTGCCACCAAGCCAGGCTTCTCGTGCACACATGCCCAGCCTCACTCCTGTTCCCTCCCCGTGTTGGTGGGATGTCAGTCCTTTGCCTTTGATGGTCTGCCCATCATTGGCTCTGTTCCCTATTTGGGGCGGGGTGGGGATGGCTATCAGCCTCTCTGGGGCCACCTCTCCCCATCCCTGACTGTCATGAGCTGCGACGCATGCGCCAGGACTAGCCAATGGGGGGGGGTGGGCTGGCCCTCCCCTCCAGCTGCCTTTGCTTCCCTTGCATGCCTATGCCAGCGGCATTGCCATGGTGACTGTTTCCCTCATGGCAAGCTATGTCTCTCCCCTCCCCACACTCCAGCATGCCGAAGTCCTCAGGAAGTCTACTAGAGGCACGGCAGCTATGCCACAGCCGGCCGCCACTTATGTCTGGATTGGGCTGCCCAATTATTAATTTTTACCGCA
The DNA here is from genome assembly GCF_032191835.1 of Heteronotia binoei. Lineage (NCBI taxonomy): Eukaryota > Metazoa > Chordata > Lepidosauria > Squamata > Gekkonidae > Heteronotia > Heteronotia binoei. The sequence continues at coordinate 211,638,712 of NC_083223.1, forward strand.
GCAGGTGTGTGTGTGAAATATAAATTGGATTTTCTGCTGCAGGCACTGAAATGTCTCAGGTTGCTCCTGAACTGATGTATGCTGAAGTTCATTCATTTTCTGAAATTTGAAACACCAGATTTGAAAACTGCTCATGAATTTTTCAAGGGTTTCCTGGTGCAAGTCTGTAACCTTAATAACCTAATTTCCTTTGGCAGTTGAGGACACGGTCACTCACAAAAGCCACATCCAAGCACAACAGCCGTTATCATACCTTTCTACACAAGTAAAGTGTGTATAATTCAGTACCAATCCTTCCGCAGGGATTCCTTTTTTGCCTGGTGGCTACAAATACTTTTGGGTCAAGACATAGACTGTTTTAGCCGTAGCTTAGCAGCTGCCAAGATACAATTATTTTAGCTTCAACAAGGCCAAATGTTATCATGTCATGGCCCGTTTCAATCTAACTGCAGGCAACATTGAAATCATCCACTGTTTTATAAGCTTATATTTTTATAAGCTTATAAGTTTTATAAGCAGTTAGTTTTTGAATGAGTGGCCAAAATTAGATGTTACACTTTTATTTAAAACTGTCAATTCATTCACATTAAATCCAAAGAGGAGGCGTGGCTAGGTCGGGCCAAATCTCTTGTGTGATCGCATCCTCTGTCTCCTTCCTTGCATGACTGTGGGGCAAATGAAAGCTGCAGGGGCTCACAATATCCATTATATGAAGTGCAGATGTGTAACCTTCATTCATTTCTTTGGGCTTTATGTCTGCAGAATGTTTCCTAATGTTTCACTGGCAGAAGGCCTTTTCAATATGCTCAACCAAATTTTATTCATCCTCTTCTTCCTATATATATTTTTCTTTAGCATCCAGCCTGATGAAGAGTTATGAAGGACTGAAAATCTTGCTGTCTAACTTGTGACATTTCAGTTGGTCATTTAAAAAAAAGTTTCCCACTGCTGCTGTTCTTGCATTCACTCAGCTTCTGAACAATGTTTTCTGGAGAGGCCAACTGAATTCCATAGCAAGATGAGAGCAATCATTTGATGAGTAGCATTCACAGCACCATCTGTTTGGAAGACCCTGTTTCAGAAAAACGTTGTCAGCATTCTAATAATTACATTTCAGAATTTAAAGCTGCACCCACAAAAAATTAGATTGCAAAGGAAACAGTTGATTTGGAATTGCTAACTCATTTATTCCCATTTTACTTTGATTTATTAGGCTGTTTGAAAGATAGATCACTAATTGTTTTAGCAAAACATTTCTTCTTTTGACAACAGACACTTCAGGAGATTGGCAGTGGCAGAGCCTGATTATGTTGGAACAAGTACAGTGCTGTTCCTTTTACACTCTGGTTTGCCATCTTGTTCTTTCTTGATTGATATTTAAATGTTCAGTTCTCTGGAGGATCCTGTTCATGTGATGAAAAGCACTGGGTTATAGAACGCATTATGGGAGGCAATCATTGCATAATAAGTGTGTCAAAACAAGGGCACCTGTGGGTTTCGAGTAATGTCTTGTATCTTTCAAGGAATAAGAGACTCCTAAAGTGAAACTAAACAAAGTATTAGTATCCTGGAGGTGCTTAGAGAAATACATTTGCTTCTTTGATAGATGATTGAGATGCCAATAACCCCAATCTCCTTCCAAGTTCCTAAACATTGTTTGAATTGTTTTGGCTTGTATCAGATGTATTGTGGAAACCCACCATTTTTATATTTAAAAAAAAAAAAACACCAACAACTTTATATGGCATGTTTATAGATGCAGGCTTTCCAAGCTTTGTAGTTTGACATTTTCTGATCTCTATAATTTTCCATTGAACACTATCTATATACAGATAGTGCCCCCCACCCCCCCACCCCCCCCCCAAAAAAAACAGAGCCAACTTTGCATAGCACCAATACAGACAGTGGGCTTCATGGAGCTCACAGTTTTCCCATTGACATTAATGCTCTGAAGTGTTCAGTCCCCCTGAACTCCAACAAAATGTTTCTCCAGTTACAGGCTGAAAAATCAGGAATAGGGTGGAAGCCAAACCTAACGTAAGGCAGAGATACAACTGTACACTGCCTTTACTTACTTACTGTTTCATTCCATTGTAGCTCAGATTTGGGCTGTCAATTTTATAGATATGAGTGAACTGCCTTTTGTAATACGCATCTTTAACTAATATTCCTTCCAAAAGCTTTCTTTTTACTTAAGTTCTAAAACAGCTCTAAACAGTGAGATGTAGTGTTGCCAATCTCTGTGTTGGGTCTGAGGATCTCCCAGAATTACAACTGATCTCCAGGCTACAGAGATAAAATGACTGCTTTGGAGGGTGAAATCTATAGCATTACATCCTGCTGAAGTCCCATCCCTCCCCAAATTCTGCCTTCCTCAGTCTTTTCCTCCAAATCTTCTGGAATTTCCCAAGCTAGAATTGGCAGCCATTAAAACCAGGGAGACCTGGACTCACATTTCCTCTGCCATGAAACTTCCTAGGCGAACTTCTGATAGTCATTCTCTCTCAGCCTTATCTACCCTATAAGATTGCTGTGATGATAAATTGGAAGAGCAAGATTTTGTAAGCAACATTGAGGTTCTTGGAGTACGGGCAGGATGAAAATGTTTATAAATAAATAAAATGAGAATCTGTACAACCAAGAATGTGTTGCTACTTTGAGGCTAGTTTTATCCCAAGTCAACCAAGAATGTGCTGCTAGTTTGAGGCTAGTTTTAGCCCAACTCAGAGACATTAATTGTATCTCCAAACAAACAACTTTAGTGAATGCTCCCAGTGCAGATTGTAACCACTCTGCTAGAGACAGTTGAACTCTCCTCTCTTGACCTGCAATTGATTTGTCAAAAAAAAGCATGATGGTCAACCACTACGGTTTATGAGGTAAAAAGCTTTCAAGAGCCTTCTGTTCCTCCAAGGCTCTGGGACAATCCTGAGTGTGCCCATTGTATCACAGAACAGGGTTGCCAAATTGTTGGTTTGTTTGTTTTACAAAGAGTATACCCTGTCTTTCTGCTCTCATAAGGGCCATCAAGGATGGTAACAAATTACAAAAATGCGTAATAAAATAACACCTAAAAACCATTAAATCCCACAAAAATAATAATTACAAACAGAGCCACAAAGCACATACAGCAACATAAAAACAATTAAAACATTACACAGGAAAGAGGAATCACTGAAGAAACACCAAACAAACAAACAAAAGTTTTCACTTGCTGGCAGAAGATGGTAATGCAAGGAGGCAGGTGAGTCTCCCTAGGGAGAGTGTTCCAGAGATATGATGCCATGATCAAGAATCCTTCTCCTAGGCTGCTTACAGACAGGTGGTTAACAGCAGGGACGGCAGGCAGGTGGATCCAAAAAGCACATCTACACATGCACATCTGCCCGCCATGCCCATCCTGCCCCAGAGCTGTCTCCAGCTTACCAGGAGCTGGTTCAAGAAGGCATCACTTTGAAAGTGGTGCATCTCTGAGGCACCTCCCCGGCCATCTGGGAACAGCTGGGAAGCACCTGGGGAGTACCCGGGGAGCCACAGGCGAGGCACTTGAGCACTCCAGATGCTTCCTGGGGTGCCTGCAGTCCGTCCCTCTTCCACAGGCCATCAGGATGCTCCCGGGTGCTTCTTTTGCAGCTGGCTCACTTCTGGGTCATCTTGATGCCGCCCTAAGCTGTCTGTCTGTTATCAGCCCTAGATTGCCACCTACCTCTCAGGAGATGGGGGCACCTGAAGCAGGGCCTTGGAAGAAGACTGCAGCAGTTCATGAGGGAGTAGGCAGTCCAGATACAGGTATATTGGTCAAGGTCCAGGTATATTGGTCCCAAATCATATAGGACTATAAAGGTCGATACCTCCCCCTGGAATTGTTCTAGGCTTCCCAATCCCCAGGTCCCAGCGAGGAATCCCCAATTTTTACAGACTCCCCACTGCCCCCAGCCAGCTGGCCGGCAGGGAAGCCCCGCCCCCACAGTCACCATGTATCTTTAGAGCTCCAGTAGGTTTAGAAACCTGCAAACAGGTCCATTTTTAAAATGTGTGCCTTTAAATGAGCAGGAAGCAGAAAACAGGAAGCGCTTCATGGGAAATGGTCGGTTACAGTTTCATCAGAGAACAGCCCCTCCCTTTGTTTTGCTTTCATTTTCAGAGCAAGTAAAGTTGTGCAGGAACCAGACCCAGTAAGTGTTTGTGTGTGTGAGAGGGGGAGGGGACAGGGGATTCCGTGGTTTGGAGGTCCTCCCCCCCGCTGAAGGGAAATGTCTACTGTGCACTCCATTATTCACTATGGAGAACGATTCCCATAGGGAATAATGGAGAATTGATCCACAGGTATAGGGGGCTCTGGGGGGGGGCTGTTTTTTGAAGCAGAGGCACCAAACTTTCAGTATAGCATCTAGTGCCTCTCCCCAAAGTACCCGCCAAGTTTTGAAATGATTGGACAAGGGGGTCCAATTTTACGAACCCCAAAAGAAGGTGTCCCTATCCTTCATTATTTCCTATGGAAGGACAGCATTTAAAAAGGTGTACTGTCTCTTTAAATGTGATGGCCAGAATTTCCTTGGAGTTCAATTATGCTTGTCACACCCTTGTTCCTGGCTCCATCCCCAAAGTCCCCAGATATTTCTTGAATCGGGCTTGTCAACCCTAAATTGTTCCCAGAAACAGATTGGTATCCAATGTAGATAGGCCAAGACTGGAAAGATATAATTCTTAGGACCCATTATGGTAAAAATCCTGGCTGCACCATTCTGTACCAATTGACATTTCCAAGCCAGTTTGGTGTAGTGGTTAAGTGTGCGGACTCTTATCTGGGAGAACCGGGTTTGATTCCCCACTCCTCCGCTTGCACCTGCTGGAATGGCCTTGGGTCAGCCATAGCTCTGGCAGAGGTTGTCCTTATTTATTTATTTATTTATTCGGGATTTATATCCCGCCCTTCCCACGGATGGCTCAGGGCGGCTTCCAACAATTAATCAAACTTAAAAATAAACAATTTCAAATGTAAAACAATTAAATAATTTAAGCAGTTAAAACATTAAAACAGAGTAATTCAGTTCCCTATGAACAGATGGCTGGCCAGTTTCCTCAGGTTGTTATCCTAGCTAAATGTAGGCTAGGTATAGGCTAGCCGGAAGAGGGTCGTCTTACAGGCCCTGCGGAACTGCGCTAAGTCCCGCAGGGCCCTCACCTCTTCCGGCAGCTGATTCCACCATACGGGGGCCATAACGGAGAAAGCCCTTTCCCTGGTGGCTTTCAGACGGGCTTCTTTTGGCCCGGGGATAGTGAGGAGATTTTGTGTTCCTGACCTCAGTGCTCTCTGGGGAACATGTGGGGAGAGACGGTCCTTCAGGTAGGCAGGTCCCAGGCCATATAGGGCTTTAAAGGTAATAACCAGCACCTTGTACCGGACTCGGTATATCACTGGAAGCCAGTGCAGAGTCCGAAGACCCGGCCGAATGTGTTCCCACTTTGGGAGACCCAATAACAGCCGGGCCGCGGCATTCTGCACCAGCTGCAGTTTCCGGGTCCGAGACAAGGGCAGCCCCATGTAGAGGGCGTTGCAGTAGTCCAACCTTGAGGTGACCGTAGCATGGATCACTGTTGCTAGGTCGTCGCGCTCCAGAAAGGGGGTCAGCTGCCTTGCCCGTCTAAGATGAAAAAATGCGGACTTGGCAGCGGCTGCTATCTGAGCCTCCATCTTTAAAGAAGGCTCCAATAGCACCCCCAAGCTCCTGACCCTGTCCGCCGCCATAAGCGGCGCACCATCAAAAGCCGGCAGGGGGATCCCCCTCCCCGGGCCGCGGCGGCCCAAGCAAAGGACCTCTGTCTTCGTAGGATTTAACTTCAGCCCACTCAGTCTGAGCCACTCAGCCACGGCCCGTAGTGCCTGGTCAAGGTTTTCCGGGGCGCAGACAGGCTGGCCATCCATCAGCAGATAGAGCTGGGTGTCATCAGCATACTGGTGACACCCCAACCCATACCTTCGGGCAATCTGGGCAAGGGGCCGCATGTAGATGTTAAATAACATCGGGGAGAGAACCGCCCCTTGGGGCACACCACAATCAAGTGGTCCTTGAAAGAACAGCTGCTGTGAGAGCCCTCTCCAGCCCCACCCACCTCACAGGGTGTCTGTTGTGGGGGAGGGAGATAAAGAAGATTGTGAGCCGCTCTGAGACTCTGAGATTTGGAGTGGAGGGTGGGATATAAATCCAATATCTTCTTCTTCATCATCTTCTTCAATCAATTTTCAATGACAGTCCCGCATAGAGTATGTTGCAGTAATCTAATATAATGAGGATATGCTCAACAGTGGCCAGATCTTTTCTGCTCAGGAAAGGCTGCAGCTGGCTAACCATTAAAAGCTGGTAAAAGGCACTCCTGGCCGCAGCTGCCATCTGCTTATCCAGCAGTAGACCTGAGTCCAAGAGCACTTGAGACTACAGACCTGTTCCTTCAAGGGGAGTACAATCCTATACAGAATGGGTGATAAAGTCCCAGTTAGGACCTTCAGCTCATCGGTAGCACTTTCATCTAGTCAGGATTAAACTTCAGTTTATTAGCCTGCATCTACTCCAGAACTCCCTCCAGGCACCAGTTTAGAGTTTCTATGGCCTCCCTGGGAATGATCCAGAAGTGTGCGACCGATTTCCCACTCATCTTAAGCCACTCTCACGTTCCTCTTCTCAGTGGGACTTCCTTCTGATTTCACACTATCTGCCCCGGGGCTGCAAGTAGCGCTGGTGTTTTCGTGCAGCAAGCAGAAACTGGTTTTTAGAGGTTTCTGTTTGCTGCATGAAAACGCCGATGCTACTTGCAGCCCCGGGGCAGATAGTATGAAATCAGAAGGAAGTCCCACTGAGAAGAGGAATGTGAGAGCAGCATAAGATGAGTGGGAAATCGATCAGAGATAGAGGTCATATTAGTGACAACCTAGCCCAAACATCCAGATGCCCTCATCCATGATTTCATGTAGATGCTAAAAAGAATTATATATATAAGAATAGGGGGACAAAATAGAGTCTTTCATGACCCCACAGACCAGAGGCCAAGGTGATGAGCAGCAGGCTCCCAACACCATCTCCTGAAACTAACCATCCATGCAGAACTGAAACCACTGCAAAACAGTGCCTCCGAATCCCAGTCCAGAAAGACAATCCAGAAGGATACCATGATAAATGCTATTGAAAGCTATTAAGAGATGCAGAAGAAACAACAAAATCATACTCTCTTTTTCCATCTCCCACAACAGGTCATCCACTAGTGACCAAGACTGTTTCAGTCCCAAATCCAGTCCCATAAAACCAAATTGGAAAGACCCAAAACAATCTGCTCCATCCAGGAAAGCCTGAAACTGTCCAGCCAGCACTTGTTCAGTCACTTTGCTGAAGAATGGATAATTTGAGAGTGGTCAATAGTTATTGAGATCTCCTAGGTCCAGGGTGGTTTTTTTTTTTTTTAGACATGAATGCACCACAGCCTGTTTCAAGGTTGGGGCAACCCCTCTCCCCTTTCAAGAAGGCATTAATCACCACTGAGGCCAAGTCAGCCAGTCCTCCCCCTGGTAGTTTTAAGTAGACAGGAAGGGCACACATCATACAGACAGCTTACAGGCCTCAAACTTCCAAGGATCCCATCCACATCCTCAGACTGAATAAAATGAATAATATCCTGCATAAAAGGATCCTGGAGAAAAATGCCCTGTCCCTTTAATAGAGGCTTAATGTGTGGAAATGAACACCTGAAACAATTCATGGCATGGAGGTAAACAACATAATTGTATGGGATCTTAGGTCCCACAGCAGCCTTTGAACCATCTGAATCTAATTTGGACCTATGATGCTGTGAAAAAAAGCCTTGGTCTCCCATGTGGCCCAAACGTTTGACATGGTCAGAGGCCATGATGTGTGAAGCCTGATTTTGCGACAGCTGATGATAGCGGTTTCACACATCCAGACTATTAACATGATCGATGCACTGTGTGAATTTCAACTTAAGTGGCATGGGTTTGGGTGGAATCTGTATTTATCTCTGAAATATTTTCTCACAGTTTTTCAATCATGGCTTTCAATCATTAAACCTGACAAAGAACAGCTGGTTCTTATTTGTCCAGTACTGTAGGTATTTCCTTGCTGTATTGTCATAAGTTTTGGAAGACAGGAAACAATTTCAGAGGAAATGAATATAAGTTTAATATAAAAAACAACAATTGAGAGTTTGGGAACCTTTCTTTGGTTCAGCTTTCCCAGATGTTAACCAGCTGTCCTTGACCAGCCCACTACTAAAGGCTACAATCCTCGGCACAACATACCACTGGATTCAGTAAGTCTGATTTCTGAGCAAGCCTCTGCAGAGGATTGTACTGTGCATGGTTAAAACTGGGTCTTGATTCCTGTCGATTGTACGTACCTCTACTTATCACTGTATCTTATTCTAGCCACAGAGTATGGAGCTAGGGACAGATGGGGAGATTTCTCTATAAATCTGATAGATGTCCTAGATTTGCAGAAAAATCTGAAATCTTGAGAAATGTACCAGGGGATTAAATTGCCCCAAACTAATAAAAACAATACCTGGGGCTTAAGGGGAGGGGGAGCCACTAAACTCTCAGTGGAAATGCTGGAGGTTATTAAGGAACCATAGCATTATTGTTGAACCTTCCAAGCCTTGGTTTCTGTAAAGAAAAGCTGTGGTGGATAGGATGCCAGCCTCCGGTTGGGACCTGGGATCTCCTGGAATTACAGCTCATCTCCAGATTACAGAGATAAGTTTTCCTGGATAAAATCGATGCTTTGGAGGGTGGACTGTATGGCATTGTATCCTACTGAGGTTCCCATCCTCCCAAGCTCCACCCCCAAATCTCCAGGAGTTTCCCAACCTGGAGCTGGCACCCCTACCCCCCTATTCTCTACTTGTGGCCAGGGGAGATCTGGCAACCCTAATGCGGGAGCAGAGGTAGACTTAGAGGACAATGCAAATTTGGAAAAGGCTCCTTCCCTGTGATGTTCCTTGATAGGGGAGGAATCATTTGAAACAAGTCTGGCACCTACCACCTAGAGACTCACTACCTGAGCTTGGTATGGCAGAGGTGACCACTGCTCAGTGAAGCCCCTAGGGTTATCAAGTCCCCCACAGCCTCCAGTGGGGGACTGTTTTCATGTGCGTTTTGCACATATGGCACAATTATGTCACTTGGAAGTGATGTCATCACACCAGTGATGTCGTGTGCTGGCCGCTCTAGGAGCTTCCGGGAAAACTCTATGGTTTTCCTGGAAGCTCTAGCAATTTGAGAGGAAAACTAGCATAGAGTTTTCCTCTCAAATTGCTGGAGCATCTGGAAAAACCATAGAGTTTTCCCAGAAGCTCCTAGAGTGGCCGGTGAACGATGTTGACGGCATGATGACATTACTTCCGAGTGACATTATCATGCCAGCAACATCGGGGGAGGATCCCCCCCTCAGCCCAATATGGAACGGCAGGTTGGGAACCTCCAGGGCAGGAGAACCCCAGCCCAGCCTGGGAACTTGGTAGCCTTAACTAAATGAAAGTGAAATTTGTCATACCCCTCCTTGTCTCTTTGTCAGGCTTTGGAAGCATTTCCAAGCATGGCTTTTTTAAGGGACACCCACACACAAAAAAAGCAGCCAAAATTAACAGAGTTTGCAAACCCACACTTTTGTGATGTCACTGGGTCAATTTACTCATGTGAGTTGCTGAATGTAGCAGATTATATTTCAACCAGCTTCTTCAGACAGGAACAGGAAACGAAAGCATCTTAGGGGGTAGAGTTTTCCTCCATCCCATAATCGGGTTCTAACTAACTTTTCCTTATCCATTTTACCATGGAAATGACTTCTGATGTGAATGCAAAACAGAAAGACTCTGTTCTCTGCCTTTGTCACAGCTTCACACACTCATGGCTCTGCCTGCTCACCCTGCCCCCTACTTTCCTGTTGCTGAGATTTAAAGGCACAAATATGTTCCAAAACATAAACAGTTGTGTCTTCTAAGTGTCTGTCGAGGTTTAAAAACACATGGTGGCTGTTGGGTCTGGCTTTCCCCCACAGACCAGCTCACTGGCAGCAGGGAGGAGCCTGCAAAACCGGGGGATCTCCTGCTGGAACTGGGGACTAGCAAGACTACAGCGTCAGTGACAGCCAGGGAACAGGGCCCAGACCAGCTGCAGCCTGACCTACCACTGATGGCCACCTCATAACTGGACCCTGCATCAAAGTAGCTATCATGTAGTTGGGCATAGCTCTGTGGCTGCAGCAGTTGCTTATTCCCTAGGGTTGCCAGCCTCCAGGTGGGGCCTGGAGATCTCCCACTTTTACCACTGATTTCCAGCTGGAGAGATCAGCTCTCCTGGAGAAAATGGCTGCTTTGAAAGGTGGACTCTATAGCATTGTACCATGTTGAGGTCCCTCCCCTCCCCAAACCCCACCCTCTCCTGGATCCACTCCCAAAGTCTCCAGGTATTTTCCAACCCTAATTCCCTTACAAACCCACCTGAATACTATGGTCATCTTCAGAGGCCCTGCTCAGGTGCCCTGCCTTCTGAGATTAGTTAGGTGTCAACCCAGGAGAAAGCCTTCTCCAAATAATTGGAACTCTCTGTCAAGGACTGGCTTGCCTATCTTTTTTTTTGTTATCATTTTCTACCAGCAAGTGAGAGTTTCTGTTTCATCTGGTGTTACTTCAGTGAACCTTCCTTTCTGCCCCATGCTTTAATTGTTTTTGTGTATGTTTGGTGTAGTGGTTAAGTGCACTGGGCTCTTATCTGAGAGAACCAAGTTTGAAGAAGAAGAAGAAGAAGAAGAAGAAGATATTGGATTTATATCCCGCCCTCCACTCCGAAGAGTCTCAGAGCGGCTCACAATCTCCTTTATCTTCCTCCCCCACAACAGACACCCTGTGAGGTGGGTGGGGCTGGAGAGGGCTCTCACAGCAGCTGCCCTTTCAAGGACAACCTCTGCCAGAGCTATGGCTGACCCAAGGCCATTTCAGCAGGTGCAAGTGGAGGAGTGGGGAATCAAACCCGGTTCTCCCAGATAAGAGTCCGCACACTTAACCACTACACCAAACTGATTCCCCACTCCTCCACTTGCACCTGCCGGAATGGCCTTGGGTTAGCCCATAGCTCTGACAGGGGTTGTCCTTGAAAAGGCAGCTGCTGTGAGAGCCCTCTTACTCCCACCCACCTCAAAGGGTGTCTGTTGTGGGTGGAGAAGATAAAGGAGATTGTAAGCCACTCTGGGTCTCTGATTCAGAGAGAAGAGCAGGGTATAAATCTGCAATTCTTCTTCTATGTGTATTTTTCTCAGCCTTGATCTGGCCACCCTATTCCATTATCCTCTGCTAATGGCAAGGGGACCTGATAATCCATCCTGGAGGTAAGTGACAGCCCCTGTGCAACTGAGCCTGGTCCAGATGCAGCAGCGGGACCTGCACAACTGAACTTGCTCTGGCCCTCCCCAGCAGCAGAGGTTGTGGGTGAAAAAGGCTCTTCAGCAAGAACAAATAGTATTTGTAATAAATCCAGAACATATGTTATTGTTATCTTTGAAAAGCAGGAGAGTTTCAAAGTGTTACCATGTATTTTCAGTTGGTGAAGCAAGTGACTATTGCTAAGGAGGTTTAGAAAGTTATTAGTCCAGGTGGGGCCTTGAGATCTCCTGGAGTTAAACTGATGTCCAGAACACAGAGATCGGTTCCCCTGGAGAAAGTGGCTGCTTAGGAGGGTGGACTCTGTGACTGTCAAGCATTCTTATTTCTATAACATATTTTTCTTCTAGAGAAAGAACAGGTCACCAGCTGTCTTCTGCTCCCCGCTTATTTACAACCATTGGGCAAGTAATAAATCCATCTGGCCCAAGGATGTTTATGCTACAGCCTGGCTGGCATTACTTTCAAGTCGCCTCTCCCACAAGTTCACACAGACAACTCTTATCTTCTCCCAGAATAGTGTGAGAATGGTTGATGTTTCCAATAGTCTAAATTCCTTAGTAATAAAATAGTTGTTTAGCAACCTTTGAACCCGTGACTCAAGTATGTATCTGTATGGTAACCTTTGATGATATCCTATATAGCAACTGTGTAACTGTGTACGTTATTACTCCCAAGGCTTGTGTCCTTGGTACAGTTCCTGAGTTTCTAACAATAAAACAGCTTTGATTTAAAACAAAAGACTGCTTATTGCGAAATATCAGCGCTTGACATTGACATTGTTCCCTGCTGAGATCCCTCCCCTCCCCTCCCTTCCCCAAACGTTATCCTCCCAATGCTCTACCCCCAAATTGTTAGGAATTTCCCACTCAGGCAACCCTACCAAAACAACCTGAAGTAGTCCTATTCCAGCATCAATAAGAAGCTGCCGTCAATCAGGACATTCTCCAGCAGTAAGGTTATAAACTACAGTCCGGGGTGGAGGAGTAGGAAAATCTTCCCTTTTTATTTTAATAGGGAGAGTGACTATTAAAGCCTCACCCATGCAACAGTTACTGAGGGATAGAGTGGTACAAACATTTGATTTGCAGTTTTTAAAATAAATATTTATCTTTCTGTTTAAGGCATAAATCGTTATTCCCATGTAACCTGATGAGATGGTCATGACACAGGAAAATGTGGTTCAGTTAATGGTTTGTGGGGTGCCCACTTTGCGAACCACAAACGATCACAAACTTTTAGAGGCCAAATGAACTGGTTCAGTTTGAGAGGTTTGTGACCCTGTAGAATGCGCCACAGCATGCAAGAGACACCAAACTTGAAGAAGGTCTCTGGCTGACTCTCCTCTAACTGCCGTCACAGTTTGTTAAGGATTGGATTTATGGGGTCCAAGTTATCTCCCCCCCCCCAAGAAGGTACCCCCAGGAAAGTGCTTTCTGAGGAAAGGATTGCCTGTCAACAGCTCCTGTGCAAGCTAGAGACATCAAAGTCACAGGGGACCTCCCCCTGATGCTCCTCTACATGCTCTATTCTACATGCCTTCTACCCACCCCCCATTACTTTGAAGTTTGATACACATTTATATTGAGTTGAGATGGAGATGTATCAGTTCCCAAACTGGCATAGGGTTGCCAGTAGGGGTGTGCATTTGGTTCGGCTGAACCGAATCAGCCATCGAATCACCACTGATTCAGCTGTATATGGAATCGCATACAGCCGATTCCAATTGGGGCCCATTATGCGGGAGCCGAGTATGGCTCCCCATATACTTCCATATATGTATTCGGAAGTATACGGAAGTCAATGCAAAAGGCGGGAAAGGGGCTTCTGCAGCCTCAGGGGAGCCGCTTGCCTCCTTTCCCGCCTTTGGTAGCCTTTTCCTGCCTCTCCCATAGCCTCCCTGGGATCAGGGAGGGGGGGAGGGGGAAGAGGAGCCCCAGCAGCCAATCCAAAGCATGCATTTGCAAAATGCAATGCAAATGCATGCTTTGCAGGGCTGTTGTGTAGCTGATCCCCCAGCCATCATCAACATTGTTGCTCTTTTGATCTTTTGCTTACTTGGGTATCCAAGTAAGCACTGTTGTCTGGCCAATCACAGAGCAGTACTATTTTTTGAAACTGCTATCTGTAGGGCCAGAGAACCTTTTTAAGGAGTCTGCCTGGCTGGACTCCTCCATTGCTGCTGTGTTGGTGTGTGTTGGTGTGAGAGATTGTGCTGTCCTGCTTGCTGGCCCTTGGCCTCAGCTGCTGCTGCTCTCTCACTCAGCCTTACCAGACTTCCCTGGAGTAGAGAATACAAGGTAAGAGAGTCTTGGGGTTCTTGTTTTTATTTTAGTTGGTAAAAGGACTTTTTAAGACTCAGAGTCCCTTTATTTATCCAGATTTGGGTGGTGGTGCTTATTTGGCTTTAGGGGGTTAGGGGTTTCTGCTTGGGGAGGGGGCCTGGGGTGGTGGGGTTTTTTGCCAAATTGCCCATATCTTACTTTAGTGAGAGGACTTTTAAAAGTGCAGTGTCCTTTTACTTTTCCTGATTTGGGTGGCTTGGATTTCTTGGGGTTAGGGTGAAGGGCTTTTGGGGGGGGCGGGGGTTTGGTAAAGTTCCTATATTGTTAAAAGTTAAGTTTTTTACTGTTTTAAAAGGATTCTGTGTTTGATTTGTTGCTGCTATGTTGTGCTGCTGTTGTTCCTTTTCTCTTCTGGTTCTGGTTCTTGGGGGGGGGGTGCTGTTTGGCCTAATTTTCATTGTTTAAAAGGCCACTTTTTAACAGTTCAGTTTGTGTTGGCCTTCTGTTTGGATCTATTCTCCATTTCTGCAGGTTTTGCATCCCCCTGTCCTGTTGTCCCCCTTTTCCTGGTTCTGGTTTTACGGGGGTGTGGGGGGTGTTGTTGACTGATTTGGCCTGAGGTTTCTTATTGGTGAAAAGGCCACTTTTTTAACAGTTGAGTTGCTTGGCCTTTTCTGATTGTGCTGGTTTTGTTTTGTTTTTGTTTTTTTAAATTACCTCTGGTTGGTGTGGGGATTGGTGAGGGTGTGTGTGGGCTGGGTCACTTTCATGTTTTTATAGAGTTATTTTTGGAGTCTGAGTGTGCTTTCGGTTTGGCTAGGGCCACTAAATAGGCTGCCCCACTAATAAGGGTGTTTTTAGGGATTGTGTTTTTTGAAATTAAAAAAAAATTAATCCAGTTTAGGGCTTTATCTCCTTTCAAAATTCAAGTAGGCCAGATAGGGGTGATTTTAAAAGATTTTAGGTTTCTCATAAAAGGCAGCATGACTACTAGGCCACATCAGGCTCTTTTTTAAAGAGACTAGGGTTGCGGTGCATCTTGCTTTCAGCCAATGAAAGCTGGTGCATCCTTAGATTTCCATAGGGTAAACCACAGCTTCTCTCAAGTTATAGGGGACATCTGATTTCAAGTTTGCAAGGAAATCAGGTTTGTCCCAGGATCTAGTTAGAAGAAGTTTAACTAGGAGGATATAACAATGATTGCCTTAATCTCAAGGTAACCTTTTAAAAACTGTAGCCAGGTAGAGGCAGGATCACCTAGTCTCCTAAACTTTACCAGACTACTATTACCCCAACCCAAAGAGGGACAGGTTAGGGACCAAAAAAACAAACACGTTTTGGTGAGAGGGTTCTTAAAAAGACATCAGGACACCTGTTGGTTCAGGGTACAGTGCAGTGAGTTAGGTTTGTAAAAAAAACCCACTCTCAGTTCAGGTTCTGTGAGACTGCCCAAGGGTGACATGAGTGGCAGGCAGCAGAAGAAGGGCCTTGGGGGCAAGGCCAAGGAGAAGACTAGAGGGGTGGAGGGGGAGGACCCAGGTCTCTTCCCCACCTGTGCGCGGGGCCACTCCACAGCCGCCTTCCAGCACTCCGACCTCTGGCCGGAGTATGATGAAGAAGAAGGCCTGCCTTGGGCCCTTCATCGAGGCTGCTGCTGGGGCACCCTCAGCAGAGGTGCCAGTAGGTGCTGGCATTGAGCAGGGGTCTGCTGCTCGGGCAGTCTCTCCTCCAGCTGATGTCGCTCGACCTCAGCACCCGGAGAAGGGGCAGCAAGAGCAGCCTTCCTTGGAGATGAGCTTTGGGAACAGTTTTCTGTCCAAAACAATCACCCCAAGGAGGGTGCAGAGTGTCGTGCAGGAGCTGGAGGAGAAGCTGGTTGAGGAGGACCAGCTCCCTTCTTCGGTTTCTTCAAGCACCAGCAGTCCTTCAGGGGATGACCAGGAGTGGAGGCTGCATGGGGTGGAGGGGGAAGAGATGGAGACACCCAAAGTGCCTCCATCTCTGCCCACTTCCCCCCGGCAACCAGCCCCTTCTGCCACCTCGAGACACAATGTGTCTGCCCTGAGCACCTCAAAAGAGGTGGCTCCGGACACCCAAGCTGCCAGTCAGTTTAGGCATCCGTTCACCTCCAAAGTCTGGAAGCATTTCCAACTTATGGAGGACCCACGCTATGCGCAGTGCCAGCTGTGCAGGGCCTAGATCAGTTGTGGGTGGGATCCTGCCCACCTGACTCCGGGGGGGGGGGGATGCAGAAGCACCTGCGAAAGCACCACCCGGGGGTGCTTCTTAAGGAGGAGAAGCAAGCTGGTGCTGTGGTGCCCAAGCGGCCAACACCACCCAGCCAGGAGGTCTGTCCCATCGCGACTACCTCCGCTCTCCAGGAGCGTTCTGTGGGAGTACAGGGACGCCAGGCATCTCTGCCTGAGATGTTTGGTGCGGGACGCACCTGTGTGCCAAGAGGGGGAATCAGGGATGGCATGAAGGTGATCGCCTGGAACCTCGCCAGGTTGATCGCCCATGGGCTTCCATTTTCAGTGGTCAAGAATCCTGGGGTGCTAGGGTTGCTCGAGTACCTGGAGCCCTGGTACAAAGTTCCTGTGAGAACCACCATTAGCAGGACCATTGTGCCAGCTGTTTTCAAGGCGACCAGATTTGTGGTGAAGGAGCATTTCTCCCGTACTGCCAGGGGGACTGTTCATTTCACTTCAGATATCTGGAGCTCCCAACATGTGTTTGAGGGGTATCTCTCCCTGACTGCGCATTGGTGGCAACCCAGAGAGCTGGGGGAAGTGCAGTGTGGGGGTGGCAGCAGTAGCAGGAAGGGTCAGGGCCGCTAGGCCGGCTATCGCTGGGCCTTGCTGCATGCTGAAGCAGTCGATGCACCACACACGGCGGACACTCTCAGAGCCATCCTCTCACAGCAGTTAGAGGGCTAGGTAGGCAAGGACATCGCCACAGGCTTCGTGGTGACTGATGGTGGATCCAACATCAAGTCGGTTGTCCAATGTCAGGTCATAAAATGTCTTCCTTGTGTGGCCCACCTTCTCCACCTCATGGTTAAGGACACACTGGGCCAGACGAAAAACCAGGATCGTCGGTATCTAGCCGTGACCCATGAGTACCGACTTCTGCTCCAGAAGTGTCGGTACATCACGGGTCAATCAATCAATCAATCAATCAATCATTTTATTTATATCCCGCCCTCCTCGCCGAAGCAGGCTCAGGGCGGGTCACTTCTCACGCAGAAATACAGACTCCTATCGGCTGCGTGAGAAACAGACACTGACAGGCGTGCCAGGGCACCGCCTGATCAGTGACGTCAGCACACGCTGGAACTCCACCTGTGCCATGCTGGGGCGCATGGTGGAGCAAAGAGCAGCCCAGGATGCCTTTGTCTCTGAGACGAGGGTCCTTTGGGATGAGAACCGTCTCACCCAAGAGGATTGGGTGGTCATTTCTCAGACTGTGGAGGTTCTTGGGCCCTTCAAGACCTACACAGAAATGCTCTCGTCTGACACGGCGAGCATCGCATTGGTCGTCCCCATGGTCCAGATGGCCCGTGAGGACCTGGCCTCATTTCTAGTGCCAGCTCAAGGCTGTGCAGACGTTCTTCCAGTGGTGTGCACCCTGGTTGTTAGGCTGCAGGAAGGGCTTGAGGCCCACTTTCAGACTTTCACCCAGGATAAGGTCTACATGATGGCGACCATGTTAGATCTGCGCCTTAAGGGCACAGTCACCGAGCGGGCCAACGAGCTCGATCGTTGGCGAGACGAGCTCTCCCAGAAGGTTGAGCATTCCAGAGTCAGGGCAGGCCCAGTGCCAGTAGTTGAGGAGGAGGGGGGGTGGGTGGAAGCAGCTCATCTGCCACTTCCACTGCTGTTGTTCATCCCCAACCTCCCCAGCTAGGCAGTGTTTCCCACCAGACTCACACCACGAAGAGTGCTAAGGTGACATTCATCGGGCACTAAAAGAAAAGACAGGTGCTGTGATGCTGAGGGACAATCTTTTGGAGCCCCTCGAGCCACAGGAAGTGTCTCCGTTGGACTACTGGGTCACGAAGGAGGAGGTCTGGCCGTCCCTCTCCTCCGTGGCCAAGGCGTTCCTCTCATGCCCACCAACAAGCATGCAGAGCGAGCGCATCTTTTCACATATGGGCGACATTGTCTGCCCACATCGCAATCACCTGCAACCCTGGACAGTTGAGCAGTTGGTCTTCCTGAAGGTCAACTTGCCTCTGTTTGGCTCCCCAAACATAGACTTTGAGAGTAAATGAAGTGAGCACCTACTTGTGCCTGCATCCTCTCTTGACCCATGCTTGGAAGGTGGTTGTAAAACTCTCCTCCACTAAAAATAGACTAGAGTCCAAAGACAGCTCAAAAACTCACTCACAAATTGATTGGCAGTGTATCCCCACCCCCACCCCTCATCCCTCCCCAAACCAAAAGTGAATGCTGGTTTAAAAACCGCAAAGCAATCCAAATTTCCACAGTCCCCCATCCACACATGCCTAATAATACTGAAAGGGCCATTGCAGCCCCCAACTGTAACTGACAGCACCCACAGGCCCAGCCCGGATAACCCAGGTTTTTTTTCAGAAGAAGGAGGAAGAAAGAGGGAGGTGCCAGTGATGGTGCCAGGCAGCCAGCAGCCATACCAATGCTGAGGTCCCTCTAATGGGACAGTGATGCTGGTGTGTTGCTGAGCTGAGAGAGAAGGAATGGTTGCCTTCCTCTCACACAATCTGAGGCCCTCCCAGTGATCTTCCTCATTTGGGGTGCAATTCTGGCTCGCCTCCTCGTGGTGCACCCTGGGTAACGCAAAAGAGCCTGGACCAGCCAACCATCCATCACTCAAAGTAAGTCAAAATGCTTCTTGCTTTGTGTCAGATACAGAATGATGTGGAGCTAGGTGTGGTGGTCCACCACTTCTCTTGTTTGAGAGTTGTGTTGTTTGGGGCAGGGCTGGAGAGCTGGCATCTGTAGATTGTGTGTTCTATGGCAGGGAAGCTGGCACCTGGGTGAGAGACCCAGAGCCAGCATGCTTGTTGTGCTTGGCCAGCTCTCCCCGTGTTGTTTGGGGCAGGGCTGGAGAGCTGGCATCTGTAGATTGTGTGTTCTGTGGCAGGGAAGCTGGCACCTAGGTGAGTGACCCAGAGCCAGCATGCTTGTTGTGCTTGGCCAGCTCTCCTCGTGTTGTTTGGGGTAGGGCTGGAGAGCTGGCATCTGTAGATTGTGTGTTCTGTGGCAGGGAAGCTGGCACCTAGGTGAGAGACCCAGAGCCAGCATGCTTGTTGTGCTTGGCCAGCTCTCCCCGTGTTGTTGGGGGGCAGGGCTGGAGAGCTGACATCTGCAAATTGTGTGTTCTGTGGCAGGGAAGCTGGCACCTGGGTGAGAGACACAGAGCCAGCATGCTTGTTGTGCTTGGCCAGCTCTCCCCATGTTGTTTGGGGCAGGGCTGGAGAGCTGGCATCTGGGTTTGCTGCAGCCAGGTCTGCAGAGCGGACCTTGAGCAGATAGTGTTCTGTGTGGCGGTGATGTTGGCAACTGGGTTTATATTGGTTCCAGGCCTGCAGGGTTCATAGAGTAGATAGAGGGATGTAGTGCATTTCGGTCCTACAGAGGTTATCTGGTGTGAAGTTAGGTTTGGCTTTGGGTGCCCCAGGAATTGGACCCCCTGGTCCAATTTTTTTTTGGGCCTTGTGGGTTTTGTGTAGGACAGTGCCCTGAAGCTGCACAGCAGTTTGGGGGGCTCTCCTCAAAACCTCCTGCTCCCCAGAGCCACTTTTCCCACGACAATTACAGTGAGGAAGTGGCTCTAATTGGTTTTTTTTCTCACCATTGAAAGCAGTGTTCCTTTTGGGGTGCCCACAGATGGGTGCAGTCTTTTTGGGCAAGGGGGGTTTCATGCTGGGTAGTCCCCTGAAGCTGCCCTGCAGTTTTGGGGCCTCTCCCTCAAACCCCCCTCTGGCCAGAGCCACTTTCCCCACAGCAATTATAGTGGAGGAAGTGGCTAATTGGGCTTTCCCCATCATTGTTCGCAATGGGCCTTTTGGGGAGCCCTGTGTTGCCATTGCCATTGCCATTGCTCCAACTACCGGGGGATAACCCTGCTCTCCATCGCAGGCAAAATCCTTGCCAGAATACTCCTGAACAGACTGGTGCCCACCATTGCAGAAGAACTCCTCCCAGAGAGCCAGTGCGGCTTCAGAGCTAACAGGAGCACCACCGACATGGTATTTGTTCTCAGGCAGCTCCAAGAGAAATGCAGGGAACAGAACAAGGGTCTATATGTGACTTTTGTCGACCTTACCAAAGCTTTCGATACCGTTAGCAGGAAAGGCCTGTGGCAAATCTTGGAACATTTAGGATGTCCCCCAAGGTTCCTCAGCATGATCATCCAGCTACATGAAGACCAGCGAGGCCAAGTCAGACACTGCAACGACCTCTCGGAGCCCTTCCCAATAGGCACAGGTGTAAAGCAAGGCTGCGTTCTCACGCCAACTCTCTTTACGATCTTCTTTAGCATGATGCTTCAAAGAGCCGCAGTAGATCTAGATGATGACGATGGTGTCTACATCCACTATCGCACTGATGGCAGCCTGTTCAACCTGAGGCGACTAAAGGCTCACTCCAAGACAATGGAAAAACTTATCCGAGAGCTACTGTTTGCTGATGCTGCTGCACTCGTCTCCCACTCGGTATCAGCTCTGCAGCATATGACGTCCTGCTTTGCAGAGGCTGCCAAGCTATTCAGCCTAGAAGTTAGTCTGAAGAAGACAGAAGTTCTCCACCAGCCTGCACCCCAGGAAGATTATCACCCTCCCTGCATCACTGTGGGTGAATCAGTTCTGAAGACAGTCCAGCAGTTCAGCTACCTGGGGTGCATCATCTCCTCAGATGCCAAGATCGACAAGGAGATTGACAA
Organism: Heteronotia binoei; assembly: GCF_032191835.1. Classification (NCBI taxonomy): domain Eukaryota; kingdom Metazoa; phylum Chordata; class Lepidosauria; order Squamata; family Gekkonidae; genus Heteronotia; species Heteronotia binoei. The sequence goes on from NC_083223.1 coordinate 211,659,360, forward strand.
CAGGCTGGCAAAGGTAAACCGTGCATTTGGCCGACTGCACAAAAGAGTGTGGAGCAACAAGCATCTGAAAAAAGGCACAAAGATCAATGTTTACAAAGCGGTTGTGATGACAACCCTCATCTACGGCTCCGAATCGTGGGTTTTATACCGTCATCACCTGCGACTCCTTGAGCGCTTTCATCAGCGCTGCCTTCGCACCATCCTCAACATCCACTGGAGTGACTTTGTGACCAACACTGAAGTCCTCAAGAGGGCGGAGGTTACAAGCACTGCTGTTGAAGATGCAGCTGCGCTGGCCAGGGCATATTTCTAGGATGGAAAACCACCGCCTTCCCAAGATTGCTCTGTATGGCGAACTTTCCCCCGGCCATCGAAATAGAGGGGCACCAAAGAAGAGGTACAAGGACTCCTTGAAGAAATCCCATGGCACCTGTCACATCAACCATCACCAGTGGTCTGACCTAGCCTCAGATCGCAAAGCATGGAGGCACACCATCCAACAGGCTGTCTCTTCCTTTGAGAACGCACGCATAGCTGGTCTTGAGGACAAAAGGAGATTGAGGAAGAATCGCACTGCTACAGCACCAACCCCAAATCAGACTTTTCCCTGCAGCCACTGTGGCCGGACCTGCCTGTCCCGCATTGGTCTTGTCAGCCACCAGCGAGCCTGCAGCAGACGTGGACTACTGCATCCTTCTTAAATCTTCGTTCGCGAAGTCAAGCCGAGAGAGAGAGAGATGTTGCCATTGATTTCAATGGCCCATAGGGTATAATGGTGGAATAGGGGCACCCAAAGAGGAATGGGATCCCCTGGCCCAATCTTTTTGGGACTTGGGGAGTTTGTAGGGGAGAGTTCCCTGCAGGTCCCCTGCAAATTTGGTGGTTCTCCCTCAAACCCACTCCCCTCCAGGCGGCTTCAAATATACCCTATTTGCCATTGATTTCAATGGCCCATAGGATATAATGGGGCCATATATTCAGAAATAGCCACGCATCTACCGTATATGCAGCTATTCTGACTACGGAATTCAGAAATATATGGGATTTCAAATTTTTCCCCCCCGTATACTTCCAAATCCATGTACTTCCGAATTTTTTTTTTTTTTGCACATCCCTACTTGCCAGTCCCCAGGTGGGGTTGAGGATCCCCCAATTTCACAGGCTCCTGCCCACCCAACAATGACCATCAGCAGCCACCCCTCTCCCTCCCCTCCTGTAAGATTTAAAGAGCCCTCCAGCTGATTGGTGGAAACATGTGACCACTGATCAGCTGGAGGACCCTTTAACCTTGCAGGAGGAGGAAGAAGAGGAGGAGGAAATTGGATTTATACCCCACCCTTCATTTGGAGTCTCAGAGCAGCTTGCAATCTCCTTTCCCTCCCCATAATAGCCACCCTGTGAGATAGGTGGAGCTGAGAGAGCTCTTTCTAGAATTGCTCTTGATAGAACAGCTCCGCTGCAAACTTGTGGCTGATCCAAAGTCACACCAGCACATGTATATGGAGAAGTGGGGAATCAAACCTAGTTCTCCCAGATTAGAGTCTGCGCTCTTAACTACTGCACCAAACTGGCACTACACCAACTTGAGAAGAAAAGAGATGACTGCTGGCCATGTGGCTGAACTCAAGTGGCAAATTCACTGTGTGCAGCACCCACTTTCAAAAACCATTTGAAGGGAATGGTGTTTTGCGAGCGAGGCTGTGTTCTGTGCACTCCTGAATTCTACTTGCAAAAACAATTTTAAGGAAACCTTCCCTTTAAATGGTTTTTGCAAGTGAGCACCACTTTCACCACAGACCCTGGCGAGCAGCTGCCAGCCTGAGTAAGCAATACTGACTTGATGGATCAATGGGCTATTTCAGTATAAGGCAGCTTCATGTGTGTTCAAATAAACCCCAGTCTTCACAGTTCTAATCTTACATCTAATCTAACCACTACACCACAAGCCCCCTTAACACACATTTATTTCCACTGAAAGACAATTGACTGCTTAACAAATACCTGGTTTTGCTACCTGTGTGTTGAAGCTGAATGTATGAACTGACCTGTCCTTATTGAACTTCCAGCGATACATTTGTGACAGCCCATTCATACAAGTTATTGGACAGATGCCCCTGCCAACTCAGTGTTTTACCCTAGACTACACACACAGCATGACCTCTATTGACTGGAACAGGCTAACTCTCTCAGATCCTTAAATAGTTGCAGCTCCTCTCCCACAAAACTGGTATCAGTGAAACAGATGAGCACAGAGGAATACACACATCGACATATGCTTTATGCTTTATTTTTAATTAAAGACATGCAAGTGCAGGTAATATTGAAGGAGTTGCAACCCACAACTAGGACTGTCAACCGCCAGATGGCACCTGAAGATCTCTCACTATTATAATTGATCTCCAGATGATCAAGATGACTTTCCCTGGAGAAAATCTGAAGGGTGGACTCTCTGGCATTGTACTTTGCTGAGGTCCCTCCCCTCCCCAGGCTTCACTTCCCCATATCTCCGGTTACTTCCCACCCAGAGCTGTCAACCCTACCCACAGCTAACTTTCTCATAATAATGCAAGTGTAGGTGAAAGAACAGAGGCTCTCTGAGACTGGCTGTTCTTTATTCTCCCCTTAGAGATGATTTAACTGTTATTGCCACCACAGTCCATCAACAAAATAACTTCTTCTGCACCATGTTTCATGTGGTGCCAGAAAAACTGTAATGGAATTTACCATCACTTGCATTGATGGTTGCAAGCTGAAACAGCATTAAAAGGGGGGATGGACAAATGTGTGAGTGGCAGCTACATAAAAAATTCATGTTCAGAGTCAATCTACTTCCAGACACTGTGGGACACAAATAACAGGCAAGAACTCTTGCCTTCAGCCACTGTCTGGAAGTATCTCATGCCCAGAAGATGGCAAAAAACTCTCCAGGACCCTAAATTGGTGCTCAGCATTTCCCTGCTTTGAGCAGAATGCTGGACTAGATGTATCGCTGGCTAGATCTAGCAGGATTCTCCTTTTGAATGATACTTTCCATGTGGCTTGGCCTATTTACAGTTTTGGCTTGCGGATTCTGCTCATGATTAGACTGAATTACTTGGAAAAGGGTCTTGGAACTGCTATAGATTCTTTTGTGGTATACCACCATGTGGAGGTAATATTTGGCAACTTCCATTTGGGGCCCATAATGTGTACAAAACCGTATTACTGATCAGTTGTGCCTGTGTATATAGTGATATATTTAGAGAGGGGGCTAAATCCAGAGTAGCCTTTCAAAATACAATAAATACATCTGAGTGAGATCAGATCTTGAATCAGCAGTTGTTTCTTTATTTTCATCAGCTAAGATGGAGATCACAGATCTCCAGGTATCTATCAAAGCAAAGCTGGGACCAAGAAGGATTGAACATATGAAGCCGCCTTACTCCAAGTCAAACTATTGGTTGTTCAAGGTCAGTGTAGAATCATAGGATCATAGAATCATAGAGTTGGAAGGGACCTCCAGGCTCATCTAGTCCAACCCTGTGCACAATGTAGGAAATTCACAGATACCTACACCACCACACCACCCTCAGTGATCCCTGTTCCATGCCCAGAAGATGGCAAAAAACTCTCCAGGACCCTAAAGTGGTGCTCAGCATTTCCCTGTGTGTGCAAAAAAGGGCCATGAGAACTAAGCACTGATGCAACACTTCCTGCCCTCCCTCTCAAGATCTAGCAAAGCTCTGACTGGCAGCAGCTCCAGGGTCTCAAGTAGAGAGGTCTTTCTGATCACCTACTCCCTGATTCCTTTAGGAGAAGGCACTGGAACCTTCTGCATTCAAAGCAGATTCTCTGCCACTAGCTATTTCCAACCTTATATCCTCATGTGGTTTCCCTAATTCAGGACCCCCTCCTCACGCATGCATGCACACCCACACTCACATACCCACACTGCTATTAGTCTTCTAAATGAAAAAAATGACAAAAAAGAAATGTTCATATGCAGAACTGAAGGGGGCATTATATAGCGAAACCAGGCAGGAATGGAAGGATTAATTTCCTTCTCTCCTCACTGTGTGATCATAAGTTTTCTTTAAAAGATGCTGGGAAGATCTGCTCATAGCAACTTGTCAGATGGGCTGACATGTCTTCAAACCAAGTACTCCAGCATAACTGCTCTGAAGACTGGCTTGTAAATCACCTGAGGAGCTCATCACCCTATAAGACAACCAGCAAAGGAAGAAGCTTGAAGCAGCAAGGCAAATCCTCAGATATCTACACACAAGGAAATTCCACACCCTTTTGACAGCAAGTGGGTCTGGAAAACTTCAGGACTATGGAGAGAATGTTTCAGGGTGACAAAGTCTTGGTAACAGTTGCTATGCAAATTTGTGGCCTGACACAAAGCTTTTCATCATGAAGGATACCAGAGCACTGCATAAAATGAGGACCCAGCCCATGTTCCATAGAAGTGCAACCCACCAGTGAACCAAGCCATAGAAAGCATTTAAAGCAGAACAAAGCCATGTCCATTAATGAAGGGCACTCACTGAAAGGCATCCATGAGAAGACCATGCAGTGGTTCAACGGTAGAGCAGCATGTTACATGTAGACTGTCCTGTGTTCCTTCCCTCACAAAGATCTTCTCTGAAGAATCCTGGGAACTGAAGCCTGATGATGAGGTACTAGATATTTTCTATTTGAGATCCTCATCCTTTCCTCTAAAAGAAATGTTGCTCAACCAGTATAGTTAAATACCATTTCTTCTGTACCTCACACACTAAACCACTGGTTCTTTCCATTTCTTTGCTTACAGCTAGTGGTATAAAACCAATGTAGGTTCATAATGCAATACAGTGCAGTGCCATTGAAGACAACTCAGAAATGTTAATTTGGGTCAAAAGATGGCTGCTCACCTTCTGACTGGAGCAAGTCTATTTCAGCATACAATACTGATTTTTGAGACATCTTCCTTGGGCACCTGCTTCCAAGCTAAATTCAAGGTGCTGGTCTTTAAGGATATTCACAGCCTGGGACCCATCACTCACTCTAGGTAGCTTTGTTTATATTCTTGTGGCTCCATCTCCCAGAGTGATCAAGACATTTACTATGGTGGCCTCAACACTATGGAACTGTCTGGTCCTGAAGCATGTCTATTATTTCCATCTTCAGAAAGGTGAGTGAGGCAAGGCCTTTTCAGAGGGCTTTTGAGTAAGTTCAGTAATGGTAAATTGATGTATTTATTTAGATATTTATACTCCTCCTTTCTCCGGTAGGAGTCTAAAGCAGCTTTCAACATCATTCACCTTCCATATTATCCTTATAACAACAATCTTATGCAGTAGGATATGCTGTGAATGGCCCACCATCACCAAGTGAGCTCCTGTGGCCAAGTGAGGATTTGAACCCAGATCTCCCAGATCCTAGTCTGACATTCTTAATAACCATGCCACGCTCATATAATACCAGTGAATGTTGATGTAATTTGATTTGGGTCCCCTTTGTAAGAGAGCAGGAGAGCTAAAAATGTTTTAATAAAATAAATAATTACAGATACTTGGAGAATTAAGTGGGGTTCAATGAGTCAATTATTTTGTAGAATGTTTATCTGCATACAAAGGATGGTCAGTCCCAAACATTGTCTCACTATTCACATTTTGGAAATGGCACAGTGTTCTGCAGCTCTTTTGCTTAACTTTGTGGCCCCCAGCTTCTGCCAGCTTGTCTCCTATCCTTGTTGCCCATAGTCTCCTCTCCCCATGTCCTTACAATCTTCTCTGTCACTTTCTTGAAAAAGCAAAATCCAAGGTTTGGCAAGCCACTTCATTTTTAAATGCTCTCATGCCCTTTGATGCTATAATGCTGTGTTATTATTATTCCATGAATAGCTAAGTGTGTTTAAAACACAGCTGCCATACCAAAATATACTCATGTCATTCAAGAATTGCCCATATAATTTAAATTGATTATATATTTATTGTTAAATGTTCCCAAACTGTGTTCCCTTGGAAAACACTTATCCCTCAATTACTTTCCTAGTTGCTCCACACATTAACATCCCCATGATTCACAACAATGCAGCAGATAGTGGGGTTGGTGTCTTCATCCCCCCTCCCCCCACAGTAAAATGTTATATGTTCAGTTTCCTCAATGGTCCTCCAAAGCTGTAAGTTTTTCAGAAACAACTAAAGCAACATCTAAGCAATTCTTGGTTTGTAGGCAACTGAACATTTTCTTCCTAAGCATTCTATATATTTCCCAGAGGCACAGAAAGTATTACAAGCTCTGTTCTAGTTCCCCAAACTGGAGCGAGTCTGTGGTTTAGCAACAGAGCATGTATCTTGCATGCAGAAGGTCCCAGAGTCAGTTCCCAAGTCTGCTAGTTAAAATAGCCTCTGGGAGCAGGCTGGGGGGAAAAACCCTTACCTGGAAGGAGCACAAGCAACTGTTGCCAGACAAAATAGACAATATGGCCAGTGATCAGATACAATCAGTAAAAGGTAGCTTCATTGTCCCAAGTCATATATGATTTGTTTTCCATGCAGAAGATCCCAAGTTCAATTAAACAATCTCTGATAAGAGGTGTTGGAGAAGGTATTTTTCTGGCAACATGGAGATATTTTGCTGGTCAAATTAGACAATGCTGAGCTAGACAGAACACTCATCTGACTTGAAATCAGGCAAGGGAAAAGGCTGTTGCTCAAGCTTCTGTATTTCTGAAATGTTGGAGAGATACCACAAAATTACACATTAAACTAATGACCTCATTCAGTTTATACATGATCTAGTTCAGGGGTGGCGAAACTGTGACTCGGGAGCCACATGTGGCTCTTTCACACATATTGTGTGACTCTCAAAGCCCCCACCACCCTGTTGACCAGCTTGGAGAAGGCATTTCTCTCTTTAAATCACTTTTCCAAGCCAAGCCAGCCAGCAGCTTGGAGAATATATTTGAAGTTAAAGCTGGTTTCTTTCCACCTCTCCCTCCCTCCTCCCTCCCCCATCTATTTGTTTCTCCCTCCCTCCCTCCCTCCCTTCTGGCTGTCAAACATCTGATGCTCATGTCTTGTGGCTCTCAAGTATTTGATGTTTATTCTATATGGCTCTTATAAGATCTGCTCCAGTTTGGGGAACTAGAACAGAGCTTGTAATACTTTCTGTGCCTCTGGGAAATATATAAAATGCTTAGGATGAGGTAGGCGGGGGGGGGGGGGGGAAACTAGGAAGAAAATGTTCAGGTGCCTAAAAATCCAGAACTGCTTAGATGTTGCTTTAGTTGTCTCTGAAAAGCAAGTCTGGCCATCGCTGATCTAGTTACAGCCAATTCTGTACCTCCATGCTTACTCTGAAATAACTCTGAGTTCCACGTGACTTACGTTGAGTGCATAGAACTGCAGATTTCAAAAGCAAAATGGATCTTAGGAAAAGAAGTTCACTAACGGCAAGTATGGCTGGAGTATGGCATTGCCCCCATATAAGGGAATATCCATGTTCTCTACTCTCATGTGCAACATGCTGTTGACACACTCACCATCCTTAAGGGAAACATAGAACCAAGTATCAAAGATTTCAGGTTTTCACGGCTGGTAACATCATTAGGGTTTGTAGAATCTTTCGGGCTCAAGTGCCGTAGAACACGGCACTTGAGCCTGAAAGATTCTACAAACCCTAATAGAACCAAGTAGTTACTTTGAGATGAGCAGAATGCCTTTGTAGTCTCCTGTGACTACACAGGAGTCTGCTACAGCAGGGAGGGCGGGATATAAATTAAATGTTTATTATTATTATTATTATTATTATTATTATTATTATTATTATTATTATTATTATTATTATTATTATTATTATTATTATTATTATTATTATTATTGTTGTTGTTGTTGTTGTTGTTGTTGTTGTTGTTGTTGTTATTTTGTTATTGTTATTACTACAGGCATTTTAGGAGGCTGGGTTTTTTTTCAACCTGCTTCATGTTTTCTCAGGAGGGATAGGATAAATAGTACTGGTCTTTGGACTGGCTAGGCCATAATTACGGATCATAGGAATAAAGCATATTGCTTATGGTAGGCAGGGCAAATTGGCAAGCACCTAGCATCATCATGTGATGTTGAAGGACCATTTCCTGCATTGTGGGATAGGTTGAGAGGGAACACCCTGGTGCTGAGAGCATCAACCAAGCTCTCATGTTGGGGTGGACGGGGATTAGATTTGCTACTTCTTGCTACAGTTGACATGCAGATGAGGTAACAAAACCAGCAATAAATTGCTTTCCAAGTTTGGAGCCAGACAAGAGTTGCTACCTAGTACATCCCATCCTTAAATATGCTAATAACTTATGATGTAGATTGGCTGTTTAAATAAACCAGTTAAAGCCATCCATGTTGCCCTTTGTTTTTACCTGAGTGTGATGCTGGGACAATCAAATATTCCTCTAAGTATTAATAAGATCAGGAACACATTATCTGAAACATGACATGGCTGAGGGAAAAGGTCATTCCAAACCTTCTTGAAGCTTAATTGCAGCTGGCATTATAATCAAACAACGTGTCCTTAATCTTGAAAAGTTCTGTCCAGTTTTTGAAACATTGTATTTTTGTTCTATCATCATTGTTATGTATTCCCCAATTTGTTGTGCACTCCCCATTTCCCCAAGTGTAAGAAGATCCCATGGCAATGGCTCTTGGTTTTGGTTTTCATTGGATTAGAGAGCACTGGAGTCCTGTGGTGTCTTCATCATATTTGCTTTCTCTACAAATATACTAATTTAACACAAGCAAAAGCAAAGAGGCACCCATACAAGATAACACATCAGATTCCAAGAGAGATACAGAAGGAGTTAGGTCAATCTGTCTGTCTGCCAAACTGCAGACAAGTCTGCCATCTCCCATCAGCTGGTGGTGGGAGGCCTTCTTCATTGAGCTCTGATGGGTACATCTGGTTGTCTGTTCAACTAATGGTCAATACTGTCAGCTTGACAGCAATGATCTTCTACTGGGTGGTTGAGAAAATGGATTCTGGAATCAGCATCTTCCTCATTCCAAGCAAGTTATTTCTCTGCCAAAACTGACAGTCATCAATTGACATTTCAGGAAAAAATTGCAAGTAGCTGTATGGTCCATTGCAAGGAGGGAGGGGGTGGGGACAGCCAAAAATGTAAATAATTTTGAGTAACTTAAACATCACAAAGCTTTTGAGTTCCTGGAACTCTTCTTCAGGCTAGAAATGGAAGACAGAGAGGCATTTGGGAGAAAGATGGGTGGGGGGGGATAGTTGAAAAACCCCACACTGATTACTAAGTACAAGAGGTGTTAAGCAGCCAAAATTAAGTAAGTTTATGCTAGACATAAAGCAGATTTTAGGCTGCTCTTAGGACTACTGGGCTGAGGAAATAGAGCAGTTCTCCCTCTGAAAACATAAAAATATATATTTAACTTTGCCCCTAATAGAAAATCCTAATCCCTTGTAAAACAGAGAGCAGAAGTATAGAAAAATCTATTCAGCAGGCACACCCAATGATCTGTGGGCCTATTTAATAAGAAGTTCATTAAATTAAGTTCACCAATTTCTGGCATTTTAATAGAAGAGACTGTAAACAGCTCAAAGTGTATTTTGTTATTTTAGCACAGAATTTCAGACCACTGACTTAAGTTACATTACATTGGAACTGATTTGCATGGGGCTGCATAAGCAAGACCAACACAGACCATTAAATTGTTCATAACAATAGTAAGTGGCTGTATACTCTCAAGGAGATGGCCAAATGCTTTTGAGGCAAAACCATAAGCAGTCTGAATTATGGGATGTGGAGTAGGACAATCTCCCCGATCTCCCTTTATTGTAACTGAGCCAGTCAATAGTTGTACCATTGCTTTACCAGATCTTCAAGTAAAGATTAACTAACACAAAGCAAGGGTTTTCATTAGACCAATTCCTATGCATGCAGAAGAAAATATCTGCAGGCAGTAGAACTTCCTCTGAAGAATGTATGTAGAGGATCACCACCTTCCTCTACAGAACCCACTTAAAATCTAACACAAGTGATTGTTTGGCTTCTTAAATATCAACTCTGTGAATCATCCCAATGTGTTGAATTTTTACCCTTTCTGGATGAATTGGAATTGTGAATGTAAGTGAACAAAAGCATCTCTGATGTAAAGAAAAGCATCTGTTCAACAATCTTTTCTAATGCCATAGATTTCCTTGCATCTGCTACATCCCAAATGAAAACTCCCTTTAATGTGTGCCAAACTCCCAAGACCAGCATGCTAGTTTATCAGCAGCTCAGTTTATGTAGTCAACACACACTGTTGACTGCATGCCAATTTATCCACTCAAAACACTGAGCAGGTTGATCTGAGCTGAGGAAAAAATTAACCTTGTCATGAAGCATCTTCCAGCATCATCCCCCCCCCCCCCCTTGGCTAAGCTAGAATGGTTAAATATGATCCCATGCTGCAAAAGGTTAAATGGCAACAAGCCTAAGGCTACAGCAGAGAAAGCCTCTGTGGGTTATTAAATTCACAGGAACAGGAACAACATATGTGCAAACCAGGTTTTATCCTTTTGAATGGTCCTTATTCTGCAGCCTTTGCTTACAATTTCTGTCTTCCAACTTCCAACAAGTGCAGAAGCCTGGTTTTCTAACCCACCTGGCAAAATGGAGCTCTGTATATGGCATTGGGGCTTCTCCCAAGATACCAATCTGGGGCCACGACTCCATGGTTTCCATGAAGAAGGTTTCAGGTTCATTCTCCAGCATTTCCAGTTGAAAAGATCAGGTAGTAGGTGATGTGAAAGACCTCAACTTGACATCCTGGAGAACTGCTGCCAGTTTGAGTCAACAGTACTGACCTGGAGAGACCAGAAGTCTGACTCAATATGAGGCAGCTTTGTATCTTCACGTGAGTAAGGGCAAGCTCACCATGGTGATTCCCTCATCACCTCTAGATTTTCAATCTACTTTCAATGCACTTTCCAACTGGATTTTGCCAGTTCACATAGCAAAATCCAGTTGGAAAGTGCATTGAAAGTGGATTGGAAGTGCATTATGTAGTGTGTGTGATCACAGCCCTAAAAATGCACAATCCTGGGTATGATTCCTTGGAAGTCAAATCCACTGAAATACAACCTAATCCTGTCTAAGCAGACTTAGGTGTACCTATGCCCACTGTTTCCAAAGAAATTATGTAGGTAAGAGCCATCAATTCTCAACCAATATGTTGACCCTAGCAATGGGCTTTCAAGACAAGCAGGAAACAGGTGGTTTGCCATTGCCTTCCTCTACAGGGCCTTTCTTGATGGCCTCCCATCCAAATATTGACCCTGAATAACTTCTGAGATCTGATGAGACTGGGCTATACCATGCTGCCTTCTCTCCCCAAAGAGTTTAGGCACCCCTAAATCTGCTTCAGACCAGGTTGTTAACAAGTCCTGTTTTCAGAGAATTATTCAGGGGGCAGGGCTTTGCACACTGAGATCAGCTGGGCTTACATTAGATCTGGCCAGGCTGGTGGGGGATGTCCTGCTGACAGTGCACTTTCACCATGATTTTGATACAGCAGTGGCTTACTTCAGCAGCAACTTGAGCAATACAGCAGTGCACTTCTTCAGTGTTCACATTGCTCTTCAAGCTTAGATTGTTCTTTTTTCTGTTTAGCTACTACGGGCTACGAGCCAGTTTGGTGTAGTGGTTAAGTGTGCGGACTCTTATCTGGGAGAACCGGGTTTGATTCCCCACTCCTCCACTTGCACCTGCTGGAATGGCCTTGGGTCAGCCATAGCTCTGGCAGAGGTTGTCCTTGAAAGGGCAGCTGATGTGAGAGTCCTCTCAGCCCCACCCACCTCACAGGGTGTCTGTTGTGGGGGAGGGAGATAAAGGAGATTGTGAGCCGCTCTGAGACTCTGAGATTCGGAGTGGAGGGCGGGATATAAATCCAATATCTTCTTCTTCTTCTTGTGTTGTATATAAAGAAAAATGCTGCCCTTTTTTATTACCCACCATAACAGTTACCGTCAGCTTCAAAGCCATCAGCCCTGCCTCTTTCAAGCATCCCAGGAGAAAGTTTCTCTTGGAAACAGTTATAAATTACTGCTGGATCTTCACCAGTAACATGACACCAGGCTGCTGCTGGTCACTTGTAAAACTTACATCTGGAAGAGTACATGTGACAGTAGCTCCTTGCCTCTTTTTAAAAAACTGCTTCCTGGGCCTGTATTTTTAACAGCACCTTGATAAGCCTTTGATGATGCTCATCTGTATTCTCAGAAAAGCTTCTTTCGCTGATTTCTGCAGATTGCTGTGAAAGGCAAAAGAGGGTGATCACTTATTGTCATGACCATGAGCACAGTCCTTGAAATCTCCACTTGAAGCAGGAAAAGAGGTAGCTGCATACCTTTGCAGCTCCTTCTGGTCATTCTGCCATTATTTATTTATTTAACAATTTTAGGCTATTTTTCTTCTCCAGAGGGACTGAGAGTAGCTTACCAAAAGAAAGGGGCTTCAAATTAGAAAAAAGGGGAAAACATTAAAATAAACAACCTTAGCCCTGTTGGAATAGACCCTACCCCTATCCTACCAGTTCACTGAGCAAAGCTGGAAGCCTTCCTCCAGCTTCAAAAGCCTTATTATGCCAACTTAACTGGCTCTCCCTCCAACAGGAGAGCCACTGAAACTAGAGGACTGCTGCTTAGGCTGAAGGAAGGCTCCTTGGAGGGGGGTTGGATCTATTCCATTGTCTGCTTCCCTCAGAGGTGCCTCTTATGGTAAGAGTGAGGATTGGTAGAATCCTCACAGCTTCTAGTGGTAGGGCTTCTACCAGTCCTCACTAGTCTCTGCCACTGATCAAATAAGCAGTGGGGTAAACAGGGAGGATGTAACACTTTGATATCTTTTCCAGCTGCAAAACCAGAAGTGACATCACCATGTAACAGTGATGCTCTAGGAACCCACTGAATGTCTGAGTAGAACCACAGAGATCTGCAGGGTCCCTAAAGTGTCACCTTGATGTGGTGATGTAATTTCTGGTGTTTCAGCTGGAGATGATGTCAAGGCATTTTGGTGGTGCCACTGCTGCCCATCTCCACTGCTGGTGCCTTCTGCTGTGGAACCATTAAATCCTGGCAAGGCTAGCTCCCATCCCTTTCTTTATGAAAAGGCTACATAACAGGTTAAGCTAACAAAAGAACTAGGGAGCAAATGGGTGCAGGGAGATCCACAGGAGCTCCTGCTTCCTTTCCTACTACCAAAAGGAAATTGGAAGGGAAACATGCCCACCTAAATTAGTTGGTGGCTGAGATGGCACTTCCAGATTATGGAGGTATTACTCCCTCTCCCCACTATTATTTTATCTCAGATGGTATAACTTTCCCCCTCCATATTCCTCCTCCTCTATTCATGTTGTCTTTCTACTTCCTTTTTCATTCCTTCTATGACATACTGATGCAATATAACAAAACTGTATTAGATCTTACCAGAAAACCTCTGAGTTCAGAGTGTACACTCTGTCATGCAAGGTGGCATCCCGTAATGCTTCATTTTGCATAGCAGCCAGGAAATTGTTCTAAGGCTCTGCCTCAAAACATTTGCCAATGGCAAAGTTTGCACACTTTTGCCTAGTGGTGGGGTTGGAGGTCATAGCTTGCTTCTTTATCGCTGCTTTGTATTTGCTTAGTATGGCTTTTTTTAAGAGAAAGAGAGACCTTTGCCACAATGAACAATAAGTGCTTCTAATGGTTTCCAGATGGCAGATTCCTTTCACACTGCCTTTCCCTTATGATCCCATGAAATTCAAAACTCCATATAAAGCCTTTGTGTAATACAGAAATGCAAGTGAATTTCAGCACAAGGTAATTGGTGTATTCAATGCTTCTGAGTGAAATTTTTAAAATCAGAACAAAATAAGGCTTTGCAAATAAACACACTTAACTCTATATTGCCCTCCTCTACCACACTTTCCATGGTGGGTCGTGCAGTTAAAGTGGTAAACTTGTGATGGCAGTGGCTTAGACAACTAATCACCAGAGAGTATGCAGGTATTAAACATCTCCCTTCCCTGCCTCCTGACACCTAGGTTCACTCTGGGAAATGTAGTCCTTAGCATGATCCTGACACATAATCCTTAAAGAATCAGTAGAGTTGTCCCTCGGGATTTAGGCAGTTCTACAACCCTGCAGTTTTCAACCATGAGAAAGAAAATACTGAGAATTGATCTTATTTTTCTCAGACCTGAGTAAGCAATCTTCTTGTTGAACACAGTAAGCAGATGCAAAACCTGCAAGTAGAACTCCATATCCAATTCTATTTCCCCAGGCCCTGGTCACAGGTTTCCCAGAAAATCCATCTGTCCATTTGAATTTCAGCCAGGGAGCAAAACTGCTTGCTGTTCTCCCTCATGCATATTTAACTAGTGGTTAAAAGGTAGTTTGGCACAAAACAGCTAAAATAAGAACATAGGTAGTTTGGCACACAACAGTTACAAATGGCCATAAGATTGCATGTTGGTTTAAGGTGATAAAATATGCCTAGTTCATAGGTTGTTAAAAGACTGGTGAAAAAGCAAAGCAATTTAAATAATCTCCATTAAAATATCAGCATTGTCTGTATAAGAACTTTGTGTTGTGAGCCGCCCTGAGCCCGCTTCGGTGGGGTAGGGCGGGATATAAATCGAAATAACTAAACTAAACTAAATAAAAGAATACCCCGTTTGCAGAAAAGATCACATTACTGCACATAGTGTTGCACTGTTTGGATGCGCAACAAAGCCATTAATATAGTAATCCCCAGTGGCTTTATCCCCCAAAGCAAAGAGCCACTCTTGGCTTTTTTTCTTCTTTTCATAGCAAGAGCAGATTCAAAAGAGTCCAGGAGACATTTTCTGTCTGTAGGGACCACCTATTTTGATATCATGAAAGAAAATATCACTGTGCAGTGTCAGAACATTAATGAATTAAGGTATGTTGTTGTGTACAAGCATTTACCACAGTAAATTTCTACTGGATTTAATGTAGAAGAAGAAAAAAACTGCAGATTTATACTCTGCCCTTCTCTCTGAACCAGAGACTCAGAGCAGTTTAAAATCTCCTATATCTTCTCCCCCCACAACAGACACCCTGTTTTTTTAAAAAATAAAATTTATTATTAAAAAATAACAAACCATCTACATACTTAAAACTTACAGTCATCCAAAGATATAAAATATTTTGTATACAGAGGTCTATACAGATAACACATTTTATGCAAATAAGGATTAGAGGGGAATATTTTGGCAGCAGACAAATATTCAACAATAGGTCATATTGGATTTATATCCCACCCTCCACTCCGAATCTCAGAGTCTCAGAGCAGCTCACAATCTCCTTTATCTTCCTCCCCCACAACAGACAACCTCTGAGGTGGGTGGGGCTGAGAGGACTCTCACAGCAGCTGCCCTTTCAAGGACAACCTCTGCCAGACTTCCAGGGGAGGAAAATGTCGAGCTGAGCTGCTTCTCATAACGGGAGCAGGCTGGAACTTCTGTTCAGGGTAGTGGAAGGCAATTTTATGCCTACTGCCTACTTTTGTCAGTCAGAGATTAGTCTAAGATATGCACAGGAAACTTTGGGGAGATTTACCTTGGCTAAAATGGAGTCTCGGGGGGGGGCTCATTTGAGGCTTTGAGGGGTCTCCGGAAAGAGTTGCATTTTCATCATCTACAGAAGTTTTTAGAGTAATTTATTTGACATAAGCTCAACAGGATCCTAACCTTCTTGGACATTGCTAAACATATAAAGCTTTGCAAGACCGGAGGGAACTTGGATAATTGGAAGAGAAGGAACAAATTACTATTTTTCATTCCGGAACTATTTACAGCTTAATGGAATAAATTTAAAAGGTGGGAAAGAAAAATCTAGAAAGTCTGGAAGAAGAGGGGAGGAAGAGGTGAAATTTGGACTTTATAAATATAAAAGACAGTGTTAAAAAGTGCTAAAAAGTGGAAAGGAATTTATTGTTTAGTCTACTTGCGGTTTTGAAAAAAGAGCACCATAGTCACAGACCTGCAGCACATTCAAGCAAGATAGGAAGTACGTCAAGTATCTTGAGAACTCCTTACCAGTGTGAATGAGACTTCGTGGCAACAAAAGCAAGGAAGTAGTGGAGGGAAAACCTACTCTAGGAATTTACTGCCATTGAGAAACATCGGCGGCCATTGCTGGGAGGTAAAAAAAACCAATGTTTTTAAAGAATTTGGGACATTAAAAATTATTGGAGTTAACTGAGAAGAGGGTAAGAAGTTAAATACTATTTGTCATATTATTTATGTGGACCTTGGATGTTTTTAAAAGGGGAAAAAAATGTAAGGAGCAGTAAAAAGTTGCGACTGCCATTCTGGAAGTTTTAAAAACTTTAAAAATAAATATCTTGACTTTGGGAGCTCCGAGGAAAGCGAAATTGGGCTTATTATAAAGGGCAAGTCCTACTATTTTGAATCTGATAGTTAAATTGGAAATTGGTGATGTCCAAATTTTCATTGTTTTTTAAATGTCTGAACACAAGCAGCCCCGTACAAGGGCTACTTCATTGGAAAAAATGCAGGACCAATTGGAGGCAATGAAGGCCAGAATGATGAAAGGGGTGAGAGAGATGACAAATGAATCGGAAAAAAATATATTGCAGAGATTAAAAAAGATATGGAAGATCTCAGAAAGGAAACTGAGGAAACATCTAAGAAAGTGCAGGAGGTAGAAGGCAGAATTAAAGTACATGATTCCACCTTGTTGAAGATGCAAGAAAAAGTGACAATCCATGACTGCAAATTGATGGAGACTCAGATACATCTGAGAGGAGTACCTGAGAAGGAGGATGCTGATTTAAAAGAATATATAATAAAAATAATTGCAGAATTTTTAGAGGAAGACCCTGAAGAGTCTAAAAACATGTATGACTATATGTATAGAGTGAACTCACTTTATGCCAAGAAAAATAACTTACCAAGAGATGTTGTCATAAGATATATGACAAAGGAAATGGTGGGAAGGATCATGAGTAAAAACTTTGAAAAGACATTGATAGTGGGAGGCAGTAGAGTGAGAATCATGAAGGAGCTGCCAAGGCAAGTGATATATGATAGAAGAACATATAAAAAGTTGACAGAAAAATTGAGAGACAATGGAATGAGGTTCAGATGGATAATACCTGAAGGCTTGAGCTTTGAACTCCAAGGGAAAAGAATTACAATTACAAATGCACAGGATATGCATAGATTTTTTGAAGAAAATAAAGAATTTGCACCATGATGGATTACAAATTATTGTCTTAGAATGTAAATGGACTAAATTCACCACAAAAAAGAAGGGCAACGTTGGATTAAGAAACAAAACTGTAATATAATTTGTTTGCAAAAAGTGCATATCAAACAAAAGGATTATAAATTTTTATCGAACAAACAATTGGGAGTGGAATTTTTTTCAGTGGCTGAACAGAAGAAAAGGGGAGTGGTTTTTTATATTAAACAAGAATTGGAGCCAAAATTATTATTTAAAGATAAAGATGGAAGATTTGTAGCAGTAGAGACAATATTAGATGGGGGGGAAATGTTGTTATTGGGACTCTAAGCGCCTAATGGTGCAAAGGATGTTTTTTTAAAAGACATTATACAACAGCTTGATGAATTGACCTATGACCAAGTTTTGATAATGGGAGATTTTAATGGAACAGTTAAAAACTCATTGGACAGGTCGGGAGGGGAAAAAAATAGTAAAGAAGGAAAGTCTTTTTTTGAACTGGTTAAACAAGAAAATTTGGAAGATATATGGAGGAAATTTAACCCTGAAGTTTGGGACTATACTTTCTTTTCTGCAAGACACAAAACTTTTTCTAGAATTGACATGTTGTGGGGAACTAAAGATTTAGGTCTTATAACAAAGAAAATAGAGATTTTACCTAAAATTTGTGGATTACAAAATTGTCCAAGAAGGTGAGAAGATGGAGATTGAATGAAGATTTGCTACAGAATAAAGAAATAGTGACATACTTAGAAAATGAAACTAAAGCTTTTTTTCCAAGTGAATGACAAAAAGGATATTGACTTTCAGACAGTCTGGAATGCCTATAAAGCAGTAATGAGAGGAATGTTGATTACTTTGAATAATAAAGATAAGAGAGTAAAAGAAAAACAGTTGTTGGACATTCAAAATGAAATAAAGGAAAAGGAGTAGAGATAAAGGCCAGGGAAAATGAAAATTGTAAGGGAAATTACAATATTACAAACTCAATTGAGACATTTGTTAAATAAAGAAGTGGAATGGAGTTTGAAAAGACTTCAGCAGAAATCCTTTGAGGGAGCAAATAAACCGGGAAAGTATTTGGCTTGGCAATTGAAGATAAAGAGAGAAAATAGAATTATTAACAGAATTGTGGTAGATGGAAGAGAAGTGGTTACTCAAGAGGGAATAAAAAGAGAATTTTTAAGTACTATGCCAAATTGTTTAAAGGTGTTAAAATAAAGAAAAAGAAGATGGGTGAGTATTTACAAAAGATAAAAATAGAGCCCTTAACTGAAAATATGCGAAAGGTTTTGAATGATCCAATTGAAAAAATAGAAATTGAAGCAGCAATTAACACAATGAAGAATGGAAAAGCACCTGGGCCTGATGGATATACAGCTAAATATTTTAAAACTTTTTAAGATGAGTTAATACCAAAACTACAGAAGTTGATGAATACGATAAGAATAAAAGGGAAAGTACCAAACACATGGAAAGAAGCTATTATTTCATTGATACCTAAGGAAGATAGAGATGTCACGAATGTAAAAAATTACAGACCAATTTCACTATTAAATAATGACTATAAAATATTTACAAGAATCTTGGCAGAACGGCTTAAACAATATTTGATAAACTTTATAAAGGAAGATGAAGCAGGGTTTCTTTCCAAAAGACAAATAAGAGACAATATTAGAACTGTTGTAAATATTGTAGAATATTATGAAAGACATCCAGAAAAAGAAGTAGCATTATTTTTTGCAGATGCAGAGAAAGCATTTGATAACTTAAATTGGGACTTTATGTTTGCAGTAATGGAAAAAATGGAGCTGGGTGAAAACTTTATAAGAATGATAAAATCAATATATTCTGAACAAAGTGCAAGGTTGTGTATAAACACAGATCTTACAGAACATATGAAAATTAGCAAAGGTACTAGACAAGGCTGTCTGCTTTCACCATTGTTGTTTATAATGACTCTTGAAATATTGTTGATGCAAATCTAAGAAGAAAAAGATATAGAAGGATTAAGAATAAAAGGATTTACTTACAAATATAGAGCTTTTGCTGATGATATAATGTTTATAAATGAAAACCCCATACAAGTTACACCTTTGCTGCTAGCTAAAATACAAGAGTATGGGGAGTTGGTGGGACTTTGTATTAATACAGAAAAATCAAAAATTCTGTGTAAAAATATATGGATGAACAAGCAACAAGAATTACAGAGACTAATGGGTTGTGAAGTCACCTCTAAGGTAAAATACTAGGGGTGGAGATAACAATGAAGAATATTGATCTGTTTAAAAATAATTATGAGAAGTTATGGCGTAAAATGGATGAAGACATGTTAAAATGGAATAAGCTTAATTTGTCGTTGTTGGGTAGAATAGCTGCAATCAAAATGAATATCTTACCAAGAATAATGTATTTGTTTCAAACTATTCCTATTGTGAAGGATGGCAAACAATTTGATAAATGGCGAAGAAAAATCTTAGAATTTGTGTGGGCTGGGAAGAAACCAAGGATTAAAATGAAAAATTTGACAGATGTAAAAGAAAGAGGTGGGTTTCAACTGCCGAATTTAAAATTATATCAGGAAGCAGTTTGTTTAGTGTGGATGGAAGAATGGATAACGTTGTTAAACAAAAAACTTTTAGTGTTGGAAGGTCATGGAAATAAATTTGGCTGGCGCGCATATTTGTATTATGGAAAAAGAAGATGGACATTTTTTTCTCTCACCATTTTATAAGAAATAATTTGCTAAATACATGGATTAAATACAAGAAATATGGAGATGAGAGAAGTAGTAAAAATAATGGCTGAGATAGGCGAAGAAAAGTGATTGTCATATAATCAATTATTAAAAATACAAAGTGGCAAAATAGAACTGAAAACTGCTGAAGAGTTGAATCATAAATATGATTGGTTTCAAATGCAACAAATAAAGAGCTTTGTGGAGAATGATATTAAAACTGAAGGAATAAGGAAAGAGCAAACAGAATCGGGAAAAGTTCTGCTTGGAGACAATGATAAATTAATTTCAAAAGTATATAAATTACTTCTACAATGGTCTACAGAAGATGAAGTAGTGAAATCGCAAATGATTAAATGGGCAATTAATGTAAGTAAAGAAATACAGATGGAAACTTGGGAATATTTGTGGAAGAACTCTATGAAACTTTCAACATGTCAAAGTATTAAAGAAAACTGTTTTAAGATGATGTATAGATGGTATATAACTCCTAAAAAATTGGCAAAGATGAATAATAAGATGTCAGATAGATATTGGAAATGTAAAAAGCACAAAGGTTCTTTCTACCATATGTGGTGGACTTGTGAAAGAGCGAAAATGTTTTGACAGATGATTCAGCAAGAGATTTCTAAAATTTTGGGATATGAGTTTAACAAAGTTGAAGAGACTTTT
This sequence comes from Heteronotia binoei, assembly GCF_032191835.1. NCBI lineage: Eukaryota > Metazoa > Chordata > Lepidosauria > Squamata > Gekkonidae > Heteronotia > Heteronotia binoei. The sequence goes on from NC_083223.1 coordinate 211,680,007, forward strand.
CTGTTGGGACTACAAATGGAAAAATTTCCAAAAGAAGATAGAACTTTAATCTGGTACTTGCTCTCAGCCGCTAGGACATTGTATGCGCAGTTGTGGAAGCAAGAAAAAATACCAGAGAAATGGGATTGGATTGTAAAAGTTATGACATGGAGTGAAATGGACAAATTAACAAGAATATTAAGAGACTATGATTTAGAAGTTTTTAAGACGGAATGGGAAAAATTTAGAAGATATGTAGAAAAAAAGTGGAAAATAAAAGGACATTGGGCAATCTTTGATAATGATTAAGTTTTAAAAAGAAGAAGAATATATATTTTTTTGTTTTAATAGTTAAGGGTACCTTTAAATATTTGCATTTTAAGTAAATAACACCGGTGGGGGCCAAGTAATGGGGGGAGGGGTGGGTAGAAAGTAATATATGGGGTAGATAAAATAAGCTTTTTTTTTAAAGATGTAAGATATAGATTTATTACCATATTTTACCAATAAAATTGTTTTAAATTAGGAAAAAAGGACAATCTCTGCCAGAGCTATGGCTAACCCAAGGCCATTCCAGCAGGTGCAAGTGGAGGAGTGGGGAATCAAACCAGGTTCTCCCAGATAAGAGTCCACACACTTAACCACTACACCAAACTGGCTCTGGAATTCTGCAGAGTGGTTCTCTGTTGTTCTGCAATTATTTCTCCTGAAGTATTTTCTTTGAAAAACTGCAGCTGCAGGGGCTGCAGTTCAACTCTCCTCTCTCCATTCATCAGTTCCCCCCTTATAACCTCCACAGCTCCATTTTGTTAAGAAAATTATTGTGATATTCCCATTATGTGCAGTTATGCTCTTAGTTTTGTCCATCCTTGTTTCATGTAGAACCCTTTTTAGAACCATTCAGCACTATTAGGCCTAAGTGGTTACCAAGGTTTGAAAAAAATGCATTACATTTTTTTTAACTAGTTCTTTTCAGATGCCACAATGATATGTGCTGCTGGAAGCTAGAGATACTTGAATACCTGCCAGTTCATCTCACTTCCAATTTGCCAGTAGTGATCAGGAAGTCAGTTAATCAACTAACTGGCTGTTTGGCTGTTCACAACTTGGTTATGTCTATTCACAGGGACGAGCTACTTGTAGCCTAGGGCTGCCAATACCCAGTTAAAGGCAGGGGATCCCCCAGCTTGGGGGCCCTCTCCCCACTTCGGGGTTATCAGAAAGCAGGAATGGGGAGGGAAATATCTGCTGGGCACTCCATTATACCCTATGGAGACCAGTTCCCATAGGGTATAATGAAGAATCTGTGTGTTTCTGGGGGGAGGGCTGTTTTTTTAGGTAGAAGCACCAAATTTTCAGTATAGCATCTGGTGCCTCTTCACAACCCCCCCCCCCAAAGTTTCAAAATAAGGTCCAATTCTATGAGCCCCAAAAGAAGGTGCCCCTATCCTCCATTATTTTCAAATGAAAGGAAGGTATTTAAAAGGTACACAGTCCCTTTAAATGTGATGGCCATCTCTCCCTTCAGAGTTCAATCATGATTGTCATACCATTGCTCCCTGCTCCACCCCCAAAGTCTCCTAGGTCCACCTCCAAAGTCCCCAGATATTTCTTGAGTTTGACCTGGCAACCCTATTGCAGCCACCAGAAGCTAACTCCCAGTTGATGAAGGATCAGCAGGAATTGGCTTCTGTTCTCCTGCTGGGAAACTTTTCCTTTGTAACTAGTAAAAGGGTGGGGGGGGTTGGGGGGGAATAGAATCAAGCAAATCAAGAGTTCTCATTGCAAATCAGTTGGAAGTTCTTTGTATCTCTCATTCTGGAAACTTTGCTGTCACAGACTTACTTTAATTAAGAGGAAGGGTGTGATCAGAAATGTAAGTGATCCACCTTCTCTGCTCCACACCTCAAGCTGTCAGTTTGGGCTGCAGAGAAAAGAAGACGACCAGCCCTGTGCCTTCCCAGCTTGGGAAGCTGGGAGAGAAATAAGTTCTTTCTCTCTCCTTTTTGAAACTTTACTGTTATCTTCTGATCAACAGGTAGTTGTAAACATTTTCAAAAGCTTTTCAAGTTGCTGTTTGCAATTCAAACAAATTTCTGATGGACTCACACTGTGATTGTGAGTGTTGAAAAATGTAAACTCAACTGCCAAACAGGTTCACTAAGAAATTCACAGCCTCCTTAATGGGACTGGGTGCTACCTGCAGTCCTTCTGATACATGTGTTAATTTATTTACAAAATTTATATACCACCTTTCTGCCCAAGGCAGCTGACAATTTAAAACATTATAAGATTATAAAACCATTTTAGAGTTGCCAATCTCCAGTTGAGAGCAGGGGATCCCCAGGTTTGGAGGTCCTCCCCCAGCTTCAGCAGAAAGCGGGGGGGGGGGGAGGAATGTCCACTGGGCACTCCATTATGCCCTATGGAGACTGGTCCCCATAGGGTATAGTAGTAGATAGGGGGCCCCTATCATCATCAACCCACATTCCAAAGTGACAGCTGCCCCTCCCACACATGCACACACACACACAAAAACTAACACAGTATGTTTCCTCATGGGGGAGTGACGCAACAGTCCCCAAGGGGGTGGCTAGGGATCCACCCGCCCAAGGAATGCTGGCTGTTTCCTAAGGGGGCAAGGGTAAGGGTTTCAAAATCAATACTGCACAACTCTGTAATGCAGCAGCTTTTGCATTGTATATGAAACTAATGAGGGCTGTATAGGTTTTTAGGGGGTTACTACAATTTGGACGTTACAGTTAAGGTTTGTGTATAAAAGATTTTAATACTTAAAGCTGCTTAGTTTTTACACCATTGTAATGCTGGCACGAGACTTGTAGAAGGTTTTATCAACAGATTTTAGGGGTTTTTTGAATAACATTTTGACACACCTTAATACTCTGTGAAAAAGGCCCATTCATAGAAAGGAGCCCAACTCTCCAACACTTCCTGCATAGGTTCAACATTTAGAACCACTGTCATGATGTCTATTTCAGCTGTTTCAAGTATTTTCTATAGTCAAGGCTTCCAACTTTTCCCACTGCTTGGCAAAATTATCCCAGCATTAGTTACCATAAACCAACATACATATATGAACATATGAAGCTGCCTTATACTGAATCAGACCCCTGGTCCATCAAAGTCAGTATTGTCTACTCAAACTGGCAGTGGCTCTCCAGGGTCTGAAGCTGAGGTTTTTCACACCTACCTGCCTGGACCCTTTTTAGTTGGCGATGCTGGGGATTGAACCTAGGACCTTTTGCTTACCAAGCAGATGCTCTACCACTGAGCTACCGTCCCTCCCCTTATGTATATCCCGTATGTATTATCAATTGGTTATAATTCTTGTAGGGTTTTTTTGTGGAGTCATATTTAACAAAAATAATTTAGTTTTAAACATCATAATCATCTTTTAAAACTTTCTGTACAAGTTTAATGTATTTTTCTCCAATACAATTGCGCAGTTTTACATGATCACAGCGTGTTTTTTTGGTCTACATCTATGTATGTTTATTTTCTAGAAGCTGTAGCTAGAATTTCACAAGCTGCAATGCCGTTGCAGGGTGATGGTGCAGCTCAAAAGAAACATTCTGTGTCTACCAACAGCCAGAAGGGGCCTAAGCCTAAAAAGAGAAAAACTGACAGTTCAAAAACCAACAAAGTGGGGGGGGGGGGCGTAATAAGTGACGGCAATCAACCTAAAAAGCGGATGGAATTTTCTGAATCTCTTTTCAAAGTCACTCAACAATTGAAAGAGAAAGATAATCTTATTAAGAAAGCCAAGGAGGCTCGTGATGTTGTCTGCAACAAGATCTCCAAGCTGTTTGACAACTATGAGAACGAATTGATTAAAAATTATGCAAAGTACCCAGTGTGTGCTGATAGTGCTATACAGTATGGGGGGCTCTGCCCAACAATGTCTCTGAAGGTGTAAGGGACTCCTCAGACCTGATGTCTGTTCAAGCTGATGACGTGGGGGGAGAGGAGGATGGGAAAGCACATTCTGCTAGCACTAATGGGATTGGGGAGGGCGCAGCAGAGAGATGTGCAATCTCTCCATCACCTCCTGAAGTCTCTGACAGCCCCGATGGTGTGGAGGAGGTAAAGGCGGTGCTGGGGGTCCAAATGCCTCTCCACAACCTCCCGAAGTCTATGTGGAACGTGTGAGGGGGTGGCAGATGCCCTATGAAAGATTTAGGTCTTTGGTAACCAGCGAGGAATTTTGTTTTGTAAATTTAGAACACGTGCGCTCCTTTGCACATGCCTTGGAAGTGCTAACAAGGGGGATCCAGGATGTTCTGGATGATTAACGATGACGTAGATGAGGGATATTTTGTTCAAATGCGCCTACAGGGGGAAGGTCTACAAAATCCATTATTTTCATTTAAGAAAAAGAAAGACCATTTCAATGCGGATGAGTTTCTGGAGTTTGTGGTAAATATGTTGCAAAGCAATAGAGAAATACTCAGCATCAACATACTGCGCTTAATTGTGACTGTTTCAAAGCCCCCGAAGGGTGGTGCTCACCGTAGAATCAAGTCTATCCCTTACAGTTCAATAATTGAAAAAAAAACCGGCATTTTTTGGTAGATTTTTCAGATTACAACAACAACCTATGCTTTGTGGCGGGACTCATGGGTGTAACGAAAAGAGCGGGGGATCCTTCTGATGCAATCCTGTTAGAGGCAGCTAGAAAATTACACAGTAAATTAGGATGGTCTGATCAGAAAAAGGTGGGTCTCTGTGACATATCAGCAGTTGAGGAACATTTAAAAGTGAACATTCATGTTGTGTTGTGTTCTGATAAGGGATGGAGTATATTTAAAACGCAGCCCCCAAAATATCCTGAGACTCATTTTATGCTTTTTACATAGTGATCATTTTTATGGCATTCTTCACATTAAGAGATTTTTTGGGTCTAGGAATTATTGCAAGCATTGTTACACCCTATACAACCATTACCATAATTGTTCTCAATTTTGTACAATGTGTTCCACCGCAGAATGTAAAACGATCCTAGGGACGCCTAAGAAATGTCCCAACTGCTGCTTGTATTGTAGCAGCAATTTTTGTTTTAAGAGGCATGGCGAGCTGGTGGCTCAAGATGAAACAGCATGTCCCTTCAGGGCATGGTGTACAAAATGCAGTTCTTATAAGGACGTTACACACCTGTTTGAAGAGTGTCATGGGAGGGCATGTAGACAATGCCGTGGGAAGCTGGAGGATGGTGAAAATTTCCACAGTCTGTGTTATTTAGAACCTCTGAAACAGCCGAACATTTCGCCAAAATACATATTTATGATTTTGAATGCACACAAGACAACGTAGGTGGGGTGCACCGGCCCAATTATGTTTTTGCTAAAGCCTTGGGGGAAGATAAAAAATGGCGAGCCAGTGGTAAATCTTGGGAATTCAGGGGTGAAACATGTGTGTATCAGTTTGTTAACACAATTACCGCACAAAAGCAGTTTAAGCATACAACCTTCATTGCCCATAACTCCAAGGCTTACGATTCTTACTTTATTGTTAAGCAGCTGATTGAGGAGAGGGTGGATCCCAAACTGGTAGCCTTAGGGGGAAAGCTAATGTGCGTGAACATAAAAAGTCTTGACATAAAATTCATTGATTCATTGAACCATCTTCCCATGGCCCTCTCTAAGCTGCCAAAAGCTCTAGGATTTTCCCAGAGTAAGGGCTATTTTCCTCATTTTTTCAACACTGAGGAAAACCAGTCTTATGTGGGACTTTTACCAGAACCCAAATACTACGGGGTAGACCTGATGATGCCCGAAGAAAGGGAGGCTTTCTTAAAATGGCACAAGGAGAACAAGTCTAGAACTTTTGATCTCCAAAAAGAACTAGCTTTTTATTGCCAGCAAGATGTGAACATTCTGGAACAGGCTTGTACGTTGTACCGAACCGAAATTATGAGCATGACAGCCCAGGACGGTCTCAGTATAGATCCCCTACAATATCTCACGTTGGCCGGGGTCTGTTTAGCCATGTACAGGTTTAATTTTCTGACACCTCTCTCGGTGGCCATTCCTCCTCCAGACCACTATTACAGGGAAACAAAGAGGTTTTCAACTTCTTCTGTTCAGTGGCTCTGCTACTTTGAGCACTCTGAAAAGATCCAAATCCAACACGCGTTAAAGGGACAGGAACATAAGGTTGGGAAGTATTTCCTAGATGGGTTTGCAGTGCTGAATGGAAAGAAAACAGCTTTTGAGTTTAATGGCTGCTATTGGCACGGCTGCCAACAATGTTATAAACCTAACAAAATCAATAGATTATCAGGGAAAACATTTGACCAGCTTTACTATGCTACAAGGCGGAAGTATGATGACCTTAAAAAGATGGGGCTTTAAGTTGAGAGCATATGGGAGCATGAGTGGAACCGTCTTAAGAACACTGACAAGTCTGTGAAAGCTTTTCTTAAAGCAGCAGACTTTCCTGATCCTCTGATTACTAGAGATGTGCTTTTTGGGGGGCGGACTAATGCCATTACCTTGTACTACAAAGCTGGAGAAGGAGAGCAAATACACTACTACGATTTCACCAGTCTGTACCCATTTGTGAATGTGACAAAGGTGTACCCTCTAGGCCACCCCGTGATCGTTCAAAATAATTTTGCGCTTCTCACAGAATATTTTGGGTTGGCTAAGGTTAAGGACATATGAATATATGAACATATGAAGCTGCCTTATACTGAATCAGACACTTGGTCCACCAAAGTCAGTATTGTCTTCTCAGACTGGCAGCGGCTCTCCAGGGTCTCAAGCTGAGGTTTTTCACACCTATTTGCCTGGACCCTTTTTTGGAGATGCCAGGGATTGAACCTGGGACCTTCTGCTTCCCAAGCAGATGCTCTACCACTGAGCCACCGTCCCTCCCCTACTTTTTGGAGATCAAAAGGACTTTTTGGAGGACTTTTTGGAGATCAAAAGTTCTAGACTTGTTCTCCTCGTGCCATTTTAAGAAAGCCTCCCTTTCTTTGGGCATCATCAGGTCTACCCCGTAGTATTTGGGCTCTGGTAAAAGTCTCACATAAGACTGATTTTCCTCAGTGTTGAAAAAATGAGGAAAATATAATACCTTTTTTGAGGTGCGGTGACCAGAACTGTACACAGTATTCCAAATGAGTCCGCACCATCGATTTATACAGGGGCATTATGATACCGGCTGCTTTGTTTTCAATCCCCTTCCTAATAATTCCCAGCATGGCATTGGCCTTTTTTATTGTAATCGCACACTGCCTTGACATTTTTTTCAGTGAGTTATCTACCACGACCCCAAGATCTCTCTCTCTCTCTCTTGGTCAGTCTCTACCGGTTCACACCCCCCATCAACTTGTAGTTGTAGCAGGGATTTTTGGCCCCAATGTGCATTATTTTGCACTTGGCCACGTTGAACCTCATCTGCCACATTGTCGCCCCACTCACCCAGCCTTAACAGACCCCTTTGGAGTGCCTCGCAATCCTCTCTGGTTCTCACCACCCTGAACAATTTAGTGTCATCTGCAAACTTGGCCACTTTGCTGCTTACTCCCGACTCCGGATCATTAATGAACAAGTTAAAGAGCATGAGTTGTATCGACACGCAACCTGATGTTAAAGGGACGTGTTACATGTATAAGGTTCACCGTGCTCAGTTTTAAAGCCATCATTTTATCCGTTGGGTATGTCTCCTCTCCAAACTATGGCCGCTTAGAACCGTTGCCTCTCCACAATTCTCTAAATAACATCTGTGTTGCAAAACACGCTTTCCCCCAAACAATATGAAGCCTACTACACCAGTGACTGCCCCTCCTTTCCCCCTTAGGAAACAGCCAGCATTCCTGGGGGGGGTGGATCCCTAGCCACCCCCTCGGGGACTGTTGCATCACTTCCCCATGAGGAAACAAACCGCGTTCATTTTTGTGTGTGCGCGTGCATGTGTGGGTGGGGCAGCTGTCACTTTGGAATGCGGCTTGATGATGATAGGGGCCCCCTATCTACTACTGGGTATAATGGAGAACTGAACCATAGTAGGGTTCCCATCTTTCTACTGGGTGCGGGGGGTTGCTCTGGTTTAGGGACCCTAACTTGCTGGCAAGGAGCTGGCTGGTGGGGGAATTCCCATGCCCCAAAACCTCCATCATGCCCGACATGATGACATCACCTAGAAATGATATCATTGCATTGGGCATGTTGCACAGGGGGACACTCTAGCAATTTGGGTAAAAACTCTATGGTACCTTAGAGCTTTTACCCAAATTGTTAGTGTGTCCCTGTTAGGGTTGCCAAGTCCAATTCAAGAAATATCTGGGGACTTTGGGGGTGGAGCCAGGGGACATTGGGGGTGGATCCAGGAGCACAATTGCGACAAGCATGACTGAGTTCCAAAGGGAGTTCTGGCCATCACATTTAAAGGGACTGCACATCTTTTTAAATGCCTTCCTTCCACAGGAAATCATGAAGGATAGGGGCACCTTCTTTTGGGGCTCATAGAATTGGATCCAATCTTTTTGAAACTTAGGGGGTGTTTTGGGGAGGGGCACTGGATGCTATACTGAAAATTTGATGCCTCTACCTCAAAACACAGCCCCCCCTAGAGCCCCAGATACCCACAGATCAATTCATTATTTCATATGGGAATAAGTCTCCATAGGGAATAGTAGAGTTCCCAGCAGACATTTAAAAGGAGCATGATACATGGCTAGAACTCCATTTGGAGTTCAACCATACTTATCATAACTTTGCTCCTGGCTCCAACCCCAAAATCTTCTGGCTTCAACACCAAAGTCCCCAGATATTTCCTGTGTTGGACTTGGCAACCCTAATTATAACAAATCCCTCTCCCATAAGAGAAGCCATGTTGGACCAGGCCAACGGCCCATCCAGTCCAACACTCTGTGTCACACAGTGGCAAAAAATTTTATATATACACACACACTGTGGCTAATAGCCACTGATGGACCTGTGCTCCATATTTTTATCTAAACCCCTCTTGAAGGTGGCTATACTTGTGGCTGCCACCCCCTCCTATGGCAGTGAATTCCACATGTTAATCACCATTTGGGTGAAGAAATACTTCCTTTTATCCATTTTAACATGTCTGCTCAGCAATTTCATCGAATGCCCACGAGTTCTTGTATTGTGAGAAAGGGAGAAAAGTACTTCTTTCTCTACTTTCTCCATCCCATGCATTATCTTGTAAACCTCTATCATGTCACCCCGCAGTCGATGTTTCTCCAAGCTAAAGAGTCCCAAGCGTTTCAACCTTTCTTCATAGGGAAAGTGCTCCAGCCCTTTAATCATTCTAGTTGCCCTTCTCTGGACTTTCTCCAATGCTATAATATCCTTTTTGAGGTGCGGCGACCAGAACTGCACACAGTACTCCAAATGAGACCGCACCATCGATTTATACAGGGGCATTATGATACTGGCTGATTTGTTTTCAATTCCCTTCCTAATAATTCCCAGCATGGCGTTGGCCTTTTTTATTGCAAACGCACACTGTCTTGACATTTTCAGTGAATTATCTACCATGACCCCAAGATCTCTCTCTTGGTCAGTCTCTGCCAGTTCACACCCCATCAACTTGTATTTGTAGCTGGGATTCTTGGCCCCAATGTGCATTACTTTGCACTTGGCCACATTGAACCTCATCTGCCACGTTGACGCCCACTCACCCAGCCTCAACAGATCCCTTTGGAGTTCCCAAACATACTTCAGCAATACAACTTTAAAAGAGTTTTTAAAAAAGAGTTAAAATACCTAAGAAATAGTTAAAATACTTATATAACGTAAAACTTTTGTTTGGGACGGAGGGATAATTGAGGGATTGCCAAACAAAACAGTCACCCTATTATATGAACAGAGGCAATGCAGTATTCATAAGTGCAATATTTACCATGCATGTTCAGCCTCAGTCCTTATGAATATGAAAAGCCCATAGAGAAGGCTATTTATGATGTGTTTATTTGGGGGAGTTTACTGCATAGATCAAGATACATAGTTGTGTTAATCTGTATGTGAAGATGATGAAGAAGATGATATTGGATTTATATCCCCCCCTTCCACTCCGAATCTCAGAGTCTCAGAGCGGCTCAAAATCTCCTTTATCTTCCTCCCCCACAACAGACACCCTGTGAGGTGGGTGAGGGTGAGAGGGCTCTCACAGCAGCTGCCCTTTCAAGGACAACCTCTGCCAGAGTTATGGCTGACCCAAGGCCATTCCAGCAGGTGCAAGTGGAGGTGTAGGGAATCAAACCTGGTTCTCCCAGATAAGAGTCCACACACTTAACCACTACACCAAACTAGCTCTGTGGAAGTAGAAAAGAGAAGAGTTCACAGCACCTTAAAGACTAACAATAATTTGTGACAGTGTATGAGCTTTCATGGGTCACTGCTTGCTTTTCAGAATCTGAACTGAGCAGTGACTCACAAAAGCTCATAACCTGCCACAAATTTTGTACATGCATAGTAACTATGTGTGTTGTCTGTGTTCACACAACATGTAATGTTTGGTTGGTAGGCTTATGTGTACATGACTGTAACATCTGAAAATGCAGCAGCCAAGTTGTTAATGGGCCTCCCTATACGGGAACACGTTGAACCTGTGCTGAAAGCGCTGCACTGGTTGCCTATTGCATACCAGGTTCGTTTCAAGGTGTTGGTTCTTACCTTTAAGGCCTTATATGGCCATGGGCCTGCATACCTGAGGGACCACCTTTCCCCACATGTTCCCCAGAGAGCACTTCAGTCTGGATCACAAAATCTATTTACAATCCCCGGCCCTAAGGAGACCAGGCTCATGTCAACTAGAGCCATTGCCTTCTCTGTAGTGGCCCCAAGCTGGTGGAATGAGTGGCCAAAAGAGGTCAGGGCCCTGAGAGAGCTCGTACAGTTCCACAGGGCCTGTAAGACGGTACTCTTCCACCAGGCATTTGTGAACTAGGCTGTTGGCCACTACAGTTTATAGCAACTTGTGAATCACCACCAACAATCTGCTGTATAGCAGTTGCAGAGAGGATAACTTAAGATCTGCTATACAGAGAATTATAAAATTGGAAAATGTAAGAACACGGCACCAAAACATTTTTTTATGTATTTTATGTCTATTTTACTCTATGTTTTATGGTTTTAATGCTGTACTATTACATTGAATCATGCACATGCATGTCTGTGTGAGCCGCCCTGAGCCCGCCTCGGCAGGGAGGGATAAAAGTGGAATAAAATAAATAAATAAATAAATAAAAGGCTAATGGTGCCATTTCCGATAATTCAGCATATATGATGGACTTTAAAATGAATCAGTTGATTTTGCAAATTTAATTTCTTTTTACCTACTTATTACATGTTCACAGTGATTGCCAAAGCTAAATACCATCATTTGCAATTATCATAGATTTCTGAATGATCAGTTAGAAATCAGAATTGGATCTGAATTTCATTTTTCCTGACTTTTTTTCTCTATCTGCATACAATGTACATTTCTGAAATGCTGACAGCAGATGGCACTATGACATTGTAGCCAGTTCAGTCCTTCTCTTGTCTCCAAATATTTGGCCTAAAAGAACACAATGATGGACTATTAAGACTTGCTAGGATGGTTAGTGTAGTACTGTTCTCAGAAAAACACCCTTCTAAATCTGCTAGGATTCCATGACATTTTAAATTGCGTATATTTGAGGGGGACGGAAAATTAGTGAGGTTTGAGAAGAAAGTTTGTGGTTTTGTATGAAATCCTTTATATAATTATATAGCCCTTCTATATGAAATCCTTTTGATGACAGTCTTACAATAAATTGGGATGTTTTCAGTTTTCCTGTGAGATTTTGTGACAATTCTTCTTGATATATAAAAGCTGAGTCAACATTCAAAATTTGTGGTAAAATTCCTCCAGAGTTCAGTTTCTTCTTTCCCCAACTCTATTGCAGAACCAGCCTGATATAGTGGTTAAGAGCTCTGAAGAACTGGATTTGATTCCCCATTCCTCCATATGCAGCCAGCTGGGTGATCTTGGGCCAGCCACAGTTCTTTCATAGCTGTTCTCTCAAGAGCAGTTCTCTGAGAGATCTCTCAGCCCTATCTACCACAAAGGATGTCTGTTGTGGGGACAGGAAGGCAAGTAGATTGCTCTGAGACTCTTATTTATTTATTTATTTATTTATTTATATTTACATTTATATCCCGCCCTCCCCGCCCAGGCGGCTCAGGGCGGCTAACAACATTTCACATATTTAACAAAGATAAAACTTTAAAATTTAACAATTAAAGAAATTAAACATAAAAACCAGTTAATTAAGTTAAAATAATTAAAATACATGATTCATTACATAGAATAAATCTGGCAGCAATGAACTTGTTTGGCGCTGGTTCTGCCAGTTTAGATGGTTCCATAGTCGTATAGTAGATGGCGGCTCCTTATTCTTAGCAACTCAGCAGATATCAGCATAGGCTTGTCTAAAAAGAGCGGTCTTGCAGGCCCCGCGGAACTGGTCAAGGTTCCGCAGGGCCCGCACTTCCTCCGGAAGCTGATTCCACAGTACAGGAGCCGCGGCTGAGAAGGCCCGAGTTCTGATGTTTTGAAGTTTGACCTCTCTCGGCCCAGGGATAGTCAATTTATTTTTGCCCATCGACCTCAGTGCCCTCTGGGGTTCATATGGGGAGAGACGGTCCCTTAGGTAGGCTGGTCCTCGGCCATATAGGGCTTTAAAGGTAATAACCAACACTTTGTACTAGACTCGGTAGGTAATTGGCAGCCAGTGCAGTTCGCGCAGTCCCGGCCGTATGTGCTCCCATTTTGAGAGCCCCAATAATAGCCTGGCCGACGCGTTCTGCACCAGCTGCAGCTTCCGAGTCCGGCACAGAGGTAGCCCCAAGTAGAGGGCGGGGTATTATTATTATTATTATTATTATTATTATTATTATTATTATTATTATTATTATTATTATTATTATTATTATTTCCTGCAAGGCTTGTTCTGGAAATTTCAAATTATGTGCTTCAATTAAGCAACTCTGTTCCAGTGTCACATTTACAAGATGTTTAATGAATTCAAACCACTTTTGGGTTTTTGGAATTATTATATCACAAACTTATGCTGGAAGTTGATGCTTTCCGTGCTTTTGCGTGAAATTGCTCTGGTAGCTAAGAGAGCAAACATTGAATAGAACAGAATCTTTGACCGTACCGATACATCCACAGAAATCAGACAGCTGCTTTAATTGCTGCAGAATTGATGGCGCTTCACTAGAGTTCACTGTAGAACATATCCACATCAGACATTCTTCTGTGGAACAAGGACAAAAAGTAAAGAAACTCCATTTTCTTCTTGTCTAATTCCCCAGTAGTCATTGCTTTTGTCTTCTTGATGTTCATCTGCCATCCTGCTTTGGCACTTTCTGTTTTAACTTTCATCTATAGTCGTTTCAAGTCGTCATTGTTTTCTGCCAATAATGTCATCTGCATATCTCAAATTGTTCCATACCATACCATACCAAACCTTTAATGGCATAATAGATTCAGATAAAAATACACAGAATATAAAAATTTAAACATTGGAGATAAAATCAAAATAAAACCGAGCTTACAGATACATTCAAACATGCTCAGAATTAAATTTAAGGATGTCAGCCAGAAATTTTGCCACAGCCTCACTAACCACCCCCTCAGTATCACTCAATAAATAATAACAGGGTGGCAGAATAGACAAATCTGGAGAAAAAGAAAGCTTGCCAAATAAATCTTTACGGAGGTTATGGTAAAAAGAACAATCAAGCAATATATGCTGGATTGAGTCAGGGGTATTCGCTCCACAGGAGCAAAGTCTGTCGGCTAAAGGGACTCGCTGATATCTCCCTTGTAAAACTTTGGAGGGAAACGCGTTTAGTCTGGCCAACATAAATGCCCTGCGATGACTTGGAGTGGTTAGGTCTGATAGATAATTGGGCATTTTGCCACAAAAAGCATAAAGACCTAAGGAAGCTGGAGAGCAAGTATAAGGGAGAGTTGGCCGTAATTTCGTTTCCTCCAATTCCCACAGTCTCAGTTTAATACATCTGAAGATATATGACTCTTCAGAGGTAGAAAAATCATCTACCTCTAACCCCAATTGATTGAGTTTAGACAGAAGCACTGCTGTCCAGGACGAAATATATGGGTCTCTTTTCATACAATCAAGAAGGCTGTTGGGATCTCAAATTGTTAATATTCCTTCCCCAATTTTGACTCTACCTTCATCTAAATCTAATCCAGCTTTCTTTATTACTTGTTCTACATACAGATAGAAGAAATAGTTAGCTGGTTAGAAGCAGCTGAGGAAGATCTGTTGAGTTTGTTTTCTTCTGCCCTCAAGAACCTAAGGCCTCAGCTTAGGAAGAGGCAATTCTGGCAAGGAAGGAAGTATGTCCTTGCTGGGGGAAGCATCTTCCAGTTGGCCATTGTGGGTTACAAGATGTTGACTTAGATGGACTATGAATCTGATACTTCAGGAATCTTCAACATATGAACCTGCCTACAACTTCAGTCATGGTCTCAAGTGGAGGTCATTCACATGTGATCTTTTGACTGACCTTCTGCATGCAACACAGATGTTCACAGCTTCTTCCTTTCTTGCGTTCTATAAATCAGGCTTCCAAATTAGGCATAAGCAACAGTTTGCAACCTTGTTTGACAAAGAAGAGACAAAAATACTATGGTTCAGACATAACAAGAAACTGTGGTTTGCTGTGAAAGCAGAACATTTTCATCAGATTATTTGCACATGAAGAAAAGGGTGAAATTGCATAAAGCCAAGGATTCTCTGAGAGTTTTTCATATGACACCAGACCATGTTCTGGCATAACATCTGAAATATACCTTTGCTTTCCCAACTTCATCACCTGCCAGAGAACTCCTTTTGAAAATGTAATGCTCACTATTGCATTGTTTATTAAAACCACAGAGCATTTTTTTCTTCTCCTTAGCCAATAGTTGCATACACTTTCCATCTGAAACAATATGTATATCCTTGAATTGTTTACACAGATGTTCAGTTAAAATCACTTATTTTCCATGTTTAATTTTGGAAAGTTCAGATGAAGTGAAATAGGACTAGATTAAAGGTAGCTGGTTGAAGTGGAAACTAATATTTCTGAACAAACAGATACCTTTTTTTTAAAAAAAGTTTCTACATACTTTACTGGGAAAGACAGAAGATGCAGCTCTAAATCAAGAGGCTTCTATGGAGCAGCAACTAGGTGCCATGTGAATAATTCCATTTCTTCATCTATATAACTTTTAAAAAGTAGCCTAAAAACAATTTTTCTAAAGTGTCAAAATGCCAGACAAGCATATGCAAATGAATTTCCTCACAATATATTCCACCTGAGGATTAATGTATGTGCTTTTCCTCAAGCAAGCAAAAAACTGAGAAGAATTATCTTCCACTTAAATCCTCTTAAGGGCAATTTCTGACAACAATTATCAGCAATGCCATATTAAAAAGTTTAGGATTTATGAGCTTCTGGGTGATTCAAAAGACAAACCAGGGCAAACTGCCATGAAGAATCAGAATGCAATACAAAAGTGTTTCATTTCTAAAATGAAGCCTTATTGATTGTGTTTGAAGCTGTAGAATTTTTTAGGGAGGGAGCGGGGAGATGATCACACCATGTAGTAACTGCTCCTAAAGGAAGGAGAGGGGGAGCCTGATCTCACTGGATATTTTGGCTGAGGTAGAGACTGTGTGCAGTGCTGGCTCTGTGCTTGAAGAGTGATTTGCAGTTCCCAGTATGGGTCAACAACTTCATTGGTCTATATCCTGAACATATATGTACAGATCCTTAATGCAGATTATTTTGATATGTATCTATGGATCATCTGGGGATGCTCAAGCACTGCTGGCTTGGTTTATGTTCCGCTTGCCAGTTGTGTGCAGAAAGCAAATTTTTTGTAGCGCAATGAGTCACCCACCATCTAACATGTTCCGACACGCCACATTGTAGTCAAAAGTAAAAAAGGAACAAAAGGCTGTGTTCATTTAAGTCTCTGTAATTAATGTTATTTTGTGTATGAGTCTTTTCCCATACCCTTCTGGGGGTCATAATTCCTAGTCCAGTCCTCATTATAGTGCAGTTCTAAAGAGAATTGCACTGTTCTAAGTCCATTGATAGATTAGGATGGGGTAGGGTTGCCATTGCCAGATATTGAATTTTGAACTGGACAGTCCAGTATTCTCTCTTTCTACAGCAAAAATCTGAGAAGGTTAAATAGGCCTGCAACCACCACGCCCAAACTCCATGCATGCACTCTTTCTTTCCCCCATGGTTTGATAAAATGGCAATACCCTCTCCACTTGTTCTTCATCACAGCCAGCAAGGTATGGAAAGAACAAATCCCCTACTCAACAGTCAGGTGGAATGTTTTTTTTTAGAGAGAGAGAGATCCTAATGGTTCGATTGAAGTAAGCTGGAAAGGGAAAGACTTTTACAACTGACTAATCAGTGCCCCATGTTGGTTCCAGCTGACTGTGGGAGCAAATGGTGGCAAGATTAAATCTTCTAAAGAAAAATGATTAAGATACCTTGTGGGGTCATGGCAGGGGGAGTGTTTGGAGACAGTGAGTCCTTCAAAGAGCAGTATGTGGATAGCATGTCTGCTGCACATTTTTATCTTTTGCGCAGTCCTGGTGACTATAGGTACTTTATTACTTTTAAGTACTTTAAGGATGCCAAATATGCACACATACCTACAAATAAGCACCACTGAGCTTGCTAAAGCTTATTTCTGAGTAAACATGGTTAGGATTTTGTGAAAATTCCTCCCGTGGTTTCAGTGGGACTGCTAAGCATATTCTGTTTCCCTTTCAGGAAAATGGAGATTTTAAAATGCTTAACTTTGGAGAGACTATGCCAGTTTGATGTAGTGGTTAAGTGCACAGACTTTAATCTGCTCTGGTGTGGGTCAGCCACAAGTTGTCTCAGCACTGTTCTCTCAGAGCTCTCCCAGCCCCACCTACCTCACAGATTGTCTGTTGTGAGGAAAGGAAGAGAAAGAAGACTCCAAGTGAAGGGCAGGGTATAAATCCAATCATCATCATAATCCCCTTTTTGTAGTGTATAGTACAAAAGGTTGCTAGCTATCTGCATAATCTTATACAGATTTAATCCTTCCTAAATACATTGATTTAGATGGGTTTAGACTGATGTACCTGCATAGGACTGCACTGTATATTATCCATTATACATAATTCCCTTGTGGTGGTGGCAAAATTGAGCATCCTCATTGGTTGGAACTTTTCTGCATGAACTATTGGCTCATGAACTGTCTGACACCATCCCTGATTTCCCATTGGCTGATCGCCCTGTCCCGCCTACTGCAGGCCCAGGAATGTTGAACAAACCAGTCTTACCTCAGAGACAGACACATCTCCAATAATTCTCTGTCTTCTCTGTCAACTGACCTCAGAAAGGCTTTCCATTTTACTGCAGCCTCACAAAAGGCACCACAGCTGCCGCCAGCAACAGACCTCTGCCACCCCATCAATGGCCCACACAGATGACCTCCCAACACACATAGCCTCCAAAGGCCACCAAAATAACCAGGGAGCTGCCACCAGCAGCATAATGCGACTAGGCAGCAAGGCCTGCCACCACTGGGAGTGTTTCCTCAGAGGGCATGGCTATCCCAACTTTACTGTCTTTCCTGTCACTCCCTCTCTCCCTCCTCCCCTCAGGACCTCAGACAGGTACAATGCCATAGAATCCAAATGGACAATTTCCTCTTGGGGAACCATTGTTGTCAATCTCCAGGTGAGGGCTGGAGATCATTCAGAATTACAACTAATCTCTAAATGGCAGAGATCACTTCCCCTGGAGAAAATGCCTGCTTTTCAGGGTAGGCTCTGTATCATTATACCAGCTGAGGTCACTTCCCTCCTGTTTCGGTTTCCACTGTGGAGAAAGACTGTCGTTTTCCTATGTAGAGGCTTCAGGGAGGGGGGGAGGAGATGGAACGCTGAAGTCAGATCAGTTCCTCTACAAAAAAACAGCCACCTTGAGGTGCATACTCTATTGTATACCATAACACAACCAAGCCAGGCAAAACACCCCAGATCATGCTACAAGTTCACACTGATGCTAAATGCCTCCAAGTTGAATATGAGCCTGCTTGTGTGGGGCCTGCTTGTGCGGGGAGGCCGGGTTACAAATAAAAAGTATTATTATTATTATTATTATTATTATTATTATTATTATTATTATTATTATTATTATTATTATTATTATTATTATTATTATTATTATTATTATGACAGGAAAAGGTGGCAAAAATGCACTGCAAACAAAAGGAATGCTGAGCTTCAGTGTCTGTGTGATTGTCATAATACCCTCCACCCCCACCCCCCTGTAATTATTTTTCCTTATCTCTATTCTGGGCTTCTTTCATGGCTTTGAACTAGCAGGTGAGGCAAAACAAGTGCAACACTTAAATATACATTTGCTATTTATTACTTGTCCCCTGGAGATTATTATAGTATAGTTCTCCAGTAGAACACGGCACTTGATCCCGAAAGATTCTACAAACCCTAATGATGTTACCAGCCATGAAAACCTGAAATCTTTGATTATTATAGTATAATTAGGAACACAGTGGTTTTGATTTTCAAAAGCTATATAATAGCACTATAAAGAAAACTTCACCTATTATTACCTTTGTCTGTTGAATTTCTACCTGCTGCAGGACCTTTTAAAACCCAGAAATCCTGTGTGTATTTGTGTGCTTTGAATGGGTGTGGGGCGGGAGAGCATAAATGTGGTGTAGTAGTGACATAGTAGGACCATCTGACAACCCTAACTGCCATATAGCCATCTACTGTGCAGCCACAAAACTGTTGGGCATAGTGCTTTCCTTGGATGGCAGTGAGCTGAATAGAACTAAGGCTCAATTTGTGAGTGATTCTGGTGGTGGAAAATGGTATGTTTATCTTCCAAACATGTTATTTGCATAGTTCTCAAACATCTCAACTCATAATCCATATATGTCTTCCATCAAAATGTGACAAATGATGTCCTTGGCTAAGAAACACACCATATTTTCCAGAAAGGATCATAGAAGAAATGCAACTGCACCTCACAAGAAGATTTACATTCACAGGGAAAGTATCCAGTAGTGTGAAAGCTGTAGGCATGTAATTCCCAGGATTAGCTATTAGTATATTTGGGAAATGGAGTGTCCTTGTAAACTCAGCAGATTTAGGGCATTCATAAAACAAACGTTTGGTGAGTCAAACCCGGTGTCTCTTCCTTGGCAAATGTATGTGCTGCATTTCATTTTCAAAGCAATAAATGCCAGTTCCAAAGCACTTGCACAAGTTAGGAGCTTTTGGTATTACTTTTCACTGTGACTACTCTGGTCCCATAAAAAAATAATTGTTTCAGCATCACTGTCGATTTAATGTAATGTGCCATCTTTTTTAGTTCCTCATATCGAATTAAAACCAAAGTATAGTTATCAGCAAAACATCATAATGTTTCCAAGGAGTATGTCCTGGCTTTATAATTCAAAGATGCAACATCAGTATTTTTAAAAAATTCTATTGATTTATACCCCACCTCACCCCTCCCGCAAATGGCTTGGGGTGGCTTCCAACATAATACATTAAGATCATATAGAACAAATACAATAAAACACAATTAAAATAATAAAATATACCATAAAACAGGTATCAAAGCTCTACTGGCTATAGGCAGCGGTAGTGGCCATGTGACATATCAATATAGATGGTGCTTATTTACAGTAACATCAGTAGGGTGCTAGATTAGTCTTGCTGGTGGCCTTGCGATTTTTACCAAAAACCATCCAGAAAAGCTTAGTTTTACAGGCACTGCGGAACTGTAGCAAGTCCTCCAGGGTCCTGATCTTTTCCAGCAGTTCATTCCACAGCTTAGGAGCCAGGGCTGAAAAGTCCCTGGCTCTAGTTGAGGGCAGCCTGACATCTTTTGGGTCAGGGACAGACAAATGATGTTGTGAACTTGACCGTAGTGCTCTTTGGGGAACATATGAGGAAAGACAGTCCTGCAGGTATGCTCCCCGCGTGACCATATAGGGCCTTGAAGGTAAGAACTAATACCTTGAAGTGAACCCAGTATGCTATAGTGTTGGACGTAGATTCAGATTTGCATTAGAGCATGGACAGAGTGTCAAATAGAATTGCACTAATCTTGATCATTTTAATTAACCTGCCTTAACAAAATATTATATATGTGTTCAAAGTATCATGTTTGCAGTGTTATCTTTGCTGAGCTCACCTTAAGAGTATTTTAGGGCCTTTTCTATGATTTTGGTTCCACAGTCCTAACCAAGAACAATGGACTACTGTTAGGTACAAGAGGAAGTCTCCCCTTTAGCAGAGACTCATTATCTTCATTTTGTTCTGTAAACATCTTTCGGTGGAAAGTAAGTTATCTTTCTACCTCCAGGAGTCACCGGGAGCTTATCTCTTGGAGAAGGTCAAATCTCCCTGCTACAGCAGGAGCTCTGCGCTGACTCATCCTGGAACTGGGCCAGGAGGCCCACACTGGAGTCCAACAGGGAAGGGGTCAAAACCGCAAATATGAAGTATAGGGAAGTGGGGCATGGGGGTCCAGATTAGTGGGCCCCGGGTGATATCTATTCATCTCTCACCTCTAAGTTGGGATATGAGACTTATTTGACCAATGAATGTAATCAGAATGTCAAAGGTGAAGACCAGTGCAGCCAATCTGTGAGTTGGCTTTTGTTTACAGGAAGGTATAAGAAGTTGTGACTGTGGGGAAGAATTTCAGAGGAGAACGGGGTGTATGGTTTGTTTCCTCCTCCCCACATTAATGTGAAAAAACAATAAAAGAGATCTGCTCATCAACTCTTCTGCATCTCTGTCGTTCGGGAAGTCCTTTGTTTGGGAATAAGGGGACTTCATCTATGTGCAACAATAGAAAGTCAGTGCAGTTGTTGTAACACTGGTTGAATACAGTCCCTTCTACAGAGCCCAAGGAGAATCCTTGCAGCTGCATTTTGCACTAGCTGGAGCTTCTGGGTTAGGGTCAAGGGCAGCCGCAGGTAGACAGAATTCAATAATCCAGCCTAGAGGTGATGAGTTTATAACTTTAAAACCACAATTTACAAAGAAGTATTTCTCTTTCATTTCATTTGAACTTCAGCCTTTGCAGTTGTTTTATGTTTTACAACACAGGGCGTTGCTCTAGCTGTCAAGAGTACCCTGTGCCATGAATGCAGTCTCTGGGTTGTTATGTTATGTAACCTCCCAGGGTCCAGCTTGGCCTGTTATTCTTATAGTCATGCATGTTTTGCATATGCATATGCTCAGTGTTTCCTCACAGCTGCCCCATCTCCTATCTCCTACTTGCTCAACCCACTCAATAGAAAAAAAAACCTGCAAAGAAATTATGCTTTTAGTGGTTGTCTCCATCTTGCGAGGCTCACATAACTGTGTATGTGGGGAGGGGGGGGGAACGGGGCTTAGAATCGTAGAGTTGGAAGGGACCTCCAGGGTCATCTAGTCCAACCCCCTGCACAATGCAGGAACTTCACAAATACTTCCCCCTAAATAATAGAGAATCATAGAGTTAGAAGTGACCTCCAAGGTCATCTAGTCCAACCCCCTGCACAATCCAGGAAACTCACAAAATACCTCCCTCCACACACACCCAGTGAAAACCTGCTCCATGCCCAGAAGATGGCAAAAAACCGTTCCGAATACCTGGCCAAACTGGCCTGGAGGAAAATTACTGCCTGACCCTGAAGTGGCAAATAGCCACCTTATCACACTATTACTCCAGCCTTGGCCATTCTGCCTGATTGTGAAGCCCAAATGTATTCATCTAGTATTCTACATTATGCAATTTTTGCAGTGCTACCCGAGAAAAGTTATTCAAAAGAGTTAGTTCTGAACTTTCCCTAACACAGTAAATGTCACTGACCACACAAGCACAAAATCAGTACTTACACTTGGCTATATATTAATTGATGTATGATTTTCCAGCACATCATCTGCAAAGACTGTGATATAACTGAAAATGATGTACACATAATTACAGCCAGTGTACTACAGTAGTTAAGAGTGTCAGACTAATGTCTGGAAGACCCAGGTTTGGATCCCCACTCCACTCCTGCCAGGGAGGCTTGCTGGATGTCCTTGGGTCAGCCAAATCTATTTCACAGGGTTGTTGTAGGATAAAATGGAGGAGACAAGAATGATTAGAGCAGCTTTGGGTTCCCACTGAGGAGAAAGGCAGGGCACAAATTAAATAAATAAATACATACTTACAAAGGCTGCCAAGGGTTCTCAGAAAAATCCCTCCCCTCCCACTACCCAGCCCCAGCCCAAACAGCATATGGAAACAAATCACACGATTTGCCCAGCTCCATAGGTTCTCAGGATGACCAGGGTTAGTGAAATTCTAGGGCCTCTCTCCTCCAATGGCCCTATTCACGTGGCTAAGCATCACAGCTAAAGTTTGTCATAGCTGATATTGTATGTATTTTTGTGTTCTCTTCATGAGCCATTGAAATTAAGGTCCAGTATAACACTGACCTAGTGCTAAATTTCTAAAACGTAGAGGTGCTGGGGCTTGCATCTGTCTGGAAATCTCACAATCTGACCTGGAGCTCTGTGTGAAATTTCAGACATGTGGAGAGCAGGCTGCAAAATTCTTTCATGATCTCCTTAATCCATCCCAAAAGATCTCTATTGGGCAGTTTTGTACAAACGCATTGTAAAATTTATTGCAGCTGCTGATGCCACCTGGCTCCCAGCCTCTTAGCTTTTCACTCTGCACTTTCTAGGTATTTAAAGTTGCATAGACACTCCACCCCAGTATACTGTTAGAAAGTTTCTGGTACCATTTTTCTATGGAAGGAATGTCTGATTGCATATGAACCTGCCCGTTCATGAAGAGCTTCTGCCAAGCCCTGCTTCAAGTACTATCTTTGAAGGCGAGGCAGATTACTCCTAGGGAGAGGGCCTACTCTGTGGTGGCTCCCAGGCATTGGAATACTTTGCTCAATAATATTTTTCAGCTGCTTGCATTGTTGTCTTTTAGGCACCAATTTAAAACATTTTAGGCATCATCTTTTTGGCATTAGTTTCTAAATTTTACTCATTTGATGTTTATTGGCTACTAGTTCTGTTTTTGTTATTTCATGTTGGTTCTGTAACTAGTCATCTGTTCACCTTGGAGGTTTATATCTGACTAAAAGGTGGGATCAGTGATGACACTGAGGCAATCCGAACATGCTGAACTTGGAGGTTTATATCTGGCTAAAAGGTGGGATCAGTGATGACACTAAGGCAATCTGAACTATCCCGAATTGCTATAACCAAATAACCAAATTCCTGAACTGCACCTCATTTGAATGAAACTCTTGACTGAAATCAAAACAACCTGTTGATGAAGCTACCTTTGAAAGATGTCATAATATGGCAACTCCTAGCCTTTAAAAAAAAACTCACAAGCTTAGAATGGTATATAAAAAATTATCAATATTTCCCAATTTTTCCCTCTGGTTTGACTCTCTTTTTTTTAAAGCAACATTATCATTTTAAATTCAACCCAGCACAAATAGTTCAATCCATAACTAAAGATGAACCTAGTGGGATCCCCACCTACTTCAAAAATAGCGAATCATTAAATCAACTTCATGCTCTTGCTTATTCAAAGAGCTGTGACTGCAGGGGGAAGTGCTGACTCCAACCTGATAAGCGTGTCAAGTAAATAGCCTGTTTAGAAGATATATTGATATTGCTGACAAGTTCCAGGCAATAGAACAAAGCAGTAGACAAGTGTACCCTTAATGCCAACTAAGTTTTGTTCAGAATGTAACCTTTCGTATGCTCTTAAGCAGACTTCATCAGACATATGGGAATGGACGCAGCAATTCTTAATATAAGTTTGCAATGTGGAATCATGGGAATGTTTTTAGCAGATAAAAAGAATCACAAATAGGATCTGTGTTTGTTAATGTAGGACAAAATGGCTGAAAAAACACTAGGTGATAAAAAGCAGACTGCTGTTGTAGGAGTGTCATAAATCTAGGTAACATTTTGGCATTGTTAGTTTAAATAGAGAGCTTACTCAAGAGATAACATTCATTAGTTTGCCATAGGATGGGTTGCAATAAGACAAACAGCCAATATCCCTCATTTGAGTATATCAATACAAAAAACAAAAACAAAAATTCTGATACACTGTTCTAAAAGAGAAATAATATAAGTTAGCCCTTAGAAAAACAGGGTGCATTAAAGTATAGTGGAAGGTGGGTTAGTATATGTAATGAGACAAACAGCCCACATCTCTCATTTGAGCATGTCAACACACACACAAAAAAAACCATTATTCTGATACACTGTTCTAAAAGAGAAATACAATGGAACATTGTGAATGCACAGCTATACTCAGTGAGAGTTGGTTTAGCATATGTAATGAGATAAAAAAACAATATCCCTGTTCAGTCCTGGGGAGCTGTTTGTTCCAAGTTTCATGATAATTTGTAATTCAGCAATTTCTCTCTCCTTTCTGTTCTTGAAGTTCCTTTACAGTAAAACAGCTACTTTGAGGTCACCCATTGAATGCTCAGGAAGGTTAAACAAGCCCTAACAAGACAGTTGGATGAGCCCTCAATGCATCTGGACACCTAATTATCCACGGTGATGTAAGTCACAGTGCATTTGCACAATTGCAGTATTTGCCACCTCAGCTGGATTGGTTACAGCTCTATCCTAGGCAGAGTTATACCCTTCTAAGCCCATTGACTTGCATAGATTAAGTAGAATCTATCTATCTATCTATCTATCTATCTATCTATCTATCTATCTATCTATCTATCTATCTATCTATCTATCTATCTAAGGGCTTTTTTGAACAGAAACTCACAAGAACACAGTTCCACCTGGCATGGCATCAGTGGTGTGGCCTAATATGCAAATGAGCTCCTGCTGGGCTTTTTCTGCAAGAAAAGCTCAGTCTGTCTCTCTGTCTGTCTGTCTGTCTCTCTGTCTATCTATTTATTAGGGCAGAGGTGGCCAACGGTAGCTCTCCAGATGTTTTTTGCCTACAACTCCCATCAGCCCCAGCCAGCAAAAAACATCTGGAGAGCTACCGTTGGCCACCCCTGTATTAGGGGTATCGAACTCATTTGTTATGAGGGTCAGATCTGACATAAATGAGATCTTGTTGGGCCAAGCCATGTCAGACTGGACTGTGTGTGTACATATATAAGACTAGGTAGAAGAGATATAAACTTTAGAAAGGACACCGACAAATACAGTTGAAGATTTTTTTTAAAAAAAAAAACCCTTTAAAATAAAACATGCTTAAAACATTAGCACTTGTTGGTCTTAAAGGTGCTTTCTTTGTATCTCTCCCATGGGATCCAGGGAACTGGGCAAAGGAAGCTCTGGCTCTTTCCTTCCTTCCCAGAGGACCAAGAGGGGAAGGAGCCTCAGCGAATAGAAGGAAGAGAGGCTTGGCTCAGTAGCTCTGCTGTGCAACTGAGAAAGCCTGGCAAAGCAAGCTCTCCCTTCCCACTTCCTCCCAAGGGAGGAGTCTCAGCCAATGGAGAAAATAGAGTCTTTGCTATGTAACTCCTGTCTGATAGAGCAAGCCTTGCAAAGCAAGCTGTTATGCAGAAGGAAGCAAGAGGGAGAAGGAAGCAGATGGCAGCAAGTTGCTCAGGGGCCTGATTCAACCCCTGCGCCACGTGTTTGATACCGCTGATTGATCTATCTATCTATCTATCTATCTATCTATCTATCTATCTATCTGTCTGTCTGTCTGTCTGTCTGTCTGTCTGTCTGTCTGTCTGTCTGCCTGCCTGCCTGCCTGCCTGCCTGCCTGCCTGCCTGCCTGTCATCCGGCTGCCTGTCTGTAAAGCTGCAGTACTGCAGTCGGAGCCCTCTGCTCACAACCTGAGTTCGATCCCAGTGGAAGCTGGTTCAGGTAGCCGGCTCCATGTTGACTCAGCCTTCCATCCTTCCGCGGTTGGTAAAATGAGTACCTAGCTTGCTGGGGAGAAAGTGTAAATGACTGGGGAAGGCAATGGCAAAGCACCCTGTAAAAAGTCTGCTGTGAAAACGTTGTGAAAGCAACGTCACCCCAGAGTCGAAAACGACTGGTGCTTGCACAGGGAATTACCTTTACCTTTTTTTACACTTAACCATTACACCGAACTGGCTCTCTGGTAATATAAAGCCATGTGGTCTGCCAGTTCTGTGTGTCTTATCTTACCACACCACAGACTTGCACCCCAAAACTGTTTGTGTTTTAACAATTTATTGATAGCATATGGTTACAAATCTTAATTATTTCTTAATTATTTCAGTACTAACCCATATGGCATTTCAATCCCCCCCTCCCTCCAATGTTGACTTCCCCGAAGTTATAGATTCAAGTTCAATACTAAAGGTACTACTAACTGATCAAAATTCAATATATATATATATATTTTTCCCTCATTGATGCTAAAAAATTGTCCAATGTCTTTTTACATTCCACTCTTTCTCCATATATCCTTTAAATTTCTTCCACTCCTTTTTGAATATCTCCAAATCATAGTCTCTTAGTGTTCTAGTTAGTTTGTCCATTTCACTCCACGATAAAACTTTCATAGTCCAGTCCCATTTCTCAGGTATTTTTTCTTGCTTCCAAAGCTGCGCATACAATGTCCTAGCAGCTGATAGCAAGTACCAAATTAGTGTCCTGTCTTCCTTTGGAAATTTTTCTAATTGTAATCCAAGCAAAAACGTCTCTGCAGTTTTCTTGAAGTCATAACCCAAAATTTTGGAGATTTCTTGTTGTATCATCTTCCAGTACTCTTTCACTTTCTCACAAGTCCACCACATGTGGAAGAAAGAACCTTCATGTTTTTTACATTTCCAACATCTGTCCTACATTTTCTTACTCATCCTAGCCAGTTTTTTCAGAGTCATATACCACCTATACATCATCTTAAAACATTTCTCTTTTATACTCTGACAAGTTGATATCTTCATTGAGTTCTTCCAAAGGTGCTCCCATGCATCCATTTGTATTTCTCTATTCACATTGATTGCCCATTTGACCATTTGAGACTTCACTACTTCTTCTTCTGTAGACCATTTCAATAATAATTTATATACTTTTGATATCAGTTTTTCATTATCTCCAAGCAGGACCTTTTCCAGTTCTGTTTGTTCTCGTCTAATTCCCTCCGATTTAATATCATTTTCCATCAAGCTTTTGATTTGTTGCATTTGAAACCAGTCATACTTATTATTTAACTCTTCTGAGGATTTTAATTCAATTTTGTCTCCTTGCATCTTGAGCAGTTGATTATATGACATCTCTCTTTCTTCATCAGATTCAGCTGTTATTTTTATTACTTCTGCTGGAACTATCCATAGCGGTTTTCTCTCGTCCCCATATTTCTTATATTTTATCCAAGTATTTAGTAAAGTATTTCTAATATAATGGTGAGAGAAAAATCCGTCCATTTTATTCTTCCCATAATACATGTACGCGTGCCAGCTGAATTTATTCCCATGGGCTTCTAACCATAAAGGTTTTTTATTTAACAGTATTATCCAATCTTTGATCCATGTCAAACAGACTGCATCATGATACAATCTTAAATCCGGAAGTTGAAAACCCCCTCTCTCTTTAGCCTCTGTTAAAATCTTCATCTTAATCCTTGTTTTCTTTCCAGCCCAAATAAAGTCAGAAATTTTCCTTTGCCATTTGTTAAATTGTTTGGCATCTTTTACAATCGGGATAGTTTGAAACAAATACATTATTCTTGGCAAAATATTCATCTTGATTGCAGCTATCCTGCCCAGTAAGGACAAGTCAAGTCTATTCCATTTCATCAAATCTTTGTCCATCTTACACCACAGTTTTTCATAATTATTTTTGAATAGATCGATATTCTTCATTGTTATCTCTATTCCAAGGTATTTAACTTTAGTAGTGACTTCACAACCCGTCACCTTTTGTAATTCTTTTATTTTATTTGGTTGCATGTTTTTACATAAGAATTTCAATTTCTCTTTGTTTATATATAATCCTGCTAATTCTCCATACTCTTTTATCTTAGCTAGCAACAATGGTGACACTTGAATCGGATTCTCCAATATAAACACTATATCATCTGCAAAAGCTTTATATTTATAAGAGAATCTTCTAATTTTTAGTCCTTCTATTTCTTTATCTTTTTGTATTTGTTGTAACAAAATTTTGAGAGTCATTATAAACAACAATGGTTATAACGGACATCCTTGCCTTGTTCCTTTACTTACTTTCAATTCTTTGGTAAGATCTGCATTTATACACAATTTTGCTTGCTGATCCATATATATTGCTCTTGTCATTTTTATAAATTGTTCCCCTAAATTTATTTTTTCCATTACCGCAAACATAAAGTCCCAGTTCAAGTTATCAAAGGCTTTTTCCGCATCGACAAAAAATAAGGCCGCTTCCTTTTCTGGATGCTTCTCATAGTATTCCACAACATTAATAACAGCTCTTACATTGTCTCTTATTTGTCTTTTAGGAAGAAATCCGGCTTGGTCTTTGTTTATAAAGTTGATCAAATATTGCTTCAATCGCTCTGCTAAAATTCTTGACTAGATCTTATAATCATTATTCAACAATGAAATTGGTCTATAATTCTTTACATTTGTGATATCTTTATCTTCTTTAGGAATCAAAGAAATTACAGCTTCCCTCCAAGTACTTGGAATTTTCCCTTCTTCTCTTATCGTATTTAACAATTTCAACAGTTTGGGTGTTATTTCATCCTTAAGAGATTTGTAAAATTTTGATGTAAATCCATCTGGCCCTGGGGCTTTACCCTCTTCCATTGCTGCTTCTATTTCAATTTTCTCTATTGGGTCATTTAAGGTCTTTTTCATGTACTCCGTCAAAGGTGCCACCTGGATATTCCGTAGATACTCTTCCACTTTTTCTTTCCTTATGTTCACACCTTTAAATAAATTTGCATAATATTTAAAGAATTCTCTTTTGATTCCTTCTTGAGCTACTATTGCTTTCCCATTTACCATAATTTTATTTATAGTTTTATTTTCTTTCTTTTTTTTCAGTTGCCGGGCCAAATATTTACCGGGTTTATTCGCACTTTCAAACGATTTCTGTTTCAGACTTTTTAAGTTCCATTCTAGTTCTTTGTTCAGCAAGTGCTTAACTTGGGATTGTAATATCATAATTTCTTTTATTAATTTCTTTTTCCCTGGCCTTTTTTTCAAGTCCCTTTCTTTATTATTTATTTCATTTTGCAGTGCTGATAACCTTTCTTCCTTAGCTCTTTTAGCTTTATTATTCAATGTGATTAATAGTCCTCTCATTACTGCTTTGTAGGTGTCCAATACTGTTTGAAATTCCATATCATCCGTTTCATTTATTTGGAAGAATGCTGCAGTCTCCTTTTCTAAGAATGTCACAATGTCTTTATCTTGTAGTAAATCCTCATTAATTCTCCATCTTCTTGTTTTCTTTTGCAATTTTGTAGACCAGCATATTGGATTATGGTCCGCCCAAACCTTTGGTAGAATCTCAATTTTTTTTGTTATGACGTCCAAGCTTTGGGAACCCCATAACATGTCTATTCTAGAGAAAGAGTTATGTCTCGCTGAGAAAAATGTATAGTCTCTTACTTCAGGGTTAAACTTTCTCCAAATGTCTACTAAGTTTTCCTGTTTAATCAACTCAAAGAAAGAATTGGGTAGCTTTCCTTCTTTATCATTCTTCTTTTGGCTTGATCTGTCAATATTGTTTTGTATTGTCCCATTAAAATCGCCCATCATCAATACCTGATCGTATGTCTTTTCATCCAATTGTCAATTTATATCTTTAAAAAATTATCCTTCGCTCCGTTGGGCGCGTATAATCCTAATAACAACTCTTTTTTTTCGCCTCTATCATCACCTCAACAGCGATATATCTTCCTTCTTTGTCTTTAAAAATTAATTTTTGCTCGAGTTTTTCTTTGATATAGAAGACTACCCCTCTTTTCTTTTGCTCTGCTAATGAAAAAAATTCCAGCCCCAAATTTCTATTCCACAAAAATTTACTATCTTTGCGTTGTATATGAACTTCCTGTAAACAGATTATGTTGCATTTTTGTTTTTTAATCCAATGAAATGTTCTCCTTCTTTTCTGTGGTGAATTTAGTCCATTTATATTCCAGGATAATAGTTTGTACTCCATTATGATGTTGATTCTTTGTTCTCTTCAAAAAAGCTATGCATCTCTTGTTCACTCCTTATTGTAATCCTTTTCCCATGTTGTTCAAATCCAAGACCTTCAGGTATTATCCATCTATATCTTGTGCCCTCTGCACGCAGCTGGTCAGTTAACTTCTTGTATTTCTTCCTATCACTGATCACTTGTCTTGGTAGCTCTTTCATTATTTTAATTTTGCTCCCTTCTATGGCCCAAGCTTTTTGGTAACCTTTACTCAAAATTTTCCCTGCCACATCTTTTGATCTTAGTCTTATAACAATGTCTCTTGGCAAGCCTTTATTCTTCACATATACTGAGTTGACTATAGGCACCATCGAACATACTCTTAAATTTGTCAGGGTCTTCTTCTAAGTATTCAGTGATAATGTTCACCATATATCCCATTAAGTCTGCCTCTTCCTTTTCAGGTACCTCTCTCAGACGAACTTGTGTTTCCATCAACTTGCAGTCATGTATTGTGACCTTCTCTTGAAGTTTTAACAAGGCAGAGGCCTGTGTATCCACTTTCACCTCTACCTCCTTAACTCTATTTTGTATCTCTTTCTTGAAGCCCTCAATATCTTTTCTAAGATCTCCAACTTCTTTTTTAAATTCTTTTTTCATTGCCATTTGCAATTTGTCCATAGCTTTTAACATTTTCGATTCCAGAGCATCATATGAACATATGAAGCTGCCTTATACTGAATCAGACCTTTGGTCCATCCAAGTCAGTATTGTCTTCTCAGACTGGCAGCGGCTCTCCAGGGTCTCAAGCTGAGATTTTTCACACCAATTTGCCTGGACCGTTTTTTGGAGATGCCATGGATTGAACCTGGGACCTTCTGCTTCCCAAGCAGATGCTCTACCACTGAGCCACTGTCCCTCCCCTCATCAAATTGGGATTGCATCTTGTCAAATGAATGGGCTCTTGCACGAGTTGTTCTCCCTTCTGACATATAAAAAATCACCAAACCTTAAAAAAAAAATCGCCAATTAAAATTCAGCACCCAGTCCAATAGCTTAGAACATGTTCTTTCAAATGAGGCTAATTTCATTTTCCTCCTATCTTCCTAGGCAAAGATATTGATTTTTAACAAATTTGACAGTTTTTCTCCCTTTTAAAATGGCAATCATTCTTTCTCTATGGTAAAGTTCAGTTCTAGAGAGGTCTTTCTTGGTCTTGATCTTAATTCCTTCCTGGTTCAAAGGTCAGATGTCACAGCTTCTGTAATCCTTACAAACTCTGTATTATTGGCCAGCCCCTTTTACTTCCTGGTACATCTTGCTCTGATCTCGTGTTTAGTATCGCAGTCTTTGAAATTCATGAAGAAACCACAGCCACAGGAATTCAAAACAATGTGTCTTTTTCTCAAATATCCTTCAAGGCTAATATTTTAACAACATCCAATTTTCACAGGCTGAATTCTCTTCCACTTATACCTTAATTCAGTTCAGTCTGTTTAAAGTTCAACAGTTTGTAGGAGTGAATACATAACAAAAAGCGATTCTTCTTTACACGCCTCCAACCACAGACCGCAGTCCATCACAACAACTCCCTCTTTTATTTTCAGATTCTGCTACAGCCTTTACTTTCAAAGTTTCAGAGTTCAAACTTGACAAGGTAATTTTCTTTATTCAGTTACGCTTTAACTTCATCTGTTTATAATCCACTCAACGTTTAAACAGTGTTCAAGGTCTCTTAGAGTGGAGATAAGAATAGATTAAAGTACCTTTCAGATGTTCTTTTTTTTTTCAGCACTCCGGCTCTTGTTGTCTTGCAATTAAAGTCAGTCCATCTTTAAGTGTTTGGATTCCGACAGGCTTGAGTCAAATTAATGACTTTAAATTCCACTGCAGAGAATGGCTGACGGCCCCTCTATTCGCTGGATCTCAAGATCTGAAGGAGACAGCTCCCTGTCTCCCCCAAGATCGAAATCAACAGCTAAACGAAATAAACGTCGTCTTGGATTAACCCTTGACTAGGGTTAATGGGCATAGACCCCCCCCCCAAAGAGGTCTTTAATACCCTGAACAATGAAAATAAAATCCCCCTTTGCTAGGGAGCTGCAGCCTGTCTTCCAGCCAAACAGGAAGTCGCCCGCACCCCAAAACTGTTTGGACCACTTTCCACATTCATGTCTTCTGCTTCATAGATCCATGGACCTTTGCACATCTGGACCAGGTAGTATTGCCTTCAACCAACTCCTGCTACTCCTTATAGATCAACCCTATTTTCTTAGCCCTTGATTGTGTGTTTTATTGCTTGTGTGTATGATTGTACCCTTTTTACATTATTTCTTAGTAAAAACATTATAAAATATATTTGCTCTGGAATTTTTCTTTATGAGAATTGGACCTTCATATAATCGGTGAAGATCCTAGCTCCTAATTCGCTCTTCCTAAGTTTTCTTATTGCTAATTTCCCCATCTAAAAGAGGAGACCCAAGCATTTCCTGTAACAGTTTGACTTAACAATGGACTCAGGCATTCAACTCTGTCCTATCTTGGGGTGAAATTGCAGCCTTGATCATCCAAAGGATTCAGAGGTCAGCAATCCACCATTAGCCTTATTAAAGTAGAAGGTTCACAATTTCTTATGTTAACCGTTAGATATGAAGTCAGGTTCTAACACCAAGTTATTAAATAATTACTCATGGCCAAAAGAAAAAGCTTTCAGGGAAATAATTCTTATTGTCCTCCTGTGTTTGAACTCACATATGCAGGGTAGACAGTGATTTTTCAATCTGATAGTGTCATGTGTAAAAATATCAAGTGCCAGGGCAGACAAGGGTGCTGTTGAGGTAGAGAAGTGGGAGCTATGCCCTTTCTGCTGTGTTTCAGATTAGGTTCTACAGAACCACTTAAATCTCTGGCTATCATGAGGTAAATGTAACAACAAATATTTTCCCCTCCTGATATTGAAATCAGTCCCCCTTCCCCAGTGGTGTTTTATTTCTGTTACAGAACTTTGGAATTAGTGGTTTTAAACTGACACTCTCAGTTTCTCTTATGATCCCATGGTTGGTAGCAACATCACTACCAACACCACTAAATTTGCTGGTTTTCTCCTACCTAGCTGGTATGTCTGAGTCATGGCCAGCTCTTATAATTACAAGGTGTCCCACCAGCTATGCTCACTTCTCACTGATGTGCATAATGGCAGCAGGACAAAAACATCGCTGTTAGGCCAATGGCATGACATCCTTTCTAGGAGAAACACAAAAGTGATGGCAGTCTTCTCTAGGAATCTTCAAACATTTTATAGTTTTGCTTTCCTTCTGTGGAAAAAATCTAGAGGTGATGTCATGCTTTTGCCAATGGTGCCCCACCATCCTCCCACAGACTCCTGCTGGTTCTCAGGCTATTCCTGGCAAGCCTACCACATCTGCAATGAAGTGATATGAAATGAGGCAACAGTTTCTAACTCTGGATTGGGACATTTCTGAAGATTTGGGTGTGGAGCCTGGGCGCAGGGTAGCAAAGGGAGGGACATCAGCAGGGTATAATGCCATACATTCCACCTGAATGTTTTGGTTCATCAAGGGAACTGATCTCTGTACTCTGGATATCTATTTTATTAAATCAGATTTCTGAGTCGCCTTTCCCTGCAGGCAGGGCTCAGGGCATAAGTGGCCGAACTTGCTTAACATAAGAGCCACATAGAATAAATGTCAGATGTCTGAGAGCCACAAGCATGAACATCAGATGTTTGAGAGCTGCAAGACATGAACATCAGATTTTTTTTTGTTTAAAAATTTTATTCACAAAATTCTTTATAACATACAATACAACAGAAGCAAAAAAAAATTGAAAACATAGAACAAACAAAAAGGTGAGATAAGCAGTTACTCTCTAACCTTTGTCTATAAGCAACCCTTTGTTCTCTCTTTCTAATTTTTTTCCTTCTTGTTTTGCCCTCTCTTTTTTAGCCTTCTACCCTTCCCATTCAGTGTTATTTACATACTCAATTTTATTTACATTTACATAACCAATCATAGAACTTTGACCAATCCTGTATTTTACTCTTACAAGTTTGAATGCTAAGCTTATAATTCAATTAATCTATTTCTGCTATATCCATTATCTTTATTACCAGATCATCTATGAATATCAGATGTTTGAGAGCTGCAAGACAATGAACATCAGAGGTAGGAAGGAAGGAAGGAAGGAAGGAAGGAAGGAAGGAAGGAAGGAAGGAAGGAAGGAAGGAAGGAAGGAAAGAAGGAAGGAAGGAAGGAAGGAAGGAAGGACTTCAATACCGGGAAAGTTGGTAGAAACCATTATCAAGGACAGAATGAGTAGGCACATTGATGAACACGGGTTATTGAGGAAGACTCAGCATGGGTTCTGCAAGGGAAGATCTTGCCTCACTAACCTGTTACATTTCTTTGAGGGGGTGAACAAACATGTGGACAAAGGAGACCCGATAGATGTTGTTTACCTTGACTTCCAGAAAGCTTTTGATAAAGTTCCTCATCAAAGGCTCCTTAGAAAACTTGAGAGTCATGGAGTAAAAGGACAGGTCCTCTTGTGGATCAAAAACTGGCTTAGTAATAGGAAGCAGAGAGTCAGTATAAATGGGCAGTCTTCGCAGTGGAGGACGGTAAGCAGTGGGGTGCCGCAGGGCTCGGTACTGGGTCCCATGCTCTTTAACTTGTTCATAAATGATTTAGAGTTGGGAGTGAGCAGTGAAGTGGCCAAGTTTGCGGATGACACTAAATTGTTCAGGGTGGTGAGAACCACAGAGGATTGTGAGGAACTCCAAAGGGATCTGTTGAGGCTGGGTGAGTGGGCGTCAACGTGGCAGATGTGGTTCAATGTGGCCAAGTGCAAAGTAATGCACATTGGGGCCAAGAATCCCAGCTACAAATACAAGTTGATGGGGTGTGAACTGGCAGAGACTGACCAAGAGAGAGATCTTGGGGTCGTGGTAGATAACTCACTGAAAATGTCAAGACAGTGTGCATCTGCAATAAAAAAGGCCAACGCCATGCTGGGAATTATTAGGAAGGGGATTGAAAACAAATCAGCCAGTATCATAATGCCCCTGTATAAATCGATGGTGCGGTCTCATTGGGAATACTGTGTGCAGTTCTGGTCGCCGCACCTCAAAAAGGATATTATAGCATTGGAGAAAGTCCAGAGAAGGGCAACTAGAATGATTAAAGGGCTGGAGCACTTTCCCTATGAAGAAAGGTTGAAACGCTTGGGACTCTTTAGCTTGGAGAAACGTCGACTGCGGGGTGACATGATAGAGGTTTACAAGATAATGCATGGGATGGAGAAAGTAGAGAAAGAAGTACTTTTCTCCCTTTCTCACAATACAAGAACTCGTGGGCATTCGATGAAATTGCTGAGCAGAAAGGCTAAAATGGATAAAAGGAAGTACTTCTTCACCCAAATGGTGATTAACATGTGGAATTCACTGCCACAGGAGGTGGTGGCGGCCACAAGTATAGCCACCTTCAAGAGGGGTTTAGATAAAAATGTGGAGCACAGGTCCATCAGTGGCTATTAGCCACAGTGTATGTGTGTATATAAAATTTTTTGCCACTGTGTGACACAGAGTGTTGGACTTGATGGGCCGTTGGCCTGATCCAACATGGCTTCTCTTATGTTCTTATGTTCTTAAAATAGGGAGAGAGAGAGGTGGAAAGAAAGCACACTTGACCGCTGCTTCCCGTGGACTCCCCAGCCATTCATATGGCTGGGAAAGGCACCCTGAAAGCGCCTCACTGATTTGCAGCCAATCTGCTACCTCTCCGTATGTAGTAGCTTTATGAGGTGGCTGGATGACAGGTAAGGACGGGGTGAGGGTGGGAGCGGGGAAGGATCCAGATGTGTATGTTTGGACACACTTTTCTGGTCCAGTTGTGAGGCATCCCTGAGGCAGCTAATACTGGCAATCTGGACCCAGCCAAGGGCAGAAGCAACACTACAGTAAGATGTAACAGCACCTGGAAACTATCAAAGTAACCCCTTTCTGATGTTATGTGCACACATGCCAGGACACTGACAATTGTATGTTTTAAGACTGTGCTGCTCCAGATAAGATACCATCATCATGTTGTCTGAACAAGGGTGCAGTGCATATTTTGCATGAACATACAAACATACGACTCCAGTAGGCATGAACCCTTGGACATTCAGCAGTTAGTTCACATGTATCCAACCTGTATGCTAGAGTTGCCAAACTAGAAATCTCCCACTAGTATCGCCAGGTTACAGAGATTAGTTCAACAGGAGAAAATGGCCAGTTGGAATGTACTGCATTCTATAACATTATACCCCATTGAAGTCCCTCCCATCCCCTCCCCCAACCCAACCCTCATCAAGCTCCAAAATATCCGAGTATTGGCTTCCGGTTTTGGCGATGCACAGCTAGAAGTGACTCAGACCAGCGTGTCCAGAGCCACTTCTAAATCGGATCGTAGAGGGGTCGTCCCCGAAGGACAACTCGACTCTGGGCCCCAGGAAGGGTTCCAGAAGGCAGGGGGCTTGAGCGGTAGATCGGGGGTGTCAGCAGAGGCGACTGCTCCCCGATCCCACTTGCTCCTAGCCTCATCGCTCCGATCGCCATTTTTAAATGGCAAGAGGGTCAGCCACCGGCTTCTTCCTTTTTCTTTCTGCACTCTACATTTTGGACCTTAAAATCTTCCAATACCAAGATAAGTGGCATCGATCTTCCTACTATTGTAAGTGTTCCTTTTCTATACTATCTTTTGAATGGCAATATCTCTGACAAGCAAGAAAAAGGAGAACCAGGACTGAAGCAGATTTCAAGTGGGGCAAAAGACTGAGAAGATGGGGGGGGAGACTCTCATTCTTTTTCAAGGCTTGAAAAAGTTTCTGCCTAACCTGGTAATATTGAAAACACTTGCATGAGGAGACCACACCAATCTTTAGTTATATAAGATACTTAATGGCTGAATTTAACTAATCTGCTTTAAACCCCCTTTAGGGGAGAAAATGTTTTGGATTTTGGGAAAGATGCTTGCTTGCAAGTATATATGGATGTAAAAGACAGCTGGCTTAAAAATACTCTGAAGCTTAAACTGAAGTGCTCTGAATGAATTTAAAAGAGTTCCAATTGACTTTTAAAGGCTGGTGGGTATTTGATATTGACTTATAAGACATAGCAGGATCTCTGGCTGTAAGAAGAATACTTCTACAAATTTCCAAAGTGGATTTTTAGCTATTCTTGTTGGATGATATGGATATAACCTTTTAAACTTGTTTTTATTTTTTCTTTGCCTTCTTTTTATCTGTGGCTGGAATATTTTTTGACATGGGTTAAATATTTTTTGGCTTGGGATTCCTTTTTTTTATGCACCCTTCATTCTTCATTCTTTTTTGTATTATCAAATAGGGGAACTTTTCCATATTTTCTATTATTTTTTACCTTTTTTTCGGGAGTGCCTGGTTTCCTTTTCTTTTATTTGAATTATTGGCTTAATTTTTAATTCTGGATTTCACTCTTGGATTACAAATAGGGCATTCAGCCCTGGATTACAAATTTACACCTTGAAGTTCCTGAAATTTGAAGTTATTGAAAGACGTCGTGATGATTTGGATTTCAACTGAATCAGCATTGCTAGAGGACTTGTAGTAGTGAATTGTTGTTGTTGCAGTGAACTGAATTGTTTTGCCTATTGACTATTTAGTGTGGTTGGCTAAAAAGTTTTGTTTATTATTATTCTTATCATGGTTTTGGCTACCACAAATTGTTGATAGAAGCTAGAAGGTTGTTTTCTTTTTAAAACTATTTTATAATAAGGGCACTGCTTGGTGGAGATTAGCTTATCTGTTATAAACAGGAACATAGAGTTTCAAAACAAACGCTGAAGAGGCATTATTGAACTTGTGGCTGTGAATGTGCTTATTCTAATAAGAATGGAAAATAAAGCTGGGATTGGTTTCAAAGAGACAGTAAAAAAAAAAGAAAACAGAGAAGGAAAGCCACCATTTCCTTCACCTAATGCTGCACCTGGGTCAGGAAAATTTATGAGCATGTAGGGAGACGTGAAAGAAATGCAAAATACCTTAATGAATGCTATAACACAGCTGACTAGTAGACAATATTGGTGAACAGATGGCAGAGATTAAACAAGAGCTTTTGGAGAACAGCAGACAGACAGTTGAGACCAACAAAGCCTTAAAAGTATTAGATGGTCAGGTGACAGAGAATATCCAAAAGGTGGAACATCTGGAAAAAGAACAGAATATACAAGATTCTAGACTCTTGCAGTTGGAAGTAGACAGAGCTGCCTACATGTTGAGGTTTCAAAATATACTAGAAGAGAAAACTGAAGATTTACAGAAAATTTTAAGTGAAGCCTTGGCTGAAATTTTACAGGTGACTCCTCAGAAGATGGAAGAAGAGTTTGATCAAGTTAGATGGGTACCATCGAGTTATATAAGATGAAACAAATTACCTAGTGAAGTGCATTTGAGACTCACAAGAAAGAGGACTAAAGATGACATTCTGAAGCAAGTAAGAGACAGACCTATGATGATAGCTGGAAACATGGTGAAAGTTCTAAGAGAGGTACCTTGGCCAGTGAGACAAAAGAGGAGAGAATATCAAGTGTTAACAGACTTTTTGAGAGGAAGAGAAATATCCTATATGTGGTCAATGCCAGAAGGAGCATTTTTACCTACCAGGAGAACAGATACAGGATTACTTCCATTTTTAAAGCTCAGAATTTTCTGGATGGAGTGAAGGAAAAAGAAGGCAAGGAAAAGGAGGAGGGTGAAGAGAATCCAAATGAACCACAGAGATGGTTCAATGTGGCAGATGAGGTTCAATGTGGCCAAGTGCAAAGTAATGCACATTGGGGCCAAGAATCCCAGCTACAAATACAAGTTGATGGGGTGTGAACTGGCAGAGACTGACCAAGAGAGAGATCTTGGGGTCGTGGTAGATAACTCACTGAAAATGTCAATACCGTGTGCGATTGCAATAAAAAAGGCCAACGCCATGCTGGGAATTATTAGGAAGGGAATTGATAACAAATCAGCCAGTATCATAATGCCCCTGTATAAATTGATGGTGCGGTCTCATTTGGAGTACTGTGTGCAGTTCTGGTCACCGCACCTCAAAAAGGATATTATAGCATTGGAGAAAGTCCAGAGAAGGGCAACTAGAATGATTAAAGGGTTGGAACACTTTCCCTATAAAGAAAGGTTGAAACACTTGGGGCTCTTTAGCTTGGAGAAACGTTGTCTGCGAGGTGACATGATAGAAGTTTACAAGATAATGCATGGGATGGAGAAAGTAGAGAAAGAAGTACTTTTCTCCCTTTCTCACAATACAAGAACTCGTGGGCATTCAATGAAATTGCTGAGCAGTTAGGTTAAAACGGATAAAAGGAAGTACTTCTTCACCCAAAGGGTGATTAACATATGGAATTCACTGCCACAGGAGGTGGCGGCGGCTACAAGCATAGCCAGCTTCAAGATGGGATTGGATAAAAATATGGAGCAGAAGACCATCAGTGGCTATTAGCTCTCTTGTGTGGTATCTCTAAGAACATAAGAGAAGCCATCTCTAAGAACATAAGAACATAAGAGAAGCCAACATGGCTTCTCTTATGTTCTTAGAGATACCACACAAGAGAGCATTCCAAAAAAGATAAGAAAGATAATGATAAGCAAAACCCATAATGGCTTCAATAGTTCCAATTAATGTGAATGGACTCAACTCTTTTGTCAAAAGGAGGAAGACTTTTAGATATTTGACAAAAATGGAAATGGACATAATTTGCTTACAAGAAAACTAAAGATCAACATCTTCTGAAAAATAAAAAACTTGGTAATTTATTTACAGCAACAGACATGAACAAGAAGAAAAGGGGAGTGGCAATATATATTAAAGACAAATTTAGCACACAATTGCAGTATGCTTCTGAAGATGGAAGAATTCTATTAGTGGAAATTATTGCGTATAATAAAAAATTTTTACTTGCAAATATCTATGCCCCAAATGATCATCAAGAGAAATTTTTTCAAGATTTGTGTTTTAAATTATCAAATTTGGAGTATGTAGAATATTGCCTAATAGGAGATTTCAATGCTGTTTCTGATGGACAATTGGACAAAAAAATGCACAAAGAGACGAAAAGTAAAGGTCTTCAGCTGTCAATAAGTTTTTGGAAATTAGCAGAAGAAATGGATCTGGTTGATGTATGGAGAACAAGATATCCTAACTCCAAAGACTTTACTTACTATTCTTCTAGCCACCAAACTTGGTCAAGAATTGATATGTGTTGGCTTTCTGCAAGTATGATTAAAGATCTAGTGGACACAGAAATTCAAACAAGAGTTATTTCAGACCTATAATGATAAAGCCTTATAATGATAGCCCTATAATGATAAAGCTCAAAGGTCCATGAAAGAGAAGATCATGGAGGCTAAATATTTCAATTTTGAAAGATAAAGATTTTCTTAAAGAATCTAAGGTGGAAATGGAATCTTTTTTCAAACAGAACATAACACAAGATGTAAAGATGCAAGTAGTTTGGGACACTGCTAAAGCTTATTATAGGGGCCTTGCAATTAGATAGAGTATCAAGGAAAAAAAAGAAAGAACTGAAAATTTTCAAAACTTAATGTCACAAGCTGGAGAAGCTGAAAAGAATCTTTAAAAACAGCCAACAAAACATGAATTTTTTTAAAAAGGTGAAAGAAATGCAACACAAATTGAATTTGATTCTTATGGAGGAGATGGAGATTAAATTGAAGTATGCTAGACAAAAAAATTTTGAACATGCCAACAAGCCTGGAAGGTGGTTGGCTTATAGGATGAGAAAAGAAAAGGCCAAAAGAATAATTACGACACTGAAAGATGAGAACAATAAAGAGAAAACTCAAAAGCAAGAAATATGTCAAATCATGGAACAGTTCTATAAAAATTATATGAAGATAAGCAAGTTCATAAAATAGATTTAGAAGAATATATCAACCAAAATAATCTTAATAAATTTACAGAAGAACAACAATTTTTTTTTAAGGAGCCAATAACAATAAGGGAACTTGGAGATGCAATGGAATCTCAAAAGAATGGTAAAACTACGGGCCCAGATGGATTACCTGCAGAATTCTACAAAGTTTATGAAGAGTCTTTACTCTTACCACTTAAGCGTCTTATTGAAAAGATTCAAGAGGAAGGCCAAATACCAGTTTCATGGCAAGAAGCCACAATATCATTGATTCCAAAAGAAAATAAT
Source organism: Heteronotia binoei (assembly GCF_032191835.1). Classification (NCBI taxonomy): domain Eukaryota; kingdom Metazoa; phylum Chordata; class Lepidosauria; order Squamata; family Gekkonidae; genus Heteronotia; species Heteronotia binoei. The sequence goes on from NC_083223.1 coordinate 211,721,456, forward strand.
GATTTGAAAGATATTAAAAATTATCGTCCAATTTCCTTTTTAAATGTGGATTATAAAATTTTTGCTGCAATATTGGCATAATGTTTGAAGAAAGTTTTACAGTCTATAATACATTATGATTAAGCAGGGTTCCTTCCTAGAAGATATTTGAAAGATAATGTCAGAACAGTTTGTAATATCTTGGAATATTATGAAGCTCATCCAGAGAAACAACTGGCTTTAATTTGTTTAGATGCTGAGAAGGCCTTTGATAATGTTCATTGGCACTTTATGCTACAGCAACTGAAAGGCATGGAATGTGGTGAAAACTTCTTGAGAGCAGTAGAAGCAATATATTCTTCACAAAATGCAAGGGTGACAGTGAATGGCGAACTAACAGATGTAATCAACATTCAAAAAGGTACAAGACAAGGCTGTCCATTGGCAGCTTTACTTTTTATCTTATCTCTAGAGGTATTGAATAATCAAATAAGGGAAGATACAAGTATAAAGAAAGCTGTGATAAAAGATGAACAATATAAACTCAGAGCCTTTGCAGATGACCTAGTCTTTATACTAGAGCAACCAATGGATTCAATAGATTATCTCATAAATAAGATTAAACAATTTGGCTACTGGGCAGGATTAAAGATTATTATAACAAAAAAAATTTTTTTGACAAAGAATATGATGATGGAACAAATTCATTCTTTCCAGCAAAAATCAGGGGGGTTGTACGAAAAAAGAATCAAATATCCAGGTGTTGTTATTTCAAATAAGTGTAGCAACTTAAAACAAATAATTATGACAAACTACTTAAAGAAATTAAAAAAGATTTGGAAAAATGGCATGACTTGAACCTATCCTTAATGGGAAGAATAGCCTTAATAAAGATGAATATCCTCCCAAGGTTACTATTCCTGTTTCAAACTATTCCAATATTTTTAAATAGTGGATTTTTTCAAGAACTGGTCTCCAAATATGTTTGGCAAGGCAAAAAACCTAGAATTAAACTAAAGACATTGCAAAGATAAGGGAAGATACAAGTATAAAGGGAGCTGTGATAAAAGATGAACAATATAAACTCATACCTTTTGCAGATGATCTAGTCTTTATACTAGAACAACCAATGGATTCTAAATTAAGAGCAGGTATGGGCCTTCCAGACTGGCAATTGTATTATAAAGCTTCCGTGCTTTTATGGGTAAGAGACTGGATACTACTGAATGATAAGAGACAATTGTTGTTAGAAGGACATGATCTTACTATGGGGTGGCATGCGTATTTATGGTATCAAAGACTTGAAGGCCATTCCTATTTTAAGAATCATTGGTTTCGAAAATCCTTGTACCATACATGGTCATGGCTAAAGACTAGAATTTATCAAAAAATTCCAAGATGGGTCTCTCCAGTAGAAGCATTTACTCATCCAAATCTCCTAAAATCAAATCAGAATTATAGGTATGATGACCTGTTGGGAAAAGATAATCAAATGAAAGCCAGAGAAGAACTGGAAAATATGGATATAAAAATGAACTGGTGGTTGAGAATGCAAGTTGAATATGCCAAAGACAAGGCGATGGGTTTCAATACAGAACAATACTCATTTGATAAAAAAAAATTGGGTCCACAGGAAAAGCTAATCTCCAAATTATAGGCATATCTACTTCAGATAAAGACACAAGACGATGTTTTAAAAGATTGTATGGTTCAATGGGCAAAAAGATTTGGTCATGATATTACATTAGAAGAATGGGAGAGACTGTGGAAGCTCAACGTTAAATTAACTAAGTCAGCAACTTTTAAAGAAAATTTGTATAAGATGTTTTATAGATGGTACTTGACCCCACAGAAATTGTGTAAGATTTCTACTAATATGTCTAACAAATGTTGGAAATGCCCTAAACAAGTTGGTTCTTTTTTCCATATGTGGTGGACACGTGAGACAGTGAAGGGTTATTCGAAAATGGTGCATGAAATATTACAGAAGATTATGAAGACACCAATCCAATTTAAACCAGAACTATTTTTATTGAGCATATTTCCTGACATTTGCTGGCACATTTTAACACAGCAGCCAGGATTCTCTTGGTGCAGAGATGGAAATCTCAGGAAATTCCCATGAAAATGGACTTGGTGGGTAAAATGCTGGAAACAGCAGAGGTGGACTTTCTATCCCAGCTGTTGGCTGGGAGATCTAAAGAAGCAAGAAAATACTGGATGAAATTTTATGCCTGGTTAGACACTCAAGACTCTTAAGATTCTCTGGTGTGAACTTATTTCTCCTTTCTTTCCCTGTATTTTATATTACAAAATTGCCTTTACTGGAATTGTCAAAACTAATAGATAACTTTAACAAAAGATTTACAGTATAAAATTTTAAAATGTGGATGATGTTTAGTATAGACATAAAAATATGGGACAATTTATGTAAAGAAAGTATTGTAGATGTAAGCTTGTATTTTTGAAAATATTTTTATGCAGAATAAGGTCAAAATGTATTGTGCTTTCTATTCCCCCTATCCCCTACCCTTACTCTTTCTGAAACCAATAAAACTCTTTAAAATTGCAAAATATCCAAGTATCTCCAGGTTTGGAGCTGGCAAGCCTATGCGCACATTCAAAAATACATGTGAAGTCCCTGTTTAGACAACATAGTTATCACTTTTATTGGAGAGGTGTTGCATGGTTGCTGTCATCTCAGTATACCTCTCTGACATAATGTCCGAAAAAGGCTACAGCAGCATGAAGTTTCAAAATCCAAGTCTGAGATAAATCCAGGACAATTCAGATGTTACTGCAAGCCATGTGCTTGGTCCTCTTTTATTTATTCCTTTAAATTCCCTTATTATTCTGTACATTTCTGTCCTGATACCAGCTGTATTTAAAAATCTAAATTTCAAAACACTTCTGAGAAGCCTCAGAAGGAAAAAATAAGGATCATTTTGTCTGTGGTTCGACAACTATAATGATGTCCTTTAATATTCTTCTGGAGACTACACTCTTGACTTATTAACACAGCAGGAAATGCTAGATGCCTTCAGTTTTCCAGAAATGCCATCTACGCACATTTTGTATCACAGATTGTTATACAGGAAATATAAGATACATATAAAGAGGAAAACTGGCAAGAAGACTCTGAATTCTGATGGAATGTTTCAGAAAGGAAATGACCTTGTCTGTCCCTGAAGGAAGGCAAATCAGTGCCTGTGAGTTTACAAAGGAAGTGCTGCATACTCCACTGAGATTTCTGCTACTGCTTTTTGTTATTAAATATATTTATGGAATTTCCTCCAGTTATTTGTGCATTTAAGCAAACACATTCTCAAATGTATTGCTGTGAAGAAATGCATTTTTCCTTTGGAGGTTTGAATTGAGCAAAACCTTAAGCTCTGAGTTTTAAAAGCGCACCCCCACCCCACCCCAGCTGAGAACAGGCAGGGAGGAGGAATTTGTTCAATGACTTTCCAAGCTCATCTCAGCTACCTTTTAAGAAATTATAGCTAGGGATGTTTAGCTAGGGGCAAAAGGCTGATCAGGCTCTGCCCCCTCCCCTTCTGGCAAGGAACAGAGATGTGGAAGAATTAAATACTCGAGAGGCTTTAGGAAGGAAAATTCTAGATCTTTTTTTTTTAAAAAACCTTTGCTGACCTGGTCAGTGGGTGGGGGAAAGAGAGGAGATAAAGCTCAGGGGAGCAAGGAGGAGCTCTCATTTGTGCTGGGTCCATCAGAGCAGACAGAACTGTTAACTGAGGTCTGGAGGAGGCAGCCATTTAACCATGTGCTGTCTTGGAGAGCTGGAGGAAGTTTCAAAGTAATTGAACTCTGTAAAGATTTTTAACTTCCTAAGATAAAGGAGCCTCTCCTTTGTTTTAACAACTGACAGAGCATGTATAGAGAGACAATTTGCTTTTTGCATTTCTTTTGAATCCCTTGCTCAGTCTGGTGCTATGCTAAAAGTAGGCTTGTGAATATTTTCTTTTTAATAAATACTTTATAACTTTTGATGCTAGTAGTAGTTCTCTGTACCATATTGATGGCTACCATCTTGGACACTTTATTTTATAAGGCGCACCAGTGGTTGGGATGCAGCTATTCCTCCAGGGGAGCACAAGGCAGTCAACAATCCCCGTGGTGGCTGGGCTCTGGGCAGTGATGCAGAGGCAAGGTCTCAGAACTTGGAAGGGTAGTTGGGAGCCGCTGAACCTACCAAGTTTTGTTTCTGGAGATCAGTAGATCCCCAAGAACAGGCTGGACAAAGAACAAGTCTGAAGTTGGAGGGAGAATCAGCAAAAGTCATAATCCCCTCTTCAAAAGACTTAAGTGGCTTTGGCTGCAGTCTTAAGAAGACTTCCTAGGAGTAAACTGAGTAAGCCTTAGGGTTGCCAAGTCCAATTCAAGAAATATCTGGGGACTTTGGGGGTGGGGCCAGGAGACTTTGGGGGTGGAGCCAGGAGACATTGGGGGCGGAGCCAGGAGCAGGGGTGTGACAAGCAGAATTGAACTCCAAGGGAGTTCTGGCCATCACATTTAAAGGGACAGCACACCTTTTAAAATGCCTTCCTTCCATAGAAAATAATGAAGGATAGCGGCACCTTCTTTTGGGGCTCGTAGAATTGGACCCCCTAGTTCAATACTTTTGAAACTTGGGGGGCATTTTGGGAAGAGGCACTAGATGCTATACTGAAAATTTGGCATCTCTACCTCAAAAAACAGCCCCCCCAGAGCCCCCAATACCCACGGATCAATTCCCCATCATTCCTTATGGGAATTGTTCATGGAGGTGCATAATGGCTGTGGGGGTGGGGCTTCCCCCGCCAGCCAGCTGGCTGGGGGAGGGGGGAAACCTGTAAAACCGGGGGATCCTCCGCTGGGACCTGGCGATTGGGAAGCCTAGTAAGCCTCATTGAATAAACCAAATCATATATCTAACTTGGCTTGCTTAGAATTTCTTCCTTTGGGAGCAATTTTAGTCAGTCTGTTGGGAGAGCGGGTAGGTTAAGCCAGATTCCTTGCCAAAGTTAGCAGAGTACACTAGGCTCAGAACACAGCAGAGCTCTTTAAAAAGCATATACTTGTAAGCAGGCCTCAGATTCCGTGGAAGCTCACAGGAGCACAGCTCCTGAACCTTTCTGAGAGTTCCACCTCCTTGTCCATTGAATAGTATGTGCAGCTGCATAACAATCTTTGGATGAGCTCCACCACCTGTTTTTCTATAAAATGACCTCTGCTTGTAAGACTGCAAAGTTACACAGAGCCAGTTATCAGGATAAAAGAAAATAAGAACTGATTTATTTAGGAAATACGAACTTGATAGTGCAGTGTAGAGAAAGGGGTAGATTCTATTCTATCTAGCTAGCGATGGATGCAGATGCAGAGATGCACTCTGTATCCGTGGTGCCAAAAATGGAGAAACTTTTTTTTGTGAGTACAGGAAGAGGAGGAAGGAGATGGAAGGTAGCTGTTTTCCCTAAGAGTAGCAATCTGCATATAAAGGGTTCAATGACAGAAGAGTAAACAGGAAGATGCTTAGTGTCTTCCCATCTATGTCTGCAACCCTCTGGTCATTTGCTTCTTGGAGGATGACGCATTTGGTTCTTCTAATAAGATCTACTCAGAACCCTGTTCTGGTCTGTTCAATGGGGTTTTCTCCCACAATAGTGTCTTCAGAACTGCATGGTTAGCTTTGGGGGGAGATGGTAGTGTGCAGGGCTTTTTTTGTACTAGGTTGAACTCCTTTGAATATTAGGCCACACACCCCTGATGTAGCCAATTCTCATGGAGTTTACAGTAGGCCCTGTACTAAGAGCCCTGTAAGCTACATAAGAACATAAGAGAAGCCATGTTAGATCAGGCCAATGGCCCATCCAGTCCAACACTCTGTGTCACACAGTGGCAAAAATTTATATATATATATATATATATATATATACACACACACACACACACACACACACACACACACTGTGGCTAATAGCCACTGATGGACTTCTGCTCCATATTTTTATCTAAACCCCTCTTGAAGGTGGCTATGCTTGTGGCTGCCATCACCTCCTGTGGCAGTGAATTCCACAAGCTGTTGGAGGATTGGCTACATTATGGGGGTGTGGCCTAATATGCAAAGGAGTTCCTGCTACAAAAAAAGACCTGGTAGTGTGCAAATGTGGTTTTAAATAAATAAAGCATAGCTCTCAAACAAAGTTTACAATGTGTCTTCTAAGCATATTAATCCTGGGCATAGCCATAGGTATGCAGGTTCTTTCCATACAAGCAGGAAAGCTGCCAAAAGCTCCATTCCCAATAATATGCACAAATCTACCTGTGTTTGAGGTCCTTTGTGCATTGGGCTTGCTGCTGTGGGCAGTGAGCTCAGCTCCAAAACCCAGATAAATGAAGTGTTTTTAAAAGTGCTGTGGTCTTGCTAGCCTCCAAGATTTCTTTCTGTCTGAGGCCAGAGTATATCAAATATCCCTCACTAAAATTTTTAGATTTGCACTTCTATTTAGACTTATTTGGGTCTTATCTGAGAAGGGAGAGAACGTTAATTTAATATCTAGTGGCAAAAACTAGGGACAAATGAATGATGTAAAAAATTCCTTGCAGGCTTCTTGTCCATCAGGAAACGCAACGTTCCCCTGCTGTTCTCTCAGCATTCTTCCTCTTTATTACTTTCTTTTTTCAGGATAGTCAGATAAATATATAAAAAGGACAGGCAGAGGCCTAAACCTTGTGTTCTCAACTCCACTGATTCACAGTTGCCCTGAAGCAAAGGAACTGTTTTCCTTTCTTACACCAAGCAAGGACTTACAAGATAAAACCTATAATGTGAAAATCTCCCTGAAAGGTTTGTTTAATATAACTCCTCTCATTTCCTCAAGTGCATCCATTTCTTAATGACATCTTGAATATAATATTTCTCCTGATGGAAAGGAGGTTGTTTATACTGGTAGGCTTCTTGATTTATCATTCATTTTAATGGGACTGCAGCAAGCTATGCTACTCTACAACTTGAAGAAAAGAAGCCTATAATTAGAGGATTCTGGGTGGGATTTTTAGAAATGCCACTAGCTAAAAATCCTAAACACACATTAGATCAGTACCCCCGATAAGGACATGAGACACCATTATGTGGATTAACTAGTTTATTAACATCCTAAATCAGAGTGAGTGGCTGCTAACAGGCATTCTACCTCAGATACAAGCATTTTGGCCAAACCCACCCTTGGCTTCAAATTTAAGCCGCATCAGCTCTGGCTTTGTTTATTCTCACCCATGTGTAAAACAGTGCCAGGAGATAGATCCAGGTCGGTAGCTGTGTTGGTCTGAAGCAGCAGAACAAAGTTAGAATCCAATGGCACCTTTAAGACCAACAAAGTTTTATTTGGGTGTGAGCTTTCATGTGCACAGATACTTCCTCAGACAGAATGAATTGGAAACAGACATAGCAATCTTACATTTAGAAGGTGGGCAGTAAATTCATATACAGAATAATAAAGATGTTTTAAACAGATTAAAAGAATACATGAAGCTGCCATCTACTGAATCAGATCCTTGGTCCATCAAAGTCAGTGTTATTTACTCAGATGGGCAGTGGCTCTCCAGGGTCTCAGGCAGGGATCTTTTCCATCACCTACTGCATGATCTTTTCAATTGGAGATGCCGGGGATTGAACCTGGGACCTTTTGCATGCCAAGCAAAATAATAATAATAAGCTTAGTTATATGGCTATCATCTGTTAGGGTTCAACTGCGGGGGGGAAACATCACAAGGACATAAATATGTCAGAATTGGAGATTGATGTGTCCTTGGTGGTGTGAGACTGTCATTAGGTTTCTTAATTGTAAAGAGTAATAAATTTAGAATCTGTTGTCATACTCCATTGGTCACCTCTCAAGCATGGATTAAACATCTTTTTCATAGAGGTGTTCTGTCAGAGAAATCTAATCTAATATGTTGCATAGTATTCAATTACACTAATACAAAAAAAGAAATACATTGGAATACAGGGGATGTACAACTCTATTTGGAGAGAATGGGTTTAGCATATGTCACGAGATTAAAAAAACAATATTCCTGTTGAGTCCTGGGGAAATGTTTGTTCCAAGTGTTACAATAATTTGTAATTCAACAATTTTCCTTTCCTTTCTGTTCTTGAAATTCATTTGCAATAAAACAGCTACTTTGAGGTAACCCATTGAATGTCTTGGGAGGTTTTCTTTCCCAACAGGTTTCTTAGTTTTGTGATTCCTGATGTCAGATTTGTGTCCATTTATCCTTTGGTGTAAAGTTTGACCTGTTTGTCCTATGTAGAGAACCGAAAGGCATTGTTGGCACTTGATGACATATACAGTGTTAGAAGTTGAGCAAGTGAATGGCTTTGATGTTGTTAGGTCCAGTGATAGTGTTGTCTGGATGTATGTGGCAGCAAAGTTGGTATTTGGGATTATTGCAAACTCTAGTACTGATGTCCATGTTCAGCATAGATGTTGCATTATTGTGGATGAGGTGTTATTTGAGATTGGAGGGTTGTCTATGTGCAAGGAAAGGTTTGCCTCCTGTATTCGTGAAAGAGAGCTGTCATTGTCCAATAGAGGTTGTAAATCATTGATGATGCATTGAACTGCTTTGAGTTGAGTTATATGTGACCACTAGTGGTGCTCTATTATTGTCTTTTGGGGGGCCTGTCTTGTAACAGGTTTTCTCTGGGTACCATTCTAGCTTTGTTGATCTGTTTCCTGACTTCATCAGGTGGATACTTTAGTTCCAAAAAAGTTTGTTGTAGATCCCTCAGGTGAGAATCTCTGGCTGTAGGATGGGAGCAAATGCAGCTGTAGTGTAGAGCCTGGCTGTGCAATGGATAATTTGGTAGCTGGAGGCATGTAGGTATGTTTGTCAGTCAGTAAGTTTCTGGTATAAGGTGGTGTCTATGCGTCCATAGTGTATTTTTACAGTATTGTCCAGAAAATGTATTTCTTGCATAGATTGGTTTGTTGTCAGGTTGATGGTGGGGTGAAAGTCATTAAATGCCTGGTGGAATTTGTCCAGGACTTTTTTTATCATGTATCCAGACAATAAAAATATCATCACTGTTGAACCCAGTTAACCCCTAACAGGTGATAGCCATATAACTAAGATTATTCTTTTAATCTGTTAAAAACATATTAATTATTCTGTATGTGAATTTACTCTCCACCTTCTGTACGTAAAATTGTTATTTCTGTTTCCATTTCATTCTCTCTGAGGAAGTGTGCCTGCACACAAAAGTTCACAACCTGAATAAAACTTTGTTGGTCTTAAAGATGCTATTGGACTCTAACTTTGTTCTAGTGCCAAGATATGTTTGTTTGCTTATTTACTTTATTTAAAGCTCACCTTTCTCATGAGACCAAGGGAAATGGGATATTATCAGGTTTTTTATTCCGTCTCTGCAGGGCTTTGTTTGTAGAACAAGCCCAGCAGAAACTCATTTGTATATTAGGCCATGCTCCCTGATATCAGTATTGTTTTACATAGGGTTTTTTGGTAGAAACAGCCCAGCAGGGACTAATTTGCATATTAGGCCACACCCCCTGACACCAAGCCAGCCAGAGCTGCGTTCCTGTGCGTTCCTACTAAAAAAAAAAAAAAAAAAAAAAAAAAAAAAAAAAAACCTGCCTCTATGCCATAAAAAGTTTTAATTGTCCATTTCCACTAAGGCTCTATTAAAGGACTTTTTTCCTCCTGGCATAATAGGTGTCATTTTCATGAGGTGTGTTCATGACGGGGTAGCCAAATCATGGCCAAACTAAACATGAAGACATCCTAGGATTGCCAATCTCCCACGGCATCCAGCAGGGGACTTTTTTCACGTGCGCGGCATGTGGCGCAATGACGTCACTCATAAGTACATCAGCAGGGAATAATATTACAGAGTCCACCCAGCAAAGCAGTAATTTTGTGGTGCCATAGAGTTTCCCTCCCAAATTGCTAGAGCTCCTGTGAAAACCATAAAGTTTTCCCAGAAGCTCCTAGAGCGACCAGCAACATTGCTGGTGCAATGACATCACATATGAGTGATCTCATTGTGCTGGCAACATTGGAAGGGGATCCCCCTGCCGGCCCACTGTGGACCAGTGGGTTGGGGACCCTCAAAGCAGGAGAACCCCTGCCCCACCTGGGAGCTTGGCAGCCCTATGATATCCTTAGGGTTGCCACAATGATACTGGCACCATTTTAAAATGCCACAAGAACCCTATCCTGATCAGGCCAGTAGTGCAGCACTCCCCACCCACCCACCGGTTTTTCAGGGATAAGAAAGTCACATTTTCATCTCTATCTTTTGTGTGTTTTTGTTTGATAAGAAATTAATTATAAGATGCTAATCATAGACTAAAAGAAAAGACAGAAAAACTTTTTGTCTGATCCTACAGAGCTACACTGATTAGCCCATATTGATCTACAAAAGGAACACTTTGGGCGTTTTCGCACTCACATTCAGCCGGCGCGACCCCCCTCTTCACCGCGCAGGATCTGCGCGGATTTCGCACTAAATGCCGCGGAGCAGCCTTTTGCGCCAGAAACTCCTGGCGCAAAAGCCGCTCAAACGTAAACCGCCAAAAAGCAGTTTCCGTTTGCGCGGCTTTTGCGACGGGAGTTTCCGGCTCTTCCGGCTGCTCCGCGGCATTTAGTGCGAAATTCGTGCAGATCCTGCGCGGTGAAGAGGGGGGTCGCGCCGGCTGAACGTGAGTGCGAAAACGCCCTTTATTAAAAGCTACAATGTACAGTCCAGTCATAATGAACTCATGGTAACCCCATGAAGTCCCACCTCATGGAGTTTTCAAGGCAAGAGATGAGCAGAGGTGGTTTGGCACTGTCTTTTATGAAATTAAGCAGCATCATTTCAGTGTTTAAAAAGGGCAACTCAATCATAGTCAAGGAAATATGCTGAGAAATTAGCAGATGAGTTTCAATTGTCTAGCTCCTATCAGTGCTAAGCAGAAGCTACCTTTCTCTTCCTTTCTGAAGTTACTCCATTGGTTACTGATCAGTTACCAGGTTCAGTTGAAGGTGCTAGCTATCACCTACAAAGGACTTCAAGGCATTGGACCCATGTAACGGCAGGACTGCCTCTCCTGCTATGTTCTGCTGTAACAGCTCCACTAACCTGAGCAAAGCCTTCAAAAGATGTCTCTCTACAAGCAGGTAAACTCAGCAACTGCGCAGTCACACCTATTCGCTGTAGTGGCTCCTACAGTATGGAACATTCTGCCTGAGGCTGTCAGGGAAGTCTGTCATTTTACAAGACATGCAAAACAGAATTGTTCAGGAGGCCATTCTTGTAGAATGTGATGGATCTGCTCAGTGCGATGGGTCTGCTCAGGAGGTGAGTTTTACTAGGCATAAAGTTTAGCCTGCAATGATTGTATTGTTGCATTGACACCTTTTTTGAAATGTGGGGCCCAGCAGCTTTCTTTTTGATATGACTTTTTCTTTCACTTTATGCTCTGATATTATGTCTCCCCAATCTGTGACCTATTACATATGGTTCTCATTTGAAAGCCTACTCTGTGGTGGTGATGGTGGCAAAGAAGCGATATTTTCCCTCCACCACTGCATCTGCACAGCCTAGACCTCTTTCATGAGGTCAGGGGCATGTTGGGTTATGGCTAGTGAGAGGGGTTAGATTGCTCTGCAGACTGCTGTAAACATTTCGTTAAGAACCTTGCAAGTTAAATTCTCTTGCATCTGTTCTGTCTTGGACTCTACATTAGCAGCAACAGAATCAGGTTGTACTAGAGTGTCAATTTATGGAGTTGTCCAGTTGTGTGGGGTACTTTTGAGCATGTGCAGTCTGAGGATGTGGGCCGAATTCATGGAAGTTTGAGACCTAGCCCCTGGTTATACAGCCTTTGCCCCTTCTGACTGCTTAAATTGCCAGAGGAGCCTGGTAGACTGCATATGGGAGACAGTAAGTGCCTCCTTGAGTGGTGGGGTGGTCACTCCTGCCTTGAAATGGGCAATGGTGAGTCCACCCCTAAAGAAACTTACTCTGACTCATGGCAGAGCACACCTTCCACAGCAGCCCTGTAGCCAGGATTTGAAGAATTAGGGGGCCCTGATTTTTTTTCAGGGGGGCACATAGTGGCCCCAACCTCCATGGCCTTCTCTCCTATCACCACTGAGGAGGAAAGCTGCCAGCTCGCTGCCATACAGCCTCCCCTCTCCCCACAGTTGCCCCAAGGTGATCCCTCTTCCAGTAGCTCTGTTGGAGAGCCACTCAGAGGTTTAGATACATGCTGCACGGTCTCCTGCCCTTACCTGTAGCATGATCCAGCTAGGCAAGCCCAGTGGGACAAGGGGTGGTGGTGGAAGGCACCACCAATTCACAACTGACTTCTGGGGCTACAAGACCTCCGATTCGGATTTCTTCCTGTTGGAGGGCAAGCCGAGGCTGCCCAAGCGCAGCTCCCACCCTCGTTCGGGTGGCCAGTGAGACTTGGTCAGAAAACCCCTGCAGGTGAACATCACCTCTCCACTGATCCCCAGCCCTGGACTGCAGCCGGGACCTCCACTTGTGCGCGCCAGCATACCCTGCCCTGCCCTGTCTGGCAGAGAAAGCCTGCAATGGAGCCATCTGCTCCCTACCCCTGCTGCCCCACTTGATGGCCAGAACGGCCTCTTCTTGCAGGCGCCCTCTAGCCCAACGTCAGCTCAAGGAGGAGCTTAACTTTCAATCTTGGGCCTTGAAAGTGCCCCGTTGTTTCTGCTTGCTGAGGGGTCAGAGATTTCTTCCAGCCCCTAAGGAAGCAGAAGCAACACAGAGCTTAACTTTCAGTCCTGGCCACTGAAAGTGCCCTGTTGTTTCTGCTTGCTCAGGGGTCAGAGATTTCTTCCAGCCCCTAAGGAAGCAGAAGCAACTTGGAGCTTGACTTTCAGTCCTGGGGGCTGAAAGTGCCCCATTGTTTCTGCTTGCTGAGAGGTCAGAGATTTCTTCCAGCCCCTAAGGAAGCAGAAGCAACAGGGAGCTTAACGTTCAGTCCTGGGTGCTGAAAGTGCCCTGTCGTTTCTGCTTGCTGAGGGGTCAGAGATTTCTTCCTGGCCCTAAGGAAGCAGAAGCATGGTGGAGCTTAACTTTCAGTCCTGGGCCCTGAAAGTGCCCCATTGTTTCTGCTTGCTGAGGGGTCAGAGATTTCTTCCAGCCCCTAAGGAAGCAGAAGCAACAGGGAGCTTAACTTTCAGTCCTGGGCTCTGAAAGTGCCCCGATGTTTCTTCTTGCTGAGGGGTCAGAGATTTCTTCCAGCCCCTCAGGAAGCAGAAGCAACAGGGAGCTTAACTTTCAGTCCTTGGCCCTGAAAGTGCCCTGTTGTTTCTGCTTGCTGAGGGGTCAGAAAATTCTTCCAGCCCCTAAGCAAGCAGAAGCAACTGTATATGATCATGTCCCCTAAGCAAGCAGAAGCAATGGTGTATGATGATGGCAGAATGGAGAAGGATGCAGCCAAGGCACTGGAGGCTGGTTAGGGGCCCCAAGTCAGGGGACGCTGCCTAGCAGTCAGGGGGCTGTTCCCCCACAGGCCCCCTCGTAGCTACGGGCCTGTTCCACAGCTACCAGAGAGAAGTTGCCTGGAAGAAAGGCATATGTGCCAGTGTGTTTTAGGTGCTGCTCTTTACCTTTTTGCTAGTGCATGTGTGAATTTGTGTTTATTACATTTGAGTGATAGGTTGGTTTTAATGTTACTGTTTTAAAAAAGCATTTAAAATAGGTTTACTGTAATTTTTATTGAATCTTTGTAGCACAGAAAAGTGCAGTATAAATCAAATAAATACTAAAGCAAAATACACCTGTGTCCTTCATACTTGACAGAGTCTCCATTGCATGCTGTACTTTGCTTTGTGTGTCCAAAAAAGACTAAAGAAGCTGTAGTCAGCTGTCCACTGAGGAACTCTGTACAAGTAGGTTTCTTCTTCTTCTTTTTCAAGTATCACTATATAGCATTTTCTATTGCGATTTATAAAGGAAAATAGTCCCACCATTGTTGTCTTGTTCATCCACATGTGATAAGACATAGCAGCTGATATACAATGCATAATTGTCAAAGTGTTCTAAAATCCGGTGGGACTGGATACTTTGGTACATAGACTTTTTGGTATGCTGAAAAAGTGATCCAAATACATAAATATTCAGTGTTCATTAACATGGATGGGTTTTGGCCTCCACTGAAATATCCAGAGTTATGCAAAACTATGCCGTGGTATGTTTTACAGCTCCCTTCATGAATTAAGATATGGAAAATATGTTTCAAGCTGACAGTTTAAGTTAAGGCAGAGTCCTGTGACCAGGAGCATATGACAGGTTTTGTATAAGTTTCTACAACTCATGGAGAAAAGGGTGTTCAAAGAAAACATTATGTTTCTGCAGTCACTTTTCAGAAACCTTTCAACATGATTTACCATGTGCTATGTCAAAACACCAAATGCAAGTTTTTGCAGTTCAGTGTCAAGCTGTAATGTTTCTTCAAAACTATAGTGCTGATATCACTGGAGCATTTTCTTTCTTGGAAGGACTTGTGGTTCTAACAATATAGTTTCTCTGAGGGCCAAACTAGAAGTGATGGTGGGTGCCATGAGGATGCCGTCACCATTTTAAAATGACACGAGGACCTGATCCTGAACACACCCACAGGGTGGTATGCTTGTCCCCACCCTGCAAGCACCTTTTCAAGTGCTGAAACAGCCATGGGGGTCAGGGCTGGATCTGGGGGGGGGGGGGAGAGGGGGGTGCTTGCCCCGGGCATCAACAGAGGGGAGGCCAAATTGTGTATGGAGTCCATTGTATTCTATGGGACCATAAGATAGAATGGTCAATAAGGGGGCATCATTTTTTAATTTTGCCTCCCCTCAAAAAACATGTAGATCCAGTCCTGATGGGGGTGTCTGCCTACCTAGTCCAGCATTCTGCTTCCAGATGCAGCAGCAAGCCAGAGAATTAACAGCATCATCCTAAGGATAATTACTTCAGTGGACTTAGAAGGGTGTAACATTGCTTAGGATTGTATTATAAAAGGCCTAATGCCTACTTTTTAAAACTTAAATCACAGTCTGGATAAAAATTTTCTAAAATCACTAGAAATAAATATCATTGTTCCATTTTCTCCTCTAGGTCAATGTGAACCCCCCATTTTGTTGTACCTTAGAATCATAGAGTCAGATGGGACCTCCAGGGTCATCTGGTCCAACCCCCTGCATAATGCAGGAAACTCACAAATACCTCCCCCTAATTTCACAGGATCTTCATTGCTGTCAGATGGCTACCTAGCCTCTGTTTAAAAACCTCCAAGGAAGGAGAGCCCACCACCTCCCGAGGAAGCCTGTTCCACTGAGGAATCGCTCTAACGGTCAGGAATTTCTTCCTAATGTTGAGTCAGAAACTCTTTTGATTTAATTTCAACCTATTGGTTCTTGTCCTACCTTTTGGGGCCACAGAAAACAATTCCACACCATCCTCTATATGACAGTCCTTCAAGTTCTTGAAGATGGTGATCATATCATCTCTCAGCCGCCTCCTCTCCAGGCTAAACATCCCCAGCTGTCTCCAGGCTAAACATCCCCAGGCTAAACATCCTGGAGGCTGCTCTCCAGGCTAAACATCCCCAGCTGAAGACATTCAACCTGTCTTCATAGGACTTGGTCTCCAGACCCCTCACCATCTTTGTCGCCTTCCTCTGGACCCATTCCAGCTTGTCTATTTCCTTCTTAAAATGTGGTGCCCAAAACTGAACACAATACTCCAGGTGAGGTCTTACCAAAGCAGAGTAAAGCGATACCATCACATCACATGATCAGGACACTATACTTCTGTTGATACAGCCCAAAATTTCATTTGCCTTTAGCCACCACATCACACTGTTGACTCATGTTCAGCGTATGATCCACTAAGACCCCTAGATCCTTTTCGCACATACTACTGCTAAGACAAGTCTCCCCCATCCTATAACCATGCATGGGATTTTTCCTACCTAAATGCAGAACTTTACATTTATCCAGTTCCATTACCAGTTCCGTTATGCTTTCCTGTGCATAATTCCTTGGGGCTATATGTTGAACCACCTAGGGCTACTTGTTTTGAAATGGACTCATGCTGTACATTTTAAAAAGTGCTTGTTTTGTATTCTACATTTCTGTGAATAAACTTCCTCAAGGTAGTCCACAAGAATAAAAATCCTTGCAATCATAGATAGCTGGATCCAACCCAACAAATTCAAAGTTATAACATCAATCAGTCCGTTAAGGAAGGGTTTAAGTTTGTTAGGCACTGGGATGCTTTCTGGAACAAGCGGGAGCTGTACAAAAGAGACGGTCTCCACTTGTCCCCGGATGGAACCAAGCTGCTGGCGCTTAAAATCAAAAAGGTGGCAGAGCAGTTTTTAAACTAAATCTTGGGGGAAAGCCGACAGGAGATGAAATGTCTCTGGTTCGGGAGGACTCGTCTCAAAGAGATAAAGGGTTAGCTGCTATTTTTCTACCGGGTAACGGACCAGAGTTGTCCACTGTGAAGGCGACAAACAATATGGACTGTCTGCCAGAGTCTCGAGGTGGCAAGAGGAAGGTGGCGGGCCTAGCTCGCCTGGGAAATTATAGATGTTTGTATGCAAATGCTAGAAGTGTTCGAAGTAAAATTGGTGAATTGGAATGTTTAGTGTTGGGAGAAAACATAGACATTGTGGGAATTTCAGAAACTTGGTGGAATGAGGAGAATCAGTGGGACACGGTGATTCCTGGATATAAGCTATATCGGAAGGATAGGGA
Organism: Heteronotia binoei; assembly: GCF_032191835.1. Classification (NCBI taxonomy): domain Eukaryota; kingdom Metazoa; phylum Chordata; class Lepidosauria; order Squamata; family Gekkonidae; genus Heteronotia; species Heteronotia binoei. The sequence continues at coordinate 211,738,217 of NC_083223.1, forward strand.
GGGAAGAGTTGGAGGTGGGGTGGCTCTGTATGTCAGAGAGGATATACGGTCCAGTAAGACTGAGGTCAGAGAATTAGATTCCCTTTTAGAAATGCTTTGGGTTGAAATAGAGGGCCCAAAAGGAAATTTAACTATGGGAGTTTGTTATCGCCCACCAAATCAAAAGAGAGAGGACGATTATAATATGATGGAAGGCTTAAAGATAGCGGCTAAACGTAAAAACTGTGTCGTAACAGGTGATTTTAACTACCCGCAGATTGATTGGGTCAATATGTGTTCTGGTCGAGAGAAAGAGATTTAGTTTCTTGATGCTCTCAACGACTGTGCTATGGAGCAGATGGTCTCAGAACCTACCAGGGGTGGGGCGATCCTGGATTTGGTCCTAAGTAATGCCCAAGACTTGGTGAGAGATGTAAAAGTGATTGCGCCGCTTGGGAGCAGTGACCATAATGTTATTGATTTCACCGTTTGTATAAATAGAGAGTTGTCCAAAAAGACCGCCACAACCACGTTTAACTTTAAAAGGGGTAAATACACTGAGATGAGGAGGCATGTGAGGAGGAAACTGAAAGGAAAGGTACATACGGTCAAAACCCTTGGGGAAGCTTGGACGCTATTTAAAACTATAATCCTAGAAGCTCAGATAAAATACATACCACAAGTTAGGAAAGGCACAAACAGGCATAAGAAAAGGCCTGCATGGTTAACAAACAAAGTAATGGAAGCTGTAAAAGGTAAGAAGGACTCCTTTAAGCGGTGGAAAACCAGTCCAAGTGAGATTAGTAGAAGGGAACACAGGCTGTGGCAAATCAAATGCAAGATTGTGATCAGGCAGGCAAAAGGGGACTATGAGGAGCATATTGCAAAAAACATAAAGACCAACAATAAAACTTTCTTCAAATATATTAGAAGTAGGAAACCAGCCAGGGAGGCAGTGGGGCCCTTGGATGACCATGGGGTAAAAGGATTACTGAAGGAGGATAGGGAAATGGCTGAGAAGCTAAATGAATTTTTTGCCTCCATCTTCACTGTGGAAGACGAGAACTTTTTGCCCGCCCCAGAACCACTAATTTTGGAAGGGGTGTTGAAAGACCTGAGTCAGATTGAGGTGACAAAAGAGGAGGTCCCACAACTGATAGACAAATTAAAAACTAATAAGTCACCGGGTCCGGATGGCATACATCCGAGAGTTCTGAAAGAACTCAAAGTTGAACTTGTGGATCTTCTAACAAAAATCTGTAATCTTTCATTGAAATCTGCCTCCGTTCCTGAGGACTGGAAGGTAGCAAATGTCACCCCCATTTTTAAAAAGGGTTCCAGAGGAGATCCGGGAAATTACAGGCCAGTCAGTCTGACTTCAATACCGGGAAAGTTGGTAGAAACCATTATCAAGGACAGAATGAGTAGGCACATTGATGAACACGGGTTATTGAGGAAGACTCAGCATGGGTTCTGCAAGGGAAGATCTTGCCTCACTAACCTGTTACATTTCTTTGAGGGGGTGAACAAACATGTGGACAAAGGCGACCCGATAGATGTTGTTTACCTTGACTTCCAGAAAGCTTTTGATAAAGTTCCTCATCAAAGGCTCCTTAGAAAACTTGAGAGTCATGGAGTAAAAGGACAGGTCCTCTTGTGGATCAAAAACTGGCTTAGTAATAGGAAGCAGAGAGTCAGTATAAATGGGCAATCTTCGCAGTGGAGGACGGTAAGCAGTGGGGTGCCGCAGGGCTCGGTACTGGGTCCCATGCTCTTTAACTTGTTCATAAATGATTTAGAGTTGGGAGTGAGCAGTGAAGTGGCCAAGTTTGCGGATGACACTAAATTGTTCAGGGTGGTGAGAACCACAGAGGATTGTGAGGAACTCCAAAGGGATCTGTTGAGGCTGGGTGAGTGGGCGTCAACATGGCAGATGCGGTTCAATGTGGCCAAGTGCAAAGTAATGCACATTGGGGCCAAGAATCCCAGCTACAAATACAAGTTGATGGGGTGTGAACTGGCAGAGACTGACCAAGAGAGAGATCTTGGGGTCGTGGTAGATAACTCACTGAAAATGTCAAGACAGTGTGCGTCTGCAATAAAAAAGGCCAACGCCATGCTGGGAATTATTAGGAAGGGAATTGAAAACAAATCAGCCAGTATCATAATGCCCCTGTATAAATCGATGGTGCGGTCTCATTTGGAGTACTGTGTGCAGTTCTGGTCGCCGCACCTCAAAAAGGATATTATAGCATTGGAGAAAGTCCAGAGAAGGGCAACTAGAATGATTAAAGGGCTGGAGCACTTTCCCTATGAAGAAAGGTTGAAACGCTTGGGACTCTTTAGCTTGGAGAAACGTCGACTGCGGGGTGACATGATAGAGGTTTACAAGATAATGCATGGGATGGAGAAAGTAGAGAAAGAAGTACTTTTCTCCCTTTCTCACAATACAAGAACTCGTGGGCATTCGATGAAATTGCTGAGCAGAAAGATTAAAACGGATAAAAGGAAGTACTTCTTCACCCAAAGGGTGATTAACATGTGGAATTCACTGCCACAGGAGGTGGAGGCGGCCACAAGTATAGCCACCTTCAAGAGGGGTTTAGATAAAAATATGGAGCAGAGGTCCGTCAGTGGCTATTAGCCACAGTGTATGTATATAATTTTTTTTTTTGCCATTGTGACACAGAGTGTTGGACTTGATGGGCCGTTGGCCTGATCCAACATGGCTTCTCTTATGTTCTTATGTTATATTGGTTTCAAATCAGTACAGAAGCAATGCAGATCCAGGCCTACTCATCCTACAAAGAAATCAGAAATTAGTATCTGATGACATGATTTGTTTTTTGTTTATATCAGCTAATGAATGGAGAGTTTTAACCTAAATTTTATTTCTGCATTTCTCTCATTTCTGAGAAAGATGGAAAGAGTAAAGGAAAGAGCATCCAGCTAACTGAACATTAATCATGACTGCTTTGGCAGGCTGGATGAATTGGGATATTGTGCCACTATGAAAGCCTGGCCAGACACTGCCCCCCCCATTACAAACACTTTGCTATATTTGAATTTCTTAACAATCTGTAAAAAGGTTCATTTCTATAGCTGTTTATTTTCATGATCTGTATTAAAACGAGCTTTCACAGCTAGTACTATATAGCACAACTAGCTGATCTGTTAAATTTTTTTAACAGAGTGCTCATTTTGTAACACTGCTGGGAGAAATTACTTTGAACAATGGTTAGCTTCACTTCTTCCATTCCGTGAAATCTTGCTGCTATTGGGATATGTCACATTGTCAAAATATTACAGCATAGCATTTTTTTAAAAAGTCATTCTAACATTACAAAGAACCATTTGGAAGTTGATTAAACCCCATGGTAATTGATGCATTTACTTTAGGGTTGCCAATCCCCAGGTGGGGGCAGGGGATTCCCTGGTTTGGAGGCCCTCCCCCCACTTCAGGGTCGTCAGAAAGCGGTGGGAGGGAGGGGAAATGCCTGCTGGGAACTCTGTTATTCCCTAAGGAGATTTATTCCCATAGAAAATCATGGAGAATTAATCCACGGGTATCTGGGGCTCTGGGGGGGGCTTTTTTGGGGGTAGAGGCACCAAATTTTCAGTATAGCATCTAGTGCCTCTCCCCAAAATACCCCCCAAGTTTCAAAAAGATTGGACCAGGGGGTCCAATTTTATGAGCCCCAAAAGAAGGTGCCCCTATCCTTCATTATTTCCTATGGAAGACAGGCATTGAAAAGGTGTGCTGTCCCTTTAAATGTGATGGCCAGAACTCCCTTTGGAGTTCAATTATGCTTGTCACAGCCTTGATCTTGGCTCCACCCCTAATGTCTCCTGGCTCCACCCCCAAAGTCCCCAGCTATTTCTTGAATTGGACTTGGCAACCTTAATTTACTTTCTTCCCACCAGCTATAAACCACTGCTTCCATTACAAAAGAATATAAAGGTGCTTTCATTATTTTTTGCTGTCTGTGTGATCAAAACTATAAGGTAGTTGATGCTCTTATCCACTACACCAATCTGGAAGAGGGGAAAGCTGATTCTGGCCCTTTCTGCACCTCTGTTTCCCTCATTTGCACTGTGCATCACCATCAGATTCCTCCCCATTCCCTGCACATTCCAATCCCATTTTGTTTTTTTCTTTCTGCATTGATTACCCCACCTCCCTTTTCAGCTCTGAGCCCACTTTCAGTCTGCTTTTCCTCTTCTCAGACTTCTTTTGTGATGAGTTATCCCCTTGGTTTGCTTCCAAGCTGAAGGTAATTTAAAAGCATACACATTTTGTCTGACTTTTCCTCCTCTCTCTCTTTGGAAGTCAATTGGTCCTTCTTTACTGGTCTGTTTTGCATTGGGTGTGTCTTTTGAAATACAGTATTAGGAAGATCATTGCCTTTGTCTGAGTTATTTGTGGGAGTGGTCAGTTAGCTTTCTTGGTTAAGATGCAGTGCTATTAACTGCAAGGTTGTTGGTTTGATCCCCTAGGTGGACAGTTTCGTTTTTGAAAAAAAAAATGGTTTTCTTTTAAATTGACTCTGACCACAGACATTTCAAATGCAAGGATAATGCTGTGGAACTTACTTTGGGGCAGCAGCAGCCTGTTTCAAAAAAGTCTGGTCCATCTCAACATTTGGTTTTCATCCTGTGCCTATTATCTCATTTCCAAATAACATTGAGGGGAGGGAGTTCAGGCCACAACTGATGTCTCCACCTTCCCCCTCCTCGTGAATCACCCCCACCAAACTGCTGCACAGCAGCCTCCCCACTGCCTCTCTGACCTTCTTTCGCTAAAGCATTCCCTGTCAATGATTCTTTTTTTCTCCAGATACCTTGGATTAGCATTAAACTAAGGTGCTCTGAGCCCACTGGGGAGGGCAGGATATAAATATGATTAAATAAATAAATAAACTCCTTGACTACTGATAAAGGGGAGGGACCACTAATGGTGACCCAATAGTCAATTCAGCTGAAAGAATCTCCTGTTTCAAAAGACACACCCAATGTTAAACTGACCAATCAGAAGAGACCAGCCCTGCAACACTGTCCAGCTTTTCTCATCGGTATGCAGACTATGTACTCCTTAATTCCCAAGAGAAAACCAGAAAGGTGGGGGAAAGGTGCAGCGTACAGGCCCAGAATTCAAAGTAAACCCCAACTGACTCGACATGAGTGAAAATCAGAAGTAAGCTGTGCGTGCAGAAAGAGCCTCTGTCCCCTTTCTCTTGAAGTAAAAAGTCCCTGCTCCCATCCCACGAAGCTGAGGGAACTCTGTTTTATATGTTAGTTGAATGGGCATGTGATAAGCTTGCCTTTTATCCATACAGACAACTTGTATGCCCCCTGGAGCCCCATGCAGACCCTCAGGTGTCTCCAGACTCTTATTTGAGAAGCATTCATTTTATAACACTCTTAGAATATATCTGGTTATGGCCCATCATGTTTTTAAAAAAAATAAAAGTCACACATTTAAAGTTGTTTTAGTGCTTTCTTGCATACTGGGGGGGATTTTTTTTTTTGCAATGAACTGTTGTCATTTCACATTTCTTTGCTGATTGAGTAGAAAGACAAACATCCTATGGCTTTCTTACAATGGTTTCTTTGACAGAAGGAAAAAAAGGCAATATTCAAGCATTAACAGTCAGTTTGTACAGATGAATCTGAGTGGTTTCTGTGTCTCCTTTATTCCTAATGGTTTGGATTATTAAATCATTACCTTATTTTGAACCAGATTGAAAAAATGATTGTTATAATATTTGTGGGTTTATTTCAAAATTATATGGGGAAGTATTAAGAAAGCTCAGTAATCTTCAGTATTTGTTCTTTGTGCTATTCAACTTTCTCATCAATCTTGCTCTAGCAGAATCTCCATCTGTCTCAGTGAGATGCCAGAGGGAATCCATGGTCAAATGCATAAATATACCCATTAGAATCACACTTCAGAATCAATTAGCTCTACCTCCTCTAAATGGGAGGCTTGCAACTACTCAAACTTAAATACAATGATTATATCTTTGTGTAGCAAGTAAAACATCAAATTGGAGACAGTATAGAGCAGGGGTGTCAAACATGCAGTCCGGGGGCTGAATCAGGCCCCGGAGGGCTCCTATCAGGTCCTCAAGCAAATGGCTGTCATCTGCTTCCTTCTCTCTATATCTTGCCTTCTTCTGCATAACAGTTTGCTTTGCAAGGCTCGCTCAGTTGCACAGGAGCTACAGAGCAAAACTTCTGTTTTCTCAATTGGCTAAGGCTCCTCCCTTGGGGAGGAAGGGGGGGAGGCAGAGCTTGTTTTTCCAGGCTTTCTCAATCGCACAGCAAAGCTACTGAGATAGCCTCTCTTCCTTCTATTGGCTGAGGCTTCCCCCCCCGCCCAGTCCCCTGGGAAGGAAGGAAAGAGCCACATGTTCCTTTGCCTAGTCCTTTTAATACCAACAAGTGCTAATGTTTTAAGCATGTTTTAAGTTTTTTTTAAAAAAATATATTCAATTGTGTTTGTCTATGTCCTTTATAAAGTTTATATCTCTGCTACCTCTTCTTAGATAGTTGCATATATTGCCCAGCCTGACATGGCCCAGCCCAACAAGGTCTTATTTATGTCAGATCTGGCCCTTATAATAAATGAGTTCGACACCCCTGGTATAGAGCATTAAACAACCCTGGAGTGATAAAGTCCTATGAACTCATTCCATCTACATTGTTGGTATTGACGTTCAAAACCCTATATGGCTTGGACCCAGAATATCCATGTGACAGAAACCCTAAAATTTAAAAATTTACTAAGGTTCACTCCCAACTGGCCCCAAGGTGACATGATGTCATCACCTGGAAGTAACATCATCACAACACTGACATCATATGGCAATGCTCTAATTTTAGGGCAAAACTCTATGGTAAAATCAGCTATAAACTGTAGAGTTTGGAATAAAAACCAGAGCACCCCCCCCCCAACATTGGCAACATGGTGACATCACTTCTGGGTGATGTCTTTGTGCCATGCACACCTTGCATGTACAGCAGAAGATCACAGAAAGGAACAAGATCCCCGCCCCCACCAGCACAGCCAGGTAGGACCTGGCAACCTTGATCAAGAGTATCACCTAGAGTGTCTGGGACCCCTGGAGTTACCAGAGTCATCCATTAACTTCCATTTCACATTGGATCATCCTGGCAAACTTAATTCCTTTTGGACAAAGGGCAAGCTGTTTGGACCTGATAACCCATATGTCATGGAAGTTCAGAGCCATTACCAGATGCTTGATGGAGGTGGGACTATATTTTATAAAGCTCTGATTGAGATGGAGCTCTGCATTTTACACAGCTCTGATCTGAGATGCAGCTTTGTATGAGATTCATTGTCACTCTTAGAAAGGAGATTGGTTTAGGTCTGTAAATATTTGGACATCTGAAATTTCCCCTGAGTCCACAGGAGGTTGGACAGGAGTTAACAACTTCTTCAACCTCTTGTTACTGCAGGAAACTCTTTGACCACTTGTTACTGCACATACTCTGAGGAACCTCCTACAGCCTAGGTAATGTGTGTTTAGATTAATTTGTTCAACTGTATTGCTTTTCATTTAAACATCTTTGTGCTGTTTTTGTTGTGTACCTTTCCTTGTATTGTGCTTGTTGTCCTTTTCACATCTCCTTTTGAATCCAACCACCCTTTCCCTTCCCCCCTACCTTTTATGGTAAACCTTTGTAAGCATTTTTTTCCTTTGTTTAGTACAATTTATTTCTATGGGATATTTCTCGTAACCTCTTCCCCATGTGCTAGACTGCATGGTTGCTACAGAGTTGGTTTCTAGGGTTTCTACCCTGTCACTTTGTGATTGCTTTATTTATTTTATTTTATTTATCAGATTTATATCCCGCCCTCCCCCGACAGGCTCAGGGCAGCTAACAACACTTTAAAAATATTGGCAATTTACAAACATATTAAAATTAAATACATAAAAAACATTTCCATACATATTAAAAATCCAACATGGCAAGCTTCTGATTTCCATTATATTAGTTCAGTGAGATTGTTGGTGCTCAAGGTAATAGCCACCTCCCCCTAACCATTAAAGGTGAGTTTGAATAGTTCGGTCTTACAGGCCCTGCGGAACTGTGGCAGGCCCCACAGGGCCCTGATGTTCTCGGGGAGGGCATTCCACAAAGTGGGGGCTATTACCGAGAATGTTCTGGCTCTAGTGCTGGTCAATTGAGCTTCTTTTGGTCCTGGGATTTTAAGGAGATTTTATTTTATTTATTTTTATTTATCAGATTTATATCCCGCCCTTCCCACTAGGTGGCTCAGGGTGGCTTACAACATGTAAAACTAACATAAAATATAAAATTAAGCATTAAATTAACATTTCATAATTTATAGTTAAAAATCTAAACAATTATTATATACATAAACATTAAAATCATACAGCGGTCTTAAAGCTACACTCGATTCAAATTCGATTTCCAATTCAGTATGTCGGTGTTCAGTGTTCGATGTTCGATGCCGGTTAGCTGTGGGCCAGCCGGAAGAGGGCTGTCTTACAGGCCCTGCGGAATTGGGTAAGGTCCCGCAGGGCCCTTACCTCTTCCGGCAGCTGGTTCCACCAAGATGGGACCATTACGGAGAAGGCCCTGTCCCTTGTAGCTTTCAAACGGGCTTTGAGACCCTTGTAGCTTTCAAACGGATATTGAGACCCTGAATGTAGTGCTCTTTGGGGTACGTATGGGGAAAGGTGGTCCTGAAGGTAGACAGGTCTCAGGCCATATAGAGCTTTAAAGATTATAACCAGCACCTTGAAGCGAATTCGGAATGCCACAGGCAACATTTTCAGCACAGGTTGAATGTGCTCCCATACAGGTAGCTCCATTAACAACCTGGCTGCTGTGTTTTGCACCAATTGCAGCTTCTGAAGTTGAGTCAAGGACAGCCCCATGTAGCGGGCATTACAGTAGTCTATTCTTGAGTTGCATGGATCACTGTTGCCAAGTTGTCGCGCTCCAGGTATGAAACCAACTGCCTTATCCACATAAGATGGTAGAATGCGGATTTGGCAGTGGCTGCTACCTGGGCCTCCATTGTCAGCGAAGGCTCCAGAAGCACCCCCAAGCTCTTGACCCTCGACACTGATGCTAATAGTGTCCCATCAAAGGCCAGCAAGGGGATTTCCCTACCCAGGCCACTGAGACTCAGGCACAGGACCTCTGTCTTCGCTGGATTCAATTTCAATCGACTCTGCCTGAGCCACTTCACTACTGCTTGCAATGCTCTTACTGCTCTGGAAGAATATCTTCTCAGCAGGTCATCTAAATATTCTCAGGAAGTCATGAGTGGTGGCATCATGTTTCCAGGGTGCTTTCCAGGGAACTCTTGGTCTAAGAGCGCTCCCAACAAGGAATGATACCATTGTCTCCTCCCTACTATAACAATCTTAAAGACTGCCTATTCCCATATGAACCTACCTGACCACTCTAGTCATATTCAAAGACTTTGCCATCTGCGGTTAGATTGGTGGCAACCAAACTTTGGAACTCCCTCCCCAAGAAGAGTCAATCTGACTCCCTCAATTGTTTTCTTCTGCTAGTGGGTACCTTTTTGTTTTGATTGGCACACCCCCAACAGGGCCATAGCCAGTGGTACCCCCTACAGAATCTGCACCACCACCACCCAATCTTCCCTTTTACTGATAGGGAAGATTGCGAAGGGGTGCTGCAAATTCTATAGGGGGCACAGCTACTGGATCCCCCCCCCCTGCTGACTACAGCTCTGACCCCCAATAACTGTTAATGGCCTCCCTTCACTAGTTTTGGTGTTATGAGTATTTATATGTTTTTATTTAATTAATTTATTTATACCTCATTGTAAATGTTGTTTTGATATTGAAATGTTTTAATGTTTTTATATTCATTGTCTCAGAGACCTATTTGGGTGGAAGGATGGAACAGAAAAGTTTTAAATAAATAAAAGTATTCATAGAATCATAGAGTTGGAAGGGACCTCTAGGGTCATCTAGTCCAACCCCCTGCACAATGCAGGAAATTCACAAACACTTCCCCCTAAATTCACAGGATCTTCACTGCTGTCAGATGGCCATCTAGCCTCTGTTTAAAAACCTCCAAGGAAGGAGAGCCCACCACCTCCCGAGGAAGCCTGTTCCACTGAGGAATCACTCTAACGGTCAGGAAGTTCTTCCTAATGTTGAGCCGGAAACTCTTGATTTAATTTCAACCCATTTGTTCTGGTCCTACCTTCCGGGGTCACAGAAAACAATTCCACACCATCCTCTATATGACAGCCCTTCTGTCAAGTTGGCTGAATTCAATAACGAGTCTTTGGTTGAAACAAAGTTGCTAGTTTATTGAAAGCAGAACTGAAGACCATGATAGAGATTGAAGGACTGAGGTACACAGACATTAACCAAGCATTTAAGGTATAGATCAAAGGATTCCTACGGGCGGGGCACTCTATGCAGTATATTTTCACACTAGGATGTTACTCCCTCATTCCCAAGCCAAGGCCTTGGCGTTTCACACTCCCACAGACACCCGGCCTGAGAAGGCTCCACAATCTTGTTCACATATCAGCATTTCAAAGCAGACTTGACACCTTCAAATACTTGAAGATGGTGATCATATCACCTCTCAGCCACCTCATCTCCAGGCTAAACATCCCCAGCTCCTTCAACCTTTCCTCATAGGACTTGGTCTCCAGACACCTCACCATCCTCAGGACCTGTTCCATCTTGTCTACATCCTTCTTAAAATGTGGTACCCAAAACTGAACACAATACTCCAGGTGAGGTCTTACCAGAGCAGAGTAAAGCGATACCATCACATCATGTGATCTGGACACTATACTTCTGTTGATACAGCCCAAAATTTCATTTGTCTTTTTAGTCACCGCATCACACTATTGACTCATGTTCAGCATATGATCCACTTAGACCCCTAGATTCTTTTCGCACATACTACTGCTAAAACAAGTCTCCCCTATCTTATAACCATGCATGGAATTTTTTCTACCTAAATGCAGATACATTTATCCCTGTTAAAATTCATTTTATTGATTTTAGTCCAGTTTTCCAGCCTGTCAAGGTCATCCTGTATCCTGTTTCTGTCTTTTTCTGTGTTTGCAACCCTTCCCAACTTAGTATCATCTGCAAATTTGATAAGCATTCCTCTATTCCTTCATCCAAATCATTAAGAACATAAGAACATAAGAGAAGCCATGTTAGATCAGGCCAATGGCCCATCCAGTCCAACATTCTGTGTCACACAGCGGCCAAATATATAATATATATATATATATATATATATATATATATATATATATATATATATATATATATATATATATATATATACACACACACACACACACACACTGTGGCTAATAGCCACTGATGGACCTCTGCTCCATATTTTTATCTAACCCCTTCTTGAAGGTGGCTATGCTTGTGGACGCCACCACCTCCTGTGGCAGTGAATTCCACATGTTAATCACCCTTTGGGTGAAGAAGTACTTCCTTTTATCCGTTTTAACCTGTCTGCTCAGCAATTTCATCGAATGCCCACGAGTTCTTGTATTGTGAGAAAGGGAGAAAAGTACTTCTTTCTCTACTTTCTCCATCCCATGCATTATCTTGTAAACTTCTATCATGTCACCCCTCAGTCGACGTTTCTCCAAGCTAAAGAGCCCTAAGCGTTTCAACCTTTCTTCATAGGGAAGGTGTTCCAGCCCTTGATAAAGATGTTGAACAAAACAGGTCCCAGGACAGATCCTTGAGGTACACCACTTGTCATTCCTCTCCAAGAGGATGAGGAACCATCCACAAGCACTCTTTGGGTGCGATCTGTCAACCAGTTACAGATCCACCTAATGGTAGCAGAATCCAAACCACATTTTACCAACCTGACAACAAGGATAGTATGTGGAACCTTATGAAAAGCCTTACTGAAATCAAGATAAACAATATCTACAGCATTCCCCTGATCCAGCAAGGTAGTCACTTTCTCAAAAAAAGAGATCAGCTTAGTCTGACATGACTTATTCTCGAGAAAACCATGCTGGTTTTCTTAGTCATCACATCCATTCTTTCTAAATGTTCCAGGACTGACTGTTTGATGATTTGTTCTAAAACTTTTGCAGGTATAGACGTCAAGCTGATGGATCGGTAGGTACACGGATCCTCTTTTTTTCCCTTCTTGAAGATGGGGACAACATTCGCCCACCTCCAAGCTTCTGGCACCTCTCCTGTTCTCCAAGATTCTCAAAAATAATAGCCAGAGGCTCAGAAATTACATCCGCAAGCTCTTTTAGAACTCTTGGATGCAATTCATCTGACCCTGAGGACTTAGTTTCATTTAAAGAAACTAGGTGTTTATGTACTACCCCTATGCTGATCCTAGGTTGGAACTTCATAACCTCCTTATATGTTCTGTTTTTGCCATGTTGAGCACTATTTCCCTCAGAAGAGAAGACTGAGGAAAAGCAGGAATTGAGCAGTTCAGCCCTCTCTTCATTACCTGTTACAATTTCACTTTCTTGCCCTCGCAATGGGCCTACCATGTCCTTGCTCTTTTTCTTACTCTGAACATAAGAAAAGAATCCTTTTTTGTTGTTTTTAGCACCTTTGGCCAGCCTAAGCTCATACTGAGCTTTAGCTTTCCTAACTTTTTCTCTGCAAGCACTGGTGATTTATTTATATTCAGCCTTGGTTATAAAGCCCTCATTCCAGTCTTTTTATTTCTCAAGTCTTTAAAGAGCTGTCCATGTAGCCACTTCAGCTGCTTTAGGCTTTTTCCATTTTTTCTTCTCATAGGAATTGTCTGTGATTGCACGTTCAGTACTTCGCTTTTAAGAAACTCCCACCCCTCCTGAACCCCCTTCCTCCTAAGTATTTCTGACCATGGGATTTTACCCAGCATAGTTCGAAGTTTATCAAAGTTTGCCTTTCTGAAGTCTGACTACATATAGCTTTTCCCTTCCCTAAAACTGTAAATTCCAAAATCACATCAAAATCAATACTGCCCACTATTTCCACTTCTTCAATAAATTCTTCCTTGTTGGTGAGAATCAAATCCAAGATAGCAGATCCCCTTGTTTCCTTCTTCACTTTCTGGAAAAGTAAGTTGTCAGCAAGACAAGTCAGGAATCTATTTGACTTTTCATTTTTAGCAGAGTTGGACTTCCAACAGATGTTCGGGTAATTGAAATCTCCCATGATCACTGTATCTCTTATCTTGGAGAACTTTGCAATCTGCTATAAAAGTATCTCATCCGCCTGACTTGGTAGTCTGTAGCAGACCCCCACAGTAATATCACTGTTATTTCTTACTTCTATTTTTACCCAGAGACTCTCAACTGAGCTGCCATGCTGAGATTCACATATTTCCTCACAAGTATATACCTCCTTCACATAAACTGCTACACTTCCTCCCTTTCTCATATATAAGTTGCACCCCAGAATCCTAATATTAAATAAGTTGCACCCCAGAATCCTAATATTCCAGTTGTGAGTGTCATCCCACCAAGTTTCAGTAAGGCCTATTATGTCATAGTCTCCTTCATTAGGACTTCCAGTTCCTCCTGTTTGTTTCCCATACTCTGTGCATTACTGTAGAGACATTGGAATCCACGTTTTATGCATCGCAAGGGTTTAGTTTCTATACAAGCCTGCAAGTTCACATTACCTATTGACATGGTCACTGGCGACATGCATTGTTTTCTGCAGACCTAGCCACCATGTATGTGATTCAGACCTGGTATGATCATTGTACGAGTTTGACATGCGCTGAAAATTGGGAGGGTTGATTGTTAGGCAGTATTGCTCTGCAAGAGTTTTGGGCATAACCTGTTATTGGCCTTGTTAGACCCTGGGGAGTAAAAAGGTCCTCTAAAATTATTTAGATTTATTATTGTTTGGTTTTCAAAGCAAAGTCTTTCAAGCAGCATTTTGTGAAGGCTCTTTGCTTCTTTTTGGTTTCTGGGAGAGTGCCAAATAGCTCAGAACCTCATTTGAAAGACTGTTTTCAAACTAAGTGGGGTCAAATTAAAGCTATAATAATTGGAGTGCTCTAATCCCATGTCCTTTGCACACCATTGCTTTCTGATATATCCTGATTAATTTTTGAATACATTAGCTAATGGGCAGCTGTATTATCTTGGCATCTTTCAGCTCAATGCACTTACTCAAAACCATAGCTTGTAAATCAGATAGGCACCATTGAAGTCAGTGAGACTAAATTGGCATCAAAGCTTGCAGTTCAACTAAACTAGGGATGCCATGAATTTCATGGTGAGGCTGGGCCTGGCTGGAGGCAGGAAGCTTGAAGTAATGCTTCATCCCTTTTTTAGCCTTTCAGATGAACCAATGTGAAAATCAAGCTCCCATACACTCAGTCGTTGAAATAGTTCTACTCAGGGCTTTAAAAAAAAGCCCAGCAGGAACTCATTTACATATTAGGCCACACACCCTGATACCAAGCCAGCCAGAACTGCATTCCTGTGCATTCCTGCTCAAAAAAAGCCCTGTTTCTACTAAGTTTCATGTTCCCTAAAGCTTTTGCAGGAAGCTGCAATACAGACTAAAGGTTTGCAAGACATGGTGTGGATCACTTTATTTGCAGACCATTTTCTATATCAATAATGCTCTTTCTAAAATACAGATACCTGTCTCTTTCAAAGTGGATGAAAGAACTGAAGTCCTTTCTATGGTCTCATTATCATACCCACCTAAACAGAGAAGCTATTGAGATTTACAAACACCAGCACAATTTTAACAGAAAGGAAGAAGGCATTTTCATCCACCAATCTTGGTACCCAGCTCTGCAAAACACCCTACAGACTATAAATTGCAGAAAGTCACAGAACAACCAGTACATTCCACAGAACAATCAGCACAGTCAACAACCATCTTCCTTATCTTCACACCCCTTCCAACCCTCCAGCAATTAACACAGAACAATGGTCACATTCAACAGCCAGTTTCCTTATCACTACCCTTCCAGGAAGCCCCACCAAACAATGGGCACATCCACAAACCTATTGCCCTTTCACCACACCTCCTCCAGCCTAGAAATAGCAGCTCTCCAGAAGCCCTGGCCCCACTCAATGCACAGCAACCAAGAAGGTCAGAGCGGCTGCTCCGGCTGCAACGCCACTGAGGATGTTCTCCGCAGCTGAGAACGAAACGTCTGGAAGGAAAACTTTCTCCAGTAGAACACGGCACTTTTTTTTTTTAACTTTTTAACCGTTTATTTAAACCAAGTACAGTACAAGTTATCGTACAATTTGTCAAAACACAAAAACAAACGATACAAATAAAATATTCCCTTGAGGAGGGTCATCTGTGGTTTTTATATCTACCATTGGCATTTTTCCCAAACACACAATGTTCTCATTGTAGCTAGTTGTTAAATTCTAATACAAAAAAAAACAAAAAAACAATAATTTAAAAATTTGAACACGCTTGTCTTCAGTTACTTTTCATGTACAGACTTATGCCTTTCTCTCTCATACCATCTATAGAATTTCTCCCATTTCAGACTGGCCTCTGATTTAGAATCCCCTTTCAGCAGATTCGAGAGTATGTCCATTTCTGCTGCCTTAAAGATCTTATCCACCACCTCCTCGATTTTGGGGCACTTCTCTTGTCGCCAATGTCTAGCAAAGACTGTCCTTGCGGAGGTGAGGATATACATCGTCACATGTATATCTTCTTTGGGGATTACTTTTCTGACAAAAGATAACAACATCAATTCTGGTTTAAATTGGATGTCGATTTGCAGTATTGCCTTTAAAAGCTCATAGACCTTTATCCAGAATTTATTTGTAGCTTTACAATTCCACCAAATGTGGAAAAAGGAGCCTATAGCCGAGCCGCATTTCCAACACTTTGGTGAAATAGATTTATCTATTTTTGACAGTTGTAGAGGAGTAATATACCATCTGTGAAAGATTTTAAAGGAGTTTTCTCTAAGATTTATTGGTTTAATATATTTGTGGTTTAACCTCCAATAGGAGGCCCATTGTTCTAAATCTATAGTCTTCTGCAGGTTTTGAGACCACTTTATCATTGATTCCTTGACCGACTCATCTTCTAGTTTGATTTGCATCAAATAGTTATAAACTTTCTTAATTATTTTATCATCCTCTTTATATAAAATCTTGTCAAAGTCGAAGTTATCCTTAGTAAAACCCTTAGGTTTATCCATATTGTATTTAGCTATTATTTGATTCCTCGTCCACCAATCAAACTTTATCCCTCTGGATTCTAGATCTTCCTTCGTTCTAAAATTATCCTTCTCATCTAACAAGTCTAAATATCTAGCCTTCCTGTTGGGACACCATAATTGAGGTAAAGTTGAGGCTTCTTCGGGGGATAACCATCTCGGGGTTTTAGCATAGATCATTCTTTTTGTCTTTAACCAAATCTGAAGTATAGTTTTACGTATTAAGTGGTTTTTAAAATAACTCTGTCCCTTGGAAACATACCAAAGGTTCGCATGCCACCCTGCGTGAAGGTTAAACCCTTCAAGAGCTAAGATTCTGTTGTTCTCTAATAAAATCCACTCTTTGAGCCAAAGCATAACACACGCAGTGTGATATGTTTCCCAGTCTGGGAGTCCCAGGCCGCCATTCTCCTTTCTGTCTTTTAATAATTTCCATTTCACTCTGGGTTTTCTTCCTAACCAAATAATTTTTTTAATTAATTGGTCCAACTTAACAAAAAAATGTTTCTTTATCACGAAATTAATTGTTTGAAACAGAAACATAACCTTAGGTAAGATGGTCATCTTAACAAGTGCGGCTCTACCCATAAAAGAAATTTTTAAATTCGCCCATTTTTTTAATAAGGACTCAATCTCTTTTAACAATGGTACGCAGTTATTTTCGTAAAGATTGCTACATCTACCTGTTATTTCTATCCCCAAATATCTGACTTTTGATTGGTTACTAAACCCTGTTTTTATCTCCAATTCTTTGATCCTTTGTGGGGGCATATTTTTAGTAAGCATTTTAGATTTCTGTTTATTTATTCTTAGTCCAGCCACAGACCCATAATCCGCCAGTTCTTTAAGCATTTCATCTATAGAGGTCTTGTTGTTTTGTAGAATCAGGGCCATGTCATCTGCGTAAGATAAAACTTTATAGGATTCCCCTTTAACCTTCAATCCTAGTATTTTATCATTACCTCTTATGGAAGAGTTTAAGACCTCTAAAGACAAAATAAAAAGTAGCGGTGAGAGCGGACAGCCCTGTCTCGTCCCCTTGCTTATTTTTATCTCCTCTGTCAAGCTTCCATTTACAATTATCTTTGCCGTTTGGTCCTTATAGATAGCTTGTATATTCTTAATAAACTGTTCATCAAAATCCATTATTTTTAATAGATGAAACATAAACTCCCAATTAAGATTATCGAATGCTTTTTCAGCGTCGACGAATAATAATAACATTTCCTTTTCCCTGTGGACCTCATAGTATTCTAAAATATTAGATACAATTCTTATATTGGTCCTCAAATATCTCTTTGGTAAAAAGCCTGCCTGATCTTCATGTATTAATGTTTTTAATATTTTCTTCGCTCTGTTGGCCAAAATCAACGCATAGATCTTATAGTCTACGTTTAACAACGAAATCGGTCGATAATTTCTAATCTGGTCTAAATCAGTTGTGGTTTTAGGGATAAGAACCACGTTAGCACCTTTCCAAGAATCTGGAATCTTACTTACTCTCCAAATTTCATCTATGAGGAATTTGAAATGTGTTATCAGGATCTCTTTCAAAACAATATAATACTCCGCGGGGAGGCCATCCGGTCCCGCCGCTTTGTGCTTCTTGAGTTTTGCCCAAGCCTCTTCTATTTCTAATGTCGTAAAAGGACAGCCTAGAATTTCCTTCTGGTCCTTAGTTAATCTTTGTACTACCTTCTGTTTAAGATATCTATCTTGTTTGTCAGCATCCATTTCACTCCCTCTATATAGCTGGGTATAAAAGTCACATACTATACGTTTCATCTCTTCTAGAGATGTTTTTTGATTACCATCTATATCCTTCAAAGTATTTATTATTTTCCTCTCTCGCTCTTTTCTGACTTTATAGGCTAACCATCTCCCTGGTTTATTTGCGTTTTCGAAGAACTGTTGTTTGGCATATCGAACCTTTTTCTGGATCTCTTCCAAAAATATTAGATGTATCCTGTGTTGTAACATCTTAATTTCTAGTTTAATTTCCTGTAGGGTCGGTTTCTCTTTTAGCAATCTTTCTTTCTTTTTTATTGTATCTGTTAATTCTGTTAACATTCTGTTTTCCTCCCGTCTCTTAAAAGCATTAAAGCTAATAGCTATACCTCTCATGAATGCTTTACTTGTTTCCCATAAGATTGTATGAGATGTATTCTCCTGCATGTTTAATTGGAAGAAAGCCTTCAACTCTTTTCTAGCATAATTAATAAATTCTTTATCCTCTAAGAGTCTTGGATTCATTTTCCACCCTGGACTCCTCTTTACGTCTCTCATAACCAAAGTAATGGGATTATGGTCCGCTATTGTATTAGGGAGGATTTCTACTTCTTCAATTAATTTCATTAAGCTTACTGAAATCCACATCATGTCTATGCGAGACCATGAATTGTGTCTACCCGAAAAGAAAGTAAAATCACTCTTATCAGGATTTAAAGTTCGCCAGGTATCTACTAAGGTAAATTCATCTACCAGCCTAAAAAAGGCTTCGGGTAAGGTATTGCTTCCCGATCTTTTTGACTTTTTTTTTGAGCTTCTGGAACTTCTATCTAGCTTTGGGCATGATACCGCATTGAAATCACCTAACAAGCATATCTTATCATAGTCATGAATTCTAATTTCTCTATATAAGTCCTTGTAAAACTTATTTTGCTTGTCATTTGGTGCATAAATATTAACCAATAAAATTTTTAGAGATTCTTTGACAATTTCTATCCCTTGATATCTTGCATCCTCCGACTGAAAAACCATTCTGGCCTGTAGATTCCCTCTAACATAGGTGACTAAACCTCTTTTTTTCTTTCGTGCTTCAGAAGTTATAAATGCCCTGCCTAGTTTATCATTCCGTAATAACCATTCATCTTTCTTTTTCAGATGTGTCTCCTGTAAACATATAATATCTGAGTTTAATTTCTTTAATTGCAAAAAAATACGTTTTCTTTTGTTTGGGGAATTCAAACCGTTAACATTCACCGAAATAAATTTTTGCTTGTTCATTCTCTTTAAGGAAAAAAAAAAAGGGAAGCAAAACTAACTTTTTATTCGCCTTGAAAGTTTTTCTTTTTTCTCTGTGCCCTAGTCTCTCTCTGAAACTGTTCCTTGCCCTGTACTTCACCCTCCTCTCTTTCGCTCGAAGAGGCCGGATCTTCCGGTTCTCCCAGAGGACTTTGGCCATTCTTAGCTTGTTCTTCCCTTAAATTACTTCTCACTCCTTTCCATGACCATGTTCTGGCTTGATTTATTAAAAAATCTTCCGCCTTCTCATAAGAATCAATCTTATATCTTGTTCCCATATGGGTAAACAGCAACCCCTCCGGGAACAACCACCTGTATATGATCCCTTGGTTTTGTAGCGTTACCGCTAAATTCGCGTAAGGTTTCCTTCTATACCTTCCGGTTTATGGCGGGGCGAGGCGGCAGCGTTTCACGGTGAGCTCCGTGGAGACGCGCCGAACTGAGGCTTTAAGGGGAGGCTTGTGTGCCTGTACATACCTCCTGTTGTTGGAGGCAGTACACTGAGGGGGCGAAGGGAAGTGCTGGAAGGGGTTTCGGCCCCCCAAGCACCACGCCCTTATCCCTGTCCCGAAGCCGAGTGGCGCCGCAACGGCGACTTAGCTCCGGCCGCCGGAATGAGGAGGGCTCTGCCTGGAAGGCGGGTTTAGAAAATAAAGGCGTCCCAATAAGGATAGCTGTTTGGCTGGTGGTCTCACTAAGCTTCGGTGAGGAAGACACCTTTGGACTACCTTAATTCCGTTGGTCGTTTACCTTGGTGGACGGAGAAACTTTCCAGCTCGTTTTTTTTTCCCTTTTCCTGTGGCGGTCTCGAAATGGCGACGGTGTGAACGAGAAGGCAGGAGCCAGAGGCGTCAGTGGTGAAGTGACGGCAGAAACTCAAGCCGCGGCTCTACGGTTGGTGGGCCTCCCGACTGGTGGTTTCTTTTTCTTTTCTCCCTTTCTTTGTCTTGGACTTTTTTCCTACACGGACTTCATCGCTTGGACCCTATTTGTTACTTCCTCGGTCGGTTCTCCTGGGGTTTAAAAGAAGAGGGCGAAACTGAAGAAGAGGAGAGTTCCTGACTGAGGGAGAGACGGGAGAGGGAGGATCTGACCTGGCGACTCCATTACTTAAGCTGTGACTTGCTGTGAAAACTTTGGAGGATATTGGCAATAGGGAAATTGACTGGACCGCAAAGACTTTGTACGGTTTGAAACGGACTAGAGACGAACTTAGACGACTAATCTCCACCCCCTTTTTACCTTTCCTTTTCTCCTCGTCTCTGGTTATATTGTATTTCCTTGGCAGAAGAACTTTGTCTTGGGGGAGGGAGGAGGGGTGGGAGGGGAGAGAGGGGAGGGGAAGGGGAAGCGGCTGGGTGTTGTTACTAGCCCTAGAGACTCCACTTTATAACCTTTAAATTTTTGTTTCTAATGTAGGTGGGGACGGAGGTGGTGGTTAGGATATTGTTTTTGATAATACCAGCCGTAGTTTTGTCCAAAATGTCACAGCAGGTTAAAACTAAATTCTCCCCTGGGCAACCCAAATCAGTAGGGGCGTCAATCTCCCAGGAGGCGCTTAAAGAGATGCAACAATTTTATCTGGAGACCTTGAAGCAGACCCAACTCTCACTAAGTAACCAGATAGAAAGCCTCGCAAACAAAATAGATGCTTTAGATGATAAATATAAGGACACTAAGAAGGATATCGCCGAAGTGGTTAAAATTACAAAGTCTATAGAAGGCAAGTTTAAGCAAACTGACCAAAGGATAGGAGAAATAGTAAGCAAACAAGAAGAACATGCCATTAAAATGGCTAAAATAGAACAGGGTCAAGCAGATTATATACTTAGATTAGTAAATATTCCTGAGGAAAAAGGTGAGGATTTAGTGGAGATGGTAACAGAAGCGCTGACAAAGGTATTAAAGAAAGACCAGGAGGGGATAGAAAGAGAAATTGACTACATATTAAGAATGGGATCACAGTATGCAAAAAAAAATGATCTTCCGAGGGAAGTCCATGTAAAGTTTGTGAGAAGGTGTATTAAAGAAAAAATTTGGAGAGATATAAGGGAGGTTCCACTCACGATTAAAGGTACCAGGATCAAAGTGATGAGAGAGATTCCTTGGGCAGAACACGGCACTTGAGCCCGAAATATTCTACAAACCCTAAAGACCTTGAGCAGATTGTGTTTTGTGTGGCAGTGATGTTGGCAACTGGGTTTATATTGGTTCCAGGCCTGCAGGATTCATAGAGTAGATAGATGGATGTAGCGCATTTGGGTCCTATAGAGATTCTCTGGTGTGAAGTTAGGTTTGGCTTTGGGTGCCCCAGGAATTGGACTCCCTGGTCCAATTTTTCTTTTTTTTTTGGCCTTGTGGGTTTTGTGTGGGACAGTGCCCTGAAGCTGCACAGCAGTTTGGGGGGCTCTCCTCAAAGCCTCCTGCTCCCCAGAGCCACTTTTCCAACGACAATTACAGTGAGGAAGTGGCTCTAATTGGTTTTTTCTCACCATTGGGAGCAGTGTTCCTTTTGGGGTGCCCACAGATGGGTGCAGTCTTTTTGGGCCAGGGGGGTTTCATGCTGTGGAGTCCGCTGAAGCTGCCCTGCAGCTTTGGGGCCTCTCCCTCAAACCCCCCTCTGGCCAGAGCCACTTTCCCCACAGCAATTATAGTGGAGGAAGTGGCTAATTGGGCTTTCACCATCATTGGTGGCAATGGGTCTTTTGGGGAGCCCAAAGACAGAGACCCCCTGGCCCAATCTTTTTGGGACTTGGGGGTTTTATAGGGGAGAGTTCCCTGCGGTATCCCTGCAGTTTTTGGAGCTCTCTCTCAAACCCCCTGCCCCTCAGTAGCCTCTAATTATGCCCTATGTTGCCATTGATTTCAATGGCCCATAGGGTATAATGGTGGGATAGGGGCACCCTCTTTGGGTGCCCCTGGAATGGGACCCCCTGGCCCAATTTTTTTGGGACTTTGAGGGTTCGTGGGGAAGAGTCCCCTGCAGGTCACCTGTAAATTTGTGGGTTCTCCCTCAAACCCGCTCTCCTCCAGGTGGCTTCCAATATACCCTATTTTGCCATTGATTTCAATGGCCATAAGGTATAATGGGGCTGTATATTCGGAAATAGCCGCGCATCTACCGTATATGCGGCTATTCCGAGTACGGTAATAGGAAATACACGGTATTCTGTATCTTTTTGGTCCCCTGTATTTGCGAATCCGTATAATTCCGTATTTTTTTGTTTTTTGCACACCCCTAGTTGGGAGTGAGCAATGAAGTGGCCAAGTTTGCAGATGACACTAAATTGTTCAGGGTGGTGAGAACCAGAGAGGATTGTGAGGCACTCCAATGGGATCTTTTGAGGCTGGGTGAGCGGGCGTCAACATGGCAGATGAGGTTCAATGTGGCCAAGTGCAAAGTAATGCACATTGGGGCCAAGAATCCCAGCTACAAATACAAGATGAGGTGTGAACTAACAGAGACTGACCAACAGAGAGATCTTGGGGTCGTGGTAGATAACTCACTGAAAATAACAAGACAGTGTGCGATTGCAATAAAAAAGGCCAACACCATGCTGGGAATTATTAGGAAGGGAATTGAAAACAAAACAGCCAGTATCATAATGCCCCTGTATAAATCGATGGTGCGGTCTCGTTTGGAATACTGTGTGCAATTCTGGTCACCGCACCTCAAAAAGGATATTATAGCATTGGAAAAAGTCCAGAAAAGGGCAACTAGAATGATTAAAGGGTTGGAACACTTTCCCTATGAAGAAAGGTTAAAACGCTTGGGACTCTTTAGCTTGGAGAAACTTCGACTGCAGGGTGACATGATAGAGGTTTACAAGATAATGCATGGGATGGAGAAAGTAGAGAAAGAAGTACTTTTCTCCCTTTCTCACAATACAAGAACTCATGGGCATTCGATGAAATTGCTGAGCAGTCAGGTTAAAATGGATAAAAGGAAGTACTTCTTCACCCAAAGGGTGATTAACATGTGGAATTCATTGCCACAGTTGGTGGCAGCTACAAGCATAGACAGCTTCAAGAGAGGGTTAGATAAAAATATGGAGCAGAGGTCCATCAGTGGCTATCAGCCACAGTGTGTTTGTGTGTGTGTGTGTGTATATATATATATATATATATATATAATTTTTTTTTTTTTTGGCCACTGTGTTACACAGAGTGTTGGACTGGATGGGCCATTGGCCTGATCCAATATGGCTTCTCTTATGTTCTTAAGATTTTAAGCTCCCTGGAGTCTAGGTTAAAGGTCCCATTTCAAAGTGATGCCAAGACCATATATTTATCCATTCATCTTTGGACCTGATGAAGGTTTGAAACGGTGCAAATACCTTTTTTCAGATTTATTTACAAAATAATTGATAATAGAAGCTTAAGAATGTAGAGGGGTAAATATTCTTGAAAGCAGCTAATGGATTCAGGAGTTTTTGCAACCCAAATAATGCTAAGGTATATACTTTCTGAAATGCACAGTTGTTGTTGTTTTAAAAATAGGTTCTCGGCAGAAGAGAATGGTTTGGTAGCATTTTCAAGATCAGGAAATCCTTTCTTTACAATGGCAACTTTGTAATGGTCACAGAGAGAGCCAAAATTACTTTATGACTCAGTCATAAGGCATTTCAGCTTTTTTATTTTCTTAAATGTCTGGAGTTTGAGTCATCCAAAGCTCAGTCAACATTCCTTTCAGGCAAAAATCTTATTTTTTTTTTTAAAGGCTGATTTTAGTCAGTAAAAATGGAGAAGAACTGCAGCCAAAGGTCAGTACTAGCAAACAGATTTTTTTAAAAAAAAGTTCCACTGTTACTTGTGTGGAAATCATTTAATTATCTCAGCTTGTCTCTATGCTGCCAATATGAACTCTTTGAAGGATAAAAAGAATTTTGTTGTAAGGTGAGTGTAAATTTTGGTTCAATATATGCAGGACAGAAACAAATCTTTATGGTTTGTACTTAATTAACATTAAAAATCTCTACACATGATGCCTTCTTACATCAAAGCACTTTCTGTGTAGAAATCTTCAAGACCATTCTAAGCAGAGTTATATCATTCTAAGCCCATTGACTTCAATGGATGTAAAAAAGTATAATTCTGTAAAGGATTGCACTGCTTTTTTTAACCATTCCTTTGCTGTCTAATTGTCAAATGAGTAAAGTAGCCATTGTACTCAGTACCAGCATAAATAGCCACAAACTGTCCTAAATATATTCAGAGAAATAATTGCATTAATGGTGAATAAATTTTTGAAAGCTCAAGAGTGCTCTGTGGTTGTATTTAGCATCCCAAAACTTTCAAGTGCCAACAAGCCTTATTGTTAGTGGAAGGTAGTTATTTGAAAATGTTCCAGTGCTGAGGATGGAGAAACCACATTCTGTCAGTGAAACCTAGCTTTTAAGTAATAAGAAAATGATTTTAAAATGGCAAAATTCTGTGAAAGGAAAATAAGTTGACTTGTAAGTCTTCCTTCTTTCTTTTAGTGCCACACATCTTTGTATGGGCATGTGGATTCATCTTTCAAATTACTTTTAAAAGACTGATTATTTAAAAGTTATAGTTCCAAAACAAATTCTGGGATGGGTGGGAAAAATGTGTCATTGAGGTCCAGTGACTTCACAGGTGCTAGCCAGTAAGTCCCAACACAGTTATGCATATATGTTCCTGCAAAAGGTACACGTAATCATTTTTTGCATTTTTTCTGGAAAGAGAATTCAGGTATTCCAGATACAGTTCTGAGTTCTCTAAAACTGTGCAATATCAGGGATCACAGTCGAATGGAGAAAAGCCATATGCATTTGGGAGTGTCCATGGCTAGTGGTAGAGCCTCAGCTAGGCATGCAGAAGGACCCAGATTCAATCCCTGATATCTCCAGTTAAAAGTATCTGGCAATAGGTGATATGAAAGACCTCTGCCTGAGACTCTAGGGAGTTGCCACCAGTCTGAGTGGAAGACTGTGATCAGGCAGGCAAAAAGGGACTATGAGGAGCATATTGCAAAAAACATAAAGACCAACAATAAAATTTTCTTCAAATATATTAGAAGCAGGAAACCAGCCAGGGAGGCAGTGGGGCCCTTGGATGACCAAGGGGGTAAAAGGATTACTGAAGGAGGATAGGGAAATGGCTGAGAAGCTGAATGCATTTTTTGCCTTCCTCTTCACTGTGGAAGATGAGAAGTGTTTGCCAGCTCCAGAACAACTAATTTTGGAAGGGATGTTGAAAAACCTGAGTCAGATTGAAGTGACAAGAGAGAAGGTCCTGCAACTGATAGAGGAATTAAAAACTGGTCTGGATGGCATACATCCAAGAGTTCTGAAAGAACTCAAAGTTGAACTTGTGGATCTTCTGACAAAATATGTAAACTTTCATTGATATCTGCCTCCGTTCCTGAGGATTGGAAGGTAGCAAATGTCACCCCCATCTTTAAAAAGGGTTCCAAAGGAGATCCGGGAAATTACAGGCCAGTCAGTCTGACTTTAATACCGGGAAAGTTGGTAGAAACCATTATCAAGGACAGAATGAGTAGGCACATTGATGAACACGGGTTATTGAGGAAGACTCAGCATGGGTTCTATAAGGGAAGATCTTGCCTCACTAACCTGTTACATTTCTTTGAGGGGGTGAACAAACATGTGGACAAAGGAGACCCGATAGATGTTGTTTACCTTGACTTCCAGAAAGCTTTTGATAAAGTTCCTCATCAAGTGCTCCTTAGAAAGCTCGAGAGTAATGGAGTAAAAGGACAGGTCCTCTTGTGGATCAAAAACTGGCTAATTAATAGGAAGCAGAGAGTGAGTATAAATGGGCAGTCTTCGCAGTGGAGGACAGTAAGCAGTGGGGTGCTGCAGGGCTCAGTACTGGGTCCCATGTTCTTTAACTTGTTCTTAAATGATTTGGAGTTGGGAGTGAGCAGTGAAGTGGCCTAGTTTGCAGGTGACATTAAATTGTTCAGGGTGGTGAGAACCAGAGAGGATTGTGAGGCACTCCAAAGGGATCTGTTGAGGCTGGGTGAGTGGGCGTCAACATGGCAGATGAGGTTCAATGTGGCCAAGTGCAAAGTAATGCACATTGGGGCCAAGAATCCCAGCTACAAATACAAGTTGATGGGGTGTGAACTAACAGAGACTGACCAAGAGAGAGATCTTGAGGTCGTGGTAGATAACTCACTGAAAATGTCAAGACAGTGTGCGATTGCAATAAAAAAGACCAACGCCATGCTGGGAATTATTAGGAAGAGAATTGAAAACAAATCATCAGTATCATAATGCCCCTGTATAAATCGATGGTGCGGTCTCATTTGAAATACTGTGTGCAATTCTGGTCACCGCACCTCAAAAAGGATATTATAGCATTGGGAAAATTCCAGAAAATGGCAACTAGAATGATTAAAGGGTTGGAACACTTTTCCTATGAAGAAAGGTTAAAACGCTTGGGGCTCTTTAGCTTGGAGAAACTTCGACTGCAGGGTGACATGATAGAGGTTTACAAGATAATGCATGGGATGGAGAAAGTAAAGAAAGAAGTACTTTTCTCCCTTTCTCACAATACAAGAACTCATGGGCATTCGATGAAATTGCTGAGCAGTCAGGTTAAAACAGATAAAAGGAAGTACTTCTTCACCCAAAGGGTGATTAACATGTGGAATTCACTGCCACAGTAGGTGATGGCGGCTACAAGCATAGACAGCTTCAAGAGGGGGTTAGATAAAAATATGGAGGTCCATCAGTGGCTATTAGCCACAGTGTGTGTGTGTGTATGTGTGTGTGTATATATATATAAATTTTTTGGCCACTGTGTGACACAGAGTGTTGGACTGGATGGGCCATTAGCCTGATCCAACATGGTTTCTCTTATGTTCTTATAATACTGACTTTGATGGACCAGTGGTCTGATTCAATGTTAGGCAGTTTTCTGTGTATCCTATGCAACACTGATCTTTCTGTATGTAATGTGCATAGCAGTGGTACTATCATGTCACCATGTCACTCTGAAAAGAAATCCTATTTAGTCACCTCTTCTTGGCCAACAGAATAAGCCTCAGCCCCTGTCTGAGGAGAGGGCCAAGTTCTGGCCCCTGAGGTTAATACATAATGGGTTAAAATGCTTTAAGATGAATACTTCACATTGGCAAGTAGGAGCACATTGGCTCCATAGGTATTCAACAGAATTCTAAACTCTTTAGTCAACTCTATTCAAAGTTGGAATTGAGCCACTAAAAAACCACTAGTGGGATAACAAATTTGCCAAAAAGTTGAATCACATCATCTCACCATGAAACTGGAGAGGATGTTTTTACCAGTCTTTCCTTAAGTGGTTTTTCTGATTCATGCTGGTTATTTAGCCTTGCATGACAGCTTCAGTGGAACCCACTGAAGATCTCAGTTACAAATAATGAGTACATGTCTCAAAGGAAAAGGGCAAGCCTCTCCTTCAATATATGCTGTGTGTTTTCACATGTTAGGAACGGGAGCCACCCCACATGGACCCCCTGAGCCTGCAGGTATGTGGCAGGAAGTCATGTGGCATTCAGAGCAATTTGACAGAAAGATGAGGATCTGAAGTTATGATGTCTCCAGTGTAAGGGTCAGGACTCTGGGCTGCCAACCAAAAGAACCAGGGACAGGAAGCACAGGCCAAGCAGCCAAAAGTGTATCCTGGAGAGGGCTATGTCAAGGGTCAGAACAATCAAGGAATCCTCTCAGCTACTGACTGACTCAGCCTTGTTGCCCGTGTGTGCGTGCAAAGAGAAGCAGGAGGCTCAACACTCTTGCTGTCTTGTTGCCCGTGTGTGTGTGCAAAGAGAAGCAGGAGGCTCAACACTCTTGCTGTCTATGCATGTGCACTAGCAGCAGATATTTTTAAAAAGCAGTAAACGATGCGGTGGCTCTGTAGAGGTTCATGACCCAGAATCTGGAGTTCAACTCCCCATTGGCTGAAGATCTAAGACTGTCAGCAGGCCAGAGAGAAAATATTCTGTCCCTTACTATGGCTTAACTTGTGAAAATGGGCAGCTGAATCTTTTCAAGCCATGGAGGTAAATAATATCACCTGATAAATAATATTTAATTAGGCCCTATTAAAGGGATGGGATTTTTTCTCTCTCTCCAGGAAGCTAGCAACTCTGTGAAGGCACTATTTGGGAATCTAGCTGGGAAATGGAGGGATATCAGTGCCTTGTATAATTCCTTGTTCTTCCAAATTATAAGCAAAACCAGAAAAGATGATACAAAACTAGAGAGATCATACTAATGTGTATAACTGGATGTCAGAACTGGCAGAACTTCAAGAAAAGCCCAAAACTTAGTTGCAAGTATAGGCGTTTATTGAGAACTTCAGATCTTGAGATGCAGAATAACACTGATAACAACAGCTAGCATTTGATACACTTTATGTGATTCTGTTGACAACAATAAAACGATCGTTCACATGGGTGGAGACAACAGTCTGTTTCTCAGGGTTTGTTATCAGGCAGGGAGGATGGAATCCCACTGGGAAAGTGCGGGCCAGCCTGGCTTCAAAGTCCATCTGCAGATGTTGACCCTGGGCTATCTGTCACACTCCAGTGATCACAGTTTGTTTGAAATGCACAGGCACACATAACATGTGGACTGGTTAGCTATTTGGGCAAAGCTGCTTGGGTTAGTGTTTGATTTCAATATGGAGTCGGTCAAGCTAACAGCCTATAGGAGAGTTACAAGTTCTGACATACTGCCCCCCCCCTAAGCTTTCGCCCTGGGCTTGTGTGGGTACAGTAGGTGGAATTTCTTTAGCAGTTGCGGGGCGGACACATCACTAGCTTTGACCAATTCGTCGCAGCTTGGGGGAAAGTATTTCCAGCGAATCAGATAGTACAGAACCCCCCGCTGAACCCTGGAATCCAGGATCTCCTGGACCTCATGGTGGCTCTGGCCCTTCACTCGTGTAGGAGGTGGCTCGGGAGGGTGAGGGTGCCAGGATGTAGCCCCAGGATCTTTGCGAAGAAGGCTGCAATGAAAAACAGGGTGGATCTTACTTAACAGTTTTGGCAGTTCCAATTCCACCGTTACGCTGTTGTTTACCCTTTTTATGGTGAAGGGACCCAAGTATTTGTAGGCCAATTTGCGGCAAGCCTGTGGTAGGGGGAGGTTCTTGGTTGACAGAAAGACTTTCTCCCCCGCCTTAAATTCCCACTGGGGGGAGTGCTTTTTGTCGAACTGTCGTTTGTATTCCTCCTTGGCCTGTTCCAGGTTCTCCTGTATCACTTCCCATCCCCGTCGGACTCCTTCCCACCATTGTTGACAGGAAGTCGGCTTGGGCTCCCCTGCCGGTAGAGGGAGGTGGGGAAATGGCTTGCCTTCATAGCCGTTCACTATCTGGAAAGGAGAGGTCTTTGTGGAACTGTGCAGGCTGTTGTTATAGCCATACTCTGCAAAAGCTAATAGTTCCACCCAGTTAGAATGCTGGAAGTTGATGTAGCACCTAAGGTATTGCTCGAGAAGCCCGTTCACCCTCTCCGTCTGTCCGTCAGTCTGCGGGTGGTAGGCGGAGCTGAGTCCCTGCTCTATCCCTGCAATCTTGCAAAACTCCCGCCAGAAGTTGGCAACGAACTGTGGCCCGCGGTCGCTAATGACCTTGTCTGGGAATGAGTGGAGGCATACCACGTGATTGAAGAAGAGGTGCGCCAGTTTCTTAGCGGTAGGGAGTTGCTTGCATGGGATGAAGTGGGCTTGTTTGGAGAAGGTGTCTACCACCATCAATATCACCGTTTTCCCCTGGGAGGGGGGTAGCTCGACTATGAAATCCATCGAGACTACCGCCCATGGCCGGGTTGCTGTTGGCAGGGGAATTAGGTGGCCCGGTGGTTCCCCCCCCCTCTGCTTGGCCATGATGCAAGTGGGGCATGAGCTTACAAACTCCGACACATCTTTTTTAATTTGGGGCCACCAGAATTGCCTTGTGATCAAATTCAGGGTTTTTACGTAGCCAAAGTGCCCCGCTAGCCTGCCTGAGTGGCAGTTTTCCAGTACTTCTTTGCGTAGGGCTTTGGGTACATAGATCTTCCCGTTGTGATACCAGAGCCCTCCTTCCCTTTTTTCTATTCCCTCGGGCCGATCCCCTCCCTCTGCTTCCGTCTCGGCCACGAAGCGTTCCTTTCCTTTCAGCTCCGGGGCTCCGGTCGTTTTCCCCGATCGGGTGGTGACCCCCCCCCCCGCTACCTGGGTGGGAGGAATCAGGGAGTCTATCACCTCTTCTCTTTGGCTATCGTGTTGAGGCATGCGCGAGAGCGCATCCGCGAGAAAGTTCTTGCTGCCGGGGATGTGCTTCAGCACGAAGTCAAACTTTGCAAAGAATCCGGCCCACCTAATTTGCTTGGCCGTTAGTTTGTGGCGGCCGGTTAACGCCTCCAGGTTTTTGTGGTCCGTCCAGATCTCGAACGGGACTCGGGCCCCTTCTAGCCACGACCGCCAGGTTTTAAGGGCGAACGTGACTGCGAAAGCCTCTTTGTCCCACACTGACCAATTTCTCTGCTCGTTTGAGAATTTGTGGGAGATGTAGGCGCAGGGCCGGAGCTCCCCCCCCCTCGTCTCTCTGCATTAATATTGCCCCCACCGCGACGTCGGAAGCGTCGCATTGTACCACGAATGGTTTTAATTCATTGGGGTGGGCCAACACTGGTTCGCTCGTGAATAATCTTTTCAGTTTGTCGAAGGCGCGCTGACACTCGGGTGACCAGGCGAGTCGCGCCCTGGGCTTTTTTGCTTCCTCCCCCTTCCCTTTGGTCTTAAGGAGTTCCGTGAGGGGTAACATGACTTGGGCGAACCCCTTGATGAACCCGCGGTAAAAATTTGCGAACCCGAGGAATGATTGTAGCTGCCGTCGGGTTCAGGGCGGTTCCCAATCTAGCACCGCTTGTATTTTCACGGGGTCCATCGCCAGTCCCTCCCCCGACACTCTGAAACCCAGATAGTCTAGTTCCGTCTTGTGGAACTCACACTTAGACAGTGTGGCATACAATTTGTTCTGATACAGGGTGGACAAAACTTTCCTGACCAAGGGCACATGTGATTCTAGGTCCTTCGAATAAATAATGATGTCATCCAGGTACACCACCACCCCCTTGTACAAGTACTCCCGTAGGACCTCATTGATAAAGTTCATGAACACTCTGGGCGCCCCTTGCAGCCCGAACGGCATAACCAACTATTCGAATTGTCCCATCGGCGTGTTAAACGCCGTCTTCCACTCGTCCCCCTCTTTTATTCGGACACAAAAGTACGCGTCGCGCAAATCAAGCTTAGTAAACACCTTGCCCTCTGCCACAGTGCTTAGTAAGTCTTTAATCAGTGGGATCGGGTAGGCGTTGGGCATTGAAATCCCGTTTATCCCGCGAAAATCTGTGCAAAGTCTCAAACTTCCATCCTTCTTCTTTCGGAACAATACGGGGGCTGCGTGGGGGGCTGTAGCGGGGCAGATGAAACCTCATTTCAAGTTTTTGTCTATGAACTTTTTCAGTTCCGCCTTCTCCACCCAACCCATCGAGTACAGTTTAGCTTTCGGCAGTTCTTGCCCCGGTATTAGCTCAATAGCACAGTCGGTGGGGCGGTGAGGGGGGAGTTCGTCCGCTTCCCGCTCACTAAAAGCCCCTTTTAGGTCCCGGTATTCTCTGGGGATTGATTTCACTTCTTCTATGGTCAGGCACAGCCGCTCATTTTGCAGCGGGGCTTTGGGCCCCCACTCACCCCTCCAGTGGTGATGCTCGCACTGCCAGTCTGGGAAGCGTACAATCTGGGCCTCCCATCGTATGTCTGGCTGGTGTCTTGCTAGCCAGCCCGCCCCCACTACCAGATCGAATGAGGATGAGGGGGCGACTACAAACACCTCTATCCCCCAGTGGTCTTCGGTCCCCATGGGCACCGCTTGGGTTTC
This sequence comes from Heteronotia binoei, assembly GCF_032191835.1. Taxonomy (NCBI): domain Eukaryota; kingdom Metazoa; phylum Chordata; class Lepidosauria; order Squamata; family Gekkonidae; genus Heteronotia; species Heteronotia binoei. The sequence goes on from NC_083223.1 coordinate 211,770,356, forward strand.
TTCGGTGCAGGGTTCGCCTTTCATTACTCACCCATCCATCTGTTCAAACTGGATGGGGCGGGGCAGGGGGGATTTGGTTAATCCCAGGGCCTCTACCAGGCGGGGGGACATAATGTCTCTCGTGCACCCCGAGTCAATCAGGGCGCGGGTGTGCATGAAGCGTTTAAGGTGGGGGTTTAGTAGGGTCACTGCCATGAGCAAAAGTTCCCCGGTAATTCTCACCGTCATTGGTGCCGGTGTCTCCCGGACCTGCTTTGCGGCACCCATTAAAGCAGGTCGCTGTCGTTTCCCACCGACTCGGGTTCCCACGACTCCTCGCTCGACTCGCCAATAGTTATAGTTTCTTCGTCAATCGCCATGGACGTGGCGACGGTGCCCCGACTGGGCTCCTTGGCGTGGCCCCCTCCCTTCTTCGGTGTGCCCCCGGGTTGCTTGGGTGTCGGGGTGGTCGTTGGGGCCCTTGCGGGGCAGTTAGCGGCGAGGTGCCCCGGGTCTCCGCATCTGAAGCATCTCCGCCTGCCTCCGGTTGGGGTGGAGGTCGCCAGTGGTTTCTTCGCCTCAGCTTTCGGTGCGGTCGGGGTTGCCTTTCCTCCTCTCTTCCCCAGCTGCTGTTGCCGGCGCATCCCGACATGTTGCAGATTCGTTTCCACCTCACCCGCCAGCTGAATCCACCCCACGAGGGTGTTGGGCCTCCCTTGGTGGTAGCACTGGTCGAGTATGTTCGCGTTCAGCCCGTTTTTGAACGCCGAGGACATCATTAGCTCGCTCCAGCCTCTTACCGCGGTGCAGTGGGCCATGAACTCGGTGGCGTACTTGCGGGTGGTGCGGTTCCCTTGCTCGATTCTCTGGAGGGCCTTGGTGGCTTTCTCCTCTCGTAGGGGGTCTCCGTACTGCCGTAGCATCGCCTGGAGGAACTCGGCCACCGAGGCCAGTTCGGGTTTCCGCCCGGTATACAACCCCACGTACCATTTTCTCGCAGCCCCTTTCAGCCGGGATACTATGTGGTCTACGCGGCTGGCTTCCGTCGGGTAGCCGCCTCCCCAGTGCGTGAAGAAGTTGTTGCACTGGATGGTGAAGTATTCTACTTCGTCCCCGTTGCCATCAAACGTGATCTGGAGCTCATGCGGTCTCCCACCTTCCCGCCCCTGGGGCAGCCGGGGGGGGTGGCGCCGGTTGGGGTGCCGGTTGCGGTGGTGGCAGAGCCGGCACTGCAGGCATGACTGGGACTGCCGGGGCCGCCGGTGCGGCTGGGACTGCGGGTGCGATCGGGGCCGCCGGCGCTGCCGGGGCCGCTGGGGCGACCGGGGCCGCCGGTGCTGCGGGGGGCGCTGGGGCAGCCGGTGCGGCCGGGGCTTGGGGCCCCGGGGCGGGCGGCCCGGCGGGGCCCCCTCCTCTGCCGCTGGGGGGCCCCCCGGGTTGCCTCCCATCAGTGGGCGCTGCAGGGACCCCCGGGGCGGGCGGCCCAGGGGGTGCGGCCCCCCCCCTGGAGGCCCGGCTGGCCCTGCTGGTATAGTTGCCTGCAGGGCACGAATCTGGTCGCGGAGCGTGCCTAGCTGCAGCTGCATTTCTGCGGTCATCATGATGCGGGTCTCGTGGACCTGGTCGTGGATCTCTCTCACCCACTGGGACAGCTCGTTGCGGAGTGCCTGCGCGGAGTCCCCTGTCCCAGGATCGCGATACTCGTCTTCGTCTCCATCCCAGTCGTCTCCCCCTGTTCCGCCGGCGAGTGCCTTGTATCTCTCCTCCGCCTCGTCCATTAACTTGGTGGACTTTCGCGGGCTCCAGCTCCACGAGGGGAATACGTCCGTGGAGAATGGAGCCGGGTCTCGGATCTTGCGCCTCACCGCCGTCACCCCAGGCTCTAAGGGTCTCTCCTCGATTGGAGTGGTGGGCTCTCCGTCGTCTGGAGCCTTGGCTGCCATTCAGCCAGGTTGCCAGTTCGGATAAGTCCCAAAACAAAGGGATCAGTGTTATAATGTCAGAACTGGCAGAACTTCAAGAAAAGCCCAAAACTTAGTTGCAAGTATAGGCGTTTATTGAGAACTTCAGAGCTTGAGATGCAGAATAACACTGATAACAACAGCTAGCATTTGATACACTTTATGTGATTCTGTTGACAACAATAAAACGATCGTTCACACGGGTGGAGACAAGTCTGTTTCTCAGGGTTTGTTATCAGGCAGGGAGGATGGAATCCCGCTGGGAAAGTGCGGGCCGGCCTGGCTTCAAAGTCCATCTGCAGATGTTGACCCTGGGCTATCTGTCACACTCCAGTGATCACAGTTTGTTTGAAATGCACAGGCACACATAACATGTGGACTGGTTAGCTATTTGGGCAAAGCTGCTTGGGTTAGTGTTTGATTTCAATATGGAGTCGGTCAAGCTAACAGCCTATAGGAGAGTTACAAGTTCTGACACTTGTGTAACTGAGCCCAGAATTTTGAATGGTTCATGTACAGAATACGCACACACGCTACCATGTATTCTGCTAAAGCAGAACATTGTTGCTCAACAGCAGGCCAGTCAGAGACCATTTTCAGCCACACTGAAGAGCTGTAAATAATTACAGAGCAGAATTTAAGCATATCCAAGAAGAAATTTGTTAGTTGCATTTGCAAATGAATTAATACAACACTGATGTTGCACCAGGCTACATCCAAGGCAGAAGTGATAGCACATTGCATATGAAGAAGAAGAAGAAGAAGATATTGGATTTATATCCCGCCCTCCACTCCTAAGAGTCTCAGAGCGGCTCACAATCTCCTTTACCTTCCTCCCCCACAACAAACACCCTGTGAGGTGGGTGGGGCTGGAGAGGGCTCTCACAGCTGCTGCCCTTTCAAGGACAACCTCTGCCAGAGCTATGGCTGACCCAAGGCCATTCCAGCAGGTGCAAGTGGAGGAGTGGGGAATCAAACCCGGTTCTCCCAGATAAGAGTCTGCACACTTAACCACTACACCAAACTGGCTCTTCCTGGTAAACAAAATTTTTGTTGTTCAGTCACACAGTCAAGTCCGACTCTTTGCGACCCCATGGACAAAGTCACGGCAGGCCCTCCTGTCTTCCACCATCCTCCGAAGTCTGCTCAAATTCGTGTCTGTTACATCAGTAACACTGTCCAGCCATCTCATCTTTTGCCGTCCCCTTCTTCTTTTGCCTTCTGTCTTTCCTAGCATCAGGATCTTCTCCATGGAGTGCTCCCTTCTCATTTGGTAGCCAAAGTATTTGAGCTTCAGCTTCAGCATCTGACTTTCCAGGGAACAATTTGGGTTGGTTTCCCTTAGGACTGATTGATTGGATCTTCTTGCAGCAAAAGGGACTCTCAATAGTCTTCTCCAGCACCACTGCTCAGAATTAAGCATGGCTTTGCTAGGTAATCAACATTTATAGCATGCACTAGGTTAGCATTCTTGTGTGTTGCAACAGCTAGGTTATAAATGCCTCCAAGGTTGTAGGAAGCACAAGATTCCAACCAAGCAAGTTAACTTCAGTGTGGTCTTTCTCACAACTTAAAGTTCAGATTTCTGATGGCTTATCCCACAGGTGAAACATATTCTGCTAAGCACAATCATTTCATGTTTCTGCTTCTTTTTAATCAATAAAAATGCTTTACTCCAGTTTAGAATTGCCAATCTCCAGGTGGGGGCAGGGGATCCCCCAGTTTGGAGGCCCTCCTCCACTATGGGGTCATCAGAAAGTGGGGGAAGGGATGTTAGCTGGGCACTCCATTATTCCCTATGGAGACCGATTCCCATAGGGTATAATGGAAAATTGATCAGTAGGTATCTGGAGCTCTAGGGGGCTGTTTTTTTGAGGTAGATGCACTAAATTTTCAGCATAGCATCTGGTGCCTCTCCTCAAAGTTTCAAAAAGATTGGACTAGGGGGTCCAATTCTATGAGCCCTAAAAGAAGGTGTCCCTATCTTTCATTATGCCAAATGGAGGGAAGGCATTTAACAGGTGTGTGGTCCCTTTAAATGTGATGGCCAGAACTCTCTTCAGAGATCAATTGTGCTTTTCACACCCTTGCTCCTGGCTCAGCCTCCAAAAGTCATCTGGCTCCACCCTCAAAGTCCCCAGATATTTCTTGAGTTGGACCTGGCAACTCTACTCCAGCTCTGCTAAATACCACTACCATTTAATTGAACTCTATGTGCTGTTTGGCTATTGAATTTACTCTTCTTTGTTAAAGGATTGAGTTACTGCTTTGTCCCCCGCAAGTTTAGAGACAAATGTAGATCTGTGGTTTAGTACTTCTACTGCGACCCTTAGGAGAAAGTACTGGGCAAAAGACACATTGTTTTTTTCCCCAATTGGGTTTTCAAAATGTCATTGTTCAAGCTGTTCTCTTTCTTCCCTCACAACCATCTGTCATCCCATCTCGTTTCAATTTTTCATTTCTTTAATGGGTTTGAAAAGTTTTTAAATGGAATTTTATTTTGTGAGCTGTGTTGGAGATTCAGATCAAAAAGCAGGGCACAAATGAAAGGAAAATCAGTGTTGCATAATGGTGAAAAAACAGAGCTATTAACCAGGAAGTCCGCAGTTCAAGACTGGTCTCTGGTAAGAATTTAAGGACAAGCTGCTCTTTCTGAACCTCTGCTCCGTCCTGTGCTATATGGGGAGAATGCTTGTGATCAGGGCTTTTTTTTAGCAGGGACTCACAGGAATGCAGTTCCAGCTGGCTTGGCATCAGGGGGTGTGGCCTCATATGCAAATGAGTTCCTGCTGCGATGTACCTTATGGTAAGAATTACAATCAAATAATGTGTGCAAATTACTTTGAACACTTGAAAAGGTTCCCTGTTGATTATGAACTAGTCAGGAAAAATATCATGTAGGCCAAGCTAATCAACAGAAAGCTACCCTAGCACCTTGACTTAGAGGCTTCAGGAGCAACAGAAGCCAGCCATCTCAGAATTTTCTTATTTCCTTCTCTCATAAATTCTCTAAAAATGTTGTGCTTTTGTGTGTGCGTGCTCTTTATATAATTATTACTCCCTCTTGGATTTTGTGATGGACTTTTAATTTGCATTAGCCACAGGTTTGGCTAAAAATAAAAGCAGGGTGTAAACAATAAATACAAGATTCTGCCCTGATTTTTTACTAGTTCTGGGAGGGGAGAATGGGTGGAAATGGAGGCAAGGTGGGAGAGGATCAGGGGAATGGATAGTGTAAGCTCTGCCAGAAAGTGATCCTGCCTGTTTTGCATACAATGGAGTGCTTGCAGCCTGCAGCATAGCTGCTAGGTAGCAGAGGCACAGTTTTGCCGCCCTGAGAGGAGGAGGAGGACTACCCATTTGGCGCGCTTTCTGGGGGTGGGGCTAGGCTGTTGTAACGGCCAGCCCCGCGTTCCTCGAGGCTTTGCTGTTGAGATCGGAGCTTGAGAGGGAGCGTGTTTCGACGCACGTGCCTCAGGCCCCTGGCAAAGTGGTACAGCGGCAGAATTGAGGCTGGAAGAGGGCTTTTTGCACTCCGTGCCTCTGTCCTTGCTGTTGGGAGTGCGTTTGCATTGATCGGAGGCTTATCTTTCCAATCAGCACTTCAGGCGTGGGCAGCGTTGCACTCGTAGGAGCGAAGGCTGGGAGCGGCAGCTCCTTGTCTAGTGGGGGTGCTTGTTGCTGCCTGACAGTGCTGAACGGCATCAGAGGATTGGAGGCTGTGACATCGACATATATTTTAAGGCCTAGTATCCGTGGGGGTATCTTGACTTGGTGGGGGAGGGAATCACATAGGGTGGGGGGAGTGGTCCTCTCATTCCCTCTTGGGGAGTGGTTCCCTTATTTCTTCTGGGGAGGGGTATTTTTGGCTCCTAGTAGCTCTCGTTTGTGAGCCGTTTCACCTCCCCCCCCCCTTTTTTCTGGTTTAGTCTGCTGGTGGCAAAGGGCTGGGGCAGCCATTTTCTAGCTTCTTGTCTTTGTTCAGTGGGTGGCCATTTTGGTAGTTGTTTGTGGGTGGCCATTTTGTGTGACCGGTGGCTGGTTTGGGTATTTGGCTGCGGTTGGTAATAGGGTGTTCTGCAATATGTCAGGAAGAAAAGGGGCTGGGAAATCCAAGGGGAAGCAGCCGGCTCCTAAAGCCCCAAAAGCCCCTGCTAAGAGGCCGCCAGCCCAGAGCTTCTCATCAGAAGATGAGGCGGGTGAGCTGGTCAATGCTAGCATTGTTCAGAGGCTCAGGGCATTGGAAGAAGTGTCGGGTATGCCTCCCGCAGAGGGGGTTGGTGCTGGAAGGGTCCAAAACAGCGGTTCAGGTGAATCTTTTAACCCGACTGTCTATTCTTGAGGGCAGGTCTGGTACGCTCCTTGCTGGTGGTGCCTTGGGTATCGGCGGTGCAGATGGTGGATCCGGATCATTGGCTGGAGCGGGGTATCGATGGTGCCGGCTGGAGTGGTTGGTAAGGATGGTGACATCTCTTTGGGGTACACTGGGTCTGTGTGGCCTTGGGGTCCTTGGAGCCAGGTTTCTCATACTTGGCAGGGCATCACGGCGGGGGGTGCAGGTCTGGGTCCACCCACAGGTGTTGGTGCTTTGTCCAGCTGGACTTGGCCAAGTGGGCAGGTTGGCCCGGGCGCATCGTGGCCGGGCGCTGTGCAGCAGGGTATGGCGGGTGCCTTTTTGGAAGGTTGGGGTGTCCTTTCTCCTTACGGGGTGGTTTAATTCGCCGCCTTGCCTTTCGGGGAGGTGCCGCTGCCCCTGGATGATCATTTGCTGCCGGCGACTAGGGAGAAAATTTTGAAGGGTATGTCAACATCTTTCCCCTCCTTTTTCAGGAATTGGAAAAGAAGGACAAGGAAGAATTGGATGAGAAAGAGAAGGAAAAGTTAAAAAACGTAAAGTAGAAAGGACCTGGGCCAATTGGCTTCCTGGGTTTCTCATTTACGCCGGGGTGATTGCATGAGCGCAGCCTTGGAGGGCTGCTGCCCTTTTTCAATATTTGGATATAATCTACAAGGGGTATACGACCTTTAGTGGCCCTGCGTGGATACAGTACAATGAGGAATTTCAGATGAGGGCCACCTTGTATCCTTCTCTGCAGTGGGACCATAATCATCAGCATCTCTGGCTGCAGGTTATGTCCCCAGCGTGGCCAAACTTGGGTGACTGATCTGACAGTGGTCATTTGGTTAGCAAGTCATCCGCTAATTCCTCATTGTCCTTAGGCTCTCCCCGCAGTTCAGGCACGAATGCGCCATGTGCGGTGGGTCCCACACCTTTAATAACTGCCCTAGAGTGCGGGGACGTAAGAATTCAAAGAAGCCTGGTGGGGGTGAAGGACCGCATCAAGCTGGAAAAGGGACCCAGCCCGATAAGGGTGGGGCCTCTTGAGCATTGACTGTCAAGGTACCCTTGAAGGGCAGACAGTTTTTATTTGTTGGAAGGTTTTAAAGTTGGTTTTAGGATCCCTTTTCAGGGGCCTCAGGTCCCATTTATGTCTGGGAACCTTAACTCAGTTAAGGGCTTAGAGCAGGTCGTTAGAGACAAGATTTCCAAGGAGCTGGCGGAGGGTAGGATCTTGGGTCCTTTTTCACAACCTCCAGTATGTACTCTTAGGGTTTTGCCATTGGGTGTGGTGCCGAAAAAGGCTCATGGTGAGTTTTGTTTGATTCACCATCTCTCCTTCCCCAGGGGGAAGTCTGTGAATGATGGGATTCCTGAGCACTTATGCTCAGTTAATTATACCAGCTTCGACCAGGCTGTAGCCATGGTGAGACGCTGCGGGGTGGGCGCAGAGTTGGCAAAATGAGATATTAAATCTGCATTTCGCCTTCTTGCAGTCCATCCTGATGATTTCAAGCTTTTGGGGTTTTCTTTTGAAGGTCAATTTTACATGGATAGAGCATTGCCTATGGGCTGCTCTGTATCATGTTCTGCTTTTGAGCGTTTCAGCACATTCTTGGAATGGGCTGTGTGGGAGAAAATGAGTTTACAGGACATCGTTCATTATTTGGATGACTACCTTTTTGTGGGTCCCAAGGGGACTGGTCATTGTAGGCAGCTGCTGTCTGGCTTTATTGAGCTGGCTGCGGAGCTTGGGGTCCCTTTGGTTCCAGAGAAAAAGGAAGGTCCGACCCAAAAGCTGACGTTTTTGGGGATTGAGATTGATACTGTGGCACAGCTGTCCAGAGTACCTCTTCAAAAAATAGTTGAATTGAGGACTAGGATTTTTGCCTTTCTTCATAAAAAGAAGGTTACCTTGCTAGAGTTGCAACAGCTAGTGGGGCACCTCAACTTTGCTTGCAAAGTGGTTGCTCCTGGGAGGGCTTTTCTTAGAAGGCTCTGTGATGCTATGGCAGGGTTACGCTTGCTTCAGCATAGAACACAGGTTACCTGCAGCATAAGGAATGATTTGAGGGTTTGGCAGGAATTTTTGGAGTCCTTCAATGGAATCTCTTTCTGGAGAGAGGATATGAGGCTCGAAGCGGAGCTCCAGGTCATGCCTGATGCTGCAGGGTCTTTGGGTTTTGGAGTTTAATTTCGTGGACATTGGTGCGCAGATAGTTGGCCAGACTCTTGGAAGCAGGTGGGAGTGAACCGAGATCTTATGTTTCTTGAGTTCTTTCCATTTTAGTCGTGGTTTAGCTGTGGGGGAAGGATATGGCCAATCACACTGTTCATTTTTGGTGTGATAATATGGTGGTAGTCCATGTCATTAATTCCCTTTCATCCAAATTCCGGCGAGTTATGAGGTCAGTGAGAGCCTTCACTCTGCGTTATCTGCAGCTTAATATTTTGTTTTTAGCCAAGCATGTGCCTGGGGTGAGTAACGGGGTGGTTGACGCTCTCTCTCGTAAACAGACGGAGAGGTTTCGTCAGCTGGCCCCAGATGCCAACAGAGAGGTGGTGCCAATGTGATCCATTAGGGGGTGCCTGTCTGCATTGGCATTTGCCAGTAAGGCACTGGGTTATAGGGAGGAGACAGCTGATTTTCGTATTCAAAAGATGTTGGAGGGGTGGGCCAGAGATGCCGGATCCAGGGTCGATACGCGGAATCCTATGTCTCCATCAATTCTGCGTGGCTTGAGGGGGATTTGGAACATGGTGTGTGCTTCTTCTTTTGAAGCATGTTTATTTCATTCTACATCTTTAGTAGCCTTTTGGGGGGCCCTTAGAGTCAGCAAGCTGGTGGCACAGTCCAGAAACGATGTTTCTGGTAAGGCTCTGTTGTTAAGGAACCTGAAGCTATCTGAGGGTAAGGCAGTGATTACTGTCCGTCATTCTAAGATGGATCACTTGCAAAAAGGTACCGTATTTTAGTTGGGTAGTTGTTCAGAGCTTGAGCTATGTCCAGTTACTGTGTTGGCTGCTTATTTGGCAGTCCGAGGGTCCAAGGATGGGTTTTTGTTTTGCCATTATGTTGGTAGCCCACTGACGAAGCATCAGTTTTGGGTGGTGACGTCTCAGGCTTTAGGTGAACTGGGATTGTCTGGGGCATGGTTTGAGACCCACTCCTTTAGAATTGGGGCAGCCTCGACAGCTGCCGCCATGGGGTATCCTTCCTTCTCCATTCAGCGATTGGGCCGTTGGCATTCATCGGCCTACAAGTTTTATGTTCAACCTTTTCTCAGGCCTTAAGTAACTTGATTATTGGACTGTTTTTGTTTGGGTTCATATTTAACTGTTTTTTCTCGTTAGATGCTGTTGTGCCTAGCCAGAGGAGCCAAGTTTTTGTCTGTGGCCATAGCCACATGTTTTGGGCCGCTCACCAGGCGCAGAGAACTTTAGTCGGCTGGGACTCAGCCAACATGTTTGTATTGAATGGCGGGGGCGCCGGGGCCTTCAGTGGCCAGGCCTGCTGCTGTTGTTATTTCAAAATAGTGTGGGCCCTCCTCCTCAGGTTTTAATTGTTCACCTGGGAGGCAATGATCTGGGGCTTTTCAAGGGCAAGGCCTTAGTTTGGCAGGCCTGTGATGATTTTCAGTACATTAGGGAGCGATGGCCTGGTTCCACCATAATTTAATCAGCCATGCTGCCCCGCCTTGTATAGCTCTGTGCTTGGGACCCCGCAGCTATTGAGAGTGCCCGGTATAAGGCTAAAAAAGAGATTAGGAAGGTGCTGGAAAAGGGACTGGGCCACTTTCTTCCCCATCTGGACATTTCTACGGAATTTCCGGACTTCTACAGAGGGGATGGGGTTCATCTCTCAGAAAAGGGTAATATGCTTTTCTTGAGAGATCTCTGGCAAGGGCTGCGGGTGGCCTTGGGGCCAAGTAGAGACTTGGCCGTAGTAGTGGCAGGTTTTTCCTGGGTCATGGTACTATGCGGCTAGGGTAGGGTTGCCAAGTCCAATCCCAGAAATATCTGGGGACTTTGGGGGTGGAGCCAGGAGACTTTGGGGGTGGACCCAGGAGACACTGGGGTGGAGCTAGGGGGAGGGGGGAAATGGCGCCGGGGAGCGTGGCAAGCCGCCCCGTCTCGGAGCGGGCAATGCCGCTGCGCGACTGCCGCCTCTTCTCCACTCGCCGTGGCTGCTCCTCCGAGATGGGCTCAGGCTGAGCCCATCTTGGAGAGGCAGCTGTGGTGGGGCGGGGGGGTGGCAGCGGCGTGGCAGCCTCGCCTGCTCCACTCCGCCTCTGGGGTGGAATCGGAGGGGGGGTGGAGGCGGGCCGGGGGCGTGGCGAGCCGCAAGTCCGGGTGCTAGAAGGGCCCGGATTCACAGCTCGCCATGCTCCTGGCCTGCCTCGCCCTCCCCTTCTCTGGTTTTGCCTCGCTTGTTTTGCCTGCACTGCTGCCGCCTCTTGGCTGCTCCTCCGAGATGGGCTCAGCCTGGGCCCATCTCGGAGGAGCAGCTGCGGTGGGCGGGGAGGGGGCAGCAGCGGCGCGGCGGCCTCGCCCGCTCCAGGATCGGGTGGCTCGCCATGCTCCCCGGTGCCGTTTCCCCCCTCCCCCCGCTTCCATTTTTTGGGAGAGCAGGGGAAGAGGGTGGAAATCCTGGAGTCCCCCACCAGGGCGGGAGGGTTGGGAAGCCTAGGCTAGGGGAGGACCATGAAGCATCCCCCTTTTGGGAAATTAGGGGTCTGGCATGATCAACCCTGGGGTGTGATGACCCGGGGTGGGGAGAATGCAAAGCATCCTGGAGGCTCGACGAGATGGTGCCTTTCACTGAGATGTGCATCTGGGGTTTGGACCCTCTGGGGCGGGCCTCCCTGCTGGGCTGGCCTGGCGGGAACTGTGTTACACAGATCCGGCTGGGGGCTGGGTCTCTCGCCCGCGAATGGCAGGGGAGCGGTCTGACCAGGCCGCTGTTGGGTGCCCTTGCTGGGTTGTTATGATTTATAATAAAGTGGCCCATAATTTATCCAATGCATTTGTGTCCGACTCTTTATTCCGTTTTGGGGGGCAAAATGAGTATCTGCACTTTAAGGGTCATTGGAGCCATACGAATGGAGCTTGGGGGATTCAGGAACAATGGGCAGCAGGATCCAAATCCCTGCTGCCCTGCACCAATCAGAGACCCTTGGCTGGTTTGAATGACCCAATAACCTGCTTGCACGGGAACCCAGTGTTGTATATAGTTGGCCCCGTTGGCCCAGTTCTTCAGTCTTTGTAGGGCAGCCACCTACCATGCTGTATCTAATAAAGAGCTTGTTATCACTACCACCTCACCTCATCCATGCATAGGACCCATTGTACTATAATTCCAATGCATAAAGTGTAGCCCCGTACCAAAAGTGTATAAGCCCCAGAGAAGAAATACAACTCACATGTAGAGAAGTCAAATAGCCCAGGACTATGCCATTCTCTCCCCTCTCCCCTCACCAGTGAATATACGAAATGTTTGGTGATAGTAAGTTTGGTGAAAGATTAGGATGCTCTGGGCAAAGAAGCATTTCCCTGTCCTTTGTAGACAGGGTTACAAAGGAAGAAGGATTGGCAGATGGACACTGCTTGCATTTGTAGGCCCCGACAGATGCTGTACTTCAGGATTCCACACAAAAGCAGCTGACAGGAACCACTGTTGCAACAGAGACCAGTAAAGCCATGTTTTTATCCCCCTCTCATATCTCTAAGCAAAAGAAAAGGAGAACCGGTGTCAAAGTAAAGGTTCTGAAATTCTCTGTATTAGGACCCTCCTTATAGGAATGTTGTGATCATCCATTAGAAGAAAAACCCTTTGAAAACTCTGAGGAGCAACATCAATGCTATCTATTGTTATAAGATGCAAAACAGATGCACGTGGCAAATGGGAAGGGTAACCATGAGAAGTGTAGTGGGCTGAATTTCAAATGTTAATTCAAATAACCAGCTGAATTTTTGACTTCAGGTCTCTCATAGTCACTACATTTGTCCTTTTAACTTAAGCAACCTTTATATAGAGATAGAACAGCATTTCCCTAAGGGCAGGAAAACAGCAGCCTGGCTGTCCCTTTGCAGAGGGCATCGTGACTAGCACACATGCTAAGCTATAATGGCACATTCCTTCTAAAGCATCACCCTCCCCATAAATAGAATACGTAACAAAGAGAAGCACTGGATTTGGTTGCACACCAAGATTAGCTTTACAATGATATTAGAAGAACCCTCAACCATTCTTTTTCCTAAAAGAGTGGCAGCATTTAATGTTCTTAGAAAGGCGCCAAATAACAGAATTGTGCCACAGAACTTGAACTTATACAAATAATTAATGGAGCTAAAAGTTATTGTCCGTGGGGAGTGTGATTTTCTTCAATTACCTCCCAGTAATTCAGTGATCCCACCGTGCTGCTGAGAGGAAAATCAATAAACATAACACACACAGTTTTCCCGTAGTCAAAATGGCTTGTGCATGTGGAAAATGACCTTGGATCAAGTCCAGTGGTGTGCATTTGGATGTTGTTTTATCATGGAGTTTCCCATAATTCCTAGATAAATGTGACTTCACTTCTAGTTTTCTCTGGAAGTGACATCACATTACACATGATGTTGGCACCCCTCATGCCTCCCCCCCATCAGTCACAGACTGGCAACCCTAGTCATAGCAGAAATAAACAGGAGATTTATGGCATTTTAAAGATGGCCAAGTTTTTATTCTAGTGTAAGCCTTTATGAACTAGATAGAGCCTCCTGTCCCAAAACTCAGGTTCTGATACCTGATTAAGGTATGTTTAAAGCAATCTTAATTTTTAAATTATAGTTTTAATAATGGGGCTATAAATATTGCATAAGAACACCTGGAAACAATTTCTCTTTTGTGTGGCTGTTTTGTAAATTCATTCATATTCTAAAGATATCTGATTAAGGTCAGAATTTATTGCTGTGCAGCCAAATCTTTTCCCAGTAAAAATACTTTTATGTTTCAGTATCAAAGATTTATTTATTTATTTATTTATTTGATTTGTATCCCACCCTCCCTGTAGGCTCAGGGTGGCTCACATGGTCATGGATATGCATGAATATAAACATACAATAAAATATTAAAACAATTTAAACAATTTAAAACATAGAAACTGACATTTCAGGTGCTATGATCTTAAGTGTGTTGTCTTGCTATTCTAGCTAGGTGTTCTCCATAAAGCATATCTTAGTGGTCCAGATGTTCTATATGGAGCAGATTTCAAGAGGTGGTCCAGATATTTTTTGGGGACTGTAGTAGCCAATTATCTAACTTGCAAATGCCTGGTGAAAGAGTGTCATCTTACAGGCCCTGTGGAACTGTTAGGTGGGTAGCAATATTGGTCTGAAGCAACAGAACAAGATGCACTGATCTGCACAGAAACTCAAAAGTGCTACTGTATTTCATTGTTACTCAATATCTACATATATTTGCTCAAGTGATTTTATTCTTTCTGTGTCTGAGGGGGAACATGTGGAAAACATGGTTACTATATTTTGAGTAAACAAACATATCTACTCTAAATATGGAGGGCAGTGGAATTATTATTTTCAAAAGATATTAAAATAGCTTCAAGCTTGACCTTTGGTAAGGGTTAAGCTATACATGAGGCTGGAGTTCTGTGATGGGAACTCCAGATGTGTTATCTGGTCTTCAGAAGCAGCCATGAGGAAGGAGAGAGCCATAAGGATTGAAGCCAAAGTGGATCCTTGCACACATGCACCCAGTCGGAGGGGGAAATGTAAGCAGTAGAATTCAAAGGCTATGAAATGTAAGGTAGTCTGTGACTATTTCTATGTAACAGTTAAATATGGTCACCAGTTTTTTCTGTTGTAATTTGTCCTTCTGTGCTTATCTGGGTTATGTTTGAATTTTAAATAGAACCTCATAGGTTGCATCACATGACCCTTTGCAAGGTAGCTAGTTCTCGGCCCTTTTCACACTTACCAGTGGAAGCCGGAAGGGAGTCGGTATTGTGCCGCCTTGCAGTAATCCGAGACAGGGATGGGAGCTTTCAGACACATGTTTTTTTTTTTTCCGATAGGGTTCCGTGATTGAAGCGAGCCATTTCACACTGTTCCGCTCTTATCTCCGCCAGCTGTTTTCGCCTGCCGGCTCGCGATCTCCCGCTTTTTTTTTTTTGGAACGTCGGGCAAAGATCGCTATAGCGCTATAGCGACGTATCACAACAGCAACACCATAGAGATGGCTAGGCTCTATTGAGATAAGTTACCAGGTTTCAGCGGCGGCAATATCTGGCATCTTAATGGAGCCCAAACATCCCTATGGTGATGCTGTTGTGATACGTCACTATAGCGCTATAGCGATCTTAGCCCGACGTTCCAAAAAAAAAAAAAAAAGCCGGAGATCGTGCGTGCCAGCGGGCGAAAAAGGGCGCGAAAACTGCTCCCGGGTTAGATACTGGACATTTCACACAGCATCCCATAGCGATTTCAACCCGGAAGAAGGAGTTGAAAAGTGGAAGAAGCTGCTCTTTGTTAGTAATGACTCAGGCATGCCTCACTACCGGGACAGCCGCGGGACTGTGTGAAAAGGTGAGAGTATTCCGGTAGCAGCCAGTTACTGAATCAGGTATGTCTGAAATGCCAGCAGAAACCCGTTACTGATCAGTAACTGACCAGCTGGCATACCGGAATACTTAGGCTGTGTGAAAAAGATCCTCATCTCACTACAATCCTAGTAGGTGGTCTTAGGCTAGGAGTCCTCAAAGTTGTGCCATGGCAGCCACTAATACTTTTCTGGTGCCCACCAAGTGTTTTAGAAAGTGGATAGAGCCAGGTGGAGCACTGGAAACTTTCTGACTGGCTACTGGAAATCTCATTGACTTGGCAGATCAAAATAACATTGATTCAGTGGCAATTGCCACCATAGTGCTGGTTTTATTCTCCACACTCCTCTTTCCCAGCATTTCTTAAAATTATCCATCTTTTCCCCTGCATTTAGGCTTCCTCAGTGTGGCTCCACCTCCTTCAGCAGTCATTTTGTGGTTGAGTCCACCACCCTGTGTTGTGTCCACCGGCCTGTGTTATATCCACCACCCTGTGTTAGAATTCCAAAGGTGTTCACAGGCTCAAAAAGGCTGGGGACCCTTGCCCTAGGCCAGGGGTGGTCAACGGTAGCTCTCCAGATGTTTTTTGCCTACAATTCCCATCAGCCCCAGCCAGCATGGCCAATGGCTGGGACTGATGGGAGTTGTAGGCAAAAACATCTGGAGAGCTACCATTGGCCACCCCTGCTCTAGGCAAACCATTCTCTCTTAGTCCCCATCTATAGTATCTGAAAGCTACTGTGATATAGTGATTAGAGTGTTGGGATAGAAGCTGGAAGACATGGGCAGAATCCTTTTCGGGCATGAAGTTTGTTTGTTTCATGAATTTTAGCCAGTTCCACTCAGCATAATCTAGCTCACAAAATTGTTGTGAGAATAATTTATTTATTTATTTGATTTTATTTATATCCCACCCTCTCCACCAAAGCAGGCTCGGGGCGGCTCACAGCATAAAATCCCAATAAACAGTTAAAATTAATATGTATTAAAATTACACATTCAACAATAAAACAAAATATTCAGTAGTTAAGACAGTTAAGAACATTAGTTTGGTGCTATTTCAGTGGCGATGGCATTTCTTCCACTTCCCTGAAATACAGACGCCGTGTCAGTTAAATGCCAGCTGGAAGAGAACAGTCTTGATGAAGGAAGTAAGAACTATGTATGTTCTTATTAAGATGAAGGAAGTAAGAACTATGTATGTTGCCCTAAGCCCCTTGGAGACACAGTGAAATAAAAACTCAACCTTGGATTCTGCAGATACGAAGGTACCATCCTACCCCTGCCCCTTTTCTGCTGTCACTGGCTCTGTGCCCTCTGACCTTCTAGAAACACTTAAGGGTGGCATGGTGACACTCCCCCCATACATACGAGGGCTGTTTTTGTGTCCTTGTCTGTTCCCGGTGAGGTGGGGGGCTAGAAATAAAGAGAAAGGGAGAGGTTAACAGAAGGAGAAAAGCCTGTGGGAAAAGAATAGGGTTGCCAAGTCCAATTCAAGAAATATCTGGGGACTTTGGGGGTGGAGCCAGGAGACTTTGGGGGTGGAGCCAGGAGACATTGGGGCGGAGCCAGGAACAAGAGTGTGACAAGCATAATTGAACTCCAAGAGAGTTCTGGCCATCACATTTAAAGGGACAGCACACCTTTTTAAATGTCTTCCTTCCATAGGAAATAATGAAGGATACGGGCACCTTCTTTTGGGGCTCATAGAATTGGACCCCCTGGCCCAATCGTTTTGAAATTTGGGGGATACTTTGGGGAGAGGCACTAGATACTATATTGAAAATTTGGTGCCTCTACCTCAAAAAACAGCTCCCCCAAAGCCCCCGAAACCTCCAGATCAATTCCCCATTATACCCTATGAGAAGACGTTTCCCTCTCCACCCCCTCCCCCTCCCCCCCCCCCCCCCCCGTTTCTGGCAAATCTGATGCAGGGGACTCTGTACTCACGAGTTGCTGCCAGCTTCTCACAGCAACACAGGCACACCAGCTGGGCACTTTATGGCATGGAATAGGAAGCCGGCAGAACTCACTCACCTCCGGAGGTGCAAAGGCACATGGTCCTTTGGGGGTGTGGCTGGGCTCCCCTCCCTTCACCAGCCAGCTGACTGGGGGCAGGAAGCAGCCTGAGAAAACGGAAGAGCTCTGGCTGCTGCGATCCGGGCTGGGTGGGAAGGGCTGCCGTTCTCCCCCTCCCCTCCCCCCACTTTCCCTTTTATGGCCAGCGGGGGGAGGAGGCTCCAAATCGGGGGTCTCCAGGCCTAGCGGGGGATTTGGGAACCCTAGAAAAGAAAGAGGCAGAAAAGAAAACAGGGAGGAGGGAGAGCCTAGTAAAGAGAGAGAGACTTAAATGATTCTTTATATTCATATACCTGTTATGTATCATCAGCATAGTTTACAATAAAATATTTGAAAAGTTTAAAAAAGAGAGAGCGAGAGAAGAAAACAGTTGTAGTGTGGATGAAAAGGCTGCAGAGAAAAGAAAGAGTAAAAAACTGTGGAGGGGTGCTGGAAAAGTGTAAAGAGAAAGGGAAATGGGGGAAGGGTAGAGAACAGTATGAGAAGACAGATTTTGGTGGGTAGCCATATTGGTATGAAGCAACAGAACAAAGTTTGAGTTCACCTTTAAGACCAACAAAATTTAATTCTGGGTGTAAGGTTTCATGTGGATGCACACTTCTTCACATACATTGAAACAGACTTCCTCAAGCCTTGCATATTTATTTGTTTGTTTGTTTGTTTGTTTATTATTACTTTATTTTTTTATCCCACCCTCTCCGCAAGCAGACTCAGGGTGGCTAACAGTCATTAGGTGGAGAGGTTGCTAGGAAGGGCTCGTTAGAGTCAAAATGCATAAGTAACTGGGCAAAAGTATAGCTACGTTTGGATTAAAGTAGTTGGTAAGACCTGTGAATAGCATGTTTCTTTTCCCCTTCAGATCATTAATTCAAAACCCCCATTTGTACAAAAAGAGTTAAAGCAAATAAAGGAAGCATTTGTGTTTGCATTCTGCTCAAAGTCCTTTCTTTTTGAAAGGAGACACTTCCTTTGAAGAATGACCTTTGTACTGTGTAAAATCACAAGGGATTTTTATCCTAGCTCCTAAAATATTTCTCTGCATCCTGTAATTTTGTTCAGACGTTTGGCTTGTGATTCATAAACTGGCTTGGACTCATTCCTCACCAGCAGTTGCTCCTCCCCTTGGCTTCTGCTTGCGACAGCTCAAGAGATCAATTCCCCACTAGTTGCTGGCACCTTTTGATCTGCGGCTACCTCCCATTCTCCTTGTGCTGACCATTTCTCAAAAAAACCCCAGATCCAGTCTCTGCAAGGGGAATGGGGGGTAGCTGCAGATCCAAAGGTGCCTGCGCAGCAATTGGTGGGGAATCCAGGGAAGGAGCAACTGCTAGTGAGGAATCAGTTTAAGAGTTTTGATTTTAAACCAGTTTGGTATCACTGAAGACTGTTGGGCAAACTTGGGCCAGTAAACCAGATCATGCACTCATAAAGAACTGAATGTCCTAAATAGCATGGGTAATTATTTGCTAATATTTTAAAATGTTTTTGTTTACATGAATTGAATTTGTAAATAAAAATACTCAATCAGAAGCTCTTTTACTCTTTTTTTATTGGTACAGGACATAAAAAATATGTCATAAGATGTGTCAAATGTCTCTTTTGAAATAACTAAGCAAGCAATTTTTAAACATTCAGGGCAGTTTTTCCACATCACTTTGTCAGATGAAGGAGGACTCTTCCACATCTGCCAGTGCCAGGGAAACATTGTGCATTACAAATTCTGGGGAATATTCAACAGTATACACAATATTTGCTAGTCGAGCTTGCTGGCATTGCCTCACTATCTCATTGCAAACTATGGTTTGGAACAGCAGCTCTCAATCTTTCCAGACCTAGGACCCATTGAGCATAGGCCCCTCTGAGCTGCAAGCTGGTGACAGGAAGTCATGTGATATAAGAGTCACATGATGGGGGGAAAGAGGACCAAAGTTGCAGGGCTCAGTTCTGGGTCCAATGCTTTTTAACTTGTTAAGTAATGATTTGGAGTTGGGAGTAAGTAGTGAAGTGGCTAAGTCTGAGGATGGCACTAAATTGTTCAGGGTGGTGAGAACCAGAGAGGATTGCGAGGGGCTAGGGGTCCCAATCCTCCCGCTCTGGCGGGAGACGCCAGGTTTTCCAGTCTCTTCCCCCGCTCCCCCCAAAAACAGCAGCGGGGGGAGGGGAGGGGAGGGAAACGGCGCCTTCTGCAGATTCAGAAACGAATCTGACTCTGCAGAAGGAAGTTCTGAGGAAGAGGTGTGCGTGCGTGTGTGAAGCGGCACGCGCAGGTTTCTGTCGCATGCGCAGTGGCTGAGGCTCTGTTCGAGAGAGCGCGCCATGCCGTTGAGGCGCAGGCTGAGGGAAGGCGGGTCGGCCAGCTTGCGGCTGCCTGGCCTCGGTCTGTGGCGGCTCCGGCGCCCGCAGGACGTTCCAGAGTCCCCGGGGCTATGACCTGCCTCCCTGGCTTCCTCAGCGGTGGCTCTCCCTGCGCCGCCCTCCGCTCCCTAAGTTTCCCCTCCTCGCCTCCACCGGGCTCCCCGTGCCTTCCTCGGCGCAGTCGTCGCCCTCGCCACGGCACCTCAGCGTGGAATCAGTCGTCCCTGGGATCTGTGACTGTCAGCCATGAACACAGATGCCTGTCTCTTGATGAAATTAGATGGGGGTATGTGAAGAGAGCAAGCACACACACACACACACAGAGCTCTTATGGTTTTTTCTGTGTGCTACACGATAGTGATCTGTTTGGAAGCTACAATGCCTTTTAAAATTTAACTATGCCTCTCTTCCTATATTTCCTTCTGTATATAGTAGGCCAAGGGCTATTTTAAGTTTTAGATTTGGAAACATGTTTTCTTTCTGGCATGATTAGGGCTGTTTGTTTTCTGCCAGCTGCTGGTTAATATTTGGGCGGGGGGGGGGGTTAACATTAGAATAGGCAATAAGCAACTTTAGCTTGACATATATGTAAATGAAGAGTTATATGAAAATAGTCTGTGCCCTATTTTGTGCCCTCAGAGTTCTTGTTTCACATTCACAGTAGAGGAGCTTTTCCTTTATAGAGTGTCACAAGATTGCTAGAAACTATTTTAATAGCTATTTTTGCCATTTTGAATGTGAAGTAAGGTATAAAAACAGCAGGTTGGACCAGGGGGTCCAATTCTATGAGCCCCAAAAGAAGGTGCCCCTATCCTTCATTATTTCCTATGGAAGGAAGGAATTGAAAAGGTGTGCTGTCACTTTAAATGTGATGGCCAGAACTCCCTTTGGAATTCAATTCTGCTTGTCACAGCCTTGATCTTGGCTCCACCCCTAATGTCTCCTGGCTCCACCCCCAAAGTCTCCTGGCTCCACCCCCAAAGTCCCCAGATATTTCTTGAATTGGACTTGGCAACCCTACGAGGGGCTCCAAAGGGATCTGTCAAGGCTGGGTGAGTGGGCGTCACCGGGCCTATGACTGAGGCAGACGTACGTCCTTATCATTTAAACCGCGCCCCCCCCCTGCACTGATTGCACTGATTGTTTAAAATCGATACAGCTGAGATTTTTGAACATCTAGTTTGAGATAAGTATGCCTAATTGATCTGTCCACACCATCCATGCCGCCTTAACTTAATTAATGTGAGTTGTGGCTTAATTGTCTTAATTTTAAACTCTTTAAACTGTTTTAATTGTTCTTAAATTGTTTCGATTGTTTTATTATGTTGGAAACCGCCTTGAGCCCATTATGGGAAAGGGCGGCCTATAAATCTATGGAAATAAATAAATAAAGGTGGCAAATGAGTTTCAACGTGGCCAAGTGCAGAGTAATACACATTGGGCCCAAAAATCCTAACTATAAATACAAGTTGATGGGGTGTGAACTGGCAGAGATTGACCAAGAGAGAAATCTTGGGGTCATGGTAGATAACTCATTGTAAATGTCAAGACAGTGTGCGACTGCAATCAAAAAGGCCAATGCCATGCTGGGAATTATTAGGAAGGGAATTGAAAACAAATCAGCCAGTATCATAATGCCCCTGTATAAATCGATGGTGCAGCCTCATTTGGAATTCTGCGTACAATTCTGCATTGGAAAAAGTCCAGAAAATGGCAACTAGAATGATTAAAGGGTTGGAACACTTTCCCTATGAAAAAAGGTTAAAACACTTGGGGCTCTTTAGCTTGGAGAAATGTCAACTGAGGGGTGACATGAAAGAGGTTTACAAAATTATGCATGGGATAGAGAAAGTAGAGAAAGAAGTACTTTTCTCCTTTTCTCACAATATGAGAACTCGTGGGCATTCAATGAAATTGCTGAGCAGTTGGGTTAGAACTGATAAAAGGAAGTACTTCTTCACCCAAAGGGTGATTAACGTGAAGAATTCACTGCCACAGGAGGTGGTAGCAGCTACAAGCATAGCAAGCTTCAAGAGGGGATTGGATAAATATATGGAGCAGAGGTCCATCAGTGGCGATTAGCCACAGTGTATTGTTGGAACACTGTCTGGGACAGTGATGCTCTGTATTCTTGGTGCTTGGGGAGACACAGTGGAAGGTCTTCTAGTGTCCTGGGTCCACTGGTGGATCTCCTGGTGGCATTTGGGTTTTTTGGCCACTGTGTGATACAGAGTGTTGGACTGGATGGGCCATTGGCCTGATCCAACATGGCTTCTCTTATGTTCTTATCTCACCAGAATCAAAGCAAGGGCAACGATCAGCAGAGTAAGAAAACTGGGAACAGGAAATGCAAGTCAAGGACAAGGAGGTCAACTTCCGGCTTTGGCAGAGCGAGGCGGTCGCGTCTCGGAGGAGCTCCGAAGAGACGAGCCGAACTTGGCTTCACACAGGGACGTTTTAGTCCGTGCAGACCCCTGTTGGGGGGGCCAGTACACTGAGGGGGCTAGGGGAGGCGTCTGGAGGAGTTTCACCTCGAAGACGTTTCTCCCTTCCCTGTCTTGAAGCCAAGCGCGCCTAATGGCGACTTAGCTCCGACCTCCGGAAAGAGGAGGAGAAGCCGCGGCAAGGCGATTTGTTTCACTTTGAAAAGCTAAAGGCTCAATTGCATACTTCCAAACCAAGATAGTGGAGAAGTTGTTGTTTGTTTGCGGTTCCTCGGACTTGAAAAAGGAAAAAAAAAAAAGGAAGGCGGCTACGTTTGTCCCCGCTCCCTTCGGAGGTGAGAATGTAGGACCGACAACTCCCAGGAGCGGTAAGACGGACAGAACAAAGAGGCTTATTTAAACTTTCTTTTCACGGACGGACTAGCATTCAGTGACAGTGTTGTTGGTGGGTTGCTATCGTGCCTGCTGGATGGGATTAAAGGGCTGACTGGATAAACTGTGGAGAAGGAAAGCGGAGGGTGACGCCCTGCAAATCAGCGGCAGCAAGGACTCTGACTGGATTTTACCTAAGAGGAGACCAAAGAAGATTAAAAGGCTGTGTAACTGGAAGCGGTGGAGAGAAGAAGAAAGGTGGACTTTTGTCTGACTCACTTTGCTTGTGTGTTAATTATTGATTACCTGTAAGATATTTGTGAGTTAACTGGTAATTTGTTAAGTTGCACACCACTCCTAGTTAGTTATTGGTTACTAGTGGGAGTTCAGAGGTTGGCTGAGACAAAATGTCACAACAGGCTAAATTCAAAGGTTCACCGGGTCAACCCAAAACGGTGGCAGATTCCATAGCTCAAGACTCTCTTAAAGAGATTCAACAGATTAAAGAGACTCAACAGACTTTTTTAGAGGCATTAAAACAAGTTCAAACAGAACTAAGCAAGCAGATAGAAGTTCTAACAGGCAAATTTGAGACCTTAGAGGTGAATTACAGGGATACCAAGGAAGACATTAATGAGATAAAAAATATTACAAAATCAATAGAAGAGAAGTTTAATAAAACAGAGGATAGAATAGAAGAATTAGAGATAAAACAGGAAGAACATGAGACTAAACTAGCTAAGCTAGAGATGGTTCAAGCAGACTATATTATTAGATTATTAAATATCCCAGAGGAAAAATTGGAGAATCTTTTGGAAATAACAGCGGAGGCGTTGACTGAAGTTATAAAAATAGAGAAGGAGGATATAATAAAAGAGATTGATTTTATACATAGAGTTGGTACCCAATACGCGAAAAAGAACGATCTACCAAGAGAGGTTCATATAAAGTTTGTACGTAGGTGTATGAAAGAACGTGTGTGGCGTGAGTTAAGAGACCAATCTCTCACAATTAAAGGTACAAAGATAAAAGTTATGAGAGAGATCCCGTGGACAATAAGGTACAAGAGGAGAAACTATACTAATTTAGTGGGTAGGCTGCAAGATCGAGGGATAATTTACAGATGGATGATTCCGGAGGGGGTGCTGTTTACATACAGTGGTGTAAGATACAAGATTGACTCCCCAGAGAAGGCAGAGGATTTTATACTTAATCAAGCTAGAACGTGGGAGAAGAAAGTGGATAGAAGGATTTCTAAAGGAAATTGGAGCCCAGGAAGGCAATTAGACCCAGTTGAGGCTGTAGATGACCGTTCACAAGAAGAAAAGACCGAAACTGAAATTGAACAAGCGCAAGAGCGTGGGCAGAGAGAGACAAGAGCTCAAAAGAAAAAGAAGAATTTTTTTTAAGGAAGATTAAGATATTGTTTAGATTCCTAAATGGCGAATAGTTTAAAGATTTTGTCGCAGAATGTAAATGGCCTGAACTCGCCCCAAAAAAGGAAACGTGTTTTTCAGCAATTAAAGAAATTAAATTTGGACATTATATGCTTGCAGGAGACTCATTTAAGAAAACGGGATGAGGCATATTTGTTTAATAAGAAGCTAGGTAATATGTTTGTGACCTCACAACTGGAAAAAAAAAAGGGGTTTGGTGACCTATGTTAATGAGCGATTGCAAGCCAAACTGATTTTTCAAACAGAGGATGCAAGGATGCAAGGTATAGAAATAATTACGGAAACAGTAAAGTTTTTGTTAGTTAATATTTATGCACCTAATGTTGAACAGACCCAATTTTATAGAGATTTATATGCAAAGATCAGTGTATACAATTATGATGAGATTTGTCTATTAGGAGATTTTAATGCGGTTACTTGTCCCATTCAAGATAGAAATTCCATAAATCATAAAAAAGGAAGGAAAAAATTAGGTAGTAATACACTACCGGATATTTTTTTCAGAATGGTAGATGAGTTTATCCTGGTAGATCCCTGGCGAGTCATATATCCAAACAAAAGTGATTTTACATTTTTTTCTGGGAGACATAATTCCTGGTCGCGCATCGACATGTTCTGGGTGACAGCTGGACTAATTAAAATATTGGAAGATGCAGAAATATTACCGTGCACAATAGCGGACCATAATCCGATTATGATATCTATAAAAGATGTTAAGAAAAGACCAGGATGGAGGTTTAATATGAGGCTTTTAGATGATAAACAATTTGTGAAATTTATTAAGGAGGAGATGAAGGTATTCTTTCAGATTAATTCCCAGAGAGAGACTTCCCACAGATTACTGTGGGAGACTAGTAAAGCGTATATGAGAGGGTTAGCAATAAGTTTTAATAATTTCAAAAAACGAGAAGAGAATAAAATTTTAACAAATTTAACTGAATTGCTTAGGCAGAAAGAGAGTTACTTAAAAGAGAAACCTTCGGTTCAACAAATTAAAGCTGAAATGAAGTTAGTACAACACAAGATACATTTAATATTCTTAGATGAGATGAAAAAGAAGATTCAATATACCAGATCTCAATTTTTTGAAAATGCAAATAAGCCAGGTAAATGGTTGTCATACAAGATAAGAAAAGAGAAAGAAAAGAAAATAATAAGGGTCTTGAAAGATAAAGATGGTAGTCAGAAAGCAGCAACAGAAGAAAAGAAAAAAATAATATGGGATTTTTACTCTCAATTATATAGTAAAGATGAGGTAAATTCTGATAAGATAGAAGCTTATTTTAAAGACAAAAAAATGATACAGAACTTAACCGAAGAGCAAAGGATTAGTCTAGCAAGTCCAATTACAATTGATGAAATTGAAGAAGTATGGGCCAGACTAAAAAAGAACAAGGCAGCAGGACCAGATGGGCTGCCAGCCGAATATTACATATGCTTTAAAGAGGATATTATAATCCAATATAAAAACCTGATTGAGGAGATTTGGGAAACTCAGCTAATTCCGGAGTCTTGGAAAAGGGCAAATGTATCACTTATTCCCAAAACATCAAAAGACCTAGAGGATATTAAGAACTACCGCCCGATTTCTCTATTAAACATAGATTACAAGATTTATACCTCTATTTTAGCGAATAGACTTAAAAAAATTCTGGCAAATATAATCCATTCTGATCAGGCTGGATTCCTCCCGAAAAGATATATGCGAACAAACATCAGGATTATATCTAATATATTAGAATATTACGATTTACATAGAGAAAAACAGTTGATTCTTTTGTTTATTGATGCCGAGAAGGCTTTCGATAATGTTAATTGGGATTTTATGATCAGAGCATTAAGGGAGATGAGTTTTGGCGAGATTTTTATTAAGAACATACAAGCTCTGTATACAGAACAAGTTGCTAGATTTATTATTAATGGAGACTTAACAGAAGAGGTAAAGATACATAAAGGCACAAGACAAGGATGCCCACTCTCTCCGCTGCTCTTTATTTTATTACTGGAAATCTTAAATAACCTAATCAGGGCTAATAGCAAAATCAAAGGATTAGAAATTAAGAAAGAGTTGTATAAGATTTTAGCATATGCCGATGATTTGGTATTGATATCACAGAATAACAGAGAATCCGTGGAGGAGATTTTAAAAGAATTAGAAGACTATGGTCAGGTCGCGGGTCTAAGAATAAATAAGCAAAAATCTAAGATGCTCAATAAAAATATCTCCCCACAAGAGGTGAGAGAGCTTGAAAGATTAACCGGATTTAGTAATGAAACAAAAATAAAATATTTGGGGATAACTTTCTCCAATAAGTGTAGCAATCTATACGATAATAATTATGTACCTCTGTTAAAGGAAATTGACTCCTCTTTAAAAAAATGGGCGAATATGAAACTGTCTTTTATGGGAAGGATAGCGTTAATTAAGATGATGGTCCTTCCTAAAGTCATGTTCCTGTTTCAAATGATTAGTTTTGGGATAAGGAAACCCTTCTTTACTAAAATAGACCAACTAGTAAGAGCCTTTATTTGGCAAGGTAACCGATCTCGGATAAAATGGAAAACTTTAAAAGACAAAAAAGATATGGGCGGATTGGGACTCCCAGATTGGGAAACATATTATGTTGCGTGTGTCACACTTGGGCTAAAAGAATGGATCCGGCTGGAGAATACGCGTATATTAGCCTTAGAAGGCTCAGATCTACAATCAGGTTGGCATGCTAATCTATGGTATGTGCAGAAAGGGCAGAAATATTTTAAAAATCATTTGATCCGCAAAACCATTTATGAGGTCTGGTTAAAAATTAGAAGATTGATTTATGTTAAGACACCAAGATGGATATCTCCTGAAGAGGCGTCAATTTTGCCTCAACTGGTTAACTTTAAAAAGATAATTAGATATCAGGATATTTTGGATGATAAAGATAACTTAAGAGGAAAAGAAGATCTAGACTCTAGAGGGATAAGTATGGATTGGTGGACCAGAAATCAAGTAATAACCAAATATAACTCAGACAAGGCGAAAGGATTTACAAAAGTAAACTTCGATTTTGACAAATTGCTATTAAGGGAAGAGGAGAAAATAATTAAGAAAGTTTATAATTATATGTTGCAAATTAAATTAGAAGATGAAGTGGTTAAAAACTCTATGGTGAAATGGGCGCAGAATTTACAACGTAATATTAGTTTAGAACAATGGTCCAATTTCTGGAAAAAGAATTACAAAGTGATAAAGCCAATTAATTACAGGGAAAATTTTTTTAAACTATTTCACAGATGGTAACTTACCCCGGTACAGATAGCTAAATTTAACCGTGCAATGTCACCTGTATGTTGGAAGTGCAAAGTAGATATTGGTTCATTTTATCATATGTGGTGGAACTGTAAAGTGGCCAAAACTTTCTGGAAAAAGATACACTGTATGATAAAGGAAATATTAGCTAGAGATTTTGTCTTTGAACCAGAAGTGATGCTATTATCATTTATTAAGAATACAGTTCCACAAGCAGAAGAATACATGGTGATTTATATTATAACTGCGGCAAGGATAGTGTACGCTAAGTACTGGCGTCAGGAGAGGGGTCCGAACCTGAGTGAAGTTATCGAAAAAGTCTTGGATGCCGCCGAAATGGATGTACTTTCAAATATGTTAAGAGGAGAATCTAAAGATGACGCTGTTAGAAACTGGGGCAAGTTTTATGAATGGTACGAGAAAAAAGAAAATATTTTTATCACTGATAAAACCGAAAAAACTTAAAAATAATTATTATCTAAAAATTATCTAAAAATGATTTGTTGTATTTATAATTTGTTCTGAATTCTATAAAGCAGATAAAAAGTCGTGTAATTGTAATGTAACGATCTAAAGTTAAACACTGTTTGTATTTAAGTTAAGATAGATGCTGCGGACATTCTCCTCAAGGAAGTTTATTCAACTCTACTTATGTAAATAACGTGTATATATTATGTGACAGTAAGTTGATGAAGTGGGTGTATTAATGCCATTGACATTGATACAAAGAAAATAAAAATTATTATGGCAAAAAAAAAAAAAAAAGGACAAGGAGGTCACCAAAGTGAGGTACAAGCTAATGCCCTTAGTCATGGTGGAGTCCTCTGTAATTAGGCTTCCCAATCCCCAGGTCCCAGCAGGGGATCCCCCTTTTTTACAGGCTTCCCCCCATCCCCAGCCAGCTGGCAGGTGGGGGAAGCCCCACCCCCACAGTCATGTAGTTTTAGAGCTCCTGCAGGTTTAGAAACCTGCAACCAAGTCTGTTTTTAAAATGTGTGCCTTTAAGGCTGAGCAGGAAGCAGGAAACAGGAAGGGCTTCATGGGAAAGGGTCAGTAACAGTTTCCTCCGAGAACGGCCCCTCCCTTTCTTTTGCTTTCGTTTTCAGAGCAAGTAAAGTTCTGCAGGAACAAGACCCAGTAAGTATTTGGGTGTGTGAGAGAGGGAGGGGGCAGGGGATTCCCTGGTTTGGAGGCCCTCTTCCCCCCCCCCCCCCGCTTTAGAAAGCATGGCGGGGAGGGAAATGTCTACTGGGCACTCTATTATTTCCTATGGAGAATGATTCCCATAGGGAATAATGGGGAATTGATCCGTGGGTATTGGGGGCTCTGGGGGGCTATTCTTTGAGGTAGAGGCACCAAATTTTTTGTATAGCATCTGGTGCCTCTCCCCAAAATACCCCCCAAGTTTCAAAACGATTGGACCAGGAGCCAAATTCTATGAGCCCCAAAAGATGGTGCCCCTATCCTTCATTATTTCCTATGGAAGAAAGGCATTTAAAAAGGTGTGCTGTCCCTTTAAATGTGATGGCCAGAACTCCCTTGGAGTTCAATTATGCTTGTCACACCTTTGTTCCTGGCTCCACCTCCAATGTCTCCTGGCTCCGCCCCCAAAGTCCCCAGATATTTCTTGAATTGGACTTGGCAACCCTATCTGTAATCATCGAGAGGCAGGAGGCATGGCTTCCTCAATTCGCATGAAAACAGGACATTCATAGTAGCAGGTCCTTTCAAAGGCTGAAAAAATGAAGTCAGGGGCAGACAGATCAGGAATCTACAAACCATTCCAAGGAACAAGGTAAAATCAGACAAGCATCTTGCAGTAGGCTGAGCAGAACTGAGTCTTCACAGTAAGCACAAGTTGCTCAGGGCCTAACTACCCAATATATTGTTTATAGATCCATCTAATTTCTGTCCTCAGTCTGTTAGCTAGATATGCATTGAGACATCCAGGGTCTAATGCCAGGTGGATGTGACAACACTTCCAGGGGCTTCACTAGGAATTTTCCTAATCTCTGTGGCAAGTGGCTTAGAGAAATTGGGAAAATTCTAGAATGTCACTAAGGAGACTGTTTTCCGGGCATTTCTTCTTTTGCTCCTCAATTGATCATATGTGAGAGATTCAGGCCATAGGCAGCGGTTTACCTGCTGTAGGTGAATCAGTTCAGTTCAGTTTATTTTGATATATGAACAGCTTTTAAAAAGTATTAATAAAAGCAATAAAAACTATCACATGCAATACCGAGACCAACAAAAAAGACTTACATCCAAGATTTCAAAATTCTGACATACTTCATAATAGAGGAGGTCAGTTATTCGAAGAGTTGACCATCTGTTTTCATATTGCTTATGCTATTTTGAAAAAATAAAGGAAGTGTAGAATGGGGATTATTAAAATCAACATAATATATAGGGAACATATATCAACATAGTAGAGACAGTATAATAATATGTTATCATCAGCTATCTCAACCTTTCTCATGTGACAAGGGCAAACTGGTTGGGAATAAGAAATGTGAAGACAGCTGCCTTCCAGAAAAGCTGAGGGCAAGGGATTGAAACACATCAAAATTAAGAATCTCCAGTACTTAGGAAATGCTAAAGCAGTGAGATAGTCAGCCAGCAAAAAATTCTTAGTATGCTGCATTGCAATAGGCTATCACTGCCAACATGTCCTATCAGACTGAAGGGCCTGGTGCCATATCCATTGATTAATTATTTCTTTGGCTTTCTGGAAGCCTTGGTCTAACAAGACTAGGGGAGAGAAGCCATACTCTTGTAATTTTCCACTGACAGTTCCCAGACAGCTTGAATGGCAGTTATTCACAAGAATAAGGGGGGTTAGTCCCTGAGGTCTGCAATTTCATTTTAACCAATAGGTGATCATGTGAACCCACATGCATGCCTCAAGTGGAACCATCCCCGCCTCCAGCCTGAGGACAGACTTTGGGATATATCAAGGGACTCCAGATATTGGTTGTAAGAACCTAGATTGCACCACTTCCAGAGAGCAAAGATCTTTATAAAGGCAAAATTGGGAGCCATATATTAATTGGGCAACCATGTCCCCTTGCTGTTGTTGTTGTTGTTAACCATTCAGTTGTGTTCAGTTCTTGACAATTCTATGGGCCAGCTCACTCCATGTTTTCTGATCTTGTGCTGTTTCTTTGAGTTGTTCCATGCGCAAGCTGGTGTTGACTTTTATGGCGTCTAGCCACCGTGTTCTTTGGCAATCTGGTTTCCTTTTGCTGCTAACCATTCCAAGCATAATTGCTTTGTCTAGTGAGTTCTTCTGCACAATATAGTCAAAATGAGTCAGTCAGTTTTGTGATTTTTTCCCTTCAATGGCATGTCTGGTTTTATGTGGTCCAGTACTTGTTTATTTGTCACCTTTGCTGTCCAAGGAATGCACAGGAGCCTTCTCTGGCACCACAGCTCAAATGAGTCGATTTTCCTCCTGCCTTGCTTCTTTGTGGTCCAGCTTTTGCAGCCATAGGTTGCTATGGGGAACACAATAGCACAGACTAATCTGCATTTGGTTGCTAGGCTGATGTCCTTGCTCTTCCGTATTCGATTCATGCTCATAATTGCTGTGTGACCCAGCGTTCTTTGATGTTTTATTTCTGGACTATATTCCCCTTAAAAAACCCTAACTGTCACAGGGATTTAAGAAGATTATGAGGTCATTGTATGGGCATTCTCAGTAATATACAGACTGTTTGAGCCCTCTACAAGCTGTTACTGGAAGCCTATACCTCAGTATTTAGACGTGTTTACCTGTTAGATATCATGTCCCTCGTTATGTCATCTGTGTCTTTCCTATCTTTTGGTAAAGAGATCAAATGGCAAATCTAACATAGCAACCTGATTTAGATCAAAATCAAAGTGTGTGCCTGCAAGGGGGCTTCATCCTTTTCTTGATTTTAAATTGGGAGCTGCTGTTTGCCCCATTGGATACAATTGTGAGTAGTGCATCAATACATATGTAGCCCATCAGTACCATCAGTACCTGGAATTTTCCCATGGCTGCTGACAGTGATGACATTAATGAGGCCAAACAAAAATCAAAGGAGAGTGGAACCACTGTTTCCAAGAAGAACAGAAGATTTGTCTCATGCATAGTAAATGGAACAACAATTGTATTTGCAAAGAGACAGTGACTGATTTCCCACTCGTCTTACGCCACTCTCATGTTCCTCTTCTTAGTGGGGCTTCCTTCCGATTTCAGACTATCTGCCCCAGGGCTGCAACCAGCATCAGCTTTTTCAAGCAGCAAACAGAAACCTCTAAAAACCTCATTCTGTTTGCCATGTGAAAAAGCTAGTTGCAGCCCCAGGGGAGATAATGTGAAATCAGAAGGAAGCCCCACTAAGAAGAGGAACGTGAGAGTGGCGTAAGGCTAGTGGGAAATTGGTCAGAGAAATCACTTACTTTGGACTATTCCATTCCATTGTTCACTTACTCCCTTCCATCTGATCTCTTATTTAATTGCCCCCCCCCCCCGCCCTTTGTCTTTCCACTGCAGTGAGCCAGTTCAGTGATGGCTGTCAGAGCCTTCAGACTGATATGACCAACAAAATTAAAATAGCTTAAAAGGCATTTTTATATATATATAAACCTCAGTAAGAAAAAGCATAATGGGCTAATTCTGGTTTATTAAAGCCCTCATCAAAAGATGCAAATCTCTAGAGATGACAAAAATCTAGAGGCCTGCCTTAGCACTGGAAAAAATGCCAAATCAATAACATGGGATTATGATAGGATTTACCTCTTTAAAGGTTTAGAAGAAGATGATGAGGCAGATCATCTTTGCTCATGTCCAAAATGCAAGCTGAATAATTCATCATACATAATATCCATATCCCTACAGAACGTAATGAAAAAATACATAAAGATCACTACGAGTTATTTTAAAATCATTTTATGGCATTCTTGCAGAAAATCATATACCTCCTGAACCCCATAATAGTTTTTTTAAGGATATAATTATTAATAAAGTATCTAGATAATAGCCAGAACTTCTGGACAGTTGTATTCATTTTCAATAGCCATATTTGCTTCAACCTATTAAAATCCATTTTTGAACAGCATTTTGAGGGAATTGTTCCCAAACCACTTTTGATATCTGAGAACATGTTTCATATTCTTTGAATAAAACACAACTGCAGCTGAAATTAATATGGTCTCTTGGGTTTTTCTTGGTATGCAATATATTCATATTTCAAATGCTCTTACAGGCTTACAGTGAGGATAGCAAGGAATGTCTTCCTCTATCTTTTCCTCTATCTTTTCATTTGTTTGCATAACCATATGAGTTAGCCTCATGTTGGAGTGAGGGGGTATTTTGTCTCTGAGAGGGAAGCATTGGTGGAGCATGAGGGGAAAGGAATTTTTGTGAAGAAAGGGGAGAAGAAAACCATTTGGGTCTTGCAAGGAGGAGAGCATCACCTGAGAAGAAGGCTCAGAAGAGCTGCAGCCTCTGGAGATCTGGAGCAGCACCAAGAGCCTCACTGGGGTCACAGGAAGAGTCGGCCAAGCTGCAGCAAAGATTGAGTGTGAGAGACTGGCAGATCGTCTCAGAGACATCATAAAAGGCTCATTGCCTCTTTGGTTCCAACTTGTCATATTATCAAAGTTTTATATTTATTTCAAACATTTTTATGCAGCCTTTCTACGCAGTTAGGGTCCACAGGGTGGCAAACACAAAGCTGTTAGGCTCTGGCATTGGGCTACAGTCTGGGGCTGCCTGCTTCTAAAGGGTTCCTTTGGTAGGGCTTGCCCTGGGTGAAGAGCCTCAAAAAAGAATGAGGAGGGGGGTTAACTTACAGCACACTCTTGCCTATCTTGCTGCTGCCAATAACCTCTCACTGGTTGCTTTAGGTGAAGTATAGCCCTTCTTCCCTAGTTTTCCCATATAGGCTTGTCAGCCTCCAGATGGGGCCTGGAGACCTCCTGCTTTTACAACTGATCTCCAGCTGGTAGAGATCAGCTCCCCTGGAGAAAATGGCTGCTTTGAAAGGTGGACTCTATGGCATAGTACCATGCTGAGGCCCCTCGCCTCCCCAAACCCTGCCCTCTCCCAGATCCACCCCCAAAGTCTCCAGTTATTTTCCAACACAGACTTGGCAACCCTGTTCTCCCTGTGTGCACTTTTAAAGAGCTGTCTGGGGATGGGACAACTCTGGCCTCATCTTGGGGGATGGACCTATGGGAGTAGCAGATTCTAATGGGCAGCTGCCTGCCTAGGATCCCATCTTCCCCTGACTCTTGGAAGTAGGTGCGAGGGCAGGAGATATGACCCTGGAAAAAATTAAAAATTAAAATGCAGTTGAAATTATAAAATTCAATTAAGACATAAACACACATGCACTTGCATGCACACACACACACACACATGGAAGTAGTGATAGACTTCATTTCTGGGATCCAAGATCACTGCAGATGTTGACTGTAGCCATGAAATTAAAAAATATTTGCTCCTTGGGAGGACAGCTATGGCGAACGTGTGCAGTATAATAAAAAGTAGAGACATCAGCCTGCCAACAAAAGTCCGTATAGTCAAAGCGATGGTATTTCCAGTGGTAATGTATGGTTATGAGAGTTGTACCATAAGGAAGGCTGAGCACAGAAGAATAGATGCTTTTGAGATGTGGTGCTGGAGAAGAATCTTGAGAGTCCCTTGGACTGCAAGAAAATCCAATCAGTCAGTCCTAAGGGAAATCAACCTAGACTATTCCCTGGAAGGTCAGATGTTGAAGCTGAAGCTCAAATACTTTGGCCGCCAAATGAGAAGGGAGCACTCACTGAAGAAGATCCTGATGCTGGGAAAGACAGAAGGCAAAAGAAGAAGGGGATGGCAAAAGATGAGATGGTTGGACAGCGTTACTGATGTAACAAACACAAATTTGAGCAGACTTCGGAGGATGGTGGAAGACAGGAAGGCCTGGCGTGACTTTGTCCATGGAGTCTCAAAGAGTTGGACTCGACTGTGCGACTGAACAACAACAACAAGTGGAAGCCAGTAGGCTGCAGACACTGCTACTTTTATCTTTTTTTCACCAGCACTTAAAGTTGCAAACTTCCAGAAGAAGATGAAGAAGAAAATATTGGATTTATATCCCGCCCTCCACTCCGAAGAGTCTCAGAGCGGCTCACAATCTCCTTTACCTTCCTCCCCCACAACAGACACCCTGTGAGGTGGGTGGGGCTGGAGAGGGCTCTCACAGCAGCTGCCTTTCAAGGACAACCTCTGCTAGAGCTATGGCTGACCCAAGTCCATGCTAGCAGGTGCAAGTGGAGGAGTGGGGAATCAAACCCGGTTCTCCCAGATAAGAGTCCGCACACTACACTGTTGGAACTCAGTCCTAAAATGGCTGACTGACTCCATCTTAGGTAATAGTAATGTTGTTTCTGCAATGTCATGCTGAGCCATGCTGCATCATGGTCCAGCTGTTACCTGTTACTGAGGTAAGGTGGGACGACCTCACTGTAATTAGGCTTTGTGCTGACTCACAAAGCTGATGCAACCTTCTGGTAAGATTGCAGGATTGGTACGTGTACTTAGGGAAGCTCAGTGAGCCTGCTCTGTCTGCCTGTAAGGATTGTGGGTACTGTGAGGCTCACTGTCTGGGTGGCAGCAAACACTGCTGGTGTTGGATCCTATGCTACTGTGCTTGGATCGTGTTGTGTATACTTACTGCTGTATACTGTTATCTACTGTGCTGTGTATACTTACTGCTGTATACTATTATCTACTGAAGTGTGTACTGATTACTGTGTATGACCTTGGCCTGGCAACGACTCTGAATATGGGATACTATCCTGGTAAATATATCTACCATTGAATACAGTTGTTTCTCTTGTCTATTAATTCCTGTGTTTTGCCTGTCCCTCTCCTTCAGCTCTTCTGCTGCGTGCAAAATACTCTAGCATACACCACTACACCAAACTGGCTCTCCAGGTGAGGCCTGGATTTCTTTTTTAATTTTACTGATCTCCACACTTCAGAAATCAGCTTCCCTGGAGAAAATGGCTTCTTTGGTGAGGGAGCACTATGGTATCCCATCCTCACTGAGCTCCCTCACCTCTCCAAATTCTGCCCTCTGCAGGCAACACCCTCCAGTCTTCTGGAATTTCTCAAGCTGGAGTTGGCAACCCTACTACCACCCTTTTCATTAACCAACCAAGGTCCTGACATTTTTTCTTCTACTAAGATTAATAAAAGAGGCTAAGGTTAATTTTGTAAACAGATGCCATGTCGTCTTAGCTGACCTTCATGTGGCCGGTTGTTAAGCCACTTGGTTGGGGACATGCCAGTGAAAACATCCCTTGTGGACTGTGCAATACCATGTACATAGGTAACTGATGAAGCACATTATAAGTAAAATCCACAACATTTTCTCTATTGCAAAAAGTCTTACTTCTTTTTAATGTGAAAAACAGATGTATCTAAGAGAGACTGGCTAGATTTGCAGAAATTACAGGAAAACTTGGATAGGAATTTATTGGCAACCACAGTAATCAGATACAAATGATGACAGGACACCTGTACCTTAAATAGTTACATAGAAATACTTTTGGAAGGCACACTTTGAAATATGGAAAAGCTGCTTTTGCTGAAGGTCCTTCTTCCAGGTTCTCTGTATCCTTTCCCCTCATACTGCAAAAAAATGGAGCACTGACATCTTTTAACCTGGTAAATTATAAACCACACACTCAGTCACCTCACCAAACCCCCCCCCCCCAAAAAAAAAACCCCTACCCACTCAGTCAGAGAACATCCTGCAACTAAATGAGCACTCTGGGCTTTTAACTGCATAATTTTAATTCTTTTAGGTAGGTAGCTGCATTAGTCTGAAGCAGCACAAAATTTCTGTTCATTCCTAACAGAAAAAACTCTCATTATCTTGTACATCAGATTCATCATGGGTATATGCCAATCAAAACAACAATAATATGGTTATGAAACAAGTTCGTGAAATGGAGGAGGGAAAACCATGGTCGCACCACTGAGCTCCTTGGAGGAAGGGTGGGATGAAAACCACAAAATTAGATTATAAATTCTTTGTGTGTGTGTGTTTTAAACCTGCATTTTTTTTAAATCTATATATTTTTGGGTAGTAGCAATCCAAATCTGCTACTAAGAGGAAAACAATACCTTTTAAAAAACATGAATGAATTTATATATTTTCTGCTTTGGGTCTGCAAGAAACTTACTTGTGTTAGGTGTTGGAATTATATATCTGTTCTGCATGCCCTTTGTAATGTTTTAAAGTTCCATTCATTATAGGGTTAATACTGTACCTGATTCCCTATTGTCTGCATGAGGCAGCAAGAAGTTCCTGGCTCCCTGCCAATCAAGAGATAACCTGGGAAAGCTTGTTTGCTTGTTTGGCCAGTCAGTCAGGTGACTCCTTTGACTCTAGCCAGTTAAAGGTCAAAAAGAAGCAGGAAATCTTCTCTCAGCCTTTTCAGTCTTAGCCATGTTTTCAACATAGCAATGTGTAGTATCTTAGTGCTTTATTATTTTTCTCTCCCAGTACCCCATTCCCTTGTAGTAATAAATATATTTTTGCTTTCATATCAAAAGCCTCTCAAATGTTATTTCGATCCAGCAATCCATTGAACTGTTTGAGATATAGAAATTGAATTTCAAACAGAAAAATCCCTAGTGTTGGGGTAGTGTTGATCAGAGAGAAGGGGGTGGGAATTATCTAATTCCTTCTGTTAAATAGTGGGTTCAATACATGAGGTGGCTCTTGTGTAGTAATTAAAGCTCTTTATTAGTGATTCAGCATGTCTACATAGTGCCTACCTACTACTGCTAAACTTTCAAAGCCGGTGGCAATATATACAGTTGGGGCAGGGTGAACCCAGACCCCAAGAAACAGAAAACACCCTTTTTGGATCCTTCATTAGAATATGCATCCTCATTAGCAGATCCTAGGATTCTCTGATACTGCCTCCAGGTTGGCCAGTTTGATTTATGCAGCCATTTGGGATGCAGATCTTTGGATCTTCTCAGTCTATTGTGTTGTTCCTCAAGCTCAGGACACAATACCTAGGGTGGCCAGACCGTCCTGGGCGCCCGGGAATGTCCCGGTTCTGGCCACCTATTCCCGCCTCCCGGGCTGGCTATACCGGGACCATTTAGAGCTCCCGGTTTAGCCAGCCCCGGAGGCAGTGGGCCGCGGGCGCCGGCGGGGAAGGCGGCGAGTGAGGGAGGGAGCGTCCCTGCACGTGTGCAGGGCCCCTGCACACGCGCAGGGACGCTCCCTCCCTCACTCGCCACCTTCCCCGCCCGCGCACGGGGCCCGGCGGCGGTGGCGGAGGCCTCTCCGCGGCCTCCGCTGGTAGCTGGAAGCCCTCCAGAGACTCTGGAGGGCCTCCAGCGACCAGCGGAGGCCGCGGAGAGGCCGCGGAGCAGCCGGCGCTGGTCCCGGAAGGCCTTCCAGAGACTCTGGAGGGCCTTCCGGGACCAGCGCCAACCAGCGAAGGCCTCTCCGCGGCCTCCGCTGGTCGCTGGAGGCCCTCCAGAGACTCTGAAGGGCCTCCAGCGACCAGCGGAGGCCGCGGAGAGGCCGTGGAGCAGCCGGCGCTGGTCCCAGAAGGCCTTCCAGAGACTCTGGAGGGCCTTCCGGGACCAGTGCCGACCAGAGAAGGCCTCTCCGCGGTCTCCGCTGGCCGCTGGAGGCCCTCCAGAGACTCTGGAGGGTCTCCAGCGACCAGCGGAGGCCGCGGAGAGGCCTTCGCTGGTCGGCGCTGGTCCCGGAAGGCCTTCCAGAGACTCTGGAGGGCCTTCCGGGACCAGCGACGGCCTCTCCGTGGCCTCCGCTGGTCGCTGGAGGCCCTCCAGAGACTCTGGAGGGTCTCCAGCGATCAGCGGAGGCCGCGGAGAGGCCGCGAAGCAGCCGGCGCTGGTCCCAGAAGGCCTTCCAGAGACTCTGGGGGGGCTTCTGGGACCAGCGCCGACCAGCGAAGGCCTCTCCGTGGCCTCCGCTGGTCGCTGGAGGCCCTCCAGAGACTCTGGAGGGCCTCCAGCGACCAGAGGAGGCCGCGGAGAGGCCGCGGATCAGCCGGCGCTGGTCCCGGAAGGCCTTCCAGAGACTCTGGAGGGCCTTCCGGGACCAGCGCCGACCAGCGAAGGCCTCTCCGCGGCCTCCGCTGGTCGCTGGAGGCCCTCCAGAGACTCTGGAGGGTCTCCAGCGACCAGCGGAGGCCGCGGAGAGGCCGCGGAGCAGCCGGCGCTGGTCCCGGAAGGCCTTCCAGAGACTCTGGAGGGCCTTCCGGGACCAGCGCCGACCAGCGGAGGCCTCTCCGCAGCCTCCGCTGGTCGCTGGAGGCCCTCCAGAGACTCTGGAGGGTCTCCAGCGACCAGCAGAGGCCGCGGAGAGGCCACGGAGCAGCCGGCGCTGGTCCCGGAAGGCCTTCCAGAGACTCTGGAGGGCCTTCCGGGACCAGCGCCGACCAGCGAAGGCCTCTCCGCGGCCTCCGCTGGTCGCTGGAGGCCCTCCAGAGACTCTGGAGGGTCTCCAGCGACCAGCGGAGGCCGCGGAGAGGCCTTCGCTGGTCGGCGCTAGTCCCGGAAGGCCTTCCAGAGACTCTGGAGGGCCTTCTGGGACCAGCGCCGACCAGCGGAGGCCTCTCCACAGCCTCCGCTGGTCGCTGGAGGCCCTCCAGAGACTCTGGAGGGTCTCCAGCGACCAGCGGAGGCCGCGGAGAGGCCTTCGCTGGTCGGCGCTGGTCCCGGAAGGCCTTCCAGAGACTCTGGAGGGCCTTCCGGGACCAGCACCGACCAGCGACGGCCTCTTCGCGGCCTCCGCTGGTCGCTGGAGGCCCTCCAGAGACTCTGGAGGGTCTCCAGCGATCAGCGGGGGCCGCGGAGAGGCCGCGAAGCAGCCGGCGCTGGTCCCAGAAGGCCTTCCAGAGACTCTGGAGGGCCTTCCGGGACCAGCGCCGACCAGCGAAGGCCTCTCCGCGGCTTCCGCTGGTTGCTGGAGGCCCTCCAGAGACTCTGGAGGGCCTCCAGCGACCAGCGGAGGCCGCGGAGAGGCCGTGGAGCAGCCGGCACTGATCCCGGAAGGCCTTCCAGAGACTCTGGAGGGCCTTCCGGGACCAGCGCCGACCAGCGAAGGCCTCTCCGCGGCCTCCACTGGTCGCTGGAGGCCCTCCAGAGACTCTGGAGGGTCTCCAGCGACCAGCGGAGGCCGCGGAGAGGCCGCGGAGCAGCCGGCGCTAGTCCCGGAAGGCCTTCCAGAGACTCTGGAGGGTTTTCTGGGACCAGCGCCGAGCAGCGAAGGCCTCTCCGCGGCCTCCGCTGGTCGCTGGAGGCCCTCCAGAGACTCTGGAGGGTCTCCAGCGACCAGCGGAGGCCGCGGAGCAGCCGGCGCTGGTCCCGGAAGGCCTTCCAGAGACTCTGGAGGGCCTTCCGGCACCAGCGCCGACCAGCGAACGCCTCTCCGCGGCCTCCGCTGGTCGCTGGAGGCCCTCCAGAGACTCTGGAGGGCCTCCAGCGACCAGCAGAGGCCGCGGAGAGGCCGCGGAGCAGCCGCCGCTGGTCCCGGAAGGCCTTCCAGAGACTCTGGAGGGCCTTCCGGGACCAGCGCCGACCAGCGGAGGCCGCGCAGCAGCCGGTGCTGGTCCCGGAAGGCCTTCCAGAGACTCTGGAGGGCCTCCAGCGACCAGCGCCGACCCGCGGAGGCCGTGGAGAGGCCAGCGCTGGTCGCTGGAGGTCCTCCAGAGACCAGCGGAGGCCCTCCCCGGCCTCCGCAGCCGCCACCAGCCTCGCCAGCAGCACCAGCCGCCGGGAGGAGAGGCCGTCACCCGCCCTGGAAGAAGGTAAGCAGGGAGGGTGGGGGCCGAAAGGGGGGGGGCTGGCGGGAGGGGGCGGTCTTCCTTCCTTCCCTCCCCCCTCCCTTCCTTCCTTTCTTCCTTCCTTTCTTCCTTCCT
This sequence comes from Heteronotia binoei, assembly GCF_032191835.1. NCBI lineage: Eukaryota > Metazoa > Chordata > Lepidosauria > Squamata > Gekkonidae > Heteronotia > Heteronotia binoei. Next base: position 211,810,179 of record NC_083223.1, read on the forward strand.
TCCCTCCCTTCCTCCCTTCCTTCCTCCCTTCCTTCCTTCCTTCCTTCCTTCCTTCCTTCCTTCCTTCCCTCCCTCCTCCCTTCCTTCCTTCCTTCCCTCCCTCCTCCCTTCCTTCCTTCCCTCCCTCCTCCCTTCCTTTCTTCCTTCCTTCCTTCCCTCCCTTGCTTCCTTCCTTCCTTCTTCCCTTCCTTCCTTCCTTCCTTCCTTCCTTCCTTCCTTCCTTCCTTCCTTCCTTCCTTCCTCCCTCCCTCCCTCCCTCCCTCCCTCCCTCCCTCCCTTCCTTCCTTCCTTCCTTCCTTCCTTCCTTCCTTCCTTCCTTCCTTCCTTCCTTCCTTCCTTCCCTCCCTCCCTCCCTCCCTCCCTCCCTCCCTCCTTATGTTCTTATGTGACACAGAGTGTTGGACTGAATGGGCCACTGGCCTGATCCAACAGGGCTTCTCTTATGTTCTTATGTGATGCAGAGTGTTGGACTGGATGGGCCACTGGCCTGATCCAACAGGGCTTCTCTTATGTTCTTATGTGACGCAGAGTGTTGGACTGGATGGGCCACTGGCCTGATCCAACAGGGCTTCTCTTATGTTCTTATGTGACGCAGAGTGTTGGACTGGATGGGCCACTGGCCTGATCCAACAGGGCTTCTCTTATGTTCTTATGTGACGCAGAGTGTTGGACTGGATGGGCCACTGGCCTGATCCAACAGGGCTTCTGTTATGTTCTTATGTGACGCAGAGTGTTGGACTGGATGGGCCACTGGCCTGATCCAACAGGGCTTCTCTTATGTTCTTATGTGATGCAGAGTGTTGGACTGGATGGGCCACTGGCCTGATCCAACAGGGCTTCTCTTATGTTCTTATGTGACGCAGAGTGTTGGACTGGATGGGCCACTGGCCTGATCCAACAGGGCTTCTCTTATGTTCTTATGTGACGCAGAGTGTTGGACTGGATGGGCCATTGGCCTGATCCAACAGGGCTTCTCTTATGTTCTTATGTGACGCAGAGTGTTGGACTGGATGGGCCACTGGCCTGATCCAACAGGGCTTCTGTTATGTTCTTATGTGACGCAGAGTGTTGGACTGGATGGGCCACTGGCCTGATCCAACATGGCTTCTCTTATGTTCTTATGTGACAATACTGACTTTGGTGGACCCAAGCACTGATTCAGTGTAAGGGAACTTTGTGTTTGTGTCTTCTGGTGCAATTTTGTTCTCAGATCCTGTATTTACTTCATCAGTATATGGGATAAGGCACTTTCTCAACTGTGCTGCATAATGCAGCCTATTTATTTTGTCCTGTTTGCTCTGTTGGCTCTATCTGCTCCACCTTCATCACTTTCGGGGTGTGGATCCCCCAGTGGGGTGGTCTCCCGACTCCCTCCACCGGCTGTTTCTGATAGCCCTGCGCCCCCTCTTTCATTTGATATGTGTCCCGTGCGGGTGCCACCCTCCCGCCGGGAGATGCCGCAAAATGAGCCCCCTTGAGGCTTATGGCGGCAGGGCTCGGGGGAAGTGAGCTAGACTGCTGTTCTTTTGAGGGGTTATAGAGTGCTTTGAGCCCGTCCCTGTGGCATCGGTTCCATCGTTGTGGGGCCCAGGGGGCCGGCGCAGCGGCACGCTGAAGCAGCCTGTCAGTCACTTCCGGGTTCCTGTCCTGCATCTCGACCTGTGTTATTAGTGACAGGCTGCTTCGGCGGGCCGCTGCGCCGGCCCCCTGGGTCCCACAATGATGGAACCGATGCCACAGGGACGGGCTCGAAACACTCTATAACCCCTCAAAAGAACAGCAGTCTAGCTCGCTTCCCCCGAGCCCTGCTGCCATAAGCCTCAAGGGGGCTCATTTTGCGGCATCTCCCGGCGGGAGGGTGGCACCCGCACGGGACACATATCAAATGAAAGAGGGGGCGCAGGGCTATCAGAAACAGCCGGCGGAGGGAGTCGGGAGACCACCCCACTGGGGGATCCACACCCTGAAAGTGATGAAGGTGGCGCAGATAGAGCCAACAGAGCAAACAGGACAAAATAAATAGGCTGCATTATGCAGCACACTTGAGAAAGTGCCTTATCCCATATACTGATGAAGTATATACAGGATTTGAGAACAAAATTGTTTCCGGCGGTGATATTTGGGGGATTTTTGGGGACGTCACAGGAAGTGCTGTGAAGTCACTTCCTGTTTCCGGCAGTGGCATTTGGGGGAAATGATGTCATTTGGGGGAAGTGATGTCACAGGAAGTGATGTCACTTCCCATTTCCGGCAGGTGATGCAGGGAAATGATGTCACAGGAAGTGGTGTCACTTCCTGTTTCCGGCGGTGGCATGACGTCACTTCCAGTTTCCGGCGACGCGCGCGCTTTGCGCGCGCACCCCTGCCTCCCCCCTTCCCCCCCAAGGTGTCCCTGGCTGGCCTTCAGACATTATGGTCACCCTACCTAACACATCCAGGCATGTCTTCACATACATAACACCTTCCTTATCCAAGCTCTTCACTTTGCAGACAAGAGGACTCTGGGGAAGTCAGTGCTATGGCCCTCAAGTTCTAGAAGTATAGCACTGCTCCCCCCGCCCCCGGCATGAGTTGGGACAAGTGGAGTCAATGAGCTGTCCTCTTTTGTCCTACTGCCATTGCAGGTGCTAGGTTCAGTCTTGACATGAATATAAAAAGATTTGTCTAGATGCTCTAGCAGCTTCAGCCTTACTCACTGGGGGGACTTTTGTGAAAAGGGATTCAGGAGTGTAGCTGGTCTGAAGCAGCAGAATAAAGTTTGAGTCCAGTGGCACCTTTAAGACAAACAAAGTTTTATTCTGGGTACACTTTAATGTGCATGCATACTTCTTCAGATACACTGAAACAGAAATCATCAACCATTATATATAGCTAGAGGGTGAGAAGGGAGTTGCCAGGAAAGGCTAATTAGAGTCAAGAAGCATGAGCAACTGAGCCACATATATAGCTAAGGTTGGATGAAAACAATCACTAAGACCTGTGAATAGCGGCAGATTAGCAGACAGATGGGAGAACTGAATGACATTAGCACGTGTAGTGAGATAAGAAAACGCTGTCTCTGTTAATCCCTGGGAGGTCCATTGTCCTGAGTATTGTAATAATTTGTAACTCAGCAATCTCCAGTTCGAATCTATTTCTGAAATTCCTTTGCAATAAAACAATATAACTGGTGAAGAATCGAAAAGAGTAAAAGTTCAGTAGCAGAATTATCTGAAAAAAGTGAGCTGTGACTCATGAAAGCTCACACCCTGCCACAAATTTTGCTAGTGTTATTTAAAAAGGTAAAGGCAGTCCCCTGTGCAAGCACTAGTCATTTTTGACTCTGGGGTGACGTTGCTTTCACAACATTTTCACGGCAGACTTTTTACAGGGTGGTTTGCCATTGCCTTCCCCAGTCATCTACACTTTCCCCCCAGCAAGCTGGGTACTCATTTTACTGACCTTGGAAGGATGGAAGAGTGAGTCAACCTGGAGCCGGCTACCTGAACCAGCTTGCGCTGGGATTGAACTCAGGTCGTGAGCAGAGGGCTCCGACTGCAGTACTGCAGCTTTACCACTCTGCACTATGGGGCTCTTTCGTTAGTGTTATTAGTCAGGTGCTAATAGCCTCTTACTCTTTTCTGTTGCTACAAAGAAACTAACATGGCTACCCATCTTGATCTATCTCCATGGAAAGTGAAGAATGTAATTATTAGTCTACTAGTCCATGAACGTGGAGCCTGAGAGGCTAAGAACTGCACCTTCCACTGCCATGGATTTTCCCTAGCAGCAAGTGAAGAGTGTTCCTGTACAATTTTTGCCCTGCAGTAATTTGGAGAGGGATGTTATGGGTCAGCTGAAGTTGTCCTGGTACACACTATCTTTTGCTAGGATAATGAATGTCTTGAATTTGATAGGGATTCTTACCAGCCCTAACTAAACAGCACCTCCCTCCTTCCATACTCAGACTGGAGGTTCCATATATACATATTAGGTATTGTTACAACATATGACCTCAGTTCTTCCAGGGGACATATTCTTGCCGAAGGCTGCTTCTGTCGCAGATCCTCATGATTCAAATGTGAGCTATGATCCATCTGCCAGTCCATCTGCTTATACTGCACACAGATAACCCTGTCAGATAACCAATCATAGCACCAATCAGTTATCCTGGAAGTGGTACAACTGGCTGGTTTTAGTTGCCTCTCACCACCAAAGAACAGACTGGAATGGCTGCCACTTTTCTGACAATGCTGCATATGTGCAGTTGGACTGAGTTCTTGGAATTAACAAGAACATGATTTCTCCACTTAAGTTCATATATAAAAATATATGTCCAAAAAGTCATTTGCCAAAAAAAGAAAAAGGCACCAGCCACCCTGAGCCCATTAGGGGTGGGTGGGATATAAATCTGATAAAATAAATAAATAAATACCAGAGAAGTATTGTTCATGTGCTGTGAAGTAAACAAGCAGTTTGCCAATACTTTGGAAGGCCAAGGCCAGTATGATACTATCAATAAACAATGGGTGAATCCAGTGCCACTGCAGTATTCCAGGAACAGCATCCTTGAACTATAAATGCTTACACCATTACTCTCTGACCACAAATATCTCAGGATTAAATATTCAGAGAAATGGATTACATTGTCCATCTCGGAAGCTTTGTCTAATAGTGGCAGATTTTCAGTAGCAGTGATGACTCAACTGTAATTAGACATTCTAACATTGTAGAGAGAAAATGATTTCACCACTTTCTGTCTCCTGGAAGTGCTTATGAAATAACATTTTCTGGCAGTGTTCACTCTCTACACCCACTATCGTCTTCCCTTATCTTTTCCCATCTGCAGAGAGGACAGTAATCTTAACTGAGAAAATGGACATTCATTGGCACTCCAAGCATGATGATTTCAATGAGACTCACTTCCACGTAAATATCCTAAGGATATAAGCCTAAATTTCCACTTTGTATTTATTATATATCACTACATTATCAGTACATGCAATTCTACAACTACCTTCTTCTGGTTTACACAATCAACAATAAAACTAACTGCTCTGTTCCAGAAAGCTCCATTCACAGAAGGCTAGCAGCTGATAGACAATGTCACATGTGTTCTCATCACTGTCGGTACTGGTGTCTCATCCAGGGGTCATTTTGTAGAAAAATAGATGGTGGCAGATGACCCCCAGGTGAAAGGGTGGAGCCAGTACCGCGCACACTGGGCTTCACCTAAAAAATTCCTCTGCGCAGGCCTGAAGGGCATATCCACATACACAACCCACAACGCATCAAGTCCTGCAGCGATGGGCAAGGGGCGAAACGGCAGGTGGAAGGTGCCACTGGAAGCCGCAGTCCCGATCCTGCATGTAGGCGGTTCAGGGTATTGGTCGCCTGATGCTAACCCAGAGACGAAAGCATTTTTCGGCAGCACCCTGAACGACCAAGCAGCCTTATCTAGGGACAGCACTGCTTGCTCCACACGGAGAGGGGCCTAGAAAAGATGGCCTAAACAAAGCTCGTCTCCTCCACCCCAGTTGGCTAGCCGCGGTCAACGGGCATCCTTACTTGCGGTCAAAAAATAACAACAAAGAAAAGGCATGCACCTGCCTCACAAAGTGTGCAAAGACTAAAGCTTGCGTGTTGGAACATAAGAACCATGCTTGACACAGTAGACAGTGGTCGCCCTGAACGACGCTCTGCTCTAGTTGCCCACGAACTTCTCAGGTTGAATATCGACATAGCAGCTCTCAGTGAGGTCCGTTTCCCTGAGGAAGGTAGTCTTCAAGAGCACGGTGCTGGCTATACCCTCTACTGGTCAGGTAAGTCAAAGGCTGAGAGCCGCCTTTCTGGCGTTGGCTTCATGGTCAGGAACTCCATTGCCTCCAAACTCGAAAACCTGCCAACAGGTCACTCAGATCGCATCATGTCCATGCACCTCCCACTTCAAAACAAGCAGCATGCAACACTCTTCAGTGTGTATGCCCCAACCCTTCAAGCAGATCCTGCAGAAAAGAACAAGTTCTATGCTGATCTACACAACCTTGTACGGAAGACCCCTACAGAGGACAAGGTGATCATCCTTGGCGACTTCAATGCCAGAGTAGGAAAAGACTCGGAAGCCTGGAAAGGAGTACTTGGCAAACACGGCATTGGCAACTGCAATGACAATGGGTGCCTCCTGCTAGAATTCTGCATGGAGCACCAGCTCACCATCACCAACACTATCTTCCAGCAGAAGAACAGTCTGAAGACAACCTGGATGCACCCACGGTCCAAGCACTGGCACCTTATCGACTACATTCTGGTGCGCCAGAGAGACCTTCGAGATGTCTTACACACCCGAGTAATGCCCAGTGCAGAATGTCATACGGATCATCGTCTTGTACGCTGCAATCTCCGTCTTCACTTTAAACCCACATCCAGGAGAGGAGGTATCCCTCGGAGGAAGTTTCAGGTTGGCAGTCTCCAGTCAGCCGAAGTTAAAGCTGCCTTCCAGGCAAAACTCCAGTCAAGAATTGAGGACCCCAGTTGCCCCACAGACCCTTCTCCAGAAGCACTCTGGGAACACCTAAAAACTACCGTCCTGCAGATCTCTGAAGAAGTCCTCGGGTTCTCCACAAGGAAGAACAAGGACTGGTTTGATGAGAACAATCAAGAGATCCAAGATTTACTGGCGAAAAAGAGATCTGCCTACCAAGCACATCTTGCTCAGCCCTCCTGTCCTGGGAAAAAAGCAACCTTTCGCGTTGTGTGTAGCAACCTCCAGTGCAAGCTTCGAGACATTCAGAACGAGTGGTGGACCAAGCTTGCTGAGAGAACCCAGCTGTGTGCAGACACTGGTGATTTAAGAGGGTTCTACAAAGCCCTGAAGGCAGTATATGGTCCATCATATCAGACTCAGAGTCCCTTGCGTAGTGCAGACGGCCAAGTGCTCCTCACAGACAAGGCATCCATATTGAACCGGTGGTCGGAGTATTTTCAGGTTCTCTTCAGTGCCAACCGCGTAGTTCAAGATTCAGCAATTCACCTCACCCCACTTCAACCAGTGAAAACAGAGTTGGATGAGATCCCCACTCTAGAAGAGACTGTTAAAGCCATCAAGCAACTGAAAAGTGGCAAGGCAGCAGGAGTTGATGGAATTCCACCAGAGATCTGGAAGCATGGGGGCACAGCACTACATAGCTCACTTCACAAAGTACTTGTCACCTGCTGGGAACAAGGCAAATTACCACAGGACTTTCGCAATGCAATCATCATCACCCTATACAAGAACAAAGGGGAAAAGTCAGACTGCTCCAACTACCAGGGGATAACCCTGCTCTCCATCGCAGGCAAAATCCTTGCCAGAATACTCCTGAACAGACTGGTGCCCACCATTGCAGAAGAACTCCTCCCAGAGAGCCAGTGCGGCTTCAGAGCTAACAGGAGCACCACCGACATGGTATTTGTTCTCAGGCAGCTCCAAGAGAAATGCAGGGAACAGAACAAGGCTCTGTATGTGACTTTTGTCGACCTTACCAAAGCTTTCGATACCGTTAGCAGGAAAGGCCTGTGGCAAATCTTGGAACGTTTAGGATGTCCCCCAAGGTTCCTCAGCATGATCATCCAGCTACATGAAGACCAGCGAGGCCAAGTCAGACACTGCAACGACCTCTCGGAGACCTTCCCAATAGGCACAGGTGTAAAGCAAGGCTGCGTTCTCGCGCCAACTCTCTTTACGATCTTCTTTAGCATGATGCTTCAAAGAGCCGCAGTAGATCTAGATGATGACGATGGTGTCTACATCCGCTATCGCACCGATGGCAGCCTGTTCAACCTGAGGCGACTAAAGGCCCACTCCAAGACAGTGGAAAAACTCATCCGAGAGCTACTGTTTGCTGATGATGCTGCACTCGTCTCCCACTTGGTATCAGCTCTGCAGCATATGACGTCCTGCTTTGCAGAGGCTGCCAAGCTATTCGGCCTAGAAGTTAGTCTGAAGAAGACAAAAGTTCTCCACCAGCCTGCACCCCAGGAAGATTATCACCCTCCCTGCATCACTGTGGGTGAATCAGTTCTGAAGACAGTCCAGCAGTTCAGCTACCTGGGGTGCATCATCTCCTCAGATGCTAAGATCGACAAGGAGATTGACAACAGGCTGGCAAAGGCAAACCGTGCCTTTGGCCGACTGCACAAAAGAGTGTGGAGCAACAAGCATCTGAAAAAAGGCACAAAGATCAATGTTTACAAAGCGGTTGTGATGACAACCCTCATCTACTGCTCCGAATCGTGGGTTTTATACCGTCATCACCTGCGACTCCTTGAGCGCTTTCATCAGCGCTGCCTTCGCACCATCCTCAACATCCACTGGAGTGACTTTGTGACCAACACTGAAGTTCTCAAGAGGGCGGAGGTTACCAGCATCGAGGCACCGCTGTTGAAGACGCAGCTGCGCTGGGCAGGGCATATTTCTAGGATGGAAAACCATCGCCTTCCCAAGATTGCCCTGTATGGCGAACTCTCCACCGGCCATCAAAATAGAGGGGCACCAAAGAAGAGGTACAAGGACTCCTTGAAGAAATCCCTTGGCACCTGTCGCATCAACCATCACCAGTGGTCTGACCTAGCCTCAGATCGCAAAGCATGGAGGCACCCCATCCACCAGGCTGTCTCTTCTTTTGAGAACGCACGCATAGCTGGTCTTGAGGACAAAAGGAGATTGAGGAAGAATCGCACTGCTACAGCACCAACCCTAAATCAGACTTTTCCCTGCAGCCACTGTGGCCGGACCTGCCTGTCCCGCATTGGTCTTGTCAGCCACCAGCAAGCCTGCAGCAGACGTGGACTATTGCACCCTTCTTAAATCTTCGTTCGCGAAGCCAAGCCGAGAGATGGTGGAGCTCATCTAGGGATTGTTATACCTACTATTCAATGTGCAAGGTGGGGAGGAGGAGGGAGAACTGTCAGGAGATTTGCTCCTGTGAGCTCCTGCTGAATTCAAGGCCAGGTTGGTATCTCATGGGAATTAGTGTCTCATCATTGTTGGTATCTCATCACTGTTGGTATCTCATGGGTATTGTAGTACCATCTATAGGTTGGTGCAAATGTTTACAAAGTATTCTCATTCTCCTCTGAACCCTGGTTCAGAAAGGTTTGAATTTTCTATAAAATTATTGACTTGCTCCTTGACTGGGGAAAGCTGTGGCTCACATACATGCGAAAGGTCACAGGTTCAATCTCTACCTAATGGTATCAGATACTGGAAAAGACCAAGGGTCGTTTCACCACCAGATCAACCCCAAGTGGTTGCTTGGCATGCCATATTGGTAAGGCGGGACAAGATAAGACGTTGTGGCTTGTGCCTTTCATCAACTGCCTGGCGCATGTTGGGGTAAAAGGTCAACCTTCCCCCATGCCACTGCTGCCAAGAGTCCAATGGGGGGTTATAATGTTCTTCTTCCATATCCCATTTCAGGCTCTGGTGGAGTCACATGAAAAGAGGGGCATTCCTTCTCCCATATGGCTGTCACTGAAAGGTACAAGGGTGACTGCAGCGGAAGTGCCTTAGGTTCTGCCAGGGCAAGCAATGTTGCTGCTGCCTGGTGTCCATGATGTTTACAGTGCAGCCTGCATTTGACCCTTCCAAGACAGATTTCAAGGAGGGTCTTAGGGACAGCTCAGTAGCTTTGCATGATATTAGCACCATTGCCTATTGCAGTTTATTGGTCTAGATTATATTAAACTTTAGCAGCAGATGGAATTTTTGCTCTACCGCTGTGATTCAACAGTAAGCATTCCAAGTCTGCAACTCAGAGCCCTTCTCATCCCAGAAAGCCCAAAGCCACAGATCTGAGTCACTAAGGAAGAAAATAAAGTAATAGATTCAACTGGCCAGCCACTGTGGTTTTGAAAGTAGTAAAAACTGCACATCAGCACACAATTTCAGTGGTAGCCAATGCAAAGATTTGAGGTTAGGAATTACATGTCAAGTCTGGCTATATCTAGTGAAAGCTTGATTCAGCTTAGCTATGTGCTCAGGAAGAACTAATAAGCTCTAAAAAGTTCAAATACAAACATTCTGGTTTTTTCCCTCACCAATCGCACCTTGCTTATTATAATCATTGCATTTTTCATTTTTATTTGAAGGGGCCAGACAAAATGACAAAGCTTTGAGAAGATGGCAAACAAGCAAAAGCTCAGTCTTGCCCCAGGATGATTGTTGAGAAGGAGATAGAGTTGCCAACTCTAGGTTGGGAAACTCCTGGAGATTTGACAGGTGGAGCCTGGAGAGGGTGAGGTTTGAGGAGGGGTGGGACCTCAGACAGGTACAATGCCATAGACTCCAAACTGACAATTTCCTCCTAAGGAACCGTTGCCAATCTCCAGGTGAAGGCTGGAGATCACTCAGAATTACTACTAATCTCCAGATGGCAGAGATCACTTCCCATGGAGAAAATGCCTGCTTTGCAGAGTGGACAGATACAAAGAGAGAGGTACAGAGTGAAAGTGAGACCCAAAGAGAGATTGAAGTCCTCTGCTTATGACCAACAACGTTATCAAAGACAGACTGTTGGTCTGAAAGGTATCACTAAAGGTTTCTGAGACAGAACTCACTGGGCCCAGTCCTGACTATGCCTGCTAGTTCCAGGTTGGTGGGAAATTCCTGGAGATTCTGTGGTGGAGTTTGAGGAGGGCGTAGGGCTTCAGAGCAGGGTCTGCCAGACACAGGTTCTTGCTGTGGAAGCTGACTGAGTGGCCGTTTTCCCACTCACCTTTTACTGGCGCCACGACCATCCTGACGCCGGCGAATCTGCCTGGATTTCGCATCAGAAGCTCCGGCGCTCCCAGAAGCGCCGGCTACTTCCGTCGCTAAGCCAGCGCAAACGGAAATCGCAAAGATGCAGGAAAACGTTTGCGCTGGCTTAGCGACGGAAAGCGCCGGCGCTTCTGGGAGCGCCGGCGCTTCTGTTGCGAAATCCAGGCAGATTCGCCGGCGTCAGGATGGTCGTGGCGCCAGTAAAACGTGAGTGGGAAAACGGCCAGTGACTTCAGACCAGTCACAGACTTCCAGCCTAATCTGCCTCACAGGGTTGTTGCTCAGATCAAAGAAGGGAGAGGAGAATTATGTAAGCTGCTTTGGTCCCTCCTCCACATTGTGGAAAAAGATTGTTTTTCCTATGTAGAGGCTGCAGGGAAGGGGAAGGTGATGGAAACCTGAAGTCAGAGGGCTGGATAAAGGGAAGGATTTATAGGGCTGCCAACTCCAGGCTAGGAAATTCCTGGAGATTTAAGGGGTGGGGCCTGGAGAGGGTGGAGTTGAGGAGGGGTGGGACCTCAGACAGGTACAATACCATTTTCTTCAGGGGAACCACAGTTGCCAATCTCTAGGTGAGGACTGGAGATCATTCAGAATTGCAACTGCTCTCCAGATGGCAGAGATCAGCTCCCCTTGAGGTGTTGGGGGGAGTGATTGCCTTCACCTGGATGTATGAAAAGACAGCAATGGGGGCACTCATTCAGAGCCTCTTGCTAGAGCCCATTTTATTTTTTTCTCCACAACAGACCTTATTCCTTGTATATAGATAAAGGTATGCTCCTTAGAGGAAGGAAGATAAAAAAGGTAAGACAACCTACTGGTTCTAATGTGACTTAAGACAATTAAATATGGATATTGTAACCTGTCACTGAATGTGAACTGAGCTGAAAATTATTACTACCTTTCCTTCAAATCTACAGATAGTGACATAAAAGCCAATCACAGACTGAAGGGAGCTTTGGGACCACAAGTTGCTGTTATGATAATACTATTGTGGAGAATGCTGATCCCTGCTTTTCCTCCCACTGCAGAGTCAACATTGCTTCATTTGGGGAACATCCATTAAGAGATTGCCTCTGTAGGTATAAACATTAATGAACTATTTGTTGATTATTTATATTGAGGCATTCCACTGCAGTCTTGATCAGTGCACTGATCAAAGGAATTTTATCCTTGACTTACTTACATAAAAGTCTCATTGACAATTGGCGATTAGTTGGGCTCAGAGGTAAAAGATCCAGAATGCACTGCATTGCAATTATTTTCCAGAACAAATTTTAACTCACAGCATTAGAATCATAAAATCATAGAGTTGGAAGGGACCTTCAGGGTCATCTATTCCAACCCCCTGCACAATGCGGGAAACTCACAAATACCACCCCCCTCCCAAATGCACAGGATCTGCATTCCTGTCAGATGGCCATACAGCCTCTGTTTAAAACCTCCAAAGAAGGAGAGCCCGCCACCTCCCGAGGAAGCCTGTTCCACTGAGAAACTGCTCTAACTGTCAGGAAGTTCTTCCTAATGTTGAGCTAGAAACATCTGATTTAATTTCACTCACAGACAAATGAGAAAGGGCAGAGGCGTAGCAGTATATGTGAAGGAGGTATATACTTGTGAAGAAATATGTGAATCTGAGCACGGTAGCTCAGTTGAGAGTCTCTGGGTAAAAATAAAGGGAGTAAGAAATAGCAGTGATATTATGGTGGGGGTCTGCTGTAGACCACCAAGCCAGGAAGAGGACTTGGATTAGATTGCAACAGATTGCAAAATTCTTCAAGAGAAGGGACACAGTGATCATGGGAGATTTCAATTACCCGGACATCTGTTGGAAGTCCAACTCTGCTAAAATTGAAAGGTCAAATTGATTCCTGACTTGTCTTGCTGACAACTTCCTTTTCCAGAAAGTGAGGAAGAAAACAAGGGGATATGCTATCTTGGATTTGATTCTCACCAACAAGGAAGAACTGATTGAAGAAGTGGAAATAGTGGGCACCCTGGGCAGTAGTGTCCATGTGATTTTGGAATTTACAGTCTTAGGGAAGGGGAAAGCTATACATAGTCAGACATATAGGTTGGCCTTCAGAAAGGCAAACTTCGACAAACTTAGAACTGTGATGGGTAAAATCCCATGCTTCAAGAGGGGTGGGAGTTTCTTAAAAGCGAAATACTGAAAGCACAATCCCAGACAATTCCTATAAGAAGAAAAAAATGGAAAAAGCCTAAAGAAGCCGAGTTGGCTCCATAAACAGCTCTCTAAAGACTTGAGAAATGAAAAAGACTCCTTTAGGAATTGGAAGGAGGGCCTTATAACCAAGGATGAATATAAACAAATCACCAGTGCTTGTAGAGAAAAAGTTAGGAAATCTCAATATGAGTTTAGGCTGGCCAAAAATGCTAAAAACAACAACAAAAAAGGGTTCTTTTCTTATGTTCAGAGTAAGAAAAAGAGCAAGGACATGGTAGGCCCATTGCAAGGGCAGGAAAGTGAAATTATAACAGGTAATGAAGAGAGGACTGAACTGCTCAATTACTACTTTTCCTCAGTCTTCTTTTCTGAGGAAAACAGTGCTCAACATGGCAAAAACAGAAGGAGGGTATGAAGTTCCAACCTAGGATCAGCATAGGGGTAGTACATAAACACCTAGTTTCTTTAAATGAAACTAAGTCCTCAGGGCCAGATGAATTGCATCCAAGAGTTCTAAAATAGCTTGCGGATGTAATTTCTGAACCTCTGGCTATTATTTTTGAGAATTCTTGGAGAACAGGAGAGGTGCCGGAAGACTGGAGGTGGGCAAATGTTGTCCCCATCTTCAAGAAGTGAAAAAAAGAGGATCTGGGTAACTACTGACCCATCAGCTTGATGTCTATACCTGGAAATGTTTTAGAACAAATCATCAAACAGTCAGTCCTGGAACATTTAGAAAGGATGGCTGTGATTACTAAGAGCCAGCATGAGTTCCTCAAGAACAAGTCATGTCAGACTAACCTGATCTCTTTTTTTGAGAAAGTGACTACCTTGCTGGATCATGGGAATGTTGTAGACATTGTTTATCTTGATTTCAGTAAGGCTTTTGATAAGATTCCACATACTATCCCTGTTGACAAGTTGGTAAAATGTGGTTTGGATCCTTCTAGAAGAAGACTGCAGATTTATACCCCGCCCTTCTCTCTGAATCAGAGTGGCTTACAATCTCATATCTCTTCTCCCCCCACAACAGACACCCTGTGAGATAGGTGGGGCTGAGAGGGCTCTCACAGCAGCTGCCCTTTCAAGGACAACCCCTGTGATAGCTATGGCTAACCCAAGGCCATTCCAGCAGGTGCAAGTGGAGGAGTGGGGAATCAAACCCGGTTCTCCCAGATAAGAGTTCGAACACTACACCAAACTGGCTCTCTTTTACCATTACCAGGTGCATCTGTAACTGGTTGACAGATCGCACCCAAAGAGTGCTTGTGAATGGTTCCTCATCCTCTTGGAGTGGAGTGACAAGTGAAGTGCCTCAAGGATCTGTCCTGTGGCCTGTTTTGTTCAACATCCTAAGAAATTATTTGGATGAAGGAATAGAGGGAATGCTCAGTGACAGATTAAACCCTGTGGAGGCCCCTAGGCAGTTGAAATCTCGGGGGCCCACTCATAAATTATCTCCTAATATGGAGGCTCAGTCAGAGTGCCCACACCACTGCCCACACCCCATGCTGCAACCTGCAGGCACCTTCTCAGGAGCCCCTTTGACAAAGCTTGGGGGGGGGGCGGGGAGAGGCAGAGAGAGGCAAACTTGGCACTGCCATCTGCAGCAGCTGCACCAGGCAAGCTGGGCAAAGAGTGGCTCAGTTGCTGGCTGAGCATGTAGGTTGGGAGGGCTGCAAGCAAGGGGAAAACTGGGAGGAAAAGCCGACCTGGGGCCCATAAAGGAGTGGGGGCCCATAGGCCGGTGCCTACTCAGCCTATTAGTTAATCTGGCCCTGGGAATGCTTATTAAATTTGCAGATGGTATTAAATTGGGAGGGGTTGCAAATATAGTAGAAGACAGGAATAGGACCCAGGATTATCTTGACAGACTGGAAAACTGGGCTGAAACCAATAAAACATTTTTTTAACTTTTTAGTATATTCAGCAAAGAATAGGGTTGCCAAGTCCAATTCAAGAAATATCTGGGGACTTTGGGGGTGGAGCCAGGAGACATTAGGGGTGGAGCCAAGATCAAGGCTGTGACAAGCATAATTAAACTCCAAAGGGAGTTCTGGCCATCACATTTACAGGGACAGCACACCTTTTCAATTCCTTCCTTACATAGGAAATAATGAAGGATAGGGGCACCTTCTTTTGGGGCTCATAGAATTGGACCCCCTGGTCCAACCTTTTTAAAACATGGGGGGGGGGGTATTTTGGGGAGAGTCACTAGATGCTATACTGAAAATTTGGTGCCTCTACCCCAAAAAGCAACTCCCCCAAAGCCCCAGATACCCACAGATCAGTTTTCCATGATTTTCTATGGGAATAAATCTCCATAGGGAATAATAGAGTTCCCAGAAGACATCTCCCTCCCCTCCCCCCACTTTCTGATGACCCAGAAGTGGGGGGAGGGCCTCCAAACTGGGGGATCCCCTGCCCCCACCTGGGGATTGGCAACCCTAGCAAAAAAACAAGGGAAGTTAAGAGGGAGTTTCCTTTACAAATTCAGATGGATAGTCAAATTAATCTATTGTAGAAAAATAAAAGAGAAGTCTGGTGGCACCTTAAAGACTGACAACATTTATCCCTTGAAGGGAGCATTGATTAACAAAAGCTTATACCCCACAAATCTTGTTGGTTCTTGTAATAAATTAAAATTTAAAGTGTGTGTTTTTTAAAATGCTTGGTAAATTGCAGAAGAATAATGGGTGAAAAAGGAGGGGGATGAGTGAGTGAGATGATTGTTTGGTGACTGAGAGTGTATGGGAAGAGGTAAGAAGTATGTGTGTGGAGAAAGAGAAAGCAGAAGTCAGAAGTTAACAGTTGTGGTCAATCAGCAGTCTACACAGTCTGAGAAACAGACTTCTTATTAGAATCACATATTAGTGCTGTGAAAGGCATTAAGATTCTAAAAGGAAAATAGAATACTTTAGAAGACATATTGGCAAGTGAGAGTCAAAACCTAATATTATCAAAGTTTTATAAGAGTGTGAGAGACAGAAGCTGACAGAATCCTGAGTTAAAGAGAGGAAGATTAAAATGAGCTAAATAGAACAAAGGTTGGACAAAAGAAAGGAGGATTTGAGAGTAAGGAATGTGTGTGAAGTGAAACAGAGTGATACTTCAGTCAGAAGTTTTTAATATACACTGTTTTATTCACTAAAGAGTTAAGCTACAAAATATCTTGAAACCAATATGCTTCTTGTACAAATAAAATTTTATTTTGTTTATTGTTAACCCAGACGACCTCAGGTACAATGCCATTTCCTCTTGGGAAACCAGTGTTGCCAATCTCCAGGTGAAGGCTGGAGGTCACTCAGAATTGCAACTGCTCTCCAGGTGGCAGAGATCAGCTCCCCTTGGGGTGTCAGTGGGGGGAGTTAATGCCTTCACTTGGGTGTGTGGGAAGACAGCAAGGGTGGGGGCAGCACTCATCCAGAGCCTCTTTCTAAAGCCCGTTGTATATTTCTCCACACTGTTAAAATATAAGTTTCATCTTCATGACCACATAGTCCAATGAAGGAGCCTTAGAGCTTGGGCACAGAACCACAGGAAAGGTTCATTAACAGGTCTGAAATTAAATTCCTGATGGCAGTGTTATATACCTTAAATGAGAGAAAGAAATTTAAAGCCACTTAATAATTAACCACACAAATTGAAAAGGCCATAACAGTTCTATTGGACTCGAATCTAGCTGTTCTACAGCAGACATAGTTACCCTCAAACATTTATGCAGCATTTAGTCCTTTACACCAGGGCATTCAGTTAATTGACTGAGTCTTGTTGAGTCTCAAAATAAAGTCTGAGAAACTAGTTATTCTATTTCCTATTCTACATAATGTTAACAGTGGATCACCTGACAGCAAAAATGGAGAATTTTGCCTATTGTCAGTTCAACTAGCATCATCTTCAAATGAGGCTGAAGAATGTACAGAAGTGCAAGAAACCCCTGAATAATGTGTGCCTTGGCCTTTCAATGCATGTGTTATCTGCTTGAGGATTCTTATATATTGCTCAGGCAAGATGCCAGCCTGACTTGGAGGTTATAACAATGATTCTGTTAAAAACAAACAAATAAACCCTCACTTCAATTCTTATTGTCCAGTGTCAGTTGGTGATTATCCATGTTTACTAGGCTATGTGCAAAATCCCCAATGGTACTGTTAATTTGTGCACATTCTCCAAGCCTTCCATACTGTTTATACACTTACTAGTCAATTTATGTTAAGCCTACCCTCTTTCTCTCAAATGAGCTGTTTTGATAAAAGAAAAGTGGACTATAAAGGTATATTTCTCTGTCATGTGATTTTTATGATGTATTCCTATGCATGCTTGTTTGATCATTAATCCTGTCAACTTCAGTGGGGCTTACTGCAGTACGTATCATCTCTGCTCTACCGCAGTTAGGAGAAAACAGAAGAAGGAAGGTTGTATAAGATTAAGGGAAAGAGGGAGGGGAAAGAAGAATGCAAGAATATATCTAAGTGGAAAAGTTGCAGGAAGAAGAGAAGGTAAAAGAAGTCTAAAAATATTTGATGCCTTTTTACTTCGTTCATACCATTTCTATAATGTCAAATGAAAGAAATGGGTATTCCAGTCTTGGTGCCTCATAGTCTGGCCTAAATATTCCAAACGTTTCTTAACAAAACAATGAATTTTTATTAAACAAATACATTTTCTTCCGTTTATCTAAGGGAGAAACTTGGGTTCTCTTCCCCAGAACCTTGGGTGATATCTCCATTGCTGGCAGACTCAGATCCAGAAATGATGCACTCCATTGCAAAGTACCTAACAAAAGTAATCTCCCGAAAATGTCATTGAGATATACTTTTGTATCAACCACAAAAGATATCGTGGGCTTATACCATAGGGCTCTTAGATTTATATTTAAATTAAGGATTTGGAATTTTAGGAGAGGTTTGTATTTTATTACTCCCAATTTTATCTTCTTGTTCTCATATATTTTATCTATAATTATGCTTACAGGAAATATTTTACTTTTTAAAATCATATATTATTTAAGTTTTTAGAATTCACAAAAATAATCATTATTTTGCTTTATTTGTTGTTATGTCACACTGTGCATTGCTTAATTGTTGAGATGTTTTACCTCAAAGTCTATAAATTTAAGACCTCCTGTCAAATGAGCTAACAAGAAAAGGAAAGGAAAGGAAAGGAAAGGAAAGGAAAGGAAAGGAAAGGAAAGGAAAGGAAAGGAAAGGAAAGGAAAGGAAAGGAAAGGAAAGGAAAGGAAAGGAAAGGAAACAGCCAACCCAGCAGCTCTTCTGGGCCCTCCACCTGGCTTGGCTAGGGTTGATCTTCCTCCTGTATGCTTTGAACAGGAGCTGCAATGATGTTACCAGGAGTGATGTAATCATGCTGGGGGGGGGCATTCTAGCACTTGGGGAAAACTGTATGATCATCATAGAATTTTTTCCAAATGCCAAAGCATTCCCTCCACCACCACCACCACCACCCCGCCCCGGCAATGTGCCCAGTGCAATAACATCACTTCCAGGTCATGTCATTGTACCAGGCATGTTGCAGCATGCCAGTGTTTGGGGGGGGCAGAGCTCCCTCCACAAGCCAGTTCTGTGGCAGTGGCTTGGAGGCCCCAAAATCAGGGGAACCTGATGGGTGGCTGGGAACCCTAGGTTCAGCTGGGCTGTGAGCAGCTTTCCCCAGCACAGACTGGGCTTGTGCCAGCTGGGAGCAGCCTTCCTGGGCCAGAAGCTGCCATCGGGGCTGGGAACAGCTTGAGTTTTGCCAGGCTGGGCACAGTCCATGCTGACTGGGAGCAGCCTTCCTGGACCAAGAGCCATCTTCTTTGGGTCAGGTGAGGCTTGGCTTGCCAGGACTAGGCATGGTTGGACTAGGCATAGCTTGTACTGGCGAAGAGCCACCTTCCTTCTACCTGGGGTTAGAAGTGGGGGCAAAACATCAACTCACCAGAAAATCTTCTGGAAGCTAGAATGGCCAGCCCAGGTTAATAGTATATTCTGTTGGGTGGGCTGGGTCAACAGTGGAATGGGATGGAGAACAGGACATTTACAACTACAGAAAGCTGTAAAACATTTGCAGTGTAATTCACCATAATTTTGAGCATTTAATTTTTAAAAATTGTCGTATATCTCCCTGACAGCCAGCCTGACCAGATGAATGACCAACCTGATAACAAAAGCTCCTCTGGAGAAGAGGATAAACACCCAGCTGAGGTAGAGCCAACTAATCTCCATGGTCAGGAGATACAGGCTCTTGACAAAATGCCAGCTGTTCCAAATCTGACCATAATTTACCAGATGTGGGGCAGGGGTGAAAGAGGAGGCAGAACCCAGTGTTTCCTGAACACCCCTTCAGCACCGTTGCCGTCAGTGGAGGTCAGTCCTGAGAGCCCATTGCAGTGAGCGTTTGATGAACTCACAGACACCTGTCAGATGAGTACTTGCAGGGATGTGTGCCACAATTAGCAGTAGCTAAACAGCCCATGGAAAACCAGCTATAAATCGAGGCAGGGGGAAGCTGCTAATTGTCGATGCAACTCATACCACAGCTGCATAACCACCAACCCTGTGTCCTGAACTTCTGACTGAAATCTTGGCTGCTTCAGACTGGGACTGGACCTTGGACACCCTGACTTCTGGACCCTGAACCTCAAACCACCTGATGACACTCCCGCTGGACTTAAAAACCTTGAACTGTCTCTTGACCATTCTTCTGCCTTGTTGTGAGTGACTATCAGTGCTTTCTGCCTGCTTGCCTGCTGGTCCTGCGGAACTTCTACCTACACTGGACCCACCAGGACCAGTGCAAAAATAAACCTTTTTTCAAATGCCTGAGTGTACCTCCTTCAATTTGTGATCCAATTTTGATTCAAACAGGAGTGTTCACTCATCTCAGAAATAATTTAGATTATTATCTTCTGATAACATTGGAATCACAATAGTGTGGTGGTCTTCAGTTTGGGGGCTTGAACAGCTATGAATTTCAACTCAAGTTAAGGGAGAGTTCACTACTGGTCAACAAGTGATGGATCAGGAAGATCCACAAATAGGCTGCACCCAGTCTGTGCTGGGTGGCACTAAGGGCATCACTATTCACTTATTTTCTTTCTTTGTGAATATTGTTTTTCAGATGAGAGAGATGAATGAGAGGGAGCAGAAGACAGAAGTTTACAAAGTTTTTTAAAAACTCAGGTGAAGACCACATGTTTCATAACAGACTGAAAACAGATGCTTATGTACAACATATTGTACAGATTTCATTCAATAGAGGGGAGGGACGGTGGCTCAGTGGTAGAGCATCTGCTTGGTAAGCAGAAGGTCCCAGGTTCAATCCCCAGCATCTCCAAAAAAGGGTCCAGGCAAAATGGTGTGAAAAACCTCAGCTTGAGACCCTGGAGAGCCGCTGCCAGTCTGAGAAGACAATACTGACTTTGATGGACCAAAGGTCTGATTCAGTATAAGGCAGCTTCATATGTTCATATGTTCACATCTGAATAGAAACAGTAATGCTGTTGCTAAGTTTGCAGGGCTGCATCTGAGTAAACAGTTTCAGACTGGCAGGTTTGTTTTATTGGTATTAAAAATGTGTGAGGATGGTGACTGGTTAGTAATGCAGAGGGACTGAATATAGGTTTTTGTTTTCTGATTATTCTGACTTTTGGTGTCTATAAACATGGCAGGATACCACCCTTTCCCTCTTTGGTCTCATATAAAACACATACACACATTTAAAAAATTGCTGCACACAGGCCCTTTATTGTACAAGAGGAATGTATACTGGATTTAGAAATAATCATTTTCCACTGCCATGCATCAGTTATAGAGTGTGATGTCTCTAAACCAAGAATAAAATATACAAGCTGTCAGCCACATATTTAAAATGTGCTATTTTCACTTCTGTTTCTGTTATTATTTCATGAGCAGGCCCTTCTGTCTAACTTCTGAAATGAATTTAATGAATGTTGTCTTATTTTAACATATCAGATTTCAAGGTTTGTTTCTTGTATACAGTACATGGCAGTTTGGGTTAGACCATGCTGGATAAATTAAACACAGACAGATACCAGCTGCAAAGGCAGTCTCCATTTTAGATAACCCTGAAAAGAAACAGAAGATCCAAGTAGCCTTGGCACGTTTTAAAAAGTGGGTTCTGTCTCTCTTGATATAAATGTTAGAGCTGATTTTGAGACAGAGTTGCATTAATTCCCTGGTGCAAACATTCCTCATCCATCTCTATAAAAACAAATATTTGAATGCTGCTACTCCTTGTCTTGA
The DNA here is from genome assembly GCF_032191835.1 of Heteronotia binoei. Taxonomy (NCBI): domain Eukaryota; kingdom Metazoa; phylum Chordata; class Lepidosauria; order Squamata; family Gekkonidae; genus Heteronotia; species Heteronotia binoei. Next base: position 211,831,408 of record NC_083223.1, read on the forward strand.
TAATTTAGATGTCACCCTAGGAATGCTTCTGGGCTTTGGAGAAATTTAGGGAGATATTTAGACTGAACAGTTCAATCTACCTATCACATATTTGGTTCTAGGAAAAAAGCCGAAAGGAAAAAAAGCCCAAAGAAAAAAGCCCATTGACATAAATGCTCACAGGAAAAAAGCCCTCATGGAAACTTGCCTCCATGGAAAAATGCCCACATGGAAATAAACCCACATGGAAAGAAGCCCACACAGAAAAAGCCCATACTGAACGAAGCCCACATAGCAAAAAGCCCCCATGAAAAAATATGTAAAGCACCATAGATGTTTATAATTGTGGATAACCATTAATAATATTTTGTTGTTATTTTAGGATTAAAATTAGTCATATTCACATGCAACAAAAAGTGACCATTTTGTTATTTTGATATTGTTATTTTAGGATTAAAATATGTCATATTCACATGCAATAAGAAGTAACCATTTTGTTATCAATGAACTTTATTAAGAAGGAAAAACAATAATAACAGAAATTAAGCTCTACATAATAATAATAATAAAATTTATTTATATCCCGCCCTCCCCGCCTAGGCAGGCTCAGGGCGGCTAACAACAGTTCAATAAAATTATACAATATACAATATACAATATAAGGTGATTTAAAACAACATTTAAATTATACATTAATTTAAAACAACAATCTAAAACCAGTTCCAAATGTCTAGGTCATTCCATAGTTTAAACGGCGGTGATCTTCCTGATGTTATTCTGAACACTTATATTATGGCAGGGGTCACTAGATAAATCGTTGGTGGATTAAACAGCCATCCTATCAACGTCTACAAAAGCCTGTTTGAAAAGGATGGTCTTACAGGCCCTGCGGAATTGGTCCAAATTCCGCAGGGCCCGTACCTCCCCCGGAAGTTGATTCCAAAGGCACGGGGCTATAACAGAGAAGGCCCGTGCCCGTGTACATAGAAATATATGTAAATAAAATTAAATACTTTAACTTGATTAATTTACAATTTGTCATACAATTTGTCATACAATTTGTCATACAATTTGTCATACAATTTACAATTTGTCATACAATTTGTCATACAATTTGTCATACAATTTGTCATACTTTTTAATGTTAATACATTATGGTACACCCAGTGACCACAACAAAAGACTATATAACCCTAATAGTAAAAACAACAATTATTTAACAACAATAATAACTCAGATATAATTCTTCATTGCAAATTAGCCAATCTCTTTAAGCAACTAAGTTTATCTTCCACCTGCTCATATTACTGCACAGAAGTAGCAACCATGCCTCATATTTCCTCTTTTCTACCTCTAGGTGGCCTGCCTGTGCATTACCTAATGTTAGCTTGTGACAAGCCAGGTCCCTCTGCAGGGGTGTGTAGGGGTGTGCATTCGGTTCAGCCGAACCGACTAGACCGCCAAATACCCCCTGATTTGGGAGTATACAGCGTCGTATACTTCCGAATCCAATTTGCAGGCATTATACAGGAGCTGTATATGGCTCCCGTATACTTCCAAATCAATATTTGGAAGTATTCAGAAGTCAATGTAAAAGGCGACAAAGGAGCTTCTGTAGCCTCAGGGAAGCTGCTTGCTTCCTTTCCCACCTTTGAAAACCTTTTCCCACTTCTCCCATAGCCTCCCTGGGATCAGGGAGGGAGGGGGGGAGGAGCCCCAGCAGCCAATCCAAAGCATGCATTTGCAAAATGCATTGCAAATGCATGCTTTGCAGGGCTGTTGTTTAGCTGATGGCTGGGCTAATCCCCCAGCCATCAGCAACATTGTTGTTCTTTTGCTTACTTGGGTATCCAAGTAAACACTGTTCACTTGCCAGTCACAGAGCAGTGGTATTTTTTGAAACTGCTCTGTGTAAGGCCAGAGAACCTTTTTAAGGTAACTGCCTGGCTGGACTCCATTCCATTGCTGCTATGTTGGTGTGAGAGAGAGATTGTGCTGCGCTTGCCCTTGACCTCAGCTGCTGCTGCTCTCTCTCAGGCTTGCCTGACCTACCTGGAGAAAAGAATACATCTAAGGTAAGACAGTCTTGAGGTTCTTGTTTATATTTTAGTTAGGATAAAAGTAAAAGGACTTTTTTTTAAGACTCAGAGTCCATTTACTTATCCAAATTTGGGTGGGTGGGTAGCTTATTTGGAGTTAGGGTTAGGGGGTTCTGCTGGGGGTGGGGGCCTGAAGTAGGGGGTTGCCAATTTGCCTATATCTTACTTTAGCGAGAGGACTTTTAAAAGTGCAGTGTCCTTTTACTTTTCCTGATTTGGGTGGCTTGGCTTTCTTGGGGTTAAGGTGAAGGTTTTTTGGGGAGGAGGGCTTGGTAAAGTTTCTGTATTGTTAAAAGTCAAAGTTTTTTACTGTTTTAAAAGGATTCTGTGTTTGATTTGTTGCTGCTGTGTTGTGCTGCTGTTGTTCCTTTTCTCTTCTGGTTCTTGGGGGGGGGGGTTGCTTTGCCTAATTTTTATTGTTAAAACATCCGTTTTTTAATAGTTGTTTTTTGGCTTTTTCTCAGTTGGATTTGTTTGGATCTGTTGTTGTTGGGTTTGCATCCTGTCCTGTTGTCCCTTTTCCTGGTTCTGGTTTTGGGAGGGGGGAGGGATGTTGACTGATTTGGCCTGAGGTTTTTTATTGTTAAAAAGGTCAGTGGGGGAAGTGGCTCTAATTGGTTTTTTCTCACCATTGGGAATAGTGTTCCTTTTGGGGTGCCCACAGATGGGTGCAGTCTTTTGGGGCCAGGGGGGTTGCATACAGGAGAGTCCCCTGAAGCTGCCTTGCAGTTTTGGGGCATCTCCCTCAAATCCCCCTCTGGCCAGAGCCACTTTTCCCACAGCAATTATAGTGGAGGAAGTGGCTAATTGGGCTTTCCCCAGCATTGGAGGCAATGGGCCTTTTGAGGATCCCAAAGACAGGGACCCCCTGGCCCAATCTTTTTGGGACTTGGGGGTTTTGTAGGGGAGCGTCCCCTGCAGGTTCCATGCAGTTTTGGGGGCTATCCCTGAAACCCCCTGCCCCCCAGTAGCCTCTGATTATGCCCTATGTTGCCATTGATTTCAATAGTCCATAGGGGATAATGGTGGGATAGGGGTACCCTCTTTGGGTGTCCCTGGAATGGGAACCCCTGGCCCAATCTTTTTGGGACTTGGAGGGTTTATAGGGGAGAGTCCCTTGCAGGTCCCCTGCAAATTTGGGGGCTTTCTCTCAAACCCCCTCCCCTCCAGGTGGCTTCTAATATACCCTATTTTGCCATTGATTTCAATGGCCCATAGGATATAATGGAGCTGTATATACCCGTATACTCCCATATATACGGCTATTCTGAATACCGGTGTTCGGAAATATACGGTATTCTGAATATTTTGGCCCCATATATTTCCGAATCTGATTCATTCCGAATTTTTTTTTTTGCACACCCCTAATAGAGACCACACAATGGGATCATTGAAATGGAACAAGGAATTAACAGCATTGTGAAATCCCTCACAACAGTTTATAGTCTTTGGTAACTGTTCCAGTGTTGCATCGTGATGATTCCATATTCTTATAGGAAACTGAGTATCTCTCTACCTGCTGCACCCTCGATATATGTCTGAAAATGTGGCAGCAAGCTCATCAAAAACATTTCTCACAGTATTGATTGCGACAAAGGCTAATGCAACAAGAGATTTCAGTGTAATTTTAATGTTCATATTAGTTTCATATTCAAGCCAATACTGTTGCTTTGCCTAATGAGACTCTGACACAGGTGAAAATAACACCCTTTGACCTCAGCGTGTGGAAAGGCAATCCTCACTGCATTCATACGAGACTTCTCAAAATCCATTAAAACCTTTTGAGGTGACAGATCTGGAATCAATAGCTTCATTATTTCAAAATTCTATTATAGGTGTCCATGTTCTTTTTGAAAAAAATAAAATGTAAATACATGGTGGATATGAATTACCCACCTTGGCATGCCATGTGTACAGTTGGTAAAACATATCTGGCACTTTATCAAAGGTGCCATCTCCATAGATGGTATCTTTGTTTAATTCACGCATAAGATCTCTATCACCTAAAACCAAAATTCTGTCTGGATTTTTCCATGCTGAAATCGTGAAGTATCAGCTGCCTATACTTTTCAGGAATGTCAAAATGTATGGTTTTGGGGTTACTGCCTGCTCTGTGATAGCTTCTCTTTCTTAAATATCAGAAGTAGTTAAGGCCTCATAGTTCTAAGAAGCTAAGCAGGACTGACTCTGGCAAGTATCTGGAAGGAAGAAATCAATAAACATAGTTGGAATTAATAAAAAAAAATGGCATAATGGAGAATTGATCCATGGGTATCTCGGACTCTGGGGGGGACTGTTTTGGAGGTAGATGCACCACATTTGCAGCATAGCATCCAGTGCCTCTCCCCAAAATATCCTCCAAGTTTAAAAAGTATTGGACCAGGGGGTCCAATTCTATGAGCCCCAAAAGAAGGTGCCCCTATCCATTATTTCCTATGGAAGGAAGGCATTTAAAAGGAGCGCAGTCCCTTTAGATGTGATGACCAGAACTCTCTTTGGAGTTCAATTGTGCTTGTCACAACCTCGCTCCTGGCCCCACCTCCAAAGTTCCCAAATATTTCTTGAATTAGTCTTGGCAACCCTATTCCATGAGGGATTCTTTCCATGTGAGCTTTTTTCCATATGGGATTCTTTCAGTATGGGTTTCTTTCCATGTGGGCATTTTTCCATGGGAGCGTGTTTCCATGGGAGCTTTTTTCCTGTGAGCATTTGTCAGTGGGCTTTTTTTCCTTTGGGATTTTTTCCGGTTACCCACATATTTATCCCACCCTTTCCCCATAGAGTTTATATGGTAATCCTGTGCAGAATTCCTTCCTTCCTTCCTTCCTTCCTTCCTTCCTTCCTTCCTTCCTTCCTTCCTTCCTTCCTTCCTTCCTTCCTTCCTTCCTTCCTTCCTTCCTTCCTTCCTTCCTGTTGTCATTTGTCTTCTGGTGACCCCTTAGGGTTTTCCAAGAAAATAAGTGTACAGAGTATTGGATATTTGGTTAATATAGCAGAGTTTGCCCAGATACTGGGTGCAGTAAATAAATCTCCCAAGAAGTGTATTACAAAAGGTAAAAACTTATATTTATTCAAGTAGATGCAGTTCACATTCAGATTGCAGTCAAAAGGGGAGAGAGAAGACTAATCTAAAGAGTACTTTCCCTATCACAAATGGCCAGCTAATCCAACATCATGTGTATGAAGACATTGTCTCTACAGGAAAACCCTGTAGAGATGTATGACTTCATGAAAATCCATGTGAAGAATGGAGAAGAACAAAGGACACACAGAGAGAAGAGGGGCCAAAGGGCACCTCCCGGGTTAAGACAAAGAGAGGCATACTGTTCAAGGAGATAACACCTATACACCCTTAAAGTAATGTAGTGTGCCCCCTCCACAATGTCCAGGCATGCTGAGTTGCTCACTCCAACCCAAAGATGCTTTGCTGTTGCTTGCCTTTGCATAGCAACTGTAGACTTCCTTGGTGGTCTCCCATCCAAATACTAACTAGGGCTGATCCTGCTTAGCTTCCGAGATCAGACTAGCCTCATGCAGAGTTATTCCAGTCTAGGACTGAATAACTGCGTAGAACTGCAGTGGTAAGAGTGGCATACATGGTTCTCTTTCCTCTGTTTTATTCTCACTACTCTGTGAAGTAGGTTTGATTGAAAAACTGGGAATAACCAGAGCTAGCCAGTGAGCTTCATGGCTAAGTGCAGATTTAAATCTAAGCTTCCTCAATACTAGTCTGATATTCTAACCACTATAATTAATTGGATTTACTGATTTTATATGTATTCTATGTTGATGTACATCACCTAGAGCCTGGCATCTGTCAGGATAAGGTGAAATAATAATAATCTCACAACCTTTGGAAGGTTCTTATTCCCAAATTTGGCACTAACCTGAAGTACATTGAATTGAGCATCAGCAAACTGTAATTCAGCTCAGGTTGCTTCAAAAGTCTTTTCTTCTGAATTTCTTCCTGAATGTTGGACTTGCGAATTCCCTGGTCTTTTTTCCAGAGTAGAACTGATGAATTATTCTTCCATTATGCATATTATCAAATTTCATACAGAGCACTGCCCTTGCATAGTTTGCCATAGCTTTCATATCCTTCATCTCATTTGAATCATTAATTAGTTTCTTCCCTTAAACTCTGGTTAAGAATGCTGATGTGAAGGGAGAATTTTCTCTGGTTATTCTGCACACCTGTATTATATGTCACAGGTAACTGGAGTTAATGTTGTAGTTTTTAACTGCAATTCTCCGTGCAAGAAAAAGGGAAAGTGAAAAGTGAGATGCATGCATGAGTCCAGTTGAGTTCATGCATATTTTCTTTAAGCATGCTTAAATATGGCATCTGTGCTTCCCATGAGCACATTAGTAAAACATCACACCCAAAGAATCTTGATATAGTCATCAGATCAATATTGCTTTTCTGCAATGTTCAGTCAGTGGACACATGGATGTCTAAAGGTCAAGGGAGAAGATGAACTGGGAAAAAAATAACTGGAAGAGTTTTGATAGAACAGATACAGCCAGTGAAGAGAAAAGAGAGAGCTTTTGTTAGCAAAATGTTTATTTAGGAAAGACAGTTATAACCCATTAACATTTGCAAATAGTATTTTTTTATAGACTAAAACAAAAATGAATTCAGTATGTGAAAAATGAACTGATGTTCTTGGATGGTGAGGCACCTTTAAAAAAAATTTCTGAGGTAGCTATCACTGTCAATGACTAAAGATTCTGATTCTTTGACTGTGCGTTTGTTACAGAAGCATCCATTTGCACTGATTTATGGACTCTCAGAAAATTTCAGGATCTTGTCACACTCCAGCAATAGGGGATTGCAGTATTTGAAGACAATCATTTTCAAACTTTATTCCTAAGAATGCTAGGGCTCTTCAGAAGCTTTGAAGGGATAAAAAGATTGGTGATTGCAGATCAAGTTTTCCCCAAAAGACTAGACTCATTCAGGATGTCTTTAGACTCCCATCATCTTCTAGGAGACCTTGGGTGGGTTTCCCCAACTCGCTTGTTAAGCTTGCTTACAAAGATTTAACTAAATGTTTCCCCTTGATAGGAGGCTTCTTTCAATCTAAAATAGGTTTTTACTAGCCATTGTGGACCACCTAACAAAGATACAGGGGACAGAACTTAAGCAAACCCAACTACTCTTGTAGATCTAGTAACATCAGTTATATCCTCTTGAACTCATCCTCCAAAGTAATATAACCCATAATGTCCTTCTTCTCTCATAGGTCAACCCCAAATAACAGAATAAATGGATACAACTCTGATATCAAAGTGGCAATATTCAGAAACCAGCAGATAAACATTTTGGTTCCTCAAGATACATTACTGCTGATCTAAAATCACAATGTGAAACCAACAAATCAAGAAGTCGGACTGCATTTATTTAGCTTTAGTGGAGAAAATGTATTTCTTTCATGAGCTAGTTCCTTTTATGTTGTTGAAGGCTTTCATGGCCGAAGTCCATTGGTTGTTGTGGATTTTCCAGGCTGTGTGGCCATGGTCTTGGCATTGTGAGACCTGACATTTCACCAGCAACTGTGACTAGCCTCCTCAGAGGTGTAATCCAGAAAACTGGATTACAACAACAACCACTAGTTCCTTTTGCTTTAATGTGAGGAATATGGTTCTGTTGTATTCCTGCACACTGATCTCTTCACCATAACACAAACACCCTGCACTTTCCCTCCTTCACCCCTTGGCTCAGGAAGCCTGCTGCACATCTTTTGACACTGTTGCCCAGTCAAGGAGTTGTGAAGAATTCTGTTAATAAATCAATTTGGCTAATTCAGCTCAAGTGTGGAACTTGGATTCTTTTAAAGGTTTTCTTTAATATAGTGGTTTTCTTAAGCAATGGTATCCTTATTATAGGACTGGAAAACCATACAGTAGAGTACTGTGGTGATATGTCAAGAAAACTGAAGTGAAACTGACAAGAAACATACATGTCTGCCATCACAAATACAACTAAGATTGATATATCCATTCCAGTTTCATAGTTAATGTAGGTGGGAAGCTCCTTTTGGCCTGCCATTCTCATTGCCAATTCAAAAATGGGCTGGTGGGAAAAGAAGAGTATAGGTGTTCTTGCTTGGGGCATGATATATGGCTTGCTACAATTTAGCTTTTGTAAACTCTGCTTCTCAAATGTGAGACTGCCACTTGCAATACCGTGCACTTTCTCAGAATCTGGGTTTGGTGGTCAGGAGCAAGAGAAAGAAAAAGAAGATGAGGAGAAAGAGAAGTTGGTTTTTATACCCAGCTTTTTCTCTGTCCCCAAGATGGCTTACAATTACCTTGCCTTCCTCTCCCCTTGATTGAGACATAATTTCAGACAATGGATCTCCCAAGAAAGTTCCACAGGGCCTGCAAGACCACCCTCTTTAAGCTAGCGTACACGGACTGCTGAATTATGGTTGTTTATAAAGGGAGCCGCCAAAAATGGTTCTGTTTATGGACCTATGTCATTATGTAAACTATGTAAACTGACAGAAATTAGTGCCTGAAATACCTCATCTCTGCCAGATTAAGTTAAAATTTTAATTGTATATTGACGTTTTTTTAATAATGTTAATTTTAAAGCCTTATATTTACCGTTATGTATATTTATAAATGTTGTTAGCCGCCCTGAGCCTGCCTAGGCAGGGAGGGCGGGATATAAATAAAATTTTATTATTTATTATTATTATATTATCCCCATAACAGTCACCTTGTGAGAAAGGTGGGCTGAAAGAGTTCTGAGAGAACTGTGACTGGCCCAAGGTTGGCTTCATGCAGTTGGCTTCATGCAGAGGAATGGCGAATCAAACCTGGTTCTCCAGATTAGAGTTTACTACTACACCACATTGGCTCTCTGGAGTGGACTCAAGAGACCAGGCTGAAGTAATCATGATTAACACACACTATAGTTAGTAGAGGTGGAGATGGCCTCATCTTGGAGTTATGACCTAGTTTGCCGAATAGTTAATGATTTCTGTAGCATCTACATTAACTGGGAACTGTTCATAAACCCAAATTAAATAACTGGACCCTTTCATCAGGTTTATAGTCTAGGCACAAAAAGGAGCAGAGAAAAAATATCAATATGAGAATTCCAGAGTGAAGAGATGGGGTTGGATCCAGACTAAACCAGCAATTTCTACAAACTCCCCCTTTCCCCTGCAGACCACTTCCTTCATGCCATTCCTCAGGAACCCCTGTCCCCCAGGATCAACATTTAGTGGAGTTCAGCAAGCAGAGTATGGGTGGGGCAGGAAAGTTTTGCTCTACCGATGGAACATTTAATATAAACCATGAGCTTCTAGCATGCATGGGACAGTATTGCACAATGCTTGATAGTATCCTTGTCCTCTCCGGGTCTTCCCATCGCTGTATTTTATAGGAGAAAAGCATTTTAGAATGGAATCAGGGCTCAGCAGGTTTGATCAGGTTTGATCTTTGTTATCTCTAGTCAAAAGGACTTCAGGTAGCACAGCTAGAAAAAACATCTGTCAAGTACCTTGGAGAGCCACTCCAAGGTACTTGGTAGGTATTGCTCGCCCAATATGATGCCTAATATTTCTGTTTTTAAATCAGTTCATCAATATCTAATAATGCAAAGGCACCTTAGATATTCATCATTCCAATACTTTACTCCACTAAATATTGGAATCAGGAATCATGTCTGAGAGGCTGAAAGTATAGCAAGGGAAGAGAGAGGAGAATCACAGAATCATAGAGTTGGAAGGGGCCTCCAGGGTCACCTGCACACTGCAGGAAACTCACGAACACTTCACCCCACACACCCCAGCAACATTTGCTCCATGCCTGGAAGATAGGGGGGGGGAAAGAAACCCTCTAGGATCCCTGGCTAAACTGGCCTAGAGAAAAATTGCTGCTCAACCCCAAAGTGGTGAACACCATTTCCTTGGGTGTGTCAGAAAGGACCACAAGAAGTAAGCACTGATGCATCCCCTCCTGCCCTCCCTCTCATGATCTGTCCAAGTTCACAAAATCAGCATTGCTGTCAGATGGCCATCTAGCCTCTGTTTAAAAACCTCCAAAGAAGGAGAGCCCACTACCTCCTGAGAAAGTCTGTTCCACTGAGGAAACATTCTGTCAGGAAGTTCTTCCTAATGTTTAGCCAGAAAATCTTTTGATTTAATTTCAACTTGTTGGTTCTGGTCAAACCTTCTGGGGCAACAGAAAACACCATCCTCTATATGCACAAGAGTACACTCCTACTGAGACAGAGTTAAATCATCTTTAAACTTTATTACCCACTGTGGTAGACTTGGCCTCCAGAAACCAGGTCTACTGCCCACTGGTCTCATTCGAGAGCTCTCCCTCCCCCTCCCATCCCTTGCTGCTCCTGGTGCCTGGGGTGGAGGTCAGCTGATCTACAGTATATCAGCACTTTGGAATGCCCTTTAAACAAGAAAGAGACATTATTTTCAATTACAGTAGAGGTTGCCTCCAATGTTAGCAGTCAGACATCTCCTCCTGCAGAGGGGCAGTTTTGCAACTGGAGAGAATTCGGCCCCGCCCTGGCCGCGCCACAAAGTGGCTGCGCGCCGCGGGGCCGCTCTTTGCAGCCCTGGAGGATCAAAGGGCAGCTTTTCCCGGGCATCCGGGGAGTTTGCCAGGGCAGGGGCTGAGGCTTTAAGAAGCCTCGGCCCCACCCTTCTCCACGCAGTTCCGTGGAGTCGTTGGCCCGCCCGCCCACCCTGCAGTAGTACAGGATTATACCGGTCGCCTTATTAGGGGCCAGGTAGGAATTTTTTCACTATCACCTGAATTGGCCCTTGGTGATGTGTTTTTCGCCTACCTTGTACTGCTAGTAGTGGTGTGGATTTGGTTAGGTAGCTAATTTGGTCACTTTGCGGAATTTGCAAGGGATTCAGACCTTGCCGGTGAGCACCCAGGCCTGGGCACCTGTGTTGTGCGTGCGATCCGTAGGAAAGGCAGATGGGCTTTATGGCTCAATGGCCTGGAATACGGATCGGGTGCATGCCTCCCCTTGGTCGCCCCCCCCCTTTCTGGTGATCGGGGCGGGGGCAAGGGGAGGGCATGTTTGGTCTGCCGCCCGGTTATAGCCACGTTGGTATGGCTGGGACCGGGGGTTGGGTGCCTCGCCCTTGTAGGACTTGGCGGGGTCAGGTATGACCCCAGGGCTCGTCCTCTCAGTTCACCTTGCCTAGTTTGTGTTTTAATGTTAATAAAGTGGCCCATTTCCCAAATATGTTGTCTGCCTCTTTATTCCGTTTAGAGGTGCAAAGAGAAAAAATACCCTTCATACAATATCACCTTCAAAAGTCATAAATGAAAACACTGCCTGGCTTGAAATGACACAAAATGGATGCCAGCCAGAGACAAGCCTGGGAAAAATATTTTCTGAAGGTGAATCACAGCGGCTGACTGAATAACAGCCTTCTACACAACCTAGGGAGAGGCATAATTTCGGACAATGGGTCTCCCAAGAAACTACTATCTACTGACTCATCAATGTCCAGCCTCACTTTCCCCTCACCCATTTATCTGTTATTTAGCAACACTTGACACTTTTCACAAAACCGGAGAGTTTTCCTGTTTGGTACTTAAAGGGTCATCAAGAAACATTAACACCTATAGTTCATGTCATCAAGGTTTTCCACTACAATTATTCATCCCTGAAAAGTCAACAAGTCATTGTTTGGGGAGCAAACATGTCAGACTGCCCCCATGGAACATTTTTCCTATAATTGCAAACAAGTTGCTTCATAGCAGTTTGTGTGTGTTCTTGATGTCATATCTCATCCTCACTTGGGCCTCCTCCTTTTCTCTGTGAAATGCTGGTCATTTTGCTCCTGCCTCTGTGGACCTTGCTCTTTGAGATAGGTAACTATAAGCCTTCCCCAAAATTGCTTTCTCCCATCTTCTCCCTGATTTCCTCTTAACTAGCTTGTGTGTTTGCATGTGTGTGTTTTGCTCTTTTATTCTTATTTCAATAAGACCCTTTCCTGTTGAAGATCTGATTGGTTTATTTCAAGAGTACTCTAAGGGAAAAATCCCAGTTACCCATCTCTCGTTTTGTCTCCTTAAGCCAGGGGTGGGGAACCTTCATCCCAAGGGCTGCATACGGCCCTCAAGGTCACTTGGTGTGGCCCTCAGGGATTGCTGGACCAAACCGAGCCATGTGGCAGCCTCTCTGGGACCTGGCTGGCCAGCAAGGAGCATGGGGTCCAGCCACGCTCTTCAGCAGCCCCCCCAGGACTAGGCAGGGATCACAGAGCCCCGAAGTACTGTGCGACAGCCTCCCTGGGGCCTGGCTGGCCGGCCAGAATTGATGCAGGGCCTGGAAAAGTTACTGCCATAGTTCAGTTTGCACGTGATTATCCCGGATGGTGTGGCCTAATATGCTAATGAGTGTGTGACCTAATATGCTAATATTAGGGGATGTGGTCTAATATGCTACTGAGTTCCTGCTGGGCTTTTTCTACAAAAAAGCCCTTGACCTATGCATTTGCCTAGGGTGGCGGGCCGGGTGTATGTGTGCCAGATTAGGCTCTTCCCACATGACTTCAAATAGAAAAATAATTATTTGCATTAATTTTGCTGGCCTGAATCATTCTTCTTCGGCGGAGCACTGTTTTTTAAGTTGATAATTTTTTAGTGGTTCGCAAATGATGTTATAAATATCCATATGGCCCTTGGCAGAAAAAAGGTTCCCCACCCCTGCCTTAAGCTAATTCCTCACTCTAAAGAGGAGACTGCATCTTTGGGTAACACCAGAATCTGGAGGCTGGGTATTCCAGCCATTGAAACAGTGGCCCTTCAGCGTTTAAAGGGCTGATGTGCTGTGGACCAGCTAGGACATTATTCTTTTTATTTGATTTTATTTTAGTATTTTTCTATTCCACCCATTCCCTGTAGGGCTCAGGGCGGAGTACAACATATGATAAAACAATAAAATACAATAAAAACATTCTATAAACAGACAACTCAACACCACTCAGATTACCATGTCATCACATATTGCCCAGCCTAGCCATCTCACATCATGATATCTCATAGAGATGGCAATTTTTATTCCGTTTCCTAGCACAGAGGACAGTGCTGGCCGGGGAGGCCAACCAGATCAAGAATAGACACCCGTAGCCTCAGCTAAAAGCCTGGCGGAACAGCTCCATTTTACAGGCCCTATGAAAGGCTAATAAGCCAGGTAGGGCTCGGATCTCAATAGGGAGCTGATTCCACCAGGTCGGGGCCAGGACTGAAAAAGCCCTGGCCCTAGTTGAGGCGAGGCGGGCATCTCTTGGGCCAGGAATGGCCAACAAATGTTGGGAGGCTGAATGTACATATAGGAAAGGAGACAGTCCTGGACATATATGAAAGGAGACAGTTCTGCAGGTATGTTGGTCCCAGGCAGTGTAAGAGTTTAAACATTAGAACTAAAACCTTGAACCGGATCCGATACTCAATAGGCAGCCAGTGCAGACTGTGGAGAGCTGGCCAAATGCCCACCCGTAAAGGTGGTGCAGTCAGCAGGCGAGCCACCACATTCTGAACCCACTGCAGTTTCCAGATCAGTCTCAAGGGTAAGCCAGCGTAGAGTGAGTTACAGTAGTCTAGTCTGGAAGTGACCATTGCATGGATCACTGTAGCCAGGTCCTGGGGGGATAGATATGATGCTAGCTGCCTGATCTGCCGAAGATAACAAAAGGCAGACCTGGCAACCATCATGATCTGGGCCTCCATGGAAAGGGAGGCATCCAAGGTCACTCCTAAGCTCTTCACATGTTGGGCTGGCACCAATGTGGCACCATTCAAAGCTGGGAGCTCAATGCCCATACCCACCCCAACTCAGGTACAGGACCTCCATCTTAGCTGGATTCAATTTCAGCTGGCTCTGTTGTAACCACCTAGCCATGGCTCCCAATGCCTCCAACAACTGGTCAGGGGTGGAGACTGGCCAGCAACTCATCAACAGATAGAGCTGGGTGTCATCAGTGTACTGGTGTCAACCCAGCCCAAAACCTTGGGCAATCTGGGCAAGGGGGTGCATATAGATGTTAAATAATATTGGCGAGAGAATAGCTCCCTGCAGCACTCCACATATAAGTGGATGCTGCAAGGAAGTCTGCTTGCCAAGCACCACCCTTTGTCCCCATCCCCGGAGAAAGGAGGAAAACCATTGTAAGACCACCCCTGAACTCTGGTGACAGTAAGGCAGTGGGTCAAAAGGTCGTAATCGACCATGTCAAATGCTGCTGACAGATCAAGAAGTAACAGCAGCGCTGACCTGCCTTTATTCAGGTGCTGTCTTAGGTCATCTGTGATAGCGACTAGGACAGTCTCCGTCCAATGGCCCAGGCAAAAGCCAGACTGGAATGGGTCCAAGGCAAATGTCTCAACCAGGAAAAACCTCTGTAACTGCTCCGCCACTGCTTTCTCAACTACCTTACCCAGAAATGGTAAATTTGAAACTGGGCAGTAGTTGGCCAAGACCCCAGGGTCTAATGATGTTTTTTTCAAAAAGTGGATGAACCACTGCCTCCTTCAATTTCTCTGGAAAGGTCCCTGTTGAAAGGGACAAGTTGACAATATCACCCAGAGACTCCCTGATACCATCCTGACTGGCTTTCACCAGTCAGGATGGACAGGGATCCAGGGGGCAAGTGGTAGGTTTCACTGCAGCCAGGATCCTGTCCACATCCTCCTGCCTGTTGAAGCAGTCCAATATAAGACCAGCAGATGGCCAAGGGGCTTCCAGCTCATGTACTGTATCAATCGTGGAGAGTAGGTCCTGGCGGAGAGTCAGGACTTTATCTGCGAAATGTGTTGCAAAAGCCTCAGAGCCAATATCCAATTCTCTACGATTTTGATTGCCTGATGGCAAGACTGTTAATGACCAAATTACTCTAAAAAGTTGGGCTGGGTGTGACTTCACAGACTCTATGGAGGCCGCATAGAACTCTTTCTTAGCGGACTTCATAGCCCCTTCATAACCCTTTATAAACATTCTATAAGACATTCTTGACTCTTCATCACATAAGACAGATACATATTTTTGTATAGTATACAATTTTTTAATATTAAGCACTGGATGGTAATTCAGAAGTGCAGTACAAGCTTTTATTTGCCATAGAGTTGGAAAAACTAACTGGTTTAGAGTTAGGCATTATATTAATGAGTAAAAGAAAGAAAATAAAACCTGAACTTATGCAGATTTTGGTATGATTAAGTTTGCTGAATTCAATGGACTTAGATGTGCGCCTTCCATCTGTGGGATCGGGTTTTTAGCTGCCTTGTAGTTAAGATGGCTAAAGCTTCCAGGATATGCAAAACATGTGAGATATTGAATAATGAAACATCATAGACATCTTTGCAATCTCTGTAATGTAAAGAACTATGACTACGGCACTCATGCTATACACTCCAGAATACTTCCATTCACTTCTATGAATCTACCCCCACAATATGGAATCTGTGAAATCTAAAAATATTGTGCACAGCAGGGGATTAATTCAAGCATTAGATAGGCCACTCTCTCCTTTTCCCATTCTTGTCCACACACAGCATTATAGAGCTCATTTACTTATTCTGTTCATTCAATAGATCATCACTATTTCCAGAGAGGTCTTATGCCATCCACATATTACTTTTGTTACTAATCTGTGGTGAAATATCCCTTGTAACCTTAGGACCCTGTGAAGAGTTATATAACCAGACAGTGAAGAGAAACCATTGCTTTGTGTCTGTGGGCCTGATCCAGCTTCTGGAAATGTTTTCAATGCATGACATGTATTCTTATCATGTGCCAGCTAACTCTGAACTGAAGAGTAACTTGTGATGAAGTTTGTAAGCAAAAAAATTCATAGACACCAGCTATTTTGAACTCTGGCACTGTCCATCTTCCAAGCATATTCTAGGGCAGGAATGGATGGCCAATCATGTTGTTAAATGCAACTATATCCTCCTAGTGTTAGTCCATGAGCGAGACCTCTCAGAACTCTTTATGGATGGCCAGTAATTCTCTAATACAGTATTAACAAGTGGGAACCTGCAAGGTCTTGTGGAAGGCATCTCACTTCGCTCTCCCTCTATTTCCTCTTTCCTTTTTCTGAAAGTCGCTATAGACTCTCCCCTTTTCCTGCTCCCTTTTCTCCTTCTATTTATTTATTTATTTATGAACATTTATATCCCACTCCTCCCAAAACAGCTCCAAGCAGCTTCCAACAATATTAAAATCAGTACAATAAATACAATAAAAATAGCTACATATCAATAAAATCTCTCGGCTTGGCTTCGCGAACGAAGATTTAAGAAGGGTGCAATAGTCCACGTTTGCTGCAGGCTCGCTGGTGGCTGACAAGACCAATGTGGGACAGGCAGGTCCGGCCACAGCGGCTGCAGGGAAAAGTCTGATTTAGGGTTGGTCCTGTAGCAGTGCGATTCTTCCTCAATCTCCTTTTGTCCTCAAGACCAGCTATGCGCGTGTTCTCAAAGGAAGAGACAGCCTGGTGGATGGTGTGCCTCCATGCTTTGCGATCTGAGGCTAGGTCAGACCACTGGTGATGGTTGATGTGACAGGTGCTAAGGGATTTCTTCAAGGAGTCCTTGTACCTCTTCTTTGGTGCCCCTCTATTTCGATGGCCGGTGGAGAGTTCGCCATACAGGGCAATCTTGGGAAGGCGGTGGTTTTCCATCCTAGAAATATGCCCTGCCCAGCGCAGCTGCGTCTTCAACAGCAGTGCCTCGATGCTGGTAACCTCTGCCCGCTTGAGGACTTCAGTGTTGGTCACAAAGTCACTCCAGTGGATGTTGAGGATGGTGCGAAGGCAGCGCTGATGAAAGCGCTCAAGGAGTCGCAGGTGATGACGGTATAAAACCCACGATTCGGAGCCATAGATGAGGGTTGTCATCACAACCGCTTTGTAAACATTGATCTTTGTGCCTTTTTTCAGATGCTTGTTGCTCCACACTCTTTTGTGCAGTCGGCCAAATGCACGGTTTGCCTTTGCCAGCCTGTTGTCAATCTCCTTGTCGATCTTGGCATCTGAGGAGATGATGCACCCCAGGTAGCTGAACTGCTGGACTGTCTTCAGAACTGATTCACCCACAGTGATGCAGGGAGGGTGATAATCTTCCTGGGGTGCAGGCTGGTGGAGAACTTCTGTCTTCTTCAGACTAACTTCTAGGCCGAATAGCTTGGCAGCCTCTGCAAAGCAGGACGTCATATGCTGCAGAGCTGATACCGAGTGGGAGACGAGTGCAGCATCATCAGCAAACAGTAGCTCTCGGATGAGTTTTTCCATTGTCTTGGAGTGTGCCTTTAGTCGCCTCAGGTTGAACAGGCTGCCATCGGTGCGATAGCGGATGTAGACACCATCGTCCTCATCTAGATCTACTGCGGCTCTTTGAAGCATCATGCTAAAGAAGATCGTAAAGAGAGTTGGCGCGAGAACGCAGCCTTGCTTTACACCTGTGCCTATTGGGAAGGGCTCCGAGAGGTCGTTGCAGTGTCTGACTTGGCCTCGCTGGTCTTCGTGTAGCTGGATGATCATGCTGAGGAACCTTGGGGGACATCCTAAACGTTCCAAGATTTGCCATAGGCCTTTCCTGCTAACGGTATCGAAAGCTTTGGTAAGGTCGACAAAAGTCACATAATATACTAATAATAATAATATACTCAATAAAATAATATACTATGAAATAGGTGCAACATACAACAGACTGCAGTCAATAACAATAATAGTGCCCATGTGGCCTGTTGATCTAAGTATTCTTATTGCAAAGAACCCACAGAAAAACCAAACACTCTTGCCAGAGGCATTGAGATATTAGCTGAAGGCCACCCAGAAAAGCTCACTTTACATGCCAACCTTCTAGAGTTGCCAACCTCTGGGAGAGGGCTGGAGTGTTGCCAGATCAAGGTTGAAAAATCCCTGAAGATTTTGGGGTGGAGTCTTGGGAGGGTGAGGTTTGGGGAGCCACACAACCTCAATATATAATGCCATAAAGTCCACCTTCCAAAGCAGCCGTTTTCTTCAGGAAAACTGATCTCTGTTATCTGGAGAAAAGTTGTAATTCTGGAAAATTTTCAGACCCCACCTGGCAGATGGCAACCATGTTCCCCTGAAGGAAGTGGGTGCTTTGGAGACTGGAGTCTGTGGCATTGTACAACTCTGAGGTCTCCCCTCCCCAGGCTCCCCGCAACCCAATTTCTAAGAATTTCCTAACCTTTTATTGTATTTTGGTCTTTTTTGAGCTGTCCTGTGTGTGTGTTTGTTTTTTAGCTTTCACATTATTTCTGCAAACTAGGGTTTTTTCCAGCTTTGTAGAAAGATCTGTCTTGCCTGTTCACAGCTCCAGTCACTGGATTTAAGTATCCAAAGATATCTGTGTTTACTTTCATATCCATACACCGCTTGGAAGAGGCTCACTTTAGTGGCACTATGCATGCTGTTGTTGTAAGTATACTCTGCAAAGGGTAGCAGAGTCACCCAATTGTCCTGTTGGAAGGACGTATAGCAACGTAAGAACTGTTCAAGCACTGCATTGTTGAGTTCCGTCTGTCCATCCATCTGTGGGTGGTAGGCAGAGCTGAGCCCTTGCTCCATTCCCACTAGTTCACAGAGGTGCCACCAAAATTTGGCAACAAATTGTGGCCCACGGTCAGAGACCACCTTAGTGGAGAAGGTGTATAGCCGAAAGATGTGCTGGATAAACAACTGAGCCAGCTGCTTGGCTGTGGGGAGTTGCTTACACGGCACGAAGTGATCCTGCTTAGAAAAAGTGTCCACTACCACCCAGATCACTGTCTTCCCCATCGAAGGAGGTAAGTCAGTTATGAACTCCATGGATATGCATTCCTAGGGGCGCGAGGCAGGGGAAAGAGGCTGCAAGTGCCTCGGCAGCAACCCCCCCCCTTTTTCGCCATGATACAGGTGGGGTACCCTGTTGTATATTCTCCCACATCTTTACATAAACCTGGCCACCAGAATTGTCGCTGAATCAAATGCACTGTCTTTACAAACCCAAATGCCACCCCCCCCCCCAGTTTGGAGTTGTGCGCCCTCTGGATCACTCGCTTACATAAAGAGGGGGGCACGTAGAGTTTCTCCCCTTGGTGCCAAAACACATCCTCTGCTTTTGTTAATTGTAAATCCTCCTCTGGGGGACTGTCGAGGAAAGTTTGTTTCAGTTCAGTTAGGAACCCATCAGGGGGTTTCCTTTCCTTCCGGCTCTGCGCACACGTGGTTATCAATGCGCTTAGTTGGGAGGGCATGAACAATGAGTCAATAACTTCCTCCCTCTTTCTATTGTGTTGAGGGAGGTGGGACAACGCATCCGCCAAAAAGTTCAGTTTTCCGGGGATGTGCCCCAGCTTGAAATTGAACTGCCAAAATAGCCCCGCCCACCTTACTTGCTTATTGTTGAGGTTGCGGGTGGCAATGAGGGCAGCCAAGTTTTTATGATCTGTCCAGAGTTCAAATGGTTCCCGCGCCCCTTCTAGGTAGTGTCTCCACTTCTCTACGGCCAGTTTGATGGTGGAGGCTTCTTGTTCCACACTGACCAGTTACGTTCAGCCGGGCTGAACTTTTGAGACAAGTATGCACGGGGTGCAAATGACCATCTGGTCCCTCCTGAAGTAACACAGCTGTGTGGGCGACATCGCTCGCTTCACATTGGACCACAAACCTTTTGTTTTCATTGGGGTGTATTAGGCAGGGCTTGGAGGTGAACCGAGCCTTAAGTTCATCAAACGCCTTTTGGCACTCCCCCATCCACAGGAGACTAGAGCTACCCTTTGTGGCTTGTGGTCCCTTCCCCTTGGTTTTCAACAGTTCTGTGAGGGGTAGGGTGATCTCGGCAAAGTTATTGATGAACCCCCTATAAAAATTTGCAAACCCAAGGAAACTCTGGAGTTGTTTACGGATTCAAGGGGGCTCCCACTCCACCACAGCTTGTACTTTGGTAGAATTCATTCCCAGACCCCCCATGGAGATGTGGTATCCCAAAAAGTCGAGCTCTGTCTTGTGGAACTCACACTTGGACAGTTTGGCAAATAATTTGTGCTCGTACAGTGTTTGCAGCACCTCTCTTACCAACTGGATGTGTGAGAGCAGGTCTTGCAAGTATATCAAATGTCATCCAGGTAACAGACCATGCCCTTATATAGGTATTTATGCAATACTTCATTGATTAAGTTCATTAATACCCCTGGTGCCCCCTTAAGGCTGAACAGCATGACCAAGTACTCGTATGCGTGTTGAAGGCTGTTTTCCACTCATCCCCTCCTTGATGCGCACCCGTAAGTAAGCATCTCTGAGGTCAAGTTTAGTGAATATTTCCCCTTGGGACACCTCTCCTAAGAGGCCCCATATGAGGGGGAAGGGTACGCATTACTCATGGAAATCGCATTCAAGCTGCAGAAGTCAGTGCAAAGCTGTAAACTGCTGTCTTTTTTCTTTCTAAATAGCACTGGAGCGGCGTGTGGGGACTTGGCGGGTCGAATGAACCACCTATGCAGGTTGAGTTCCAGGAATCTCTGTAACTCCTCCCTCTCCCCCAACTCATTGAATATAGCTTGGCTTTGGGAAGTGGCTCTCCCTCCACCAGTTCAATGGCACAGTCAGTGGATCTGTGGAAGGGGGAAGCTCATCCACCTCCTGGGCGTCAAACACCTTTTGCAAGTCTTGATACTCGGGGGGGAGGGGGCAAACTGGGCACTTCAACTCTGGTGACACAAAGTTTCTCAAGCTGGGGAGGGGGATGTGGGCCTCACTTTTATTCTACCAGTGACTCTTGCACACTGGATCCAAGAAGTAAATGGCGCTCCCGCTCCATCGGACCAACGGGTAATGGTCGGCCAGCCACTCCAGGCTGAGGACGGCTTGGACCTTGGCGACCGGGGTGATAATGAACATGCGAGGTTCCCAATGTTCGCCCACCCCCAAAGCACACTTTGGTCCCTGTCCTACATGGCTCTCCCTTCATTGGGCTCCCGTCCATTTGCTCAAACACATAGGATTCTTGAAGGGGGCACTGTTTTTTATCCTAGTGCTTCCACCAAGCTTGGGGATAATAAGTCTTTGGAGCATCCTGAGTCCAGTAGGGCCCTGATGCAAGAAAATCATTTCATGACGGGGTTTACTAGTGTTATGGGTACATAATACAAAGTCCCGGATAATCTCACCCATAGTGGCACAACCATGGCTCTGACCTGCTGTTGCACGCTCCTCACAGCAGGTCTGGGTCATTTCCCAGCAGCTCGGCCTCTCTGTCCTCCTCCTCGGACTCCTCGGGGATCGGCTCGCGGAACTGATTTGGCCTTGGCCGTTGGGGCTCCAGCACCACCATTTTTTTCTTAGCCTCTGCCTTCAGAGGTGTGGAAGTTCATGGCTCCTTCGGCTTGCTGGGGCATTCGCTGGCGATGTGATTCCGCCCCCCCCCCCATCGCACTTGAAGCACAACTTCGCTTTGGCACTCCAGTCGCGCTCCTCACGCGAAAGTTGTTCAGGGGCGCACTTGGGTAGATTAGGTCAGGCTGTCTTCTCCTGAGCTTCTTTTGGGGGGCCCCCTTGTTGCTTTTTATGGAGGGCAATCATCTTGTTGTGATCCTCTATTTTGCAAGCTAGCTGGGTCCATCCGACCAGATCTCGTGGCTCGCCCAATTTCAGGGCCTTTCCATATATGTAAAAGTTGAGGCCCCTCTTAAATTGCTCGATCCTGGCCCCGTCCTCCCATCGCTGAACTTTGGAATTCAACGCCCTGAACTCGCTGAGGTACTCTTGGACCGATCCAGCACCCTGCTTCAGGTCTTGTAGGGCTACTATTGCGCTAGTCTCCTGCAGAGGAACTTTGAAGTGGTGTTGCAGAGCCCTCAGGAGGCCTGTGACCGAGTTCAGCAAAGGGGATCGCTTCTCGAATAGGGTGACATAGCACCAAGCTGCCGGGCCTCGGAGGCAGCTGCCAATGTACACCACTCGCAACTGTTCCATCAGGAAGTTATGGGCCCAGACGCTGAGGTACCCTCATATAGTCACAATGAAGTAGGCTACTTCCGATGGGTCCCCATCAAATCTAGCTTCACTTACTCGGGGGCCCAGCTCCTCTGGATCAGGTTGAGGTTGTGGCACCTGGTTGCCACCCACAGGTTGTTCGCCTCCCACAGGGCCCCCCCAGTGGGAATCAGCGGTCTTTCCCCTTCTCAGGGGCTGGTTGCAGGGGGGGTGCAGCTGCGATCCATTCCCCCATTGCTCACACTTGCCGGGCGAGGTCCTGCATCTCTTGGATCATGAAGGCGTGCATGGCTTGCATTTCCTCCCAGAGTTAGGTGCTTTGAGTGGCTAAAGCTTCTTGCAGCCACTCTGCAGTTGTGTCCCCCGGCCCGCCAGTCCGGGGGTCCTCCCCTCAACTTTCGTTGCCCTGGAACCCCCACGGGTGGTAGGATGTTGCAGTCCCAAAAGTCGGTGTGCTGCTGGGGGTCCTCTCTCAGATCTCCGATAATATTCTCCCAGAAATCCATGGAGTCCCAGTTTTTCCTCTGCACTGTCACAGTGACCAGGGTGACCCGTGGCCCTTCAGGCTTGGGTTCTTCCTCGCTGTCTGTTTTAGTAATCCCTGTAGCCTGGTCCTGCTCTCCAGCCATTGGGAGTCTGGGTTTAGGCTAGGCCAGGGTGATAAGTCAGTCCCGACAAAATGTCAGACCCAGAGTCAAGGAAAAGACAGTTGAAGTTCAAGATCTTTATTCCAGCTTCATGGACATACACATGCATTGTCGGGACTGACCTCTCTGCCAGTTCACTCAACTTATAAACCTTTGCCCTGACTGTTATAATTCAAGCCAAAGCGCGCCAAGCAAAAGCGGGGTTTTTGCGTGGGGTTTTTGCTAAGCTCTCATCACCGCAGGTGCCCACAATCAATTCATTGTTCTCATCTCCTCCAGCTCTTTGACCTTGGTTACTTAGCAACTAGCCAATTCCCAGACATGCCATCCTTCCTCCAGATAAGCAACAAGTTACGGTTATATTAAAGGCATAGCAAGCACAGCATAGCATTGAAGCACAGCATAGCATTGTACAATTGAATACACATGACAAGAGGAACAAGATGGAGCGACTCTTGACAATCTGTACTTTGCTATTAGAAAATAAGACAACTGGGGACCCACAAGAAACTTGCAGAGAGGGTGCATCCCTCTTTGCTTCCTTCCCTCATCCTCCACCTCTGACAATCTTCTCCCTCTTTTTCCCTCTCCCCTTATCTATTACCCCCCTCTTATTTGCCCCCCTTCAATATCAATCTGTTTTCATTTCTCTGATAATCTACCCCCTATTTCCCACCTTCTTCCTTTCTCTTTATATGTCAGCCTACTCCTATTTCATTCATTTCTCCCATTCCCCTTATCTGTCAATCTACCCTCATTCTTAGGGTTTCGTTCTCAGCTGCGGAGAACATCCTCAGTGGCGTTGCAGCCGGAGCAGGCGCTCAGACCTTTTTGGCTGCTGAGAACGAAACGTCTGGAAGGAAAACTTTCTCCAGTAGAACACGGCACTTGATCCCGAAAGCCTCTACAAACCCTAATGATGTTACCAGCCGTGAAAACCTGAAATCTTTGATACCCTCATTCTCTTTTTCTCCCAGCATTCCCTGCCACCACAGCTGAAGCTGGAGTGCCTTCTGGCATTCCAGGTCACTGTTGCCAGATCCAGAGTGGCTCCCAGTATTCCCTTATGCTATTGCCTGACCTGAAGCCTCTCCTGGCATTCCCCACTGCCATATATTCTGTCACTACATATCAGTTGTTCCCCCCACCACCACCACCACTGAAGTGGCTTTTCATCTAAAAACTGCTGCCTGAAAACCATTATTTGTTACCACTGTATATAGTATATAGTTTGACTCTTGTTTAAAAAGGAGCTAGGGTTGTTGGGTCTAACTCAGGAAATATCTGGGGACTATGGTGGTGAAGCCAGGAGATTTTGGTGGTGGAGCCAGGAGCAAGGTTGTGAAACATAATAATTGAACTCCAAAGGGAGTTCTGGCCATCACATTTAAAGGGATCATACTTCTTTTAAATACCTTCCCTTTTATTCATTGGAAATGATAGAGGATGGGGCACCTTCTTTTGGGGCTCATAGAACTGGACCCCTGGTCCAATTATTTTTAAACTTGGGGTTTAATAAGAGGCACTAGATGCTATGCTGAAAATCTGGTGCCTTTACCTAAAAAAAACAGCCCCCCTCAGAGCCCCAGCTATCCACAGTGATTCTCCATTATGCCCTATGGGGACTGATCTCCATAGGGTATAATGGCATGCCCAGTGGACATTGCACCACCCCTCTGCTTTCTGATAACCCTGAAGCAGGGCAGGGCCTCCAAACCAGGGAATCCCCTGCCCCCCCCCACTTGGTATTGGTAACCTTAAAGGGAGCAATGTGGTAATGTCAGAACTTCACTTTAATTCCTTTAGGCCTAATATATCTTTTGTCAAGGCAAATATTTTCCTAGCAGATTGTGTGTTATTTGCCTGATTAACCTCTTGAATTTTGCACTGCAGTGAGTGGAAATGACATTCTTTTTCAAGCAAAGACTTGCCCTCCTGAATGAAAAGTCTAGACAGATGCCATTGCATTTGCTGTTGAAAGGCATGGCTAATAAGACTAGAACAGCACAAAGAAGAACTGAACAGTAACTGCATGTGATGTACAGTTCTGAGAATCAACCGTGCTCCACACCCGAAGACATTCGAGAAGGGTCTCCAGTGACTCATTTCGGTAAAATTATATTGTCACCATAATTGCTAATTGGTTGGTTGTAGCCTGAGGACATGACATTTTAATCTAAGCAGTTCTTGGAAAGTTGCCTTTTTCAAAAATCCTTTTTGATGGGTTCGAAATGCATTTTAAGCATTACAGAATTCAGGAGGGCTCAGAAGGCATTATATTACTGCAGTTTTTCATTCAGTGTTGTGTTTTTCTTCCATAGATGGTAGGATGACATTTTTTTCTGAGACTGTGCTAATAAAGGCCTTAATAATGAAGGTCTATTGTATTGTTTTGCTTCCATCTAATTTGACATGGGTCAGCTCAAGGCCTTTGCGTCCAGTACTAGGAGCTTTTGAACACTAGAGATTTGGCTCATGATCCGGCCAACAGTCCAAACGGGAAGATGATGTTTCAATGGACTGTTCATCACCCTGTTCATGGGTGTTTGGCAGGCTGCTTCAACAGTTTCTTGCTGACTGTAAAATATAGCACAATTGGCTTTTTGTACATACAAGTTCTCACACAGCCTGATGGAATTCTACTACTCCCCATCTTTGCTACCCCACAGCTCTGCTTGGCAGCAATTGTTAAAATAGACCCTCAAATCAGTCACAAATCATATAAATCAATTATATATAAAAGCTGAATTTAAAAACCCCTGTTCTTTGTTGTTTAAATAGTCCTTTATTATATAAATGGTTACTGATATGTTTGGATTGGCAATATTTTGGGGTATGTGCAGGTATTCAAGCTGTTTGGTGCTGAACCTGACAAACCTGGTGATCAAACATAATCACTACAACAGTCACAAGTATCCCAAACTAGAAGCTGTGTGTTTAAACAGCAGAGAGGTCCAAACATATTTAGCAGAGAGGTCCAAACATATTTAGTCTTGCATAATTGTATCTAGTTGCAGATTACCATCAGATAGCCTCTAGAGCTAAATTGTAGGAATATGCAATGGCACATGGTATCAAAAAAGACTTCCTTGTTCTTCTGCTTTCCACTGTAATATATGGACTCACTTTCTTGTATGATGGTATGCCAAAGTTATGTGCATTTCCCTACCCCTTCTCCACATCATCAGCAATGTTCCCTCTAAGCTGAGTTAGTGTTTCATTGTGTTTTTTTCACCGCCAGCATTTTTATATTAGCTCAGGAAGGATGGCTCCAGAGCAAACTAATTTATGCAGTAGCTCACAACTTTAATGCCAGTAGCTCACAAAGTAGAATTTTTGCTCACAAGACTCCATAGCTTAGAGGAAAGTGGTGGACCACACAATGTGAGTATCTCCTTAGTAGAATAAATGACCCTACATATTATTAAGGTGAGGTGGAAACGCAGCATGGGGATGTTGTTATCAGCAGCCCAATTTCAAATGTGATGTATATTGTTGCCTGTAGAGTATAAGCATGTTTGCTGGGAAATAATATTGAATTCAAGAGGATTTAGTCTTAAATCTACTTTGTTTTATTAAACTTCTATTAAAACAACATTTGTACAGCACTTGCACCACACACTATAGATTATCACATAAATCCTTACAACAACCTTTTAAAGTTGAAGGTGAAGAAAGTAGCATGCCTAACATCACTTGATTTCTTTTGCAGCTGAGATTTGAATTAACAGCCTCCTAGAATAGATAACAACAGCTCAGTCTTTTCGCTATTGCTGCTTTAAGGATCAAAATGTTACTTTTAAAACACAAGAGGTCAGTTACCGAGCAAAAAGACAGCTGGTATATCATCAGCATACAATGCAAATTTTAAAATAGTTGTAAGAGGGGAATTTTAATGAGTTATTGCTTTGCCAAGGAATCCTGAGAACTGCAGTTTTTGAGAATGCCTTGAAGGAGCATTTCAAACCTTTTACAGAACTATAGATGCCAAAGTGGAGACTCAGGAGAGTTTTGAGACTAGTTTAAATCTATGGTGTGGCCATTGCCATTACATTATGCAAGTATCCATTCCATACTATATTAAGTTGTACACGCTATACAACAAGAAGTGGCGATAGTCAATTTCTAGAGAGAATACTACTGAGCACTGGGATCACAAGATTCTATCTCCAAAACAGGGGAGTGATAACATCAGGTAATATTGAATTCTGCCTTGTATGGTCTGACGACTGTGAGCACAAATGATGAACAACAGCTGTTATTGGACAGGAATGCAATCACATAACAAAAGTTTTATGGCAGTAGAACACTGGAATTCTTCCTGCAGCTGTCCACAATAACTATGTATAAGTTAATTTCCACCACACTTACATATTCTGCCACCTGTTTTTCTGTGTGTTCTAGATATTTTATCTAAGCATACCAGTCCAAACACAATGAAACTCCTCAAAACTTTGACAGAACCATTTCAAAGCGTTTATGGGGCATCTTGAACAGGTGCTGCTGTTTTAATCATCTGGTATAATCCTTTGTTTTGATTTATATCTGTGCCTGATGGGCCAACCTGAAAGAAAGGAGTTAGCAGGAAACCACTTCAACCCCAGAGGGAAACTCATCAGTGGGATGGGAGTCTGTATTAGTAAAAGAACCTAAAGAGTTAATCCAGGTTCTAGAGCAAGGGAAGGCTAACTAGTCTGTGAACTGAAAGCTGCTATTGCTGCATCTGGTGGCCTCTGTCTGGTCATCACATCATATAACAAAAATGAGAAGCATGCAGAAATGTCTTTCCCAGTCACTTTTGGCTCCTGTCGCTCACAAAGTGTTTTAATGATCTTAATGAATGAGCAACTTTTTATTGTATTTATTGTTGTTACTTGCCTTGGGTTCTGACTGTGTTGGGGGGAAAAGGTGGGGTGTACAAATGTGATGGTGGAAAGTGCTGTCAAGTCACAACTGTCTTATGATGACCCCACAGGGCAGTGTGTTAAACTCATTTGTTATGAGAGCCGAATCTGACATAAATGAGACCTTGTCAGGCCGGGCCATGTGTGTCATAAAATGTAATGCCAGATAGCGAAGATATAAACTTTATAAAGGACACAAACAAATACAATTAAAGATTTTTAAAAACTTAAAAACATGCTTAAAACAGTAGCACTCTTACTATATTTTGTTTATTTAACAGTCTCTGATAACTGACACCTATACTGTAGCAATCTTGAGTATGTTGTTTAGGTGTGTATCTGTAAGCTGAAAACCTACTTTTGATTTATTAACATTCATTACAGAAACCTCATGCTCAGAGCTCTGAGCCTAGGACCATGGGGAAAACATGAAATGCCTGGGCATTGTGAGTTTTTGTACATAAATTGCTTCATGTGCTGGTCAAGAACATGTGAAAGCATCATGATGCAGAGTGAGGGCTATGTAGATAGATCCTAGTAGGCAACGGTGTTGGTCTGAAGCAATAGAACAAAGCAGTAGACTATTGTACTTTTAAGACCAACTTAGTTTTATTCAGAATGTAAGCTTTCGTATGCTCTTAAGCAGACTTCATCAGACAAGTGGGAATAGGAATTAATAAATTCTTAATATAAGTGGACAGTGTGGAATCATGGGAATGTTTTTAGCAGATTAAAAGAATCACAAATAGGGATCTGTGTTTGTTGAAAAAACACTGAAGTGGAGGGTGATAAAAAGTAGACTGCCGTAGGGGTGCCATAAATCTAGGTAACATTCTGGCCTTGTTAGTTTAAACAGAGGGCATGGTTTCTCAAGTGATTATAACATCCATATAGTTTGCCATAGGATGGGTTGGTATACGCAATAAGACAAACAGTCAATATCCCCCATTTGAGTATGTCAATACAAAAAAAAAAAAACAAAACACCCAAATATTCTGATACACTGTTCTAAAAAAGAAATAATATGTTAGCCCTTAGAAAAACAGGGTGCATTAAAGTATAGTGGAAGGTGGGTTAGTATATGTAATGAGACAAACAGCCCACATCCCTCATTTGAGCATATCAACACAAAAAAAGCATTACTCTGATACACTGTTCTAAAAGAGAAATACATTGGAACACTGTGGATGCACAGCTATACTCAGTGAGAGTTGGTTTAGCATATGTAATGAGATAAAAAACCAATATCCCTGTTCAGTCCTGGGGAGGTGTTTGTTCCAAGTTTCACGATAATTTGTAATTCAGCAGTTTCTCTCTCCATTCTGTTCTTGAAATTCCTTTGCAGTAAAACAGCTACTTTGAGGTCACCCATTGAATGCTCAGGAGGGTTAAAGTGTTCTCCAAGAGGTTTCTCAGTTCTGTAATTCCTGATGTCAGATTTGTGTCCATTTATCCTTTCACATAAGGTTTGTCCTGTTTGCCCTATGTAGAGAACTGAGGGGCATTGTTGGCATTTAATGGCATATATAATTTTGGGAGATGAACAAGTGAGATGGTATAGTTAATGCTGTTAGGCCCAGTGACTGTGTTGTCTGGGTGTATGTGGCAGCAAAGTTGGCACTTGGGTTTATTGCAAGCTCTGGTCCCAGTGTTCCTGTTCAGATGCAATGTTGTATTGTTGTGGGTGAAGAGTTGTTTGAGATTGGGGGGCTGTCTGTGTGCAAGGAAAGGTTTAACCCCCCCCCCCCAGTACTTTTGAAAGAGAGCTGTCACTGTCCATTAGCGGTTGTAAGTTGTTGATGATACGTTGAACTGTTTTCAGTTGACAATTGTGTGTGACCAGTATTGTTGTTTTGTTATTGTCTCTTCGGGGTTTGTCTTGTAACAGTTTTTCTCTGGGTATCATTCTGGTTTTGTTAATCTGTTTCTTGATTTCATCACATGTGTACTTTAGTTCCAAAAAGGTTTTCTGTAGATCCCTCAGATGAGAATCTCTGTCAGTAGGATTGGAGCAAATGCGGCTGTAGCGTAGAGCCTGGCTGTATACAATGGATCGTTTGGGATGTTTGGGATGCTAGCTGGAGGCATGCAGGTATGTTTGTCGGTCAGTAGGTTTCCTGTATAAGGTAGTGTCTATGCATCCCTCATGTATTTTTACAGTGGCATCCAGAAAATGTATTTCTTGCATAGACTGGTTCATTGTCAGGTTGATGGTAGGATGAAAGTCATTGAATGCTTGGTGGAATGCATCCAGGGTTTCTTTACCATGTGTCCAGACCATAAAGATGTCATCAATATAATGCAAGTATAAGGTAGGTATGAGTGGGTGGGAATATAGGAAGCGTTGCTCCAAATCAGCCATAAACATGTTAGCTTATTGTGGGGCCATGCAGGTGCCCATGGCTGTACCATTGATCTGTAGGAAAAGTTCATTGCCAAACCTGAAGTAGTTATGGGTGAAAACAAAATGGCACAATTTTGTGGCAAAGTCAGCTGTGTTTTTATCAGAGATTATATTATTTACATTTATCAGAGATTCTATTATTTGTCTACAAAGCTATAGTCTTCCCAGAAAAAATAAATGCAACTCCTATGAGGCAGTACAAGAATAGAGTGACAGCCATGTACAGTAGTCAGTATCAGCCTGCTGTTTGGGAAGCCTAGGTTCAAAATCCCCAGTCTACAAAGGAAATGTGGTGGGTGAACTTGGTCCGGACACACATTCTCAGCATAATCCTGGCTTGTTATTCCTCATCTAAATATTGCTTTCCTACTGAGGAAGACTAGATCATTAGGGTTTGAATACAATGAAAAAGGGGAAGCAAACCCAGTTGCATCCAGGAGAGCCACAGCATAATGAGCCCAACAAAATACACACACACTATCAAAGCACACAAAAGCTCATACCTTGAATAAAACTGTTGGTCTTTCTCCCATGCAATTGAGGCAGCCAAGCAAAGGGGAGGAGCCTCAACCAATAGAAGGGAAGAAAGGCTGGAGAGTTTGTAAGAGTTTGTAAGGAGAAGTGGGAGGAGTCTCAGCTAATACAGAAAACAGAGGCTTGCCTATCTATCTCTTATATATGACTGAGAGAGTCTGGCAAAGCAAGCTGCAATGCAGTAGAAGCAGAACTGGAGAATGAAGCAGGAACTGACCAGTTGCTCATGGGAAGGATAGAAACCCTGTATGGGATGGATGTGGCCCACAGGCCACATGTTTGGCACCCCTGCTGTACGGTTTTCAAGGCAAGAAGTGGCTAGCAGGACTTCCATTCAAATATTAGCCAGGATCAACTCTGCTTAGTTTCCAAGATCTGATGAAATCCAGCTGGTCTGGGCTATCCAGGTCAGGGCAGGTGTACAAATACTCTAGATAAAAATCATTTGATCATCTCGTACAGCTATAAGGTTTCATTAACTTCATGTTGCATCCCAGCAAGGACTGACACTTCTCCCTGTATCTAATGGGCTTTATACTTGTGACTATTGTTACACTTGGGGGATAGTTTAAGGGTTATATAGTGTTACTTTCTTTAAATAAAAAGACTTTCCAGGGTGCTTCCCAGGGTGATGTGATGGCACTCTTTGAACTCTTTCTTGCTGGTGGATTGAAAATTTAGATATTTGTATTTAGGTGGATTGCCCAATCTGTCTGCATACCCATTGTATCAACTTTGTTATGTAATTTAAATTATTATAGACTTCCTGTGTGTAACTCTGCCATATGGTAAATATTAATATATATACTAAAAAAGCAACAGAAATTTGGCCTGAAACTTTGAATTTAAATTTCTGAACTGTTTTCTATATGCATTTATTTATTTAGATATTACACAAGTTATCCTAAGGACAGTTAAGTCTTTTGAAGCTGATTGAAATCAACAAGCTTGGAAGGGCGTAACTCTGTTTAGGATTGCATGGTTATTATCCCATTTTTCTCCTTGATAGGAAACTGGTAGCTTACACAAATTTAAATAACCAATAGTTTAAACAAGCAAAATGCAATTAACAAAGAAAATAAATCCCCTTCAAACTGCATCCTGTTTCCTTTTTGTCATATTCACTGTATGGATAAATAGTTGCAAGAGGACCAGATCTTCCTAATATCGCCTATTAATAGGGCCTCAAACTTGAGTCCATTGATTGGTGGGGTGATGAGGCCCAATTTGAAGCAGCTAGGTTGAGTGTTCTCTTTTTATTTCAAGGCAAAATAAGAAAATAATAGTTATCTAAGGCCATGAAGGTCTTTGTATGTGAATAGAGTTGCCGTCCAATTCCAGAAATATCTGGGGACTTTGGGGGTGGAGCCAGGAGACACTGCGGTGGAGCTAGGAGCAAGGGTGTGACAAGCACAATTGAACTCCTTCCCTCCACCCTCCCCTTCTCCGATTCCACCCCAGAGGTGGAGCAGAGCGGGCGACGCCGCCGCGCAGCCGCCGCCTCTTCCCCGCCTCACCGCAGCCGCTCTTCTGAGATGGGCCCAGCCTGAGCCCATCTTGGAGGAGCAGCCACGGAGCAGCCAAGGCGAAACCAGAGAAGGGGAGGGAAGGGTGGAGGCAGGCCAGGAGCACAGCGAGCCATGAGTCCAGGTCCTAGAAGGACCCAGACTCGTGGCCCTCCACGCTCCTGGCCCACCCCCACCCCCCCGACTCCACCTCAGAGGCAGAGCGGGCGATGCTGCCACGCCGCCCCCTCCCCGCCCCATCCCAGTTGCTCCTCCGAGATGGGCCCAGCCTGAGCCCATCTTGGAGGGGCAGCCACGGTGAAGCGGAGAAGAGGCAGCAGCAACGCAGTGGCGTTGCCAGCTCCTAGATGGGGTGGCTCGCCACGCTCCTTGATGCCGTTTTCCCCCCCTCCCCCCGCTTCCGTTTTTTTGGGGAGCGGGGGAAGATGCTGGAAATCCTGGGGTCCCCCGCCAGGGCGGGAGGGTTGGGAAGCCTATATGTGAACTGTATACATAAACTGAGCCTAGTAACGATGGGGAGCCAATGGAACAACGGCACAATAGGAAATAACAGTCAAGCTCCTGTTAATAGCCAAGCTGCAGCATTCTGGACCAGTTGAGGTTCTGAGTCAATTTCAAGGGGAGACCAGTGTATGATGCATCACAGTAGTCTAGTCTTTAGAATAAACAAATTTATTAGTAACATATGGTAGCAGAATTATATCTACAACTTATAAAGAGCTTAAAATAACATAAAAAAAAACGTTCTACCCCATATCTTACTTTCCTCCCACCCCTCCCTCCGTTACTTGACCCCCGCCAGTGTTATTTTTTTTTTAAAAAAAACAAATATTAAGGTACCCTTAACTATAAAAATCTTAATCATCAAAAATTGTCCAATGTCCTTTTATTTTCCACTCTTTCTCACAGTAGTCTAGTCTTGATGTTACTGTGGCATGGATGCAGGGGGTAATCAATTCCAGTAAAAGAAGAAGAATGCAGATTTATACCCCACCCTTCTCTCTGTATCAGAGTATCAGAGTGGCTTACAAACTCCTTTATCTCCTTCCCCCACAACAGACACCCTGTGAGGTGGGTGGGGCTGAGAGAGCTCTCACAGCAGCTGCCCTTTCAAGGACAATTCCTACGAGAGCTATGGCTAACCCAAGGCCATTCTAGCAGCTGCAAGTGGAGGAGTGGGGAATCAAACCTTGTTCTCCCAGATAAGAGTCTGCGCACTTAACCACTACACCAAACGGCCTCTCTCAATGCTGAGCCCCATTTTGCTTCTTTTTGTAGAAGTTGACTGGAAAACTGATTCCCCACTAGCCTTATGCTGCTCTCACTCTCCTCTTCTCCATGGGGCTTCCATTGGATGTCACACTAGCTGCCTCAGGGCTGCAACTCACTCTGCCTCTTTTGCGCAGCAAACAAGATCCTCTAAAAACCGGTTTCTTTTTGCTGTGCAAAAGAGGCAAAGTGAGTTGCAGCCCCAGGGCAGCTACTGTGAAATCCAACAGAACCCCCATGGAGAAGAGGAGTGTGAGAGCGGCATAAGGCTAGTGGGGAATTGGTCAAAGAGGTTCCTAAAATAGTCCTGGTGGTCAGAAGGACAGCAATGAATGTTGTATTTCATCTGCACTAAAAAAATACCTTTCCCTCCTCCAATGTGACACCCAAAGCCTTTGCCAACACAACTTGGACACTATATAATTATGCATATTATATAATTTGCAAAATGCATTTATATTTTTTTCAGTTTTACATAATTAGTGCCATTTCCCTTATTGTTCACATTTCTGCTAACTTTTTACTTTGCCTACCAAGTTAAGATGTGCATCCTGAAGAGGAGTTCATATAAGTCCATGGTAGTGTGACATCATACACTCAATGCTTAATGAGTTACCACAGTGCTCTCTTCGCCAGCCCTTTGATGTATCAGATGCCGTATTTCAGAAAAACAAATCCAGCCACAGAATCCATACAAGGTGCAGATTTTAAAAAGAAATCATGAGCTCCAAAATATTTCAAACAAATGGAACTTATAGAAAACTGTCAGTGGAAGATGGAATCCTTTCCCTGCTCCAATTATTGTCTCAAGAGCGAATAAATGAAGCTGCCTTATAGTGAATCAGGAAAATATTTCAGTAACTTGCAGTGGTTCTCCAGGATCTCAAGTATGGGTCTTTCACATTAGGGGAGTACATCACAAAAATTTCAGTTTCTACAGGGAATGCGTTTCGTTATTCTGGAATTTAATTTTAATGGTTATTTTTAAACACCATTTTTGGTTTCAGGAATTATGACACCCAAAGAGCATATCCTGTAGAAAAACTCTAACCTGAAATTGAAAAAGAAATCCCTCCCATGGCCTTTTAAAAGCTTTAAAACCAAACACAGAAGCCAGGAATAACTTGCCATGTCACCTGGCATTGACCCATTGCTAGATCTTTGGCACTGCATTGCTATTGCTGGCCCTTCTTGCTGTGAGCAGTAGAGCCCACTGGGGCCCCGACAGCCAGTGTGCAAGCTGCTGCATGAATGATGAGTGATATATCCATTATTTGATTGCGTGTATTAATTTGTGGTGTGCTAGTAATCTGTTTTCCAGTTCTTAATTTTAAAAGAATTAAAATGATGTAGCTGGATACCAATAACTGTGACACTCACAATAACTTCTCTATTTGCTTCAGTGATGGGGCTTAGTTGGACTGCCTGTTCCATGCCATGATAAAATGTAATAACCTTTACCAGGCTGTCAGTTTGATCCTGACATAAACCATGAATATATGTTGCTTCTCTACTGGTCTGTAAAATCTTGGAGAGGACTTTTGATAAGTCAAAATGCTCAGGAATCTGATCTGCACTTTTACAGGAAATACAATAACGGGGGGGGGGGGAGTTTATTCCAATTTAAAGAACAAAATTCAAGCAAGCAACATAACAAAAGAAGAGATGATGATCTGAATGGCAGACAAGAAGATGGATATAGCACAAGAAACTGGAGGGATCCTTTTGTAATGTGGAAGGCTATCAGAGTGAGGCAGGGGAAATGACGGGAATGTATGGTCTGGCACGTTCAAAGAGCAAGCAGGCCAAGAAAGAATCTGAGGAATGAGCAGCTAAATAATTTGTAAAACATACATTAGAAGCAGGAAGGCTGCCAAAGAATTGGTAGGACCATGAGACCACCAAGGTACGAGAGGAGCCGTTAAGGATGATCAGAGGGATCAGAGAATTTCTTACAGCTGTTTTGAAACTATATATTTACAGGAATTATTGCCTGTGTCTGCAGAAAGTGTCTGCATTTAAGTTCAAAGCTGGTTTGTTTTGAATGTTTGTGGTGACATAATTTAGTTACAGCCTTTATGGCTTTCTGCAGTACCGCAGAAAGCCATATATGTAATGACACTTTCTTTAGTTCGGCTGGTTTACTGAGTGAATGGTTCTTTCCAGCAATGAGTTCACTTTTCTTTAGTCATTTGGTAGACGATTAGTGGGGCCTTAAGGCCACCCAGGTGTAAATAAAGCATGACAGGGACTCTCAAGAAGGAAAATAAATATTTTCCAAAGTTTCCGTATATTAATAATTCCCTTTAAAGCAGGAAATTAGAATAGCATGCAAAATATTAAGATAGTTTGACCTTGATGGACTTTCTTCAAGAAATGTTTACTTGGGAAAGTGTTTAGTTTAGGAGTAGGCATTCCTCAGCATGCATGCCAAACCGGAATACACTGACTCATTGGGTTGGCATGCATGGCCAGTTTGGTGCCCAAGCAACCAAAGTGAGCTCCCAAGGCACTAGAAGCATCACTGGGTCTACTGCCACAGAGAATGTGATGAGTATGGCTTATGTGGATGTTACCATAAGAAAATAAGAGAAGCCATGTTGGATCAGGTCAATGGCCCATCCAGTGCAACACTTGTCACACAGCGGCCAAAAAACCCAGGTGCCATCAGGAGGTCCACTAGTGGGGCCAGGACACTAGCAGCCCTTCTACTGTTCCCCCCTCCCCCTGCAAACACCAAGAATACAGAGCAGAAAGTTCCATCTATACCCTGTGGCTAATAGTCACCTCTGCTCCATATGTTTATTCAATCACCTCTTCAAGCCATTTATGCTTGTGGTTGCCACCGTCTCCGTTGGCAGTGAATTCCATTTGTCAATCACCCTTTGGGTGAAGAAGTACTTCCTTTTATCTGTTCTAACCCGACTGCTCAGCAATTTCATTGAATGCCCATGAGTTCTCATATTGTGAGAAAGGGAGAAAAGGACTTCTTTCTCTACCTTCTCTATCCCATGCATAATCTTGTAAACCTCTATCATGTCACCCCCCCCAGTCAAGGTTTCTCCAAGCTAAAGAGCCCCAAGTACTTTAACCTTTCTTCTTCATAGAAAAGTGTTCCAACCCTTTAATCATTCCAGTTCAACTTTTCTGCAGTTTTTCCAATTCTATATCTTTTTTGAGGTGTGGTGTGGTGTGGTGACCAGATCTACTTTTCTTATTCTGAAAACACTGTTGATAATATAAACGTGAGCTTGGAGTCATGGGCTGGATGAAAGTGAACAAACTGAAACTTAATCCCGACATGACAGAGGTGCTCTGGGCTAGTAGAGAGGCAGACCAGGGACTTGAGATCTCTCCTGTCTTAGATGAGGTTATATTCCCCTTGAAAAATCAGGTTCACAGTTTGGAAGTGCTGTTTGACACAGCAGCCACCTTAGAAAATCAGCTTTGCATTTTTGAGATAGAACTGGTGTTACAATATGTGGAACTGGACAGAGTATGAAAAGGCTTAGATAAACCAGTCTGGGTCCTAATTCTGTGTTCACATACATATGCACCAAGTCCTTACACCTCTATTCATGCCTGCATAAATTCTAATGCCCAACAGCATGGCTGATTTTGTGTGGGTACAGACTTCTGTGTACTGATTGCTTTTCTAAGTCAATACTGCCCCCCCTCAA
This sequence comes from Heteronotia binoei, assembly GCF_032191835.1. NCBI lineage: Eukaryota > Metazoa > Chordata > Lepidosauria > Squamata > Gekkonidae > Heteronotia > Heteronotia binoei. The sequence continues at coordinate 211,868,453 of NC_083223.1, forward strand.
AAACAGCATAATGCAGATGGCAATGTATGTGTGTGGGTAGCGCCTGCATTAAACATTGCATGGGTATTACCAAGTGTACAGGAGCAAGAGATATCCCAGTTGTCAGGACTCCCACATCAGATAGTGCTGATCATCTTTTGGAACTGGGGAGCCCTTACTGGTAACAGTATTTCCAGATGTGGGGCTAGACATAGGCAGGATTGCCAGCCTCCAGGTGGGGCTTGGAGACCTCACAGAATTAGAGCCAACCTCCAGGCAATATAGATCAGTTCCCCTGGGAAAAAATAGCTGCTTTGGAAAGTAGTTTCTATGTCACTATGCCCTGGTGAGGTCCCTCCCCAGGCTCCACCTCCAAAATCTTCAGGTATTTCCCAACCCAGACTTGGCAACCCTATAGGGCTTGAGGCTTAGGAATTCATATACTCAGGCACAACATCTTTGTGCATCCTACCAAAGGCACACCTGCATGCTAGAGACTGGAATCATTCATAAGAAGAAGAAGAAACAATTTCCCACAGCTATTATATTCAGTTATGTGAACTTTGGAGTCTGGAATTGTTATACAATTATTGCTATACTGTCCCACTGCATGATCACACAGCATCATGGACCCATGTGTTTAGCCTTGTGACAGCATACACATCATGCATCTACCATGCTCTTGACTGAGTAGACAAAGCTTTTTTTGTGGAACAACCCTGAAATCATTTGTAAACTTTCTGCAACTGCTTTTAATCCTCAAATAGGTCAAACTATGTACGTCTTTAATTTTAACACAAAGCAAGGCATCTGTAAAACATTAGCTTTATTGGAAGAAACAAATCTCAGTTTTGATCAGAGCTAAGCCAGTCAGTGGGACTCTCTCCCACCTTGGATTTCTATATGATCTGGAAGCAATGTAAGGAAAACCAACAGAAATCACCACAAAAGCTAAGGCCCGGCAACCACTAGTCTTGAAACTCTTTATTCCTCTTTTTGATTAGGCACTTGAATGCTGATAAAATTTCCTGTCTTACCGCAGACATTCCAGTGGCAATGCAAATTCTCCAGCAGAAAAGAATGCAAAAGAGATTGATTTTATACCAATAGTCATTTAATGAACCATAAGGATGCCAAATAAATGTGATTTTCTTTTTTTTTAAATTTTAAAGTTTTATTAAGAAGAAATAATACAAATAAAGGAAAAGACAAAGAAATAAAATAAAAATAGACAGAGAATACATAAACAATCATCTCTCACAAACCACAAACAAGATAGATACAAACAATCAACTGCAAACTAACATCTAACATCTAACAACTAACATCTACCCAACCATACACACTGGGAGATGGAGAGAGTTAAGCATCAAAAAAGGCAAAGGGGGAAAAACCCCATGGTTACTCCGATCCGACACCTCTGCTTTTAACCCATTTATAAATAGGGTCCCATTCCTCTTGACATTTTTGCACATTGCCATTTCTTAATCTTGTGGACATTAGGTCAGATTCTGCGGCTGCCAACAATTTGTTGATAAATTCCTCTCTATTGGGAGTTTTCCCATTTTTCCAATATTTAGCATACAAAATTCTAGCTGTGGTAACTATATACAATAACAGTTTCAATTTAGAAAGAGGCAAGCTTTGTCTACAGATATTTAACAAATACAATTCCGGCACATGGTTAATTTGCATTTTTAAAATTTTTTGGATCCAAATATTAACCTGTGACCAATATTTTTTAGCATGTTTACATTTCCACCATATATGAAACAGGGAGCCTTTGGCTTCTAGACATTTCCAACATTTGTTAGAGCATGTAGGATAGATTTTTGCCAACCTATCAGGCGTAAGGTACCATCTATAGACCATTTTATATAAATTCTCTTTCAGTTCTGCTGGTTTCATCAGTTTTATGTTACGCTTCCATAGTTGTTCCCATTCCTCCAAATCTATATTGTAACCAAAGTCCTTCAACCAACGTATCCATGTTTCTTTCACAACCTCGTCCTGCATCTTAATTTGAAGTAGCCAGTCATATACTTTAGAAATTATCTTCTGTTTAGATTCTAGTATGAGATCTAGATCAAGTGGAGTGTTCGTAAAGCCCTTTTCTTTATCTTTGCGAAATCTTGACTTAAGTTGGCACTGGAGCCACCAACTTAACTTAGAAAGTTCCTCCTCAATCAGCTCATTCTGGCTGTTTAACAAGAAGGCATAGTCTTGTAAGATGTCCCAGTTGTACAAGTTTGGATGGGTCAGAGCTTCTACCGGAGATAGCCATCTTGGAGTATAAGTATAATGTACTTTAATTTCTTCCCAGGTCTTGTACAGAGATCTTCTTATTTCATGTCTAAAAAATCGGCCAGTTTTGCTAGGAGCATGATACCAAATATAACTGTGCCAGCCTTGCCCCAGGCCAGCACCCTCAATAGTCAATAATTTTTTATTGTCTAACTTACACCAGGCTCTCAGCCAAGCAATACAACAAGCTTTATAATACAAGTTCCAGTCAGGTAAGGCTAAACCACCTCTTAGTTTACTATCTTGTAAAACTTTCAATTTGATTCTAGCTTTCTTGCCTTGCCAAATGAAGGTCTTGGTCATAGAGTTGAGTTGCTGGAAGAATGATCTAGGTAAGATAATTGGGATTGTTTGAAACAAAAACAAAATTCTTGGGAGGATGTTCATTTTTATTGTGGCAATCCTGCCTAGTAGTGAAATTTGTAAGTCTTTCCAGTTGGTTAAGTCATTGCGGATTTCTTTCAATATTTTTCCATAATTGTCTCTATATAAAGACTTTAAGTCGCTTGTAAGCTGAATCCCCAAATATTTTATCTTTTTTTCATGCTTAAAGCCTGAAAGCTGCTCTAATATTTCGATTTGGTCTTTTCCCATATTTTTCATTAGAATTTTGGTCTTAGCAACATTCAATTTGAATCCGGATACTTCTCCAAACTCTCTTAATCTTTGCTTTAAAGGAACTATCGAGGAAGAGGGTTGTTCCAAGGTAAACACAAGATCATCCGCAAACGCCATAGTCTTAAACTCTATGTTATTTATTCTAGTTCCTCGTATTTGAGAGTCTTCCCTGATCTTCTTAATCAACGGTTCTAGAGTCAGAATGAAGAGCAAAGGGGATAACGGACATCCCTGTCTGGTACCTTGTTCTATCTCAATTGAGTCAGTCATTACTCCATTAAAGCTCACTTTTGCAGCCCGCTTTGAGTAAACCGCTTCAACCATTCTGGAATATCTCTCACCACAGCCGACTGCAGACAATGTCGCTTTAATAAAGTTCCAGTTAACATTATCAAAGGCCTTCTCTGCGTCCACAAATATGGCAGCAAGTTCTTTGTCAGGATGTTCTCTATAATATTCAAACGCGTTCAACAATAGCCTCACGTTCTGGTTCATTAATCGACCTGGAACAAAACCAGTCTGATCTTCATGAATTAAGCCAGCAATTACTTTCTTCAACCTATTTGCCAATATGGCTGCGTATACCTTGTAATCACTGTTCAAAAGCGAAATTGGTCTATAATTTTTGATTTCTGAAGGATCTGTACCTTCCTTATGAATAAGCGTAATTAAAGCTTCTTTCCAAGAGTCTGGAATCTCAGCTGTGTTATAGGCATTCTCAACTACTTTTTTGAAGGGTAGCAATAATGAATCTTCAAAGGCTCTAAAAAACTCAATCGGAAGTCCATCCGGACCTGGAGTCTTGTTACTTTTTTGAATTCTAATTACGTCCACAATCTCCTGTATTGAGATGGGATTCTCCAAACTTGCTTGCTGTTCCCTTGTTAATTGCTTCATTTCTACCCCCTTTATGTAATCTTCTTGTTTTGGCAAAACAATCCTCTGCTTTTTATAGAGATTCCGGTAGAAATCTTGAATAATTTCTTTCATCTGGGAGTTCTGAAACACTTCTTCCTTGGCTTGATTTTTCAACATTTTTATAATCTTTTTCTCCTTCTCCTTTCGCAGCCTATAAGCCAGCCATCTACTCACTTTGTTAGCATTTTCAAAATAGTTTTGTCTTGCCCACTTCAGTTTTTTCTCAATTTCTTCCGCCAAGAGAGCATTTATTTGATGTTGAAAAAACATGATTCTGGTCTTCCTTTGGCTGGAGTTTCCAGTTTTCTGTTGTCTCTCGCAATGCTTCAATTTTGTTATAAGTTCATTGTAGGCTTTCCTTTGTTCTCTCTTTCTCTCTGATGAATATCTAATCGCAACTCCTCTGAAAAAGGCCTTAAATGCGTCCCAGATAATTGGGATTTTTGTATCTTTTTCAACATTGAGTTTAAAAAATTCCTGAATCTCTTTTTTAGCCACCTCCAAGAATTTAGTCTCTTTTAAAATTTGTAAATTTAAGGACCACTGAGGACTTCTTTGCTGTTCCTGTAATGTCAAGACAATTGGGTTATGATCTGCATAAGACTGAGGAAGAATATCAGCTTGATTAACTGACAATATCATACTCATAGATATCCAGAACATATCTATTCTTGACCAAGATTTGTGTGCATGGGAATAGAAGGTAAAGTCCATTGTAGTCGGATTTTTTGTTCTCCAGGCATCTACTAAATTTAGTTCTTCTACCATTTTCAAAAAAGAACCAGGTAATAAATTCCGATTCTTCTTCTTTTTTCGGGTGTCATCATATTTTTTGTCCATTTTGATGTCAAATATTGCATTAAAGTCCCCAACAATGCAGTACTTGTCCGAATTAAATTCTCTAAATTTTAGATACAGATCTTGGTAAAATTTGTCCTGGTTTTCATTAGGAGCGTAAATGTTCCCAACAATTGTTTTGAGGCCATTTAATTCCAATTCAACAATGATAGTTCTTCCTTGTTCATCCGAATATAAACGGGTGAGATATATATATAGCTACCCCCTTCTTCTTTTTAAGAGGATCACATGATGAATATAAAGTACCCAACTTCTTGTTTTTCAAATACTTCACGTCATCTGTCCTAATATGGGTTTCTTGTAAACAAATAATTTGCGCACCAGATTTAATTAATTGTTGGAAAGTCCTCTTTCTTTTTCCAGGTTCATTTAAGCCATTAACGTTCAGGGAAAGTATCTTAGTTCCCACCTTAGAATTCATTTTTCTTGGTCAATACTATCAGGTATCTTAGCTAAGTCTTTCTTGCTCTGAAGTCTGGTTTTAACTTTCTCACGTTGTTTTTTGGGGGACTCCTCGTCAAGAGGTTTCTTAGCACCTTCTTGTTCTTCTCCTGAATCAGATCGCTCCACCCATTCTTCCCAAAATTCTTCCATCTTTGCCTCAGTGGTGATGTTGTATCTCTTAGCTTGGTATGTAAAAAAAAGGCCTTGAGGAATAAGCCATCTAAATTGGACTTCATGTTTAATCAGCCAAGTGGACAGCTTCTTAAATTTAAATCTCCGTTGTCGCACACTCCAGGGTATCTCTTTCAAAATTTTGATCTTGGTTCCCTTCCAATTCATGTCACACTCTCTTGCTTTCCGCAAAATTCTCTCCGTGGTTTCAGGGCGGATGAACTTTACTTGGACTTCCCTGGGAAGTTTAAATTTCCTTATATAGCTTGGGCTCTTTTGGCCCAAAGGATGTCCTTGGGTCCTTCTTCCAGTAAGTCTTCGTCATCCACTATCAGGATATCTATAATCTTACTAATCAAATCTTCCTCCTTCTCTTCTGGTAAATTTTGAAATCGAAGAATAGTTGCAGCTTTTTCCATTTCAAGCCTCATCACACGATCCTCCAGCTCCATCAATTCTGTTTGGTTTTCTCTAACTATATTAGAAGTTCTCTTATCTCGATCTTCCATTCTCTCAACCTTGGCAGTTAAGTCATGGACTTGTTGCGTGTTAGCCAATACGTGTTTCTGAAAGTCTGCCAGCTGGTCATTGGTTTTCTTAATCTGGAACATCAAGTCTATTTTCATCTCATTAAGAGCTTCTTGGTTCTTTTTAAAGCCAGCTGTAACAGTATTCTGCAATTTTTCCAAAGCATCATGATCGGTGGCGCCAGGGACTACTTTACCTCCCCCTGCCGGGGGGGTACCCTGCAAATACTTTTTAACCTTAGTTTCTGTCATGCTAGTATACTGCCACGTCCCAGTACCTTTAACTCAATTTCAAAATTATCGTAGCCAACCCTAGGCAGTATGTACTACAATAATATACACAATCAAGACAGTGAATCTACAAATCAGATCAACAATTCCAAAATTCAAACTCCCCACCCCACATAAACATAGAGCAGTAAGACTAAGCACTTAAATTTAAGGCATCAAAAATTAATTGGGATCAAACAACTTCAATTAATTAACAACAATCAAAGTGTATGGTAGATCACAAGAGACAAATTGCTGAGTCCAAGAAACAACCAATAAAATTATGTACACAGTCTTATCTTACTTCCTCTTCTCTCTTCTCTCTTCCTCTTCCTTCTTCTCTCTTCCCTTCTCCAGTTCTTTCTTCTTCCAATTCCCAGTCTTAATGTCCAAGTACAATCCACAAGTCTAACTCCTGTTTGAGTACCAATTACACTGCCAGTCTATGTCTCTGTTCACTATTGGTAATAGTTATAGCACTAGGACCCAGAGTCTTCAGTAAAGTGCAGCCGCAGCAAAGCCGCTCAGAACTGCTGCTTTACCCTTTAAGTTATAATCATCCCGGAAGTGCTCCAATCGAAAGACAAAACAATCCCCTTCAATAACAAAACCCCTTCCACAACAAAATATAAGGAATAAACAAGTACCGAGTCAAAGCAGCACAGAAGCCGAAAAAAGAAAAACGAAGCAGATCAGAAATAAAGCGCAGGGGTCTCACACAGCCTTAGAATTCAGACGCTCCCGGTGTCTTCCACTACTTCAAGCCGCTGCCGCGTCCGCCATTACAGGTCACCCACTCCAATCTAGCCCCCACACCATAGGGACGACGATTGCAACGGCGGCTAAGGCCAGTCCTTCAAAAGCAGGAAGCGCCTCTTCCCCCCTCGCTCTCTCGCCACTTCACGCCCTTGCTTCACCTCAGCCACGTCGATCAGTCTCAGCCTCTGCTTGCTTCCCCTCGAACGCTCGCCCGACCGTCTCTTAGCCGCTCGCTCCTCTGGCGACGCTCAGCAACCGCGCCGCCACTGCATACCCGACAGACCGTTCCCAAACAAAGCTGCACGCTTCTCCAAGTACACTTGAAAGGTAAGACAACCCTACTAAAAAGAAAGCTAGTGGGTATAGTATAGTTAAAGGAGATTAACGGTATCTCTCCGATCTCCCTCTCCGGCGGCACAGTTAGGCACCGAAGTGTTGGTGGGGTACTGGCCAGGAGGAAACTGGCTCTGAATGAGGAACCTCCATTCCTCACTCACGTCCAGAAGCCCCCCAGGCTTCGGAGCATCTCCTGACAGCTCCTTAAGAGGTGCCTCCCAACCGGGAAGCCCCCTCAGATTACCCCCCAAACAGAGTTCCCTCCTCAGGCAAGGAAAGGAGCTCCGCGTCACCCGGCCATCTTTCTGGAACTCATAAATGTGATTTTCATCATCCAACTCATACACGTGCACACACACACCCACCCACCCACATTTTCTCATTTATTTTAGCCCCCCAAAACAAGCTGAACTAAATAACTAAGTATATTGGTATGGAAAACTGCCGGTAATATGATTTTGCTTTAAAAAAAAAAATGTAATGTAGCCAGTTTGAGTGTATACCAAAGACGTGTTATTCACATGACCTAGCATGGCCGGCCCTGCCACTAAGCAAACTAGGCAATTGCCTAGGGCGCCAGCCTTCTGGGTGTGCCAAAATGGGCACCCCCCATGTGACTCAGTAATGTTATCAGTGCTGGGGAGGGAACCAGAAGTTAGCCTTGCCTAGGGTGCCAATCAATCTAGGGCTGGTCCTGTGGCCTAGTACCATTACTCACAAAATGCATATTTTTTTTCTGTCTCTGGGGTAGTTTCATATCATCAATCAGTATATTTAGAATTAAAATTTTGCATTAAGAAAGGAAATCATGATATTTAAGCTGGAAAAAGGAAAATAATTCTGAAAACATTTTTTTACAGAGGCCTCAGTGTGGTCCTTAGGATATGAAGCATTTGCTACTATCGTCGTTCTTTCAGGTTCAACACCATCCACAACATATCTAGAACTGAAAGCTTAACATAGATACATAAATGCATCTCATTTCTAGCATGTTCTATTACAATGAATATACATGAATAGTAGGACAACCTTCCATTTCATTCCCTACAGTTTCTGAGGTGTATTTTGAATTGTATATATGTATTACATTAATCTGGATTGCTTTCGTCTCCGGGTCAGCATTAGGCGACCAATACCCTGAACCGCCTACATGCAGGATCAGGACTGCGGCTTCCAGTGGCATCTTCCACCTGCCGTTTCGCCCCTTGCCCATCGCTGCAGGACTTGATATGTTGTGGGTTGTGGATGTGGATACCCTTCAGGCCTGCGCAGAGGAATTTTTAGGTGAAGCGCAGTGTGCGCAGTACTGGCTCCACCCTTTCACCATGGGGTCATCTGCCACGGCCCAGTAAGCCGGGATGCCGGCAGCGACTCCTCCAGGTGGTAGATGTTACATTAACAAGCTCTGTCTGCCCGGGCTTGATGTTAGAGTTTTCCTTCTCTTGGCTGGCGAGGTTGGTGAGCCCAGCCTGCCCATCCGGTTATACCGCCGGACATTCAGTCACACCATGACGTGGCAAACTCTGTGAAAACGGGGGGGACCAGCGAGAAGGTGTTGCCACGGATGCAGTAATGTAGGAGAGGCCATTGCAGTGACCATCTGCCAGGCATAGCCAGACAGTGACACGCAGCATTCACTACACCGGGAAAGGAGAGGTGATGTATTGCATGTGCACTTTCCCAGGGGGGGCAGGACACCCAGGGGGAGCCCACCCCCCCATGCCTTCGCACCATCCTCAACATCCACTAAAGTGACTTTGTGACTGTCGGTGCGGTAGTTAGCAGAGTGAGCTTCGTGACGTGCCCGACACTGAGCTCCAGGAAAGAAATCAGCCAGACACCTGCAGCTAGTGCCAAAGTAGTGTATTTACAGAGTATACAGTAAGTGCTCACTAGTGCAGTCCAATATATTGATTACACAGACAAAATGCTCCGCCAGACAGCTAACCCTCGAAGAGAGACCTGTGTGTTGCACATACAGTTTACTTATAGTTCAGTCAGCCAATCCTGGCTGTGCAGTGTCATGCTGACTCAGCATGTTCCTTCACCTGTTCTCAGCCGGCTCAAACCAGCCTGCTGATAAGGTCACTGTGACCTAACATGCCTGCTAGATCACCATCTGTCAAAGTAGAGCTGTCATACTGGGTTAAGATAGATTCATACCTCGACACACCTCCTAATCTATCGAACACAGTGCACCCAACCACAGTGATTTCCGACATTGGATACAGTTTACATGTTCACATCTGGTAACTGTACATCATTCTCAATGTCCTGCATGGTTATACATACATGCTTTCACATTTGGTACACAGACAGCAATGTTACATGCTTCTCATATATACATATTTACAGCTTCCAATCCAGGAACTCATCATCACTGTCCTGGTCAGCCAGTTCCCTCTGGCGTTTGGCTTCTGCTTCTTTATTCCGTGCCTCACACTCTGCTACCCAGACCTTCCACGCCTCAGCCTTTTCCCTGAGCGTTTCCTGGAACCCTGGTGGGTCTGGTTTAATTACCCATGTAACATAAGGCACCTTATACCTGGCAGGAGGGATGCCCTTTGTGGCTCTAGTGGATACTCTCGTACTTGGACCGGCCTCGTCTCCTTCAGGCTGGTCTGTTGCCACCTCCTGGCCTGCCACCTCCTGACTTTCAGGTTCCACCTCCTGACTCTCAAGTTCTACCTCTTGACTTTGCATCTGAGGCTCTGTGCCAGTTTGGAGCTCACGTTTCTCTGCCCCTCGGCTTGCCAGCCCCCGGTTGGGAGATTGTTGTTCCTGCTTAATTACCCTTGGCAGGACTCCAGCATCATTATCAGTAATTGGCAGCAGTACAAGGTCTTTGTTATTAGAGTGTAACTGCGGCCAGCTGGACTCCTCATTAAACCGAGCAGTCTTACTGAGCTTTATTTGCTTTCTCTTATCGCAGAAGCGATAACACCTAGCTTCTGGCTTGTAGCCCAGAAAAGTTAGGCTCTCCGCCCGGCCATCCCCCTCCCTCCTGTTCTCGGAGTGGATGCCAACCCAGGCTTGTGTCCCAAAGACTCTCAGATACTTCAGACTTGGGATCCTATTGAACAGCAATCTGTAAGGCAAATCATTTGCAGCTCTGGACCAAGTACGATTGTACACATAAACAGCAGAATGCATAGCTTCGGCCCAATAAGCTATTGGCAACTTTGCATCTTCCAACATGCAATGCATCACATTTTGCAGTACAGCTCCATGCCCATTTACTTGGGGTGTGGCTGGGTTCACTAAACGGTGGGCAATGCCTTTGCTTGCCAGCCAACATTTAAATTCATTTGATAAGAATTCCCCCCCGCGGTGGGTCTGAATAGCTTTTACACGCATATTCAACTCCCTCTCCACCGCTTTGACCCATTTTGTGAATGCCTTGTACACCTCGGATTTATGCACCATGGTAAACACCCAAGAGTACCTTGTGTGGTCGTCGGTGGCCACTAAGCAGTATCTCCTCCCCGACAGACTTTTTGGCAATGGGCCTATAACGTCCAGATGGACGAGTTCCAGGGCACGCTTACTCTCCCTTGTGCTTTGCTTAGAAACAGCACAAGCCCTGCTCTTGGTCTTTTTGCAGACCTGACAATCTAGGTAACACTTGCAGGGTTTCACCTTTAGACTTGGCACCAACTGCAGAGTCTTCTTTAACGCTCTAAACCCACAGTGCCCGAGTCTCCTGTGGAGCAGATGTATACACTGATTGTGCACTGGCACATTTGACACCTGTGCCACCTGGGCACAATTACTCTGAGCCACATATATGTTACCTTCTCTCTTCCCAGTTGCAAGCAGCTTCCCCCCACCTCCTAGGATTTTACAACAGGTCTTTTCAAACTTTACCTGGTATCCCTGGTCAATTAACATGCTCACACTTAGCAGGTTCGACCTTAATGTGGGTACACACAAAACGTGCTGCAAATTGCAATCTAGTACAGGAAATTCTATACTCCCTGAGCAAGTAACAGCGGCGGAAGTCCCGTCAGCTAATCTGACATGCCTGTGCTCAGGAATGTCAACATTGTTCAATAGCTCCTTATCGCAGCAGAGATGGCTCGTAGCACCAGAGTCTAAAATCCAGGCAGACCCTGTGCTCTCTCCTGCAGACGTGACCAGCCGGGCTTCTTCCTCACATGGGCTGGTGGTCCTCTGCTCTCGCTGCCTCCATCCACGCCGCTTCCCCCTCTCTGGGCAAGCTCGAAGCAGGTGCCGAAATGATCCACAGCCATAGCAGCGTCGGACTGCCAGTGCAGTCGGCTCCTCTTTCTCAGCCTTTGGCCGTCTGCCAGCAGCAAAAGCTGGCTCACTCCTGGACACTTTCCCGGACGAGCTGATAACCACACGCTCCTCAGCCGACGCCCCCGGACAACTCACTGCTGTAATCCTCTCTTGGAAATCAAGCAGGTGGGCACACACGTACTCCATCGTTAGAGTCGCCACATCAACCGTCTCCAGGGACGTTATCAAGGGAGTAAACTCAGGCGGCAACGACGACAGTAAAATGTAAACTCTGTCGTCGGAAGTTACAGTCTTGCCTCTGGCCTCAAGCTCAACGAAACAGTCCGTTAGCTTCTTGATGTGCTTTTTCACACACCCTCTAGCTGGCATTACAGTGCGAAACATCTTCCTAGTCAAGGCCATGAGGGAGCCAGCAGTGGTACTAACATGAACCCCACTGAGCGCGTCCCAGGCAGCCTTGGGAGTGTCCTTCCCTCGCACATATACCAACTGGTCATCTCCTACTGCTAGCACGATGTTTGCCAGTGCCTTATCGGCTAACACAGTCTCGGCAGGAGTTAATGCAGCAGGGGGATTACTTACAAACAGCCATTGCCCTTCACGCTTAAGGTAGTGTTCCATTCTCAGGCTCCACACCGCGTAGTTGGCTGAGTTAAGCTTCTCAACGGCCACTGCAAGCTGCTGCTGAGCCATGATGCCGACTCCTCCACACAGCTGGCTGCCGTCGTCCCTCTGGCTCTCAAAACGAGATAGCTGGTGCTTCTTTGTCCTTCAACCGGCGTTCCTCGCCTCCGGCTCCTTCCGAACTCTCGGCCGCTCAACTCTCACGGTGCTCCTCCGCGCAGCGGAACCGCCCTGGGCCCATAACCCTGTCGGTGCGGTAGTTAGCAGAGTGAGCTTCGTGACGTGCCCGACACTGAGCTCCAGGAAAGAAATCAGCCAGACACCTGCAGCTAGTGCCAAAGTAGTGTATTTACAGAGTATACAGTAAGTGCTCACTAGTGCAGTCCAATATATTGATTACACAGACAAAATGCTCCGCCAGACAGCTAACCCTCGAAGAGAGACCTGTGTGTTGCACACACAGTTTACTTATAGTTCAGTCAGCCAATCCTGGCTGTGCAGTGTCATGCTGACTCAGCATGTTCCTTCACCTGTTCTCAGCCGGCTCAAACCAGCCTGCTGATAAGGTCACTGTGACCTAACATGCCTGCTAGATCACCATCTGTCAAAGTAGAGCTGTCATACTGGGTTAAGATAGATTCATACCTCGACAGTGACCAACACTGAAGTCCTCAAGTGGGCGGAGGTTACAAGCATCGAGGCATTGCTGTTGAAGACGCAGCTGCGCTGGGCAGGGCATATCTCCAGGATGGAAAACCACCGCCTTCCCAAGATTGCCCTGTATGGCGAACTTTCCACCGGCCATCAAAATAGAGGGGCACCAAAGAAGAGGTACAAGGACTCCTTGAAGAAATCCCTTGGTACCTGTTGCATTAACCATCACCAGTGGTCTGACCTAGCCTCAGATCGCAAAGCATGGAGGCACACCATCCACCAGGCTGTCTCTTCCTTTGAGAACGCACGCATAGCTGGTCTTGAGGACAAAAGGAGATTGAGGAAGAATCGTACTGCTACAGTACCAACCCCAAATCAGACTTTTCCCTGCAGCCACTGTGGCCGGACCTGCCTGTCCCGCATTGGTCTTGTCAGCCACCAGCGAGCCTGCAGCAGACGTGGACTACTGCACCTTTCTTAAATCTTCGTTCGCGAAGTTAAGCCGAGAGAGAGAATCTGGATTAGCAGTGGAATGCTATAGTGGAGTAAATTTACTTCCGTTTTGTAGGGCCTGCAAGACGGAACTGTTTCGCCAGGCCTTCAGTTGACGCAGGCGGACGTCCTTCCATTCTACTGCTTATACCATCTATTGCCCTCCCTCACAATGGGCTATAAAACTACAAGCCGGAATATTTGTTTTATCTGAAATATGTGCCTGCCAGCCTATGTATATTTTGTAGCTTTGTTTTACTGGTATATTATTGAGCCATTGCTGTATTTTAACTTTTTTATTATGACTGTGATCCACCCTGAGCCCGTATAGGAAAGGGCAGAATATAAATCAACCAAATAAATAAATAAAGCAACAAAACCTTCCACAACACTTAAGGGGATTAGTAATCCTTGGTCTGAAAAGAGAGCTGTCTTCATTTTCATCTGTCGGAGAGTAAATATACAGGTTAGTGGGCAGAACTGCCATGCTGAGACTGGCAACTGGCAGGAGCCTCACCTGAGAGGTGTCACTTGCAATGCAGTGACATTACTTATGGTCAGTGTTCCCTGTAAACTGAGTTAGTGTGAGCTATCTCACAGATTTTTAGCCTCCAGCTCATACATTTTTATCTTAGCTCAGGAAGGATGACCCCAGAGCATCCTAATTTATGCAGTAGCTCACAACTTTAATGCCAATAGCTCACAAAGTAGAATTTTTGCTCTGCAGCTTATAGGGAACATTCCTTATGGTATGAACCAGAAGTGATGGCATTACATAGGTGAGATGTTCTAGCATTTGCCCAAAACTCTATAGTTTAACCAAAGAGTTTAGGACAAATTCTGTAATTCTACAGTGACTCACTGGTGCCACTTCTAGGTTGTGTGGAAATGATGCCATGGTGTCAGTGTAATGCTGATTGCCCCCATCTTCCCCAGCATTCTTCTCTCACAGCTGGGCTGTGAGAGAAGAATTTTGGCCTGTTCATTATTTGCAATGCAATGTTTGCAAACTGAAGAGCCACCACAAACTTCCAAAAATTTTGATGCAGGTTGTAGTGATTCATAAATAACAGAAAACAGAGGTTTAAATGGCTCTGAGCTGTTTCACACCCAGCTTTCTGTTCACTGTGGCTTTTTATGGGGAGCAGTAAGCAGTGTTTTTCATGAAGAGCAGAAAGCAGGAGTTTAAACCTCTGCTTTCTGCTCTTCATTAACCCCCATGAACTGCATCAGCATTCATGAAAGTTTGTGATGGTTCTTCAGTTTGTGAGCATTGCTTTGTGAACCACAAACTGGCCAAAGGCATGGCATCATGTCTGAGATTTTCTTGAAGAAGAAGAAGATGATTATGATGTTGATGATGATGATATTGGATTTATATCCTGCCCTATACACTGAATCTCAGAGTCTCAGAGCGTTCATAATCTCCTTTACCTCCCCCCCCCCACAACAGACACCCTGTGAGGTAGGTGGGGCTGAGAGAGCATTTACAGCAGCTGCCCTTTCAAGAACAATGCTTGTGAGAGCCATGACTGACCCAACACCATTCCCGCAGCTGCAAGTGGAGGAGTGGGGAATCAAACCTGGTTCTCCCAGATAAAAGTCTGTGCAGTTAACCACTACACCAGCCGCCCTGAGCCTGCCTTGACGGGGAGGGCGGGATATAAATAAAAAGTTGTTGTTGTTGTTGTTGTTGTTGTTGTTGTTGTTGTTGTTATTATTATTATTATTATTATTATTATTATTATTATTATTATTATTATTACTACTACTACTACTACTACTACTACTACACCAAACTGGCTCTCTTGAATGTGATGTAATGCTGTTGTCTCCAGTCACTTCACCCCCTGCTTTCTGCTCTCTCTGAAAAGCCATGGTCAACAGAAAGCAGGGTGTGAAATGTCTCCTGCCATTTCACCTTCTACTTTTTGTTCACTGCCAGCTTTCAACAGCTTTTTGCTCACTGACAACCCCTGCCATTTCACCCCCTGCTTTCTATTTGCAGTAAAAAGCCACAGCTAGCAGAAAGCTAGGGGTGAAATGGCTGGGAAGTATTTCACCTCCTTGTTTCTGCTGGCTGCATCTTTTCAGAGCCAACAGAAAGCAGGAAGTGATATGGCTGGGAGGCATTTCATTCTCTGCTTTCTGCTGGCTCAGCTTTTTGTGGTGAGGAGAAAACAGTGAAATGGTTAGGATGCATCTCACCCCCAGCTTTTGGGTGGCTGCAGCTTTTTGCAGTGTAAAGCAGGGGGTGGATGCCTCCTAGCCTCTTCATCCCCAGCTTTCTATTCACCATGAAAAACCACAGCCAGCAGAAAGCAAGGGGTGAAATGCCTCCCAGCCATCCCCCCCCCCACTTTCCCCCCCCCACACTTCTTGTTTGCTACCAAATGCCACTTTGAGCAGAGAACTGGGTATGAAATAGCTCTGAGCCATTTTAAGCCCCTACTTTCTTCTCTCCACAAAAAGCAATGGGGAGCAGAAAGCCAGGTTTTAAATGTCTCAGAGCCATTTAAAGCAAACAGCTGAGAGGCAGAGGACTCCTGCTGCTCAGCTGTTTGCTTTAAATAGCTCTGAGACATTTGAACTCCTGCTTTCTGCTCCCTGCCACTTTTTGCAGGAAGCAGAGAGCAGGGTTTTAATTTTTAAATGGCTCATAAACCAATATGAACTGATTTGGTTTGTGAACTAGCCTATCGATTTGTGGTTCAGTTCATGGTTCAGCCATGAACCATGAACTGAACCAAACTGCAAAAGTGCAGTCATTCCCATCCCTGACCACAAACTGAACCAAACAGCATTTTTCCAGTTTGTGCCCATCCCTATTTGTGCACACACATGTCAGAATATACTTCCTGTAAAGGATAAATGAAATGGTATTAACTGGGGTCTTGGCAAGGTGAGCACAAAAAAGGATTGATTTATAGAGGGAAATGATGTTTTTCTTCTGTGAAAATAATCAGTACCCTTGAATAACTGAAATGTAATTGCATCTGGTCTAACACAGGTCTGGTATTTAAGAGTCATGGATCAATTGTTGATGTCATTAATCAAGAACTATAATTTGCACATATGTAAAGGAAAGAGAGCCAGTTTGGTGTAGTGGTTGTGTGCAGACTCTTATCTGGGAGAATCAGGTTTGATTCCCCACTCCTCCACATACAACTGCTGATGTGACCTTGGGTCAACCACAAGTTCTATCAATAGCATAGGTACAGGTGTATTAAGCACAATATACCCTTCAAAACCTCACTGGTTGAATTATCACTTACACACAAAAAGTGTGTAAACAAACATTTTGTAAAACTATGAGTAGCATACTCTGCTGGCCAGTAGCAGAGACTTGAGCATGTACGCGTTGATCCATGATTGAATTCTTTGTACTGTGGCTCCAGTTAAAACAGCATTGAGAGAAGACTGATGAAATTTAACAATGGGAGTTTGTTATCACCCACCAAATCAAGAGAGAGGACAATTATAATATGATGGAAGGCTTAAAGATAGCAGCTAAACGTAAAAACTGTGTCGTAATAGGTGATTTTAACTACCCGCAGATTGATTGGGTCAATATGTGTTTTGGTCAAGAGAAAGATATTGAGTTTCTTGATGCTCTCAATGACTGTGCTATGGATCAGATGGTCTCAGAACCTACCAGGGGTGGGGCGATCCTGGATTTGGTACTAAGTAATGCCAAAGATTTGGTGAGAGATGTAAAAGTGATTCTGCCACTTGGGAGCAGTGACCATAATGTTATTGATTTCACGGTTTGTATAAATAGGGAGTTGCCCAAAAAGACCGCCACAACCACGTTTAACTTTAAAAGGGGTAAATTTACTGAGATGAGGAGGCATGTGAGGAGAAAACTGAAAGGAAAGGTAAATACGGTCAAAACCCTTGGGGAAGCTTGGAGACTATTTAAAACTATAATCCTAGAAGCTCAGATAAAATACATGCCACAAGTTAGGAAAGGCACAAACAGGTACAAGAAAAGGTCTGCATGATTAACAAACAAAGTAATGGAAGCCGTAAAAGGTAAGAAGGACTCCTTTAAGTGGTGGAAAACCAGTCCAAGTGAGATTAGTAAAAGGGAACACAGGCTGAAGCAAATCAAATGCAAGACTGTGATCAGGCAGGCAAAAAGGGACTATGAGGAGCATATTGCAAAAAACATAAAGACCAATAATAAAAATTTCTTCAAATATATTAGAAGTAGGAAATCAGCCAGGGAGGCAGTGGGGCCCTTGGATGACCATGAGGTAAAAGGATTACTGAAGGAGGATAGGGAAATGGCTGAGAAGCTGAATGAATTTTTTGCCTCCGTCTTCACTGTGGAAGATGAGAACTTTTTGCCCGCCCCAGAACCACTAATTTTGGAAGGGGATTTGAAAGACCTGAGTCAGATTGAGGTGACAAAAGAGGAGGTCCTACAACTGATGGACGAATTAAAAACTAATAAGTCACCGGGTCCGGATGGCATACATCCGAGAGTTCTGAAAGAACTCAAAGTTGAACTTGTGGATCTTCTGACAAAAATATGTAATCTTTCATTGAAATCTGCCTCCGTTCCTGAGGACTGGAGGTAGCAAATGTCACACCCATCTTTAAAAAGGGTTCCAGAGGAGATCCGGGAAATTAAAGGCCGGTCAGTCTTACTTCAATACCGGGAAAGTTGGTAGAAAGCATTATCAAGGACAGAATGAGTAGGCACATTGATGAACACGGGATATTGAGGAAGACTCAGCATGGGTTCTGTAAGGGAAGATCTTGCCTCACTAACCTGTTACATTTCTTTGAGGGGGTGAACAAACATGTGGACAAAGGAGACCCGATAGATGTTGTTTACTTTGACTTCCAGAAAGCTTTTGATGAAGTTCCCCATCAAAGGCTCCTTAGAAAGCTTGAGAGTCATGGGTCGTTTTCGCACTAGCGTTTACTCCGGGGTGGCATCCCATTTACCTCCGGATCTTTTCCTGGATTTCGCACATGTTGCTCCACGGCTGCGGTTTGCTCCGGGGCTTCAGAGGTTTCACCCCGGAGTATCTTGATCCACATGCTTCCGGAGTTTCCAAAAACCTGTGGATCCACACCGGATCCACTCCGCGGAGTTTGCTGTGGGAAATCCATCCACCCCGCATCGACTGCTTTGTGGGCGGCACCCTCTGCCTTTCTGTCCTCCCACTCCATCCACCCCCTTGGCCAATCATCAGCCGTTCGCGGCGCTTCCCAAAAGTGCCCGCACGGCCATTTTTTTAAAAAAAACTTCATATTTCTTGCGTAATAGCGATATTTCGAAATAAACAAATAATAAAAAAAACCCTGGAATAGCCTCAATTGCCACTTCACTGTTCCTGTAGTTTTATGCTGTTCCTGTAGTTTTACAGGGTCGCACAGCTCGAGGCGGACCCTGGCCCCCTGCTCGCTCGCCTGGGCTCCGCTGCCGTTCCTGCTGCACAGCTCCTAATCACTAATCGTTGGCTCACAGCACACACTGCCTCTCTCTACTCCTCTGCCTTGAAATTTTATACCTCCCTCCCATGACGACTCTGAGACCGGGACGGGGAAAGGGGGAGCCAAAGAGGGTTCTCCAAGCCCAACCTTCGCATGTGTTCAACAGGCGCGTCTTGTGGAAAGGCCGGGAGGGAGCGAGGATGGGAAGGGAAGAAGCTGCCACACACACACACACAAACACCCTCTCTCTCTCGATTACCCCTCGATTTCTCTCTCTCTCTTCAGGCTGTCAGCGTTATTGCGATATTTCGCAACTTCGGAATTTGGTCATACGGAACTACGGAATCAGGTTCAATCCCTGCGGACATAAGTGTTGGGGGGGGGGGAAATCTAGTGCTGGGAGGCTTCTCATGGAAGTGAGACTCCTTGCATATGCATTAATCAGTTGGCGTCCGACGTACAGACACAAAAGCAAAACCTCCACTCTGGAATAAAGACATGCCATAGTCTCATTATCCAGATTCTCCACTGTGAATGCTTCTGTCAATACATAAAGGGCTGTGGAGGATGCTACAGCTGCAGCCAATCCATAAGCAGAAGCAGCACACGTGATGTGGTTTGCCCACGAAAAGAAGGGGAAGGAACAGCTGTGACCGCTCATTGTTACGTTGTTACATCGTTACGTAGTAACGCAACCAGACTTGCGCTTAAAAAAAAAATGATTGACAGGGCATCGAACTCAAGTCGATGCTAGTGCGAAAACGATTTGAGCCGGGGCTTCATGGAAAGCGACTGCGCAAAAGAGGCAATGTGCGAAAACGAGGAAAATGATCCGGACATATTTCCTCCGCGGAATACCGGTAGCAAACGCTAAGTGCGAAAACGCCCATGGAGTAAAAGGACAGGTCCTCTTGTGGATCAAAAACTGGCTGAGTAATAGGAAGCAGAGAGTGAATATAAATGGGCAGTCTTCGCAATGGAGGACGGTAAGCGGTGGGGTGCCGCAGGGCTCGGTACTGGGTCCCATGCTCTTTAACTTGTTCATAAATGATTTAGAGTTGGGAGTGAGCAGTGAAGTGGCCAAGTTTGCAGATGACACTAAATTGTTCAGTGTGGTGAGAACCAGAGAGGATTGTGAGGAACTCCAAAGGGATCTGTTGAGGCTGGGTGAGTGGGTATCAACGTAGCAGATGCGGTTCAATGTGGCCAAGTGCAAAGTAATGCACATTGGGGCCAAGAATCCCAGCTACAAATACAAGTTGATGGGATGTGAACTGGCAGAGACTGACCAAAAGAGAGATCTTGGGGTCGTGGTAGATACTCACTGAAAATGTCAAGACAGTGTGCATTTGCAATAAAAAAAGGCCAACACCATGCTGGGAATTATTAGGAAGGGAATTGAAAACAAAGCCAGTATCATAATGCCCCTGTATAAATCGATGGTGCAGTCTCATTTGGAGTACTGTGTACAATTCTGGTCACTGCACCTCAAAAAGGATATTATAGCATTGAAAAAAGTGCAGAAAGGGGCAACTAGAATGATTAAAGGTTTGGAACACTTTCCCTATGAAGAAAGGTTAAAACGTTTGGGGCTGTTTAGCTTGGAGAAACGTCGACTGCGAAGTGACATGATAGAGGTTTACAAGATTATGCATGGGATGGAGAAAGTAGAGAAGAAGTACTTTTCTCCCTTTCTCACAATACAAGAACTTGTGGGCATTTGATGAAATTGCTGAGCAGACAGGTTAAAACGGATAAAAGGAAGTACTTCTTCACCCAAAGGGTCATTAACATGTGGAATTCACTGCCATAGGAGGTGGTGGCAGCCACAAGCATAGCCACCTTCAAGAGGGGTTTAGATAAAAATATGGAGCAGAGGTCCATCGGTGGCTATTAGCCACAGTGTGTGTGTGTGTGTGTGTGTGTGTATATATATATATAGCGAGAGAGAGAGAGAGAGAGAGAAATTTTTTGCCACTGTGTGACACAGCGTCTTGGACTGGATGGGCCATTGGCCTGATCTAACATGGCTTCTCTTATGTTCTTATGTTCTTAAGGGTAAAACCAATGAAACCGTAGGAAATCCAGGGAATATGGTCTTTTGATCTCTTTGTGAGAAGTTGTGCAGAACAACGCCCCTGTCTTCACCCAGATTCTGAACTGCAGGAAGCAGCTGAAGGCAGTACCTGTGAGACATGACTTTAGAAAACAGTCTGGGAGAGCATCGTGTGGGTGTTCGTTCTATTATTTTGCTGTATGGACTTATTAGAAACTGTGTACTAAATGTTTGTTTACACACTTTTTGTGTGTGAGTGATAATTCAACTGGTGAGGTTTTGAAGGATATATTGTACAAGTTCTATTACAGCTGTTCTGCTCAAGAGCAGTTCTGAGAGGGCTCTGTAAGCCCCACCTACTACTACTACTTCTTTTTCTTCTTCTTCTTCTGGAACTATTTACATATGTGCTATGTACAATGGAATATTCAGGCAAATTTTTGTCTGGGAGACTGCAACCAAGAGGAGTTTGAGACTGGGAAGGGCAGCCATGAAGGAACTTGAAAAGATCCATAAGTGTAAGGAAGTGTTGCTCGAGAAAAAGCTCAAGATAATACATAATATAGTATTCCTCATAACTATTTAAAGGTAAAGGTAGTCCCCTGTGCAAGCACCAGTTGTTTTCAACTCTGGGGTGACATCACATCAAGACGTTTTCACGACAGACTTTTTACAGGGTAGTTTGCCATTGCCTTCCCCAGTCACCTACACTTTCCCCCCAGTAAGCTGGGTACTTATTTTGCCAACCTCAGAAGGATGGCAGGCTGAGTCAACCTTGAGCCAGCTACCTGAACCCAGCTGCTGCCAGGATCGAACTCAAGTGGTGAGCAGAGAGCTTGGACTGCAGTACTGCAGCTTTACCACTCTGTGCTATGGGGCTCCTTAACTATTTATGGATGGGCAAATTGGACAATGAAGAGAAATGACAGAAAGAAAATTGATTCATTTGAAATGGATGAGAGTTTTATGATTACCATGGACCACAAAACCCCCCCCAAAACCTCAAACAAATAACTAAATTCTAGATCAAACCAAGTCTGAATTATCCCTAGAAACTAAAATTACTAAATGGAGGTATTTTAGTCACATCATGAGAAAACAAGAGTCACTAGAAAAGACAATAATGCCAAGAAAAGTTGAAGGCAGTAGGAAAATAAGACTCAACATTAAATGGATTGACTCAGTCAGGGAAGCCACAGCCTTCAGTTTGCAACACCTGAGTAATGTTTTAGAGGTCATTCATTCATAGGGTCGCCATAGTCAGAAGTGACTTGACAGCACATACCATACTCAATCAGCAACATTCTTCATACATTATTTGGTTTTAGGATCAAGTTTCAATACCGGGAAAGTTGGTAGAAATCATTATCAAGGACAGAATGAGTAGGCACATTGATGAACGTGAGTTATTGAGGAAGACTCAACATGGGTTCTGTAAGGGAAGATCTTGCCTCATTAGCCTGTTACATTTCTTTGCAGGGGTGAACAAACATGTGGACAAAGGAGATCCAATAGAAATTGTTTATCTTGACTTCCAGAAACCTTTTGATAAAGTTCCTCATCAAAGGCTCCTTAGTAAGCTCAAGAGTCATGGAATAAAAGGACAGGTCCTCTTGTGAATCAAAAATTGGCTGATTAATAGGAAGCAGAGTGAGTATAAATGGGCAGTCTTCACAGTGGAGGACGGTAAGCAGTGGAGTGCCGCAGGGCTCAGTACTGGGTCCCATGCTCCTTAACTTGTTCATAAATGATTTGGAGTTGAGAGTAAGCTGTGAAGTGGCCAAGTTTGCAGATGACATTAAATTGTTCAGGGTGGTGAGAACCAGAGAGGATTGTGAGGAACTCCAAAGGGATCTGTTGAGGCTGGGTGAGTGGGTGTCAACGTGACAGATGAGGTTCAATGTGGCCAAGTGCAAAGTAATGCACATTGGGGCCAAGAATCCCAGCTACAAATACAAGTTGATGGGGTGTGAACGGGCAGAGACTGACCAAGAGAGAGATCTTGGGGTTGTGGTAGATAACTCACTGAAAATGTCAAGACAGTGTGCGATTGCAATAAAAAAGGCCAACACCATGCTGGGAATTATTAGGAAGGGAACTGAAAACAAATCAGCCAGTATCATAATGCCCCTCTGTATAAATCCATGGTGTGGTCTCAGTTGGAATACTTTGTGCAATTCTGGTCACTGCACCTCAAAAAGGATATTATAGCATTGGAAAAAGTGCAGAAAAGGGCAACTAAAATGATTAAAGGTTTGGAACACTTTCCCTATGAAGAAAGGTTAAAACGCTTGGGGCTCTTTAGCTTGGAGAAACGTCAACTGCGGGGTGACATGATAGAGATTTACAAGATTATTCATGGGATGGAGAAGGTAGAGAAAGAAGTACTTTTCTCACAATACAAGAACTCGTGGGCATTCAATGAAATTGCTGAGCAGTCGGGTTAGAACTGATAAAAGGCGGTACTTCTTCACCCAAAGGGTGATTAACATGTGGAATTCACTGCCACAGGAGGTGGTAGCAGCTACAAGCATAGCCAGCTTCAAGAGGGGGTTAGTTAAAAATATGGAGCAGAGGTCCATCAGTGGCTATTAGCCACAATGTGTATATATATATGTATATATATACTTTTGGCCACTGTGTTACACAGTGTTGGACTGGATGGGCCATTGGCCTGATCCAACATGGCTTCTCTTATGTTCTGTATACTAAAGATGAAAAGAAGTCATTGACTATTCCTGAAGCAAAATTAAATCCAGTGACATTTACAAGACGAACATTTATCCCACGTAAGCTTTTGTGAGTCAGAGCTCACTTCACTGTCCTCTTTTTGTAACATATCCCTGCTTCCACCCTTCAGATGCTTGTTATTTCATGTGTATATAGATCTCCTGGGGGTGTACACACCATGTATCTGATTAAATGAGTTTTGAAGGCTGGGATAGTCTTTAAATGCTCCTGAATTCTTGTTTAATTTTGCTGTTTCATGCTAACCGGGCTACTCCTCTGGAATTACTATCATGAAAGTAGCATGCATCTTGTTGCCTCATAGTCCTACAAAAACATTACAAAGCTGTCCCAACTGGGGGGAAATGCTGTAAGAATAAATGCATTCTTATTGATCCACAAAAATCCTTCTTGGTGATCATAGAATCATAGACTTGGAAGGGGCCATACACGCCATGTATTTCAATCCCGTGCTCAATGCAGGACCAACCTACAGCATCCCTGACAAGTGTTTGTCCAGCTGCTGTTTAAAGATTACCGGTGAGGGGAACTCACCACCTGTCAAGCCCCTTAGTAAAGTTGTATCTGGTGGCCTGTCTGGTACCTCAAGGCCTTCACTCCCTTCCCATTATTAACTACCCAGCCGAAACGTAAGCTTCACCATCTGGCAGGGAGTTGTTTATGAAACTCAGTGGTCTGTTGTATGTGAAAGCCCTACTCCCTAATTCTCAAGCTCCTTATCTTACAACGTCCCTGTGAGAAATCCTTTGTAGAAGAATTGTTAGTTTATTTCTGTAACCTGTGACCTTTAGGGGGAAAGGTCCCCAGTTTATACCTGTTTATGATATTCTTTATATTATGCCTATAACTTTTGTGTCTCAGTTTTTCCACTGACTGTCTTCAGTGGAGCCCCTCGAACTCAAATAAATGTTTCTATTTGAAATAACAAAGGAAATCATTATTTGGAATATTGAGACTTGACATTGTGGAAAAACTCACACTTTGGGACTTAAACAAATTTAGAGACTTTTAAGGAATGGCAGAAAAGTTTCCAGATAATGGAAAAGTCCCCAATACACTATCTTCACTGGGAGACAAAGGCCGGGGTGCCAGAGCAGTGCCAAGACAACCACCGTGGCATGTCCTAGCCACACAGAGACTGGCAGGAAGAGTCTCCCTGCTGCACATACAGTGACTATTCATCACCCCAAAGGATTAGGGCCCACGCAGATCCATGAGTCTGATGTATGCAGGCCCAAGCCGAAGGGAAGTGATCCTGGAGCTACCTCCCCTAAGACCCAGAGCTGAGGAGGAGGAAGACCAGGGGCAATCAGAGGAGAGTGGAGGTGATGAACAGGAAGATTGATGTACTGACCCAATCCCCAAGAAGGAAGATGACGACCAAGATCCTGACCCGAGGGATTTCCTCCAAATCATGAGGTTTGAGATGGTGGAAATGGCACGCAACTTACGAGAAGAAATGCAGAAGAGTAATGCGTTCATGGAGCAAGAGTTGGGGAGGCAATTTGACAGAGTCCTGAACCCTCCACAACAACCACCGGCATCACTGCCACCACCTCCTCCACCTCCCCCAGCCCCGGCAGATTATGGGCACAGTTGCGAGCTAGCAGCCACCTTTAATGGGGATCCGGAGGAGGTGGAATACTTCACCATCCAAGCAAACAGCTTCATGTACTATTGGGGTCATACTTTCCCCGATGAATTCAGCCAAGTAGACTACCTGGGGTCGAAGCTACAAGGGGTTGCAAAGAGATGGTACGTGAGCCTATACGAAACCTGCAGTCCCAAGTTAGACATGGTAGCAGCGTTTCTACAAGCCATCCTGACTCAGTATGAGGACCCTCTCCAAGAAACTCAGGCCCTCACCACCCTCTGCGACCTAGAGCAAGGGAACCGGTCGGTGAGAGAATATGCTGTGGAGTTCCGGGCCAATGCTGCTAAGGTATGTGGGTGGAGTGAGTAGATGAAAATGGAGCAATTCTAGAGAGGGCTAAATGCTAGCATCCTGGATAGGGCCATCCACCCGGCCCAACGAATTTCACTGATGGGATGGATCCAGTTAGCCAGGGAAGTGGAAACTAATGAGACAGCTGGGCATTTTGGATATGTGAAAACCTTGCACGTAGTCAACCGGAAGTTTTAGTGGCCATTTATGAAAAAAGACATCTCCAAGTATGTAGTCTCATGCCCCGTCTGTATCATGGCTAAGAAAAGAGGGAGGAAACCCCAGGGGCTCTTACCACCATTAGAGACAGTCACTCGACCCTGGTCAGTAGTATCTTGGGACTTTATTGTAGAACTACCCCTTTCCCAAGGAAAGACAGTAATCCTGGTGGTAGTAGATACTTTTTCAAAGCAGGTGCATTTTATCCTGTGCTCAAAAATACCCATGGCTAAAAAACTGGTGCAACTATTTTTCCAACACGTGGTGGAACTCCATTCATTCCCTGACAAATAAATTAGCAATCAGGGCATTTAGTTTGTTGCCAACTTCTGGTAGGAGTTTTGCAAACTAACCCGGATAGAGCAGGGACTCCGCGTACCACCCTCAGACAGACGGACAGACAGAACGTATGAACACCGTGCTAGAGCAGTACTTAAGGTGTTTTGTGAATCATCAGCAAGCTAACTGGGTTGAATTACTACCATTTGCGGAATATGGATATAATAACAGTGTGCATAGTTCTACCAAAAGCACCCCGTTTTTAGTGGTTAATGAATTTGAAGGGAAATCGTTCCTGCTCTTGCTGGGGGCGGCGGAATCGAGAGAGACCTCATCCACTTTTGAACAATGGTGGTCGCGACTGGGGAAATCCTAGGGGGGTCATCCAAGAGAACTTAGAAACAGCCAAAGAGACATACAAAAGATATTATGATAAACATCATTCTCCCCTGTGGGAGTTTAAAGTAGGGGACACAGTGTTCCTGTCCACAAAGAACCTACCTCTGCCGCAACCTTCTAAGAAACTGGCATATAAATATCTGGGACCCTTTTGCATAAAACGGATTATAAATAATGTAACTGTAGAATTGGATCTACCTAAGATGTTTAGTATGATACACCCTGTGTTCCATTTCAGTTTACTCTGCAGAGACCCTGGAGCAAAGCACTGGCACCCTCAACAACTGGTGTCGGATCCGATTCCAGTGGGGAACCAGAATCATCACGAAATTGAAAAGAAATTAGATGTTAAGCTGAGAAGAGGGGTTTTGTATTATTTGATTAAATGAAAATATTTTCCCCCATCAGAAAATAAATGGGTAGCAGAACCAGACGTAAAAGCTCCGTGGTTGATTAAGCAATTCTATAGCCAAAACCCACACAAACACCAGGCCCCTACTTGAGGGGGGGCAGTATGTCAAGCCCCTTATTAAAGTTGTATCCGGTGGCCTGTCTGGTACCTCAAGGCCTTCACTCCCTTCCCATTATTCACTACCCAACCAACACGTAGGCTTTGCCATCTGGCAGGAAGTTGTTTATGATACTCAATGGTCTGTTGTATGTGAAAGCCCTACTTCCTAATTCTCAAGCTCCTTATCTTATAATGTCCCTGGAAGAAATCCTTTGTAGAAGAATTGTTAGTTTATTTCTGTAACCTGTGACCTTTAGGGGGAAAGGTTCCCAGTTTATACATGTTTATTCAAACTCGAATAAATGTTTGTATTTGAAATAACAAAGGAAATCATTATTTGGAATATCAAGGTGGCTTGACACCACCTTCCTTGGTAGCTGATTCCACTGTTGAACAACTCTTACTATAGAAAAGTTTTTCCTAATATTCAGTCAATACCTTCTCACCCTTAATTTAAGCCCATTATTATGAGTCCTCTCCTCTGCTGCCAACAGGAAAAGCTCCCTGCCCTCCTCTAAGTGACAGCCCTTTAAATACTTATAGAGAGCAATCATGTCCCCCCTCAGCCTCCTGATCTCCATACTGAACATTCCCAAGTCCCTCAGCCTTTCCTCATAGGGCTTGGTCACCAGGTCCCTAACAATCTTTGTCACTCTCCTCTGCACCCGCTCCATTCTATCCACATCCTTTTTGAAGTGAGGCTTCCAGAACTGCACAATATTCCAGGCG
This sequence comes from Heteronotia binoei, assembly GCF_032191835.1. Lineage (NCBI taxonomy): Eukaryota > Metazoa > Chordata > Lepidosauria > Squamata > Gekkonidae > Heteronotia > Heteronotia binoei. The sequence continues at coordinate 211,896,007 of NC_083223.1, forward strand.
TAGCCTGAGTAATGCAGTATACAGCAGAACTATGACATCTTATGATCTGGATGTTAAGCCTTCGTTCATACACCCCAAGATAGCATTTGCCTTTTTTGTCACTGCATTACACTGGCTGCTCATATTTAACTTCTGGCCCACCCGTACCCCTAGATCTTGTTCACACACACTGCTTACCCAGAAGTGTAGCCCTCACCTAGTATGTGTGTTTTTCATTTTTGTTACTGAGATGTAGAACTCTGCACTTATTTTTGTTAAATTGCATCTTGTTCACTTCTGCCCACTTTTTCAGCATATTCAGATCTTGTTGAATTCTAACTCTTATCTTCTGGTGTATTCACTGCTCCTCCCAATTTGCGGCCATCTGCAAATTTAATGAGTAGCCCCTCCACACCCTCATCTAAATCATTGATGAAAAATATTGAAAAGTACTGGGCCCAAAACTGAACCTTGTTGTACCCCACTGAACATCTCCCTCCATTCAGATAAAATACCATTGACAACTATTTTTTGAGTGCGGATCTCCAACCAGTTCCCTAGCCACCTAACTATCCTAGAGTCCCGTCCACAGTCCTCTGGTTTACTCATCAGAACATCATGGGGAACCTTGTCAAAAGCTTTACTGAAATCAAGGTAAACAACATCAACAGAATTTCCTTGATCCAGTAAGCTTGTTACTCGATCAAAGAAGGAAATGAAGTTGGTCTGGCAGGACCTGTTGGGAACAAATCCATGCTGATTCCCCCAGATCACCAAGTTGTCCTTTAGGTGCTCGCAGACTGATTGGTCCCTTTAAAATCTGCTCCAGTACCTTCCCTGGGACAGAGGTCAGACTGACTGGCCTGAAGTTTTCTGGGTCATCCCTCCTTCCTTTCTTGAAGATTGGGATGACATTTGCCCTCCTCCAGTCTTGTGGCACATCTCCCATCCTCCAAGAGGTCTGGAAGATGGTTGACAAAGGCTCTGCAAGCACTCTAGAAATTCTTTGAGCACTCTTGGGTGCATACTATCTGGCCCAGGGGATTTGTACTTATTCACGGGGTGGAGACTGCTTTGGTCGCCCTCACTGATGACCTTAGAAGGCATCTGGATCAAGGTGGGTCAGCGCTGCTACTACTTTTAGATCTCTCAGCAGTGTTTGACATGGTTGACTACGATCTAATGACCCACCGCCTTTCCAACATTGGAGTTCAGGGGACTGCCTTACAGTGGTTTTCCTCCTTTCTCCGTGGTCGGGGACAAAGGGTGGCAATTGGCGAGCAGACCTCTCTGCATCATCCACTGGAGTGTGGTGTATCACAGGGAGCTATTCTCTCACCAATGATGTTAAACATCTATATGCACCCCCTTGCCCAGATTGCCAGAGGTTTTGGTCTGGGTTGTCACCAGTATGCAGATGACATCCAGCTCTATCTGTTGATGGACGGCCATCCAGACTCTACCCCAGACCATCTAACCAGGGCGCTGGAAGCAGTGGCTGGTTGACTGCAACTGAGCTGGCTGAAGCTTAATCCAACCAAGATGGAGGTCCTGTGCATGAGTCGTGGGGGGCTAAGATCAGGCATCTGACTCTCCACTCTAGATGGCACATCTCTCATGCCAGGTCAGAAGGTGAGGAGTTTGAGGGTGATACTGGATGCCTCCCTTTCTATGGAGGCCCAGGTCACAGCTGTTGCACGCTCTTGCCTTCTACCATCTTCGGCAGACCAAACAACTGGCACCCTATCTGGCCCCTCGGGACTTAGCTGCAGTGATCCATGCAACAGTCACTTCCAGGTTGGACTACTGTAACTCACTCTATGCAGGCTTGCCCTTGAGGCTGATCCAGAAGCTCCAGCTGGTGCAGAATGCGGCAGTACACTTGCTGACTGAATCGCCTGTATGGGTGAGCAGTTGGCCGATGCTGCGCAGTCTGCACTGGCTACCAATTGAGTACCGGATCCGCTTCAAGGTTTTAGTATTGACATTTAAAGCCTTACGCGGCCTGGGACCAGCATACCTGCAGGACAGTCTCTCCCCATATGAGCCTCGGAGGTTGTTGTGTTCGACCAGTCAACACCTCCTGACCATCCCTGGCCAAGGGAAGTCCGGCTTGCCTTGACCTAGTGGAATCAGCTCCCTGTGGAGGTGTGGGCCATACTGGATTTGTTATCATTCTGGAGGGCCTGTAAAACGGAGCTGTTCTGCCAGGCCTATGGCTGAGGCGGGCGGATGTCCTTATCTTATTATTCCATTTACATCGGCCTCCCTGCACTGATTGCCTAAGGTAGGGCTGATACAGCTGATACTTTTGGACAAGTGTGCCTTAAGTGATATGTCCACACCTTTTATGACTGAACTGCCATCCATGCTGCTTGAACTAATAGAGCTGCGGCTTAACTGCTTATTTTAATCTTTTAATCTGTTTTAATTGTTCGATTGTTTACTTTTTATCTGTTAGATTGTTTATTGTTAGTTTTAATGGTTTACTATGTTGGAATCTGCCCTGAGCCCACCATGGGAAAGGGTGGACTACAAATTAACAGAAATAAATAAATAAATAAAATTCAATGCAGTCAGGTGCTTCTCAACCATCACTCTGTCCATGTCAACCAGCAGCCCAGTTATTGCGCCTTGCCTACTGCCATCTCTAGATGAGTCTGTACTCTTCTTCAGGGAAAAAGCTGAGGCAAAATAGGCATTTTTGTGTGCTTTCTCTCTGTCGTCTGAGTTTCTCCATTTTCAGCCAACAGTGGGCCCAATGCCTCTTTTATCCTGTGTTTGCTCCTTACATATCTGAAGAAGATTTTCTTGTTGTAGCAAGTCTCCCTGGCCAGTTTTAACTCACTGTGAGCTCTGGCCTCCCTGATGGCTGATCTACAGTGCCTAGCAACCTGCACATACTCTTTTTTAGAGGTATGTTCCTGCCTCCATTTCTTGAACATTTCCTTTTTCTCTCTTAGAACATCTCAGAGTTCTTTGTTCATCCACATTGGCTTTTTGGATCCCCTTCCATGTTTCCTTCTTGTTGGAATAGCAATGGATTGAGCTTGCAAGAGATCTTGTTTTAGGAGAGTCCACTCCTCAGAATGAATTTAGCACATGTAATGAGATAAGAAACCAACATTGTGCCACTGGACTCTAACTTTGTTTTTTATATATATAATTAACATTTTTATTAAAGTTTTTTTTTAAAGCCAAGAGCATTAGAAACATATCCAGTGTGCAAAAAAGATCATACATTAAATAAATAGATATAAAAATCTCATAATATGTTACTAGTCTGGAAATTGAGGGATGAGTCGAAGAAGAAAATGGAGTTATAGTGGAATCTCAAAAGGAATGTTGGATTGCAGTGAAATAAATTGCTGCAACTTAAATTGGAGACAAATCTTAGTATAAGAGAAAGAAAAAAATAACCTGCAGCCATAATGAAATGAATGCAAAAGTTATGCAACAAGGCAGAACATAACTAGCACTTATGCAGGGCAGGCTCGCCCACTAGGCAAACTAGGTGGTTGCCTAGGGCTCCGGCAGGGTGGGGCGCTGAATTCGACCTCCCCCCTAGGGAAACACCTGGTTTGCCCGCTCCCCAGCCTCCCTCTCTTCCCCTCCAGGTCTATTTCAATGCCCCGAAATGCGATTGAGCACCACTCCCAGGCTGTCTAAAGGTGCCCCCCCACCAATCAGCTGATCGATGGGTAAAACCATGCTGTGCACTCACTCAGCGCTGGGGGAGGCCAGCAGCAGCACAAATGAACCATGTCCTGAAAGGGCGCCACTGCCGCTGACTCCTCCCCACTTCCTTCCCATCCAGGAAGTGGGGAGGAGGGAGCAGCGGTGGCGCCCTTTCAGGACATGGTTTGTTTGTGCTGTTGCTGACCTGCCCCAGTGCTGAATGAGCACGCAGCATGGTTTTACCCGCCGATTAGCTGATTGGTGAGAGGCCTGCCTTTAGACAGCCCGAGAGCAGCAGTTGATCACCCTTCTGGGCATTGAAATAGACCTGGGGAGGGGAAAGGAGGGAGGAGGAGGTGCTAGGGGGTGCAGCACCGCAGGGGGCACTGTAGAGGGGGGCGGCAGGCCACCAGTCTGCCTAGGGCACCATGCGCCCTCGGGCCGGTGCTGCACTTATGACAGAATGAGGGAAAGAGATGATAGAGAGGCAAATATATTAGAGATAAAGTAGGGTGAGATAATCTGGGTTGTGAGGCTGAATGTCATGTGTAGATATGTAGTCTATGAACAGGAACCATTTCCGCCCAAAGCTTGATGTCTTTAGGCTATTGTTTGTTGTATAAACTCCATATTTTTTTTTCCATGATGAGCATGTCTCAGATTTTAGAGTATCAACAAGTAAATGTGGGCCCTTGTGGAAGTTTCCATTTTGATGCAATGGATGATTTAGCCACTACTAAAAGGCTAGTTATTAAAGCTTGCCTGCAAAGAGGAACATCTACAGTATATCTTGCCAAGTGTCCAAGAATATCAGTTGTGGGGAGAGTGGAATTATATATCCAGTAAGAAGATGTATTTAGTGGAGGACTTCATGCCAGAATGCATTGCCACCAAGGCTGCATTGCCACCAACAATGCACAAAAGAGCTTATCTCCCCACAGACTCCAACTTTGTTCTATTGTTTCAGACCATCATGGCTGCCCACCTGGACCAGCAAATCTATGTCACTTCCAGGGAAAATCCAGCAGTGATGTCAGGTAGATCTAGACATTGCAGAGTGAAAAGGTTAAAGAATTATGCAAAGAAATGGGCGTGCAGTGGGAGAGTCCCAAGGACTGGATAGGAGGGATCACAGAGTGCTAGGTCACTAACTCAAGGATGCTGTACCATCTGAGAATTGTTGAGCAAGGAAATTCTTTCCACCGTGTTGTTGTGTTTTTCCTTCCACTGGAGCATGGAGATATGCCAGTCATAAAGGGACTATGAGGATAAGCAGTGGAGGGTAGGTCAGAAGAGGACTAAATTTCATGAATTGATTGGAACCAATCAGCTAATTCCTTGGCTGTAGGCTTCAAGTTTGGATCTTTACCAAGTTTGGCTACAGTCTATGGCTCTGGAATAAAAATGCATTTTTTCTTAAGTCATGTTGCAGAAGCCAAATTTCAGAAATCAGTTCTTGCTTTGGAGCTGTATCATACTGAGTTTGAATTGTGGCTAATTAACTCCCTGTCCAGAATTTATTCATTTGATAGCTTTGGGACACAAAGAACTGAAATTGTGCAAAGACAGTCCTTGAAAGCTGGTTCCTCATTTAGTAACAAATCAAAGAGCTTGGAATGGGGCACCATTACTGTGTGTGGACCAGCTTTGTAAACCAGTTGTTGCCTGGTTGTTTTGGCAAGCAATTATATCTTATGGAAGATTAGTTAAGAAAAAAAAAATGAAGCAGAAAAAGTAGACTTGCTCACTCTTCCCTATTTCAAAGCACTGTTACTTTCTTAGTATTAAAATGCTGTGATCTTTCGTGTTGGAAATGCCTGGTGCGGTGTCCCTGTGCCTCAGACCTCCCGAAACAAGTGACCACACAGTAGGTGGGGCAGACAGGCACACATTAAGCATCTTCCTGTTTACTGTCTATTGTCAGTCTCCCTTTAAAGTGCAGATGAACACTCATAGGGAGAAGCAACTTCCTTCCTTCTCTCTCTCTTCCTGCTTCCACTCACAAAAGATGGGGCTTCAGGATACTCCTCTCTGCATCAGTCCCCATCTGCCAGATAGATAGCTTAGGATCTTGTCTCTTTCTCTCAGCCTGCACTATCTGATATGTATTTCTGTAATAAAGTATATATTGTTTAGTTTTGATGAGAAATAGTAGCTCTGTGTAACTTTGTAATTATGCAACCATATGGTCTGTTCTCATCCAATACAAGCAACTTTGCATTAAAGTCTCATGTGCTTTGCTAACTAAAGAAGGATCTGGACCTACCTTCCCAGCAGTTCAAACATCCATCATTTTCCTACTGTCTCATGGGACTGGATTCTTCAGGAAATTTCTACTAACATAAAAGTCCCCTTTCCACCAAGAGAAGCATTTATGGAATTTGGGGGCTGCAGCAGGAGGGGAAAGGTGACGAAGTCTCATTCTGCTGACAGAAATTTCTTCCATCAGTACTATGTATCACAAATTCAAGCCATAGTGGGTTCCTTATTTGGGAACTCTTCAAGGTGAAAGCCTTAAGACTGATTCTTTTCCTTTTCACATATGCCAAAGAAAGAAATGTGCGGGTTTGGCAAGATAGTAAGATTTTTGTATTTTTGTGATGGCAAAAGGATGGAAGTGCCAGTAGGGTGGCAGTAGTGAATGGCATGGTGATAAGTATGTGTTGATATTGTTCCCGCATGCTTCCCCTCCACCTCTCTCTCTCTCTCTCGGCTTGGCTTCGCGAACGAAGATTTAAGAAGGGTGCAATAGTCCACGTTTGCTGCAGGCTCGCTGGTGGCTGACAAGACCAATGTGGGACTAATGCAGCTAAAATAGAAGGCAATACAGAAATTTTGTTTTATGTGTGTTTGTGTGTGGGTATACACACACACACATTGGTTTTAAATCACTTTAATTGTCCTGGGTTACTCTGGAAATTGTAACTTGGTGATTTGCTGAAAACTTTGTGATTCCTAATTATACATATGTGCAGAGGCATGCATGTGTGTGTGCGTACACACACAGAAAGAGACTACTATTCCTAGTATTGCCTGGGCAGTCATTATTGCCATTTTCAGGAAGTTTGGTGTCATTTTTCTGCTTGCATTCTTGCTTCTGATGTGCATGATGCAGAAATTCAGTTATCTAAAGCAAGGCTGGAGAGCTCAGGTATACAAGGGCCTTTAATCTTCGTTTGGCCCTTTATAATTCCCCATTAATCAGCACCATCAACCAGTTTTTGAATTGTATCTGGATTTACTGCACCAGGGATGAAATTTGTAAAGGACAGGGGCAAGGTCTGATCCTCTGAGATTTTTCAGGAGAGAAGCTGGGATGAGGCAACTGCTGGATCTATCCCTGCAACAGATGTTGCTCTTCTGACGGTCCTTCTATAACCCAGTCCAGCCCTTGCACCCCAGTAGTCTTTGTGACATTGTATGGATTTAGGCTTCAGCTGTCTGGATAATCTCTGGAATCTCTCTCTGTTCCTGCTTTTTGCCTTCCTGCTGATTCATGTCTGTGCAGTCAGGGAGCATGGCAATATTGGTGCCATTTTTTAAGACCTGGCAAAGAGCAGAAAGAGCACTTGTACATCTCCTCTCCCACATTTAAAAAGAATGCTTTCTGACATACACTTCCATTTAAAAGTTGTGTAAGAACTCACCTTTAAAAGAAAGTCTAATGACCATGTGAACATAGTAATGAAAAGGTACCATCCTGCCGCTTTGCTAGTGCAAAATTATTTCCCTCACACTGTGTTTTCTTCAGGCTTAATGCTCTGGTAAGTTTTATGACTTACAAAGACAGAATTCCATTTTCTCCCCCCCCCCCCCCCACGTACATACCAAACTCCATTTCTCTCCCTCTTGTGGGGAGGTAACTGCAGCTTGTGATCTCCAACTTCTGTCTTATATTCTTTAATGACCTGGGGTTCTGCAGCTAATCTGCTCAATTTTCCAATTATTACCCGCCAAACAAGCAATGACATTTATTTTTCATTTCAGGCAGTGTCTGTGCAATGATAACCAGCACAGAAAAATAAAGGCCAATCTAGACAAAATACCAGGTAAACTAATGGCTCATTTCCCCCCTCCCCATTAAAATACAGCTGGGGGGCTACAAATCTGACTAGAACTGTGAGGAGAGTGGCTTAGTCTTTCCTGTATGCAGCAAAATTGTAACGTACTCGATCAGGAGACGTGAGTCGGGCAACATTCTTTATTAGGAGCACGTTGCAAGAGAGAGAACAGGCGGGCCGGGTCCCGCTTATGTACAATCCCCGGTACAGCCTACTGGACAGGTCAGGCCAATCCTGACCTGTTAAACTTCCTGCCACAGCTGGTGATTGGCGGGGATTTCGCACCCCGCGCTGGAGGCGCCTGGGACCGCCCAGTTGCCTCTGCGCCTGGCGCGTATGGCTGCCGATACACTACACCCCTCCCCCCCTGGTTAATGAACATAGTCCTTAAGGTAGGCGGGAGGTCGGCGCTCCCTGGTGGACCTTCTGGGGAGGTCCGGTGAAGGCGGCGCGGCTTCCGCCGCTGGTGCGTCAGTGGGCGGTGGTGTGGCCGGAGGCTGCGGGTCTGGTTCCGTCGGTCTCTCGGACTCTGTCGGTCCCAGCGCTTCGTGCGGCGGTGTTGCCCGTGTTGGGGTCGCGTCCTCTGGTCGGGCCTCGGTTGGCTCCTCCCCGGATCTCGCCCCTTCTGTATCCGCGGGTTCCTCCGGTAACATGTGGCGGCGTAGCTGGTCTATGTGCTGCCGTAATACCTGGCCCCCCTTGGTTGATATATCGTAGTGGCAGGACCCCGTTACTCGTAGCACTCTGCCTGCCACCCACTCCGGCCCCCTCGCATAGTTCCGGGCGTATACTGGGTCGCCCGCAAAGAAACCCCTGGCCGCGTCCTGGACCTCGGGACTTCTGCGGGTCTCCGAAGCCCTGTCAGGGTGTAGTCTGTCTAGTCAGGTTATGAGCTTGCGCCCCATGAGGAGCTCGGCCGGACTCACCCCTGTGGCCGGGTTGGGGGTGACCCTATTATCGAAAAGGAACGCGGCCAACCTGTGATCCCAGTCGCCCTGCACGATTCGGCTCAGGGCTTCTTTTGTTGTGCGGACCATCCGCTCTGCCTGGCCGTTGGTGGCTGGGTGGAAGGGGGCAGACCTTATGTGCCTAATCAGATATCTTTGGGGGAACGCCTGAAAGTCGGCCGAGGTGAACGCGGTCCCGTTATCAGAGACTGTGGTGTCCGGGATACCGTGTGTGCATAAGACCCTGCGCAGCGCTCTGATCGCGGCTGCGGACGAGGTGGACCCTACGGGAATGACCTCTAACCATTTGGTGTAGGAGTCCACGATTATCAGGAAGACCTGCCCCTGGAATGGCCCCGCGAAGTCCAGGTGGAGTCTCGACCACGGCTTCCTGGTTGACTCCCACCGTGTGGCGGGGGCGCTGGGAGGTTCGGGCCGCGACTCCTGACATATCTGGCACCTCCGGACCCAGCTCTCGATCTCCCCATCCATCCCCGGCCACCAGACGTAGCTCCTGGCTAAGGCCTTCATGCGGACTATGCCGGGGTGGGTCTCGTGTAGGGATTCCAGAACACGCTTTTGCAGTGGGGGGGGGACCACCACCCTACTTCCCCATAATAGGCACCCTTTGTGGGCTGCTAGTTCCTCCCTCCTGGTCTTATACGGCTTGAATTCTTCCCCCATGTTCCCTTCTGGCCAACCCCTCACCACCCAGTCGAGCACCCGTGCCAGTGTCTTGTTTCTGGGTGGCCCTGGCGACCTCCGCTGCATGGAGGGGCTGCTCCGGGAGGCTCTCCACTAGCATTACCTGGTGTGCGGGGGCGGGGTCTGGACCTACTTCAGGAAGTGGCTGAGTGCGTCCGCGTGACCCATAGCTTTGCCGGCTTGGTGGACCAGTGTGTATGTGTATGAGTTGAGGAATTGGTTCCACCTCAACACCCGCTGTGATAGAATTTGGGGGGTTTGTCGGTCTGGGGCTAACAGACCTAGGAGGGGCTTGTGGTCCATGGCAATGGTGAACCTTCGCCCGTACAGATATTCATGGAACTTGCGGACCCCCGCCACGATTGCCAGAGCCTCCTTGTCTATCTGCGCGTAGTTGCGTTCGGCCGGAGTCAGTGTGCGGGAGTAGTACGCTACCGGTACCTCCCTCCCGTCCGGGAGTTGGTGCCCCAGGACTGCTCCCACCCCATAAGGCGATGCATCACAGGCCAGGACGACGGGGAGGCCCTCGTCAAAATGGTGGAGCACCGCATTGGACACCAGGACGTCCTTGACCGCCTGAAACGCGGCGGCTTGTCGTTTGCCCCAAACCCAAGGGGCTTTTTTGTCCAACAGCCGGTGAAGGGGCTCTGCAAGGGCTGCCTTGTGGGGGAGGAATGAATGGTAGAAGTTAAGCACCCCCAAGAAGCTTTGTAGCTCCGCTTTGCAGGTGGGGGCCGGGGCTTGCACGATGGCTCGGGTCTTTTCTTCCGTTGGGTGGATCCCCGCTGCATCTACGGCGAACCCCAGGAACTCCACCCATGGGACCCCCAGCAAGCATTTCTCCCTCTTAACCTTGAGCCCCGCTGCCTGGAACCGGCGGAGCACCTCTCGTAGGCGGTTGCCGAACTCTTCGGGGTCCGGGGCGGCGACTAAAACGTCATCGAAGAACGGCTGGACTCCGGGGATCCCTTTAAGGAGAGCGTCCATTATACTCTGGAAGATCCCCGGAGCGACGCTTACCCCGAACTGTAGCCTCCTCACCCGGAAGGCCCCCCTGTGTGTCACAATCGTCTGGGCCTCGGCCGTCTTATTGTCTACCGGGAGCTGTTGGTAGGCCTGTGCCAGATCCAGCTTCCCGAAGATTTTAGACCCCGCGAGGGCAGCCAGGACGTGGCTCACCACCGGCACTGGGTAGGGGTTATCCTGCAGTGTCCTGTTTATCGTGCATTTATAGTCTGCACAGATCCGCACCTCCCCGTTTGGCTTGATTGGGGTTATGATGGGGGTCTCCCAGGTGGCGTAGTCCACTGGCTCCAGGACTCCCTGGGCCATGAGGCAGTCTAGTTCGGCCTCTATTTTTGGCTTCAAGGCGAACGGGACCCTCCTTGCCTTGAGCCGGATCGGCCTGACCGTGGGGTCTAGTGGTAGGGAGATGGCCGGCCCTTTGTAGCTCCCTAGGGACCCATCGAATACGTCGGGGAACTCTTGGCATATCTCCCCGAACCCTCTGGGCGTTAGGGTTTGCCCCACCCCCTCCAAGCAGATCCCCAAGGGTTTGAACCACGCCAGTCCTAGCAGGGTGGTAAGCTGGCGCTTTACCACCAGGATGTCCAGCGGGCCGTAGAAGGACCCCCGCTCGACTTGCACCCGCACCCACCCCGCAATTTGCACCGGGTTCTTCTGAAAGTCCCGGAGTATGAAGTCCGCCGGCCTTAGTTGAAGCCGCTGGTGGGGGCACAGCTTCCTCAGGGTCTCCTCCGCTATAATGGAAATGGAGGACCCTGAGTCTACCTCCATTTGGCAGGGGTTCCCTTCGATGAGGACCGCCATTTTAATTTTGTCGGGGGTGGCGAGGGGCAAGTTCAGTACCTGAAGGGACGTGGAGTCTGTGGAGTGGAACTCCGCCGATTCGTGATGTGTGGTCGGCCTCCGGCGGTTGGGCTTGGCTCAGCAAGCCCTGGCTATGTGGCCGGTCTTCCTGCAGCTCCGGCAGTCCCAGGTCCAGTACTGGCAGTCTCTCCGGTCGTGGGGGTCGCCGCAGCTGGCGCACTTGGTGGCAGGAACCCTCTCCGACGCTGGTGGTCAATCGGGCGCTTGGGGGCGTTGGGCTGCTCTGTTGGGTGGCCCGGCTGGGCGACGCAGCTGGTAGGCTTCTCCCTCCTCTGGGCGGTCGTGGTCCAGCTCTTCGTGGTGGACGGCGTCTGTCCGGGCCTTGGGAAAGGTCCTGGAGGTCCTCTTGAACGCCACTGCTTCATTGAAAGCGCTCTGGAGGGTGAGCTCTTCCTTGGCGAAGAGCTTCTGCTGGAGCCTCTCGTCGCGGAGGCCCCACGTGAAGCGATCGGCCAGGGTGTCTTCCAGCTGGGGGAAGTTGCCGTTCCCGGCGATCCTGCGGAGGGCCGCCAAGTAGTCGGCAGCCGATTCTCCGGCCGCCTGGTCCCTTCTGTGGAACAGGAACCGGCGGGCCACCCGTGAGGGCTGAGGTAAGAAGTGGCTGGTGAGGAGTCTGCTGACCTCGGCGAAGGACTTCTCCGTGAGGCGGGCGGGGGCCAAGAGACCCTTGGCGATCTCGAATGTGGCCGCCCCGCAGACGCTCAGGAGAACATCCCTCTTCATGCTGTCCTCCGTGACTTTGTTGGCCCTCAGGTAGCATTCGACCCATTCCAAGTAGGACTCCCAGGCCTCTGGATTCGCGGGGTCGAACGGCTCGACGTGACCGGTGGTTCCGCCCTGGTTGGCCATGGTGGCTGCGGCAGCGGTCGTGGCCTGGTGGTGCCCTTGGTCTCCTACGTAGCCGATGAGGCTAGAATCCCATCCTCGTCGCCAGTGTAACGTACTCGATCAGGAGATGCGAGTCGGGCAACATTCTTTATTAGGAGCACGTTGCAAGAGAGAGAACAGGCGGGCCGGGTCCCGCTTATGTACAATCCCCGGTACAGCCTACTGGACAGGTCAGGCCAATCCTGACCTGTTAAACTTCCCGCCACAGCTGTGATTGGCGGGGATTTCGCGCCCCGCGCTGGAGGCGCCTGGGACCACCCAGTTGCCTCTGCGCCTGGCGCGTATGGCTGCCGATACACTACAAAAATCATCCCTGGTGCAATGGTTTTCCTACTCACAGCAAAAAAGATACGGGTTCTCCTAACTCTCCACTGGAAGGCAGGAATGCAACTAGCCAGTTCTGAATGGGAAAATGGTTCAAAGCAACTCCTTTCCCAGTCATCTCTGCTCACAGATTTACAGCTCTCCACAGCTGTATTGCAAGAGAGAAAAAATCTATTGAGAGACTGATCACATATCACCCAACTTCTTTTCTATTTTGTCATTTGATTCTAGGTATTTAGGCTGTAGTTCTGTAACTTGCTATTACCTTGTAATTTAGTATTAACAGCTATTGTGGTGGAATGTTAAGCTACATCTACCCATTACAAAGTCCTCAAGTTTGTTGAGGAACAATGGGAGTTCTGTGCCTCCCAAACTACACTGGATCTTTTCTGTCTGTGACCACAGCATGCAGGAAGCATGCAGTCATAGCCTCTTCCCCCTCCCCCACCCTGCACTCTTTCCACATCCCCAAACTGCTCACAAACTATATGCCCAGGAGTATCACATATCTGAAAATATTAGATTGGTTTTGGCAGTGGCAGCTCTTAAAAAAAAACACAATTCTGCGCCAAAAATAGCTGATATGGCTATCAATATATTATACAAATTAAGCTAATTTCTGCAAATACCTCTTCTTTTGCTTATTTATTCTACTAGGCATAAGAAGGGGGAAGGAGTCATACACACTGGAATCTAATGCAGCCATTATTCTGGCTTCTGAGATTTTACCAGGTATTGATTGCACGCTTCCAAGTATATTTGTATAACAATAAGGTCTAGAATCTTGTTTTTAAAGGAAGGAAAGCTGAGGTCTTTAGAAATGTGAATTACCCAGGCAATGGAGAATTCCTACACAGGACCAACATCATTTCCAGGTGCCAGGCCCCCTCTGGCAGCAAAGAGGGCATGGAGATGGGCTTACTGGGAGCAGGGAGTTTCATCTGATGATTCAGCAATATGCCTATGTGACTTCCAACATGACTCAGAAGTGATGTAGACAAGGCAAAGATGTTGGGGTGAGGCTCTGTTTTTGAGGCAAAAACTAGAGTGTTGCTCTAATATTCCTGATGTGCCTATGTCACTTCTAGGTCACGTTGAAGTCACATAGACACATCATGAAACATTGGGTATTCCTTTTATGGAAGGGGTAAGTACCTCCTGCCAGCCAGCTGATTATTGATGGAGAGGTGGGGCCTGGCAGCAGGGGAACCCCTCCTCCACTGGGGTGGTGGTGGTGGTCTGGCAACCCTACTTCCAGAGAAAACCCAGAAGTGACATTTGTCCTCCCTTGGCAAAAACTATGCATGTTCCAATGATTCTTAAAGAGGCATGATACTCTTTCCCTGGAAGTGATGTTACTAGTGGCTTTTGATACTATCAATCATGGTATTCTTCTGGACTGCCTTTCTGGGCTGGGATGGAGGCACCCTTTTGTGATGAATCTGATTCTGCTTGGAGAAACGGCCTTCTCAGTTGTGGCACCAAAATTTTGGAATTCTCTCCCGAAGGAGATTCATCATTTCCCTTCTGTTGTCATTTCTGCCTGCAAGTGAAAACTTCTTTATTTTGTTTGACATTCCTTCAGTGATTTTGTTTGACATTCCTTCAGTGATTCCTCCTCTCTGCCCAATGTTTTAACTCTTGTTTGTATGTTTTTGTATGTATTTTGCTCTGGTTTTAATTGTGATGAGGTGTTTTTGTTGGTTTTTAAAATGTGATTTTATTATATACTAGGAGTAAGGCCCATTGTGGAAAAAAAAAATACAACGGGCTCTAGAAGGAGGCTCTGGTAAGTGCCTGCCACACTTGCTGTCTTCTCACCCACCTAAGTGAAGGCATTAACTTCCCCCCACCTCAAGGGGAGCTTATCTTTGCTATCTAGAGCGCAGTTGTAAATCTGAGTGATCTCCAGTGGTTCCCTAGGAGGAAATGGCATTGTGCCTATCTGTGGTTCCATCCCTCCTCAAACCCCACCCCTTAAATATCCATGAATTCCCTAACCTGGAGTTCGCAACCTATCTCCTTCCCTTTATCTGCCCCTCTGACTTCAGCTTTCCATCTCCTTCCCCCTCCCTGCAGCTTCTACATAGGTTGTCTTTCTCCACAGTGGGGGGTGGGGAATCAAATCAGCTTACATAATTCTCTTCTGCCCGCTTTGATCTGAACAACAACCCTGTGAGGCAGGTTAGGCTGGAAGTCTGTGACTGGTCTGAAATTAGTCAATCAGCTTCCACAGCAAGGACCTGGGTCTGGCAGACCCCACTCTGAAGCCCTAACTCCTATGCCCTCCTCAAAGTCTACCACAGAATCTCCAGGAATTTCCCCTCAACATGGAAAAATACCACTTAAGGCCTCTGGACTGCTACCCTTGCTGTCTTCCCACCCACTCAAGTGAAGGCACTCACTCCCCCCCCCCCCCCACACACACCTCAAAGGGAGCTGATCTCTGCCATCTGGAGAGCAGTTGTAATTCTGAGTGATCTCCAGCCCTCACCTGGAGATTGGCAACAGTGGTTACCAGGAGGAAATTGTTGGTTTGTAGTCTATGGCATTGTAACTCTCTGAGGTCTCACACCTCCTCAAACCCTGCCCTCTCCAGGCCCGGCCCCTTATATATCCAGGAATTTCCTAACCTAGAGTTGGCAACCCTATCTCCTTCCCTTTATCTACCCCTCTGACTTCAGCTTTCTAGCACCTGTGCCCTCCCTGCAGCCTCTATATAGGAAAATTAGTCTTTCTTTACAGTGGGGGGGGAACCAAACCAGTTTACATCATTTTCTCCCCACACATGATCTGAACAACCACCCTGTGAGGCAGGTTAGGCTGGAAGTCTGTGACTGGTCTGAAATCAGTCAGTCAGCTTCCACAGCAAGGACCTGGGTTTGGCAGACCCCACTCTGAAGCCCTAACTCCTAGGCCCTCCTCAAAGTCCACCACAGAATCTCCAGGAATTTCTCACCAACCTGGAACTGGCAGCCATAGTCAGCACTGGGCCAAGTGAGTTCTGCCTCAGAGGCCCGTAGTGAGACCTTTCAGACCAACAGACTATCTCTGACAAACTGTTTAATAGGGAGGAGTCATCAGCTATTGTATCAGCTTACAGTATTCCCCTCTCCTCTCTCCCCCCCTTTTATCTGAACAACAACAACCCTGTGAAGCAGGTTAGGCTGGTTTGAAATCACCCAGTCAGCTTCTACAGCCCTCACCTGGAGATTGGCAACAGTGGTTCCCCAGGAGGAAAGGCCTTCCTCAGAGGCCTGTAGTGAGACCTTTCAGACCAACAGTCTCTCTCTGACAGACTGGGAGGAGTCCTCAGTCATTATATCAGTTTACATCATTCTCCCCTCCCCTCCCCCCTTTCATCTGAACAACATCCCTATGAGGCAGTTTAGGCTGGTTTGAAATCACCCAGTCAGCTTCTACAGCTCTCACCTGGAGACTGGCAACAGTGGTTCTCCAGGAGGAAAGGCCTCTTCCTCAGAGTCCATTCTGTCATATAAGCCCACTGTAGCCTAATTGGAATAGAAAGAGTGAAGAGTATTGGCAGGTGGAAAGGGCCCCTCCCTGCTGTGAATGAACATTCCTTTTGCCTCAGTTGAAGAGAAGGAACCCAACAGTTTTCTCATGAACACAGGCCCATAGCTGGGGGTGGGGAGTGCTGAGGGGCCAGGCACCACAAATATTTCCCATTTTATACCCTCGCACCTCCTTGCTGCTCTCAGATGGACTGTCCTGAACTTCCTACAACATGCCCTGAGGAGCAGTCCTGCTCAGTAAGCTCCCTGTCAGCAGAGAACTGTCTCCTTCGAAGGTCAGTGGCCTTCTGCTGGGGTTCTTGCCTGATGGGGCTGGCGGTGGGTGGGTGAGAGCAGAATCAGTCAATGGCACAGCAGAGAAAGTGTGAGCTAATCCTGTGTAAGCCACATCTAACAAATGAAAATCCTCAGAATTGCCACCACGGTTGGGATTTTATTTATATAACTGATGAGTTTAATTTGTTAGCTGCCTTGTTGGCTCTTATGAAGACAGAAATGTGGTGTATATATTTTGTAAATAAATAAAATTAAATAATATTATTTATTATGTTCAACAAGCTGATCTATAAGTTTCAGATACAAAAAATAAGAGTAACAATGGAATAAACCTCATGAATATAAGATATTTTATAGAAACTGGGAGCAGGGGGAAAGACAGCCGAAATTTTATAAGCCCAAAACTTATCACTTAGCTTGGCTATTATTTCCTGTTCTCATTTGCTGTAAAAGCTTACCATTGATGTTTGGTACTCACACGGAGAAGGAAAGAGAGACGATATTATTGACTGTATCTCCCTTGAGGCCAAAATACTTGCATTGATGTATACTATTTTTAGAGAACATAAGAAGTTCTCTCTTTCCTACTTACTTAAAACAATAATTTACATCAAGGATATTATAAGAACATGATTGCCATATACAATTTTGAGTGCATGATTTTCTGATATGTTTTATATTGTGTGCCAACAAGCACACAATTGTTTAAGAATTGCTGTTTTTTAAAAATCACATATCCTTTTGATGACATTGATTTATAGTAGTACATTTCTAAAGTAGATTTAATTTCTATTAAATACTTCAGATGTATTACCTAGTGATTGCAACAATAACACTGCAAACAGAAGACAGGAATTTAAAGAAGAGTAGATTGCCAAAGGCCACCATGACATTTGAATATAGTTCTCAGTTTTATTAGCATATAGTAACTGCTAGATAAATATAAATGGGTTGGTGTATAGTAAACAATAAACACTGTTATTCTTAAAATAACATCTTGAGTGTTTACAGTCCCAACATCCTCAATCATTAAAGAGTCCCAACATGGATCGATGAGAACATAGGCAAAGGACAGAAGAAACATTTGACCAAATCAGTGCGCCAGCGTATGTACTGATTGTCAACATATTTCAGAGCACCAGGGCATTTTTGGGGTAGAAAAAGCCCAGCAGGAACTGCATATTAGGTTACTCCCCCTGACATTATCATTGTTTCACACAGGGGTTTTTTTGTAGAAAAAGTCCAACAGGAGCTCATTTGCATATTAGGCCACACCCACTGACATGCCAGCCGAAACTGCATTCCTGTGCATTCCTGCTTAAAAAAAAAAAAAGCCCTGCAGAGCACATCTTAAGATACAGATGTCTAGAGGTTCTGGATCTGACATAATTTACGTATAAAGTCTGAGAGGGAGATGGGGGAGTGTGATCTTGTTAATTCTCCTGAACCTCTTGCTGGCTTGCAATGTCATCAGTCACTGTATTCTTCTGGACCACCTTTCAAAGTTGGGACTGAAAGGCACCATTTTGCAGTGATTTTGGTTATAGAATCACAGAATCATAGAGTTGGAAGGGACCTCCAGGGTCATCTAGTCCAACCCCCTGCTCTCTCTCTCTCTCTCTCTCTGCACAATGCAGGAAACTCACAAATACCTCCCCCTAAATTCACAGGATCTTCATTGCTATCAGATGGCCATGTAGCCTCTGTTTAAAAACCTTCAAAGAAGGAGAGCCCACCACCTCCCGAGGAAGCCTACCTCTAAGTGTTGTGTAGGGGGTGCTCATCTGCCTTTAGGGCCCCACAAAGTTTCATCTTGTTACCCATTCTTTTTAACATCTGCACAAAGCAGCTGGGAGAGGTCCTTCAGAGATCAGTACTGGTTTGTAACCAATATGCAGATAACACTCAACTCTCTCATGCACTTCCAGCAGATTCCAGGAATGCTGTGGAAACTGTGCACAGGTGCCTGGCTGGATAACAGCTAACTACCCAAACTTGGGCTGTTTTCACACATGCTTGATAATGCACTTTTCCAATGCATTTTAGCAATCATTTTCAATGCATTGATAACTGCAATGCAATGTACTCAGTGTAGTACAGCCCTTGAAGACTGCCCTCAAAGACTGTCCAGAAGCTACAAGTGGTACAGAATGCTCTGACCAGAACACTGACTGGAGTGATTTGTTGGAACTACATTCCTACCATCATGTTCTATCTGCATTCTATTGGTGATCTGCATATTGGTTTCCAAGTTTGCGTTAAATCCCAATTCTGAGAGCTGATACTGAGTTTTAAAGTCCCATATAGCTTGGGATCACCATGCACACTTCTTTATGAAGTTACCACACCAATCTGGTCATCTTTAGAGGCCCTGCTTCAGGTGTCCCCACCATCTGAGGTTAGACAGGTGGCAGCCCAAGAAAGGGCCTTCCAAAAACTTTGGAACTCCTTCTCCAAGGGGTTTTGTCTGTCTCCCTCTATGGATGAAGACTTGTTTTGTTTGGTGTCCCCTCACTTTCTTATTAGTCTTCCTCTCTGTTTGTGATTTTTAATGAGCTTATATTGTGTTATGGGTGAGGAAAGGCAGCATGGTATAGCCCAGTCTCAGAAACTAAACAGAATCTGTATTTGGAAGGCAGACCATCAAGGAAAGCTCTGTAGAGGAAGGCAATGGCAAACCACCTCTGCTTCTCACTTGTCTTGAAAGCCCCTCACTGGCGTTGCCATACGTTGGCTGTGATTTGATGGCACTGTACACAAACGCATGTGCGCACGCACACACACACACATTATATTTAAATGTTTGTCATTTAAGATGCTGAATTGGGTGAGAAGGAAGCACAAAAATATTTTAAAATAAAACTGTCAGAAAGACTTTTGCTATAATTAATTTTCCACCTTCAACATATACAAAACCTGTTCTCAGTCCTGAAAAACCAGTCCTCAGTCCTGAGCCAGTACAAATAAGAACCTCATTGAATACTGTGGGTGTGCAGCCCCGATGAGGAAAATAATGCATGTTTTGGGCCCAGACAATGGCATGAGATCCCGGACATAATTTGCCTGCAAGAAGTACATATCAAACAAATGGATTATAAATTTTTATGGAACAACTTGGCATGGAATATTGTTCATTGGCCAGGGAGAAAAAAAGGGGTGTAGTTTTTTTACATCAAACAAGAATTAGACCCAAAATTAATTTTTAAAGATGAAAATGGCAGCTATATTGCAGTGGAAGTGACGTTGAACTACAAAAGAACTTTGTTGCTGGGAATATATGCCCCAAATAGAGCAAAATCTTTTTTAGAAGATATTATGCAACAATTAGACCAAGTGGTGTATGGGAGATTTTAATGGAACAGTAAAAAAATACTTTGGACAGGTCTGGGGAAAAAAATAATGAAGGAAAATTACCAAAGTCATTTTTTGAGTTGGTAAGACAAGAGAATTTAGAAGACATTTGGAGGGAATTAAACCCTAAAGAACGTGACTATACTTATTTTTCAGCAAGGCATAATTCTTTTTCAAGAATTGATATGCTATGGACTACAAAACATCTTGGACTATTAACGAAAAAAATATAGATACTTCCTAAAATAAGGGCAGACCACAATCCAATAAGGGAAAAGACTCCAAGATAAATGAGGACTTGCTACAGAAACAGGAAATAGTGGTGTCTCTGGAAAAGGAAACTAAATGCTTCTTCCAAATAAATGAAAATAAGGACACTCAATTTCAAATTGTGTGGGATGCCTATAAAGCGGTAATGAGGGGCATTTTAATTAAATTGAATAATAAAGATAAGAGAGCCAAAAATAAGCAAATGATGGACATTCAGAAAGAAATTGGAAAAAAAGGAGAAGGAGCTTAAAAAGCGACCTGGGAAAAAGAAAATTATAAGAGAGATTACAATATTACAAAGCCAATTGGGACATTTGCTGAATAAAGAAGTGGAATGAAATTTAAAAAGACTCCAACAGAAATCTTTTGAAGGAGCAAATAAACCTGGAAAATATCTGGCCTGGTAAATTAAAAAAAAGAAAGGGAGAATAAAGTAATTAACAAAATCGTGTTGGGAGGAAAGGACATTGTTGATCATGAAGGAATTAAAAGGGGATTTTATAAATACTATGCCAAGCTATTTAAAAGTCCAAGCGTGGATAGGAAAAAAATTGATGTGTGTCTACAGAAAATTAAGGTAAATCCCTTAACAGAAAATATGGAGAAGGTGTTGAATAAACTAATTGAAAGAGGAGAAATAGAGGAAGCGATTAACTCAATGAAATCAGGAAAAGCACCTGGTCCAGATGGCTTTACGGCAAAATTTTATATAATTCTTGCAGAGGCGTTATTACCAAAACTTCAGAAATTGATGACCATTATAAGAACAGACAGGAAAATTTCCAACAAATGGAAAGAAGCAGTAATTTCATTGATACCAAAAGAAGACAGAGATGCCACAAATGTAAAAAATTATAGACCAATTTCATTACTTAACAATGATTATGAAATATATGCAAGAATTCTAGCAGAACACCTTAAGCAGCATTTGAGCAGTTTTATTAAAGAAGAACAAGCAGGATTTCTTCCCAGGAGACAAATTAGAGATAATATCAGAACAGTTATTGACGTTATAGGATATTATGAGAAATATCCTGAAAAAGAAGTAGCATTATTTTTCGCAGGCGCAGAAAAAGCATTTGATAATGTGCATTGGGACTTTATGTTTGCAGTGATAGAGAAACTGAGACTGAGAGAAGATTTTATAAGAATGGTAAAGACGATATATTTTGAACAACAAGCAAGGCTCTGCATTAATGCAGACTTAATGGAAAAAATGATAATAAATAAAGGAACAAGACAAGGTTGCCCTCTATCTCCACTGATTTTTATAATGACTTTAGAGGTTTTGCTAATGCAAATTCAAGAAGATAAAGAGATAGGGGGTTGAGAATGAAAGGTTTTTCTTATAACTACAGAGCATTTGCAGATGATGTAATGTTTATAAATGAAAATCCCACTCATGTAACACCATTGTTGCTGCGTAAGATACAAGAATATGGAGAATTGGCAGGTTTCTATATAAACAAAGAAAAATCGAAAATTTTGTGCAAAAATATGTCAAAGAGCAAACAGGAAGATCTACAGAGGTTAACAGAGTGTGAAGTTACCTCTAAAGTAAAATACTTAGGTGTGGAAATAACAACAAAAAAATATTGATTTGTACAAAAATAACTATGAGAAACTCTGGCGAAAGATTGATGGAGATTTGATAAAATGGAATAAACTGAATCTGTCTATGCCGGGCAGAATTATGCAATTAAGATGAACGTCTTACTGAGAATTATGTTCCTGTTTTAAACAATTCCAATAGTGAAAGACAATAAACAATTTAATAGACGGCAAAGGAAACTTTCAGAATTCGTATGGGCCAGGGAAAAACCTAAGAATTAAAATGAAAATTTTGACAGATGCGAAAGAAAGGGGCAAATTTCAGCTGCCTAATTTAAAGCTGTATCATGATGCAGTGTGCCTGGTGTGGATTAATGAATGGATGACATTATCAAATAGAAAGTCACTAGCATTAGAAGGACATGGAATTGTTTTTGGATGGCATGCTTACATGTACTATGGGAAAAATAAGATGGATGGCTTCTTCTCACATCACTATATCAGAAGTAATCTGCTGAATATTTGGTTAAAATATAAAAGATATGGGGATGAGAGGAAACCACTTTGGATTGTACCAACAGAAGTAATAAAATTGTACTCAGATTTTAAAGAAGAGAAGTGGTTGTCATATAAACAACTTTTAAAAATTCAAGGAGGAAAGCTGGAATTAAAATCGGCGTAGGAAATACAACATAAATATAATTGGTTTCAATTGCGACAAATAAAGAGTTTGCTTGAACAGGACATTAAGATCTATGGAATAAGACAAGATCAAACAGAACTGGAGAGAATGCTGTTTGGGGAAAATGAAAAGCTGATTTCAAAGATATATAAACTTTTATTGAAATGGTCTACGGAAGATTAAGTAATTAAATCACAAATGATAAAATGGGCAATAAACATAAATAAAGAAATACAGATGGAGTCATGGGAACATTTATGGAAGAACTCTATGAAAATATCTACATGTTATAACATTAAAGAAAATTGCTTTAAAATGCTATATAGGTGGTACATGACACCTAAAAAATGGCAAAAATGAACAATCAGGTGTCGGATAGATGTTGGAAGTGTAAAAGACAAGAAGGATCTTTCTACCATATGTGGTGGACTTGTGAAAAGGCGAAACAATTTTGGCAAATGATTCAGCCAGAGATTTCAAAAGTTTTGGGATATAATATTAAAAAGGCGCCAGACTTTTTTTTTTGTTGGGATTACAAATGGAAACATTTCTAAAACAAGATAGAACGATAATCTGGTATATGCTTTCAGCTGCACGGACATTATATGCGCAGAAATGGAAACCAGACAAAATACCAGAAATGTGGGAATGGATTTTGAAAGTTATGCATTGGAGTGCTTACAAGAATCTTAAAAGAACAAGACTTGGGGAAGTTCAAAAATGAGTGAGGAAAGTTTCAAAAGTACGTTGAAAAACAATGGAACGTTAAAGGATATTTGGTGATTTTTGACAATGGTTAATCTCTAAAGAAACTTTATATGGATTATAGTACAAAACTGAGATGATTGGACTATATCTTTTTCGTTTCTTTGTTAATGACTAAAGGACTATTATGAAGATGGATTATAATTATAAACTATGGTTTTCTGTTTTTTTTCTATGAAGTAAGATTCTTTAATAGATAAAGTTTATTACCTTTTTAACAATTTAAGTAAAATGCACTGCCAGGGGTCACCAAAAGGGGGGGAGGGATGGAGAAAATGTAATGTATGTGTATTAACTTTTAATAACAAAGGATAATGTACTATTACAATATATTACAGTATAATAAATTGTTTTAAACAGAAAATGGCATGAGAAGGAATGTTGAAGCCCTTCTTCCCTCCATGCCATAGTCCCAATCAGAACTGGGCCCCTGAAGCACCATGGAAGTAAATTCCCATGGGGACCTTGCAGCTATTGCCTGACTGCAAGTCCCCATGGCAGCCATTTAATTTAATGTCTTGTTTGGCTCTTAGGTAGAAGCAAACATCTTGACATTTTGACTGCTGCTTCTCTGCTCCAAAGCTTCGTGCAAAAAGATAATTTCCAGCCTCCCAGGGGAGATGTGACAATTTGGGAGAGGAGTTTTTGAGCCATCTCCTGCCTGCTTCTTTTCCCTTCCACATTTTGTGGGCGTCAGACACTTGTCTCAGTTGTCAGCATGTTTGGTACTACAGTGGGCACATGGGGGAGGGACAGTTGCTGATGAAAGAGGTGCTGAGCATCATCAGCACTGCTTCCCTTTGCAGACCATCCTTTTCCTCCTGTTAAGTAAAGGAGACATAGCAGACAAGATTCAAGACATAAACTGGGGGTCCATCATGTACTTCTACCCTCAGATGGATTTGTCTTTAAGTAGAATTCCTGAGATCGGAAAATTCAAACTATCCAGCCAAATCTTCTCTACGTCTCAAGAAAGCAGTGGCTGTCTGCTAGTCAGATGCTTATACTTTGATCTAAACAGGTGTTTAATTTCATCAAATAATAAGCTGATCACAAGGGAGATCAATCCAAATTCCTGTTTTGGTGTCTCCTTAATGTGTCTTTAATCAGGGGAAACCATCAGGTGTAATAAATGACACCCATTTTTAATCACGTTATTCCTTTCTTCACATATGCTTCTGATCCTTCTGGAGATGTTTTTAGAAAGACTAGCTGGAATAAATAGAATACAATTTATCCCATATGAGTTCTTTAAGATGTATTAGCATGCTGTGCTGAAGATGCTAATGCTATGTGAAGTGTGCTCACCTAATAGGGCCAAATCACATTACAAACCACAAGGTCACCACAAGGGTTTTGGATCAGATGGCCACATGGAGTTCTGTGCTGGGGATACACTTCCCAGATGTTCAAAGGCCCAACTCACATTGAGACCATGGTGCAGGCAGGGAAAGAAAGTTCTTCAATTCTCCCCACCCCCGCCCCACCCTTCTTAACATGAAAAGAACTCAGGGAGCTGCTACAGGCCCTGCTGAGAAAACTTGCCCTTACTGAGGCAATGTACTGGGAAAACTTGCATGTACCAAGTTTGCCCACTGGGGCAAATAGCAGTCCTGGAGCCACTGCAGGATGGAAAAATGGCATGGAGTCACATATGCCACAATTCCAATTGGTCCCTTGTGTGCCTGAAAATAGAGTTTCTAGCACTGAACTCCAGGCATTCATTTGTTAGCAGCCCATGCATCAGCCACATGAATTTTGCAACTTGTGAATTGGCCTTGCCATATACTGAGACTGGCCTTCCATATGTCAGCCACCAGATTAAGGAAATCTCTCTAGATAGAAGCACATCTGTGTCTAAGCCTCCAGGCTCTTTCAAACCTCCGTGGACATCCAGGTGAATTATGCAGTATATGTTTCTTAGTTAATTGTAGATTTTTTTAAATTGTTATTTTAAATTGTGAATACTTTAAGGCAGTTACAAGTTGCTCTAAGTCTCTTGATGATGGCTGTTTTAAAAATTCAGATAAATAAATTATATATGATCCGAGTTATTCTGAGGATTTTTTCATCATTCAAATTGTTATACACACAAATTCGTAGCCTATCATTCAAACATTATGGCAACTTAAGTGAAGGAAAATGAATTCACTGGACAAAATTTGGCATTTTGCTGCTGAATTTACTGGAGTCATAAATCTTCTACAGCCTTTACAGTTACACTGCATGGAAATTTCATGATTAGTGACAATGAAGAGAATCCATTTTCATTCCAGAAGGTATGGAAGTTACTCTTCATTTTGTATCTAGCATCTGCTAGTAAATAATGTAAAACAATTCTGGAATTAGTCCTAAATTGGTTCAGACACATAAAATCAATTATAGTGGATTTGCCTGTATATTTTAAAATTTACAGTGTCATGTGGAAGATCAATCACTTTTTTTGAAAATCAGATTTTCAACCTATAATCTAAAATTTGCTAATTAATTTTACTGTATACTGACAAGGAAGTCTCAATAAATTGATCATATTAGCAGTGAATACGAATAAGCAACCATTTTTGGAAAACACCAGAAGAGTATTGGATGCAACAGGCTGGTATGGCTTATGCATAAGTGCAGAGTGCAGTGCCTAAGACATCATTGCTATGTGGTAGCCAAAAGAGAAGGAGAAAGACTAACACAGCTACAAGAGTTGAGGGGGAGGGTGGATTATGGCACTATCAGGAAAATGGTTGTAAGTACTAGAAAAAGGTAAGAAACTATTTCACAAAAACTGGTGTTAATTTTTGTAAGTGTAGTAAATATAAAAGAAGGCATTTGAATAAAGTCTTTGACTTTATTCTCTTCATTTCTGAACAAAATGTTTGCATTTCTCAAATGTGTACTTTGGAAACCTTTAGCTTGGGAACCATAAATGAACTCCTTCAGGGATTATTTCCATACATTATCTTGAAATACATACTCACCACTGAGAAAGCATGGAAGTAGTTGAAAAGTGTATACTGAATTGCTGCAGTATTCAGATATGATGTTTAAGTTATAATAAACTGGGAATGAAAAATGAGTTTGCTTCCCCTAGGGCTCTGACAGCATCAAAAGCAATTTGAAAAACTTGGGAGGGTAGTGAAGGGCTATGCTGCAATGGCCAATCCTCCCTGCCCCCACCCCCACCCCACTATGTTTCTAATAGCAGTTTGGTTGTCTGGCAGAGACACTGTCTGTTGGAAGAGATCTAAGAACACTTTGCATTGGCAAGACTCTGAAATTCTAAATACATTTTCAACTTGCCTCTAATTGCTCACATAGTCAGTTGGATGACTCTTTCTGAGTAAATGAAATTACTCTGGCCTCAGAAATTTACCAAGAATATTTGGGCTAAACAAAAGTTAGACTTGCCAGTACTATGACCTTCAGTGCTAAGTTACAGAAGTAATGGACTCTGAAAATGGCTTCAGGAAACCACTGAGGTAACAGCTGGATTTTCTTGAGACTAATTTCTCACTAGCAGTCACTCTGCCCTTGGACTTCTGCTTTCCTCAGGGTAAGCAACCAGTTCCCCACTAGTTGCTGCATGGCTGCATTTTGACTTGTGGCTCCTCCAGTTTTCCTCAAAAGCTTCCAGATCTGCACAAAACAAGACAACATCATCACAAGGGAAACTGGAAGTCAAAATGTGGCCACGCAGTGACTAGTGGGGAATTGGTTGTTTGCTTCGAGGAAAGCAGAAGCCCGGGGATGGAACGACTGCTAGTGAGGAATCGGTATGTGTGATAAGCAAACAAGAATTAACCAGAAGCAAGATCAACAGACCCATAGGAAGCTGACAGCAAGTGAACCTGACCAAAGGACTTCATGCACCAGTCTCCAATGCTCAGGGTCAGGGACAAAGTCCTTTTGTCAGATTTTTCCACTTAAAGAACAATCCTAAGAGCCTCCTGTGCTGTGGTGGCTGGCCATGACATAACTGTGGAACCATTGGTCTGCTCCTTAAAAGGTTAGGCAGCTGCTGGCAGAAAAAAGAGGCTGTAGCTGGGTTTTTGGGCTGTAGTTGGTCAGTGACCCCAGCAACCAGTGTCCCAGCTGGGTGTTGTGTTGCAGTGGCTGGACTGTGATGGATGACAGAACCAATCAGGTGTTGGCAGGCATGGGGGCATGGCCCTGTGGTCATCACTGGTGAGGGGAAAGAAGAGTCGTTGCCAGGGGTGCTGGCTCCATATCTGCAGCACTCTCCTACCCTACTGTCATTTTAGTCCCAAAGTGATCTATCTGTGCCCAGAGACTGTCAATCTAAATCCATTCTGTACTCATCATAACTTTTGTGTGTAGTGATGTATTTCAATGGAGCCTATGCAAGTCAATTGGCATTCCAGCATCTCTCATTGTTCCCAACAGGCAATCTTAGCATTAGTTTTTGTTCATCCCTTCTTAATGCATACCTGGCTGTCCTTGACATGCCTTGTGACATCCAGCAATCCCTCCAGGTGCCTGGCAGCTACTGCCACAGATGCTGCCAACCCCTCTATGCCCCAGGAGAAAGCATCCCTCCTATGGCAGGTCTCCAGCTGCTCCAGCAAAGCCTCTGATTCCCCTGCTACAGCATCCAGGACCAGAGTCAGCTGCCTGCCTTCCCTAGTACTCTCCCTACCCCTCTTCTGAAGACACTGAGTCTGCCCATTGCATTGCATCCACCCTAGCTGTTGACTCTGGACTTACATCATTCTTCTCTCCTCTGTTTTATCCTCAGATCAACCCTGTGAGGGAAATTAGGCAGAGAGCGTGTGACTGGCCCAAGGGCACCCATGGCATGAATGGGGATTTGAACCTAAGCCCCCAGGTCCTAGTCTGACATTCTACTGTTGTTGTTATTTATTAAATTTATGAATCACTCAATCCCTGCTACTGCAGGGCTCTGGGTGATATACAACATATAATAAAAACATCAAATTCATAAAAACAAAATATATAAATAGTACAATACAACAAATCTAAAAAGTTGGTGAATTTATAATTATTGCTCATTCCAAACTACTGACCTCCTTGCTAGCCATCAAACCACAGTGGCTCATTCATCCAGACCACCCATTGGACCATTAAACCTTGACCCATAAACCAGCAAGGTGAGTGGGGGCAAACCAGGTGTGAAGTCAGTCTTGTAGGTGTTGCTGGGCCACTGCTGTGTTTGGCAGATGACCATAATCCCTGCACATCCATTAACAGCTCTCAGTGGGAGCGAGAGATGAGGTGGAGCAACGTGGGCTGAGGAGCTCATCATGCAGTCAGAACCAAACAGAGGCACAGTTGTGGCACAAGCTAGACTTTACTGACCTGCAAATCACAACAAGGTCTGATGACTCAAGTTGCCACCTCACTGGGGCCATGGGAATATGGACTGAGCCTTCCCTGGTATAGCAAGCATTTATGTCGGGTGGACTCACTAGAAGGGCTGGCTGGGTGGAATGCTTCACACCAGGAGGTGGGCTAGAATAGCTGACTGAGCAAAAACAGCTTTTCTGACCACCAAAGTGTCTCACCACTCACTCTAAATCCACATGGCAGGGAGCTGTGAGACAACATCCTGTGCTGTATGTCCTACTTCATAAGTTGTGGGTCATCCTAGCCAGAGTTTTTGTAGGGCTGGGGGGAAGTGATTGGGTGCTGGGAAAGTGGCTTAATTGCCAGAGGAAAGGGAGATGATTAGTTGCACCCATGGTCGGTATTCTGAGATGCTTTGGGCCTCATGAACATGGTTGCAGATGTGGGAGAGCAGTTGAATTCTGCACTGGCATGCAAGAGTGGTGCTGAGGGTTTACACTGGCATAACTGGCCCTCACACTAACATATCTTGGAGATACGCCTGCTTCAAATTCAGTTGGCTCCCTGAGCACATTTACCTCCCCTCGCCCCTCCCCCCCAGATTGCTCTGTTAGTGGTGTTTCTCTGTGACCATTGCTAGTGACAAGATGTCATATTTTCTTACCAGAAGAACTATCATGGAGATTGACCTGGACCAACAACTTAATATTGCTAGCCATACTTTGCTCTTGAGAGGAGAAGAATCAGCTATAATCAGAACAGTTAACATCATCCCATTCTGTTTAATGTCAAACTTTCGTATGTTTGATTTCAGACCCATTAAACTTAATCTTCTAGATATTCTGTATGCTACATAGACACACTCTCCCTGAAGATCTTTCAGATCTTATGAACTGGTCTATATGTTCCTCAAAAGGATGCAGTGGAGGCTTTGGGACTGCATTCAGACTTCAAATGGAGGACTTCATTTCTGAATGTTCCCACATGTTTAAAAAGCAACCCTCATTGGTCTCCTCTGCACCCACTCCATGCTGTCCACATCCTTCTTGAAGTGAGGGCTCCAGAACTGCACACTGTACATCAGGTGCAGCCTGACCAATACAGTGTACAGCAGGACTATGACATCTTGTGATTTAGATGTGTATGCCTCTGTTGATACATCCTAATATGACATTAGCCTTTTGTGTCGCAGCATCACTGCTAGCCAAAGAGGTGATAAAGGTAGGCTGTTCCTTTGGAAGGAACATCCTCTGCTTTCTGGAGTTCAGAATTGTCCCAATAAAAGGCATAACTTGTTGAGGAAGCAGGTGGGACTTTCCCCAGTTGATTTGTACACCAAGGCTAGCACGTTTCTATAGCCAAAATTAATCTGAGATTGAAGACCCTCTTTCATACTGGCCACAAAGAACCAATTGTCTAATATGGGTGCACTGCACATCCCTTCAATTGCAAGACTGCTACCATGACAGCCAAGTATTTGGTAAAAACTCTGGGTGCCATGGTGAGACTGAGAGTGAGGGTGACAGACCCAGTGATCAGAAAACCACGATATTTTCAAGAATTAACATTGATCTGCATGTAGAAATATGTGTCCTGCAAATCCAGGACTGCATACCCATCTCCCACAGCTAAAAACTGGGCCACCATAGAAAGAGAAAGCATTTTAAATTTTTGAATACTGAAGAAGGTATTAGACTTTTGTGGTCCAAAATAGATCATAAACCACCATCTCTTTTATTTAAACAGTAACCCTGAGAGACAACTGATCACACCCAGGCATAAGTAGTTACATTCTGCCAGGCAGAGATAAAATGCGAAAAGCCCTCTGCAAACACTGAATGGTGTGTATCCAAAGATAGTCAGAACAATGGCTTAGGTTGCTGAGCCTGATCCCTAGGCTATTGTTGTTGGTTCTAGCCACCTTTAGATCTAGCAGACAGTTTATTTTGGTATGACTCAGGTGGTGGGGTGTACTGCCTTTGTTGAGGATGCTGGTACTGAGGAAAGGAAAGGTCCCCTGTGCAAGCACCAGTCGTTTCTGACTCTGGGGTGACGTTGCTTTCACAACGTTTTCACGGCAGACTTTTTACAGGGTGGTTTGCCACTGCCTTCCCCAGTCATCTACACTTTCTCCCCAGCAAGCTGGGTACTCATTTTACCCTGTAAAAATTCTGACGTGAAAACATCGTGATGCAACGTTGGAAACAACTGGTGCTTGCACAGGGGACTGCCTTTACCTTTTTACTGGGTTCTAAAGACCTAAACATGTATTAGAAATTTCTTGCATCTGTCACAAGAGAAACTCTTGAGTACCTGGGAATGAAGTTCCAGGCACTGATCTCCCAAGAATACATCTGTTGACAGGACTAATGCCAAATGTGTGACATAAGGATATGTGACACAAAGACTTTATAACAGAGGTCCCCAACATGGTACCTGTGAGTGCCACTGTGCCCACCAAGTGGTTTCAGAAAGTGGGAAAGACAGGAAGAGGCTTTTTCCTGGAAGGGCTTCTGATTGGCTGTGCAAATAAAAAAGTATTCTGTTAAACAGCTTCCACAAGAAATGTTGAAACATTATTATTATATAACCTCACTATGATGACCCATACCAGGATGAGGAATCATGGATCTTGGAACTCTGTGCAGAACCAGTCCCCACTTCTGGTCCCCTCTTAGCTTGGTCTGCCCATTCTGAAGCACCACACTTCAGTTCTGAAGGCGGTGAAGACAGACAATCTGTGGGCAGTTCACCAGATGAACACTCACCTGATTTGACTGCTGCAGGAGACCAGGATCCAATTTCTCCATCTGATGATCTCTCTTTGGAGCAAATGACGATGGCCTAAGCCTTGGAGCTCCAGGCTATTCTATTAGAATCCAGACCCAGGGGCAAAATTATGGGCAGATTGTACCCTGAGGTGCCTCTAGCTGAAGCTTTTCTTCTGATTGAAGATTATTGAAGATGACACAGGACTTGTGGAAGAAGCCTTTGTCAATTCCAGCCACTTCTAGAAAGATGGAGAATCTCTGTAAGTTACAACCTGAGAACTGCCGGTTTATTTTTATACATCCTGTTCCCTCCTCCCTTATCGCAGAAGAGATGCATGGGAAGTACTGGTTGGGAGTGCAGTCAGCTCCTTCAGACAAGGAAGGCTGTAAGATTGACATCACGGCCCGGAAAATTGTATGCCACCTCTGCATTGCATTTAAAAATACCTAATTACTAAGCCATCATGACAGCATACTATTTGTTTCTTCAGGAGAAGTTGTCTGTTTCTAGATAAACTCCCTGGGCAAGAGAGAGGGTTGGCCATTCTCAATGTCTGAATCTTTGTAAACAATAGCTCAATGTGAGCAAGCACTCTTCAGAGACTTCAGTTAGAGGGCTTGCTTTTTCCATTGTCATTAAGCATCATGCTTAGATGAGATCTACTGTCCTGCCTCAAGACACCAGAAACTGCATCGAGGATCTCCCTTTTAAAGGGACCTCTGTTTTCTGTGAATTATTTCTTGCTGCAGTACTCATAAAACATAAAACATGCTTAAAACATTAGCACTTGTTGGTGTTAAAAGTGCTTTCTTTGTATTTCTCTCATGGGATTCAGGGAACTGGGCAAAGGGCATGCTGGGTCTTTTCTTCCTTCCCCAGGGGAAGGAGCCTCAGCCAATGGAGAAAATTGAGGTTTTGCTCTGTAGCTCCTCTGCGATTGAGCAAACCTTGCAAAGTAATCTGAGATGCAGAAGGAAGCAAGAGAGAGTGGAAAGGAAGCAGACAAGAGCCAGTTGCTGGGGAGGGGGGCTGATAGAAGCCCTCCGGGGCCTGATCAGCCCCAGGGCCGCATGTTTGACACCCCTGCCTTAGACTCATCCATTGACTTCTCGAGTGTTAAGTAAGGAAGGCGTCTATGGATCCCCACAGCCTGTTCCTCCTGGAGCACTGCCTCACTGACACCTCTCCCTTCTTCCTCGCGAACGCTAGCAGTCCATCTGCGATCTCGGCGCGCCTTCCCCGCGAGGCAGTGGCTGGAGGGGAAGCCCCGGCTGCCAATTGGGGCGGAGTCGGAAGCGCGAAAGCAAGAGGGCGCTGCTGGGCGGGCCTGAGAGCGGCCGCAGGAGGAGCGGGAGAGCTCGGCTGTTGTGGCTGGTGCTGCGGGAGGCGAAGGACGGAGCAGGCAGGCGGGTCCCGGCAGTGTGTCGCCCTCGCCTAGTTGCACTTGGCGTCGCATCCGGAGCCTGGGCTGACGACAGCCGCAGAGCGTTGGTGGCGCGGGAAAGAGTCCGGCAAGCACACAGGGAGGGAGCGAGGCGGGAGCTCATGCCCCGCGTGCCGAGGGAGCAGCTACTGTTCCGGGGGTGAATGAGCCTCCCTCGGACCGCTGTCTCCTTTCTCCAGCGGTGCCGTTTCGGGTTTGGGCGGCAGCTTCTCAGTTCCCAAGATGGACGGTTTCGCCGGCAGTTTGGGTAAGTTTAATGTCTGGAGCAGCCAAGCCGGTCAAGGAGTGATGCCGCATGCAACAAGCATGTGTGCCCCGGGAAAGGAAGGCACTTTGTTGGCACTACTATGCCCCCCATCCTTATCTGACGTGGGTGTGGACTGCTGGAAAAACGCACCGGACTGATCCTTGTTGTATTCTTAGGGGGGAGTTGATGCAATCACGAATCCTCTCCCACTCACCTTCCTTAAGATGTCGAGCCCCCCCCCCCTTCAATTGAGAGGCTCTGCTCTACCCTCCCCTCTATCAGCCAGGCGACCCATTTGGAGGACACCTTCGTGAGCTGCACAAAATGCCTTGGATGGGATTGACTTCATGGCAATTATCGATCTCCCTTCCTTCCCCTGGTTTCATCCAAGTGTATAGATTCATCTTGGGCCAGTAATGCATCAGTTTTGTATGCTTGGGTTTTTCCTGCTCTGTTAGGTTTCTTTTGGGGGAAAGCAATCAAAGAACTGCATAAATCTCGTTGTTTGCTTACAGGCTTGTGTGTTAAGGAGTTAACGTCATGCTGCCTAACCTTTCTTGATAGCGTTTGCCTAGCCTCCAGACAGACGATTCGGATTCAGATAGGGATGGCAGGAGGGCAAGGGAGGATTTTGGGTCAAGAGAAACATTCCTTTGCCTGCCTGGTCTGGGTTGAAAGTGTTTCTTCCTCTTTTAGTGGCTTAGCTGTCCATAGTAGCACCTGTTCTTCTGCACAGCCTCTGGGAGGGGTGTGTGTGTGTGCACACTGGTATAGAACTAGAGAGATGATTGCATGACAGAAGGAGGGAGTGAACTTGCTATTTATCCTTAGGCAATGTTAGCTAAAGTGGCATTTCTACTTGATTATGTAGACTCAACTCAATTTGCTAGTATTCCTGAGACTGCTCTTTGATTATATAGCAGCATTGCACAGTCCAACATTAGAAGATTAGAATGCAACTGTATGTGTTGGTGACATGACCCAGTCTGTATCATATTGGTTCCTTGTGAAAGTGGGGAAGCATATGCGTCTGTTGGATTTTAAGCATGGCATGAGCAGGTAGGAGATGGTCTCCAACAATATGAGAGAGTTGAGGCTGTATAGCCCAGCAGAAATGCTGCTTTAACGAATGTTGCTGAAGTATAAATAACTTCATCTCTACCTTTTGGCTTTTCCCAGCTGTGTTTTACATCTTTCCCAACCTGCCTGCTTCATAGAGGAGCCTGTAGCAGCCCTACTACACACAGATCTACCTCTGCCAAGTTCTGTTGAGACTTCTGACATGCTTCTTCTGGGAAGCCAGATTAAGCTTCCTACCTTAATAGCTTCCCCGAGAGCTGAATACTCTATTGTACAGCTGTCATGACCTGTGGTGCCATTTTCTATCTTGCTGTGGTATAGGAACCAGACTTCTAGATGTTTGCAGCACTTCAGAAAAGATTCTGGGGAGTAGGACTCCCATTACTGCAGTGCATGTATGTATTGATAGAACTGCAGGCTATAGCTCAGTGGTAGAGCCTCTGGTTTGCACACAGAAGGTCCCTGGTTCAGTTGTTTCATCTCCGGTTAAAAGGATCAAGGAGCAGATGATAGACCTCTAGTACTAGAGCAGGGGTGTCAAACTCATGAGGGCTGGATCTGACATAAATGAGACCTTGTTGGGCTAGGCCATGTGTGTACCTATTTAAGATTAGGTAGCAGAGATATACACTTTATAAAGGACACAGAGAAACACAATGAAAGATTTTTTTTTTTTTTTAAAAACCCTTAAAACAGCATTTGTTGGTCTTAAGGGTGCTTTCCTTGTATTTCTCCCATGAGATCCAGGGAACTGGGCAAAGGAAGCTCTGACTCTTTCCTTCCTTCCTCAGGGGACCAGTAGGGGGAGGAGCCTCAGCCAACAGAAACAAGAGAGGCTTGGCTCAGTAGCTCTGCTGGGTGATTGAGAGAGTGTGGCAAAGTAAGCTTTCCCTCCTCTCCAAGGGATGAGCCTCAGCCAATGAAGAAAATAGAGGCTTGGCGCTATAGTTCCTGAGCAATTGAGCAAGCCTTGCAAAGCAAGCTGTTATGCAGAAGGAAGCAAGAGAGAGGGAGAAAGAAGCGGATGACAGCCAGTTGCTTAGGGGCCTGATAGGAGCCCTCTGGGACCTGATTTGACCCCTGGGCCACATGTTTGACACCCGTGTACTAGAGAGCTGCCACCAGCCAGAGCAGACAATACTGATCTTGATGGTCCAGTGGTCTGGTTCTGTGTAAGGCAACTTTATTTGTTCAGGTGACAGGGTATGAATACCTGTGATATCATGTGCATAATAAGTAATTTGTGTTTATCCAACAGTTCTAAAACATCAAATATAAGTACGTGGAAAGGATGAATGGATATCCCCACATATATTTAGCTTATATATGTAACCCTATAGCAGGGGTGGCCAATGGTAGCTCTCCAGTTGTTTTTTGCCTACAAATCCCATCAGTCCCAGCCATTGGCCATGCTGGCTGGGGCTGGTGGGAGTTGTAGGTAAAAAGCATCTGGAGAGCTACCATTGGCCACCCCTGCCCTATAGTATAGGACAGATATAAATGTGTGTCCCTTTAAAACCAAGCAAGAACTGTTGCTTCCTGGAAGTTTTGCTTTTACCCCCCCTCCCCCCCAATCTCGTGAGACTTCCATGTGAAATCATCATGCAGTCGTCTACCCTTCAGATTTTCCCCAGCTTTACTGTAATTTCCAAAATCTTATGTATGTTCTTTTCTACAAGAACATTTAGAGTGTGCTTGGGATCAGTGTGGTGAGGTTAGTGTGGATTTCTGTGCTTCCCTGTCACCATTGGTGGTGCCATTTCCCCTTGTACCTGGTATTGCCTCCACCTCTGCTATCAGCAAGCTGTTTCTGCATGTTTTTAAATCAGTAGTGATATTAGTCTAGCATTGTTATTCTGTAGTGATATAACTACTAATAATAATTATAAAGGGTTGTCAAATTGCAACTGATTTATGGCAACCCCTGACGGGGTTTTCAAGGCAAGAGAATGAGCAGAGGTGGTTTGCTGTTGCATTCCTCTGCATAAACGACTGTTGTCTTTGGTGGTTTGTCATCCAAAAACTAACCGTGGACAACCCTTGCATGGCTTCCGAACTCTGATAAACTTGGGCTAGTCTGGGCTATTTTGGCTGCTGAAATAGTTCTCTCCCCCCGCCTCCCTTAAAAACAAGCATTGAGTTCCTTGTCAGGGGAAATGGTGGAATAGGGGATATTGCAGGAAATACCCTCATATGAGAGTACTGTTGCTGCCTCAGATGTCTCTGCATCTACAGTGGTGGTGAGATCAGAGTAGAGAATTGGCCCTATTTAGAGGTGCCCTAGTGCAAGGCTCTATCACATGAATGAATCCTGCCATTTCCTTAGGAGTGCAATTGATCCTGACATTGCATGCAATTCAGTTAGCTGGTCTAAAAATTTTTACTGTTGCTTTGACTTACTGTTAAGTAGGGATGGTGGTTGTAATTAAGAATTAGAAGGAGAGAATATTATAGCCCCCCCTCCAAGAACAGAAGGCTGGCGGAAAGAGCGAGTAAGCTGTATGTTGTATATTCTTGTCCCCCTCCTTTGCATCTTGAAAATGGATTTTTCTGGATTCTATATTGTTTCAAAATCTGCTTGACCAGTGGTGACACTGAGATGAAACCAACGTGTGTGCTGTGAGATGTGAAACCTTTCTCAGATGCTTTCAACTCACTTAAGATACTCTTTGCATGCAAGCTTGCCTAGATTTCAAACCTTCAAACTGTTTCCTAAGAGTTCACCAAACTGCTAATCTTGGATAAAGGGAAATGTCACTGTTGTGTTAGAATTAAAAGGGAGTTGGTCCCATTGTGCTTGAGAAGTTACCTCTACATAACCTCAAAATGCCCTGGCAGAGCATCTCTCCTTTCATTCTTTTCTTCCCTCACACCATTCCAGTTCATGTGATCAGATTTAATCTTCATGGAGCTTTATTTTATAAATCATCTTATCTCTTTATGTAAGGATTGGTCATAAATTTAGCTGTTCTAGTTTGCTGGACACGGATTTTTCTGGATTCTATATTGTTTCAAAATCTGCTTGACCAGTGGTGACACTGAGATGAAACCAACGTGTGTGCTGTGAGATGTGAAACCTTTCTCAGATGCTTTCAACTCACTTAAGATACTCTTTGCATGCAAGCTTGCCTAGATTTCAAACCTTCAAACTGTTTCCTAAGAGTTCACCAAACTGCTAATCTTGGATAAAGGGAAATGTCACTGTTGTGTTAGAATTAAAAGGGAGTTGGTCCCATTATGCTTGAGAAGTTACCTCTACATAACCTCAAAATGCCCTGGCAGAGCATCTCTCCTTTCATTCTTTTCTTCCCTCACACCATTCCAGTTCATGTGATCAGATTTAATCTTCATGGAGCTTTATTTTATAAATCATCTTATCTCTTTATGTAAGGATTGGTCATAAATTTAGCTGTTCTAGTTTGCTGGACACGGCCCCAAAGAACAGAAATACAGATGTTTGAAAATGAGAATACAAAGAATCCCTTGATGACCTTTGTCACTTAGGCGGATTGTCTGAAAATTGCAGGTGGGGATTTGCAAGATGTAATGGTCCTCCTATCCTCCTTAGAGAAAACTAAGATGTTAGGGGAAAGTACAAGACTATAACCCTTCCTCTTAGCATGCCAATTTTCTTTGTGCAGGTATATTTTTTAAATCAGGAGGAACATTTAGTCACACGACTTCCTTTCTGCAGTCAGCAGTGGTACATCGCAGTCTATCTCAGAGACAGCTTGGCCTGTGGCTTATATCAGGATGGGACACTGTTTGAAGCATGCTTACTTAAAAGGGACTCCCACTGAGTTCAGTGAGATGTACTTCCAAATAAGGGTGTTTTACAACTCCAACATTAGTGGGAGGGTAAGCTTTACTTTACATTGTTTCCAGTGGTCTTTACTGGGGCAGCTGATTGTAGAGGTGCAATAGATCAAAACTTCTTGATAAGACAGACAGTACAGCTTTTAGATCTGTCTCTTGCTTCACTTGTTTTGCTAGATTATTGTGCCTTTCTTTTAGTACTAGTTCTGTTTATCTTTCTTTATCTCCCCGCCCCAAGTTGCTATTGCAATAGTGGAAAATAATGAAATGAATCAAAGATACTGATATTTGTTGGATAGTGCAGAAATATTGGTGAATGTATATTGTTCTGATTTAGAAAGAAGAACCCTACTGACAGCGCTCATAGAGTTGTCAGGCTGAACTTCTGCTTTCCATATTACATCTACTTGAGTAGTGATGAAGAGTGTCGTAGGAGATCCAGAGATTCTCTTTTTCAAATCTAACCTCAGCCCTGAACTCACTGAATGGATTTTGGCAAGCCTTTGTCTATCTTTTTCTCCCTTGTCTCCCCCTGTCCCTGTTCTAATTTAAGAATAATTTATAAAGATTAGTTGAAGAATGATCTTTTTTATTGTATTTGTTACTTGTCTTTTATTTCCCAAAATGGGTTATCATAAAACATTACCACAGCACAGTTAAAAAATAAGGAAAATACCAGAAAAGTTGGACCACTCTTGGGAAGGAAATTATATAACGGTGAAGCCTCAACAGAAGCAGTTCTGACTCTTGTCAACCAGACCTCCAGAGGAGGTTTGCCAGAGGAGCAGGGTATCTCCATAATAATAATAATAACATTAGCTGTTTGAGTCACCTCTCCTATTTACTTCTCCCTCTCAAGATAAGCTTCAGGGCTTTGATCAGGTGGGTGATAGTAAACCCCCATTTTTAAGTAGCCCTTAGTGCAGCACACTCTATTTCCACTCATATCACTTCTGTTGGGGAGTTAATTCTCCTGATATTTTCTAACTTATTTCAATCTATGCTCTTTTTGATGC
Organism: Heteronotia binoei; assembly: GCF_032191835.1. Taxonomy (NCBI): domain Eukaryota; kingdom Metazoa; phylum Chordata; class Lepidosauria; order Squamata; family Gekkonidae; genus Heteronotia; species Heteronotia binoei. The sequence continues at coordinate 211,934,601 of NC_083223.1, forward strand.
ACAATGATGCACCACCACCAATCCAACCCTCCCTGTTCTGCCTATAGAGTTTATACCCAGAAATGTCTCTGTAGATTTCCACCATGTTTCTGTGATACCTGCTATATCTAAATTGTTACCGAACACCAAGCACTCCAGCTTCCCTGTCTTGGCTAAGAGACTTCTAGGACTGACATATAGACACTTAATCGGTGTGCTTCCTTCTCCAGTAACTTGCACCTCCTTCAGCCCCGTATTTGGCATACCTGGCCCTCAGTTGCCATTGTGCCCTCCCAAATTCTATTATGGTCCTATCAATACTACCCTGAGTGATTATGCAATCATCCCTTTGGGCTTACTTGTCCTGAACTGGGTAGATAATCATATATGTGGCATTCTGCAAAACACTGACTATCCCCTGCTCCCCTGATACCATGTTTATGGCAGAAACAGAAACATCTATACCATGCTCTCTTACTAAGAAGCAGATCTAGTATCACAGAAGATGTCTAGTTCAGTTTTACAGCTCTACTCTAAAACCCATAATGATAGTTTCATCTTGAATTTTCTGGAAAAAGTTACTTATTTCAATAATCTTGAGTGTGAGCCACACTGTCTAGGTTTTTAAAATGTTGATCCTGGCAGTTGGGGCATCTGGCCGAAACAGATTGGTGAACCATAATTGACAATCTGCTATTTAAACTTGGCTTTCTGCCTGTTATTCCATCCCTTCTTGAATAATTTTCATGAGTATTTTCATCCTTGTGATCAAAAAAGCACACATGAGAAAATTATGGCTGTATTCCTTTTTTTTCTTAACAAGATACTATGCCTCTGGGAAACTCAAGCAAAGATTATGGTTAATATTTATAAGCAGCTTTATTCCAGTGTTGGGTTGATCAGCATATCAAAGAGCATTAATTCACTTAACTCCTTAAATATCTGCCTCCTACCTTCCCAGTATGGCAAAATAGAATGCATTAGATTATCTTTTTGTTAAGTATGCTGATGGCGTATGAAATGTTGGTTAGAGATTAAACTTCGCTGTTGTTAAGGGATTATTTTCTTGCTTTATTCTAAATGAAAATAGTTCATAAAGCACAATAGCTAGTTAGACTTCTCCAGTTGTTCAACCACAGCAGAAATTAATGACTTTTGTACTTGAATGGGTTACATACCTTTCTGTTTCATGAGAAGTTCTTCTGTGTCAGTTGTTTTAGTGGTGCTTAACACCATAAAAAGAAGCTTGCATGTAAAAAGAATTAGAGCTGAGTTGCAATAATGACAGTGATCTGTTCTAATGTCCTTGCTTCCTAATTGCATCTTGTATTTTCTAGAAGCCCCTGATTTAAAGAAGCAGAGAAGAATCCAGAATTGAATTGAATTTTCTAAAATTGGTAAAAATACAAGAAAGAGGAGACTTTGGAAGAAGGAATTGTTATTATTATTAGTTTATTTATATTCTGCCCATTCCCATGGGGGCTCAGGGCAGAGTACATCAAATATGCAATAATAAAACAAACAATCAAGAACAGCTAAAATCATAATAAAATCAGTTACAGCATTGAGCTCAGAATCTAACCAGCACTATACATACCATATGTTATGATATTACATAACCCACTGCCCCCGTCAGTAACAAACAGTCTGAATAATGATGAAATAGCAACGCTATATTAATAGCATAATTTTTTCAGCACTGATGATGATACAACATGATGGTACAACAGGGGAGGCCAACCAATCTAACAAATGGGCATCTGCTGCCTCATCCAAAAGCCTGGTGGAACAGCTCTGTTTTACAGGCCCTACAAAAGGCTAAGAAGCCAGGTAGGGCCTGGATCGCCATTGGGAGCTGATTCCACCAGGTCGGGGCCAGGACTGAAAAAGCCCTGGCCCTGGTAGAAGCAAGACGGGTGTCTCTTGGGCCAGGGATGGTCAAAAGATCTTGGGAGGCCGAATGAAGCAACCTTCGGGGCATATATGGGGAGAGACGGTCCCACAGGTATGTTGGTCCCAGGCCTCGCAAGGCTTTAAAAGTCAAAACTGAGACCTTGAAACAGACCTGGTACTCTATAGGCAGCCAGTGCAGACTGCAGAGCGTCAGCCGTATGCTCACCAATACAGGTGATGCAGTCAGCAGGCAAGCTGCCGTACTCTGCACTTGCTGCAGTTTCCAGATCAGCTTCAAGGGCAAGCCAGCATAGAGGGAGTTACAGTAGTCCAGCCTGGAAGTGACCATTGCATGGAACACTATAGCTAAGTCTTGGGGGCATAGATATGGTGCTAGTTGCCTGATCTGCCATAGATAGAAAAAGGCAGACCCGGCAACTGTAGTGACCTGGGCCTCCATAGAAAGGGAGGCTTCCGGAATCACTCCCAAGCTCTTAGCCTGTTGGTCTGGCACCAAAACAGCACTGTCCAAGGCTGGGAGCTGGATACACAAACCCACCCCCCTTGACTCAGGCACAGGACCCGAGTCTTAGCTGGATTTAACTTCAGTCGGCTTTGCTGTAACCATCTGGCCATGGCGCCTAATGCCTCAGACAGTCTACCACCCATCAACAGGTAGAGCTGGGTGTCATCAGCATACTGGTGACAACTCAGCCCAAAACCTTGGGCAATCTGGTCAAGGGGGTGCATGTAGATGCTAAATAATATTGGTGAGAGGATAGCTCCCTGCAGTACTCCACATATAAGTGAGTGCCGCAGGGAAGTCTGCTCGCCAAGCACCACCTTTTTTCTCCATCCCCGGAGAAAGGAGGAAAACCATTGTAAGGCTACTCCCCGTACTCCGGTGACGGCGAGGCAGTGAGTCAAAAGATTGTAATCGACCATGTCAAACGCTGCCGACAGATCGAGAAGAATTAGCAGCGCTGACCCAGGTTGGTCTAGGTGCCTTCTTAGGTCATCTGTGAGGGTGACTAATATCATCTCTGTCCCATGACCTGGATGAAGACCGGACTGGAATGGGTCTAGGGTGGATGTTTCATCCAGGAAGACCTGCAACTGCTCCGCCACCACTTTCTCAACTACCTTTCCCAGGAACGTAAATTCGAAACTGGGCTGCACAAAAAGCTCCGCTATGTGTTCCTTGGTCTGCCCCTTTGCTGCTTGTTTACAATGGCAACTATGGTCTTCACAGCTGCTTGGTGCATGTTCTTCCCCGCTCCCCATTTCAGCAGTCTCAAACTTCAGGCGGGGAGCATTGTTCTCAGTCTTAATTGTCATGGCCAGGACAGGGGAGAAGAATGCTCTTTACACCCTGTGGACAGGGTGGTGAAGTGGACAGATTGCTCTTCACACTTCATAGACAGGATGGTAAAATCGGTTGTAGTGATTTAGCGCTGCCAAAACAAAAAAATCCCAAATGCGTATTCCAATTAGAGAACAGGGCGTTCTTATAGATATTTGTGTTTCTGCTCCTCTTCTGTCTGCTGAGGGCAGTGCTCTCCTTTATCCAGTACTGCTCAGACTTGATGTCACAATTTTTAGCAGTAATCGTGCTTGGGATCTTGAGATTCATTTCTGCCTGTGGGACTATTGCTGTTCAAACAGGTCCTGCAAGAATGTTTCATGGAGAAATTGTGCAGTATGCAGATAATCTTCTGCATGTAGAAATAGCATTTTTCATTGTTAATTTTACACTTGCTTGGTGTAAGGGCTAGTATATATGCAAGATCCATTTTGGATCTTGTTTCTCTATGGGTTTGGCTCTGATGGTATATATTTATTGTATGTAACTGTATGAATTTACTGTGCATAGTCTGTACCTGTTAATATGTAGTAGTCTGAGAAACACCTTGGGAAGCCGAGTCATGTATTTTAAGTGCATTTGTCTAACATCTTTTCAGAAAAACTGTGAATTCTGCCAACTAATTAAGTGTCTGAGAATAAGGCCATTGACATGGATACTCTGAGCACGTGTTCTCCCAGTGCAGAGAGCTTTTTACAGAGCCAGTTGCCTCCTTAATAATTCCTCCTGTCATTGTTATCTGAATGTCAAAAACGTTACTGCAGATGGTGCCCCTGCAGCGCAACTGAAATACCTTCCGAGCGTGTCTCCTGCCATTTGAAATATTTGACACAGCTGTCCTGTGAATTTGGACTTTCTTGTGGAAACTTGTGAGATCAAACAAATACACTTCTACGCATAATTGCTGAAAAATTATTAGAATAAGTACAGGACTGTCTGTAGCCTGTGGGAAAGTTTTGAAGTATGCAGAGTTGAAAGGAAAGGGTAAAAATGTGTATATTGCTGGTTTTCAACTGTCACAGCTGAAGCAATTATTAACTTTCTCTAATGGAATCCCTAGAGACCTTAGTGCAGGGGTTCCCTTCTCCATATTTCTAGTGGTCTTCCAGAAAAACTAATGGAGGTTACCCTTAAAATGGACCCCTTGGGCAAAATTAGACTGAACTAGTGGATAGAAGGTTAGATTCCAATCTGTGGGACCTGTGTTCCAATTATATTTTCCTCTCTGAATGTGTTGTTTGAACTTTGCTTTCCCCTATGTTTTGATTTTACCCCTTTTGATACAAGCAACTTGCTCTGCAGGGTGGCTATGAATGTGAGCAAAAAAATTATTTTACTTTCAAAATTATATCTGAAATTCATCTTCCACTGCACTCTGATTTCCTTGCTCTTGAATCTTGTATGCGTTCTTCCTTCTCTGAGCAAGGGATTTTAGATGTAGCTGTAGCAACAGCCATGTCTTGTGGGGAAAAAAGAGGGCTTTACGTAATTTCACAATAAAACAATGCATTTGTAGTCATCAGCAGCTCATAGAGGAAATGGTTTTCTTATATTATTTGCCAAAAAGCCTAATTTAAGCTTGAATGTGTTGCTTACTAACTAGGGAAACTGTGATTTGAAGTACTACAGTAAGAATTCAGTAAATTAATAGTGTGCTTGAAGGATGAAATAAAGGCATTGTTGTAGATAGAGTATGAGGTCTATAGAAAAACCCATGAAGAAAAGCTATGTGGCGGTTATAATAAAAAGGTGTTGCATGGCTTTTGGACTTCTCTCATCTGTTTAAGTGCATGCAGTTCACTTTTTTCACTTTTTTTGTGTTAGCTCCTCTCCATGTTTATGTGTCTGTGTATGTGAATGACCATTCACTATTTGCTTGTTAATGCATTGTCCAATTGTGTCCCCCCCCCCCTTCCCTGCCTTAGGTTCACTGCTTCAACTATTGATAAAGAAAGTACAATGGCTCAGGCTAGGGAGAAGTGTTTTGTAGAATGGAGAGGGGCATGTGTGTAAGTACTAAATCAAAGTAATGTGAAAAATTGTTTAAGGGGATGTTGATGTTAGGTAACTGGCAAGAAATTATGTGAATTCTAGTAGTAACAACGATTGTAATTAACGCATGTATTTTAATTTTTAAACACTGCAAAATTATGGTATATCCATTACAGCAACACTTTGCTTGTGCTGCAGATAAAGGCTTATGTATGTAAAAAAAGAGGCCCTTTAACCAAAATAAATAAATAAATAAGGAGGAAGGCAATAGGTGAAGTGTTGCAAGCCCTGAATTGAAAAAGTAAATCCAAGAGTACACATCTACAGCTTTCGTCTGTCCCTTCCTTTTTAAATATTGAAGACTGTTCTTTTTGGCTGCCTGTAAGGACTGTACACACTACGTGCAGTTTGTGAATGCCAGTTATGTTCCTCCCTACTCTGATCATTTCATGCTTAGCCCAATGCAGCCATTCTTACTGTTAGCAAAATGTGGTGTTCTATCTCTTTGTCTTTGATGTCTCTTTAAACTTGGGATGATTTTTACAAGAATTGCAAAGTACAGGCGGTGTGTGTGTGCATTTAGCTCCTTCTTTACAATACATGGATGGGTTTCAGGAGGGACGGAGTTTCCTGTGTGGCATGACAGATATGCAGCTCATACTTAAGTATAAAAATTCTAATTAAGAGTTGGTCTTGTTTTCCCTCCTTATTTGAACTTGAGTTCTTTTGTTCTGGACATTCTCAGTTTTCGTGGTGCTGCTGCTTCTTGTAACAGAGGTTTACAGGTGGGTTGTATGTGTGTTTGTCCAAGCTTTCCACTTTTCATGTTACAAATTGTTCCATCTATGAAACTTCTTTCATAGGCCATCTAAGGAGAGCTGCATTTTTATTTTATTTTTTGGTTTGGTTGTTGAAGAATTCGTTGTTTTTTCCAACAGAATTTCATGAAATTTATTTCAGAATTTTTATCCCACTTTTGTCACAGTGGAGACACAAACCACATTACAAAATATAAGTTTTTAAAATAAAGTTTGTCCTTACATATCTCCTTAGATTCAAGACAGCTAAGAAACCAATACATTGCAAGTATATAAAACAATATAACAGTTCACCAACAAGATAAAAATGTAGCCAAATCATATGAACATATGTGAACATATGAAACTGCCTTCTAATGAATCTACTGCCTGGTCCATCAAAGTCAGTATTGTCTACTCAGACTGGCAGCGGCTCTCCAGGGTCTCAAGTTGAGGTTTTTCACACCTATTTGCCTGGACCCTTTTTAGTTGGAGGTGCTGGGGATTGAACCTGGGACCTTCTGCTTACCAGCAGATGCTCTACCACTGTATGTGCCAAAGGTATCTCAGGTCTCTGGCCAAGTCCAGTTCAAGTACCTGGAGGAACAGAAGCTAAACTCATTCAGCTGGAAAAGAGATGTTTCTAACCCTCCTTCCCTGCCATGCAGGATCAGACTAATGGTACATCTAGTCTAGTACTGTTTCCAACAATGACTAGTCAGATGCCACAAGGGAGCCAATAGCTTGAAATGACTCTGACACTAGTATTGGAGGGCAAACCTTTTCTTGCCCACAGACAGCCCTCCCCCCGGTCTAAAACAGCTCATCACCCACAACTCCAAGATAACCACAACAGGAGAGCCAGTTTGGTGTAGTGGTTAAGTGTGCGGACTCTTATCTGGGAGAACCAGGTTTGATTTCCCACTTCTCCACTTGCACCTGCTAGCATGGCCTTGGGTCAGCCATAGCTCTAGCAGAGGTTGTCCTTGAAAGGGCAGCTGCTGTGAGAGCCCTCTCCAGCCCCACCTCACAGGGTGTCTGTTGTGGGGGAGGAAGGTAAAGGAGATTGTGAGCTGCTCTGAGACTCTTCGGAGTGTAGGGCGGGATATAAATCCAATATCTTCTATCTTCTTCTTCTTCATCTCTCTCTTGGTCAGTCTATGCCAGTTCACACCCCATCAACTTGTATTTATAGCTAGGATTTTTGGCTCCAATGTGCATTACTTTACAGTTGGTCACATTGAACCTCATCTGCCACGTTGACGCCCACTCAACCAGCCTCAACAGATCCCTTTGGAGTGCCTCACAATCCTCTCTGGTTCTCACCACCCTGAACAATTTAGTGTCATCTGCAAACTTGGCCACTTCACTGCTCACTCCCAACTCCAAATCATTAATGAACAAGTTAAAGAGCATGGGACCCAGTACTGAGCCCTGCGGCACCCCACTGCTTACCTTCTTCCACTATGAAAATTGCCCATTTATACTCACTCTCTGTTTCCTATTAATTAGTCAGTTTTTGATCCGCAAAAGAACTTGTCCTATTACTCCATGATAGAGTTTTACAAGATTATGCATGGGATGGAGAAAATAGAAGTACTGTTCTTCCTTTCTCACAATACAAGAACTCGTGAGCATTCAATGAAATTGCTGAGCAGTTGAGTTAGAACTGATAAAAGGAAGCACTTCTTCACCCAAAGGGTGATTGACATGTGGAATTCACTGCCACAGGAGGTGGTGGCAGCTACAAGCATAGCCAGCTTCAAGAGGGGAATGGATAAGCATATGGAGCAGAGGTCCATCAGTGGCTATTAGCCACAGCTTATCGTTGGAACTCTCTGCCTGGGGCAGTGATGCTCTGTATTCTTGTGCTTGGGAGGGGCACAGTGGAAGGGCTTCTAGCCCCACTGGTGGACCTCTAGATGGCACTTGGGTTTTTTTTTTTTTGGCCACTCTGTGACACAGAGTGTTGGACTGGATGGGCCATTGGCCTGATCCAACATGGCTTCTCTTATGTTCTTAACCTATAGATACTGAGCAAGAGAACACCTCTGCACAGAGGTGTGTAAAAGCGGAGACTGGGAGGGGGGACTATTGGTGAAGTGAGGCTTCCAATAATAAACAGTTTGCATCTCTACCATCAGCACTTCTCTATAGTTACCACCTTCTCCCCCAAAGCTTTTACGTTGTGGCTCCCCGGCTGAGAGGAAGATAGCATTCTTCCTCCAGTTGTTCCCACCTTCCAAAAAGAAATCTTGCAGCTTGTAAAGTGAAAGCAAGTCAAACTCCTCCAAACTGTCTCTGCACCATTGCAACTTCACTAGAATTTTTTTTCCTTTTGCAGAAGAATCAGCATTTTCTGGCTGTAGGCAATGCAATCTCCAGGGGAAAAAAACTTCCTATCCCCCTCCCCGATCAATCCACATGCATGTTGGACCTCCCCAAAGCTACAGCCTCTCCAAAATATTATTCCAGCTGCACAGAATTCAGTGAGTGCAAAGTGAACAGGGAAGTTGCATGGCTCAATAGCAAGAAAAAGACTAGGGAGGAATCTGTCTCTCCTCCACTCCCCCCCCCCCCTTTTCCCCTCAATAAATCCACAGACATTGAAAGTCTCCTAAAAGCCACTAAAAACATCCTAGTCCACAGCTTTCTTCCCCTTTTTTGCAAAATGCATCAGGAAGGGGTTTTTGGTCAAAAATGGAACCCGCCCTCAAAAAGCAGGATCAAACTTGATCACTTTAGTGACCCCCTCCCCCTTTAAAAAAAACACCTCTCAAAAGGAGAAGGTGGAGGGGAGGGAAAGGAGAAGTGTGCTTGCACACAAAAGCTTATACCTGGAATAAACACTGGTCTTGAAGCTGCTTTCTCTCGCTTTTAACCCCCTCCCCCCAAAAAGAGGAGGAGCAGCCCTTGAGAAGGAAGCAGAAGCTTTGTGTCTGTGTGACTGTGTGTGTGTGGAGGGGACTTGTCTTCCTGTCTCTCTCCCACACCAAGCAGGAAGCAATCTCGAAACTCTGTTCGTGCATTAGAGAGAGGGAGGAAGGCAGGCAGGAAGGGAAGCAGGATTTGAGGAGCCACTGAGGGAACTGGGGAAAAGCCAGCTATGGTGTGGATGCAGTAGCAGCCTTGGAAAGGAAGCAGAAGAATGAAGTTGCTTGGAGGCCTGGATTTAAGCCCTGCATGGGGACAGATATGGCCTGCGGGCTGCATCTTTAACATCCCTATTCTAATAATGTATATTTCATTAAATGCCAACAATGTCCTTCAGTTCTCTAAATAGTCTAGACCAAGGGTGTAAAATTCATTTCTTAGGAGGGCCGGTTCTGACACAAATGGGACTTTGTGGGGCCGAGCCATGAGTGTAATAAAATATGCCAGGTAGCGGAGATATAAACTTTATAATGGACACAGACAAACCCAATTAAAGATATTTTTTAAAACTTAAAATACAAACATGCTTAGAATTCGTCCAATGATTTAAGTTGGAAAGGTGGGGGACTAGTGGAATTTGGCAATGCAATTTTTAAAATAAAACATCAAGAAAAAGAACAAGGCTCTGACTCTGGAAGCAATGAAATGACATTGTAAATTTCTCCCAACAAGTCTACTCAGATTGGTAAAGCCTTTCCAGTATAATATCCTCCTTTGGCTATGAGTTCCCACATTAGAGGACTCACTAGGTTAGGTCCATTCAGGAGAGAGAAGCTGGTTGAAAGCATCAACACTTGTTTGCAAGGACACAACTCCAGAAAGCATGAGTTCCAGCTAGCTACAGGAAAGCTGAAAATGTAACCATCTCCACTCCATTTGAAACCATTGCAGAGTACAGACAAAGCTGCAAGGAAAATGTGGAATGGATCTTCAAATCCACCCCATGTTTTCCTTGCAGCAGCCAGCAAAGAAAGGCAGGAAGAACCTAGGACTCAGCCTGCAAGCTTCAAAGGAAGCTTCAAAGAGCCTGGGAGCTGTAAGTGCCTGGGAGCTTCAAAGGGTAAGGACAGGAGGGATAAAAGAGTCCTGCGGCCTTGACACCCCTGGTCTAGACAGGTCAAATTATGTATTAGAGGATAAACAGACACAAATCTAATATCAGTATTCACAAAACTGAGAAACCTCTAGGAGAACTCTTCAACCCTCCAGGACATTCAATGGTGGAGCTCAAAGTAGTAGTTTTCTTATGAAGGAATTTCAGAAACAGGCTGGAATGGGAGATTGCTGAATTACAAGAGATTGATTTCTTATCTCTTTCCACATGCTAACTGTCATTCAGTTTCCCATATGTTTGTAAACTCCTTTATTATGCTGTACGCTAATATGCTGCTATTCACAGGTCTTACCAATTGCCATAATTCATTCTTAACTATATTTTTTACTTATATATCTTAACTGTCATCATCCAGTCTTAACTATATTTTTTACTTATATATCTTAACTCTAGGTAACCCTTCTTAGCACCACCCACTCCATTGGGCTCAAATTTTACTTTATAGAAGTTTGTCATTTTAAAGGAACTTTTGCTTTGTCTTGAGTTTGTCACCCACACACTTTCTGTGCTTATTAGAAATACTGCTTGAAATCCTGTTTCTTGTAGTTTTACATTTTTAAATTGTGTGAGCATTTCTAGTGCATCCAGCTGAATTGGCAGGCTTACAACTATATCCTGGGAAAATGGGGACTTGAAAGCCGAATTGATTGAACGAATGCTGTCAAGCACATTAAGCTAAAAAATCTGGCTTAGTTTGAAGAGATAACGTCAGATAGATAAATTTATCTTTAAGTACAGGGGTGGATTTTTTAGAAGAGCTTAAATGTAGCTGGGGTAGGTAGAAAAGTATGGGCTTTGGTATTCCTTTGCATTGTTAGAGATAAGAAAATTGGCTTGCCATCTATCTGAAATATTGAACAAGAGCTCTAGGCTGGGAAAGGATCTGAAGAACATTGGAAGGCCACATGTATGTGCTTTTGTGCATACATTGAAGGAAGAAGTCCTCCATTGAAGGAAGAAGTCCTCCATTGAAGGAGGAAGTTGCATTTGAGCATGAAAGTTCTCATCTGGATGAGTACTGTAACTGCATCACAAGGGGGTTTAGTGGATGAACAAGATCGTGTTATGTTTTTATTGCTCCTCTGGCAAATTTATAATACACACCTACTTTTAAAAACGAACAGTTCTCAAATATGAACAAGTTAATTAGCCTTCTTCCCTTTTATTTTTGTTAGTGGATATAAGGTAATGTATGTAATATAAGAGATGTAAGTTTGCCAGTTTCTTATAGTGTATATTATCCAGTGCCAAAATTCCAAATGAAAATAGCGGTGCCAAGTAAAACTGAAGAAACATGATTTCTTCCAATCTCCTCTTACTCCTTCACTTCTAAAAATGTTGTTATTGGTCTATAATAGTTCTGAATGTAGATTTCATAAACATAGTGTATATTAAAAATCTTTTGGGTTTCATGGCAGTACACAAATAGTGACTTGATATGAGATTGAAGAGTCTCATGCTCATGTTTATCCTCACCCACAGTGAGCTAATAGGATAGTTCCTGGTCTGCAGTTTTTCTGGTTTGCAGGGCAAGCACAAGACAGTGTGGTATAGTGGTTAGAACATCAGACTAGAATTTGGGGGACCCAGGTTGGAATCCCCAGTCTGCTCTGGAAGCATGCTGGACAACCTGGGGCCAGTCATATAAACTTAGCCCAGGGGTGTCAAATATCCATCCCACGGGCCAGAACCATTCCACCCAGGGTACCAGCTGAATATCCCTGGGCCAAGGGAGGCCAGATTAAAGACCACCCGGGATCGGGCCTTCTCCGTTGCAGCCCCACTACTCTGGAACCAACTCCCAGAGGAGGTACGGGCCCTGCGATGTGTAAATCAATTTCGCAGGGCCTGTAAGACATACCTCTTCAAAATAGCCTTCGCCCATGCTGAGCTAAGATAACGTCACTGTGTATGTTTTCTGCTCTTCTACTGAATTTAAGATCCATTTAGCACCTTAATGTCAATTTTAATGTAACTGTATACTGATTTAAGATGATTTTATTGTTATATGATTTTATTTATTGTATTACATTTATATGTTGTGAGCCGCCCTGAGCCTGCTTGTGCGGGGAGGGCGGGATACAAATAAAAAGTTATTATTATTATTATTAATCAGGCCTGTGGCACTTTTCTTCCCTCCCCTCCTTCCCTCCTGTCCTCACCCTTGAATCTTGAAGGCTGCCAGAGTTCCCAGCTCCTTTTGCCTTGTTTTTGCCAGATTTATCAGGAAGCTCTTCTGGGTTTGCAAAGCTTAAAAGAAAATGCAGAATGAATTTTCCGTTAAGATCTCTATGCCCAGATAGTCTGTCTGGGGCCAGAGTCCTTAAGGAAGATCCATCCCAGGTTTTCCTTGCAGCTTTGTCTGTAATGCAATGTGTTTCAATGGAGTGGAGCTCATTTTCACTTTCCAGTGTTCCTATGGCCAGCTGAAGCTGTTGCATCCTTGCAAATAAAGGGTTGATGCTTTGTGCCAGCTTGTCCCTGCTAAATGGATAGAAGAACCTAGTGAGCTCTAACCTGAGAACCCACAGCCAAAGGGAATATTACACTGGAGACCCATGCTAATCTGAGTTGATGGGGTGGGGGAGAAGCTTGCAATGCCAGCCATTTCATGTTTTCCTAGGCTCAGAGCATTTATATTTTTTTAGTTTTATTTTTAGTTTCTGCTGTGATCCTTGTGCTTTTTCTAGGTGTTTTATTTTTAAAATTGCATTGCCAAATCCCACTGTTCCCCCACCTTTCCATTTTAAACAAAATATTGCAAATTTTAAGCATGTTTGTATTTTTTTTTTAAAAAAAAAATCTTTAGTGTTTGTGTCCTTTATAAAGTGAATATCTGTGCTACCTGGCATTACATTTTTATGACACATGTGGCCTGGTTCCACAAAATCCCATTTATGTCAGATCTGGCCCTCATAACAAATGACATTGACACCCCTGCCTTAGCCTATCCTACCTCATAGAGATAAATTTATTAAAACATTTGTAACCCATGTTTCCTTGTGGTTCAGCACAGCTTTCAATAATAAAATGGAGAAGAGAATCATGGAAGCTGCATTGGATCCCCATTGGGGAGAAGACATGGTATAAAAAAGTAAATATATGTTTAAACTAGTGACTGCTTGCTTGTGAGACACTGGCTCCATCAAGGAAAGTGATGTTATCACCTGCTGCCCCCTCCCCACTGTGTTGATAGTTTTTTTTTTTAAATACTTCCTTTATAAATGACTTTCTCCCCAGTGAGGACTCAAAGTGTCTTACATCATCTTCCCTCCTCCATTTTATCTTCACACCAGCCCTTTGAGGTAGGTTAGGCTGAGAGAGTGTGACTGGCCCAAGGTCACCTGGCAAGCTTCCCTGGGATGGTGGTGATTTGAACCTGGGTTTCTTAGACCCTAGTATGATACTCTTTCTATTGCATAGCACTGTGGGTAGTTAGGTTATGTTTTGTTATATTTGGGTGGGTGGGAGGTTGTTGTATGTATGTGTTTTTAAAATATTTTTAAAAACTCTTCACGTAAAGTGAATTAAAAATACCCCAAAATAATAATTGAATAGGAAATCTTACACTGTCTTTTCTTCTTTCAGATACTCATAGACACGTTTGTACCTTATTAGGCTACTTTGGACCCTACTTTTAGATACTATTCTTGTAGTGTGAGCAGTTTTGGAGTCTAAACACACGTATGCACACACAGAATGAAAAATGTTATTATTTTACTTCATGAATTGCATGCCACTACAGTCAAGTGACTGGCTTTCTGGCTTTCTTTTTTGGTGTCCCCTTAATTGATAGGTATATTAACTGAAAGCTGCCTTTGACTCCTAGGTTGTAAATTGTTTAATTTGAAGGTCTCTTGAGCACTAGCATATAAAAACTTTACAGTCACTTTCTTACTACTGCAGTGTGATCCCCCTTTCTTCCAGTCCTCTCCAGATTCCACAAACATTTCAACAGTGATCAAACAGTAAGGAAAACAAACATTTTAATATCCCTTCTTATTCATGCATGCAGAAATGCAGGTGACCACCAGATACTGGTACCTAAAGCTTTGGGTCTGGTGGTGGACTCCTTGGTTGCTGCTGAAATCATATGCTAGTTGTTTCTCCTGCCAAGTTCTGGAAGAAGAATTTTGCTCAGTTTTGCTCCTGAGTTTTTTCAAAATATTTTGTACACTAGCTGCAGGGCCAGATTAAAGCCAATTGATGCCCTAAGCACAGCCCTCTTGGCACTTCCATTGCATAGCTGGCGAGGCATTAAGACTCAATGTGTTGAAGAGATTAAACATTTCTTCCAGGTCATTGCTCAGGCCAGACCCCACAACTATATTAAATATAAACTTTTACAAAGTATCACTAAACAGGAGTAAGCAATATAAACAACAACAGCAACAAACCCTCTCTGGCCCCCCTTCCCTTGGTAGACTAAGCATATGTATATTTTGTTTAATGGTTAATCCAGGACAGACTCCCAGTGTGCCTCCACAATAATAATAAGAAAGGGGACCACAACCAGATTCATTGTTTCTGAATGCAGATCCCAAACATTTCTTATGCTTGCAGACTGCTGCGTAGCTGCTAGGCTGCATGAGCAGAGTTTGCTTCCCTGGATGGGAAGAGTCAGGGGGTGCCCGTTTCGGCGCGCAGAGGAAAAGGCGGGATCTGACAGTCTGTCAGATCTGTGCTCCTCATCGGCTCCTTCGTCTTGGCAGACGATCGGCTGAGGCTTTTCTTTTGTTTTTGATTGGAAGTCGGGGTTTGTTGGGGCAGTCGACTGGGCAGCGGCGGGTAAAGCGTTGACTGGAGCATCGGCTGCAGTGCTGCGGGCTGGTGGCGGCATCGGAGGCGGTGGAGGACGTGGCGTTGTCCTTCTTGTTGGCTGAGTCTGCCTAGGGTTTGGGGTCTGCTGGGGCAGGGGTTGTGGAGCCCAGGGTTTGGTCTTTCCCCTTTTAATTTTTGAGGGTGTGGGCCTGTGGGTCAACCTGGGTTTTTTATTATTGCCCTTGAGGTTGGCAGGTGACCATTTTGGAGAGCCTCCCCCTCCCCCCCATTTTTCTCCTACTGGGGACATTGGTGTGCAGCAGAGGCTTTTGTGGCCATTTTGAGTTCCATTTCTTCTTCCAGGGGGAAGCCATTTTAGAGTGGAGCTGCAGGAGGCCATTTTGTGGTCTTGTGCTTGCTATTTAGATGGCTGGTGGAAAAGGGTCGGGCAAGCCCAAAGGAAAAAAGCCAGCGCCTAAGGCGCCCAAGGCTCCTGCGAAAAGGCCACCACCGCCGTTATCCTCTTCTGATGAGAAGGGTGATATGGTGGTTGATTCCAATATTGCTTGTAGATTGAGAGCATTGGAACAGGCAGTGGGCATCCTTTCTCCAGGTGGGGAGGATGGTGTGAGGCAATCTAAGAAGGATAAGCAGGCGAGTATTCTCACCAGGCTGTCTATTCTTGAGGGCAGGTCTGGTGGAGTCATGCCTGGCAGGGACGCTGGCCTTTGTGGTCTGGATGTGGGTTTGATGGCGGCTGGAGCATCGGGAGTCGGTTTGCCATTGGTTCCTGCTGGATTCGGAGGTAGGTTGGGTGAGAATTTACAGGCGGGGCCTGGGCAGGTTTGGCCATGGGGAGCATGGGGGCCTGCTTCGGCCACCGGGCAGGGCACTTCCATGTCAAGCGTGGGGGCGCCTGCCTCCTCTGTGTTGGGCGCATTTCAGAATTGGGCTTGGCCATGTGGGCAAGGCGTTCCTAGTGTGTACCCGGGTGCAGGGCATCATGGCATGGCTGGTTCCTTTATGGGGGCACCCTCAACATATGGGATGGTGCCCTTTGCTGCTTTGGGGAGGTTGCCTTTCCGCTGGGGGACCACTTGCTTCCTGCTACTAGGGAAAAATATTAAAAGGGGAGTATGTGGATATTTTTTCTCTTCTCTTTTAGGAGGTTGAGAAAAAAGACAAGGAAAAATTGGATGAGAAAGAGAAGGAAAAATTGAAAAAACGGAAGGTGGACAGGACCTGGGTGGCTTCCTGGGTTCTGTATTTATGCCGGGGTGATTGCAAGGGCGCAGCCGTGGGGGGCAGCATCCCTGTTCCAGTATTTGGACATAATTTATAAAGGCTATACGGCCTTGAGTGGACCAGCCTGGTTACAATATGACCAGGAATTTAGGATGAGGGCTGCCCTGTATCCGTCCCTTCAGTGGGATCGGATCCATCAGCAGCTTTGGCTGCAGGTTATGTCCCCAGCTAGGCCTAATCTGGGTGATCACTCTGATAGTGGTCACTTGGTGAGTAGGTCATCCACATCCGCTGCTGGTTCATCAGGCTCTCCCCGTGGTGCAGCGGGGCAGGCGGTTCAACCCCGCATACTCTGCTGGGAATTTGGATTCCTTGGGGTATGTAATAGGAAGGCGTGCCAGTTCAAGCACGAGTGCCCCATGTGTGGTGGTTCCCACTCATTTGACAACTGCCCTAGAGCCCGTGGGCGTAAAAATACAAAGAAGCCTGGCGGGAGCGAAGGTGCCTTTCCAGCTAAGAAAGGGGCCCAGCCCGATAAGGGTGGGACCTCTTGAGCAGTGGCTATCGAGGTACCCTCGAAGGGTTGATAGTTTGTATTTGTTAGAAGGTTTTAAAGTTGGGTTTAGGATCCCTCTTTAGGGTCCTCAAGTTCCGTTTATGTCAGGAAACCTTAAGTCAGTTCAGGGCCTGGAGCAGGTCATTAGGGACAAGATTGCAAAAGAGCTGGCTGAGGGAAGGATACTGGGTCCTTTTTCACATCCTCCAGTGAGTACTCTTAGAGTCTCACCTTTGGGTGTGGTGCCTAAAAAGGCGCCTGGTGAATTTCGTTTGATTCACCATTTGTCTTTTCCTAAGGGGAAGTCCGTGAATGATGGGATCCCGGAGCACTTATGCTCTGTTAGGTAAACCAGCTTTGACCAGGCTATTGCCGTGATGAGGCGTTGCGGGGTGGGAGCAGAATTGGCAAAATGCGACATTAAGTCTGCGTTTCGCCTTTTACCTGTCCATTCTGATGATTTTGAACTTCTAGGGTTTTCTTTTGAGGGTCAATTTTACATGGATAGAGCATTGCCAATGGGCCGCTCTGTGTCATGTTCGGCTTTCGAGCGTTTCAGCACATTTTTGGAATGGGCTGTGCGGGAGAAAGTGGGTTCGCAGGATGTCATTCATTATTTGGATGACTTTCTTTTTGTGGGTCCTGAGGGGACTGGGCATTGTGGGCAGTTGCTGTCTGGTTTTGTTGAGCTGGCGGCGGAGCTTGGGGTTCCTTTAGCGCCTGAGAAAACTGAAGGTCCGACCCAGAGGTTGACATTTTTGGGGATTGAGATTGACACTATTGCGCACTTGTCTAGGGTGCCTCTTCAGAAAATAGTGGAGCTGAGGGCTAGGATTTCTACCTTTCTTCTTAAAAGGAAGGTTACTTTGTTGGAGTTGCAGCAGCTAGTTGGGCACCTCTACTCTGCTTGCAAAGTGGTTGCTCCTGGGAGGGCTTTTCTTAGAAGGCTGTGCAATGCTATGGCAGGGTTACGCTTGCCTCAGCATAGAACTAGGGTCACCTGCAGCATGAGGGATGATTTGAGGGTTTGGCAGGAATTTTTGGAGTCCTTTAATGGAGTCTCTTTTTGGAGGGACGACATGAGGCTTGAAGCTGAGCTTCAGGTCATGTCTGAGGCTTGGGTTCCTTGGGTTTTGAAGTCTATTTCTGTGGACATTGGTGCACGGATAGTTGGCCTGACTCCTGGGTAAAGGTTGGTGTGAACCGGGATCTTATGTTTCTCGAGTTCTTTCCTATTTTAGTCGGTTTGGCTGTGGGGGAAGGATATGGCCAATCACACTGTCCATTTTTGGTGTGATAATATGACGGTGGTCCACATCATTAATTCCCTTTCATCCAAATCTGGCCGGGTTATGAGATGGTGAGGGCCTTCACTCTGCGCTGTTTGCGGCTTAACATTTTGTTTTTAGCCAAGCATGTTCCTGGGGTGAGTAACGGGGTGGCTGACGCTCTATCTCGTAAACAGATGGAGAGGTTTCGTCAGCTGGCCCCAGATGCCAACAGAGAGCCGGTGCCAATGCCCCAGGAGCTATGGCTGATTGGAGAGCCGAGGCCTGCAGAGCGATAGGTCTAGCCATTGAGCCCAGCACCAGGAAGTCTTACGAATGGGCTGTGCGGCAGTTTGAAGACTTTAGGGCTGAGGTAGGGTATTGCAGGGTTTGGCCCCTCCCAGTGGAGCATTTGCTCCATTACTGTGTTTTGCTGCGAGGTAAGGGGTTGGCCGTGCGATCCATTAGGGGGCGCCTGTCTGCATTGGCTTTTGTCAGTAAGGTGCTGGGTTATAGGGAAGAAACAGCTGACTTTTGTATTCGAAAGATGCTGGAGGGGTGGGCCAGAGAGGCCGGTCCCAGGATTGATACGTGGAATCCTGTGTCTCCTTTGATTCTGCGGGGTTTGAAGAGGATTTGGGACGTGGTGTGTGCTTCGTCATTTGAAGCATGTTTGTTTCACTCTGCATCTTTGTTAGCCTTTTGGGGGGCTCTTAGAGTAAGTGAGCTGGTGGCACAGTCTAGAAACGATGTTTCTGGTAAGGCTCTGTTGTTAAGGGATCTGCAGCTATTTGTGGGTAAGGCAGTCATCACTGTCCGTCGCTCTAAGACGGATCAGTTGCAGAAGGGTATGGTGCTCGAGTTGGGTAGTTGTTCAGAGCTTGAGCTGTGTCCAGTTACTGCGTTGGCTGCTTATTTGGCAGTTAGGGGGCCCATGAAGGGGTTTTTGTTTATACATTCGAATGGTTGCCCGTTGATGAAGCATCAGTTTTGGGCAGAAATGTCACGAGCTTTGGGTGAGTTGGGGTTGTCTGGGGTGCAGTTTGGGACCCACTCCTTTAGAATTGGGGTAGCCTCAACAGCGGCTGTCATGGGGTATCCTTCCACTTCCATTCAGAGATTGGTCAGGTGCCGTTCCTCGGCCTATAAGGCTTACGTGAGACCTTTTATAAGGCCGTGAGTGACTTGGTGTCTGTTTATTGTTGGTTCTGTTCTTGTTTAACTGTTTTTTCTCTTTAGATGCTGTTGTTCCTGGCCAGAGGAGCCGAGTTCTCGTATGTGGCCATGGCCACATGTTTTGGGCCGCTCATCAGGCTCGAAGAACTGTGGTTGGCTCTCAGCTGGGACTCAGCCAGCATGTGTGTATCGAATGGCTGGGGCGCCGGGGCCTTCAGTGGCCGGGCCTGCTGCCTTTGTTGTTTAAAGATTGTGTGGGTCCTCCTCCTCAGGTTTTAACTGTTCACCTGGGAGGTAATGATCTGGGACTCTTAAAAGGCAAGGCCTTAGTTTGGCAGGCCCGGGATGATTTCCAGCACATTCGGGAGCAATGGCCTGGGACCACCATAATTTGGTCAGCCATGCTGCCCCGCCTGGTATGGCGTTGTGCTTGGGACCCTGCAGCTATAGAAAGGGTCCGGTATAAGGCTAATGAGATCAGGAAGGTGCTGGAAAAGGGGTTGGGCCACTATTTGCCCCATCCGGACATTTTGTTGAAATTTCCTGACCTCTACAGAGGGGATGGGGTCCATCTCTTGGAAAAGGTTAATATGCTTTTCCTGAGAGATTTGCAGCAAGGGTTGCGGGTGGTTTTGCGCCTCCCTGTGGGCGCTAAGCCCTAGTAGAGACTTGGCCTTAGTAGTGGCAGGTTTTTGGGGTTTAGGGCACTAAGCGGCTAGGGGAGGACTGTGAAGCATCCCCCTTTTGGTGAATTTGGGCTCTGGCATGATCAGCCTTTGGGTTTGAAGACTCGGGTTTGGAGAATGCAGACTGTCCGGGAGGCTCGGCTAGAGGGTGCCTTTCTGGCGAGACGTGCGTCTGGGTTTGGGCCCTCTGGTGCGTGCCTTCCTGCTGGGCCTGCCTGGAGGGAGCTGAGTAACACTCGGCTCCAGTTGGGGGGCTGGGTCTCTCGCCCATTAATGGCAGGGGAGCAGTCGTGGTGACCCCTAGCCCTGGCCAGGCCGCTGGTGGGGTACCCTTGCTGTTTATGAGAATAATGAATAAAGTGGCCCAATTTTATACGAATACTCTATGTCTGACTCTTTATTCCGTCCTTGGGGAGCAATACAGCATTTAAAAATCATTCACTCACTCACACACGCTTGCATGCGCACACGCACACACACACACTTTTAAAGCAGTGCAGACTTAACTTTCTGAAAAATGGATGTGTTACGTCAGCTGTTCTCAAAACTTTTCAAACGTGCTTCTAAACTTTACCTTTTGGGAACTACCCTTGCAGCACCTCAGGCCTGAGCCAACATAGATCCAGGTGGGTAGCTGTGTTTGTCTGAAGCAGTAGAACAAAGTTAGAGTCCCGTGGCACTTTTTAAGACCAACAAAGTTTTATTCGGAGTGTGAGCTTTTGTGTGCATGCACACTTAGTCAGTTTTTCCACTCTTTCTCCATTCTGTCTGAGGAAGTGTGCATGCACACGAAAGCTCACACCCTGAATAAAACCTTGTTGGTTTTAAAAGTGCCATTGGACTCTAGCAATGAACATTATGCCTATTACCAGTACTTCCCTTGCTCCTGCTGGCTATGAGCATGTTGAGCCCCTGTACTTTAGCAATGCTTGATTTGGCCAGCCTCAGCACTGTCCATGAGGTGAAGGAAACAAGTTTCTTCTCTCACCTTCTGTACTACTGGTAGCTGGCCCCTGTGAATGGATGAACCACATGGCTGATGAAGGAAACTGTGTTAGCTCCACCCTCTCTTCTCCTTTTCTTTCTGTTGGAGGTGAATAAGTGGGATCTGGAACCTCCTTCCGAATACAGGGTTTTGAGCTTTGAGACCCATCTTTCAGACATGACCAGCTTTTGGGTCATAGTCCACCATTTGAGGACCATTAATAGCTTCAAGAGATTAGGAAGCTTCTCTTGAATTGTCCTTAATAAATTGCTATTTGTGACTGTCAAGCTTTCTCTGACTATCATGATATCATGAAATTCAGCCTTGAGACTGAATTTCCATCTGCTCACTGTTGTGATGTGTTCAAGCGAATATGGAATTGAACTGCCATCACTTTATGTGGTGTAACTGAATGCTATCACCACAGTCCACAGCACATCCCATTGTGGCAAAAACCTCTTGTGGTATTTCCTCAGATATTTGCTCTGTCTTTAGCATGGTGACCTCACAAGGTGGTAGGAAGCTAACCTCTCAAGTTTGGGTATTGTTTTTTTTTTAATGGCTAGAGGCATTTGGTTCAGTATAGTTAAATTCAAATGTGTGATTGATATATATCTGAGCTAAAAAGATAACGAGACAACCTCAAAGGTTCTGGCAGTTACAAAAAAATCTGTTTGATAACTTTGTTAAAGCTTTTACATATCCACTTTAAATAACAAGGGTAATAAAACCATTTGACTGTATTGTTTAGGCTTGATAGTGCATCTTGCATAACTAGGATCATTGTAATGTTGTTCACATTAAATTAACCTTTAGGGTGATCAGACACACCTTTTGTCTAGTAAGGTTTTTCTTCTTCCTTGCAGTGACATTTAAGCATGTCTGTGAAGGTAAATTTTAAAGATTTTTTAATTCGTATAGTACTGTTTTTAAAACCGAATGTACAGGAACTTGGTTGAGAGTACAATGCTTGGAGTGATTTCATCCAGTCGCTAGGTGAGTGAGCAGTAGGATGGATAAAGAATATGAGTTTGATCTTGTCATTCCTGCTGTGGAGACATATGACATATTTGGGTTTTTATAATTTTTTAAAAAGTGAATATACTCTGCCTATCTTGTGTGATTAAGAGCTCCTTTTTTAAGAAGCCACTTTTTAATTACATAAAATGTTTCTCACTGCTTTTATATGTTCAGACCAATTTAATAATAAATTATGAAAGCATATTACAAACTATAAAGTACAAGCTAAAAACATACAGAGACTTTTTAAAGAGAATAGTCTACTCAGAGACATGTCAACTGAAGAACGAATCTTATGTATTATTCTTAGAAACTAAGAAATGATTGCTTGCCAAAAAGTTTGTGAAAGAAGATTCCTCAGTTTTGAGTGTCATTACGGTAAATGACCTGTTTCTGATTGCTTTATGACATATTGACTCAGCAAGCAAGAGTTCGCAGTATTGATCTGAATTGGCGCATGTGCTCATAGGAGGGAAGCAGTTCTTTGTGGTATTCTCTGCTTCTCAATAGCACGTTATTCAACTTTGCAGATGGTGTCTTAAGATTTCCAAGACAAAGCAGATGGTATGAAGAAGAAATTTGCAGCCAAAACAATAAACATTTTCCAGTTTCAGTTAAATCTTGAGATAGATATACAGATATATTTTGCAATATAGAATTGCCTTTAAACACCATTATGTACAAAATGTTTCAGAGAGTCTCTTGTCCTGTCAGTTGGGCTTGCTTGTTGTTAATATGGATTTTAATGTTACTTTAGCATAGATGTTCAGATAGTGTGTTCAGTATAAGAGTGCTGACTGTGGTTAGCATTTTTTTAACGGGGTTTTCAGCAATAAAAGATCTTTGGCATGTGGTTGTGCCAGCGTATTACTGAACTGGGTACTTGCTGACAGTTAAAATAAGACTGAACTTGTTTTCTTGTTGTCCTTTGTCAAAATACTTTCCAGTTGACAAACATTTAATATTGGTAAACATTGAACTAGTAAGACTCTTCTGTTTTGTGTAAAGGAGCTGTATATCAGCTATTTTAATCCACTCAAAGTGTCATGTTGCTCAGCTTCCTTTTTAAGGTTTAACTATTAAACCATCAACACCTATTAAAAGGCAGATAACTATTTAAGACCAGCCTGGCCCTAGTAATTGGCCAGAGAACAAGAAACCAGCAGAGCTTGCTTCACCTCCTCCCTGCCAAGAAGAACTCTTTTCACACTCCTTGTTCAGAGACTGCAGAAACAATGAGAAGGCCTCTTGGGTCGCTATCACTAGTCAGACATTGAAGGGCCGCTAGGAGGCAGCCCCTTCTCTCTCCCAAGAAAAGCACAGCCGCAAGGAGACAATCAGTTTGGCCCCAACTAGATATTAAGGCTGAGATTGTCAGAGTAATCTGCTTTGTAGAAATGTGGGGTGGAAAATTTTCTAGTGATTTAAGTTTTCCATGGAAAAAACTCCATATCTTAAGATTCATAAAACAGTGAATAGATGGCACCATCGATACAGTATTAGACAGGCATGGCAGCTTCACAGTTGTACTGTTTCGAGCTCTTTGAATATATAAAGCAGGATCCAGACTAGCAAATTTGAAAGAACAAATAGCAGATAGAAAAGCAAACTTAGCTCTTCATGGAGCACAACAGAACACCACCACCCAGCCAGCTGGAAACCCTGAGATCTTAGTGCGTTAAAAATTAGTGTATCAATATTCTTTTCAGTGCCTTTATTTTAGTCTCACTTTTTCGTTGAGACTCCCTCATCAAATATTTCTATTCAGATATTTTTCGTATTGGGTTATAAAAGTAACATGGGGTAATACATAAATTTGTTTATGTAAAGTATGAATAAACTTAGCTAATGAAGTCATGCTGTATTTAAGGCATCGGATAACTTTCTGGAAAATGTTCCAGTTCTGATTTTTCTGGAACATCCACATCACTGCTCTCTTTTCTTACCTTTTCCATTCCTTTGTTTTTCTTGTCCTTAGATGGAGACAAGACCTGAAAAGTAGGCTATAAATTAATAGTTTGAAAAACACACAACCTGAACAAAATGAATTATCATTTACAAAGGAAAATGGGTTGAAATGATCTGCATTAAAATCTATACAGTCACTTTCTTACCTGTCTGAGAGAGGGCAGGCCTCAGTAATGGCTTGATATCCATTCCAGTGTTTGGTGATTGTAGGCTTTCATTAAAATTTGAAGCCTCCCTTTAAATATCTTACTACACTAACTTACATACGCTAGAGCAGGGGTATTGAACTCATTTGTTATGAGGGCCAGATCTGACATAATTGAGACCTTGTTGGGCCGGGCCATGTCGGGTTGGGCCGAGACATGCCAGGCCATGTGTGTACCTATTTAAGATTAGATAGCAGAGATATAAATTTTATAAAGAACACAGACAAACAAATATATATATTTTTAAAAACTTAAAACATGCTTAAAACGTTAGCACTCATTGGTTTTAAAGATGCGTTCTTTGTATTTCTCCCATGGGGTCCAGGGAACTGGGCAAAGGAAGCTTTGGTTCTTTCCTTCCTTCCCCAGGGGGCTGATGGGGGAGCCTCAGCCAATAGAAGGAAGAGAGGCTTGGCTCATTAGTTCTGGCAAAGAGAGCCTGGCAAAGCAAATTATTCCTTCCCCTTCCTCCCCAAGGGAGGAGCCTCAGCAAATGGAGAAAATAGTGGTTTGGCTCCGTAGTTCCTTGCAAAGCAAGCTATTATAAAGAAGGAAGCAAGAGAGCGGGAGAAGGAAGCAGATGACAGTCAGTTTCTTGGGGGGCTGATAGGAGCCCTCTGGGGGCCTGATTCGACCCCCAAACTGCATGTTTGACACCCCTGCCCTTGAGATAACACTTGAAATACTTGCTTCAGTCTTGAACTACTGGAGACTGAAGGCTAAATTAGATCATGCTGTGAGTGGGATCTTTCCTGTGATTTTCTAAGAACTAAATTGTACCCACACTTGTCCACTTTGAGCAAGGCCTGCACAATGGCAGTGAGTTTAACTCTTCTACTGTGCGGTTTTGTTAATCCAAACACACGCCCATGTTGCCTGATCCCTAGTGGGAAAAGACTGATCCATCCCCCCTCCATTTTTAAAAATCCTGGGGAAATCCAGTCACTAATCATCTAACATTCCATCTAGGTTACATGTCAATTCAGTTCCTTGTGGGGTGGGGGGGGGGGGCGCATGAAGAAATATTCCAAGGATAAGGATAAACAGTTTTCTTTTTAATTACAGTGAAAAAAAGAATGAGCACCATAGAGGCTTTCTGCATTATGTTCTGTGAATGGTCCCTGGTGGCTGCTTTCACTTGTACAGTGTTGCAAACTGCAAATTCAGCTCGTTTGTGATTTGGAACTTACTTTCTTAGACAGCTAGTCCCAAAGCCTTATGGTGCTAATCAATGTTCCCTCTAAGCTGCAGAGTCTTGTGAGCAAAAATTCTACTTTGTGAGCTGCTGGCATTCAAGTTGTGAGCTACTGCATACATTAGTGTGCTCTGGAGCCATCCTTCTTGAGCTAAGACAAAAATCTGTGAACTGGAGGCTAAAAATCTGTGAGCTACCTCACGCTAACTCAACTTAGAGGGAACACTGGTACTAACCGAATAGAGCAGTCTTTGGCACCAGCTGGCTGTCATTGCATGGTATACAGTACATCTCTTCCTCAAAAACATTTTCACTTTTCTTTAATTCTGGGTGTGCCTGATGTGCTTTCCAGATTCTGCCTGCATGCTGCAGGCTGTCATAAACAATTTTTTCCCCATGTTGGATAACTTTTGTAGTGGTTTTATATTAGCCTTTCCCAAACTTGTGATGTGAGGCACATATTTTACACTAAAGCTGGAGATGCTTCATACCAAAAACAAACAAAAAGATTATTTTTAAAGTATGGAAGAGCAAAAGCTCTTTTCCCTCAAAGGATCCCGCTACCTGTAATTCTGTGTGAATCTCTGAGTGTGCCACCTTGTCCTCAGGTAGTTGTACTGCACTTCCTCATGGATTGGAGGATCCTCTCTGATCTAAGGCACAGAGGGGGAAGGTTTTTCTAGCAGGAAAGAAGCAAAACCATAACACTGAATCATGCAGAGATATGGAAGTGTTATGTCCTTGCCTAAAACATTGAGACTTCATGAGCTTCATCCCGGAGAACAATGGGCACCAGGATTGAAACATCTGCAGCCTGGTTGGTCAGGCTGCCTTGGACCGCCTATAGGGGGCCATGGTGCCAGTTTGAATGGACCTATGGGTCGGAAGTGGGGTGGAGTATCACTGCATATAATCAGGCCACGGCCTGGGGTTTGCATGTTAGTTTTGCCTTGTATTTTCCATGCTGAATCACGAAGTAAAAGATGTTAATACAACTCTGGGAGTCCTTGTTTTCCCTACTGAACCCAGTATTTTGCAGGAAGCAACTGCTTTTAACTGTGTATCTTGGACTAAAAGTCATGTGATATGGCTGCAGGTCTCTCAAGGGACACTAGTGTATCCTAGAATGCAGTCGAGTTTCTGACTTCATAGTGATAGATCAAGATAACAAAAAAGCCAAAGAGAAACAAATGACAGACATACAGAAGGAGATTCAGAGGAAAGAGAGAGCGCTTATAAAGAGACTGGGGGAAAAGAAAATTTTAAAAGAAATTAGAATTCTACAGGACCAATTAAGACACTTGTTAAATATAGAAGTAGAATGGAACCTAAAAAGGTTTCAACAAAAATCTTTTGAGAGTGCAAATAAAGCTGGAAAATACTTGGCCTGGCAAATGAAAAGGGAAAATCAAATTGTTAATAAAATTATTTTGGACAACAAAGAAATTGTTGATCAGGAAGGAATTAAAAGAGAGTTTTATAAGTATTATGCAAATTTGTATAAAAGTCATGTGGGGGATAAAGGGAAAATTGATGCCTATTTACGGGAAATTAATGTCAAACCCCTAACGGACAATATGAAAAAGATCTTAAATGACCCAATTGGTAAAGAAGAAATTGAAGCGGCAATTAAGTCAATGAAGCCAGGGAAGGTTCTGGGTCCTGACAGTTTTACAGCAAGATATTATAAAGTTCTTAAAGAGACTCTACTTCCAAAACTTCAGAAACTGATGAACATTATAAGAATAGATGGGAAGATCCCTAATACTTGGAAAGAAGCAGTAATCTTGATACCACAAGAAGACAGAGATGTGACTAATGTTAAAAATTATAGACCAATTTCATTGTTAAACAACGACTACAAAATATATGCTAGAATTTTAACGGAACGCCTGAAGCAGCATTTGAACAGTTTTATTAAAGAAGAACAAGCAGGATTTCTCCCCAGGAGGCAAGTAAGAGAAAATATTTGAACTGTAATAGATATTATAGAATATTATGAAAAACACCCTGAAAAAGAAGTAGCTTTGCTTTTTGCTGATGCAGAGAAAGCGTTTGATAATGTCCATTGGGACTTTATGTTTGTAGTAATGGAGAAATTGGGATTGGGTGAAAATTTTGTAAGAATGGTAAAGGCAATATATACTGACCAACAAACAAGACTTTGTATAAATGCAGATTTGACAGAGAAAATAGCAATCTGTAAAGGAACAAGACAAGGGTGCCCTCTATCCCCTTTGATATTCATAATGACGTTGGAAATACTACTTATGCAAGTTCAAGAAGATAAGGAGATAGAGGGTTTGAAACTGAAAGGCTTTTCTTACAGATACAGAGTGTTTGCAGATGATACAATGTTTATAAACGAAAATCCAACTCAAGTTACACCGTTGCTGCTCCAAAAAATAAAAGAATATGGTGAACTGGCAGGCTTTTATGTAAATAAAGAGAAAACAAAAATTTTGTGTAAAAATATGTCACAGTCTAAACAGATGGAACTACAAAATTTGACAAATTGTGAGGTGGCCTCTAAAGTAAAGTATTTAGGAGTAGAAATTACAACAAAAAACATTGACTTGTTTAAAAACAATTATGAAAAGCTTTGGTGGAAAATTGAAGTGGACTTACAAAAATGGAATACATTGAATTTGTCTATCCTGGGCAGAATATCGGCAATAAAAATGAATGTATTACCAAGAATAATGTTCTTGTTTCAAACAATACCAATATTGAAAGAAGAGAAACAATTTTATAAATGGCAGAGGAAACTTTCGGAATTTATATGGGCCGGCAATAAAGCAAGATCCTGACAGACGCAAAAGAAAGGGGAGGCTTCCAAGTACCGGATTTAAGACTATTATCATGATGCAGTTTGTTTGGTGTGGATTGGATAGTGTTATTAAGCACCAAAAAAATTGTCGAAAATAAACAATCAGATGTCTGATCGATGTTGGAAATGTAAAAAACATGAAGGGTCATTCTACCATATGTGGTGGACTTGTGAAATGGCTGTACAATATTGGCAAATGATCCAGCAAGAAATGTCAATGATTTTGGGTTATAAAGTGAAGAAGGCACCAGAAACTTTTTTGCTGGGATTACAAATAGAAAATTTTCCGAAACAAGACAGAACATTACTTTGGTACATGCTTTCAGCTGCACGGAGATTGTATGCGCAGTTGTGGAAGCAAAATAAAATTCCAGAAAAATGGGACTGGGTTATGAAAACTATGCACTGGAGTGAAATGGACAAATTAACAAGAACGTTAAAGGAACTTGATATTGGAAAATTTAATAATGAATGGTGAAAATTTCAGAACTATGTGGAAGAACATTGGAGAGTGAAAGGACACTTGGTGATATTTGATAATGGATAACTTGTTTAAAACAAAGCAAAATTAGCTATTTTTAATGTACTGAGATAAGAAATATAGTTAAAATGAGAGTATGAGAATATATCTTGTTCTTTCTTAAAGGATTACAATAAGATAGATAATATGACTTAATTTAGTATTATATTGGATTTTTTATCAAATGAGGTAGTAACCATAAAGAAATATAAGTTCCTTTTTTTCTTCTTTTTAAACAGTTTCTTAAAATGCTAAATTACCTTTATTGTTTGTTATATTGTATGTAAAACCGGGGAAGTCTTGAAAATGGGGATGGGGAGGTGGAAAAGGTGATGCAACATATTGATTTTTATTTGAGGAAAGTAATTGAAATAGTGATATAATATGTTGTAGAATAATAAAAAAATTGTTTTTCCCCCCAAAAAAGATGACTATCCATCTTTGTAACAACAGAAAAGAGCAAGAGTCCAGTAACATCTTAAAACTAACAAAATTTGTGGCAGGCTATGAACTTTCGTGAGTCACTGCTCACTTCAGATAATTTTGTGCTTAGTTTCTCTTAGAGCACTTGGCATTGAGTGATGCAACCTTTGTCACCTGTGTCAGCTGCTGGAAGAAGTCATCTGTTTTCTTCTCTTAAGCCAAGATCACTTTGAAGTACTGTGCTAAAATAAGGCAATAATTGTGAGGATTCCAGATAATCATTACTATCATTATGGCTAATGAAAGGATAGTTGTCAGCTTGTTGGCTCTTCTCTTTTTCTCCATCCACGTGTTAATAATATTGGGAGTAATTTCCAGATTAGTTTTAATTGGGTTTAGCAAATGTACTCATTTTCACGGATGAGTTGAGGAGATTATGCTATAGTTGGCTAATGCTGCATGGCTATTTGTTTTTCTCTAGCGGGGGCGGGGGGGGGCTTATGGCTGAACAAATGAGACAGGAATTGTGGTAGCTGGGTCATGACAATAATTGGCCAAGGCAAAGCAAAAGTGACAAGTTAGAAAGACATAATAGAATACTACTAACGTACTGTTCTGAGTGTTTTTATTTTTTTATTTTTACGGTTCTCATGTCCTGACCAAAAACAGGACAGAAAACACTTATGGAACATATACTTCACGGCATCTGGTGGGTTTGGTTTTTTTTGGCCACTGTGTGACACAGAGTGTTGGACTGGATGGGCCATTGGCCTGATTCAACATGGCTTCTCTTATGTTCTTATACTACATTAAAGTCCACATGTGCCATCAAGAAAAGGAGAAGGCTGTTATGTACAAAGTACATACAAATTGCAGTTATAGACAGTAATAAAAACCATTTTTTTTCGGGGGGGGGGGGAATCTCACCGTCAGGGTTGTCTTCATTTCAAGTAAATATGACATGTGATGTTTTAGACCATCAGGGCAGCCAATAAAGATGATGGGTAATACAGTTAGGGCAGCTGAAGGAAAGTACTGCTACATATAATGTGTAATTAAGCCAGAGCTGTGGCACTAGAGAAGTGAGATATACAGTCCTTCCTTGCTCAGTTGAAATGACATAAATCTTTACACACTTTTGTTCTGCTTCATCTTCATAAGGAAAAGCATATAGAATAAAAGCACTGGAGTGGTGGTGGTGGAAGTAGCAGGAAGATGTCAGAAAGTGCATGTGGTCCACAGGTTGTGGCTAGATTTAATAGCAGATCATTATTTTCCACTAGCCAGCTGTAAAATTGAATTCTGCCATAATATTACTTGTAACAATAAACTAATAGTTAGACTAATTGAACCTCTTACTGGTTGTGTTGATTGAAGAAAGGTATATTTAAATATATTATCTTTTTAAATATACCACAGAAGATTGAACATTGGGGGTGGATGCTGTCATTCCACTGAACAATTTATTAAATATTTCTTTCCTTCCTCAAATCTAAGCGGCCTTCCTTCAACTTAAGTGGTTCTCAGTGGGAAGAAGGATGGTTGGATCCACCTTATTATTTAGAAATATCCCTCACAGCATGTAACTGTTGTGAAGGTTAAAAAAAAGGGTTTACCTTAAGAACATAAGAACATAAGAGAAGCCATGTTAGATCAGGCCAATGGCCCATCCAGTCCAACATTCTGTGTCACACAGCGGCCAAATATATATATATATATACACACACACACACAGACACACAATGTGGCTAATAGCCACAGATGGACCTCTGCTCCATATTTTTATCTAACCCCCTCTTGAAGGTGGCCATGCTTGTGGACGCCACCACCTCCTGTGGCAGTGAATTCCACATGTTAATCACCCTTTGGGTGAAGAAGTACTTCCTTTTATCTGTTTTAACCTGTCTGCTCAGCAATTTCATCAAATGCCCACGAGTTCTTGTATTGTGAGAAAGGGAGAAAAGTACTTCTTTCTCTACTTTCTCCATCCCATGCACTATCTTGTAAACCTCTATCATGTCACCCCTCAGTCGACGTTTCTCCAAGCTAAAGAGCCCTAAGCGTTTCAACCTTTCTTCATAGGGAAGGTGTTCCAGCCCTTTAATCATTCTAGTTGCCCTTTTCTGAACTTTCTCCAATGCTATAATATCCTTTTTGAGGTGCGGCGACCAGAACTGCACACAGTACTCCAAATGAGACCGCACCATCGATTTATACAGGGGCATTATGATACTGGCTGATTTGTTTTCAATTCCCTTCCTAATAATTCCCAGCATGGCGTTGGCCTTTTTTTATTGCAAACGCACACTGTCTTGACAGTTTCAGTGAAACTTCCTGATCCTCCTTGAAAGAGGAGGAAATTAATAATAAGTAAATAAATTAATAATAATAAATTTTAATAATAAAATAAGTAAATAAATTAATAATAAGTAGAAATTGCTTTGAGAGAATATTAAATCCTTTCAGGTTAGGAGCATTTATTTCTCTTTATTTCTCTTTATTTCTGCTTTGAGAGAATATTAAATCCTTTCAGGTTAGGAGCATTTATTTCTCTTTATGACAAATGAGAATTGAACTGTACATGAAAAAATAATGAAGAAATAATGAAGAAAATAAATAATGAAAAAATAATGAAGAAAATAAAAGGTAAAGAGAAAAGACAACTTAATAGTCATTTAAGAATCTTCATGTAATATTTTTCATGTAATACTTTTCTTAAGACCAAATAAAATAGCAAACAAAGGTGTGTGAGCTTATGAAGTGGTGGGAAAGATATCTTTTAAGAATTGCTGTCTCGGGGTGGCCTCATGTGCCAGCTACCCTGGTTTTTTAAAGATTAAATGTGGCATCTGAGTTGTCCTTTTGGGCCCCATGGCCCCCACCTAAAATTTTATTCTTTGCCCGCCCAGGGGAGGGATGGTGGCTCAGTGGTAGAGCATCTTCTTGGTAAGCAGAAGGTCCCAGGTTCAATCCCCGGCATCTCCAATTAAAAAGGGTCCAGGCAACCTCAGCTTGAGACCCTGGAGAGCCGCTGCCAGTCTGAGTAGACAATACTGACTTTGATGGATTGAGGGTCTGATTCAGTATTAGGCAGCTTCATATGTTCATCAACATATGTTCATATATGTTCATCTAAAATTTTATGACTGTGGGCCTGAGGCATGCACTTAGAAGCTATAGATGTTCCGTGAGCTTTCCTACAATTATGTTATTAGTCTAGTGACAAGAGGTACACCTCCCTCAAGAACATTTTTGGTTGTTTGGAAATAATACTACAGAAATAAAAATAGAACTAGAGAATTTTGCTTTCATCTCATCTATTTGTTAAGCTATAATTAGTTATATGTTAACATTGACTGAATGAAAATAATATGCTAATATTATCCATTGATTTTAGTTATATAATTAAAGGAGAACAAGACATGGCAAGGAACATTGTCAAAGAAGACACTTCAGTTTCTCCTATTTATAGGTGTTCAAAATAATCTTTCAACAACAATTAGCTTTCCCACCTGATGGCTCACATTCTTGGAGAAGTAATCAGTACATCTTAGTCTTAACATGGCCCCATCAGTTGATTCCAAAATCTCTAAACTGGGGCCATGTAGAGAGAAGGGTAATTTTCCTACAAACTTGAGTAAATGCCTAGGCTTGTAGAAAAGCATGAAACAGTTTTAAAAATGGAGGGGGGGGGGGAAATCTGCCCCAAACAGAGGAGTGTTGCAGACTACATACCTCTGTTAGACTGACCACAGGTGGCTAGAGGAGAGCTGGTAGGTGGAGGAGTGAGAGCTGCCAGTACTGCCTGTCCTCAAGTTGAGTGAATTATGGAGTGGGGGAGGAAGGAACTAAAACCACTGCCTCCCTGCACTACCTTGTGACATGTGGAGGGGTGGCAGTGGAGATGGGGGAGGAGTGGGAGTCAGCAAATGGAAGGCCCTCTCAACCAAAGTTACCTGTATTGAGATTTCTTTTTAAAATATATAAAACCCGTGTTAGTTCATTCTTGCTAGTTTTATCATAACGTTATTTAAAAAATGGTGATTGGAAGTTTTTTTATATACCTGACTACTATACCCCAACCAATACACTGTTACTTTTATATTTAGTTGGACATTTCTGACATCCTTTTCAGTCCTGGCCCCGACCTGGTGAAATCAGCTCCCTATGGAGATCCGGGCCCTCCCTGGCTTGCTGGCCTTTCGTAGGACCTGTAAAACAGAGCTGTTCCACCAGGTTTTTTAATGAGGCAGTGGGCATCTATCTGTTAGACCGGTTGGCCTCCCCCTATGGCCCTACTGCACTACTGTATTGTGGTACTAATTTTGTGTTATACCACCTAACTGTCATATCATCTTGTTGCACTTTACTGAATGTTGAAGTTGGTTTTATTATGATTTTATTGTGACTTTATTTCTATTTGATGTATTCAGCTCTGAGCCCCCAAATGGGGGGGGGGGGGAGAGAATGGGTAGAATATAAATAAACAATAATAATAATTCTCCAGCTCTTATTGCACCTGGGCCCAGATACGTATCTACTGGTATCAATTCTAATCTACTAAAGTCCATGTTAATCTGCTACTCCTTTGTACCTTATCCATCAGCAAGGCTGTTCTGTTCTGGTTTTCTGAACTTCCAGTTGTCATGTTTACTGGAGAGACTAGATCAACCTTCTTTCTTCTGGCCTCTGTCATTTTTAGTTAAGTTGCTGGTCTTGCAACTGTTTCCTCATATTCTTGTGCACAGTCCACATGGATATTGTCTTGTTTCACCACAAGTGGGTAAGTTTGCCTGAAGGAGCATAGGAAGGTTAGAGAAAGTAAGTTATGGAGCAAAAAGACAGAGAAAGAAAAAATTACCTCTACAGAGTTTGTCTTTGGTGGCCTAACTATTCATGCATGCTGGAAGATATTTTTAAATAAGATCCTTGTTCTGGAACCATACATTCTCAAAGGACAACAATTCATTGTCCAAGTCAATGTAGTGAACAGAATGTTGGCCTTTGACTAGGGAGATCCAGGTCTTAATCCTACTCAGCTTTGAAGCTTACTGGGTGACCCTGTCCTAGCTGTTTACAATAATTAAAACCAGTCATAATTGCTCAGCCTAACACGTAGAATTGTTACTGGAAATAAAGGCATGTGTGGGTATGCCTTATTTTGAGCTCCTTGAAAGAAGGATGGATTTCTCAGGAACTGCCATTGTCTAACACTGTATTTTATATAATCTTCATACCACACAGTTCTTAGAACACGTTTTGAAGTAAAACCTTATCTTGCATTTTCCAAAAGAGAAAATGTTTGCTAAAAGAGGGTTTTTTTTAATGTTCCTCCTGAACCTCTAATATTTCCACTGGAGAATAATTGAATAAAAGTTCCTGAGGGATGACAGGATTTCCCCCCCCCCCCCATGCCTTTGTATCTTTATGGCTACTCATGGCAGTTTCTTCATTTCCCTTCTGGGGGAGCCTCCTCACAACTGCTAACAGCCTAGGGTTGCCAGGTCCTACCTTGCTGCTGGGGGTGTGTGTGGAGTTGCTTGAGAAGTCTTCTGCCATGTGGACAGTGTGATGACATCACTGGCCTTGCATGAGATGCTCTAGGTTTTGGGCAAAAACTCTATGGGTTTTTTTGCTACAAAACCATAGAGTTTGCTGCAAAACCAGAGTGTTGGAGATGTGATGATGTCACTTCTGAGTGATGTCATTACATCAGGGACATTGTGTGACCATGTCCCTGTTTGGGAGTCAGATTGGAGCTCCAAAGACCGGGGAGTCCCCTGGCTAGACTGCGGTCTGGCAGCCCTAGTGCATCTTCAAGTATTAGTGATTTTGAAATCTCAGAACTGCTGGATTAAGGGGAAAGATGGGAAGGAACTACATAATAGTTATCCTTACACATGCATTCTGTAGAGTTCTAGCCTAATGGCACAGTTTTATGGGATAGTTTTATAATAGTCCATGAAATATGTAATATCTTGAAACTGGTATGAATATGAAATAAGGGTATGAGACAGCTAGCAGCACAAAACCAAGATAGTACATATTATTTAGTTAAGGAGAGAAAAATCATTACACTAAAGTCCCTGTTCAATTGCATTATAAATAGCTACTTTTTAAATCAGAGCCCATGTTTTGTCCTCTGAATCTTGGTCAGTTCTTGTAGGCTGTAGTGGTTACTGTACAATTTTAGGTAAAGAAGAATTTCTAGGTTTTCCCCCCTGTTCTTTTAGGACACAATGTTCAGTATAACACATGAGCACATCTTTAATACCCATTCACCATCTGCAGTCCCTCCCATCTTCTGAGGCTTTCTTACAAAATTCAGTGTTGAGAACTTTGAGTATGCTTAACTAGGGTTCTGTTCGAATCTGTTAGTGTAATTCATTGAAGTACACTTCTCAGACAGTGTATTTCTGCCACACAAGATCTTTAGCTCATTGAAGTTTCAAAAAGTATGAATATAAAATAAGCTTTGGATCAAAAAGTGCTAGAGTATGTATTTTGTGCTGCTTTGACTTTTGAGAGGGAACACTTGGCTTAATTGTATTCCACTGAAGAGTTTGGTGCCAGTTCTTAGCTAATGATTATCTTGTTGATTAGGTTTTGTTGGAGATGACTCATTTTTCAAGGACTGCCATTGCTTCAGTTTATAGCAGGAAGCCTGTACGGAAGTAAATATCAGAGCACAG
Organism: Heteronotia binoei; assembly: GCF_032191835.1. Taxonomy (NCBI): domain Eukaryota; kingdom Metazoa; phylum Chordata; class Lepidosauria; order Squamata; family Gekkonidae; genus Heteronotia; species Heteronotia binoei. The sequence continues at coordinate 211,970,204 of NC_083223.1, forward strand.
AAGTTGTATGGACTTTAAAAAAAACTGTCTTGACTTTATCCAGATACATTAAAGTTAATTATTTCTTAACTGGTGCTCTGTGAAATACATCTCTAATTTCATAATTTTCTTGATGGGAATGAGAGCTGAAACCTGCAATTCCCCCCTCAATTTGGAGTCTTGAATGAATTCAGGAAGAGCTGGTGTGGTAGCATTTTTCTCTAATGTGTTTTTTTTCCTGCTGTGTGTTTCTGCAGGTATACAGTATGCATTATGCTTTGTCACAGGCTTGTGCAATCCCTCATAAATATGCCTGACACCAGGGCCACACACAGCTTGATATTTTTTTAGTGTGTGTCTGGAAGCCAAAATGTGGAGCTTATTCAACACATAGATGGTGAAAGGTCTGGTCATTAACATTAGCTAATGGAACTCCCTAACTCTATACATTTGCCAGAGTATGTACCTTGTCAACAGTGATTCTGTAAAAGACACATAGGTTTCCTGGTGCTTCAAACCAGAAAGTTGAGCTCGGAGTTCAGCGAGGGGGAGGGGGAGAGAACCCCTGAACCCCTTTAATCTGAGTTTCTTGAAAAAGAACATACAAGCTGTGCATCAACAAGGAAGAAGAAGAAGACTGCAAATTTATACCCTGCCCTTCTCTCTGAATCAGAGACTCAGGGCGGCTTACAATCTCCTATATCTTCTCCCCCCACAACAAACACCCTGTGAGGTAGGTGGGGCTGAGAGGGCTCTCACAGCAGCTGACTTTTCAAGAACAACTCCTGTCCTTGAAAGGCCATTCCAGCAGCTGTAAGTGGAAGAGTGGGGGATCAAACCCTGTTCTCCCAGATAAGAGTCCACACACTTAACCACTACACCAGCTGGCTCTATAAACTGGCTATACACACACTTAACCACTACACCAAACTGGCGCTACACCAAACCGGAGTGTGGTGTACCATAGTTTCCAGCCTGCTAGGGAAATAGTCACAGATTTGGATAAACACCCAATCTCAGCCCTAAAATATCTTTTAAATTACCAACCCAGTTACAAAGGTAGAAAGCCAGGAGGGGAGTGGGGGCTATCCATTGCTCTGCACAGAGTGCCACGTGTATGATTATGTCCCCACTGGTCAGAAATTGTGGGTGCTCAATGCATGGAACTCTTGGTTCTCAGGGGACAGGTCTAATTCCCTTGAGGCTAAGGTTGCTGAGGAGGTTGTTGGAGAAGCTGAGGGGGGGGGGGGAGAGAGGTTTGTGGACTACACCTTCAGGGACCTACTACAGCAATGTCTTTCCTGTGTGGACAGCTCCTGCTATGGTAGAGATTAAGAGTCTTAAGGTTAAAGGGTGTCAGGCTCCTATAGATCCCATAGATATGACCATCATTCCAGGTATAAGCTCTACAGGCAGAACAGGGGCAGACATGTTGATGGAGGTGTTGCATTGTATTAAAGACGCAATAGAATAAAATAAATTAGAAAACAGAGGAATGAACTCCCTAACAGAACTGATAAATCTGGAAATACTATGCCCTAAGGGTTACTGAAAAGTAGCAGCCCACCTGCTCAAACCCTTGAGGATGATCTTGAGATGGAGTAGGAAATAAGGGGCGTAACTTAGGCAGATAATATTATGATACTGGGTGGCATTAGCTACCCTCACGTTGACCGGGTAAACACATGTAGTCATACTGAAGAAATGAGATTACTAGGCATCATAAATAGGGATGGGCATGAACTGGGGAAATGATGGTTCATGTTGGTTCATGATTCATTTGATTGCCCAAACCAGTGGTTCATGTTGGTTTGTGGTTCATTTGATTTCCCGAACCGGTTCATGATTTATTTGGTTCAGGAGGTGAGAGAACAGCCCCTTAACGGGTTAGAGAAGCTAAATTCATAGGATTGGATTTGGGATGTCCAAATTAAAGCCTCTCAAAGCAGGTGCCCTCAAAAGTTAGCTCTAGCTTCAGGTGTGGTGGTATTATACTGGTATGTAATCTGCCCCCATAGAGCAGAATGGGAGCCCCATGATTTAAATTGTATTTTACTGTTTTAAATTTCAGTTGTATTGTCTGAATTTGCTTGTTAGCTGCCCTGAGTCCATTTGTGGAGAGGATGGGATAAAAGTTGAAAGTAATAAATAATAATAAATAAATAAATAATGGTTGGCTCCCAGAACTTCCAGTCAATCTATGGACAACTGCTTTGGGTGTTTCCAGGGCCCTCCACAAGTTCACCCCCAGCATTGCCTAGGAATTGATTGAATCGGCACCAGGAGAACAAGCTGTAAAAACAAAACAAACCAACTACTATGGGAAAAAATGTGGTTTGTTTTTTGGTTTGGGAATGATGTGGCCAAACGAACTGATTTGAAACAAATCATAAGCTATAGTTCCATTTCTTGATTCATACCCATCCTAATGATAAATTACTGCACTACAGATTTCCACATCTATTCATATCTGGTGAAGAGAGCTTTGACTCTCAAAGGCTTATACCCCAAAAACTCTTTCTGGTCTCTAAGGTGCTACTGGATTTGAATCTAACTGTATCAGAATAGTTGTTCACAGAGTCAACCAAGGGAGTAGTGATCTTGGTTCTGAACAAGGATGTGAGGACAGTGCTGTTAAGTTCAACATTCTTGTCAATGGAAAGTTACCCCTAAGGTCCCAAACAGGAACATTTGATTTCAAAAGAGGGAACTTTACAAAAATGAGGGGATTAGTTAAAATGATGCCGAAAGGGAAACATGAGAGTCAGATCCCCAGAGACTTAGAATCTATTTAAAGCCACACCAGTTAAAACCCAGCTAGAATGTATTCCCCAGGTTAGGAAAGGCACTGCCAAGTCTGAAAGAATGCCCAAGTCAAGTTAATGTCCCAAGTCAAGGAAATCATAAAATCCAAAAAGGCTAATTTTAAAAGTGGAAGGCCTGCCCTAGTTAAATGAACAGAAGGGGGCACAGAGTCTGGCAAAAGAAGTATAAGTTAATAGATGTACAAAAAGAGAATCTGAGGAGCAGATGTTAAGAGTGTTATGACAAGTTTAAATATATCCGGAGTGGAAGCTAGCCAGAGAATCAGTTGGCCCTTTGGATGACCAAGGAATAAAATGCTACCTAAAGAAGGCTAGGGAGATGACTGAGAAGCTCAGTGAGTTCTTCACATCTGTGCTCACCATGAAAAATGTGGGGCATGAACCTGTGCCACAGCCACTATATTGAGGAAGGGAGTCTGAAGGAATGAGTCAAATTTAGGTGATGAGAGATGAAGCTCTATACCTACTGGTGGTGGAAAATGCCTTCAAATCACAGCTGGCTTATGGCAACCTCATAGGGTTTTCAAGGCAAGAAACGTTCACAGGTGGTTTGCCATTGCCTGCCTCCACATCACGATCCTGGTATTCCTTTGAAGTCTCCCATCCAAATACTAGTCAGGACTCACCCTGCTTAGCTTCTGAGATCTGATGAGATTGAGCTAGCCTGGACTATCCAGGTGAGGACCTAGACCTACTAGGGAAATTAAAAAAAACAGTAAATCTTCAGGTATTGATGACATACACTCAGAAGTTCATAGGGAACTCAAATATGTCAAATATTAATCTGATCAATACATGTAATTTAGAAGAAGAAGAAGATATTGGATTTATATCCCGCCCTCCACTCCGAAGAGTCTCAGAGCGGCCTACAATCTCCTTTATCTCCCTCCCCCACAACAGACACCCTGTGAGGTGGGTGGGGCTGGAGAGGGCTCTCACAGCAGCTGCCCTTTCAAGGACAACCTCTGCCAGAGCTATGGCTGACCCAAGGCCATGCTAGCAGGTGCAAGTGGAGGAGTGGGGAATCAAACCCGGTTCTCCCAGATAAGAGTCCGCACACTTAACCACTACACCAAACTGGCTCTCCAGTTTTATCACTAAAACCAGCCACTAGAAAACTGGAGAGCAATAAAAGTTATGCTAATTTTTAAAGAGGATTCCAGAGGGCGAGTGTGGAAATTATAGGCCAGCTAGCTCAACATCTGTCTCAGTCAAATTAGTAGAAATGATAACCAAAGATAAAATTTTAAGGAACATGAACAAAGCATGCTGTGAGAAAATCAGCAAAGGGAAGTCCTGTCTAACCAACCTTTTGGAGTTCTTTGAGAAAACATGTAGATACCAGGTGATGTGGTAGACCAGGGTTGGCCACACTTGCTAAATGTAAGAGACACCTAAAATAAATGTCAGATATTGAGAGCCGCAAGACAGGGAGGGAGGGGTGGAAAGAAAGCATCTTTAATTTTAAATGCATTCTCCAAGCTGCTGGCTGACTTGGCTTTAAGAAGTGATTTAAAGAGAGAAATGCCTTCTCCAGGTCAGCTGACAGGGCAGTGGGGGCTTTGAGAGCCACAAAATATGTGTGAAAGAACCACGTGTAAAGGCGGAGCATAGCCACGAGTAATGGTGGACGCATGATCCTGCTGCTCCCTAAACCCCCTCCCGAAAATCACTAAAACGGATGGTAAAATCGAAAATAAAAATAGCATCCTTACCTGACAACATTTTTGAAAACCTTTACAGACGAAGCAGCTAAGTGTTTGAGACAATAGAGCTCCTATACCACGCTAAATTTGAGAGCAAAAAACTCGGCCTGTAAAATAGTTGGGACACTAAACGGAGAAAAATCGGATGAGGCAGAAACAACAGAGATGTCTATGGAAGCCTCTAATATCAAATCCTTACAAGACACCCTTCAAGAGCCTTTCTATTCCTTCCTCCAGAGCTCTTTTAAAGAAATGGAAGCTACTTTGTTAAAGACTCTGACTGAAAAAATGGAAGAAATTTTGAGACCAACAACACAGAAGCTACAAGAAATATCAGAAGCTCTGACTCTCACAGCACAGATTGCAGAATTAGCCATGAACCTCAGCATGATCCTTAAAGATGACTGCAAACAAACTCAGGAAGACATGATGGCTATGAAAGACAGAATGGTCACACTGGAATCAATGGTTAGACAGAACAATTTAAAATTCAGGGAGCTGGAGGAAGGATTAGAACAAGACTCAAATTTTACTGACTTTATGTTCCAATGGCTCTCCTTAGTGCTCCATGTTGATAAATCCTTCCCAATAGCTATTACTAAGGCATACAGGCTGGAATCTATTAAAGCCGCAAATAAGCCTCTCCCAAGAGATGTTTTAATAACTTTGCAGGATTTAAGCATCAGAAACGCTCTAATGCAGGTGGCAAGAGAAAAAGGTTTCTTGGACTTTAAAGGCTCCCATATTCTTGTCATCCCTGATGTACCTGCAGAGGCTCTCAACATCAGGAAATCTCTGAAGCCAGTCACCAAGCGTTTGCAAGAAGCCCAAGTAAAATATTGTTGGAACTCAACAGGGAAACTTTCTGTGCACTACCAAGGCAAGAGTTTTCAGGCATTTGATGAGCAGTTGGGTATGCTACTATTTAAAGCCTTAAAACTGGACACTAATCCAGATCTACCTACAAAAACACACAAAAATTTGTCCTTTTCTTCTCCTCCCCTGAAGTCAAACAAGATTCCAGGATAAAGAGTACTAATCAACATTAGTGCATGTCTGTTTCTGAATACCAGTAGTGAGCTGACAGGGGACACTACTGGTATTCAGAAACTTTTAATGAGCTTTTAATGAGCTGCAAAATTTTGCTGAAGGAGAAGTGCTATTAGGTGGAGACCTTAATTACATTGCAGATAAGAAAATGGACAGATCAGGCTCGAAACATCTCACCTCACACCAAAGAAACACCTTTACTCAGTTGCAATCTTTGTTTGACTCACTCTCACTAATTGACATATGGAGAGCTAAAAACCCATAACAAGAGACTATACGTACTTCTCACATAGATTTAATTCTTACTTCCATATAGACTATATATTAGCATTACACCTTCTAGCAGAGAACATTTCATCGGCAGAGATAGAGATCAAAGCATGGTTTGATCACTCTCCAGTAACATGCATGCTTAACAATACCAAACAGACCTCTTCAGAAAGAAGATGGTCACTCAGGACCTCAATCCTAAGACAAGAGGAGGTTAGATCACAATTGTCCAAGCACATTCAACTATATTTCAAAGAAAATTTGCCAGAACACACATCTCATTCGACTCGATGGGAAGCCTTTAAAGTGACTCTCAGAGGTCAATGCATTTCAATAACGACACACCTGAAAAAAGAGTGAAAAGAAACAATTACTGTACATTGTTGCACACCTCAATAAAAAATCTGGAGTTAGCACATAAAAACACAGGAAATAATTTATCAGAAATTACTAGCGAGAAGAAGAATATTGGAATCTCTGGAAAATGAAGCAATCCAAAAAAATTTAATTTACGCAAAGCAGAAATATTATATAAGATCCAAAAAGTCACTCCGCTTCCTTGCTTGGAGAGCGAAAGAGCAAAAAATATCTAGATTTCTCCACACCTTAAAAGATGATACAGGGAAAATTCACACCTCCACGGACCAAATTATCAATAGTTTTGCAAAATACTATTCGGATCTATATTCAACCAAATCACCTGACACACAGAAAATTAATACTTTCTTACATCACAACAAATTGGTCAATAAATTATCGGTAAAACACTGCCCTTTCATGGAGTCAGAAATAACTTTACAAGAAATAGATATAGCGATCAGCCAATTAAAAAATCAAACCTCCCCCGGCAATGATGGGTACCCTCCAGAATTTTTTAAAACTTTCAAGCAAGACTTAATTGAACCATTGAAAGACCTGTGCAACTCGATACTAGATACAGGGATTATGCCTCCTTCATGGGCTCAAGCTAATATCATTGTCATTCCTAAACCAAATAAAGATCCTCTGCTTCCAGCCTCTTGCCGCCCTATTTCACTTTTGAACTTAGACACTAAAATTTTTACAAAAATCCTGGCCAACAGACTTAAATCCATTCTTCACAACTATATACAGATAGAACAATCCGGTTTCCTTCCACACCGCAACATGACAGACACAATTAGACTATAAACGTAATACAATATTGCACTCAAAATGAAACAGAAGCTTTAGTACTGTCACGAGATGCAGAGAAGGCTTTTGACAGTGTTGAATTCCACTATTTAAAAGAGGTCATAAATCTTATGGGATTTGGTCCAAACTTCAAAAATGCAATTGAGGCAATATACAATCGCCCTTCGGCCAGACTCTACATAAATGGCAACTCCTCTCAACCCATCTTAATTCAAAAAGGCACGAGACAAGGCTGTCCCATGTCTCCTCTTCTTTTTCTTATGGCCTTTGAACCCCTAATGGAGGCAATAAGAAAAAATAAAGACATAAAAGGGATAGATATAGGACACTCAATCCACAAACTAGTTGTTTATGCTGATGACTTAACCTTATATTTATCCTCACAGTAGAGTCTCTTACAGCTCTTCAAACGTTACTTAAATCATTCAGTTTAATCTCTGGCATTACCTTTAACAATAAGAAGTCAGAAGCTTACCCTATTAATCTTACTAAAGTTTCACATCAACAATTGACTATATTAGGACATGGAAACTGGACAGAAAGTTCCTGGAGACTACTAGGTGTCTATATCCCTAGGGATATTACTAAGCTCAAACAATACAACTATGACACTTTACATAAAATGATTTTACAACAATTGAAAAATTGGGACAAGAAAAATTTTTCGTGACCTGACAGATTTCATCTCATAAAGAATTTCATAATCCCAAAATATCTCTTTCTTTTTCATACTTTACCTATTTATTTACCCAACTCTACACTAATCAAATGGCAAGCAGATCTTAATAAATTTCTGTGGTCATACAAAAAGTCAAGGATTGGAATAAACATTATCTCTCAACCTTTGTTACATGGAGGAATGGATTACCCTAACTTAATTACCTATTATAGGGCAGCTTTACTTGCACAAATTACTAAATACATAGTGGGGAAGTCTACATCAGACTGGGAGCAGATTGAGGCAAATTATTTAACTCCATATCACATGTCAGATGTGATTTGGAACAGCAATTTACTTTATAAAACCAGATACAAAAACAACCTTTTTTTACACCCCTTACTAACTTTCTGGAGATACAAACGGAGTAAACTAGTTCCTGAACTGTCAAGATACTCTTCCTTCCTAAATCAAATAATAACTTTATTTATAATAATAATAACTTTTATTTCTATCCCGCCCTCCCCGCCTAGGCGGCTCAGGGCGGCTAACAACAACTTACACATTAACATAAATAATAAAACTTTAAATTTAACAATTAAAATTAAACATATAAAAACCAGTCAGTTAAGTTAAAATACATAATTCACGTTACACTATATATATATAAATATATCTGGCAGCAATAAAACTTTTATGGCGCTGGTTCTGCCAGTTTAGATAATCTTATAGATGGCGGTTCTTTGTACCAGGCAACTCAGCAGTCAGTGTCATTATAGGCTTGTCTAAAAAGGGCGGTCTTGCAGGCCCTGCGGAACTGGTCGAGGTTCCGCAGGGCCTGCACTTCCTCTGGAAGCTGGTTCCACAGTGCAGGTGCCGCAACTGAAAAGGCCCGTGCTCTGGTGTTTTGGAGTTTGACCTCTCTCGGCCCAGGGATGGTCATTTTGTTTTTACCCACTGACCTCAGTGCCCTCTGGGGTTCATATGGGGAGAGACGGTCTCTTAGGTAGGCTGGTCCTCGGCCATATAGGGCTTTAAAGGTGATAACCAACACTTTGTACTGGACTTGGTAGATAATTGGTAGCCAGTGCAGTCCGCGCAGCCCCGGCCGTATGTGCTCCCATTTCGAGAGCCCCAATAGTAGCCTGGCCAACGTGTTCTGCACTAGCTGTAACTTCCGGGTCCGGCACAGAGGTAGCCCCAAGTAGAGGGCATTACAGTAGTCCAATCTTGAGGTGACCGTTGCATGGATCACTGTTGCGAGGTCGCGGCGTTCCAGGAAGGGGGCCAACTGCCTTGCCCGCTTCAGATGGAAGAATGCTGACTTGGCAGTGGCTGCTATCTGGGCCTCCATTGATAATGAAGGCTCCAGTAAAACACCCAGACTTTTTACCTGGCGCGCTGGTTCCAATGGTGCACCGTCGAAAGTTGGGAGAGCTATTTCCCCTCCCAGAGCGCCGCAACCCACACAAAGGACCTCTGTCTTCGCTGGATTCAACTTCAACCCACTCAATCTGAGCCACGTCGCCACAGCCTGTAAGGCCCGATCCAGGTTCCCTGGGGCAGAGCCAGGCCGGCCATCCATTAGTAGATAGAGCTGGGTGTCATCTGCATATTGATGGCAACCCAGCCCAAACCTCCGGACAATCTGGACAAGGGGGCGCATATAAATGTTGAACAACATTGGGGAGAGAACTGCTCCCTGAGGCACCCCACAATCAAGTGTGCGCCTCTGGGATCGCTCACCCCCAATGGCCACCCTTTGTCCCCGATCAGAGAGGAAGGAGGAAAGCCATTGTAGGGCCAACCCCCCGACCCCTATGTCGGCGAGGCGGCGCTTTAGCAACTGGTGGTCGACTGTGTCAAATGCCGCCGACAGGTCTAATAACATCAGTACCGCAGCGCCGCCCCGATCCAGATGCCGCTGGAGGTCATCCACCAAGGCGACCAGCACTGTCTCCGTCCCATGGCCCGGTCGGAACCCAGACTGGCACGGGTCAAGAACGGAAGCGTCATCTAGGAACCTCTGTAGCTGCAGCGCCACTGCCCTCTCAATGATTTTACCTAAGAATGGTAAATTAGACACCGGACGGTAATTCGCCAATTCGGCCGGGTCTGCTGTACTTTTTTTTAGGAGAGGGCGAACCAACGCCTCTTTCAAAGGCGTTGGGAAATGCCCCTCTAAGAGGGATCTATTTATGATGTCCCGTAAAGGACATCTAAGCTCCCTCTGGCAGGATTTAATCAGCCAAGAGGGGCAAGGATCCAAATCACATGTTGTTGGGTGAGCAGCGGAGAGGATCCCATCGACTTCCTCCAGGTTGAGCGGATCGAAGTGATCCAGGGCCAAACCCGAAGACAGGCACGGAGCCTCAATTTCATTCACTGTTTCCAAGGTGGTAGGCAGGTCTTGGTGGAGCAGTGAGATTTTATCCGCAAAATATTTCGCAAATGCCTCACAGCCAATCTCCAATTCCCTAATGTTTGGTTTGCCTTGTGGCAATGTTATAAGATCCCCAATTATTCTAAACAATTGTGCTGGGCGCGAATTTGCGGATGCAATCTTGGTTGCAAAGTAGTTTTTCTTTGCAGCCGTGACTGCCATCTCATAAGACTTCATAAACGTTCTGTAGGATGTTCTCATTGCTTCATCCCGAGTATGTCTCCACTGCCTCTCTAGTCGTCTGAGCCCTTGTTTGAGCTGGCGCAATTCTAAGGTGTACCATGGTGCCAGTCTCGTACGAGGGCGCAGAGGGCGCTGGGGTGCTATTTCGTCGATGGCCCTGGTTAGTCGGTCTTGCCAGGTCTCCACAAGGCCATCGAGGGAATTGCTAGTGGGCCAAGGATCCCCCAGGGCCGTTTGGAACCATTCCGGGTCCATCAGGCTCCGGGGGCGAGCCAAAATAGGCTCTCCGCCCATACAGGGTTGGTGTGGCGTCCCCACACGGGCCTTAAGGGCTAGGTGATCCGACCATGGTACCGCTTCTACCGTGATATCGCTCACCGAAATCCCGGACGCAAAGATCAGGTCTAGTGTGTGACCAGCTTGATGCGTGGGAGTCGTAACAAGTTGAGAGAGCCCCAGTGTCGCCATGGAAGACACTAGGTCCATCGCCTGAGTGGAGGCCGTGTCGTCAGCATGGACGTTGAAGTCACCCAAGACCATAAGCCTCATGGTCTTGGTTCTCTCCTGGACAAAAGAATAATGAATACCTTATATGGAGGGAAAGAGGTTATTCTAGATTAATAGATATTTGTGTTAACAATACCTTTCTTGAAAAAAGACAACTGGAAAAGAAACTTGACCATGAGATCAAACCATGAGATCAAATGGTTTCAATATCTACAGGTCAGAGACATGTTTGTCTCAGTCAAAGTGAGGGGAGCTTTTAAGCGTCCATTGACAGAATATGAAAATTTTATCAAAAACCTTAAGGACAATACTAAGGGCATGCTCTCCAAAACATACAAGTTATGCCTTCTTTTTAATGAACAAGAACTCCAATACCAAAAGAGGTGGAATGAAGATTGTCAAAAGGTTATTCCAGATGATCACTGGGAAACAATCTGGAATTCTTATTGTAACAAATCTAAGGTTTTTAATTTAAAATTCCAATTCCATAAGACTCTCCTAAGATGGTATTGGTCTCCAAAAAGAGTAAGCAAAATATTTCCTTCAATAGACCTGCTTTGCAAGAATCTTGTGGTGTTCAATCGGATTTTTTCCACGGTTGGTGGAAATGTAAATTCATTACCACATTCTGGCAACAAATCAAAGAGCAAATTTACTTAATCACTCAAATAGACCTGCCACTAGAACCTGATATATTTTTACTCCATAATTGGTCAGTTCTGGAAGTTAGTTCTAGTACTACAGAGTTAGTTCATATTTTAATAGCAACAGCGAGACTTACTATTGCTACTTGGTGGACTGGCAGAATTATCCCAACAGTGGACATGTGGCATCAGAGAGTATGGGAAATCTTTATTTTAATAAAATTAACTTACAATTCATATGATATAAAAAATGAACAGTATGAAAAACACGTGGTATCAGTGTGGTTCCCTCTGGTTTATTTCTGTGAAAAAAACATCCTTCCTAGTAAACAGTATTACAAAAAACTAATTTATCTGTAAAGCTCAATTTACGGTACATTAGGGAAGATTTGGATTTTTGGATATGGTTTGGTTTAATATGATTTTTTGTTTAATTTTGCCTAATGTTTTAATTTTGTATGTTATGAATACATGTAAGGATGCCTTCACATTCTGTATGCTGAAATCGCTTAATAAAGACAATTTATAACTTTTTTTTTTTTTAAAAAAAGAACCACATGTGGCTCCTGAGCTGCAGTTTGGTCACCATGGTGGTAGACATTATATGCTTAGATTAATGCTAAGCATTATATGCTTAGATTCCTGAATAAGCTAAGCAGTCATAGGATAAGAGGGTGAGTTCTCTTATGGATTACAAATTGGTTAAATGACAGAAAGCAAAGAGTATGAATAAACTGACAATGGAGAGGAGATGAAGTAGGATCCCACAAAGATAGGTATTTAATTTGTTCTTAAATGATCTGGAACTATGGGTGAGCAGTGTAGTGGCCAAGTTGGCAGCTAACACAAAATTGTTCAGAATGGTGAAAACCAAGGCAAATTGTGAATTGTGAGCAGCAGTGTGGCAAATGAAGTTCAGTGTAAGTAAGTATAACATAATTCACAATGGAACAAAAAATCCCACCCTCAAGTATATGGTAATAGAGTCTGAGCTTGCTGCAAGAGGAAAAGAGACTTCAGGATCATAGTAGAGAGCTCAATGAAAGTGTTGACTCATTGTGCTACAGCAATGAAAAATTCTATGCTGGCGATTGTTAGGAAAGGGTCTGAAAATAAAACAGCCAATGTTATAATGTTCCTGTACATAGATCTATGATGTGGCTTGTTTTGGGATAATGGGTGCAGTTCTGGATATTGTATCTGAAAAAGGACATTGCAGAGCTGGAAAAAGTACAAAGGAGGCCAACCAAGATGCTTAAGGGGTTGGAGCACCTTCTTTGTGAGGAAAGTCTGAGAAGTCTGGGACTTCTTACGTCAGATAAAAGATTACTAAGAGAGGACATGATAGAAGCTTATAAAATTATGCATGGGTTAGAGAGAAGGGACAGAACTTTTTCCTCTCTCCCAAATTTACTAGAACTTGAGGGGCATTCAGTGAAGTTGATGGGCCACAGATACAGGAGGAATTAAAGGAAATACATAAGTGATTAAAATGTGGAATTCTTTGCCAGAGGAAGTACTGGGGGCCACAAGCATAGACAACTTTAAAAAGGATTAGAGTGCCTATTAGCCATGGTGAGACTAAAGGGAACCTTCACATTCAGAGTCCTCTGAAAACCAGGTGCCTGGAGGCAGCATTGAAGAAGGCCTTGGTCTCTGTCCTCTGTTGTTGACCCTCCATAGTAACTGGTTGGCTATTGTGTGAGATGGGATGCTGGATTAGATAGACCACTGGTCTGGTCCAGCAGGGCTGATTTTATATTATGACACTATTCCATAGTGTTTTGGGAGTGAGGAGGCTGCTGTGGGAAGATTTTGCATTGCTGGCTCCTCCTATGTAATTTCAGGCATCTCAGATGATGTGGGAACGACACACACTACAGTAGCCTTCATACCAAGCAGGTAACTTCAGAAGGGTTTTTATGGGGAAAAAGTTGAGAAGCAGGCTGGATAGAGGCTGGGAGTGGGAAGGTAAATATATCTGAGAGTGGATCTTCTCTTTTTACCTTATAAAGTTTTTGAAGACATTTTATTCTTATGGTGGTTTTTAGAGGAACAGAATGAGGACATCACTCAAAAGACATGCAACTTCTTCAACCACTGCAGTTCATAATTAAGGCAAATATGCAGGCAGCTAATTTGTCCCAGGCAATGGTACACAGTTTTCAAGAACATGGATTCAAGATGATTTTCTCTTTCCTATGGAATTAATGGGAATCTAATAAAAAAATCACAGCTCAACAGTGTGGTTCCCAACATGTGTTTTAAGGAATGAGAGAATGTGATAATTTATGGCACTCTGCAGAAAAATATTACTTCTTTTGAATACTTCCTGTAGAAGAACATGGTTCATTTTTCAACTAGAAGTATTAGAAATCAGTAATAATTTGTTGTGGAATTTCTGTGTATATAAAGAATTTTGGTGGAAGAGTTTCAAGGCCCCAAATAACATAGTAAATCTTCAAGATGTGGCATAGATCATAAAGAACTATTTAGTTTGCATCAGAATTTGTACTTGCAGCTCAATGCTTTCTGTTGATCAAGGCATGGCAGAATTAAGATCAAAAGGATAATTTCTCCCATTCCATGCTGGGTATAATTTAGAATTCTGATACTAGGATTTTGGGTGAAATGTTGAGTATCCAGACTCTTCCCCTCTGCATCTTTCCTCTTCTGTCTCTCTTTTCTGTGTGGTACAGTTTTCTTGCAGCTCTGGAAATGCAGCATGGTGACTGTTCATTATACCACTGTAAACAGATTCAGGGGCAATCATTTATTTATTTATTTTATTATATTTATAACCCACCCTCCCCTGCAAGTGGGTTCAGGGCAGTTCACAACAAAATTCAAGCAGAATAAAACATTTTTAAAATAGTCAAACAATAATCTAGTTTATAAAAACTGAATGGCATAATCACAAGATGGCAAAAGTATTACACAAGCTTCTAGAGAACACTGTGTATATGCCCAGATGGGACAGTTGATTTGGGAATAGGTGCTAAGCACCATTATGATGGAATGGAAGGGACAAGTGGAGGAGAGGATAGTATAACTGGACACCTGCCCCCTTACCCAAAAGCCTGATGGAACAGTTCCATTTTGCAGGCCCTGCAGAACTGTGATAGGTCCAACTGAAAAGGCCCTAGCCCTGGTTGCGGCAAAGTGGATGTCTTTGGGGCTGGAGACCACCAGAAGATGCTATTCAGAGGAGTGCAAGGCTCACCAGGGAATGTATGGGGAGAGTTAGTTCTGCAAAGATGACAATCCCAGACTGCATAGGGCTTTGAAGGTGAATACGATGACCTTGAACCTGATTCGGTACTCAACTGTCAACCAGTGCAGCTGGTGCAACTTGTGCACTCACATAGATTTTGTACCAGTTGAAACTTCTGGAGCAAGATCAAGGGTGGCTCTGCATAGAGTAAGTTGCAGTAGTCTGACCTGGAGGTGATCATTGCATGGATCACCATGGACAAGTTGTTTGGGGGGTGGGGAGAGATAGGGAACCAGTTGCCTGATAAGTTGAAGATGATAAAAAGCTGATATGGCAACATTCATGACCTGGGCCTTTATTGAAATTGAGACATCCAGCAACACACCTAAACTCCTCACCGTTGGCACCAATAATGTCCTGTCAAGGGGTGGGAAATAGATTCTTGATCCCACCCCCGCATGTCTTAGATACAGGACTCCTGTCTTTGATGGGTTCAGTTTCAGTTGACCTTGATGCAGCCAGCCAGCCACAGCCTCTAATGCCCTAGCCAAAACATCATGGGCAGAGTCCATTCATCTGTCCATCAACAGATACAGCTTGGTGTCATCAGAGTACTGGTGACAACCCAGCCCAGTCCCCTGGTCCAGCTGGGTGAGGGGGTGCATGTAGATGTTAAATAGCATCAGGGAGGAGACTGCCCCTTAGGGATACCACATTCCAACAGGTAACATGGTAAAACCCTCTCCCCGAGCACTACCTTCTGTCCCCAATTATGGAGAAAGGAGACGAGCCACTGTAAAGCAGTCCTTCTTATCCCTGCATCCGTGAGGTGGTAGGCCATAAGATCATAGTTGACTGTGTCAAATGCTGCTGTCAGTTCAAGTAACAAAAGCAGTGCCAACCTGCCCCAATTCAGGTGTCTCCAAAGGTAATCCACAAGGGTGACTAACACCATCTCCATCCTGTAGCCCAAGCAGAAACCAGATTGGAATGGGTCCAGGACCGAGGAGTCATCCAGGAAAGTCTGGAGCTGCTCTGCTACCACTCTCTCAAATATCTTACTTGGGAATAAAAGGTTCAACACTGGGTGATAGTTGGCTGCATCCACAGGATGTTTCACTTGAGCATCTCCTAGAAGTAGGGTTGCCAGTCTTCAGGTGGCATATGTAAACAACAAAAGGGACCACTATACAAACGCCAGTAGAAACCAAAGCAAATACTGTGTTATGAACTAAAAGTGGCACCTGGAGATCTTTGGCCTTACACTTGATCTTCAGATGACCAAGATCAGTTTCCAAGAAAAATGGCTGCTTTGGAGAGTGCTCTTCATGGTGTTATAACCTGCTGAGGTCTCTCCCCTCCCCAAACTGTACCCTGCCCCCAATCTCCAGGTATTTCCCAGTCCAGAGTTGGCAACCTCAATTAGAAGAGAACAGAAGTACACAGTTAAACGGTGATTAAAAAAAATCAGATGGCTGTTCATTCTGTAGAAGATCATCTTGAATCCATCTTCTAGAAAATCACTTGGAACAAATTAGTGCCTCCATGTTAGCTATATTTATTCTCCAGCTACATTGGTTAGAGATGTGTTCTTTTGAGTGATAGTCATGATCATATTAGTATTGGCAGCTGTTGGAATAATCGTGGTGTCTAAGTATCTTTTATTTTGGAGGATTGAATCCCTCATTTCTGACTGGCTTTTTGATAGTATTGGAATATTTAAGGCTTTTTGGACATAAACTCTTTACTGTTGTCTTTTGGGAGAAATTAAACTTGTGCACATACTTTGTTCTTCTCTTTCCCACTGTATTTGTGGGAGCTCTCTGTTGCATTACAATGCAGGATGACTTCCTAAATCTCTTCTCTCCAATGATCTTTCCTGGTGGAAAGTTCTTTTCCTATAACATAGAAGTCTTTGCAAACTTCGTAGCATTTTTGAAGTTTTCATATCTGTCTGTGTGTGTAAAATATGCACTCTGGAATATAGCTAAATGGTTTTGTTAAACAGTTAAAGCAGTATCTTGTTGTAGCCTTCACAAGGTCTATACTTATGTAAGCCAAATTTGGTTAATTGGATTTCACAGTTGGGAAACTTTTTAAAAAATCATAAAACCAACTGTGAAGCTTTTTAATCTGGACCGGTTTGTCCATTGATTCTGGACATTTTGTACTGCCAGAAAATGTTCAGGATAACACATTCACCTCAAGCAAATGAATCTGGAATAGACCCTTTAATACCAATGAGCTGCATTTTCACAATTGATATTAAACATTTTTTGGCGCTAACATTTTCTCCGCTTTGAACTTGTCTGAACACAGTGTGAACCATATGAATCACATATTTTTAATTAAAGCCTCTGTTCTGTAATTGGCTGGTGGGATTCTATGGCATTCTCTTCTTGCAGAATAAGCTTACAAAAGCTGTAAGCCTGCCTATTATTACATACATGTATGTGTGTTTGAATTTAAAAACTTCTTTAAAAGAGACAACAGATTAAAAATTCATACAAAAGCTAGAGGGACAATTTAAAAAAAAGTTTGACACATATTCATGTCAAAGTTTGCAAGTCTTTGCAGTTGAACATCTGTTCTTCCTCCATTCTCTGTTAATTTACTGGAAATCAGACCAGAATTCTTGGGATGAATTCTGTTTTGGAGGGAGGATGTATATATGAAGTTACAAATGCTCAGAACCCACTTAGTGCTTCTTTTTTAAAATTCTGGAGTAGCTGTAAGTGGATTTTGTGTATCTCTGACTTCAAGCAAAACTAGTTTCCAAGGTTTTTTTTCTAAAGCAACAGCTTCTGCAGTTCTTTTCCACTTTTTTCATGACTCATCTTGGAGCAAGGGAAGGTAAATCCCAGATAAAAACATCTTTCAAAGGCAACACAGAGAGAGAGCTCACAGGGAATCTAGACTTTGCATTCCCTTAATTTGCTGAGGCTGAAAAAGGCAGCATAGTTCTTACAAGGGAAAGCAGGAGTTCAGTCTGCAGTGAAACAAGTACATCCAATCCCTTTTAGTGTTAGGGTCTACATTCATGCTGGGAGATGTGCTGAATAATAGTATGGGGGGGGGGTAGTACTATTTGCCTCAGTATGAGCTATTTTCAAACCCAAGTTTCCTCTTCCATGCCAAAAAACAACCCCCTCAATTCAAATAGATTTAAGAATGGAAAAAGGCACTTCGCCTTTTATTTGCAAGGTCACACAACTCCAACAAGGAACAGCTTCTAATTGGCCATATAAGCGCGCTGAAAGGGAAACTGAGCTCCACTTCATTAAAATACATTGCCGCACAGACAAAGCTGCAAGGAAAACATGGAATGGATTTTCCATTAACATTTCTGTGCCCAGATAGGCTACACCCAGAGTAGTCTATCTGTGCACAGAGAAAGTTTATTCCCATTTTCTTTGCAGCTTTGTGAGCCCAGAATTGCTTCTGATTCAGTCTGCAAAGACAAGGCAGAAGGTGCTGGGAACTTTGGCAGCCTTGGAACTTCAAAGGGTGAGGACAGGAGGAGGGGGGGGCAGAGAAAAGAGCCCGTGGGCCTGATTAAAGTGCTGGTTGGGGCAGTTCTGGCCCACAGGATGGACATTTGACGCCCCTGATCCAAAGAATTTTAAAGGATGCTGGATGTTTGCTGAAATTATAAAATTTCTAACATAAGAACATAAGAGAAGCCATGTTGGATCAGGCCAATGGCCCATCCAGTCCAACACTCTGTGTCACATAGTTGCCAATATGTGTGTGTGTGTATATACACACACACACATATACACACACATATATATATACACACACCACACACACACATATATATACACACACTGTGGCTAATAGCCACTGATGGACCTCTGCTCCATATTTTTATCCAATCCCCTCTTAAAGCTGGCTATGCTTGTAGCTGCCACCACCTCCTGTGGCAGTGAATTCCACATGTTAATCACCCTTTGGGTGAAGAAGTACTTCCTTTTATCCATTTTAACCTGACTGCTGAGCAATTTCATTGAATGCCCACGAGTTCTTGTATTGTGAGAAAGGGAGAAAAGTACTTCTTTCTCTACTTTCTCCATCCCATGCATAATCTTGTAAAACTCTATCATGTCACTCCACAGTCGACGTTTCTCCAAGCTAAAGAGCCCCAAGCGTTTTAACCTTTCTTCATAGGGAAAGTGTTCCAAACCTTTAATCATTCTAGTTGCCCTTTTCTGCACTTTTTCCAATGCTATAATATCCTTTTTGAGGTGCAGTGACCAGAATTGTACATAGTATTCCAAATGAGACCGCGCCATTGATTTATACAGGGGCATTATGATACTGGCTGATTTGTTTTCAATTCCCTTGCTAATTATTCCCAGCATGGCGTTGGCCTTTTTTATTGCAATCGCACACTGTCTTGACATTTTCAGTGAGTTATCTACCACGACCCCAAGATCTCTCTCTTGGTCAGTCTCTGCCAGTTCACAACCCATCAGCTTGTATTTGCAGCTGGGATTTTTGGCCCCAATGTGCATTACTTTGCACTTGGCCACATTGAACCTCATCTGCCACATTGACGCCCACTCACCCAGCCTCAACAGATCCCTTTGGAGTGCCTCATAATCCTCTCTGGATCTCACCACCCTGAACAATTTAGTGTCATCTACAAACTTGGCCACTTCACTGCTTACTCTCAACTCCAGATCATTAATGAACAAGTTAAAGAGCATAGGATTCAGTACTGAGTCCTGCGGCACCCTACTGCTTACCGTCCTCCACTGTGAAGACTGCCCATTTATACTCACTCTCTGCTTCCTATTAATTAGCCAGTTTTTGATCCAAAAGAGGACCTGTCCTTTTACTCCATGACTCTTGAGCTTACTAAGGAGCCTTTGATGAGGAACTTTATCAAAAGCTTTCTGGAAGTAAAGGTAAACAACATCTATTGGGTCCCCTTTGTCCACATGTTTGTTCACCCTCTTAAAGAAATGTAACAGGTTAGTGAGGCAAGATCTTTCCTTACAGAACCCATGCTGAGTCTTCCTCAATAACTTGTGTTCATCAATGTGCCTACTCATTCTGTCCTTGATAATGGTTTCTACCAACTTTCCTGGTATTGAAGTCAGACTGACTGGCCTGTAATTTCCCGGATCTCCTCTGGAACCCTTTTTAAAGATGGGGATGACATTTGCTACCTTCCAGTCCTCAGGAATGGAGGCAGATTTTAATGAAAGATTACATATTTTTGTCAGAAGATCCACAAGTTCAACTTTGAGTTCTTTCAGAACTCTTGGATGTATGCCATCCGGACCTGGTGACTTATTAGTTTTAATTCATCAATCAGTTGTAGGACCTCCTCTCTTGTCACCTCAATTTGACTCAGGTCTTTCAACACCCCTTCCAAAATTAGTGGTTCTGGAGTGGTCAACTACTTCTCGTCTTCCACAGTGAAGACTAAGGCATAAAATGCATTCAGCTTCTCAGCCATTTCCCTATCCTCCTTCAGTAATCCTTTTACCCCTTGGTCATCCAACGGCCCCACTGCCTCCCTGTCTGGTTTCCTGCTTCTAATATATTTGAAGAACATATTAGACGGATCTTATGCATACCTTGGTGCAGATGTTTTTGTGAATGTAACCAAAGTCTGGGAACTAGCAAAGATGCAATAATGAAAGCAAAATGAGGTAGAAACTAGAGTTGTTGATGCATCTTTCAAACTTATTTTTTTAATTTATAACTGTAACTGTAAAATATATTTTTAAAAATCAACAAATAATTACAAATTATAGGTATGTCTATAAAATATTTTACTCTGTTCAGGCTATAATACTAAATGTACTAACTTGAAAGAAAATTCCATCAAGCTCAGTTCCATCAAGCTCAAAAGGAACTAACTCCCAAGTAAAAATACTGACAGCTGGGCCATGAGGCTACAATTTGATGCACACTAACTTGGATGTAAGAAATGCATGGAAAACCAATTGGATTTGATTTAAAGCAAATGTGTTCTAGTGTTAGGGTATGCAAATACCAGTGAAGTGTCCTGATCCAAAAGCTATTTCCATATACTCCCCCCCCCCTCAGATCTGTAGGTAGTTTAGACATATTTGAGCTCATTTGGTTACTGGGTTCGCTTCTCATCTGGTAGGGCAATCCTTCCTCTTTCTCCCTGCTCCATTTTCCATGGTTTTTCTTGATTATGTGCAGCTATGGTATCCTACCCTCTGTGCTTCTGCACTGCCGTTGCCCTCTTTCCTTTCTTCTTCGAGGGATCACATTGGACATGATAAAATCACATTGGTGCAGGCCAATTCAACCTGGTTAAGAGTTGATGTTGCTAAGGTTAAATCAAGCAAGTCAGGAAAAGTCATTCCTAGAAAATTGAACACTTTTGGAGCAATACCTGAAAAATAATTTTTTGGGGGGAGGGGAGAATTGTTGACAATGAAGATTTTCACAAAATAGGATCCCCTGTTTGGGTTGTGGGGGTGGCGTCTGGGTGGAAGGTAACTTCCCATTTTTCATTTGTAACTTGCTTGTGGTTCAGAATTCTTCAAAGGAGACCACAATCTGAAGAAAGAAAAATAGTTCAGCGCTGCTTTAGGATAGCTCATTTTCTTGAGCAGAGTATGTCAGAAGATCATTTTTCTTAAGTGCACAAACTCAGAAATGGCAAAAAATAGGCTAGGTTCAATGTCTTAAACTTGCCTCTAGGCAAAAAATCAAATACATAGAATTTCAGGCCATATGGATGCAATTTGTCAAAGTTATGAGTAACTGAAAGAGTCTGATAATGAAATGTTGTTATTGGCTCTAACTATAGCTTATACTTCAATGCATGCTGTGACAAATGGTATATATTCCATGTGAAAATGTCATGGATTTAATTACATAAAAATGACAGCATTGCTATTTCATAGGATAAAATGTTAAAATGCAGAACTGATTTTATACATTAGTTGTAGCAAAGGACTTGCAGAGACCTGCATAGCAATACTGACACCGACTGAACTACACATCAGAGTCTCTGGTTCAAATTTTTGCTTGTGCTGTGAACTCCAGATATATGGGCCACGTGTGAATGCAAAAGAGCCAAAATCAGCCTGGGTTCTTGGCATGTGCATGTACCTGTAATGTGTGTGGTGGAAAACGTTTTATGATAAACATATGTTTAAACCGACTGCGAAGGTGTGAAGTTAAGATGACACAAGATCCAGTGGGTTAGCTGTGTTTATCTGTTGCAGGAAAAACAAAGAGCCCTATAACAATTTAGAAGATGAACAAATGCATGTTTTTCTCTGTCTTTACAGATTGACAAACCTGTTTTATTTAAGAAGACCTACAAATTGGAGACTGGCTAAAATCATGATGGTGCTTGGCAATTAAAGCTCAAGTTGTAGACATAAAAAGTTAAAATCCAGCTTAATTAAATATAAAAATCTACTTACGACATTATAGTATAGGATTAACTATGCCAATAATTGTCTTGCTAACTTATTGACCTTTCCCAGTTACATATAAAATCCTTCCTTTAACAACTTCCTTTGAGTTGAATTTTACACTTTGCAAATATAATTGCCTCTTTTTTCATTTTTGTCACAGGCTGTTATAAGTAAATAAATATGTTTGAAAAAGATAGGGTGGTAGTTTGAAAAAGTGGAAGTTCAATTTCCTGTAAACAAATGCTAAAATCCTTGAGTAGTTTAATATTTAATCAAGTACATGAAACTTGCACATAATTTAGACAAAATTTACCCTGCGAATCCCAAGCTTAAACGTGCCTCTTTAACGTTCAAACAAAGAATATGTTTTATATTGTTAATACAGATAAAACTCTTTGACATAGATGCTGTTAGAGGTGGGAATGTTATCCAGGGAAAACGTTTTGGACAGCATTGTACTCCACATTAGTTTTGCAGATCAGGTGTAGAAGTAAACATGTTGCTCCAGATAAATATCCACATTTTATGTGTTGAAAGTAAGTGCCCTTGGTCTGTTAAATTATGGACCACAGTGTCCATGCTTCAGTTACCTTTAGATTTCATTACTGCAGTTATGGACAGTCATGTTGGTGTTATGGTGCTGGACCAGGATTTAGAAGACCTAGGTTCAAATCATCACTGTATCATGAAGGATGCTGAGTAACCTTGAGCTAGTCCCTCTCTCTTAGCTTAATCTTCCTTATAGGGTTGTTGAGAGGGTAAAATGTATGGCTTCATGAACTCCTTTGAAGTTCAGATATCTCTTAAATAAAATAAATGAATAATGTATGTTATGAGGACCTGCTCTTGAAAACTGTTCTTGAAATTTCTGTTAATGCCACTCAGCTTGAGAACTTATTTCATCAGCTTTAAAAAGCTGCATTTCTAATTGGCTTCCAAACATACTTCAGAGTGTCAGTGCTTATCTTTTTAAAGCGTTAAATAGACTAGGATCTCAGTCCTTCCAAATGAACCTGCCCAAATATTAAGAGCAAAGCAAAAGAACAGTGGCAGCACAACATATGAAATACAAAATATTGTGCACAAACAAACACTCAACTGGTGTATATGAAGTTCTATTATAATGAAATGAACAGCCTACAACAGTGGGCATACATTCATACAGTATAAATAGAAAACAACAGTCTCAAAACAATATTCCAAGGAGGACCCCACACAGTCACTGAGTTTTCCAAAATGAGTACAAAGACTCAAAAATAATGTTCCACAGGAGTCCCTCCGTTGTTTGTTGACTTCTGAAGGACAAATTCTAGCCTTCACGCAAACCCCGGATTTGATTGCGTTCCGCTGCTCCTGCAGCTTCCTCGTAAGTCAACTGAAAACTCCAGCCAAGTTCTTTCTCATTTATAGAACTCTCCCCCTGCCAGTATATTCCTTTTAGGTTTATGTACTGTCTTGCGTAGCCCCTCTATTAACCCCCCTTAACCCTGTAGGGCCCCTCAGTTCAGTGCACCCCCCCACTGCACCGCCCGCCCACTGCCCATGCCTCCTCCGCTGGCCCGCCACCACCCGCCCTTCCATTCCCTTTGCCTCCCCCCTGCGCGATCACGGTAGGGCCCGGGCATGGTGCGCTGTGATTGTACATTTGGGGGGGGGCACATGATAGGAAGGGAAAGGAGGGGTGGGCAGCGGTAGCGGTGGTGGTGAGCTGGCAAAGAAGGCACAGGTGGAGGGCTTGCGGTGTGCTGGGGGGGTGCAAAGGGAAGGGAAAGGAGGGGTGGGCCTTCACCAGGTGGGTTGGAGGGAGGGAGGGGGAGGCGCTGCAGAGTGGGGTGGGACCGCCAGAGCCATGGGAGATTGAGGGCTGGCAGAGCAATGGCAGCGAAGAAAGTGAGAGCCACCAGTGCGAGGGGGCCCTCCACCCAAAATTTTATTTTACGGGCCCCCCCATCTGAAATTTTCTGGCTACAGGCCTGGACAGTATTATAGTATATTCACGAGCTGGCTCATGTTTGTTACTTTTATTTCCCATTTTCTCAGCCGTTGGCTTCACAGGATTCATGTAATACCAATAGCAAGTTCAGTACAGTTGTTGCTTAGGGAAGGAACTCTCAGCTGAAGCTGAATCCAGGAATGATGAAAAGGAACCTTGTGATGTCCTCCCCTTTTTCTGGTAACTGCACTAATGAAAGATTCCATCTCCTATCAAAGGCCTTCAAGCTAATCAGTGAAGTTTGCCTGTGTGTCCACCACTTTCTGTGTATTGGGAAGTCTAAATAAGATAACCATAATCCATTCTAGATATCTGGCAGAGCAAACTGAGTCATTCCACTGTCTGTTAAACCTATTTTTTGAAGCAGAACCAAGTGTTCTATTCAACTCTGTGTGGTAGATCAAAACATTCTGTAAGGGTTTAATCAAGTTTTACATTTTGACTTTACTTTCTGAAGTTATTTTACTGAAATATATATGTAACAGAATTGCCAACTTCATATGTTTGTATTTGTCTGTCTTAAAGATGCTTGGACCTCTCTGCATAGCTCACAAGGAAAATGTTAGGCTACTCCCACACCACCCAGAAAGCTGGAATGCTTTCTGCTTGCACATAGCCAAATAGATCCTGATTACTCTGCAGAACAAGGAGTTCTGTGAATATGGCAGTCAAATCTCGAGACATGATTAAAAAAAACATCAAAGCAAGGTGCAAACACAAGATTAAATACTCATATGTGAGAGGGCTGTTGCTTCTTCATATCCTGTGGTCTACTATTGCTTGATGCTATTGCAGAGCCCTCTTCCCTAGCAGAGTTCATTAATTAAAGAGTCAGATTGGTTGCTAATAGCAATCTGTAGGTGTGAAAGTTAAGACCACACTAGTCAGGGTGTGCATTTGGATATAGCTGAGCTGAAATTAAACTGGAAATTAGCTGATAGAATATAGCTTTCCATTATTCAGAAGCTGGTGGGTGGTCAGCTGGGCCTGAGAGTGGGCTTCTGTACCTCAGAGATGCTTGGCTTCTCTGCCAGATTGGCAGGCAGACCCCAGTACTCCTGAGACTTGATTGTTCAGCCATGCTTTGCAGAAGTGTGGGAGCCTGCCTGCCAACCATTTTCTGATGTTGGCCAAGTAAGCCTTCCTTCCCCTGTTAGCACACTTATCATCGTTGAGAGGGTTGCCAGCTCCAGGTTGGGAAATTTGAGGGGTGGTCCAGACTGTGATTTCAGACCAGTCACAGAATTTCAGCCTAACCTACCTCACAGGGGTTGTGCAGATCAAAAGGGGAAGAGGAGAATGATGTAAGTTGCTTTGGTCCGCACTGTGGAGAAAGAATGTACTTTTTCTAGGTAAAGGCTTCCAAGAGGGGGGAAGAGAAGGAAAACTAAAGTCAGATCAGTTCCCCTACAGAAAATGTTTACCTTGGATGGGTGGGAAGACACTAAAGTTGGGGGGACTTAATGCCTTCACTCGGGTGAGTGGGAAGAAAACGGGGGGGGGGGGGAGTTGCCCAGAGCCTCTTTCTAGAGCCTGTTGTATTTCCCCACGCAACGGGCCTTATTCCTACTGCTATTATATTACAAAACCAATTCCAAAAACAAAGCACCTTTCCTAAAACACACAAAAAGTTATATACCTGGAAGTATTATAGCTAGATTAAAGATAGTTAAATACCATAGCAAAGCACAGGTTTCATGCCAATGTGGTATATTAGAAAGTGTTTAAACATTTACAATCCCTCATGCAGTGTACATTAAACGTCACCCTTTTTAACACAACACCTATCTCTCCATTACACCATATTCATCTGACTTATGTGTGTTGGTGCTAGTATGCTAAACATGTCTCCTTCCCTTTTATTAAAAGAACTGCCTGCAGCAGGTAGGTGCAGAAGCATATTAAACATAAATGATTGTAAATGTAACACATGAGAGCCAAGGTAGCTTAAGTATTCTGACATTGCACTTTTTAAAAAAAATTCTGGATTTCAGAGACTGTTTGAGGCATGTTTCTGTGGTTTTCAAAATGTCATATCTGTTAACTTTTTGAGCCTGTCTTGGCGGGGAGGGCGGGGTATAAATAAAAAACTTATTATTATTAAGTTGGTGGTGTGTCATTGTTCTCCTTGCTGATATCTTAAAAGGATGAACCATCCGCAGAAGGAACGGTTAATAAATTCTCATATACTAAAACTAGCAAGATGATATTAGATTAGAAGAAAAAGAAAATGCAAGATAACTCAAAGCATTTTTTAAATGTATTGTATGTCTATTTTACTCTATGTTTTATGGTTTTAATGCTGTACTATTATGTTGAGTCATGCACATGCATGTCTGTGTGAGCCACCCTGAGTCTGCCTCGGTGTGGAGGGTGGGATAAAAGCGGAATTAAATAAATAAATAAATAAATAAATAAATTGTCTGATTAGGAAAGGAAAAGAAAATTGTGCAAAGGCTATAGGAAACCAACCTTTCTTGGTGAGGAGTATGCTTTGTGGTGCATTATTCTAGCAATAGCACTTTCACTTTTGATCTACATATGAGAATCAAAGGATCACTTTGTACAGATATTTTTAATAATGATTCTGATTTGGATGTTCCTCTAAGGAGCTTGGTACAGCATATAGATTTCTTCCCTCCTTGCTTGATCATCACAACTATCCTATGAGGTAAGTGAGAACTAATTGTGTCAGAGTCATCCAGTGTCCTACTACACATTACATATAGAGATGAGCAAAAAAAAAAAAAATTCGGAAGTATACGGATTCGGAAGTACACGGGGAAAAAAAATTCGGAATCCCGTATATTTCTGAATTCCGTAGTCGGAATAGCCGCATATACAGTAGATGTGCGGCTATTTCCGAATATACGGCCCCATTATTCCCTATGGGCCATTGAAATCAATGTCAAATAGGGTGTATTTGAAGCCGCCTGGAGGGGAGGGGGTTTGAGGGAGAGCCCCCAAATTTGCAGGGAACCTGCAGGGGACTCTCCCCTACAAATCCCCCAAGTCCCAAAAAGATTGGGCCAGGGAATCCCGTTCCAGGGGCATCCAAAGAGGGTGCCCCTATTCCACCATTATACCCTATGGGTCATTGAAATCAGTGGCAACATAGGGCATAATTAGAGGCTACTGGGGGGCAGGGGGTTTGAGGGAGAGCCCCAAAAACTGCAGGGAACCCGCAGGGGACTCTCCCCTACAAAACCCCCAAGTCCCAAAAAGATTGGACCAGGGGGTCCCTGTCTTTGGGCTCCCCAAAAGGCCCGTTGCCAACAATGATGGAGAAAGCCCAATTAGCCATTTCCTCCACTATAATTGCTGTGGGGAAAGTGGCTCTGGCCAGAGGGGGGGTTGAGGGAGAGGCTGCAGGGCAGCTTCAGGGGACTCCCCAGCATGAAACCCTCCTGGCCCAAAAAGACTGCACCCATCTGTGGGCATCCCAAAAGGAACACTGCTCCCAATGGTGAGAAAAAACCAATTAGAGCCACTTCCTCGCTGTAATTGTCGTGGGAAAAGTGGCTCTGGGGAGCAGGAGGTTTTGAGGAGAGCCCCCCAAACTGCTGTGCAGCTTCAGGGCACTGTCCCACACAAAACCCACAAGGCCCCCCCCCAAAAAAAATTGGACCAGGGGGCACCCAAAGCCAAACCTAACTTCACACCAGATAATCTCTATAGGACCTAAATGCACTACATCCCTCTATCTACTCTATGAACCCTGCAGGCCTGGAACCAATATAAACCCAGTTGCCAACGTCACTGCCACACAAAACACAATCTGCTCAAGGTCTGCTCTGCAGACCTGACTGCAGCAAACCCAGATGCCAGCTCTCCAGCCCTGCCCAAACAACACGGGGAGAGCTGGCCAAGCACAACAAGCTTGCTGGTTCTGGGTCTCTCATCCAGGTGCCAGCTTCCCTTCCACAGAACACACAATCTACAGATGCCAGCTTTCCAGCCCTGCCCCAAACAACATGGGGAGAGCTGGCCAAGCACAACAAGCCTTCTGGTTCTGGGTCTCTCACCCAGGTGCCAGATTCCCCCCCCCAAAAAAAAACAGAACCAGGAAAAGGGACAACAGGAGAAGGCTAAGAAACTCAACTGTTTAAAAAGTGGCCTTTTAAACAATGAACATTAGGCCAAACAGCACCCCCCCCCCCGCAAGAACCAGAACCAGAAGAGAAAAGGAATAGCAGCACAACACAGCAGCAACAAATCAAACACAGAATCCTTTTAAAACAGTAAAAAACTTACCGTAAGTTTTAACAATACAGGAACTTTGCCAACCCCTCCCCCCAAACCCCCCCTTCACCCTAACCCCAAGAAATCCAAGCCACCCAAATCAGGAAAAGTAAAATGACACTGCACTTTTAAAAGTCCTCTCACTAAAGTAAGATATGGGCAAACTGGCAAAAACCCCCCCACCCCAGCAGAACCCCCTAACCCCAAATAAGCTAGTACCCACCACCCAAATCTGGACAAGTAAAGGGACTCTGAGTCTTAAAAAGTCCTTTTACCAACTAAAATTAAAAAAGAACCCCAAGACTGTCTTACCTTTTAGACGGCTTCTCTTACTCCAAGCAAGTCTGGTAAGGATGAGCAACAGCAGCTGCCTGAGGCCAAAGGGCCAGCACAGCACAATCTCACTCACACACAGACAAAAGAACAACATTGTTGCTGATGGCTGGAGGATCAGCTACACAAAAGCCCTTCAAAGCATGCATTTGCAATGCATTTTGCAAATGCATGCTTTGGATTGGCTGCTGGGGCTCCTCTTCCCCTTCCCTGATCCCAGGAAGGCTATGGGAGAGGCGGTGAAAGGAGGCAAACAGCTTCCCTGAGGCTGCAGAAGCCCCTTTCCCGCCTTTTGTATTGACTTCCGTATATTTCCGAATATTTATACGAAAGTATACGGGGATCTATACTCGGCTCCCACATAATGGGCCCCAATTGGAATCGGCTGTATGCGATTCCGTATACAGCCGAATCAGGGGTGATTCGGCGGTTGATTCAGTTCGGCCGAACCGAATGCACACCCCTAATTACATATACTGTTTCAGCCATGGGAACTTGCAGCCACACAGCAGCTGTGTGAGTTTCATATTTGGGAATTCAGTTCAGAAGCATCATAGGGGTCTGTTTTGGATTGCAAGTGCATGTATGGGTGGGTAGGGGGCTCCTGCCTCTCCTGTGCAGTTTTTCTGATTCACATGGCCTTCTCATTTATTGACTATAGTCCACCATTCTGCTTACATAGCCCTCAAGGTTAGGCTTAGAGTTAGTGACTGCCTTATAGACATTCAGTACATTTCATAACAAGAGTGGGGATCCATTGCATTATATGGTGTGCAGTATTTTCCTGGATCTTTTATACTAGCCTGAATCCAAACAGAAGCATGGGAGGCATAAATACTTAAGGCAATACATCCTCACCACCCCAGCAGTGCAAATGAAAGGAGCAAGGCTGCACCCACTAACTTCTCAAGACAAAACTCGAGCAGCCTGCCAGGTCCAGAAATTAAAAGTGCAAAACTGCTCTCAGGCAAAAAAGAAAAGAAAAAAAGAGAGTGTTTTTTGGATGCAGCTAATAAACGTCTAGAAGGTGAGTGCCAAACCCAGAAGAGAAGGGAGGTGGTGGTGATTTACTCTAGCAAAGCCTCACTCTCCTGCCCAAGGGAAGACTGTGGAGAGCTGGCAGGTGATGAGGAGACCCTTATCTGGGCACCGGTGTGAGGGAGCAGGGAGAAGAAGAATGGGACTGCCTGTGGAGTTTGGGCTTCTTGAGCTGAGCCCTGCGTTTCCTCAGCACCGGAGGCTGTTCCTGAGCCAGATTCTTGTTTTCAATGTTGAGGTCATGGTACAACTGGTGAAGTGCCTTCTCCACATTCTCTGCCATGAATTCCAGACTCTGCTGGAGGGCAGGCTCCCCTTGGTCCTCCATGGCGCATACACAACGATGATCTGCACCTTGCCCTCACCTTCCACCAGGGCTCAGCTACAGCAGGACAGGCGTTGGCAAGAGATCCTGAAAAGGCCAAAATAAGTACATGAACTTGACTTGATAAATTCTTAAGCTGAATACTTTCATCTGTACTGGAGCTTGGTTCTGTTCTCTCAGTGAACATATGATGGGAGGTGTCTAGGATCATCTATTTATTTGGAATGTACTTTCTGCTAGTATTGATACCCACACAGGCCTTGACCTGTGTTTAGCTGGTCTTCTGCATCAAGCCTGGATTAACAGTGACTACATGTGTATACTTGGTGTGCATCATTTTTGCAGGATACATATTGTGCACATAGTGTAGGTATGGTCTGTATACCTGTAGCCTTTGTGCAAAGCCAACAAAACTGCGTTTACTGATACTTTAGTTAGTCTGCAGTAGAAGTGCTAGATTCAAATCCAGTATGCTACTGGATTGGAATCTAGCACCTCACAGGCCCACATAATTATTGGGGTCTAAGAATTCCGTGGGTTTTTTTTAAAAAAACCCTTTCTCATCCTCAGCGACCCAGATTTTAAGGCAGGCAGTGGACTTGTGGTTTGACTTATGCTTGTGATGGGAGAGGGTTTGTGTACCCTAGATGATTTTTTTAATGTGCTTTTCCCCTTTGCAATTGATTTCTAGTGTTGGAACTGGAGAATATTGCTTGCCAAAATATTTCACTTTCAAGAAAACTTTTAGGAAATAAAAAAGTTGTGCCAGCAGCTCAGGGCTGCTCTTGCCTGATGTTCATTTTGAGATTCTTGCAAAGTTATGGTTACCATTATGTTTCCATTTTATATGTGTGTGTGTGCACCTGAAAGTCGTGTAAACCTCCAGTGACTGACCTCTGCTGGGGTCTGGAGGATATCCAGAGAGGGGTCTGAATACAGCCTATCCTCTCAACTGTGTTATTTCAAGAGGGTCTCCCATCCAAGTGCTTGCCAGAGTTGGACCTGATCAGTTTCCGAGATCTGACAAGATCCGGCTTGCCTGAGCTATCCAGGTCAGGGAGCAATTTCAAGTTTTGTGCTTTTCATTTTTTCCACAATTCATCTGTTTTTGAAGATTGGTTATCAGTGTGTGTGTGTGGGGGGGGGGGGTATGTGTGTGCCAGATGTTAGCCTTGCTTAGGGCTCCAGATAGTCTAGGGCCAACCCTGTGTATCCTGAAGGGGAGCTATGATTGGGCCTCCTGCTTAAAAGCAGCCTTATGAGAGAAAGGCCTCTCCAATTATGCTCTGGAAAACTAACCAAGCCGAGCATCAGGGTGGATTTGATTTAAATCACTAGTCAGTAAGACTTGATTTAAATAATAGTTTTCGACATAAAAACTCATTTCTGCTGGTATAACCTTAATATTCACAATTAGATGAAGATTGCATTTTTAAAATAACTGTTCATATTAGTTTTACAGTTATATAAAAATATTGATTTTAATACTATTAGAAACACATTATAGATAGGTAATTATGAAATCATTGTGAGGTGAATTATCTCCAGTTTAATCATTCGTATTTGGACAACTTTTCTGCTGTGCTTTATTGGAAGGAGAAAAATAATCATTACCTTAATAATAATAATTTAAATTGTTTTATTAAACTAAAACAATAACATTATAGCATATGTTTGGTTAAACATCCATGTTTATTAACTGATGTGGTTAAATATATATCTTAAACTGTTAGCCCAGCCTGCACATGAAAAACTTAAACTCTTTAGCTCACTTTTCATCTTCTTCTTTGTTCATAATCTGGAAAAGAAAAACAAGCTTTTCTGCTTTGTCGGGTCCCAAACGATTTCTCAATTTAGAATGAATGAGTCCAAAGGAAGAGAATATTCTTTCTACACCTGCAGAAGAAGCTACTGCTGTTAAAAGTGAAATCATTATTTAAATAGTCTCTAAATCCAAGTGCTTAAGTGACTTCCACCAGTTCTCTGGTGTGACTTTCTTTAAAACATCTTCAGCAAACATATATTTCTTGAATGGTCCCCCCTTAGCTCTGAAGTTTATTAAAGTTGGCATTACAGATGGATGATTGTTGGATACCCATGTCATCGCTAACTCCTATTCCTCAGCACTTAAGTTTTGACCCTGATACCAGATATTGACAATATTTGCCAGAAAATGAGCTGGAGACAGTGCTTGTTTCATTTGTTTTTTTAACGCTTGTAATTTAATTCTATCAATATGTAGTTCTGTTTTTAAGTGCTCACTCAGTTTCTTCCAAGTTTCAACAGCATCAGCAATAAAACAGCAATTTTTCTATATTTTGTTTAAAGCTTCAGAAATGGGTTTCAGGATGCTCAGCATATGTTCAACATTTCTCTTAAGCTCAATTTTGAAGATTTTGGCCGTGACAGTGCCATCTATTTCATCTCGATTTTGTTTACAAATTGTCATCAGAATAGGCCAGTTCTCCCTCTGAGGCAGAGGCCATCTTGTGGGTGATTCCCAACCCACTTGTACGGAGGCAGGATTAACTTCAAACTTCCTCTTCCTGTTGGGACTCATCCTAAGTCAGTTCTTTTCCTGCCTCAGTAGGGAGAGCACCTAGTTATAGGCTGTGTGCCTATCACCTCTGTAGTTTACAAATTCGTATCTCTATTCAGTTATCCCTCTTTACTGCTCTATTCCTGCTTTTTCCTTAACTAGCCTTCTGGTACCTGTCTTTCTCTCCTCACTCTTCTTTCCTTTCCTTCAGTCGGGTGCGGGCTTCAGCTCCCTGACCACCATTTTTTGGCGCTGTTTTTTCCTCATGGAGGAGGATTAAAGCGGCTAGAAAACATGCCGTGAAGAGAAGAGGATGATGGATTCCTATCGGAGGTGGAGGGTCAGAACCTCACCTCTGGACCAGCGAACTCAAAGGGAGCCGGCAAGACCCAGCAGAGCCTTGCGCAGGACTCCCCGTCGGAGCCGCCATTTCGCAGTGTGCAAAGAGCGCACCAAAAATGGCCGCTCCGTCACTGAGACGAGGTTGATGGCTTCAGGCCTGGCAAAGTCTTCCTTCCTATCCAGTGGAGGCAGTGAGTGTAGCGACCCAGGAATGAGCACCGTGGAGGCCCCCTTAAGTAGCAATAATGCAAGGGAGGGGGAAGGAATGAGCCGCTTTACTCGTGACTCGTGAGTAGGCCAGTTTGAAAATACCCAGCCAGGAGATCTCATTCCCATGCTTCTCCCTCAAGAATTCCTTACTATGCTATGTGATATGCAGGATGAAATGGGTTCTTTCCATAGAAAGAGGACCAGATCCAATAGTTCCCCCTCCGCATCCTCCTCTAGATCCCCTTCCTTTCACAGAGGGTCCAGGTCACAAAAACGCCCATGGCCAACCAAGGCAGCCCAGAAGCGCATACAGGCCCAGGGAAGAGATAGGACCGAAGACGGTCCCCCTTTAGAGATGGGCTTCAGACACCCAGTGACACAGAAGAGGGTGAATTTTCCTCGGATGAGGACCCAGATATAGAGGTCCAAGAGCCAGTGCAGAGATTTTTAAAGGCAGAGGACCTACAATATCTGTTAGTTAGGACCCTCACTGCTTTTGATCTCCATGATGATCCTGACATTGAGGAAGAGGAGGAGGAGGAGGAGACCAATTCCAAGGTCAAGCACAAGGAGGGAGACATGGAGTTTTTTCCAAAGAGTACTTCATATGCCAAGGTCTTTCCCTTCCCAGCTTATTTTGAAAGACAAATGAGAGCAGAGTGGAAGAGACCACTAGCTAATAAGCAATACCCAGGGTTTCAAAAGAAAATATATCAGCTTTATTCCTTTCCTAATGAGTTTTTGCAGGTCCCCCTGGTGAATGTACCGGTAACAGCACTGCAGAGCTACGGCCTAGTCTCTTGAGGATGGCCATGGGGTCCTGTAGAACAATATTGATAAAAAAGCAGAATTCGCCCTTCGCAGAACTCATGAAGCTGCGGCAGTGGCGCTCAAAGCTTTGGCGGTGGGATCCTTGGTGGCTAGAGCAGCTATAGTATGCATCCGCAAGCTGATTGGGAGGCTACCCCAGGAGGATCATCGTTCCATGGAAGGTGCAAATCGCATCTTAAGGGCCATTTCTTTTCTGGCTGACTCTACACTAGATACTATGGGGTTTACTTCCAGAGTTGTTTCTTTGTCAGTAGCAGCTAGACGTTCTATTTGGCTAAGAGCTTGGTCAGCAGACACCTCCTCTAAGAATATCGTGATGGCATATCCCTTCCATGGGGGGAGACTTTTCGGTCCAGCTCTGGATAAGATCTTAGTGGAGACCAGGGATAAGAAGGCGATGCCCAAGTTTATACGGCGTCAAGACCGACGATCTTCATATCAGCCTTCTATGTCTTCTTTTCGTTCACAGCATATCCTTCCG
This sequence comes from Heteronotia binoei, assembly GCF_032191835.1. Taxonomy (NCBI): domain Eukaryota; kingdom Metazoa; phylum Chordata; class Lepidosauria; order Squamata; family Gekkonidae; genus Heteronotia; species Heteronotia binoei. The sequence goes on from NC_083223.1 coordinate 212,004,614, forward strand.
TGTTTTCGACAGGATTCCAAAAGACCATCATGGAACAACCCCAGGCAGTCCTTTCGTCGCCCTGGTTTCTCCAATTTAACAGAGCTAGAGCTAAGCAGCCTGATACACTGGAGAGAGACCTGAAGGGCACCAAACCATGACTAGGCCCTTCTTCCTGTCGGGGCACATCTACTTCACTTTCAACACCAATGGGAATCCTCAACAGCAGACGCCTGGTGCAAGGAAATTGTCACCGACGGATACAAGATAGACTTTCTGTCAAGTCTGCTGTATTTTGATCAATTTATTTTCTGACTCTGGTTCTGAACTAAAGGAGTCTGGGTAGCTCACACTGAACACCGAATGCTGCTGGCTAACTTTCCTCTCCCCCCCCCTCGTAGTTATGCCTTTGTTGTGTAGCCTGCTTTGAAATGCTGATATGTGAACAAGATTGTGGAGCCTTCTCAGGCCGGGTGTCTGTGGGAGTGCGAAGCGCCAAGGCCTCGGCTTGGGAATGAGGGAGTAACATCCTAGTGCGAAAATATACTGCATAGAGTGCCCCGCCCGTAGGAATCCTTTGATCTATACCTTAAATGCTTGGTTAATGTCTATGTACCTCAGTCCTTCAATCTCTATCATGGTCTTCAGTTCTGCCTTCAATAAACTAGCAACTTTGTTTTAACCAAAGACTCGTTATTGAATCCAGCCGACTTGACACTTTCAGACCATACCACCGTTTCATTCCATCACCGGATCACAAGTCTGCAGAAAAGCACCTCAGAACTTTACAAGCCATTCAGCATTTACTAGACATAGCAGCCATCGAGCCAGTTCCCCCGTCAGAATACGGTCAAGATCTTCTTCACTGTGCCAAAGCGATCAGGGGACTGGAGAGCAATTCTGGACTTAAAATTCCTCAACAAGTTTCTGATTTACAAGGCCTTTCGGATGGACACTACACTCCATAGCGGAGGCACTCCAGCCCCAGGAGTTATTAACCTCAATAGACTTAAAGGAGGCTTACCTCCACATTCCAATCTTTCCAGGACATTGGAAGTTTCTTCGATTCAACTATGGCGACCGCCACTAACCAGTACAGAACCCTTCCATTTGGCCTGGCTTCTGCTCCTCGCATCTTCACCAAGATCCTGATCAACATTATTGTTCCCCTTCGGGAGCAGGGCATCCTGATCCATCCTTATCTGGACGATATTCTTCTCAGGGCTCCCTCAAGAGAGAAGTCCATTCAGGTCACAGAACAAACTATTCAACACATGCAAGAATTTGAGTTCTTGGTCAGCATCCAGAAGAGCTCCTTGGTACCCACCTACAAGCTACAACATCTGGAGATGGTTATAGATACCAGGCTGCAATGTCTGTTCCTCCCGATGGACAAGGTGCAAAAGATCAAGGAAGCTGCATCCTTGGTAATCAGGAGTCGTCAGTCGTCCTTGATGTCCCTCGCTTCTCTACAGGGGTCGATGATAGTCACGTTAGATGTGATATATTGGGCCAGGTTTCATGCTCGACCACTTCAAAACTTTCTACTTCCTTATCAGCTTTAGATTTCCAGGAAGTCAGATTTGCAAGTATGGGTGCCTCTGAAAATAAAGACCAGCCTGCGTTGGTGAACAAGGTTGAAAAATCTTACCAAAGAGAAATACTTCTGGACCAGAGATCGAATCCAAATCTTCACAGATGCCAGTCTTACGGGCTGAGAGGCCACATGTCAGAACCAGTTAACCCAGGGTCTCTGGACCATGAAGGAGTCCAAGTTACCCATCAACTTATTGAAGTTGAGAGCTGTAGGTTGGGCCTTGTGTCACTTTCAACATCAGGTCAGGAATTTCCATGTTTCAGTCAGAACAGACAACATTTCAGCCAAGGCCTACATCAATCGCCAAGGAGGTTCCAGGTCAAACAACCTACACAGAGAAGCTTGTCAGCTTCTGTCATGGGCTCAAATTCACCTTCAATCCATCCAGGCGGAACATGTCAAGGGAGTCCTCAATATCGAGGTGGACTGGCTCAGTCGTCAACAAATTCGGCAGGGTGAATGGTTAATCAACAACAGTAGTAGTAGTACTTTATTCACGGTCATCCGACCAGCTTAATACAAACAAAAACAAAATCATAAAAACAAACCCATCACCTGTTACACAAAATTCCTGACGCCAACTATTGCACATATTGTTAAAACTCATAACCAAGATTTACACTCTCAATTTTCCTCCTTTCCAACTGAGCAACATAACAGAAACGGGCAATCTTAGATGAAACATCAGAATGAGCGTCAGACAGGAGGAAGGCAATCTGCTCATCCTCCGGCCTGCCCGCCAAGGACCCGAGAATTGGAGAGATTAATCTTGCCCTCAAGTCATTGTAATTAGGGTACCGCAAAACGATGTGGAGAGTTGTTTCGACCTCATTGCAATTACAGGGGCACAATCTTTCCAGATATGGGTACCCAGCATAACGTCCCAAAAGCACCGAAGAGAAAAGTGCGTTGAGTCGTGCTTTTGAGAAAGCTATCCGATATTTTGGGATAGTGATGTTGAAAAGATACCTGGCTGGGGACAGTACTTTGGCTTGCTTCCCTAAGAAAATCTGCGCAGAAAGACTAGCTCTAGCAGATCTTAGTTCCAGCTCAACCAACCTCAGGCGCAAAAGTTCTTTCGCATCCCTCAGTTCCATCATTGCTAGGGACTCAGGGGAGAGATCACAGAGTCTAAAATGATCTAGACACCTTTTCTCCCAAGTTCCCACAAAAGAGTCGAAAAAAATCAGATGGGGAAGGCCACAACAGGGTTTTTCAGCTGATAGTGGATCACTTCGGTCTACCCCTAGTCGACCTATTTTCTTCTCCATACAATCACAAACTTCTCTGCTTCTTCACTCGATTTTACCATCCTCGAGCAGAGGATAGGGATGCCCTGACAGCCCTGTGGCCACGGGGATGTCTCTTCGCCTTCCCACCGACTCCGCTCCTACCTCGCCTACTCAGGAAAATCCGAGACCTGGAGGCAGTGGTGATTGAAGTAGCACCACACGCCTTGCCGCCTATGGTTCGCAGAACTGCAGGAGATGTCTACGCAACAGCCAATGATTCTGCCCATTTGGCGGATCTCTTGCAACAGGGTCCGTTGTTCCATCTGCGTCCAGAGTGGCTCAACTTGACTGGGTGGCAATTGAAAGGTCGAAATTGCTTCAGTCCAGGTACTCTCCTCAGGTAGTCAATACCATTCTTGCCTCAAGGAGACCTACAGTGAGAATTTACAACACAACCTGGAAAGCCTTCATCTGCTGGTGAAGGAGAAAGCAAGTGGATCCTCTTCATCCAGAGATTAGGTCCATTTTACAGTTCCTCCAGGATGGTCTGGATTCAGGCCTTAAGGCAGCGACACTAAGGCGCTAGGTGGCAGCCCTTTCTTCGGTCTTTTCCCGAGATCACTATTCCGGTTTGTTATCTCATCCTCACATTTCCCGTTTTATCAGAGGAGCAGTCCTATCACTTCCCCCTCAGATCCATCATTTTTCAACATGGAGGCTGAACACTGTTCTCACAACCCTGACCAAACATCTGTTTGAACCCATTCAGTCTATCTCCATGGCCTTCCTTCACATGAAAACAGTTTTTCTAGTCGCAGTAACTTCGGCTAGATGAGTTTTGGAATTGGGGGCCTTGTCAGTACAGAAGCAATGTTGTATCTTTCACAAGGAGAAAGTTGTCTTGAGGACCAATCCGACTTTTTGCCCTTCGTTTTTTCTGAAGTCCATTCATCCTAAGGAGAGCATCTGGCATGCCCTAGATGTACGACGGGCCTTGAAATGCTATATTCAGAGGACACAGAGCATTCGTAGAGCAGACTCCCTGTTTGTCAACTTTTTTGCCCCCTCATATGGGTAAAAAGATGTCTAATGCAGCTATCAGCAAGGTTTTCAAACAATGCATCACAGAAGCTTACGAAGTTCAAAAGATTCCAGTTCCTTCTGGCCTGATGGCACATCCAGTTCGCAGTGCAGCCACCAATGCGGCTTTCATGCACAGAGCTTCGGTGGAAGAAGTCTGTAAATTGGCCACGTGGTCGTCAATTTCCACGTTCATTAGGCATTACAAAATTAACATGTATGATTCAGCGGATGCAGCCTTTGGTCATAAGGTGCTTCAACACAGATGATGATAGACACCCTCCCACAATCTAGGGGCACTGCTCTTATATGTCCCACAAGATGGCCTCTGCCTCAGAGGGAGAACGACTATTGGATAGTTACCGTGACAGGTCCTTCTCTTCTGAGGTCAAGAGGCCATCTTGATCCCACTCAGTCGTCATCATTGTTTTCTCCACAATGTGCTGTACAAAAAAAAAAATCAATCAAACAAGCGAACAAACAAGCACAGAAGGATTCTTACCTTTTCTCTGTGTATCTTATTCTTTGTCTAGGTAAAACTATTGTTATTCTTTCCTTCCTGTTTTTTCATGTTGAAGGTTTTTCTTATAACTTGTTTTTGTTATGGTTCTACTGCTGTTAAGAATACCGAACTGACTTGGGGTGAGTCCCAACAGGAAGAGTTTCCTTTGGGTCTAGCAACTCCTGGTTGCAGTGCGTCAGAGTTCACCTTTGGTCTTTTGTTCAATCCCACTGCTTGTGCAGCTCAACAACTGGAGAATTCCTTACCAGTGTTTACTTTTCTCCATGTCAAAAGCTGAAGGAGATGCCCCCTGAAGGAGAGCCAGTTCAGTGTAGTGGTTAAGTGTATGGACTCTTATCTGGGAGAACTGGGTTTGATTCCCCACTGCTCCACTTGCACCTGCTGGAATGGCCTTGGGTCAGCCATAGCTCTGGCAGAGGTTGTCCTTGAAAGGGTAGCTGCTATGAGAGTTCTCTCAGCCCCACCTACCTTACAGGGTGTCTGCTGTGTGTGTGGGGGGGGGAGGTAAAGGAGATTGTGACTGCTCTAAGATTCAGAGTATAGGGCGCGATATAAATCCAATATCATCATCATAATCTTCTCCTCTTCCTCCTCCCCTCCCCCTCCCTGGAGCTGGAGGCATGTTTTTCTGCTGAAACAGTCAAATGCTTCTGGGAGGCCCCCCCCCCTTCCCTCCCTTATTTATCTTTTTGCTGCCTTCGAGCAAGCATGATATTACCAGCTTCTCTGTATTTCTTTGACTGTGTCTCTTGACCTGCAGGCCCCATATTACCTATTTTAAACCATTTCAAGTGGTCTATATGTGGAAAGCAAAAGAAAAACTGGCGCATGCCTCCAGCCTATTAAGGCCCATCACTAAAGCTGTGAACTGTGCTACTGAAAGTGTTCTGAAGTTTGACTTCAAAAGTATTCATAATTGTAAATGAGAAAACATTTCATGATGGCCATTGGAAAAATTGTGGTTGATTTTTCCTAGCTACTTTCCAGTATTTTAAATTATTTAAAATTTTAGATTCCAAATTCACACATCTCCATATACACTTTCATCTCCCTACCATTTGACTGCACATGATGTAGGATCCACGTTGGTGTGTCTTTTCTACACAGTTGTAGATCTTCCATGTTCAGTTATAGTTGAGAAACAAATACTGGTTTCTGTTTCCTATCATTATTTTCAGGGCTGGCTGCATGTGAATATTTTATGGTGTCTTCCAGTGCAGAGAAAAAAAAAAGATGATATATAGGCAAGCATTCTCTACTGTGGTTGAACTAAGCATTAGGTAGTTAATTTTTAATCTGTATTTCTTGATGGTAAATCAACTTATGAAAATGTAATAGTATCAGTTATTTTTAAAAGGGACATAGATTTTATGTAATAGAGTGCAGAAGACTTTGAATTCTAATGTTTCAGCTATTATTACTGAGAGAGAGAAAGCCCCCCAAACCAATGAGTCATATCTTTAGCATTCATTCATTCATTCATTCATTCATTCATTCATTCATTCATTCATATTTGTATCCTGCCCTCCCCTTACAGGCTCAGGGCATCTAACAACATTTTAAAACAACAATTCAGCTTAAAAGCAAGAGAATGTTCAGCTCTTTCACATTATAGATCAGCAGCTTCTGTTGAGCAAATGAGGTGCTATTATCCTTGACGCAGAGACCTTGTGCCTAGAAATGGCATAACACACTTCCCTGAAGCATCCATAAATGTTTGGCAAGAACATCCTGAGTGGTATGCAGCTTGACTGCTCAGGGCTCAGAGCTTGAGGCTGGCCTCTCCAGAAATACAGATGCAGAGACAGAGGAGGCGATACTCTTCTGCATCCCATCAGTTGTCCACACTGTGATTAAGTATGGGATGAATTTTCCCCTTGGTTGCTTCAGTTTCTTTATCTTGCTGATAAACTGAATAAAGTTGGCACTTGATTATCTCAACTAATGGTGTCAGCTCCTCTTATTCCATGTCTGTCTGCAGTTCTGAATTTGCCAACTTTAGACTCTGCTTTGTTTCAGGATTGTTCTTGTCTTCCTCCTCCTATGCCATGTATTGATATAAACTATTATAATGCATGACCTTTTATAGAGGCCAATTTTCTGATTCTATAGTACATTATTATCGTAACGTTTTAGTTCCAGCCAAACATTAATCACCATCCATTACTCAATCTGAATTGCTTGTTAACATCTCTCGATCAATTATTTGACTTGATTTTTTTTTAAAAAAGATTGTTTGCTTTGGACTTGGAAATGCTAATATGTAGTAAAGATGTATTTACATTCTACTGAACCATGCCAGCCAGCTTAGAGAATAAAAAGAAATGGTAAATAAAAGTGTTGACTTTATGAACAATTAAGGATTTGGAATATGAAGTAAAAATGGGTTTGTGGAAAGCTCACACTAGTTAGCAGCTTGGTGAACAGATGTCTTTGTTTGCTGTAAGTTCCAAGTTGATGAAGGCAAGATACTAATTTGCAGGGTCTCTTTTGACAGCCAAAGGAACACCTGCAAAGATTTGGGCAGTAATTTTATAATTCATAGCTGCCTTTTATGAAAGTGCATAAAACTCCAAATGTTCGGGCGTTGATTAAAAAACCTGTGGTGTAGGTCCTTCAAATTCCATCTAAGCAAGTTCTGCAAAATAAGAACACAGCAAGGGTGAGCTTGGATTGATTGGGGGGTGTGTGTGTGCAGTTTTGCTTATTTGCATAGCCATGCAGTATTTATTAATTTTTGTATTACAATATGGGACATATATCATTCTTTTACTATTACTATATTTTTACTATTATATTTACTATTATATTTTCTAATCCCATGGAAGCAAAAAATATTATGCTTCATGGCTTCTGGCATAGCATAAGTTGTATGGTCTGATATGCAGAGGCTTCCCTGTTAGTAAGAAATCCATCACTTTTAGTATTATGCAGATAAGCATGCCCAGAGGTGTTGCTTTATGTTGCCCTAATCTGGCTGCTGAAATATCTTTCTGTCCCTGAACAGATGAGATCAGATGGTTGTACAGTTTAATAATTTATCTAATGTGGTATAAATTGGTCTAAATGCCTGATAAAGTAATACATGGCGTTGATTCAGTTTTATGTATGTTGGCATTGGCAAATAAGTGTCAAAAGTAGAGTAAATCAAACAAATTTATCTCTTACACTTTTTATGACTGAAACGGTTACAAAATAAGGGGCTTCTGAAATAAGGCTTCTCTTCCAAATGAGCTTTGAACTTCAAATCAAGAGCAACTACCTTTACCTTTAAAATTGTTTTTTTTGGAGTTGTGAATCTCATGTGGTATTGTAAGTGGTCAGCCAAATGAACCAGGCATAAAATGTATATGTGCAAAATCCATTCAGATCTTGAAGGTGGCATAGACCTGTTTCACATGCGTAACATTTTAAAACTACCTTTATCCTGCTTTCTAACCAAATACTTTCCAAGGCAGTTTGCCTTAAACAATGCAAGTAAAATACAAAACAGTAACAACAATATATATCAAGAGCCAGTCTGAGAGCTAAAGCAGGATTAAAGTCACTACTTGCAGCAATGTGAATTAAAACCAATGAAAGAGCCAGAAAAAGTACTTAGACAACATTAAAGACTTGAAAAAAATAAAAATGCCATTACTCAGTGCCTAAAACTCATTTGAGTAATTGCCAGATGAATTAATGTAGATGTTGTAATAGAAACAGTCTTATTTCCAGTGCCCACCGTTTTATTTCCAGTACCCACCATCTCAATGCTGATACTGGGGAATGGGTACACAGACAGGGCCCTCTAATTTTACTACTGATTGGATTCATATGGGAGTAAGCAGTCCTTAAGATACCCCTATCTAGATCATTTAGGGTTGTATTAAAACTAATACATTGAATTGTGTTATGGAATCAAACTGGCCATTTTTGAATTCTTTTGACAATTGGGAGATGTCATCCTGATAGATTGCTAGCTAGGGAAAGTTGTCTAGTGCATTGTGAACCACTTGAATATTCTGGACAGTCTTCAAAGACAAACCCGTATACAGTACATTGCAGTTATTTGAAATGTAAGGGATGAGAGCCTCAATAGCTGACTCTGGTTTCCCAGAAATGGTTGTTTCTAGAACATCATACATGATTAGCTAAAGGTACTGTGTACCATAAATGATACTGTGTAGTATTACTACACAGACAAAAAATTATTTAGTGTGAGTACAACCTTATTTAAACCAGGGATGTTGTATTCATTTGTTATGAGGGCTGGATGTGATATAAATGAGACCTTGTTGAGCCGGGCCATGTCAGGTTGGGCTGGGCCATGTCAGGCCAGGCCATGTGTATACATATTTAAGATTAGGTAGCAGAGATATACATTTATAAACACAATTAAATATATATATATTTTAAAAAAACTTAAAACATGCTTAAAACGTTAGCACTTGTTGGTCTTAAAGGTGCTTTCTTTGTATTTCTCCCATGGGATCCAGAAAACAGGACAAAGAAAGCTATGGCTCTTTCCTTCCTCCCTGAGGAGACTGTGGGAGGGGGAGCCTCAGTGAATAGAAGGAAGAGTGTTGGCTCAGTAGCTCTGCTGTGCGATTGAGAGAGCCTGGAAAAACAAGCTCTGCCTCCCCCCCCCCCTTCCTCCACAAGGGAGGTGGCTCAGCCAATGGAGAAAATAAAGGTTTTGATCTGTAGCTTCTGTGTGATTGAACAAGCCTTGCAAAGCAAGCTGTTATGCAGAAGGAAGCAAGAGAGAGGGAAAAGGAAGCAGATGACAGCCACTTGCCTGGGGACTTGATAGGAGCCCTCCGGGGGCCTGATTTAGCCCCAGGGCCGCATGTTTGACACCCCTAATTTAGATTAACACCTCAGTCTGTTAGAAGAAGAAGATATTGGATTTATATGCCGCCCTTCACGCCGAAGAGTCTCAGAGCGGCTCACAATCTCCTTTACCTTCCTCCCCCACAACAGACACCCTGTGAGGTAGGTGGGGCTGGAGAGGGCTCTCACAGCAGCTGCCCTTTCAAGGACAACCTCTGCCAGAGCTATGGCTGACCCAAGGCCATTCTAGCAGGTGCAAGTGGAGGAGTGGGGAATCAAACCCGGTTCTCCCAGATAAGAGTCCGCATACTTAACCACCACACTGAACTGGCTCTCCCACTGGCTCTTATCATAGACTGGCTGTTATCATAGACAACCAGCATCTTGATCTTTTAAAACAAAGTTCTTTTTATTGGTCATCCTCTAGCATATTATAGATGCCAGGTACCTCATCAGGATGTCCACTACTTCACCTGATTCTGCTGAAAATGAATAGCGTTGTTGTATTTGTATGATGACACATCTCTACAGCTCTCCAGATGACTTCTTCCACTGACTTAAGTTATGTGTTACAAAGAATGTAGCAGCCAGTTATTCACATTCCCTCTGCACAATATAATAACCCCAAAATGTTAAGAGCTGACCTCAAGGTTATTATTTTGAAAACAAATACTTGTTTTTGCACTAGAGTCTTTGAATGTTTCCATTAAGGAATTCTTGGCTTGTATCCCCTCCCTTTTTTTGCTTGCATATATACCTATGCCATTATTGTGTGAGTGACATCAGTTCTGACAGGCAGCATATTTTCAAGGTAACAATCCCTGCTACCTGAGATGGTTTTACCTGGAGATGCCAAGAACTCAGACTGGGACTGCATGCAAGCATTTTCATCATTGGTGGTCCATGGTCCCCCCTATTGCTTTTCTTCTCAAATGTTTCCAAGTAATAGGTAGGAAGAGAGCTTTACTTCCTGAAGAGGCAAAAGGCCATAGTTTGCTTTTGTGTTGTCTGCCAGTAGTACCCTTTAATCTTGCTGTAGTCATAGCCTTACTATACACTATAAATAGTTACTCCTAAGAGAGTTAACGTGAGTTTTATCTAGATACAGTGTTTGCCTCTTTCTGCAAGCCATTGATTTCCAATATTATTTTCTGGATTGCAGTTTATCCCTTTCACAAACCTTTGCTAATGGATCAGTCTTTCCCTAGCATGTTTGCCAACACATATTTGCTTGCTGTCCCACTGGGCTAATGCCTGTTAATATTTGATTGTTCAGATATCTTCACTTTTGTTATTGTAAGCATTTTCCTTTCCATATTTATTGCTGCAAATACTACTCTTCCCACTAAACTTGTAGAAAGCATTTGCAGTGGTTTTATTTGATGTTTTTGTTACACTGTGACTGAATTTTGTTGGCATCAGGGCAGGGTTGCGGAAAGAACATCAGACACCAAATGTCAATGAATTAATTGGCAGATTTCCATGTAATATGATCAGAAGAAGCATTTTCTAATGATATGATTGTGGCATGTTCCTGCTATTCACCTCTGGTAATCATGACCCCCCCCCCACCCCCGTACAATCAGTATCAAGGACTGGTTCTCACAGGATGACGCTGGTATTAAATAAGATGCATTGCAGACAAATGTTGACTTGCATATGATGGGCGCCATATAAAGAAATGTCATATTTCTTTGCCAAAAGTACCTTTCCTTGACTTTTGACCTTGGCTGTGGTACTGCACAGAGATGAGAAATCAAGTAATGCACACGTGTGTGAGAGAGATCCATTATTTCATCTTGTTTTGATCTTCTCCATATTTATTTATGTATTCCATCTTTCTTCTTTATAGCACATAAGAAGGTTCCCAGCATTCTCAATTGTAGCTGCTTAGCTTTAGCAGGGTTGCTCTACTGTGTGTTCTCCATTGCATTTTATATTCCCTCCTGGCTTTTGTCTATTGTATGTTCTTGTTCATTAAGAGACACCATGAGATTAAAGTTCAATATCCATCTATTCCTTTTCACATTTTGAAGTAATGAGGCTCTTTGCTTCACAAGAAAAATAGAATCTCATCTCATCATAAATCTAATTAACTGTTTAAGTGTTCCACCATGCAACCGTAAAAGGACTAGAAGCATTTTCAAAGTAACTAGCACAAAACCTTTTAGTTTAGTTTTAAAGTGTGATGCACAAACAGATCTTGCTTTCCTTTTAAACTGCAGCTCTTCTGAGTACAGTGGAGCTTATTCTGGATTTCTCCCCAAGTTTCAGAGGGAGTACTTTCAGAAGGAGGCTTGGAAGTGTGCTTGTGTAAACCATGCCACCATGTACTCCTTTTTTTTTTTTTTTTGGCATGTCTCTGTGTATAAAGGAGGAGGTATGTGTAACTTGTGCTTGTATGCAGTATCATTATGTTTTCTTTAACTCTTTGTTCTGGGCAAGCAGTGTACAAATAGAACCTGTGCTAATTTGCTTAAAAAGCCAAAAAATTACTGCTTTGGAACTGAATGTTCTGTCAACATTCACTTCCTTCTCAAAATTATAATTAGATATAAGCAGACAAATGAAGTTCTTGTTGTCAGCATTACAAAAGTTGGAAGGTGAGGCTGTAAAACCTCAAGTCAGTGCATTGTGTAATTGTAATTATCCTGTCTAACACACATATAGAGTTTCAGTTTACTTAGTTGTTAAGCCAGTTGAATATTACCCCTGTATTGTGAGGAAACTGAGGAAAAGCATGCATGGTGGAAGGACTGAAAACAAGTTCAGCATATGTAATCTCTCCACTGTACAGTGATCCTCACTGGCTCAGGAGCCACATGTGGCTCTTTGACATACCATCTGTGGCTCTTCTAAGCACCATTCCCCAATGAGCCGTCTGCCCTCTGTTTCAGGAAAGGACACAAGGCTCTTGCTCATAGGGGCTTGTAGTTGGCATTGGCAGGTGTATCCCATCTTGCAGCAGTCAAAACCAGAGGAATGGGTAAGCTGTGAGCTTTCTTGAAGTGCATTCATGCCAGGGATGGAAGTAAAAGCAACTCTTTTGGTTGATGGCAGCTGTGAATGTGGCAGACTGTCACTACGGTAGTACCACTGCTGTAGTTACATGCTTCCATTAGGTCAGTAGCAGGTTAGGTGCTCTGCATTTCCAGGTCAAAAGAGAATATCAAAATGTATTGGATGATCTTAGGTCAGTCACTGTCCTTAGGCAAGTCATTTACCTCCTGGCTTGTTGTGTGACTGAAGAAGGAATCGTATATGTAATTTGAATTTTTTGGAGAAAATGTAGGACAACCCCCCCCCCCCCCATGAATATAGCAGACATTGCACTGTTACTCAGCTAATTTAACCAGCAATGAAACTAGCACTTTGCTTCAATCTAAAATTTAACCTAAGGGATAGGGATAAATGGAAGAAAATGTGTGTTCACTGCAGTTACAGGTGTTCAGGCTTTGTTTCAGTAGGGATGGGGTTAGAATCATAGAGTTGAAAGGAACCCCCAGGGTCATCTAGTCTGACTCCCTGCACAATGCAGGAAATTCACGAATACCCCCCCCTTAATTCACAGAATCCGCATTGCTGTCAGATGGCCATCTAGCCTCTGTTTAAAACTTCCAAGGAAGGAGAGCCCATCACCTCCTAAGGAATCCTGTTCCACTGAGGAACTGCTCTGTCAGGAAGTTCTTCCTAATGTTCAGTGCTGGATTAAACCCTGTGGAGGCCCCTATGAGAAATTATGAGGAGGCTCCTATGCTGGATTAAACCCTGTGGAGGCCCCTAGGCAGTCAGAGTCTCAGGGGCCCCATCAAAAATTATCTCAGAGTTGGAGAACCTGCCCTGCTGCCCACAGCCCCTGCTGCAGCCTGCAGCACCTTCTTAAAAGCCCCTTTTACTAAGCTGTGAGGGAAAGGCAGAGAAAAGCAAACTTGGCGATGACGCCAGCAGTAGCCACATCAGGCAAGTCAGGCAAAGAGCAGCTCAGTTGCTGGCTGCACATACAGGCTGGGAGGGCTGCAAGCAGGGGGGGAGCCAGCCTGGGGCCCCTAAAGGCATGGGGGTCCTGTAGGCCAGTGCCTACTTGGCCTAATCGTTAATCCGGCCCTGCTAATGTTGAGCCGGAAGCTCTTTTGATTTAATTTCAACCCATTGGCTCTGGTCCTACCTTCTGGAGCCATAGAAAACAGTTTTGCATCATTCTCTATATCAAGGGTCCCCAACCCTCAGGCTGGGGACCAGTACTGGGCCGTGGTCTGTTTCCAAAGGGCCGCACAGCCTTGCTGCTCCCCCCCTGCAGCCTCACTGCCCTGCCCCCCCGGCACCTCTGCCGCTCCCTGTTCACACCATTTTAAGGCCAGGGAAGAGGCTGTGAAGTGCCTCCCAGGCCGACTCCCCCCCCCCCCGGGCGATCAGGTGATTGGCGGGGAAAACGTGGCAGCAGCAGCGAAAGAGTGGGTTGCTTGCCGCTGCTGCCATGTTTTTCCCTTCGATCACCTGATTGGCTGGGGGGGGGTGTTGGCCTGGGAGGTGCTTCACGGCCCCTTCCCTGGCCTTATGAAAACGGGGGGGGGCAGCGAGGCTGCATGGGAGGAGGAAATGGGGAGAAGGAGGAGCCATGGGGGTGGGGGGAGACTGAATTTGGTGCCCCCACCCTCCCGGCCCTTGAACCGCGGTGGGTGCGCCAGCCCTGGGCCTGGTCCCTGGGGTCAAAAAGGTTGGGGGCCTTTGCTCTATATGACGACCCTTCAAATACTTGAAGATGGTGATCGTATCACCTCTCAGCCACCTCCTCTCCAGGCTAAGCATGCCCAGTTCCTTGAAACTTTCCTCATAGGACTTGGTCTCCGTACCCCTCACCATCTTTGTTGCCTTCCTCTGGACTCGTTCTAGCTTGTCTATATCCTTCTGTGCCAAAGCTTTCAAGGTCTGTGCCAAAGGTTCAGGGTCAATCTGGAGCAGTCTTTGTCTAGACTGCTCTTGTAAAATACAGGCAAAATCAACTGCAGCAGCAACAAAATGCAAACTCAGCAGTTTATATTTAAACAGTTCTGTTCATATCATCACTATTCTAGGTTTAAGTTGCCTATGTTCTCTCTTGGCATCCAATTCATAATATAACCCCTATTAACAGAGCATAATAATACATTAATAGGGGAAGCATGACATTACAGTTTCTAATGCAGGAGCCACCATTTTAAATACAAATTGGTCACCCTAGCGTTTTTCACTTCTGTACACATATGGATAGATGCCCATTCATCTCCTGGAACAGTATTAACATTTACAGCCAGTCCCTGGATGGATAAGCTTCACTTTGCTTTGCACAATGTGCAGCTGTGTTGTTTTCTGATTGTGCTGTGATCTGTACCCTGTCTGTAACTTTGGTATTCATTTTGCAACAATGACAGAGGCCAGTGATTTCATTCTGCATGATGGTGTGCCCACGGTAATGCCAAGTCAGTGTCAGGGCTGCCTCTTGGAAGTACTATTCTGGTTTTATGAAACTTGGTAGCACTTAAACTTGCTAATCTCTTAAAGGATCTGCTCCGCCACATGTTTAAACAAGTTCCACCCCTTGCGTACTTGTCTTGTACGTGCACCAAGTTTTCTCAGCTTGTGAGTTCTCTTTCCTGATTGGGTTGTAATTATTTTTAGTGCTTTCAGACATGTCAAGCCATGACTTTAGATTTAACACAGAGGTTGGCATTTTTAGGTTATGTGTGTATCTTTCACATTTATGTAGAGCTAAAGGGGATTAGTGCTGTTTGGAAATATATTTTGTGAATGTTGTGCTCGTCAAAGGAAATTTGAGCCATGCATATGTTTGGTGTTTATTCCCCCCTGCTCCTTTTCTCAATACAATGAGTGATTGTGCTATAAAGAACAGTTAAAAAAATAGCTCACCAATGAAGTTTTAATTCTTGAAGAACAAGGTTCAGGGAATAAGTTTATGTCATAGGTGTAAATAGCATCTAGTTTTTGCCCAAACAGCTGAAAGGCTTTCCTCCCTGTTTACTAATTCTCTTAGGGTTGCTGTTGCTTGTCTTCAGCCTTTCTGGACAGTATGGATGGGTTTAGAAATGTAGGTTAGGGGAGTAAAATAAAAATCTTTCAAAGATAAAAACAACAACAACAAAATTTAATTCACCATGTCTCCTACTGGAGAAACTAATGGTCTCAGCAGGCATGTAACTGCAAATTAAAAGAGAATCAGGTGACCCCCCCCCCCACAAAAAAAAATTGAACCTTGGGGAAGTGACAAAAGGATAGACCTCAATGGAAATCTAGCCTCAGTGAAACCAATAAAAGGAACATAAGCTACAGTATTCCTTAGAAGGTGCAGGGAGGAAATTAAGAGACCTGAAATAGATTTTGCAGAGTTAATAGTGCTCCTGAAAAACTTCTATTTTACAAGATGAAATTTTGCAAAGCTTGTAAAATGTGGATTCAATGTGTAAGTTAAGCATTCTTGTGGAAAGTGAACCCCCCCCCCCCCCAATGCAATTGTTTGATATTTTCATGTTTAGAATGTAGGCTGGAGTTGGCTCAAGTTAAGACCATACAACACAAAGCATCCAATTTAAGCGCATTCTGGTGGCTGGTTTCAGATGTGTGGTGGAGAATGGAAGATGTTTTGAATCTATCACCTCTCCGTACTCTCCTGGCCAAGAGTGTAGAATGCTGGACTGAATCTGAGCCATAGCTTGGTTCTAGATTATGTCCTGAAGTATGTGAAATAATAATGGAGTATACCTCTCTCTGTGTGTGCAATCTTCTACCCAAACCTTCACTCAACTGGGTTTGAGAGGTGAGTTTTAAGGTTAGCCTTTAATCTTGGCATATATTTTCTTAGCAATTGATAGGACTGAAATTAGTTTTGTTCTAATCTTTGGTATTGCAAGATCTTGCAAAGAGTTTAGGAATAATAATTTGGCCCTAGGTAAAGGTTTGACCTTGATCACATCCCTTATACAGCGGAGGTGAAGAACAGATTTAAGGAACTAGAGTTGATAGACAGAGTCCTGAAGAACTATGGACGGTGGATCATGACATTGTACAGAAGGCAGCAATCAGCACCATCCCAAAGAAAAAGAAATGCAAGAAAGCAAAGAATGGCAGTATAGTATCTATTGATGTGAGCTCTACGAGCTTTATGTGTTTTATGTATTTTATATGTATTTTAAGTATTTTATTGTATAATTATAATTACTAATGTATTTTTAATATATTTAAATTGATTTTGTTGGTTTTATGTTGTAAGCCGCCCTGAGCCCGCCTCAGTGGGGTAGGGCGGGATATAAATCGAATTAAATAAATAAATAAATAAATAAATAAATAAATAAATAAATAAATAAATAAATAAAGTGGCTGTCTGATGAGGCTTTACAAATAGCTGAGGAAAGAAGGAAAGCGAAAGGCAAAGGTGAAAAGGAAAAATTCACCCAATTGAATGCAGATTTTCAGAGAACAGCAAGGAGAGATAAGGAGGCCTTCCTGAAGGAACAATGCAAAGCAATAGAGGAAAATAATAGAATGGGAAGGACAAGAGATCTCTTCAAGAAAATTGGAGAAATCAAGGGAACGTTTCGTGCAAAGATGGCCATGATAAAGGACAAAAACTGTAGAGACCTAGCAGAAGCAGAAGAGATCAGGAAGAGGTGGCAAAAATACACAGAAGAATTATACAAGAAGGATCTCAATGTCCTTGACAACCATGACAGTGAAATTGCTGACCTTGAGCCAGACATCCTGGAGTGTGAAGTCAAATGGGCCTTAGAAAGCATTACTAACAACAAAGCAAGCAGAGATGACGGTATCTCTGTTTAGCTATTCAAAATCCTAAAAGATGATGCTGTTAAAGTGATGCACACATTATGTCAGCAAATTTGGAAAACACAACACAGGATTGGAAAAGGTCAGTTTATATTCCAATCCCAAAGAAGGGTAATGCCAAGGAATGTTTAAACTATCGCACCATTGCACTCATTTCACATGCCAGCAAGGTCATGTTAAAGATCCTACAAGCTAGGCTTCAGCAGTATGTCGATCGGGAACTACCAGAAGTTCAAGCTGGGTTTTGGAGAGGTAGAGGAACTAGAGATGAAATTGCCAACATTTGCTGGATTATGGAGAAAGCATGGGAATAACAGAAAAAGTCTATTTCTGTTTCATTGCTACTATGCTAAAACCTTTGATTGCATGTATCATAACAAACTGTGGCAAGTCCTTAAAGAGATGGGAGTACCAGCCCACTTCACATGTCTCCTGAGAAACCTGTATAAGGTCAAGAAGCAACGGTCAGAACGGGATATGGAACAACTGATTGGTTTAGAATAAGAAAAGGAGTTTGACAAGGATGTATATTGTCACCCTGCTTATTTAATTTATATGCAGAGTACATCATGTGGAATGCTGGCCTGGATGAAGCAGAAGCCGGAATTAAGATTGCTGGGAAAAACATCAACAACCTCAGATATGCAGATGACACCACTCTAATGGCAGAAAGTGAGGAGGACCTAAAGAACCTCTTATTGAGAGTGAAAGAGGAGAGCACAAAAGTAGGCTTGAAACTCAACATCAAAAAAACTAAGATCTTCTTCGTGGTCTCTGTGCATCACACTGATGGGAGAAGGCGCCGGCGCTGATCACGATCGGTAACTTCAAAGCCGCGGATTTCCGCGCCCCCGTCCCGGTGCACATGCGCAGGCACTCCCCTTCCCTGCGCATGCCCACCAGGACAGGAGCGGACATCCCGCCAGTTCTCTTCTGACCGCCGCTGAGATCAGTCGATCTTCGCAACGGTCGGTGGATTTCTTCATTTGCTCGTTGGATTTCCGTGAGAGATTTCTAGTGATTTTGCCTTGCCTAACCTTTATTCATGAGTGGGAAGAAACAGGGCGTTTGTTATTTTTCCTGTTTCCAGTTCCCTTTCCCTTCCCCCCCTTCTCCCCCTCAACCCTGTGCCTTCCGCATATGGAAAAGCGCTGGGGATTTTTCAAGCGGTGCAGGAAGTGTGGCAGCAAAATCGCCCCTCTGGACGGCCACACCCTGTGCCTGTTGTGCCTGGGAGAAGTGCATAAGCCGGATTCGTGTGCTCACTGTGCTAAATTCTCCAGGCAGACGAGGAAAAATCGAGCAGCTCGCCTCGCTGCAGCCTTGATGGAACATGCGCTGTCTCCTCGTAAGATGGCGGCGTCATCAGAAAGCGTGCCAAAATCCTCGATGTCGGTGATCGATACCGACAAGACCTCCTCCGACGCCGATCGCCCCCTAAAGAGAGTGGGCTCGGCCTCGAGATCGGATGCCTGTACACCAGCGAAGAGGTCTAAGGAGGATAAAGGAGCTTCTTCGGAGCCGAAGAAGAAGGCGGATAAGCTGAAACATGCCAAACCCGCTTCTCGCTCCTCGCCGAGGTCCCCACCGGAACCGACAGCTCTCATCGTTCCGCCGTTAAAACTCCTTGCCTCTCCATGTCGTCAGCAGAGTCCACCGATGCTACAGTCGATGTTGACGCAAATCGCGATCTCGTCGGACTCCGCCCACGACCTGGACCCAGCCCAAGGGTCGGGGAGAGAGGAGAGTCCCTCGGACCTCGTGCAAGTAGAAAAGAGCAGCTCTCAGGATCGCCCCGACAGAGTCCAAAGGGATTGATCTCGAAGCCCTTACAGGGTCTCCCCCCCTCGTTCTGAGACGCGAACCAGTGCGAAGGGATCGCTCGGGCAGCTCGCATCGTGACAGGTTCTGGAGCCCTCGACATCGATGGGACTTGCGGGTATCGAGAGACAGATCCCCAGAGGACCGATCCCCCAGGAGACGTCACGACAATTCCCCAGGGCAAAGGGCGCCACCTCTGCTGCCATGGGACCAACGTCAATGGCAGTATTTGTATGGTTCCTGCCCAATGCCGTCTATGTTTCCTTGGTTCCCTCCCAGCCAGTCTGAGTGGGACCAGCGCTCGGAGGCGTCATATCGATCGCGGACGTCATACCGACCGCAAAAGCGTGCCCCATCGGCATCGATATCGAAGCCCCCAGTGGAAGAGCCTCCCAAGAAGAAGCCATCCCCTCCACCTCCAGTCCAGCAGGTTTCAACCCTGGATCGGGGTCAGGATCGACCCTCTCACCCTTCTGAGCAATCTGAATCTCCCGAAGGCTCTCCGAGGTCCTCAGGAGAATCGGCACTGGAGGAGCAGGCACAGTCCTCCCCAGAAGAACGCTCACCGTCCAACAAGGTCGGCGAGGACGAACCCATTTCCCCTTCAGAGGACCTAAAGTCTTACGGGGACTTAATAAAGAGGATGGCACAATCCTTATCCCTTTCGATGGTACAACCACAGCCTGTCATAACGGACAGTGTGTTCGACATCGTGCAAAGGGATACGTCATCAGCGGTCGCCCTTCCCCTGACAACGGTGCTACTGCACACAGCCAAGGCTTCCTGGGACAAGCCTGCGTCGACGCCTATATCCTCACGCAGGCTTGATCACATGTACCGGGTGCAGGAGTCTACAGCCGACTTCTTATTTAACCACCCCAAACCTAACTCTGTGGTTGTGGCATCGTCGTCTAAAGCAAGAAAGACCCATGCTACTCCCCCAGACAAAGAAGGCAAAAAGCTTGATGGTCTGGGCCGATGGGTCTATTCAGCGGGGGCACTGGACTTGAAGGTGGCCAACTACGCCGCATGTATGGGGTGCTACCAATACGCCTTGTGGGACCAGCTATCCACGTTGTTGCCGGGCCTTCCGGACCAGACCAAGAGTGCCATCCGGAAGATCCAGAATGAGGGTATGGCATTGGCCAAGCAGCAGTTGAACTCTGCTAGACATGCTGGCAACATCGGGGCGAAGACCCTCACCACAGCGGTCACGTTGCGGAGACACTCGTGGCTCAGATCCACAGCCCTGCAGGCTGATACCCAGGCATACATCGAGGATCTGCCCCCTTTGATGGGAAGGGACTGTTCAGTTCAAATACTGACACAGTCTTGCAGGAACTGGATAAAAGCATCCGCACTTCCAGAAACCTAGGGGTCCCAGCTGCGTCCAGACAACAGAGCAAGCGCCCTTGGTCGAGGCCTTGGAGCAAAAAGCCCTTTCCCAAGCAGTCGGGGGAACAACAGTGGAGACCTAAGACCACGGTTCCCTTCACTAAGCCACAGTATGGCAACAAGACCAAGTACTCCCCAACTTCTTCGCAGTCATCTCGCCAGAAAGGGAGCAGGCAGCCCAAGCAGGGCCTTTGACTGTGTTTTCCCATGTTCCCCCCACCCCTCTTCGTTTTTGGACTGCACCCGGCTCTGGCCTTTCCGCCAGGCGTGGTCCACAATAACAACGGACCAGTGGGTGCTGTCGATAGTCCGGCTGGGCTATCTAATAGAGTTTCAAGAGGAACCGGAGGTTCCAACATTTGTTTCCACCACCCTGTCGCCAACGCTTCAAGAGGAGGTGAACGTCCTGCTCCAAAAAGAGGCCATAGAACCGGTCCCGTTGGACCAGCTGAGACTGGGGTTCTACTCCTGTTATTTTGCAGTCCCAAAGAGGGACGGGGGCCTATGTCCCATCATGGATCTTCAGGGCCTCAACCTGTACATACCGCATCAAAAGTTCCGGATGACGTCACTACCCAACATACTTCCGTTGCTGAATCCGGGGGATTGGATGGCCACCTTAGACCTGCAGGATGCTTACTTCCATATAAGCATCCATCCATCCCACAGGAAATTCCTCCGGTTCGCCATTGGGACTATGCACTACCAGTACAGGGCCCTACCATTTGGCCTGTCAACAGCCCCCAGGGTGTTCACAAAGACGATGGTAGTGGTAGTGGCTCATCTCAGACTGCAGGGTATAGCGATATACCCGTACAGCGACGACTGGCTACTGGTGGTTGAGTCGGAGACCAGGCTCCTGCAGCATATTTCCATCACTCTGTCTCTCCTACAGCAGCTCGGACTAAAGGTGAACATAAAGAAATCCTGTCTCCAGCCCTCTCAAAGAGTACAATTTATCGGGGCGATTCTGGACACACAGCTCTGCAAAGCCTTTCTGCCGGCAAAAAGGGCAAGAGACATTATAGACCTGATCCAGATATTCAGAGAGAGCCAGTCGGTCACTGCGCTCCAGGTGCAGTGTCTGCTAGGATTGATGGCGTCCACGACAGCGGTGTTGACCTTTGCCAGGTTCCATATGCGAATCCTCCAGTTGTGGTTTCTGAAGGTTTTCAGGTGCGGGCGAGATTCTCCTCTTCGCAGACTCTCCATTCCAGGGGAAGTACTGGCGACACTGAGATGGTGGCAGCACGAGCGCAACCTGCTGGAGGGAGCTTCTTTCTACAAACCACGTCCAAAGATAACCCTGACTTCGGATGCGTCCCTGTGGGGGTGGGGCGCGCATGTAAATGGACTATGTGTGGGCGACAGATGGCCAAAGGACCACCTGCAATACCATATAAACTTCCTGGAGCTCCTGGCGATACATCATGCAATCCTTTCCTTCCAGCCCTTGCTGGCAAACCAGACGGTGGCGATTTTGACAGACAACACAACGGCACTAGCCTATATCAACCGGCAGGGAGGCACGGTGTCTCGGAAGCTCTGCCTGCTGGCTCTGCGGGTCTGGGAAATTTGCAGAGCGATGGGCACGCATCTGACTGCGGCTCATCTGCCGGGAGATCAGAACAGATGTGCGGACTTCCTCAGTCGGGGGGGTGCTTCCATACACGAATGGGAGCTAAATTGGACCTTCCTGCAATCCGTCTTCGAGAGGTGGGGGACGCCAGAAATCGACGTCTTCGCCACTTGAGACAACAGGAAATGCAGAAGGTTCTGTTGTCGGGGGGGAAAGGATCCGCTATCGTTGGGGGACGGACTCCTGCTACACCGGCACAGTCGCCATCTCTACATGTTTTCCCCGATTCCTCTCATCACACGGGTGGTACAGAAAATATACAGGGAACGCTCGAGAGGTGTCTTGATCACCCCGTGGTGGCCCAGGCAACACTGGTTCGCCCCCATTCTACGGTTGTCCAAGGGAATCTTTGACCATTTTCCCACAGTGCCAGACCTGCTACTCTCCCAACAGGGACTAGTGGTCCACCATGATGTTCCACACCTGAAACTGACAGTGTGGAGGCTCGAGTAACTCCACTCTCAGCTAGGGTCCAGCACGTGATTCTTAATTGCAGACGGGAGTCTACAAGGAAATCGTATGCTTATAAATGGACTCGGTTCGTGCACTTCATCTCAGAGACTGGGGGGACCCGAAGAATGCTGGTCTTCCCAGCATCCTAGATTTCCTCCTCACCTTGTTAGACAAGGGACTAGCGGTGTCCTCTGTACGAGTATACCTGGCGGCCATTTCAGCCAATCACAAGCGTATAGAGGGCCACTCCGTGTTTGCGCATCCTACCACGAAGAACTTTTTGCGGGGACTGCTGCAGCTGTACCCTTCGGTTCGGAACCCAACCTCGTCATGGGATTTACCGGGGGTCCTGGAGGTCCTCATGGGGAAACCTTTCGAGCCCATGGCCACGTGCTCGTTGCAATTACTTTCATGGAAAACGGCGTTCTTGGTGGCTATTACCTCCGCTCGGAGGGTCGGGGAATTGGCAGCATTAAGTTGTGATGACCCTTACCTTCAGTTTCGACCGGATGGGGTGTGGCTGCGCCCGGACGTGACCTTTCTGCCTAAGGTGGTGTCCTCTTTCCATCTGAACAGGGACATTTGTCTACCAGTCTATTTCCCGAATCCGTTGATGGCTTCGGAAAGGCGGTTTCATGCTCTGGACGTAAAAAGGGCGCTTTCCTTTTATTTGCATAGAGTGAGGCCTTCACGTAAAGACCCTCGACTCTTCGTCTCATATGCCTCGGCCTTCTTGGGGCAGAGAGTTTCGTCGCAGCGACTGTCAAAGTGGTTGACAGAAACAATTAGGCTGTGCTATCTGCTACAGAAGTGACCCCTACCGGGGCCAATTAAGGCACACTCCACGAGGGCAATTGCTACTTCGGCGGTATTCATGAAGGGGGTGCCGTTACGAGACATCTGTAAGGCGGCCACCTGGTCCTCCCCACATACGTTCATCAAACACTATGTGCTGGACCTTCAGTGGAGCCGCAGTTCGTCCGTGGGCCGTGCAGTTCTGCAGTCGCTTACCCGTTGACGGACCGTGCAATCCTCCTCCAGGTAGGCTGCTAGCTTGCTATTCTCCCATCAGTGTGATGCACAGAGACCACGAAGAAGATAAACAGGTTTCCTTCCTGTAACTGATGATCTTCGAGTGGTCATCTGTGCAGTCACACTACCCGCCCGCCTTCCCCACTGCTGCTGGTCCATCTCGGGGCTCATGCAGCGGTCAGAAGGAACTGGCGGGATGTCCGCTCCTGTCCTGGTGGGCATGCGCAGGGAAGGGGAGTGCCTGTGCATGCGCACCGGGACGGAAGCGCGGAAATCTGCGGCTTTGAAGTTACCGATCGTGATCGGCGCCTTCTCCCATCAGTGTGACTGCACAGATGACCACTCGAAGATCATCAGTTACAGGTAGGAAACCTGTTTATCATGGCATCCGGCCCCATCACACCATGGCAAATAGAAAGGGACGACATGGAAGTAGTGACAGACTTCACATTTCTGGGATCCAAGATCACTGCAGGTGGTGACCGTAGCCATGACATTAAAAGACGTTTGCTCCTTGGGAGGACAGCTATGGCAAACCTGGGCAGTATAATAAAAAGTAGAGATGTCAGCCTGCCAACAGAAGTCCGTATAGTCAAAGTGATGGTATTCCCAGTAGTAATGTATGGCTGTGAGAGCTGGATCATAAGGAAGGTCGAGCGCAGAAGAATAAATGCTTTTGAGATGTGGTGCTGGAGAAGAATCTTGAGAGTCGTTTGGACTGCAAGAAAATCAAATCAGTCAGTCCTAAGGGAAATCAAACCCAGACTGTTCCCTGGAAGATCAGATGCTGAAGCTGAAGCTCAAATACTTTGGCCACCAAATGAGAAGGGAGCACTCACTGGATAAGATCCTGATGCTGGAAAAGACAGGCAAAAGAAGAAGGGGACGGCAAAAGATGAGATGGCTGGATAGCGTTACTGATGTAACAAACATGAATTTGAGTGGACTTCAGAGGATGGTGGACAGGAGGGCCTGGTGTGACTTTGTTCATGGGGTCGCAAAGTGTCGGACTTGACTGTGTGACTGAACAACAACAAAAAGTCTAACTGGTGCAGAGTAACATGATACCATCACATCACATGATCTGGACACTATACTTCTGTTGATACAGGCCAAAATTGTTCAATGTACAGTCCACTAAGACTCCTAGATCCTTTTAACACATATTACTGCCAAGACAAGTCTCCTGCAATGATGCATTTGATTTTTCCTACCTAAATGCAGAACTTTATCCCTGTTAAAATTCATTATTTTTGTTTTAGGCCAGGTTTCCAGCCTCTCATGATCATCCTGTATCCTGACTCTGTCTTCTACTGTATTTGCTATTCCTCCCAATTTGTATCATCAGCAAATTTAATCAGCATTCCCTCTATCTTCATCCAAATCATTTATAAAGATGTTGAACAAAACAGGTCCCAAGACAGATCCTTGAGGCACCCCAGTTGTCACTTCTCTCTAAGAGAATGAGGAACTATTCACAAGTACTCTTTGGGTGTGATTTGGCAACCAGTTACAGATCCACCTAACAGTAACAGGATCCAAACCATGTTTTACCAACTTGTCAACAAGAATATTTTGTGGAACCTTATCAAAAACCTTAGTGAAATAAATTATGTCTACAGCATTCCCCTGATTCAGCAAAGTAGTAACTTGAGAGAGAGAGAGAGAGAGAGAGAGAGAGAGAGAGAGAGAGAGAAGGTTCAACATTACTTGTTCTTGAGAAACCCATGCTGGCTCTTGGTGATCACAGCCATCCTTTCTAAATGTTTAAGGACTGACTGATGATTTTCCAGGTATAGATGTCAAGCTGACAGGTTGGTAGTCACCCAGATCCTCCTTTTCTCCCTTCTTGACGATGGGGACAACAGTTGCCCACCTCCAGTCTTCTAGCACTTGACTTGTTCTCCAAGAATTTTCAGAAATAATGGCCAGAGGTTCAGAAATCATATCCACCTGAGCCCACTTGTCAGGAGGGCGAAACATAAATAAATGTCCACGAGTTCTTTTAATACCTTTGAATGCAGTTCATTTGGCCTGAGGACTTAGTTTCAATATAAGAAACTAGGTGTTTGTGTACTGAAAAGGGAAAGGTAGTCCCCTGTACAAGCACCAGTCATTTCCAACTCTGGAGTGATGTTGCATCACGACATTTTCACTGCAGACTTTTTACGGGGTGATTTGCCATTGCCTTCCCCAGTCATCTACACTTTCCCCCCAGCAAGCTGGGTACTCATTTTACCTACCTCAGAAGGATGGAAGGCTGAGTCAACCTTGAGCCGGCTACCTGAACCCAGCTTCCACTGGGATCGAATTCAGGTCGTGAGCAGACCTTAGGACTGCAGTACCACAGGGCTGTTTGTGTACTACCCCCGTGCTGATCCCAGGCTACAACTCCTGTCATCACGTGTTCTATTTTTGCCATGTTTCCTTTGCAAGAGAAGACTAAGGAAAAGTAGAAATTGAGCAGTTCTGCCCTCTCTTCATCACCTATTACAATTTCTCTTTCCTGTCCCTGCAATGAATGGGCCTACCATATCCTTGCTCTTTTTCTTACTTTGCTTTCTTACTTTGTTGCTTTTAGCATCTGTTGCTAGTATGAGCTTTAGCTTTTTTTTTTTTAGTAAAACTATTTTTATTATTCAGCAACATTAATCAATAATCATCCAAAAATAAACATTGGACATATTGCATCACATTTCCCATCTCCCTCCCCCCTTTTTATGACTTCCCCGGTGCATTCAACTTAAAATACAAAAAAGAATAAAAGGTAATATTAAGCTTTTAAGAACCTTCTAAAAACTTATAGCTATAATAAAATACAAATAAGAAGAAAATTACTTATTACTATTATTTTCTATCTTAATTAATAGTCTTATAATATTACTATACTTAATTTTTGGTGTTATCTATCTTAATTGTTATTTATTAATCCCAATCCTCATATGCAAAAAACACTGTATATTTCCATAATTTTACTTTATCTATAGTTAACATTTTACACTAAAAGAAGAAAGAAAAAAGTTAACCATTATTAAAAATCACCAAATGTCCTTTCACCTTCCACTGTTTTTCAACATAACTTTTGAAATTTCTCCAATTCCCTGTTATACTTATCTATATCAAGTTCTTTAAAAGTTCTAGTAAGTTTGTCCATTTCGCTCCAATGCATAACTTTCATAATCCAGTTCCATTTTTCTGGTAATTTATTTTGCTTCCACAACTGCGCATATAATGTTCGTGCAGCCGAAAGCATGTACCAAAGCAATGTTCTGTCTTGTTTCGGAAAACTTTCCATTTGTAATCCCAACAAAAAGATTTCAGGTGCTTTCTTTATATTGCAGCCCAAAATCTTTGAAATTTCTTGCTGAATCATTTGCCAAAATTGTATAGCCTTTTCATAAGTCCACCACATGTGATAGAAAGATCCTTCATGTTTTTTACATTTCCAGCATCGATCAGACATCTGGTTATTTATTTTCAAAAGTTTCTTAGGAGTCATATACCATCTGTATAACATTTTAAAACAGTTTTCTTTAATATTGTTACATGTCGATATTTTCATAGAGTTCTTCCATAAATATTCCCATTGTTCCATCTGAATATCTTTATTTATGTTAATTGCCCACTTTATCATTTGAGATTTAATCACTTCATCACCATTTCAATAATAATTTATATACCTTTGAAATTATTTTTTCATTATCGCCAAACAGCATTCTTTCCAGTTCAGTTTGATCTTGTCTTATTCCTTCATTCCTAATATCCTGTTGAATCAGACTTTTAATTTGTTGCAATTGAAACCAATTATACTTATAATCCAGTTCTTCCACTGATTTTAATTCCACCTTGCCACCTTGGATTTTTAGCAATTGTTTGTATGTTATCCATTTTCCTTCCTCAATATCAGAATATAACTTTATTACTTCTGTTGGCACAATCCAAAGCGATTTCCTCTCATCACCATATTTCTTGTACTTCAGCCATGTCTTTAACAAATTACTTCTTATGTAATGATGTGAGAAAAAAACATCCTCCTTACTTTTCCTATAGCATAAATATGCATGCCCACCAAAAGTATTTCCATGGCCTTCTAGTGTTAGTAATTTTTTATTTAATAACATTATCCATTCCTTTACCCACACCAAACAAACTGCGTCATGATATAATTTTAAATCCGGTACTTGAAAATCTTCCCTTTCTTTTGCATCAGTCAAGATCTTTTTAATTTTAATTCTTGGTTTCTTGCCAGCCCATATGAATTCTGAAAGTTTCCTCTGCCATTTATTAAATTTATTAAATTGTTTATCTTCTTTCACTATTGGAATTGTCTGGAACAAGAACATGATCCTTGGTAATACATTCATCTTAATTGCCGATATTCTACCCAGTATAGACAGGTTCAACCTATTCTATTTTAATAAATCTCCATCAATTTTCCGCCAGAGCTTTTCATAATTATTTTTGTATAAATCAATATTTTTGTTGTGATTTCTACTCCTAGATATATTACTTTAGAAACCACTTCACAGTTTGTTAAATTTTGTAATTCTGCCTGTATACTCTTTGACATATTTTTACATAGAATTTTTGACTTTTCTTTGTTCACATAAAAGCCTGCCAGTTCACCATATTCTTTAATATTTTGAAGCAGCAACGGTGTAACTTGAGTCGGGTTTTCGTTTATAAACATTACATCATCTGCAAAAGCTCTGTATTTGTAAGAAAAACCTTTCAATTTCAGACCCTCTGTCTCCTTATTTTCTTGGACTTGCATAAGCAATATCTCTAAAGTCATTATAAATATCAATGGGGATAGAGGGCATCCTTGTCGTGTTCCTTTACTAATTACCATTTTCTCTGTCAAGTCTGCATTAATACAAAGTCTTGCTTGTTGGTCAATATATATCGCTTTTACCATTCTCTCAAAGTCTTCACCCAGTCTCAATTTCTCCGTTACTGCAAACATAAATTCCCTATATACATTATCAAAAGCTTTCTCTGCATCTACAAAGAACAAAGCCACTTCTTTTTCTGGATGTTTATCATAGTATTCAATTATATCAATTACAGTTCTGATATTGTCTCTGATCTGCCTTCTGGGAAAAAACCCTGCTTGCTCTGCTTTAATAAAGTTATTCAAATGCTGCTTCAGGCACTCTGCTAGTATACTAGCATATATTTTATAATCATTATTAAGTAATGAGATTGGTCTATAATTTTTTACATTTGTGGCATCTCTGTCTTCTTTCGGAATTAATGAGATTACTTCTTCTTTCCAGGTATTAGGTAGCTTCCCCTCAGCTCTTATAATGTTCATCAATTTCAGAAGCTTTGGAAGTAGATCTCCTTAAAAACGTTATAATACTTTGCTGTAAATCCATCCGGACCAGGAGCTTTTCCCAATTTCATTGAATTAATTGCCGCCTCTATTTCTTCTTTTTCAATCAGGTCATTTAACATTTTCTTCATATTTTCAGTTAAAGGTTTTACATTTATTTTCTGTAAAAATATCTCTATTTTTCCTTTATCCACCATGTGGTTTTTAAACAATTTCGCATAATATTTATAAAATTCTCTTTTAATTCCTTCCTGATCCACAATTTCTTTATCTCCCGAAATTATTTTATTGATAGTTTTATTTTCCCTTTTTCATTTCATTTGCCAGGCCAAGTATTTTCTCGGTTTGTTAGTGCTCTCAAAAGATTTTTGTTGAAGTCTTTTTGAGTTCCATTCCACTTCTTTATTTAGTAAATGTCTTAGTTGTTCTTGTAGAATTGTAATTTCCTTTGAGATTTTCTTTTTCCCTGGCCTTTTTTTGAGTTTCTGCTCTCTCTTTCCAATTTCTTTTTGTAAATCCATCATTTGTTTTTCTTTAGATTTTTTATCCTTATTATTCAGTGTGATTAAAATGCCTCTCATTACTGCTTTGTATGCATCCCACACCATTTGGTATTGGACATCATTATTTTCATTTAAGAAAGCTTTGGTCTCTTTCTCCAGAGCCTCTACTACCTCTTTTTTCTGCAGTAAATCTTCATTTATCAGCCATCTCAAAGTCTTTTTTAGTGTCCTTCGCAAACCACATTATTAGGTTGTGATCTGCACTTATTTTAGGAAGAATCTCTATTTTTTTTTGTTATCAACCCCAATTTTTTAATAATCCATAACATATCAATCCTTGAGAAAGAGTTATGTCTTGCTGAAAAGAACGTATAGTCTCGCACTGTAGGGTTCATTTCTTTCCAAATATCCACACAGTTTTCTAATTCAAAGAAAGATTTTGGCAATTTCCCTTTATTTTTTTCCCCAGATCTGTCCAAAATATTCTTAACTGTTCCATTAAAGTCTCCCATTATCATAATTTGCTCATATGTCACTTGGTCAAGTTGTTGCATAATGTCCTTAAAGAAAGAGTCTTTAGCTGCATTAGAAGCACACAGTCCCAATAACAAAGTTCTTTTGTGGTTTAACATCACTTCCGCTGCAATAAATCTATCATTATCGTCTTTAAAGATCACTTTTGGTTCTAAGTCCTGCTTCACATAAAAAACCACGCCTCTTTCTTTCTCCTTGGCCAGTGAAAAAAATTCCAAACCTAATGGTTTATTCCATAAAAATTTGTAATCCAATTGTTTAATATGTACTTCTTGCATACAAATAATATTACACTTTTGCTTCCCAATCCAATGAAAAGTTGCCCTTTTTTGTGGTGAGTTAAGTTCATTTACATTCCAAGATAATAATTTGTAATCCATCATGATTTTCTGGTTTTAATCTGTACCCCAAAATTCTTTATTTTCCATCAGAAATTTCTCCATATCTTGCACACTTGTGATGGTACATCTCTTCCCTTTGTATTCAAA
This sequence comes from Heteronotia binoei, assembly GCF_032191835.1. Lineage (NCBI taxonomy): Eukaryota > Metazoa > Chordata > Lepidosauria > Squamata > Gekkonidae > Heteronotia > Heteronotia binoei. The sequence goes on from NC_083223.1 coordinate 212,034,876, forward strand.
ACCCACACCTTCTGGAAAAATCCACCTATATCTCAGTTCACTTTTTCTCAAATGATCTGTCAGTTTTTTATATAGTTTTCTGTCACTTAGAACTTTTCTTGGTAATTCTATCATGATTCTGACTTCACTGCCCTCCACCACCAAATTACTATCATATTGTTTACTTAAAATTCTACCCGCCAGGTCTCTTGTTACACATCTTACTACCACATCCCTTGGTAGTTTATTTTTCCTTGCATAATCTGAATTGACCCTGTAAATATAGTCATAGAAATAGTTAGTCTCTTCAGAGTCATCACCAACAAATTCAGCAATAATCCTTATTATGTATGTTCTTAAGTCCATACCATCTTTTTCAGGCACCCCTCTCAAACGTATCTGGTTCTCCATTAATTTGCAATCTTGCAGTAATGCTTTTTCCTGCATTTTTTTTAATGATGGGAATACACTGTGTTAATTTTTACATCATGGTCTGTCACTTTATTTTCAACATCTTAAATTCTTTTTGATATTGCTTTAACTTCTTTAGTGAGTGCACTATATCTTTTTTTAATTCCTTCTTGCTTTCACTTACAGATTTTTTAATTACCTTCACCAGTCTTGCTTCCATGGCATCCATTTGTTCTTTTTTCAGATTTTTTTAACTTCTTCTAGTGTCTTGGCTCTTGTCTGTATCGGTTTCCCTGGCTTTTGGGCTGACATTACTGCCTTCCCATTGTAAATATAGGCACTAAAATTGATGTCACCAAAACTTTTGAAACTATACAGTCTTATAGATTAGGACATGCCCTTTCAGATAAGCTCAGAATTGCTGTCCTCCTAAGCTCCAAAGCCAAGATATTAATTTTTAAAATTTTAACATTTCCAAAATGGCGGCCGCATGATTTTTCTTTTCTTTTTTTTAATTTCTTTTTTCTTATAAGTTGCTCCCAGATATCTTTAAATCACATAATCCAGTATATTTAACCATTAAATGTTGATATTTATAGGCGCTACTCTTCTTAACTGTCCCATTCTTTAAAAAAAAATTGCGAAAAATTACCTTCTTATAATGGCCGCCGATGTGGAGGCTTAGGAGGCTTATTTTTTTCCCTTCTCTTAATGGCCACCACTTTCCTTTCTTGCCACGAAGTCTTGTTCTCTATGGTATAGAAGTCTCGTAATATTTCTATGATGTCACTTCCTGTGACGTCTTGTTGTTCTGCAGTTCTCTTCTAGTATTGGAGGGGGTAGCTGACCACAGGTATGTACAACAATTCCAATTTTCCCCTTTTTTAGCTGTTGCTTTAATTTTCTCAGGTCCAATTTCCTCCACCTCCTTTTTCTTTTTTTTTTAGTGTCTTATATTAGTATCCAGACCTTTATTTTTCTTTCATATAAATCTTAATTTAGTCCCGGAGCAATAGATAAAGATCTTTACCTTTTTAAGACGTGATCCTTCAAAAAGCAGCGGTCAAATTCCATTATATATTAATTAGTCCCAAAGAAGCTTTGGCTCACAATTAATTTAAGTCGATTTAACGACTCCAGATATCCTCTGTAGATGTTGGAATGCAATTCTTCTCCGGAGACTCTTCAAAGCCAAAAAGAAACCCCAATGGGATTCCTTGTCAGCCAAAGTAAATCTCCTCAGAATTTTATAAGCATGTCTTGGCCACCTTCTTGTCTAGAAGATGTGGACAGCAGGCATTAAAACACCTTCTCTGCCCAGAACAGAGGGTCTGGTCTGCTCCTCACTGAGAAGCACGTCAGTCCTCCATGAATCCAAAACTGGAAGCCGAGCTTTAGCTTTTCTAACTAAATTGATTTAGATTATGAGCTTCTAATTCACCATGAAAGGCACTGCAGATAGATTTGTGTCTGTGGAATGGAAGCTTTTGGCATGATGGCTGGTTGAGTAGCTAATTCTCATACTCACAATTTACTAAATGTACCCCTGAATTCTTGCTATAAGCAACATTGAAAACAAACTTATAAGCATGTGGTTGTACTTTTCTTTTTTAAAAACTGAATTCATTTGTTTTTCTTTCCTGTTGAGGTGACACAATTCAGACTTTTTTGAAAAGGTCCTTATGTGTAAGCCTCACTGAAATGAATTGGAACTGTGAAATCACAGTAATAGTAAATAGATAAACAATTTGTTGTACTTAGGATTTCTTTTCATTATTGTCTTAGAGGTATCTAGTCTGTCACTTTTACTAATGCAAATCCATGAAAAGGTTGGTTATTACTGGAATAAAAGGTAACTGGGAGTTGCTTGAATTCAGGATGCTGAATTTGCCCAAGTCTTTTGTCTTGACCACTTATTTTAACAACAATGCCTTATCTTAGCTGAACTCAGATCTTCCTTGAAACCTTTGTTCTTTTTTTGCAATACATGGTGTGCTGCTTCTGCTGTAGTAGAACATCTGAGATATATTAACAATACATTCTTTGGAATAGCACTGGAAGTTATAAAATTCCTTGAAAAGAGCACAAATTTGTTTACAAGCTTAGTTTTGCTGATTTGTAGCAGCAGGGTTTGATGGATTCTGGTCCAGATCACTGTGGCAAATCTTATACTCTGATCCATTGCAGATGAAACTTCTATTGTGAAGAATGTTGCAGTAAAACTGCCTTTAAAAACCTTAGCTTGGGATTCAGTATTCTACAAATACTTTTAAGTGCTGGATACTTTTGCATAGTTTCTTTGTTCCCCATCCCTCTGTCATGCTGCAGCATGACTAAGAAATGGATCCAAGATGGGCATATGCAGATGGAGGAGGTGGAGTTATGCAGATAAGGGCAACAGGTTTGATATTCAACAGATAAAGCTAGTATCCTCATAAAAATAGGACCAGGTTTATCTTAATATGGGCATGATTATGGGAATTTCACTAGATTTAAATATGTGTGACTTTGCTCAAATACTAATTTGAGTTTATATATATATAATGTTCTGTATTTAATGGAAAACAAAGTTATACATTCATCTTTGTCTCCCATAGCTGAGTGTCTTTTCATTTTTTAATTAATGCATAAGAAAATGTGTTTCTCTAGAATTGCATGTTCAGAATGTGTCCTTTCTTATGTCTGTGGGTTATGCTGGGATAAGGAAATAAGGTCTTCATTATTTCATCATACGGATGTTTCTGGTGTTTTATAACAATTTAGAAGATAGTTCGTTAGCTAATACGCTGCAGGTAAAATATAAAACATCAAACTTAGCCCCAATTTATTATAATTTAATTATTTGAGCAATAATGTAAGAATAGGGAAATTCCCTGCTTGTTCAGTTTATAGAACTTTAAATCAGATTATCAAAAGGATATGTTCCACTTATGCCTGCAGCAGTACCAAATAGATCCAAGCAAATGGCTGGTTTGCATATCGGAACGGTTAGTTTTTGTATTCAGACACTTTGAAAATGTGGACCCAGAGGCAAATGTTTCTTTGCCAAGTTCATGATTAACACTTTTCCAGCATGTCTAAACATAATTAGTGATAGGGATATTTTATAGATGTTATAAAAATTGTACAGAACATCTTTGTATTCTTCTTTGCTCTGTCAGATTGAAAAACCTTTATTGTAAAGCTTCTGCCTCACTGTTGGGTTAGCAGAAATCCTGAGGATTTATTAAGCAGACTTTTAATACTAGTCTAAAAACAAACAAAAAGATAACAGAGTTGTAGTTAAATCTTTAAGTCTTTGAAAATAACCTGTTCAGTTGACTGCTGTTTAGAACAACTTGGGAGAATGGAAACAAGTTTGAAAGCCAAACAAGTTGCAATATTGAAGAGTATGAATGGCTCTGTGGTGCAGTCTTTATTGTTAAGCAGCAGCTGTGAGGGTCTTAATTTGAATCAAATTTGTGGCAAAGGATAAGGGAAAGCTAACTCTTATCTGTTGTACAGTGGGGGTTGACTTACAGTACAAACACAGCCCCTAGGGGTTTGTTTTCTGGTCTACCTTAGTTTGTACAGTTTGTGAAAGTCCTTAAATTGTAATTCTTGGCCTGTTCAAGACCTGATTTGGTATTGGAAATCTAGGTCCATGCTGAAATATCAGCAATAGGCAGCTTCTGTTCAGTTGGGACCCTGGAGCTGCGCTACTTATGCAAATCAGACAGTAGCTTAATATCTAGGACAATTATACCAAATCTCAGTAGGACTTGATTCAGTGCCATGACCAGTAGGCATACAGGGTGCTGTGTGTTCCATTTGTATTTCTTAGAAGTGGTCAGGATGTATTGTGGGTTTTCCACTTAAGCCGGAACATGTAAATTTAAATGTGTCAGTAATTAGGCACTTAAATTTCCTTTGCAAGAGAGAACTCTTTAACTTGAAGACAAGTTTTTGTGATATTCAGAACACAAGACTTTACTTGTGATTGCTATCTGTCCATGGTATTGGTTATCTTGTACACTGGTATAGTTATTTTAAATTATCAAAGTTACAGAACAGGATAAGTCTTTAGTACCTGATCTGAATGGTTTCCAAACATTCAAGTAACTTTATGAGTAATGATTTTGAACAAGTATTTTGAGCAACACATATGCTTTACACACAGATGGTCCAGCATTCAGTCTACAGCTGTCTCAGTTAAAGTATCTCAGACCTTTCCCTGCCTGAAACTTTGGAAAGACCCTGTCAATACTAGGCTGGTAAACCTATGCCTAAGACTGTTTCCTGCAGCTTCCATATGCCAACCCTTTAGTCAAAATAGGGTTTAGGTAGTTGAACAGCTTCACTTTTTTTAGCCATCACTTCTAATTCATAAAATACTTAAAAAATATTTTTCTTTTGGTCAACCTGGGCTTGGCTATTTGTTTTCCTATCTGGAATTTGGTTAAATTTTTCAATATTGTAATCTGCTTTGCAACTACCCCTTGAAGTAAAATCTTACAAAATGTAACAAATTATTCAATTTGATGGTTGCACTGAACTTAAGCCTTCTGCATGCCAATAGTTTTATTGTTCACTTGGGCAACCTGTAGCACGCTATAGGGACATGAATCTTTACAGGCAAAGGTGCCATTTCAGTTGGCAAGAATGAAGTTGTTATGCTCTTGCTTAAATTCCCATATCTTGTGAAAGGCCCCAGAAACTATGGGTACTGTGATTTTAACTATCAATATGTTTGTGTAAAATGAAGACTACTTGGATTGTGACTCTTTAATTTTTCTTATATTTCAGCAGAATTCCCTGAGCTGTGTCCTTTCATACATTTTTGTAAATCCTACTTATCGTATAGATATAAAACCAAGCGATGAGCTGCATGTCACACAATCCCTCCAGTCCCAGGACAGATAAGGATTGGGCTACTGGGGAAGCTGCCTTTGCACCCTATTGGCCCAGACGGCTGGGTCCTCCATTTTCCCTCAGTGGCTGTTGCTAGGCAACCATAATATTTCAAGCTTGGTTCTGTCTAGGGTTGCCAAGTCCAATTCAGAAAATACCTGGGGACTTTGGGGGTAGAGCCAGGAGATTTTCCCATTCCCTAAAAGAAATAAAAACACAGCAGTGCAATTCCCCTGAATAGTCTTCATTTCCTTGTCCCCCAGGCAAATGAAAAGAAGACTGCAGATTTATACCCCACCCTTCTCTGTGAATCAGAGACTCAGAGCAGTTTACAATCTCTTATATCTTCTCCTCCCACAACAGACACCCTGTGAGGTGGGTGGGGCTGAGAGGGCTCTCACAGCAGCTGCCCTTTCAAGGACAACTCCTGTGATAGCTATGGCTAACCCAAGGCCATTCCAGCAGCTGCAAGTGGAGGAGTGCGGAATCAAACCTGGTTCTCCCAGATAAGAGTCCGCACACTTAACCACTATACCAAACTGGCTCTCCCAAAGAAAAAGAAAAGAAAGAGAGGTGGAGTTTTCCTCCATCCCATAAACAGGTTCTTATACAAAGATGTCTTTGTATAAACGAATCCAAAACAAACACAGAGACTGTTTTTTCTCTCTCTCTCTTTCTCTCTCACTCTCTCACTCACTCTCACACACACGCAAAACACACACACTCATTCACTCCTTCACTCACTGACTCACACACTCACTCTTACTGGCTCCGGTTCCTATACAAAGATGTCTGAAAGGAAAGCAAACAAGAAGAGGGACTGCGTGCGCTCTCTTTCGCTCTCTCACACACACGTGGCTCTGCTGACCCCTCATGATGCAGCTTTCACTTCCTGCTCAAATTTAAAGATGCACACACACACACTTTAAAACACAGGGTGTTTGCAGGCTTTTAAACCTGTGGAAATCTAAAGGCACAAGGTGGCTGTGTGGGCGGGGCTTCTCAGTGCTGGCAAGCTGGTTGTGAGCAGGGTGGAGCCTGGAAAACATTCCCCCCAGGGACCAGGGGATTGGGAAGCCTAGTTCTGTCAGTAAAAGTTGTGGGGGGGAGGCCCTTTCCAGGCCTATTTATGCCTTTGAGGGAGAATACAGTAGGGCCAGTCCTGACTAGTATTGCCAATTCCAGGTTGATGGGAAATTCCTGGAGATTTTCTGGTGAAGTCAATGGAAGCCAGAGTTTGGAGAAGCCTCAGCTGAATATAATGCTATAGAGTTCACCCTCCAAGGCAGTTTTTTTCTCCACAGGGTGAGAGATCTGTTTTCTGGAGTGATACCAAGAGATCTTCAGACTCCACCTAGAGGCTGGCTACAGTAGGCCTGGCAGAACCTTCTGGGTGATTTGATGCCACCTGACTTAACTAGGCCTGGCTGCTTGCTACTGTTTAGTAGCAGCCTCCCTATGACAGCAAGTGTGGTGTAGCAGTTAGCGCTTCAGAGCAGGATCTGCCATATCCAGATTCTGGGTGATTTGGGACAGGGTTGTTGTGCAGATCAAAAGGGGGAGAGGAGAATGATGTCAGCTGTTTTGATCCTCACTGTGAAAAAGACTGTTCTTTTCCTAGGTAGAGGCTGCAGGGAGGGAGGGAGTAGATGGAAAGCTGAAGGCAGAGAGGCAGGTAAACGTAGGTTTATTTTATTTATTTATTTATTTATTTATTTATTTATTCCGGGATTTATATCCCGCCCTTCCCACGAGTGGCTCAGGGCGGCTCACAACAAACAATAAAACAATAAAATCGGAATAAGATAGTTACATTTAAATCAAACATTTAAAAACCTAAAAACCTTAAAAACCTTAAAACTAGTATTAACTATACGGTAATCGCAGATATCTAGAGAGCTACATTAGTCCAGTCAGGCGTAAGCTAACCGGAAGAGGGTCGTCTTACAGGCCCTGCGGAACTGAGTAAGATCCCGCAGGGCCCTCACCTCTTCCGGTAGCTGGTTCCACCACATAGGGGCCATTGTAGAAAAGGCCCTGTCTCGAGTTGTCTTGAGACGCACTTCCTTGGGCCCGGGGATATTAAGGAGATTTTGGGTGCCAGACCTCAGTACTCTCTGGGGAACGTGTGGGGAGAGACGGTCCCTCAGGTAGGCAGGTCCCAGGCCATATAGGGCTTTAAAGGTAATGACCAGCACCTTGTACCGGACCCGGTATGTTATTGGAAGCCAGTGCAGAGCCCGAAGACCCGGCCGAATGTGTCCCCATCTTGGGAGGCCCAGTAACAGCCGGGCCGCGGCATTCTGCACCAGCTGCAATTTCCGGGTCCGGCACAGGGGCAGCCCCATGTAGAGGGCATTGCAGTAATCCAACCTTGAGGTGACCGTAGCGTGGATCACTGGTTGATGGGAAGGAGAGAGGGCTGCCAACTCCAGGTTGGGAAATTCCTACAGATTTGAGGGGTGCAGCCTGGAGAGAGTGGGGTTTGAGGAGGGGTGGGACCTTAGACAGGTACGATTCCATAGACTCCATCCTCCAAACCAGCCATTCCCTCCTGGAAAACCAATCTTCAGCTGAGGACTGGAGATCATTCAGTATTTCAACTGCTGTCCAGAATTTCAGCTGCAGAGGTCACATCCCCTGGAGAAAATGGTGGACTCTGAGTCATTATATCCTGCCAATGTCACTTCCTTCCTGCTTTGGTCCCCACTGTGGATAAAGACTGCTCAGAGGTGTATCAACATGTGCTCTCTTCCAAGCAGGGCTTCCCTCACAAGGAAAGCTCAGCTCAGAGGAGAATCCACCTCCTTCAGCTGTCTGGGTCCCAGTCAGGTGAAAAAAGTGGCGCACAGCAACAATGTGCGCACCGCCACATGGGGGGCAGGAATCCTTGCCTGAGGCTTCCTCCTTTTCAAGTATATAAGTAAAACTCTGCAAAAGGTGAGGAGCATATTTTTAAATGTAGAATCATTTTGAATGATGCAAGTTTGTAGCAGGTGGATTCAGTGCTCAGTAGATCTGGAGCAAAGCTGAATGGAGAAAAGGTCTTTCTCTCTTTTCTCCCCATCTTTTCCCTACCATTCCTTCTCTGTCTTTCTCTTTATTTCATTCTTTTTGTCTATCTTCCTTCCTGCCATCTACACATTCATCACCCCCCCCCCTCCCGAATATTTTTTTCTAGGGCCTGTTGTATTTCTTCTTACAATGGACTTTAATGTCAGTTTGTAGTAATGAATAACATTAGCAATCCAACCATTCTGTCAATACTTTGGTTGATTGCTCTTATAGTCTTTCAGTGGTGAGGGTAGATGAAAAATATGTTGTGTATTTCTGTTAATATTGATTGTTAGGTAATTTTATCCTATTTTTTTGCTGTGGTTATGGTACACCTTGCATTATATTTTAATTATTTTAAGGACATAAGAGAAGCTATGTTGGATCAGGCTAATCCCAAGCATTGGGTTCCATCTATAAAAAAGGTAAAGGTAGTCCCCTGTGCAAGCACCAGTCGTTTTTGACTCTGGGGTGATGTTGCTTTCACAACATTTTCACGGCAGACTTTTTACGGGGTGGTTTGCCATTCATTGGCTTCCCCAGCCCCATGGCGCAGAGTGGTAAAGCTGCAGTACTGCAGTCAGAGCCCTCTGCACACAACCTGAATTCGATCCCAGCGGAAGCTGGTTTTAGGTAGCCGACTCAGGTTGACTCAGCCTTCCATTCTTCCAAGGTCAGTAAAATGAGTACCCAACTTGCTGGGGGGAAAAGTTCCATCTATACCTTGTAGCTAATAGGCAGTGATAGACCTTTGCTTCATATGTTTTATATAATCCCCTCTTGAAGCTGTCTGTGCTTGTTGCTGTCACCACTTCCTGTGTCAGTGAATTCCACGTTAATTACTCTTTGAGTGAAGATGTACTTCCTTTTATCTGTTCTAAACCTACTGCTCATTAATTTCAGTGAGTGCCTATTCTTGTATTGAGATAAAGGGAGAAAAGTACTTATTTCTCTGCCTTCTCTATCTCATGCACAATTTTGTAAACCTGTCATGTCACCCCTCAGTCATCATTTCTCCAAACTTAAAGGCCTAACCTCTTTAACCTTTCTTCATAAGGAAAATGTTCCATCTCCTTAATCATTTTAGTCACCTTTTCTATACTTTTTCCAATGCTATAATATCTTTTTTGAGGTGCAGTGACTAGAACTGTGAACAGTATTCCGAATGAGGCTGTACCATCAATTTATATGAGGGCATTATGATACTAGCTGATTTGTTTTCCGTCCCCTTCCTAATAATCTCCATAATAATAATAATAATAATTGCCTTTTTTATTGCCATTGCACACTGAGTTGACATTTTCAGTGAGTTATCTACCATGACTCCAAGATCACTCTCCTGGTTGGTCTTTGCCAGTTCAGACTCCATCAGTGTGTATTTCTAGTTTAGACTTTTTGGCTCCAATGTGTATTACTTTGCCACTTGCCCATGTTGAACCTCATTTGCCATGTTGACACTCACTCACCCAGCTTCCACAGACCTCTCTGGAGCACCTTGCAATCTTCCCTTATTCTCACTCTGAACAACTTTGTGTCATCAGCACACTTATCCACTTCACTACTTACCCTCAACTCCAAATAATTAATTAACAATTTTAAAAGCACCAGGCTTAGTACCTGTTAATTAATCAGTTTTAACCTACAAGAGGACTTGTTCTCTTATCCCATAACTACTGAGTTTACTTAACAGCCTTTGATGAAGAACTTTGACAAAAGTTTTATAAAGTCTAAATAAACAACCTCTATTGGGTCACCCTTGTCCTTGTGCTTGTTCACTCCCTCAAAGAACTCTTAACAGGTTAATGAGACAAGATCTTCCCTTACAGAGTCCATGCTGATTCTTCCTCAATAACTTTTGTTCATCAATGTGGCTACTAATTCTGTCTTTTAATAACAGATTCCACCAACTTACTGTCAAGTACTGCAAGTTCTTCACTAGTCAACACACCTTAGTTTTCGTCAAAGGCTTTTATTGATGAGCAAGACATGGCAGTCAGGCAGGTCCTTGCTGAAACTGATGTTTGCGAGCTCTGCCCACCTACATATACCTAGGGTTCATCTGTTACATAGTTCAAATGCAAAAGCACCAAAATCCACCAATCGCCTTCCCCTCCCATGTTGTACCATTCCATCCCCCAGTTTATCAAAGCAAACTATATGTGTCTCTATAAACTAGATAAGATTACCTTGGCCAGCTCATAGTGTCTAGTTCCAAAGTGGAGAGATACATGATGAGTTACCCATATAATAATGCAGTGTATGAGACCAAAGAGATAGCAAGCAAGCAGGCAAATGGGACCCTCAGAGGTTTCTACAGGTTACAACCAACATGGCAAGAGGCACTCTTGACACTTACTCAGTATCAACATTAGACTGACCAGCCTGTAATTTCCAGGTTCTGCTATGGAACCTTTTTAAAAGATGGGGGTTGTATTAGTTACCTTCTAGTCCTCAGGAGTGGAGGCAGATTTTAATGATGTATATTTTTGCCAGGAGGTCTACAAGTGCACACTGTAGTTCTTTCTGGGCCTGGTGATTTGTCAGTTGTTAATTTGTTCATTAGTCATAGGACCTCCTCTCTCATCACCTCAATGTGACTCAAGTTTTTCAACACGCCTCCTGAAATTGGCAGTTATGGAGTGAGCAAGCTCCTCCCATCTTAGAGAGTGCCCAATAGAGGCAAAAAATTCATTCAGCTTCTCTGCTGTCATCCTTTAACTCCTTGGTCATCCAAGGGCTCCACCGCCTCCCTGGCTGGTTTTCTGCTACTATTGTATGTGAAGAAATTTTTATTGTTGATCTGTGTTTTTCGCTACATGTTCCTTGTAGTTCCTTTAGGCCTCCTAGGCTCGAGTTGAAGGGGACTCTTAACTAAATAGCTGCAGCCATTGCAGGATGTATGTAACTGTTTGTTTTCTTGTAGGGAAGAAACCCCTTCTTTAAATAATGTGGAAATTAGCTTAAAGTTTTAGATTTAGTTTAAAATTGAAGTCCCTGTTTGTTTCTTTAAACCCTTACTGTATTTAAACACTACCCCTAGTTTGTTTTGTTGTTTTCTTTTTTCTGTTGCAAAAACCTGCCTGAAGTTTAGCCTTAGACATTGGAATTTAAGCTAGCCTTGTGCCCTTAGTTTTAATCCTTGTCCTTTGTTTGATCCTCTGTTTGACACTCCCTGTACTGCAATAAAACTAGGTAAGAACCTCTGAGCCTGTTTAGAACTAAAGTTAGCTACACCTGAGTAGTTTGAGCACTTACAACCAAACTAAATTTAGAACTATACTAGAAAATTGGCATAGAACAAAAATTCTAACTAAAATTAGCTAAACTTGAGTGGTTTGAGCAGCTACTACACTGATAAATAACATAATTTTGGTATCTAAAGGAATTTATGTAAGCTGCTTTTCAGGACTTTTTAAATAGAAAAAGCCCAGCAGGAACTCATTTGCATATTAGGCCACACCTCCTGACTCCAAGCCAGGCGGACCTGTATCCCTGTGCATTTCTGCTCAAAAAGCCCTGCTTTTTTCTTATGAAAAGAGGAAGCAGAACATGGCAGCAATCCAAATCAGTGGCAAATTTTGAAGAAGGGGTAGACAGGGTTTTGAGATGGTGTCATAACAGTGTTTTGATTTAGGTTGTTTTTAAATTGTTTTGTTTAACTAAAACAATAACATTATAATATGTATTCTTGTATTTGCTTAAACATCTACAAGGCAATACTTCTGGAGTACTCTGCTCAAAAAGTTTCAATCTCATTTGTACTGCGTTCTCCTCCCTCATCAGATTTAGTTCTTAACTCTTCCTTAACCAGATCTAATCCACCCCAAACAATCTTCTCTTCACTGAACTTTTTGAAACTTAACACTTAAGAGAAAAGAGGTTGACTTGGTGTACATAGATTTGCAGAGTAGCAATAGGATCTAGGTCTTTCTAACTCTGTATGTTCATTTAAAAGCACTTTTGCTGTTAAGAAGAGGCATTATCTCTGCAGACAAAAATTTAAAGGTTTGAGAACTGCAAAACTTAGCATATGTGATACCTTCTAGAAAGAAAAACTACCCAAAATAATATTACAAAAACCTCTGGAAGAGCATGACATTGGACCTTAATGAATGAATTAATAGAATTCATTTACAAATAATCTTAAAGAAACCTCTGGGAGAGCATGACATTGGGGCCCTAATGAATGGATTAATGGAATTCATTTACATTTTTAAAAACATTGCACAAATACACAGTCTCATATTGCATAATTAAAAATTAATCCTTATTTCACAATGAAAAGCCTTTGGGCTATAATGTATCTTAAATAGAAAGCTATCTTTAAATAGATTTCCCCGCTCAAAAAAAAAAATCCAATTTAAATTAAAAAAAAGATTTAAATAGGAAAAAAAACCCATTTTTAATTTTTAAAAAACAAAACATTGATTTTTATCCACCCTGAACCAATGCTTCCTCTAAGCTGTGGAGTCTTGTGAGCAAAAACTCTAATTTGTGATCTACTGGCATTAAAGTTGTGATCAAGTGATTTGGCTACTGCATAAATTAGTTTGCTCTGGGACCATCCTTCTGGAGCTATGTGTGAGCCAAAGGCTAAAAATCTGTGAGCCAGCTCACACTAACTCAGTTTAGAGAGAATTCTGCCCTGGACCCAATTCACGGTGTGATTGTGTTCTCTCCAGGAAATCTCAGCAGTTTATCTTGGAAAAGTTTTGGCCTACTATACTATTGTAGTAAGGAGGAAAAATTGATGAGTCTGAGCAAATAAGCTGGCTGTATCCAGCCCATTACATTGTCCATTTCTGTTGTCAGTGATGTAGTTTAAGTTAGAGCTGGTTTCTGTTGGTGGATGTTGATGAGGAATTAATGTGCTAGTTTGAATTACACAAATTACCAGCCATCTTTTTGTGCTGGCTTGCTTTTTTTCTGTTACATTTTAACATGTTCATTAACATAACAAAAAAGTTGATTGTTTTCTGTTTCAGCACTGATGTGTCCACCTGTCACTGAACGTCTTGTGTTTAGCATTCAGATAACATTTGATTTGCATGTTCTAAGAACAAGAATAGAGTAGCAGCAGGGAGCACACATAGATCTGATAAAATGTCAATGGAAGAGCTAAATTTATCCTGCTAGATGCTTTTTCTCTTGAAGAGGAGTACATTCATGACTTCTCAGAAAAGTCAGGAGTCAGAACCATCAAGGGGACTATTGGATTTCCACTGAGAATCAACAATGGAAATATGCCGTATCAAGATCAAACCACAGAGACATAGCATCTGTTCTTTAGATATCCAGAGTTTTCTAAAATAAGCAATACCCATTATGTTTTATGATACATTGGTGGGCTGGGTAGCCTCTTAAAACAGTGGATTTTTTGTGCAAGGTTACAATTCACTTTTAAATACAGCCGCAAAGTGGTGCAGGATTCATTCCTTCCCCCCCACCCCATGGGGCTTTAAGACAAATACATATTTTGTATATTTACAGTCAAATGCTATAGTACTTAAGTGTTTGATCCAAATGTTTTCTAAAAACTGTTTTGTCACCTAAAACTTGGCAGATTTTTTAAAACAAGGCATGAGTGCATTATTGACCCAGAGACCTCCTCTGGAGACCAAGGGCTCTAGCACCATAGGGACTGTTCCTAAGCCTGGAATGTATTCTCTACTAATTGCAGTTCAGAGCTTGCTCGGCTCCATTCATTGCAATCAATAACATGTACACTTAGATGGTCAAACAATACGAGCATATGAACAGTTTATACAAGTAATAATTACAAAAATCATTACAGAGATTCTGTCTTCTGTGAATTTTCAGTTTAAAATACAGGAAACCCTTTGAAAGATAAGAAACCAGCCCTGACCTGGATAGCCCAGGCAAGTTTGAACTCAACAGATCTCGGAAGCTAAGCAAGGCCACCTTTGGCAAGTACTTGGATGGGAGACCTCCTTGAAATACCAGAAGTAAGGAGGCAGGGGCAGGCTTTATTCACTCACCTCTCTGAATATCCTCCATGCCCCCAATAGGGGTCAGTCACCAAAAGGCACCATGACTTCCAGGTGTACACACACACTCACATGCACATATGCACATAAAAAAATAAGAAACGAACTAGTGTATCTGTTTTTCTTTGTCATTCAGTGAGTGCTAGAAAGAAGCAGCAAAAAAAAAGGAGAGGGTCTAAAATTTGAGGACTTCTGGACCTCATAATTTTTTGCTGTTGCATTCTTGTGACATGGCATTAAACATATAGATCAACAACAGTTTTGGGCTATAATATCCTGAAAATCTTACTGGTCTCTTAGGTGCTGTTGAGCTTAAATCTAGTTGTACTAGAATCTAAGTCTGAAGAAGAAGAGGAACAGAAGAAGACTGGATTTATACCCCACCCTTTACTACCTGAAGGAGTAGTAGTGTCCTCCCAGCAACAGACACCTGAGGTAGGTGGAGCTGAGAGAGCTCTCCCAGAACTGCTCTTGAGCAAAATAGCTTTGTGAGAACTTGTGACTGACTCAAGGTCACATCAGCAGGTACACATGGAAGAGTGGGGAATCAAGCTCAGTTCTCCCAGATAAGAGTCTGCACACTTACCCACTACATCACACCAGCTGTAAATGAACCTGACTACCCTCTGACATTGAAAAGTATAGATATGCTTGAGGGTTCTTATCTTTAAAAAGTTTTCTATATTTTAAACTGCAAATTCATGGGGGAAAATAAGTTTTTCTCTGCAAGAATTTTTGTAATTAGCTTTACTCTTTGGTCATCCTGTACTCTTCCTGTTCACTGCTTGGCATTTTTATCACCCACCCACACAGATGCTTACTGTTACTTTCACTTCCTTGCTTTTGCTAGTATTTTGCCTTCCTTCCTATATTAGCATCCTGTTTTAATACTGCAATGGATGAAGAGCAGGAGATACAGTTTTATCTAAGTTTCATTCATTCACAGAGGGTTTCATTTAAAAGAAACTCTAATTGTTCCTTTTTTTGGAGAAGGGGAAGCTGCTGCAAACCATTAATTCAGTCATGTTCCTGCCTCCCATTTTCAGCCACATTCTGGCCACTCCTGTGCATAATATGTTTAGCAGAATAGCTAATTTAGACCTGAAGAACCATAAGCTGGAGGTTTCATGTAGGTATGCACCATTTTTTGCATAATCTCAAACAAACAGGTTGGATTCAGTATGAAAAAGTAAAGGGTGCACAGTGCAAACGGAGAGTGCTTGTGAGGGGGCAAATAATGCAGCTCTGCTTGTTTTTTTGTTTTTTGCAAAGGAACAAGGTTGTAAATAACATTGCAGTGCAGTAAATAATATTGACTATAGCCAAGTAAGAAGTATGTATAAACAAGCTTTAAACCATATTGGACAAGAAAATAACAGCCACATTATATATAAAAAAGAAAATAAAAGATAGGAAACATAGCAAGTAAATTAACATCAAGTTATGTAAGATGCCATAATCAAATCAATTACAGAATTTAAAGAATATAAGTGCAAAGAGTAATGTATGCTATTACTATTATAAAGTGTACCTTCTGCAACAGTAGTATGCACCTTGTGCAAGATGTAGATCACGACTAGCACAAACAAGAGGAAAGAAAGGTGTTTGTTTTTTTTTTAAACTGTCTCATTGGCCTTGGGGAATGGCACACAACAGTTCTACTGTGGCTTCTTCTATCTGCTATTTATATATATAATTTATACATCACCTCCTGGTATCAGATATTTAGAGGACATTAAGATTAACTTTAACAATATACATGTGCATGTGTAACAGTTTTAAACTATCAACAGGATGGAGGATTAATACAGAAATGCCAAATTTTAAAAAAGAGGTCTTCATCTGCTGTCCAACTCTTTTCTAGCCACAATGCTCTTCTTGTTAGGATACTCTCTAGGACTTTTTCATTTATCATTTATGTATTATATTCTACTTTTCTTCCCAGCGGGAGCCGAGAACAGCTTACAGTGTTCCTGTATCTTCCTCACCTGCTAGCAAATTACACTTGCAGAGTCTTTCTGCATTGGTGTAAATGCCCATACAGAATGACATCATTTGTTTTCCCTAGATTTGTTGGAACCAATCAGTCCAAATTTTAAATGTTGGCTGAGCCACGCTAGCTGCAGTTGTCATGTTACGTGATCTTGAATGATCCTGGCCTTTTTTTCTTCTGTACTTCACATTCCTAGTAAACACAGCATTTGTCTCTCTACATAATACAGGCTAAGGCTTCCTTGGAAACAGAAATGTAACTCTGTAGTTCCTCAGTAATTACAATGGCAATATTTTTTTTCCTCTTTAAAGGTCTTTGTAAGAGACGGAATCCAGAAACCTTCTAAGTTCGCCCCGTAATTTGTCCAGCTAGTATATTTCTCACCTGTTTATCCCTCTTTGGTAAAACTCAGAGTTCACTGGGCAAAGCAGATGGGCTTTCCTGTGCTGAGAGAGGACAAGTATCAACAGAGGAACTTACATTAAAGTCTCTTGACATTCTGTCTGCACATGTTCTTGATGTGACCCTCCGGCCCTCTCCTCTGCAAGTGCGATGCTGAAAGAGCCCTTCCTCTACACCACTAGAGTTTTGTTTTTCCTGTAAGCCAAAATGCCCTCAAAACAAGGTTGGGGAATTGTCAGGTGGGCACCTGGCTTAATCAGGATCTTTTACCTGTGTGTACAGGATTCCACATCCAGAAATTAATGCTTAAAAATATTAGGGGGACTAATTAAATAAAACAATTAAAATTTATTCCAGAAAAATATAGGCTTTCATACAAGATAAAATACTCACAAAATCATACATACAGTCCTAAGAAAAATAGAAAGAGAGATAGAGAAAACACATGGGTAGACAAACAGGGCGATATTTACCGATCGTAGTCTTCAAGGGAGGCTCCAATGGCAACGAGCGAGGAAGTAGGAGAGGGGACCCGAAACTTGGCCTTAGAATCGGGGATGGATCTAGACAGCGGAATTGGGATACTGCTAGAAGCACACCTCTGGGTAGCTAGTCCACAGGTTATAAGGACTACCTTGAGCCCTTAGGGGATGGGAGGTGCAGGGGTGGAGAAAGGGGAGGCTCTGCAGTGCCCGTAAGGGCTGGTCTTCTGCAGTAGCCAATAGCAAGTTAAGTGGTGGCACCTAATTGGGTGCCCATGACTGACCAATGAACAAGCATGGTCCATTGATACTTGGTTGAACTTTCAGGTTAAAATGGACCAGGGTGAGGCTCCAAAATGACAGTTGGGGAGAAGAATAGGAGAGATTACTGGGTGGGGAGATACTTAAGACTATCAAATTTATCTAAAAGGGTGACAATAGAGAGTCAAATCATGGCCTAGGTAACACCCGTTATACAAAGGAACTTGGCTCTGGCTGAAGATGGTCTTCCTCTTCTGTCTTCTCCTTGGCACCAGTCTTTGTCTTGAGTTCCGTTAGACAAAGGCAGTGGCGGTTGGATGATTAGCCACACCTGGGGTGGGTCGATTGCTTGCAGTCACAGGTCACATCTGGTGTGTACGTGAGCCGTTTGCTTAGTTGGAATGGAGTCAGGCCTGGTAGGAAAATGGCTGCGTGTGGTGTTAGCCCTCCACAGTGGATTCCATGGTCAGAGCTTCAAAACCGTTTGCCTGGATAGCTCCTGGCGGTGAGTTGCTTCCGTTCCATGGCTGGGATTATGTCATACGGAACAACGGGAAGCCATCCGTTCTCCTGTTGGGCACTCTTGTACCGGTCTTGAGTGCTTTCGTAGCGTACTGGCTGCTAGTACTGCATAAGTCCCTTTCGCTCCTGAATAGGTTTACCCACACACTCTCTGGCCAGACGTGTGTGAGTCCCTTCTCCAGGTGCTCTGGCAACCAAGTTGGTGACTACGATGTTCTGTAGGGGTTTTTCCTCACATTCCCATCAGTAATAAGTTCAACAAGGAGCACACTTATGGCTTTTTTAGCCATTTCTCTTAGTATTTTTTTCAAAATTGCATCTAATATAGCATCCTGCTGAAGAAGAGCACTTGTAGTGCTTCAGTAATTAATATTAAAGTTTTTCTGTGACCATTCACTTCAGGGACTACAATGTGGTGCATGGGGGGAGCATCTGTGTAACCAAAGTTTACATTGGTCACGTTGCCAGGGAATAGCATCATACACACAGCCACTAATGGGTGCACTAACTCTGGTATTAATTCTGGAAGGTAGTGTGTCCATGATCACTGCAGCTATGTGCACAATTAGCTAGAATTAATATTGCTACTATGATTGTGATGGAATTCTAATTCCTTTGGCTTCTTTCTCAGGAAATGCATTGACAACTGGTGAGGAAGCCCATTCTCAATGCCCGTCTACTTGTTCAGTTTCAGAGAATGAAACTCCAGTTTGCATTCTTGGCATAGGAATACAGTAGTTCTCTTGCAGGCTAAAAATGGTGCTGTGATTAGTTGGTGCTGAGCTGTTTTACTGCTGCCACCACCAGGATTTGGGGAGCTTTCCAACTCCTTTCTTCCTTGGCTCCTGGTGGAGTCTATGTAGAAGCTGGAATGGGGTAACAAGTATGTCTACCAGTGGAAAAAGGAGTAGGTAAGAATATATGACTGCGGTATGTGTGGAGCTGTGGGCAGAATGGCATTAATTCAGAAGAAGGGTTTGGAGCTAGAGGTTCAGCAACAAACATTTGGCAGTCTTTTTCAAAGTTAGGTTTTTGTTCATTAGCAAGTGGTTGTGGTGGGTTTTTTTTCCCAATTCTTCAATTCTGACACGTTTTTTACTTGATATCGCACAAAACTAATACTATCCAGACCAAACATTATTTTTTCAATTTGTTAATTTCACTATTTTGCCACTGGATTCTAACTTTGTACTATTTTGCATGCTTTACCACTACCCACAAGCTATATGTAACACTGCTAACTGTTCCCCATTTCATTGTCTGACAAAGTATGCATGCACACAAAAGCTTACATTCTCAGTAAAACTTTGTCTTAAAGGTGCTACTGGACTCCAACTTTGTTCTATTGCTTCAGAGCAACACAGTTGCCTATCTGGATCTCTCTCTCTCTCATCTGTCTGTTTGTGTCTGTCTGTCATCTAACATCTATCAATCTATGTTTTAGCTTTATTTGACTTGAATTTGTTACTGCTAGTTCATGCTGCTGTGTTAATTATCATCACTGTTTGTTTTAATATTGGTTTAAGGTGTGATAAACTACTATAAATAGGAAGAGAAAAAGACTCATACTTTAAAAAATAATAATAAAGTGGAGGTGTGAATTTTTCTAGACTGCTCTCTCCAGCAGGAACTGCTTGCTCTATTGTAAGGGAAGCCCATTTTTGTGATAGCATGATGTGCGGATGTTGGAATTGAAAGATTAAAGATCTCTTACATTCTTGGGAATATGGAAGGCCTGGCCATATTTGAAATCTTATAGTCCTCATTTTAAATTGTATCACATTGAATTCAGACATGAGCATGATAGCTAAAGCCTATGCAGATATGGTGCAAATATGTAACCAGCTCAACTGCTTGGTGTTAAGAAACCTCTTGAAGATCATAGCCTAATTAGCATTTGCTGAAAGCTGATGTAGTAAAGATACAAAAAGTGAGAATAGTAAACTGGCAGTTTTCCAGTTCAGATTTTGTCTCTGAAGCCTCTGTCCTCTTACATGTCTTTTGTAACATGGAGATGCTAGTCCATCATATAGGGTTTGTGAGATGATGCACAAAAGGTATGTTGAACATAAATGTCAAGTAGCAGTATTATTAAAGGTAAGCATGTTCTTACATACATGAATATGCTGTTGTGAATGTTTAACAAAAAATATTAAATTGCCAAATTTATCAAGCACAACACTTACATTCCTTTCTCTAAGCATGATGTTTGGGAAAAAATATGGTTCATGAGATCTCCTCCAAGCAATGTGATTTGCTTTTTAGAAACTATATTCTTCAGGCAGAGCAGCAGGGAGGTTGAGGGGGGGAGGTTTATGGAATCAAAGACTGCAGTAACAACTGTAGATGTTCTGCAGGGTATAGTTGGATTGGTAACAAGTTAGTTTTGATTTATGATGCATAGCTTTTTTACTTAGAAGGGAAAGGAAACAGGTCACATTGGAGAGTGAAGTGCTACATCCTGCACAGTAAGTTCTTGTAATGCATTTTAAACTTATCCCCTTTCTGAGTCATCATACTACCCATGGAACATTATTTACAATTTGTATACGAAGTTTATTACAGGTGATAGTATGGTATATTTACTCTGTGTTTCATGCTGGTGTAATACTGTAATAAATGACTTTGGCCCTTGGAGTCATCATAGTACTCTCAGTCGGATGTCTGTCTGTCTCTCTGCCTTAGAATGTTCAGTGGGTCAAGAGAGTTTAATCCTGTCATTTTTGTATTCTGATTATGTTAAGAAGAAATAAATTAAAAGATGAGAAGATTTGTATTGAGGTTGTATCAAATTTTAGATGCCTTTTGTGTTGTCATTCTCTTAAATTTCTCTTTCTGCCATACATACACATGCATAGTTTCTAATCTAGAAAATTTTCAGGGTAATGAAAGTTGCCCAAATATTACCGCAAAGATCAAACTATTATCTCTCAAAACTTTTTATATTCTGAAATGCTTGCTGAATCATTGGCACAGAGGCCCTAAACCAGAAACAATGTTATCTCTTTGCTTTCATGAATATAACCTTCCATTTTTGCCTTGTTGCATATTGGGAAGGGGGAAAGAGATAATTCAAGGACTGGTTTTGTTGCCAGGGCTGCTGAGAACTATCAGAACCACTGGACAAATATTCCTTATGGGACCTCATTTAAGGAATACATTTAAAGAAACAAAAAAAAATTAAGAAGAAAAGAAGGCATAATGGAAAACATAGGGAGTAAGACTGGCCGGTCAATGAGATTTAATATTCCTTCATTGATCTCCTGCAGCATAGCAAAACCAGGGGGAGAAAGGGCCAGGACCACTCTTCTGCCCATTCACAGATCTTTAGGGAACAGAGCAGGCAAAAGCCTTCCTAGGAGTTCAGGTTCTCTCATTTTAACCCCTTGCTTAATTAGAGAAGCTAATAAGTCTGGCCGAGGATTAAAGTGAGCAATTATGGATTCTTGAAGAGGTTTCTAGCTGTTGTTGAAGTCCAGAGATTAGTCCAGATGAACAGGCATTATGTTGGCTATTTGTTTGCTCTCTCAGCATTTCTAAAACTTGAAAATGAGCTACCTGGCTGCCTGGTCTTCTACAGCCACTTGGGCCTGTGGAATTTTGTACCTCTGTTCCTGCCTTTTCAGCACCTCCTTGTTTCAAGGAGGGGGGTGAGTCCTGTCCTCTGTTAATACATACCTAAAGAATGAGTCTAGTATATCGCTGTGTTCACTCTCCTCAGGTTGCTTCAGAGTATGTATTTGCTGTTGTGGGGAAGCCTAGGAAAGCTTTAGAGCATATGAGTAGGGGAGGAAGGTTTTGCCATCTCTGAGTTGCTTTGATCAACATCTGAGAAGTTTGTAAATCCAACAGTTAGTAATTAATGCAAAAAGTATTCTTTAAAAAAAATCCAGGCCTTTTCTTCTTGACTTTTTTAGCTTATGTTGAGAAAAAAATGTTCCTAAAAGTCAATAGGAAATACATTTACGTTGTTTTACAGCTATAGGGTTATTAGCCGCAATGTAAAAATCTTTTGTAGATGCAGGTGATAGCGGTTTTGTTTCATCCAGTTCTTTGTTTGCTGAGGATTTCAAAAACAGTTTTAAATTTGTGTGTTAAACTGTACCTAAGTTTTACATCACCAAATCACACATGCTATGTAATGACTAGCCGTTACATTATGTTGCAGGGTCACATGAAGAAGCATGGACTTGTGTTCAACAGAAAAAAGATGTGAAGTTTCAAGTAACTATGGCTTGTAATGATTTTAATAAATGAATACTTGAGGTGCTATGCAGACCAGTCCTGCATCTAAGTTGCACCACAGACTGCACTATAGGATCAAAAGGAGTTGTTCCTTTTAAACTTTCTTTCCATTAGACTAATAATATATAGGGTTGCCATTTCTGGGTTGAGAAATAGCAGGAGATTCTAGAAGTGGATCTTGGGGGGCGGGGGAAAGAATTTTTGGGGGGAGGAGGGAGGGAGTTAATTGGTATGTAATGCCATAGTCCTCCCTACAAAGCAGCCATTTTCTCTTTGGGAGCTGACCATCATCTGGAGATTGGTTGTAGTTTTGGGAGATCTCCAGGCCTCATCTGGAAGCTGGCAAATTATTTCCAACTGTATTTAGTCTGAGAGGCTGAGGGGAGCTTTGAGGAATTTAAGTCACTGAGTTGGGTGTATTCTGGGATCAGAATGCCCTGTGTAGTAGTGAGCAGTGTTTCCTCTAAGCTGAGTTAGTGTGAGCTAGTTCACAGATTTTTAGTCTCTGGCTCACACATTTTTGACTTAGCTCAGGAAGGATGACCCCAGAGAAAATTAATTTATGCAGTAGCCAAATTGTTCATTCCCAACTTTGATGCCAGTAGCTCACAAAGTAGAATTTTTGCTCACAACACTTCACAGTTTAGAGGGAACTTTGGTAGTGACCCTCTCTGCCAATACAGGAGCAGTGACATTTCCGTGAAGGAGGAAATTATGACACACCAGGATTCTGTGATGGAGCCCTTACTAGGCTATTTGATAAGCATAGGATAATTCTAGAAGCATCATCATTGCTCTGGAAACATTGCTTCACTTCTGAGATGACAGTATAACAATGTGAATGAACAGAGTCCTTTGAGGCAGTATGTCAATCTGCTGCAGCCAAAGTACTTTAAAGGTTAACTTTAAACACTTCAAAGGCTAACATTAATGGTGGCATAACTTCTGTGAGTCAGAGACTACTCATCAGATCTATGAAGTATTATTTGTGTGTATGTATATGAGGAAGAACACAATCAAAAGAAGAGCATGGTGATATGGCTATTATAAAGACAGGTTGGATGACCCCGCATTCCAAGACATAGATTTGTAGTACATTGCAGGGTCAGACGACAATGAGATCTGTTCAGAGATATAAAATGATTGTGTGTGTGTGTGTGCGCATGCACGTAGACCACTCCCAACAATAGGTACATTGACAAAATGAGATGAATATGAGTAGTGTGTATAATGAGTAGTGTGTAAGGAGTGTAAGAATATGAGTAGTGTGTAAGGAATGACAGTTATCTCTTTAGTAGTGAGGAAGCCATTCACAGATCCACTTGTGCCCAAGTCTGATCATGTCAAATCTGCACATAAGTTTGGTCACACAGATTTGGCACTGTGATCCAGGCCAGCAGGTATATAGGATTAAAAACAGTAACAACCACCACCCAAAGAAAAAGCCTCTTATTCACAACTTTGCATTTGCATTCCCCCCTCCCTCTGTAGATGTTTGTCATTTAAAAGTAAATGGGAATGTTTATGGCAGGATATTCTGTTTAAATAGTTGTTAGATTTGTGTAGAGGAAATGGCTAAATCATCCTGTTTATAGAGAGGCAAGGTAACCCCCCCCCCCCACCAACCCTCTGGAGTCTATTATACATAATTCACAAGAAATCCAGCTGTGTATGTTCCTGCTAAAGCACAGTAACTTAAACAAGCAAGCAAAAAATACTCCAACTTTTGTCCTGTATCTTCACATAAAACAGTATACACATAAAACATTGTACTGTTCTTAGTACATTACTCTCTCTCTTTATTAAATCCAGGTTTATTGCATTACTAGTTATATGTATTATACTGCTTTAATTCTGTAATCCGTTTCGCGTCTCAATCAGTGAGAATGACGGATTATAGATGAAGTAAATAAATGCATATAGGTTCTTTTTTTCCCATTCTTCCAAGAATTTTGTGGCGGTGGTGGGGGTCAGATAGATGACTTTACAGTTAAACTTAGTTCCTGATTCTCATTGAGTATGCTGATTGATGGTTGCCCCCCCAGTCAGAATGAAGCGGCTGACACTTTATTGAAAATGAACCGGGCCACTTTATTGAAAATAACTTAAACGAACTAGAACGGCAAAGGGTATAGGCCTAACAGGACAAACCCTGGGGTCAATCACTGGACCCCGCCTTGTCCTGGGAGGGTGAGCCACCCTGCCTCCAGCATGAGCTCCATATTCTGGCTGGTGCTGAGCGGCCAGGCCCAAACTCCACCTCCACCTAGGCCAGCATCAATCCCACTGGAAAGATCCACCCCGGTGAGGCTTTGCCGTGATCTGCACTTCCAGCATTGAGCTGTAAAGCCCATCTGCAGTTCATACAGACCACCAGCACCTATGATGCTGAGCCATAGGTGCTCCCCTGAAACACTGTAGCCCAGATCTCATCCTGCCCAGTGACCAAACTTTTTGGTCTCTGAGCAATTATTAAATCCGGGTTTATTGCATTATTAGTTGTATGTATTATACTGCTTTAATTCTGTAATCCGTTTCGAGTTTCAATCAGTGAGAATGACGAATTATAGATGAAGTAAATAAATGCATATAGGTTCTTTTTTCCCCATTCTTTCAAGAATTTTGTGGTGGTGGTGGGGGTCAGATAGATGACTTTACAGTTAAACTTAGTTCCTGATTCTCATTGAGTATGCTGATTGATGGTTTTGTATGCTGTTCTGCTCCAGCTTTCCCTAGTGGTTGAAATTAAGTGTTAGCAAATAATGTTTGGTCTTTAATGGGGGTGGGGATAGTGCCTCAAATGGTAATTTGATAGCTCATTGATTCTTATGAACTTATGAAGCTGCCTTATACTGAATCAGACCCTCAGTCCATCAAAGTCAGTAATGTCTACTCAGACTGGCAGTGGCTCTCCAGGGACTCAAGCTGAGGTTTTTAACGCCTATTTGCCTAGACCCTTTTTAGTTGGAGATGCCGGGGACTGAACCTGGGACCTTCTGCTTACCAAGCAGATGCTCTACCACTGAGCCACTGTCCCTCCCCTGTTCTGATAAAAATGCTGCTGTTAGAGTGTAAATTTGTTTGCTTTTTAAATGATTGAATTTGATTAATGTGGCCATGCATTCTGAGAGTTGGTAGCTGTTATGTGATGGCACTTAGAAAGTTTCAGATTTGCCCTTAATCCATAAATGCAGGAGTAGACTAGTTTAAGTTTTTAGGAAATCTTGTAAATGAAAACTTTTTTTGTATGGATTCTCCCTGATGTGATCAAGTACTTTTCATGTTACATGTGGGAACTTGCCTTTTTGTCAAAAAGTATGATTCTATTGGACTTCTAAATTAATTCTGATTAATTCTAATTATCATTTTAGTGTTCAATGAGGACAAAACAGCCCTGATAATCTTTATTCATGGAGATTCTTGTTGAGTAATATTTTGGGAATACTGTAGTAATTAAAAAGAAAATTTGTTGTAGAATGTGCAGAGCTGTAAATCAAATTGGCAACCATCATAAGAATATTGGTATGTTTGAGTCCACTTGGTTTAGGCAGTTCCCTCCCCTTCCTCATATTTATTCTTCATTACTAAATGTAACTGTAGTAAGGTTGACTGTTTCCATACACAATCATAGCATTGGTCATATGCAACCTTCCTGTGTTTTTTTTTCTTCTCTAGCTTTCCCATCTAGTTTACATTAATCTATTTTGCTTTCATGCTCTCTGCTATTAATTGGGATGGGGAAGTGTTTATAGATTTTCTTATGAACAAATCTGTTTGTGGTGATGAAGGAAGGACACATTTGATTTATAGACCCTGCTGCTGTTAGATATAAATATTTTCAGTTCTCTGGGTAATAATAAAGCTAACAATAATTTGATATGTTATTTCAAATGTGAATATGGTACCTATACGTTGAAGTAGATGGAAATTCAGAGAGAGAGAGAGTATTTCCCAAAGTACATATGCATTTCTTTAGTGCTACTGCTATCATCAAATGGATGTAATCAAGAGTTTTTTGATGCATATAAAAGCCTTCTTGCCAGATGCAGTAGTAAGATGAATGTACATGGCATGAACTATATCCATACATTTAACAAAACAAAGCAAAATTGTTGGCCTAGCTTGATCTTGAGAGAGCTTGGAGGCTAAGTAGGGCTTGCCATGGTTAGTCCTTGGATGCAGGGCTTTTTTTGTAGAAAAAGCCCAGCAGAAACTTATTTGCATATTTGGCCACACCCCCTGATGCCAAGCCAGCTGGAACTGCATTCCTGCTTAAAAAAAAACAAACAACCCTGCTTGGATGGCAGACTGCCAAGGAAGACAGGGGGTTCTATGCAGAAGGAGGCAATGGCAAACCGTCTCTGCTCACCTCATGGCTAGAAGGTTCTGTGGAAGGGGCTGCAATAAGTCAGCGTAGGGCATTTACTTTTGCTGATTTGGCCTTATCTCCCCAGAAGTGTAGCCTTTGCAGGAATAGCAGCAGAGGTGGCACAGTTTGATAATACACTGCTGCTGACAGTGCTTTGTGTTGAGTCAGGTGTCTGAAACCTAAATCTAGTTAGTGGGAATCAGTTTGGACGTAGTAGAATTTAAACCAGTAACCATGAGTACAGCAAACGATTGTATTTCAATGAGATAGAGATTGAATAATGTGTGTCTTTTTTGTGCAGTACCATGTGAATTCAAAACCTTAAAAATATGTAAACACGGTATAGCTTTTTCATGTGAAGCTCAATCCAGAAAAGATGTTTCCAAAATTTAATCACATTTTATTCAGCTAAGTATTTTAATGTTACCACCTTTGAATTTATGATGCCCATAATCTGATATATGAGCATTGCTTGCTTTTGCGTCCTTTTGAACCTGTCTCAGAGTAAGTTTCTGTTTATACTGTGCTTGCTAGCAATAATCTCAAAGCAATTTTGTATGCCATTAATTTGGCAGAAACATTTACATTCTCTATTGTATATAAAAATTGTTTACTGCAGGGTCTTCTCATGACATTTTCTCTGAGTTGAAGGATCACCATTTTTCATCTTGAAGTTTTAAAATAATTTTTTAAATATCAACTAGTGTGGTGGCCATGATACTCTGCACCTTGCCTGCATGCATGTTGTGGTTTGCTTTTGGTTTCCTTTTTATTTTCCTGTAATGAAGAATTAATTTCTAGCCAGAAAAATCAGAGTCATGACCCAAACTTGTAGTAATAAGGAAATAGCACTTCTGCCTGTGGCATGACTTTCTTGGTGCTGTTGAACATTTTCCATGAATACTACTTCCACAGGTGGCAAAATATACTCATTGGCCATATTTCACCACAACTGTTTTACAGTGCACAGCACAGTGTTTCTTGCTGTTGCAATAGTACATAGATAAACCAGCTGCCAGCTTGTAGTTCTTGTACAAAAATTAATTTATTTAAAAAGTAAGATAGATGCCAATCATGCGCATATCACTAAGTAGTAAAAAAAAAAAAGTCACCATAAACCGGATATCTGAGGCTCCTTTTGCTCCAGGACAGCCTTCAGACATCCGGAAGTTGGTTGAGAACTATCCAGATGGGGAAACTACGAGGTGAAACTGGAGAACTCAAAAAACACTGCAAAGGAGCAGGTAACAAAATACTCTGGTTCCAAGAAGGATTGGGGGGGGGGGGCTACTACAAGTTAATACCGGGAGGCAGATGTTGCTGTCTGATCAGCCACTTTTAATCTGGTATGAAACAGCAGCAACAACTGATTATACTGTGTATCTGAACAGCACCACATAGTCCAAAACACAAGCAGTTTGTAAGCTTCTTCTAAAATGTCCTATCGAGATTTAAAGGCACATTATGGCTGTTGAGGTGGAGCTTCCCCCCACTGGCCAGTTGGCCGGGGGTGGGGAGAAGTCTGCAAAATCAGGAGATCCCCTGCCTGGATCTAGGGTCTGGCAAGCTTACTCTGGCCATATGTGGAAGTTGGAGATGGTTTGAAGTTAGCATGGCATTATAAACATTGCTTCTGATATTCTACCATGATCATAAAGTTATGTCACAGGAATGCCTAGTATGAATTGACCATAGTTTTACCATAAGAACTGTTAAACCTGGAAGAAATTATGCTTGCATGGTCTTTTTTCAATCTATTCTAAATTGGTATAACTTTGATCTCTTCTACCCGCAAGTAGTACAGCTACATTCACAAAGGAGATGCTCTACTCTGAATCTTTATGTTCAAATGCTCTAAAGAACACTATTTTGACTAATAGAGCAAATTAACACTCCTGGGAAGGGTTACAAAGGAGCCAACATTAGCATTTTCTCTGCTTCTTTGTACCACTGGGAACCCCAACTTGTTATATTAAAAGGACTAAATTCATGAAATAGTCAGGTTTGTACATATGAAGGAAGAAAATTTTATATCTAAGCTCTCAAGATACTTTTAAGATTTTAAAAATCCCATACCGATCATTTACTGAGTAAATGTAGTACAAGATAGTTCAATTTGGACCTAAACTACAGTGTTTGCTAATCATCATTCAGAACCCAAACCATGACTGAGAACTGCTAGTCTGCTTTCTCTTACCTGGATAGCCCAGACTAGCATAATCTTGTCAGATCTTGGAAGCTAAACAGGGTTAGCCCTGGTCAGTATTTGGATGGGAGACTACCAAGGAATACCAATGGCAAACCACATCTGAACATCTCTTGATTTGAAAACCACCATAAGTCAGGTGTGAATTGATGGCACTTTCCAACATCGATAAGCTTTTGTTACCATCTGCAGAGCAGCTTGATTCAGGCAAGCTGTAATTAAGCTTCCCTTTGACCATGGCTTGGTGCTGTGCTACCTGAATTAAGCCAATTTGGGGGGATGATGATCTGTACCCCTGCTGGAACTTATCTGCTGGCACATATGTCTAAAATAGGGGTGGCCAAACTTGCTTAACATAATGGCCACATAGAATAAACTTCAGATGTCTGAGAGCCATAAGACATGAATGCCAGGTGTTTGAGAGCAGGGAGGAAAGAAGTGAAAAGGAAAGGGAGCTACTTTAACTTTAAATGTGTTCTCCAAGCTGCTGGCTGGCTCGGAAAGTGATTTAAAGAGACATATGACTTCTCCAAGCCAGCTAATGGGGCAGTGGGGGTTTCAAGAGCCACACAATATGTGTGAAAGATCCACATGTGGCTTCCAAGCCACAGTTTGGCCACCCCGGTCTAGAAGCTAATCTATTAGGTTGCATTGAACTCTCTAAAATATGTAGAGTTATATTTAATAATAATGCACAGTATTCATCCTGCCTGCATGTAACCTATGGGTTTTAGGGAGATGTGAACACTCCAATTATCACTTGGTGCAGTTAATCTTGTGATGCAATTTTCAGGAAGGCTGTGACATCTGTACACATACATACATACTTTAATAAATTATTTTTATTTGTTTTACTTCCCTTCCACCTTCAGTTCATCTGCTGAAGACTAATCCAGTTAGTCTTTTAAATTTATTTCATTTATACCTTACCAATGGGGACACAAAGTGGCTTACATTGTTCTTATCTCCTCCATTTTATCTTTGTAACAATCTTGAGAGGTAGGGTAGGTGGAGAGAGTGTGACTCCAAAGTCAAACAGCAAGCTTTCATGAGGATTTGAACCTGAGTCTCCCAAATACTTATCCAGCACTCTTAACCACTACACCACGCTGGATATAAATTGCATAGCTTCTTTTTTTGCTTAACATAATGTTAAAATTATGCCACAGAGATAATGTGTACTTGCTAAATTCATTGATCAAGTGAGAATTGGTTTATCTGTTGCAAAATGATCCTCACTGCTTGGAGGGAAAACTTGATCAACTAAAAATTCAGAACTAGTGTTTAAATGTATCTGCTCTTATCACTGTTGCTCAAAGATACTTCTTCTAGTCCTATGGCAGTAGCATTCACTATCACTAAAAGAAACAGTCCTGCATGTCAGATGATTCAAAAACTAGATGAAAGGATTGATTCATAATTACACAGTAAACTCAGGCTTGCCATCACATTTGTATCCAGTACTTGTAGGCATAACATGTAATAAAGATATGCCTTAAAAATGTAAAATATTAAATAGACCCTA
The DNA here is from genome assembly GCF_032191835.1 of Heteronotia binoei. Classification (NCBI taxonomy): domain Eukaryota; kingdom Metazoa; phylum Chordata; class Lepidosauria; order Squamata; family Gekkonidae; genus Heteronotia; species Heteronotia binoei. The sequence continues at coordinate 212,065,223 of NC_083223.1, forward strand.
CATATACAAAACAAAATCCTTCTGTTAAATTGAACAGATGCAGGGCTTTTTTGTAGAAAAAGCCCAGCAGGAACTCATTTGTATATTTGGCCACACCCCATAATACTAAGCCAGCCAGAATGTGTTCCTGCTCAAAAATGCCCTGAACAGATGTTTTATGGAGAAGGAAAGGTTTATTTACAGAGAGATGGCAGTCATTTGTTTAGCCTTAAAAACAGATTAAAAACCTTAAAGGTGGACTGGTCTGTCAGCAGCCATTTAGTCATGGGGACTGAATCAAGCTTCCTGACTCAGTGGCAGTATGTTACTGAATACCAGCTGGGAGAAAACAGCAGTGAGAGCTGTTTCCTCATGGGCTTTCCTGAGCCAGCTTGGAAAAAGTATTGTTGGTTTTTATACCCAAGGAATCTCAAAGCAGCTTACAATCACCTTCCCTTCTTCTCCCCACAGCAGTCACCTTGTAAGGTAGGTAAGGCTGAGAGAACTGTGACTGGCCCAAGGACACCCAGCAGGCTTCATGTTGCATTAGTATCTGGGGAACTCAAGTTTGACTCTCCACTCTGCCAGGGAAGCGGAGTAAGTAATCTTGGTTCAGTCATACTCACTCTACCTTACCTGTCCCACAGAATGGTGGTTGTGAGGTTGTAAGCTGCTTTGGGACCCCAATGGGAAGAAAAGCAGGGACCAAACTCAGTAGGAAATGTACTACTGGATTAGAGCTGCCATCCAGAAGTTGATCTTTTGCCTCCAAACTGCCAAAAAAGGGGGATGAATGACCTATGTACATGATTCACCCCCCTTTGAGGTAGCCTCCCTCTGCTGGTTTGCCTTTTGTTTCCAGGGGTCACTTGGTCTCAGCAGTGCATCTTTGGACTTCTCAAAAGGCTTGCATAGGAAAGGGGAGTTGATGCAACACATCCAACCTGTTATGTACCTTAAAAGCTTTTTGAAGCATGAGCATTGCTGCTAGCAGTGTGTTCATAATTTGCCTAAGGAAATCCTGTTTCTTGAAAATGAAAATGTTTCCTATTGTGTTTAAAACCCTGCACTGAGTTTTGTTTCTTTTGTATGTAATACAGTTTCAGTACTTAGGTACTTAGTGCTTCCATTTCCCCAAATCAAAAACATCTTCAGCCTGAAAAGCTGACATTTCAAAGAACTCTCTTGGCCAGATCTTTGTTTCTTTTAGTCAGTGGCACTTGCACTTTGAGGAGAGGGGGAAAAAGCATTCTCACATGAAATTAATTTCCACCCAAAAGACTTGTCTTAAATCACAAGATCAGATAATAAGATTGAAGTGTCCTTTTTTATCCATCCAGTTTCTCTTCTCCTTTTCTAACAGTGCCAGTAGGTATGCCATTGTGAAGCTAGGAAAACTAGTCTGATTTTGTTTGTTTGTATTTTTAAAATGTTTTGTAAGGCAGAGTAAAAATTTATTTCTAGGAGTGACTAACACAAGCATATTTCTTAGACTATAGCAACAAAAATATCAGTCTTGTGGCAGCATCTATATCTATCTATCTATCTATATATGTATTTGTGTATATTTTTCTGTGTATACAAATATTTAAACAAATCAGTAAAAACAAAGACATACAAGCACAGCACAACCAGAGAGGAGGGCAAAGAGGTATGCCAAACACTCCAAAAATGTCTTCACCCCTCTGGTGGAAGACAGTGATAGAGGGAGACAGATGAATCTCATTTGGAATGTTGTTCCAAAGTTTTGTCACCACAATCAAGAAAGATCTATCAGAAGTTGCTACCCATTTAGCCTCAAATGTACCCAAAGCTGTACAAAACAACTGTGTATAATACAAACAAAGAATGTACTTCAGATCAGTGTCAGTATTTCTTATAGTAATAATATTTCAAAATCTCACTAATAAATTACATCACGATTGCAAAATCCAAATTGTAAAACAGCAACCATGCTCAAAGTCACAGTGCTGGGAAAATTGTCAGATGCCTCTTGGTAATACTTGAAGGATGGATTTGAAATATTTAAATTACAAAAAATGTCCATGTACTTTACAATAAGATCAGATTCTCCTCCATCCAAATCGGTCCAAGAAGTAAGATACATCTTTATTTCCTCTCTTGATGCATTTGCTAGCTGAATTCCAACAGCGTTTCACACATAACATAAGAGAAGCCATGTTGGATCAAGCCAATGGCCCGTCCAGTCCAACACTCTGTCACATCTGACACAGTGGCCAAAAAAACCCCAGGTGCCATTAGGAGGCCCACCAATGGGGCCAGGGCACTAGAAGCCCTTCTACTGTTGCCTCCCTCAAGCACAAAAAATACAGCTCACTTGCCGCAGACAGAGAGTTCCATCTATACCAGGTGGCTAATAGCCACTGAGGGACCTCTGCTCCATATGTTTATCCAGTCCCCTCTTGATGCTTGCAGCCACTACCACCTCCTTTGGCAGTGAATTCCAAGAGCCAATATCAATAACAACATTCTGTGATACACTAAGATTTTTATATAGGTCAAATTATCATGATTGGTGTATGCTCACAAATCTAACCAAAGCAGGGCCTCTGAAGATGACCAGAGAAGATGGGTAGGTTCATATAGGAGAAGGTAGTCGAATTCCAAACCTTTAATGGCATAACAATTGCAAATAAGAGTACACAGAATGTAAAAAGTTAAACATAGGAGATAAAATCAAAAAGAAACAGAGATTATATGTGCATTTATGCAAGATCAGACGTACATTTAAGAATATCAGCCAAAAATTTTGCCACAGCTTCAGTAACCTCCCACTCAGTGTCATTCGGTAAATAATGACAGGATGGCAGAGTAGATGGATCTGGGGACCAAGAAAGCTTGCAAGATAGTTCCTTATGGAGATTATGATATATGGAACAATCAAGCAATATATGCTGAATTGAGTCGGGAATATTTGCTCCACAGGTACAGAGTCTATCACGTAAAGGTACTCGATGATATCTCCCCTGTAAGACTTTGGAGGGGAACGCGTTTAATCTAGCCAACACGAATGCCCTGCGATGACTTGGAATGGTTAAGTCTGATAAATAATGGGGCATTTTACCACAAAAAAACATTGAGACCTAAGGATGCTGGGGAGCAGGTATAAGGGTCTGTTGGGCATAGTTTCATTTCCTCCAGCTCCAACAATCTCAGTTTAATACATCTGAAGATATATGGCTCATCAGATGTAAGAAAATCGTCAACTGCTGTCTCCAACTGGTTAAGTTTGGACATAAGCACTGCTGACCAGGATGAGCTATATGGATCACTTTTCAGACAATCAAGAAGGCTGTTAGGATCCGTTCTAAAATTAATTTTGAGCCAGAATTTAAACGTTGCAATCCAGGCTTTTGTCTCCACCAAAGACTGACCCACTTCAGAGCAGAGAGCAAAGCAGGACACACATTTTGGCAAACCAAGAATTTGTCTGAAGAATGAGGCTTGAGTGTCCTCCACTTTCCTATTAAATGCAGAGATCATATAGGGATACCATAGAGAATTTGGGCTAATCTTTTAGCTTTGAACACTTTAATTGCTGCCGGGATTAATTGGTTGCCCCTTGCAAAGAAAAATTGTTTGATTTGAGCAACTGAACGTTGAGCCAAGTTGATGGTCTTGTTACGATGTGGTATCCAGCTACACTTGTGGTTAAAAGTGATCCCCAAGTATTTAAAACATTTTGTTTGCTCAATTGTTAAGCTGCCAATAAACCATCTCTGTGGGTGCCAGTAATTTGAAGACTACTAGGTAGTCTTTACGGTTTGCTATTCCCAAGACATTTAGGGCTTTACAAGTTAGTAACTTGAGGTGGACCTGGAAGCAAACTGGGAGCCAATGTAGATGGCACTTGACTAGAACGTTCTGGTTTTACAACTCATTCCAATCATCAGTCTAGTTTCAGCATTCTGTACTAACAGAAACTTCCAGTCTTCAAGGGCAGCCCCACAAAGATATTACCAAGGCATGCAGCACAGTAGCAAGATCTTTCTCTCCCAAGAAGGGCTGCAACTAGCTTACCAGCTGAAGTTGGTGAACCTGGTCATGGTAGCCATTTGCTAATTTGGTGTAGTCATGGTTCAACAACACCCCTCAAGCTACAAACCTACTTTTTCTTATTGAGGCTCAAGCATGAGTGAACCACTGTTTACATTGTTAGATACATCCAGACCTCAAATTCAGTGGGAACTCACAGGATAACAGCTCCTGAACCTTTCTGAGAGTTCCACCTCCTCCTTCTGAGAGTTCCACCTCCTTGTCCATTGAATAGTATGTACAGCCACATAACAATCCCTGGATGAGCTCCACCACCTATTTTTCTACAAAATAGCCCCTGGATACATTGTCAGTGCATAAGGGATGCTGTGAATTTCAGCATGAACACACTCAGCTGTCAAATTTAACCTTTCCAAAGGTGATGATCAGAGATGTGATCCAATCACTAGGTATGTTCGGTTCATGCCAAACAGCTGTGAATGCCCACCAAACTGGTTTGCCCTGAGTTTTCCCTAAACAAAGCATGTGCAAAGATAGTGCTAATTTAAACCAATTGACAGCCATTAGTGTGCCAGTGGAGCTGGAGGAAAGCATGGGGGGCCACCACAGTTATACCCGCTGTTCAAAAGTAAATAAGCACCACAAGCCTGTGATTGCAATTCAGGGCTTATGTGTACGTGTGTGCGTGTGTATGAGAGAGAGAGAGAGGGACAGAGAGACTCAGACATCTCTCCCCCCCCCCTGTATTTTCTTAAGGGGTCTTTTCCACATGCATTGAAGCCTTCCATTTTTGAAGCTGTGTGCTTGAAGAGATGTAAATTACTCATAATATATTAAATAGAAGGGGGGAAACCCTTCCACACTGCAGTAAGATTGCTTTGTTTTGACATTTATCTTGCTGTGATCGTTCTGCCAGTTGACTTTAGGCACAGCTACCAAAAGAGTGAACACATGTTGCATTCATTAACTTTCCTCTGGCTCTGCTCAATTTTGCAAGTCGGACAAAAGCACGATCATATTAAATGGACTGGTGCAGTTGTAATGTGAGTGCACTGTCTCACACTTAATGGAATGATAATCTAGCCAAAGTTTTTCTTCTTCTTCAGTGCAGTGCAGAATTCTGATTACCCATGTATTGCTGGGCTTTATTGGCTTAATAGTGAGCAAGTGTAATTTCAGAATTCTGTAGTGGTACATCTATCACCATCTCATCTTTCAATTGAAATGTATATGCTGTGCTTTTCCCAGCAGCCTCAGGGCAATTACATGGTGATATCCTATGTAATTCTAATACCATCCCTGTGAAGTTGAGATATTGCAGTTTGACGTATCCTACTGAATGAACTTCACAGTAAAATGGAAATTTAAATATAGGTCTTTGGTTGCAGTCACACCTTTGTTTTTCCTTTGTTAAACTAGATGTGAAATGCTTGTTTTCACAAGTTAAAAAGGTAAAGGTAGTCCCCTGTACAAGCACCAGTCGTTTTCGACTCTGGAGTGATGTTGCTTTCATGACGTTTTCATGGCAGACTTTTTATGGGGTGGTTTGCCGTTGCCTTCCCCAGTCCTCTACACTTTCTCCCCAGCAAGCTGGGTACTCAGTTCACCAACCTCGGAAGGATGGAAGGCTGAGTCAACCTTGAGCCAGCTACCTGAACCAGCTTTCGCTGGGATCGAACTCAGGTTGTGAGGAGAGGGCTCCGACTGCAGTACTGCAGCTTTACCACTCTGCACCATGGGGCTCTTTTTCACAAGTTACAAAGGTAGAATTTTTGTTTTCACAAGTTAAGGTAGAACTTGTTTGCTACATGCTTATCTTTTGAAAGGACTTTTTCCTCCCTGTTTTTCTGCTATGTGTTCTGTACATTTACTGCTTGGACATCTTTGGTGTAGCTGTTGTCTTTATTTTATTACAATGTTTATTGCCTGCCTTTCACACCTTTCCTAGTATCTCAATACATTTTTTCTTCCTAATTCTCCTTTTACCCCCTCCCCCCTTTAAAAAAAAGTCTAGACCCGTTGCCAGTGAAAAGTGGAGAATAGTGTGCACTATACAGATCAAACTCTGAGCTCTCTCTGACCTGGCATACCATAATATTTAAAATTCACAATAAACAGGGAAGTGCCAACTCGTTATTGACTTGCCAACTAGTTGGAAGATGATTTACTATTGCTTCAGTTCCTGCCTTTCACTGTTTTTTTCCCAAGGTATTTGTTTGTTTACAGCATTTGTAGTTTTCTTTTTCTCCAGAAGCAGATTTCACTTGAAAGATTTTAAACCAAATAATCATAAAAAATCAGTCAAGCAATATTAATAAAAACTAGTGTTGCATTGTACACTCATGAAGAATAGGTCCTCCTAAAAAGTGCTGTTGTTCAAAGTCTGCAGAAGGGCTGAGATGTGGGAGCCTCCTTAATTTCTTCTGTTATTCTACCAGGTGGTGGCTCTACCTGGAAGAAATGCTGTAGCAGCCATGGCAATGCAGCCTGATCCGGCAAAAAAAAAAAAAAAAAAAATCCACAATAAATCCGTTTGTTGACCTAAACAACCCAAGCTCTTGATGATGTAAAATCTATTGTGTTCCAGTAGACCTGGTTTGGCAGTTCATAAAAAACTGATCGGTTCATTAGTCGCTTCCATTATTTTTCGGAACAGAAAGTGAGCTCGTAACACTTGGGAGTCCTGCCCCTTTTTTAATTCCTTGTTTGTGCAATATGACAGATTGCTGTGTAGCGTCTCTGCTACTAAGTGTCTTTATTAGTGTGCTTGACGTCTAGGCTTTAGCCCCTCCTTCCAGCAGTCTCGGATTTTCCCCCCTCCCCTCCGTATCCCACCCCCTTCTGCCTCTCACTCGCGCGCGCACAAACATACTCCACGGGCAGACGCTGCTGTCCTTTTGCTCAGTCGAACGCAAACGCTCGGGAGGTGGGAAGCTTATCACAGGCATTTGGGTCGCACATAACTGCTTTTGTGGTATCTGAACGGGCAGGAGCTCCTCAGAATTCGAAGAATGTTGTCTCATTTGGAAAACTGCCGTTTGCTGTAAAACTGAGGTTAAAACGGCAAGAATCGTAGACAGGACTGGTTTGCAGCTCTCATAACGTAGGTTGCAAGAATGGAAGACGGCTTGCCTTGTCTTGCTTCGGTGTGCAATTCCTCGGCACTTATGAACTTCTGCACCGGTAAAGTATAACTTCCTCTTGTTTGTGTGTGAACTGGTAACGCCGTAGTTTCCTTCTAACCCCAAATTGGGAAAAGGCTTCGCTCCCATCTGCTTTAAAGCTGCTCTCTGAATCTGTTACAAGCCCTTCTTCCACAAATGCATATCGATAAGTTTTTGGTGTTTTTAAGCAAAATAGTTACCTAATTGAAGTCTAGGAGTTGTTCTTTTTACAAAGCAGGTTTGAGTCAGCCTTAAAGGAAGCAGATCTATTTTTAGCACTGGATGATTCTCCTGCAAAATGTGTAGTAGACACCAAACATTCTCACTCAGCATGGCTACCCTTGTAGTATGACAATCCCCTCCCATTAAGGACAATTGTGCAAATTAGAAGGGAGAACCTGTTAGATTGTGGAATTGAAATATGCAGTCAACTCTTAACTCCTGTGTCTGCATTTCTGTGAAAGAGGCTTCATTTTAACTGGCTTTCATTATGACTTGCTTTGTTTTGAAGAATGTTGAATTCCTAGAGGAAAGTTTTGGGTTGCATGGGAAGGGGAGGTCAGAAAAGTACTACAGTGAAACATCACAATAATGTATTTTATGTACTGCATTTTTGAGCATTCAGAGAATAGTTTGTGTTTTTGCACAGCATGTGATACTTTGCAGACCAATTTATTCCTTTCTTATTAATAACCAGCAGTTACTGAAGTATCTCTTTGCGACTATATTTGCATTAAGGGACTTGATTTCTGAATATCAGAAAACTGTCAAGAAAACTCTCCCTCCGTTATAAAGTTTGTGGTAATTATTAAAAACAATGTGCCAGGATTAGAGCTAAAACTGAAGTTTCAAGTTTAATCCTATTTTAAATGCACGGAAAGATACGCAAGCATGTTATTCATCCTGATGATTTGTTGAGATCAATTTTGGCACAAATGCGTACATGTTTTTTTTTTTAAAGTTCAGTGTGTTAGGATGAAAATTACTTCTGCAGAAAGATATTAAGTGCTAAAATAGAAACTGTTTCAGGCACTAAAAAGAATTATCTTTCCACACTTGCTTTTTATTGGTAGGAAAAAATGCTGCTTTATTATAAATTCCTCAAGCTTTATTTGCTACAGAAACCATTGTAGTAAGTATAGAATGTAGCCTTAAGATGTTGAAAACACTGTGTGCCTGTTTAGGTGGGGGAGTAATGAGAAGTTGAGAAAATTATGGCACTTTAGCATAATTAGCTAAGCATTTCCCTTCTGAATAAAAAGAATTGCTCTTTCAGGTTATGTTAATGCACAGTAGTGAAGAGGAAGAATCAGATCTAATTTGACTTGCTTTATTTCTACTGAGTGGCATTATTGCGAGCTGTTCAAAGCTCATTGACACTAACATCTATAAGTTGCATCTACTGATTTTGATTACACTTTTTAAGAGCCATTCCTTATAGATAAATAGTTGAGTAGATATAGAGAAAGCTTGGTTGAAATCAGAAGTGGGGCTCAAATGGCGCATGTCATGTGGGTTGTGTTCAGTCCTTGCTGTACAAGCAGACATGAAGTCAAAACACAAGCTGTTTGGTTTTCTTCTGGGCTAAGCTTGTGACCTTAGATTGATCTAGTTCTAGTTGATAAGGATTTTGTAGATGGTTTAGCATACCTGTGGGTCTAGTTCATTACCACGGCACAGGTACATCAACTTTATGTATTACACATCAATGATCATCATAACACACAAGTACAATGAAATATGCCATGTGTGAAAATAAGTAAAATAATAGTGACTTTTTTTGTCTTTGAACTGGGTTCAGTAGTCAACCCTTAAAATATTCCTTATCTGCACCTCAGCAGAAACCTGCATAAACATACAGTGTGTTAAAAAACAAAAGCAAAAAACCTGGGCTTTAATTTTACATGTTACCAATTTTTGTTAGGTCCATTTGAGTGTATATCTGTGTGTTTGGTGCATGTTAGTGGAACTCTTACTTTGATCCTGGATTTCTTTTAAGCTTTTCCTCCACCTCAGACTAGCAGATTTTCAAGTAAATTCAATTTCAGTGGGAAAAATAGTTAAGTTTTGGTTCAGAATCAGACCTCCTATATGTATGCATGCTTAGTTCTGGAAGAAATATGGAGCATTTCCTCTTGCACACTTTTTAAAACTTATCCATGTAAACAACAGGACATGGAAATATTGTTGCCATATCAGTATTATAGAAAATCAGCTTAGTTGGATAATGCAAGACATAAGACCTTTGCTATACAATCCATACAAATGAAACAAGGGGCAAAGCAAGAACATTACCAATGATATATCAATAAGGTACTGTAGACAGATGCACTCATACTGTTCCCTGTTGGTAGCAGATTTCATTAGGCTGTGATTAATACCACTCAGTGAATCTGCACTTGCACTTTGTGTTAAGGAGAGAGTGCAGTAGGACATATGGTCTTAGTCATACATGGAACTAAGAGTTTTCTGGTTCTAAGTGTCTACTGTTTGTGTTTTACTGTTTATAGTTTTTAAACTTTGGAATAAATGCACAATTCATTATGAAGATAATTGATCTGGCTGATTTATAAACATTAGTGCTACTATAGATACCTATTAGCTGGACATTTATCTGCTACCCGGAATTTTACCACTTCCACTTTAAGCACATATAATGGAAAGAGGGTCTTTCCATATTAGGGGGTGCAGTGTTAGGAACACGCCATGTGTTCATGAAGCCTCTCTTTCCATCTTGCTTCTAAATCAGGCAAACTATGATTTCCACAAACCATAGTTTACCCCATTCCAGAATTAGAAATCAAGAGGGAAGTGTGAGATGATGGCACAAGGTGGGTAAATTTGGGTACAGGTGGCTGGACCATGCTTTGTCATCACATGGAGCCATGTTCCCACCTTTAAGGAGCCTGAGCTGGTGCTTCTAAATCTGCAGTACTGAGATGGGTCTTCTGGTGCCTCAGGACTAGATTCTGGTGCCAAGGAAAATGTGGAACTGATGCATAAGAGGCCTGGAGAGTGCTTTGGGGATATGTGTTGCAATTTTATTCCTGAGGCTAAGCTTTCTGGATGAGAGAACTCTGTGTAAACTTCTCTGACCTTCCCTAAGGAAGAAGGGCATTTGTGTCAAAATACAAATAACTGGAAGTGCTTCTTAAACTGTTCTGATAAACAATAAAAGCAGGGCTGTTATATTCAGAGTTCAAGATTTAATATTTCATCAGGTGCAAAAAAATCGGTTAAAACACAGGAAGATCATGCTAGGGTTAAAACAGAGTTGAACAGTGGAGTGGATGGGTAGTCTAGGGTGGGCAAGGAGCAGTATAGTATAGTAACTATGACTTTTTTAAAGGCAACTACTCTTGATCACGTGAGTGAGCAACTTGTCCATTAAAAAACCAGTAGATTTATCAGATCTACTTACATTGTGTAGTAAAAAAAAAAAGAAAAAAATGATTCATGTTGCTAAAAGGCACAGTAAAAAAAACCAAACAAAATTTGTTCATCTGTCTTCGTCTTCCCCAAGACTGTTCGCCTTTTGCCTGCTGGTTCAGTCATGGCAATGTCTGCAGCTGAGGTCTCCGACCATGGAACCTCCTCTGAGGGAGAGTTAGGGGAGGTGATCCCCAGATATCGGAGAGGGAAATCCCTGAAAATCCACTTGCCCAGCCATCCCTCCTCAGCAGAGCTCCTGAGGCTGCAAATCTGGCATTTGGATTGGCATCAGTGCCCCAGATATTCACAAAACATCTCACTTGTTGCAAGCCTGTGTCTCAAAGGAATCTATTTCCATCCTTACCTTGGCAACTTCCTTATGCTGTCATCTTCACAAGAACAGGCACTCAAGGACAGTCAGGACACTATCCAGTATCTCTTCAGTCACAGCTTCCTAATCAACCTCCAGAAGAGCCAACTAACACTTGCCCAAGTCATCATGCATTTGGGATCAGTGATAGAGTCAATCCAGGAAGAAGTGTTTCTTCCACTAGACAGAGCAGGCTGTGAAACAGGATTGCTTTGTGAAATCAGTGGATTTGATGATTGCAGCTTGGGCCCAGGTACTTCAGTGGACACTATAGCCATACCAAAGGCTTATCACCATCTGAAAACACATCAGAATCAGTCAGCATCTCAGGAAGGACCTCCTTTGGTGGACAGCCAAGAAACACTTGTAGGCAAACCCTTTCAAGTGCCCACAGACATACAGATCTCAGCAGACATCAGCCTAATGGGTTAGGGAGCCCATTGGGCCATGTGAAGAGGACCTGGTCCCATCAAGAAGCTTCTCTCAGCATCAGTCTTTTGGAACTGCATGCAATTCATCTGGAACTTCTTCACTTCCAAGGCCATCTGCCTCAATTAAATCGCCAAGAGTTGGACATGACTGAATGATTAACAGCAACATACGGATAGACAACACCACAGCCAAGGTGGACATGAACATAAGAACATAAGAGAAGCCATGTTGGATCAGGCCAATGGCCCATCCACTCCAACACTCTGTGTCACAGTGGCCAAATTTTTTTTATATATTTATGTGTATATATACACACACACACACACACACACTGTGGCTAATAACCACTGATGGACCTCTGCTCCATATTTTTATCTAAACCCCTCTTGAAGGTGACCATGCTTGTGGCCGCCACCACCTCCTGTGGCAGTGAATTCCACATGTTAATCACCCTTTGGGTGAAGAAGTACTTCCTTTTATCCGTTTTAACCTGTCTGCTCAGCAATTTCATCGAATGCCCACGAGTTCTTGTATTGTGAGAAAGGGAGAAAAGTACCTCTTTCTCTACTTTCTCCATCCCATGCATTATCTTGTAAACCTCTATCATGTCACCCCGCAGTCGACATTTCTCCAAGCTAAAGAGTCCCAAGCGTTTCAACCTTTCTTCATAGGGAAAGTGTTCCAGCCCTTTAATCATTCTAGTTGCCCTTTTCTGGACTTTCTCCAATGCTATAATATCCTTTTTGAGGTGCGGCAACCAGAACTGCACACAGTACTCCAAATGAGACCGCACCATCGATTTATACAGGGGCATTATGATACTGGCTGATTTGTTTTCAGTTCCCTTCCCAATAATTCCCAGCATGGTGTTGGCCTTTTTTATTGCAAACGCACACTGTCTTGACATTTTCAGTGAGTTATCTACCATGACCCCAATATCTTTCTCTTGGTCAGTCTCTGCCAGTTCACACCCCATCAACTTGTATTTGTAGTTGGGATTCTTGGCCCCAATGTGCATTACTTTGCACTTGGCCACACTGAACCTCATCTGCCAAGTTGACGCCCACTCACCCAGCTTCAACAGATCCCTTTGGAGTTCCTCACAATCCTCTCTGGTTCTCACCACCCTGAACAATTTAGTGTCATCCGCAAACTTGGCCACTTCACTGCTCACTCCCAACTCTAAATCATTTATGAACAAGTTAAAGAGCATGGGACCCAGTATCGAGCCCTGCGGCACACCACTGCTTACCGTCCTCATTGCGAAGACTGCCCATTTATACTCACTCTCTGCTTCCTATTACTCAGCCAGATTTTGATCCACAAGAGGACCTATCCTTTTACTCCATGACTCTCAAGCTTTCTAAGGAGCCTTTGATGAGGAACTTTATCAAAAGCTTTCTGGAAGTCAAGGTAAACAACATCTATCGGGTCTCCTTTGTCCACAGGTTTGTTCACCCCCTCAAAGAAATGTAACAGGTAAGTGAGGCAAGATCTTCCCTTACAGAACCCATGCTGAGTCTTCCTCAATAACCCGTGTTCATCAGTGTGCCTACTCATTCTGTCCTTGATAATGCTTTCTACCAACTTTCCCGGTATTGAAGTCAGACTGACTGCCCTGTAATTTCCCGGATCTCCTCTGGAACCCTTTTTAAAGATGGGGGGTGACATTTGCTACCTTCCAGTCCTCAGGAACGGAGGCAGATTTCAATGAAAGATTACAGATTTTTGTCAAAAGATCCACAAGTTCAACTTTGAGTTCTTTCAGAACTCTCGGATGTATGCCATCCAGACCCGGTGACTTATTAGTTTTTAATTTGTCTATCAGTTGTAGGATCTCCTCTTTTGTCACCTCAATCTGACTCAGGTCTTTCAACACCCCTTCCAAAATTAGTGGTTCTGGGGTGAGCAAAAAGTTCTCATCTTCCACAGTGAAGACGGAGGCAAAAAATGCATTCAGCTTCTCAGCCATTTCCATATTTTCCTTCAGTAATCCTTTTACCCCATGGTCATCCAAGGGCCCCACTGCCTCCCTGGCTGGTTTCCTGCTTCTAATATATTTGAAGAAATTTTTATTGTTGGTCTTTATGTTTTTTGCAATATGCTCCTCATAGTCCCTTTTTGCCTGCCTGATCACAGTCTTGCATTTGATTTGCCACAGCCTGTGTTCCCTTTTACTAATCTCACTTGGACTGGTTTTCCACCACTTGAAGGAGTCCTTCTTACCTTTTACAGCTTCCATTACTTTGTTTGTTAACCATGCAGGCCTTTTCTTATGCCTGTTTGTGCCTTTCCTAACTTGTGGTATGTATTTTATCTCAACTTCTAGGATTATAGTTTTAAATAGTCTCCAAGCTTCCCCAAGGGTTTTGACCGTATTTACCTTTCCTTTCAGTTTCCTCCTCACATGGCTCCTCATCTCAGAGAATTTACCCCTTTTAAAGTTAAACGTGGTTGTGGCGGTCTTTTTGGACAACTCCCTATTTATACAAACGGTGAAATAAATAACATTATGGTCACTGCTCCCAAGCGGCACAATCACTTTTACATCTCTCACTAAGTCTTGGGCATTACTTAGGACCAAATCCAGGATCGCCCCACCCCTGGTAGGTTCTGAGACCATCTGCTCCATAGCACAGTCATTGAGAGCATCAAGAAACTCAATCTCTTTCTCTCGACCAGAACACATATTGACCCAATCAATCTGCGGGTAGTTAAAATCACCTATTATGGCACAGTTTTTATGTTTAGCCTTTATCTTTAAGCCTTCCATCATATTATAATCGTCCTCTCTCTTTTGATTTGGTGGGGGATAACAAACTCCCATAGTTAAATTTCCTTTTGGGCCCTCTATTTCAACCCAAAGCATTTCTAAATGGGAATCTAATTCTCTGACCTCAGTCTTACTGGATTGTATATCCTCTCTGACATACAGAGCCACCCCACCTCCAACCCTTCCCTCCCTATCCTTCCGATATAACTTATATCCAGGAATCACCGTGTCCCACTGATTCTCCTCATTCCACCAAGTTTCTGAAATGCCCACAATGTCTATGTTTTCTCCCAACACTAAACATTTCAGTTCACCAATTTTACTTCGAACACTTCTAGCATTTGCATACAAACATCTATAATTTCCCAGGCAAGCTAGGCCCGCCACCTTCCTCCTGCTGCCTCGAGACTCTGGCAGACAGTCCATACTGCTTGTCACCATCACAGTGGAGAACTCTGATCCGTTACCCGGTAGAAAAATAGCAGCCAACCCTTCATCTCCTTGAGACGAGTCCTCCCGAACCAGAGACATTTCATCTCCTGTCGGCTTTCCCCCAAGATTTAGTTTAAAAACTGCTCTGCCACCTTTTTGATTTTAAGCACCAGCAGCCTGGTTCCATCCGGGGACAAGTGGAGACCGTCTCTTTTGTACAGCTCCCGCTTGTTCCAGAAAGCATCCCAGTGCCTAACAAACCTAAACCCTTCCTCCTTACACCATTGTCTCATCCACACATTGAGACTTCTAATTTGTGCCTGTCGCTGCTGCCCTGCACGTGGAACAGGTAGGACTTCCGAGAAGGCTACCTTGTAGGTCCTGGCCTTAAGTCTCCCGCCTAGCAGCCTAAATTTTTCCTCCAGGACCTCACGATTGCATTTCCCCACATCGTTGGTGCCAACATGCACCACGACCACAGGCTCCTCTCCAGCACTGTCTATCAGCCTATCTACTACACGCGTAATGTCCGCTACCTTCGCACCAGGCAGGCCAGTCACCATATGGTCAGTATGCGGTTTCGCCACCCAGCTGTCTACTTGCCTAAGGATCGAATCACCAACTACCAACCCCCCCCCCCACTCCCTGCCCAGGGATGGTTCCTTGGCGCGGAAGGATTCCCGCTCACCAACTGAAGAAGAGGTCCCTTCTGAGGGCGCATTCCCCTTATCCTCAGCATGGTGCCCTGTTCCCTCTCGACCCTCACGCTCTCTGGCAGCAATGGGGCTGCTACGTTCTGAGCGGGGCTCATCTAATACGCACCCGAGAGTCTTCCCCAAGCGCTTAACTGACCGTCTCTGCTTCCCCAGGGCAGTCACCTCGGCTTCAAGGGTACGAACTCGTTCCCTGAGGACCAGGAGCTCCTTGCATCGAGCACACACCCAAGACTTCTGTCCTGTGGGCAGATAGTTATACATGTGACACTCAGTGCAAAACACTGGAAAGCCCCCACCCCCCTGCTGGCATTCTATCTTATATATATATATAGAGGGTCGACTCACCTTATTGGGAGAACAAGGAAATCAGGGATCTGGGTTCCTGGTCCTTAGAGAGCCCCTAGGCGAAGATCCACAGGCCAAGAGCCCTTTAGCTCTCTGGCAAGGCGCAGCTTAAAATGCAAAGAGGGTGGAGCAGAGGCACTCCTAAGCAATCAGCAGCAATCACTCTCAGTCTCTTTCACCTTTTGCCCACTCAACCAAACAAAGAGCAGTTCCCCAGCTATCACAACTCAGAATTTTAAGCAGTCCCACAAACCTCAGAATGAAGTCTTTCAAAACTCAAATTCTCAGCAACTTCTCCAGCTGTCTCAGCTATGAGAGCTGCTGTGCTCTGTTCCGCTCCTCTCAGACCTCTGTGAGGGCTCCTCTCAGACCTCTGTGAGGGCTCCTCTCAGACCTCTGTGAGATGAACCACCTGGGAGGCATCAAAATCTAGAAGCTACACCAGGAGTTAACTATCCTCATGTTGTGGGCAGAACGTTTGGCCTCTCTGAGAGCAAAACGCACCAGCAGCATAGCAAATGTTGAAGCAGATTGTCTCAGCTGCACCTGGCTGGATTGGGGGAGTTTCCTCAGCCAGGATACATTCCAGTCCTTGGTTCTGCATTTCAGCATACATATATCTCTATGCCTCCCTGACCAATGCCAAGACACACAGATTCTTCTCAAGACACTAGTATCAAGAAACAGAACAAGTGGATGCTCTGAAGTCCCCTTGGCTATCGGGCCTTCTTTATGCCTCCCCCCATACCTTTGATTTCAAAGATTCTGAACAGAATGAAACAGGAGAAGGCAGAGTTGATTTGCCTGGCCCCATTCTGGCCCAGGAGACCTTTGTTTTCCAGCCTGCTGAAATCAGTTCAACCTCCATGGGAACAGTAAGCTTACTCAGGATCTATCTGTCCTCCAGATCCAGCTTGGCTTTGACTGACAGCATAGAAATTGAGTGGTAAGCACTGCCCTCACAGGGTTTCTCTGATCCAGTCATTCAGACCATGATGGCAGCCTGGAGAACTTCCATCTCTAGAATTTGCAACAGTTGTTGGAAGGCTCTTGTCATTCCTACAGGACAGAGTCTCTCAGGGTCTAAGAGCAAGCACTCTGCTCTGAGCACTGCACTTTAATCAGTTAGCGGTGTATCACCTCCAGGCACCCAGTGGTGAAGAGATTTCTGAAGGGAGTTACGTTGTCTCAGCCACTGCAGTGCACAAATTTCTGTTTTAGAGACTTCATGTCATTCTTCAGGCACTAACCAGTCCTCCATTTCAGCCTCTGAAGGAGGTTTCCCTGAAATTCCTTCCCCGGAAGGTACTTTTTTTGGTAGTTATTACATCAGCAAGACAGGCCTCAGAGATAGGGGCTCTTTCCATCAGAAAGTACTTATGCATCTTCTATAAGTACATGGTGGTTCTGCACTCAGATCCCACCTTCATTCCCAGGGTCAATACACCTTTTCACAGCTCACAGGAGATATATTTGCCATTCTTTTGTCTGAAACTGTCTCCTCCTAGGGAGAAGAGCTGGCACTTTGTAGAGCTCTTTGCATTTATATTAGAAGGACCAAGCCAGTAAGTAAGATTCCCTTTTTGTGGCTTTTCATCCAGCAATCAAGGGAAAAGGGGTTTCTAGGGCTACACTAAGCAGGTGGTTAAAGGACTGCTTCTCTTTGGCATATGAATCTCAGGGCCTTTAAGTTCCAGAGGGGGATCACAGCTCATTGAGCAAGAAGTGTTTCTACATCAGCAGCGTTCAACAGAAATGCATCCATTGCAGATATCTGGGCCTTGGTGTCAGTGTTTATCAGGCATGGACTCTATCGCTGCAGCTAATGCAGCATTTGGGCAGAGAGTCCTACAGCAAGTAGTTTAGTCCTACTGTTATCTCCATGCTTGGCAGTCATTTTTCCTTCCCTGGATCAGATGAGCTTTGTAACATGCCAACTGTATCAGAGCGTACTTCTCCCCTCAAGAGAGAATGGAACATTGGATTTACCATTAAAGCTCCTTCTTGAGAGTGAGGAGGATAATCTGGACCCACCCTAGTTGGAAGGTCTCTGTTCAGCCTATTACGCTATATAAAGGGTGACTGACTGCCATTCTCCATGTTCATTGTTCTTTCACTGTTCTAAAAGTTTATCTTTACCTGTATGCCTCCAGGGATTGTGGGAAGCGAAACACAATTGTATCAGACTCCTTGCCCTTGAAAAGAAGAAACCTTCATGGTATGTCCAATGTTTCATTTGTGGATACTCAGGGACAGCCTTGGAGCGATATTTCAGCTGCAATTGTGAAGGGGATAGTGAAAGACTGGGCACAACCTTTAATTGAATCAGATTTGATCTTTGCTGAGAAAACACAGTCATAAGGGAAAAAAACATGGGGAAAAAGAGCAGAGTCAAAGGCAAAGCAACAAACACACTAAGGTTTAGGTTTTTTTAAAAAAATACATTCGCACTACGGTAGTAAACCACATACATGTAAATCAATCAAATTGAGAAATAAGCAGCCAGCGAGTAATTTCAGCAATTTTTAGTGGAAGCCACCTTGTGAAACTAGATATACTCTCCCATAGCTATTTTAAAAACTAGATTCTGTCTGTGTTTTTATGCTTATGTTCCTAAGAGGGGGGAGAAGGGGACCATGGTTGTGCTGGGTTTGACACAGAGGAACAGGGTGTGAAGTTCTTCTAAGGAGGATTTAGTAAGTACAGAGAGCGCTAGAACTAAGCAAGGAAGCCAGGGAAAGGAGGAAATGAGGATGAGAGAAGACAGAAGACTAAGGGGAAAAAAGTTTCATATATTGTCTGATCCTGTAGTGTGAATGTAAGCCTTGGATTTCTGATATAATGAGAGACAAATCCAGGCAGAATAAATCCTTTTCCTGCCAGGATGGCAGTGGGCAGCCAGGAAGTAGGACCGGACCTAAAATGCTGGCTCAGAAAAGCTGCACAAATATGAACTTATTCTTGACAACAGTGAAAAACTGGAACTGGGGGTCTGCATTGGGGACACTAATGGGACAAGTAATGATATGTTCCTGAGCAAAGTCTTTATTTGGTAGATCTGCACGGTAAGGCACTCTCTTGAGTAAGATAGTGTGTGGTATTATTGAACTGCAAATAATGGTAGTTTATCTTAGCTTAGCTATGTGAGGATCCCTAAGGGCCACATTATTATATTTTTAATTGGGGTCTGACAGCTTTCTCACAGGCAGCTTGCTGTTAGCCTCAAGAAGTACACTTTGCACGTAGACATAGTCAGAATTCACTGGTTTGAAGCAATATGGAGTTCAAAGATTGTCCAATGTCCTTTTATTTTCCACTCTTTTTCTACGTATCTTCTGAATTTCTTCCACTCCAACTTAAAAAGTTCCAAATCATAGTCTCTTAGTTTTCTTGTTAATTTGTCCATTTCACTCCATGACATAACTTTTGTAATCCAATCCCATTTCTCTGGTATTTTTTTCTTGTTTCCACAGCTGCGCATACAATGTCCTAGCAGCTGAGAGCAAGTACCATATTAAAGTTCTATCTTCTTTTGGAAATTTTTCCATTTGTAATCCCAGCAGAAAAGTCTCTGCCGCTTTATTGAATTCATATCCCAAAATCTTAGAAATCTCTTGCTGAATCATCAGCCAAAACATTTTAGCCCTTTCACAAGTCCACCACATATGGTAGAAAGAACCTTCGTGTTTTTTACATTTCCAACACCTATCTGGCATCTTATTGTTCATCTTTGCTAATTTTTTTGGAGTCATATACCATCTATACATCATCTTAAAACAGTTTTCTTTAATACTATGACATGTACTTTGCACGTAGACATAGTCAGAATTCACTGGTTTGAAGCAATATGGAGTTCCTGTTGGCTTAGCTTCAGAGGGTCTAAAGATCTTGAGGAGTTCCAAGGCTCATGGCTCTTGACAATTAATTGGGTAACAGTAAGTAATAATAGCTTCAAAACTTTTATTATAAGGCTTGCATGGATCAGAACTTCGATTTACATTACACTTACTCTCAGAATGTAGTTCATTTCTTGATAGTGTCTCCCTTTTCAGGTAACTGATACTGCAGGGCATATCTTGCCTTTTCCAGCTGTGCCCAGAATAACCTAGACTATGTCAGCACTGTGCAGAATGATGAGGAAAGTCAGCATGGAAGACTGAGCAAGTGATTGTTCGTTTGAAAAGGATAAACTCGAGAACATAATAATGCACATGCAAAGACTCAGCTTTGGGCAATGCATGGTCTTTTCTGTCCTATTGTGGTTTTTGAGCGTGCTTGGTGGTATGTTTCTACCGTCTCAGCAAAAAGGAAGTAATTTTTGTAAACACCTTAATACTTACGTAAGCTGAGTATAAAGAGATTACTTTCACAAGAAATCCAGTTCTTCTCTCATGCTTCTCTTTATGCACCGAGTAATGTCTATGTAAACTTTAAGATGTTAACTAATATTGTCTTTTTTTCCCCAAGTAGGCATTTTAAAACTAGCAAGGATATTACAGTGGTGACATTTGTCCTCAATCATGTGGTGTTTATTCCACCCCCTTTTTAATGACTTAATAATTCATCCAAATGATCAAGGGAGTAAGTAGGCTGACTAGAACATGATAATGCGTAATATGCAAATTCTGAACATAGAAATAAAGCCAGCGTCATCTTTATATTTTAAAAGTACAGTAATTGTGAACAACAACAATTTGGTCCTCAGCATCTCTGAATCAAGGAAATGCCTAGCTCATTCTTGCTGTGTATAATTAAATGCACAAAATTGCAATGCAGCATGTCAAAATGTAAGCCAGAAATCCATGCAAAAAAAAAAAAGTGTGGGTTCTGTCATGTCACCCCTCAGTCATAATTTCTCCAAGCTAAAAGGCCCTGATCTCTTTAATCTTTCTTCATAAGGGAAGGTGTTCCATCCCCTTAATCATTTTAGTTGCCTTTTCCTGTGCCTTTTCCAATGCTATAATATCATTTTTGAGGTGCAGTGAGTAGAACTGTACACAGTATCCCAAATGAGACTGCTTCATAGATTTATACAGGAGCATTATAATACTGACTTCTTTGTTTTCATTTTCCTTCCTAATAATCCCCAATTTAGCATTTGCCTTTTTAAATTGCAGTTGTATACTGAGTCAACATTCTCAGTGAGTTATCTACCATGACTCCAAGATATCTCTCCTAGTTGGTCTGACAGTTCAGACTACTTCACCGTATATTTATAGTTAGGACTTTTGGCTCCAGTGTGCATTGCTTTTCACTTGCCCACCTTGAACCGTATTTGCCTCTGGAACAGCTCACTGTCCTCCCTGCTTCTCACCACCCTGAACAACTTTGTGTCATCCCGCAAACTTAGTCATTTTACTGCTTATTCCCAACTCAAAATCATTAATGAACTAGCAGTGATCCCGTTTATACTCACTTCTCTGTTTCCTGTTAATTAACCAGTTTTTAACCCAGAAGAGGACTTGTCCTCTTATCCCTGACTGCTGAGTTTATTTAGGAGCCTTTGTTGAGGAACTTTATCAAAGGCTTTCTGGAATTCTAAGTAAACAACATCTACGGGGTCACCCTTGTACACATGTTTGTTCACCCTCTCAGAGAACACTAAAAGATTATTGAGGCTAGATCGTCCCTTACAGAATCCATGCTAATTCTTCCTCAGTAGTTTCTGTTCATCAGACAATTATGATAGAGATTGTTCTCTCCCCACCCTCATAGTGATCAAGACATATAATGGGTCATGTAACCATTTTCGGCTTCACTCTTGGTGAGGGGGATGTGAGAAGGGTAGCCATGTTAGTCTGTTGTAGTAAAAATAAACAGAATTCTTGTGGCACCTTAGAGACCAAGAAGACTTTATTCCATCCCAAGCTTCAGCGAACTGGGGCTCACTTTTTCATTACATTTGTTACTTTATCTTTCTGGAAATATTTTCATCACAGGTGTGATTGGTCATATACTGGCCACTTTATGTCTTTATTCTAATCTGTTGACAGAAAACAGAATAGGTGCTGCTATTATAAAGGTTATGATTTCACCATGATAACCTGCCCCATATTTATCAAGGAGCAAATGTTTTCTAACCTCACAAAATTCTGGTTGAATCCAGTGAGGTAGCTGATCTGGAGTGGTGGAACTTGCCATCTATGTGCCAAGTCCAACTCATAACAGTACTGATCTAAACCTCTTCTGCCCCTCCTAAGGACAGGGCCTTACAATATACACTTGCATAAATAAAATACATGTGTACTGCAAGTGTGAATGAATGGCATACATATATATATATATATGAGTAAGGCAGTTCTATAAAACTGTTGAATCAGCAGCCTTAACCCTTTCACAGGTGCTACTTCAGAGTTGATTTTAATCAGTATGCATTTGATTCTTCAGGCATATGCCATACACTTGTGATAGGTCATGAGTGCAGTTTGAAGGTAGATCTGGTGACTGGGATTAGTAAAAAATGATACTAGCCCTTAAAACTGTTGGTGTTAAATGTTTGTTAGCCACCTCAGACAGATTCCTTGGAACGGCATCATAATTTCCCCCTAAATAAATTAAATAATCACCTGAGTTTAATTATGCTTTTAATTAATTAGTCAGATGGCTATTTTTGTATTTATATCTACTATTGTTACCCACCCTGGTTTCTGATTATGTCAGGAGAAAGGTGAAGTATATATATTAGAATAGTGGTGAGAAGATGGGAATCACAGTTAACTTTGGTTGGAGAGGAAGAATTTAAATAGCATGCTTCTATCAAACTTAATGTGGCTGATGAAATTATTCTTCACCTGGCCTGAGTTAGAACACATAAACACAGCTTTACATGACATCTTGTATTAAAAACAAAAGTTATATGTAGAATGTTCTAAATGCTACTCTCATGAAAATGATCCTGCACAAATTAACTTTTCTAAACTTATCAAGTCTGATGTGGCACTAAATTAGAACTCTGTAGGGAATAATTGAAGCAGGCAGGCTTGAGCTTTTCTGAAGTCCAAATGACTGAAATGTAGCTCTGTGTGTGTTTTTATTAGTATTGTTTGTGTACAAACTTAACACAACTTACATTTTTCCAAGTTATGCTTTTAGATCAGGAAGTCAGATCAAGCTTGCCATATTTTCATATGTATTTAAAGTTCCATAATTGGAGCTGATTGCCTGAATAGTCAGACCAGGGCTAAATGGCTTTCTTTGTTAGTATTATATTGTCTTAATTTATATTTAATTGCTAGTTCCCTTGACCACACATTGCCTCATATGTGCCTCTGAAGCATATTGCTCAATTCACTGAGCAGATCTTTCACAGTTTGACAAGTCAGTTCAGAGCTTTAGAGGAGGGGTTGGCTGGGAGAGCATGATAGAAATGCTTTAAAGATCACTTCATGCAAACTGGGACTTTGTCTAGTCAAACTGTGAGTGTGGGAATATTCTTTTGTCAAGAATCCCCTAGAGTTCTGTTTATTTAAAAACAAAAGTAAAGCTAAGTATCAAGAACTTTATTGGAAAAAAAATACTAGTCAGCAAGCCAGTATTTCTAGACTTGAAGTTTAATTCCTCCTGAGAACTTTTACAGAGTTGATAAACAACTTCCATAAAGGGGGTATTCCTCCTGCGGCAAGTAATATGGCCTAATGGATAATCCTGGAGAAGCAATTTTTGTCACTGATAAAATGTCTGCAGTTCTAGCAGATGGCCGGTTGGAGAACCTGAGTCCCACTGCTGGTTCTGACCCTGCCTGCTGCTAGGGATGCAGCAGAATTCCAGCCTCCCCTTGCTAACAAATAAAACATTAATCGTTATTTCTTTTTTTAAGGCTAGTTGTGATGCCTCCTACATTGTGGCATTCTTGGCTTCATAGTATATTTTGCTTGACATTGATCAAATAAGCGCCTGGTTGTCAATATTTGAATGAACAATTTGCCACTTTAAAAACTGGCCATATGCATACACTGCTTGGATGTCTCTTTAAAATTTATATTTTATAGGGGTAGCTCCCCACTGTACATACAGCATTTTGGACTGGTATATGGGAGAGCTGGTTCAAGCATTGTGTGGTTTTATGGCACCTTTAAAAAAAAAAAATCTGGTTGCCCTTTGGATTTGTTTTGTTCATATACTTTCATGAAGAACTCAGCCCTTCCTTTCCTTCTCTTGCTGCAGAGACTAAATTTTAATGGAGCCTCACGTTGAATGAAAATGCAGGCTTACAGCTTAGTTAAGGTGCGGTTTCATACACTCTTAAAGTTTAATATTTTATTTAAGTTCCATGTAGGATTAATATCTTAAGAATTCAAAATATTTTTGAATATTTTTATTAATATAAAAGTTGGATAAATTACAATGTTGTTATTCCAGAATGCCACAAACCCAGTCCATCCCTCAATGTATTTATCTGTGCAAGTCTCTATTCTGGTATACATTAATTTAGACATGAAACTTTTTTAAAAAAAATTTCTACACAGCTGTGAAATTAAATATGTTTCAGTCTTTTTGCTTCCAATAGGGTAATATACATTTTATCTGCAATAAAACAAAGTTATAATGAGTTCTAATTATCACCCCTAACCTTCAAATGACCAATCATCTTACGATAAAGTATATTGTATAACTAGTTATATAAGACATTTGTTCCAAAAGTAAAAAGATCTGGATATTATGGGCATTTAAAATGTACGTTGTGACCTATAGGGCAAAATATAGTAGGTGTTGCATGTAGACAAGTATTTATTGAGAAGCAAAGTATACCTGGAACCACCTACCTGGTTCCTTCTTCCATTCCAAATGCGCAAAATAGTCTTTTCCAGAAATGTTAAGTTGCATCACTAAAGTATATTTGTTCAGCACTGCCATTGCATATTTTATTACAATATTTTTATACTAGCCTTTCTCCAAAGACCAGAAGTCAGCTTTCATTCTTCTCCCCGACCCCTTTCTATTTTATCCTCAGTCAGCCCTCTGAGGGTTAACTAGGCTGAGAGAATAACTAGCCCAAGGTCACCCAGTGTGCTTTGTGACCCAATGTGGATTTGAACTGGTATCTCCCTAATCTCAGTCTAGAGGTGGCCAAACTTGCTTAATGTGAGAGCCACGTAGAATAAACATCAGATGTTTGAGAGCCGCAAGACAGGGAGGGAGGCAGACAGGCAGGCAAATAGATCGGGGAGAGAGAGGTGGAAAGAAAGCAACATTAAACTTTTTCTCCAAACCTTCAGTTGGCTTGGCATGGAGAAATGATTTAAAGAGACAAATGCCTGCTCCGAACTGGCCAATGTGGTGGGGGGGGGGGGGTTCAAGAGCCACATGATATGTGTGAAAGAGCCACATGTGGCTCCTGAGCTGCAGTTTGGTCACTCCTGTCTCAGTCTGACAATTTAATGTGATTTAATTATCAGACTTACAGCTTGCCCTTCCCTGCATAGCAAGGCTCGGGTTTAAAACGTCTCAATTTAAAACATCTTACAGCCATCTTACACAATTATCAAATTATCATGTTGACGCACATGAAACTAATACAGCGCAAGAACTTGTGGGCATTCAATGAAATTGCTGAGCAGTCAGGTAAAAACGGATAAAAGGAAGTACTTCTTCACCCAAAGGGTGATGTGGAATTCACTGCCACAGGAGGTGGTGCATAGCCAGCTTTAAGAGGGGATTGGATAAAAAAATGGAGCAGAGGTCCATCAGTGGCTATTAACCATAGTGTGTGTATATATATATAGATGAAGAAGAAGAAGATATTGGATTTATATCCCGCCCTTCACTCCGAAGAGTCTCAGAGCGGCTCACAATCTCCTTTACCTTCCTCCCCCACAACAGTCACCCTGGGAGGTGGGTGGGGCTGGAGAGGGCTCTCACAGCAGCTGCCCTTTCAAGGACAACCTCTGTCAGAGCTATGGCTGACCTAAGGCCATTCCAGCAGGTGCAAGTGGAGGAGTGGGGAATCAAACCCGGTTCTCCCAGATAAGAGTCCGCATACTTAACCACTACACCAAACCGGTACACACACACACACACACACACACACACACACACATATATATATATATATATATATATATACACACACACACACACACACACACACACACATATTGGCCACTGTGTGACACAGAGATTTGGACTGAAATGGCCATTGGCCTGATCCAACATGGCTTCTCTTATGTTCTTATACCATTATTAAATCAGAAAGCAGCATAGAGTTGAACTCCTTAGTTGCACCAATATTATTTGAGTCTTTATCTCCTTTTATTTATGAAGCTAGGAGTCAGGTGTACTGTTAAACCCCTTCCATGGAGATAGATCACGATAGACAGCTTCAAGAAGGGATTGGATAAGCATATGGAGCAGAGGTCCATCAGTGGCTATTAGCCACAGCTTATTGTTGGAACTTTTTGTCTGGGGCAGTGATGCTCTGTATTCTGGGTGCTTGTGAGGGGCACAGTGGGAGGGCTTCTGGTGTCCTGGCCCCACTGGTGGATCTCCTGATGGCACTTGGGTTTTTTTGACCACTGTGTGACACAGAGTGTTGGAATGGATGGAGTGTTGACCTGATCCAACATGGATTCTCTTAAGTTCTTAAGATGGGTAGCCATGTTAGTCTGTCTGTAGCAGTAGAAAAAGACCCTACCACAGTTTTGTTTAGTCTTAAAGGTACTACTGGATGCTTGCTCTTTTGTACTGCTATTAAACTCCTGTAGTTATTGGCCCCTAGAAATAGTGTAAGTGTGTTTCATCTTTCTATGCCTAATCTAAAAAATATTTAAGTACTTATTTGTATTTATTTATAAAGTGCTCATACTGAACGGTAAAAGAAGGATGCAAATTGTATTTGGGTATAATATTTATAAGGAAGCCATGGCCTTCAGTTTGCAAGGCTGTTAAAGATAGGGCATTTTGGAGGACATTAACGTATAGGGTTGCCATAGGTCTGAAGGGACTTAATGGAACTTAATACACACATTTATTTATTAGCAAAATTTGTGTCCCACTTTTCTGCCCTTACAGGCATCACCAAGGTGGCTCAGTTTAAAACATACATGATAAAATCACACTTTAACGACCCCCCCCCAGCACACATCATTAAAGCAATTAAAAACAGAGCTAAAATACATACAAAACATAAAAACAGCAATTAAAACATTGGTTAGAAAGGAGAGATTGCTGAGGAAATGACAAACAAAGCAAAAAAATCTTCACCCAGTGGTGGAAGATGGCAACAGAAAGGGACAGATGAGTCTCCCTAGGGACTGAGTTCCAGAGCTTTGATGCCATGACTGAGAAGGCCCTCTCTTGAGTTGCCACCTGACTAATCTCAGAAGGAGGGGGGAACCCAAAGCAGGGCCTTCAAAGATGGCTATGTGGTTGGGCAGGTTCATACTGGAGTACATGGTCTTCAGGTGTAGGTTGCTCTCAAATCATATAGGGCTTTGAAAGTTAAGGATGCCCCCTTGAATTGTGCCTGGAAACAAATTGCTCTTGACTACTTATAATCTGTTATGTTTCAGAGCCATCATGGTGCAGTGGTTAAGAGCAGTGGGTTGCAATCCGGATAAATTAATTTGATTCCCTACTCTTTCATCTGAACCCTGCTGGGTAACCTTGGGTCACTCACAGTTCTCTCAGAACTCTCTCAGCCCCACCTATCTCACAAGGTGTCTGTTTTGGCAAGATGAAGGTAAAGGTGATTGTAAGCCACTTTGAGACTCCTTAAGATAGAGAAAAGCAGGGTGTAAACACCTACTCTTCTATACACTTCTGTATAAAAAAGGAGCCATTGTGTTCTCCAGGAGTGATGTGATAGAATATTTAGCTATATCTAGCTGGATTCTAGATATAATAGATTTTGAGACACCACATGTTTTGAAACACCAGATTCAGGTATCAATGAAGAATTTTGGTTGTGCTTTATTGGTAAAGCGTGTACAACTTTGCTGCAGTTGTTGCAGGCATACATGGAAATATGTTATATGTAGAACTTATTTCTGATTAAATGTTTATGATTGGGGTTTTAGAACTGCTGCTGAACAGAGTGAGCACCGGCTATACTATATAATTGGAATAAAGATGGAACATCCATATCACAAAGAATCATAAAGTTGGAAGGTATCTCCAGGGTCATCTAGTCCAACCCCCTGCACAGTGCAGGAAATTCACAAATACCTCCCCCACACACATACATCCCCAGTGACCCCTGCTCCATGCCCAGAAAATGGCAGAGACATTGCCAAACTGGCCTGGAGAAAAATTGCTCACTGTTCCCGAAGTGGCAATCAGCATTTCCCTGGGAATGTAACAAAGGGCCAGAAGAACTGAGCACTGATGCAAACCTTCCTGCCGTCCTTCTCATGATCTGCCTAATAAGCAGAATCAGCATTGTTGTCAGATGGCCATCTAGCCTCTGTTTAAAAACTTCCAAAGAAGGAGAGCCCACCATCTCCTGAGGAAGCCTGTTCCACTGAGGAATCACTCTAACTGTCAGGAAGTTCTTCCTAATGTTGAGCCGGAAGCTCTTTTGATTTATTTTCAACCCATTGGTTCTGGTCCAACTTTCTAGAGCAACAGAAAACAATTCTTCACTATCCTCTATATGACAGCCCTTTAGGTACTTGAAAATGGTAATCGTATCACCTCTCAGTCATCTCCTCTCCAGGCTAAACATACCCAGCTCCCCTTTTGGGGGAGATCTTGTCCCCCAACAATGCCAATCTCATAAACCTAGAATGTCAACTGAACCTATTGCAGGAGAATCAAAAATGCAATTTATTAATTGTTTTGTAACACCCAGGCTCTAAACTTATGCTCTGATTGTGCAGCATAGTAATTATTGAACAAAACTTGGCATGCAGAATAAAAAATGCAGCATGGCATACGTGTGAACCACCCACATAAATAAACCAAGTTTATTTCAGTGAGATGTTAGCATCAGTGTATTCCTGGCACTCTTTCAAGACTAATTTTATTAAACAGTAGCAATTTTTTTTAAAAAAAACAACCCAACCTTTAAATGAAACTAGGGTAGCTTTAACATGGAAATTAATCTTGATAAACTCCCAAATATATTTTGGAGCTGGTTTGCTTCCTGCAACAGGATTTTCCTGCTGTACTACCCAGCCAAAGAAGTAGTAGGGTTTTGGGGTTTTTTTGCTGTTTATCTTTAAACTTGAATTTTTGAGCATTGGGTTAGGCCCTACAAGCTTTTCCATTTAGTCTTATTCAGTGTTCCATCTCACTAGAGCCCTCAACTAGTGTGACTTAAAAAAAAGAAAGAAAGAAAAAGAGTGGGTGCTGAGGTTTTCAGCAAAGCTGTTTTAGTGGTCAGAAAGGGCACCTCCTCATCCTCCTTTTGCTAGCAAAGCTGGTAAGATTCAACCCAGCATGTTTTTGGACTCCTCCTCGTCGTCATCTTTTGGAAATGAAAGTCAGTTGACCTAAAAGAAACCTGTTTCTAGAGATGTTTATTAATTGTCAAAAATGATACATGGTACTGGGGAAGATTTTGCACCTGTTTAAATCTCATTGCAATGAACTGGAGTTTCATAAGAGCATGGTGGTATAGTTTTGCATTATTATATATCTGTGTCTCATGGCTTTCAATTAGACTTGTCTAGACACAATTATATGCATGGTTGCATCTTTTATTTGAGTTTATGGTATGCCTTAAGGCCAATTCATGCATCACTCATAGTGGAATGGATGTTGGCTGAGGATCCAGATGGCATGAGTACAACTCCATGCAGTTACCTGCATGTGGGAAGCCTCATTCAGGTAGTTAAGGCTAACCATAATCAACACTGGGTTCTGTGATCAAAAGTAAAGGCTGATTTGTTGCCTGTCTTCTATCTCATCTTTATAAACTCACATTGCTGCTCTCTGCAATGAAATACCATTTTTTAGTAACACATCACAGAGGGTAAAGCTTTCGAAGAATGCAAAATTCTCATTTGTTTTACATAAAGACTAAAGTGACTTTGTATATGGAAGAAAGCTGCACCTTAACTTCAGAATAAATTAGACTGATTAATTGTGCAGCTCCATTTTGATAAACTGGGAGAGCTACTATTTTCAAACTACTTTCAGTGATGGTGCATAAGTGCAGAGTCAGGCTTAGTGTTAGATGATCCAGCAATGATGCCCTCGCTATTTTCCCTCTCTTTGATTTGTGAAATGATGTTACAGAATAATCAGGAAATTATGAGCTTAAATAATATTTCTTTCTGGGCAGAAATATGAAGCATACGACAACTATCTGAGTTTATTGTTGGAGCAGGCAACAAATATTAGTGATGTCGAACACATTTTCCATAACTGTTTTGAAAACAACTTTTCCCATGTGTGTTTGCCACGCAATTTTATAGCAGAGAATCTGTCATGGTAATATTGATGTATGCAGACAGTTCAGGAGAAATATGTTTGAAATCTCTTAATTTTAAAAATTTTTGTGCATATGTATGTTGTTGGGGGGCTTTTTGGTGTGCACATGCCTGGAAGTCATGGCTGACTTCTGGCATACTCTAGTCTAGTGGGCCTAGTATGCTTCAGAAAGGCTGCTTGCTATTGCCTGCCTGAATCCTGGCCCTGGTATTCTTTGGAGGTCTCCCATCCAAAAACTTGCCAGAGTTGGCCCTGCTTAGCTTCCAAGATCTGATGAAATCGGGCTTGCCTGGGCTACCTAGGTCAGGGTGACATTTGAAATCTCTTGTGAACATGTTTGAGTAGTAGTAAACAGATGCAGGACAGAAGTGGTTGTTTGCAGTCAAAGTTTGCAGTCAAAGACTGAGCATAAAAATGTGGGAGATCCTTTCTTGTTTCTTTCTAAAGCCAGACCCTATGCTTCCACAACTCAATATTGTTACTAGCCCTGTGTAAATGTTTCTATCCTTGGAACCTTCTTTCATGCACCATGATTGTTTCTTTGTATCTGATCCGCCTTTGTATCTGTCCTGAACCTGCCTTGGCAGGGAGGGCGGGATATAAATAAAATAAATAAATAAATGATATCCTAGACCATTTGAATTGTCAAGAAAAGCTATAAGTTGACTAGTCAAAGATTGTCATACATTAGTCAAGAATTTTGAAGTAATAACCTTATTACAACAACAAACCTGGTAATTAAGTATTGTTTAAAACATTTATGGCAATTATAGAACAAATTGGTTAACTAAAACAGACTTCTCACTGCTATCTTAGAGCCTTTTCATTCTAGCATAAACTTTTGTGTACTGGAGCCTGCTTGCAGATACAATGGGTGAAATGCCGTACTGTCTGCATGATGAGAAAAAAAGAAAATGAACTTTAAAAAAAAAAGTAAATAACTCCTAGAACTTTTAACAGGCTTGTGTATTGTGGTTTAGAAAGCATTCTGTAAATTGTGACATTATTTGCCAAATAATTCCTCTCTCACTTTTTTATCTAGAACCCTGAGATCAGTCTGTAGCTTCAACACCTTTCAGTAAAGAAATTAAGACAAAAATAAAGCAAAGTAACAGCAGGCAAAAGAAGGCAGCTGTCCAACTAGTATTGTTTAGAAATGCTTGCTGTTTATAGCAGACACTCATCCACTTTCACCTGCTGCAGATTTAGGGGACAAGAACCCTGTACTCTTGCCCATGGTTAAAAACAAATGGGAGCCATAATGAAATAAGACACAACCTGTTGCCTGCACATTGTTTTCAAGGAATAGTTGACTGAGCACAAATGATTTTGACTTGTCAATTTACCAGTATCCCAATCCTATTCTGTTCCTTCCTGGGCTTCTTAAAGGCAGCAGGTCTCTGGAGAGGCATCACATACATTTTCTGCACAAGTAAGAACTCCTCTGCATGTTCTGAAGCAGTCCAGTTTTCAGGGGCAAACTGCCTCTGAATTTGGATGTTTCATTGAACTGTTACGGCTTAAAGACTCTGAAGAGTCATATACTTCTAAGGTGTCCAGGTGCCAGTTTTACACATTCCTAGTTCAAGGGCTGTAGGGTGCCCTCCAATTTCAGCTACCAGTGCAAGACAAGGGCAGCAGTTGCTTGTCAGTCATCTTTGAAGAGGGAAAGAGTACTTGATGGTTGCTTTTATCTCTATTCAGTTGTCTACTGTTGAATGCAAGTGTCAATAACTGCAACATGTAAGAATTAATTCTGTCTGTGCAACAGTTCTTATGATGAACTATTTTAGAAATGTTGCCCAAGTTTTTGAACCCAGCATTAGGAGAGCTTTCATTCACTTACAAAGACACATCTCTCTTTCACCATAGTACAGCTGCTCAAACCTCAAGAAGGTGGGGCCAGCACATGACATTTAAAAATCTTAGACTGTTCTAAAATGTCCTTAACCGTGTGATATTTGTGTGTATGTGCAAGCTATTTCTGTCCCCCTTAAAGGCATTTGAAAGCTACAAATGTGCATCTACTGGATCTGTCTCCTGTTGAAACAAACAAAGCATTGGAATAGTAAATTCCCTAGACCATTGCTAGACATAGCAGATGCTTATTCTCCCTCTTTGTAATAACCTTTAGAAATTCCACAACTTCTTGAATGGTCTGTTCAGCTACCCAACTGTCATGCGTTTTCCCTCCCATTATCAGCTGTGGTTCTTTCTCTCTGTGGTGACCCTCCAACTACCTATTGTATTTCAGCTGAGCTGATTTGTCTGCAAGGAAAGTTAGTGTATTTGTCTCCTCCATCTTGTACATGGTACCTGTGATGATGATGATATTATTATTATTATTATTATTATTATTATTATTATTATTATTATTATTATTATTATTATTATTATTAAATTTTTGGATTTATATCCCGCAAATGGGCTCAGGGCGGCTATTTGTTTGTTTGTGGATTGGCCAATCCTTGCTTCTGCATAAAAACATCAAACATATGATAAAACATATAAATAACATTAGTACCACAAATCTAAAAGAATCAGATGATGAATTCCAGTTATTTCCCAATTTCAGACTGCCGACCACTTCATGGGTAGAGAGAGAAGAGGGGCAATGCAAGTACAGAGAGCAAGCAAAGGAGGGTGCCAGCCAAGATGGAAACCATCATTGTCCTCAACCAAAAGCCTGGCAAAACATCTCTACCTTACAGGCCTTGTGGAATTGCATAAGATCCTTCAGGGCTCTGATGGTGTTCAGTAAAGAGTTCCACCAGGTTGTAAACTCCAAAACCAATTTAATGTGACAGTATTTTGGAACAGTTATACATTCAAATAGCACACTGTTCCCTTTAGAGTCTTATCTTTAAACTATCCCCTATCACCTCCCATTTAGCTGTTGTTTTGTGTAATGGTTTCAATATTGCCTCCTGTTTTAACATGCCAAGTTGGATACTGAGTAAACCAACATAATTTCTGAAAAAGTTCACACTGCAAATTCGGTGATAACTAGATTTAAAAAAAATACTAGCAGTGAACTTTCCTGTTTGATCAAAAACATGAAAGATGAATCATGTACCAGTATGCATCGCATTACTGGAATCTGGAAGCCTCTCAGTGTGACTTGAGTAGAGCTATGGTAAAGATTCACTTTGTCATCTGCATTTTGAGTCATTTATTATTTTGAAATCTGTGTTTGTATATAGCTATTACAGGAATAGTTTAAAAGACATCTCTGTATTTGCATGTTAAAAATGTAAAGGTAGTCTCCTGTGCAAGCACCAGTCATTTCTGACTGGGGTGACGTCGCATCATGATGTTTTCATGGCAGACTTTTTATGGGGTGGTTTGCCATTGCCTTCCCCAGTCATCTACACTTCCCCCACAGCAAGCTGGGTACTCATTTTACCGATCTTGGAAGGATGAAAGACTGAGTCAACCTTGAGCTGGCTACCTGAACCCAGCTTCTGCTGGGATCAAACTGAGGTCATGAGCAGAGAGCTCAGACTGCAGTTTTAAATCTAATGTTGGCAAAAGAGGCCATCAGTAACTGAAGTGGAGTGCCATTGGAATAGGGGCCAAAGCCAGACACTATTATACAAAAGAGAGATATGGCAGATAATAGAATTGCTTTCCCTATGAACACTTTCCCTATGAAGAAAGGTTAAAACACTTGGGGCTCTTTAGCTTGGAGAAACATCGATTGCGGGGTGACATGATAGAGGTTTACAAGATTATGCATGGGATGGAGAAAGTAGAGAAAAGTAGTTTTCTCCCTTTCTCACAATACAAGAACTCATGGGCATTTAATGAAATTGCTGAGCAGTCAGGTTAAAATGGATAAAAGGAAGTACTTCTTCACCCAAATGGTGATTAACATGTGGAATTCACTGCCACAGGAGGTGGTGGTGGCTACAAGCATAGCCAGCTTTAAGAGGGAATTGGATAAAAATATGGAGCAGAGATCCATCAGTGGCTGTTAGCCACAGTATATGGCCACTGTGTGACACAGAGTGTTGGACTGGATGGGCCATTGGCCTGATCCAACATGGCTTCTCTTATGTTCTTATATATATATATATATATGTGTGTGTGTGTGTGTGTGTGTGTGTGTGCACACATATATTGGCCACTGTGTGACACAGAGTGTTGGACTGGATGGGCCATTGGCCTGATCCAACATGGCTTCTCTTATGTTCTTATGTTTTTCAAATTACCAATTCTAATGAAACTATGGTCATTATTCCCTTGCTTTCTGTATATTCTAAGGCTGGAGTTCAAATGTCATCTTCCTATTAACGCTGTAGGAATGCTAAATCTATTTGTGTTGTACCAGTACAGTCAAATATACATGCTGTGGTTGCGACATAAAATTGGTTTTAAATCATACCACGTGGTAGTTGTTCCTGCATGGTGAGCCGAATGCACAGCATCTGGATCTAGGCTGTCTATCCCTAGTCTTCAAAGATAAGTGTTTGTGGTGGAGCTATTGCAGATGGCTCTAACATATGCTGAACATTTTTGGAGGGCTGATATTGCAAATGTTTCTCTTGACATTTTTTCTGATCTTTTTGTGCTGTATTTGAAATGTTAAGAAATACTACACAACTTTTTAAATATATGTCTGTATCTTTTTTTAAAAAAAACAGATGACAGTATCTCTGCAGCAAGTACATCTGATGTCCAAGACCGCCTTTCAGCTCTTGAACTGAGAGTTCAGCAACAAGAAGATGAAATCACAGTTCTGAAAGCAGCCCTGGCTGATGTATTGAGACGTCTAGCCATTTCTGAAGATAATGTAGCATCTGTGAGGAAATCGGCACCAAGTAAAGGTAGGAGGCTTCTAGTGCGGATCACTTTCCGTTCACTTGCAGAACACTCAGCCATCAGTTTATGCCGTTCAAGAGTGAGGTTGAGTGGACAGCATAGTGCCCCATGAATTGAGCATAGACGCTAGAATGTGGCCCATAATCCTTTGCATTGGATATGGATACCGTGGGGCTAGGCAAGAGCTTCTTTGCAGAAGAGACTGTGGTCTCTTAATGCCACAGGAAACTTGAAAAACATTCATTTAATTCCTTTAAGGGCTGTTTTACACATTACTACAAGAGATTTATTTATTTTTATTTATTTATTTAGAAAACTTACATTCCGCCCTTTCCCATAACGGGCTCAGGGCGGATCACAACATAGATTAGACAATAAAACCAACAAGTCAAATTTAAAACAATACCATAAAACCAAAGCAACAGAACGATAAAACTAAATAAGGTGCATCACCGATGGAAAGGGCACACTCCACAAAATACAGTTTTTGGCCGAAGAGGAAGTGATGGCGTTAAAATCTGCTTTCAGTGATACTGCCACCTTATGATGTAAAGGACCACTTAGACATCAGTCTTGGTCATCATGTAACAAGTGTCTTCTCCCTCTGCCTTAAGTTCATTCATGGGTAATTAGCAGAGGCAGGAAAACTGCCTATATGTGATAGCCCCAGTTCCTGTGGCAAATGGTGTGCTGTCTTCTGGTACTTTGCTATACAGCATTCAGGGGAGCAACTGGCTAAATGGAGGGCCGTGTTGAGTAATTTATAGAAGAGCTCAGATTGAGTTTTTCCATTGTCTTCCATCCCGCCCCCCTCTTCAATTTGTAGTGTTTCATTTCCAGCTAAAAATGTTTTGACTTTTATCACAATACCTAAGTATTCATGGATGGTTCAATTGAGTGATTAGGCCCTTCACTAGGGCATTTTCTTGTATTGGCCTCAAGGGCCTGGTGGTGGATAAGAGAATGTGGGTAAATTTAAAAACAAGCCAGAAGCTGAAACTTAAAGTGGTTTAGAGTCACTATGGATCACATATAGGGACTGTATCAGGCTGCCACAGTCCGGTTGTGTATCTAAATCTCACTTGCCTGTCATCTAGCAGCCATCTGTTTGAATTTACATTTCACGAAATCTTGGAACTATCTGGTGTACTTTTCTGTTTGTTTGTTGGGGGTATGTGTGTGCCTCTACTTGCATTATGTGTGGAATGGGCTAAAATAATCTTCCATTCTCAAAAGCAAAATCTTGAGTTTACCTCTAGTTACTCATGCTGTATGATTTTTTGGGGAAGTTGAAAAACCTGAGAGTTAAGATCAACCCACACTTACATTCAGATGTAACGTGAAACAATGTTATGTGGTTTTGTGAAGGTGCAATGTATAGAATTAGATTGCTGCTTTTCTGTGGAAGAACATAGTTTTCATTGTACTGAAACCACAAGCTGCGGTTTACAATCTTCTTCATAGACCAGGATTCCAGTTTGGTTTGTATGAAAGAGTATGAATGTTATTTGTGGTTTGCAAATAATTATAAACTATAATTTGGTTCGAAAACAGACTTGGTTAATTAGCTGAGGAGGAGGAGGGAGCGTACTAGCTCAATCCCCCTCCCCATCAGATAGCTACAAGCCAGGGCTTTCAGCAGGCCTCAGATTCAGCAGGAGCTCACAGGAGCACAGCTCTTGAATCTTTTTTGAGGGTTCCCCCTCCTCTTCCCCACCTACTTTGTCCATTGAATAGTAGGTGCAGCTGCATAACAATCCCTGGATTAGGAGAGTGGGCAGCCAGCCAGCCACCAGGGGCTTTGCCATGCCCCCAGCAGCCCTCATTAACCTCTGGAGAAGCCCACGCCACCCTTTCCCCACTTCTTATGTGATTTTGGGTGACGGGTGGCTTGCTGGCCTTTTGACGGGGGGGGGCAGGCGAGCAGACCTAGCCCGGGGCTCTCCTTTCTTGCATTGGGTTGCTTTTGACTGGGGGGGGGATATGCTAATGAGTTATGCTAATGAGGTCCACCCCCAATTTTTTTTCAAAACGACCCCTGGTTGTCAGTACATCGGAACCAGCCATTGTATTGCTAAGGGGATCTAGTCTTTTCAAAACCTGTAGCTACTGGTAGAATTCTAATATAGGAAGGTGTGCACAATCACAGAATGGTTGCCACAGGAGATGGAGCCAATATGCCAGAGCATGAGGTTATATATAACTGTAATAGTAACTCTTTAGTATTTCAGCAAAATCTTTATTTATTTGGAACATTTATATGCTCTAAATAAAGCCATTTTTTAAAAAAAGGCATTAACCATTTAAAAACAAG
Source organism: Heteronotia binoei (assembly GCF_032191835.1). NCBI lineage: Eukaryota > Metazoa > Chordata > Lepidosauria > Squamata > Gekkonidae > Heteronotia > Heteronotia binoei. The sequence goes on from NC_083223.1 coordinate 212,102,394, forward strand.
CGATTAAAAAGTCATCCTGTTTAACAGGAGGATTTTTTTAATATGAGCGTATTGTTTTAAAATATTTTCTTGCTTACAAACAGCTTGACTTCCATAAGGCAGTGAAGCTCCCTGTGTTGTGGTGGCAGCTGCTGCAGAGGAATCTTGTAAAAAAAACACCTGCATAGTCAATGAGTTTGCCAGCAGCAATCAGAAGCCCTGGTGGGCTGAAGCCCCTGGCCATGCCCTCTTTCTAAGAACAGTTGGTGGATGCCAGCAAAGTTCTCAGCGGGTGACATGGGCACCATGTTGATGGTCCCCTGGTGTAGCTTTTTATTTGTAACAGTATGATATAACCATTATTCATACCTGATACACTAGTTCTGGAAGTCTGGGCTTATGTTGATTTAGCACAGTAGTTGTCAGGATCTTTATGTGGCTGTTCCTATTATACAAAAAAAAAATGAAGTCTGAGAATAACGTTCTCAATTTTCCTTGTGTTCTTGTAAATACACATTTTAATGGGAGTTAATTTTTTTTTAAAGGCTCATTGGAAAAACTAACCCTTTGGGAGGGATCAGTTCCATGATACTTCTTTTCAGTATCTTTTTCTTCTGCAGTCCTGAGCTGTGAACTTCTTTAGCATGCCTCCCAGTGAATGAAAAGGCATGACTATGACCTTTGGGTGGGATTCCATGCCATATGACATGAGCAGTTTTTAACACAGAGACATACTTCCAGCATCAATAAAGCCTCCTTAGTGAGTATTTAAGTCGCTCCCTAGAAAACTATTACAATGCCTATATTTGTGATTTGGTATGAAAACCTATGTGATTCTAAATTGGTATGCCCATTTGTGGCCTTTCTAAGAAACAGTCAGGCTAGGCTCTGGGAGATTTGGGTTGGAATCCCCACTCTGCTTGGTGACCTTGGGTCGGAAATTGGTTATAAGGATAAAATGGAGGTGAGGAGAACAATGTTGTGAGTTCCTTTCAGTTCCATTTCAGAAGCAAAGTAGGATGTCTAAAATAAATAAATAAATAAGAATTCCTGGAGAGAGCTGTAGAAAATATAGCTAACATTTTTAGAGGGACTTTGAAAAGCCATCAGCAAAGGAAACAAAAATTAAATCTGAGAACAACAAATTGGGAAAAAATGTGAGTGATCTTGGTTAAGCCCACCATTAGTTATATTAAAGTTGAAATCTTCTGGAATTTTGCAGTAGCTTAATTGCTCCGAATGGCCCAGAAATCTGCCTCTTGTAATTACCAAGTGTGATGAAATGAAATGGGTTTTTTATTTTAATGGATGGACAACCAGATGTCATCTAACTTATTAATTCAGTTTTCCTTTCCAGGACCCCATGATGTTAACTTTATTTTTTTTTTTATCGCCCCCTGTCCTAAAAGTAGGCTTCCCAATCCCCAGGTCCCAGCAGGGGATCCCCTGGTTTTACAGGCTTCCCCCCTCCCCCAGCCAGCTGGCCGGCGGGGGAAGCTCCACCCCCATAGCCATTATGCACCTCCAGGAACGATTCCCATAGGGAATGATGGGGAATTGATCTGCGGGTGTCAGGGGCTCTGGGGGGGGGCTGTTTTTTGAGGTAGAGGCGCCAAATTTTCAGTATAGCATCTAGTGCCTCTCCCCAAAATACCTCCCAAGTTTCAAAAGGATTGGACCAGGGGGTCCAATTCTATGAGCCCCAAAAGAAGGTGCCCTTATCCTTCATTATTTTCTATGGAAGGAAGGCATTTTAAAAGGTGTGCTGTCCCTTTAAATGTGATGGCCAGAACTCCCTTGGAGTTCAATTATGCTTGTCATACCCTTGCTCCTGGCTCCGCCCCCAGTGTCTCCTGGCTCCACCCCCAAAGTCTCCTGGCTCCGCCCCCAAAGTCCCCAGATATTTCTTGAATTGGACTTGGCAACCCTACCTAAAAGGCTATAGTGCATTTAAACCCAGACCTGAAACAAAATACAAGACTCCGTGTGTGTGTGATTATTTTAAAATATATAGATAAAACAAATTGTTTTAACTAAAGCTGCAAGAGGTGATTCAAACTTTCAGGTGGCCACCTAACATGCTCCTCATATCTCTGAACCGCTTCAGAATGCACATGAGTAGATTTGGTTGAAGTCTCCCACATGTCAGTCTGAATAATTACAACTCGAAGCAAAAGCTTATCACCAAGTTGTATTCCCTCCCACACTGAGAAGAAGGAGACAGACTTTGGCAGACTAGACCTGTTTCCATGCCACATCCATGCAGTTTTTTTCATGAATAACCAGTTTGATTCCTCTGACTTGTGGCATTCTTCCTTTGTGTGTTTTAGTGGAATTAAATTACTCTTCTTGCTGCATCTGTATTTTAGCTTAACCAAGTTAAGTTTGGGGGCTAGTAATGGCAGCAGAAGAGGAAATAGCACTTGCTACAGTTCCATTAAAGAGAGCTTTTCAGGAAGATGAGCAAAAAGAGAATTCTCTAGGCAGACAGAGAAGACGGTGGCTTCAAATTCAGTTCAGTTTGTCTGTTTAAAGAGCATACAGATAATTAAGAAGCTAAGGCTTTGACATGGTGAGAATCAACAGTACACAGGGAAGTAGAGTAAGATGTCATTCATCAAGTCTGTGGGCGTAATAAAATGTCTTGTGTGGGTTTTAAGACTTGCTTCTTTCTTGACCTGCTTCCCAGATCTTGTTGTTGGTAGTGAAGATATTGCCAAGAATTTGGGACTATTACAAAGAATGTTCTCTTGCACTTTGGTGCTTTGTGAAATAGACTGCAGGTTGAATCTTAGGAACTGTGAGTGTATTGGGGCTGTCAGGTACACACACACACACACACTTTTCCCTTGGAGGCGCCTGAAAAACTGATGCTTGGAGTCACAGGAGTCTCAGGAACAGAATCCAAGAGGGTATCAGAAAAAGAGGGAAATCAGGATGTGGAACAGGCAATGACAAACCACCTCTGAACTTCTTTTGCCTTGAAAACACCATGGGGTTGTCATAAGTCAGCCGTGACTTGATGGCAAAACACACACCATTCTTCTACGATTATTTCCACTGATGGAAGAGTAGGGAACATTGCCTTGTTCCCTCCTCCTCACAGTAGTAACCCATGGCATGTTGTCCACAGGGCTGCTGTTAAGTCTTTTTGGACCTCTCAGGAGGCTGCTGGAGGATTGGGGAGGTGAAACAGATCTACAGCAAACACGATAGCTTTGTTAAAATGTCCTTAATACCTTACCATTGATTTGCCGGGCATCCTGGGAACCACGCTTTACATCAGACACCTCAGATGACAGAACAGGCAAGGCACTGGGAAGGGCAAAGAGAGGGAGGGACACCCCTCTTTACTGCGGGTCCGTTAGTCTGCTACTGCTGCTGTAGTAGAGCAAGAACAGATAAATTGGGTGGGACTGTGTGGTTCTCAGCTCCTTCTGTATGCACATGATCAAGTTCAAAGTAACTCAAGAAATGTTTCAATAAGTGAGCTAATCTGGGTTCACTGTTCATTAGAAGTAATGTTCTGCAATTTGTCAAGTTAGTATAGTTTGAAATTTAGCATCAGTGAAAATGCCTTAGTCTGTAAGGCTGTTTACTTGAATTAGATTTTTCTTCCCAAATGAAATATTCATATTGCCATCACTGGTGTATAATTTTGTAACTTTTAATTGGCACTGGTATTAAAATGACTAGTAACTTGGCACAGTCAATTGTAGAGTGTGTGTAGCATGTATATAAACAACCTAAGGTTTGTTGTAAAAGTGATAAAAATGTTGTTATAGCTTGTGTTTTGTTTTCAGAAGTAATATGAATTAAGATTTACAAGATATAAATTACCAAAGAATGTATTCAAATACATGGAGATGTTAGAATTGGAGGACATTCAGTGAACCTTCCATCCAGAGGGAAGCGACTTCGCATTCTACTCAGACATCAGTCATACTCAAGAATAGACATGTCCTGGATATCTAAGACATTAATTGCTAAGGTTGGGGATGCAGAAATTTTACCAAAAACTCTAGCAGATCATATTCCAATAGAACGAACTGGGGAGAGTGGAAACAGAAAAGTAAAGAGATAGAGACTAAATGATAACCTCGTACTATAAGATGAAGTTAAACAAAAATGCAAGGAAGACCTAATAGAATATTTTAAATTCAACATTATCAATGATACAACAGCATCAGTAACATGCGTGGTCAGTAAGGCCTTACGTGAGGGGAACCTTACTGGTGATAGCTGCAAGAAAGAAAAAAAGAAAACAAGATCTTCTGCGTAGTCTCTGTGCTTCACACTCATGGGATAGAGCGCCTGCGCCAATCCCCAAATCGGTACCTAAAAAGCCCGGGATTTTTTCGCGCTTGGCACCAGCGGGCATGCGCAGGCGTCCCAATGTGCATGCTCGCTGGTGCCAGAGCGAGGATCCCACCAGTTCCTTTCTGACCGCTGCGCTGAGAGGATCTCCTTTCATGTCCCCGGTCGGTAAAGTAATCTTAGATTGCTTTTTTCCTGTTGTATATAGCTCGTTTGTTATTTTCTTAGTGTAGTTAATTAGTTGTTAGATAGTTAGTGTTGTTTAAAAAAAAGGTTTTTTCCCTGTGTTTTCCCCCTCAGAGACTTTCCTGGGTGGGTTTTTTCCTGGGCGACTATGGAAAGACGTTGGGGTTTTTTTAAGAGGTGCCGCTCTTGTGGGAAGATTGCCCCTCCTGACAGCCATTCCCTCTGTCTTCTCTGTCTGGGCGAGGGACATCGTGTCGACTCTTACACACACTATCTGAGTTTCTCCAAGCAAACTTGTAAGAATCGAGCGGCGAGGCTTTTGGTGTCGTTGGTCGAGTCGGCACTTCATCCTCAAACGATGGCATCGGGCCCGTCGGTACCGATGGGAGAGGCCGCGGCCCCTACGGTCACATCAGCTGAGGTTTCACCGATCAGGACCGAGATCCCAGTAGAGCGTGGGTGTTCCACAAAACGGCCTTCTGAAGTGTCAGTGGACACCCCAGCTAAGAAGCATCAAGATGATTCAGGGACCCGATCATCTGCGCCGAAGAAGGTGAAATCGAAGGAGAAGTGGAAGAAGAGACCATCCCGCACCCCTTTGCCTTAGCATGACGCTTTGACATCGACAGCTCCACTGAGGAAGATCTTGGCGTCCCCGTGTCGTAGCCCTTCAGTGTCAAGAGGCAGTGCTTCACAGCTGCACCTATCGGCATGGAGCAAGAGATCGACCTGACTCAGCGCTCCCACTCTTCAGGGTCCAGGCGTCGCAGTGAGAGTGACTCGGTCCTGGAGGTGTCGGCGCTGATGGAGCCTTTGGCACCGATGGATCAGGCGAGAGGTCGGAGAGAGCTGGAACTGACTACAGTAGCTCGTCGCTTCCCACCACTTCCACCATGGGAGCAGCGCCAATGGCCTCCTTACGCCTATCCCTACCCACCGTACCAATGGTACCCTCCTTGCGAGTTCGCAGACTGGGACCAGCAGTCCAAGGCATCCTATATGTCCAGGCTATCTCAACACTCTAGACGGCGTCCTTCAGCATCGATCTCTGTCCCTCCTGATGCGGCGTAGTTCAACCTCAGTTGTTGGTGTCGATCCGGTCGCCCGTCAGAGAGTCAACGCTGGTGCTCTCAGAACACACTCTATGCAGAGAGTCTTCATCGTCGGACTCTGAGGTCGGTACCGACGATCCGGACCGGGCTTTGGAACCTTCGCCAGTGTCTCATACGGCTGAGGATCTTCCCATCTCACCATCAAAGGATCTGAAGTCGTACGGGGACCTGGTGAAGAGGATGGCACTCTGCCTCTCGCTTCCAGTTACACAGCCGCAACCTGTTGTAGACGATACCGTGTTCGACATCATGCAGCGGGATATGTCTACAGCGGTTGTCCTGCCGGTGACGAAGGTCATCCTACAGGCGGTGAAGGAGCCCTGGGCAAAGCCTGCTTCTACACCCATGTCATCGAGAAGGTTGGACGATATGTACCATGTCCAAGAGTCCGGGGCTGAGTTCCTTTTTACACACCCAAAGCCCAATTCAGTGGTCATTTCCTCCTCGTCGAAGGCCCGCAGGACGCACTCCTCTTCACCAGACAAGGAGGGAAAGAAGCTGGATAATGTCAGGAGGAAGTTCTACTCTCTGGGGCGCTGGGAGTAAAGGTATCTAACTATGCCACATGCATGGCTAGATACCAATACTCAGTGTGGGAACAACTTACCCCCCTCCTGTCTTCCCTGAGTGAGGAGAAGAGGTCGGCTGCAAAGAAGTTGCAGAAGGAAGGCTTTGCTGTAGCCAAACAACAACTGGCTGCAGCAAAGCACATGGTCGACGTCTCAGCAAGGACCATCACTTCTGCCGTCTGCCACTCCTGGCTCAGATCCACGGCCCTCCAGCAGGACACAAGGGCCTTCGTTGAAGATCTGCCCTTCAAGGGCGAAGGCCTGTTCAGCTCTACCACCGACAATGCGCTTTCGGAAATGGATAAAAGTATAAAAACTTCCAGGAATCTGGGCGTACCGGCATCTTCCAGAGCTGCAAAACAGAAACAGTGGCACAAACCTTGGGCAAAGAAGCCGTACCAAAAGTTCTCCCCGGAACAGCAGTGGAGACCTCGCTCTGCTAAACCTGAGAGTGGGTCCCCATACAAGGGGAACAACAGAAACCGTTACACTTCAGCACAGACCACCGGCAAGTCAAAGGGCACTCGCCCTCAAAAGCAGGGCCTTTGACTTTCTGGCAGCACGCGTCGCCGTCCTTTCTTCCTCTTCGTCTATCCGCCTCTGCCCATTCCTGTCGGCCTGGGAGTCCATCACTACAGACAGGTGGGTGCTTTCCATCGTAGCAGAAGGCTACAAAATAGATTTTGCTCAGATTCTGAACCAATCTGTGGTAATTACCACTCCCCCTTCCCCATGTCTGCTGGCGGAAATGAGCAACCTCTTACAGAAACAAGCGATAGAGAGGGTCCCGATGGAGGCCAGGACAGGAGGCTTCTACTCTCGTTACTTCCTGGTTCCCCAGACCAATCATGGATCTTCGGAATCTGAACAAATTTATTTTGTACCAGAAGTTTAGAATGTCCACTCTGCAAATAATTCTGGCCCTCATCAACCAAGGGGATTGGATGGCAGCACTGGACCTCAAGGATGCATACTTCCACGTCAGCATCCATCCAGCGTTCAGACATTTCCTTCGGTTTGCAGTAAGTTCTCAGCACTTCCAGTTCAAGGCGCTTCCGTTCATCCTGTCCACTGCACCTCGGGTGTTCACAAAGATGATGAGCATTGTGGCTGCCCATCTCCAGCTTCAAGGGATAGTTGTCTTTCCATACATCGACGACTGGCTCCTTGTGGCGGAGTTGAAAGAGAGTTTGTCATCCCACATTGCCATCACTCTTCGTCTTCACAACACCTTGGGTCTACAGGTCAATTTGGAGAAATCACACCTTACTCCATCAAGGACAGTTCAGTTCATAGGAGCTTTGCTGGATACGAACCTTCATCGCGCGTTTCTGCCTCAGCAGAGAGCGATGGACATTATCAACCTTATCGAACCTCTGCAGAGTCGAAGATGGGGCTCGGCGCAGCAGCTGCAGCAGATGCTGGGGCTGATGGTAGCGACTACAAGCGTGCTGCTCTTTGCGAAGCTGACAATGAGAGGCCTACAGCTTTGGTTCCTTTGTCAGTTTCGCCCATTAAGGGACTCACCTTGAAAGAGGTTTGTAATTCCACCAGTGACACTTCAAACACTGCAATGGTGGAAGTCAAAGGACAACTTTTGTCAGGGAACTCCCTTCCATCTCCCTGCACTAACTGTGACTGTCACAACAGATGCGTCTTTATGGGGTTGGGGGGCCCACATGGACGATCTGTGTGTGGGGGGGTCCTTGGCCTTTGAAATTGACTCACTGCCACATAAATTACTTGGAACTGCTGGCAGTTCACTTTGCTCTTCGGTCTTTCCGCCCTATGGTGGCGGGGAAGATTGTTGCTCTGCTAACAGACAATACCACTACCCTGTGTTACATCAACCGACAGGGAGGGACAGTCTCTTGATGGCTTTGTGCGCTGGCACTGGAACTGTGGTCGGAGTGCCTGGACCACAACATCTTTGTGAAGGCAGCGCATCTCCCAGGGGTCCTCAACTTGCAAGCAGACTCTCTCAGCACGGGTGCGGCTTCCCCACACAAGTGGGAGTTACAGTGGCGCTTCCTTCAACCCGTGTTTCAGCTCTGGGGATATCCTCAAGTGGATGTCTTTGCCACAGCCAAAAACCAGAAGTGTCCTCTGTTTTGCTCCAGAGGGGGCTCAGATCCAGAGTCGTTGGGAGATGGTCTGCTGTTCCCGTGGGAAGGTCACTTTCTTTATCTGTTCCCACCTCTGCCACTACTGACAAGGGTGGTCAACAAGATCGCAAGAGACCATGTTGTATCCTGGTGACTCCCTGGTGGCCTCGCCAGAACTGGTTCCCGATCCTGCTCCAACTGGCGAGGGGGGTCTTCTACCAGTTTCCGGCAGAACCGGACCTTCTGTCAGCTCAGGACGGTCATGTACTCCATCACAACGTGCCCCACCTAAAGCTGACAGCATGGTTCATCGACCCTGTGGATTCTCTAGCAGAGTCCAACATGTTTTCTTGAACAGCAGGAAACTTTCTACCCGCGCTTCCTATAATAGGAAGTAGTGGAGGGTTCTGCAGTTCTTAGTTGATCCCTCAGTTTCACCCCAAGGGGTGGGACTGTCGGTCATTTTTGAGTTTTTGTTATCTCTGGTGGATGCTGGCCTTGTTTTTTTCTTCCATCAAGGTTTATTTGGCAGCAATTTCTGCATTCCAAGAACCAGGTGAGGGGCACTCTGTTTTTGCACACCCTCATTCTAAGAGGTTTTTGAAGGGTTTGCTTAGGCTTCATCCTCCATCGAGATCACCCCCACAGTTGTGGGATTTGACTTTAGTGTTGGACCGGCTGACTTGACGTCCTTTTGAGCCGATGGCCACATGTTCGTTACAGCTTCTATCTTGGAAGACTGCTTTTTTGGTAGCCATCACATCAGCAAGCCGTGCAGGGAAGCTCACAGCTATGCGTTGTGACTACCCATATCTAGTTTTTCAGGAAGCTGGAGTGTCGTTAGCTCCTGATATTTCTTTTCTCCTCAAGGTGGTTTCTCAGTTCCACCTCAACTTAGAAGTTCGGTTGCCCACTTTTCATCCTATCCCTTCCTTGGATGAGGAACGTAGGTTGCATGCTTTAGATGTGAAGCATGCTTTATTGTTTTATTTAAGTCACTCCAAGAGTTTTTGTAAGGACCAGCAGCTTTTTGTTTCTTATGCTGCTCCTAAGTTAGGTTCCAGGATATTGTCTCAGCGGCTTTCGAAATGGCTCACTGAGACTATTAATCTGTGTTATTTGTTGGCAAAGAAGCCGTTACCTGGGCCTGCATTCACACTACCCGCCCTTCTTCCCCACTGCTGATGGTCTCCCTCTAGTAGGGGCTTCCAGTGGTCAGGAAGGAACTGGCGGGATCCTCACTCTGGCGCCGGCGAGCATGCGCATTGGGACGCCTGCGCATGCCCGTTGGTGCCGAGCATGAAAGAATCCCGGGCTTTTTAGGTACCAATTCGGGGATCGGCGCAGGTGCTCTATCCCATGAGTGTGAATGCACAGATGACCACTCAAAGATCTACAGTTACGGGGAAGCAATCTGTCTATTCTATGAAACAAATAGACAAAATAAGGGCACTGGAACAAGAACATAAAAGTACTGGCAATAAAAACAAGTTGAAAGAGATCAAACATTTTTTTTTAAATCTGGATCTGTTAGAAGTCAAAGAAATGCAGAAAATGTTAGAATATTTAAATCAAAGGCACTTCGAATTTGCAAACAAACTAAGAATATACCTAGCTCATAGTCTAAGAAAAGAAAGGGGGGAAAGGAGAGTACCAGGAATCAGAAGAGGAAGTGAAGTACTTATTCAGAACAAGGAATGATGGATCAAATAAAACCCTTTCCCACAAACCTTTATAAAAAAAAAACTTGCAAATGAGGAGGAAATTGAAAAATATTTACATGAGTCACCATTTTAAAAATTAATGTCAGAACACAGTAAAAATATTAAATCAAGTGATAACAATTCAAGAAATTAAATTATGCTTTTAACATTTTTTTAAAAGACAAGGCTCCTGGTCCAGATGGTTTTACAACAACATACTATATAAATCCTTTGAAGATATTTTAACAATACGGCTCCAAAAAGTAGTGGATTAGATGCAAAAAACAAACAACCCCCCCCCCCAGCTACCATTAACATGGCTAGAGGCTAATATTACTCTAACACACAAAGAAGGGAACGATTTGCTACTACAACAAACTTATAGACCAATTTAATTGCTAAACGTAGATTACAAGATTTTTACAATCATCGCAGAAACACTAAGAAAATGCATTCCAGAATTAATTAATCAAGATCAAACAGCACATTTTCCAAAAAGATATATGAAGGACAACATCAAATAGATCTTAAATGGAATTGAATATTCTAGGAGGAAAGGTCAAAAAATGGCATTTATGTTGGATGCTGAAAAAACTTTTGATAATGTGCTTTGGCTGGACAAAATCTATATAAAGATAATTACCAAAAAGTATGGACAAGTATCATTGAAGATCTACAAAGATGGGATAAACTGAAAATCTCATGGCTAGGCAGAATCTCTGCCATCAAAATGAATGCCTTACAAAAACTGACCTTTTTGTTTCAAATGCTGCTCATCAATATAGAAGAAAGGGGTTTTTAAAAAAAAATGGCAGAGAACTATAAACAACTTCATATGGAATGGAAAAAAAGCCAAGAGTAAGGTTTAAAATAGTGCAAGATGAGAAAAGGGAGGTTTGGCACTGCCGAATATTAGGCTATACCATCAGGCAGCAGCACTAGTTTGGATATCAGAATGGATTATAAATAGAGATGAGAGGCATATTAAATTGGAAATACTGGATACTATGGAAGAAATTCAGTTATTTATGGATGAAGAAGTTGATAGTCATAAAGTGAGAGATGGATTGCTGAGAATATGGTTTCAGTGCAAAAACAGAATAAGCCCACCTACCTCGCCATTGTCATCTCCAGTCAGTGTCTAATGTGATGCAAGTACCAGTAAAAAAAAAGATCACCTAACCTATGATCAGGAGCCCTGTGGTGCAAAGTTATAAGATGCAATACTGCAGTCCAAGCTCTGCTCACAACCTGAGTTCGATCCCAGCGGAAGCTGGGTTCAGGTAGCCAGCTCAAAGTTGACTCAGCCTTCCATCCTTCCGAGGTCAGTAAAATGAGTCCCCGGTTTGCTGGGGGTAAAGTGTAAATGACTGGGAAAGGCAATGGCAAACCACCCCTTAAAAGTCTGCCAATAAAGTGTCCTGATGTGATGTCACCACGTTGGTTGATAATAACCCATTGGTCGTACAGGGGATTACCTTTAAACTATGATCACATGATAAGACATGGAAGAATAAAATCTTGGCAAGATATACAAAGTGAAGGAAAGAATATCAGATGACTGACTCATCAAATGGCATTGATATATAAAGAATTAATAGCAAAAGAGGTCCATCTAAGACAGAAAATGGCTTATGAACAATTGATCACATCTATTTGGAAAAATATACAAAATGCTATTAAAATACAATACAGAAACAGAACAAGTGAAGGACTGTATGATCAAATGGATGAAGAACTTTGGAGATAACATGACTATGAGTCAGTGGGAAAACTTACAGACAAAATAAATCGAATTCACTGACCACTTCTATCATACATGGTGGTCTTGCAACAAAGCAAAAAAATATTGGATAAAGATCCATGAAGAAATTAAAAAAAATTAAAATATCAAAATTAAAATATTACAATAACAAAAATATGCTGTTAAATATATTATCAAGTAATGTACCAAAAATTCATAACAGACTATTTCAATACATGGTGACCATGGCAAGAGTGGTATTTGCATCTAAGTGGAAAGCTGAAATATGCCCAGAATTAATTGATTGGAAAAACAAATTTAACTGAATAAATGACGACAAAGCTAACATCTTGCATAATTTTTTTTTTTTTTTATTTTTCATTTCATTTATATCCCGCCCTCCCCCACCACGGCAGGCTCAGGGCGGCTAACAACATTCTACAATCATACAATAACAAGTAAAACCTTAAAATTACAATATAGAGCAATAAAACATTAAAATATTAACTTAAAACCAATCCAATAATACAGTTGTGATGCGGTATAGATCTTTAGACCGCATTGGCGGACCCTTGGTTACCGTTTTTCCTAGCAGTCCGAGTATGCTAATTTAAAAAGGGTGGTCTTGCAGGCCCTGCGGAACTGTTCAAGGTTCCGCAGGGCCCGCACCTCCTCTGGGAGTCGGTTCCACAGGGTAGGGGCCGCGATCGAAAAGGCCCGTGCTCTGGTACTCTGATATTTAATTTCCTTCGGCCCAGGGACAGTCATTAGGTTTTTCCCGGTTGACCTCAGTGCTCTCTGGGGTTCGTATGGGGAAAGACGGTCCCTCAGGTAGACAGGTCCTCGGCCATATAAGGCTTTAAAGGTAACGACCAACACTTTGTACTGGACCCGGTATATAATCGGCAGCCAGTGCAGTCCACGTAGCCCCGGCTGTATATGTTCCCGTTGTGGGAGTCCCAACAACAGCCTGGCCGCCGCGTTCTGCACTAGCTGCAATCTCCGGGTCCGGCACAGAGGTAGCCCCAAGTAGAGGGCATTACAGTAGTCTAGTCTTGAGGTGACCGTTGCGTGGATCACTGTTGCGAGGTCCCGGCGCTCAAGGAAAGGGGCCAGCTGCCTTGCCCGCTTCAGATGGAAGAATGCTGACTTGGCAGTGGCTGCTATCTGGGCCTCCATCGATAGTGAAGGCTCCAGTAAAACACCCAGACTCTTTACCTGGCGCGCTGCTTTCAATGGCGCACCATCAAAGGTCGGGAGAGCTATTTCCCTTCCCAGAGCGCCGCGACCCACGCATAGGACCTCTGTCTTCGCTGGATTCAACTTCAGCCCACTCAGCCTGAGCCATGTCGCAACAGCCTGTAATGCCCGGTCGAGGTTCCCTGGGGCGGAGTCGGGCCAGCCATCCATTAGTAGATAGAGCTGGGTGTCATCTGCATATTGATGGCAACCCAGCCCAAACCGCCGGGCAATCTGGGCAAGGGGGCGCATATAGATGTTAAACAACATCGGGGAGAGAACTGCTCCCTGAGGCACCCCACAATCCAGTGTGCGCCTCCGGGACCGCTCGCTCCCGATAGCCACCCTCTGTCCCCGACCTAGGAGAAAGGAGGAAAGCCACTGCAAGGCCGACCCCTCAACCCCAATGTCGGCGAGGCGGCGCGTCAGTAACCGATGGTCGACTGTATCAAATGCAGCCGACAGGTCTAACAACATCAGTACCGCAACGCCGCCCCGATCCAGTTGCCGTTGGAGGTCATCCACTAAGGCGACCAGCACCGTCTCCGTCCCATGGCCCAGCCGGAAACCAGACTGACATGGGTCTAGGACAGAAGCGTCATCCAGAAACCCCTGTAGCTGCTGCGCCACGGCCCTCTCAATAATTTTACCTAAAAACGGTAAATTGGACACCGGCCGGTAGTTCGCCAATTCAGCCGGGTCTGCTGTAACTTTTTTCAGGAGAGGGCGGACCAAAGCCTCTTTCAGAGGTGTTGGAAAATGCCCCTCTAAAAGGGATCTATTTATGATGTCCCGTAAAGGACATCTAAGCTCCCCTTGGCAGGATTTAATCAGCCAAGAGGGGCAAGGGTCCAGATCACATGTTGTCGGGCGAGCAGCAGAGAGGACTCTGTCGACTTCCTCCAGGCTGAGTGGGTCGAAGTGGTCCAGCACTAAACCCGAAGACAGGCACGGAGCCTCAATTTCACTCACTGTATCTAATGTGGTAGGCAGGTCTTGGCGGAGCAGCGAGATTTTATCTGCAAAATATTTCGCAAATGCCTCGCAGCCTATTTCTAATTCTCTAACATTTGGTTTGCCTTGTGGCAACGTTGTAAGATCCCCAATTATTCTAAATAATTGTGCTGGGCGCGAATTTGCAGATGCAATCTTGGTTGCAAAGTAATCTTTCTTTGCAGCCTTGACTGCCATCTCATAAGACTTCATAAACGTTCTATAGGATGTTCTCGTTGCTTCGTCCCGAGTATGCCTCCATTGCCTCTCTAGTCGTCTGAGCCCTTGTTTCAGCTGGCGCAACTCCAAGGTGTACCATGGAGCCAGCTTCATACGAGGGCGCAGAGGGCGCCGGGGTGCAATTTCGTCGATAGCCCTGGACAGCTGGCCCTGCCATATTTCCACCAGGTCATCGAGGGAATTGCCAGTGGGCCAGGGATCCCTCAGGGCCGTTTGGAACCGTTCCGGGTCCATCAGGCCCCGAGGGCGAGCCAAAATAGGCTCTCCGCCCATACAGGGTTGGGGCGGCATCCCCACACGGGCCTTAAGGGCTAGGTGATCCGACCATGGTACCGCTTCTACGGCGATATCGTTCACCAAAATCCCGGCTGCAAAGATCAGGTCTAATGTGTGCCCGGCCTGATGCGTGGGAGTCGTAACAAATTGAGAGAGTCCCAGTGTCGCCATGGACGACACTAGGTCCATCGCCTGAATGGAGGCCGTGTCGTCGGCATGGACGTTGAAGTCACCCAGGACCATAAGCCTCGGGTACTCCAACGCCCAGCCCGCCACTGCCTCCAATAGTGATGGTAAGGCGTTAGCTGGCGCGTTGGGCAGACGGTACACCAGCCAAACTGCCAACCCCTCTCCGACATCCCATGCCAGACCGGTGCATTCAATCCCGTCAATCTTTGGGTCCGGGAGAGCCCGAAAGGAGTAATCCTCCCGTATGAGTAATGCTACCCCTCCCCCCCGCCCGCTCATCCGTGATTGGTGAAAGACCGAGTATCCTGGGGGGGACATCTGGGAGAGAGCTACTGTCTCCCCGTCCCTCACCCAGGTCTCGGTCACGCAAGCCAGGTCCATGTTCTGCCGTAGCAGGAACTCCCTAAGGGTTGCGGTCTTATTATTTATGGACCTGGCATTACATAACACCAATGACAGAGGCGAGCATTTCCTCTTGGTCCCACTACCTGCTACCATTGGGATGGGAAATAGACTGGAAGGTGGCCGAGCGCCATTTTGTCTCTGTCTCCTTCCCTTATATTTCTGTCTATTCCCACCGTCATATCTTCCCCTCCCCAGGAGCACTGGAATCTCCTGGCCGAGCATCTGCACCAACCCAAGATGAACCCAAGGTTCAGAATCCAAGTTTCATGAAATATGGAACATATTTTTTGCATATATTGATCAAACTTAGGCTAGAAAACTTTAAAGACTTAAATAAGAATAAAATGATAAAATCCAAAAGGATTAAGAGTCAGAACTAAGTAACATATCTTTATAACATTTATGCTTATAATGACCCAAGGTCAGAAATGTTAGAAGTGTTAGGAATGAAAGTGCAATTATTTGCAGACCAGACCAAGAAAAAAACTATGTGTAATTTATATTTAGCAACATAAGATCTGTTTAACAATTTAATAATTGTAATGTAAAAACAATTTTATAATTTCTAATGTAAAAATGTCATTAGTCACAATTCATTAGATAATACTGATGATTACAAATGATGATTTCTTTCACTTATTGATTTTTGCCCTCCTGTTGACCAAAATATGACTGTTCAAATATAAATGAAACACTGTGTATGAATATGTATAAAGATTTCCAAGATACAATTCCCTGCTAGAGTATTAGTGAACATATTCAACTGTATCTGGCTGTTAAAAGAGTTGCTTTGTGAGTTCTCTCCCCACTGATACATGTGGTGTTTCAGAACTGCTTTGCATATTGTTTAACATAATCCAAATATGTTCTCTTTAGAAATTAAAATGAGTTGGCTGAAATTATGATATAAATTGGAAAATGTGTTTGAGGAAGTAAAATGATGCTATAAGAGCTTCATGACAAGTGCATGAAGCAAGATTGTGTTTATAAAAACAAGTTTTGTTTTAAGAGCCATTAGTAGCATTTTGATAGCTTTATTATTGGCAGGAGCTATACAGAAATGCTTAATCCATGTACAAAAGCATAATAAATATTTGGGCCATTAACTAGGACAATGTTTGCTAATCCCAGGGTCTTTCCCAAGAATCAGATATAATGCAAAGGGGGGTGCAGCCTGTTTAGCAATGTGGAGACAGTGAGGACACATTATTTGCTCATTCAGTTTATCCTCCATTTATTGCATGAACCTTGTGTGGATGCAAAGTTGCTAATGGTGATCGCTAAGGGACTACCATACCCCAATGGGCTGTTGCTGGTAGATAATAGAGTGAAGAAGTCAATTCAGACATGACATCAAATGGTGGTTTGTTATGCCAACAATTGGTAAGCAGTAATTTAGAGCTGTTTGACTGCTTTCACCATGTATCTGCTCAGTGCTCCCATCATGACAGTACAACTAGCTCCACACAGAAACCTATCACCATAACCACAGCTTGTCAGTTCAGACATTGTGACAAATTGTGATTATCACAAATTGTGTTTTGCAGCTTTTCTCCAAATAATAACTTTTGGTTCTGGTCTGCTGGCTGAAGCAAACAGTGATGCGTAACCATGGTTTGGTGTGATGTCTCAGTTGAGCCCCCCTCTCCCCCCCCCCCGTCAGTTCACAGTGGCTAAGGAGTACTATCTGGCTAAGTGGCTAATATAATTCCTTCTGAGCCCTTAGACCTTCTACATACCTAGAAGTGCTCACAGCAAGCCTTCAGAAAGCAATTTCCAAGAGACAGAACTGACAGTTTTACTTCCAGATTCTTGTCTGACGAATCAAATGGGTGTGTTTGAAATGGATTATCTTTTGTAGCGGTTATTTAATTGAAGAAGTCTAGAACCAGTAAAATTCCAAGACTGATTGGGTATGTTGAATTAATAGAAATACTGTGATTAGTGTAGATATTTGAAGATTCAAGATCAGTTTTAATATATCTGCTCATTAAGAAAAATAAATGAAACTAGTTTAAATTTTGTGGGCATTCTTTATACTGAGTCATTAGTCCAGTTAGCTTAGTGATACCTACTCCAACTGGGTGCAGCTCTCTAGGATCTCAGATGAAAAAAGGGTTTTCCCAGCACCTGTTGCCTGAGATCCTTTAGCTAGGGATTTAATTTGGGACTGTCTGCAACCAAAGCATCCACTCTGCTGTTGAGCCACATCTCTTCCCAAAGCTAAAAATACATTAAAATGAAAAAGGGGAAAATTTTCTGACAAAGCAGTTAGAAGGGATGAGGAGCTACCAGCCAGCCATCTGGAGACTCAGGGAGGTTGGTCTTGGCCTAGCATACTAGCAGCTGTACCTGGAATATTGCTCAGTCCATTGTGATTAGGCAACAGTTTTTGCAGACAGTTCAGTCCCACAGTCATATGTGGTAGCAACATATCTTCCCAACACCAAATGGTAGCAAGAAAACCTGTGATTGGATCATCTGTATTTACTGCAAAACATTTGTGGAGCTCATTAGCTTTGAATTATGTTGAGTTCATTAGCAGATCTGAGCTATATACTTTGTGGCTGTTCTCTGTGTCCTTGTATTCATTAAGCTCTTGGTTTGTATTCTCTGCTTTCTGTAATATGCTCTCAGCTATAGAGTTTTCATTCCCTGGATTATACTGTTGCATATTTTGGAGTTCCTGGTTTTGTAACAATGATGGAAATGTTTTGGCAGACCAAGCTTGCAGGAAGACAACCCAGTTTGCCATTTGACGTATGAAGTTCTCATCTAGTAACCTTATCTCTCTGTCTTTAAGTTCAAACTGAAGATACAGTGGCAAGAGTCACTTGTTGAAATCTCTTTGCATTCATGGCTAGATATTGTAACTTATAGGACTCATGGACAGGAATCCAAGGAGTAAACGTGGAATGCTCATTTGTACCCTGCCAATGTGTATGCCTCACAGTGTTCCCCTGATGGTTTGTTGTGTTCTGCTTGAGTGTCCCTGTTTCTGCTATTTACTTTTGATATATCCAGTCATCTGATTTGTACCATTTCTTTGAGAGAAAGTTGAAATGTATGGTCTTTATCTGTTACTTCAGACCATTGGTTGGCTAAATTAGTTTTATAGAATATAAGTTCATATAACCTCATAGCCTCTGGTATGCAAGTGTTTAAATGGAAGGAAAACTTTTAGATCCCAGTATGGTGCAGCATGGTTTAGGTGCCATTATGCCACTTCTTGAACTAGAACAATGTCAGAATTGTGCCAAAACTACATTAGGGGATCTGGTTGTTCTGGCCATCACATTGTTCAAGCTATCAGTTTGGCTTTGTTTAGCGGCTAAAGTCCTTGCCTTAAAGCCAGTCTGTAACCAGGGCATTAGAATATGCAGCACAGTGAATTGCACAACTGTTAAAGTAAACTTTGCATTTCTGAAAGTCTGAAAAAGTATATATGCTTTTTTATCTACAACTCTTGTTTCACTCCTGTAACAGTCGGATAGTCTTGTTATGTCTATAAGCTATGCAAAGCCACATACCTTTGCATATAGGGACTAGAAACATACATTTCCTTTTCATTACTTCATTTTCAGTGGCTGCGTAATGAATATGTTTTGTGAAGGATTAAGATAGTGTGGTACAAGGTGCTAATAAAGTACCATGTTCAGTTTATTTCCTTGTTTCTGCTGTTTCAATCGATACCGAGGACTCGAAGTTCTATTTCTTAAGAGTGATTTGTCATCATTGGGATTTGACCTGCTTTCTTATGGTGAAATAAGTCAAATTAGCCTGTTTTAACATATTTTTGTTAGTGTGCTTTGTCTAGAATCATTTTTTTAAAGCTTGTAGGCCTAAAATGTTAATATTCAGGCTTTTAAAAACAACAACAAGCCTGTATATATGCTATTACTTACGTATAGGGTACCTTTGACATATTCCAATTGATTGCGAATAACTCTTCCAGAGTTAGTAGATAGGTTTATATATACACAGTAACTGTGCTTCAGTCTGGTAGCTGCAATGGATGGGTGGAAGCCATTAATTTTTGTATCTTTTCTATGAAAAATAATGACCATCTTCACAGACATAACTCCCAGGGCCAGCGCACCCATTAGGCAATCTTAGGCGGTCACCTAGGGCACAGCCCAAGGGAGGTACCAAATTGGGCATCCCCTGGGGGAATCCTGAATTGGGCACCCCCTGGGAGGGTGGAGCCACCCCCTCCCTCCTGGGTGATTTAATTCATGCAGGAGGGCGCCCAGGAGCAACTACTACCCTTCCCTTGCCTACAAAAGGACCCACCAATCAGCTAATTGGTGGGGCCTTTAAATCACCTGGGAGGCCGGTGTCTGCTCCTGGGTGCTCTCCCAGTCACAGGAAGTACTGGCAGAAGCAGCTAGGCTGACCTCCCTCCATTTAAAGAGCATTCACCAGCTGATTGACAGGCTCTTTAAATAGAGGAGGAGGCTGGCCAGACTGCTTCTGCCAGCACTACCCGTGATTGGGAGAGTGCCCAGGAGCAGGCGTTGACCTCCTGGGTGATTTAAAAGCCTTGCCAGTCAGCTGATCAGCAGGACCTTTTAGGCATGGGTAAGGGCAGCGAATGCTCCTGGGTATCCTCCTGCATGATTTAAATTGCACGGGAGAGAGGGGGCAGCCCTCACCCTCGCAGCCTAGGATGCCAGCAAACCTGGCACTGGCCCTGATAATTCCCTCAATAAAAGATGTGATATAATGGACATTTCTGCACAGCATATACCCTGTTGTGTTTGTTGTGAATGCTGTTTCATTCCTTGTATTGGTAATAACAGAATGGTTTATGTGACAGTTATTTAGGTGTGCCTTCAATGTTTTGAATTTATGATAAGATTAAATTGGAAGTTGAACTCTTAGCAGGCTTCTTAATTATGGCCTTCTGTACATGTTATTTTTTGTACTTTTTTGTACCCATTTGTTCTTGAATATATAGGGGAAGATACCAGACTGAAAACACTGGATTAAACACTGAATTATTGTATTAAAGCACTGCATTATTGAATACATAGCGTATTGTCAGCAGAGTTATTCAAAATCAAGCAATAAATATAGCCTTTAAAATAAAATTTGTTCATATGATACACCAGAATCTGTATCTTAATTCCCAAGTGTGCCTCCTGTCTGTGGGTAATTATATTCACAGACTGGGGCCACACTTGCACTAAACAGATATTTCTGCAAACTTAGGGGAATCCCCTAGGTTTGCAAAAGAATCTGACAAAAAAAATTCTTCCCCCAATAAAAAAGTGTTGTCTGTGTGTGTACACTTACCTTTCACAGTCATGGCTGTGGTAGCTGCTGTTGTGGTAGTGGCAGAGTCTGAGAGCCGCATCTGGGTCCGGCCTGCCTGGAGCTGCACTAGATGAGCCACTGAAAGTGGCAGTGAGGAGCCTTAGAAGTCCCTTCTGGAGCAGCTCTGGGAGAGCTGCAGAGTGTGGCAAGGTGCAGGGGGGGAGATATGTCTTGGCTGGGGAAGGGGAACTGGATCTGTGTTGCTGGGGAGACTTCAGTCATCTCCAGTATGTGATCTGAAGAAAAACCAGTCTATGATTGTAATACATTTCTGATTCATCTCTGGTATAGTGAATGGAAACCATTTTGTTTTGTGCCAGAATATCCACAGGAGGTGAGAATGAATTCACAGGACAGATACCCAGAGTATACCAGTCTGGTGCAGAAGCCTCAAGAGCATTAGCACTGGAAGTGTCTGTGGAACTAACATAAGAACATAAGAGAAGCCATGTTGGATCAGGCCAGTGGCACATCCAGTCCAATACTCTGTCACACAGTGGCCAAAAAACCCAAGTGCCATCAGGAGGTCCATTAGTGCAGCCAGGACACTAGATGTCCTTCCACTGTTGCCCCCCCCTCCCACCCAAGCACCAAGAATATAGAGCATCACTGCCCTCAGACAGAATTCCATCTATACCCTGTGGTTAATAGTCACTGATGGACCTCTGCTCCATGTGTTTATCCAGTCTCCTCCTGAAACCATCTATGTATGTTGCTGCCACCACCTCCTGTGGCAGTGAAGAAGTCCTTCCTTTTATCTGTTCTAACCTGACTGCTCAGCAATTTCATTGGGTGTCCACGAGTTCTTGTATTGTGAGAAAGAGAGAAAGGTACTTCTCTATCCCATGCATAATCTTGTAAAATTCTATCATGTCACCCCTCAGTCGACATTTCTCCAAACTAAAGAGCCAAGCGTTTTAACCTTTCTTCATAGAGAGTCTTCCAACCCCTTAATCATTCTAGTTGCTCTTTTCTGCACTTTCTCCAAATGCTATAATGTCTTCAGTGAGGTGTGGTCCCCAGAATTGTATGCAGTACTCCAAATGAGGCCGCACCATCCATTTATACAGAGGCATGATACTGGCTGATATGTTTTCAGTTCCCTTCCTAATAATCCCCAGCATAGCATTGGCCTTTTTTTATTGCAGTTGCACACTGTCTCAACATTTTCAGTGAGTTATCTACCATGACTCCAAGATCTCTCTCTTGGTCAGTCTCTGCCAGTTCACACCCCATCAACTTGTATTTATAGTTAGGATTTTTGGCCCCAATGTGCATTACTTTGCACTTGGACTTCATTATTATTATTATTATTATTATTATTATTATTATTATTATTATTATTATCATTATCATCATTATCATCATCATTATCATTATTATCATTTGTTTATTTATATTCCACCCATTCCCCCAATGGGGGCTCAGAGCAGAGTACAGCAAATAGAAATAAATCACAATAAAATCATAATAAAACCAATTACAACTTCATCAAAGTGCAGCAAGATGATTCAGCAAGATGACATGACAGCAAGGTGGTATAGTACAAAATAGCACCTCAATACAGCATCACAGTACAGTAGTGATTTGCCATGTTGACACCCACTTCTCCAGTGGTCCCAGTAGTGGGTCAGTCCTGACCTATGGGAATATAGCTCCTCCTCTCCGTAGGCAGGGCCAGCAAAACAAGTTCCTTCCAGGAGGGGGTGCTATTCCCTTAACTTTCAGTTTTGCTTGGCCCTGCTTCCAGAGCAGGACATGCTAGCTGAGCTTCGGCTCAAGTTTGCAAAATAATAATAATAAGAAGAAGAAGAAGACCACAGAAGGGACGGAGCAGCTTACTCTCCTCCCTTCCCTCGGCACCTGAAGCTTCCTGGAGTCCGGCAGAAGCCGGGAGACCCAGGAACGTGGCTGCAGTTTTCCCCACGCCTCCCTGAACACGGCGGCGAGCAGCGGAGACTGCAGACGACCGGGGTGGAGACAGCAACACACGTGTCGGTGGCCCCATGGACATCCCAAGCCTTTGTCCATACCTGGCAGCACGCACAGGGCGGACAGGACGGCGACGAACTCCTCTTCTCTCCTGAGGAACAGGTAGGGTCCCAGAGACGCATGGAATGGGGGTTTTGGTGGAGGAGGAAGTTCAGGAATGGGGGAAAGTAAGGCGGCCTGTGGGAAAGGACTTAATGAATAGTCTGGGCCCCCCCCACCCCACCCCCACCCCAGCCTTCCTCTCGCTGGCATAACTGAGCCTCAAGGGCCCCTAGTACCAGCGTTTTTTCCAGAAGGCACAACAGCACTATTCCAGAAGCTGATTACTTCCATAAAGGAAGACCAGGTGGAGAGGAGGTCCAGAGAATGAAAGGGAGTCCCACAGCCCAGTAGCAAGGCCTAAACAGAGCCTACAGGGTGTGGAAGGGGAAGAAAGATTTAGGTGGGAAAAGTGGCCATTTTGTGTCTTCTCTTTTTACAGTATCCTGGGCACTTAAAAATGGCTACCCCATCTGAATTCCCTAAGGCCAAGGATACAGCTATATGTGATTTGGACTTGTCTGACTCCCCCTCTCAAGAGGACCAGACAGAAAGCCCAATAGTGGATTTATCTGGAACAGAGGCCAAGGTAAATCTCTTTGCCTGGATCCAACAGATAGTTAAACAAGAAGTACAGTCTAGCAAAGAGGATCCTAGTCAGACCCCCAAGCTAAAGCCTAAAAAATGCACAAAAAAGACTAAGCATCTGGTGGAGGAGGAAGTTGAGACTGCCCCTTTATAGAGAAAGAAGAGACGCATAGATTTGGAAAGTTTTCAAGCATCTGAGCTAGGGGAAGACTCTGAGGACTCAGAACTATCTTCCTCAAAGGAAGAAGGGGAGCTTTCAGAGGAAGAGGTGGAGATAATTCAACCATCTCAGAATAGGTTGTTTCCCCCTGACATTTATTCACAGCTCTTCCCTAAAATTGTCAGAGCCTTGGAACTGAATTATGACCCTAAACTTAAAGAGGAAGAGGAAACAGATTTCCCAATGGGGTCAGAGAAAACTATTCCTAAGGCCAGATCTAAGCCACAGCTGGTACCACTGCCAGCAGGGTTTTTCTCCATTATGAAGGCAGAATGGGAACACCCAGCCAAATCAAAGGCGACCCATTCAGTTTTTTCCAAGTTTTACACTCTTATTCCAGAGGCCATGAAATGGCTCAAGCTGTCCAGGGTAGATGACCCAGTTAACAGCCTCGCCTCTTCTTCCATCCTACCATTGGATGCAGATGGCACACCAAAGGACCCCACGGATAAAAGGATTGAACAAGCCCTATGAAGGGATTTTGAAGCTTCAGCCACCTCTTTGCAGGCATCAGTGTTGGCTTTTTTGGCTGTCAGAGCCATTTATTCGTGGGCTTCAGAATTGGCCAAGGCAGAACAAGACTTGCCCAAGGAAGTTAAAGATGAGCTAAAGAAGATTGCCTTGTCTGTGGCCTTTGCAGCGGACGCCACTCTGGACGCTATGCAACAATCTGCAAGAGCCATAGCCTTAAGCGTGACAGCCCGACAGAACACTTGGCTGCGAAACTGGGACGCAGATCCGTCTGCAAGAGCCAAAGTAGCAGCAGTCCCTTTTAAAGGCGATTTACTCTTCGGCCAAGGCCTAGAGCACTACCTGGTGGAGGACAAGGATAAAAAGAAGGTTCTTCCATCCAGAAAGTGGGACAGAGATAAGAGATGCTTCCAGCCCGTTTGGGATCAAAGGAAGGACTCCAAGTCGAATTACTCCAAATCCTATAGGGGAAGACAGCAACAGAAGTCCCATGGTTCCAGATCTTCATCTTTCAATACCAAAGGGCAGTCCTCCAAAGGCCCAAGGAAAGGCAATACCACCTGACTATGCCCAGAACAGTCCCCCAGGGGCTATAGGGGGCCATCTCCAATGCTTTGCCGACGTGTGGAGACAGACAGTAACAGACAGATGGGTGGTGGAGATGGTGTCCAAGGGCTACAGTATAGAATTCAAGACAGTTCCACAGGACAGATTCCTGGAAGTTCTCAGGAGCAAGTCTCCTCAAAAATGTCAGCTTTTGCTATCAGCCATCCTCCATCTCCTCAAGATAGGGGATATACAACTGGTGCCGGAGGAGGAGAGGACCCAGGGTGTCTACTTGATCTTCTTCATCGTCCCAAAAAAGAATGGGGATGTGAGAGCAATCTTAGACCTGAAATGGCTCAACAGAACGGTGGAGATGAAGAAGTTTCGGATGGAAACCTTGTGGTCGATCCTCGCCCTACAAAAAGGGGACTTTCTGGCATCAATAGATCTTCTTCGTAGTCTCTGTGCGTCACACTCATGGGATAGAGCGCCTGCGCCGATCCCTGAATCGGTACCTAAAAAGCCCGGGATTTTTTCATGCTCGGCGCCAACGGGCATGCGCAGGCGTCCCAATGCGCATGCTCGCCAGCGCCAGAGCGAGGATCCCTCCAGTTCCTTTCTGACCGCTGCGCTGAGAGGATCTCCTTTCGTGTCCCCGGTCGGTAAAGTAATTTTTGGATTGCTTCTGCCTATTGTATATAGCCCGTTTGTTGTTTTCTTAGTGTAGTTAGTTAATTAGTAGTTTAGATAGTTAGTGTTGTTGTAAAAAAAAAAAAGTTTGTTGGACTGCCCTTCGGGGCTTAGTTTTTCCCCGTTTTTCCCCTCAGAGACTTTCCTGGGTGGGTTTTTTCCTGGGCGTCTGTGGAAAGATGCTGGGTTTTTTTTTAAGAAGTGCTGCTCCCGTGGGAAGAAGATTGCCCCCCCCCGCCCCCGATGGCCATTCCCTCTGTCTTCTCTGTCTGGGCGAGGGACACCGCGTGGATTCTTGCACTCACTGCCTGAGTTTCTCGAAACAAACTCAGAAGAATCAAGAAGAAGAGAGCGGTGGACATTATCAACCTTGTGCAACTTCTGCAAAGTCGAAAGTGGGGCACAGCGCAGCAGCTGCAGCGGATGCTGGGGCTGATGGCGGCGACAACAAGCGTGCTACTCTTTGCAAAGCTGAGGATGACAGGCCTACAACTCTGGTTTCTTCGTCAGTTTCGACCATTGAGAGACTCACCTCGAAAGAGGTTTACCATTCCACCTGTGACTCTTAAACCCTACAATGGTGGAAGTCAAAGAGCAACATTTGTCAGGAAGCTCCCTTCCATCTCCCTGCACCTTCTGTGACTTTCACAACAGATGCATCCTTGTGGGGTTGGGGGGCCCACATGGACGGTCTGTGTGTGGGGGGCCCTTTGCCTCTGAAATTGACTCACTTCCACATAAATTATTTAGAACTGCTGGCAGTCCACTTTGCTCTACGTTCTTTCCGCCCCTTGGTGGCGGGGAAGATTGTTGCTCTGCTAATGGACAATACCATTGCCCTATGCTACATCAACAGGCAGGGAGGGACAGTCTCTCGACGGCTCTGTGTGTTGGCACTGGACCTGTGTTCGGAGTGCCTGGACTATGACATCTTCGTGAAGGCTGCACATCTCTCAGGGGTTCTCAACTTGCGAGCAGACTCCCTCAGCAGGGGTGCAGCTTCCCTGCATGAGTGGGAACTGCATTGGCGCTTTCTCCAACCTGTGTTTCAGCTCTGGGGATATTCTCAGGTGGATGTCTTTGCTACAGCCGAAAACAGGAAGTGTCCTCTGTTTTGCTCCAGAGGGGGCGTGGATCCAGAGTCGTTGGGAGATGGTCTGCTGTTTCCGTGGGAAGGTCATTTCCTTTATCTGTTCCACCTCTGCCATTGTTGACGAAGGTAGTCAACAAAATCGCAAGAGAGAGACCTTGCTGCATCCTGGTGACTCCCTGGTGGCCTCGTTAGAACTGGTTCCCAATTCTGCTCCAACTGGTGAGGGGGGTCTTCTACCAGTTCCTGGCGGAGCCAGACCTTCTGTCAGCTCAGGGCGGTCATGTACTCCATCACAATGTGCCCCACCTGAAGCTGACAGTGTGGCGAGCATGCACATTGGGACACCTGCGCATGCCCATTGGCGCCGAGCGCGAAAAAAATCGTGGGCTTTTTAGGTACCGATTCGGGAATCGGTGCAGGCGCTCAATCCCATGAGTATGAATGCACAGATGACCACTCGAAGACCTACAGTTACAGGCAAGCAACCTGTATATCTATCCAAGGCCTATTTACACATACCAATTTGGCAAGGGCACCGCCGTTTTCTGAGATTCTCTTATAACGGCAGTTTCCATACCATTCAACAAATAAACAGTTTAAGTGGGTGGCATTCAGTTAAGCTTTATAGTCATTCTTAAGAACATAAGAACATAAGAGAAGCCATGTTAGATCAGGCCAATGGCCCATCCAGTCCAACATTCTGTGTCACACAGCGGCCAAATATATATATATATATATATATATATATATATACACACACACACACACACACACACACACACTGTGGCTAATAGCCACTGATGGACCTCTGCTCCATATTTTTATCTAACCCCTTCTTGAAGGTGGCTATGCTTGTGGACGCCACCACCTCCTGTGGCAGTGAATTCCACATGTTAATCACCCTTTGGGTGAAGAAGTACTTCCTTTTATCCGTTTTAACCTGTCTGCTCAGCAATTTCATCGAATGCCCACGAGTTCTTGTATTGTGAGAAAGGGAGAAAAGTACTTCTTTCTCTACTTTCTCCATCCCATGCATTATCTTGTAAACTTCTATCATGTCACCCCTCAGTCGACATTTCTCCAAGCTAAAGAGCCCTAAGCGTTTCAACCTTTCTTCATAGGGAAGGTGTTCCAGCCCTTTAATCATTTTAGTTGCCCTTTTCTGAACTTTCTCCAATGCTATAATATCCTTTTTGAGGTGCGGCGACCAGAACTGCACACTGTACTCCAAATGAGACCGCACCATCGATTTATACAAAGGCATTATGATACTGGCTGATTTGTTTTCAATATCCTTCCTAATAATTCCCAGCATGGCGTTGGCCTTTTTTATTGCAAACGCACACTGTCTTGACATTTTCAGTGAATTATCTACCATGACCCCAAGATCTCTCTCTTGGTCTGTCTCTGCCAGTTCACACCCCATCAACTTGTATTTGTAGCTGGGATTCTTGGCCCCAATGTGCATTACTTTGCACTTGGCCACATTGAACCGCATCTGCCACGTTGATGCCCACTCACCCAGCCTCAACAGATCCCTTTGGAGTTCCTCACAATCCTCTCTGGTTCTCACCACCCTGAACAATTTAGTGTCATCCGCAAATTTGGCCACTTCACTGCTCACTCCCAACTCTAAATCATTTATGAACAAGTTAAAGAGAATGGGACCCAGTACCGAGCCCTGCGGCACCCCACTGCTTACCGTCCTCCACTGCGAAGACTGCCCATTTATACTCACTCTCTGCTTCCTATTACTCAGCCAGTTTTTGATCCAGTTTTTTTGATCCAGCCAGTTTTTGATTCTTCTCCTTCATCTGATAATTTAGATGATGAGATTGCATGTCTGATGTTACTAATTCCAGTTGGTGACTAACAATCAAATACAAGGCTTTTTTCCCAAAGACCTTGCAGTTCAGGATGGATTTGCATAAAGGAGACGTATAGTTCAGTCCCCAGCATCTCCAATTAAATTGATCTGGTAATAATAGGTGATTGAAAGACCTCTGCCTGAAATGCTGGAGAACTGCTGCTTGTCAGAATAGACAGTACTGACCTTGATAAACCAATGGCCTGACTCATTAAGAGGGATCTTGAAGTTTTCATAGTATGAAGGTATCATGGCTGTTAAGAAAACATTTCGCTCTTATGAGGAGGAAATACCTTAATTTTTCTCAGGAGATGTTTCATTCCTAGCAGAACACTTTTGTTCATTTGAAATAGAAAGCCAGTAATTATTGAAAAGTTGTAAAACAAAAAAGGCAATAGCAAATCTGGGTTACAGATGACAGTCTCTGTGTTATTGATGTTTCTTTAATTGTTTACACCAGTTAACTATTGCATACTATTTTTTAAAAAAACACCCTAAGGTAGCAGAGAAGGAGAAAGGCGTAGTCTAGTTTGAGTCTGCCAGCAAGATAGATGGTTTCACAGCTGGTGCCTGATAAATTCATTAAGATCTCATACAGTATGAAAATATATGTAACATAAAACTGAAACCCTTAGGCCAGAGTGTGAAGATATGTCTATAGCATGCAGTGGCATTAGTTAAGCAGCTTGGATTAAATATGTAACTGAGGGCTAAGATGAAGGCTGGCTCCCTCTGAGAAAGCCACTTCCTACCTGAGTGCCCTTAGAGAGAGATAAGTATACCATCTCCAATTACTGAATGAAGGCAAAGATTAAAATTGGCTTTGGTGAAATTCGAAGTGGAAGTATCCTTTGTTCTCTTTCTCTCTATATAGGAAAGTATAGGAATGTGATACATTATCAGCTGTGTTATAGCTGAATAGAATTCTCTTACAGGAGAAATATAGCTAGAAATCAAGTTACCTTTTGATACATCTACAACTTTGTGAGCTACTTCATTCTGATTTTTTTTCCTTTAGAGGGTTTCCTGTAATATCAGAGTAGAGCCTACCATTCCACTGAACAAAGTTGGAAATCTTCCAGTTTTGAGTAGGATTTTTTAAAAGAGGTGTTGGCATGGAATCAACATCCTCCAAGGAGCCTTCCTCCAACTGAAGCTTGAGGAAGACTCCTTGAACGATGATTAGATGCACCCAGTCAGAAGAAGAAGAACCAGCACCCTTTTGGGGGGGATCCCAAATGACCCAAGTGTCATTCCCATTATCTGAATAGAGTATTCTGTTGCAGATATATTCAGGTTCCTTCCAAATAAATTAAATGGAAGTCAACTGTTCTAGATGCCCATTGTTCCTTACATATTTGTGGTAGCAGTAGTGTGAGATTCTTGCTCAGAAGAAAAAAGAGTATGGTGCCTTGTTGCACTTCCATTTGTGCTTCCTGTGTTATCTCCTAAATATGAGTTCCAACATTTTCATGGAGAGATCCATAGACTCCACATGCTTTGGAATTATGCATAGAAAATTTTAAAACAGATTCCCTCACTATCATCATTTCTGTTTACTGTAAAAAAACAAACAAACCTGATTTTGTTTCTGAAACAATTTGGAAATTCTTTCTAGTATAAAAATGCCTGCAAATGTATTGGCAAGTCCATTTTGTTTAGAATACAAAAGAAACTGTAAGCATGCAACAAGAGTATGCAGTTTAACATTTATAAAATGTATTATATTAGAGGGCAGCTGGTAATAAGTTTTGTAGCAAAGGACAAGTTTGGGTTATTGGTTAAGTGAAATTCGCTGAACCTTATCTACTTTCTCTGTAAATCTAAAACGCATGCACCAGTTGTCCTCCAAGGCCACACTCAGTACCACCCAGAAGGGTGTGTAGAAGCTTGCAGTTCTATCTTGACTTTTGTTTGAGAACAAAGATTTTTAAACTCTTTGGGGAAGAGTGTAAGATTTCTGAGCTTAGACTAGAAAAGCAATATTGTTTTTACAACTTTTACCAAATTGCCCTCTGTTCTTTTTATACAAATAAAAGCATTCTGTACTGTACACCTCTATGAGTAAAAAAAGAGGGAGAACAAGGTGCAAGGGTGAGTAGTTTATTTGTCTTGCACCTTGTTTCCCTCCCCTTTTTACTCTTACTTATTGGTGCGGCTTTCTTTTCTTCCTGATTGCTGTGCATCTCTAGCATGGAAATATGATTGTACAAACAGGGGACTAGGATTTGCTGGAAGTATTTCATTTTCCCCTTCCCTACTCTTTCCTTTTTTTGCTTTTCTGGAAAGCCCACATAGCTCCTCCTCTTTTCCTCTTCCTTCCCACCTATCAAACAGTTTACCTTTATCCATTCTCTTCACCTGTCTTTAGCTTTCTCTCCTCCTCTCCCTCTGGCAGCCTCTACTTGGGACAACTAAGGTCTGGTTGCATGATGCCAGGCTGGGCCCAGTGGTGCATTGGGGAACCCACAAGGATCTTCTAGGGTCACCTAACTCTCCTGTACCCCCTGCCCACACTATTTCCTCTTATTCTCCTCTTGGCAATCCTCATATCCTCTCAATTTTGCTACCTTCTCTTCTTCCTACCCAACAACCAACCTACCTTTTATCTGCTCCCTCATCTTTAGCTATATGTTTATTTACTTCATTTATACCCTGCCTTTCACCTCAGTGTGGTCCAAAACTAGCTTATGTTATTCTCCTCTCTTCCATTTTATTCTCTCAACAACCCTGTGAGGTAAGTTAAGTTGAGAATGTGTAACTGGCTTAGATCACTGAGTGAGCTTCCACATCAAATTTGTGAGTTGAACCTGAGATTTCCAGATTCTAGTCTGAAACTCTCTAACTCTTACATAATTGCTAGCTTTTGTGGGGTGGCTGCTATTGAAAAGTAGCAAGCAGCTGGGTCTGCCTGTGGTTGCTACTAGTGTCGGCCCTGATGAACCCTCTCGCAAAGGTCAGAACAGGTCTCGAAAGGTCCTGTACCTAGGGTTGCCAAGTCCAATTCAATAAATATCTGGGGACTTTGGGGGTGGAGCCAGGATTAAGGTTGTGACAAGCATAATGAACTCCCAAGGGAGTTCTGGCTGTCTCATTTGAAGGGACTGCACACCTTTTAAATGCCTTCCCTCCATTGGAAATAATGAAGAATAGGGGCACCTTCTTTTGGGGTTCATAGAATTGGACCCCTTGGTGCAATCCTTTTGAAAATTGGAGGGTATTTTGAGGAGAGACACTGAATGCTATGCTGAAAATTTGGTGCCTCTGCCTCAAATAAACAGCCCCCTCCCAGAGCCCCAGTTACTCACAGATCAATTCTCCATTTTACCCTATGGGAATCGTTCTCTATAGGGAATAATGGAGTGCCCAGCAGACATTTCCCTCCACCACTGCTTTCTGATGATCCTGAAGCAGGAGGAGGGCCTCCAAACCAGGGGATCCCCTGCCCCCACCTGGGGATTGCAGATTAGAAACAACCCACAGGGTTATAGTGACCACAATTACTAATATTTCATGCACTATAATACCAAATTTATAGGTGAAATACAACACACACATACATTAGATTATGAAACACTCTCAAAAATGTGTCAATGCACTAAAAGTTCACAATACATAGTAGAGTCCCATTGTCACAGGAGGTCGACTTCATATCCTGCTTTGAAGATCCTTCCAGCAAGATACACTCCACAATCCTTTTTCCACGGAGACTACTCCAGTAATTTAAAGCACAATCCAAATGAAAGACAACTTCAAATCCTTCCTCCTTCAATTTTTCTAATAAATCCTTCATATAGTACATTTACACTGACATCAAAGTCTTATCTCTTTCCGAATAGGCAACTGCTCAAAAATGGTTCAAGAGTGTTCCATAATCTAATGTATGTGTTTGTTGTATTTCACCTATAAATTTGGTATTATAGTGCATGAAATATTAGTAATTGTGGTCACTATAACCCTGTGGGTTGTTTCTAATCTGCAATCTTGAGTGACCTCTCTCTGTATCTTTTATTTACCTGGGGATTGGCAACCCTACCTGTACCTCACCCTGTTTTTTATTGGCAGAAACTTAGGCTTGTAGGCTGGCAGTTCTCTAGTGGTTGCTTAGCAACCTCTAAAATGGCCGCTGCAGAGGGCATTGATTTCTTAAAAGTACAAGTGCTGCTTACTTTGGGGAGGGATGGTAGCTCAGTGGTAGAGCATCTGCTTGGTAAGCAGAAGATCCCAGGTTCAATCCCCAGCATCTCCAACTAAAAAGGGTCCAGGCAAATAGGCGTGAAAAACCTCAGCTTGACACCCTGGAGAGCCGCTGCCAGTTTGAGTAGATAATACTGACTTTGATGGACCGAGGATAGGGTTCCCAAATCCCCCGCTAGGCCTGGAGACCCCCGATTTGGAGCCTCCTCCCCCCGCTGGCCATAAAAGGGAAAGCGGGGGGAGGGGAGGGGGAGAACCGCAGCCCTTCCCACCCAGCCCCGATCGCAGCAGCCAGAGCTCTTCCGTTTTCTCAGGCTGCTTCCCGCCCCCAGTCAGCTGGCTGGTGAAGGGAGGGGAGCCCAGCCACGCCCCCAAAGGACCATGTGCCTTTGCACCTCCGGAGGCGAGTGAGTTCTGCTGGCTTCCTATTCCATGCCATAAAGTGCCCAGCTGGTGTGCCTGTGTTGCTGTGAGAAGCTGGCAGCAACTCATGAGTACAGAGTCCCCTGCATCAGATTTGCCAGAAATGGGGGGGAGGGGGAGGGGGGGAGGGGGGAGAGGGAAACGTCTTCTCATAGGGTATAATGGGGAATTGATCTGGAGGTTTCGGGGGCTCTGGGGGAGCTGTTTTTTGAGGTAGAGGCACCAAATTTTCAATATAGTATCTAGTGCCTCTCCCCAAAGTATCCCCCAAATTTCAAAACGATTGGACCAGGGGGTCCAATTCTATGAGCCCCCCAAAAAGGTGCCCTTATCCTTCATTATTTCCTATGGAAGGAAGACATTTAAAAAGGTGTGCTGTCCCTTTAAATGTGATGGCCAGAACTCTCTTGGAGTTCAATTATGCTTGTCACACTCTTGTTCCTGGCTCCGCCCCAATGTCTCCTGGCTCCACCCCCAAAGTCTCCTGGCTCCACCCCCAAAGTCCCCAGATATTTCTTGAATTGGACTTGGCAACCCTAACCGAGGATCTGGTTCAGTATAAGGCAGTTTCATATGTTCATATGTCTCATACATACTTCTGTTATTTGGGAGGGGGGGGGGTTGATCCCCCATTGTATTTTTTCTTTTAGATATCAGATTCCTCTGTACACCTGGGGCTTTTTCTTAGGTTTGTAGAAAGATCAGCCTTGTCTGTCCAGGCCCCAGTCTCCAATTTTAAGTACCCAGAGATTTGGCCACATTAAGAATTATATATATATATATATATATATATATATATATATATATATATATATATATATATATATATATATATATATATATATATATATATATATTTTCCGTGAAAATTTAACATTTATTGAGGTTCAAGAAAAAACAATACAAACAAACAAAAAACCAAAAACACCAACAAAAAATACAAGAAAGGGAAAAAGAAGAACATATATCCCATACCCACCCATCTTCCACCACCACCTGTGAAAGGAGCTTTAGGAGCATATAAGGATATTAAGTCTACTGTCTCATATCATATCCCATACTTTTCGCCCATATATACACTGGTTCCCAAGTTTTTATACATTCTTGCCAGTTTCCATCTCTCAACCTTATAGTTAAAACATCCATTTCGGCAGACTCCAGTAATTTAAACAAAAATTCTTCTTTACACGGGATTTGGGGGGATTTCCAATATTTTGCAAAGAGGATTCTGGCTGTTGTGATCATATATATTACCAGTTTTTTCTCACCCTGTGTTAAGTTTTCTCTACATACACTCAACAAATACAGTTCGGGTGAGTGTTTCAACCTTTTCTTTAAAATCTTTTGGATCCATATACTTATTTGTATCCAAAATTTTCTAGCAATCTCACAGTTCCACCAAATGTGGTAAAGTGTCCCTCTAGCTTTTTTACATTTCCAACATTTGTCGTTATAGGTTGGGTTCATTCTGGCTAATCTCGCTGGAGTCAGGTACCACCTATACATCATTTTATATAGGTTTTCTTTGAAAACTACTGATTTGGTCAATTTAATATTATATTTCCAAATCTTTTCCCATTCTTCTAATTCAATCGAATAGCCAAAGTCCTGTAACCACTTTATCCAGCTCTCTTTAACCGTTTCCGACTGCATTTCCATCTCCAATAACCAACTATAGATTTTTGAAATAAGATTTTTGGGTTCATATATCATTGTGTCAAATTCATTTACTTTGGCATCTTTAGGAAAGCCCACGCTTTTGTCAGATTGATATATTGACTTAATTTGGCATCTGACCCACCAGTCCGGGATTATGTTTGCTTCCAGATTTAAATTATTTTTAGTATCTAATAGGATTGAATAGTTTTGAGGATTTTCCCAGTCATATAAATTAGGGTGGGTAGTTGCTTCCACTGGTGAGACCCACAATGGAGTATATGTATAAATTTTCTTTTTAATCTCAAACCAAGTCTTGTAAATTGCTTTTCGAACTTCATGTGCCTGGAAATTGGTGTTTTTTGGGGAGGTCTGATACCAAATGTATGCATGCCAGCCTTTAGTTAATCCTGCTCCCTCTAAAACTAGTAACCTTTTGTTTTCTAGCAGACACCAATCTCTGACCCAGGCTAAACAAGAGGCTTTATAATATAAATACCAGTTTGGTAAGGCCATACCCCCTCTTAATTTGCTCTCTTGGAGAATTTTTAACTTAATCCTTGGCTTCTTGTTTTGCCATATAAAAGTCAAGATCATTTTATTGAGTTTTTGAAAGAACGAGTTGGGTAGTTGGACAGGGATCATCTGGAATAGGAATAGGATTCTGGGCAGAATGTTCATTTTTATTGTGGCTACTCTTCCCAAAAGGGAAATTTGCAAGTCTCGCCATTTCTCCAGATCTGTTTCAATTTCCTTTAAAATCTTTTCGTAATTGTCACAATAGAGAGATTTCACATCATTTGTTAAATAAATTCCCAAATATCTAATTTTCTTCTCTTTTTTAAAGCCCGATTTATCTTCTAATTGTTTAATTTGTTCTTTAGTCATATTTTTAGTTAGAAATTTGGTTTTCTGTATATTCACCTTGAATCCAGAAACTTCTCCAAAGTGTTGCAAATTCATTTTTAGTTTATCAATCGAAGAGATAGGATCCTCCAGAAAAAACAGCAGATCGTCTGCAAATGCTTGAATCTTAAATTCTTCGTTCTTTACCTTCAGGCCTCTAATTTCAGTATCCTCTCTTATTTTTTGAATCAAAAATTCTATTGTAGTTACAAAAAGGAGAGGGGAGAGAGGACACCCTTGTCTGGTCCCCTGTTCTATTTCCACAAATCCAGAATTGTTTCCGTTTATGTTAATTCTTGCATTTTGCTTAGTGTATATAGCCTCGATCAGCTTCTTAAAATTTTTGCCACAACCAACAGCTTCCAATACTTTGCTCATGAAATTCCAGTTCACGTTATCGAACGCTTTTTCAGCATCCAATGAAATTCCTGCAAATTGTTTGTCCGGATGATCTTTATAGTATTCTAAGATGTTCAAAAAATATCTTAAGTTCTGCCGCATCATTCTTCCGGGTATGAAACCCGTTTGATCTTCTGCTTTCTTTCGTTTGGTTACTGCTTTCTTGAATCTATTTGTCAATATCGTAGCGAAAATTTTGTAGTCTGCATTTAGGAGAGAAATTGGCCTATAATTCTTGATTTCCTTAGACTCTGTTCCTTCTTTATGAATTAATGTAATCAACGCCTCTCTCCAGGATGTTGGAATTATTGCTGACTCCTGAATTTTCTCCAGCAATTTTTTGTAGGGAATTAAGAGTATATCTTCAAAGGTTTTGTATACTTCCACCGGAAGACCATCCAGACCGGGCGTTTTGTTGGATTTCTGCTGCTTAATTGCTTCAATTATCTCGTGGATTGTGATAGAACTATCCAATGCATTCTGTTGTTCTTTCGTAATTTGTTTCACATTAATACTTTGAATATATTCATCTTGCCGTTGTTCTTCAATTTCCTGTTTTTTGTATAGATTTTGGTAAAAACTTTTGACTATTTGTTCCATTTGATCTTCCTTTGTAGTTTCTTCACCTTCTTGATTTATAAGTGATCTTATGATTTTTTTTTCCTTTTCCTTTTTGAGTTTGTATGCTAGCCATCTGCTTGTTTTATTTGCATTTTCAAAAAGGTTTTGCTTGGTCCATTTCATTTTCCTTTCCAGTTCTTCTGTTAGCCATAAATTAATTCTGTGTTGCGTAGCTTGTATTTTTGCTTTTATCTCTTTCGTATTCTTAATTTTCTGTTGTCTCTCTTGCTCTTTTAAGTCTTTCACTAACTCATTGAATAGTTTCATCCGTTCCCGATTTCTTTTTGCCGTGAAGCTAATAGCCATCCCCCTAAAAAAGGCCTTGAAAGTATCCCAAATATTTTGGATGCTGGTATCTTCTTCCACATTACGCTGAAAAAATTCTTTTATTTCTTTTTTCGCCTCTTCCAAAAAAGTTGTCTCTTTTAAAATTTGGGTGTTCAAAGTCCAGCGACTATTCCTTGATGGGCAATGTATCATCACTTGCAATGGATTATGGTCGGCAAATGTTTTCGGGAGAATGTTGACTTGCGTAACTTGCGGAATCAGGCCTATCATCATCCAGCACATGTCGATTCTGGACCAGCACCTGTGAGCTTGTGAAAAGTGTGTAAAATCTTCTGTTTGTGGGTTCTTA
The DNA here is from genome assembly GCF_032191835.1 of Heteronotia binoei. Classification (NCBI taxonomy): domain Eukaryota; kingdom Metazoa; phylum Chordata; class Lepidosauria; order Squamata; family Gekkonidae; genus Heteronotia; species Heteronotia binoei. Next base: position 212,139,115 of record NC_083223.1, read on the forward strand.
ACCCTCCAGATATCAATAAGACTTAACTCCTCAACCATCTTGAAAAAAGCCTTTGGCAAGACACTACGTGATGGATTTTTCTTTAACTTTTCGAATTTTTTATCTTTATGAGCATCAAATACAGCATTAAAATCTCCTATAATGCAACAGGCTTCCGTTTGTAATTCCACTAGTTTCTCATGTACATTTTTATAGAAATTTTCTTGCTTGTCGTTCGGTGCATATATGTTTGCAAGCAATATCTTTTTTTTGTTAATTGTTGTTTCTATTATCAGGATCCTTCCCATTTCATCTTTATAAATCAGTTTGGAATCTATATTTTGATGAACATATATGGCTACTCCTCTCCTCTTTCCTTCATCACACGAATAATATAACTGTCCCAATCTTTTATTTTGTAGAAACTTCTTATCACTTTCCTTTATATGCGTTTCCTGAAGGCAAATTATTTGAGCTTTAGTTTTCTGAAGTTGTAAAAAGGTTTTCCTTCTCTTCTTTGGTTCATTTAAACCGTTCACATTTACCGATACGATCTGTAGTCCCGCCTTTTTATTCATCCTAATATCGTTTTACTTCCTTCTGTTGCTCTTTGGTCTCTTTTAGTAAATTGTCTTGTTCTGACTCCTTCTCTTCTAAACTTGCAGCTATCCTCTACTTCCTTTCCACACAGATCTGTTTCTTCTTCTTGATCTTCCCCTATATCAGAACTCTGGTTACTTGAAGCTACAAAACTGCTCCAGAAGTCTTCCATTTTTTCCAGGGTAGTAATGTTATGCCTCTTGGCCTGGTACGTAAAAAAGATTCCTTCTGGCACCAGCCATCTAAATTGAATTGCCTGCTTCAATAGCCAGCTGGTCAACTTCTTATATCCTTGTCTTCTTTGGCGAATTGTCCATGGAACATCTTTCAAAACTTTGATATTAATATTTTGCCAGGATAAGCCTTCGTCTCTTGCCTTTTTTTGGATCTTTTCACAGGTCGCTCTTCGAACAAACCTTACTAAAACTTCTCTTGGTAAGTTATGTCTTCTGGAATAGGAGGAAGATATTCTCCTTACCCAGTCAATCTCACTCTTTCCTCCCTCCAATAATTTCTCTTCCTCTGTATTTAGTATCTCCAGAATTTTGTCCTCCAAGTTCTCTCCCCTAGCTTCTGGGATATTCTGGAACCTTAGTACATATGCCGCCTTTTCCATTTCTAATTTCGCTACTTTGTCTTCCAACTCTACTAATTCATTTTGATTCTCTCGCACCGTCACTGTAGTGGCTTTATTTTGATCTTCCAGTCTTTCCACTTTAGCAACCAAACTATGCACTTGCTGTGTGTTAGCTAATAGCTGTTTTTGAAAATCATCCATTTTGTCATTTGTTTTTTTGATCTCCCCCATCAGATCCATTTTCATCGCTTCCAGGGCTTCTTGGCTTTGCTTAAAGCTTGCCACCATTATTGCTTGCAGTTTCTCTATAGCTTCCTGATTATCTGTTGATGGTAAAGTTCTTTGACCTCCTGGTGAGGTACCCTGGCCCACTTTTTTGATTTTGGCCTCCATCTGTCTTTCTTTTTTCTCTTTATCTCCCATATCCTTAGTCTTTCTGGTCACTTAAACAACGTAGAGTAACTTTCTCCTGTCTTTATATTGCTTCTGTTCAATTATTATTATTCACCGCACAAAGCACAAACCTTCTGTTACAATTATTGCTCACAGCCCAAAGCAATTACTTCAAGATATTAACATATATTGGTCATTCAGAAATTATGTGCCACTTTAACTGCTACTAATAATTACTTAAATCAAACCCCCACCATTTCATTTTGTTGTGTCTCCCCCAAAATCAATAAATCAATTTCATTGGTAAATCAATTCCACCCTTCATCAATACCTAAACAAATAATAAATTGTAAATCAGTATCTCTTCCCCCAGCCTTTCTTCACTTTAACAATTCATTATTTGGCATTAATATAATATTCAAAATTCATCAAACACAACTCACAATTCAGTATGAACATTACAGCTAAGATCCACTGTTAATTTAAGGTCCAGTCTTATTAGTTTTACTTTATTTTCTTTCTTCTTTCTTCTTATTGTCTTCTTATCTTCTTCTTCCTTTCTTCTGTCTTCTTTCTCCCCTTTTATTCAACCGCTTACAGTCTACTTCAGGAGAGTTATTATATATAGTCTTAGTCTTAGTCCCTGTCTCAGTTTCTCCGGTTCTTATATCCTTTTATTTCTCACCCTTTCTTCAAGGGAGGGACAGCCGCAGAGTTCCCTGCTAAAAACTGCCTCTCCCTCACTTGATTAAGCCTTGGTTCTATCTCTCCTTCTCTTTCTCTCTTTCTCTCCTTCTCTTTCTCTTTCGGTCTTATTGGCCGTTCTTCACTTTCCAGACACCTTCTAAATTCTCGTCACTAGTCTTTAACTCTTAGCCCGCTCTCAGCCACCGCTCTCTCTTTCACTCACCACTCTGCGCCATCTTCCACCATGCCGCCTCGCTCCTAACCATACACCAGGCTTTTACTCCCCGACTCTCCGTTCACCACATCTGTTCAACAAACCCGTTGCTGTTCCTCCGCTTCACCGCTTCATCATTTCGCCGCCCGCTTTCGTATCTCCTCCCGTCAACTCGCCCCGACGCCCCGGCACCTTCTCCAAACTCTGCTCCGCCGTCTCCGCCTGAGTCAGGCCGCCGATGCCTCGGACTCTAGTAATTGTCTGATCCGCTCAGCCAGAGCTATTCAGCCGCCACCGCCACCGCCGCTCTCGCCCGGTCAGACCTCTCGTACGGCCCCTTCCGCCTCTCCGTTGCCGCGCCGCGCCGCCAGCCGCTTCCGATCCGTCTTTCGCTTCCCCACTTCTCCGCCGGACGGTACTTTTTATATTCTTCAGTAGACTCTCTTTTGATGTTTCGTTTGTGTTAATAATTAGCAATTTTCAAATTTAGTCTTAGCTTAGGGCAGTTCGTCTGAGTTCGGTCGCCCCCTCCGCTCCTATTCCGGAGGCCTGGTTGTTGCGCAACGCGTTAGAGAGCTCCAGGCGAGGGACAGGCTGGGGTAAAAGGGACGCCTCCGCGTTCCTCCTAAGCCCCCAACCAGCTCCCCCAAGCTTCGATGCGTCTTTCAGACGCTTCTTAAGAGACCCCCTGCGAAGAGGGACCTCTCTGGAGCGCTCTAAATCACAGTGCACGCCGGAGCTCAGCGATGCCCTGTGTCTCACCACGCCATCTTTCCGGAAGTCCCATCTCAAGAATTATATATATATTGATGAAAATTGCATTCTGATTAAGCATTCTTCAGCTAATATCAGTGAAATGTTAGGCTTTTGAAAGGTTCTAAAAGCAAAATACTTTATAGACCATATTTGATTAAATGTCCTTGGTGCAAATTTCTCTTTTATCTTCCTGCAATGCTACTAATAGAGGCCATTTCTGATCACTGTTCCTGTAAGCAAAACACAGAGGTTTATGTAGGGCTTTGTCTGTGTTATCTTTCATTCACACACTTGTGTACTTCAATCTTTTAATGAAAGGTCTCTCTTGAAGTTAGCAGATATTATTCTATGAAAATTATCAGAATGAAGATAGAATCCATTATCCATGGATTTTTACCACTTTGATCTCCAGCAGTTTGGCTTGAATTCTCATTACCCATACACAGGATCTCATTTTACATTCAGCTCACATCTGGCTCATGTCCTGAGCCAAAAGATAAAGCTGAGTGTTGTTCAGGCTAAAACGTTTCTGTTTCTGTTGGTAATCGACATACAGTGTGATATATTGGCAGGTGCATGTATAACATGCACAGAAACATTCTTGTGCTTGGGTTGTTTCATTTAGCCAGTTTCCATTTGGCTGCAAGCAAAACAAGTTTGCTGTTTTGTAATGACCCCTGGAAGTGATGACAGCTACCAAGGTGAGGTAATTTTTACTCCTTATGTGGCCAGTCAGTCATTAATATTGATGGACAGCCTCCCCATCTTAAGTGAACTGAACGATAAAAAATAAATTTCCTTTTGACATGTACAAAGTTTTTTCAAGTAGTTCCAGTTTTTCTTTTTAGTTCTGTTGAACCAAAAATAGTGATCCCAATTGTCATTCTGCCCCCTAAGGACTAAAGATGGGTGTTTATTTTACACTGAAAGCCAATTTAGAACTTTACAAGGAAAGTTCTGAAGGGTATTTTGTCTCTGCATAGTAACCCTGGAGTAACTTGGAGTCCAAATCTGAGCACTACTAGTTAAGCAAATTCATATTTCCAGCCAAGTAATTAATTCACATCACAATTCATTATTGATGATTAGCTCTCCTGCTGACAGATAATGATGTTCTAAATGGTCACCAATTGTTTTAAATCTGTGGTGTTTCTGATCAAGTATGATAGAATTATATCATTTTATTTAAAATATTTACAAAGCTCAAGATGACTCATTTAACCTTTGAAGCAATGAACATTTAAAATAGTGTAAAACAAAACTATAATACAATGTGGTCAGATTTACTCAGAGCAGTAACAATGCTAAACAATACTGAACATTCACAGAAGCTTTTGACAGTCCAGCTGAAGACAAAGTTGGGAAAAACTTTTTATGAACCTTATTGAGTAGGGCACTGTGAGACCTCTGGATTGCAGCAGAGACCCCTTTCCCTTTCAGTTGATTTTGTGTGGTGAAAATATCTGGGGGGAAGACCATATCTACGGTATGGGAAGAGTATTTGTATGATTTTTATTCTTAATGTTGATTGTGTGTGAGTTCACTCTGCTATAAATATTGGGGAAAGGGGGTTGTGGTGAATACTCTGTCCAGTGAAGTTACAATGAAACCCCTGTGACATCAATTTTTATTCTTTAATGGAGAATTATTAAGACGATAGTAATGATACAAAAGGAAATGTTGGTATTCCCTTACTCTTAATGTCATCAAAACCACATTGATTTTTTTCTAATTGTCCAATAAATGTCTATGCCAATGTCGGCTCTTAAATTTGTATTTCCACATGAAATCTGAATATGCCTTGTTCGTGGGATCCTGTGACAAAAAATTTAGAGCAGTTGCAGTCTTGTTTCTTCCTTTCATGTCTCCATGTAATTACTTTGATGGTAGTTTCTGAAGTATTGATCTATTACAATAATGTTGAATGAAAGACAGTTCACTTACAGGTCAAGTGCAGATGAAAAGCTGCAATATATTTTCCATCATCCCACTTGACAGGAAGGTTCTACAAATTCATTTTGTGAAAGGTATTCAGTGACACCAAAGCAAACCTTTCTGGACGCCCCAGTGCACAAGAGCCACCTCTTTTGATACTGAAGTGGTGATGGCCACCCCAGTATGTGTGTTTCTCCTCAAGCACCACAGAATTTCTGAGTGTGCACCAGAAAGCTACATTTCTCCAGTGGGATTTTTAAACTTATTTTTTGCTCCTTTATTAATGTGGTAAATGATAGATAACATTATTTCCTTAAGAAAAGAGATACATGCTGAATGTGGTAGTTGAAAGTGCCTCTTAAGTGCCAGCCAACTTACGGCAACTCATTAGGGGTTTTCAAGGAAAAACATGAACAGAGGTGGCTTGCTATTGCCTGTCTCTGCATAGCAACCCTGAAGTTCCTTGGTGGTCACCCACCCAAGAATTAACCAGTGCCAACCCTGCTTGGCTTCTACTGTGTGGTGAGACTGAGCTAGCCTGGGCCATTCAGGCCTGGGTACTGCTCAAAACAAAATACCAGTTCTGTACATAGCTAATTTTGTATTTGTTGTCATGAGACTGATTTCAAAAGTATTGAAAGGCCTTCTTGAGGAGGTATATGACATGAAAATTTGGCTCTGTTTTCTTAAAGTGCTGTTCACTGCATCTGCTGGTTAGTAGTTACAGATCTGAAAACAGTTTGTGAAACAAGTCATTTGAATGTGAGATAAAATGTAAAGATCTGAATCTGTTGTTTAGGTGAGGTCTGTTCAGTCTGCCTTTGGGATGGAATGCTGCATAAAGATGCACTTTGGTCTGATCCAGCAGCAGTAATGCTCTGTTCATCCAAGGATATCTGGCAACTGAATGCTCTTTTGGTCCCTCCCCTTAATATATAGTATTTGAAGGGTTTTTTTGGTGGGAAAGCTCAAGTTTTTCACATCCAGAACTTATAAGCATTTTAAACTGTTACGTTTAATGTTTGTTTCATTAACAGATTTTGTCCAAACAAGATTATGCAGTGGTATTCTGCTTTGTTTTTTAACCATTATACTATATTCACAGCTCTAAGCATAATGGAAAGCTGTTAAAACAAAATAAACATATCATGTGTTTCCAAGCTTTAAAAGACACACTGTTCCCCTACAAAGCAAAACAAAATATTACAAAATTATAACTGTTATTCCAATTGGTGGCTTTATTAATATTTTTTAAACTTCAAAGAGCTGTTTTAGTTGGAGTCTGGTCAAGTGCAGTTGTTACTGACAAGCTGGCCACATGCTTTCCAGATGTGTCGCCTTTTTTTATCTTTGCTGCTGTTCTGTCAAAGGCAATCCCAAATGTGATAGATCTCATTTTGAATGTCCTATGGATGTTTTGAAGGCTGCCACAAATTACAGTCTTGTTGCATTTATTGTAGGTCAGACAGGCCTCCGTGAAGCCATCTCCATGTCGTGCATCACCAATGGAAGTACAGGAAACAGGAAAACTAGCCACAGTCCTGCTGTACCAATAGCCAGGAAAGAAACTCTTTCATCTGCTGCTAAGAGGTATTCTCTTTTTAAAAAATTAAAGAAGAGAACTGAATTTCTCCCCAGAACATGAACTGTCTGGTTTATTCTGGTGAAAGAAAGATTTACCCACTAGACTAACTCAAGCAGAGGACCAGCTAATCTATCTAACTTCCTTAATGGATTGATTGCCTTTCCTGAAATGTACAACAGTTCCCAACATGGGCTATCTCAGGCCCAGTAAATTTTTGTAGATGAACGCTTGTTTAGAATTTGTGACTATTTTAATAAAGCCCAATGCTGTGTCTATATGTATGTATGTGCACATTAATGTGTTTTTAAATACATATTTACATGGGTGGACACCCTGAATAGCCCAGACTAGCCCAACTGCATCACAGCTCAGAAGGTAAGCAGGGTTGGCCAGGATTAATACTTGGATGGGAAACTACAAAGGAAGACCATGGCCAGTCTCTCGCTCCCTTTGTTGGATATGTCTTTCCCCTTATATGGCAGTTTTTAAAATGAAAACTTGGAAACTTTTTAAACATACTGCTGTAAAGTTTTATTGATACAGTGATAGATGCTAGGTTCCTCCCCCCACCATGGGGGGTCTCTTTTTTTAAAATGACTGCTGTGTGAGAGGCTTACAAAAAAAAAATCAAAGCTCTCTGCCCATACAGCAGCCATTTAGACTTTGCTGCGGTATTTCCCATAAGTTTGTGGCAAAGTGTTGTGAAAAACTGAACAGAAGCCAGGAAACTGCACATCTGCTGCAGAGAAACAGCAAGAAAAACAAAACACCCCTTCTTCCCAACAGCAACAAACAGGGGCGGGAACACTTGTGTTTAAATGACCCTAATATATTTTTCAGGGAGTGTGAAACAGAATACATTCATAATTTATTTTAGTGTTTTCATGTGGTAATTTTAACTAGTGCTGAATTGTTGGATACAGTTACTTGTACTCAAAGAACATAATGTGAGAGCAGAAGGCACTTCGATTCAAGTGGCAGTTCATATCCATCCCAGTCTGTAGCCCTGCCTCTCTTCTGAAACCCTGCTCCACTCAGCAAACTCAAGCATAGCTTTTTGGGAAATAGAAGGGAGAAACTGGTGAGAAGCCCCATTCCACATGGGTGGGGAGTAATGTTCCCTCTAAGGTGCAGAGTCTTGTGAGCAGAAATTCTACTTTGTGAGCTACTGGTGTTAAAGTTGTGAGCTACTGCATAAATAGTGTGCTCTGGGGTCAGCCCCGTAGCCAGGATTTGGAAGGTCAGGGGGCCTTTGATTTTTTGGGGGGGCACTCAACGGCCCTAACCCATAGCCGCTCTTATGGCCACCTGACCTACCATCACACTGGCTGGTGCCCCACACAGCCAGGATTAAACTTTGTTGGCCTTAAAGGAGCCACCAGACTCAAATTTTGTTCTATTACTTCAGACCAACGCTGCTACCCACCCAAATCTGTTTCTGTTCCCAGAACACTCAAACTCCATACTGCCCCCCCCCACTGATAACCAATTTTCAAAAACTTGAAATTGCTCTGGCAAGTATTTGGATGGGAGGTGTATTTGGTGCGTGTGTGTGAAAATTAAAGCAGACTACAGGATGGTCACCTGAAGCAATGGAAAGCAGAACTACCTTTAGTCCTCTTATTCAGTGGGTTTACTCTTAAGATATTGGGCTACCAACCTCCTGGCAGGGCCTGGAGATCACCCAGAATTACAACTGTTCTCTGGACTACAGAGTTAATTTCCTCTGTACAGAATGGCTTTTGGGGGAGGGGGCGGGGGGGAATGTGGACTTCACATGCCACTGAGCTCTCTGCCCTCCTCAGGATCCACCAAAAATATCCAGGAATTTACCAGCCAGAGTTGTTAACTCTATGAATTAAAGCCCATATATCACAGTTCTGCTACCCAAATACAGGATAACTGTACTGAAAGCATATTGCCAGCCTTCCCCCCCCCCCCCCAACACACATGCACACACACAAATCCTGTTCACAAGTTACAGTGAACACACATACAGGGTGTCTTGTTATTTAAATATACATTGTGTAATTCTTTTGGTAGGAACCAGCCTTGTGGAGCTGGAGCTAAATAAATGGCTTGCTAGAGAGACCGAGGAAGGAAGGGGGGGAGGGCTTAAAAGAGGAAATTCTCTTTCCTTGTGTGTGGGGGGGAGGGAGCGAGTTTAACCTTGTGAATTACAAAGAACATGAAGAGCTTCAGATATGCAGCAGAAGGGAAAAGTTTTGCAGTCAGATGGGAACATTTACTTACCAGGATGAATGTGTGTGCATGGCGGGGAAGCTTTTAGATGTTGAAATGCTGCTAAAATTAATGGAGGCTCCCAGCCGCCTCAAGAGAGAGTCGCAGCCAGCTGACAACAGGCACCCGGCAGGGTCTGCTTCACAGGATCCTAGTGCACCTCTACTCCTCGTCACCAGCCAAGCCAGGAGCACCAATAGCTATGGAGCAGTAGAATCCCCTGCTGATCAGCTGATCGGCCCGCAGCTCTTTTAACTGGAGGATGAGGCTGGGGACTGCTTCTGTCCCCTACCCACGCTCCAGGATGGTGGCTAAAAATTTGTGAGCTAGCTCACGCTAACTCAGCTTAGAGGGAACACTGGTGGGGAATACTTTTGGATCCAGGTTAATGAAAAATCCACTGTCCAAACGTTTTCACTCTGATAATAGTCTATGAATTATCCTATACACTAACGGTTTGTACAGCTATGGTTTTCCCATATTTGCTTATTTTAATTTCCTTGTTCTCCACTTCTTCACCAATTTTCACACCCAAGATACCTTACAACGTTTAAGCAAAATGTTTTAAAATATAACTTTATTTTAACTTTTTAAAAAAATGATAAGAAAATGGCTGTTAAATGGAGATGTAATATAGTACAGTAAAAACCAGGAATGATTTATGAAATGCTACTCAACTTTTTCTGTTTTTATAACTTTGTGAAATAAAATTTTATAAATCTTCACATTTAGAAATATACAGAAAAATATTAATTTATTATATTTGATTTCTAGCCTGCACTGCCCTGCACAGCAGGTCTCAGGACGGGTTACAACAATGTAGATACAAAAATACAAACAGCAACAATTAACCTGGATATAAAATAATCTCTAAAACACTATATATACATCAATCAGCCATTAAACAATAAGATGGCAATAAGTAATACAAATTAATACTTCCACTCCCACAGGCTCTACATGTATGCAATAGAAAATTATATAAGTGATTTGTTCTTTATTATATACTTTTTATCACTAGCAAATAACAACTCAGTAGGTCAAACTGTGTAGAGTATAAGAGTAAAACTAAAGGGGCAGCAAAGGGGGTGCTATAAAGGAAAGCTAGGTGAAGGTTTCAGTCTTAGCTATGCATCCCCTGTGGCCTAGCAGCAGTGCAGTGATCAATGGTGCTGCTGTGGCATGCGGTTCCACAAGTTCTGCACCCCTGGCTTGGACCCACTGGATCATTTCTCTGTGTGAAAGGATTTTCACAGTCTTCCAGGAGCAGCAGGAGGATTTGGAGCTGCCTCAGTGGGAAGATGAGGTAAGAAATTTGTGCTACATAGGCAGAAATTTGTCCATCCATGGAAATGTTCTGGTGGATCCAAGTAGCCTCAGAAAATAGAAGAAAATAACCTATCAACTTAATTTCAAAATCTGTCCAATGTATTTGAAACTAGTGGCTTAAGATGTTTTCTCCATGTTTATGAATGCAGATCAGGACTATTGTGGTAAATGTAACAGACCCATCAAATATGGGACAATAGGATAATGGAAATGATGCTCAATCATGAGTATTTGTATTTAACTAAAAGAGCACAAACAAAACTTTTTGTAGCGTAGGCAAATGGCTCCACTGACAAATGAATCATGATCCAGGGAGCTAAACAGACAGTTGAATTTAAGGCAGGATAACTAGCGTGAAGACTGACTGTCACAATATTGGCATATAAATACTGCCAATACAGCTGTCACAATAATATTCTTCAAAGTTATTTTCTTTAATGGTAAGACATTTCCTACAATTTGCTTTTCCATGCTCTGTTGCCTTGTCAGTGATTCTGGAAAAAGTGGAAAGTTAACTGCTGCACTGACAAGTTAAGAATTGTAAAGTAAACCTCATTATTCACATGTTTAATGGTTGTTGGAGTGCCTTGTAAGCACAGAGGCCAAAGATCCTGTATATTTGCATGACATTGAAAAGAAGGGGGGAAATCTAGGTGTGTGCTTGTTTTAGAGCTGCATTGAAAATAAGGGCCTCAATCCTGTAGGTTGGATCCACTGGAAGAGTTTTTGTTGTACTTTTCCCCCAAACACCCTCTCTGAATATCAAGAAAGCCTTACAAGCAAAATGTGCTATGGAATGCAGGAATGAGAGTAAAATTTCTCCCTCTCAGTATTTCAGCCCCTCCATTCACCAGCACATTTTGGTGGTGAGGCTGACCCTGTTTTCAGGAGTTTCAGTTTCTGGACAAAGCCAGACTGCTTGAGGAAAAGGAAGGTGGGGAAATGTGTGCTCTGTGAGCACCTTCTGGGAGCATTTCCAGTGATTCCAATGTTACAAACTGCCAGCAGAAGACAAACTTACCTTATCAGTGTTCTGCAAGCTTATGCAAGCTCTAGAACAAGACTACTTATGATTCCTTTGGAAGTGGAAAGACCAGTTTGGGTGCTGTGAATTCTTCAGCGCTTCTCCAAAAATAAAATAAAATTTGATTAGTGGAAGAGCTCTTCTGCCAGCAAAAGGAACTGTAGGGTCCATCCAGCAATTGCAGTTAACTGACTGGTGCTTGCAGGGTAGGGGAGAAGCATGCTATATACCAACCAATGAAGTATATAATGGTTTCTTTCTGCTCTTAAGGCAGTCATGTTTTTAATTAGATAAATTCATGGGGCCACAGTCCATTTTATTTAGTATTTTAAAATGTTTTTAAAGCATAAAACAGTTTTCAGAAGAAAATGATTAAGGATTTGGTTTCAGGGACAGTTACTCTGACACATTTAATCATCCTCTTTTTTCAAACATATGTGTTTTCATGTTTTGTTTTTAATTTTTTTCCATTGCTTGTTTTTTTTTTCTTTTTAAATTTCTTTATACCTTTCTTATACTTTCTTTTGCAGCGGTACAGAAAAAAAGAAGGAAAAACTTCAAGGACAGAGAGAGAGAAAAGAGGACTCTCATTCTAATGATCAAAATCCACAAACTCAAGCATCACCTTCACCTTCTCCCCAGCCCTCTGCACAGATTCACCCAACACACAGGCAGACCCCAGAAGTCAAGAGCTCTGCTCCAGGCAAAAGGTTTCCTAAGTACCCAAATAGAGAGCTAGGAAGTTATTTCAGTTACTAACAAGAAGCTTTGTTCCCAGTTAAAAGCATGTGTGTTACCTTTTCTTCAAAATTCTGCATAATGTGTAAAAATCTTGCCCATCCCTCTCCCTGAAAACTCCCAAATTTGGGGAAATTCAGCTCTTTGGACCTAAGGGCAGTCCAGTCTCATCAAGTCCTGTGCCCTGCCCCCCAACTATAATGTGACATTATCCAGGGGAAAGGAACCTTCCTGGAAAGACAGTGTGTTGGCTGGAATCCACCTGTAATTAATGGGCTTCCTGTTTGGGTGGAGCCAACATGAATGCACCCCATCCCACACAAAGCTTCCTCATAAAGGCAGAATCAACTCTTACATGAGTTTCTTCACAACATTCAGCTCTGTTACCACAGTAGCAACAAATGATTCTATATGCATTCAGATATACTGTGTAAACATACACTACTGACAGTATAACCTTTCTACCAATCTGTATGTATGTGTGTAATGTGTGTGTGGTGATAGGCTGCTCTTACTAATAACTCTTGACTCAGCTTGGTGTCTTTGGTAATCCTGAGTTTCAGTTCTTTGCTTCTTAGACTGCTATTCATTCTGGAGGATGTTTAGCTTGGCACCTTTTCCCATCATTTGCTTTGGGCCCTTGCTTGTATTCTTTATTCTGTCCCCTGTTTTACCATTCCAGCTGAGGGTAAATTCTTCACAACCAGATTAACTTTCCCCCTCCCCCATCAAGCAAGTATAGAAAGCATTAGGTTTTGATCCAGTAAAGTATTCAAATACAAGCAGTAATGTAAATGTGTGTCTGAAAAGAGCAATTGACCTACAAGTGCAGAAGAGGGATTCTGCTGTATGTATTTAAATGTGATGTCTGCCTGCAAGTGCAATAGGCAGCTACTGATGCTGCTGCACCAGGCTGCCCAGTCATATGGGACAGTATTGTGGTTTCAGAAGTGGTTGCTAATGACACTGGCCAGTTGAAAGTACACCTTTCCCAGCTTTCTTTGGAAAAAGTGTAAATTCACCTCTGAGTATTATGCCACTGCCTACACTCTTCCTCTCACATAATACTGACACCCTCTTGCATGCAAATACCTCTGGACCAAATCTTTTGCTGACCCTTTTGTTTCCAGCAGTTTGTTACATAGTAGTTTTCTGAAGCTCAAGAACTTTCAAAGTGTCTCACCAATGAAGGAGGTTGGGGTGAGTCAAGCAGTGAAATAGCTGACAGAATTTCTTCACGGTTCTGGTACACACTTCTTAGTGAATGAGTGCTATAAAGCTAGCAAATAAATAGCATGAAGTTGGTGTCAAACCTCTTAGTGCCTCAAGGGGAATGATTATCCCCATAAACTGAAAACTTCAGTCAAACTTTGATCTGAAAATAAGCCCAAGTGCAACATTTGTATGTGTGTTTTTAAAAACTATCTCCTGCCTTTCATCATAAAGAATTCAGGCAGATTACCTTTTAAACTATAACAAATATGACTATCATGTAATTGAACCAAATGTAAATCTGTATCAGATGAAGTCAGCCATTAAAATTAGTTGGGCCAAATGCCTTTCAGAATGTAAAAATTCTCATCAGCTGGCATTGGTGTTTAATGGACATAGAATAACTGTGAGGTAAATCTGTATATTTTAAAATTTATTTTAATGAGTTTTTCTATTTTTAATGGAAGAGACTTCAAAATCAGTCATGAATGAGATTCTTTTCCTTTATTTTTACAGTACTGTTTAGTGGCATAGTAAAATGTGTTGTCTGTCATCAGAGGACAACTTCAAGAACTACACATGCTAGCCCTCATTAGACACTGAAGTACAAGGAGATGATTGCATTGTTTGCCTGAATTCACACTTGGGTTGGGCAAGGGTGCCTTAAAAGCTGCTGCAAATTTTATGAATTTCTAACATGGAAAATCATGTGAATAGCATCACATGTGACAATCCACACGTCTGCCTGCATGTTGTAGAAGACATACAGCGCTTTCACACACACTAAATAACGCACTTGCAATCCACTTTCAATGCACTTTGCTACTGCGTTTTACTGGGTGAAATGGCAAAACTGATTTGTGAACAGTCACTGAAGTGGATTGAAACTGCATTATTTAGCAAGTGTGAAAGTGCCCATAGCTAATTAGTGTTTTATGCACAGCAGGATTTTTGCATCTTTTGCTTTCACATGATATTACTGTGGTCAGTTCACATGCTTTCTCCCCAGTATGAAAACTTTTTCTGTGAGGTAAGTTCAGAACATTTGAGGCAGCCCTAACTAATGCATGTTTAACAATAACTCATCAATTCTTTCTCTGTTACCTTGTCCAAACTTACCTGCCCATGACTTTGATTTGTCTTCCCGTTGGGCATCTTATTGTACAGAAACATTTTGTTCTTGGGTTTCATGCATTATTGTGCTGCTGTATGAGCAAATAAACATTTGGAGGTCCTCTTCCCTTCCCTCCTTCTAACAGTTGACTTCATAACTCCCTCCCTCCTTGCTTTTGCTTCTGAAGTTCTTGTGAAAATAAGTCTTTGCAAAAATGTTCTTAACTGGATGAGTTGCAAGGCTCATTGGGTAACTAAACGGACTGTAACATGAACAAAACCTACTTTCGTACAAGCAACATTTCTTAGTCAAGTAAAAATATAAGCAAGCTTTTAAGAGTTGTTTGTATATTTTAATCAAACCTCTCATTTAGCAGGACCATGTTGCCAGTAATATTACATCACACTAAGTGTCTGTAGCTCTGATCTGTAACTTACCAACTTCCAGATGGTGGCTAGATATCTCCTAGGATTACAGCTGATCTTGAGGCAATGGAGATTAGTTCATCTGGAGAAAATGGCTGCTTTGGCAGGTGGAGTTTATGGCATTATATCCCATTGAAGCCACACCCCTCTCCAAGCCCTGCCCCCCTCAGACTCCATCCCCAAACTCTCCAGGTATTTCCTAGCCTGGAGTTGGCACCCCTGATTGCACCAGATCAGAAGCTAAGTATGGTCAACCCTAGTTAATACTTGGATGGAAGACTACCAAGAATATCTAAGGTGCTGTGCAGAGGCAGGCTGCCTCTGTATGCCTACAGGAGCACTATATGTTGACTGCAACTTGACAGGTGGAGATTTCTTGGTGGAGCCTTTTCCCTGATACAAGGAGCCTTCTCCTGAGTCTCTTACATCTGTAAAAGGTTGCTTGCACTAGAGGAAGGCATTACTATTGAGACAAATAGATGCACAGGATCCAGCCCATAGTACATAATTTGGATTTAACATTTCAATACTGCTTTTGAGTGCTCAAGATGCTTCTCATACAGCATTATGACAGAATTGTTTTAAAAACTCTACCGGTATTGCAGTGGAGGTGAAAGGAAATGACACTTAAATAGTAGCTTACATGAGGCCATCCTGTTAAGTTTGTGGCTGAGATCTGAACAAGCAGCTTGCTTTACGGTATTTCATTCAAAATATCCTTATTGGAATATTTGAGGACTTAAGTTTTAAAAATGCCCTTTATGACCTTCTTTTACACATTCAGTTAGAGCATTTTCTTTTAAATCTGATTTGCGGGACTGTTTTGTTTTGTTTTTGCTTGAAGGATACCCTGGCACTTACTTTCTCCTGCTGCTTGGTCTGTCTGTGCTTCCAGCACCAGCTCCTAAGATGCTGGGTTGACTTAATAATGACAGAAAACTGTGTATGTTTTTCAGTGTAAAGAGATCCTCTACTGTTGAAAAATCACATGGCTCATGGGAAAGTTCAGAAGACAGTCGTAATAAACTAATAAGGGCAGCCTCAGCATCCAAACTGATACCCAAAAGTGGCAAGAATGCAGACAAGTATGTACTTGATCACTAGTTGGTGCAGAAAATATTTTCTTGGGTGGCTAATACCAAAGCTCTCTAAATGTATGTTCACCCTGGTCCAAAGCTCCATGAATGCTTTGCACATGGTATTTCTCTGCACTTCACTGCACTATACTTTTCAGTGGATTGCACAATCTTATTGATGGTGAAGATATATCCAAGTTTTCTGAAGGATGTAGCTGGATTGGGAGCACCATTACTGCAATTTTTTAAAGTATTATCTTGCTGGATAATTTTTCGGATCCCTTTCTTGCATACAAAACCAAGCAGTCTTTAGGACTGTAAAAGCAATCTTGTTTTTGCATTTGTATAACAGTAGTTGTTTGCATGGTTGCATTAGTTTAACATTTTGTATTAAGCCAGGTTGCTCTTTCAGAGATGCCAACTTGTATATCTTTAAAGCTCATTAACCAATCAAAACTGGGTTTTAAGTAAAAGTTCATTTTTAGAAAAGCATACATTTCTAGCCATACTTTAAAAAAAAATCTATATCACTACTTTTGTT
Organism: Heteronotia binoei; assembly: GCF_032191835.1. Classification (NCBI taxonomy): domain Eukaryota; kingdom Metazoa; phylum Chordata; class Lepidosauria; order Squamata; family Gekkonidae; genus Heteronotia; species Heteronotia binoei. Next base: position 212,155,541 of record NC_083223.1, read on the forward strand.
GTCTAGTTTTCATTTTATTTATCTTAAGTGTCAACACTGATATTTTCAAACCTTGTGTTTATATTAATAATATTGTGCATTTCTCTTTCCAGACACAAAGATGTCATTGTCAGCCAAGGTAACTGAAAACACTTGTTTTTAAATAGAACTTTAATACTAGGCTAGACAGTACTCTTTCTAAATGCATTTCTGAAGTAGATTTTGTATTCAATATGATGTTTAGTGTGGTTAAAATAAATGGTGTCTACTGGCCTTGTTTTCACTGAGTTTAGTGACAAAGGGCATCAGTTTATGAGAGGTATGTTAACACTGCACGCATAACACTCTTTGTAACTATAAAGGCTTCCCCATTCATATTTATGTAAGAAGCAGATCTGCATGCACTTTTTTTTTGATGGATTAGGATCTACTGTTTTTATTTAAAGCTGTCTGCATGCTGTCCTCAGAGAATATACCAGAGTATGTATCAGGGCAAATGACTGGAATCCAAAGTGTCCTGAAATCTCTTGAGTTTTTATGATTACCAGTGTACAAAATTATGCCCATCATGCATTTTATGTCTTTCATAAAATACATTGTTTCTTATTTTCCTTTGAAGTGCTAGGGTTGTTTCCCATATGTATACTTTTTCAAAATACTAGACTGGGCATGGAAAATTAGTCTTTGCCCAGGACAGGAAACACCTGTAAGTTGTTTTATTTCTGTCCCATAACTAGCAAAAATGTCAACCCGAGAAAAGAACAGCCAAGGTAAGGATTAAGCTATACTAGCTGGTTGCTTTCTAGTGAAAAAGCTTTTTTAAAAAATCTTTTATTTGGCTTTTTGCTACCTTGGAACACATGGGCTCAGCCTTTTCAGTTTCTGCTAAAATGTATTTGCTTGATCAACCTTGATACAAGGTTGGAATTGAGAGATATAGCAGTTTGCCACCAAAGAAAGGTCAATGATAATTGGTATGCATCTAATAATTCATTTTTTTTTAGAATGGACTTGGCATGTACCTGAGTGAAATATTACTCAGACTGTTGCCTTCTAATGGTATCTTGAAATGCCAACTAAAAGATCCTCTTGTCCTCCATATTCTGGGTTACCAATCATGTGTTGTAATGGAATAACAGAAATCAAGGGTGTTAAAAAATAACCTCCTATTATGATACATCAAAAAAGAGATACGTTGCCTTCTGTAAGTAAATCTTGTCTGGCTATGGCTGCTGCTGTATTACTGAAGAGACAAAGAATGCTAAGTAATTGCAGAACATATGTAAGCTTATTGTCAGTTAAGAAAATTGTTGAAAATACTGGCTTTGATCTGCAAATTATTCTGAAGCATGAAGCTTGAAATTGGAGCATGTCAGCTCAAGTGCATGGCAATACATATAGTTTAGTCCTTGCATTTAAAAAAAACAATGCTGTTTTTGTAGTATATTCGTAAATCTGTAGTCTGCAAAGTACTCTACTTTAGGAAATTTCTCTTTTACTGTATGGCTTGGATTGATATCTTTCTACTCTGCAAGTATCTTCTGATGGTGCATCCTATCTGCTCCTGCACTCTTCTTGTGGCATTTTGTTGTCCAGATTATCTGTTGCAACATATATGCAATCTCCTGGACCAGTGAATGGAATTAGATGCACTTCTAATTTCTTCCATCTCTTTGATTCATTATTGATTTTGGTCTAGGGTTGTCAATATCTAGGAGGGTCCTGGAGATATCCCTGATTCCCAGACTGAAAAGATCAGTTACTCTGGAGAAAATGACTGCTTTGGAGAGTGGACTCTATGGCATTATACCCTGCTGAGGTCCCACCCACCCTCCCCCAGCTCCACCTCAAACCTCCAGGAATTTCCCATCTCAGAACTGGTGACCCTATTTTGGCCCCATATTACACTGTCTCTTCATTTGAACAAACAGAAACTTCAAAGTAGAATATAGTCTAATAAGCAGCTGGTGGAGCTCTTCCTGATGGCTGCCTTGCTCTTATTCTGCTTTGTTGTATTTTTTTAAATGATATTGATAAGTTTGTTGTCTGTTAGCTGCTACAACAGCAGTATTCTTAAGCTGGTTAGGTGCCAAACTTTGAAATGATGTTTATGTATCTCCCAACTCTGAATCAAAATGAGACAAATTTGATGAGATGCATTGTTGACACCTTCCTATTATGGTGGTACCCACAGCTTCCCCCATTCGGTGCCATCCAGTCCTTCCAAAATTCACACAGAAGCCAGGTAAATGCAAATCTGTACTGCTCTCCAAATATGAATATTAGTTATGTTACTTCTCAGAATAAAAAAGCATTCAGAAAGGCTTAATTTCCAAAAACATAATTGCACTTTCTTATAACACAGAAACAATAACAGAAATGGGTAAGGGTGATGGGCTCTAATCTGAAGAACTGGGATTGATTCCCTACTTCTCCACATGAAGCCTGCTGGGTGACTTTGAGCCCAGTCATGGTTCTCTCAGAACTCTCTTACAGATGAGCAACAGGAAAAAAAATATTTTTTTTCCCTTTCAAAGTATTTTTTCAGTATATTTATAAATCTGAAATAATACCGTTTTGCCTTGCATGAAAGTGATTATGAACTTCTTGAAATTATCCTTTCTGAAAGACAACTGGAGAGGATATCGTTTAACACAACTGCACTATCATTGTGAAATGGAACTGAAGATATCTGCTGTTTCAAGTTGTTTTGGCCTTAGCTGAATCTAACATGCCAGAAACACTTGAGGGAGCATAGTTTTCTTCACCCTTCTCTTGGTTTCTGCTCTTGTAGCAGCCATACTAGTTATTATATGTGCATCTTTTTAAAAAAACTCAAAACGTATGAAATCCTTGAAACTATTTGTCTAAAACTAACATCACAAACATGCCATGACTTTTAGAACCTGTTCTAACGGTTTAATAAATTTTCAGCCATGTTTGGGTTTACATCAAGGATGTTACTATGTGCCAGCATCTATTTTAAGGACTTTTCTTTTAACTTCTGCATGTGAAATGCAGCCTTCATGCTTCACTGCCAGGGACAGCAAGTCTCTGCATGCTGCTTTCTTTAGCAATAAGGGTGGTAATGGGATAAAAAATTACCTGCTTAAGTACCTGATAGGAATTCATGCAGTTACTAGGCCCACTCCTTAAGGCTGATTCTGTCTTAAATCTCTTGGTATGACATTCATGTTGTGATATGTGCACAGAGGATTTTTTTTTTCTTCATGAACAAATAGATAGAAGCGTTTTTTCTGACATTTTAGAATTTTTGTGGCACTTGGTCTGAAAATGTAAGGTGGCTCCAACAACTGAAACCATGTTCTAGATTCTTACATTGTTCTTCTGTTGCTTTTAAAAGCGTATAGAAAATCAGCAGGAAAATGACTCTACTGGCCATCTGTATCCAAACAGATTCATGTCTTGAACCAGACACCTTACTTCCCCAAAGAGAATCTGCCCAGTAAATGGCACTGAGTTGTGTTTCACTTAGACTGAGCATACACTTAGGGGCTTTACAAAGAGGTGACAGTCCTTTGTTTCAAAATGGAACATTTTAAAAAAGTTGTTTTAATAAATACTCTGCTATTTTTTTTACAAGTTTCTGGAAAGGCAGGAAGCATATTTGAGATAAATATGAAATACCTCATCTCAGCATATCTTTAAAAAACTTTACACAGTTTGGGAGGAACACTGAAATTTCCTCTTAGGTAACCAGTAAAGTTTGGTTTGATGTTCTGGAGCACAGTAATTAAGCTAGTATAAATTAAAAGGTAGTTAAAGTGCTGTTTCTCCTAGCTCATATTGTCAGGAATTTGACCCTGGGCAAGCATCTTCTGTTTGAAAATAGTTTTGTTGATATGCTGCCATTCTCTGTACACTTTTCAAGAGTTTTGCATTAATGTTCTAATTGCCTATGGGCTTGTATACTTAAGAGGAAATTTCAGTGTTGGGTTTCAAAAAGAAAGGCAATGATATGTTTTCAGTGATAATTTTGTTTGAGCACATTCCCAAACATTTCAATTAAAATGTCTGTGTAGTGAGTGCTCAAGTTTGCATAGTGTACCAAAAGCAAACAATGCTGCCATTATCTGCTGTCTTTATTTCTTTGGGATGAGGAAGCACAAGAGGTACTTGGTGTGTTTCTGGATGCTATTTATAACCAAAACCTCCACAGGCACCACTTTGTAACCTCTTGTTTGTCTCCAGTGACACTACTGAGCTTTCTTTGGAGCAGTGCATTACTTGCCTGCAACAGTTTAGATGCAATATGTTTTAGGAGCTAATGGCCATAATATTAGTTCAGTCCTATAACCATGGTCCTGAACTAGCTTGGACTTTAAAAGCATAAAAGTCACATCTGTATATTAAAAGTGAGCAGCTTATAAACTGTTATCTTGCAAACTGTGTGGGTTGGATCCATACACGTGTGAGGCTGTTGTCTGTTTCTCTGTATGCCAAATTGTGTGCTGCTTTGATCATCAGCTTGTGTGCTCTTTGATCATCAGTGAGTATTCATAACATACTTCAATACCTTTTGCCTTTTTATCATCTTGGGATTTTGTGCCACCTTTATTCATGTTTGCTGTACTGAAGCACCCAAGGCAGTTAACAATCACAATAATAAAATAGAAGCATATTCCAAAGCACAAAATAAAGCAATTTAAAATGTAATACATCCCTGGGAAACTTGCTTACTATAATTCTCATCAGACCATTCAAAAGCTGCTCACAAAACAATGTCTTATGTCTATGCACCCGAGAAGATAATGTTAACCAACCCTCATGGTGTGTGGGGGGTGGAATTTCTATAAGAGCACATGCAGAAAACACCCTCCCTTGAGTAATCTTCAGTAGTGCAGGTTCCAGTTGGGCAGCTGTGTTGGTTTAAAGCAATAGAAAACCTTTAAGACCAACAAAATGTTATTCAAGGTATGAGCTTTCATGTGCTTGCACACTTCCTCAGATACACAGAAATAGAAGATATGTGTTCTAACTTATAGACAGAGGCTGAATAGCAAATTAGTATGTAACATGTTCAAAATATTTTAATATATGAAGAAACAAAATAGGAATAACAAGTTAAGTTTATAGTGTCAATATTTGTTCTGATTTAATTAAGGGAGAACAGCAGGTCTCCTCCATTATACTCCAGTTTGGGGAGATTGATAGGTCTGGATGTATTCCTTCAGACCCAAGCCATTTAACTCTTTAAGTTAGTCTTAGAAATAAATTGGAAGTCAGGGTACTTAGAACTTTCAAACAGGAGCCAACAACACCCTGGAAGGAATGCATTGTGGGTCCTGGCATTGCTGTGGCAATTTTTTGTCATTTCTGGAAGCGACATGGCAGACATTCTATCATTTTGCAAAAGAAGTAATGGTTGCTGTACAGTTTTGCAAAATGCTAAGTATCTGCCATGTCACTTCCATGTTTTCCCAGAAGTAAAATAAGCGCACTGGTGTAACTCCAGCTTGCATTCTTCTCCCCCCCCCTCCTCCCAAGGCACCTGCTGGTGCCTAAGGACTGGTGAGCAACAAGGCGGAATGCCTAGAATCCTTATCTGAAGAATACTGACTTTATATATGAATTTCACTGAGTCACAGCTGAGAAAGTTTACTGGTTTAAGTTTTTGAAGAATGTTTAAAGGCAAGTTCACATAGAATGTGTTTAGAGTAGTCTAGTCTGGATATTACCAAAGGCTGTACAGCGGAGGCCATGTCAGCTTTCTTCAGAAACAGCCACAGCCGGTCTAAACTGATTACCAGTACTTCTGCAAACTGGCTATCTAGAGACAGTAAATATCCCGATGTACCCTTGACTGTGAAAGTAACTTTTTATAGACACCATAATTCTGTTCGGGACAAGTTGAAACTTATTTCCATTTCAGCTTTATTCCCAGCTCCCATCTTTACCCCATAATGCTGCCATTTGTCTACCATTCCTTCACCTTCCAAATACACTGTTATTATTTCTGCCAGTTTCTTAGATTTAAATGGGTGGGAGTGCTGTTGAGAGCTGAATGTCATAGCATATTGATGACACTTTGCATGAGCTCTCCTAGTAGCTTCATGTAGCCTCAGTATCTTCCTTTCTTGTAACCTAACAGTGGTGGTACTATGAGATTTACCTTTGGGAAAGAACCCCAGAGTTCCAGCCACCATTGCTCAATTCAGGGACCTAAAAATACAGACTGTAGCTGGAGATGAATGAGCTCTGCTCAGCATACTTTTATATTTATTCCACTACTTCCTTTCATCTAATGAACTCTGGGAATTATAATTCTGAGTCTGAAATTACCTGGCTATACTACTGAAGTACTACTGTACAACTGAGCCAGTTTGGTGTAGTAGTAAAGTGCACGGACTCTTATCTGGGAGAACCAGATTTGATTCCCCACTCCTCCACTTGCACCTGCTGGAATGGCCTTGGGTTAACCATAGCTCTTGTAGGAGTTGTCCTTGAAAGGGCAGCTTCTGGGAGAGCTCTCTCAGCACCACTTACCTCACAGCGTGTCTGTTGTGGGGGAAGGAGATAAAGGAGATTGTAAGCTGCTCTGAGACTCTGATTCAGAGAGAAGGGCGAGGTATAAATTTGCGGTCTTCTTCTGAATGACAAGAACCGAACTTCTAACAGAAAAGATTCATGAAGTAGGAAGTAGGCAAGAGTTTCTGAGAGTTGAAATGGCTTGGTGTAGTGGTTAAGTGCACAGACTCTTATCTGGGTGGGTTTGATTCCCCCATTCCTCCACTTGCAGCTGCTGGAATGGCCTTGGGTCAGCCATACCTATCACAGAACTGACCTTGAAAGGGCAGCTTATGGGAGAGCTCTCACAGCCCCACTTACCTCACAGGGTGTTTGTTGAGGGAGGGGGGGAGGTAAAGGATATTGTAGGCCGCTCTGAGATTCAGAGTGCAGGGCAGGGCATAAATCCATTATCATCATCTTCTTTAGATAGCCCTGCTCTTCCTACAATGAATGCACATTTCTTTTTGCTCCACCATTAACTCTAATCAAATAGGTTGTGCAGGTTTTTGAAATAATGCAGAAAACCCCCTGCAGTGTTTGTGAAAGAGGAGAAAGTGGGATGAATGTTCACACATTTTCAAAACACCGTCATACCCTGGCAAAACACTACCATCTCTCTCTAGCCTCATTACTAATCAGCTTTATCATATTTTTAGATCACTGCCATTTCCTCCAAATGGCAGAATTAATATTGGACAACAGTTTGATTTTTTTTAGTCGGCTGGCAAGTGGTTCTTAGCCACTTGAAGAATGTACAAAAATGTACTAAGTCATACTTAGAAGCTGCAGTTATTAAGTCCAATGTTGATACCAGTTCAGAAACATGTTATACTTTTAAGAATTTAAGACCTTTTGATTGCCCCCTTCCCAAAATGTTGGCATGTCTGTGCTTTGTCAATTTTAGTAAGTAATTGAAATTGCAGATAACTTTGAGATAATTTTAAAAGCATTATTTCAATAAGAGTAATGGATACCTTAATGATCATATTTAGCAAACCAGCACACCTCCCTTCCTTCCCTCTCTCCCTCCCTGGGTATTTCCATTATAAATTAAAACCCACACCAAAAAGGCATGCATAGGAAGGCAGGCCTTAACTGTCACACAAAATCCTCTTATGGACATTAGTGGAACATGTTGGGAATTTTCTATAAAATAATTTTATATAAAATAATTGGCATATTCAGATAGGTGAGTATGGGGCATGCGTGAATCCATTCATTCTTTTGTTTCAGGCCACATCCATGTAGCTCTGTTAGAGAATAAGATGCAGCTTTTCAAATGTGTATTTGCAAGATATTTATCCCTCACTGGTCTCCTGATTATGGACCATTATGGAGATCTAAGTGGGAATATGCAGATCATAGCATTTAATGTGGAGGGGATTTTTCTTGTGGTGACGAGATAACAGTGCTGAACTGCTGATGTGAAAAGCTGCCTTGTGACAAAGTCTATCCTTGAAAATTAAGCACAGCTCACTCCTCATGTTTGTGTTTTCTTATCCTTGATCTAGAAGGGGGCTCAAACAGATTTTTCTTCATATTTATTGGGTTGCTTACTATTACTATTGAAGTTTCACAACCTAGACACATAGGACTATCCTCTGATAAGGTAGTCTAAAGAGTGTGATGACACTAAGTGAATGGAGGGAAGGATCCCATTTTTAGAATGTTCATAATTAAATAGATTAATTATAAATTAAGAATAAGTGAATTATGAATTAAGAATAATTAAATTAATTATGAATTAAATAAATAAAGAGAGTATACCCCATAGAATCAATTCAGATTGTATTTTATAGGCTTACATTGGTGGAAGAATGATATCTGTCTAGTTAGAAAGGGGTCTAACACAAGTGGTTCCAGACCAGACAAATAGTTAGCCATTAATTACATGTGCAAATTGTGTGCTTTCATTTTAAAAAGTCAAATCTGCCACACTCTTAGTTTAAAACGGAGTTAATTCTCAACATTTAGTTCTTTACAAGCCTGTTATATTTCTGTTTGCAAAATGATCTCATTCTAGGACACATTTTTGTTTTGACAGAGGGAGAATACATCAAGATGTTCATGCGAGGACGACCAATCACAATGTTTCTTCCTTCAGATGTAGACAGATATTATGAAATTAAGACAGAACTGCCTCCTGAGAAATTAAAACTGGAGTGGGTGTATCCTTATCTTAACTCAGCAAAAAAAATTGTGCTTTTTATTTTTGTTCCTTCTGGTTTCCTGTTTTTCTTTTATGACTGTGAAGTTTACTTAATTTAATAATTACAAAGAAAAAGTAGAGCCCTGAATCTTGGAAAATATTTTTTTCACTAAATAATAGGCTATAAGTTTTCATGCATTGACCACTCATATTTTCCTTTTGCTACACAGAGTAACTTCTACTATGCCAAGCTGCAGGGTTTGGCACAGTTTCTCTGTAGTTTGTTTCAGGGGTGTGCATTCCCTAAGCTGTTACAACAAAATTTCAGTTTCTATAATTTATTAGTCTCTCTCTCGGCTTGGCTTCGCGAACGAAGATTTAAGAAGGGTGTAATAGTCCACGTTTGCTGCAGGCTCGCTGGTGGCTGACAAGACCAATGTGGGACAGGCAGGTCCGGCCACAGCGGCTGCAGGGAAAAGTCTGATTTAGGGTTGGTCCTGTAGCAGTGCGATTCTTCCTCAATCTCCTTTTGTCCTCAAGACCAGCTATGCGTGTGTTCTCAAAGGAAGAGACAGCCTGGTGGATGATGTGCCTCCATGCTTTGCGATCTGAGGCTAGGTCAGACCACTGGTGATGGTTGATGTGACAGGTGCTAAGGGATTTCTTCAAGGAGTCCTTGTACCTCTTCTTTGGTGCCCCTCTATTTCGATGGCCGGTGGAGAGTTCGCCATACAGGGCAATCTTGGGAAGGCGGTGGTTTTCCATCCTAGAAATATGCCCTGCCCAGCGCAGCTGCGTCTTCAACAGCAGTGCCTCGATGCTGGTAACCTCTGCCCGCTTGAGGACTTCAGTGTTGGTCACAAAGTCACTCCAGTGGATGTTGAGGATGGTGCGAAGGCAGCGCTGATGAAAGCGCTCAAGGAGTCGCAGGTGATGACGGTATAAAACCCACGATTCGGAGCCATAGATGAGGGTTGTCATCACAACCGCTTTGTAAACATTGATCTTTGTGCCTTTTTTCAGATGCTTGTTGCTCCACACTCTTTTGTGCAGTCGGCCAAATGCACGGTTTGCCTTTGCCAGCCTGTTGTCAATCTCCTTGTCGATCTTGGCATCTGAGGAGATGATGCACCCCAGGTAGCTGAACTGCTGGACTGTCTTCAGAACTGATTCACCCACAGTGATGCAGGGAGGGTGATAATCTTCCTGGGGTGCAGGCTGGTGGAGAACTTCTGTCTTCTTCAGACTAACTTCTAGGCCGAATAGCTTGGCAGCCTCTGCAAAGCAGGACGTCATATGCTGCAGAGCTGATACCGAGTGGGAGACGAGTGCAGCATCATCAGCAAACAGTAGCTCTCGGATGAGTTTTTCCATTGTCTTGGAGTGTGCCTTTAGTCGCCTCAGGTTGAACAGGCTGCCATCGGTGCGATAGCGGATGTAGACACCATCGTCCTCATCTAGATCTACTGCGGCTCTTTGAAGCATCATGCTAAAGAAGATCGTAAAGAGAGTTGGCGCGAGAACGCAGCCTTGCTTTACACCTGTGCCTATTGGGAAGGGCTCCGAGAGGTCGTTGCAGTGTCTGACTTGGCCTCGCTGGTCTTCGTGTAGCTGGATGATCATGCTGAGGAACCTTGGGGGACATCCTAAACGTTCCAAGATTTGCCACAGGCCTTTCCTGCTAACGGTATCGAAAGCTTTGGTAAGGTCGACAAAAGTCACATACAGACCCTTGTTCTGTTCCCTGCATTTCTCTTGGAGCTGCCTGAGAACAAATACCATGTCGGTGGTGCTCCTGTTAGCTCTGAAGCCGCACTGGCTCTCTGGGAGGAGTTCTTCTGCAATGGTGGGCACCAGTCTGTTCAGGAGTATTCTGGCAAGGATTTTGCCTGCGATGGACAGCAGGGTTATCCCCCGGTAGTTGGAGCAGTCTGACTTTTCCCCTTTGTTCTTGTATAGGGTGATGATGATTGCATCGCGAAAGTCCTGTGGTAATTTGCCTTGTTCCCAGCAGGTGACAAGTACTTTGTGAAGTGAGCTATGTAGTACTGTGCCCCCATGCTTCCAGATCTCTGGTGGAATTCCATCAACTCCTGCTGCCTTGCCACTTTTCAGTTGCTTGATGGCTTTAACAGTCTCTTCTAGGGTGGGGATCTCATCCAACTCTGTTTTCACCGGTTGAAGTGGGGTGAGGTGGATTGCTGAATCTTGAACTACGCGGTTGGCACTGAAGAGAACCTGAAAATACTCCGACCACCGGTTCAGTATGGATGCCTTGTCTGTGAGGAGCACTTGGCCGTCTGCACTATGCAAGGGACTCTGAGCCTGATATGATGGACCATATACTGCCTTCAGGGCTTCGTAGAACCCTCTTAAATCACCAGTGTCTGCACACAGCTGGGTTCTCTCTGCAAGCTTGGTCCACCACTCGTTCTGAATGTCTCGAAGCTTGCGCTGGAGGTTGCTACATGCAGCGCGAAAGGTTGCTTTTTTCCCAGGACAGGAGGGCTGAGCAAGATGTGCTTGGTAGGCAGATCTCTTTTTTGCCAGTAATTCTTGGATCTCTTGATTGTTCTCATCAAACCAGTCCTTGTTCTTCCTTGTGGAGAACCCGAGGACTTCTTCAGAGATCTGCAGGACGGTAGTTTTTAGGTGTTCCCAGAGTGCTTCTGGAGAAGGGTCTGTGGGGCAACTGAGGTCCTCAATTCTTGACTGGAGTTTTGCCTGGAAGGCAGCTTTAACTTCGGCTGACTGAAGGCTGCCAACCTGAAACTTCCTCCGAGGGATACCTCCTCTCCTGGGTGTGGGTTTAAATTTATTAGTAATATTAGAGGAAATGTCCCATCCCACCTGGGTAGAGCAGCATATCAATGTGGAAGAAAGCTGGTGTAATATAATGGTTTGAACTGTCAAACTAAGACCAAGGAAACCCAGGTTTAAATCCCCACTTTGCCATGAAACTCACTAGATGATCATGCACCATTACTGTCTTTCACTCTAACCCAGGGGTGTTGAAGTCATTTGGTATGAGGGCTGGATCTGACATAAATCTCACTTTGTTGGGCCAGGCCATGCATGTCATAAAATGTAACATGACGTACCTGAGATGTAAACTTTATAAAGATGATTTCAGATGCTGAATGGCAATAGGAAGCTTGATCGGATTAGGTGTGATATGCAGAGGGGTAGTAGGCATGGAAATATCAGCATTGATAATGAGATAGGAAACCTAGATCTCAATATGGTACAGGAGGATTCAGTCCAGGAGGATGCAAACCATAAATGGAACTTAGTGTGAAGAAGTGAGGAGTGACTCACAAAAGAACATATGCTATCACAAATTTTGTTAGTCTTTAAGGTGCTGCTAGACTCTTCTTACTCTTTTCTGCTGTTATTAGAAACCACAACACTCAAAAACCAGTGGGGGGACATTTTAACCTTCCAGGACATTCAATTACTGACGTAAGAGTAGCAGTCCTTTTAAAAGGAATTGTAAAGGGAAATTAGAAAGAGAGATTGCTGAATTGCAACTGATAATGAAGCTCAAGGTAATGCATCCTCCTGGACTGAACTGAAACCTAGGTTTCTTCTCTCATTACCAATGCCTGCTATTGTCATTTGGCATCTGAAATCACTTCACTCTTCAAGATTTAAGGACAGATGGACTCAAATTCTAATCTAGCTGTATCTAAAGAACTGGGCAGTGACTCATGAAAGCTCATGCACTGCCACAAATTTTGTTAGTCTTTAGGATGCTTCTGGACTCTTGTTCCCTTCCACTAAAGAATGCAAGCCGTACTGTTAGATTTCTCTCCTCCCCCGCCCCCCCAATCTAAAAGAAATGGAAAGGGGGGAGGTCTTTCTCGATCTCTGACTTGCTCTCTTTGTCTCTTCTCCCCCACCCAAGGAAGTGTGCAGGCACACAAAAACTTATACCTGGAATAAAATGTTGTTGGTCTTAAACAGGAGGCTCAATTTTTTCCCCCTCTCTCTTTGGCTTGCTCTCTCTGCTCCTATCCGTCCCCCCTCCCTCTCTCTCTTTGAAGAAAAAGTGTGCTTGCACACAAAATTTATACCAGGAATAAAAATTGTTGGTCTTAAACAGGGCGCTCCATTCCCCCCCTCTCTGGTTTGCTCTCTTTGGCTTTCCCTTCCCCCCCCCTCCTTCCCCCCTTCCTCCCTCTCTCTCTGAAGAAGTGTGCTTGCACACAAAAGTTTATACCTGGAATAAAACATTGTTGGTCTACTGCCATGGGACACCATTTTTTTTTCTCTCTGGCTCTTTCCCTCCTCATCCCACCCAAGAGGAGAGGGCGGAGCCCTCAGCCAATCAAAAGAAAGTTTTTTTTCTCTCATTTGTGAAGCAGGAAATAGGAAAGACTGGGCAAAAAGAGCTATGATGCAGGAAGCAGCAGACACCAGTTGCTCAGTGGTCCGGTCAGGACCCGGCCTGCAGGCTTTATGTTTGACACCCTTGCTCTAACCCATTTAACTGGATTGTTATAAGGATCAAATGGTGATGGAGTGAACCATGCATGAACATGGCCCTCCGGGGAGAAAGCCAGGATAACACTAAAATAAGTTTAGAATAGAACCTGAAGAGTATTTGAGTAAGGTTTGTAAGAAGTACTGAAATATCTCTGACCATACATGGACTTAAGTCATCAAACTCAGCAAGCAGTGAAGAACATTTGCTATGCGAATATTAAATGCATTTAGCAAATGAAACATAACATCTGGCTGTCAGCTGTTGTGAACAGCATGCTGGGCAGTATAGCCTGATACAGCAAAGCAATTTTATTCTTAATAATGATGGTGACTGCATTCTCAGTTTAGAATTATTTGTTTTACACAACTGTAAATACAACCTTTTCAGCCCATCTTGCAGAATGCCTTGAAAGTTCTTATGATTAGCTAGTGATCTGTGTTCATTTGTGAACTTACCAGCTAATTAGGAAAAAAAAATAGCAAAATATATAAAACAAGCCCACTTTCTGACTCTTTCAAATTCCTGCTTTCTTTATTTAATACAAAACAATATAACGTACGTATGGAAAGATTAAAAAGAACCTGATTCTAGTTGCATATGTTGTTAGCATCTGCTTGTTTGTTATACTATATGGAATTTTTTAAAGATTCCTCCAGCATTCCTCCAAATAAATTAATACTGAAGTAAAATCCCTATACCTTCCCCAGTATAACCTGGTGCAATCATAACCTAATGATAGCCTAATTGGATTTTAGTAAGGAAAGTTACGTTTTCAACTGGGATTGCATCCCAGTTTATTCCTCCAACAGTGGAAACAACAGTAAAGGAGGCCTATGTGAATGCCATCATGACTAGGAAACAAAGAGCACTCATGGCCTTGTGCCCTCTGCTACTTTTGCACACAAACTTCCATCTTCCTGTCATTTCAGAGGCAACAAACCCAGTTCTCTTCATGGTTGCAAATGGTGATTTTGGCTTAACTAAAGCTAGCGAAAACACCTGTGCATATGCAAATGAATAAATAGAGGGAGGAGGCATGGCCAAGGGAAGCATGGCCAGAGCACTCCCAGTCTTCTAACCATGGTTAGGGCTGTCTTGGGACTACTTTACATCTATTGTGCTTGTTTCTGTTGTGTAGGAATTCTGAAGTCCGGCCCTAGCTGCAGAGTTAGTTTTCTTCTTCAGAAACTTAAAGATGTTTCCAGTATTCTGGATCTGCTTAGTAGTATCTTGCCGCCTTGCAAGGAGCCTTTGGAATTTTCACACACTTCTTTTAAAAGGCCAAATGGAACCGATACACTTCCTCTCAGGAATGCAGCAATGGGAAGGCCTGCTGTCTGATGCAATTCAGGGGCTGCAAAATAGGTTAAGGTAGTGCTGTGCCTTCTATTATTACCTAATGAAAACTTCATATTTTGAGTTTACAAACTGACACTTCTTTTATACTTCATTCTTTGGTGTAGCTTCCAGATGCTTACTTGTAGTCATGGATGCACAGCTCACAGTACATTTCTTGGGCTTTCTCACATGCAATGCTTAACTAAAAGGAGAAGAAAACGGAAACAGCCTTAGAGTTCAGAAATCTAGTGCACAGTGCATAGAGTCAGAGACAGCTTAAGAGAGAAGATTTGACCTCCACAGTATGAACTTTGCAATCCTTTTAAAATCCTTGACCTTTTTGCTTAAAAAAAGATACGGTTATCGTGGAAGGGATTGTCGAGCCAATGTTTACCTCCTACCTACTGGAGAAATAGTGTATTTCATAGCATCTGTTGTAATTCTGTTCAATTATGAAGAGCGGACTCAGCGGCATTACTTGGGACATACAGATTGCGTTAAATGGTTAGTCTCTGCTTCCATAATGCCTCTTGGCATGTAATTTTGTTGAGATAGGATTTTGTACAATGGTAGCATGCAGCAAATGTTAAGGCAGACAGATGTCAATCTGGAGTAAAACAACATGTCTCTAGGCAGGGTTGGGAAGAGATTTGTTTCATGTGGATGTCTGAAGTCACCACCTTAAAGATTCCCCACCCCATAGTGGTATTTTGTAATTATGTGAGAAAGAATTCAAGCTGTTTGCTGCTGCAAATTAGTTACTTTGCTGATACTGATAGGACTGTGTCATTACGTATGTTCATGACTGTAAGGGTGAGAAAAAAAAAAAACTGTGAGACCAAATATGGCTGCTTGCAGCTGAAACTTGCAGGTTATTTAAAGCCATGCAGATCCTCTCATCACAAAACTGATGTAGGGTATACCAGATACAATACTTCACACAAGAGAACTAGCCGCCTTAACACCCAACAGAAATACATCATTCTTTATGGTACTCCTGTCCCCATTTTGAAATGGGCAGTTTTGGTGAAGAGTATTTTTACTAGCAAACTATCACCACGATTCCCAATGAATAAATCAGTGTTTTGGCATTATTTTTTAGTCTTGCTGTTCATCCCGACAAAATCAGGATTGCTACTGGGCAGCTGGCAGGAGTGGATAAAGATGGAAGAGTAAGTTGAAAACTGTCTCAGTGGTTTGTGCTGGATCGAAAGAACATGAGTTCATGCATACCTTGTTATCTTGAGGCATATGTTGCGTATTTCCCACAGACATCTTTAAAGGGCCATAGGTCTTGAAAGTTTATTTTAGAGAGGCTTCCTCCCTCGCCCCCCAAAAAAGTGACTCTAAGTAGAACAGTTGCCATCCGTGTGCTTTTATGCTTTGAAGAAAAGGAAATATGACCTTAAGTCTAAGCAAGGCCTAAAGGCTTTGGCAGTCAACTCTGCTGATCCACTGAACTCAGAGTACTTATAAATATGCTTGTGTGTAGCTGTGAAAACTGGGCTAGCCATGACAGTTAAATAACCGTGTCATCTCTGTTAAGTTGCTATGGATAGCAAGCCTTAGCATTGGCATTCAGTCCTGACATTGCTTGCCAGGATCACATTTGGTTAATTCACAGCATAGTGTCAGGTGGTCTTTATCTGCTTGATACTGACTGATATAACCTTCAGTCAAATAACTGTTGCTTCTATTGTCCTTTTGGTTGCCTTTGTATGTGGCTTATCCCTGTTTTCTTTTATTAAGTCTGTACTGTTTGAAACTAAAGTGGTTTTAGTCCAAATATATTCAGTGGAATCATGCCATGAGGAGGCAACAAGGTTTTTGAAATTTTTGCATTCAGGGGAGCCCTTTCCAGAATAATTTATCTGCTGAGAAGCTTTGGAATGTCTACCAGGAATGCCTGCCCATGATAGCAGTCAGGCATTCCCCCTGTACAGGAGGATGATGGGTAGCCCAGAGGCAAGTAACCCATCTTTTCATGAGAGACTATCTGCTATCATTTATGTTTTCATTGAGGAGCCCCTAACAAATATTCAAGGAGTCACACAGTGCCCAGTAATACATTTGATGGCATTTCTCTGCACCAAGTCAGAACTAGCATACCTACGGCAGGGGGCAGCATACCTACGAGACCGCCTCTCCCTGTATGAGCCCTGTAGGTCTTTACGATCAGCAACCCAACAACCTCTGGTGATACCCGGCCCCAGAGACATCCATCTGGCCTTGACAAGGGCCAGGGCCTTTTTGGCCCTGGCCCCTGCCTGGTGGAATGAGCTCCCCCTGGAGATCTGGGCCCCGCAGGATCTGCTTCAATTCCATAGGGCCTGTAAAACAGAGCTCTTTCGCCAGGCTTTCGACTGAGGCAGTGGACATCACTTTTTACCAGCCTCCCCTCTTCATTCCATGCCAGTGCTATAAGACCTGCTGGAGCTGGACAATAGGCCATGTCTGTGAGACAGAATTTGCCATTTTAGTACTTATTGTTACTCTGTAATTTTAGATATTTTAAATTGTTTTTTTACTGTTGATTGTTTTTATGATGTAACCCGCCCTGAGCCTGTTCTACAGGAAGGGTGGGCTAAAAATCTAATAATATAAATAAATAAACTAGAACTGTAGTTAGGGAGATTTTTATACCAGTGCTCTGATTCAGTACTAGTCAAAATCATCTCTTTTTTCTCTTAAAATAAATTACATTCCATTTTATAAGTCCCAAAGTTAAAACAACTTGCAAGGGAGAAAATCCTCGGAATAAAACCACTTTTAAAGATCATGATTTGTCATTACAGGTATGAATCTTAGAAAGCCCTGTGTTCTCCTTTCCTTCTGCTTTGGTCACAGACCCGGAGCTCATTGTTGTGTACATTGTCTTTCCTTCCCTCCAAACCAATTAGATGTATGTTAGGCAACCTGGGTTAGAGAAAAGAGCACACAAGTTTGTGCTTTGGATGAAACAAAATATGGTGTGCTTGAAAAAAAACTTTATTCTGGCCATGTACATTGAGACACAGGCCTGAGGCTGTGGAAATCTTATCCCTGTAATGACAGCCCTTAGTTTGTCATTGCATGTAAATTGTGCTAGTGTGGTATCCCTACTACATTAGGCATAGTCTCCTGCCCATGCTTATTATTTTCCTTTGACTTCAGCCAGCACCCACCAAACACCATCTTTTTATTCTTTTTAATTGATGTAGTTTACTTCCCACTGATTAGAGCCCTTAAGGCAGCTGATCATTTTAAAAGAATATAAAAACAGATACTAAAACCAATTAAAAGGAAGACATATACACCACACAAACAATTAAAACATAGGGCAGGAAGGAGAGATCATTGAGGGAACTCCAGCAGTCTGGGGCAAGGGAGTGGGGCTCAGATATTAGATCGCCTTTATTCTTCTTCACCTCAGTTTCCAATATTTTATGTTACGGAAGTGAACTAGAAGTTTTCCAAATCAACTAAAGTCTTATCTGCTTAGCATAGGATGAATTCTGCATGTGGCACTTCTTGTTCTTTAGTAACCTTTTATATCAAATTGATTTTACTTAGCTTTTACATCCCCATGTAAGAGTATGGGATTCAGTGAGCCTGATGACTCTGCAAGTTATTGGCCTTGGGACTTTCGAGCGTGGAGTAGGGTGTCTGGATTTCTCAAAGGCGGTAAGGAGAAAATTTTTTACAAACAAACCCTGAACTTTAAGTCCTTATGTTATTTTGGTGATTTAAACAAAAAAAAAATCTTGGTGTTGTGTGACTGAACAACAACAAAAAGTACATCTGTACGGTGATGCCAGTGAAAGTAGCTGTGAAGATTCACAGGACAAGTATTGCCCTGGTGTTTTGCAACCAGTGGTATATTTTCCACACTGTATACAGAGAGCCATTTTCAAGTGCTTGGAGTCCAGCTGCTGTTAGGATTTCTCACTGCCAATTTCTGCACCTTATTTTGTTTGTTTGCTGTGAATGTTGCACCAGACCCATGACAGTTTTAATTAAACAGCCCTCATCCCTATCTGTCTCTGGTAGCTATGCAGTTTTTCTGACACAGGCTTAGTATCCTGGCTCAAAACTTTGGCATAATGCAATGCTGTAGCACAGTAGCAAAGGAACTGTGGCAGTCCTTTCTAAACATTCCGTACCTTGTGCAAGCAGAAGAACACTTTCCACTCTGCAGGATAAGGAGATATTTACAACCAGTTGCTCATTCTGATTAGAAATGAGGTGTATTTTAATTTCAACACATGTTGAAAGATTTGATCTTCTTCGTGGTCTCTGTGCATTCACACATATGGGTAATCCGCAGGATTGGCCCCGACCTCGGAGAGTTCAAAGCAATCTTGATCGTAGATCTGGCGCGCCTCCCACTTGTCCTGGGAGGAGGCAGCTACTGCGCATGCCTGGACAAGGGGGAGGTGCTTAGCCACTCAGTTTCTTCCTTACCGCCGACCGGATCGCACCTTCCTCGTTGATCTCCAACTTCTTCATTGCAATCTCCAACAATTACCTTCTCTTCGCTTCAATTCTTCATCTTCTACTCCTCCTGGTATCGTATAAAAAAAAAAAAAAAAGCCTTCTCTTACTATTCTTTCTGGACTTTCCCCTCCCTCCCCCCCCCTCCCCGGGCGGATGGAAGGAAGGGACAAGATAATCTTTAAACGCTGTACCAGCTGCTCATCCAAAATCCCCTCGTCCGACGGCCACTCTCTTTGCTTGTTCTGCCTTGGAGAGGCCCACCGTCCAGACTCCTGCGTGCACTGCAGCCAATTTGGCAAACAGGCCCGCAAGAACCGCGCCGCGAGACTCAAGAGCCACCTCATGGAAACCACACTCCGACCGGCCATGCCGCATGGCGGACAAAAACAACCCGCGCCATCTTCCCCACACCTCGTGGGAGAGACGCAGTCGGCAGCTTCCGTGGCACAGAGTCCCTGTAAGCCTAAGACCGGCAAACACTCCAAGAAGTCGGACGACCCCAAAAAGCGCCGCCGTTCCGATTCCGCCCACTCGGACCCGACGGGTAGCGTTAGCTCGAAAAAGCACAAGAACCGCCCTCTCGACTCGGCCTCGAACCCGACCACCAAACCGAAGGCACCGAACCCGAGCGCCACTGCCTCCGGATCGATGCCGAAGACTCCGACGTCGAAGTCGACGGCAACACCGTCAATCACTCCGTTGGAAATCATCCGCATCTCATCGAAGTCGCCGTCCATTCCGAATTCCCCACCAGACCAGCTGCTGGATACGCACTCTACCGCATCCGTTAGGACCCGGCCTCTCGACCCCACTAAATTCATAGATCTCGCACAGCCAATAGACGCCCACGCGCTCATCAGAGAACCCTCGACCCCGAGAGCTCTCCCGACTAGACCACGATCTCGCAGTCGCAGACGCACCAGGTCCCGCAGTCGCCGACACACCAGGTCCCACAGTCGCCGCCGCACCAGGTCCCGCAGTCGCCGCCGCACCAGGTCCCGCAGCCGCCGACGCTCCCGCAGCCACCGCAGGGGGAGACACTACTATTACTCTCCATCGAGATCCAGGTCTCCATCCCCACGGAACCGAAGACGACACCGACGATCACCCTCCTACGATCGCCATTACCACAGCTACCAAGAGTCTCCTCGCTACCGAGATCACACACACAGACTCCAAACTGCATCGGTCGAACCGCTTCACCACCATGACGACCCTACGAGTCTCGGCGCCGAACCGAAACTCCCATCGCCACTGGGATCCTTACACGCGGCTCCCAAGACAACACCTCAGCCCGACCTGCACCAAGGAACCGACGACGGATCCGAGGAGGAACTCTCCGACTCCGACCACTCTTCGGGTTCGGACCTACAATCCCCAGACTCCGACATAGCCAAGCCAGCAGACCTATCACCGTCTGAGGGCCCGAGATCCTACCTCGACCTCGTAGCAAACATGGCAAGCTCGCTAAATCTGAAACTCAATACGGACGCTCCCAGAGTCTCGGACGTCGTATTTGATCTAGTGCATGCGGATCTTCCATCCAGCTCCTCTCTTCCCATGCTCCCCGTCCTCCTAGAAACACTCAAAGAAGCATGGGACAAACCGGCATCAGTACCGCCAACATCCAAGAGGGTTGAAGCTCTGTACAAGATACACGCACCTGATTCCAAGTTCCTGTTCACCCACCCGGCTCCGAACTCGATCATTGTGCATTCGTCTTCGAAGTCGAAGCAGACTAGACACCCGGTACCACCAGAACGGGAGGGCAAAAAACTCGACACGATTGGGAGAAAGATTTACGCCCTCACTACAGCCACAACCAAAATCCTCAACTACACACTACCCTGCAAGAGATGGCCAGAGTGAGCAAACAGCAAATCAACACTGCCCGTCACGCTGCACAGTGTTCCTCCAGAACCTTGGCCTCAGCCATAGCACTCCGCAGACATGCGTGGCTCAGGTCCTCCTCCCTCCAACCAGACATCAAATATAAGGTTGAAGATTTGCCCTTTGATGGCCTTGGCCTGTTTAGCTCATCTACAGATGACATCCTCACATCAGTAGACGATGGCAGGAAAAGGGCGAAACGACTGGGAGTCTCCCAACCTCTGACCCAATCCAATCGGCAAAGGAACTGGAGGTCCAGCCAATACAAAGGGACCAGATCCCCACGGCAACAGGAATCATGGAAGCGCAAACCACCGCAGTCCAAACCTTCCTTTCAAAACAGACGCCAAACAACCAAGAAACCTTCAACCACATCCAAACCGTCTCTCTGACCTCCCTCCCCCGAGCCGTCCAGTCTCCCTCCATCAGCCAAACCGATCAACACGACTACAACCATTCTACACTGCCTGGAGGACCATAACATCAGACGCCTGGGTCCTCGCCATCATTCAAAGAGGCTACCTAATAGAGTTTACCTCCACTCCAAGGCACCACCGATTCCTCACCACACCCCCGTCCGCACCCCTGCAGACAGAAATCGCGTCTCTGCTGGACAAAGGCGCGATAGAACCAGTCCCACCCCAATACCATCGCACCGGCTTCTACTCCCGGTACTTCCTGGTGCCAAAAAAGGACGGAGGACTCCGACCCATTCTCGACCTCCGCAAACTCAACCTACACATAACCTACAAGAAATTCCGTATGGTCACGCTTCAGGCAATCCTCCCGCTCATCCCAGAACGAGCATGGATGGCGTCCATAGACCTCCAGGATGCCTACTTCCACATTACAATCAATCATCATCACAGAAGATTCCTCAGGTTCGCCATAGGGAAGCAGCACTTCCAGTTCTGCTCCCTTCCCTTCGGCCTCTCCACAGCACCAAGGGTCTTCACCAAGTGCATGGCAGTAGTAGCAGCCACATTACGCCAACAACAGATATCAATCTTCCCTTACATAGACGACTGGCTGATCGTCGCCCATTCCAGGGAGCAACTACAACTGGACGTCTCGACCACTCTCTCCACCCTGGCCACCTTAGGCCTCCTAGTCAACCTCTCAAAATCCAAACTAGTCCCTACCCAGAGGATTCAATTCATAGGAGCAGACATCTCCACGCTCTCGCAAACGGCTTTTCTACCTCAGGACAGGGCACTCGCCATACTGTCACTGGCCAACACTATCATCGCCCAGCGCTCCCAAACAGCGCTCACTTTCCAGAGAATGCTAGGCCTCATGGCAGCAACCACAGCAGTTCTGCGGTTTGCGAAGCTGCACATGCGTCCCCTCCAAATGTGGTTCGTAAGGACTTTTCGCCCCCACACACAACATCAATCCACACTACTCACCCTTCCACTACACATTGTGCCATCCCTCAAATGGTGGACCAAGGAACGTCACCTCTACAAGGGCATGCCATTCAAGCAGACACCGCCCTCGGTGATTGTAACCACAGATGCCTCCAAGTGGGGATGGGGAGCCCACTTGGAAGACCTCACGGTGCAGGGCCAGTGGACAGACTACGAACGCTCTCTCCACATAAATTGCCTGGAGCTCATCGCAGTGCACAAGGCTTTGCGGTCCTTCCTCCCATCGCTAAGGAACCAGCACGTCCAGATCACCTCCGACAACATCGCCACAGTCTTTTACATCAACAGGCAGGGCGGCACCGCCTCCGTCAGACTCTGCAAGAGAGCCCTGGCACTGTGGCATTGGAGCATAAGCCAGGGCATCTTCCTCACGGCCGTACACCTACCAGGGGTCGAGAACACCCAGGCAGACGCCCTGAGTCGCCACTCTACCAACAACCACGAGTGGTCCATCAACAGCCGATACATCCGACAGATCTTCAGCATCTTCGGACAACCGAAGATAGATGTATTTGCTTCACCGTCAAATGCCCAATGCACCCGCTTCTACACGAGAGGTCCTCCATCCCACCTCTCCAGGGGGGATGCCTTCCTACAAACTTGGAACGGAACACTCCACTACCTCTTCCCCCCCATTCCACTTATCACCAGAGTTCTACAGAAGATTCAGGTAGACCACACAAACTGCATCCTCATAACTCCATGGTGGCCCCGCCAACCCTGGTTTACGACCTTGCTGCTCCTGTCCAACAACACCTTCATCCAACTCCCTCAAACACGGGATCTCCTCTCTCAACAGGACGGCAGGGTCCTTCACCACAACCCGGCATCGCTCAAATTAACAGCCTGGAGAATCAGTTTCTAGACTTCCCCCCGGAGGTCCGTCAGGTCCTAGTGAACTCCAGAAAACCATCTACTAGGAAATCCTATCTACTGAAGTGGAAACGCTTCTCACACTATGCCTCACAGCACAACTTCGACCCCAACTATGCCACTATACCTCAGGTACTAACTTACACCTTAACGCTCTCTAGAGCGGGTCTGTCGTATTCTTCCCTGAAGGTACACCTGGCAGCCATCTCTGCCTTCCACCCCCGCATCGATGGCACAACGGTATTCTCTCACCATGCGACCAGAGCTTTCCTCAAGGGCATCATTCGCCTACACCCACCAATCAAACAAGTTCTACCCACCTGGAGTCTGTCTCTAGTCCTGAGCCAACTCATGAAACCGCCCTTCGAGCCCATGGCTTCCATCCCACTACACCTGCTGTCATGGAAGACGGCATTACTTACGGCCCTCACCACAGGTAAGAGGGCCAGTGACATCTGCGCATTCAGAGCAGACCCACCGTATACGATATTTCATAACAGTACGGTGATCCTCCGACCTGACCCGACCTTTCTACCCAAGGTCGTCTCTCCTTTTCATCTAGGAAGACAGTCCACTATACCAGCCTTCTTCCAGCACCCCGCGGACGCGGGACAAAGGGCGCTCCACAACCTGGATGCACGGAGAGCCCTAGCCTTCTACATAGACAGAACCCGCCAAATCCGTAAAGACCCTAGACTTTTTGTCACCTACGCTACCCATGATAAGGGCAGCAGAATATCTACTCAGAGACTCTCCAAATGGATTGTTGCTGCCATCGAACTCTGCTACCAGCTGGCAAAACAACCCATCCCTCAACATATACGAGCCCACTCAACCAGAGCCGTGGCTACCTCGTCCGCCTTCATGAAAGGCATCCCTATAGAGGACATCTGCGCCGCAGCCGTCTGGTCCTCCACATCTACCTTCGCCTCGCACTACGCTCTCGACGTTCGTGCCCGGCGAGATGCCTCCTTCGGACAAGCGGTGCTACGGTCGATCTTCGACTAACCACTGTGAGTACCACTATCATTACGTTACGCTCTAACTTTACATATTCTTACAGATCCAGCACCCACCTCCGAAGAAATGGCTCGCTAATCACCCATATGTGTGAATGCACAGAGACCACGAAGAAGATGGACAGGTTTCTTACCTGTAACTGGTGATCTTCGAGTGGTCATCTGTGCAATCACACAGACCCACCCAGCCTTCCCCGCTGCTGGAAGCTAGTTAGCACAGTTATTTCCACCTATCCGGCGGCGGGAAGAAACTGAGTGGCTAAGCACCTCCCCCTTGTCCAGGCATGCGCAGTAGCTGCCTCCTCCCAGGACAAGTGGGAGGCGCGCCAGATCTACGATCAAGATTGCTTTGAACTCTCCGAGGTCGGGGCCAATCCTGCGGATTACCCATATGTGTGATTGCACAGATGACCACTCGAAGATCACCAGTTACAGGTAAGAAACCTGTCCTTTCTTGCAAGTTCAAGAAGACTAATCTTGGCAAGTTCTGAAACAAAGGATTAATTTTCTCTCTGTGATGTTGGACTGAGTATTGTCCTAGAATAGGAAACAATAAAACCCTTGCTTTGCATTTCTGCCCATTTCAGAAGTAGCAAGCCCTATTTGTATCTTTATATAGTAACTGTCTTGTCTTATTACTTTGGTATTGGTCATAAGCTAGAGCCAGTAGTGCTTGTTGTATAAACAGTTGTTTTTAAAAGTTAATGGTGGTGGCAGTTAAATGATCTTCTGCTTAAAGTTGTCAGGTTAGTGTGTGCTTGGGTAGAATAAAAAATACACAGAATTTCTTCTGCTAACCTGGCTTGAATAACCTTTTCAGGCTACTTTAGCAGATAGATCCCAGACCTAAGGCTTTGTGAATGTACTCAGGAGTATGATAATAGTGGGCAAAAATCTAGGCAAAAGAGAAAATGATTCCCTTTGGATGTGATCAGACATGCCAGCCTTTCTAATGCTGGACATATCATTTGCCCTAGGCCTAACTGAAACGACATTTCTTTCCGGGGCAATTTAGATGATCCGAAGACTGAAATAGTGTTTTACAGGTGCTTTAAGCTCACCTCTGGCTAGCACTGGCAGTCATTTTGCCATTTCACCACATGCCGTTTTCCCATGTCTTAATTTTTCCACTTTACCATCCCATCGTAAAGTTTTCTGTAACTTTTGGAACTCCTTCTTCCATTAGTTCTGTGGCAAGAAAATAATTTTAACATTATTTACAGGAGAGCCAGTTTGGTGTAGTGGTTAAGTGTGCGGACTCTTATCTGGGAGAACCGGGTTTGATTCCCCACTCCTCCACTTGCACCTGCTAGCATGGCCTTGGGTCAGCCATAGCTGTGGCAGAAGTTGTCCTTGAAAAGGCAGCTGCTGTGAGAGCCCTCTCCAGCCCCACCCACCTCACAGGGTGTCTGTTGTGGGGGAGGAAGGTAAAGGAGATTGTGAGCCGCTCTGAGACTCTTTGGAGTGGAGGGCGGGATATAAATCCAATATCTTCTTCATCTTCTTCTTTAGAAAAACACTCTTAATTTTAGCTCTGCTTCTTCCCATTACATAATAGAATAACAGCCTCTTATGAATGAGAAAAAGAAATGTGATTGAAAGAGAGAAAATTTAATTGGGGGCTTCCTGATATTAGTATGTATTTCCACTTTTGTGTTCCAAATGGGATATGGTACCAGTGCTTTTTTCCTTGCAACTTGCGGTGAATTGGGGAGCAGGGCAGGGTTATACAAGCAGCTTATAGGCACTGGAAGCAGAAAAACTAAAATGCTTCATGTTGTTCCTCCTTTCTGTACATTCTAACCTTCCTGACTACTCATTGAAGATCTGAGGAGAGTGCTCAGCAGTGGTGCCATTTTGAAGGACAGATAAACGGAGCTGATGCAGAGTTCTCATAAATCATATTTTCTTGCTCCTGTCTGCATAATTTCATGCTTCCTCTTCTAGCATAGGAAATTGTTGTGTAGATGGACAGTTAGAAGTGCTGTTAATGTCAGACTAAGGTTTCTCCATATAGAGTTCAGTTGTGTTGGTCATCACTTGACAGGTGCTAGAGCAGCTCTCAGAGTGGCACACCTTCATCCACTGTGCATAGACCATTTGTGAACCAGAGCCTAAGCATTCAGTTCTCACATCAGGTACAATGCATGAATGAGACATGCACACATAGACACTGAAGTTTCATGTCCCTGTTC
This sequence comes from Heteronotia binoei, assembly GCF_032191835.1. Classification (NCBI taxonomy): domain Eukaryota; kingdom Metazoa; phylum Chordata; class Lepidosauria; order Squamata; family Gekkonidae; genus Heteronotia; species Heteronotia binoei. The sequence goes on from NC_083223.1 coordinate 212,181,910, forward strand.
ACGCTGAAGGTTGTCTGTGATGCTGGTCAGGCACGACAATTTTATCTGTCCTGCATCCTATGCACTTGGGGTCTTATTTAAATGGAGCCATCTCACATGCAACTATTGTGTGTCACAGATCTGAAGCTTGAGTAGGGTGCCCTTCTGGTGTGCTACTGCTGTGTGCATTGTGGCCAAAGGCTCAGTTTACATCTGAAACTGGAGGCACCCAATGTTGCACTGAAATGGTTTCTTTCCTTTGCACTCTAGCATCATATATAAATTTGGCCTGTGTTGGGGAGGGAAAGCAAGTGAACCTAGGTCTGTTCTTTTGACCTTTAAATATAGATACAGTGTAGTTTAAATATTGAACCAGTGGAGTATAGTCTGTATCCTAGATTAGGATGCTATCCAAAGAACAGGAGATTTATATATCTGTAAATACACATTTCACTTTCATTCTTTCTGATATACATATCTTTACATGTAAAGATGATATAAAATAATTGTTGCTTTTCTTTTTGAAGGATTCAGGTATGCATTTGTGTGTGATAGATGATTCTAATGAGCACATGCTGACTGTCTGGGATTGGCAGAAGAAATCAAAAGTAGCTGAAATAAAGGTAAATAGTGGTGTTCATCTCTGTTCACAGTAAATCTATTTTAAATATTTGAATCCATGTGAATTGGTTCTATAGATACACCATCATAAAATTCAGACTTGGTTTGTGACAAGCACAGTCCTGACTAGTTTACAGGTTTGTGTTCTTACTTACCCATCCATATGACATGCCAGGATTGAATACTGAATTCTTCAGTTTAATGTGCATATTAGTGAATGCACTAATAGGTTTATTTCATTACCTGGGAATCTTAACTAGATGCAATAGTAGAATTTGAATTAGCAGTCTCCTGAATCACATCTCATTATCTTTCCTCCTGCACTATACCAACTCCCTTGAGATATATGCATGTTTACAAGACACCTTACAAAAGCCTCTTTATTGTCATATCCAAAACCAAAAGCAGCATAATATCTTCTTTATTAGGATTAACCAGAGCATGCAATCAAGTTCTCTACGTCTTGTTATCTGGATGGATGTTAAACAGCAAAAGCAAATAAAAGATGTCCCAGGCCATGACCAGGTCTGGTAAAGATTTCAAGAGAACTTGAAAGCTGAATGCTGTTTTCCCCCAACTGAGTACAAACCTCAGTTTAGAACTACAAGAGTCTTTCCAGGATATTCCACCATGGAATCCCAATTAAAGCAATAATAGAGTTGCCTCTTAGCTTTCACACTGTACTCTGTTTCCAGGAACATAACCTAAATGTTAAAGGAGGTACTGCATGACTTTTGAGACTAGAGTTTACTTTGACCCAGTGCAGCTACAGGCAACTACTTTATTGTCATAGTTTCACTGAGTCTGTATTTAATTATGTTTATTATTGTGTTTAGCCAAAAAGTACTAAATTCTGAAATTTCTATTTATGACACAAAATTGGTTATTTTTTTTTATTGAACTTTAAGAATAGATACTATGCTGAATGAAATTCTAGGCATTTTATTACATTGAATTCTGGGTCTGCATAGAATTATTGAATACACTGAGCCCTTCGTATTTTATACTGAAGTTCTGGTAAGTTGCCTCATGATAGCCTAAACAGATGTCTCATTTTGCCATTTTATACATTCTTTTGGAAAACATGAAGAATTTTAAAATTAATAAGATAATCTTTCAATGGTCAGCTTTAAAAAATATACTTTTAACCAGAAATATGGTTTCATTAATTTTCCGCAGAGCAGAAAAGTTGTGTTTCTCCTGCTAAATTTAGAGACAGTAATCAAAAAAGATATCTCAAAATTTAAGGTGTTGAATGTCTTGGGGCTAGGATACTTGATTGATTTGGTGACCCTTCTTGGCCAAAATTATGAGTTTTCTACATCTGTGTAGAAAATGAATGTAAACAATAATAACCTTCTGGCTTCCCTTGCTTAGCTTTTATTTTAATTGCATTTTTAGAACCTGATTTATGCTTGGGGATTTTTTTCTAAAGTACAAAGACGTAAGACACCACTTTGAAGCAAGGATCCATTCCAGTGTGTGTTTTGAAGTGAAAGACACAGACAAAAAAGTAACATTTATGTATTTCAAAAATTCTTATCATTAAAATAACCACTAAAATGGCTGGCAATTATAAAATACAATAAATATCTCAGAAAATTTTAAATATAAACAGCAGCAAGCACATTAGAATGCAATATTATTTAAAGGGTAACAACATTAGTAGAAAATATTGCAATGAAATACAGCAAGAAAACACTAAATGTTGAGCAGCTGCTAAAACATAATATTGTTTTGGCACTTACCCACATCAGCATTTCAATGTCAGCAATAATTATTGATATAATTCAGAATAAAAGTAAAACAATGGCCAAGAGCCACAAGAATGGCACAAGAATGAGAGTAATATTGCACCATGCCAGTCTGATGGAGAAGGCTATTCCACAGTTGTGATACCACCAGTAAAAAAGCCCATTCACATCAGCTCCAATCCACATATGAGAAATTTGGAGCAAGTCTTGTTGAGGCATGGACAGGGCTCTGTAGGATCAAGCCATCCTGCAGATAACCCAGTCCCAAACTTTTCGGGGATTAGCAATTAAAACAAGTACTTTTGATTGTTCCCAGAAACTAGTTTGAATCCAATAAAGATACTTGTGATATCAGTACCTCAATGTATGCTGCAGCATTTTGTGTACCAGTGGAAGCTTCTAGCAATTCTTCAGAGGCAGTCCCTGCATAAATTATAATAAACAATGTGAAACATGATAACCTACGTTCAATGCTATCCCACACCCTCTTGTACCAATTCCTTGTTATACTCTCACCTGTCTTTCAAGGAACTTAAGAGTGTTGTACATAGATCTTCTTCGTGGTCTCTGTGCTTCACACTCATGGGATAGAGTGACCGCGCCGATCGCCAAATCGGTACCTAAAAAGCCCGGGATTTTTTTTGCGCTCTGCACCAGTGGGCATGCGCAGGCGTCCCAGTACGCATGCTCACCGGAGCCAGCACGAGGATCCCGCCAGTTCCTTCTTGACCGCCACGTTGAAAGGATTTTTCCTGGACTGTTCCGGTCGGTGCCTGGTAATTCTTCTGGATTTTCCCTTATTGCCCGTTTTTTTGTTTTCCCTAGTTCTAGTTATTAGTTAGTAGTTTGGAAAGAAAAAGAACTTTGTGTTGGACTTTGCCCCTCGGGGCTTTATTTTCCCCCTTCCCTCCGGTGCATATGGAAAGGCGTTGGGGTTTTTTCAAATGCTGCCTGAAGTGTGGTAGCAAAATTGCACCTCCTGACGGTCACTCCCTCTGTTTGTTGTGCCAGGGCGAGGGACACCGTGTTGACTCGTGCCCACATTGCTTGAGGTTTTCGAGGCAAACGCAAAAAAAATCAGGCGGCAAGGCTATCGGCGGCCTTAGTCGGCTCTTCGCCCGCCAAAAATGGCAACGGGGCCATCGGCATCGATGGGGGACACTACCCAGTCTATGGCTTCGACATCGATCGATCCATCGTCGCCAGCACAGACGGGTATGCCGCCAGAGCAGGGTAAATCCACAAAATGACCCTTTAAAGGGTCAGTGGAGCCCACGGCGATTAAGAAACGTCGGGACGATTTGGGGCCCCGATCATCCCTCCCAAAGAAATCAAAGTCAAAGGAGTCGAAATCGAGGATAAGCGGAAGAACAAACTTTCCCGCACTCCTTCCCCTTCTAGGGATGTTTCGATGGAGTCAGTGTCAGCTCAAACTGCTCCACATCAGAGAATTCTGGCATCTCCCAGTCCCCAAAGTCCATCGCTATTGGAAAGACGCGGTTCTCAGCCGACCCATTTTTCGGGGTTGGAGCAAGAAATCGACTTAACCCAGCGGACTCATTCGTCCATGTCGGGGTCGCGTCGTGGGAGTGACAGTGGTTTGATATTGGAGGTCGAGGCTTCGGCGCTGAACAAACCTTTAGCACCACTTCCGCCTACTACTGGATGGAGAGAGATTGAGTCAAGTGCTGTGATTCGACGGTTCCCGCCACCTCCTATGTGGGATCAATGTCAGTGGCCTTGCTCATTTGGGCCTTACCCATATCCATCACCATATCTTTGGTGCCCTCCCCGTGAGTTACCAGAATGGGACCAACGTTCAGAAGCTTCGCACTTCTCAAGGGTTTCACATCACTCGGCCACTCGTCGTGCGCCTTTGGCATTGGTGTCGATTCCTCCTGCGAGACGCAGAGAGTGGTCTGGGGATCCGCAGGCTCATCCGTCGGTATCGCTCCGGTCACCCAAACATGCTTCGACCCCAGTGTTATCGGAACACTCTGGGAGGAGAGATTCTTCGACATCGGATTCCGAGTTCGGTACCGATGAACCGGATAAGACAGTGGAACCTTCTCAAGACTCGCATATAGCTGAGGACCTTCCGATATCCCCCACGGAGGATCTCAAGTCATACAAGGATCTCGTGAAGCGTATGGCAGTCTCTCTCCCTCTCTGTGGTCCAACCGCAGCCAGTCGTCGATGATACTGTATTCGATATAATGCAGAGAGACACATCGACGGCTGTGGCCCTTCCAGTGACCAAAGTCATTCTGCAGGCAGTGAAGGAGTCTTGGGAAAAGCTGGCATCCACATCAATTTCTTCACAATGCCTGGACCACATGTATCATGTCCAGGAGGCTGGTACTGAGTTTTTGTTTTCCCACCCCAAACCCAATTCAGTGGTGGTTTCTTCGTCCTCGAAGGTGCGCAAGACCCACTCTTCCTCACCTGACAAGGAGGGCAAGAAGATAGATAATGCTGGCAGACGGTTCTACTCAGCGGGAGCTTTGGGAATAAAAATCTCCAACTACACTGCATGTATGGCATGCTTCCAGTACTCGGTTTGGGAACAGTTCACACCATTGATGTGATCCATGAGTGAGGAGAAGAGGGCTTCACTGAAGAAGCTGCAGAGAGAGGGATTTGCTGTGGCTAAACAACAGCTGGCCGCATCAAAACACATGGTGGATGTCTATGCCAAGACCCTCACTTCCGCCGTCTCCCTGCGTGTCACTCTTGGTTACGGTCTATGGCCCTTCAGCCTGACACCAGGGCCTATGTCGAAGACCTTCCCTTTGAAGGTGAAGGTCTGTTCAGCTCCACAATTGATAGTGTCCTACAGAAGATATTGAAGAAGAAGAAGATATTGGATTTATATCCCACCCTCCACTCCGAAGAGTCTCAGAGCGGCTCACAATCTCCTTTACCTTCCTCCCCCACAACAGACACCCTGTGAGGTGGGTGGGGCTGGAGAGGGCTCTCCCAGCAGCTGCCCTTTCAAGGACAACCTCTGCCAGAGCTATGGCTGACCCAAGGCCATGCTAGCAGGTGCAAGTGGAGGAGTGGGGAATCAAACCTGGTTCTCCCAGATAAGTCCTCACACTTAACCACTACACCAAACTGGCTCTCCTGGCAGGAGATGGACAAAAGTATCAATACCTCAAGGAGCCTTGGTGTCCCTGTATCTACTCAGACCGGCAAACCTAAACAGTGGCACAAACCTTGGCCCAAGAGGCCTTATCAAAAATTCTCCCCTGAACAAACCTGGAGACCTTGCTCTTCACAGACGGAGAGTAGATCTTCTTATAGGGGAAATAACAAGTCCCGTTTTGCCTCGGCATCTTTGGCTACTAACAAATCCAAGGGCTCCCGTCCTCAGAAGCAGGGCCTTTGACTTCTCTGCCGCACACATCACCGCCCCTTCTCACATCCACCACCACCATCTACCAACTTGGGAGTCCATCTCCACAGAAAGATGGGTCCTCTCCATCATATCAGAAGGTTACAAGATAGACTTTGTTCAGGTTCCGACTCACATTGATTGTCACCACACCTCCTTCCCCCGCTTCTGCTAGAGGAGGTGAGCAACCTCTTGCAGAAACAAGCCATAGAACCGGTCCCTATAGAGGCCAGAATGGGGGGGTTCTATTCTCATTATTTCCTGGTCCCCAAATGGGATGGGGGATTGAGACCAATTATGGACCTTCGAAATCTGAACAAGATTATCGTGTGCCAGAAATTCCGGATGTCTACTCTGCAAACAATCCTTCACCTCCTCAATCAAGGGGACTGGATGGTAACCTTGGATCTGAAGGATGCCTACTTCCATGTCAGCACACATCCATCTTACAGGCATTTCCTCCGATTTGCGATAGGCTCCAACCATTTTTAATTCAAAGCCCTTCCATTTGGCCTGTGTACTACACCGCGGGTGTTTACCAAGATGATGAGTGTTGTAGCCACACATCTTTGGCTTCAAGGCATAGTCGTTTTTCCGTATATAGACGACTGGCTCCTTGTGGCAGATTCGGAAGAACGTCTGTCTGGCCATATTGCAACCACTCTTCGTCTTCTTCACACCTTAGGTCTGCAGGTCAACATGAAAAAGTCCCATCTGATACCATCAAGGACAGTTCAGTTTATTGGGGCTCTCCTAGACAAAAATCTTCATCGCGCATTTCTGCCTCAGCAGAGAGCGATGGACATTATCACTCTCAATCATCTTTTTCAAAGCCAGAAATGGGGCACAGCACAACAGCTGCAGCGGATGCTGGGGCTGATGGCGGCAATTATCAGTGTGCTGTTGTTTGTGAAACTGCACATGAGGGGGCTTCAACTTTGGTTCCTCAGAAAGTTTTGGCCTTTAGGGGACTTACCTCGGAAGAGGTTCACGATTCCACCATCGATCTTTCGGGCCATGGAATGGTGGACATCCAGAGACAACATCTGTCAGAGAGCTCCCTTTCATCTGCCTGTGATGACAGTTACGATCACCACAGATGCGTCCTTATGGGGCTGGGGTGCTCACATGGACTCTCTATGTGTGGGGGGTCCGTGGCCTCCACAGCTGGCTCGTTGCAATATAAACTATCTCGAACTGTTGGCAATTCATTTCACCCTTCGGTCCTTCCGTCCTTTGGTGGCGGGGAAGGCTGTGGCCCTGTTGACAGACAATACTACAGCCCTTTGTTATGTCAACAGGCAGGGCGGGACAGTCTCCCGATGGTTCTGTGCGCTAGCAATAGAACTGTGGCTGGAGTGTCTGGAGCATGGCATTTACGTAAAGGCTGCACATCTTCCAGGAGTATTCAACCTCCAGGCAGATTTGTTGAGCAGAGGAGCAGCATCTCCACACGAATGGGAGATGCAGTGGCGCTTCCTTCAACCTGTGTTCCAGCTCTGGGGGTATCATCAGGTGGATGTTTTCACCACAACCCTGAATCGGAAGTGTCCCCTGTTCTGCACCAGGGAAGGAACAGATCCGGCATCCTTGGGAGACGGTCTAATGTTCCAGTGGAAGGGTTGGTTCCTATATCTGTTTCCACCTCTTTTGCTGCTGACAAAAGTTGTCAACAAGATAGCGAGAGAGAAACTGAGGTGCATACTAAACACACCGTGGTGGCCTTGGCAAAACTGGTTTCCGATTTTGCTCCATTTGGCGAGGGGAGTTTTCTATCATTTCCCAGCGGAACCAGACCTTCTTTCGGCCCAGGAAGGGCAAGTGTTTCACTACAACGTTTCTCACTTGAAGTTGATGGTGTGGCTCATTGACCCTGTGAATTTTCGAGCAGAGTCAATCACGTCTTTCTGAACGGTAGAAAGTTGTCTGCCCGTGTTTCCTATGACAGGAAATGGGGGAAGTTTCTTCAGTTTTTGGCTAATTCTGCAGTCTTTCCCCAACAGGTGGGTCTACCGGCAATTTTTGACTTTCTGTTGTCTTTGGTGGATGCTGGACTTTACTTTTCTTCTGTTAAAGTTTATTTATTAGCAATATCAGCTCACCATGAGCCTGTTGAGGGGCATTCGGTGTTTGCTCATCCTCATTCGAAGCAATTCTTGAAAGGATTGGTCAGATTGCATCCTCCATCCAGATCACCTCCACAGTTGTGGGATATGCCGTTAGTATTGGACAGGTTGACCCGGCGTCCCTTTGAACCAATGGCGACCTGTTCCCTACAGCTTCTATCCTGGAAGACTGCATTTTTGGTGGCAATCACATTGGCACGCCGTGTAGGGGAGCTCATGGCTATGCGTTGTGACCACCCATATTTAGTGTTCCTTGAGTCCGGAGTTTCATTGGCTCCTGATGTTTCGTTTCTCCCTAAGGTGGTTTCCCAGTTTCACCTTAAGTTGGACGTTTGGTTACCTACCTTTTACCCCATGCCTTCCTTAGACGAGGAACGTCAGTGGCATGCTTTGGATGTCAAGCGTGCGTTACTTTTTTACTTGAGTCGTTCTAAGAGTTTTCATCAGGACCAGCATCTTTTTGTTTCCTATGCTACTCCTAGATTGGGTTCAAAAATTTCATCTCAGCGACTTTCGAAGTGGCTTACTGAGACTATTAAGCTGTGCTACTTGCCTGGACCCATTCGTGGACACTCTACTAGAGCGATGGCGACGTCGGTGGCGTTCCTGAAAGGTGTTTCCTTGACGGACGTATGCAAGGCTGCCACTTGGTCCTCTCTTCATGCTTTCATGAAGCATTACGCTCTGGATGTGCATGCTCAGCAGAGGACTCGTCTGGGTGCCGCAAGCTGTCTCTTCTGGTTGACCGTCTGCTCCCGCCTCCAGGTATGTCTGGCTTGCTAATCTCCCATGAGTGTGAAGCACAGAGACCACAAAGAAGATAGACAGGTTGCTTACCTGTAACTGTAGATCTTCGAATGGTCATCTGTGCATTCACACTACCCACCCTCCTTCCCCACTGTTGATGGTCTCCCTATGTTAGGGGCTTCCAGCGGTCAGGAAGGAACTGGTGGGATCCTCGCTCTGGCTCTGGTGAGCATGCGTGCTGGGACACCTGCGCATGCCCACTGGTGCCAAGCGCAAAAAAATCCCGGGCTTTTTAGGTACCGATTCAGGGATCGGCGCTCTATCCCATGAGTGTGAATGCACAGATGACCACTTGAAGATCTACAGTTACAGGTAAGCAACATGTCTTTCTTCTCTTCCTGCTGTTATCCTCACCAGGGCCTACATAGTAACCTAGGCCAGGGTCACCCAGTGAACTTCATATTAGTGGGGGATTTGAACCTGGGTCTCCAGCCCTTAGTCAGACACTCTCACTGCTGCACTGGCTACAGCTGTCTACAATGATTTTGTAAGTGTATATGATAGCTTATGTGTATTCACCAAACTATATCAATTAAATTGTACTGAAATGCCATTCGCTACATGCTAGATTTTAGAACCAGTTCATTTCAGGCTGTGCTTTTCTAATGCATACAAATTGTAATGTCAATGCCTTGTGAACTTGAAGTATGAAAATAAACTTTGCAGCATTTTAAATTATTATAGTTACTCTAAATCATACTTCCCAAGTACCATCATTTCATATGAGATAACAAACATGCCTGTGCCAAAGGATGGATGACTGGACCATAGTTCGTGGTTAAAATGCATTGTCGTTAAGAAATATATTTATTAGCATTCATGGTATCCTATATCAGCTTGTGCATAGATATTAATATAATATTAATATAATATAATATTAGTATAAATATTTCCCCTTTTCTTTTTGCAGACTACAAATGAAGTTGTGCTTGCAGTAGCATTCCATCCAACAGATAAAGACACAATTATAACATCAGGAAAATCTCATATCTTTTTCTGGACTTGGAATGGCAATTCTTTAGCAAGAAAGCAAGGAATATTTGGGGTGAGAAACTTAAAATTCAAAGTTTTATTGAATTTCTCAAATTAGAGAGAATGTGAATTTTTCAGCAGTGACTGAGGACCATGAAGAGCTGTGTTGGATCAGACCAAAGGTCAGCAGGTTCAGCACCTGTTTCCCACAGTGATCCTGACATGAAGGCAGCCAGTAACCCTCCCTTGCTGTTGACCACTTTCCCAAGCAGCTAGTATTCACTGGCTACACTGCCTCATAATGAACAGGTGTTGATAAAGTGCCCTCCATGAACATAAGGCTTTACCACAATGTTGCTTCTAAACTTATATAACAAAGTCCTAACAGCTGCTTATTATAAGGGAAAAAACACCTTGGGAGAAAGTAGTCATCAGTGGAGAAGTAATGTGGGAAGTAAGTTGACTATCCCTTTCTCACCAGCCACTTTTTAACTGCAGATCCCATGCACTCACACCCAACTGCTGCTTCCCTGGCAGTGTTCTGGATGGGTGTTTGTGGTGAGTAAACATGTACCTGGAACTCTAAAGGAGAAAGCAGTAGGAGACAAGTGATTCCGAATGGCAAAATGCTGAGAGTGGACTAAGCATCTTTCTCTCCACTCCCAACACTTTTTACTGAAACTTGTATTCTAAAAAAACTCTAACTTTCGGTATAAAATGAAGACAGAGACTTTTTGCTTTCCTATATAAGAGGATGTGCTTTGTGCATGCAGTGGACATGTCTGTTATGGAAGATTTCATCTGATCAAAGTGCTGCCAACATCCTGCTGTTGGGAGGTTCCAACTTTCATGTATCCACGGATCTCTTTTGTGAATCTGGCAACATCTCCCCACCCTACAGCCCCAAAGCTGTTAGTGCTGTACATGTTGACTGACCCATAGGTTAAGATGGAAAGGTTTTAAAAATGCGGGGCTTTGAATTGGGCTGGCTTTGTATGTTTTCATTTTTGTATGTCTGCCTGCACATGAGCTGCTACTTCAAACACAATTGTGGTGTTCCTTTTCAGAAATATGAAAAGCCCAAATTTGTTCAGTGCTTAGCATTTTTGGGAAATGGAGAAGTTCTCACTGGTGACTCGGGTGGGATATTGCTTATATGGAGCAGAACTACTGTAGAAACCACACCAGGGAAAGGATCCAAAGGTAAAGTAAGAGTTCAGTTTTAGGTTTTGTGGTTGTAAACAAAGCCAGTTATATATAAAAGCATTGTGTTTCTTAGTTTTATTTCTTTGTTAGTACTGAAGCCCTTCTCCTTGATTAGTTTATCAAAGCGGCCCACACCACTCCTAAATCTGTAACTAACTGTACAAATCATCCTTTTCCTACAGGAGAAGTTACAAAAGTACAGACTCCTGTACAAAATTGCTTAATTAGAGTTTAAATTCAATTTTCTTTTATTTAGGCCATAAATAGGATAATAATGACCTCTCCCACTTACAGTCATTTCTGTTCATCAGTCTTCATGCACAGTAGTGTGCGTGTTCATGCTGTCGTAGTAATCCATGAGAAATCATATGAAGCATTCCTCAGACTATACAACTGCATACAGTGCTCCAGAAGGATGCTTGTTTGACAGTTTCCTAATTGAAGTAATACATATAATCCCATTTTACAAATAAAAGCAAACCTTATTATACAAATAAAACCCTTGAACACCTCTAAAATTAGCAAGTTTCCTACTGTTCAAATTCCTTGTTATACTCATTTTACTCATTTTTCATTATACTGAAAGTATAGTGCTCATCCTTGGTCTCACAGAGGCTATATAGCATATTCTGTAGCCCAGTTCACATGTTATGGTTTTCTTCTGTGTGCGGGTGCATCTGTAGAAAGAGCTGACGTGCTCATTTTTAATTGCAACCAGGGACCAGTATCTGTATAAATTTGAGGGTTGTGTCGCACTTTCACCTGTATGTGCATCGAGTGTAACATGAGAATTACTCAATACATTTTTTTTAAAAAAAAAAGAGCACACTATACAAATTGCATGTATAGTCTCTAGTTTGTAATCAGGGCGTATGATGTTGCTGCACAGTCCTACAAGGCAGACTGTGTAACTTGATGTGTGCTTAGGATGGGGTATTCTTAAGATAACATGCAAGAGCAATGTGCAGTGTTTAGTGCAGTATTTATTTCATGATGGGCATGTACAAAAGAACTACATAAAGAAAAATACTTTGTTTAACTTTATCAGCTCCTCATCTGGCAAAGCATTGTCCTGGCATTAAAGCATGCTTTAATTTTACTTTTTCTGGCTTTTTAATTGAACTTATATTACAAGCATTTTGTTTCAATTTAAAAATTGAACAATAAATTATTATTTTCAACCAGGCAAATGCAGGTCTGGCACTGCTGAGCCCTAAGGTAACTCTTAAATCCAAAGATAATTATTTTCTTTGGCAGTGAATTAAAATGTCGGAGCATAAGTGTGCGTGCCAGCAAAAACAGTCTCAGAAGAAGACATTTTAACTGCAGAATGTATGTTTAAGCAATTTTTTTGTTTTAAAGAAAAGATTAAAATGAAAATTTAATTATACGATTGATCATAGATTTAGTATTTTAGCTTGTCTGAAGCAAGTAGCTTTTTGCTGTGGTTGTCATAGCAAGTATTTCATAATGAAAAGTGGGCTGCTTTAATCATTTTAAACGGATTCAGGATTTTGTTGAGCTGGATTTGTAATAGTTTGAGGAGTGTTGTTGATTAGATCATGGGTTTTATGAAGGTTTAAATCTGTGTCGGGAAGAGGTGGTTATGCAGATTTAGGGACAGACGGTTAAGTAAAGTTGGCACCTTGTCCTTTTTCTTTGCTTTTATGCTTTGAGCCTACACACATTTGCTTTATATTTTTGTATCTTATAACATCACAATTTTCACCTAATAGCATCTGTCCTTGGAATATTAATCTTGAAAATTAACAAAACTCTTTGCAGTTGCAGCCAACTGACATAATGTTATTTTGTGAGGTGTTCTAATTAAATATTTAGAAACATTGTTATGTGATAAGCCTTTACCTCAGTAATCCAATTTATACCTAAATTGTTCTTAATGGAGGATTTGTAGTTTTAAATGCAGTTTCTGGCTGTTCCATGAAGATGAAAGAACAGATCAGCCATTAGAAGTCCTGACCATGGCATAGTGAGACTATGATTTGAGTAATCTTCAAACTCATAATTTCTTTAGCCCAATTTTCTGTAAAACTGAGTGTTGATGAAGGGGTAAGGGAAGCTGCCTTCCAGTACTGAAGAAAGTCACAAGATTCTGTGTTCTGATGCTAACTAACTCCTTGTGTGGTGTAGTCCAAAACTTTGCTTACTGTCTGATACCTCACATTGTCTTCACAGATCTCATTTGGGTTCTACAGCATATAGATGCCACATATAATTCAGGGCTCAAAATGATCTGATTGCCTCTCTTCTACAAGTGTTCCACTTTGAATCCAAATCTGTAAAAAAGAAACAGGCCATTACCCAGTTTGCCTTGCAATGTATCTTTGAGGAATATGCAAAACTTTTATAACAATGTAAGAAGAGCTCTGCTGGATTAGATCAGTGTTCCATCCTGTTTTACACAGTGGCAAACCATTTCCTCTGGACAGCCAACAACGGGCATAGAGACTGAGTTCTTTCCCTGATGTTGCCTCCTGAATCTAGGATTCAGAGGTTTAGTGCCTTTGAATGTGGAGGTTTCCCTCAGTCACTGTGGCTAGTAGCCACTGATAGATCTATCTTCCATGAATCTATCTAATCCCTTTTTAAAGCTGTTTATTCTTGTAGCCATCTCTACATGCTCTGGCAGCAAATTCCACATTTTAATCACTCTGTGTAAAGTAGTATTTCCTTTTGTCTGCCCTGAACCTACTGCTCATTAGGCTTCATTGAATGCCCTCAAGTTCTAGTAGTTTAGGAGAGGGAGAAAATTTTCTCTTTGTTGGCTCTCTCTACCCCATGCATAATTTTATAGACCTCTATCATGTCCCACTTCACTGTTCTCTGTAAGCTGAGTTAGTGTGAGCTAACTTCGTTTTTTAGCCTCTAGCTCACACATTTTTGTCTTAGTTTGCTCTGGGGCCATTTTTTCTGCTCTAATTTATGTCGTAGCTCACAATTTTGATGCCAGTAGCTCATGAAGTAGAATTTTTGCTCACAAGATTCCACAATCCTCTCTTTTCTAAACTAAAAGGTCATATGAACATATGAAACTGCCTTATACTGAATCAGACCTTTGGTCCATCAAAGTCAGTATTGTCTACTCAGATTGGCAGCAGCTCTCCAGGGTCTCAAGCTGAGGTTTTTCACACCTACTTGCCTGGACCCTTTTTAGTTGGAGATGCTGGGGATTGAACCTGGGACCTTCTGCTTAGCAGATGCTCTACCACTGAGCCATTGTCCCTCCCCAATTTTCTGTAAGTCCCAGCTATTTTTTTTTTATTTGTTTACAAAATTTGCTTAGGTATTTAAACTAACTCCTTGGCATCTAGGAGCAGAAAGAATTCTGAACAGTACAATTGATCAAAAAGGTATTAACAAGTGACATACTGAACTGAGGCTGTTATGTCTGTTTAGAAACTTTTGACCAAGACAAACATTCCTCTCATGATGGAACTCTATATTGGGATGCCGATGTTGCTGGTTCACTGCCCTTTGACAGGTTCTGCCAGTGGCAGAGAATTTAGACATTTTTTTTTGCGGGGGGGGGGAGGGTGTTTTGTTTTGTTTTGTGGTACAGGACTAGCACAGAGCCCCAAATGGATTGGAAGGGAAAGGAAGCTAACTCTTCCTATTTGTTGTTTTCCCAGCCTCAAGTGTCATTTCTTCCCTGCTCCAGAACCCAAGGCAAACTATATATCCCCCCCCCCCCAATCAGGCAGATATCAGCTGGGGGGGGGGGCATTGAGGTTCAAACAATAGCAGAGGGAAGTTTTTTTTTGTCTCAGCACAAGATCCCTTAACTAAATGACTCCCTTCCTCCCACCTGCTGTTTACCAACAAGAAAAAAAACTCACTGTACATCTGTTTATGGATTTTCTAGAATCTCATTTGGTTCTACACTGAAAAGTGGGGGGTTTGCATTGACTGTTGTTCAGGTCTATTGTATCAATTTATATAAGGCAGGACAACTCTTCTTAGGGCTCCATTGGATCTCCTGCATCCTAGGACTTTGTGACGCTGCAAGTGATTCACAAAAAAAAATCTTTGACACTACTGGGTTATAAATGCAAGCTCCCTCCTTTCTGACCAGGAGGCAAAGCGTAATATTGAGTATACTTTCAGGAGTGCTTGAACCCTTTAATCCCTCTTACTTTTGAAATTAAGCACAGACACCATGTTGCAAGTGGCCCAAATACAGCTAGACATTACCAGGATGACTCCAGCAAGTCCCAAATTTCACAGAATAAAAACCCTGCCATGGCTTAGCAAACTAATTGTCTCCCAACCCACTGGGAAGTTTTCCTTTACCTGTTCCTTTGGACTGAATTGTAGCTGCATAAAAGTATCCAAATAAGTATGCAATTATTTCAGTGACTGTTATGCAGAAGAACTTTGAACACTTGCTGTCTTCTTTAAGGTACCTGGTTATTTATTTATTTATTCCGTAACTTATATCCCGCCCTTCCCACAAGTGGCTCAGGGCGGCTTACAACAACAGTTTGTTAGGCAACTAATTGGAGGAAACACACAAAAGGTTTAAGTTAATTGTGTTGTGATAATTAAATCTTGCTCCCTGGTCTGTGTAGGTTGGCAAAATCATTGTAATGATTCAGTACTATGTCTTTTATTAACTACAGGTGTGTATCAAATAAGCAAGCAAATCAAAGCTCACGACGGCAGTGTGTTCACGCTGTGTCAAATGAGAAATGGCATGCTGCTCACTGGAGGTGGGAAAGACAGAAAAATCATTTTGTGGGATCATGATTTGAACCCTGAAAGGGAGATAGAGGTAGGTGAGACCTTACTAGGTTCTAAGCTACAAAGTTATATGCCAAATAAACTTGTCACTGGGAAGTTCTTTTGCCCATCCCTTTGGACTGAATTGGGGCTGCATAAAACTATTCCTTGCTTTAATGCAATCATTTCACTGACTGTTCTACAGAAGAGGTACTTTGAACACTCATTGACATCTTCAAGGTATCTTGTTAGTTTGTATGTAAAGCAAGGATATGTGGCTCCCATTTTGCCAATGGAGAGTTGTGCCAGCGAGACCATGGCTTACCTTAAGCAATGTATGGATTAGTAGAATCTAAATCCAGGTTTTGTTCATCCCAGTTTAGCACTCTTGTGTCCCAATTGCCATTGGTCAGTCATTTAAAAAAACAAATGATATTTTACTTTCGCTTTAGCAGATATGCAACTTATCAAAATGATAAATTCGTAGCCTTTTTGAAAGTTAAATATAGTAATCAGGGAGGGGAAGTAATCTTTTAAATAACTGTTTTGAAGCTAATTAATAAAATCAACCCAGAGATGCCAACTAGATATAAATCACAATTGTGCTTTGTAAACAGTGATTTGAGTGGTATAGATCATTATCTCCTCATTTCCTTTGTTCGGAAGCCATTTATTCTCTGCAAAGTCATTATTTGACGCTGAGAAATCCAGCCGATCTTTGAAATAAAAATAGTCATTATGATAATAATTTGCTTTATCTATCTGGAGTCTGTTCAGATGAATGATGCTTTGAAAGCTGCATTTCAGAATAGTCAGCATTGTTAGAACAAGGATTCTAATAGTGTCATTCGAGAATGTGGTTATTTTGTTTCAAAATCCTAAAATAGTGCTACATGGCTCCAGACACTTTCAAATCTCAATGTGGGGTGTCACCTCTAAGATGCTACAGATTTGCCTTCCAAACCTTTTCATCCAGGTGTTGAAAAGGCTGCTTTTAACATTGTCCAGTATAAAATCCTCATTCAGTTGTTCTGTGGGGACAATTTAAAGACTGTATATGTTGATAGATTCATTGAAGGATATCTACAAGATGCGTCGCTGCATTTTAAAAACATTCTTATATGATGCTTCCTGGCTTCTGAAAAAAAAACAGGAGAGGAGAAATCTCTTGATGTTTCATCCAGTCTTGATTCAATTGTACTTTGACTGTAATCCACATTCTGTTATTTCGAGAATGTTTTCTTGAGAGACAGCATGGTGTGGTATATCATATTGGAAATAGCTGGATAGGAGGCTGATTCCAGACTCAAATCTTTAGTTTCCTGTGAAATGTCCTGTGGGGCCTTGGATAAGTGACAGTCTCTCATCCTATAACCCACATCATATAGTTGATGAGGTTAAATATTTTTCAGTTGGATCTCCTGAAGGAAAGTTGTGGGGTTATATAAATGGAAAAAATACACAATAAAATATAAAACCACATTTTCATTGGCCCTTTCCTGCACCCCTAAGTGGTTGAAATCAGTTTGCTTAACCTACTACAAGTTCAAACAATTGTAACCCTTACATGGTGGTTGTGCATAATAGATTATGGAACTATGGTTTTCTTAGGTTCCAGATCAGTATGGGACAATCAGAGCAGTGGCAGAAGGCAAAGCCGAACAAGTTCTCATTGGCACATCACGGAATTTTATTTTACGGGGTACATTTAATGATGGTTTTCAAGTGGAAGTGCAGGTGAGTTCTCCCCACACACACACGCATTGTGGGAAAAAGGTTTGTTTTGTTTCTTAGATACAGATTTTTGTAAATTTTGTAAAATAATTAAGATGTATATATACTTTTATTTGGTAGGGTCACACAGATGAACTCTGGGGCCTGGGAACTCATCCCTTCAAAGACCTGTTCTTAACATGTGCTCAAGATCGACAAGTTTGTATGTGGAACTCATTGGACCACACACTGGAATGGACCAGGCTGCTAGATGTATGTGAGCTTCTTTCTGTTCAGGCACCAGAAACAATCATAGGAGGCTTCCATGTATGTTCAGCTAAGGCTTCCCAATTGCCTGTTTTGGGTAGAGGAAGAACTAGTTTCATATCTGCTGTAATGAGAAATGCTTACCCCAAAGTCCTTCCCCTTTGTAACACTTTGGTGAAATGCTGCTGTAGTGGGATTGATGGAGCGATAGTCCAAGTCAGTGTTAGGCGGCTTTACACCTCATTTTTTCTTTCAGTCTGGGGTGGGCACTTCACTATGTACCTTTATATAAATCTTAAACCAGTTGTATCTTTCAGGAACCAGGGCATTGTGCGGACTTCCATCCAAGTGGAACTGTGGTAGCCATAGGAACACACTCTGGAAGGTAAATGACTGATAATTCCCTCTTGAGATGCTTTTCTTTTTGCGCTTTTTCTCAGTCTTTCCCTATAATAAGAAAGATACAATATTAACCATGAGAGAAACCACAGAATATAACACTTGCCCAAATTCCAAATTTTCTTATCTGTCCAAACAAATGTACCCACATATAAGAAGGAATGTGCTAATTTACTCCAGGTGGAGATTACCCATTCATATTTTCTTCACTTTGCTTTCTTAATTGCAGTAAAATAAAAACATGTGTGCTGTGGAAAAGTATAATGTTTGAAATAATGAGGGATTTTCCTCATTTTCTATAATTAGCTTTGTGAAGACTTGGCAGATTAACTCCGTTTGTCCTTCTACTTTGCGGGGAATGGGAAATGAAAAGTGCATAGCTGCATCGCAATGCAATCCTATTCAGATTTTGTAGGCAAAAAGCATTAGACTGGTAAAAGAGAGACAGTGATGCCTATGGGATGCAGCCTTCCCATTCATTACTCTTGCTCTGCATTCAAGTTGTGAAACTTCCATTGTTTTTTTAACCACTGATAGTTCTGAGTTAAACACACATAAGATTGCACCAGGTCTCACTTTATTGTGTGGGGCTTAATCATAGCTAAGTTTGCATAGGGTTGTGGTAAAGCCCCTGGGGCCAAAGATAAGAGATCGTCAGTGAAATCCAGCAAATCCCAAAAGCCTATAATGTTGTTATTCCTGTATCAATTACATTGTTTCACTCTTCTACCAATCAGAATTTTTTAATCACTTTGCAGCCAAGGCTAGGTTTCCATCTGCTTACTGCTTATTTTTTCACTTGGAAGTGAAGTCCTCAAAAACTGTCTGTTTTAATAGCAGACCTTTAACTCTGAGGCTACATTATACATGGGGCTACCCCCTTAAAACTTGTTTGGAAATGTCAGCTGGTACAGAAGAATGCTGCTAGATTACTGATAAGTTTACACTGGTATGATTTTGTAATGTTCGTACTTCAGCAATTTCATTGGTTATCCATTTGTTTCTGGGCAAAATTCATGGTGCTAGTTGTAACCTTTAAAACCATGCACATCCTGATACTACCTGAATTCATATGATCCCATGCACCAGCTAAGGCTCTAAGACGTCTCCTGATGTTCCCTGCTTCTTGGGAGGTCTGTTCATTTATAGCTTGTATGCACTTGTTTTCAGATATTATAGATAATAATTCCCCTGTGGAGCT
This sequence comes from Heteronotia binoei, assembly GCF_032191835.1. Classification (NCBI taxonomy): domain Eukaryota; kingdom Metazoa; phylum Chordata; class Lepidosauria; order Squamata; family Gekkonidae; genus Heteronotia; species Heteronotia binoei. The sequence continues at coordinate 212,201,092 of NC_083223.1, forward strand.
CTCCCATTGGCTTAGAAATTACAAACCATTGGCACCTGTTTGTTTGTTTTTTTGCCACTGTGTGACACAGAATGTTGGACTGGATGGGCCATTGACCTGATCCAACATGGCTTCTCTTATGTTCTTATGTTCCATCACGGCTCAGTCAGCATCTCTGTTGTCCCATTGGCTGACTCCCCTCTCCCCGCCTACAGCAGGGCTCAGAATGTTGAACAAACTGCCAAAACAGTCTTACCTCAGAGACAGACACATCTCCAGCACTTCTCTGTGCCATCTCTGACAACCAGCCTCAGAAAGGGTTGTTGCTCTACTGCGGCCTCACAAAAGGCAACGCAGCCACTGGCGGCAATAGACCTCTGCCACCCCCTCAACAGCCTACACAGACAGCCTTGCAGCACACACACAGCTTCCAAAGGCCTGGCCCCAACAGGGATATTTCCTCAGAGGCCACGGCTGCCACCTCTCTCCTGTCATTCCCCCCTCCCCTCAGCCTCGCCCCAGAACAGATGAGATTGTCTGGAGTTCAGTTGTGATCACAGGAGATCTTCAGGCTCCACCTAGAGGTTGACTACCCTAGGCCTGGCTGCTTTCTACTGATCAGCAACAGCCCGCAATGACAAAAAGTGTTGCATAGGAGTTTGTGTTTCAGCATAGGCTCTGCCAGACCCAGGTTCTTGCTGTGGAAGCTGTCTGGGTAATTTTGGACCACTCACAGACTTTCAGCCTAACCTACCTCACATGTTGTATAGATCAAAAGGGGAGAGGAGAATGATGTAAGCTGCTTTGGTTCCCCCCCATTGTTGAGAAAGACTGTCCTTTTCCTAGGTAAAGCCTGCAGGGAGGGGGTAGAGATGGAAAGCTGAAGTCAGAGAGGCAGATCAAGGTAGGTGGATCGTTGACTGAGAAGGAAATAGGGTTGCCAACTCCAGGTTGGGAAATTCCTGGATATTTGAGGGATTGAGCCTGGAGAGGATGGGGTTTGAGGAGGGGTGGGACCTCAGACAGGTACAATGCCATAGACTCCACCTCCAAACCAGCCATTTCCTCCTGGGGAACCATTGTTGTCAGTCTCCAGGTGAAGGCTGGAGATCACTCAGAATTACAGCTGGTCTCCAGATGGGCACTTTTCTCCAGATCACTTTCCCTGGATAAAATGGCTGCTTTGCAGGGTGAACTCAATGTCATTATATCCTACTGAGGCCTCTTCCAGGCAAAACACCCCAGATCATGCCACAAGCTCACACTGATGCTAAATGCCACAAGGCTGAATATGACCAGAAAAGGCTGCAGCAATGCACTGCAAACAAAAAGGATGCTGAGCTTCAGTTCCTGTGTGACTGTCCATAATTATTTTTCCATACCTCCATTCTGGGCCTCTTTCAGGGCTTTGAGCCACCACAAAAACAGAGACACACAGACACACATGGGGGGTGGGGAGCCAGCATCTGTTTCAGCTACAGGGTGGGTGGGAAGACAGCAAGTGGGGTGGGTGAATATCAAGGATCGGGGGTAGGTGGGAAGACAGCAAGGGTGCAGGTGAGTGAATGTCACAGGTGGGGGTTAGTGATGTGCCAAGAGTGCAGGGGTAGTTGAGAGGAAGAGGTGATTGGGGTTGGGTGGTATTAGGACAAGGGAGTAGGGGTGGGAAGTTAGAGGTGGAAAGACACCAGCAGGGGGGGAGTGAATGCCTTAACTTGGGTGGGTGGATGGAAAGACAATGGGGGGGGCACTTGTCCAGAGCCTCTTTCTAGAGCCTGTTATATTTTTTCCTCATAACAGGAAATCCTTAATCCTAGTATTACATAAAGCTTCTACGTTCTCTTCCTGCTGTAAAAAGTGCAAAGCAGAATTATTTCAGTGCACCTTTGGCAGAAATAATTAACAAATGTATGTCTTTTTATGCCTTTTAATTCATGTGTGTAATTATGTTTTTATTTGTTTGTATTTATATTTTGTAAGCTGACTTGGCCACTGTGGAAAGGCAGGATATAAATGTTTAAATAACTAAATAATAAAATTCCAATTGAGCCTGCCAGTGAACTGTCGAAATCAGTAGACCAGGAATTTATCTTCTGAAGACACATTCTCTGTTAGCACATTCCTTCCATATATTTCTTTAATTTAAATTAGGGCTCTTGAGCATGGCTTGAAACCATTTTTACTAAAACTCAGAACTGGGGCTTGTAAAACTGACCAGGTTCAACAATAATTACAGGATTTTTAAAAATGAAGTATTAGTTTGTTGGTGTTGAGTCTACATATCTGATAAAGGGAGCTTTGACTATCAAAAGCTTATACCCTGGAAATCTCATTGGTCTTTAAGGTGCTACTGGAGTCTTGCTCTTCTACTGCAGGCCAACACAGCTACCCACTTGAAATTCTGTATAATATACTGTTATGCTCTATAGTTCTTTAAAAAGATTTAGGACAATACACCAAACAATAACAAAAATTGGCTATAAACAATTAAACCTCAGACGTAATCACTTAATAATTAATTGTGTGTCTTCATGATTATTACTGGGAAATATAGCAGCCTGTTGTTAACAATAGGGATGGGCATGAATCAGGGAAATGGTAGATCTTTTTCGTGGTCTCTGTGCTTCAAACTCATGGGATGAAGTGCCAGCGCCAATCCCTGATCGGTAATACAAAAGTTCGGGATTTTTCACCGCCCGGTCCCAGTGGGCATGTGCGACAGCCCCAGTGCACATGCTCACCCAGTGGGCACGAATATCCTGCCAGTTCCTCCTTTACCGCCGCGTCGGATAGACTTGCTTTTTCATCACTCCGGTCGGTAGTATTTACCTTTTTCCTTCTCCGGGTTTCTCTTTGTTTTCTTTGTTTTCTTTGTTTTTCTTCTTGTTCCTGTTAAATTTTTTTTTAAAAAAATTAGAGACTATTAGTTAGTTGTTTCACCCCTTCGGGGGTTTTCCCCCACCCTTCTCCCACCATCCCTGTCTATGGAAAAGCATTGGGAGTTTTTTAAGGGGTGCCTTAAGTGTGGGAGCGAGATCCCTCCTCCAGACGGACATTCTCTTTGTCTGCTGTCCCTTGGGGAAGATCATTGGGTGAAATCCTGCCGTCACTGCTCGAAATTTTCCAAGCAGACTAGGAAAAACCAAGCGGCGAGACTTTCAGCGGCACTGATAAAATCGGCTCTCACACCACAGATGTCGACATCAGCATCAACAAGCACTTCGATGGCTGTCCCGACATCAATATTGGTTCCGGTCTTGTTGTCAAGCCAACCGACCCAACCATTCCAGGGAGTCCACCACCCCCACAAGCGTGCGGGCTCGACATCCTATTCGGAACCAACAACCCCAGCCAAGAAGGCCAAAGGGGCCCGGGAATCATGCTCTGCTGAGCCCAGGAAGCACAAGGAGAAAAAGAGGTGCCAAGACAGGCAGATCCCTTCTCCGCCACCGAAGAACCCGGCGATTGTTTTGGAGGAGCCTCCGGAGAAAATCCTCACTTCACTGATTCGACCGAAGAACCCCTCAGGTCCGACAGATGTTCCACAGACCTCACTCTCCAGCTCCAACCAGGAGGTCGACCCTATAGAACGGTCGGCAGACTCGAAGGAGGGAGGCGATCCTAGCTCGGCATCAGACTTAGAGGTTTTGCAGCCAATGGACCACTCGACACCGAAGATGCCCTTGATCCAGCCCGAGAGATTTGGAGAGCCTTAGGACCCTTTTAGATGTTCTCATCCTCTGCCCAACTGGGACCCGTGACCGTGGGGTTACCTGTTTGGGGGCTACCCCTATCATTCTCCATACCAGTGGTACCCTCCTCAGAACCCCAATTAGGATCAGCACTCGGAGGCTTCGCACCACTCTAGAGTCTCCGCATACTCTCCACCAGGTTGCCGAGAGTCATCGATGCCGACTTAGACCCCGAGGTTGGTCAGGAAGCCGGCACGCTCCAGTGGTCCCGACGTCGAGAAAGCCTCCTCGACTAGGATTGCCATTGACGCCTCAGGTTTACCATCGGCTGAGAGCATATCGCCTTTGCCATCAACCTCCGATGATGATGGGGAAGAGCAGTCAGGCCATCAGAAGGGATCATCCCTAGAATCTAGAATAGCCGAGGACCTTCCAATCTCTCCTTCGGAAGATTTGAAGTCCTATGGAGAGCTCATTAAAAGGATGGCGAATTCCTTGTTTTTGCCTGTGGTCCAGCCTCAATCGGTCATTGACGACACAGTCTTTGACATCATGGAGAAGGACACGTCGACAGTGGTAGCCCTTCCCATTACCAAGGTCATCTTGCAAGCCATCAAAGATCTTTGGTCCAAACCTGCCTCAACCCGTATCTCATCCAAGTGCATCGATCACATGTATAGGATCCAGGAGCAAGGCACAGAGTTCCTCTTCAACCATCCACGCCCCAACTCTGTAGTAGTGTCGTCCTCCTCTAAGGCTAAGAGGACCCACGCCTCACCTCCAGATAAAGAGAAGAGGATTATACGTTTGGCAGGCGCTTCTATTCTGCGTGCACTCTGGGTATCAAAATTTCTAATTACTCTGCCTGCATGGCAAGGTACCAGTATTCCCTATGGGAGCAGCTATCACCGCTCCTGGCTTCTTTGCCTGAGGATAAGCGCACTTTAGCCAAGAAGGCTCAGAGGGAGGGAATGCTCCTGGTGAAACAACAGCTGCAGGCTTCCAAACATATGGTGGACATTGTAGCTAAAACTCTTACCTTGGCCATTACATTGCGTCGTCACTCTTGGCTTCGATCCACCGCTCTACAGTTAGACACAAGATCCTGGGTCGGGGATCTTCCTTTTGAGGGTGAAGGTCTATTCAGCTCCACTACAGACGTGGTCCTACAGGAAATGGACAAGAGTATCAAGACGTCTCGTAACTTGGGAGTACCTTCATCTTCCTCTTGCCCTGGCAAGTCTCGCACATAGTCCAAACAATGACCTAAGAAGTCCTACCATGCCAAATCCCTGAGGGTTCTTGGAAGCCGTGTACGGGACAGCATGAGGCTAAGAGTTCCTTCGCTGCAGGAGGGAAAACCAAGTTTTCTTCTTTTTCCTCTCATATGGGAAAGTCTAAGGCTGTCAGGAATCCCAAGCAGGGACTTTGACTTTGGCATCCCCTTTTCTCCCCCCCCCCTCCTCTGGGCCCACCTGCCTCCACAGCTCCACTACAGACGTGGTCCTACAGGAAATGGACAAGAGTATCAAGACATCTCATAACTTGGGAGTACCTTCATCTTCCTCTTGCCCTGGCAGGAGGTGGCAGATTACCACCGACAAGTGAGTCTTGTCCATCATATAGGAGGGTTATGCAATAGAATTTGTTCAGCCCCCTTCATATCCCAGATTGGTGATCACACACCCTACAGTGGTTTTGCTGGAGGAAGTTCAAAATCTGCTCAGCAAGCGAGCAATAGAACCCGTTCACGATCATCTCAAGGGCCAGGGGCTCTACTCCAGGTACTTCATGGTTCCGAAGCAGGACGGTGGACTTCATCCGATCATGGATCTGAGGGGCCTGAATGAATTCATAGCTTATCAGAAGTTCAGGATGCTGACTCTACAAAGCATCCTTCCACTCATCAACAAAGGAGATTGGATGACTACCCTGGACTTGAAGGATGCCTATTTCCACATCAGCATCCTCCCCAGTCACAGGAGGTTTCTTCAGTTTGCCATTGGGACGCACCATTTTCAATATCAGGTGCTCCCTTTTGGGCTCTCTACGGCCCCCAGGGTCTTCACAAAGACCATGGTTGTTGTGGTGGCTTACCTTCGGCTCCAGGGCATCATCATTTTTTCCTACATAGATGATTGGTTGGTGGTTGCTGTGTCCTAAACTTCTCTCAGAGCGCATCTACAGGTGGTTCTCAGCCTCTTGAGTGCGCTAGGTCTTCTGGTGAACAAGAAGAAATTTCACCTGGTCCCAGCACAAAGAGTTCAGTTTATCGGAGCGATTTTGGACACTACCCAGCATCTGGCGTTTCTTCCAGATTCCCGGGCATTGGATATCATCTCCCTGGTTCAATTCCTTCAGACGATGAGATGCGCTTCTGTTCTGCAGATCCAATGTCTCTTGGGCCTCATAGCGGCTACTACCAGTGTTCTGTGCTTTGCGAGGCTGAGGATGCAAGTCCTCTAGCTCTGGTTCATCAGGAATTACAATCAGGTGAGAGATCTCCCATCCAAGATTCTGCAAGTTCCTTCGCTGGTGCTTCAATCTCTGGATTGGTGGAGGATGAAATCGAATCTTTGCAGAGGAGCTCCATTTCATCTTTCTCTCCCCTCGCTCACGGTAACAACGGATGCCTCGTTGTGGGGATGGGGAGCGCACCTCGGAGATCTCTGCATAGGCGGCCCATGGCCCCTGTCGTTGGCTCACCACCATATCATTTTTTTTAGAGCTCATGGCAGTTCATCTGGCCTTGAGGTCGTTTCTACCCCTAATCAGCGGTCAGACCGTAACCGTGATGTCGGACAACACAGCAGCTGTCAGTTATATAAATCACCAAGGGGGGACTGTGTCCAGAAGGCTGTGTGCATTGGCAATGCAACTTTGAGAGACCTGTATAACTTCTCAGACTTTCATTGTAGCCACTCACCTACCCGGGGAGCTCAATGTTCAAGCAGACTCCCTGAGCGGGGGAGAGGTCTCCCATCACAAATGGAAACTGAACTGGAGATACCTCGAACCTCTGTTCTGGGAGTGGGGTCATCCCAGAACAGATGTGTTTGCCACGGCAAACAATTGGAAGTGCGAACACTTCTGCTCCAGGGGAGGGACGAACCCAAGATCCCTAGGGGACTGTCTTCTGCTTCCATGGACGGACAAGTTTCTCTACCTGTTTCCACCCTTGCCTCTTCTTACCGGAGTGCTTCACAAATTGACCCAGGAACATCTGGAGTGTATCCTAGTTCTGCTGGTCTTGAGCTTGTGTTTGAGTTTTTACTTTCTCTTGTTGATGCTGAACTTAATCATTCTTTGGTTCAAGTGTATTTGGCTGCCATCTTGGCTCATCACGACCCTGTGGATGACGCTTCGGTTTTTACCCACCAGCATACGAAATGTTTTTTGAAGGGTCTTCTGCAGCTTCACCCATTGTCTGAGGTTCCTCCTCCTGCTTGGGATCTGACGCTCATACTGGACCGGCTCTCTAGGCTGCCTTTTGAATCTGTTGCATCTTCTAGCCTGGAAGACTGCCTTCTTAGTGGCTGTCACTATAGCCAGGAGGGCAGTTGAGCTCATGGCACTGCGATGTGATGCTCCATACATTTCTTTTCAGGACGATGGGGTGTCCTTGGCCCCGGACATCTCGTTCCTTCCTAAGGTGTTGTCTAGTTTCCACCTTAATTTGGAAGTCTTTTTGCCTACTTTTTACCCTTCTCCTTCTTTGGTGGAAGAGAGACGTCTGCACGCCCTGGATGTTAAGAGGCCGTTGTTGTTTTTTGTGCACCGCACGAAGCCGTTCAGGAAGGATCCCAATCTATTTGTCTCTTATGCGGCACCTAGGTTGGGTCTCAAGATCTCTTCACAGAGACTTTCTAAGTGGACCACGGAAGCCATTAAACTTTGTTACCTGTTGGCGAAGCATCCCTTGCCGGGGCCGCTCTGTGCTCATTCCACTAGGGCTATGGCTACATCCACAGCGTTTCTGAAGGGTGCTTCTCTGGAGGACATCTGTTTGCCTGCAACTTGGGCATCTCCTCATGTCTTCATGCAACATTATGCCCTGGATGCCCGGAAGCGTCACAGAGCACAGCTGGGTACCCTGGTCCTTCGAGCCGCTACTTCTGCATAACTGCCTGCTCCCTCCTCCAGGTAAGCCTAGCTTGCTAATCTCCCATGAGTGTGAAGCACAGAGACCATGAAGAAGATAAACAGATTTCCTGCCTGTAACTGATGATCTTCGAGTGGTCATCTGTGCATTCACACTACCCACCCTCCTTCCCCTCTGCTGCTGGTCATGGGTGTTCTGGATAGGCGGCGGGAAGGAACTGGTGGAATATTCGCGCCCACCAGGTGAGCATGCGCACTGGGGCTGTTGCTCGTGCCCACTGGGACTGGGCAGCGAAAAATCCCGTACTTTCGTTTTACCGATCGGGGTTCGGCGCTGGTGCTTCATCCCATGAGTGTGACTGCACAGATGACCACTCGAAGATCATCAGTTACAGGTAGGAAACCTGTTTTTCATGTTGGTTCATTGCTTGTATGTTTGCCTGAACTGGAGGTGTAAAACTCATCAGGAGTCATCAGCAGGCTCTCCTCCATCTACACACCAAGTTTGGCAAAGATTGGATTTAGAATATCCAAGTTATAGCCCCCCAAAGCAGATGCCCCCAAGAAAGCTAAGCTTCAGCACTCACGACAACTAACACTCCTTTCTTCATGCTGCAGAATGGGAGCTCCATGACTGGCTCTCAGAGCTGCTAATCAAGCTATGGACAACTGCTGTGCGTGTTTCTAGGGCTCCCAGAAGTCCACCCCCAGTGTTGCCTAGGAATTCATTGAACCAGCTCCAGGCTATCTGGACAAATGAACTGCAAAAATGAACCAAACAAATCACCAAGGGCTGAATGGATTTGGAACAAACCACGAATTGGCGCAATTTGTATACAAATCATGGTTTGTGGATTGGTTCATACCCATCTCTAGTTAACAGTGATTTACAGGGCAGTTTGTGCTATCTGTTCAGGCCTTTTACTTAAATACAAATGAAAAGTCATACAATTAGGTCCATCTGCTTAGAAACTGCTAGGTTGCTTTTCTTCTGTTCATCGTGCCTAGGGAGCCAGTAACAATCTTTGTGTATGGCAAAGAATATAGCGAAACAAACCTTATGGTTTCATTAGTGCTTTCTAATACTACTGGGTGCCTTTCTCAGCATAGTTCCTTTTGCATGGGCAATTATTGTTGCCTTGGGCATGTGGTTGAACTTCCAAAAACAAAGCTGATTTCACCCATTTGAAATCTTTGTCATTGCTGAGCGCTGACATGATACAATAATACATTAGATTTGATTATTGTGGTCAGGCTTCTCTAACAGATAAAATGCAAAATTGACTTTACACACAACACATAAAATGTCCCAGATCAATAAATTCTTCTGGGTGTATAAACTGTAATTCGTACATTTTTGCCTGAATTTGTGTTTGTACAGAATGCTATAGCCCAGTTACTATCAGGTAGGAGACAGAACATTCATGCCATGCCTGTTCAGACACTCTGTTAGTTACTGTTCAGTTACTGGGTCTTGGTTTTCAGGTAAGAAGCCCTTAACATACTTGGGGGCTCGTACCTCTTGCCATCCCCCCCAAGCAGCTTCACTCATCTGAGCTAAGTCTTCGGAAGGTGCCGCACTGCAAATGCATGAGATTAGCAAATGCCATTCAGCCACATTCTGTTGATGGTTCCCACCCTGTGTAATGGCCTGTCATTTCACAGAAATAAAATATTCAGGGGAGGGGGAGTTATAAGGGGATTAGAATTGTGGTATAATAGAATTTATTATTTTATTATCATCTGTGTATCAAGTTTCCTATATAAATATTTTTGTATGGTATATATAATTGTACTGGTCTGTGACCATAATAAACAATTCATTAATTCAGTATAATGGAACAGCAGAGGAGATCACTTTATAAGGAAGAAGATAATAGTCTATTGCAATGTTCATTGTATCATTATTATACTGCATTGTATTCTGCCTATGTAACCTGCTTTCTGCATTATAGCATGCCATAACTACTCAGATTCCCTCCCCCCCCCCCTTTGTTGGTTTTGTTGTTGTTTCCCAGTTACACAATCCCAATTGTTTGCCAATCCTTTCTGTCTGATTGAGCTGTTTTTGTTTTAATTTTGTAATTTGCCTTGCTTCTTGGTGGGAAAGGCATGCTATAAATCCACAAATCTGTGTGCTCCATTGAAATGAACAAGAGAAGTCCTCTTGGGCTTTTGGGTTGGATTGTTCCCATCCCACTAAAATCTGTGTAGTTGGGCAGTCATCATCTATCATAATATATAGTGTCCATGTTATGGTAGCAAGGATGCAGGTATCCCTTCTGGAATAGACTTTTCATTATGTTTGCCTTTCATACTTGCTATATACCATTCCCAAAGGGTAAGATATCCAAAACGGGCCACTGTTACTAAAGTATGCATGTTTGCACAGTGATTTCATATGCTCCAGTAAGAATTTATCACCTTCCTGTTTTGAATCTGTTAGAATTTAACACAGGTGACAGAAGAAAATACTTATAGTAATTTGGGTAGCATGAAAAAGCAAGGAGTTCAAATGTAATTCAATACTGAAGCAGCAGCCTGAAACGCTTCGTTCTTCCAGCTGCAGTACAGAATCAGCTGCAGACAAGCCCACATTTTTTTATGTTGCCCCCAGTGATATTATTATAAGCGGTTTCTGTTGCTGTCCAATGAAAACATTTCAGCTATTTTTTCCACTGGTTCCATCCATCTTGCACATAGTGTATTTGCAAGCTGTGGTGGTATGTTGAACTGCTTCATGTTTTATGCTTTTCATGTGGTCCCTTAACCACAAATTTGGTTTTAAGCCATTTGGACCAGGCCATTTTCCAGATATCTGGTTTTAAAGCTTGAAGCGTTTGAAAATAATGAGAGATGACTTCTCCTAGAGACTTAACACTGAGCGGCATTTCTCATGACGGGATATTTAAATGTCAAAATCATTTTGCTGTCTATGTTTTTAATTTATTTATGATAGCAGCACTGTGGTCTGCACATAGTGTAAGTAAATGATCCCAGCAGTAGGTTTGACCCAGTAGATATGCACAGAATTCACATAGCATGAATATGCACAAATTCAGCAGCTTTTGAATAAGGTAGTTCCTTGCACTTCAGAAAAAGCAAATGTTTGAGAGCTAATTGTTGAGAGCCACACAGTTGTTGTTCAGAATGGTTCCGTCATGGCTGCTCCTTGTAGTGACCTCATTGGTTCAGCAGCTTGGCACACTGATTCAGTAGATGTCTTCTCACCATACTAAACCACTCAAGAAAGGGAAACAAAGAAAATAAAAAGTGGATACAATCCATTATTGTTAGTGGAAAATGTTTTTTTATTATCATGTATCACTAGGAGTAGTCATGTGTTGTTGGTGGTGGAAAGTGTTATTAACTCGCAACCAATTTATGGCGACCCTGTAGGGTTTTTAAGGCAAGACACATGCAGGGGTGGTTTGCCATTGCTTGCCTCTCTGTAGCAACCCTGGTGTTCCTTAATGGTCTCATACCCAAATTGCTTGGATTCTGAGTTCTGACAAAGAACATGCTATCCTGGGCCATCCAGCTCAGGCATGAGAAGTACTCATATTCAAATAGGTTGTTCATGACTTAGCAGGGGTGGCCAACAGTAGCTCTCCAGATGTTTTTTGCCTACAACTCCCATCAGCCCTAGCCAGCATGGCCAATGGCTGGGGCTGATGGGAGTTGTAGGTAAAAAACATCTGGAGAGCTACCGTTAACCACCCCTGGCTTAGAGTATTTAACTTTGCCTAGATTCTCTTCCCTTTCTTCTTTTCCTTAACAGATGGTTTGTTCTGGACGCTGAAACAAGAGATTTGGTTTCAATACATACAGATGGCAACGAGCAGCTCTCAGTGATGCGCTACACAGTAGGTAGGCAGAGTGGTAGCAAATTTACAGTCTGGCCTTCCTTCCCCTTCTAGTTTTGCATTTAATTTTCTTTAAATGGTTACATTTTCCAAGCAGTCTCTGGATTTAAAAACTTTGATATGCTTTTAACACCTACATACATTTACGCTGCAGCAGTATTGCAAGGTCATTAATAACATAGGTGTAGAAACTGAGAAGTAATTATGTGTTGACTGCACCTAAATTGACAGAATTGGTTCTTTGGCTCATTTGAATGAACAGTTGGCTAAATAAAGTATTTAGGGATATGAGTTCATTTGACAAATCAGTAGAGATTCTGCCACTGAGTGCAATGAGAGGTGAAGGTGCTCGCAAAGCTACAGAAGGAAATCTGGCAACTCCTAACAGAGGACCTGAGTAACTAGTTAATGTATACCTTTTTGAAACCATCTATTTTTTCAGTTTGCCATATCTATACTTAGGAAGATGTGCTGTTTTTTGACTGGGTTGACTTTTTTGAGTCCTATTTAAAGTAAATCTGAATGTCTAGATTTTCTCCTACATATCACTATGAGTTTGTATTGGTTCAAAGAATGCAGATCATTCTCACATCTTCCTTCCCCCAGCAGTTCCTTGGAACCTCAAGTAAGTTGATTTTGCATATTTGGCATCAGCATGTACCGAAAGCCACACAGGTTGGTGAAATGAAATTACTCTTCCTGCATCATCCATAAGTGCAAACTCAACTGACAAAAAAGACAGGAAGGCCATTTCACCCATTCTCCCTTCAGTGCTCCAACCTGCATGGTTATTAGTCCAGACAAATCCCACAGCCATGGGAATCAACTTTCCAGGGGTCAAAAGAGACTTCTGAAGGAAGAGAAACAGAAAATATCCGCAACTGTTAGTAACTTCTCTTAATAGATCTGTTTGTTGTCTCAAAAAACTGAATAGTCCCAGACTCTTCAGCCTTTCTTCATAGGGAAGGTGCTCTAACCCCTGAGTCATTTTGGTTGCCCTCTTCTGTGTTTTTTCCAGTTCTGTAATGTCCTTTTTGAGATACAGTGACCAGAACTGTCCACATTCCAAATGAGGCCACATCATAGATCTATACAGGGCATTATAATATTGGCCAGTTCATTATAAATTTCACAGTAATCCTTAACATAGAGTTTTCCTTTTTCACTGCAGCTGCAAACTGACTTGGCACTTTCATCTACTATGATCCCAAGATCTTTTTCCCTCTCAGCCTCACCAAGTTTAGGTCCTGTTAGCCTAAACTTGCTGAGAATTTTTGAAACTAGATTTTTTTTTGTTCCAATATGCATCACCTTATACTTACCAACATTGAACTTCATCTGCCACTTTGTTGCCCACTCACCCAATTTGTGAAGATCCTCCTGGAGCTCTTCACAGTCATCCTTGGTTTTCATCATTGTGGATAATTTTGTGTCATGTGAAAACTTGGCCACTACCCTATTTCCCATTCATTTATGAACAAATTAAATAATACTGACCCCAATACTAATCCTCGTGGGACACCATTGCTCGCTTCCCTCCCTTGCAAGAACTTTCCATTTATTCCTGTCTTTGCTTCCTGTCATTTAACCAATTTTTATCCATAAAGGAACTCATCCTCTTATCCCATAGTGAGTCTTCGGTGACATATCTTGTGAAAAGCTTTTTGAAATCCAAGTATGTAAAGTATAACTGTTATCTACAAGCTTGCTTGCTTACTTTCTCAAAGAACTCCAAAAGGTTGGTGATGCAGGACTTCCCTTTGCAGAAGCCATGCTAATTTTCCCTCAGCAGGCTTTGTTTGTCTATGTGCCTAATACTTCAGTCTTTGATTACGGTTTCTACTAATTTTCCTGGATTGATAGGCCTGTAATTTCCTGGTTCCCCGCTGGACCAGTTTTTAAAAATTGGTGTTACATTTGCAACTCGCCAGTCTTCTGGTACAGTGGCTAAATTTAGTGGATCAACTGTCTCATATTTGAATTCCCTAAGAATTCTTGGGTGTATGCTACCAGGACCTGAAGACTTCATTTCTTGGTTCTTAATTTTGCCAGTAGATCTTGGACTTCATCAGTGGTCACCTGCATTTGAATCAGTTCTTCAGTCTCCCTTCCAGACAATAATGGCTGTGGCACAGGTTCATGCCCCACGTTTTCCATAGTGAATACAGAAGCAAAAAGTTCATTGAGCTTTTCTGCCATCTCCCCATCTTCCTCATAACAGTCCCTTAATTACTTAGCCATCCAAAGGTCTAACTGCTTCTCTGGCTGGTTTTCTGCTCTGAATGTATTAAAGAAATCCACTCCTCAGATGCTCTTTTTGCATGCTAATTATTCACTTACATTTCTTTTGCTAGAGCCTGTTGTTTCTTCTGTTCAGTTTATTGGGGGCAGATCTTCCACTTTTTGAAAACATTTGAAAAGGAGGTTTAGTTACTCATATCTTCTGCTGGGAGTTTCCACATGGTTGTGCAAGCAGCCTTGGCAGTAATATGCTAGTATCACTCAGTGGGCCATTTCACATGTTCAGTGTTTGGTGTAATAAATCTCATCCATTCGTTGCACACAGTCCACATCTTTCTCTTCAAGGCTACTCTTGTATTTCATGAGCATCTTATGTGTGTGTGTTTGTGAGTGAGTGTATACACAGACACTTTATTTAGGGGTGATAGGCCAGTGTTGTGCTTCCACATTCACCACCACCACCAGCCCAAGGCACAAGACTGAGAGGCAAGAAGCACAGCAAGCCCAGATTGGTGCCAGTGAAGCTGTTACCTCAATTGATGACAGCAAGTGTGCTGGGCAAGAGGCATGATCCACATCCATGCCCTGGTGCCTTCTAAAGGCCCCCTGGGGCCCTTCTAGCCCAGAACTACAAGTTCCCCAATCTGCCTGGCAAGGTTGGGCGAGAGTGGAAGAAGCATACCTTACATGGCCATTGTATTATGTGAGGCAGGAGTTGAGAGGGTCAGAGTTGGGACAGGCCTAGCTGAGTTATTGAAATGCTAGCAGTCCTCACTCAAGGAGGATTGGTTGGGGGATGTTCCTGATTAAAGCAGTTTCCCAGAGAGAGTGGTGAAAGAGCCACATCAGTCCTCAGAGGGAAGGGAAGTCTTGGGGTGATGCAAACCCAACTTATCTCCTGTTCTGAGGTCAGACTAAACTAGTGGGGTGGAAACCCACCAGGCAGCTGGCGGGGGGTGGGGGCAGACCTCCACCACTTAACATAAGTACAGGATGCAGTATTCTGTTCTAGTCCTAGAACATGACTAGTTCTAGTCTAATGTGGGCCTGCATGATGCACATTTGACACATATCTGCTTGAACCTAAATATCTGTTTACACAGAATGTGACTCTTTATCTGACTTCTCGCATTGTGGTATTTTTATGCTGAATTGTGCACTATATTGAATGTACTGGTGACAATCCAGCTAATTAGTTTGGTGTGCCCAATAGCACTGGAGTGTTTGAAATCTTTGATCCTCATGAGAATTTTCTTCCATAGCCAGCAGTAGGCACACCACATGACCTCAACTTGCATCTAATAAATAACAAATGGAACAAGTTTGTAGAACTGATCTCCTGCTCCTTAGTGTTGGTGGCTATCAAGAGCAGAGTGGATTGCAGCATGGGGGCAGAGAAGGGAGACAAGGAAGGTTAATTGATAGATAGCACAGGCTCTTGCTCCATTCACAAAAGAATTCATACAAGAGAAAAAGGACTGATTTCTGTCAAAGCCCTCTTGAACTTACTGCATCCCACTCCATTGAGGGATCCTTCGACCTTCAGGAGCCAAGTGTTTGGGGATGGAAGGATTGGGAGAATGAGAAGTAACCTCAGTTCATGATCCATTGGATCCAACCAATCGAAAGGCTAGACACTGACATAAAGTGCGGTTGGGTCATTAAGAATGACTCCTGTTTTTGATTTATGTTGCAGATGGCACCTTCCTTGCAGTGGGATCCCATGACAACTTCATTTATGTCTATACAGTGACAGACAATGGAAGAAAGTATAGCAGATATGGAAAGTGCACTGTAAGTATTTTAATAGCATGAATTACTATCAAAATGTGGTTTGTGTGAAGTTAACTTATTTGTTACTCTCACCATATAGAATACTTTCCAGTGCAGAAATACTTTACAATTTGTCTTCTGATTTATTCTGTCAAAATGGCCTAATAATGACCATCTTATAAATAGTGACTATCATGCTCAAGAGATTAGAAAGGTGGCTTCTAGATTCAGAACTCCATCCACTGCATCTGGCTCACAGTGTTTACAGTTATAAATTATTTTTAATCCATAAACATACTTTGTCGCATTTAAGCTGATTTTTTTTTGTATGAAGTCTTACTTCAAAGGATATGCTGAATTTCAAGACCTTTTCACCCAATACGACCTTGTCTCTCATATACATTCTCCATTTTATGTGGTATAGTGTTACTGTCACGGATACCTAAGTTGTGATTTGGTTGTTTGAACAAAAAGAGGGTTGCTGGAAAAGGGTTTGTGATAAAGAACCAAAGGTTTGTGATAACATCTGGAATACATACTTGCACTACTAGATTCTTGAGAGGAATGAGATCTACATGATGAGATGAAAGAACAAGATGTATTCAACCAGGTTCTTCCCCTTATGCAAAGTGAGCGGGAAGATATGCAGTTTCTGTGGATTCCCCTCCTATCTCTTGCCATTCCCTAAGGGTCCCCTGATCTTCAGATGCAACTTTTCAAGCAGAAAAGATCTATTACAAAAATAACACTCTGCTCAAGGTTCTTAGAATTCTCATCCTGAATACGGAACTTGAAGTTAACAGTCCAGTGTTCTAAGATAAATTATTCACAGAAAACTTTCATCTGAAATCCTTCAACTAAGTGGCTAATTATATGAAATGTACATTTGCAAGTAATTCTGAAGAATCATGTCCATTGTTATGGCCACTGACTTGGAGGTAGCATAGAATAAGGAAAAAGATGTGATGGTCCTCCTTACCTGAGTCTGATGGCTGCTGCTATTTTGTTGGGTTGCAGAATGGGAAGTAAAGGAGGTTGCTTCACTTTGTTCCTTTCATCCCTGATCAGTAGCTCATGGAGCTAGAACTGTGTATGCCCTTCCTTCCTAAGCCATTGTAAGGAGGCATCTACTAGCTCTACCCTGCTGGTTGCTCCCCAGTCTCATGACTGCCCCACCCACAGGGCACTCTATCCCAACGCTGGAAAATGCTGCCTGCCTTTTTACTCATATCCCCACTGTGACAATGCTCTGACTTCTTCCCACTTTCAGTGCCTCCCCATTGGCTGGTGCCCAACTGGGGAAAGTTACTGGCCCTTTGGACCTGCCACTCCTTGCCATGGGCCCACCTCCCAAATACTCTCCTCAGCCCTGGAATGTTGCAGGGCTGCTCACCATTGGAGCTTTGTTTACTGATCGAGTCCCAGCCTTTTCCAATACAGGGTTACCTGGTTGGGCTGCAGCTGGTTGCTTGTTTGTCTTGAGGCTGATCTGTCTGCCCTCCTGCCCTCTTCTCTTTGAGAGGTGCTGGAGTGAGGAGCCTAAGGTAAGGTGCTGGAGTGAGGAGCCTAAGGTAAGGGGATAGTCAGCTGGCTTTCCAACCTGTCCTAGAGCTGAGCTAAGACTCCTCCACTGTAACAGACCAGGAGTGGTTTGTCCACTTTCAACAGCTGTGGAGATTGTGGTAGTATGAATGCCACCACCAGAGGAGCTGGGAGAAGCCAAGGTGAAGCGACTGTTTTCCCAGGGTCAGAATAACAGGGCCTGTTTTCCTAGGGCCAAAAATCCCAGCCACAGATACAAGTTGATGGGGTGTGAACTGACAGGGACTGACCAAGGTCGTGGTAGATAACTCACTGAAAATGTCAGGACAATGTGCGATCGCAATAAAAAAGGCGAACACCATGCTGGGAATTATTAGGAAAGGAATTGAAAACAAATCAGCCAGTATCATAATGCCGCTGTATAAATCGATGGTTCGGTCTCATTTGGAATACTGTGTACAATTCTGGTCACCGCATCTCAAAAAGGATATTATAGCATTGGGAGAAAAGTCCAGAAAAGGGCAACTAGAATGATTGGAAACTTTGAAACACTTTCCCTATGAAGAAAGGTGTCGCGTCCCCCGGGGTCCCTCGGTGTAGCCGTCGCCCCTCTATCTGCGAGCGTCCTTTTTGGGTCTCCCGCTGGTGTCCCCTGAGGTCTCAGAAATAGGGGGGGGAGCTGGGTTACCGTACCTCAGACTCCCTGTCCCCTCCAGCTGTGCTTGGGCTCCTGTCTCTCTCAGTTGGCAGCCCCTCTGCAACATCTGCCAGCTTCCTCCTCGACCTCTTGGCCCTTGGCCTTTTATCCCTCACTGAGCTCCCTCCCCTCTGCCCGGGTCCCACCCCTGACTGGCTCCACCCCTGTTAATAAGCGCTCCTTCATCACCTCTCTTCTCTGGCCGCCGCTGATGCTGCGAGGTGGCCGATCTCCCCGCGCTCGAGGACGGGCATGCTGGCTGTGGGGGCCAGAGGGTGTTGCCAGCAGCATTGCTCCACTGCCGACCATCGAGGTATGTTGGGATTTGGTGGTGGGGGCTGCCAGCGTCGCCCCAGGTAGCCCCCCAGATGCCGGTGGGCAGGGAGGGAGGCTAGCGAGCACGGGGGGGGGGGGCACAGAGTCCCAGGCTGGGTGGGACACACACCCTTTCATTTTTCTTGCTTCTCTGCATCATCCTCAAAGAGCCTGGAGAGGTAATCTGCCACACGGTGGTCAGCCCCGGCTTGATGATGCACTGTGAAGTAAAAGGGGAGAAGATGTGGTCATTGCTATCCTTCATCCTGGACATCCACAGAAGGGGGGCGTGGTCGACCAACAAATGGAAGGGATTGTTGGTTAGGTGGAACTTCAATGCCCCGATGGCCCATTTTACCGCTAGGGCTTCTTTTCTACTGTGGAGTAAACGCGCTTCGCAGGTAAAAGCTTGTGACTGATGAACAACACCGGATGTTCTTCCCCGGGGTCTCCCTGGGACAGCGCCGCCCCGACCCCGGTCCCTGAGGTGTCGGTGTGTAACACAAAGGGCTGAGAGAAATCCGGATTTTGCAGCACCAGTTCCCATGAAAGGCTGGTGCGGAGCACTTCAAAGTCCACTGCCTGGGCCGCCCCCCACTGGATGACATTCGGGCATGCTTTCCAGAGGCAGTCCGTCAAAGGGGTGGCTACGGCTGCGAAGTTGGATATGAATTTACTGTAATACCCTGCAGACCCTAAGAAGCGTTGCAGTTGTTTCTTGGTGCGCGGGCATGGTTGCTGCTCCAGCGTTACGATTTTCTCTGGCAGGGGCCATAGCTGCCCTTTCCCAGGAACCCCAGATACTTAAGCTCCTGGAAACCGAGGTGGCTTTTTCGAGGGTTGGCGTGGAGCCCGGCAGCGTGCAGGGCCTGCAACACTCGGCGTAGGTGGATCAGGTGGGCCTCCCTGCACTGGGCCAAGGTCTTATCCACCAGCCGTTGGAAAGTTCAAGCCAAAGGGCATTCTCTTGAATTGAAAGAGTCCCTGGGGGGTGGTGAAGGCGGTCTTCTCCCTGTCCGCCAGGTGCATGGGTACCTGCCAATAGCCCTTGGTGAGGTCCAGTGCGGAGAGGTCAATGAGGATGTCTGCACAGGGCATGGGATAGGCGTCGAATTTGGCCAACTTATTCACCTCCCGGTAGTCCACGCAAAAATGCACGCTGCCATCGGATTTCGGCACGAGGACCACTGGGCTGCGCCACTCACTCTGGGATGGTTCAGTGATGTCAAGGAGACGCATCTCGTCCACTTCCCGGGCGATGATGTCCCAGCACTTTTGTGGCACGGGCCTCCATCGGGTCCAAGCCACTTGACCCGGGGATGTTACAACTCTGACCAGGGTGGTCAAGCCCGGCCTGTTGGAGAATACTGAGGGGTACTCGGCCAGGACCGCTCGAAGAGCCTGTTGCTATTCCAGCGTAAGAGAGGTGCCAAATGCCGGGTGCCCCTCGATACCCCCGTCGGTAGTCCAGGGTAGGGACCCATCCCGTAGGTCGCTCGGGTCCTCTGCCAAAAGCCCCTGCTCATTTGGCGGCTCCCGCCGTACCCATCCTTTTAGGTTGTTTATGTGGATGGACTTCTTTTGGCGGGGGCTGGGCCTGCATTGCACCTCGTACGTGAGGGGGCCCAGTACTCATGCAACCTGGAAGGGCCCTCGCCAGGTGTCTCCCTGATTCTGGCCCATTACCCCCCTGGGCACCAGGACTTTGTCTCCCACCTGGAAGCCCTGGACCTTGGCGCCCCTATCGTGCCGCCTTCGCTGTGCTTCCTGGGCCCTTTCGAGGTTGCCCCAGGCTTCTCGTTGTACGTCCTCCAGCCTCTCTCGTAACTGCTTAACGTTCTCTTCTGGGGGCTCCTTGGGCCCTTCCCCTCCTCGCACCCATTGCTCCTCCAGCAGGCCTAAGATCCCCCGGGGCTGCCTCCCATACAGCAATTCGAAAGGGGAATACCCAAATGAGGCTTGGGGTGTCTCTCGGATGGCGAAGACCAAGGGGTCCAAATAGAGATCCCAGGCGGTAGGGTGGTCATAAGCCGTCTTCTTCAGCATTCCTTTTAATGTCTGGTTCATCCGTTACACCAGCCCATCGGTTTGGGGGTGGTGAACAGAGGTGAATAGTTTAATGTGCAGCATCTGACAAACCTGCCACATAAGGTCAGCTGTAAAGGGTGTTCCACTGGCTGTGAGTATTTCTTGGGGCAGCCCCACGTGGGAGAAGTAGTGCATCAGTGCCCTGGCCACACCAGAGCTTTTCATGCTAGACGGGGATGGCTTCCGGGTAGCGGGTGGCATCCATTAGGACCAATATATACCATGCCCCCCTTGACATTTGGGACAGGGGCCCCACAAAGTCCATGGCCACCCGCTCAAAAGGGGTACCCACAATGGGCAAGGGGGCTAGCAGAGCCTGGGGGTCTGCTTGGGACGTTAGGCGTTGGCAGATGTTGCAGGAGCAACAGTAGGCCTGGACATCCCGGGCCATGGAAGGCCAAAAGAAGTGGGCCAGGACCCGGGCCAGAGTGTTCTTAACCCCTTGGTAGCCTGCCCACTGATGATCGTGGACTCCCTGAAGGACTTCCGGCCTGTATCAGTGGGGGACTAACAGTTGTTTACTGGTATCGTAGTTGGCAGGGCCGGGTCGGCCTTGCTTTCTGGGACTAGCTGTCTCCACGACGTTCCCAAATCACGAGGCATCACATCCAAGCAGAATCGGATAGGGCAAATGGGCCACTTTGGCCACTGATACACGCCAATAGCGGCCCAGGTACTTTAAGAGTATGGACACCACGGGGCACCTTTCCATGTGCCCATGGATGCATGCGATGGATGTGGTGCGGTGCGAAGGACCGGCAGTGGGGCGGACACCAGGTGGGCCCATGTCATGGACAGCGAACTGCCGTTATCGACCATGGCTTGCATCTGTCATTCTCCAAGCCCCACGGGGATAGTCCAGGGTGGGGGCCGGAACCCTCCGGTGAATGGCATCCCTCTCTTTCGCCTTCGTGACTGCCAGGCCGTGGTCCCGGTATCACGGGTCATCCCCAGGGCCCCCACAATCCGGGTGCGGAGCAGGGGCTGGGCGCGGCCACCCTGTTCAACTGACCCCAGTGTCTTTCCCAGAGGTCCTCCCAGTGTTGCCCGCCCCCTGGGCTGGGGTGCCCCCCCTCCCAGTCCTGCTGCCGTCCATTCAGGGTGGGAGATCTCTGTAATTGGCTGCCTGGAAATTCTCCCAGAGCTCCTGGGCCTTGCTAAGGTGTGTCAGTCTCCAGCAGGCCACCCAATGGCGGGTGCGGGGCGGCAGCACCTGCAGCAGTTCCATATCAAACCTTTAATGGCATAACAGTTGCAAATAAAAATACACAGAATATAAAAATTTAAACATTGGAGATAAAATCAAAATGAAACCGAGCTTACAGATGCATTCATACATGGTCAGATTTAAATTTAAGGATGTCAGCCAAAAATTTTGCCACAGCCTTGCTAACTTCCCCCTCAGTATCGTTCAATAAATAATAACAGGGTGGCAGAATAGACAAATCTGGAGAGAAAGAAAGCTGCAAAATAAATCTTTACGGAGATTATGATAAAAGGAACAATCAAGCAATATATGCTGAATTGAGTCGGGAATATTCGCCCCACAGAAAAAGAGTCTGTCGCCTAAAGGGACTCGATGATATCTCCCTTGTAAAACTTTGGAGGGAAATGGATTTAATCTAGCTAACATAAATGCTCTGCGATGACTTGGAATGGTTAAGTCTGATAGATAATGGGGCATTTTGCCGCAGAAAGCATAAAGACCTAAGGAAGCTGGGGAGCAAATATAAGGGTCTGTTAGCCGTAGTTTCGTTTCCTCCAACTCCCACAGTCTCAATTTAATACATCTGAAGATATATGACTCATCAGAAGTAAAAAAAAATCATCAACCTCTATCCCCAACTGGTTAAGTTTGGACATAAGCACTGTTGTCCAGGATGAAATATATGGGTTTCTTTTCATACAATCAAGAAGGCTGTTAGGATCTGTTCTAAAGTGAATTTTGAGCCAGAATTTAAACACTGCAATCCAGGCTTTTGTCTCCACCAAAGACTGACCCACTTCAGAGCAGAGAGCAAAGTAGGACACACATTTTGGCATAACAAGAATTTGTCTAAAGAATGAGGCTTGAATGCCCTCCACTTTCCTGGTAAATGCTGAGATCCATATAGGGATACCATAGAGAATTTGGGCTAACGTTTTGGCTTTGAACAGCTTAATTGCTGCTGGAACTAATTGGTTCCCCTTGCAAAGAAAAACTGTTTAATTTGAGCGGCTGAACATTTAGCCAAGTTGACGGTGTTGTTGCGATGTGAAACCCAGCTTAATTTATGATTAAAAGTGATCCCCAAGTATTTAAAAAAATTTGTTTGCTCAGTTGTTGAGTTGCCAATAAACCATCTCTGTGGGCGCCAGCAATTTGAAAAGACAACTACTTTAGATTTGGCATAATTGATAGAGAGTGAATTACAATTACAGTAGTCATAGAAGGCATTCAAATACCTTTGCAGGCCCACACTTGTGCGCTAGAGGATGGCAGTATCATCAGCATAAAGTAATAAGGGGATTGCTCGGCCTGCTAGTTTAGGCGGATGACCATTAATAGGGTTCAAAAATTGTACCAGGTCAGTTAAAAATAAATTTAAAAGATGCGGTGCCAGCACGCAACTTTGTATAACCCCCTTTAACACTGGGATTTTGCTAGTCAAGTCACCACCGGGCTAGGCAGGACAAAAGGTTAAAACTCTTGTGGCTCTTTAGCTTGGAGAAACGTTGACTGCAGAGTGACATGATAGAGGTTTACAAGATAATGCATGGGATGGAGAAAGTAGAGAAAGAAGTATTTTTCTCCCTTTCTCACAATACAAGAACTCGTGGGCATTCAATAAAATTGCTGAGCAGTCGGGTTAGAACAGATAAAAGGAAGTACTTCTTCACCCAAAGGGTGATTAACATGTGGAATTCACTGCCGCAGGAGGTGGAGGCGGCTACAAACATAGCCAGCTTCAAGAGGGGATTGGATAAAAATATGGAGCAGAGGTCCATCAATGGCTATTAGCGACAGCATATTGTTGGAACTTCTGGGGCAGTGATGCTCTGTATTCTTGGTGCTGGGGGGGGGGGCAAAGTGGAAGGGCTTCTAGCCCCAATTGTGAACCTCCTGATGGCACTTGAGTTTTTTTGTTTTTGCCACTGTGTGCCACAGAGTGTTGGGCGGGATGGACCATTGGCCTGATCCAACATGGCTTCTCTTATGTTCTTATGCCACCATGGTACTACCAGTGCCTAGGAAACCCCAGCTGGGAACAGAAAGGTTTTTGGGGATAGAGCTTCAGTGGCATTGATTGGTGGAGGGTGTTGTTGAAACTGTAGCAACAAGAGCAGCTTCTCCATGGCATCTTCCCACTGCAATCTGGTAACGATGGAAATCTGGAAGCCTGCCGGTAAGACTGGTTTGCCCTTTGTTTACCAGTTGTTTTCTCCCTTGTATGTGTGGAGCGTCCTCAGTGCATTAGTTTTATAAGATTAAGAAATGGTAGCTATACCAAATTGAAGACCACATGCTGATCTTACATATATGGTGGTAGATGCATCTCCTGAAACTATACAGGAAATGCATAGAACATTTTCACTCAGATTACTACCAGTTGCTGCTTTGGACTTCCCACTAGAACTCTTCGCAATACTAGAAATTTTTATATCTGCAGTATCTAATGCCCCCTTGTGGGGAATTTCTAAATTTTGAAATAGGTACAGTGTAAACCAAATTTTTATATGATCTGCAGAAAGATAATGGGGGTTTCCATTTTTTGAAAGTGTTTTAATTTCACTTTTAAATTGGATAGATATGTAACTGTCAAAAACCACAAAAAATGGCTAAATGCTGAAATTATGCTCCTCAGACTTACTTACAATAGGTCAGGCTTCTCTAGGTAGATTTCCTTTCTTTATGAGTGATTCAGGATTCTTTCTTGTGTAGAGAGAATGGGGGAAGTAATGATAAGTTAAAGGAAAGAATCTGAGAGGGCATGCTTCTAGTTTTGCTGTTACCACTTTAATAGAAGGGGAAAGGAGGAATGGCTGTGTCAGAGATTGCTTTCCATCCTAACGCTATAGTTTCTTTTATTTAAGCACAGCTAGGTCTCCTCTAGTGGTCTTTTTTGATTGGTCCCAGTCTCTTCAAATCTCCCATAAAAGGAACAGGAAAAGAATGCTGGTCAACAGTTCTTGCCAGGAGTTTCTTGCCAGCAAAACATTCTATTGCTAAACCTGTCTTTTACTGTGGTGTTTGGTGTGTGTATGTGTGTTTTTACTTTGGATTTTTTGCTACTTCTTCTCCAATTCTGCCATTTCTGTGGACCATTTCCTGAGCTTATCCTCCTCCCTAGCCTTATATGCATGTCTATCTCTTTACCTTTTCACAGATGCAGGTAAAGCATATTTCCAGAGCTCTGATCCTTGTAATGATATTCACTTTTTACTGTGATCATCCTAAAGCTGCAAAAATGAGGGCTTCGGGAAATCAGCTGCCTTGGAGGCCACAATCCTTGGCTGGTTGGTTACATTCTGTTTGTCAGTCACACAAGCTATTCAATGGACAGGTTTTAAGTATATAATTTGCTTTGGAGGATTGGTCTATCAGAGGGTCTAGTAAGACCCCTTTTCTAACCTACTGTGTCCCACAATGAGGTCTAAATCGTTTCCTGTTTTATTTCATTATCCTTGGGGTCCAAAAGAACACTCTCAAGTGCAGTTTTTGTATCTCATATCATGCTACACTTAGTTAACAGAACAAGGGCCTGGCTTAACTTGATCCTTTGATGTTCTGTTTATTTATTTGCAGTGTGATTGCTTCATCTCCATTTGAGAGTTATCACTGAAATCCAATACATGTATTCAGAGCATTCTGTATTTCAGGTCTAAATACCAGTTCAGACCCCATGTGCCCATTTTCAAGAGTGCAGGAAAATGCAATGCCATGTGAAATCTCTCTGGCGAATGAAGCAGCAGAATAGCAGTTTGTGTGATTGTTGAGGACATATTTTCAAGTGTCAGAGGCAAACCCTGACTCATTTCAGAGGGGTCCATAAGACACATATAGTACCTGGCTGGATGACTGGGGAGGTTGGAATGAAAGTTGGTGTGCACATTCAGGACCAATTCTGTCTTTCACATTCAAATGGCAACTCAGTCCATGGATATGTTTATCAGAAGGCCAGGAATAATCCTGGTCTCTCAGCCAATGTGCTGTTTTATCAGTGAGAGTCCGTAATTAAAAGGGGTTGGATCTTATAAACTTTCTACTTGTACAGCTTGAGCCCAACCCCAGGACTCTTCTGTGAATCCCTCAAAAGTCAAGTGCTGGGACTTTGGGAAAGCCATGCATGAAGAAAAAAATTGTAGTAATCAACCTACTATCTCTACTCCTAGAAAGCAATGCACCCAGTTGTGCTGGTGTTTGTAAATCTCAATAGCTTCCCTGTTCAGGCGGGTATGAAAAACTTTCTCCAGTAGAACACGGCACTTGAGCCCGAAAGATTCTACAAACCCTAATGATGTTACCAGCCGTGAAAACCTGAAATCTTTGATATGTTTATACACATCGATTCACTGATTATGAACTGGACTGACTGCATCTGTGTAAGCAGGCATCTGCTCATTGCATATTTTTACTGTCCAAAGAAGCCAGTAGTAACTACTCTCACTGTGTGTACGCTCAGTCAGAGGGAAAGCATGAAATGTCCTTTTCATTGTGGGTAGCTGCTGAATGGAAAAATTCTCCATTGGAATGCAGAGCTCTGCTATTTAGACAATTGCAACAACAAGATGTTCAGATTGTGCCTGTCACAGTTACTTGCTCAGAGGGATTTTCCACCACAACAGAGCCCCTTCCCAATTGCTTTGTTCTGTCCTCCCACCTACCCCAGGAATTTTAACAGCTGCCAAATGTCTGGCAGGATTTAGTGAAGGGTTGTATCCCTTCCCTGCCCTTCCTATGTTAGAACTAGTTTCCAGGATCTTGAAGATCTAGGATTTGGGAGGGAGGGGACTATGTGTCTTATTTTTAGTATTTTTTTATTTTTAAACCTCTGTCCTTCCTATGTTAGAACTAGTTTCCAGGATCTTAAAGATCCAGGATCGGGGGGGGGGGGGGGGGGGGAGGGGACTGTGTGTTGTATTTGTAGTATTTTTTTTCTCTTTAAACCTCCACTGTTTGTCTTGAAGACCATTTGGGGAATGAGAGGTGATTAACACATGCAAGGCAGTCATTTATTTTTATCTGCCTTTTTTTATTCATTTTATCCTTTCTGTGCAGGGGATCCTATAATGAAATTTTTGTACAAGCAATGCCATACAGTGATAACAGTCCACATGCCAAACCATTTCCACTGTAGCTGTGACAAGGGAAAATGCCTATGTTATTGCAAAATTGTCTGCTGCAAACTTCCATATGCTAAATGAGGCTTTTTTATTTCTCAAGTCTTTAGAGAGCTGTTTATGGAGCCACCTCAGCTTCTTTAGGCACCTCCCAGTTTTCCTTCTCATAGGAATCATTTGTGATTGTGCCTTCAATATTTCTCTTTCAAGAAACTCCCGCCCATCTTGATCTTCCTTCTCCTTAAGTATTTCTGACCATGGAATTTTACCCAGCATGTCTAAATTTGCTTTCCTGAAGTCCAACCTATAAGTCTGACTATGTATAGCTTTTCCCTTCCCGAAGACCATAAATTCCAAAATCACATGGTCACTAGTACTATCCAGGGTGCCCACTACTTTCACCTCTTCAACCAGTTCTTCCCTGTTGGTGAGAATCAACAATATGCTTTTCTGACTCCCAGTGCTCTTTATTGCATTGATATAAAACAAGCTGGCGACCTGTGAGGAATAACAGCTGGGGGGTGAATTTTTAAAATGTATGCATTTTTTTTAAAGGCTGTATGCCGCCTCTTCAGAGATGCTTGAGGAGGTTCACAGCTATGAACAAACTTAGTGGGAAAGCATTTGTTGAGTGTACAGAAGTATCCAGATTCATTCTCTGACTTCCCCAATTAAAGGGTCCCAGGAAGCATGAATTGGGAAAGATCTTTCTCTGCACAAGACTCTGGAGAGCAGCTGTAAAACAATACTGATCTAGATGCCCCAACTTGGCAGAAGGAAGCTTCATAGGTCCATGAACCTGTTTTCCCACATGCTGAATAATGCACTTGCAGTCCACTTGCAAATGATCACTGAAGTGCATTGAAAGCTAATTGAAAGTGCATTACACAGTGTATGTGAAAGTGCACTTTTAATAAGAGCGTAGTACAGAAAAATAAATTGTATAGTCCTGGTTTGATTGCCATTTTTTTTTCACCTCTGCACTGGGTGAAAATTTGTCTCATCTCATTTTTTTTGTTAATTTGTCTCCATGTTGTTATATTCCTTATTATAGATAGGGGTAAAATGTCAAAGCAAAAAGACAGTTGTCAGCAACTGGAGTACAAAAGCATCTGTATTTCCTGTTCAAGGGACCTCTTCCTGAGCCCTTTGAAACAAATGTATTCTGTGCGGCAGCGGAACTTGATGGATTGATTTTTATGGTTGGTTATTGTTCTTTCAATATGAACCTTTTGGAGGCAAAGAGGTCAGAGTGGTGATTTGGATTTGCGTTGCTGCATGGACCCCCCCCCCCCCCCCCACACACACACACGTTTTTGTTTTGTTTTCATTTCAGACCAAATGTGAACTGAAGAACTAGATATGAGTCCAGTAGCATCTGGGGACCAATATGATTTTCAGGGTATAAACTTTCAAGAATCACTGGATTACTGGACTTGAATGTAGCTCTCCTGCTGCAGACCAACACAGCTACTCTACTGAAATTATCTTAACAGGCAAAGAAAGTCTCATGTTTGTCTCTTTTTCTGTTCTTTTTAGGGACATTCCAGCTATATTACACACCTTGACTGGTCCCCAGAGAATAGATTCATAATGTCAAACTCAGGAGACTATGAAATATTATACTGTAAGTACAAAATTGTATCTTCTTAGCTGCATGAGCGATGATAAAGGGGAAGCAGGGAAAAAGAAGCTGATCCAGGCTGAGACATTGGTCCTTAACACTTGCTGACAGGGAAAACTAGCATGACCTTCTGTAACCTGACCTTCTGATATGATTCAGAGCTGTTTCTTACCTAATGATGCTTCCAAATATAGCTTACATTTCTGCAAGGGCATCAATCAGTTTAACAGTTTACAGGGAAGAGTGGTGCTGGCGTGCGATGTGTCATGAAACAGGCTTTCAGCTTTGAAAATGTTAATAAGCCTGCCTAGTTAGAGACTCCTGTCAGGTACTGTTGGGGATGCATGTTGACACTGTTATATCCTGTCATTTAATAACAGTATGTGGCTCAAAGCCCTTTGCATATGTACTGACTTATGCAGCTTCTGGGTCTCCAAGATGAAGGCAACCCATTAGTAATCTACAGATGGCCCTCTAGAGGCTTCATAAACTTCTTTGCTTGGGGCTTTAAAAAGTGGGATGGATTGAGGGAAAAGTTATCAAGCACTTGGCAAGGCTCAGTTCTTGGCTACTGGGCTGCATTGAATTTGGGGAGGCTCCAAGTTGTGCATACCTTGCATATGTTGTCTTGGTAATTGTTCCCACAAGCCATTTAGTGATGCTCACATATGTATAGCCAAATGAAAACATGAGAGAAAAAGCGTGGATCATCATAGGCTATCTGTGAGTTCTTGGCCAAGCTGAGATTAGAACCATTTTTGTACTGAAAGATGCTCTGTGGGATGCTGGAATTGTTGATTGTTAGGGCCCTGAGTAAAATCCAGGGTTCCAAAATAGCATTCAAGAGCAAGTAAGAGTCTAGTTTTGGCTTATGAAGTCCTAAACTCCCTGGGGTGCACAGGTAATGCCTCTTTTTGTTTGAACTTTAATACCCATTAAGATCAGCAAGAGAGCCACTCCTTTGAACATCAGCTCTGTAATTAATGACATCTATGAGAGCTAGAAGCTGGGGCTTTTCAAAGGTAATGGTCATACCCCTCTCCCTTGCCAAGTGTATAATTTTAGAGGTTTTGTATATAGATAATTTTATGTTGGTTTTGTTTTGTTTTTACTTGTAAGCCTCTTCAAGTGAAGGTGGCTTATATATTCCCAAGATAAATAAAGATGATATTGTACCCTGCCTCTCTGCAAATGGCATGCAAGTCAGTGTCAAACAAAATGATACACAATGTAAACAAAAATGATTTAAAAGACCATCAGGAATCAGTTCCTAAAACCACAATAGCACCAATAATGTAATACAAATCATACAAAGTCCATACATCTCCAATATTTGCAGCAATATTACAACCGGTGAAAGTTATTAAAATTATTAAAATGACCCTAAGCAATGGAAGTTTAAAACAGGAACAAAGTAAGGGGGTAAAGGTTGTCAACTATCAGATCAGTCAAATCACCTGAAGGCTTGGAGAAAACTGTTGCTTTTGCCTGGCACCTGAAACTAGGCAAGTTTAGTGGAAACCAGTGTGAGGTGGGAATTTCATAGTCTGAGTGCCACAGCAAAGAATGTGCTGCCACCAGTACTTAGCCATCACTTAATACAAGTGGCTGCACCCTCAACAGGGCCTGTGATAAGGTCCTTAGCTGATGGGCAAATCTTTTTTTATATATTAAAACCACATCGAGGTGCTCATACATACACTGTTTAAAGTTAACACACCCTTCCCCCTTATTTTGGGGTTGTGCCAGACTTTGCTTAACCTGAAAAACAAACAACTGGTATAATAAAGCATCCTTTTCATATGTGTTAGAAATGCACTGTGAGAAAATATGCACTCTTGGACTACACCAGTCTGGGCCTGATGAGTTTCAGCTCTCTTTAAACAAGCAAATGGCAAAAATATTTCTGGCATTTTTTATGAGCTTTCTCCAACCCTAGTAAATTTGCTTTGGCCTGCCAGTAGTTTTGAACTTGCAGATGAGAATTCAAGAGGCAAATTTTAAGTCCCAAAATGTGCAGCCTGAGATGCAGGAAAGCCACTGGGATATAATATATAACATTCCCCTTTCTAATGAAAGGATTTAAAGGCTGTGACGTGTGGGGGCTCAGTAATTGCCATTTACTCCAGTGATTGCCATTTACTCTAGCACTGCATTTCAGGATACATTTGGGACAGGAAGCAGCACCTGCCTCTAAACTTGACAATAGGAGGCAATGCTGATGGGACTCATGGGAGTGCCCTTGCATCTTGGTAATGGGCATTTTGCTTATAATTGAAGGATCACTCTGATATTCAGAATATTGGATAGAACAAGGGATAAGGAACCCAGAGGAAAAAGAAAATTTATTATCCTTATTAGATAGTCAGTATAGGTATTCTGTTAGTATCAGTTATGAGTATCAAAGGAGACATGCCTAAAATGAAGATCTCAGTGGCAAAATCTGCTGGTTCCTGAATTCTGGTTTGGGAGGCTCACATTGGGGAGTGACACAAGCAGTGACAGTTTAGGAGTGTCAGGCATATCATACTTGGGTTTGTTTGTGCTGGGAAGTTACATACGTGCATTGAATTCTGAATGCTATGCTGTGGAAAATATCTTTTCATTCCACTAAGATTACATCTCTCTTTTCCTTGGGGTTGTAAGCTTCCTTATGATGGTACAGTCATATCTGGTTTTAATCAATTTATGATGGACTTTGGTTATTCTCCAGATAGCCCTTAAATCCTAAAGAGCCTAGTGGATGTGCATTGATGAGAAAAGTTCACTTTCAGCAGGCCCCACATTGCTTCAGTACCAATTGTATGAACATGCTAAATTTTATGCAGAAAAGAGAAGCCCCTACAGAGAAATATTTTTCCTCCAGTCATACATCAAGGAAGTTGGTTAATAAAGTATTCTCTGGGCTTATGTAACACAAAGATGCCGAAAACTATTAGAGGCTATTAATTTTTTTCATTGTCTAAGCAGAAGGCAGGGAGCTCATGTGCTTTTGTTTTATTGCTGTCATGTCTGGGCTCTTTCCTTGGTATATGATAGATATAGTAAAGCATAAGTCGCTGAATCTTCCATAGTTTTATGGCAAGGCTTCAGGGGACCCTTAAGCATAAAATCAGCACTTTCAGATTTTTTTTAAAAAAGTCAAAACAAAAATAAATGTAATTCATGTAATTCCATTGCAAGTTTTGCAATCTTTTTAAAAGGGAGCATTCCAGATGGCTGTAAACTAATCAGGAATCGTTCTGATTGTAAGGATGTCGATTGGGTAACATACACTTGTGTGCTGGGCTTTCAAGTATTTGGTGAGTTCTGGATTTCTTTTAAACATTGCTGTTTGTGAGTTTAAAACTGTAGTGCTTTGAGTTTAGAGGAGTAGGATTATTGTATTTGTCATTAAAATATTTTGCAGAGATTCATCTTGTTTGACTTTTCACAGTGATGTGGAGATACATTATGTAAATATCATTTAATTACCTTCAAAGCAGTTGTGTATTATATCTTTTGTTGTACTTAGCACCCATGTAAATACAATGCTGCTATTTTTACAAAGTGTACTGTTTGCATTCTGTGTTTGTATATTTGTGTGTGTGCGTAAGAGAGGTAGAGAATGCAGGCTGATTAACACGAGTACCATGTACAAGTTAGATATGAGTTGCAAGTTCTTGGTTCCCACTTGTGCAGTGCCCAGTTCAGATCAGGGCCACAGTATACATGACACAGCACTTTCAGGAAACATGTACCCAGGGACATGTAGGGTTCCCAGATGGGAGGGAGAGAGAAAGAAAGAAAGAAAGAAAGAAAGAAAGAAAGAAAGAAAGAAAGAAAGAAAGAAAGAAAGAAAGAAAGAAAGAAAGAAAGAAAGAAAGAAAGACCTCTACAAAGTGTAAACAAAAGTAATAATAACCACATATAAATATGTGTGTGTATTGTGTGATAAACCCAAAAACCCAAAATATCAATTATCACAAGAATATGCTCCATCAACACTTCAAAAAAATATTCAATTGCTAAATAATACCAATACCATATGTAGTATGTGACAGTATCAAAAATAGTATTTAAATAAACTGAAGGTTACAGGAATATGAAGACTGCATAAATTGCATAAGACAAGCTCCCAGATACTACCTGTTTCAAAAAGTAATCTTCAGTTTGTATTAAACCTTCCCATTAAGTGGTTCATGTATTGGCATAGAAATCTTGACTAAAAATGAATCAGAAGCATTTGCAGCAATGTGAAGAGAGATAATGATGACCCATCTGAGCAGATATTTTTTCTCAAACCAGTTGTTTACGTAACGTAGACAGATGTTTTTGCTTTCCCAATGGGCCAGAAAGCCACCCCCCCCCCCAGACAGTTCCAGGTCCTGAAAACAGGGGTAGCTCATATCTTTTGATCCTCATGCAAATTTGGCACTGTGCAAGCAGAAACTGAAGAAAATTTTCAATTCATTTCTGACTTATTTAGAATGGGGATCTCAGACCTAGCTTGTTTACTCTGTTAAGAGCCCATGCCTTTTCAAAGATCAAGACCACAGCATACATGGCACGGCACTTTCAGGAAACATGTACCCAGGGACATGCAGGGTTCCCAGCTGGAGGAAAGAAAGAAAGAAACTATAAAGTTAAGATCTCTGCAAAGTGTAAACAAAAGTAATAATAACCACATATAAATATGTGTGTGTATTGTGTGATAAACCCAAAATATCAATTATCACAAGAATATACCCCATCAACACTTCAAAAAAATATTCAGTTGCTAAATAATACCAATACCATATGTAGTATGTGACAGTATCAAAAATAGTATTTAAATAAACTGAAGGTTACAGAAATATTAAGACTGCATAAATTGGGGCTTGTGGTTGCATCTGAAATAGAATGTTTTGTTGTACTGCTGAATTTAATCTTCTTAATATGCAGCTTTATCCATATGTAGCCAATTAATCTAATAAGACTAATACACTTTACTAAGATTTACTTATTTTCTTATTTTGAAGGAGTGTGGCCTGAAGGATCAGATGGAACAGATATCAATGCTCTTGTCAGGTCTCATAACAGGAAGGTGATAGCAGTTGCTGATGACTTTTGTAAAGTCCATCTATTTCAGTATCCTTGCTCCAAGGCAAAGGTATGTTTGAATGACCTGGTTTATGGAACAACAGTAGGACTTGTTATAAAGGAAAGTGTCTGTGCATATGTACAAGAGCACACTCACTCATATTTGTATTAACTTAAAGTGTAATGATTCCAGAAACTCATAAGTACAAACAACTCACCATCCCACCATCTAACATGTATTTGACATCATGGCTTGAATGATGAGACTGACCTAGAAGAATCTCTGTTGCCTGTAAGTCCCAAAGTGTATGTGAGTGCCATTCAAATGCATGTAATGAGAATATGCATTAGCCCTTTCTTTTAATGCCTTTGAGTGATTTTACTTCTGGTACTTCATCAACATACCATGGAAAAGACAGCTCATGCTACAATCTATTAATTTGTAAGATAGTGGGTTGTCTTTTCCCCCCCTTCAGTTGAGTCTGTGTGTCTATGCACTGTAACCCACAACTGTTTCTGTAATTATTCCCAACTTTTGTATTTGACCATAAAATTTAATAACCTTCTAAACTTTTCCCCAGTTATTGTAGGAGCATTAAATGTTGTTAATGGTGTTATCCTCTCCAGTATTTAAATACAGCTTGGACATAGCTAAAAACCCAGAAATCTTCTTGAAAAGTTATTTATTTCTCATTGGTGTTGCTCAGAGTCAATTAAGAGCAGTGATAAATGCATTAGCTACAATACTAGTATGTACATGAAGGAGGGGACAGTAATGCTGCTTGAAGTCAAGTCCAACCAGATCTATGCAAGTATTCTAAGAGTGATTATAAATTGGATATTGATGTGGGCCAAGATGGTCAATATTATGTATTAAACTATTTATATAGTCTCCCTAAAGTGCATTTGAGGAAGCTAATGGAGTACCATATGGGCAGGTCAAAGAAGCTTATAGAGAGTTTATCATTGGTCTTTTAGCATAATTCACGATATATGATCAGGTGAATTTTTTAAAAATCCGTGGGCTCCAACTAGAGAGGAAGGAAAGTGGAGGAGCATTTGTAATTCCTGGTAAACTCATGTTGCTGGGATATTGACATGAGACTATTTAATAAATGGATTGTTCCTTATCAAATACTAGTTTTCATTTCATGTTTGTTTCAACAGGCCCCAAGCCATAAATACAGCGCCCATAGTAGCCACGTGACAAACGTGAGCTTCACTCATAATGACAGTCACTTGATTTCGACTGGAGGCAAAGATATGAGCATCATCCAGTGGAGACTTGTGGAAAAAGTAATTTTGCCGCAGAATGACATTATGGTAGACATGGCTACCACAAAAATGCCAGTAAATCCCAGTGAAAGCTTTGTACAGTCAAGCACTTCTGTTCCCCTTGCTCAGCCATTTGATGAAATAGTAGTTAATGAAAGTGTAGAGGATACCTTCCCAGCATCTTTGGAAGATAACTTGGAGCAGACTGTGGAAACTTATGAAGAGCAAGGTGAGGAGCAGAGTGAAGGGAGCAGTCTGGATCCAGGTGAGCCAAACTGTGAAGATCCATCCAATGAAACAAGTGAGGAGCAGAGTGAATCCACTATTACCGAAGACCAGCCTGAAAACTCTCCAGTGTCTTAAGAACTCAGAATCAAGATGGTCTTTTATATACTATTTTCTCTCCATGTGAGTACTTTTATAAAAAAGAAGGTTAAAGTTGAAAAGGAGAAGCAGCCCCAAATTAGGAGCCACTCCAATTGTTGGGTTTCAGTTGAAGACTCCTTAGTCTGATCTTCTGTTTTCAGTGCATGGAACCATTGCAAGGGAGTCATCTTGGCAGTTCCAGTCAAAGTTAGCCAAGGTGGTAGGATGTAAGCATACGTTAGATATAACTATGAAATTGTTGTCAAAAGGAGACATGATGCAAATGATGGGGGAGAAGGGGGAAAATTAGCTCCAATAATATCTTCAGTGGAGGGGGAAAACAGTCTTCTGTATAAAGAGCTTTAACACCAAACAGAAGTGCAAAGTAATACATCCCAGGTGCAGGGAATAAACAAAACAGCAAGGCCTTTATGGAGCTCTTTCTTTTTTTATATTATAAAGGAGAGGGGAGATAAGGACAACATCACAATAGAGTTGTATAGTAGGTGGTGCTCGCTGCCTTCTTGATCAATACCTATGCAATTTTTGACACTACTAATCCCTTCGAGGCTGTGGACATGCTGTGCCCTGGACGCTTTTAACTCTAAGGCAACTACTATTAAGGAACATGCCTTCTTGTTCCCTGGTGACAGGCCTTAAAAAACTGAACAGAACCAAGCATTGTTTAGGTTAAAAATAATACTGTCAACCACATTACAAGAATGAGCTCTTTGCCTAGATGTATTGAAACTCAAGTGTGCCCACTATGACCTTGTAAGAACTGTCCTCCATGTGAACTGACTTCTGACTGCATGGTGACAAAAGTTCTGATTCTAGGGCTTAAAACTTTGCCTTCAGATACCAACTTCTTCCCTCAATAAGAGGCTAAACATTAGCAGGATACTGTTGTAATGAAATGTGGTGCTTGGGATAATTATAATGAATCAATTGTGAGAACTATTTAGGGGTGACTCAGAATACGAAATTTTCAAATAGGCTTTTCCCTCTACAGTATTTAATAGCTGTATTATAAACGTCACGTTAACTTCTGTTTGATATTTGGGGATTTTCTCTTGTTTGTTGGATTTTTTTCTTACTCATTTGCAGTAAGCCATGCAGCTCTGAAATGGCTAGACCTGGCCAGTTGTGGGATATCATGGCATATTGTTTAAAAAAAAATTAAAAGGACTTTTAATTTACACCACCAAAAAAAAAAACCCTCTCTGCTACATTTTCCTTAAGAACCTAGAGTTTTCCTTTGTGTTTTTTTTTAAGTTTGCAGGGAAAAAAATCCTACTTGTTTATATTTTGATTACATAGGGTCTTTTTTTAAAAAAAAAACTGTGCTGATATTTTAGAGTTTAGTTAGAAATTGTGTTTAGGAACTTTGGATGAGTTTGTTAAGTCTTAAGTGTGCAAGCGTTTACGTGATTGTGCCATTCCAAAGTGCATCAGAACTGTCATTCCCTTCTAGTATCTTCTCAGGAGCAAACGCTACAGATCAGGTATCTAGTCATCTTTAGTAACATTGAAAATTCAAACGGACTCCCAAAGAACACACACATATATATCTAGATCCTCTTGTTTACATCCATTCCGGGAAAACCTCAAAAGAATTCTCTCCAAATGGAGAATGACGTGAATTCCAGGCAGCCCATCTCTTTGTTAAGCTGTGCTCCGTTGAATAGTGATGTTGGAGAGCTCTTTCACATTTTGCAGATTTGCCAGATCTCAGTGGATGATGCACATGATCATGTCAAAGTAATTGATTCCTTTAAAAGGAATACATTAAAGTTAGAAAGTTATATTGAGCAATGTCTGCTGAAGCTCATGGGGCACAGTGCTTTCTTTCCACCTTGAAAGAATGCATTTTGTTTGGAAATACCTATTACCAAGGGGTTGCCATGTAAAACGAGAGTTAACAGTTGTGATGTGATCATGCTGTTGTTTAAAGAACATTTTGATGATATGCAAGGAAAAAAGCAAGCCTTACAGCTTTCAATTGCTGGCAACTGCTGTTTAATGGATCTGTGATAATGGATGGAAATGGGTGGGATTGTGTTAACTGTAGATGTTCTAGGAGAAAATTGTGAATGAAATATGATTTAAGAGTGTGTCATGTGAAGATGTTTGAGCCATTTCTATCTATCATGCATTCCTGTCTCAAGACAGAAGAATTTGAAGATTTAAATGAAATAAAATTGTTAAAAAATGTCATGTTGTTTTCTGGTTATCTCCACTGAAATTTTGTTGCACACCTGTTTGCTTTGTCCCAGTTTTGGATGCCCCAAGTAAAGATCATTTTAAAAGAGTGAGCTAGATTTGAGTACTAATTACTAAGAGACCAACCAGTGCCTCTTGAAGATTTCCAGCAACAGTACTTTTCTCACCACCTCAGGAAGCCCATTC
This sequence comes from Heteronotia binoei, assembly GCF_032191835.1. Taxonomy (NCBI): domain Eukaryota; kingdom Metazoa; phylum Chordata; class Lepidosauria; order Squamata; family Gekkonidae; genus Heteronotia; species Heteronotia binoei. The sequence continues at coordinate 212,238,442 of NC_083223.1, forward strand.
GTCATAGTGGGAGCTGTGATTTAAAAGGCCCAGGCCTGCTGAGCCATAAGTGAGTGAACAGCCAGCAGGTGGCAGCCTGGAGACTGTATGGATGACTCATGAAGCTGTCTTATATTGAATCAGATCCTTGGTCCAACAAAATAGATCAAGGTGGGTAGCTGTGTTTGTCTGTCTATAACAGTAGAAAAGAGTAAGAGTCCAGTAGCACCTTAAAGACTAACAAAATTTGTGGTAGGGTATGAACTTTCGTGAGTCACTGCTTGCTTCTAGCTGTATCTGAAAGATCATCAGGGTCAGTATTGTCAACTCAAACCAGCATCAACTCTCCAGAATCTCAGGCTGAGGTCTTTCACATCATCTCCTACCTGATCCTTTTAACTGGAGATGCCAGGGCTTGAACCTTAGACTTTCTGCATGCCAAGCTGATGCTTTGCCAGTAGTTGGTTGTACAGGAACAGAGGCAAAGATCCGGGTCATGAAAAGCTTTAACCAGCCCCTTAAACTGAACTCCTAAGCAAATGGACAGCAGCAGTTACTGTAGATTTTTTTCAAAAAGGGCATATTCTTGTCAGCTACCCTTTACTCTTAATAATTGAGCTAGCAAGGAGCCACCTGCTTCTCCTGCTCTGTGTGCATTGTTGTAAAAGCCAATATGCCATGCATACAGGATGAATAAATCTGTGGCTCTGTGCTTATCCAGAAGTTCCTTAACTGTGAAAGTGCATGTAAAAGGACTTGGGGGAGGGAAGTCTCCCAATGATGGACACGAGTAACTTTGTTATATTGTTTCAGACCAACACAGCTGCAATGCCCACTCAATTATGTTTGCTTTTTATTTAATTATTTAGTAGGCTTATATTTCGCCCTTTCCCATAACGGGCTCAAGGTGGATCACAACATAAACTGAACAACAATAAAAGCCTACAATTTAAATTTAAAAACAATACAATAAAATTAGCAAACCAAGAACAATAAAACAAAATAATTATTGCTATACTTGGTACAGGTAGCATCTAGAAAGAGAACTCTTCCCATGTTGGACTCCCTCAACAGTTACACGGTACAGGTAGATAAAGATGAGATGTTTGAAGATTATAATGATGCACAGTTGACTATTCATTTCACTAACCTTTTTGGTCAGTGAAATGTCTGAAATGAGTCTGACTTCACTCAGTGACAAAACACCATTCGTAGGGGACTTTGATTTTTTCTGTTCTGGAAACTGTCTTACTATATTAGCCTTGAAGCCAATATGGATTTTTAAATAATTTGTTAATTACTTCCATTCCACATTGTGGTTTTTCACCAAAAAAAGAGACCAGTTTGTTATAAGCATTTCTTCTGTCACCAGTCCAAAGAAGCAGAATCCAATACTCCTATTGCAGCTCCTGATGATCAATTTGATTTTACTCCCCACCCCTTTGCTGCCAATCCCCCTACTGGAGCTCAATAATGCGTACTGCTCACCTTGAGGCCAGGTTTCTTTGTATTCTTGCACTCTCCTAATATCAGGAAAGTTTTAAATTAGTAAGGTACTTTTCCACTTGCCTGGAAAGCTTTTTCAGCCAGTATTATGTAGTCCATACTTAGGTAGCTGGATAAAGAAGAGATCCTGTCTGGAGTTATAGCCAGTGTTCCCTCTAAGCTGAGTTAATGTGAGCTAGCTCACAGTTTTTTGGTTTCTGGCTCACACATGTTTGTCTTAGATCAGGAAAGATGGTCCCAGAGCAAACTAATTTAGCCGAATTGCTCACTCACATACCAGTAGCTCATAAAGCAGAATTTTTGCTCACAAGACTCCACAGTTTAGAGGGAGTATTGGTTATAACATGGATGAATCTGAATAGATTACAGCAGTGCAAAGCTTGAAGAGAAATTAGAGTTAAATTATGGCCTCTAGGAAGCCTTATAAAACTAGTAATGGAACAATTGCCCCCTCCAATATTTTGAGCACTGAAGAAAGTGTATTTCTTCCATCCCTCCCTCCGTACAATGCACAGAAGTAGCAGAAGAGGAAGCACAAGTCACTTGAGCTTTCTGAATCAACATTTCTTTAGAATGTCCCACACACCACTTGGAATATTGACTTCTGTGACATTGGCATGTGCATGTGGCAAAACATTCACTTGGCTTCACTTAGCTGACAAGCCTAACATAAATCAAATAAGGAGGTGACCTTTAAAAATCTAGAAAGCAGATAACTGAAATTAGCCTAATGCATTTTGGATGTAAAATTCTTCAATGACAGCTGTTAAAATATCTACATAAATAACAAGTACAATCAAGTTACAACCAACTTATAGTAACACCTCATGGGGTTTTGAAGGCATGAGATGAGCAAAGGTGATTTGCCATTGTCTTCCACCACATATTAACCTTGGTCTTCCTTGGTGGTCTCTCCAAGTGTTAACCATGGCCAACCCTGCTTAGCAGCCTAGTTCTGCTGAGCTTGCGGCATTTAGGCCCAGACTGCTATGTAAATAGTAACAAACAATTAAATTGCTCTGGTACAATCTTCATAGTTAATATTATAGATTAAATTGCTAAATAAAGGTAAAGGTAGTCCCCTGTGCAAGCACCAGTCGTTTTCGACTCTGGAGTGACGTTGCTTTCACAACGTTTTCATGGCAGACTTTTTACGGGGTGGGTTGCCATTGCCTTCCCCAGTCATCTACACTTTCCCCCCAGCAAGTTGGGTACTCATTTTACCGACCTTAGAAGGATGGAAGGCTGAGTCAACCTGGAGCCAGCTACCTGAACCAGCTTTCGCTGGGATCGAACTCAGGTCATGAGCAGAGGGCTCCGACTGCAGTACTGCAGCTTTACCACTCTGCACCACAGGGCTCTTAAATTGTAAAGGTTAAAATAGCTTGAAACTCATGCAGGATTTTTCTCTGCCATATTTGGCTGGATATTTTGAATTCATCTGAACTTTGAAGATTTTTAACCTTTACACAGAAGCACTACTTTAATGATTCAATCTGATTATTCAGAATATTCTCTAAAGGAGAGTTTCAGTGCATTAGGAGGTAACCCTGATCCACTAGAAGTTGTACTTTTTCCGATGATTTCAAAGAGACTGGATGGCAGTCATTGCTGTAAGATGTAACTTCTAGAACTATTATATTTAAACAGTCAGTTTCAGAGGTGGTAAATTGTCTGAAGTGAATGGATGCAACATAAGCATGGTGAAGCTGGATGAGACCAAAAATCAACTGACCACAATCCTTCAGTGGAAAGCAATGTAGACCTTTCAAGTGTTCCCCCCTCCCCCCAGCAATCTTTCCAACCCCAGAAAAGCTCATGCCCAGAGTTCTGGAACCCATAGGAACTAATAGTCACGGGCTTGGAGTGAGAGAAGGGGATGACATTGCTCATGCCTCTCTTCTGGCACCACAGTTTTGCTAACAAAAGAGGAAGAAAGGAGTGATATTGCTCCATTCATACTAAAGCCTCCTGTATTGCATGGCTAATTCCATGCAAGGCCCATAATCCCAGGAATAAAAATTCTCAGGATCTGCAAAGACTGCTGGGAAAGAGAACACAGGCAAGATATGTGAGCCTTCTAGCTGCAGATGAGATCGGGTTCTCAAAATCTCCTTACAATCCCTGGGCCAAAGGAGGCCCGTCTGAAGTCAACTAGGGACAGGGCTTTTTCGATCACAGCCCCTTGCTGGTGGAACCAGCTGCCGGAAGAGGTGAGGGCCCTGCGGAACCTTGGGCAGTTCCGCAGGGCCTGTAAGACAGTCCTCTTCTGGTTGGCATACAACTGACCAGCATCTGAATATTTTAAGGAAAACTGTGGAATAGCACACTGATGAATTGTGTTTATTTTATTGTGTAAATTATTAATGTATTTTAATTCTTAATTTTATTGTTAGAATTTTTATGTTGTGAGCCGCCCTGAGCCCGCTTTGGTGGGGTAGGGCGGGATATAAATCGAATGAAATAAAATAATAAATAAATAATAGATGTTTAATGCTTGCTCTTCAGCAGCAGCCAGCCACATGCATGGTCTGTTATAATGATTAAGTTACATTCCCCCCCCCCCCCCAGGAATAATGTAAGTTATCACTGTTCACAGCCTCTGAGTTTCCATTCTGTGCTGTTTGTGATTTAAGTATAGCCAAATATGCCATTGTGTTGTGTTTGGAAAAAGAAACAAGAAAAGGCTTCCGGCATCGAAAGAGTTAACTGTGGATGGAAAAACAGAATGTCATTACTCACAGTTTGCTTATTCACATTCCACAAGAGATGGAAGGGACTTCATTGTTTCAGTCTTTTATTTGTGACAGATGTTTTGGTTGGGGCTTTAATCATTAAAGAATGGGAAAACTGCATGCAGTTGGATTCAGCAATACCGAAGAATATCATTCATAGGGCTGTATCTAGAAAATTGGAAAGACTATTGGATCACAGAAAGGTTTTCACTGAGGTCTCTTTACATGCAGTCTCTTTAGTCATCCCACACTCCTTGCTAAACTGAGCACTCTTGCGCCATTGGCCATTCTCTCCCATCATCCCTCATAATGTTCATTCCCTCCCTTCTGTAGACTGCATGCATGCCACCCAGATGTCTTTAGGAGTTCACACAAAGTATGATGGTGATGGCAGCATTTCTTCACTGCTTGTCCTGCACCTACTACCCCAAGTTATATTATGGAATATGGAAGTTCCACTTGGATAAGCTAAACAGATATCCTTTTAAAATATGTATACCCTTTTAATGTTGGTCATTTTCTCATCTTGGAATGTCACCCTATTTGCCTAAACAATAAATATGTAGGAGCATTATATCTTAAGCAGGTGTCATATTAAAACAAAAACCTTAGGCTAATGTTCAATGTTTAAACCTATTGGAATCAGGCCTCAAAACTGTTCATAAAGTACCATTGGGTTTTATTTGCATACTATTGGAAGAAAGGAATATTAATAATAATACTTTTTATTTGTATCCCGCCCTCCCCGCACAAGCAGGCTCAGGGCGGCTCACAACGTATAAATGCAATACAATACAATAAAATCATACATAGCAATAAAATCATCATAAATCAATATACAGTTACATTAAAATTAACATTAAGGTGCTAAATAGGTCTTAAGTTCAGTGGGAAGAAAAAGAAAACATACACAGCGACATTATCTTAGCTCGATATGGGCGAAGGCTATTTTGAAGAGGTATGTCTTACAGGCCCTGCGAAATTGGTCTAAACATTGCAGGGCCCGTACCTCCTCCGGGAGTTGATTCCACAGCAGTGGGGCCGCAATGGAAAAGGCCCGATCCCAGGTGGTCTTCAATCTGGCCTCCCTTGGCCCAGGGATATTCAGCTGGTGCTTACCAGCTGACCTCAGTGCTCTCTGGGGCTCATATGGGGAGGGACGGCCCCTCAGGTAGGCAGGCCCTCGGCCATATAGGGCTTTAAAGGTCATGACCAGCACCTTGTAACGAACTCGGTAGACCAATGGCAGCCAGTGCAGTTCGCTCAGCCCTGGCCACATGTGCTCCCATCTTGGGAGCCCCAATAGCAGCCTAGCCGCCGCGTTCTGCACCAGCTGCAACCGCCGAGTTCGGCACAAGGGCAGCCCCATGTAGAGGGCGTAGCAGTAATCCAGTCTCGAGGTGACCATAGCATGAATCACCGTTGCCAGGTCCCGGCGCTCCAGGAAGGGGGCCAACTGCTTTGCCCGCCGAAGATGAAATAACACGGACTTGGCAGTGGCCGCTATCTGTGCCTCCATTGATAATGAAGGCTCCAGAAGAACCCCCAACCTCCTGACCCTGTGGGCCGCTTTCAGCGGCATACCATCAAGAGCTGGCAAGGGAATTTCCCCTCCCGGAGCACCGCGACCCAAGCAAAGGACCTCCGTCTTCGCTGGATTCAACTTCAGCCCACTCAGCCTGAGCCAGCCAGCCACGGCCTGCAATGCAAGGTCCAGGTTTTCTGGGACGCAGTCAGGTCGGCCATCCATTAGTAGATAGAGCTGGGTGTCATCTGCATATTGATGGCACCCAAGCCCAAACCTCCAAGCAATCTGGGCAAGGGGGCGCATGTAGATGTTAAACAACATCGGAGAGAGGACTGCCCCTTGTGGCACTCCACACACTAGTGGGTGCCTCCGGGACAGCTCTCCCCCAATTGCCACCCTTTGTCCCCAACCATCAAGGAAGAAGGAGAGCCACTGTAAGGCCAGCCCCCTAATCCCTGCGTCGGCGAGCCGGCGGGTCAGTAACCGATGGTCGACCGTGTCGAACACAGCCAACAGGTCTAACAGCATCAGCACCGCTACGCTGCCTCGATCCAGATGCTGCTGGAGGTCGACCAGCACTGTCTCCGTCCCATGATCTGGACGAAAGCCGGACTGGCAGGGGTCTAAGGCGGAAGTGTCATCCAAAAAACTCTGTAACTGTAGCGCCACTGCCCTCTCAATAACTTTACCTAAAAATGGTAAGTTCGAGACCGGTCGGTAATTCGCCAATTCGGCCGGGTCTGCTGTACTTTTTTTTAGGAGGGGGCGGACCATAGCCTCTTTCAATGATGTTGGGAATTGCCCTTCCAAGAGGGATCTATTTATGATATCCCGTACAGGATATCTAAGTTCCCTCTGGCAAGATTTAATTAGCCAGGAGGGACATGGGTCAAGATCGCAAGTTGTAGGGTGCACAGTAGAGAGAATTCCGTCGACTTCCCCTAGGCTGAGTGTGTCAAAGTGGTCCAAGGTAAGACCAGAGGACAGGCACGGAGCCTCGGGTTCTTGTACTGCATCTAATGTGGCGGGAAAGTCCTGGCGGAGCGACGAGATTTTATCTGCAAAAAATTTCGCAAAAGCCTCACAGCCTATTTCCAATTCCCTCATATTTGGTCTGCCTTGAGGCAGAGTGGTCAAATTCTCAACTATCTTAAATAATTGTGCTGGGCGCGAATTTGCAGACGCAATCCTAGTCGCAAAGTAGTCTTTCTTTGCGGCTTTGACTGCCATCTCATAAGACTTCATAAATGTTCTGTAGGGTGTTCTCGTCGCTTCGTCACGAGTATGCCGCCACCGCCTCTCTAGTCGTCTGAGTCCCTGTTTCAGCTGGCGCAACTCCGAGGTGTACCACAGAGCCATCCTATTACAGGGGCGCAGAGGACGCCGGGGAGCGATTTCGTTGATGGCCTTAGATAGCCTGTCATGCCAGGCCTCTACCAGGTCATCAAGGGAATCGCTAGGGGGCCAGGGATCCCGCAGAGCCATTTGGAACCGCTCAGGGTCCATCAGGCTCTGCGGGCGAGCCAAAATAGGCTCGCCACCCATACAGGGTCGGGGTGGCGCACTCACACGAGCCTTGAGGGCCAGGTGATCCAACCATGGTACCGCTTCTGCAGCGATATCGTCCACCAGAATCCCGGACGCAAAGATCAGGTCTAATGTGTGGCCGGCCTGATGCGTGGGAGTGGTAACAAATTGGGAGAGTCCCAGTGTCGCCATGGAAGACACTAGGTCCAGCGTCTGATTTGAGGCCATGTCATCCGCATGGACATTGAAGTCACCCAAGACCATAAGCCTTGGGAACTCCAATGCCCACCCTGCCACGGCCCCCATCAGAGCTTGTAAGGCGCTGGCCGGTGCGTTTGGCGGACGGTATACCAGCCAAATCGCCAACCCCTCCCCCACATCCCATGCCAGACCAGTGCATTCCAGACCATCGATTGTTGGGGCCGGGAGAGCCCTGAAGGAGTAACCCTCTTGTATGAATAGCGCCACTCCTCCCCCCCCCGCCCGTTTCTCCGCAATTGGTGAAAGACCGAGTAGCCCGGGGGCGCCATCTGGGAGAGAGCCACCGTCTCTCCATCACGCACCCAGGTCTCGGTCACACAAGCCAGGTCCATATCCTGTTCAAGCAGGAATTCCCTGAGGATCGAGGTCTTATTATTTATGGACCTGGCATTACATAACACCAATGACGGAGACGGGCTTTCCCTTTTAGCCCCACTACCTGCTACCGTCGGGATGGGACGCAGGCAGGAAGGGGGCCGAGCACTGTTTTGTCTCCGCCTCCTTCCCATATAGTTCCGTCTGCTCCCACCGTCGTACCTTCCCCTCCCCATGAGCACTGGGATCCCCAGGCCAGACATCCCCACTTATACCCAGTCCTTCACTAATACCAAGTTGGCTTCCTGCCCAGTTATGTTGCCAGACTTTAGCAACTTTAACCTCCTCACCCTCTTCTGTCTCAATCCCAAAAATTGCCTAATCCTCTATTAATTTAATCCATAGTTATTTAAATTTAAGCCCCAGCCCTAAACTCCTTTAATTGATTAGCTAAAAAACTTTAATTTCGTCAATAGCACATTAATAAATACCCCCTAATTCCAACCCCTCAATTTAATCTGCTAATAAATATATAAATAGATAACTCTTAATGCTAAACAATTAATAATGTCATTAATTAAATAACTAAAAACAACTCCATCTCTTAGTTTTGGCAATATAAATCCTTTATCAATACGGAGTGGGAGTCAAAGCTGCCAATTTGGGTAGTGATCCTACTGTTCTTAAAGTGCTAGTGCTCGCAAGTTTGTGGCTGGAGTTCCTTAAAGTGCTAGTGCTTGCAAGTTTATGGCAAGTCTGTTGTCCAAGGGCCCAATTCACTCCAACAGCTCAGGCGACCCAGGGGAAGTTGAAACCTCCTCTGTGTCCTCCCGAGCAGTCCGAGTTGAGCCCTTGCGAGTCCTGGATGGAGGGGGGTTCTGGTTCCCCTGTCGCTGCCTTGGGATGCAGTATGGTCCCCTGTACCCAGCTCACCAGGTCTCCACGTCCCATTCGCCTCGTACAGGGCCTTCTGGTCGCGAGACAACCAGTTGTCGGCCTCAGTTTCACTCTGGTAGCAGCCGCAGTCACGTCGTCCCCACCACCTCCGTCGGCTCCGTCTGTAGCTTCGTCTGTAGTGCACCAGGAGCTGTGCCTTATCCTTGTTTCTGTCACCATTCATCTTTCGCCACCATGCACGGCGCTCCCCGCTCTCCACAGCCACTCCGCGCACTCCAGCCAGCAGTCCCCCGCTCTCTCTGGCCGTTCCGCGCACTCTAGCCCACGGCCGTGTTTCGTCTCCACGCCGGCCCGATTGGTGGCAACGCCCCAGCTCGTCCCTCGCGCAACAGAGAAGCCGCCGTGGTCTCGGTCTCGGTATTGTTTGCATGGGCTTGATGTTTCTTCCTTGCTAGTCACTCCAAGTACTCCCTCGCTGTTGGTGTATTCACTGTTTCTGTTTATCAATGATTTCTAGTAGTTGTTGTTACTGAAATTGCCGGAGCCCTAGCACCCGGGCTCCGTTCTCGCTGCCATCTTTTTAAAAATATTAAGTGTGTTTCATTCCACTTGGCTGGCAAATTCCATTTCTATAGTCTCATTTTGCTCTCCATTTTGTAGTATATTCTCATTTTCAACTTTGATGAACACTGACCCAAAATCAATGTGGTGGCTTCTGAAGGCTATCTTCCTGACTGCTGGTAGCAGTATTTAGAGTATCTGAAATTCTAAAGAGGCATTAACCTTGTGTATTTGTTAGCTATTTCTATCCCATCGCTGTCTCTTTGAAGGCAATAAATAAATAAAATCCTGAACTTTTCTTCACTGGCTAATAATACTAGTAAGCTTAAAACAGTCATCCCTAGACACTGAGGTGCTCTAGAAATTAGCTAGCTAGTTGCTGTGATCCGCCCTGAGCCCATTTACGGGAAAGAGCGGAATATAAGCCCACAAAATAAATGCATACATATACTATTTTTTAGTTTACATATTCTTGTTTCTATTCAACAAACCAGAAAGTGTAGCTTTGCAAAGGTAAAAATTAGGTGAGTCATGTAAACATTGGTTCATGCACTTTGTATAGAACTGTTGGACTTCTCTGTGTCAAGCCATCCCTTTTGAGTAATGCATGAAGATGGGGTACTATTAGGCTTGTACCTGAAGAAATGGCACAAGAAGGGGAGTGGCCATTTTTTGGCAGTCCTTTGCAGCTGAATATTACCCATTTGCTGTCTCTGTAAGCTAGAAGAAGAGGAGGAAGAGGAGGAGGAAATTGTATTTATACTCTGAGTCTCAGAGCAGTTAACAATCTCCTTTTCCTTCCCCTCCTCACAGCAAACACCCTGTGAGGTAGGTGAGGCTGAAAGAGCACTTTCAAGAAATTGCTCTTGAGAATTCATATGTAAATTTGACTCAGTCAAACTTGGATCGAATAGGGACTTTGGATGCTTATCTCAATGCCAAAAGTAACTGTCTTTCCCTTTCAGGAATTCCATTCAAATTCCTCAATAGAATGAATATGTATCTCTGGCCAGTTTCTACATACCCTCCATGCATTTGACAAAGAGAGCTGTGTTTCTTAAAAGCTTATGCTACTGGACTCTTTACTGTTTTGGAATTATTTTGTCTCTGAAAATTCAGATTCCATCCATTGCTAACAAACACTGGTATACCATAAATTCTGTTGGCTAGAACACTGCAATGCTGCAATGTTCCAATAATGCTGCAGTGCAAGTGTCCTGGCATCCAGCATGGTTGCAGAGCAGACATCAGGGCTGTGAAACGTGATGGCTGATAAGTGAATATTTCAGTGCTAAGTTCAGAATTATTCAGAATTAAACCAAGTTATTTGCTAAAATATCTTTAAATAGCTAGTTTTTCCTGAGTCCAATTGTGAAGTGAGCACTGAGGTCTTGAAACCTGCAGCATTTATTTACTTACTTACTTACTTATTTTGTTTGACTTTTATCCTGCCCTTCCCATGAATGGGCTCGGGGCAGGTTCCCACACTGCATGTTTCCAAAGATGCTTCCGTATTTCCAAAGATGTTATCAGGACGGTTGTGGAATCCTGTTGCTTAGGGAGATTGGAGAAGACTTGTCCCTAGTCCTATTGGCTGGGCTTCCTCCACAACAGCAATGTATAAATTAGGGAGGCCTTCAGGATTTAGACATTACTCTAGTGAGCAAGGAGAATGTTACTACGTCAATAATTTAATTTAATAATTTAATAAATATTTCATATTTTCAGAGTTTCATTATCTGGACCAGGGTCAATGTCAGTGTACCCTCATGTGGGGCAGCTCCCATGGCCCCACTACAGCTAATCACTACAACATGCCATTAACCTACTTTCTCCCATATGAGTGTTTTTACCACCCATGTGTTCAGAGACACACACTGCAGGCAGTGCAGGTAGCTATGAGCATGGGCAGGAGGTTGGCTTGTGCGCAGGGCAAAGAGATTCACAGGAGGTAGTGAAACACATGGAGGAGTGGGTGGGAAGGGGACCCTGGAAACACTCTGCCCAGCCCCCCATCTGGAACTGACCCTGGCCTGGACCAGTGCACATGCAAAATGATTTCATCTGCTGTAGTAGCATGCCCTGAAAATCTGCAGAATACTAAGACTACTCATGTAAGCAATTGAGGGCCAAGTTTAATGCTGTGTCAGTGTAAAGTAGCACAGGTAAGGTCTCCTGTCATGCTACAGATGCATTTAAATCAGGCCTAAGAGTCTACATGTGCAACAGAATAAAGTGGTAGCATGCTGAGGTGGTCAATGAATTATTTCAGGACATGAATGGAAGGGGACATTTTAAATTGCTTCCTGTTTTTTAAAAAATAGAAAATCAGCACAGCAAGCAGAGGTTAGACCCTTCCCCTCACTCAGCTCATTTTCTGATTGTAGAGAGGGGTTTTTTTAGTTAAAAAAAATGTGAAGGAACAATAATAGAATTCTCCATAGGATTGCTTAGTTTAAGACATTCCTTGCAGTGGTTACTGGGAAGTGTGGAGTCTGGAGGAAGGAGGGAGCTCAGTGGGGATGTGAAGTCATTCCACAAATTCTGTTGCTCCTAGACTCTATGATAAGCCATAGGGCCCACCCCCTGTAGCTGCCATTTTCTCTAGGGGAACTGATCTCAGTAGTCTGGAGAGCAGCTGTTCTGGGAGAATTTAGACCTCACCTTGAGATTGGTAATGCTAACTCCGCATCTGCAATCTGAAGTGGTGCAGTCAACACATTTCATTCTCATCATCTCCTTCTTCTGCAAATGTAAAGCATTCTCCATAGTACAATCCTAAGCAGACCTGCACCCTTCTAAGTCCACAGTCAATGGATCGAGGACTGCACTGTCAACCCATTGCACATAAGTGGAAAATTTTACTATAGGTAAGACAGTGTGGCAAAGAGTCAAAGATCCACTCACAAGACCCTTGACACATAGAAAGACACCCAATCTTTGTGAAAAGTTGGGCCTAGAGCTCTTTTTTGGGGGGGGGGGCTGGCTCTGCACTTACTTATGATTATAGATAGGAGGCATGCTTGGACTAAGCCCCATTGTTCATACTTTATATGCACATGCTTTCATTTCAGTTCTTCCATGCCATATCTTGTCCTGAAATACATCTTTTATAACATACAATAAAGAGTGAGAACGAAAATCAGATGCTCTGTGGAATTGCTGCAAGCTTTTGATGGGCTCAGTGCTGGCATTTCATAACTCTGGATTGATTTATTCTTTTGCCTACAGCTTGCATTGGGCCCCAGGGCTCTCTTTATTCCCTGATCTCAGCTGGGATGTTTGGGAAAGCTACTAGTTTGCAATATTGATTCCATATGACAACAGCAAAAGATCTCTTCAGAGTCCACTCACCAGCAGGTCAGCTGGCAAATTTAGTTCTTATCAGAATTTGGCAGGAAGTAATTGGGAAGTTGGGGGCGGGGAGGAATTGAGAAGAGAAAATGCAAAGGATTTGGATTTATAGGAAGGAAAGAAGAGCCAAACCCTGATTAAGCAATAGACAATAGAATGATCCACAAGAAGAACTCAAAGTTGAACTTGTGGATCTTCTAACAAAAATCTGTAATCTTTCATTGAAATCTGCCTCCGTTCCTGAGGACTGGAAAGTAGCAAATGTCACCCCCATCTTTAAAAAGGGTTCCAGAGGAGATCCGGGAAATTACAGGCCAGTCAGTCTGACTTCAATACCGGGAAAGTTGGTAGAAACCATTATCAAGGACAGAATGAGTAGGCACATTGATGAACACGGGTTATTGAGGAAGACTCAGCATTGGTTCTGCAAGGGAAGATCTTGCCTCACTAACCTGTTACATTTCTTTGAGGGGGTGAACAAACATGTGGACAAAGGAGACCCGATAGATGTTGTTTACTTTGACTTCCAGAAAGCTTTTGATAAAGTTCCTCATCAAAGGCTCCTTAGAAAGCTTGAGAGTCATGGAGTAAAAGGACAGGTCCTCTTGTTGATCAAAAACTGGCTGAGTAATAGGAAGCAGAGAGTGAGTATAAAAAAGGCCAACGCCATGCTGGGAATTATTAAGAAGGGAATTGATAACAAATCAACCAGTATCATAATGCCCCTGTATAAATCAATGGTGCGGTCTCATTTGGAGTACTGTGTGCAGTTCTGGTCGCCGCACCTCAAAAAGGATATTATAGCATTGGAGAAAGTCCAGAGAAGGGCAACTAGAATGATTAAAGGGCTGGAGCACTTTCCCTATGAAGAAAGGTTGAAACGCTTGGGACTCTTTAGCTTGGAGAAACGTCGACTGCGGGGTGACATGATAGAGGTTTACAAGATAATGCATGGGATGGAAAAAGTAGAGAAAGAAGTACTTTTCTCCCTTTCTCACAATACAAGAACACGTGGGCATTCGATGAAATTGCTGAGCAGACAGGTTAAAACGGATAAAAGGAAGTACTTCTTCACCCAAAGGGTGATTAACATGTGGAATTCACTGCCACAGGAGGTGGTGGCGGCCACAAGTATAGCCACCTTCAAGAGGGGTTTAGATAAAAATATGGAGCACAGGTCCATCAGTGGCTATTAGCCACAGTGTGTGTGTATATATAAATTTTTTTTGCCACTGTGTGACACAGAGTGTTGGACTTGATGGGCTGTTGGCCTGATCCAACAAGGCTTCTCTTATGTTCTTATCTACTAAAATCAGCAACTGTTCTTTTGTGTGGGGATGCATGTAAGCTATGATTTAAATTCCCTTTCCTGTGTGGGGATGCATGTAAACTGTGATTTAAATTCCCTTTCCTAAGCAGCATTGGGGCAAAGCAAATGTCCATATGATGCAGAAATTTTCAGTTAGAGCAGCGGCCTTTTTTAAAACTAGGGTACAACATTTTAGGCTGCAAATGAGAAGCAGCATGTTTGAACAGTGGTCTCTGTCTCCCTTCTCTCCCCTGTATAAAAGACAAACAGTCTTCCAGGCAGGCAATTTAGAGGGCCAGATTTTCTTAGCTTCATGTGCAGTTCCTCTGTCCTGTTAAGATATGCATAGGAGGGGAAATAATACATGGCAGCATTCAAACATACATTCAAACCACCCTCTCACATCCCTTCTGTTATGGGAATGAGCTGTACTTCAGTGGTAGAGCACACGTGTTTTCATGCAAAAGGTCCCACAGGTTCAAATCCCGGCATCTTTGTTTACAAGGATCAGGTAGTATGTGACGTGAAAGACCTTTCTCTGCCAGAGACCCTGGACAACAGCTTCCAGTTAGAGAAGGCAATATTGGACCAGAGGTCTGATCAGATAGCTTCAGTTTGATATACGTACTCTGTAAGGGTTCAATTCAGCAACAGCTATGTAATACAACTGGTTTTGTATTTTGACCAGGTTATGCTTTTGCTGTACCGCTTCTAGGCTTCCCAATCCCCAGGTCCCAGCGGGGGATCCCCCGTTTTTACAGGCTTCTCCCCGTCCCCAGCCAGCTGGCCAGCGGGGGAAGCCCCACCCCCACAGTCATCATGTAGTTGTAGAGCTCCTGCAGGTTTAGAAACCTGCAAACTGATCCGTTTGTAAAATGCATGCCTTTAAGGCTGAGCAGGAAACAGGAAGGGCTTCATGGGAAAGGGTCAGTAACAGTTTCGATGGAGAACGGCCCCTCCCTTTCTTTTGCTTTCGTTTTCACAGCAAGTAAAGTTCTGCAGGAACAAGATCTAGTAAGTATTTGTGTGTGTGAGAGAGGGAGGGGGCAGGGGATTCCCTGGTTTGGAGGCCCTCTTCCCCCCCCCCCCGCTTTAGAAAGCATTGGGGGGGGAGGGAAATGTCTACTGGGCACTCTATTATTCCCTATGGAGAATGATTCTCATAGGGAATAATGGGGAATTGATCTGCGGGTATTGGAAGCTCTGGGGGGGCTATTTTTTGAGGTAGAGGCACCACATTTTTAGTATAGCATCTAGTGCCTCCCCCCAAAATACCTCCCAAATTTCAAAACAATTGGACTAGAGGGTCCAATTCTATGAGCCCCAAAAGACGGTGCCCCTATCCTTCATTATTTCCTATGGAAGAAAGGCATTTAAAAAGGTGTGCTGTCCCTTTAAATGTGATGGCCAGAACTCCCTTGGAGTTCAATTATGCTTGTCACACCCTTGTTCCTGGCTCCACCTCCAATGTCTCCTGGCTCCACCCCCAAAGTCTTCTGGCTCCACCCCCAAAGTCCCCAGATTTTTCCTGAATTGGACTTGGCAACCCTAACCGCTTCAGACTGTAAGGGGGAAGGGGGGTGGACAGGACAGGGGAAGCCTACAGACCATTCACATGCACCCACTGTCCCTACCCAGCTGAATGTGAAACTAGCACAGTCCCCCCCCCTCCATGTTAATTATATGCCTCCAGGGTTTTTTTGCCCAGAGAGGAATCTTCAAATGTACAACTCAAAGCAGCGAGGTCCATGCAAAGCTTTTACCATCTGATTCTGCTACCATCTCAGAATGAGATGGAGTATTCTGCTGCTTCTTACTTTTCAATGGTGCTGCAAGCAATCTCCGTGGCTGCTTCCTTGTTGTTGTTTGGGTCCACCCATACTCTCTAACAGGAGTGGCTTTTTCCTACCACCATCATGCATATGTGTACCTTCCAGTATTTCCTCCACTGACACACACTATCCAAAACCCGTTTATCTACTTTTTGGGGGGTGGGAAATAGCAGACAAAGTGTTTGCACACCAGTGTAGATGGGAAGGCATAGATTTTTCAGGCCCCACCTCCACTGGCACCATTTCCCCTGCTTGGGACCCCAGACAGCCACCTTTTCCCACCAGCACTGGAGGGCTTAAGGGGTGCTTTTTTAAAAAAAATTAAAAAATCAGAAACTTTAGTGTTGTTATATATGCTAGAGCAATATTTAAATTACCATTTTTAAAGCCTTGATGAAGTACAAGACAGAACAGAGGCTTGCGAAGGGTGAGGGAGGAGTGAGGCAACAAAGGTACAAGGAAAACTGTTGTGTGGGTGCTCTGGTGCTGCTGTGAATGCCCCTGCATTTGCAGCAGCAATGAGAGCCACACAGAGAACTGTCACTGTACATACGTACCCCACATTACTTTTCCAACCACTGAGATCACCTTTGGAGGCCCTACTTTAGGTACCCCTGCCTCCTGAGAATTAGGCAGGTGGCAACTTGGGAGAGGGTCTTCATAATTATAGCACCAAAACTATGGAACTTTCCCCCAGGAAAAGTCATCTATTCCCTTCTATTGCAATTTTCTGCCGGAAGGTCAACACTATTTTATTTGGTTTGGTGTTCCCTTAGTGATCCCTCTTTCCTGCCCAATGTTTTAACTGTTTTACATGTTTTATTATGTTAGATTTATATCCTGCCCATTCTACAAAGACTCAAGGTGGCTAACAACATAAACAATATTCAAACAGTAAAAAAGTAAAACAATCAGATAAAATCACAATGGTGCTACTTCATCTATTCAGGCAGGATCATATAATATTTTCCTTTCTCCTGAGCATTCAGATCCTACTAATGTGAGATAGATCCAGGTGAGGTGGCAGCCCTCTCCCATTTAGATGTCATATGCAATCTGAAACAATTCAGTCTTACAGGCCCTGCGGGACTGCAATAAATCCCGCAGGACCCTGATGGCTTCTGGGAGGGTGTTCCAGGTTATTGGGGCTTCCACCGAGAAGGCTCTTGCTCTGGTGGAATTTAGCCTAGCCTCTTTTAGTCCAGGAACAACCAAAATTTTTGAGAACTTGATCGAAGTGCTCTTTGGGGAACATGTGGGGTAAGGCAGTCCTACAGATAGATAGGTCCTAGGCCATATAGGGCTTTGAAGGTTAATAGTTATCTTTATGCCTTTGTATGTTTTTAGTTGTGTTTTTATATGTTTTAATTATTTGTGATTGTTTTATGGTTGGTTTCAAAATTTGATTTCACTATTCATCTTGTTAGCTGCCTTGTTGGCCCTTGTGAGGGCAGAAAGATGGGATATAAAAATGAAGAAATAAATGCAGCAGCAGCAACATCAGTACTTAGGAGAACACCAATCCTGCTTCTGAAAGAAGGAGCATTTTCTCTGTCAGACCCTGCTGGAAAGAAATTCTCCAGCTGTAGCAGTTAACCCCCTTCCATGCCTACTGGGTTGCTTTAATGCTTATCAGAAGCTTTAATTGGTTGCTGGTGGCTGTTGAACTCTGGTGCTTGACCCAAATGCTTTATCATGTGGAACCAAAATGAATGTGCTAGAGCTGCGAGACATGGGCTGCTAATTTGAGCATGCCAGTCTTTTGCAATCCCATCATTAATTTCCTTCACTCCTTGAATTAGTTAGATAAGCCCTAGCCTCATTTAATAGACAAGGACAGGCTTGATCCAGCAAAATTTAATCCCATCTAAGACCAACTGAAAATAATTTCATTCAAAGGAGGAATCAAAGAATGGTGTTCAATTTGAGGAGGTGGCTAATATGAAAAAAAAATTATAGTCCATTGACATAATAGATACACTGGACCTAATGCAGCAGAATGTAGTTAACTGCATTACAGGCAGTGTTTTTGCTTCTATCTTGCCTCATACACTGCAGTAGGTTTTAGGAGTTTCCACACAACATCATCATCAGGTTCTTCCTTTCCAGATCTGCTCTGCAGTTTCCCAAACCTACACTGATATGATCTTTCATAAAAGTATTCAACAGTAGGTTTAGGGAAAGTGTAGAAGACAAGGTGTGGATTTTTTCAACTTCCAGCCTAAATCCAGCTCCATAGCTGGTGCCATTTATCCTCTCAACTGCCATCTTCTTACACCACCAGTGGGCTTTGTGCCAGTTCAAACATTGCAGTGATATGCAAACGACCATTACAAATACTAGCAACAAGCCTGCCAAAAATAGGGTGGCAGGTGCAAGGAGAGAGAATGGGCAATTGTCCCATCTGGCGGCTCCATTGCCACTTTGAATGACTTGGCATGTGCAGTGTTAGGGACATCAAAATGGGGAATCACCCCTGCGAGGAAACAGTCTAAAACTAGAAGGAACAGACTTTGCCCAGTTCTGTGTATTAACAGAGAAGTTTCTGAAGGTAGCCCATTTATTATGACCTGACTTCCTGGTATCGCAACAACTGATCAGAAGAATTCATTCACTTTTAGCCAGGTTTGTACTGCAGGAATCGGCTCCATTTTTTTCATAAATGTAATCATCTGCCAAAAGCTGCAGATGCTGAGACTAAGAAAAAAATGCCAGCAATTCTGTTTTCCTATAAATTAAGTGTAACAGTTTCTGATGAAAGACCTTATCTTGAATGTTCCCCACAATACTGTTTTTAAATGTCCCTAAATTACAACATGCATATTTCCTTTCAATTTAATCTTGAACATATCCAAGGACTGGACCCTTAAATCTTGCTCAGAACCCTAACCCTTTAACCTGTCTTCCTTCCCACCAGAAAAAAACAGAAATGGCAACATTTCAGACAGAGGAAGAACTCTTACAAAAACAATTCTACAGAAAGATCAACCATACAGCATCCTGGGAAAGACTTCCCCATTTTTATGACAGCTCAAGCTGGCTGTCATCAAAGCCTCCTTTCAAACACAAAAAGCGCTTCCTTTTTCAATAAAACCCCATGCAAGTATTTGCTTTCTTCCTCTTTGTCTCAGCTGGAAGATTGATAGTCATCCTCTTGATCCTTCTCTCTCAGGAAGTGGATTGCAAACTGTTTGGGGATTACATGGTAACTCATATACAGCTGTTATTTGTGGGACCTTTAAAGCTCAAAGGCAAATCGCCTGTTGCTTTTTACTCTGCCATGACCTTAAAAATCAGTGGTTCACCAGCCCTGGAACAGTGTGTCTTTATGCACAGGGAGAGTGAACAGCACAAGACTTCCAGGGTCCCTCATTTAAAACGTGCAAGCTTAAAGAATTGGGTCACATCTGACTGCTACCATCTGGCCCACTTTTCCCAAAGATTACCCTGTAATGCATTTCACATGTGCTTTCGGAACAAGATCTCATGCTGCCAAAAAGGAAAATATTTTGCAGCTGAGCATGGCCTGAAAGCCCAAAATCTTTCAAATGCAATAACCAAAAGAGATTTTCTTGCAATACCAAAGCACAGCACCAGCATTCTAAATTAATCCTTTTCCCCAGTGATTTCGCATTTATTTTTATCTGTGCCTGAAAAACACATCAGTGATTTTTTTAAAAAAAATCCATTTTAGTTTAGTAAAATATGTTAATATATGGTGTACCTCATAGGGTTGCCAGGTCTGTGTTGGAAAATGCCTGGAGATTTTGGGGGTGGATCCAGGAAAGGGCAGGGTTTAAAGAGGGGAGGGGCCTCAGCATGGTACAATGCCATAGAGTCACCCTTCAAAGCAGCCATTTTCTCCAGGAAACCTGATCTCTGCCAGCTGGAGATCAGTTGTAAAAGTCAGCAGGAAATCTCCAGGCCCCAACTGGAGGCTGGCACCCTATTTCAGAAATCATGAAACCAATCTGTTTGTTTGCTATGGAAACAAGCCATAAAGCTGTTGGCCTACAGTTTTCCTCTCCCTGTTCATATGCTTTGTGAAGAATGAGAGCTTTCTGGTTTAGAAAGTCTTCAATTTAACTGTTGTGCTGTACAATTGTTGTGCTATACAATTTGGGTACTTTAACGAATGGCAGGGTGTTTTTTTCTTGCCTGTACCCTGGAATTCTAAGACTTGGTTTAATACTGAATTGTAGCCAAGAAATCAGCCATGTGCTAAAGCACCCAGTTTGACATGACATAAGTTGCCTATGAATTTCAGACCTTATGACAGGAAATCTTCATTCTCAATGCTGTACACAAGAGGAGCTGGGAAGAAAGAAGGAACACTCAAGCCTGAGAATTTGCTCTTGCCCTTATTACAAAACACAATGCAATTTATTTGTGACATCTGAATGCAACCACAGAGATTAATCAGCAAGAATTAATCAGTGGACCAAAACTAGTTTTATTGAAACAATCTGAATGTATTAGCAAACATTCATTTACCACACTCATGTGGTTCCTTCATTCAGATATTACCATAGTGGTATAGGTTTTCTAGGTGACTCATCTGTAAAGTACCAGACTTGGAGACGAGCGTAGGGCAACATAGTTTATTCCTGGTACAGTACAAGATGGAAGAGAGAGAGCACGCGGGCCGGATCCCGCATATATACAGTAGCCGGACTATTCTTCCTGCTGGCCGGTCCAATGCCGACCAGCCGTATTTCCCGCCACAAGCTGTGATTGGCGGATCGTGGTGCCCAGCGCGGAGGCACCTGGATGTTTCTCAGTTACCTCCGCGGCTGGGGTGGACTGATGTCATTCTGCTGTCGTGGCCATTATGAACTGGCTGCGTTCTGCGAACGCCGTACACTACACTCCTCCCCCCTTAGTTAGTGACATAGTCCTGTAGGTAGGCGGGAGGTCGGCGCTCCCGTGTTGAACGCCTAGGAGTTGCTTGTGGTGCCGGGGCTACTTCCGCATCTGGGTTTTCCCCCGGGGGTTGAGCGTTGGTGGGTTGTGGGTCGGGGTCCGAGGGTTGGTTCGCCTCTGCCGGTGTGTGTGGCTGTGGTGCCGGTGTCGTTGGGTCCCCCTCGGACCCTACCTCCCTCGTTTCCGTGGGTATCTCTGGGAGAGTCCGGCGGCGTAACTGGTCGATGTGCCGGTGTAGGATCTGGCCCCCCTCGGTGGATACCTCGTAGTGGCGGGAACCCACGACCCATAGTACCCGCCCGGCTACCCACTCTGGGCCTGAAGCGTAGTTCCGGGCGAACACTGGGTCCCCCGCGAAGAACCCCCTAGCCGCGTCTCTGACCTCCGGGGACCCTCGCACGTCGGGGGCTCTGTCGGGGTTTAGCCGATCTAACCTTGTGGTGAGCTTGCGTCCCATGAGAAGCTCGGCTGGGCTGACCCCGGTGACTGGGTTTGGAATGACCCGGTTGTCGAAGAGGAACGCGGCTAGCCGGTGGTCCCAATCGCCTTGCACTATTCTGCCCAGGGCCTCTTTTGTTGTTCGGACCATCCGCTCTGCCTGGCCGTTGGTGGCCGGGTGGAAGGGCGCTGACCGGATGTGTCTAATGAGGTACCTCTGGAGGAACGCCTGGAAGTCCCCCGATGTGAACGCTGCCCCGTTGTCCGAGACTATGGTGTCCGGAATACCGTGGGTGCACAGGACCCTGCGTAAAGCTCTAATGGCTGCTGCTGACGAGGTAGACCCTACGGGGATGACCTCTAACCATTTTGTGTATGCATCTACAATGATTAGGAAGATCTGTCCCTGGAACGGCCCGGCAAAATCAATGTGGAGCCGGGACCACGGTTTCCTTGTGGTCTCCCACCGTGTAGCTGGGGCGCTGGGTGGGTCCGGCCGCGACTCCTGGCATGTGCTGCATCTCCGGACCCAGTTCTCTATCTCCCCGTCCATCCCCGGCCACCATACGTAGCTCCTGGCCAGGGCCTTCATTCTCACTATGCCTGGGTGTGTTTCGTGGAGTGATTCCAAGACCCGTTTCTGTAGAGGGGGGGGGGACCACTACCCTGCTCCCCCATAGTAGGCACCCTTTGTGGGCTGCGAGTTCCTCCCTTCGCATTTTATAGGGTTTGAACTCTTCCCCCATGTTCCCCTCTGGCCACCCCCTCACCACCCAGTCGAGCACCCTTGCTAGGGTTTTGTTTTTTCCGGTGGCTCTAGCCACCTCTGCCACGTGGAGGGGCTGCTCCGGGAGTGACTCGATCGACATAACCTGGTGTGCTGGGGCTGGATCGGGGCCTGTGTCAGGGAGCGGCAGCCGGCTGAGAGCGTCCGCGTGACCCATTGCCTTGCCCGCCCTGTGTACCAGCGTGTAGGTGTACGAGTTGAGGAATTGATTCCACCTCAACACCCTCTGGGACAGGATTTGGGGAGTTTGGCGGTCAGGGGCCAACAGACCCAAAAGCGGCTTATGGTCCGTCGCTATTGTGAACCGGCGCCCGTACAGATAATCGTTGAATTTATGGACCCCCGCTACTATGGCCAGGGCCTCCTTGTCGATTTGTGCATAGTTCCGTTCTGCCGAAGTCAGGGTGCGTGAGTAGTATGCGACCGGGACCTCCCGGCCATCCGGTAACTGGTGTCCCAGGACAGCGCCCACCCCGTACGGCGATGCATCGCATGCCAGGATGACCGGGAGGCGCTCGTCGAAGTGGTGCAGCACCGCGTTGGAGACCAGGACGTCCTTAACTGCCTGGAAGGCGGCGGCTTGCTTCTTCCCCCACACCCATGGAGCTTTTTTGTCCAGCAATCGGTGTAGGGGTTCGGCAAGGGCCGCCTTGTGGGGTATGAACGTGTGGTAGAAATTGAGGACCCCCAAGAAGCTCTGTAGCTCCGCTTTACACGTGGGGGCAGGGGCTTGAACAATGGCCCGAGTCTTTTCCTCGGTCGGGTGGATTCCCTCCGCGTCTACTGCGAATCCCAGGAACTCCACCCGTGGCACCCCCAGCATGCACTTCTCCCTTTTAACTTTTAGTCCAGCGGCTTGAAAACGGCGGAGCACCTCTCGCAGGCGGTTGCGGAATTCTTCAGGGTCCGGGGCGGCGATTAAAACATCGTCGAAAAACGGCTGGACTCCGGGGATCCCTTTAAGGAGGGCATCCATTATACTCTGGAAGATCCCCGGAGCCACGCTGACCCCAAACTGCAACCGGTTAACCCTGAACGCCCCCCTGTGGGTAACTATCGTCTGTGCCTCGGCCGTTTTTGCATCCACCGGGAGCTGCTGGTAGGCTTGTGCCAGGTCCAGCTTCCCAAAAATCTTTGACCCCACCAGGGCTGCCAGGATGTGGCTGACTACTGGCACTGGGTATGGGTTGTCTTGGAGCGCTTTGTTAATTGTGCACTTGTAATCTGCACATATCCGCACGTCCCCATTTGGTTTGACCGGGGTCACTATGGGGGTCTCCCACATGGCGTAATCTACTGGCTCCAGGACCCCTTGGGCTACTAGGCGGTCCAACTCTGCCTCGATCTTGGGCTTCAAGGCGAAGGGGACCCTCCTTGCCTTGAGCCGGATCGGTCTGACCGTCGGGTCGAGCGGTAGGGAGATGGCCGGGCCCTTGTAACTACCCAGCGACCCATCAAATACGTCGGGGAACTCTCCGCATACCTCCCCGAACCCTCCTGCTGTGGCGCCACCTCTATTCGGATTCCCAAGGGGCCAAACCATGCAAGACCCAACAGGGTGGTAAGCGGCCGCTTGACCACCAGGATGTCTAGGGGGCCTCTGAAGGACCCCCGCTCCACCTGTACCCGTGCCCACCCCGCTATTTGGACCGGGTTTTGCTGGAAGTCCCGCAATATGAAATTTGCTGGTCGCAGCTGCAGCCCTGGCCGGGGCGTAGCCTTCTCAGGGTCTCCTCCGCAATTATGGAGATGGAGGAGCCCGAGTCCACTTCCATGGTGCAGGGGGCCCCGTCTATGAGGACCGCCATCGTTAACTTGTTGGGGGTGGTCAGGGGCAAATTCAGTACCTGAAGTGAGGTGGAGGCCGTGGAGTGGGACTCTGCGGCCTCGTGGTGTGCGGTCGGTCGCGGGCGGTTGGGCTTGGTTCGGCAAGCCCGCGCTATGTGGCCGGTCTTCCCGCAGCTCCTGCAGTCCCAGGTCTGGTACTGGCAGTCCCGCCGATCGTGGGGGTCGCCGCAGCTGGCGCATTTAGCCCTTTCGCTGGTGCGCTGACTCGGCCGTTCGTGGGCTCGGGGGCGCTGTGGAGCTCGGGCGGCGGGTCCTGCGGCGCGGC
The DNA here is from genome assembly GCF_032191835.1 of Heteronotia binoei. Classification (NCBI taxonomy): domain Eukaryota; kingdom Metazoa; phylum Chordata; class Lepidosauria; order Squamata; family Gekkonidae; genus Heteronotia; species Heteronotia binoei. Next base: position 212,262,507 of record NC_083223.1, read on the forward strand.
GCGTCTGGAAGGCTTCTCCCTCGTCCTGGTGCTCGGGGTCCAGCTCCTCATGGTGGGCGGTCTCGGTCTTGGCCCGGGGAAACGTCCTGGCGGCCCTCTCCCACGCTACCGCCTTGCTGAAGTTGCCCTGGAGGGTGAGCTCTTCTTTGGCGAAGAGCTTCTGCTGGAGCCTTTCGTCGCGGAGGCCCCACGTGAATCGGTCGGCCAGGGTTTCCTCCAGCTGGGGAAAGTTGCAGTTCCCGGCGAGTTTGCGGAGGGCCGCCAAGTAGTCCGCGGCTGATTCTCCAGCGGTCTGGTCCCTTTTGTGGAACAGGAATCTGCGAGCCACCCGTGAGGGCTGCGGCAAGAAGTGGCCCGTGAGGAGCCTGATGATCTCCTCGTAGGATTTCTCCGCCAGGCGGGCGGGCGCCGAGAGACCCTTAGCGATCTCGAACGTGGCTGGCCCGCAGACGCTCAGGAGAACATCCCTCTTTGCTCCGGCATCGGTGACCTTGTTGGCCCGGAGGTAGAACTCGACCCGTTCCGAGTAGGACTCCCAGCCCTCTGGATTTGCAGGGTCGAAGGTCTCGAGGTAGCCGGTGATTCCGCCCTGGTTGGCCATGGTGGCGGTTGTGACCGGTCGTTCGTTGCCCAAGATCTCCGTCGTAGCCGACGTGGCTAGTATCCCATCCTCGTCGCCACTGTAAAGTACCAGACTTGGAGACGAGCGTAGGGCAACATAGTTTATTCCTGGTACAGTACAAGATGGAAGAGAGAGAGCACGCGGGCCGGATCCCGCATATATACAGTAGCCGGACTATTCTTCCTGCTGGCCGGTCCAATGCCGACCAGCCGTATTTCCCGCCACAAGCTGTGATTGGCGGATCGTGGCACCCAGCGCGGAGGCACCTGGATGTTTCTCAGTTACCTCCGCGGCTGGGGTGGACTGATGTCATTCTGCTGTCGTGGCCATTATGAACTGGCTGCGTTCTGCGAACGCCGTACACTACATCATCTTCCCTTGAGACTTTTCCATTTGGCTTTAGACCATGTTATGGAATAAGGATAGCACTGGTTGCACGGGTGGATGTTCTCTGTAGATTGATGAAAGGAATGTTTCCTTTTAAATTTTAAACACAGTTGACCATATAGTGCTGTTAAAAGGTGCATAATACAGTAGAGGTTGCAGGAGAGTGCTTTCCTCATGTACGTCCTTTCTGACAAGCCTGGGTTCAGAAGGTTATTGTTAGACTGGAATTTATAGCTTGGAACTTACCCTGCAGGTCTCATGGGGTTCTGTCCTATTATTGCCCAAGCTGGTAAAAACTTGCATAAGGCCACTGGATGATACCATCTGATGTGTTGGAACTGTATGTTCTCAACATGATGAGTTCACCTAGCTCTATCAACAAGCCTCCAGAAGCTGCTATCTCTGCCTTGAGCTGGTGCCTAGATTCTCCAGTGAAATGGCTGATGGAGAACAAGTTGAAATGAACTCTAAATAAGACTGATGTGATGCTGGTTGGTAAGGATGATATTGAAGGGACCTGTGCTTCCTGCTGAGAGGTTTTTGTTTTGTTGTGTTTTGTTTTGACAGTTAAGAGCTTTGGAGTCCTACTGGACCTAGTGTTCCTCTTGGAGAACTAACTACTACAATGTTAGGAAAAATGCTTTTTCTTGAACTATATCTAGGAAGGAGGGTTCTCTTCAGCCAATCTAGCCAGACTGTTCCATGCCACAGTAAACTCAAAAGTAGACTATCAATCAATCAATCAATCATTTTATTTATATCCCGCCCTCCCCACCGAAGCAGGCTCAGGGCGGCTAACAACATCAAATCAAATACAGTAAATTATACAATAAATATTTAAAAGCAATAGCTAGTTTAACAGTTTAATTAAGATTCTAAAATTACTAAAATTAACATTCTGGTGCTATTTCAACAGATGGTGAAAGTCACTTAGGCAAGTCCCTCTATCTTTTTAATTGGTGAAGGCCATCCCAAAGAGGATGGTCTTGCAGGCCCTGCGAAACTGTTCAAAGTCCCGCAGGGCCCGCACTTCTTCCGGGAGCTGGTTCCATAGGTGTGGAGCTACAATAGAGAAGGCCCGCATGCGAGTGCTCTGTAGTTTTGCCTCCTTCGGCCCGGGGATGGTCAGTTGGTTCTTCCCTGCTGACCTCAGTGCTCTTTGGGGTTCATATGGGGAAAGACGGTCCCTCAGGTAGGCAGGTCCTCAGCCATATAGGGCTTTAAAGGTAATAACCAGCACTTTGTAATGAATCCGGTATGTAACTGGCAACCAGTGCAGTCCGCGCAGCCCTGCTGTATGTGCTCCCATTTGGGGAGCCCCAATAACAGCCTAGCCGCCACGTTCTGCACCAGCTGCAGCTTACGGGTTCGGCACAGAGGCAGCCCCATGTAGAGGGCATTACAGTAATCCAATCTCGAGGTGACCGTTGCATGAATCACTGTTGCTAGGTCCTGATGCTCTAGGAAGGGGGCCAACTGCCTTGCCCGCCTTAGGTGAAAGAAGGCTGACTTAGAAGTGGCTGCTATCTGGGCCTCCATTGATAGTGAAGGCTCCAGTAGAACTCCCAAGCTCCTGACCCGGTGCGTCGCTTTCAGCGGCACCCCGTCAAAAACCGGGAGAGATATTTCCCTCCCCAAAGCGCCCTGACCCACGCAAAGGACTTCTGTCTTCGCTGGATTCAGCTTCAACCCACTCAGCCTTACCCAAGTTGCCACGGCCTGCAGTGCCAGGTCCAAATTCCCTGGGACGCAGTCAGGCCTGCCATCCATTAGTAGGTAGAGCTGGGTGTCATCTGCATATTGGTGACACCCAAGCCCATGCCTCCGGGCAATCTGGGCAAGGGGGCGCATATAGATATTAAATAACATCGGTGAGAGAACTGCTCCCTGAGGCACCCCACAATCTAGTGTGCGCCTTGGGGACAGCTCACCCTCAATTGCCACCCTTTGTCCCCCACCCTCAAGGAAGGAGGAGAGCCACTGTAAAGCTGACCCCCTAACCCCTACGTCAGCGAGGCGGCAGGTCAGTAGCCGATGGTCAACCGTGTTGAACGCAGCCGACAGATCTAACAGCATCAGCACTGCCACACCACCTCGATCCAGATGACTACTGTAAAACTCTGCCTTTGAAGACTACAGAAACCTGTCCAAAAAGCAGCTGTTTAGCTGTTTACGGGGATAGACATTTCATGCACATTTTGAAGTCTCAGTCAAGCCCGTGGCTATGGAGAGGCTGTGGGGGCCCTGCCCCCACCTTCCTAGGGGAGGGACCCAACTCAGGGCCCGCAACCTGCGACCTTCCCAACAACATCTGTAAAATGCCTCCCAGCTTCTAAAATCCTGGTTAAACCCCTGGCCTTGGCACCAGCTGGCTATTTCTTTCCAATCAATTAAAGGTGTTTATTTTTAACATTAAGGCCCTCACAACCTGACACCTTCATACCTGAAGGACTATCTGTCCCTCTATTAATTTGAATGGAAGCTTCAGAAGCCTTGTCTCTTAACCTGATGTACCTGATAGGATTATTTGGAGCATAAAACATGAGGAAGAAATATAATAATGGCAGAATATTATATTCTGAAACACCCAATGCATAGTTAAGATGGTTTCAGGTGGGTAAGTATGCATGCACCAGATTCTTTCCTTTGTCCAAATGGTCTGAGAGGGGACTCTTTTCACCACCTTTTTATTTCTACTGTGATGTGCTATCTAAAAGCCATGGTTGTGTGTTAAATGCAAGCAAAGGACAGCAATATGACATGGTTAAGAATTTCAAGAATAGGATTTATTTTTAAAAAAACCTTTTCAGATGTGTAAAGCTTTAATTAAGCTTTCCACAGCAACTAGGCACTAGGTGGAGCTCTATTATAATACAACGGTTACAGTTTTCTTGTTCATGAAGTCAGTCTGCAAAAGTGCAACTGAATTCAGTAGCTTGGAATTGTGTGTTCAGGAGGGGGTTGTTGTTTTTTTTGCTTGACCCTTTAATGAGTACCTTGAACCTAGTCTTTTCAGTTATTTCTCTTGAATGTTTGTTTCTAAACTGTTCACAAGGCTCAAAATGTACTGTGGGGCTTGTAAACTGACTTTCTCTTACAGAAATGGTCTATCTTTGGCTTAAACCCTAACAATTTTATTGCTGCATGAACTGTGCCATTTACCCAAACTGAAATGGCCCTTTTGGGGAACCCTAACCATATTGATGTAAAACCCTTACATTTCCTCACTGGAACAACCACCAGCTTTAGTGCCTCTTTACTGCATCAGGTATGAATCAAGTTCTTAAGCACCCGAAAATTAAGTTTAAGAAATCATGAAGAACTACAAACAGAAAACTCTTGGTGCAGGCCTAGTTTGACAGGATCAGGAATGGACCCAGAAACACCCAATGCATAGTTAAGATGGTTTCAGTCAGGTAAGTATGTTTGTCTGTAGTAACAGAACAAAATGAAAATCCAGTAGCGCCTTAAGTACCAACAATTCCCAGGATGTAAACTTTTGTGATTCAAATCTCACTTCATCAGATACAAATAGGAATAAAGTTCCATTTGCTTTTATAGTCAGGTCTGAAAATGGAAGAGTTGTTAAAAAGAATGGCCAGTTGGAGTTCAAATGCAGAGATATAATGCAAAATGTAATCAGTTTGATAAGTCTGCTATATTTATTGCATATATGTAATGGAACAGTCTACTCCCCTCCCCCCGATATCTGTGTGATTTAATTTGGTCTTGTTGGGTGGAGTTCTTGTTTGTTTCCAGTTTTGTTAGCTGTAGTTGTTGGTTGTGAGAGTTGTCCCCTTGCAAATAAATGGTTGAGATTTTGAGCCAGTTTATCTCTGCTGAATAGACTTGAAAATGGGTGACTGAGTGAGTACTCTAACCTGGGAATCTACAGTCAAAGGGGGACATTACAATAAGAACTGGGAGATATGCATAGGGGTGAGAAATGCAGGATTTAACATTTGAGGTAGGATAAGAATCCTAGGATCCTATTCAGCCCCAGGTGGCCATTGTTCTGAATTTGTTAATGGATTAGAATATATTCAGCAGTTTTATGCTGTAATCTCTCTTCCCTCTAGAAGTGCCAGTTTTAGGACATCAATGGAATGTCCTAAAAGACTAAACTGTTCTCCCACTGGTTTCGAGTACCATGATATTTAATATAAGATTTATGTTCCTTTCTTATTTTTGCATAGCTACTGACCTGTATGGCCAATATAGAGAGTGGAAGGGCATTGTTGACGCTTGATGGCATATGTAACTCGGCAAAATGAGCAAGTGAATGAACCTGAGATGATATGATTGGTGTTGCTGGAATAGTTAATGTGTGTTTACAAATCACTCCACAGTGTTTAGTTTGCAGTTAAAATGCATACTAAAACTATCAAAAAGTGTCAACAAGTATTAATAGTAGAAAAAGTCAATAAAACCCAAGCAATCAATACAAATAGTTGAACAATACAAAAACCCAGTGAAAGCAGCAGCAATAACAGTACCTTTCTAAAATGCAATACCTCTCTCCTTTTGACAAATTTAACAAATTATTGGTGGGGGGGGGACACAGCAATCAAGTTCCAATGAATGTTGTTGTATCATCAGATCTGTCTGCTCTTTATTTCTGCCATCAAGGGAAGGAAAATAAGAATATTTAGATTTTGTCATTGGATCAAAAAGAAGAAAGTGACAGTTCACTAATCCCCCTGCTAATGAGATTCATCTATTTAATAATGGCCTCACTTCAGTGCCTCACTGAAAGAAAACATTTCCTGCATTAATTAGAGATTCAAGTAAGTGCCAGTCCTATTTGAAATTATATAATATACAGAATGAAGCCCATAAATATAAATTGGGAGGCAAGCCAAGAAGTAATCTAGATTGGAATAAAAAACAAAATAATTTCTGAATTATTACATTCAAAGAACAAACCTAAGCATTGTCCATGTAGAGAGGGCTTGCTGGAACACAGATTATTTTCTAATACTTCAGATGCATCAAATTAGCAATTCCTAGCATCTGGAACTGACTGTCTCTGAATGGGGAGCTCCATTTTGAAATCAGCTCTCTGAGGGCCAAATCACACATTAGTACAGGAAATCTCCCAACTCTCTGTTTTGTTTTGATACTGAATGTTGTTGCTTTCCCAATTTTGGCTTCGAAAATTCTTGTAGATTTGGGGGCAGTGTCTGGGAATCAAGGAACTTAGGGAGAGGTAGGAGTTCATCACAACATTCACCCTCCAAAGCTGCAATTTCCTTCAGAGAACTGATCCTTGTAGTCTGGAGCTCAGTTGTCACTCCAGGAAAACTCCAGCCCCCACCTGGAGGTTGGTAACCCTAGCTTTGTGGTTAATGCTAATTTGATCAGGATAGTAGCAGGAGAAGTGGGGAGCAGTAGTTGAACCCATCCCTATGTACCATTTTGCTGATCTCAACTGCAATCCCATTTTGCTATTACTCCACTGTGGAAAATATACAGCTATGACACAAGGCTAAGTGCATTTGTTTCTCTCAAAGAACAACTGGCAGTCAGAGGATGTATGTGTGTTTCATTTAGATAAAGGAATAGCACATGGGAGCTATCCCCCCTCCCCCCGCCGTCCCCAGCACCCATGCTGCGTTCTTGATCAAGCAGTACTTAATAGCACTACTTCACCCAGCTCCATTGAGTTAAAAGAAATAGAGAGTCAATCATTCATCTTCCAGGGAGGGATCTATAGTTTGGCCCTTAAAAGCAATTCTCTGCTTTCAGATATCCTTGTCTAACCATTCTGCTGAGATGCCTGCTCTTAATGTTATGACATGATTCTTGTAGCATTGACTTTCTGCCATTCTCCATTACACCACCTTTGTTCAGCCACTGATATACTGAATACTTTGAAATTCATCCCCACAACAGACACTGGTTCTCAAACCATGACAAAAGTAAGGAGAATAATCTCTCTCTGTGTGTGCGTGCGCACACATGTATACGAGACACACACAGAGAAAGCATTTCCATATCATCTTCCTCAATTAATTAATAGTGAAACTATGAATATATCCACATTGCCATTCCTTAAGCATTCTGCTAACACTACCCCAGCACAATGGCAAAACACAATCATGAAGCTACCTTGTAATGATGCCACATAGTGTCAACTTGGGGATCCCATATTTTTGTAGTTATCCCCCCCTTTTTACTTTTTTTGATCACTTGTCAATTTTAGAACCTGTCTGATAAAAGGCAGTTGAACAAATGTTATTTCATAACTTCATCTTTTAAAATATAAGAGCTCAGATTTGTGAGGAGTTCTCCTTTTCCCCTCTTGTCTTTACAAAAACCCAGTAAGGTAGGTGAGGCTGAAACAAAATGACCAGCTCAAGGTCACCTTGTGAGCTCCTGTTATGGACCCTGGCCAGGGGCTCCATGGGTTCACAGAAATTCCCAAAGAACTGACACAAGAGACCTGGGTTTACTTATGAGGAAAACTTTAATAATGCATCAATTGTCAAAGCAGATTCAGCGCTAAGCTTCAGTCAGCTGGGCCTCAAGAAGTGTGCACACACATAGCAAAGCTTAGTCAAACCTCAAGACACAGAACATAACTAGAACAAGGTGCCCTGTACCCCAAATGCTGGCTGTGAGCCCAAAGAATGATTAATTAAGCTATCTCAAACACTTGGATGAGCCAGGCCATCTTGCACCTGCCTTTCAGTGAGGGGAAGAAACAACACAGACCTTGAAGATAAACTTAAAAGCTTGAGAGTGAGAATATTCCCCAGAGATTAGCTCATGCTGTCCTCTCCCAAGAGACTCAGAGTAACTAGCAAGGATGGAGTCACTCAGACCAATACAGCTTCATGGTAGAATGATTACTTGAACCTGAGTTTTCAAGACCGTACAATCTAGCCACTATACCATGCTGGCTCCATTTGAAAGGGCAGTAAATTTCGTTCTACCCCTCTCTCTCCCAAGACCTACAGGCCTTTCAGTTAGAACTGGACTTGGAGACATCTGATCTAAAAGATGTTATTTTGGGGAAATTACTCCTCATTTTATGATTACTATTCTTCATTAATATCTTTTTGTAAATAATTTCCCCAACAACTGAATATGTGAGAAACAACTCTTGTTTGAGGCAAGGCGGGTGCACATACCTGAAAGTGGTTGGGTGGAAGCCTTGAGACTCAAACAGAGGTAATTTTTCATTGAGGATTCCCTGATCTGGAAAGTAATGTTTTATTGATAGCAATTATTCATATGCAGTGCAGATGGGATGCATAAAAAATGTATGAGCTCCTGTTGCTATAGATTTGCCTTTGAGGATGGGCAATCTGTAGTCCTACACTCAGTCAGAATCTCAGATGGCATCTTTAATGTGAATGTAATATAACTGATGTATTGATTTTGTAAAGGACAGATCACACAAAGGAAAGTGGCTGCATCTTGGAAACAATAAAGTCTCTGAATTGCAGGGACCATGCCAGCCTCTAAAGGTGCACAGTTGGATTAGCAATGTTATACCAGTGAGACAAGAGAGGATAATAAACTAGTGACCTGAAAGCATTTATCACCAAGAGAACTCTCATATCCTCTTACTCTGACTGCTTGGTTGCCATTTGTCCACATCTCTGTTTTCTCTCACCCCATCTGCCCTCTTCACCCAGTCACCCACACATTTTTTTTGTTTTTCCACTAAGTCTCCTTTTACAGCTACCTTTTCATCCTTCATGTATTCTCAGCATTTTCTTTTCCTATTCTTGTTTCCTTCTTTTCATTGTCAGACACCATTTTGGGTTGCTTATAACAACCTAGCCAATTCCCCCCCCCCCCCGCATCACATCTGTGCATAGGCAGGCATCACTATTCCATTTTGAAGGGTTAACCTCCAGCCATTTTTATAAATATTCAGATTTTTCTACAAACATAGCTTTTCCTGAGTCTGCAGAAATATCTGCTCTATCCTTGGGTGACCTTATTGTGCAGGTTTTGGGGGCATAGTTGGAAATCATAGGTATGGTTAGAAATAGGATTGAAAGTAGAAGCATTATAATGGCAACCATCATTGAAAATACTGTGTGCTCTCCTGATAAAAATTGATACTGCTGTACTGCAGAAGACATAGAAAAGACAATTAAGAATACAATACAATGCTTGCTATTCCATTACTTTTAAATAAATATGCCAAATTGTCTTGCACTCAAACCAGTATGAGGAAAGATTGTTTTGTCTAATTGTGAATCAGGCTATAGAATTTTTAAAAAATCCATATAGTGGAACCAGGGACTTGATGGGGGATTTTACTTTTTAAAAATGGGTCAAAAAAGCCCTATGCAATAGAAGCAATATCTGTAACTTTAAGAGATGATTGTCCATTAACCTCTTTTTACAGTGTTTTGAGATCTTGGTGGCCCTTTTGGGGATTGCTAAATCTTACATTCCTTGGTTTCTGTGAGTCGGGGGGGGGGGGGGAGCTGAAAAATGGAAGAGAGAGAATGAAGCAGGAAAAGGGGAAAGACTATGGGGGTTCCAAAGGAAGGGCTAGAATAAATAGTGTGGAGTGATGCCCTCTCTAGTCCTTCTTTGTTTTTCCTACAATACAGCCTGGGAAAAATTGGTTTCCTTCAGGTCACAAAAAGGCAGCTTGAGAAGGGTCATGATATTGACCTGTAAAATTTTGAAAACTATGGAAAGCTCTTGGTTGCACACCCTAACATGGTGAGGGGATTTGTGTGTGTCAGCAGAGCTCAGGGCAATGCCATAAGGAGTATAGATACTGTGAAGAGACTAAGCTCCTAACAGGGTCACTCAAGGCAGAATGGTCACAGCTGAGACATCACACTAAGATGTATTCACCCCCTTCAGGAATCAACAGCCATAATAGCAGAAGTGAATAGATAATTAAAATGGGGGTGCTGGCAGAGGAATCCTTGAAGGGTAGATACTGGACAGCAGCAGTAGTGGAAGGTAACACTGGTAGAGAATCTATCATAGACAATGGCAATGCCACTTCAGCTAACACTGGTTAGTACTGTACAAAAGAAGGCAATGGTAAACCACTTCTGTTCACCTTATACCCTGAAAATTCTATGATGAGACAATCCAAAACAGAGCAAATATATAGTGCTGGAAGACAGCCTCCTCAAGTTGGATGGCACTCAGCTACTAGGGAGGAACAGAGGACTTACGAATAGAGCTATTCTTAATTACACAACTGGACTAAAGCCAAAAGGATGTTCAGTTGTTGATATGAATTGAAGGAAAAAGGAAATCCAAGGCTATTCAATACATACAATAGAAACATGGGATGTGAGAAGTATGAATCAAAGTAAACTCAAAACTGTAAAATGAAAAATGGAATGTCTAAACACTGCAGCCCTGGGAATGAGTGAGTGAACTAAACTGAATTGGATTAGAACATTTTTACAAAGTGTTTTATTCAGGAAATGACAAACATAGAAGAAATCGAGTTTCTATAACAGTGAGGCAAGAGGTAGCATAAACAATCAGGGCTATAATGCAAAGTCTGACCACATAATATCAATCAGACTTCACAAAAAGCCTGTCAACATAATAATCATTTAAGTTTATGCTCTAGCTACAGATGCCAAAGATGAAGAAAGAAATAGAACACTAAAGTGGTAAACAAGGTACAAACAAATATTGTTGGAAAATTTGTCCAAGGAACATGAAATGCAGCAGGAGAATGACTCATAGAATTCAATGAAGACAAATTGTTAATTGTGAACCAACAATTGTCTATGTGGGCATCACCTTAAAATTGCTAAAGATAGAGAAGCGAAAATTACAGAAATAGAATCAGAAATTTAAAAGTTGTGTTCCAGAAATTGACACAAAAAGACAAAGAGAACGTAATAGCTAGTGTAAAACAGAAAAGAACAAAAAAGGAAGGGCAAGAGATTTGTTGCACAAGATCCAAGAAATCAAAGGGAAGTTTAAAGTGCGGTTATGCATGCTGAAAGATCAACATGGAACAGGACAAAATAAAGAAAACATGGGAACAATACACTGAAGAATTGTACAAAACATATGAAAAGATTAGAGCTTCCTTCAAGAGAAGAATCTTTTGAAGAAGAATCTTCAGTTTTAGAATGTGAAGTGAAAGCTGCACTGAGAGCAATTAAGAGAAACAAACCATCATGCATAGATGGGATATCAATAGTTATTTCAAGCCATAGAAATGGAGTCCATCAAAATCTTAACATGCATATGTCAACAAATATAGAAACTGAAACTATGTCCCACAGACTGGAAACACAAAAACTATATTTCAGTTCCAAAAAAAGAGACATAAAAGACTGCAGCAACCCTTGGACTATCGTGTTAATTTCTCACACAAGTAAAATGATGCTCAAAGGTTACAACAAAGACTATTACCATATATGGAGCAAGAAATTCTGGATGTTCAATCTCGATTCAGAAAAGGAAGTGTTAGGGAAACTGCTCTCAAAATAAAGTTGGGGAATTAGAGTGAGAGACAGCTAGCCCCACAACGGAATCTTTGTTATCTGTGTATACGAGGCTCAACCGATCAGAGAGTCAATGCTCAATAAAGAACTCTAATTTAATAAAATCAATTGTGGTTTATTTTGAAACAATAGTTCGTTCACACAAGGTACAAAATCAATCACACATTCATACAGGTCTAGGAAAAATAGAGAGATCGATAGGGGAACATAAAGGAATGGACATACAGGGTAATACTACCTCTCGCAGACTCCAATGGAAGGCTCCGATGGCGACGAATGAGGAAATGGGGGAAAGGTCCCGAAACTGATCAGGAATCGGGGGTGTTACTACCCAGCGGGAATGGGGGTTTACTGAGTAGAAGGCACACCTGTGGGTAGCTAGTCCACAGGTTATATAGAGTCACCTTAGTCCTGAGGGGATGGGAGGTGACTGGGAGTGGTAATGGGAGGTTCTGCAGATGACCAGAAAGGCTGGACATCGGCTGGACCAATGGTGGGTCAATGGCGACACCTGATTGGGTGTGTGCTTCAACCAATGAACATCACCTTCATCCTGGGCATCCTGGAAACTTCCAGGTTGCGACAGGGCCTGGGGCGGCTCCGTTGGTATCAATGTGGGAATGGTTGGGTGATTGGGAGGAGATGGGATTAACTGGGAAAGGGACAATAGAGGATCAGATATGTACCTAGGTATTCCGGTGTAGACAAAAGGGCTTGGCTGTATCAGGAGAGATCCTTCCTCTTTCTCAACTCTCTGGGGTGAAAACAGTTGTTTAAGAAATCACTGGGCAATCAGGATTAATAGTGGAGCCATTAATCCATTCATAGACTAGGTGGGTTGCTTGCGGGCTAGGAATGACTCAAGGTGTGTACGTGAGGTTTCCACATAGAAGGAATGAATCCCATCCAGGCAGGAAGATGGCTACATGTGGTGTTAGCAAAACACAGTGGTTTTCATGCTTAGCGCTTCACACCGTTCGCCTGGACAGCTCCGTGGCGGCGTAGCCTCCTCCTTACCATGGCGGGTTTCACGCGATGGCGGGGAAACATTAGAGCGCGGCTGCAGACACTCTGTGCCTGACTCAAGCGCTTATATACTTGTTAATAGGTACACGGGAGTCTCATGTAGTTCCTGGGTAGCGTCACTCGCATTCACTGGCCAGGCGGATGCAAGCTTGCTTCTCCAGGCGCCCTGGCAACCTTGTTTGTGACAGAGGGGTCATTTTCTCACAGTTCCCCCCCTCGAGACTGACATCACCGTCTAGTGGCAAAGTCTCGTAGGTACAACTGATAACAAACAAAACGGGGCTTCGGTAAGAGGGCGGTAAGCCCTTGAAGCGTGGGGTGTCTACTAGGGAATACCGGCTACCTAAAAAAAAAAAAAAAAAAAAGGTTGGAGCCACTTTCTTAAAACTACTCAAAAACACAATTTAAAAATGCCAATGGGCCATCAGATCCTTCCTTGGCGTTCATGCTTACAGGGAGGCCTTCTGGGATACATTGTACATATTCAGTATTTCATATAGCATTATTAAAATCCACAAAAACACATGGTAAAATCTCATAATACAAAGTATTTGAATCAAAGGTTACTTAAAAGCAGCATATAGCATTATTACAATCTATAAAAACACATGGTAAATCTCCCAATACAAAGTATTTGAATCAGAGGTTACTTAAAAGCAGAAATCATGTGTGCAGTCTAGACCGGCTAGGCTGCCATAATTGATTAGACCGGCAATAAGCATTTCATATTATCCACGGATTCACAAGGCAAATCATTTAAAATTACCGGGTTCCATTTCATACTTATATATATATATATATATAAAAAAAGGAAAAAAAGAAAAACGCAAATCTTATCCCTATGCTAGTACATAATTCATCTGTCTGACCTTTGGTCTTCGGGCTTCTTCTTCTCCCCCCCTCGATAACTTCCACGCTGGGGAAAGGGGAGGCTTCCCTTCTCATTTGGCTTGTCTGTAGTCTCCTTCTGGAGGGGAGGAGGCTGGCGGCGCCGAGGAGTCTACGGCGGATATCCCACCCCCCCTTGTATCTAGGCTGCCCCCAGTGAAGCCAAGTTTCTGTCTGAGCATGCTCTAGGCGAAGACATTCGACGTGGCTCGGACCTCGTCGGGGGTCCGTTCACATGACCTGGGGAGATCCTATCTAGAGGGATCTCCAGGGGACTTATGTAAATTTAAGGAACAATGGGGTTCTGGGAGAGGTCTTTACATATTTTGCTTGTGTTTATACATGTTTAGAATAACATTTAGCACACACTGTCACAGCATTTTTACAGGACCAACTTTCCTAATGAGGTTACAGTTTTCCCCAGTCGACCTTGGCTTGCTCCCCTCAACCTCGAAGTACCTCGTTCCTCATGCCTTCCCGGTTTTGCAGAGGGGGAAGGCATACGCCTGGAAGTGCAGGCCTTTGGAGCAACACCCCGAACCGGGGAGCACGGCCGCGGAAAGGCCTCTCCCATGTTGTAGGTTCGGGGAAGTTGACCCATTGGCCGCTTTCCCCATTTTAATCTGGAGCCCGTTTGGGCTCCGGAGAACCAGCTTTAAGCGTGGTTCTCTTTTAGGGCCTCTTGGAGTCCCTCCCTGACTGGGAGGGGGGGACTCCCCCTTTACTTGGTAAAAGATAGAAAACATAAATTAAAAAAAACACATTTTCACAAGGAAGCCTTGGTCCATGTTGGGTATGTGGCCCAAGGATCCTTGCCTGTCAATCAAATCCTTGACCGGCAGGGGTGGGATCTAAGTTGCATGGTAGTCACCACTTCCTGTGAGGTCGTGCCCATATCATGATGCCCATATCCTGTCAGTAGGCGTGGGATATGTAAATGATTTCTTGCAAAGCGGCTTGGGAGATTTCTGCCATTTCCCACACTAATCTGATAGTATAGTGGAAACCATGGGGAGGAGTGTGTCAAGTTGGGCCAGTTACTCCATTGGGTGGGCTTCTCCGAACCTGCACCATTGGAGAGGCCTGTGCCCGGAGATGCTTCTTGGGAAAGCTTGATGAGATAGCTCGTAAAAGGGCTAACTCGGCTCCCTCGCTCTCCAACTCCATGCTCCTTGGTTCGGTCTTTTAATCTCTTCAAAAGCCTGCTCTAATTTTTCACAGCCTGCCCACCCAAGGGCGGGCACCCTTCTTTTGGTCAAAAATAGATTCATAACATCTTACAAACATAGATAAACATGGCTGGTTGGTCGAAATCCCATTTTCTGTTACTCCTCCCGCCCGGGAGATGGCAACGGGTAAACTGACACGTCATGTCTTCCGCTGAGCACTGCCTTCTGCTGGCAGACAGGGCGGTTTACAGAGGCGCCAGGCAATGATGACATACAGTTCATTGAGCAGACCAAGTGGGAGGCACATATGCAAATACCCTTTTGCCTTGAAATGGGTTACTTGGACCATTGTGGGGCACCCCCTTATTCAGAATCGCCCCAAAAGGTTTGCGGTCATACTCCAGCGGTTTTTCTATTATTGGGCACTCCTTTCTTGTGGGGAAAGCCAGAGTCACTGTGACTTAAAGGTGCTTCGGTGCGTTTGGCTCTCTCGGTGGGGGCCGGGTTCAAGCATTCTGCCTGGTCTCGTGTGCGCCTTTACAAACTCAGGGTGCCCCTGCAAGTATGGCACCTGGTGCAGAGTCTGTTCTGGCCCCCTGAGACCCTAGGTGGGCGGAACTTTTAGCTGGAGCTCCGCGCTCCGGAGGGCAAGTGTCAGTGCCTGCCCTCTTTTAACCCTCGGGCTGCTTCGGCGGCCCAACCTTCTCTGGTGAAAGATAGACAAGTAATAACAACAGTTCATTTCCCACATAGGGTGTTGGAACTCTAAGTCCCAGATGTCCCCAATCCTGTGCCTTGGGTTAGTGCATGCGCATGGTGTGTTTATGCAGATGAACTAAGCCTAAGGCATGTTGGGAATAGGATATTATAAAATACTTTTCAAATATATGGACTTAGGTTCGGTCCGCTCCTTGTGGGAATAGGGGCTTGTGAACGGGCCATAGTTCAGGTGTACTGGTCCCAAGGTCGCTCTTCACCCGCGTTGCCTCTTTAATCTAAAAGGTAGCTGGCAGACCTAGGGTGCCCGCGGGAGGTGGCTTTTCCTAAGCTCCTCGGTTCGGGTGCCCATGCACAGCCTGAGTCCCTTCCACAGTTATGTGGGTAAGGGCTGCACGCTCAGGCGTCCCAATGGGTCAGAACAGTGGCTGCACCAGGTTCCTGATGCTTTGAGCGTCTGCAACTTCTTCCCCTCTCCGTTCCCTGTGTTCCTTCAGGATCACGGAGCGCCGGAAGAGTCACAGAGCTCAAACACTGGACTGCTGGGAGTCTCTCTGGGTCAGAACAGGTTCTGTCCCAGAGTCACTTCGGGCCTTGTAGTGATGGATCACTTGGTGGGACTGTTATCTAGACCATCAAGAAGCGATCCAACACTTGCAAGAATGCCCTGAGTTTGTTCTGCCCAATTTGGGCTTCCTCTCACCCCATCCCCCTGGGCCAACGAGCCCACCCTTTACTTGGTAAAAGATAGAACTTCCCATAGCAACAGAGCGGGGCTGAGAGATACTGACATGCATAAGGTAAAGGCTGGCTGTGGGGACTACATTTCCCATCGTCCTTCGTTTCCCATCCCAAAAGTTGGGGCATGTGCAGGAGAGATTCATGCAAATGCCTCAAATCCAAGGCGGCCTGGGAGTGACGGGGTAGTGAAGTTTTCAACCATTAAAACCTTATTCAGGGGTTAATGAGGAGGGAGGTTTTCCAAACCTATAAACAGGGTGTGTAGATTTAAAATATATATATATTGGGCCGAGGGCTGCATTTGACTCCTAGTGACCTTTTAGTTACTTGGTGGGATTGAGGCACCAGAGGGGGATGATCGGGCGGCTTTAGCCTGTGACCCGACCGGTCCCCGCTGTTATCAAACATGTGGGGCTGCAGAACCGGGGGTCCCAGCGGGCCTGTTGAACTGAAGCGCCTGGCGCGATCCAGTTCAGATGGGAGCCTGAAGTGGCAAAGCAGGACGCGCGCCCGATGGTAGTCTTCCGATAAAGACTTCCGAACCCTCGGGAAGCAATCCTTGCAAGTTCTACCTTGCCACTGCTGGTCCGCACTCCACGGTTCGGTTTCGTCGCCTTTCTCCCCTCTCCCTTTCCCTTGGGCTTTACAGCCCTCCCTTACAAGTAAAAGAAAGATCTTGGAAAAGGAATGAAGAAAGGGAGCCCCCCCCCCCCTCGCACAAGTGGGGAGGGGATTCAAGGCGGTACTTAGGGCTTTTCTATGACGAGGGGACGATATCTCCACATGGTTTGGAGCTCGTCCACCTTCTTGAGCTGCTTTCTCAGCCAGCACCCCAAGACAATTATTGCAATGCAGAGTATAATCTGGAAGACCAAAATGACCACAATAGGGTGCAGGGCTACGTTAAGTATTGCTGATCCAGTAGGGCTCTAGCCAAGGAGCGCGTCAAGGAACGAATGCTTTCCCGTGTCCTTGATTTGTGTTAAAAGCCCGGAGATTTCCTGTCCATCGTGTTTAACCACCATGGACGCTGTGTCTCCGCTCCTCTTGATTTCTTGCAAGGTCTGTTTTAGAAGGGGATGAGACAGCAGGGATCTAATCACCCGCAGCCCCATGCCCAGAAAAACTGGCTGAATAAATTTGAACAGGCTAGGGGCCAACAGGATTTCCTCCCTAGTCCATATGGGGACTGTGAACTCTATATCGCACCCTACAATGGAAGATAGGTTGCAGAAACATCTGTTGACACCTGGCAGCATGGGTTGGATGTGGAAAGTATTTATGATGAGGTACTCGCAATATGTCCTCACGCAAGCACACCCTCTTCCCAAGTACACAAACGCAGAGGCATTCTCTTGCCTAAGCGCATATTTGCATTCATGAGGGGAGTCCCTTAAGGGGTTCACGCAGGGGTGGTGAGTTTGTAGAGTCTGCTCATCACAAATAAATCCCAGGTTGTCTTTGTGTACACATGCCTTTAGATCCACAGCTTCCCAACTTCCGTTGTCATTCCTGGCCCATTTATCTGAGTCCACGGAATACAAAACTTCGGTTGGTCCCACTTGCAGCCCTAGTGGCACAACGGGGTGTACATAAAAGAACCTTTGTGCAGTGGGCATCAGGATGAGAAGTCTCAACTCCTGCCTATCCACTGAAAAAGATGTATTCACCAGAGTCCACCAGGCTTCCAATTCCAGTTGTGGAGTGGGAATTTCTGGTCTAATTAACTGCTTGATTTCCAGGGGGATATTTCCCTCCGTGGCTTGCCTGATCATGCCCATGGTTACTGCTAAATTCATAGCTTGAGCCTGAGTGCATGCCAGTGCCAAAGAAATATTTAATTGTAGTGATTGAGTACCTCTCAACAGCAAGGCAAAATCTCTTTCAATTTGGTTTTCCCAATTTACTAAAATGGAGCTGATGGAATGCTGGACTTCAGAGATGGTGTGGAAAGAGTCATTAATGGGTTTTCCCAGCTGGGAAATATAAGAGGTAGCGTAGGCAAATTTATTTGCGAGGGTTTCTATATTTATAGAATCTAAAACCGCTACTCCTCCAGCAACTGGTGCAACCCAGTCTCCTACAGATCGTTTCAATCTGCGAGGCGTGTTCCCCACCCATAACTGCAGCCAAGCCTCCCAACCCTTTTTACTGGGTTCCAAGTAGGGAGCACATTGTGGCAATTTTTCGATGGTATTTAATCCCGTCAGGCTGACCCTGATCTCCTTTAATACCATCTGTGGCCGAATTAAAACTTGTTCCCTTATATCCCGCTTAATCACATGGGAGCCAATTATGTGAGAGTTGGCACTTAATGTACTCTCAGCGTCTGGAATGAGAGGGTTGAATTGGAGCTGGGTAAAATTCCCTATTGTGAGGGTGTAGTTTCCTTCCTCCGATGGAAGCTCTGTGTTGAAGGTGCCCAATTTGGTGAATTTCATTCCCATCGCGGACTCCCGCTGGCATAGAGGGTCTATTACTATAAACCAGTCAGGAGGTCCCTGTGTCCCTAACTCCGAATCAGTAACAATCCAATTTTTATTTGACCATGCAGTTAGCTGGTAGTGATGCGTCTCTCCACTAGGTGTCTGTATTGAGAACGCAAGCGGCTTTTCTATCCTAGAGCCGATTGATAATATAAATTTGAAAGGATTCTTTGCGCTCCATACTGCGGTCGACACGATTGCAATTTCACAGTATGGCCCCATGTCCTCAGTAAACCCTTTAGAGGCTGGAGTAGCGCTAGGAGTTATTGTGGGAGTTGTTGTTAATTTCCGTGGGCCCTTTGGGACATAAACACAATGCATTGGCACTAGAGGTCTCATGGTGTCCTCATGAGAAAAACAGTACAGTTCCTGCGTTAACATTCTGGTCCCAGCGCATAACAAAATCATATTAGGTGGTCTGACCCACTCTTCATCACAGCTGCGAAAGTCATAGCTGCTTCTGGGGAGTCTGCTGTCATTTTCCCCATAATTAGACTTTATGACTTTGCACAGCATGATTTCCTTGGGATATAGGCTTGTTTTACATCTCCAATGAGAGAATGGGACTATAGTGGGCAATACTGCTCTATCAGCTGTACATTCCTCCTGCATTAACATCAACACTAAATACATTGCATGCATCATTGTTCTCACAAATCTCACCTTCACATTCTGGTAATCCATATTGTGTACCTGAAAATAAAAGATAAGATTGCGCTGTAGACCCTTCTTGCTATTTCTATAAGCTGGAAGGAGTCAGAGTACTAAGACAAGGTTGGGGAAGAGGGGGAAAGGGAAGGAGTAATTTCACAGGAGAGAAGAAAAGAAAAAAAAAAACTGCTGTAGTTCTAAAATTACATGTTTGTGTTCTGAGTTCTTTTCTCCTGCACTCCCCCCCTAGATTACTGTGGACAGGTCTGTCTCAGGAATCTTTTTCCTATACTTGGACTTGTTCAAGTTACACCAAGGGTGAGGAATGTGTCACTTAAGGGGAAATCCACCGGTTCAGGGCAGGGCATGACAGAGATTTGTCGGATTTCGGCTCTTCTCTGCGGCGGCGCCCCTTCAGGTTGCTGGATCTGATTAGGGTTAGCTGGCGCAGTCCCCTTCCATTCCTTGAGTTGGGAACAATGGAAGTACTTTCGCCAGGTTTCTCCGTTCTTTTTCTGAATTTCTACTTGGTAGACTGCCGGGCTGATCCTCAGTGTTATCGGGACTGGACCTAACCATTTGGCTTCCAAGGAGTGCTCGTTTTGCGAGAATCTCCTATATAGCACCAGCTGGCCTGGATCCCACACTCGAGGATTTTTAACCCAGCCTAATCTCTGGTCCATTGCCTGCTGTGTTTTTCCTAGTTGTTTAGCTACCTCCAGGTGGATATTGTGGACCTCCGTGACTAGCAATTGCACCCACGCGTCATTCACAACCACCAGCATCCAGTCAGATGGAAGTTGTGTTTTGAGCCAGAAGGCTTCCGGCAACACCATTTTCCTTCCTGTCATGACCATATGCGGTGTGTGACCATGGACGGCAGTAGTTCCCCTCAGCGCCATCAGGATAATGGGTAGCTTCTCGTCCCAATCCCTGCCTGTGGATTTTACTACTTTCCGTAGGGCTTCCTTGATTGTCCGGTTAGTCCTCTCAATTGCCCCTGATGCCTGGGGGTGCCCGGCAATGTGAAACCGCTGTTCCACCCCCAAGGCTTTGCACAATTCCTTTGTGACCTCCCCGATGAAGTGTGACCCCAAATCCGAGTCCACGACCCTCGGGATTCCCCACCTTGTCCATAGGTGGTTGAATAAAATTTTAGCAGTTGTAGCGGCAGTATTATATTTACAAGGGAAAGCCTCCACCCATTTGCTGAAAGGATCGATCACCGTGAGGCAGTATCGATTTCCTCTTGCTGTGCGGGGAAGGGGGCCGATAAAATCGATTTGTATACGAGCCCAGGGTCCCTCTATTCTTTGGTGCTGGATGGGAGCTTTGGGTCCTGATGTGTCGGCATTAACCATAGCGCACGCAAGGCAATTATTGACCCACTGTGCTACTTCCTGGCGCATGCCCGGCCACCAGCCCGTCTCCTTTACCCGTTCCAAAGTTAGATTTGCACCGCGGTGTCCCTGCTCGTGCACAAACTTGATTAAATCCCCTCTGACTTGCAGGGGCACGATCCAGTGTTGCTCCCCCTGGCTATCTACTGCCCAGTAAATGCCCTCTTTCTGAATGATGGTGTATTTCCCCGTTTCATCCTTCTGGGCTTTGGCAAGCTCCAGGATCTCTGGGTCGTCTTTCTGGAGCTCGCCCAAATCCATCAGGATTTCCCTCCCTTTGCTCTGGTTCCGGGTGGTGACCGGGTGTAAAGGAAAGGTGGGGGGTGAGCGGAAAGGATTGCTGTCTGCGAATGCAGCTTCTTTGGCAATAGCGTCTACTCTATTGTTCCACATCCCTTCCTCTGTATATTGTCTCTGATGTCCCTTAACGTGAGTCACGTAGGTGGAGTCAGTTCGCGCCTCTATTCTCTCCGCTATTTGCAGCCATTTCTGAGAGTGCGCGACCGTTTTCCCCTCGCTATTCAGCCAATTCTGTTTCTTCCAAATGGGCAGCCAGGCCGTGATCGCCTGCACCGTCCAATGAGAATCTGTAAAAATGGCCAGGGGAACATCCAGAGGCTCAAACTGGAGGATTGCTAGCACTGCCTCCACTTCTGCGGCTTGGCTAGAATGAGGGCGGACGGTTCCTTTAAGGACTAGGGAATCCTGCACTCTAATGGCGCCGTAGCCGGTTCGAGCTGAGCCATTTACATGGAAAGAAGATCCATCGCAAAACCAACAAACAAGCTCTTGTTGTCGGGCTTCCGCTAGGGTTATCCCTCCATTAACTGGCCAGGGTATATGTTGTACCACTGGCAGCGGACACTCATGCTCTTCCCCTTCAACTACGAGGCCATAGGGCGAGGGCGGTTCCTTTTGCTCCTTCTGGAAATCTACCCCTCTATTAGTTAACGCCAGCGTCCACTGGGCAATCCTTTGGTTCGAAACTTGCCCATCTTTAACTTTCCCGGAGAGAATATACTTAAGAGGGGAATGAGTGGTTTGAACTACCACCCTTGCTCCTCCTATTATAAACTCCCAATGGGTTAAACTCCAAACCAGAGCGAGGCAGACCTTCTCGCAGGGGGAGAACTTCTCCTCCACGGAAGAAAGGTTCCTGGAGGCGTAAGCCACCACCCGCTGAGATCCCGCTCGTCTCTGGATCAAAGTAGCCCCTAGGCTGTGCTCCAAGATAGCCAACTGAATGAAAAACGGCTGGGTCACATCGGGGTGGGCAAGCGCCGGAGCCTTTGCGAGGTCATTTTTGAGCTCTGCAAAAGCCTTTTGCTGCTCCAGTCCCCAGTACCACTGCACATCCTTCTTCAGGAGCTCATAAAGAGGTCGGGCTTTCTCGGAGAACATCTCGATGAAATCTCGGGAAAAGTTAAAGGTGCCTAACAAAGCTCTTAGTGAATGGGGGTCTGTGGGGGCGGGGAGTTTAGAAATCACTTCTACTCTCTGTGAATCCGGTGTTCTCCCTTCTGCTCCTAGTGTGATGCCGAGGTACTTCACCTCGGTCTTTACTAGCTGGGCTTTCTCCCTGCTTGCTTTAAAGCCTGTTTCTTGGATGAGGGTGAGGACCTCCTCAGTGACCTCCCGGACCTTCTCCTCTGTCTCTGCGTGGATCAGCACGTCATCTACATAACTGAGCACGCAATCCTTTGATCCAGGTAGCAGTCGGTCCCACATCTGCACAACATGCGCGTGACAAATGCTTGGGCTAGAATGGAAGCCCTGCGGTGTCCGCTTGAACACGTACTGTTGGCCGCGGAAGGTAAATGCGAATTTATACCAACAGGATTCGTGCAGGCGGATCGAGTGGAACGCGTTGGCCAAGTCCACCACGCTGTAAAATTTAGATCCCGCTGCAATAGCTGCCACAATTTCGTTGTATTTAGCGACCACCGGGGCCACCGGGGGAGTCACTGCATTGAGGGCTCTGAAGTCCACTGTCATCCTCCAAGTTACTCCATCTGCCTTTAGGACCGGCCACAAGGGGGCATTGCAGATGGACTGCATTGGGAGGATGACATCCCACTTCAATAGACCCTCAATTGTTTTCCCTATTCCTGCTTCCGCTTCCGCGGGGTATTTGTACTGACGCTGGGGAGGAGGATCTTTGCCCTCTATGAGAACACAAGCGTTTCTCACAGTCCCACACTCCGCCTTGTCAGTAATCCACACCCCGGGAAACTTTTGAGTCCATAGATCTCCCGTCACTGAACATACAGGGAAGGGAGCTTTTAGAGCTGCACATCGGTGTATAGCATTAATAAAGTCCGGGCCTCCCGGGATGTGCCACAGGAGCCCGTTGGCTAAATCCACAGTTAAATGGTTTTTCTTTAAGAAGGGAGCCCCAATCATTCCATCGTCTTCTCCTGCATTGTTACAGGCTCTCATGCTGGCTTTGAGTCTCCCTACAGTGATTGGAATCTTTTTCCAGATGTGTGAGAGGTGGCTTCCTCCCGCGTACCCAGCCAGTTCCAGAGTTCTATCTGTCTGGGTTCCCTGAGTAACTAGCGTTGGATGGAGCACGCTAATCGATGCCCCTGTGTCTACTAATAGAGTGGCAGGTTTAATGTTCCCTGGAGCCCCAATGCCTGCCTTCACCATTGGTCTCCCCCAAGTGTCTGGCTTAAGTTTAGCCACTACTCCTTCGGGGAGATTAGTGGGCCCCGGGCACCCCTAGCGCAGACCCTGTTCCTCATATTCCGGACTGTTAACGACCGTTTGCTGCTGGACCGCGGCTATCGGAGCCGGGTATAACTGAACGATGGGGTGCATTGGGGGAGATGGATGTTGAACTATTGCAGCTACGGGCGGTGAATACCCTTGAGGTGCCGCAAAATGAGATTGGGTTGGTGGAGGTGAGGGAGCAGACGGCTGCTGATTTCCCCACCCCTGCATCACTTGTTGTTGCCTTTCTATCAAAAGTGCAGTGGGTGCTAGATCCATATTGGTCATGTCGCACCCTGCATGGAGTAAAAAGTTCCAGAGCGCTTTCCGCTGAGTCTGTTCTCCGGGCGATAGCGAATTCCAAAAACGAGCTCGCTCGGCCTTTCTGTTATAGGAAGGCTTGTACCCTCGACTCTGATTCTGCAAATCTTGATATGCCTCCCCATAAGGGCCCGTCATTATGTTGGGCTGTGGGGCCGGAGGCAGCTGCACTGCGGGAGAAGGAAAAGGGGCCGAGGGCTGCACGGGTGGAGGAGGGGCTCTTGGTTGATAGTTAGGGTTCCCTCCCCCCGCTCCGGGCTTCTGCCTGGCCGGTTTCCCATTGTTCCGCGCCTGAGCGTGCTTATTTTGTCCTGTTGGAGGATTGACTGGAGGCTGCGATGGGTTATAGGGGTCCGGATTAACTTCCCTCTTCTGATACTGAGAGTGAGGCCCGTTGTTAGCATAAGTAACTGTATTAACAGCTTCCTTAGCCCGGTCTTTCTTACTACTCTTTTTCCCTTGCGCAACCGTGTCCATATATCTGCTAATATTTTCCAGATTGGCATAAAGTGTGCTCCATTTGGGGTTAGGTGCATGTGTGGGTCCTAGTGCCTGCCGCGTTTCTGGGTTGAGGCCTTTAATGACATCTGTTATAAAATCAGCGTCATCGTAGTCGGGCTCCAGACCCTCTTCCTCCGGGAATACTACTTCGGCAACTAAGGCTAAGAATTGTTTCTTTGTTAGATAGACCATAGGGTCTTCATCTGGACCTTGCACAGTCTGGGTATACACATATTTAACATTCTCTTCATTCCAAGTAATTCTCAATAGTTCAGCTATCCATTCCAAGGTGGTTATGGCGCCTGTGTGAGCGACTATCAATTTTTCTCTCACCTTTTCTACATGAGGGCCGTTTAAAGCCAACCTCAGGACCTGATTTAACTCCCTGATGGTTATGTTTGGGTATTCACGGTACATTTGCATCATCCATCGGATGGAGGTTTCTCTATTATATGGGCCAAGAATTTGGTGTGCCATTTTAATATTTTCAATTTTCCAATCCTTAACCTCCTTAGTTATCTGCACCGTCTCTTTACCGTTCCCCTGTCTAGTGGTAGTTTGCCGGGTGACCACCGGGCATACTGGGGCGGGGGCAATCTCACAAGGTTCTATTTCCTCCTCATCCTCACTTTCCTCGTCTGAAAAAGCATAGAAGGTGGATGGGGAGACCGTTGCTATAAGAGCATTTTTACGGTCTAACTTCTGCTGTAGTGAGGCAATTTCTTTTTTACACGCCTCATGGTTAGCTGCCTCTTTGGTTTTCTTCACCGTTTCTGTGGCTATTTCAACGGCATATTGCAGTTTGTCATTCCGGTTTTTGGTTTGCTCCAGCTCTTTGCTCAATGCTTTTACTTGCAATTGGGCCTTCTTTAGAGCTGTTATTGTATCTTGATATGCTATAGCTATGGTGAGTTTCTCAGCCTTAATCTCCTCTACGGTCCGACTCGCCTGTTGCCAGTCAAGGTCCAGGGTATTATTCTCCTGCGCTATCCTATCTATTTCTGCAGCGTGTCTCCTGTGCAACTCTGCCTTTTCGATTTCATGACCCTGCTGCACTTGTTCCAATTTTTCCGCATGGCTCTGGAGTAGGAATTCCCTTTCTGCAGTCTGCCTCTGGAACTCCCTCTCCAGCACCGCCGCATGGTTCTGGAGTATGGATTCCCTTTCAGCAGTATGTTTTTGGGATTCCTGCTCCAGCGCTGCCGCATGGCTCTGGAGCAGGAATTCCCTTTCTGCCGTCTGCCTCTGGAACTCCCTCTCCAGCACCGCCGCATGGTTCTGGAGTATGGATTCCCTTTCTGCAGTCTGCTTTTGGAATTCCCTCTCCAGCACCTCTGCGTGTTTCTTAAGAATTGTCTCCAATTCTTGTTCTTTCTTCTCTGCCTGCACTTCGTGCTGCTTTATTTCCTGA
This sequence comes from Heteronotia binoei, assembly GCF_032191835.1. NCBI lineage: Eukaryota > Metazoa > Chordata > Lepidosauria > Squamata > Gekkonidae > Heteronotia > Heteronotia binoei. The sequence continues at coordinate 212,288,011 of NC_083223.1, forward strand.
TTTCTCTGCGTAAGCTGCTCCCTGAGTTGTTTAATCAGGGCTGAGCTATCCCGCAGGGCTTCAAACAAACCCCACGTGGCAAAAAGGTCTCTTTTGCCAGTGCTAATTGTTTTGTTGTTGCAATTTCCCTCAAATATGTCTCTAAAGGACTGGAGGGGATCAGGGCCTTGGTCAAAGATTCCCTTTTGCCAAGGGTTGTCCCCTTTCTTCAACAACCATTTTTCCAACTTGGGGACTTCCTCCTTTTTTGCGAAAATCTCCATTTTAGCGTGGATGTGGGTTTTTCTTTTTGGTTCTACTTATATTTCGCCTACTGCCAACCTCCGGTGGTGCTTCAGCTAAGGTTACGGGGCACCGAGCCGACCCAACGATCGCGTCTCCGGGCAGAGTTTTAGGCAATGAGCCAATCCTATGATTGCGTCTCAGCCAAAGGGAAAATCCACGAGCCGACCCAACGATCGCGTCTCGGGTGAAAAAGGGGAGCCACGGGCCGACCCAACGATCGCGTCTCAGCCAAAAGGGGAAATCCACGAGCCGACCCAACGATCGCGTCTCGGGTAAAAAAAAAAGGAAGCCACGGGCCGACCCAACGATCGCGTCTCCGGGCAGAGTTTTGGGCAGCGAGCCAATCCTATGATTGCGTCTCGGCCAGAAGGGGAAATCCACGAGCCGACCCAACGATCGCGTCTCGGGTGAAAAAGGGGAGCCACGGGCCGACCCAACGGTCGTGTCTCCGGGCAGAGTTTTAGGCAATGAGCCGACCCAACGATCGCGTCTCAGCCAAAAGGGGAAATCCACGAGCCGACCCAACGATCGCGTCTCGGGTAAAAAAAAAAGGAAGCCACGGGCCGACCCAACGATCGCGTCTCCGGGCAGAGTTTTGGGCAGCGAGCCAATCCTATGATTGCATCTCGGCCAGAAGGGGAAATCCACGAGCCGACCCAACGATCGCGTCTCGGGTGAAAAAGGGGAGCCACGGGCCGACCCAACGGTCGCGTCTCCGGGCAGAGTTTTAGGCAATGAGCCGACCCAAAGATCGCGTCTCGGGTAAAAAAAAAAGGAAGCCACGGGCCGACCCAATGATCGCGTCTCCGGGCAGAGTTTTGGGCAGCGAGCCAATCCTATGATTGCGTCTCGGCCAGAAAAGGGAGCCGCGAGCCGACCCAACGATCGCGTCTCGGGCAAATAAAAACAAAATAAAAGTTGCCCAGCAGTCAAATTGCAGCGGTCCTGTGACCCGCCTGCCTTCCTGACTGTCGGGTGCCTTAGACTAGCCTTGGCCTAGACTCGTGTAAGGACTTGGGTGTGTGTGTGTGGGTGTCTGAGCGTGTATGTAGTGTGTGTGCGCGTGTGCACTCAGCTCTAAAGGAAAGGAGAAGGGAAGGGTGCTCTATCCAGATCTTAAACAATCCTAGCCTGTCCTGACATTCCCTCCCACGATAGACGCGTTTAGAAGGCCTCGGGACGGCGGCCGGACTTCACGGGACTTCCCCCTTGCGTTCGATCGGGCTCAGTCCTCTTGCGAGGTGTCTGGCCTCCTCGGGGCGGCTGAGAAGTCCAACGCTGAATGGTAGAAACGGGAGCAGCCCAACCCACAATTTTTATAGATGCTCGCTAGAGCCTTTCACACAGAACTCATTCACTCAATCACTCATGCAATAGCCTCGCTAGCAAGACTTTCTGAACGGTGCAACCTTACGTCTGTCTGTATGAAGACACGCGTGTCGACTCGCGTGCGTTCACACAAACAGGATAATGCCCAAGCTTTCTCCACCAATTTCTGTTAGGGAAACTGCTCTCAAAATAAAGTTGGGGAATTAGAGTGAGAGACAGCTAGCCCCACAACGGAATCTTTGTTATCTGTGTATACGAGGCTCAACCGATCAGAGAGTCAATGCTCAATAAAGAACTCTAATTTAATAAAATCAATTGTGGTTTATTTTGAAACAATAGTTCGTTCACACAAGGTACAAAATCAATCACACATTCATACAGGTCTAGGAAAAATAGAGAGATCGATAGGGGAACATAAAGGAATGGACATACAGGGTAATACTACCTCTCGCAGACTCCAATGGAAGGCTCCGATGGCGACGAATGAGGAAATGGGGGAAAGGTCCCGAAACTGATCAGGAATCGGGGGTGTTACTACCCAGCGGGAATGGGGGTTTACTGAGTAGAAGGCACACCTGTGGGTAGCTAGTCCACAGGTTATATAGAGTCACCTTAGTCCTGAGGGGATGGGAGGTGACTGGGAGTGGTAATGGGAGGTTCTGCAGATGACCAGAAAGGCTGGACATCGGCTGGACCAATGGTGGGTCAATGGCGACACCTGATTGGGTGTGTGCTTCAACCAATGAACATCACCTTCATCCTGGGCATCCTGGAAACTTCCAGGTTGCGACAGGGCCTGGGGCGGCTCCGTTGGTATCAATGTGGGAATGGTTGGGTGATTGGGAGGAGATGGGATTAACTGGGAAAGGGACAATAGAGGATCAGATATGTACCTAGGTATTCCGGTGTAGACAAAAGGGCTTGGCTGTATCAGGAGAGATCCTTCCTCTTTCTCAACTCTCTGGGGTGAAAACAGTTGTTTAAGAAATCACTGGGCAATCAGGATTAATAGTGGAGCCATTAATCCATTCATAGACTAGGTGGGTTGCTTGCGGGCTAGGAATGACTCAAGGTGTGTACGTGAGGTTTCCACATAGAAGGAATGAATCCCATCCAGGCAGGAAGATGGCTACATGTGGTGTTAGCAAAACACAGTGGTTTTCATGCTTAGCGCTTCACACCGTTCGCCTGGACAGCTCCGTGGCGGCGTAGCCTCCTCCTTACCATGGCGGGTTTCACGCGATGGCGGGGAAACATTAGAGCGCGGCTGCAGACACTCTGTGCCTGACTCAAGCGCTTATATACTTGTTAATAGGTACACGGGAGTCTCATGTAGTTCCTGGGTAGCGTCACTCGCATTCACTGGCCAGGCGGATGCAAGCTTGCTTCTCCAGGCGCCCTGGCAACCTTGTTTGTGACAGAGGGGTCATTTTCTCACAGAAGAGGTACTAGAGATCGTAATGCAAATTTACGTTGGTTATTGAAGCATATGAGAAAATTTCAGAGGAAAATTAGCTTGTATCTCATAAATTACAGATAGGTTTTTGACTGTGTTGATCATGAAAAGCTATCATTGCTTTTAAAAGAAATGGGTGTACATCTGATTGTCTTTATATGCAGCCTATACCCTGGACAAAAGGCTTTTGTTATGACTAAATATGGAGAAACAGAGTGGTTTCCAATTGGTAGAGGTGTCAGACAGGAATATATTTTATCCCCTTAATCTGTATGCAGGACATATAATAAGGAAAGATGGATTAGATTTAGATTAAAGTGGAGAGAAAACTGGTAGAAGTAATAATAACAGTTTGAGATATGCAGATGACATATTTCTGTCAGAAAATAGTGAAGACTAGGGATGGATACAGATCAGACCACAGACCTAATTTTTCCACAGACAGAGGCCCAGTTCATAGTCCATGAGCCCGCTCCAATGCCATCCTGCCAAGATGGATCTCCTTATCCCCTGCCAAGATAGATCTCCTTATATTCTCCCAGGAGGTTCATAAGGTCCATGTTGGCAGGGCTTACAAGAGCTATTTAAAGGAAACATGTTCCTTTAAATGAATTTTGTAAAGCCACACAGCACACAAGTGAAAGCTGAGTGGCAACTTCACCCACCCAGAAGTGGATGAATTCACTGCTTGTCTTCACTCAAGCACCATGTGGCTTTAGGCAGAGGAAATTTAAATTTTAAATGGCTTTTGCATGGACCAAATGAACCACATCCTGGTCCATTAAACATGGAATCCATGAACCCAACAGACCTCGAACTTCTGCAATCCATTTTTTTCTGTACCATGCCATTCCTAGTGAAGACTTGAAAAATTATTGTTGAAGATTGAAGCAGAAAATGCCAAAGCAGGGTTACAGCTGAACATCAAATAGACAAAAGACATGTCTACTGAAGAATTACACAACTTTAAAGTTGATGATAAAGAAATTGTTAAAGATTTTCTATTCCTTGCTCCATCATCAATAAAGAGAGTGCACCCAACAGATCAGAAGGAGATTGAGATTGGGAAAAGTGCAGCCATGAAGGAGCTAGAAAAGATTCTTATGTGTTATGAAAGCAACAACTGGGTAATGGCTGCTAATGCCATAGGACAAATTCCTTGGACTGGGCAATGAGGAAAAGTTGAACTCTCCAAGTTACAATGTGACATTAAGAAATCCTATTCAAATTCCATACCCATGATTAACTATGATGAATTTTAATTAATACTTTTTAATGTTATATTATTTTAATTTTGTAAGCTACCTCTAGCACAACTTTAAGGTTGCTGATGAAGAAACTGAAATTGTTCAAAATTAATTCCATCTTCAATCAAAAGGGAGATTGCAACTAAGAAAGCAGAGATTGAGACTGAGAAGAGCTGTCATGAAGGAGCTAGAAATGATCCTTAAGTATAAAAAAATAAGAACATAAGAACATAAGCCATGTTGGATCAGGCCAATGGCCCATCCAGCCCAACACTCTATATCACACAGTGGCCAACAATTTATACACACACACACACACACATACACACACACACATATATATACACTAGTAAGCAAGATAAAGAGAATTCATAGTGCAGTATATATAGGTGTAAAAGTTGGACAGTTACAAAAGGTGACAGGAAGAAAGTTGATTCAGTTGAAACGCGGTGTTGGAAGAGAGTTTTATGAATACAATGGGCATCCAACAAGACAAATAAGTGGATTCAAGATCAAATCAAACTTGAACTCTCCCAGAAGCTAAAATGACACAACTGAGGCTATCATACTTTGAACACATTATGAAAAGACAAGAGTCCCTGGAAAAGACAATAATGTTAGGAAAAGTTGAAGGCAGCAGGAAAAGAGGAAGATCAAACATTAGATGGATTGACTCAGTCATGTAAGCTCTGACTGTCAGTATGCAAGAGCAAAGTGGTAAATGATAAGATGTTTTGAAGGTAAATAATTCCTAGGGTTTCCATAAGTCAGAAGTGACTTGATGGCACTTTACACACACATGGAAAGTGAAGATAGGCTCTTCACTTTCTCAAAATACTTACTTTCAAAGTCAACCTGTGAACTTGCTAATAGAGTAGAAGAGCAGGTTTTTACACTCGTCTCTACCTCAAGGAGCCTCAAAGTGGCTTACCAACACATTCCTTTCATCTCCCCACAGCAGGCACCTTTTGATCCTGAGAGAGTTTTGAGAGAACTGTGATTAATCCAAGGTGACCCAGCAGGCTTCATGTGGAGGAGTGAAAATTAAACCTGGTCCTCCAGATTAAAGTCTGCTGCTCTTAACCGCTACATCATGTTGACTCACAAGACAAGGAAATATTTCATTGCACAGCATTGAATTTAACACATGAATTCCTTTTTCTATAGAGCAGGGGTGGTCAATGGTAGTTCTCCAGATGTTTTTTTTTGCCTACAACATCCATCAGCTCCAGCCAGCATGGCCAATGGCTGGGGCTGATGGGAGTTGTAGGCAAAAAACATCTGGAGAGCTACCGTTGGCTACCCTTGCTATAGAGCATCATGGTGCTCACTAAGAAAGATTACTTTAAACATTGATGAGATGAATTCACTGACCACAACAAGTTTATTGACAGGAAGGATAGTTTATATGCTGTTCTCCAAAAGGACTAGAGAGTCTTCTCTTTAATATTCAGTGTGCAAGTATCCCTAGATATCTGGCTGTATGGAATTAACAATCATCCATATGCAGGGTATGAACAGCAATGCTGTGGGAAATGAGAATTTACTTCTTCTACAGAGAAATTTGCAGTCTATGTGCTCTTTACTTGCATATGGTTTTTTCAAAGTGTCAGGCCATTTCTACAATGCAGAATTAAGACTCGGTAATTCTGGTGTGTGTATGTGTGCAGGACCTTTCCTCAAAAATGTTATTTATTTGATTTATATTCCACTCTTCCCCATGATCATGAAGCTCAGACTGGATTACAAAAATACACAAGCAGTTTAAAAACAGAATCCATATGTACAATTCAAACAATTGACCAGATGACATATAATTATATCACTGATTCCTCGGGAGAGAAGGGAGGAGAAGAAGCAGAGAGTAGTGTATAAATAAGAACTCCGTAATTTCACCCATAAGTCTGGCAATAGGGTTCCATTTTGTAGGCTGTGCAGAACTGAATTAAGTCCCTCAGGGTCTGGACCGCATTTGGAAATGCATTCCACAAAACTGGAGCTATTGTTGAAAAGGCTTTAGCTCCATTTGAGGCCAAGCAGTTGTTCCTTGGTCACAGGACCATCAGTGTGTTGTTACCTAAGGACATAATGCTCTTTGGGGGGTATGACAGGAAAGGTGGTCCTGAAGATATGTTGGTCCCAGACAGTGAAGAGCTTTAAAGGTTAAAACCAACATCTAACTTGATCTGGAATTCAATCTGGAGCCAATGCAGCTGACACAGCACTGACTGAATATGTGCTCTAATAGGGGTTCCAGTCAGGATCCTCACCACTGCATTCTGGACCAATTGAAGTTTCTGGGTCAGTCTCAAAGGTAGCTCTATGTAAAGTGAATTATAGTAATCCATTCTGGAGATGACTATTGAATGGACCACAGTGGCTAGATTTGGATGAGATAGGAAGCGGACAAGCTGCCAAACCTGGTGTAAGTAAAAGAATGCCAACATGTCCACATTCATGATCTGGGCTTCCTAGCATTGGAGACAGTAGCCTCTTGAGGGATCCCATGCAATAGGGGGTGCTGTAGTGAACCTCTCTCTCCTAGCACCACTCTAACCCAATGTCAGTGAAAAGACACAAACCGCTTCCAGGGAGTCCCCTGAATCCCCACATCAGCAAGGCGATGGGTCAACATCTCATAGTCCACCATATCAAACACAGCTCACAGGTTGAGTGGCAGCAGCAACACTGACCTGCCTTGATCCAGATGTCTTGATCCAGAGGGCCACCAGAGCCATTAGCTCCTTCAGGGCAATAGTCTTTCTGTCCTTCACCCAGGTCTCAGTCATACATGCCAGGTCCACCTTATGCTCTGTCAGTGTATTCAGGGTACTTTGTGTAAATTCTCTCAACCTTACCCAGTACCATGGAAGTGGTTAGGTACTATATGTATGTCTCTTCTAAGTGTGAAATAGGGTTGCCAAGTCCCTCCATTGCTGTGGTGGGGGACTTCTCTCAAGTACACAAAGCACATATGGCACAATGACATCACCCGGAAGTGTTGTTATTGTGCAGGGCACGTTGCACTGGGGACACTCTAGGATCTGCTGTAAAAACTGTATGGTACCATAGAGTTTTTCCACAAATCCTAGATCATCCCTGCCATGGCCATAGAGTTTTACCACAAATCCTAGAGCATCCTTGGTGCAACGTCCCCTGCATGATGATGTCACTTCTGAGTGACATCATCATGCAGGGCACATCACACGACTACAGGGCTCTTTGGGGGTGGGAATCCCCCCCACACTGGAGGATCCCCCACCCCTGACAAATCTTGGCAGCCCTAGTATGAGAAGTATTGTTCTCTGTCATGGAGGGTACAGACACTGCACACACGGACATGAATGAGAAATCCCTGATGACTAGAGGAACTACTCATGCACATTTGGACTCATCATATCTTGCAAGGTTTAAATCCTGGAATTCATGTGTTCATTTGTTTAACTGGGGCATTTGCTTTCTCTTCTTTCACTGAAAAAGCTCCACTTCCTTATTTTTTTTATAGTTTTGGATCTTGAGAGTATTGCTATGTGGCCAGGAGGTGCTGCCTGCCTCTAGAGGTACCCCACCTGAACTAACAGGACCCCAAGCTGTACAAAATGGAGTCTGACCAGAAACAGGCCAAGAAATACTTCATTCAAAATGGAGTAGAGCAGAGAGCTTGTTCTAGTCCCACCTAACGGCTCCCTCCATACATGGCCCTCTCCCCCGCCCAAACGGAATGCATAATAACAATGGGGACTGCTGGTAAATATTGCTCACACCCTAATCCTCAGCTACTTATCAATAGCCTCTCCCTCCAGCCCATTATTCCCACCTAGCTACTTCTATTCACCCCTATGATAACGCCTATCCTGTTTTTGTCTACCATATTGAGTTCTTTCCTGAGTGTCGAACCCAAACCGGTACCAAACCATCCAGTTACACCCTGGCCGACCCTTTTAGTGAATATATGAAAATTACAATCTATTATTCCCAACTAGGACTCCATTCAAGAAGGCCATCACCATTAAGAACATTAAGAACATTATAGTCATTGGGCCATTACGAACATTATAGTCCACCCCTCAGAACTCTATATAACCTGGGTGAACACTCCAGTTGGGTATGCATTCTGTAGGGTGCCATTTACAGTCTGTACCCCCTGTTACTCCTGTAATTGGGTCTATAGGGCTTGCTACGCTGGTCGTGCTTGACCTTCTCTTTGATTTTCCTGCTGAATGGATGTCTCCTCTTCTGGATCAGGTGATATAACCCTCTATAATGATCCCTAAATTCTCTAGCCATAACCTCTACCCTTCCTAGCTTCTTGATTGTATTTGTGTGTGTGAATGTATTCTTTTTACATATTTTAAGTAAACATTATAATTTGCCTGAAGTATTCTTGCTTGAAAACCCAACCTCCGTATTATTGAAGAAAAGATCCTTTGCTCCTAATTCGCTCTATCTATCCTTCGTATTGCTAATTTCCCCATTCTAAAAAGGAGACATAAGCATTTCCCATATTCAAATGGTGTTCAAACGTGGGCACTTCCTGAACATCTGGATTACACGAGTGCAGACATGTGTGTGTTCATGTGGCTCTAGCTGAGCAGTCTATCTTTGTGGGTTGGCTTTTCCCATTTCACCTCATTCAGGGATATTAGCAAGATGCCCCAGCTATTCCACAAGGATTGCGGTCCACTCCAATCTGTGAGTATAGTTCAATTGCAAGTGGCTAATATCTCGTAACCCTGGCCACCTTGAGGCCATCTGAATGCGTCTGTTTTGTGGGTGGAAACTAAGGTTAAGTTCTCTGCTTAGGAAACATCGCACCAACACATGAAGGGCACATATAACACCCCTGTAGGTCAATTTCCCTTCTCCCCTCTGGCACAAGGTGGGGTGGGAGCCCTGTAAACGAAGTCAGCACCTCCAAGACCAGAGAAAACTCTCCCTGTAGGAGCTCCTACATAGCTCCAGCTTAACGGTGGAAAAGTGCTCTCAAGCAAGAGGCAAGGAAAGTTGCTCTTAAGGCTAAACATCCCTCAGGTCACACCTGTAGGCAGCCAAACTTGTGGAGTAGGAAGCTCCCCCTTAGGGTTAGAAATTTGTCCCAGGACTGTGGAGTTAGGTACCCCTCCCAGCCAAAAAATTCTTTACTGGACAAGCTTGATTAGTAGGAGTGCTCCACAGAAGGACCTCCATCGAGAATCCCACAGACCCAATTAGTAGGAGTACTCCATAGAAGGACCTCCATCAGGCTTAATATACCTGATTAGTAGGAGTGATCCAGAGAAGGGCCTCCATCAGGAAATCCGCGTTATAAGTTCGAGTGGTAAGGAAGTGCCAGGGAAAGGCACTGGAACAAAACTTTTAGAGTGTGTGAGCAGCTGCATACCTGTGGCTCATACACGTGTAGTGTCAAAATGGTGATGGGTAAGAAATCCAAGCTGGACAAACTAGGAAAATGGATGGCAAAGCAAGGGCGAAACCCATGGGAAGTAGGATCTTTCAAAGGTCTCAACCCTTTTCAAACCTTCAGAGACAGCCCAGCAGATGAGCCACCTATAGATACAGTTCCCCAGACCCCTTTTAATCTGGACTGGAAAGGGGAAGAAATGCCTGTAAGACCGATGCACACAAAGGTGGTCACAACTTAAAGTGCACATGGCAGGACTATGACCCAGGAAATCACGGAGTATTCTCTATGGAAGCCACACGAAGCCAAAGCCATTGCAGACTTCATGGGACCTTTTAGCTGGGAAAATAGAGTAGAATGGATGACAAAGGTGGCGCTGGCCTATTCAACTGCCAATGGAGCCGATCTCACCCAACTGGCCCGACTATGCTCCACGGGAACTGATGCTGCTGCATTGGAATCAGGAAAAAACTCTAGGAACCTTACTGGTCTAGACCAAGTAGGATGGATGCAATCAGTCTTTCCACTAATTTGGCCCTGGCAAAATGCCAACTCTATATACAGCCAAAATCAGCAGGCACCTGGGGAAAGTCCAGACACCTATTTGATCAGGAAAAAGACACTGGCAATGCTAGCAGGAAAACTCCAAATTGTAAACAGAGTGTACAACTTCAATCAAGTGGAGTTTAAGCAGGACTTGTATATGGCTCTTAACCCAGAAACCAGAACAAACAATGGGACATTTGGTCCCTAACCTTGTAACATGGGCAGAATTTTTAGGCAGAATGCAATACGCTGCTGACCTCATGAGAGAAAAGGCCCCTAGAATTACTGCTAAGCCTTCTAAGAGGACAGAATGAGTAGGCACATTGATGAACACGGGTTATTGAGGAAAACTCAGCATGGGTTCTGCAAGGGAAGATCTTGCCTCACTAACCTGTTACATTTCTTTGAGGGGGTGAACAAACATGTGGACAAAGGCGACCCGATAGATGTTGTTTATCTTGACTTCCAGAAAGCTTTTGATAAAGTTCCTCATCAAAGGCTCCTTAGAAAACTTGAGAGTCATGGAGTAAAAGGACAAGTCCTCTTGTGGATCAAAAACTGGCTTAGTAATAGGAAGCAGAGAGTCAATATAAATGGGCAGTCTTCACAGTGGAGGATGGTAAGCAGTGGGGTGCCACAGGGCTCGGTACTGGGTCCCATGCTCTTTAACTTGTTCATAAATGATTTAGAGTTGGGAGTGAGCAGTGAAGTGGCCAAGTTTGCGGATGACACTAAATTGTTCAGGGTGGTGAGAACCAGAGAGGATTGTGAGGAACTCCAAAGAGATCTGTTGAGGCTGGGTGAGTGGGCGTCAACGTGGCAGATGCGGTTCAATGTGGCCAAGTGCAAAGTAATGCACATTGGGGCCAAGAATCCCAGCTACAAATACAAGTTGATGGGGTGTGAACTGGCAGAGACTGACCAAGAGAGAGATCTTGGGGTCATGGTAGATAACTCACTGAAAATGTCAAGACAGTTTGCGTCTACAATAAAAAAGGCCAACGCCATGCTGGGAATTATTAGGAAGGGAATTGAAAACAAATCAGCCAGTATCATAATGCCCCTGTATAAATCGATGGTGCGGTCTCATTTGGAGTACTGTGTGCAGTTCTGGTCGCCGCACCTCAAAAAGGATATTATAGCATTGGAGAAAGTCCAGAGAAGGGCAACTAGAATGATTAAAGGGCTGGAGCACTTTCCCTATGAAGAAAGGTTGAAACGCTTGGGACTCTTTAGCTTGGAGAAACGTCGACTGCGGGGTGACATGATAGAGGTTTACAAGATAATGCATGGGATGGAGAAAGTAGAGAAAGAAGTACTTTTCTCCCTTTCTCACAATACAAGAACTTGTGGGCATTCGATGAAATTGCTGAGCAGAAAGGTTAAAACGGATAAAAGGAAGTACTTCTTCACCCAAAGGGTGATTAACATGTGGAATTCACTGCCACAGGAGGTGGTGGCGGCCACAAGTATAGCCACCTTCAAGAAGGGTTTAGATAAATATATGGAGCACAGGTCCATCAGTGGCTATTAGCAACAGTGTATGTGTGTATATAAAAATTTTTGCCACTGTGTGACACAGAGTGTTGGACTTGATGGGCCGTTGGCCTGATCCAACATGGCTTCTCTTATGTTCTTATGACACAAGAAGCAAAGCAGCTATTACTTTTTTAGTGTCAGGAAGAGAAAATATTTTATTATTACATCTCAAAACAGTTTATCAGTTTGGTAATGCAGGAGCTGAAATTATTTATTCATACTGTGATCAAGCCTGTGTATCAGTAATATGATATTAGGCGGTTAATAACAGCTATGAAAAATGAATGTTTCATGGAAACTTTAGATGGAAGTGAAGGCAACCCCAAAGGGTAGAAATGTTTTCATTTCACTACTTTGCAGAAGCAGGGTCTCATTTTCAGCTAGCCAATCTTAACAATATTTCCAGCCTTCAAGATAGGCAAGGGCCCTTCCAGGGCTATTTTGGTCTCCCAGTTCATTCCTGCTCCCCTCCCTCCTGCCCTGGAAGGAGAACTCATTAGGGTCAGGCCCAACAGCAACCACCAGAAACTTGCAACCATGTAATTTGTGTGAATCACCTAGATGCAGCAGTGGCCACCAGAAGATGTGATGCCATACAGCTTACCTGCACCAGTTGCATCTTTTGCATTACTTTTTTTAAACATATAAGTTTATTGAAAATTCCAAGTTTGTTGAATGAAGTAGTATCAAGTAGATTCATTCCACACATAACAAAATTCTACTGTGCATAAACTATTATAGTATATAATAAGATTATTATAATGAATTATATTATAATATAATAATGAAGATTAGAGCGAGGAGGCGTGGCTTGTGAAGCCTCCTTCCCTCCCCCTCGCCAGAGCTTGCTGCTTAAAGTTTCAGTTTGGTTCAAGATTCAAGATGTTTACGAGGCAGGAGCTCGGGTGCTAGAGCTCCTGAAAACTGAAAACCTAAGCTTCCACATGCCTATATAGCTGCACCAAATGGCAGACCTAGTAATTTTTACTGGGGAGAGGTGAAGAGCGAAAGTTTAACAACCCAGAAGGTTCCTCAGAGCGTCAGTTAAGTTTAATTCCTACCGTTTCGGTGAGCTGGGCCTGACATGGACGTGGAAGACTGCTGAGGCTGCGGTCTGGAGTGCGGGCAAGGCTGGACGGGGCCAAGTGGCGAGTGGAGCTGAGCAGAGCTGGGTGGACCCATGCGACAAGCGGGGTGCTGGGTGCTGGCGGGGTCAGATGCCGGAAGTGGAGCGTTGGCGGTGGTGATCGGCGGCAGCTGTGGTGCCTCTGGCTTGGGTGAAGAGGGCTTGAAACAGCCATCCTGGGTGTTGACAGGCCCACAAGTGGAGCGGAGGGCTACAGTGGCCATCTTGAGTGCCATATGACTCCATGAACGAAGCTTTGGAGCCCTTACTGCGTGGCGGGGAAGCACGAGGGGGGATCTTTACCCCACCGGGTCTTCCAGGCTGCGCGGTGGGATCGCCAAGCTCAGGCCTCCGCTCGCTCTATACCTTGCTACTTGGCTGCTGCACATAGCCCTGCGCTTTATCCCACAACTACATCTGAGAAACTGGGGACTCTGGTCTTGCATAAACCGCAAATTGAGGCTAACTTTACATGGAAGCACAACAGCACTTTACTTTGTGACAACAACTACCTCCAACTATCTACGAACTGCCAGTTTTATAATTGAGTTGAGTTGCTAATCTGCTAAATGTTGAATTGTTTTAGTTAATTAACTTATAGAGATTTATTTGGATTGATTGGCTTTAGATAAATATATATATTTTTGGCAAATTAATTAAGAGTGTTTTATTGTTAGGGTTGGGTTTTATAATTAATAATTAGCCATCAGAATTAAATTAAGTATTTTAGCCAATTAATTTATAAGGGAGATTGTGGGTTGGGTTTTTAACTGGGTTGGTTAACTTTAGAATTGGCAGGTTGATAGGTTAAGGGAACTGACTGGCAAGGCGAAGTGGATTGGGGAGTTAATAAATTGTAGAGTGTGAGTATAGAATTGGCTATGACAGAAGTAGAGACCAGTGGGAGATGACTGGCCTGGGGATTCCAGTACTCCTGGGGAGGTATAATGGTGGGAACAGACAACAATACAAGGGAAGGAGACCAAGACCAGATAGGGCTCAACCGCCTTCTGGTCTGTGTCCCATCCTAAGGGTGACAGGTAGTGGGGCCAGGTTGCCTCCATCATTGGTGTTATGCAATGCCAGGTCCATAAATAATAAGACCTCCATCCTCCGAGAGTTTCTGCTCGAGCAGGACGTGGACCTGGCTTGCGTGACTGAGAACTGGATGCAAGAGGGAGACACAGTTGCCCTCTCCCAAACGGTTCCCCTGGGTTACTCAGTCTTTCACCAATCACAGACCAGCGGGTGGGGGGGAGGGGTGGCCCTATTCATACGAAAGGCTTACTTTTTTAGGGCTCTCCCAGCCCCAGAGATCAATGGTATTGAATGTGCCGGTCTGGCGTGGGACGTTGGGGAGGGGTTGGCGATTTGGCTGGTGTACCGTCCACCTAACGCACCAGCCAGCGCATTACCATCCCTGATCAAGTTTGCAACAGGCTGGGCATTGGAATACCCAAGGCTTGTGATCCTGGGTGACTTCAATGTCCATGCTGATGATGCAACCTCTAGTCAGGTGATGGACCTAGTGTCATTCATGGCGACACTGGGACTCTCCCAATTTGTTGCAGCACCCACTCACCAGGCAGGGCACATGTTAGACTTGACCTTTTTGGCTGGGGTTATGGTGGACGATATAACTGCAGAGGCAGTGCCATGGTTGGACCACTTTGCCCTCAAGGTTCGTGTGGATGCTCCACTCCAAACCTGTTATTATGGCTCGCCCCGGAGTCAGATGGACCCTGAGCGGTTCCAAATAGCTCTATGGGATCTCTGGCCCCCTGGCGATTCTCTCAATGATCTGGTTGACTCCTGGCATGGCTGGCTCTCCAGAGCCATTGATGAGATTGCGCCTTGGTGCCCTCTGCGCCCCTGTGTTAAGCTGGCTCCGTGGTACACCTTGGAGCTGCGACAGCTGAAACGAGGACTCAGACGGTTAGAGAGGCAGTGGTGGCGTACTCAGGACGAAGCAACTAGAACATCTTATAGAGAGTTTATGAGGTCCTATGAGATGGCAGTCAAAGCCACAAAGAAGATTTACTTTGCGGCTAAGATTGCGTCTGCAAATTCACGCCCAGCGCAATTGTTTAGGACAATTCGGAATCTTACAACACTGCCACATGGCAGGCCAAATGTTAGGGAATTAGAGATAGGCTGTGAGGCTTTTGCAAAAAATTTTGCAGACAAGGTCATGTCACTCCACTCCGCCCTGACCTCCCTGCCACATTGGATACAGTATGAGAACTCAAGGCCCCGTGCCTGTCTTCTGGTGCAATCCTGGATCGCTTCAACACACTCAGCTTGGAGGAGGTCGACAGAATTCTCTCTACTGTATGCCCAACAACTTGTGATCTGGACCCATGCCCCTTCTGGCTAATTAAAGCTTACCAGAGGGAGCTAAGATGTCCTATATGGGACATCGTAAATAGATCCCTATTGGAGGGTCTTTTTCCAACACCTCTTAAAGAGGCTGTGGTCCGCCCCCTCCTGAAAAAGGTTACATCAGACCCGACCGAATTGGCACATTACCGACCAGTCTCAAATTTGCCATTTTTGGGCAAAATTATTGAGAGGGCAGTGGCGTCACAATTGCAGAATTTTCTGGATGACGCTTCCATCCTAGATCCACACCAGTCCGGCTTCCACCCGGGCCATGGGATGGAGACAGTGCTTGTCGCCCTCATGGATGATCTCCAGCGGCATCTGGATCGAGGTGGTTCGGCGGTGCTGTTGTTGTTAGACCTATCGGCTGTGTTCGATACAGTTGACCACCAGTTACTGACCTGCCGCCTCGCCGATGCAGGAATTCAAGGGCTGGCCTTGCAGTGGCTTGCCTCTTTCCTTGATGGTTGGGGACAAAGGGTGGCGATTGGGGAAGAACTGTCCCAGAGGCACCTACTTAATTGTGGGGTGCCTCAAGGGGCAGTTCTCTCCCCAATGTTGTTCAACATCTACATGCGCCCTCTTGCCCAGATTGCCCGGAGGTATGGGCTGGGTTGCCACCAGTACGCTGATGACACCCAGCTCTATCTACTGATGGACGGCCGGACTGACGATGTCCCAGAAAATCTGGACCTGGCACTGCAAGCCATGACAGGTTGAGCAGGTTGAAGTTGAATCCAGCGAAGACAGAGGTCCTTTGCCTAGGAAGGCAAATTTCCCTACCAGCTTTTGATGGTGCGCCATTGAAAACAGTGTGCAGGGTCAGGAGCCTGGGGGTGCTACTGGAGTCTTCTTTGTCAATGGAAGCCCAGATAGCAGCCACCGCTAAATCTGCCTTTTTCATCTTAGGCGGGCGATGCAGTTGGCTCCCTTCCTGGAGCGTGATGACCTGGCAACAGTGATCCATGCAACGGCCACCTCGAGGTTAGACTACTGTAATGCCCACTACATGGGGCTGCCCCTGTGCCAAACCCGGAAACTGCAGCTAGTGCAGAACGCGGCAGCAGGACTGTTAATGGGACTCCCTAAGTGGGAACATATACAGCCTAGGCTGCGGGAACTGCACTGGCTGCCAATTGTGTTCCAGGTTCATTACAAGGTGCTGGTTATCACCTTTAAAGCCCTATATGGCCAAGGACCTGCCTACCTGAGGGACCATCTCTCCCCATATGTTCTCCAGAGAGTACTGAGATCTAGCTCGCAAAATCTGCTGACCATCCCTGAGCCGAAGGAGGCCAAATTGAAAGCTATGAGGGAGAAGGCCTTCTCAATTACAGCTCCCCACTGGTGGAATCAGCTACCAAAAGAGGTACGGGCCTTGCGGAGCCTCAACCAGTTCTGCCGGGCCTGCAAGACCATCCTCTTCCAGTTGGCTTTTTAATGTGGAACTATTGTACCATCGCCATGTAAACGATGTTTTATATCAAGATCATAGCACCAAATCAAATTGTGCTTTTAATTGATATTTTAATTGCTGTTTTAAATGTAATTGTATATTTAATTAACTGTTATGAAATTGGGGTATTTTATTGTTGTATTACTGTAACGTTGTATTTTATGCTATGTAAGCCGCCCTGAGCCTGCTTTGGTGGGGAGGGCGGGATATAAATTAAAAATTATTATTATATATAACCTCAGTCCATCCTCTGCATTACTTGACCTGTCCCCACACAACTGAGTAACTTGTGACTGTGTGACTTGCATCTTGACCAGACTTTCCCAGGGAGAAGCTACCAGAGGGTGGGAAGGAGGGAAAACTGAGAATCAGTATGGTGTAGTTGTTAGAATATTAGACTAGGATCTGGGAGACCCAAGTTAAAATCACCACTCTGCCATGGAAGCTTGGTGGGTGATCTTGGTCCAGATACTTTCTCTTATCCTAATCTACAACACAGGGTTGCCTGGATAAATGGTGGAAAGGAGAATTATGTAAGCTGCTTTAGGTCCCCCTTGGGAAGAAAGATGCAGTGTAAATGAACAAAATAAATAATAAAGGGGGCAGATAAGAGAAAGATTGGTTGCTGTGTGGGAAGGAAAGAAAGCAGCAGGGAAAGGGGGGGGCTGCCTGGATAAGAGAAAAAAGAAACGTGTGGGGAAAGGGATACAGGAGGGAATGAAGTGACCCCTGAAAGTCTTTGCAGTTTTACCACTTGAGTCCATGTAAAATTCATCATTAAACCATGATAGCAAGGTTCAAATCCAGCAGCTTTTTAGAGACCAACAAGATTTTGGGGGTATAAGCTTTTAAGAGTCAAAGCTTCCTTTGTCAGATACTGCAGACCAACATGGCTACCCTCTGAAACAAAATCAAGATAGTTATCACAAAACTTTTCAAAAGTCAAATGACATGAATGAAACAGGAAATTAAATGGACCATGCTTCCCTTCCAAGGCAACAAAGAAACAAAATGTTTGTATAGGCTCTTAGTACATGTATTTCAACAGACTCCCCTCTGAGTCTGAATGGCTGGTGCAAATCTGGCAACTCTTTTGTCTAGTTAGACAAAACTATTTTAATCAGCATCATTTGGCAGTCTAATTAGCAGGTCCACAGTACATTTGTTTCACCCCTAGGACCAGCAGATGTCACAGGAACCAACAAAATAACATATTGTTTCAACCTTCTCAGTTTCAGATGGGCATAAATGTTGATCTAGTGCACTTTCCGAAAAGTACTCCTCCAAAACATAAGAGGATGTTATCTGGAGTCATAAAGCTAAAATGACCTCTGGAGGGAGGCAGATTCCAATCATGCAAGCTGCTTTGAGGTGCACGAGACACTTTAATGAAATGGAAATATGGTGAGAATAATGAATTCCTGATGGATTCAATTTCCAAGCAAACAAAATGTGCAGTGCCTGTTTTTAATAAATGTATGCACCTGATCCAGGCTCCACAATTTATTTATATTTAGAAAATCAATGCCAAATGCCTGCATTTTGATGTCACAATAAGGCATCCATCTCTTTTGCTGTTTAGGCCTGGTCTGCTTCAATGCATATTTTTGAAAGCCTGTGGTCTCCTGTCCTCTGCCCCTCAAAATAGTAATTAAAAATTATTATTATTATTATTATTATTAAAGAAAACCTGCCAAAAATATATGGTTTAGTAGTTGTGAATCCCACCATGTTCTAAATTACTACAATCAGAATTCTAGTAGATATATCTTAAAGAGCTTATGAAATGTCGTTTGCAATATTTCAGGTCCCTCTGATTCTAATAACCTCCTAATTTTGTCTCTCTAAATTAACTGGAAAATGTGCTCCCAGTGCATTCCTTAAAAGCTGGGGCAACCGTGTTGCCCCTTTCATTGTTGGACATATAACACTTCCATGACACAACTTCTGAAAACCAAACCCTTTGGCAGTTAAAATTGTGGATTATGCTCACACTCTTGATTATCATCTGTCCATTTGTAATGTTTGGGGCAGGCTCCAAAGACAGCCACATATATCACAGCAGAACAGTTGTGCCCTGCTGCAGATGGTTCACTCCATAAGTTCTCAATAGGCAACTCAATGCTACCAGATAGATGAGACCATGCCATTCATTTGTAATGAGATGTTCTGTCCCTGTAACATAGCCAAGAATGAAAAATAAGGAAGTTGTGATTGTACTTGTATTAAATACAAAAAGAACCCAGAAGACCTCTTGTACTGAGGATCAGCCCAGAAAGGTGCCCTTGAGCCCCATGTGCATTGATATCTCAGTCTGTGCAGAGTCTTCCTATTGAAACAAATAGCTATCTCTGTCAATATGAAGTATTCTGCAACTTCTGCCATAATTTGTCACAACTGATCCTGTCAAAGTCAGCTGACATAATCAACAAAGGCATCAGAGGGTTTGTTTCCCCAAAGCCTTGCTATATTTACTTGTCAAATAATTGAGTACAAAACATTGATCTATTGTACTTTTTTACCTTGCTTAAAACCATCTGATTATTCAGTAATAATATGACTTGCCCACTCTTAATCTGTTTTGATGTCTTGTGCCTGCAAATTAGGCAAAAGACTGGAGATCAGTTATAAGGTCTCCAACCATCTTTAATTTCCTTTAAAGGCAGCAGAGGGAAGACCTGATATTGAATAGGAATTGGGTGGGGGGCAATCAATTGTTTCCTCCCATTCCTTTCCCTTAAGAGAAATTCCCTTTAGTGGCCCAAGTATTAAAAAAAGGGGGTATGGTGAACACTTTTTTGCTATCAAGTCACAGCTGACTCATGGTGACCCTGTGGGGTTTTCAAGGCAAGAGATATTCAGAGATCATTTGCCATTGCCTGCCTTTGCATCACAACCCTGGTATCCCTTGGAGGTCTCCATCCAAACACAGGGCCAGCCCTGCTTAGCAGCTGAGATCTGATGAGCTCAGGCTAGCCTGGACTATCCAGGTTGATCTAGGGAAAGACATGCACAGCTTTTTTCCACTAGCAAGACTACTAGCAGCTACTGTGACATGGGAAAAATCTTAAACTCCCCTGTCTCCCACTACTGCAATTTTTATCCAAACTCTCTCTTCAGAGCTGCTTGACAAGAACATTAAATATAATCTGGCAATTTGATCATGGATGTCCAGCATCTGTCAAGAGTGCCTCTTGCCATTTAGCCAGAATGCTACTTTCACTTTTCGCTTAGCCAGCTCCTATCTCTGTGTAACAACTGAAGCATTCCTTCTGCCCGATCGCAGGGATGGCCAAGGCCCTCTCTGTCTGATATGTGTGACCTGCAGTGGGACTGGGAAAGAACTAGCGGGGAGGGGTCACTTGCTTCATGCCTTGGGTTTGAATGCATAACGGTTCTAAACATAAGGTATAAGTAGAAGGCATTTGCCCACCAAAGCCAGTTTTTGCAAGAACCATCTTGCTCTGACCTGTCATGTATCAATAAACCACTATTCTTGCAATGGACTGTCGGTGATCATTGAACTATTGGGGACTTGACAGCATCTTATCTAACTATGCAATTTTTTTTGTTTAAACAGGTGTCCCCAGTGGAGATAATCCAGACCCTTTAGAGAAATCATATTTACATACAGAACCTTTTAATTTGCCATCATACCAAGAATTGATCTTTTTCAATTCAAGAAATGTAATCAGAAAATAGAATCTCAGTCTCAAATTATCCCCAGTACTAAAAGTTTGACCAAATGTTCTGCCTCACCATTCTTGGAGTATCTGACCATTTCATGTAAATTTTACTTCTTTCAATTACCATAATAGGTCAGAAGCTGGTGGAATCCAGTTGTGTTCCTTTTAGATGGTGATGGAGCTAATTTTCAGCAATCATTTAGCCTGTTTAAATAAGAATCCAATATTGAAATAATGTTACTCTCTAGGCATGCTTTATTACTTCCGCATTAGCCACCCTTCAGGTTTTTCTCATTTGCAGTTTAAATTCTCAAATTAAGGCACTGAGAATTTGAAAGTAACTATTCATATTCACTAGCTTTTGTATGATAGCCTTTATTTAAAAAAAAATAGTGTTCTTACAACCTTATCTGTAAGCATGTATTAGCAATCAGATCCCTTCTGAAGATGGGTAGTTGGCATCCAGAGAGAAAAGAAGCCAAACACCCTTCATATTATATCACTCCAAATATTATATCATACAACATCCTGCCTGGCCCAGAAATGACCCCAAAGAGTATGCCAATCAGAACACCAGATGGTAAACTATTTGGAAGTGAACCAAAAGGCTGACTTGTAAACAGTCATTCTTCCACCCTAAAGTATAGCACCCTCTCAGTATTAAGTATAACACCATCTCAGGCTCATTCACTTGTTCATTTTCCAACATTATATATGCCATTAAATGCCAACAATGCTCTTCAGTTCTCTACACAGGGCAAACAGGACAAACTCTACACTAAAGGATAAATGGACACAAATCTGACATTAGGAACTGCAAAATTGAGAAAACTGTAGAACACTTCAGCCTTCCAGAACATTCAATGGATGATCAATGGCTGACCTCAAACTAGCTGTTTTACTGCAAAGGAACTTCAAGAACAGAATGGAGAGGGAAATCGCTGAATTACAAATTATTATGAAACTTGGAACAAACACCTTCCGGGACTGAACAAGGATATTGGATTCTTATCTCATTACATATGCTAAACCCATTCTCACCAAGAAAAGCTATACATCCACAGTATTCCAATGTATTTCTCTTTTAGAATAGTGTATCAGAGTAATGCCTTTCTTTGTATTAAAAAACTTAAATTTATTTAATTATTTACGTTATATTTATATCCCGCCCATTCTGCATAGACTCAAGGCAGATAACAGCATAAAATAGGCAGTAAACAAAAGCAATATTAAAACAATAAAACAATAAATAAGGAATATTGGTTGTTTATCTCATTACATATGCTAAACCCATCTTCCGCTATATTCTAATGTATTCTTTTTTTATATTGGCAAGCTGGAATGTTTATAATACATGCTACATGTTAAAAAGTAAATTAGGTGGACAGGAACACCTCTGAGAAAAACATGTTCTCAGCTTAACCCAGGCTTGAGGAGCAATAATAATAATAATAATAATAATAAATTTATTTTTATATCCTGCTTTCCCCCGCCAAAGGCAAGCTCAGGGCGGCTTACAGACATGGCATTCCATGATTCAAATAAAACAATATACACAACAATTTAAATATAATCAGTTACATAAATAATTAAATAAAATAGATAAAATAGGTGCTATAAATACTATAAGTTATGATATCCACAAGATGGCTAGGTAACTACACGTCAGTTTAGCCGAGCAATTAACAGATTCTGTATTTATTGCCTTGTGACACATTCACCATCATTCTCCCATTATGATATGTTTGCTGCCTTTGTTGTTTACTGTCTTTGTTGTTGTTCCACGCAAATGCTATCCAGACCAAACTTGGTGTTCTTTCAGTTTGTTAAGTTCAACATTTTGCCATTGGATTCTAACTTTGTACTACTTTGCAAGCTTAACCACTGCCCACCAGCTATATGTAGCTCTGCTCATTGTGCCCATTTCATCATCTGATGAAGTGTGCATGCACACAAAAGCTTACATTCTGAATAATACTTCGTTGATCTTAAAGGTGCTGCTGGACTCCAACTTTGCCTTTAAATGTAATTTATAACAAAGGATTTCTCAAGAAAACAGCACCTCATCTTGAATTAACATCTTTCATCCCTGATCTTGCTTCCCCTTTTTGCACATTTACCCCTGTTAGCATTTCTGTAACATCTGGAAGTTTCTCCCATCCTGTATTTCAGGGGTCATCAATGAATATTAACACCCAAGTCTTTGGGGAAATTCCAATTAACACATCAAATTATTGCTTTTAGGGCAAACCTGTCACAGTGCCTCAGGATACATTTTCCTGATAAACACAAACACTCGTCACCGTTTTGTGTGGGTGTGGTTGACATCCACCCCCACCCCCAATTGTATGTGGGACATTTTCTCCTTAACAAAATGCTGGTTGTTTCTTTCCTTCCTAGACCTGAATCTCCAAGACTGGTAAATATTGTCTAATGTAAACTCTATCTCCCCACTCTTCCTTTTATTTCCTCATAGCTAGTGTGAATGTTTAAGCATATTTTGAGTGTGGTTTTGCCCTTTTAATTATTTTTCAATAAAAACAATTTCCAACTGAACACCTGACTGATTTATTTTGAGAGTTCTCTAAGGGAAAGATCCTTGTATACATAGGTGGAGATTCCCAGTTAACCCCTCTCACTGTGTCTCTAATTAAACTAATCCTCCCAATTTAATAACAGACAACAAATTTGGGTAACAGATGCTGTGCTCTGAGTATCTCATAAGTCTCAAGGATGCTTGATTACCCACCAATTTGCTTTGCATTTTGCTTGTAAGTAGTGCAGGAGCTGAATGTCCAACTGGCTGTTGGTTTGCATCCAAAAAGCTTCAACATTTGGGAGGAAAAGGTGACTTTCTCACAGCCACCACCCCTCCCCCACTCCATCTGGTGCTGCTGTCACCTCCAGCCTCAAAAGTACACTGTTAAAATAGAGAAATATATATTTTGTGTTGAGACTGATTCCTTCAATGCCTATGTGTGTATTATTATAGCATTCCTGACAACTGAAAGGAAAGGCAGCTGACCTATCCCAATTCATAGCCTTGCAGCATATGAGAATGTAGTAAGTGACTGAAAATTACCAGGTATTAAAATTACCAGGTATCAAAAAAAGCTGCCACCTGGCTTGTGGTATGGCTATCCCTGTGAGCAACTGGGCTAGGAAAACCAAAGGCACTTCTGGCTTTGTCATAACAATGGGGCTGTCAGAACTCAGTCTACTGGCACTTATTTGACAATGGCCTGAATCCAGAGGTCATTTCTGCAGACAGAAGGCTTCTGTCAATGGAGGGAGGCTTCTCTGATTCCCCTCACTTGTTGTAGCTCAAGGTACTCCAAGAAATGTTGCTCCAGGGGGACAGGGAACCCCAGAAACAGCAAGAGTGGTTAGAGATCTGAAGCAGGAGGTGAGAATCATTTTTAAAAATGTCCCTCTTAGAATGGTGGAAATCCTCTAGTAAATCCAAGCTGAACTATCATTTTATATTATCATCCAAGAATGAATAGAATTTGGAGGTGATTTTAGTATTAATTCAAAACCAAGAATTATTTTTTTTAAAAAAAAATGAGAAAGCTTTTGCCAACAGCACAACTGTAATGTTTTCTCAGAAATTAATGCAGGAGCAGAATGAGATACAATGTCAGAATTTCAATAACTTTTTATTTAATTATTCTATGTGTTTTGCATCTCTCCTTCTAATAAAGGTTGAGTTACACCAAAAGCATGCTAAAAGAATATCAGCATGAAACAAATAAGCATGTCTAGTCAATTCATTTGCCTCGGCGGGGAGGGCGGGATATAAATAAAAGCTTATTATTATTATTATTAAGTTACCATGAAAATTCACTTGAATTTTATAAACATACCTGAAACGATGTAGATTGTAGAATCTACTTGTTTCTGAATTTAGCCCTATTTCCTAGTCAGGTCACTGAAGTTTAATATAACAGACTGTAACATGGATTTTCTTGCCTTGAAGTTATTACTTAGTATGCAATTAAAAACAAGATGACTTTCAAGTTTATGTGGCACATTTGTGCCTGTATCAGGCTAAGTGGTGAAGACTGATAATCACTGTTGGCAAGATGATGACTTCAACTCCTCATTTGGTCTTCTGGCTGCTGCTCTCTCTTTAGCTTGTTCTAAGGTAGAACTATACCACAAAGTACTATATAATGCCCTGAGTTGAGCAATCAAATCATACAGCCTGAGATAGCCAGGTGTTCCCTGATGGCATTATGCAACTGCAGTCTTAACTAATGAAATTTATGACACTTGATGGAAGAGGGAGGGAGCCTTCTTTGGTGCCAGTTTGGTGTAGTGGTTAAGTGTGCGGACTCTTATCTGGGAGAACCGGGTTTGATTCCACACTTCTCCTCTTGCAGCTGCTGGAATGGCCTTGGGACAGCCATAGCTCTCACAGAGTTGTCCTTGAAGGGGCAGCTCCTGTGAGAACTCTCTCAGCCCCACCCACCTCACAGGGTGTCTGTTGTGGGGGGAGAAGATACAGCAGATTGTAAGCCGCTCTGAGTCTCTGATTCAGAGAGAAGGGCGGGGTATAAATCTGCAGTCGTCTTCTTCTTCTGGTCATTTGGATGAAAAACCCAAACTGAAAACTTGAATCACAAACCATACAATGGATTTAAGAAATTTCCAATCAAACCAATTGTTCCAAGAGTCCTGTAGGCTAAGGCAACAAGTTGACGTGGAAAAATTTGGTCAATCAAGCACCATGGCAATTTTAAAGCTCCAACTTCTGCAACATGCTGCTTCTCCCACAGATCCCTCATGCTCAAGTGGCAACACAAAAATGAGTATGCATACAAAAGTGAATTTTTGGGGAGGGAGAACATTGAAACTTTGAACAAGAATTTTGTTTCCTAGGTTGTTTGGAGATTTTAGGCACATTCTGTCACACTTCTGTGAGGAGAAAAGAGGCATTTATGATTACACCCTACAAATGGGCTAGGTGAACAACTTCCTGTACACATGTATACTCCCCACACACACCTTGTGGAACAGCCTGTCTGATGAGGGCAGGAAGGCTTCACACGTCAGGCATTCTGCAAACTTTGTAAAGTAGAATTGTTTGGGAGGACATTTTTATACAAACAATAGGGCTGTACTATATGAAATGGTTCAGGAAAATGCTTTAATGAATGGAAAAGGACTGTGGACTACACAATTGTTTATAGTATATACTATCTGTTGCTATATGTATTATCCTATTATGTAATTTTAGCATAGTTTAACATATCATGCTAATACTCATATTTTGTTTCAGCTTGGTTGCAGATTTCTCGGTCCTAACCCTATTATACTGCTTATTGGATGTCCTATCGAATTAATTATATTGACTTGCACTGTGTAATTAGCCTTGAGTCTTAGTGAGAAAGGTAGTCTGTAAACAAAGTAAATAAATAATTAAAGAATGCCAGATGGCATGTCAGAGTAATGTACTGCAAGTTTACCTGTGTGTACACCCCTCTTAGTGCACCACTGGCATACACATTACTTAATCCCATAGGATTCCTCCAAAAAGAGTCTGGGTTATCCAATATTAGAGTGTTGGATACGTTTTTGACTAACCTGCAAGTTTGACCTTCATTGTCTCCCATGGCAGTAATTCATTAATACTGTAGCACACACCATCTGTGCCCAAAAGTCCCTCCAGCCCAATTGATGAGACTCAACAGCCAGAGTTCCAAGTGAGTTGATCCAGAGATTCCTTTATTACCACCAGTGGCAGGAGGAAAAACCCATATATTTCTATACCACCATCCTTCCTGCGTTTTTCCTCAAACCCATCTTTACAAAGCATAGCATATTTATACAATTTTTGATAACAAAGCAGGTCTCGTTGATTGGTTACAAATCCTTGCTCTTAGCCTTATGTGGTATCTCATTGGCTTAAAGCAATCCATCTCTACCAGGGTGAGGTAATTCCTTGGGGATTTCTTTGTTCTCTGCTCCCAATCTCCCATCTTCCTGGCATCTAGCATCCTCCCAGTTTCTGGTTTTGTTCCAGAGAATGTGTCAGTAAGTATAATCTCTACTGCGTCGGTGAGATGGCTCCTTTCAGACTAGGAGGTCCTTCCTTGAGGCAGGGAGAAAAGCTTTCCTTATCAAAGGATGCTAACAGAACTTTGATAACGTTCTCTTGCTAGAGAAATGTGCTTTGAGATATGCAAGCACTCTAATAGAAGCCTATTGTCCATTGTTAGGACCTTGGAACCAAATCATAGCAAAGGCCCTATATACTTTTAAGGAAAGTTCAGCAAATATAATACTTTGAATGTAATGGTTTTGTTATAACTGTAAAGGCAGATTAGTGCAAATGAATTCTATAATCAGGATTAGTGCAATTCTATTTGGCACTCTGTCCATGCTCTAATGCAAATCTGAATTTACATTCACAGTACTAATGAAAGTAAAGAGGTGCACTCTAGGATGCTATTGAATTGAAAATCCAACCTAGTCCTAATTTCAGTGCCTGGACAGAAGGACATACTTTTTCCTCTCATCCTCAGCTGTGTCTTAAAGAGCTGCCATTTGTTTGGTCTAATTGGATATTCATGTCCTCCCTACTCTGGGGGATGCTCTGGAATGACATGAATTGTGGTATGAGTGGCTGCAGTGAGGAAAGGGAATAAGTAGAAATCCCTGTCTTGCACAAGCAGTAGCGCACTTCTAACCTCTGTCATAAATTTAGGGATATTTTAGGTAAAAAATTAGTGAGAGGACTGATGTGAGTTTTAGTTTACTTCACCATGTATGTAATGCTTATTATGGAATAATAGTGGTATATGAAAGGAATAGAAAGTGGTCCACTATGGTAAAGGGCGGCCTATAAATCTACGGAAATAAATAAAATAAAGATACCCTTAAACCTGTCAAGCATATGGATTACAGTCAGTATTAAATGTTAAGTTTGATTTCCTGTAGAATGCTTTCTCATGTAATTGCATATCAAAGCCAAAGAACCATCCTGCTTTCTACCCTCCCTTTTCCCTTTCCCACCTTTGAGTAGCAAATGTAGGAATGTACTGCTTTGATAATGGGCACCTCCCGGAAGGATTCCATGCTGTAACCATCAAATGTATGCATGAGACCCAGGAAGTTTTAACCACAGAGATAGCTAGGTATAGATAGTAGTAATTCACACGTCCTTGTTGTGTCTTTGAACTAACATTCCCAAGGTGCTTTGATCTAGCCCTTAAAGCTTTCTGCATTGCAATACTTTGTGTCACTTTCAAGGAGTCTTACTGACGAGCAGCAATGGAGTATCAATAAACCAAGACTTCGTATTATACAATTACTTTGTTATCTGAATCCTTCATGCTTGACATTTTGAAAGTGATACAAAGTATTGCAATGCAGAATCATGCTCACTTATTCATGCTGGAGTGGTCAGAACATCACATGAGTTTCCATGGCCTTGCAATGGTTGTAGAAAGCTGATCTGAAGAAAGTGTTGTAATCTGAAGAAAGTTTGAAGAAAAGTTTGTGATATACAAGATTTTTCCACATGGGCAGAGAGAAAGTTCATAGGAAGAAAGTTGATTCATTTCAAAAGTAGTGCTGGAGTAGAGTTTTACAGATACTGTGGACTGTCAAAAAGACAAATAAGTGGATTCTCGATTAAATCATGCCTGAACTCTCCCTAGAAGCTAAAATGATCAAACTGAGGATATCAGGATTTGGTCACATTATAAGAAGTGGAAAACAAAAGAATGCTAGGAAAAGTTGAAGGCTGCAGGAAAAGAGGAAGACCCAAGATGAGATGAATTGACTTAATCAAGAAAGCCATGGCCTTCATTTTGCAAGATCTGAATAAGGCTGTTAATGATAGGATGTTTTGGAGGACATTAATTTCACAGGGTTGTCATGGGTTGTCAGAAGTGACTTGACAGCACTTAACACACACATACATCCAGCTGGAGCAGGAGACATGGGAGGTAACTGATGCACCAGGAAAACCAATTAGAATCCTACAACCTGCTTAACATTCTGTGAGCCTTATACAGGGTATACAGGTGAGTGCCAGTTTGGTGTAGTGGTTAAGTGCACGGACTCTTATCTGGGAGAACTGAGTTTGATTCCCCACTCCTCCACTTGCACCTGCTGAAATGGCCTTGGGTCAGCCATAGCTATCACATAAGTTGTCCTTGAAAGAGCAGCTGCTGTGAGAGCCCTCTCAGCCCCACCTACCTCACAGGGTGTCTGTTGTGGGGGGAGAAGATATAGGAGATTGTAAGCCATTCTGAATCTCTGATTCAGAGAGAAGGGCAGGGTATAAATCTGCAGTCTTCTTTCATGGGTTTTGCCTGCTTTAGATAACTTGCCCTTTTCAGCTGGATTCAACTAGCTTAACTTGGCTCGCCATCTCATGCTGTCCCCTGACCCTTTTAGCGCCACTCCTGCTTTTAGCTTTATGGTCTGCTTGGTCTTCATAGCTTGATATATATTTCTCCATTTTACCACCATAGTCTTTCACAGGTATTTATTTATTTATTTATATTTCGACTTATATCCCGCCCTTCCCACCGAAGCGGCTCAGGGTGGCTCACAACACACAAACTTACATAAGTTTATCTTAAAAACATTTACATAATAAGGATTAAAACAGTAAATTAATAAAACATAAAAACCAGCGGTCTGTTAAATGCATTCTAATTCCATCCAGAAATTCTCAGTGTCAGTTAGTTGTTGTAGGCCAGCCGGAAGAGGACTGTCTTACAGGCCCTGCGGAACTTGAATTCAGCAGGAGCATAGCTCCTGAACCTTTCTGAGGGTTCCTCCTCCTCCTCCCCACCCATCTACCTTGTCCATTGAATAGTAGGTACAGCTGCATAACAATCCTGGGATTAGGAGAGTGGGCAGCCAGTCAGCCCCCAGGAGTTTTTCCACGCCCCCAGCAGCCCTCATTAACCTTTGGAGAAGTCCACGCTACCCTTTCTCCGCTTTTTATGTGATTTTGGGTGGTGGGTGGCTTGCTGGTCTTTAGACTGTGTGTGTGGGGGGGGTGCTGCCAAGGAGAGCTCCAGTCAGCCAAAGCAAGCCTCACTTGCCTGGGGCTCTCCTTTCTTGCATCAGGTTGCTTTTGGCTACAGGGGGGGTGATATATGCTAATGAGCTCCACCACCTATTTTCCCACAAAACGACCCCTGGTCTTTCATCTAATTAATCGGCTTGTGCTTTCTGTTATCTCTTCTTGGCATTTTATTTACCCCTTTCGTTACTTATTTTCACCTCACTCATGATCTTAAAGGAATTTTAGTACATTTATTTTCACATTGTTGTAATTTTCCATCAATGACAGTCTTTTAACCTTCTCTTACTTTCATACTTCAAATACACTTCCTTGAAACATGTCTTTCTTAGTGATGTTCTAGAACACACCTTGAATATGTATGTCTCTTTCTTAGTGATGTTCCAATACACTACTACTACTACTACTAGTAGTAGAAGAAGATATTGGATTTATATCCCGCCCTATACTCTGAATCTCAGAGCGGTCACAATCTCCTTTATCTCCCCCCCCCCCCACAACAGACACCCTGTGAGATAGATGGGGCTAAGAGAGCTCTCATAGCAGCTGCCCTTTCAAGGACAACTCCTATGAAAGCTATGGCTGACCCAAGGTCATTCCAGCAGGTACAAGTGAAGGAGTGGGGAATCAAACCTGGTCCTCCCAGATAAGAGTCCATGAACTTAACCACTACACCAAACTGGCTCTCTAGTAGTAGTAATAGTAAAAAGATGTAGTAGTAGTTACACCTTGCCATATAAAACTGGAAGGGTGGAGGAGTATTTGTTTGTGGTTTGTTGGGTCCATATTGGGCAAAAGAGAGACATTACACTTGAGGTTTGATTCCCCACTCTTCTCATTGCACCAGCTGATGTGACCTTGAGTCAGTTACAAGTTCTCAAAGAGCTGTTCCTCTCAAGAGCAGTTTCTGTCAGGGCTTCCAGGTTTGGGTCATGGAGGACTGAGCTGCTTCTCAGTAGAGGAGCAGACCAGAGCCTCTGTTCTGGGCAGAGAAGGTGATTCTAACACCTGCTGCCTACTTCTCCCAGGCAGGGAGAAGGCCAAGACATGCTTTGAAGAGTCCCCGGAGAAGGATTGCATTCCAACGTCTGCAGAGGACTTCTGGGGTCATTAAATCGACTTAAATTCACCAGGATTCAAAGCTTCTTTGGAACTGATTAACATCTATCTTTGAAGAGAACGGTGATCAAAAGGATAGCGACTTTAAAGGTAAAAGATCTTTATCTATCACTCCAGGACTAAAATAAGATTTATTTGAAATAAAGACAAAGGTCTGGATTCAACTACGTTATTTTAAAGTAAAGAAGATAAAGGAGGGGTTAAATTTGGGACTAATGAAATTTGAGAAACAAGGTTAAAAGAGGAAAAACAACTTTTGTTTTGAATACCTGTGGTCGGGCCAGAAAACCCCCTCCGAAACAGAACTGCTGACTTGATGGATGTCACAGGAAATGGCATCATAGAAATAACGTGAGACTTCTCAACCATTGAAAACGAGACTTCATGGCAAGAAAGGAAGGAAGTAGCCATTAGGAGAAGGAGAAACTACAAGCCTCCTAGCCCTCTCTAGGACCATAAATCATAGAGAAGTACCAGCGGCCATTAAAAGAAGGTCAAAAGTTTAAAAAAATTAAAATGAAAATGAGACTTTAAAAAATAGTGGAGCCGGCAGATATTATCATTAAAAGGTGAAATCTATTGAACTCTATGTTTTGAACTAATTTTGGAGCACTCCAGGAGAAAAAGGAATTTTTTTAAAAAAAAAAGGGACAGAAAAGCCGCAGACGCCATTTTGAAGAAAATAAAACTTTAAAAAATTAATATCTCGACTTAGGAGTTTCTGGGAACAGCGATTTTGAGCTCATCTAAAAGGTCATGCTTTAATCTATAAGGCTGTGTAATTGGAAATCAATTTGGTGAGGTCAACTTCAGAGTCTATTTTAGCAATGGGCAGGCAGTGATGTCTGTGCAAAAAACAGGAGCAAAGCAGATTCGTACGAGGGCTAGGTCACTTGAAGAAGCAAAAATGTCTAAGTGGCAGGAGGCAATAGAAGCCATGGAGGCAAGACTGGCAAAAGTAATAAATACTTAATAACAGAGAGTAAGAAGGAATTTAAAAAAGACATTGAATTCAGTGCAGAGGTGATCAAAAAAGAAATTAAAAAAGAAATTGAGGCTCTCAGGAAAGACTCCCAAGCAGCATTAAAGAAAGTGCAGGAGGTAGAAGAAAAGGTGAAAGACCAAGACTCAAGAATTGATACAGTGGATTCCACTATTAAAAAAATGCAGGAGAAAGCAGTGCTACAAGACTGTAAACTAATGGAAAATCAGATACATTTTTTTTGGGGGGGGGGTGCCTGAATCTGTTGAGACTGATCTAAGGACATATATAATAAGAATCATTGCTGAGTTTTTGGGGGATGACCCTGACGGAACTAGTTATTTCTATATTTACAGGATTAACTCAGACTATGCCAGAAAAACCAACTTACCAAGAGATGTGGTAGTAAGATTTGTGACAAGAGATATGGTGGGAAAGTAAACAATTTGAAAATACTTTGGAGGTGGATGGCAGTAGCATAAGAATCATGAAAGAATTGCCAAGGAAAGTCATAAACAACAGGAGACTGTACAAAAAATTGACTGAAAAGCTGAGAGAAAATGAAACGATATATAGATGGATACTTCCAGAGGGTTTAAGTTTTGAATACAAAGGAAAGAGATTTACAATTACAAGCACTCAAGAAATGATGAAGTTTTTGGACGAACATAAGGAATTTGGGGGTACAGATTAAAAATAAAAAATCATGATGGATTACAAATTAATATCTTGGAATGTATATGGACTAAATTCACCACAAAAAAAGAAGGGCAACTTTTCATTGGATTGGGAAACAAAAATGTAATATAATTTGCCTACAAGAAGTACACATTAAACAAATGGAATTAAAAAAGACCCAAAATTGATTTTTAAAGATGATGATGGTAGATATATCGCAGTGGAAGTGATGTTGAACTATAAAAGAACTTTGTTATTGGTATTGTATGCCCCAAATTGAGCAAAAGACTCTTTCTTTAAAGACATTATGCAACAATTAGATCAAGTGACGTATGAGCAAATTATGATAATGGGAGATTTCAATGGAACAGTTAAAATATTTTGGACAGATCTGGGGGAAAAAATAATGAAGGAAAACTACCAAAGTCATTTTTTGATTTAGTAAAACAAGAAAGTCTGGAAGATATATGGAGGGAATTTAACCCTAAAGAATGTGACTATACTTTCTTTTCAGCAAGGCATAATTCTTTCTCAAGAACTGATATGTTATGGATTACAAAAGATCTTGGATTTATAAGGAAAAAAATAGAGATTCTTCCTAAAATAGGAGCAGACAACAATATGGTCAGCAAAACCCGTGAAAAAGACCCTAAGATGGCGGATAAATGAAGATTTGCTACAGGAAAAGGAAGTAGTGGTGTCTTTGGAAAAGGAGACTAAATCTTTCTTTCAAATAAGTGAAAAAGAGGATATTCAATTTCAAATTGTGTGGGATGCATATAAAGCGGTAATGAGGGGCATCTTAATTACACTGAACAATAAAGATAAAAGAGCCAAAGACAAGCAAATGATGGACATTCAGAAAGAGATTGGAAAAAAGGAGAAGGAGCTTAAAAAGAGACCTGGGAAAAAGAAACTTATAAAGGAGATTACAGCATTACAAAGTCAATTGAGACATTTGTTAAACAAAGAAGTGGAATGGAATTTTAAAAGACTTCAACAGAAATCTTTTGAAAGAGCGAATAAACCTGGAAAATATTTGGCCTGGCAAATGAAAAAAAAAGGGAGAATAAAATTATTAACAAAATTGTATCGGGAGGTAAGGACATCATTGACCAGGAAGGAATTAAAAGAGAATTTTATAAATACTATGCCAAGTTGTTTAAATGTCAAAAGGTGGATAAGGGAAAAATTGACGCATATTTACAGAAAATTAAAGTAAGCCCCTTAACAGGAAATATAGAGAAGGTATTAAATGAACCAATTGAAAAAGAAGAAATAAAGGTGGCAATTAATTCAATGAAATTAGGGAAAGCACCTGGTCCAGATGGTTTTACAGCAAAATTTTACAAAGTCCTTGTGGAGACGCTACCAAAACTTCAGAAATTGATGAATATAAGAATAGATGGGGAAATACCTAATACATGGGAAGAAGCAGTAATTTCGTTGATACCTAAAGAAGACAGAGATGCCACGAACGTAAAAAACTATAGACCAATTTCATTACTTAACAATGACTATAAAATATATGCTAGAATTTTAGCAGAATACCTTAAACAGCATTTGAACAATTGTATTAAAGAGCAAGCAGGATTTCTTCCCAGGAGGCAAATTAGAGATAATATCAGAACAGTTATAGACATTATTGAATATTATGAGAAACATCCTGAAAAAGAAGTAGCATTATTTTTTGCAGATGCAGAGAAAGCATTCGATAATGTGCATTGGAATTTTATGTTTGCAGTGATGGAGAAACTGAGATTGGGAGAAGATTTTATAAGAATGGTGAAGGCGATATATACTGAACAACAAGCAAGACTCTGTATAAATGCAGATTTGACGGAAAAAATGATAATTAGTAAAGAAACAAGACAAGGTTGCCCTCTATCTCCATTGATATTTATAATGACTTTAGAGGTTTTGCTTATGCAAATTCAAGAAGAAGATAGAAGGACTGAAATTGAGAGGTTTTTCTTCTAAATACAGAGTGTTTGCAGATGATGTAATGTTTATAAATGAAAACCCCACTCATGTAACACCATTGTTACTTTGTAAGATACAAGAATATGGAGAACTGGCAGGCTTTTATATAAACAAAGAAAAATCGAAAATTTTGTGCAAACATATGTCAAAGAGCAAACAGAAAGAACTACAAAGCTTAACAGAGTGTGAAGTTACCTCCAAAGTAAAATATTTAGGTGTGGAAATAACAACAAAAAATATTGACTTGTACAAAAATAATTATGAGAAGCTTTGGCATTCGATGGCATTCGATGAAATTGCTGAGCAGACAGGTTAAAACGGATAAAAGGAAGTACTTCTTCACCCAAAGGGTGATTAACATGTGGAATTCACTGCCACAGGAGGTGGTGGCGGCCACAAGCATGGCCACCTTCAAGAGGGGGTTAGATAAAAATATGGAGCAGAGGTCCATCAGTGGC
The DNA here is from genome assembly GCF_032191835.1 of Heteronotia binoei. Classification (NCBI taxonomy): domain Eukaryota; kingdom Metazoa; phylum Chordata; class Lepidosauria; order Squamata; family Gekkonidae; genus Heteronotia; species Heteronotia binoei. The sequence goes on from NC_083223.1 coordinate 212,322,736, forward strand.
TATTAGCCACAGTGTGTATGTGTGTGTGTGTGTGTGTGTGTGTATATATATATATATATATATATATATATATATATATATATATATATATATATTTGGCCGCTGTGTGACACAGAATGTTGGACTGGATGGGCCATTGGCCTGATCTAACATGGCTTCTCTTATGTTCTTATGTTCTTAAGATTGATAGAGATCTAATAAAATGGAACAAGTTGAATTTGTCTATACTGGGCAGAATTTACACAATTAAAATGAATGTTTTACCAAGAATTATGTTCCTGTTTCAAACAATCCCAATAGTGATGGATAATAAGCAATTTAATAAATGGTAAAGGAAAATTTCAGAATTTGTATGGGCTGGGAAAAAAATCAAAAATTAAAATGAAAATTTTGACTGATGCAAAAGAAAGGGGAGGTTTCCAACTACCTAATTTAAAGTTGTACCACAATGCAGTATGTCTGGTGTGGATCAAGGAATGGATGGCGTTACTAAATAGAAAACTACTAGTACTAGAAGGTCATGAAAATGTTTTTGGTTGGCATGCTTACATGTGTTATGGGAAAAGTAAGATGGATGGTTTTTTCTCGCATCACTATTTAAGAAGCAATTTGTTAAATACTTGGTCAAAATATAAAAGATATGGGGATGAGAGGAAACCGCTCGGGATTGTGCCAACAGAAGTAATAAAGTTATATTCAGATATTAAAGAAGAGTAGGGGTTATCATATAAACAACTTTTAAAAATACATTGAGGAAAGCTGGAATTAAAATTGGCTGAAGAACTACAATACAAATATAATTGGTTTCAATTGCAACAAATTAAGAGTTTGCTTGAACAGGACATTAAAAATATGGAATAAGACAAGAACAAACAGAATTGGAGAGAATGCTGTTTGGTGATAACGAAAAATTGATTTCAAGAACTTATAAATTATTATTGAAATGGTCTACGGAAGATGAAGTAGTTAAATCTCAGATGATAAAATGGGAGATAAATATAAATAAGGAAATACAGATGGAGTCATGGGAGTACTTATGGAAGAACTCTATGAAGATATCGACATGTTGTAATATTAAAGAAAACTGTTTCAAAATGTTATATAGGTGGTATATAAGAAATTGGCAAAAATGAACAATCAGGTGTCGGATAGATGTTGGAAATGTAAAAAACATGAAGGATCTTTCTACCATATGTGGTGGACTTGTGAAAAGGCTAAACAATTTTGGCAAATGATTCAGCAAGAGATTTCAAAAAATTTGGGTTATAACATCAAGAAGGCACCAGACATCTTTTTGTTGGCATTACAAATGGAAAAAAAATTCCAAAACAAGATAGAACGATAATTTGGTACATGCTTTCAGCTGCAAGGACATTATATGTGCAGATGTGGAAGCAGGATAAAATACCAGAAAAGTGGGACTGGACTTTTAAAAGTTATGCATTGGAGTGAAATGGACAAGCTTACAAGAATCTTAAAAGAATATGATCTAGAGAAGTTAAAAAATGAGGGGAAAATTTCAAGAATATATTGAAATCAATGGAATAAAGGATACTTGGTGATTTTTGACAATAGTTGAACTTTAGAGGAATAATAAATGGACTACCTTTAAAAAGCGAGACTATGTGAACATATTTTTTGATAAAGACTAAAGGATTATAATGAAGATGGATTACAATTATAACATATGGTTTTTTCTTTCTTCTTGTTTTAAGATTTTTTTTAATGAAGATTCTTTAATTGATAAAATTACCTTTTATTTTCAGCAATTTAATTAAAATACACCGTTGGGGTCATGAAAAGGGAGGAGGGAGGAGAAAAATGCAATGTATTTGTATTAACTTTTTAATAATAGATGATGAGTATTATTACAATAAATTGCAATATAATAAAAATTGGTTTAAACGGAAGAGCAGTTTCTGTCAGAACTCTCCCAGCTCCGCCTACCTCACAGGCTGTATGTTGTGGGAAGGGGAAAGGAAATGATATTGTAAGCCACTCTAAGATTCTTTTGAGTAGTGAAGGGCAGGATATAAATCCAATCTCTTCTCACAGTGTCAGGTGTGGCTAGCAGGATTTCTTCTCTCACCCCATCAGTGTCTCCAAGTACAACTTTTTCAAACAGCAGTGAAATTTCCTTACATGTGGAAAGTGAAAAGGGACATTCACAGAGCTAACCTGTCCTCCATCCTTGGGTTTCCACAATTCTTGCAAGGTCCAGCCCCTTCCCAGCCAAGCCGGCATCGCCGGCGTTCAGGCTGGGGGCCGTCTTTGCCCCCTCGGAAGGAGGGAACAACAGAGCGCTAGGCCCGGCATATCCGGGTCTTGAGCTGGGCATGGTGTCGGGGCTATATAAGCCCCGGCCCCGCCCAGAACGTCGCAGTTCTCTTGGCTCTCTGCCCGCCCGCCCTCCCTTTGGCAGTACAGGCTGCAACCGGTCACCTTATTAGGGGCCAGGTAGGAATTTTTTCACCTTCACATAATTGGCCCATGTGGGAGTGTTTTTCACCTACCTTGTACTGCCTGGTAGTGTTAGGTTTCAGTGGTAGGAGTTTTAATATGGTCGCAGGCTGGAGGATGTTTGGCCACAGGGTTTTCAGGGGAGCACCTATGGCCTAGCACCGTTGGTGCGGTGGTCTGTATGAACCGCAGATGGGCTACACGGCTCAGTGCGGGGAATGCAGATCACGGGGAGCCTCACCTGGGCTGATCTTTCCATGGGGGATTGATGCTAGCCCAGGTGGAGAATGGTTGGGGGCCTGGCCGCTCAGCTAAAACCCAAATACGGCGGGCTTGTGCTGGGGGCAGGGTGGCTTGCCCTTTGGACAAGGCGGGGTCGGGGGTGACCCCAGGGCTTGTCCCGTTCAGGTCCCATCTCTGCCAGTTATTGGTTATAAGTTATTTTAATAAAGCGGCCCGGTTTTTACACCCAACACTTGTGTCTGTCTCTTCATTCCAACTGGGGGGGCAAAACAAAGCTTCTCTTACTTATATAGGTGATAAGAGAGCAAGACAAACTCTTCATTGTCTGATTCTAGTTTCTCTTGCTTGCAATTTAGGGAAGAGAAATTCTATGACTATTGACATCAATGGAATTAAAAGGGTAGAACTCTATGGGGCTGCACTGTCAGTCACCTAGGCTGAATTCAGATAGCCAGTTTGAGCTAACATAGGCACAGCCCCCCCCCCCCCACAGATTTAAAAAGCAAGGTCAGACAGGCACAGCTGCTGCCTGTCCTGCTCTTGCACTCACCCCATCCTCCGACATCTCTGAGACAGATCAAATAGCTACCACTTGGGAAGTGGTACCAAATTCTTCTGCTGCACTCCATGTATCTTTCTGGGCATCTGAATGCAGGAGTGCACAAGCAAGGGGAATTGGCGGTGTGAACACGCCAATCCGCTCTAGGCGCTCACAGGTATTCTTTTTTAAAAAAACTGCCCAGAGTTCATGAGCACATGTGCACATGAGCATGTGGCTACTAAAAATGTAAAAGAAAAAAGAAACCCAAACTGCGCTTAGGGGATGGCATGCAACTACTATATGAGCATGCTAAAGTGTCCTCATGTGATACACAGGCACATCACATGGAAGTGTCTGATTGGGATTTGGCTACTCCATTTTGAGGCAGCACAGTTTGGGATGCCTCTGGTGCGCGTGAAGCTGCCCATTTGTACCCAGCCCTAGAAAGTGACAGAACCCTGAAACGCTTTTAGATACATAGGTCATTTTCTTCCCTCAGAAGATCAGTCACTCATAAAGAATGTCTTCTCTCTTCTAATGAGAGATGAGCTCTTAGCCAGCAGGTGAAGAGTTGCAATACAATTGGAATTACAATGAAAACAAACTTGGAAAAAGCTTACAGACAGATATATTACAAAAGTTTCAGCCAACTCCAGAAGTCTCATTTATCCAGAGCATTGGCTTTAAATACTGTGCAGGTGGCTTTTTTAAAGGCATCTTTTCAAATGAAAAGGCATAGGAAGGACCCCTTTTGACAACTTAATTCACATTTTGTGAATTCTCCAGTGGCAGTGTTGATAAATGGAGTGGAGAATCATGTGCTTACCTTTCTAGACAGATCCATACAGTGATCGATGTACCATAGTCTGTTATCATTTTTCCTTTGTTTAATAGCCTGCAAAAACAAACATACACTGCACATAAATCAGCATGACTCATGATGTACTTGTTGATCCACTTATTTCCCTGAATGGTTTTTCAGTGCCAAAATCTTTGATCTCCTTTGGCAGTATATTGCTGTAAGAGGACAGACCTTATGGAGCCAAGTAGGTTAGGAGAAAGAATGAACTTCTTGGACTGGATGTCAGTTTCTTGCATTATTAAGATACATGCAGACTTTTCCCTGCAGCCGCTGTGGCCGGACCTGCGTGTCCCGCATTGGTCTTGTCAGCCACCAGCGAGCCTGCAGCAGACGTGGACTATTGCACCCTTCTTAAATCTTCGTTCGCGAAGCCAAGCCGAGAGAGAGAGAGAGAGAGAGAAGATACATGTGGGGATGTGGTCTGAAAATATCTGAAGTCCAACATCTTTGTAATTTGTCTGCAGTGAAAAGAAGCTTGCCTACCACAGCATATTCTCAGGATAGGAATGTGACTGATGTACATATCAGAACTAGGGATGTGCAAAAAAAAAAAAAAATTCGGAATTACACGGATTCGGAAGTACACGGGGGAAAAAATTTCGGATTCCCCATGCACTACTGAATACCGTATTTGGAATAGCCGCATATACGGTAGATGCACGGCTATTACCGAATATACGGCCCTATTATACCCTATGGGCCATTGAAATCAATGGCAAATAGGGTATATTTGAAGCCGCCTGGAGGGGGGGGTGGTTTGAGGGAGAGCCCCCAAATTTGCAGGGGGACCTGCAGGGGACTCTCCCCTCCAACCCCCCCAAGTCCCAAAAAGATTGGGCCAGGGGATCCCATTCCAGGGGCACCCAAAGAGGGTGCCCCTATTCCATCATTATACCCTATGGGCCATTAAAATCAATGGCAAATAGGGTATAATTGAAGCCGCCTGGAGGGGAGGGGGTTTGAGGGAGAGCCCCCAAATTTGCAGGGGACCTGCAGGGGACTCTCCCCTCCAACCTCCCCAAGTCCCAAAAAGATTGGGCCAGGGGGTCCCTGTCTTTGGGCTCCCCAAAAGGCCCATTGCCAACAATGATGGGGAAAGCCCAATTAGCCACTTCCTCCACTACAATTGCTGTGGGGAAAGTGGCTCTGGCCAGAGGGGGGTTTGAGGGAGAGGCCCCAAAACTGCAGGGCAGCTTCAGGGGACTCCCCAGCATGCAACCCCCCTGGCCCCAAAAGACAGCACCCATCTGTGGGCACCCCAAAAGGAACACTGCTCCCAATGGTGAGAAAAAATCAATTAGAGCCACTTCCTCACTGCAATTGTCATGGGAAGTGTGGCTCTGGGGAGCAGGAGGTTTTGAGGAGAGCCCCCCAAACTGCTGTGCAGCTTCAGGGCACTGTCCCACACAAAACCCACAAGGCCCAAAAAAAATTGGACCAGGGGGTCCAATTCCTGGGGCACCCAAAGCCAAACCTAACTTCACACCAGAGAATCTCTATAGGCCCCAAATGCACTACATCCCTCTATCTAATCTATGAACCCTGGGCCTGCAGGCCTGGCACCAATATAAACCCAGTTGCCAACGTCACTGCCACACAAAACACAATCTGCTCAAGGTCTGCTCTGCAGACCTGGCTGCAGCAAACCCAGATGCCAGCTCTCCAGCCCTGCCCCAAACAACACGGGGAGAGCTGGCCAACCACAAAAAGCCTGCTGGTTCTGGGTCTCTCACCCAGGTGCCAGCTTCCCTGCCACAGAACACACAATCTACAGATGCCAGCTCTCCAGCCCTGCCCCAAATAACAAGGGGAGAGCTGGCCAACCACAAAAAGCCTGCTGGTTCTGGGTCTCTCACCCAGGTGCCAGCTTCCCTGCCACAGAACACACAACCTACTCTATAAAAACAAGAAAGTGACCCAGCCCACACACACCCTCACCAACCCCCACACCAACCAGAGGCAATTTAAAAAACCAAAACAAAACCAGCAGAATCACAAAAGGCCAAGTGTTAAAAAAGTGGCCTTTTCACCAACAAGAAAAGGGGGACAAAAGTGGCCTTTTAAACAATGGAAATTAGGCCAAACAGCACCTGCCCCAAGAACCCAAAGAAAAGAGTAACAGCAGCAGCACAACACAGTACAGCAGCAACAAATCAAACACTGAATACTTTTAAAACAGTAAAAAAATAACTTTTAACAATACAGGAACTTTGCCACCCCCTCCCCCCCAAAAAACCCTTTACCCTAACCCCAAGAAATCCAAGCCACCCAAATCAGGAGAAGTAAAAGGACACTGCACTTTTAAAAGTCCTCTCACTAAATTAAGATATGGGCAAATTGTCAAACCCCCCCCACCCCAGGCCCCCTCCCCAAGCAGAACCCCCCAAATAAGCTACCCCACCACCACCCAAATCTGGATAAGTAAAGGGACTCTAAGTCTTTAAAAAAAGTCCTTTTACCAACAATAAATAAAAACAAGAACCCAAAGAGCGTCTTACCTTGTCTTCCAGGGAAGTCTGAGTGAGAGAGCTGCAGCAGGCAGCAGCTTAAGCAATCTCTCACACACAGCATGGAGGAGTCAGCCAGGAAGGGAAGACTCCTTAGAAAGCCCTTCAAAGCATGCATTTGCAATGAATTTTGCAAATGCATGCTTTGGATTGGCTGCTGGGGCTCCTCTTTCCCCTCCCCCCCTCCCTGATCCCAGGGAGGTTAAGGCAGAGGCGGGAAGAAGCCACTAAAGGCGCCTTTGAAGCTCCAGAAGCTAATTGCCACCTTTTGTTTTGAATTGGCAGCTGTTTGCTTACGAATAGCTATTCGTAACTACACAGCGAGCCTATTCGGCTGCCGTATAATGGGCGCTTATGGAAGTCGGCTGCAGGCTATTCCGTATGCGGCCGAATCAGCACTGGTTCGGCTGTAAATACAGCTCGGCCGAGCCGAATGCACATCCCTAATCAGAACAGCTCAGTTCACTGTCCAAGTGATCTAAGTGGTTGCTTGGAGTTTCAAGCCAGTAGGGGGTCCCATGAGACTTGTATTTGTTGTTACCTCCCGGGCCATACAACTTCTGTAAAGACCTTCTGCAGCGCCTGGTAACCAGGGCAGCGTAACTGGGGGAGAAAAATGGTCTACTTGTGATCCCAAGGCAGAGAGGTGATATTCAGAGAGGTGGTTGATGCCTCTTGACTTCTGGTATTCCAAGGAGGTCTCTCATCCAAGTACTTGCCAAAGTCAGCCCTGCTTCCAATATCTGACAAGACTGAGCTTGCCTGGGCTGATTCTTGGTATCTTTTCAATGGCTCACACAAAATAACTTTTTGGAAAGCTGCACTTCAGATGCAGTTGAAAGGCAGAACCTCTCTGGGCACTCTTAGCTGTATTCCCCACAGTTCTTTATACTCTCACTTCTATCCTATTTGGCCTGGGATGGGCAATGGGTCAGGAGCAGGCTCTTGAGGTTGCCATCTTTGAGTTAGTTAATTCCTGGAGGTTTTGGTGTGGAACCTGGGAAGGGTGAAGTTGGGGGAGGGGACTCTGCAGGGTATAATGCCATAAAGTCCATCCTTCATAGCTATCATCTTCTCCAGGGGAACTGATATCTGTAATGGAGATCAGTTGTAATCTTCAGTTGGCAGGTGATACTCCTTCTAAGTAGCTGATTGTTGCATATGTCCACTGACTGGACCAATACATACCTGTGCCACTTGGTAGTCATTTCTGTATCTGGATCCCACACCTAACAGTAGAAGCAGAAATCACATGTGATTGCAGGTTATAATTTTAGAACATTCCATTGCTCAGTTTCAATGTTCATAACCTGTCTTTACCTGCAGCTGAACCTTTTTTCTGGATGTTGTATTTATGAAATTGAAATAAAATTGTTTCCTGCCCTAAAAATATTTTGTGTACATTCATGATTATCAATCGGTTTTAAGTGAAAGTTGATGATTTTTCACATACATAAATTCTAATTATTTAAAAATGATTTTTTATTTTAGGATTTAAAAGGGTACAGAAGGAAAGAGGATATAGGGAATGTAAATATATTTTAAAAGTTACATTATTCAAGGACATTCATATTATATATTATACATCAAAATATATGTTCTAAAATGCTACATTTCTAATCTGCCCTTTTACAGTTTTAACATAACAAATGAATAGGCACACCATCACTTTTAGATTACCACATCATCAGCTTTTGAATATTACTATAAATCTATTCTAAATATACACCATACATATGTTAGTGATATATATAAATTAAGAATATATATTAGTCCTTAAAATAGTTTTTCAAACATTAGTCATATTTCACTCTATAAATCTAGTTCATACAAACTATATTAAAGAAGGATTAATAGTAACAAAGAATAACAAAGAAAAAGCATGATCTCTCACATTTACCTAATATTCTACCTGAACCAAATAAACACATCGGTTATATTAATAATATAAGTAATAAGCTTTCTATTTCTCCTGAAATTCATTAGTTGGTCTTCTATTTATACAACTCATCAGCTTTTCCATTACAGCATAGTCAGTTTGTTTCTTTATTCAGGTCTCTGTCTTTCCAGGACACTCTTCTGTTTTCCATTTCATTGCATTACTCTGGCCACCATAAGCGTATATCTGAATAAATTTTGCAAGGTTATCTTGATATTATCCAATAAAATTTCCAGTAGCATAATCTTGAGTTTCATTGGAAATATGACTTAGAATTTTCTGAATGTCAGCATGTATTTCTTTCCAGTACGTGTTCATCTTTTTACATGTCCACCACAAATGATAAAAAGTACCAGCCACCTCTTTACATTTCCATCAAGTCCCTTTGTAGTTTGCCTATCTTTTCTATGTCTTTTGAAGTAAGATACTATCAGTAAAATATCTTATACCAATTATTTCTCAAGTATTGGCAGGTTGCAAATTTTATGTGTTTTGTTCATATTTTCCCCAGCATTGAAGCAATATTTCTTTATCAAAGTTCTGCATCCATTTAACCATACATATTTTAACTTGTTCAGTCTCAGTATAACATTGGAGTGATAATTTATAGATTCAACCCTAATAGATGATCTTTTGATTGTAAGATTGTCTTCTCAAATTCAGTCAGATCTTTGATTCTACCTCTTTCTAGAGTTATTGATAAATTAACCATTGTATTTCCTTCCCTTCATCCTTAATTTTTTTGCTAAGACTTTATTTCTCCTTGGTAGTTTATCATATCTCCATAAATGATAAAATAATTGTTTTTCCTCAAATGCTGATTGCAATATGCACATGTTGGTGACATGGTGAGCAATATTGAAGGACTGACAGCACAATCTTAGGGGGGGGGGAGTGCTCTGGAAACAAACTAACTCCTACGTGGGCATAAGTCCCAGTTACGCCCGTATAAATCAAGTTATGCCAGTGCAAATGGGAGTTACATCAGCCATCAAGTCTCTTGTATAACTAAAATTGGTGTGATTCTCCTCATGCAGGTATTGTAAATGTTACCAAGATAGGCAGAAACTTTTAAAAGTCTTGAAAAAGAAGGAGAGAGAGTTCTCCTCCCTCTCTTAGTCTTTTGCCTCCACTTAAAGTCTGCTTCAGCCCTGGTTTTCCAATTCCCAGCTTGTGGGAGATAATGCCATAAACATCAGTAATATGAAGAAAGAACACTTACAATAATGATGAGATAGATGCAGCTTGTCTTAATATTGCAGAGTTTTTAAATCCAGAGTGCAGAGTACAGAAAGAAAAAGAAAAACCAGTTGTCGACCCTCATGCCATTTAAAAATGATGATCAGAGCAATGAGGCTAGGAGCAAGTGGGGTTGGGGGGCAGCCGCCTCCACTGACACACCCATTCCACTTCTCAAGCACCCTGCCTTCTGGGACCCTTCCTGGGTCCCAGAGTCGGATCACCCTTGGTGGGTGACTCCTCAAATGGTCCGATTTAGAAGCAGCTTTGGACACACCAGTCCGAGCCACTTCTAATCACATGTCGCCGAAACTGGAAGTCCCAGAGGGTCTTTTCTCTACTATTTCATGGGAGCTGGGGGGTGGCCTTGGGCCATATGAAATCCCTCATCCTGACCAACCCCATGGGGATGTCATGCTCACGACATGGAGAAGGGAGAGATGCAACCTGCGGGGGGGGGGCGTGAGTATCAATGGAATGGGTGTCTGCCAGGGGCTTCATACTTTGTCTCTTCTCCAGAACAGGGTTCATCTGGCCCAGGGGGGAGGGCAGCAGCGCACATAGCAGAGGGGCGACACTGAGTCACAGGGGTTTTTGGAGACAGTGTTGGGGAGAGCTGTGGCAGGGGTGGATGCAATGTCTTCGCCGGAAGCTTGCCCATGGAAAATGCTGGCATGCTGGGACTATTTGTATGTTTGTACATTTTCCATGCATTTTTCCATTCATGTACATACATTCTGGCTAGCTTTAGTGAGTGTTCCGTTGTTTGGGGTGGGTTTCCTGGGTTGTTGTTTTTTTTGCATGCTGGGACAACACATGACTCTGTGTGGCTGTCATTGGTGCAGGTCTCTGTTATGGGGTGGAATGGGAAGGCATTTGACCTCTCCCTGCCCCTGACTGTCATGTGGGGTGGCACCCTCCTGAGGAGTGGCCAATCCCGTGGGTCTGTGTTGCCACTCCCCTCCTAATGCTCCTGCCTTGATAGTATGCTGGGAGTCCATGCTCCAGCGGAATTACCATGGAGGTGGCCTTACCCGCAACAGCTGTGCTGTTTCCTCTGCTTCACCCCAGCATAACTTGGCCCTAATGGAGTGGACAATTACACATACATTCAAATGGTCAGCTGCCCTGTAAATCAGGATTGCTCTGCCCATCTTCTAGTTGTTTCTCAAATTTTAAATAAGCTATCTCTGATTATATGACTTTTATTTTGCCTTGTATTCTTTTAATTACTTAACCCATAAGTGATTATGCAATCCTTCATCTAGATCTGCTGCTTCTAATCTGATTAATCTTTCATTTGAATTTTTGATCCAGTCTGATATTCAAACTAAGTCAGCTACTTGTATGTTCGTATATTTGGTATTGCTAAGTCACCTCTTTCCCCCCTCATCCTGCAACACTTTAAATCTAATTCTTGTTTTTTTGCGATTCTATATGGACTTGTTTTTGTCAGTCACACAGTGCCCTTTCTTGTATGGTGATGGGTAGCATCTGAAATAGGAAGTTTAGTTTTGGTAATATATTCATTTTCACTGTAGATATTCTACGCAGCCAGGACAGCTTTAATTTAGTCCATCTTTCCAGGTCTTTTTGCATTTTCATCCAAACTGTCTTTTAATTGTCATTAAATAATCATTTTATCCAGTCATATCTATTCCCAAATATTTAACTAACTTTGATGTTATTTTGCATCTTGTAATTTTCTTAAAGTTATCTTCTTGCTTTGTTAGAAATTTTGGTGGTTTTTTCCCATTTTTTTCTATCTGTTCCATTACATTTTGCAATAAACTATCAGAAATAAAAATAGTCAGAACCATATAATCACCGTAACTCTTTAGTTTCAACTTTCAAGCCTTCAGTTTTTGAATCTTGTCTTATCCTAGAAGCAAATACCTCCAGTACTAGAATATATAGGAATGGACATAATGGGCATCCTTGGTGTATTCCGTTTTCTGTTTGAAAACCCTCTGTTAAAGTTCCAGTAATTAAAATATTTACATACTGTTTTGTGTATATGCTCTATATCTAGTTTGCAACTGCATAAATTCTAGTTCTGTAGATCAGAAACAGATGTCTGACTAAGCTACGAAAGTCAAACATTGCACTGAGTCTTTATAACATAAGCTTTTGAGAAAAGCTAGACCGTTTATGTTCATCTGAGGATAATTTTAAATTATGCATGTGTATCCAGTGCATATTAATAGTTCCTTTGTAGTTAATGCCATGTAAAAAATTCAAAGGAATATGGCCTTGCAAATAGAGTGCTTGTAAGAATTGTAGTAATGTTCATTAAACTGAACAAAATGGACATGATCAAAAATATTAAAATGCTAAATTTAGAGTATGATACTTATTGCATAGAGTTTATGTTGTTGACCCTTGTCAACAACAAATTTTTGCCAACCTGTCAGTTTGGGGAAAACAGAAACAGCACTTCCCTGCCCCCTCTCTTGGGCTGGTGGCAAAGTTAATAATAGCTCCTCCTCCTGATGTCAGGGAGAAGAAGAGGGAATACAAATAGAAAATAAGGATTGTTCTCATTTGCTCATGTACTCCTGTCTTATTGTCTCCCTCTAATCCTCAAAGTAAGGATTTTATTTATTTAAATATTGCATTTCTCTTTGTCTTCATTGGGACCCAAAGTGTTTTACAAAAATACAATTTAATTAATTGGGGGGGGGGGGAACCAAAGAGTACAATAATCACATTCTGGGCATGTCCTGGATCCACAGAGATGGCTTACCCACCACCAAAGGCTATGAGCCATGTGCTAGCAGCCAAGGTCTTGTGGCTCCTGCCAAAAAGCTTGCACCTCTGGTCACACCCAGTCCTAAGCACCTGAAATGGAAAGGAGAAAAGAAGTTCAGTCCAGATCTTATTCATGTTCTCATGTATTCCCTTTCTCTGATAGTAATGCCAACTGCCTTGGGGGAGGAGGTCAATATTATGTATGGGGGAGCAGATATCTGTGAGTTTAGTATTGTTTCCCATCGATCCCACACCCTGATTGACAAGGATCCACCATTTATTTGCTGAACTTGACCAAGCCCTAACATCTAACCCCTACACTCACCAAGCTCTATTTAACAGCCAATATTAACCATTAATACAAATATGACCATCTTCACAGATATGAAAATATTATTCAAGGACAGCAATATTGCTTAAAGGCCAAAAGGTACTTATTTGTATGAGAAAATTGTAATCACATTTTAAACAGGCTTTCTTAAGATAAAAAAGTACCAAGAATGAAATAACATTTTATATATATTCTAAGATGTTATATGACATTAGAAGTTGGCCAAGAATGTGCACCCTTATCAAATGGAACAGTTAGGAGATGGTTTTAAAAACCTAGAAATAAAGGAAGTTATATTGATGGAGAGTTTCTCCTCAGAAGGCGCTCTTTGCCTCCTTACATCCTTTAGGGATAAGAAACTCTTATAAACTCATGTAATTGCTCCCTTTAATTTTCTATATAACAACGATGGATGGATGGTATAATAGTTTGTAGATTTAGTTTGCATTAAAAACCCAAGAATTATTCTTTAAGAAATAACTTAGAATGCAAGCAGAGGATCTCTAATAGAGATGCATGAGTCAGCCTGTGTGAACCTGAAGCTTGCACAGTGTGAACTTGAAGCTTTCAGTTATTGCTGCAGAGACCAAACAAGACCCATACATAACTATGCTCAGAACAGGGAATCATACTTTAATATGGAAACATATATATTTTGATTAAGGCTTAAAGCATATTTTATACTCAGAGCTATACTTTATACTAAAGAGCTTTACTTTGTATTAAAAATACAGTCATATTAAGAGACCTCCAAGTGTTCCCAAAACAATAGAGCCTTTATCTCAGATAAGATGCAAGGCAAGCACTTCCTAGAAATTTCCACATTCCAAAGGCAGAGATGGGTTGAGACGATGACGCCACTTTGAGAAAAGGGAAGAACCATCCCATAATAAGATGTCCCATCTCCATGGTTATGAGCCTCTGAATCTGTAAGCAAATATATTTTTGGCCTTGAGAATAGCCGCTGTACTCAGCTTAGAGTGCAGCTTTGGAAAAGTTGTTAACACAACACTTTTGTTCTCATCTCATATATCTCAGGGAGAATATCACCCAATTTAAATTACAGTTTAAAACCAATAAAATACAATTACAATTAGAAACATTCCATGGTGCTGTATATGAACACAATGAACTGATAAACACATTGGTATGGAGGAGGAGGAAGAGAAGGAGGAGAAGAAGAAGAAGAAGAAGAAGAAGAAGAAGAAATTAGATTTATATCCCATCCTATACACTGAATCTCAGAGGGCGTTTTCGCACAGACCTTAATCAGCAGCGACACCCCTCTTCACCGCGCAGGATCGGCGCGGATTTTGCACTAATTGCCGCGGAGCACCTGGAAGAGCCGGAAAGTCCCGCGGCTTTTGCGGCGCAAATGGAAACTGGTTTTTGGCGGTTTCCGTTTGCGCAGCAAAAGCCACGGGACTTTCCGGCTCTTCCGAGTGCTCCGCGGCAATTAGTGCGAAATCCGCGCCGATCCTGCGTGGTGAAGAGGGGCATCGCTGCTGATTAAGGTCTGTGTGAAAACGCCCAGAGTCTGAGTGGTCACAATCTCCCCCCCTCCACACACAACAGACACCCTGTGAGGTAGGTGGAACTGAGAGTTCTTACAGCAGCTGCCCTTTCAAGGACAACTCCTGCAATAGCTATGGCTGACCCAAAGCCATTCCAGCAGGTGCAAGTGGTGGAGTGGGGAATCAAACCTTGTTCTCCCAGATAAGAGTCCACACACTTAACCACTACACCAAACTGAAATCTCTCTTCTTTGTGGTTCTTCCTAGTTTAGTGATAAACCAATTTTGAAGTTCTGGGCTCAGAGACTCTGAAACCTCATAGACTGGGAGAGGAAACACGAGCACAAGATTGTGTGCAACAATAGTATTTACTTGTGTACTATACACAGTGTGTGGTGCTGGAGAAGTATCTTGAGAGTCCCTTGAACTGCAAGAAGATCAAATCAGTCAGTCCTAAAGGAATTCAACCCAGACTGTTCCCTGGAAGGTCAGATGCTGAAGCTGAAGCTCAAATACTTTGGCCATCAAATGAGAAGGAAGCACTCACTGGAGAAGATCCTGATGCTGGGAAAGACAGAAGGCAAAAAAAGAAGAGGACGGCAAAAGATGAGATGGCTGGACAGCATTACTGATGTAACAAACATGAATTTGAGCAGACTTTGGAGGATGGTGGAAGACAGGAGGGCCTGGCGTGACTTTGTCCATGGGGTCACAAAGAGTCAGCCTCAGCTGTGTGACTGAACAACAACAACAACATACACAGAAAAAAACCTATAACATTACTGAGGTGTACCTCTGGCTAGAAGTTAAATGATCTTCAAGCTGCAAGGATGTAAGCTGCAGACTAAAGGCAACATTTGCACAAAGGCAACATAAGGCTTACAGCTACAAGGCTGAGGCTAAAAGCTGCAAGGCTGAAAGCTGAAAATTAAGACAGCGAAGCTGAAGTTTTGCAGACTGAAGACTACATAGGCTGAAGTCTGAGCATTAAGACACAGTAAGAATGAACCTAACGTTCAGTACAAATTGAAGAACTTCAATCAGACTGTGTCTTATAAAATGTGGTATGTTTGAAATGTAAGAACAGAGACCTTTATGATCCATTGCAAAGTGATCAAATGTTAAATTTTCTAATGTGTTACACTGTTAAGTGGCTTAATGTAAAAGCTTCTAAGATATAATGTATGGATAGAGGTAAGCACTTAGGTATTCCTTATGGTAGCACTTAAGAGTTTTGTATAAGAGATTAGTTTAAACAACAACATGATAAATTAATTCATAATAACTGTTTTAGTTATATACTTGAATCAGGCCTAACCAGAGTCATCCAGAACAGAAAGGATGAGGACAAAGAGGGAGGCAGAGAAAAGTGATAGAAAAGGGATGGGGGAGAAAGAGAGAGGAAAATAGAGGGGAACAGTGACAGAGAATAGTGGGAGGAGGAAGAGAGAAAGAAAAAGAGTGACAGAAGGTGTGTGGGAAGAAAAAGACTAAGAGAGGAAGGAGACAAGGGTTAGGGAGAAAGAGAGGGAAGGCGAGTGATGAAGGGTGCGAAAGAAAGAGAAGACAAAGAAGGGATGGAGGACAGAAAAGAAAGCAAAAGCAAGAGGAATGTGGTGCCCACTCCACACATTCCTTGCCGGTCCCCACTTGTTAGACTTAATTTCCTGACCAGTCCAATCCTGTCCAGACTTTGCCCACTAAGTAGCCAGATTTAAAATCATTTCAGTAATCTTATCCCAAGCCAGTTCAGGAACTGTGGAGGAGAGGTAGAAGAAATGAACTACTAGGCTAACTGTCAAAGGTCTGATCACCAGAAGCTACTGAAACTGTCTCAAACTCTCCAGGTAGAAAGCAAGTAAGTTGAAATGAACTTATGGATATTATCATATTTGTGTTTAGTTACTAAGTGGCACAGCAATTATTCACAAGAGTGGGTGGTATTGGAGTCTCCAGTCTGCTGTTTTATTCTACAAAATAACAACCTTCATGTTTAGCATATTTAAGGGTGTACTTTTCAGTTTCCTCAAAACAATGAAATAAAACATATAAAAGGAACACTTTCTCCCATAGTGTCCAGCTTGCCAGCTAAGATCTTCCTCACAAGCCTTCCTCTCTGTGCTCCCTGCCTTGAGAGGTGAGGTGGTAATGAACACAGATAGGGCTTTTTCAGTAGTGGCACCTCATATGTAGAGAATACTCTTCCCCTTGAGATTTACCTGGCACCTGCCCTACCTTCTTCTAGGTGCCAGGCCAAAAGCATTTATTTGGACTCAGACTTTTAATGAAGCTTTTATAGTTTGGTTCTTGCCCAAACCATTGTGAGACTTTAAGTTGCTCATATTTATGTTTTAAATTATATTAATTGTCGACTACTTTACCATTAGGTTTTTAATTTATGTTTTATGTTGTAACTTGCCTTGAGCAGTTTATCAGGACAGGTGACAGAAATTTTCTAAATAATTAACTAAAGATACAATTGAGAGTTAAAATGCAAATACCTGCAAACATTAAACACTCTGTTTATTTAAAGATGAAGAAAAGACATTGTCTAGGGAGTTGGTTTGTTGCTAATGGGGAAGATGTTGTGAATGCAGGACATGGTCTCAGTTCAGACATAAACTCAGTTTGTGAATGATGCTCAGACTTGTATGCCGCCTCCTCTTCTTCCTCCCTGTCTTCATTCCAATACTTCCTTGTCCATGGCAAACCATACATCCAAAGAGGGGAATGGTAGCTGACCTCCAAACTAGAAATAAAAGCCATAGTTGATTTCTACTTCTGAACCAGTTCACCCCTATAGTTCATAGTTCTGAGACAGTAGAAATTGCAGGAATGCTTTCATTGGACAGCAAAAGTAGCTAAACCGCTTTTAATCGTGGATTTTAATTTTATCACTGTATTCAAGTAATTATTGTCTCATGACAGTTACTAAAATTAGCAAGTGACTATTTATTGGTGGCTTAAGGCCTTGATAAGAGAAATGTGTGAGCCAAAGGAGTCTGAGTCTCTCTGCTTCTTCTACTTTTTGAAGATTAAATTTAAGCCCCTGGTAACTCTCAGAACAATCTTGTAATCAGCAAAGGATTTGAACTTAAACTGGGGGCACAGCAAGGAATTTAGCAAACTGATTGCTGCATGTAGGTCATGACCACTCTTGGATTATCTATACACAGCAGGAGGTGGAATGGGGGCACATCAATCAGGTTTTTCTTTTTTTAAGTGGACACAGAACATTTCCAAGAAAGAGCTCCTTCAGCACTTTACTTGAACACGTATGAATTACAGGGCCATCCTAAGCAGAGTTACACCATTCTAAACCCATTTATCCCAACAATGTTACAGCCTTATTTAGGATCACAGTAATTGTTAATGTGCTAATCATAAGTAGTACTAGCATTATTAGTCATGTAAAATGTATATATAATAATAATAAAATGTATTATATGAGCCTGCTTCGGCAGGAAGGGCGGGGTATAAATGGAACTAAATAAATAAATAACTACATACCAGAAATAGACTCAGAATATGCTCTTTTCTTTAGACTCAAGCCCTGCACACATTTCAGTGAACACAGTAAATCCTGCCTCAACGTGTGCAATCTGAAAGAAAGAGCCAACGAGTATTCATTTTACAAATAAAACTGGGGACCAGTACTTAGGTAAATACAGAGTTTGTATCACATGTTCACCTGTTTGTATCACATGCAGTTTGTATCACATGCATTGATTGTAACATGAGAAGTGTTCAACATTCATTCAAAGAACAATTACACATACATTACACACACTTTATACATGTATTCACCATGACTGATAAAAAGGGGTTCAGGCTACTGTTGCAAATTTAATGAATTCTGTGGAGCTGATAAAGAACATAACATTCACATAATACTGTATCTTGTACTTCCAACTATTGTTAAGTGGAATAGTGTACTTCAACTATTGTAAGTGGAACTTTAAATGAAAAACAAATTCTGCCTTTTCCTGATGCTAGAATCCAGGCATATACTGACCATTCCACTAAGCACAAGAGAAACTGGATTGAATTTGGCCAGCTTTTTCACCCAGTCTCACCTCTCCTTACTACAGCCTCCATCTTCTGTGACTTTTGTTTATGCAGGTTCCTTGATCCACCAACATAACCTTTGTGAGTGGTTATATGGGATGACTTCATCCTTTTTAATCAGCAGAAAATGTAGTTGGATCCAATAAATCATTTCCAAGTGAAGATTTTAATCGCAGGAACAACTTGCTAAAGTGTAACTATGAATAAAGCCTAAGTCCTTAGGGTCAGACTTATTACCATCAATATTAAGAACATAAGAACATAAGAGAAGCCATGTTAGATCAGGCCAATGGCCCATCCAGTCCAACACTCTGTGTCACACAGTGGCCAAAAAAATTATATGTGGGTATGTGTGTGTGTGTGTGTGTATATATACACACACACACACACACATATACCCACTGTGACTAATAGCCACTGATAGACCTCTGCTCCATATTTTTATCTAACCCCCTCTTGAAGGTGGCTATGCTTGTGGCCGCCACCACCTCCTGTGGCAGTGAATTTCACATGTTAATCACCCTTTGGGTGAAGAAGTACTGTATTTTTCGGACCATAAGACGCACTTCCCCCCCCCAAAGAAGTGGGGGGGAAAGTGCGTGCGTCTTATGGTCCGAATACTAAAAGATGAGGGGGGAGGGGCCTGCAGCCCCCGGGAGACAAGTGGCGAGATTGCTCCCTTCGCCCCCATCGCCAACCCAGCACTTTGCAGGGAGCGATCTCGCTGCTTGTCTCCCAGCCAGGCATGCAAGGGTGGGGCAAGCACGCCTGGCTGGAAGACAAGCGGCGAGATAGCTCCCTCCGCCCCCACCACCAAAAGAGTGCAGTCTCTTTTAACAGGGTTTGCAGGAAGCCCAAAAAACAGCTGAACAATGGGGAACTGCCTGCTTCCCACTGCTCAGCTGTTTCAGGCTATCTTGTGCTTTAACGGGACTGCACAAGATAGCCTTAGAAACAGTTGGATGGTGGGGAGGTGCTCCTGCTGCTCAGCTTTGTTGAACTGTGTAGTGCAGTCTTTTTAAAGTTTAAAGGGACTGCACAAGACAGACCAAAACAGCTGAGCTGAATGAGATGGAACGCAGTGTATAATCTGAGCGATAACATTTTTTAAAAAAAGTTCTGGGGAAAACTCTCTCTCTCTCTCTTGCCACAAAGTAAAAACTCCAACTCAACCATTTTTACTGGTCAGTTGGCAACACCCTCCCCCAACTTCATAGTTAAATAATAAATGTTGCTTGAGTTTTTGAGTAAATGCTGTTCTAGTACATAATTTTCCATAATGCTTTCTAGAGGATAAAACATGCATATTTGCATGGCACCTTAAAGGTTGCCAGATTTATTATGGCCAAAGTTTTGGCCTAAGGGGAAGACATGGAAGTAGTGACAGACTTCACATTTTTGGGATCCAAGATCATTGCAGATGGTGACTATAGCCATGAAATTAAAAGACATTTGCTCCTTGGGAGGACAGCTGTGGCGAACGTGGACAGTATAATAAAAAGTAGAGACAGCACCCTGCCAACAAAAGTCCATACAGCCAAAGCGATGGTATTCCCAGTAGTAATGTATGGCTGTGAGAGCTGGACCATAAGGAAGGCCAAACACAGAAGAATAGATGCTTTTAAGATGTGGTGCTGGAGAAGAATCTTGAAAGTTACTTGGACTGGAAGAAGATCAAATCAGTCAGTCCTAAGGGAAATCAACCCAGACTGTTCCCTGGAAGATCAGATGCTGAAGCTGAAGCTCAAATACTTTGGCCACCAAATAAGAAGGGAGCACTCACTGGAGAAGATCCTGATGCTAGGAAAGATAGAAGGCAAAAGAAAAAGGGGACGGCAAAAGATGAGATGGCTAGACAGCGTTACTGATGTAACAAACACGAATTTGAGCAGACTTCAGAGGATGATGGAAGACAGGAGGGCCTGGCATGACTTTGTCCATGAGGTCACAAAGAGTCGGACTCAACTGTGAGACTGAACAACAACAAGTTTTGACTACTTTATCCTTGTATTTGAAATGGGTTCTAGTCTACCAAAGCATAAGCCATAATAAATCTGGTACTCTTTAAGGGGCCAAAACTTTCCTGTTTCTGCTGTAAGACTAAGACTGGATTGGCATGTCATTGGATCTTCTGCTATTGTTTTGCTGCCATAGTAATTCACCTCCTATTCATCTTGTCCACATCATAGCACACAATCCAATGATGTATGGATTCTGCCTAACATGGAATGATTTCTCTAAAATCTTAGCTTCGTGCTATGAAATAACTTACATTTCATCCTTATATAATGCATTTGTGCCAAATAACTTGGAAGCCAGAATTTTGTACAATTTGCAACTGTTGATAAAGAAGACCAGATATAAACTAAAATTCATTTAGCTTCTCAGCCATTTCCCTATCCTCCTTCAGTAATCCTTTGACCCCTTGGACATCCAAAAACCCCACTGCCTCCTTGGCTGGTTTCCTGCTTCTAATATAGTTGAAGAATTTTTTATTGTTGGTCTTTATGTTTTTTTGCAATATGCTCCTCATAGTGCCTTTTTGCCTGCCTGATCACAGTCTTGCATTTGATTTGCCATTGCCTGTGTTCCCTTTTATTAATTTCACTTGGACTAGCTTTCCACCGCTTAAAGGAGTCCTTCTTACCTTTTACAGCTTCCATTACTTTGTTTGTTAACCATGCAGGCCTTCTCTTATACCTGTTTGTACCTTTCCTATCTTGTGGTATATATTTTATCTGAGCTTCTAGGATTGTATTTTTAAATAGCCTCCAAGCTTCCCCAAGGGTTTTGACTGTATTTACCTTTCCTTTCAGTTTCCTCTTCACATGCCTCCGCATCTCAGAAAATTTACCGCTTTTAAAGTTAAATGTGGTTGTGCTGGTCTTTTGGGGCAACTCCCTATTTATACAAATAGTGAAATCAATAGCGTTATGGTCACTGCTCCCAAGCGGTGCAATCACTTTTATATCTCTCACCAGGTCATGGGCATTACTTGGGACCAAATCCAGAATCGCCCCACCCCTAGTAGGTTCTGTGACCATCTGCTCCATAGCACAGTCACTGAGAGCATCTAGAAACTCAGTCTCTTTCTCTCGACCAGAACACATATTGACCCAACCAATCTGCGGGTAGTTAAAATCACCTATGACGACACAGTTTTTTCGTCTAGCCACCATCTTTAAGCCTTCCATCATGTTATAATCATCCTCTGTCTTTTGATTTGGTGGGCGATAATAAACTCCCATAGTTAAATTTCCTTTTGGGCCCTCTATTTCAGCCCAAAGCATTTCTATAAGGGAGTCTAATTCTCTGACCTCAGTCTTACTGGACCGTATGCCCTCTCTGACATACAGAGCCACCCCGCCTCCAACCCTTCCCTTCCTATTCTTCCGGTATAACTTATATCCAGGAATCACCGTATCCCACTGAGTCTCCTCATTCCACCAAGTTTCTGAAATTCCCACAATGTCTATATTTTCTCTCAACACTAAACATTCCAAATCACCAATTTTACTTCGAAAACTTCTAGCATTTGCATACAAACATCTATAATTTCCTAGGCAAGCTACGCCCGCCACCTTCCTCCTGCAGCCTCGAGACTCTGGCAAGCAGTCCATCTCAGTGGGCAACTCTGTTCCATTACCCGGTAGAAAAGTATCAGCTAATCCTTCATCTCTTTGAGATTAGTCTTCCCGAACCAGAGACATTTCATCTCCTGTCGGCTTTCCCCCTAGATTTAGTTTAAAAGCTGCTCTGCCACCTTTTTGATTTTAAGCGCCAGCAGCCTGGTTCCATCCGGGGACAAGTGGAGACTGTCTTTTTTGTACAGCTCCCGCTTGTTCCAGAAAGCATCCCAGTGCCTAACAAACTTAAACCCTTCCTCCTTGCACCATCATCTCATCCACACATTGAGACTTCTAATTTGTGCCTGTCTCTCCAGCCCTGCACGTGGAACAGGTAGCACTTCCGAGAAGGCTACCTTGGAGGTCCTGGCCTTCTGAGAAGGCTACCTTGGAGGTCTCCCACCTAGAAGCCTAAATTTTTCCTCCAGGACCACACGACTGCATTTTCCCACATCGTTGGTGCCAACATGCACCACGACCACCAGCTCCTCCCCAGCACTGTCTATCAGCCTATCTACTACATGCGTAATGTCCGCTACCTTCGCACCAGGCAGGCAAGTCACCATATGGTCAGTATGCGGTTTTGCCACCCAGCTGTCTACTTGCCTAAGGATCAAATCACCAGCTACCAAGACCCTCCCTCTCTCCCCGCCCAGGGATGGTTCCTTAGTGCAAAAGCATTCCCGTTCACCAACCGAAGACGAGGTCCCTTCTGAGGGCGCATTCCCCTTATCCTCAGCCCGGTGCCCTGTTCCCTCTTGACCCTCACACTTCCTGGCAGTAACGGGGCTGCCACGTTCAGATTGGGGCTCAACTAACACGTCCCCGAGAGTCTTCGTGAGTGCCTAACTGCCTCTGCCTCTCCAGGTCAGTCACCTCAGCCTCAAGGGTATGAACTCGTTCCCTGAGGGCCAGAAGCTCCTTGCATCGAGCACACACCCAAGACTTCTGTCCTGTGGGCAGATAGTCATACATGTGACACTCAATGCAAAACCCTGGAAAGCCCCCACCACCCTGCTGGCATTCTACCTTCATGACAGCTTTTTAAAAATATGCAGTCTCTTTTTAAACCCTGTTTATGTGGCTCCCCACCTGGAGAGTCTACATACCTTATTGGGAACACAAGGAAATAGAGATCTGGGTTCCTGGTCTTTACACAGCCCCCACCCCCTTTAGCTCTGGCAAGGCACAGCTTAATAATGCAAAGAGGGTGGGCAACACAGCCACTCTAATCAATCAGCCACAATCACCTTCAGCCCTTCACACGAACTCAACAGTTTTCAGCAATTCCCCCAGCTGCCAAGCCTCACCCTTGAAGCACTCTCTGCTCTCTTCCAGAGGTCTCTCAATATGCTCCATCTCTGGCAAGGCACAGCTTAATATTTCACTATGTTTCCCCCCAGAATTAAAGCTAAACAAATGGTGACCATATAACTAAATTTATCATGCCAGCTTGGTCCTTGCATCTGTCAAACAACTTTAATATGCTGTATGCTAATTTGCTGCTTGCTCTGTACCAGATGTATGGACCAGTAACTTCCATTTCAGTGTGCTTGATGAAATGTACATGCACATGAAAGCTTATACCTTGAATAAAACTTTGTCGGTCTTAAAGGTGCCACTTGACTCAAACTTTGTACTGCTGCTTCAAACCAAGATGGCTATACATGTACATCTACCTGTCAGATAAATTAAGCTGAGAGAGGGGGTGACTGGCCCTTGACAGGAGACCTACTACCCCCCTCCTGCAGCGCTTGCTGCTGCCCAGCTGGGTGGTAGTGAGAAATGCTTGGAGTAACATTGTGGGCAGTTGGTGCTGGGCCAACACCATGACATCATATCCAGCATGACCAGAAGTGATGTCATCATTTCAACATGGCATCACATCCGGCATTCACCAAAACAAACAGTGACATCATTTCCAGAAGTGATGCTGCCCCCCCCCCCCCGGCCGGGTTAGTCTCCTCAGGTTGCTGCCTCAGGCTGG
This sequence comes from Heteronotia binoei, assembly GCF_032191835.1. Lineage (NCBI taxonomy): Eukaryota > Metazoa > Chordata > Lepidosauria > Squamata > Gekkonidae > Heteronotia > Heteronotia binoei. The sequence continues at coordinate 212,346,804 of NC_083223.1, forward strand.
CAACTGTTATGGCACAGTTATGTGATATTGTTCTGCTGCAAATTTCCTAGCCCATTTATGTTGCAGCCAATAAACTTAAACATAAAGTAAGAATTTTATGTTCCATATTTTATAAAACTAGAAGTGTCAGGGAAGAGAAGATATGGGGCCTCCTACTTTCAGCAACAGCCACAATTAATATAAGGGAACAAACAGAAATCATGCACTTGCTTTTCTAGTGAAAAAGGGGAAACGTGAATAAGGCTATTTCTGAGAGGTATTGGTTTGCCTCAGGCACTGCTAGGAAACTCTGACACCTTTCTGAATTAATGATGGGTAGACACCAAACAATCTTTCTGAATTAATGAATAGTACTTTCTTAAGCAAATTTCCCTTGGCAGAGTTTCCAGTTCAGGGGGTTGTGTTGTTGTTTTTTGGGGGGTTGATTTTGATCAACAAATTCCCAGGTACTTGGGAAATGATGGAAGACTAATCTACTCATTTTGGCAAAGCAAGTTCTAATGCAGTGTTGATCACAACTTTCTTATCAGAAAAAAATGTACGCAAAGACATATATTTTTATTTGCCTCTTAATGGCAGAAGAAACTATATGTCTCTAGCAAAACTGTACTGATGTTTGCTTTCATCGTCATATTTATAGTAGTTCAAAGAAAAAAGATAATTTCAAAGATTAAAAAATGGGAGAATGGGGAGATCTGGCTACAATGAGCAGATGTGTGCAGAGTAGAAACAGAGATAAAGATGAAAGCTGCAAGAACTTCTGATGCTACCAAGATGAAAAGAACAAGTTTGGGGAGCTGGAAAATCCCTGAACACCCTTTTTGTCTTATGAATGAAAAATGGCAAAACAAAGGCAATCAAACTAGACAAACTGTAGCAGCAGCAGCACCTTCCTACTTTCTCATATTTTAGCATCCAGGACTGTGTAGCTCTGCCTAATTTTCTCTAAGTCTGCTGACTACTTACCAGATGGGCTGAACATATTTATGTATTGGGGGGGGGGGGGCAATTTCCCCTAAACTGAGATTTTTTTTTAAAAAAAAGTTGCAACTTTATATTTTAATATGCATGTGGACATCAAAATTGGAACATAATTTTTCGTAAAACTGAGGACTTGCATGAGTTCCTTCTTTGCCTTTTACAAAAGAAGCATGTAAAGAACATGGTTCACTTTGCTTTCCTGTATATGAACACAGCATAGTCTAAAAAAAGGTAATGGTCTGGTGATAATACATCCATTTTTGATCTACAACAGATGAAGCCCTGTAGATCTGCAGATCTGTAGATCTATACCCCTACCTCTACAAGCATGCAACACTGGTAGTAAGACTGCATATGGAACATCACTTATTTTTGATCTGTGTATGGCTAGTTATGCCTACATAACTGAACCCTGGTATCCATCACCTTATGAATCCCATTGCAGAATCCCATATCAGAGTTCTTAGGGCTTGAATCCTGGAAACAATGTTAGAGTATGGGAGGAGAAGCAGAAAAGTCCCATCTGTCTATACATTTTTATCTGTTCTGTGTCACGGCTGGGGCCGGGTCAGGCAAAGTCCAGAGGCAGTCCGAGGTCTGTAGCCAGTAAGCAGGAGGGTCCGAGGCGCCAAATCCAAATCACTGTAGAAGTATCGCAGGTCTGAGGTCCAGAAGCCGAGGTCAGGGAGTCCAGAAGTCCAAAGCCAAAGTCAGGGAGTCAGGAACCAAAGTCAAGCCGGAGTGGATGCTAGAATGTCAGGGAGATGACTAGTTGCTTCCACAAAGCTTCCTCCCAAAGCCCACAGCTATATAGCCCTCTGCTGGCTGTTGCCCGTTTGGGCTGATTGCTGGCTCAGGGAGGCAGCCAGGATCCTGTTACCACTCAAGCATCCTTGCTCTTAGAAGGGCCAGAATCCTCTCAGAACTCAGGGCTCAGGGAGCGTCTTGCTTGTGAGCGTGCCGCCCTCCTCCGATCCCTGAGGTCCTGCCGGAGGCGGTCACGCACACGAGCCACCCGAGAGGGCGAGGCAGGGGGGCTGGGATCTTCTCCAGCAGGAGGCAGGGGCACTGGTGCAGGTGGCAGGGGCACAGTTTCCTCATCAGACTCAACTTCCTCTGAAGGGTCCCCAGCACCCATGACACTATCCCCCCCCCAGGGCCCCCCTCCGTCGAGGGACCTGGAAGGTCGGGGTGGTCGTTGTGGAACTGGTGCACCAAGTCCGGGGCATGAAGATTGTCCTCGGGCTCCCAAGACCGGTCTTCTGGGCCGTATCCCTCCCAGTCCACCAGGTACTGGAGGCCTCCACGATGGTACCGGGAGTCCAGGATCTGGCGCACCTCATATTCTTCCTCGTCATCCACCAACACTGGTGGTGGCGGCGGTGGGGAAGGAGTCCGAGCTGGGTCAGGGGGTGCAGCCGGAACAAGGAGGGAGCGATGAAACACGGGGTGAATGCGGAGGTGGGGTGGCAACTGGAGCCTGAAGGCGACGGGGTTTATTTGTTCAACGACGGGGTAGGGTCCAATGAACCGTGCATCCAGCTTGTGAGACCGACCAGGCCGGCGCAGGTAGCGAGTTGAGAGCCACACCTGATCCCCCGGCTGCACTGGAGGGCCTTCTTGCCTCTTTCGGTCCGCAGCCCGTTTATATGCTTCCTTGGCTTGCTGTAGCTGCTCTCGGAGCACGTCTTGGCTGGCACGGAGTTCTTGCAGGTAGGCATCGACGGCGGGGACATTCGTGGGTGGTAGGATCGCTGGGAAGAACCGAGGGTGGTACCCGTAGGTTGCAGCAAACGGGGTCATTTGGGTGGATGAATGGACCGCGTTGTTGTATGCAAACTCCGCTAGGGGCAATAGAGTGGTCCAGTCATCCTGCTGGTAACAGGTGTAACAGCGGAGATATTGCTCTAGCGTGGCATTGGTGCGCTCTGTCTGGCCATCTGTCTGTGGGTGGTAGGCCGAGGACAGGTGCACTCGAGTACCCAGGCTGGAATGGAGGGCTTGCCAGAACCGAGAGGAGAACTGAGGGCCCCGATCGGAGATCAGATGGGCTGGGAGTCCATGCAGACGAAAGATGTGTTGCAGGTAAAGCTGGGCCGTCTCCTGAGCTGTGGGGAGTTTCGGGCACGGAACAAAGTGGGCCATCTTGGTAAATAGGTCGACGACCACCCAGATACAAGTCTGACCCTTGGAGCGTGGAAGTTCCGTGATGAAGTCCATCGAGATGGTATCCCAGGGTCCTGAAGATGTGGGCAAGGGCTGCAGCAACCCTGAGGGTTTGGCTGGGATGTCTTTGGCCCGTCGGCAGACGTCACAGGAGCTGACATAGCGGGCAACATCAGCGCGAACTCGTGGCCACCAGAATTCCCTTGTCAGCAAGTGGGTGGTCTTATGCTGTCCAAAGTGCCCGGCGGGTAACGAGTCGTGGGTCAGGCGTAGCACTTCTGCCCGCAAGGGCCCAGGCGGCACATAGAGGCGTTCGCGGTGTAGCAAGAGGCCGCCTCGAGTCGTGAACTCCCCTGTTGGGTCATCTTGGAGAGCCTGGAGGTGTTGCTGGACCCAGGGATCATTGGCCTGGCTAGCCCGAATGTCCTCCACGAGTGCTGGTGAAGTGGAGGTGGCTGCAAATACTGAGGGCGGCAGGATTGGAGCAGCGGGCGCGGTCTCAGTTGAGGCAGGGGCGTATTCCGGTTTCCGGGAGAGCGCGTCTGCTTTCCGGTTCTGGGTATGGGGGATGTAGGAGATCCGGAAGTCGAAGCGAGAGAAGAATAGGGACCACCGGATCTGGCGCTGGTTGAGACGGCGGGTGGTCTGGAGGTGTTCCAAGTTCCGGTGATCGGTGAGCACTTGAACAGGGTGGCGAGCCCCTTCGAGGTAATGTCGCCAAACCTCAAACGCCGCCTTGATCGCGAGCAACTCCCTCTCCCAGATGGTATAGTTCCTCTCTGCAGCAGTGAGCTGCCGCGAGTAATAGGCGCAGGGCTGTAGTGGCTGGGACGGCTCCTCGCGCTGGGACAGCACTGCTCCCAGGGCCACGTTGGAGGCATCAGCTTCCACCGTAAAGGGAAGCTGGGGGTCGGGGTATCTCAGGAGTGGCCCGGTGGCAAAGCGAGTCTTCAGGGCGGAGAAGGCGTTATCGGCCTCTGGGGACCAGTGGAAGGGTTCTTTGGGGCGGAGTAGTTGAGTCAGGGGTGTGGTCAGGGATGCGTAGGCCGGGATGAATTGCCGATAGTAGTTGGCAAAACCGAGGAACCGCTGCAGGTCTTTGCGATTCTGAGGAGCCTGCCAGGTCAGGACCGCTTCTACTTTTTTCGGGTCCATGAGGATCCCCTGCGGTGACACGATGTGCCCAAGGAACTCGACGGAGCGCAGGTCGAAGTCGCACTTCTCCAGCTTGGCGTAGAGACCATGGGCTCGTAGGCGCTGCAGGACCTGGCGGACGTGCTCGGCGTGCTGGGCAGGATTGCGGGAGTAAATTAGGATGTCATCCAGGTATATGATCGCGAAGCGGTCGAGCAGGTCCCGGAATATGTCATTCATGAACCTCTGGAAGACAGCGGGGGCATTGGTCAGTCCGAAGGGCATTACCAGGTGCTCGTACTGCCCGTATCGGGTCCCAAACGCGGTCTTCCATTCGTCTCCGGGCCGTATGCGCACCAAATTGTACGCTCCACGGAGGTCCAGCTTGGTGTAGATTTGGGCCCCCTTTAGGCGATCCAAGAGTTCAGGGATCAGTGGTAGAGGGTACCGGTCGCGGATGGTGATCTTGTTCAGGGCCCGGTAGTCATTGCACAGCCGGAGCTCCCCACTTTTCTTCTTCACGAAGAGCACTGGAGCAGATAGGGGAGAGGTTGAGGGTCGGATGAATCCGCGTTTCAGGTTCTTGTCCAGGAAGTCTCGCAGAGCTGCCAACTCCGGCTCCGACATTGGGTACAGACGCCCCACCGGGAGTGGTGCCCCAGGTACCAAATCAATGGCACAGTCGTAGGGCCGGTGAGGGGGAAGCTGATCAGCTCCTGTCTCTTCAAAGACATCAGCAAAGTCCACATACTTCTGAGGGAGCTGAGGACCACCACTCGGGATGCCAGCTGCTAGAGTGGTGGGAGGAGTCAGATGGGGGCATGGGTCTCGGAAGCGTAGTTCCTGCTGGGCCCAGTCCACGATGGGGTTGTGCAGCTTCAGCCAGGAAAGGCCTAGAATCAGCGGGAAGCGAGGCATGCGGGCGACATCAAACCGCAGCTGTTCTTGGTGCTGCTGGACGTGGAAGGTGATGGGACAGGTCTCCTGGGTGACGGGGCCAGAACGGAGGAGGCGCCCGTCAATAGCCTCCACCAGCGACGGAACCCCTTTTGTCTGCACAGGGATCTGGTGCTGCTTCACAAAGGCGGCATCTATAAAACAGTGGGCCGCTCCCGAGTCCAGCATGGCATACACGAACAGCCAGCGTTCGTCAGGCAGACGGAGTTTGACTGGTAGCAGGAATGGCCCTGGGGTATCAGCCCGCTGTTCGGAGGACCCAGCTAGTCGCCCCAGGCTGGGGGGTCCACTTACGCCTGGGGCTGCCCTTTTGGCGGCGGTGGCAGCGAAGGTCCAGGTATCCGATGCTTAGCAGGGCAGCCAGAGGCATAGTGGCCTGCCGTGCCGCAGTAGAGGCACAGATTCTGCGTGCGGCGTCTGGTCTTTTCCTCTGGGGTCAGGCGGGGTCGAGCAGCTCCAAGCTGCATAGGCTCATCCTTGGTGCTGGTACTAGCTGGGGACGGGCGAGGAGCCAGGTAGCACGGCGCAGGGAGCTGGCGCCCTCTGGTCTTGGCTTGGCGGCGACTTTCCAGGCGGCCATCGATGCGGAGGCAGAGGGTGATAAGTTCTTGGAGCGTGGGTGGCTGCTCCACCCTGGCCAGTTCATCCAGGACCTCCTCTGTCAACCCCTCAGTAAACTGGTCCATCTGGGCAGCCTCATTCCACGCCAAGTCCTGGGTCAGGAGCTTGAATTCAGTGGCATATTGAGCCACCGAGGAGTTGCCTTGTTTCAGTGCCCTGATCTTCCGGTTGGCTGTGGCTGCTTGGACTGGGTTTGAGAAAGCAGCAGACAGGTGGGCCTCAAACCCCTGGTAATCAGTCAGTAGGGGAGAGGACGCGACCAGTAAGGGTGTGGCCCATTTGGCCGCCTGCCCCTTTAACAGACTGATGACGAAACACACCTTGGTTTTGTCATTGAGGAAGTCCCGTGCTCTCAGTTCAAAGTACAGCCGACACTGTGCTAGGAAGGCAGGAAATTCTTCCACGGCACCCCCAAATCTGTCAGGTGGGGGAACTGGGCACTTGGCTGGAGCACTGGCCGCAGGTTGTTGCTGCAAGTGCACTACTGCCCGTGTTAGCTGCTGTACCTGGGCTTGGAGCGCAGCCAGTAGTTCTGTGGTTTCACTTGCTTCAGCATCCATCCTGTGGAGTGGGTGTTTGTGGGTGGAAGCAATCTGTCACGGCTGGGGCCGGGTCAGGCAAAGTCCAGAGGCAGTCCGAGGTCTGTAGCCAGTAAGCAGGAGGGTCCGAGGCGCCAAATCCAAATCACTGTAGAAGTATCGCAGGTCTGAGGTCCAGAAGCCGAGGTCAGGGAGTCCAGAAGTCCAAAGCCAAAGTCAGGGAGTCAGGAACCAAAGTCAAGCCGGAGTGGATGCTAGAATGTCAGGGAGATGACTAGTTGCTTCCACAAAGCTTCCTCCCAAAGCCCACAGCTATATAGCCCTCTGCTGGCTGTTGCCCGTTTGGGCTGATTGCTGGCTCAGGGAGGCAGCCAGGATCCTGTTACCACTCAAGCATCCTTGCTCTTAGAAGGGCCAGAATCCTCTCAGAACTCAGGGCTCAGGGAGCGTCTTGCTTGTGAGCGTGCCGCCCTCCTCCGATCCCTGAGGTCCTGCCGGAGGCGGTCACGCACACGAGCCACCCGAGAGGGCGAGGCAGGGGGGCTGGGATCTTCTCCAGCAGGAGGCAGGGGCACTGGTGCAGGTGGCAGGGGCACAGTTTCCTCATCAGACTCAACTTCCTCTGAAGGGTCCCCAGCACCCATGACATTCTGTCCCATGGAGCTCCATTTGGATCTAATTTGGTGTTTTTGTAATGACAATCAACCTAGGCCACACTAATTCAGTCAGAAGAATCTGCATGGAATCTGTCACTGAAATAGCAAACAAATGACCTTATGCAATAAATTAACTAAAATTAAATATTTCATATGTAATGCTATTTGGGGACAGAAGTGCCCTACAAGATTAGGGAAAAAACAAAGTTAACACTACACTACAAATAAAATCTGTAGAAGAGAAAGAAATGTATGGGTTTGGGGATCATGGGACACACATATCCCGCATTTTAAAATTCTGTACTGCTGTGAGCTATCAGTCAAAGGAATCAATGTTCATGGAAACAATTTCTCATCTTTTTGGATAAAGACTGCCACTGATGATTTCATAAGTAATGATTCTGTGAATTGAATGGTATCAATATATAGAGAAAGACCGGCTGAGGCAAACAAGTGAGAGTTCTTTGCAAACATCAAGAGCCCTAAATTATTTACAGTGTTTTCAGAACTGCTTTAGCAGAGATAATGGGACAAGGTAGGTCTTAATGGACATTACAAAAAAAATACCTTTTAGAAGGAAAGCTATGATTTGAAAATGTTTAGAGCTACTGTAAAATAATCTGGTACAGTGATGCCGATGTAGTGGAAGTTACCATCTGCATTGAACACTACGCAGTTGATGTATCCAAGGGAAAAGTTAGTAGAGAAAGGGGAAAGATTTCAAGAGACTGGGCTTCAGAACTCCTGTAGCTGCCCCAACTGTTCTGTTCTTACAAAAATAGATTTAGGGGTTGCTCCTTACTGAACTTTGCAAGATGGTTCAGTCATATTTTACACTAAGAGGCATATGTACCAGGGTGTTATAGTCCTTATAGCACAAGTAGAGAGTGCTGTTAATCATGGATTTCTCAGCATATTCTGTGGAGCTCAGAGGTGTGCTTGGGTTCCACCCAATGGAACAGAAGTGGCATCAGGGATGTGTGGAATGGTGAAAGAATCCTGTGGGTAAATAAAGGAGACTGAACCCTACATGCTCCTCCCAAGAGAGCTCTCAGTTAGTAGCCAGTGGAATCCCTCAGGGAGAGAGCAAAATAACAAGCCTCCAAGTTCCTTTCACTTGAGTGTTGGACAGTCTCTCTGTCTTTTCTTTTTCTAACTGTGGCTGACTACCCTGGCTTTTGCCTCCAGCTATGTAAGTTTTCCAGCATATGGGATGCTAGTAGCACATATTTTGCTGCTCCCCACTTCTCCCCCTTTACTTAGTTGTTGCATAGGTGCACAGCATGTAGAAAGGACTCATCTGCTCAGGTGTCAAATGTGATATTTGTACCAAATCCATTCCTTGAATCAGGCCAGTATTTTAGACTGCCCTGGATTAATGATGTATTAATTCTGTCCAGAAGTAACAATGGGAAAAAGAACATTCCATTACGCTGCTGCTGTAATGCTGTGCAGAAAAGGGACTTAAAAAAAATTAAATTCTACATCTGTTTTTAACTCAGCCGCCTCCTGATTTTCATGCTTGATCATCTGGATACAACATGGAATGACAATCTGCATCTACTATGCATCATTCCTAGTAGTATGTAGTAAAAGAAACATGGCATGACATCATCATGGATTATTTCCACTGCTTCCATTTCCATTGATTGTCTCCCATTTGCGTTTGGCAGGGAAATGTTGAATGTGGTTATGAGATGCAAGGGGAAGGGGAAAGGGACATCAGCAGCAGCCATGCAACTTCTGAATTATCATGTATTTGGATTTAAATGTATAAAAAGATTTCCTAATTTATATGGGGCTCTTGATTCTCATAAACTGAGTAGTTATGCACTTCCAGCAGAAATGCCAAAATCTATCTTGAGCTCACCATCTCTACTGGTTCAAAGGGTGGAAGGAGGGGAAAGGGAGGATAGCAGAGTCTCTGGACATCCAATTTTATTATTTGCATTCTGGAAAAGAGATTTCAGCTGAATTCTTCTGATGATAGAAAGGTAGATTAATCTGTGTTAATTACACCATCCTTCTAAAATTCCCCAAAAGGAAAATCTCTGTAAAATGAATGAGAGGTGAACTGTGGAATGAAGAAAAAACTGGCCATCACAGATAAGCAGTGAATGAGTATGGTTATTTAATATTAATTTCCTTCTTAGCAGGGCAAATCTGTTTTGTGATTCCAGACACCAGGCTATAGATGTTGGAGCTGTTATTTAGCCAAGCAGATGACCCAGCTAGACAGAAATCCCTGTTGTCTTAATAGTTCACACAGAAAAATGAATCACACAGCTTGGTTCAGGGAAACTGGCATACAAACTGTGAACTGAGAATCTGTTACATTTTTGCTGTCATGTTATCTTCCTTCAATTTGATAAATGTGGACATCATACCTCTATTGTAAATGTACATTTAAGCTAAATTCTTTCGAAAGATATACTATATCCAAATAAGAGACTATGGCAATCTACCATGGAAATGCTTTAAAAAGATGGCTAAGGGATCATCCTCATGTGTCTGTGAACCTCCAGATTCAGAGGGAGTAAAAATCCAGAACTGAAATCCAGTGCTTGGAAGCAGCATCAATGGAGGGCTATGGCTTCTATATCCTGTTTGTTGGCTTTTCAGGTCACTGTGGGGAATGGAATATTGGATTAGATGGACCATTAGTGCCATCCAGCAGGGTGTTTTTTTTTTTTTTTTTTTGGTCTTATGATCAACACATAATCAATATAACCTAAAAGTTTCATGAAGTATGGCTTGGCCTTTTAAGCATCGTTAACTCTGTATTTAAGTACAAGGGTGGATGACAGGATGAGGGATTGCAAGACATTCAAGAAGAACCCCAAAAAGCTGAAGAAGGAGATAACAATAAATGTTTCCAGAGAAGTCTGAGAAAACAACTGCAAGCTAGACAAAAGCAGAGACAAAGCCCCATGTTAGCAAGGATGAAGAGACATGAACCTCTTGTGGGTAAACTATGAGCAACAGAATTTGAGGTTTGTAGACTGACTGCTTCCAGCCAGATTCTGCTGGGATGCCAGCCACAGAAAAAAGGAGGGTCACATTGCCATTGCATATGAGAGAGAGAGAGCAAGATGGGGGGAAGTCAGCTTGATGATCACCTGCATCAAGCTGGCATTGTGGCACATCACTATTATCCCTTGTCACTGTGTTGCGAATCTCCAGGCCACCAAAATTACAACTGATCTCCAAACTACAGAGATAAGTTGCTTAGGGTGGGGGTGGGGAGGAGGCCATTTTGAAGGGCAGACTTTATGGCATTATACCCTGCTGAAGTTCCTCCCCTCTCCCAAACCATGCCATACCAGGTTTAACCCCCAAATCATCAAGAATTTCCCAACCTGAAGTTGGTAACCATACCTGGGGTGGCCATCTAGATTGTGGGGTGTGTGAACAGATGAATGAATGAGTATGCTCATTCTGCTGGTTGATTATGAAATTTGCATTTCTTTTTGATATGTTACATGAATAGTAGAAGAACCATAAACATTCTTATCCTCTAATAATTCCCAAATTACTAACTCCACTAATAGTAAAATTACCCAGGCATACTTTTCGAAAAGCAGGTGGGAATGATTTTTACCCAAGTGAGATGCATCTTTCCCCTTTGCTGATGTTATTTTATTGTATAGTGTATGATCATGTTGTTGGATTTTATTGCTAAGGTGTAATGTTTTATTGTTTTTGGTATTTTGTAAGCTAATTCAGGCAATGCTGTTTAGAAATGGCCAAATAAATAAAGGGTTAAGAGCACTACATGTCTGAGAGAGCAGGAAGAAAAAGACCCAATAATGAAAACTGGTTTTAGCCTAAACAAGGAATAAGAACTACCTGGAACAAAGACAGGGTAACAGAGTTATTGTGCATTTGGACAAATCTGACTTTTGTAAATAAATGTAATTGAAACTTAACCTCTTTTTGCTCCATCCCGGTCAGACCTTTGCCTTCTTGGGATGATAGTGGAAACATATTCATCCCAATACAAATGACATCTTTATTTATTTATTTATTTATTTATTTATTTATTTATTTATTTATTTATTTATTTATTTATTTATTTCTGATTTATATCCCGCCCTTCCCACAAGTGGCTCAGGGCGGCTCACAACAATTAATCAAACATAAAATTAAACAAGTATTTAAATATATAGGCATTAAAACATTTAAAACCTTAAGACCATTAAACATTACAACATATATATGATAGATCTTTTATGATAGAGGCAGTTGCATAGAGAGTATGTGGTGTGAACTATGATGTCATTTGCCTCATGCAAGTATGCATATTGCTGAGGCTCAGGCCTGCTGCCTACCACTGTATTGGAAAGTCGTGTCTGGAGGTCTGCTTGTGTATGTTTTATGAAGTGCTTTTCTTGAAAACCAAACCAAACATAAAAACTATCCATTTTGTTCAAATATATCACTTCATTATTTAATAATCTTTCTTAAGCTGTTTTAGCATTGATCTTTCCTTCCTAATAGCACATTAAATTTTAAATAAAGTTTCAAACAGGCTGGTGTCTTCTGCATCAGTGATGTGGAATGCTAAGACTGATAATAACATTTACATTCCATTAGAGATGATGAACTGTGAATCGCAGCAGAGTGCTTCTGGTGACACCATGAAGAAACAACATTATCAAGTGATTAGTCTTTGTCTTGTTAATCTAGCCTTTAAAGGAGTATCCAGTTTAATGCTTCAGGTTTGAGGCATCCCATCTGTCTTTCAGAACCCTATCCTTACAACACATTTAGTCCTATTTCTATCCTTACAACACATTCAGTTCCATTTCAACACATTTAGTCCACTCTTCTCTAGGAAAGTCACCCAGTTCAAAAAAGTCACCCAGAGGGCTGCAGATCTCTGTTTAAAAATTCTATGGAACACTCAATACACTATTTTCATCCTAAACATGAATTAGCACTTATGCAAGGTTGTAGGATATGGGGACAAAATTCCAGGGGCTGCCACGGAGCAGGCAATTTGTATTCGTGAGGTAAAAAAAAATACATAAAAAGATTATAAAGTTAATGTTTGAATGAGAGGTCATCTGTGTTCTAGTGGAAAAACCAGGACTGCATTTGTAAAATGAGCTAATAGAGTGGTCACTAGGTTTAATTTATATGATAGGTAAATAAACACATTGCATTCCTTCATGAGAAACTGGGATCAGACCTTTGGGACACCTGGAAAAACTTTCTAAATTCCATTATGACAATATGAGATTTGGGTTGTATGTGACAGCTCCTAGGTGGAAGGAAACAGGAAAATTTAGTATTGAGGCCCAACCTCCAGGTGAGATCTGACAATCTCCCAGAATTAGAACTAATCTAATCAGTTCTCCTGGAGAAAATGGCTGCTTTGGAAGGTGGACTTTACAGCATTATTTCTCACTGGATTCCTTCTCCTCCCTGAACCTTGCCATCCCAGGCTCTATCCTCAAAGTTCCATGAATTTCCCAACCCAGAATTGGCAACCCTAACTGGCTACAGACAGCATTTTCAATCTTTCTATTATTGGAGAATACTACAGTAATCTAGCAGCTAAGGAGCCCTTGTGTACCACTAAGGATGCCAGTGGAGGCAGGAATCAGGCACTCTTCTTCACCACTGGCCATAGAAGCTTTGCCCACAAACCAGAGCACCGCCCCAATGTCCCTGACATGCCTACGTCACTTCAAGCTTCTTCCCTCACCACTCCTGATAAGTTCACCCCCCATTAGCTGTTCCAACATTTTGGAGCATCTAGGGGAAAATCAAATATCAAGTGGCCCAGCTATAAAGTGATGATTGCAGATGGGGGTTGCCATCTCTGGCTTGGCAAATTCCTGATTATTAGGGAGAGGAGGAAGCTCACCAGGGATACCACAGCTTCCACTCTCTGAAGCTGCCATTTCCTCCAGAGGAATGGTGCTCTGTTGTCTGGAGATCAGTTATAATTCCGGTAGGACTCTATGCTCTATCTGGAGGTTGACAATCATATTGCACATATGAGCCATTAGGCAAACTAGGAAATTGCCTAGGGCACTGGCCTTCTGGGGGCACCAAATTGGGTGCCTCCCCTATGACTCGATGACATTATCAGTGCGGGGGGGGGGACCCAAAAATTAACCTTGCCTAGGGTACAAGACAGTCTAGGGCCGGCCCTGCATATGAGGCAGCTTAGCAGACACTCTGTATTTGGCTATACTAAACTGTGTGGAGCTTTTTGTGGTCTGAATATTGGAGACTGGCATATATGTATATGTAACAACTTTGTAGACCTGCTTATAAGAAATTGTCACAATAAATGCACTTATATCTAATATAATGCCCAAGACCTGGTGGGAAATGTAAAAATGATTGCACTGCTTGGGAACAGTGACCATAATGTTATTGAGGTTAACATTTGTATAAATAGGGAGTTGCCAAAAAAACTAACACAACCACTTTTAACCTTAAAAGGGGTAAATTATCTGTGATGAGGGGGCATGTGAAGAGGTAACTGAAAGGAAAGGTAAATAGGGTCAAAACCCCTGGGGAAACTTGGAGACTATTTAAAACTACAATCCTAGAAGCTCAGATAAAATATATACCACAGGTTAGGAAAGGTACAAATAGGTATAGAAAAAGGCCTGAGTGGCTAACAAAGTAATGGCAGCTTTAAAAGGTAAGAAGGATTCCTCTAAGCAGTGAGGTTAATAAAAGAGAACACAGGCTGTGGCAAATAAAATAAAAGTCTGTGATCGGGCAGGCAAAAAGGGAATATGAGGAGCATATTGCAAAACACATAAAGACCAATAATAAAAACTTCTTCAAATACACTAGAAGCAGTAAACCAGCCAGGGAGGCAGTGGAGCCCTTGGATGACCAAGGGGTAAAAGGATTACTGAAGGAGGATAGGGAAGTGGCTGAGAAGCTGAATGCATTTTTTGCCTCTGTTCACCGTGGAACATGAGAAGTGTTCCCACTACAGAACTGATGATTTTAGGTGTTGAAAGACCTGAGTCAGATTGAGGTGATGAGAGAGAAGGTTCTACAACTGATAGACAATCTAAAAACTGATAAATCACCAGGCCCAGATGGCATATATCCAAGTGTTCTGACTCTAATGTGAACTCTTGGATCTCCTGACAAAAATATGTAATCTTTAATTAAAATCTGCCTCCATTGCTGAAGACTGGAACCTAGCCAATGTCACCCCCATCTTTAAAAAGGGTTCCAGAAGAGATCTAGGAAATTACAGGCCAGTCAGCCTGACACCAATACCGGGTAAGTTGGTGGAAATAGTTTTTAAAGAGAGAATTAGTAAGCACACTGATGAACAAAAGCTATTGAAGAAGACTCAGCATGGGTTCTGTAAGGGAAGATCTTGTCTCACTAACCTATTAGTGTTCTTTGAGGGGGTGAACAAACATGTGGACAAGGTGGACCCAACAGATGTTGTTTCCCTTGACTTCCAGAAAGCTTTTGATAAAGTTCCTCATCAAAGGCTCATAAGTAAGCTCAAGAGTCATGGGGTAAAAGGACAAATTCTCCTGTGGAGCAAAAACTGGCTAATTAACAGGAAACAGAGAGTGAGTATAAACGGGCAATTTTCACAGTGGAGGTTGATAAATAGTGGGGTACTGCAGGGCTCAGTACTGCGTCTGATGCTTTTTAACTAGTTCATTAATGATCTGGAGTTGGGAGTAAGCAGTGAAGTGGTTAAGTTTGCAGATGACACTAAATTGTTCAGGGTGGTGAGAACCAGGGAGGAGTGTAAAGCACTCCAAAGGGCTCTATTGAGGATGGGTGAGTGGGCGTCAACGTGACAAATGAGGTTCAACATGGCCAAGTGCAAAGTAATGCACATTGGGGTCAAAAATGCTAACTATACATACATGTCAATGGGGTCTGAATTGGCAGAGACTGACCAAGAGAGAGATCTTGGAATCATGGTAGATAACTCACTAAAAATGTGATTAACGTGGAATTCACTGCCACAGGAGGTGGCGGTGACTACAAGCATAGCCAGCTTCAAGAGGGGATTGGATAAACATAAGAAGGAGGTCCATCAGTGGCTATTAACCACAAGGTATAGATAGAACTGTCTGGGACAAGTGTTGCTCTGTATTCTTGGTGCTGGGGGGGCAACAGTGGGAGGGCTTCTATTGTCCTGCACCCAGTGGTGGATCTCCTGATGGCACCTGTGTTTTTGCCACTGTGTGATAGAGTGTTCGACTGGATGGGCCATTGGCATGATCCAACATAGCTTCCCTTATGTCCTTAATAGAAACAATCATGGAATTCTTCATACTTTCAAATCCAGAATTGCACCCATTTACACCACCCTAAAATGTTCTTGGGCTACAAGGTTCATAAGCTCATTTACCATGTGGTGTGTTTTACAAACAGTAAAACTAAATTGCAGATGTGTTAGCAAACATATATTCTGTTTCATGCTCACTGAAAGAAGATTCAGGATGTGGTATTAAAAATTCTGATATTGAGTGTAGGCATGAACAAATTTAAATGTGATTGATACTGCAATTTTAGTTTAAGATGATCTGTAGCAGGTAAGTTGGGCACTCAGCCTTGTGTCAATCAAGTTGTCTCCCTGATATGCTCATAATTTCTTTGAGTTGAATGCTGGAACACTTGGCTCTGCAGATTTGTCCATCACAGTAATCTGATAGAATTCCATAGAGATGGAAATTAGCTCTTTAGAGGATTTAGCTGGCGTAATTGAAAGGCTATAAGGCTTCACATAACCTCTCTTATCACTTTCTTTAATCTGCACAACAGAGTTTCAGTTTCAGTTTCGGTTTGCTTTATTATGGTCCATGACCAAATACACAGCACAATGCAGGCCAACAACAACCACATAAAATTGTAAAAATCAAGATGGACCTAAATAGGTGAAACGTAAGATATTTAAAAAATAAATGTGAAAATATAGGACATTAGTATGAATAATGAGATATGACAAATAATACAGTAGTGGTCAAACATCTTCTAGCTTAATAAATATAGTACATATAATAAAAAAAATAAAAATTATACAGCTCTAGAAAAAAAATATTAACTAGAATACACTGGTTAAAATTACAATCTGTTACCTCGACATTAACTTGTAAGAACCATAAAATGCAATATGATTGCATGGGAACAAAATTTGGCAACTTTATGCATGGTCTCTGTATTTATATCAGTTTCAGTGGCATTTGTGATGGTATGCAGAGTACTCAGGCATTTAAGAAAAGATAAAATACAAGCTTGGAAATATTCAAAAAACAGTCACTTCAAGACCCCTTCTTTACATAATCCTCACAAATTCTCCTAGCTGCCGCCATAAATTTGGCACAATTAATTGTGAATTGGGGGTTAAAATTTGATAACAGCGTATTTCTGATTTTGAAATCAGAAAACCCGAGACATCCCTCCAACAAAGAATAAATGTACCTGGCTTGTATAGGCCACACCCAAACAAAACATAGTCAATTGTTTCAACTTTATCTGCCCCACAAGGACAAACCCGCTCAGCCATAGGCACCTTTCTAAAGCTGCCCTCAATGACTGCTGAAGGAAAGATATTGCAACGGGCCATATAAAAGGCCCTTCTGTGGGATGGTATTGTTAGAGTTGAGAGATAAGGGGCTGGAGCTAACACATATCTCCTTTGAGGGGAAACTAGATAATCCGAGACCTTGGCAATATCATTCTGTCTCTCAATGTCTTGTAGTCTCTGTTTGACTATGGCCCTGGCTTGATCCAGGGCCATTATCTGGAGAGATTCAGGTGAAAAGCCAAGCGTAGACAATTTCTGATGGATGGCTCTAACCCAAGAGGAACAATAACTATCCTTTAAAATCGATGATGTGATATTCGTGGGGCAATGGCTGAGATTAAGCCAAGTGGTGATTGAAAGTAGGCTCACCCTAGC
Organism: Heteronotia binoei; assembly: GCF_032191835.1. Lineage (NCBI taxonomy): Eukaryota > Metazoa > Chordata > Lepidosauria > Squamata > Gekkonidae > Heteronotia > Heteronotia binoei. The sequence goes on from NC_083223.1 coordinate 212,363,780, forward strand.
CTCTATCCTTAGCAAGCCTCTATCCTTAGCAAGCCAGTTTCCAAGCGTAGTACTGCATTGGAAAGTGGAAAATGGCTCTCAAGAATTTGGACTGAATTTTCTCAAGAGGATCAAAGCTTGATAAGATGGACCCAACATAGTTCCATAAGTGAGTTGGGGTATTGTTTTGGCCAAGTAGAGTTTTAATGCAGCTGGTATAAAATGCCCCTTTTTCATGAGGAAATTAACTCTTTAGAGGATTTAGCTGGCATAATTGAAAGGCTTATAAGGCTTCACATAACCTCCCTTATCAATTTCCTTAATCTACACAACAGAGTTTATAGAATTTACTTATTAGAATTTATAGATATTGTATATTATTTTAATTTATTTATTAAAAGTGTATACCCCATTCTTGCAATAGAACATGGTAGCTCACCAAAATGAAAAGGGGAGTCCAAAGGTACCTTAAAGTATAACAGAAATCATTGCAATGTAATCTTTCATGAGTCAAAGTTCAGAAAAGCTTAGGCTAGATTCCTGGGGGGAAAGATTTAAGTTAAAAACTTTTTAAAAGTCTTTAAGTTGCCCCTAGCTTATCTTTATATTGTTGCTACAGGCTAACGTGGTTACCCATCTGGAATCTTAAAAACAAAAAAATAGGCTTGCCAACAGTGATGGGTATTGAAGAAGACCCAGATTCTGCCATCTCTTAGGCAGGGCTGGTACCAAGATTTCTGGTGCCCTAGGGCCCCCCAGCTGCCCCTGAGCTGATGAGAGCGAGCACTGCAGTGGCAGGCAGAGCAGCACCAAGCACCTCCGAGTGCCCACACTGCCATGCTGCACTTGCTCAGCCTTCCTGAGTCTGCTTCCATCAGAGGAACAGACCCAGGAAGGCTGAGAGGGTCAGCAAGGTGTGCACTCAGAGCCTGGCTCTGAGCACTTCTGAGTGCACATGCCACCTCACCAACCCTGCACAGCCTTCCCAGGAAGGCTGAGTGGGATTGGCGAAAGTGTGCACTTGGAGGTGCTCGAAGGTTGCCTCTGAGCACCTCGGTGTGCACCTGCTCCCATCCTACATGACCAACTGAAAACATGAAGCATTTTGTGCCCTATCCAATTTGAATAAGGATCCAATTTGAATAAGCCAAAATCTGTGACAGGACTGATACTGATATTACAGAATAAGTGCATTTAGGGTGGTTTGGCAGGATAAAGTTCTGCCTGTGGTGTTACTTTTGTTATGGCATTTTCACACATATAAGTCATAACCTGATGTTACATTGGCAAATATGCATGTGTGAACTAATCCTAAATGGCTTTCAAATAGAGAATGACACTGCAGACTAAACAGAAAACACAAGGGCTTCCCTTTTCCCCTGAAAAGCCTGTATTTCTCTCTTTTTAAAGATTTTAAAAGTTGTTATTAGTTTTCTAGAAGTTAAGGGTAAAGGGTAAGAAGGGGTAAGAAATTATAGTTACAAATCAATCTTTGTCTGCATATAGTATACTTTCATAAAATACAAGTCTGCATCTAATATACTTTCTTTAAATACATAAATTGTTACATATAATTATCTCTTAACTTTACATAATCAGCATTTTAATATTTTTATATTGTAAGTCTTCTTGTTAAAATACCTATTCAAATTGACATTTCCAACAAAGGCAATCTTATAATACAAAATACAGGAGAAAGAAGATATAAGTTCACACCAAAGAATCTTAAGAGTCTTGAGTATATAGCCAAGCATAGAATTTCAACCAGTATATTCTTGCTTCTTCCTTAGATTTCCCAGCAAGCAGCTGGGATAAGTAGTCCACCTCCATTGTTTCCAGAATTTTTCCCACCAAGTCCATTCTTGTGGGAGTCTCCTGAAGCTTCCATCTCTGTGCCAGAAGAATTCCAGCTGTTGTTGCTAATATGCGCCAAAAAATGTCTCATCTCTTTGGAGTAGTCCTCAGGAAATATATTCAATAAAAATAGTTCTGGTTTGAATTGAATCTGTGTCTTCATAATCTTCTGTGATAGTTCGTGAACCATTTCCAATAGTCCACCATTTCACATGTTCACCACATATGATAAAAAGAACCCACCTGTTTAGTACATTTCCAACATTAGTTACACATATTAGTATCTTACACAATTTCTGTTGAGTCATGTACCATCTATAAAACATCTTATACAAATTTTCTTTAAAGGTTACTGACTTAGTTAATTTAATGTTGAATTTCCACAACCTCTCCCATTCTTCTAACATGATATTATGACCCAAGTTTTTCGCCCATTGGACCATGCAATCTTTTACTACCTCATCTTGCATCTTCATCTGTAGTAGGTATGCATATAGTTTAGAGATTAGCTTTTCTTGAGGACCTAGAAAGATTTTATCAAATGGATATTGCTCTGTGTTAAAGCCTATCATCTTGTCTTTGGCATACCTAGATTCAACTTGCATTCTCAACCACCAACTCATTTTAATATCCATGTATCCATGTGGTACAAAGATTTCCAGAACCAATGATTCTTAAGAATGTCCTTCAAGTCTTTGATACCATAAATACGCATGTCAACCCAAATTAAGGTCGTGTCCCTCTAGCAGAAATTGTCTCTTGTCATTCAATGGTATCCAGTCTCTTACTCAAAGGAACACAGAAGCTTTAAAATACAATTGCCAGTCTGAAAGACCCATACCTGCCCTCAGTTTAGAATTTTGCAGTATCTTTAGTTTGATTCTCAGTTTTTTGCCTTGCCAAATATATTTAGAAACCATCTTATTCAATTCCTGAAAAAACCCACTATTTATGAGTACTGGGATAGTTTGGAATAAAAATAACAGTCTTGGTAGAATGTTCATCTTTATTGAGGCTATTCTTCCGATTAAGGATAAATTCAAATCATGCCATTTTTCCAAATCTTTTTAAATTTCTTTGAGTAGTTTATCATAATTGTCCATTTTTAAACGACTGCATTTGTTTGAGATGAGTACACCTAGATATTTGATTATTTTCTCATACAAAAACTCTGATTTTTGTTGAAGAAATTGGATTTGTTCTGTCGTCATATTCTTTGTCAGAAATTTTGTTTTATGGTAGTTGATCTGCAGTCCTGCCCAGTGACCAAATTGGTTGATCTTGTTTATAAGACAGTCAATTGAATCTATTGGTTGCTGTAGTATAAAAACCAGGTCATCCGCAAAGGCTCTCAATTTCTATTGTTCGTCTTTTACCACCGCTCCCTTAATACTTGTATCTTCTCTTATCTGGTTATTCAATGTCTCTAAGCATAAAATAAAAAGAAGTGGTGACAATGGGCAACCTTGTCTTGTACCCTTTTGGATATCAATTGCTTCTGTTAATTCACCATTCACCATCACCCTTGCTTTTTGAGAGGAGTATATTAATTCTATTGCTCTCAAGAAATGTTCACCACATTCCATTCCCTTCAGCTATTGCAGCATAAATTGCCAATGGACATTATCAAAGGCCTTCTCAGCATCCAGGCAAATTAATGCCAATTGTTTCTCTGGGTGGGTCTCATAGTATTCCAATATATTACAAACTGTTTTAACATTATCTTTCAAATATCTTCTAGGAAGAAATCTAGCCTTGTCTTGATGTATTGTGGACTGAAGAACTTTCTTCAGACGTGCCAATATTGCTAAAAATTTTATAATCTACATTTAAGAGAGAGATTGGGCGATAGTTTTTTATACCTTTCAAATCTGCACCTTCTTTTGGAATTAAGGATATTGTAGCTTCTTGCCATGAAACTGTTATTTGAGCTTTGTCTTGAATCCTTTCTAGGAGACGTTTGAATGGTAACAGTAAGGACTCCTCATAAGCTTTGTAGAATTCTGCAGGCAGTCCATCTGGACCATCCGGACCCAGGGCTTTACCATTCTTTTGAGATGCCATTGCGTCTCCCAGTTCCCTTATTGTTATTGGTTCATTTAAATTTTTTTTTGTTGTTCTTCTGTAAATTTATTAAGATTATTTTGGCTAATGTGTTCTTCTAAATCTACTTTATGAACTTGTTTGTCTTCATATATATATATATATTGTTTCACAATTTGGCATCTCTTCTATCTTTGAACTTTCTCTTTGTTATTCTCATCTTTCAAAACCAGTATTATTCTTTTGGCGTTCTCTTTTCTCATTCTATAGGCCAACCACCTTCCAGGTTTATTGGCATGTTCAAAAAATTTTTGTCTAGCGAATCTCAATTTTATCTCCATCTCCTCTATGAGTAATAAATTAAGTTGATGTTGTGTTTCTTTAACCTTATTTTGGAAGTCCTGTCTTGTCGGTTGCACTTTTAAGTTCTTTTCAGCTTCTCCTGCTTGGAACATTAATTTTGGAAAATTTTCAGATCTTTCTTCTTCTTTGCACTATATCTGATTGCAAGGCCCCTGAAATATGCTTTAGCAGTGTCCCAAACTACTTGCATCTTTACATCTTGAGTTATGTCCTGTTTAAAAAAGGATTCCATCTCAACCTTAGATTCTTTAAGAAAATCTTTATCTTTCAAGATAGAAGTATTTAACCTCCACAATCTTCTCATTCATGTGCCTTTAAGTTTTACTATTACAGGACTGTGGTCTGATATGACTCTTGTTTGAATTTCTGTCTCAACTAAATCTTTAACCAAATTTGTAGAGAGCCAACACATATAAATTCTTGACCACGTTTGATGACTGGCAGAATAGTAGGTAAAGTCTTTCAAATTTGGATATCTTGTTCTCCATGCATCAACCAAACCCAGTTCTTCTACTAGTTTCCAAAAGCTTGTTGGTAGATGAGGACTTTAGCTTTTAATTTGTTTATGTATTTTTTTGTCCAATTGTCTGTCAGAAACTGCATTAAAATCTCCTACTATGCAGTATTCTACATATTTCAAATTTGATAACTTAGAATGTAAATCTTGAAAAAATTTCTCTTGGTGATCATTTGGAGCATAAATATTTGCCAGTAGGATATTTTTCTTGTCCACCATGACTTCCACTAGGAGAATTCTTCCATCTTCAGAAGCGTACTGTAATTGTGGGTTAAATTTATCCTTAACATAAATTGCCATTCCCTTTTTCTTTTTGTTCATGTCTGTTGCAGTAAACAAACTGCCAAGTTTCTTATTTTTCAAAAGGTGTTGATTCTTAGCTAAAATATGGGTTTCTTGTAAACAAATTATGTCCATTTCCAATTTTGTCAGGTATCTAAAAGTCTTCCTCTTTTTAACAGGAGAATTAAGTCCATTCACATTATTAGAAATTATTGATGCCATTATGGTTTTTTTCTTATTACTATCTTTTTTATCTTTTTTAGTCTGATCTTGTCGAGTATTTCCGTGGTTCATTTGGATCCTCTTCACCAGAGCTTTCTTCTTCCTCTTCTGTAAATCTTCAATTTTCTCTTCTGGTACATTTTGAAACCTCAGCATATAGGCAGCTCTATCTATTTCTGTTGTAAGAGTCTGGTATCATGTATATTCTGTTCTTTTCCCAGTTGTTCCACCTTTTGTGTATTTTCTGTCACTTGGGCATCTAGTACCTTTAAGACTTTGTTGGTCTCTGCTGTCTGTTTTCTGTTCTTTAGAAGCTCTTGTTTAATCTCTGCCATCTGGTCTCCTATATTATCTCCTTTACCAGTCAGCTGTGCTATGACAGTTAGTAGAGTATTTTGCATCTCTTTCATATCTCCCTGCATGGTCGTAAATTTCCCTGGGCCAGATGAGGAGCTGGGTGAAGGGATTGGTGGTTTACCTTCTTGATTATCTTTTTTAAATTGTTTCTTTGAAGCCAATTGCAGCTTTATTTCCCATCCTTATTAATATGTTTGCACTCACAACCACAGGATCCATATACTGCCTCTTACAATTTTTTTTGAAATTCAACATTCCTGTTTGTATAAATAAGCTAGTATCTGCCATACAATACCAGAGTTATACAGTGATTTTAGGGAAACAGCCTTCTAGCTTCTATCAACAATTTACCAAACCCAAAACAATGATAAAGCTTATAGTAAACAAGATATTTTTAGTACAACATCCTTAATGCCACCTAGCCAAAACAGTTCAACTCACTGAAACACTGTGACATCTCTTCTAACGATGATAGCTCAATAAAATTGACGTCCTAACAAAACCAACTCCTCCAGGCTATGAATTGTTATCGAGGGCTGGATGCCCCATTAATAATCCACAGGTGAAATCAAAAATTAAAAATTAAACTAACAGCCTAAGAGAAAATAGAAAAAAAAATAGAATAAACCAGAAAAAAATAAATCCAGATATTCCCAAAATAATAATACCAAAAGTAAAAAAACCCCTCCAAGTGTGATATGGGAAAAAGGAAGAAGTGGGAAAAATGAATATAAAAATAAAAAGCCAAAAATATTCAAACCATATGAAAAAAAGAACCAAACTTAAAGGGTTATATCCATAACATCCACCATCAGGAATTTATAATCCACTTTGAAGGTTTGCACAGGTATTCTTCCTTCACCCAACAATCTAGTTAAATTTTATATTCCAGTATACAAAGCCCACAAAGATTTAAATGTCTATTTGAAGCTCATGTAAATTTGTTCAGAGCATTTCAACAAAACCTTCAGATTGCTTCTTATGACAGCTATCCTTCTCATCCATATATACTTGCAAGCAACTTTCCCAAAGCCAAGTCTTTCTCCAGAAAGAAGTTTAGAACAAGTCAGTTCAATTCAGCCATCAAGTCTTTTCTACATTTAGAAACTGATGTGATTCATATTTCTCATGCAAGGATTGTAAAAGTCACCAGATTAGGCAGGAACTTTTGGAAGCCTCGAAGGAGAAGAGAGAGAGTTCCCCACCCCCCACCCCTTTCTCAGCCTTTGCCTCTGTTTAAGTTCTGCTTCAGTCCCAGCTCTCCACTTTCCCTGCTTAGAAGAACAATGCCTCAGGATTCAATATTAGAAAGAAAGAGAACTTACAATCTTCATAACAATGATGCAGCTTGTCCGACTTATGCAGAATCACTAGTTGAAATGCAGAAAAGAAGTAGAAGTCCGGCAGTCAACCCCAGTGCCATTTAAAAATGGCAATCAGGACAGCAAGGCTACAGCGAGCCAGAATCAGGAGGCAGCCGCTGCTGTCACCCCCGTTCCACAGATCAATCCGGCTGCCTTCCAGGACCCTTCCTGGGTCCCAGAATCGAGTCTCCCAATGGGGGAGACCCCTCCACTGCCAGGTTAAGGAGCAGCTCTGGACGCGCCAATCCGAGCCACTCCTAACGATGGGTTGCCAAAACCGGAAGTCCGAAAAGCCTGTATTTCTCAACTGAGACAATATGCCCTGCATTAAAATAATATATGCTGTTCCATATAGGTTGTTTGCACACATTCAAGATGGGACAGATGAGGTAGTGGTATGTGTCAGAACTGGAAGAACTTCAATCGAGGCCCAGGACTTCGTTACAAAAGTATAGGCGTTTATTGAGAACTACAAGGCTGAAGGTACAGGATAACACTGATACCGAAGGCTAGCATTAGTTACATTTTATGCGGTTATGGCAACAACAATAAAACGATCTTTCACACGGCCCGAGACAACTGTCTGTTTCTCAGGGTCTGTTATCAGCGAGGGAGGATGAAGTCCTGCTGGGAAGGCCTGGCTGGCCCGGCTTCAAAGGGGCACCTGCAGATGTTGACCAGAGGCTATCTGTCACCCTCCAGTGATCACAGTTTGTTTGAAATGCATAGGAATTTTGGTTAGTGGCCTACAGCAGGGTACACTGGGTTAGTATCCGGTTACAATATGGAGTCAGTCCGGCTAACAGCACACAGGAAAGTTACAAGTTCTGACATACTGCCCCCCCCCCTAAGCTTTCGCCCTGGGCTTGTGTGGGTACAGTAGGTGGAATTTCTTAAGCAGTTGTGGGGCGGATACATCACTAGCTTTGACCCACTCGTCACAGCTCGGGGGAAAGTATTTCCATCGGACTAAGTAGTACAGCACCCCCCGCTTGACCCTGGAGTCTAGGATCTCCTGCACCTCATGGTGGCTCTGGCCCTTCACTCGCGTAGGAGGTGGCTCGGGAGGGCGAGGGTGCCAGGATGTAGCTCCAGGATCTTTGCGAAGAAGGCTGCAATGAAAAACAGGGTGGATCTTACTCAGTAATTTGGACAGCTCTAACTCCACAGTTACGCTGTTAATCACTCGTTTTATTTTGAACGGACCCAAGTACTTGTAGGCCAGCTTCCGGCAAGTCTGAGGTAGGGGAAGGTTCTTGGTTGATAGGAACACTCTCTCCCCTTCCTTAAATTCCCACTGGGGAGAGTGTTTCTTATCAAACTGCCGTTTGTATTCTTCTTTGGCCTTCTCCAGGTTTTCTTGAATCACTTCCCACCCTTGGCGGACCCCCTCCCACCATTGTTGACAAGAGGTCTGTTCGGGGGCCCCTGCTGGTAATGGGAGGTGAGGGAAGGGCTTGCCCTCGTACCCATTCACTATTTGGAACGGAGAGGTTTTTGTGGAGCTATGCAAGCTGTTGTACCCGTATTCGGCAAAGGCCAATAGTTCTACCCAGTTTGACTGCTGAAAGTTGACGTAGCATCTGAGGTACTGTTCTAGAAGCCCGTTCACCCTCTCCGTCTGGCCGTCCATCTGCGGGTGGTAGGCGGAGCTGAGCCCTTGTTCTATCCCTGCAATTTTGCAAAACTCCCGCCAGAAGTTGGCAACGAACTGTGGCCCACGGTCACTAATGATCTTATCTGGGAACGAGTGGAGGCAGACCACGTGGGTAAAGAATAGGTAGGCCAACTTCTTGGCGGTGGGCAGCTGCTTGCACGGGATGAAGTGGCCTTGTTTAGAAAAAGTGTCTACCACTACTAGGATCACGGTTTTTCCCTGGGAGGGAGGGAGATCAACTATGAAGTCCATTGAGACCACTGCCCACGGTCTGGTTGCAGTTGGCAGGGGGACTAGGTGGCCGGGCGGTTTCCCCCCCCTCCGTTTTGCCATGATGCATGTCGGGCAGGAACTTACAAACTCCGACACATCCTTTTTTAATTGCGGCCACCAAAATTGTCAGGTGATCAGGTTCAGTGTTTTCACGTAGCCGAAGTGCCCCGCTAAGCGGCTTGAGTGGCACTGCTCTAGCACCCCCCCCCCCGCAGGCTCTTCGGCACATAGATCTTCCCGCTGTGGTACCAGAGCCCCCCTTCCCCCTTTTCTACCCCTTCAGGCCTTTCCCCTCCCTCCGCCTCCATTTCGGCCACGAAGCATTCCTTTTCTTTTGGCTCTGGGGTCCCTCTTTTCTTTCCCGACCAGGTGGTGACTCCGCCTGCCACTTGGGTGGGGGGAATGAGGGAGTCTATTATTTCCTCCTTTTGGCTGTCGTGCTGGGGCATGCGCGAGAGCGCGTCGGCTAAGAAATTCTTGGTGCCGGGGATGTGCTTTAGCACAAAGTCAAATTTGGCAAAAAACCCCACCCACCGTATTTGCTTGGCGGTTAATTTGCGGCGGCCGGTTAGCGCTTCCAGATTTTTGTGGTCCGTCCAAATTTCGAACGGGACCCGGGCTCCTTCCAGCCACGACCGCCAGGTTTTGAGAGCGAATGTAACCGCAAAAGCTTCTTTGTCCCACACTGACCAGTTTCTCTGCTCGTTCGAAAATTTGTGGGAGATGTACGCACAGGGCCAAAGCCCCCCCTTATCGTCTCGCTGCATCAATATTCCCCCCACCGCGACGTCAGAGGCGTCGCATTTCACCACGAACGGCTTTAACTCGTTGGGGTGGGCTAGCACCGGTTCGCTGGTGAACAACCTTTTCAATTCCTCGAAGGCGCGCTGGCACTCGGGCGACCATGGCAGGCGCGCTCCGGGTTTTTTCGCTTCCTCCCCTTTCCCTTTTGTTTTGAGGAGCTCGGTGAGGGGCAACATGACTTGGGCGAACCCTTTGATGAACCCGCGGTAAAAATTTGCGAACCTGAGGAATGATTGTAACTGCCGTCAGGTTCGAGGCGGCTCCCAGTCTAAGACTGCTTGGATTTTTGCGAGGTCCATCGCTAGCCCTTCCCCCGACACTCTAAAGCCAAGGTAATCTAGTTCCGACTTGTGGAACTCGCATTTGGTCAGCTTAGCATACAATTTGTTCTGATACAGGGTATTTAACACTTTTCTGACCAGTGGCACATGCGACTCAAGGTCTTTCGAGTAAATAATGATGTCATCCAGGTAGACCACCACCCCCTTGTACAAATATTCCCTCAGCACCTCATTGATAAAGTTCATAAACACTCCCGGAGCTCCCTGCAGCCCAAATGGCATCACTAAGTATTCAAATTGTCCCATCGGCGTGTTGAACGCCGTTTTCCACTCGTCCCCCTCCTTGATTCGGACCCGAAAGTACGCATCGCGGAGGTCAAGCTTGGTGAACACTTTGCCCTCTGCTACCGTGCTTAGCAAGTCTTTTATCAGCGGGATCGGGTAGGCGTTTGACATGGAAATCCCGTTTATCCCGCGAAAATCTGTGCAAAGTCTCAAACTTCCATCCTCCTTCTTGTGGAATAACATGGGGGTGGCATGGGGGGCCGTGGCAGGCCGGATGAACCCCTGTTTCAAGTTTTTGTCTATGAACTTTTTTAGTTCCGCCTTCTCGGCCCAGCCCATCGAGTAGAGTTTAGCTTTCGGTAGCTCCTGCCCTGGTATTAGCTCGATGGTGCAATCGGTTGGGCGGTGCGGGGGCAGTTCGTCCGCCTCCTGTTCGCTAAAGGCCCCTCTCAGATCCCGATATTCTCTGGGGATCGATTTCACTTCTTCTATGGTCAGGCACAGTCACTCGTTTTGAGGCGGTGCTTTGGGTCCCCATTCCTTCCGCCAGTGGTGGTGCTCACATCGCCAGTTCGGGAAGCGCACGATTTGTGCTTCCCACTGTATATCTGGCTGGTGCCTCGCTAACCAACCCGCCCCCACCACTACATCAAATGAGGAGGAGGGCGCTACTATGAACACCTCTATCCCCCAGTGACCCTCGGTCCCTACCGGCACCGCCTGGGTTTCCTCGGTGCATGGTTCCCCTTTCATCACTGACCCGTCCATTTGTTCGAACTGGATCGGGTGGGGCAGGGGGGATTTGGCTATCCCGAGAGCCTCTACTAGGCGGGGGGTAATGATGTCCCTGGTGCACCCTGAGTCAATTAGGGCTCGGGTGTGCATAAAGCGCTTTAGGCTGGGGTTCAATAAAGTCACTGCCATAAATAAAAGTTCCCAGGTAACTCTCACCGTCATCGGTGCCGGCGTTTCCCGGACCTGCTTTGCGGCACCTATTAAAGCAGGTCGCTGTCGTTTCCCGCCGACTCGGGGTCCCACGACTCCTCACTCGACTCCGCGATGGTTATAGTTTCCTCGTCAATCGCCATGGATGTGGCGATGGCGCCCCGACTGGGCTCTTTGGCGCGCCCTCCTCCCTTCTTCGGGGTGCCCGCGAACGGCTTGGGCGGCGGGGTGGCCGGCGGCGGCTTCGCGGGGCAGTTGGCGGCCAGGTGCCCCGGGTCTCCACATCTGAGGCACCTCCTGCTGGTCCTGATCGGGGTAGAGGTCGCGGGCGGTTTCTTCCCCTCTGGCTTGGGGGCCGGGGGGGCTGGTCTTCCCCCCTTCTTCCCCAGTTGCTGCTGGCGGTGCATTCCGACATGTTGCAGGTTAGTCTCCACTTCTCCTGCCAACTGGATCGGGTCTCCCTTGGTGGTAACATCTATCTAATATGTTCGCGTTCAGGCCATTCTTGAATGCCGTGTACTTCATCAGTTCGCTCCAACCCCTCACCGCTGCACAGCGGTTCCCCTGCTCGATCCTCTGGAGGGCTTCGATGGCCTTTTCCTCTCGCAGGGGGTCCCCGTACTGCCGTAGCATCGCTTGGAGAAACTCTGCTACCGTGGCCATCTCGGGTTTTCGGCCGGTGTATAACCCCACGTACCATTTTCTCGCGGCCCCCTTGAGTTTGGATGCGATGTGGTCCACTCGGCTTGCTTCCATCGGGTAGCTTGCTCCCCAGTGTGTGAAGAAACTGTTGCACTGGATGCTGAAGTACTCCACCTCGTCCCCATCCCCATTGAACGTAATCTGCAGTTCGCGGACTCTCCCGCCGTCGCCTCCTCCCGGTGCCGCGGGTGCTGCAGGCGGCGGCCCGGCTGGGGGCGGTTGAGGTGGGGCTACGGGGCCCGGCACCGGTGGAGGGGCAGCCGGTGCGGCCGGGGCTGCGGGTGTGGCCGGGGCCGGCGAGGCGGGTGCTGGTGGCCCAACCGGGCCCCCTCCTCCCCCGTCGGGAGGGGCAGCGGGTTGCCCCGGCGCCCCCCCCATCTGGGGCTGCAGGGACCCCACCGGCGGGCGCTGCCGGCGGGGCGGGCCCTCCACCCGGTGGCCTGGCCGGCGCCACCGGCACGGCCCCTTGCAATGCCCGGATTTGATCGCGAATCGCGCCCAGTTGCAGCTGCATCTCCTCCGCCATTTGGACGCGGGTTTCGTGGACCTGGTCGTGTATCTCTCTCACCCACTGGAACAGCTCGTTGCGGAGTACTCAGGCTGGGTCCTCACTCCCGGGGATCGGGCCCTCCTCTCTTTCGAGGTCCCAATCGTCTCCCCCTGCGCCGGTGGCGAGCACCCGGTACCTCTCGTCCGCCACGTCCATGAGCGTGGTGGACTTCCGCGGGTTCCAGCTCCGCGAGGGGACGACGGCGGTGGAGAAGTGTGCTGGGTCTTTGACTTTGCGTCTTACCGTGGTCACTCCGGGTTCCAGCGGCCTCTCCTCCGGTGGTGCGCTGGGCTCTCCGTTGTCTGGAGCCTTTGCTGCCATCCAGCCAGGTTGCCAGTTCGGGTAAGTCCCAGTATAAAGGGATCAGTGTTATAATGTCAGAACTGGAAGAACTTCAATCGAGGCCCAGGACTTCGTTACAAAAGTATAGGCGTTTATTGAGAACTACAAGGCTGAAGGTACAGGATAACACTGATACCGAAGGCTAGCATTAGTTACATTTTATGCGGTTATGGCAACAACAATAAAACGATCTTTCGCACGGCCCGAGACAACGGCCCGAGTCTGTTTCTCAGGGTCTGTTATCAGCGAGGGAGGATGAAGTCCTGCTGGGAAGGCCTGGCTGGCCCAGCTTCAAAGGGGCACCTGCAGATGTTGACCAGAGGCTATCTGTCACCCTCCAGTGATCACAGTTTGTTTGAAATGCATAGGAATTTTGGTTAGTGGCCTACAGCAGGGTACACTGGGTTAGTATCTGGTTACAATGTGGAGTCAGTCCGGCTAACAGCACACAGGAAAGTTACAAGTTCTGACAGTATGTTAGATATGATGGTGTGGAAGAAGAACAAAAAACAAGTATCTGAGGAAAGGATCTTTGACTCTCAGAAGCTTATATTTCAATTTTTTGTTGGTATCTAAGGTGCAACTGGATTTTGTTTAGACTAATAAGCCATTTTAATATAAGTTCCAGCAGTCAAATACTACCAGATTCTAAAGAATGGTCAAATATTTAAAATGCTGCATCCCAGTGACCAAAACTGTCAAAATATGTAATAGTATTTATTCTATTCTGCCCACCCCATCATGAAGAACTCAGGGAGCATAACAACCACCCCTCCAGTTCCAATTAATTTCAGATTGACACACTGACATTGCTTGAACATTTAGATAAGGGGGTTATTTCCAATTTTGGCGAACCTCTGTGAGTAACTGCTCACAGTAAAAATATGTAATTTTGAGACTAACAGTATTCCTGCTCTGATCAGTTGCATTATGCAGGTGCACAGGTTCCAATAAGCCTATATCTCTGGCTATTGAAAATAACATTTAGAATATTGAAGCAATAAATATAACATGTGTCAAACTAGAAATCTTCTTATTAAATGTGAATAACATCCACTCAGTAGGCTTAACTTTATATTAAAAAGGGGTCTTCCCAAGATGAATTGCTAGCAGCAATTTCCGTTGTGTTCATTTTGCCTTTGGAGTAACAGATAAGGGCTCCTTCACAATGAAGGTTGATCTGCATTTTGATTAAATGACTCAAATGTTTTGGTTAATAAGAGTCTTTCTTAATAAACCTCCCTCCCAGGCCTGGTCTTGCTGACCCTTTGCTTGGAAATCCCCTGGTAATCCTATTTATGCTAGTGTTGATTAATGCATGGAGAGAAATTAATAAATGAAAGAAGACCAAATTAATCATAGTCAGCTTCAAAACAAATTATGAAGAAAGGCAGGAATAGATGAGGAAGGCTAAACTAAGTTATGTCATAAAGTTCATTAAAGGTAGTTCAAGCCTGCTGTCAAAGGTTTCCAGAGAATGAGAAAACAGTCCCAAGTGGTTACCCAGGTGCATTGTTTAACTCACAAAAAGCAGTTGAGCAAGTCACCAGTGCTTTTTCTCTCCACTGTTTCTCTCTCTCTTTAAAATTAAAACTATCTTTCATATTTCTGTTTTACAAATCTGTGAGATGTGTTCAAAACAATATTACATCTCCAGAATTTTGTTCAGCAACACAGAGAGACAATTGCACATAGGATCCTATGTAAAAGACCCAGTGCCAGTACCAAGTAAAACTGTCCCATATGTGGACATAGCACCAACTGGCTCTGGGAGGAGCAGAAAGAGGTGGGGGCAAGCAGAGATTCAGATGCCTCTGCAGAAGCACTGCTGGAGGCAGTCTGCGATGGTATATATGCAGGGCTAGTTCACAAAATAATTTTCCAGGTAAAACAAAGGCACCAAAAACTATCCAGAAATCCTTCTAGTCAAATTGTAGGTGTTCTAGTTGCCAAGTGCCCATGGAAAGATTCACAAACTGCACAAATCTCAATGAGCAGTTTTCCAAGTAACCAAAGGCAACAAACTATTCTTATCATACTGTATGTCTTCTGGTTGTCGATTGCTCCTGGAAAAAGACAAGGAGATGCATGTCCAGATTCTAAACATGTTTGTTTCCTTTATCAATCACTTCTTATGACTGGAACTGCAAAATAGAAATACAAACCAAAAATACAGATATTTCAATAGTCAAGATATACATGATCTTGATTTGTATACGATGTGAAATTTGTAGATGGTGTAGAATTGTCTTCTGTGGCCCCGGAAGGTAGGACCAGAACCAATGAGTTGAAATTAAATCAAAAGAGTTTCTGGCTCACCATTAGGAAGAACTTCCTGACCGTTAGAGCGATTCCTCAGTGGAACAGGCTTCCTCGGGAGGTGATGGGCTCTCCTTCCTTGGAGGTTTTTAAACAGAGACTAGATGGCCATCTGACAGCAATGAAGATCCTGTGAATTTAGGGAGAGGTTTTTGTGAGTTTCCTGCATTGTGCAGGGGTTGGACTAAATGACCCTAGAGGTCCCTTCCAACTCTATGATTCTACGATTCTATGATTCTATATACATAGACAGTTAGCCTTATCCTCAAATTTTTGAAAGTCATAATACAGCACCAGCTTCAATCCTCAAGATATAATGGGTTCTCCTAAAGATGACTCACCCATACCCCTTTTATCATACATTCAGATAAAATGTGTTTTCAAATTTAAGGAGACAGACATTTTTTGAATGAATGGTGAAAAATCCAATGCCAAGTAAAGACCAAAAGGTGCATAAGATTTTAACCTAAAAATAAACTGAGTCTCCGTTTGAAGAAATATCTGTTGGATATTTTCTGTAGTATAATTTTGTGGTTGGTAGGTGTATAATACACAAAACTTAAGTTGTTCTCATGTATGTCCCATACTCAGAAAAAGTTTCACCATGGGTGTATCCACATTAGTGGACTTCATCCTGCTTCAGTGCTCTAATATGTGAGTTCTTACAGCCCTCATTGACATGCCCACATAATATTGCCCACATGGACAGATTATTAAAAAATTAACTTGTTTTGTTGTGCAGGTAGCAAAAAAAGAAAAATGCAACTTGATGCTCTTGTCACTGTCCTCAAAAACATCACCAGTCAGCATGAATTTACATGCTTTACAATGGCCATACCTGTGGTTCCCATAGGTTTGCTTATTCAAGGCCTTCTGTCTTTTCCTTAAATCAGCTCTGACAAGCAAACGTCTAATATTTTTCTCCCTACACAAACCAACCCTAGGTGGAGAAGTATATCCTGGTATGTGTGAGATAACACACCAGTAATGTAGAATTGCTCTGTGGATGCCAGATGTCAAATGAGAAAATTGAAAGGCACAAGAAACTGACTATTGGTTTTGTTTTTTTGTTTATATTTTAAGAGGTCCATTCTCTTCATCTTGTCCACCTTCTTTTTTGCTCCAACCACAATGTCCCGGGGATAACCACAACATTTAAATTGTATTGCAAGTTGTGCAGATCCCTGTTGATAATCACATGGGTCCACAGAATTCCATTTGGCCCTCAAAAATTGGCCAAATGGTAAATTGCCTCATAAATGGACATGGTAATATTAATCAAAATGTAGAAAGGACACCCTGTCCATGGGTTTATGATACATTTTCACTACCAATTTAAGATCCAAGTTCTTATATATCACAGTATCTAGGAAACTGATAGATGATAAATCATAATGGATCTCAAACTTAACAGAATTATGCCAGAAGTTCAGCCAATCAAAAAAATCCATGATCAAATCAATTTCCTCCAATAACAAAAAATGTCATCAAGAAAATGTTTGTAAAACTTAATGTGGTGGAAAAAAGAATTAACATCCTGTTCAAAAATAAATGTATTTTCAAAATAGGGAAAGGAAAGGTCCCCTGTGCAAGCACCAGTTGTTTCCGACTCCGGGGTGACATTGCTTTCACAACGTTTTCACGGCAGACTTTTTACGGGGTGGTTTGCCATTGCCTTCCCCAGTCATCTACACTTTCCCCCCAGCAAGCTGAGTACTCATTTTACTGACCATCGAAGGCTGAGTCAACCTTGATCCGGCTACCTGAAAACCCAGCTTCCACCGGGGATTGAACTCAGGTTGTGAGCAGAGCTTAGGACTGCAGTACTGCAGCTTTAACACACTGTGCCATGAGGCTCTTTATTATTTTCTTATTTTCAAAATAATCCATAAATAAATTGGCTATTCCTGCAACCACCAGGCTACTCATAACTATTCCTGTAGTTTGAAAAAAGAAGGCAGATCCAAAACAATTTTTTTTTTCAAAATTAAATCCAATAATTTAATTAAAAAGAAAGAAGATGGATCTTGGTCAGGTCTGGAAGTCAGGATATTTTCAGCCACCATTCTTACCTCATCATGAGGAATGTTAGAATAAAATAATTAGACATCTAGCGTCATTGAAACAGTATTATTATTTTCAGGTTTGTGTTCCACCATATATAAAAAATGGGTTGTATCCTTCACATATGAGCCAATTTGTGGAACAAAGGGTTGCAAATAAAGGTCAATAAGGTAAGTTGACCTCCAGAAGGAGAGCCACATAAACAGGATTTAAAAGGGGACTGTGTATACACACACACACACAGTCCCCTTTTAAAAGCTATCATGAAGGTAGAATGCCAGCAGGGGGGTGGGGGCTTTCCAGTGTTTTCCATTGAGTGTCACATGTATGACTATCTGCCCACAGGATAGAAGTCTTCGGTGTGTGCTCGATGCAAGGAGCTCCTATTCCTCAGGGAACGAGTTCGTACCCTTGAGGCTGAGGTGACTGACCTGGAGAAGCAGAGACAGTCAGTTAGGCACTCGGGGAAGACTCTCGGGGATGTATTAGATAAGCCCCACTCTGAACATGGTAGCCCCGTTGCTGCCAGGGAGCATGAGGGTTGAGAGGGAACAGGGCACCGGGCTGAGGATAAGGGGAATGCACGCTCAGAAAGGACCTCTTCTTCAGTTGGTGAGCGGATATCCTTTTGCGCCAAGGAACCATCCCTGGGCAGGGAGAGGGGGGGGGGGTCTTGGTAGTTGGTGATTCGATCCTTAGGCAAGTAGACAGCTGGGTGGCAAAATCGCGTACTGACCGTATGCTGACTTGCCTGCCTGGTGCAAAAGTAGCGGACATTACGCATGTAGTAGATATGCTGATAGACAATGCTGGGGAGGAGACAGTGGTCGTGGTGCATGTTGGCACCAACGATGTGGGGAAATGCAGTCATGAGGTTCTGAAGGAAAAATTTAGGCTGCTAGGCAGGAGCCTTAAGGCCAGGACCTCCAAGGTAGCCTTCTCAGAAGTGCTACCTGTTCCACGTGCAGGGCAGGAGAGTCAGGCACAAATTAGAAATCTCAATGTGTGGATGAGACGATGGTGTAGGGAGGAAGGATTTAAGTTTGTTAGGCACTGGGATGCTTTCTGGAACAAGCAGGAGCTGTACAAAAGAGATGGTCTCCACTTGTCCCCAGATGGAACCAGGCTGCTGGCGCTTAAAATCAAAAAGGTGGGAGAGCAGTTTTAAAACTAAATCTTGGGGGAAAGC
The DNA here is from genome assembly GCF_032191835.1 of Heteronotia binoei. Classification (NCBI taxonomy): domain Eukaryota; kingdom Metazoa; phylum Chordata; class Lepidosauria; order Squamata; family Gekkonidae; genus Heteronotia; species Heteronotia binoei. The sequence goes on from NC_083223.1 coordinate 212,382,172, forward strand.
CAACAGGAGATGAAATGTCTCTGGTTCGGAAGGACACATCTCATAGATATGAAGGGTTAGCTGTTACTTTTCTACTGAGTAATGGATCAGAGTTGTCCATTGAGATGGTGACAAACAGTATGGACTGTCTGCCAAAGTTTCGAGGCGACAGGAGGAAGGTTGAAGGCCTAGGTTGCCTGGGAAATTATAGATGTTTGTATACAAATGCTAGAAGTGTTTGAAGTAAAATTGGTGAGCTGGAATGTTTAGTGTTGGGAGAAAACATAGACATTGTGAGAATTTCAGAAACTTGGTGGAATGAGGAGAATCAGTGGGACACTGATTCCTGGATATAAGTTATACCGGAAGGATAGGGAGGGAAGGGTTGGTGGTGGGGTGGCTCTGTATGTCAGAGAGGGTATACGGTCCAGTGAGACTGAGGTCAGAGAATTAGATTCCCTTCTAGAAATGCTTTCGGTCGAAATAGAGGGCCCAAAAAGAAATTTAACTATGGGAGTTTATCACCCACCAAATTAAAAGATAGAGGACGATTATAATATGATGGAAGGATTAAAGATAGTGGCTAAATGTAAAAACTGTGTCTTAATAGGTGATTTTAACTACCTGCAGATTGATTGGGTCAATATGTGTTCTAGTCAAGAGAAAGTGATTGAGTTCCTTGATGCTCTCAATGAATGTGCTATGGAGCAGATGGTCTCAGAACCTACTAGGGGTGGGTCGATCCTGGATTTGGTCCTAAGTAATGCCCAAGACTTGGTGAGAGATGTAAAAGTGATCACACCGCTTGGGAGCAGTGACCATAACGTTATTGATTTCATCATTTGTATAAATAGAGAGTTGCCCCAAAAGACTGGCACACCACGTTTAACTTTAAAAGGGGTAAATTCTCTGAGATGAGGAGGCATGTGAAGAGGAAACTGAAAGGAAAGGTAAATATAGGCAAAACCTTTGGGAAAGCTTGGAGGCTATTTAAAACTACAATCCTAGAAGCTCAGATAAAATATATACCACAAGTTAGGAAAGGCACAAACAGGTATAAGAAAAGACCTGCATGTTTAACAAACAAAGTAATGGAAGCTGTAAAAGGTAAGAAGGACTCCTTTAAGTGGTGGAAAGCTAGTCCAAGTGAGATTAATAAAAGGGAACAAAGGCTGTGGCAAATCAAATGCAAGACTGTGATCAGGCAGGCAAAAAGGGACTATGAGGAGCATATTGCAAAAAACATAAAAACCAACAATAAAAATTTCTTCAAATATATTAAAAGCAGGAAACCAGCCAGGGAGGCAGTGGGGCCCTTGGATGACCAAGGCGTCAAAGGGTTACTGAAGGAGGATAGGGAAATGGCTGAGAAGCTGAATGCATTTTTTGCCTCCGTCTTCACTGTGGAAGACGAGAAATGTTTGCCCACTCCAGAACCACTAATTTTGGAAAGGGTGTTGAAAGACCTGAGTCAGATTGAGGTGACAAGAGAGGAGGTCCTACAACTGATACACGAATTAAAAACTAATAAGTCACCAGGTCCAGATGGCATACATCCAAGAGTTCTGAAAGAACTCAAAGTTGAACTTGTGGATCTCCTGACAAAAATATGTAATCTTTCATTGAAACCTGCCTCCGTTTCTGAGGACTGGAAGTTAGCAAATGTCACCCCCATCTTTAAAAGGGTTCCAGAGGAGATCCAGGAAATTACAGGCCAGTCAGTCTGACTTCAATACCGGGAAAGTTGGTAGAAACCATTATCAAGGATAGAATGAGTAGGCACATTGATGAACATGGGTTATTGAGGAAGACTCAGCATAAGTTCTGTAAGGGATAATCTTGCCTCACTAACCTGTTACAGTTCTTTGAGGGGGTGAACAAACATGTGGACAAAGGAGACCCAATAGATGTTGTTTACCTTGACTTCCAGAAAGCTTTTGATAAAGTTCCTCATCAAGGGCTCCTTAGAAATCTCGAGAGTCATGGAGTAAAAGGACAGGTCCTCTTGTGGATCAAAAACTGGCTGAGTAATAGGAAGCAGAGAGTGAGTATAAATGGGCAGTCTTCGCAGTGGAGGTCGGTAAGCAGTGGTGTGCCGCAGGGCTCAGTACTGGGTCCCATGCCCTTTAACTTGTTCATAAATGATTTGGAGTTGGGAGTGAGCAGTGAAGTGGCCAAGTTTGCAGATGACACTAAATTGTTCAGTGTGGTGAGAACCAAAGAGGATTGTGAGGCACGTGAAAGGGATCTGTTGAGGCTGTGTGAGTGGGCGTCAATGTGGGAGATGAGGTTCAATGTGGCCAAGTGCAAAGTAATGCACATTGGGGCCAAGAATCGCAACTACAAATACAAGTTGATGGGGTGTGAACTGGCAGAGACTGACCAAGAGAGAGATCTTGGGGTCATGGTAGATAACTTACTGAAAATGTCAGGACAGTGTGCGATGGCAATAAAAAAAGGCCAACGCCATGCTGGGAATTATTAGGAAGGGAATTGAAAAGAAATCAGCCAGCATCATAATGTCCCTGTATAAATCGATGGTGCGGTCTCATTTGGAATACTGCGTGCAATTCTGGTCACCGCACCTCAAAAAGGCTATTATAGCATTGGAAAAAGTCCAGAAAAGAGCAACTAGAATGATTAAAGGGTTGGAACACTTTCTGTATGAAGAAAGGTTGAAACGCTTGGGGCTCTTTAGCTTGGAGAAACGTCAACTGCGGGGTGACATGATAGAGGTTTACAAGGTAATGCATAGGATGGAGAAAGTAGAGAACGAAGTACTTTTCTCCCTTTCTCACAATACAAGAACTCGTGGATTCACTGATATTGCTGAGCAGTCAGATTAAAACGGATAAAAGGAAGTACTTCTTCACCCAAAGGGTGATTAACATGTGGAATTCACTGCCACAGGAGGTGGTGGCGGCTACAAGTATAGACAGCTTCAAGAGGGGGTTAGATAAAATATGGAGCAGAGGTCCATCAGTGGCTATGATCCACAGTGTGTGTATGTGTATATTATACACACACACACACACACACACATATATATATGGACTGGATGGGCCATTGGCCTGATCCAATATGGCTTCTCTTATGTTCTTATGGAAATAAAAATATTTGTTATAATGGACTAAATAGAATAACAAATAAAGACTATTTATTTTAAAAAAGCCCCTGGTTTCTAGAGCAGTCACCAAACCATATTCTTAACTTAAGTTGTCTAATCAAAAAATACAGATCTTTCCTAATAGCAAAAGGATCATACCTTGCAGTTGGTACAAAGCTTAACCCCTTAATTAAGGGCACAATACTCAATTTCAGATAAAGTTCTGAATGACAGATTAAATACCAAATGTAGAAATCTTCTGTTTTGATCTCATGGGCATAATTGGTTGCCCCTGCAAAAAAAAAAAAGGGGGGGGGATGAGGAAGCCAATGGGGCTGAAAAAGAGGAACCACCCTGACTGGAATTGGAAGTGTGCAACTCATCATTAACTTCACTGATCTCACCCAGCCCCTCCACTACAGCATCCTGATTCAACTATGGCAATCTGTCTAGAAACACGCCATCTGCTTCTGGATTAGCCTTCTAAGATGCAAAGTGCACTGTTAGTCTGCACACAGTGGTCTTTGCTGAACTGAAGCCACATGTGTACCACATGTATACAGGGTGTGGAGCGAGATAAAATTGCTTTCTTCTCCCTGTTCTACAGATGCAGCTCACCCACTAGACACTGCAGTGGAGGGGTACCAATAAGCCCTGTAGCTACTTCTCCCACCTACCTGTAGCATTGAGGCCATTTGCCGCAGCAAGCAAAAGCTTCATGAATTTCTTCTGGCCTGCAAGGAGCCTGTTCCTCCCCTGCCTTCCTCTATCAGAGGCAAGGAATTGGGGGTGGCCCCTTGACAGAGCACAGGACCATGCAGCAGCAGTGAGAGCAAAGGAGAAAGCAGTGAGTGGAAGCTTCTTACCTCCATATGGCAAAGAGAAGGAAGTGAAATGAGGGCAGAGGTGAATCCCTTCTCTCCTTCTCACTTCTACACAGTGTGTAGAAGCAACCTTAGCTGCTGGTGGTCAGGCAGAAACGAGGCCACAGGCGAAATCAGGAAGAAACAGCCATTTATTTAACGTGCACACGGACCCCAGACCAGACTCATGTCTAAACGAATCTGGGAGCCCCGATTTCAGGAAGGTCTACAGTTTTATAGTCACAGACAATCACCCAATTACAGGAAAGGACCACCCCATATCCCATACATCATTACAAGCGTCATATTACTAAAGGAACAAGGAGGAGACAGGGAGGGCCTTTCCATACATTGCATTGATGTTGTTAACACTCTTGCAGCAATATCCTTCATCAAAAACACATTTGCACCTTTGACCTGCTCCAAAGACATTTTCCAAGGTACATTGCTCAATGCTTATTCCAGCCAGTTTCTAGTTCCTCTTTTCCGCAGTTGCAGCAAAGCCAGTGGGTGAAGGAGTAACTTCCTCTTTTCTTACTTTAGCAATCTAGAAGGATCATTTCACAGAGACATCTAGCAAGCACTTTCAAAATCTCTTTGATCTTTTGCTTTCTTGCCCTTGTGCCTAATTGATGGCTTTCAATTTACCTTATTTAATATCTTTTTATTTCAGCCCTGCTTCAAGTGCAAAGAGAGGGATGAGAGCTGGTGTTGTGTTCAGGGCCATGACAGTGGGGGAGGATGCAGGTGCCTTTGCTGAAGCCAAAGGGGTTGTATTTTGGGGCTCTTCATTTAAACTGCTTTGCTTCATGTTTTCATCTTTTGTTGATGTTTTATCTTGTTTTCATTAATTTAACTATTGCTGAGGGCCACTCCAGGAATGTTACATTGAGCAAGATATAAATACCTTAGGTCAATAAATAATAAACTGGCCCAGAAATGTTATTGACATCAATAGCAGAGTTTTCAATGGTTTTCAAATTTTGACTGAAGGGAGAAAACATTACTTATTTTCCTTTTGCAATTTTCCTAATGACACAATGATTAATTATGAAGACAACTGAAATCCATGGAATGAATAAAATGATGCCAGGCAATAACATTTTTTTCATTCTCTGAGAAAGAGTGTGTGGTTTATTCTCAAGAAAATCAGTCTGAAATTATTGGATTTCTCTCCAGTTCTTCCGCAATATAAGAAAATATTTTTAAAACATCACTAAAGTTTAACAAGCCCCTTCTATAGTGAAAAGAGCCCCGTGGCACAGTGTTAAAGCTGCAGTACTGCAGTCCTAAGCTCTGCTCACGACCGTTTGATCCCTGGTGGAAGTTGGGTTTTCAGGTAGCTGGCTTGAGGTTGACTCAGCCTTCCATCTTTCCAAGGTTGGTAAAATGAGTACCCAGCTTGCTGGGGGTGAAAGTGTAGATGACTGGGGAAGGCAATGGCAAACCATCCTGTAAAAAGTCTGCTGTGAAAGCGTTGTGAAAGCAACGTCACCCCAGAGTTGGAAACAACTGGTGCTTGCACAGGGTACCTTTCCTTTTCCTTTTTTCTATAGTGAAGTCATTCCAGACATACATAAATGGCACAGGAAGAACAAGTTGCCAAACTGTCTTCATTTTCTTTATGTTTTTGATTCCTTTTTGGTTTCAAAATATTGTACAAACCTTTTGTCCCAAGGTTTAAAAATTTAGTAGATTTAAAATGTAAAAGAGGTCTTCTGTTGCAATTTCACAGGGCCTGTAGATGGAGCCTTTCCACCAAGCTTTCAGTTGAGGCAGGGGACGTCTGATATGATTAGCCCCTCCTGTCTTAAACTGGCCCAGACCTGTTTGAAGCTGCTCAATTATTTGTGTAAATCTGAGCAGTTCATTGGAAAGCTATTGAGAAGATCCAGGGAGGATACTGCCATTTTGCTGTTTTATCTGATGTATGTTATTAATTTGATGAAATTTTTATGAATTTTATTGTTTTTTGAATATTATATTTTGAGCTGTGACCCACCCTGAGCCTGCTTCAGTGTGATGGGCAGGATAGAAATCCCAATAATACATAAATATTAGACTCTTAACTGAATAATTATCAGTGATAAAATAATTATAATCCAAAAACTGATGGAAGAAATACAGTAAAGCAGAATATATTCAGTCTTTCTCTCCTTCTGAACCCAGACTGAACACTCAATTTAAAACAGCTATCTAAAATAAAATATTATTTTGTCTCTAAAATCCCCAAAATAAAACATTTCATCTCTCTACTAATTTTAAAAGATTTTGTCATGATATCTGTAGGAATTTAGCTGTGAAAAGAAAAATAGCAAAAAAGCATTTTTAACTTACCAAACTGTCCCCCTGCAAATTAACATAACTATACAACAAATGTACATCATTTCTATATCAGTTTAAATTGTCAAGCCTTCCTCAAAGAATCAGGAAGTGCCATCTAGTGATGGTGCTGCAGGTTCTCTGTTGGTGTTATTTGTCTGGTCTCATAGAATAATGTTTCTCAGAACTTTTTGTGGAGAAAGTGAAGTCTGTTCTGTAGATCAGGGATGTGCATCTTAAAATAACAGCATTTTTTCCAGATTTGGGTTACAGGAACTGTATAAATACCAGTATTCAGGGGTATTTGGGCCCCCTGATACTAGTTCAGGATTTAGGTTCAGGGTCCGCCCTCCCCCCCACCTCTCCAAGGTTTTGGATTCATTCAGGTTCCATGATTCCCTACTGGGGATTTGTTCAGGGGGGCTGGAATAGTTGCTTTTTAAACAAATGAGACCAAAATTGCCGGAGATCTATTGTTGCTTCTCCACTAAATACCCCCAAATTTCAAGTGAATTTGGACCACAGGGTGCAATTCTATAGACTCCTGACAAAGTGCCCACAGCCATTTGGTTGCTATTCTATATCCATTTGCTTGTGCAAGTCTGCCCTTTTTAGGTGTGACTTTACAGCAAGGTATGAATTTGATCCTGGCAGAAGCTGGGTTCAGGTAGCCAGCTCAAGGTTGACTCGGCCTTCCATCCTTCTGAGGTCAGTAAAATAAGTACCTAGCTTGCTGGGGGAAAAGTGTAGATGACTGGAGAATGCAATGGGAAACCATCCCATAAAATGTCTGTCGTGAAAATGTCTGCCGTGAAAATGTCATGATGCGACATCACCCCAGAGTCAGAAGTGACTGGTGCTCACACAGGGGACTACCTTTTTATGAGCCTTTAGAGTTTTTGTTTTAAATTCAGCCAGAGCTATTTGCATTTATAAGCATTGAATACCTGGTCCTTGCAGGAACAATGACTTAATTCCATGTCCTTTTCCTCTTGTGAGCTGTAATGACTTGCAGCCATGTTCCTGTGACGTGGCTACAATATAAACTCAATTATATATATTAATATGATTTTTATGATGAAGAAGGGCATTTCTACCCAGGCTACAGAACAGTGTCATATATGTTCTTCGCATATGGGGATGGGAGTTGGCAGCAGGCTTTGTTTTAGGGGAATTTGTAAATTGTTGATGCTTTAGCTTGAAGTGATGACTAGTGACATTAGAATACTATAAGTATGATATCCAGTAGCATTTAGAATACTATTTCTGTTGTGGCTGACTTGTAGAAAGTGAATCTTTGGTAGCCATCTGGCCTTGTTGGTTTATCTCCTCATTTATCCAGATGAATACTGTAGTTTTAGAAATAATTGATGTAAATCCTTCAGATTTGTCTAAAGGACTTGAGCAGATGTAGTTACATATTAATGCAAAACATCAGATAATAGATTATGAGGTGAATTCTGGATGGGAGATGGCAATTTATTTATATGTCCATCATCTAGTTGCATTGCGGTGTCCAGAAAGTGAATCTGCTGCTTGGAGTGGTTCACTCCAAGCTCATGTGAATGGCTGGGTGACAATTATTGAAGCCCTAGAAGAATTTCTTGAGGGCTTTCATCCCATGTGATTTTGTAAACAGAATGCAAGCAGAACTTGGTATCTCTTGCTGAACTATTTTAGCTGAGGTTTGCAAGTCATTCCAATGTGTATGTCACTTTTTTGAAAGTGATAGATGAATTGGTTGGACCCCAGGGGATTCATTTAGTGAAGTTGCTCATACATTCCCTGAAAGTCAGTCACCTGGTGCAGGAGGCCATAATGATTTACGGGAAATTAAGTGAGTTCTATAAAGCCTCACATGAAGAATTCATATAATGAAGGAATAAAGAGGCCCTTTCCCTGTTGGAAAGACAAAATCCAACAAGCCCCTTTTGATTAAAATTAATACCTCCAATTTTAACTTGATAATATTTCTCCCTTCATCTATCTTCATGCAGCTAACCGAAGTCTAACTTTGGGGATGCAGGCAAGATTAATTTGATACTGGTAATTCCCAAATTAATGTTTTGATGTTTCCTTTTCTAACAGGAAATAGATTTTTTGTTTAATCTTCCTTCATATTTTGTGGGGAGGGGAGGTCCTTCCATAATTTATATTTATAAAACAAGTTCCATCTAAATGGTGCAATTTCATATTAGGAGTGTGAATTTTAAAAATGGCTTTTTTCAGATTTGGATATATTGAAGGCAAAAAAAAAAAATCACTATTAAGGAGATTGTAAGCCATTCTAAGACTATGGGTGAAGGGTGCGGTATAAACCACCCGTCTCCTCCTCTTCTTCTGGGAGATTCTCCACTGTGTATTGAGCTTTAAAAATACCTGGAAATACCAGTAAGGTATTTTGCCCCCCAAGTCGGAATGAAGAGTTGGACATAAGGCAATGGCATAACTATGGGCCACTTTATTAAGCATAATAACCATTCACGGGCGAGAGACCAAGCCCCCAGCCAGAGCTGTGTGACACAGTTCCTGCCAGGCCAGCCCAGCAAGGAGGCACGCCCCAGAGGGCCCAACCACCAGACGCACGTCTCAATGGAAGGCACCCTCTAGTTGAGCCTCCAGGACAGTCTGCATTTTCCCCATCCTGGGTCATCAAACCCAAAAGTTGATTATGCCAGACCCCTAACTCCCCAAAAGGGGAATGCTTCATGGTCCTCTCCTTGCCACATAGTACCATAAACCCAGTAAAACCTGCCACCACTAAGGCCAAGTCTCTACTTAGGGCTTAGCACCCACCGGGAAGCCCAAGGCTACCTGCAGCCCTTGCCGGAGATCTCCCAAGAAAAGCATGTTGCCCTTTTCAGAGATATGCACCCCATCCCCTCTGAAGAGGTCAGGAAATTTTGTAGAAATATCCGAATGGGGCAAATAGTGGCCCAACCCCCCTACCAACGCCTTCCTAATTTCCTTGTTAGCTTTGTAATGGGCCCGATCAATACCTGCAGGGTCCCAATCACTGTGCCACACCTGACGGGGAATCATGGCTGACCAAATAATGGTGGTCCCAGGCCATCTCTCCCTAATGTACTGAAAATCCTCGCAGGCCTGCAAGACTAACGCCTTGCCTTTTACTAGCCAGAGATCATTCCCTCCCAGGTGAATGATTAAAACATGAGGAGGAGGGCCTGCATTCCCTCGGAATAACAAAGGCAGCAGGCCAGGCCACTGAAGACCCCGGTGCCCCTGCCACTCGATAGAAACATATTGGCTGAGTCCCAGCTGAGAGCTGACCAAAGTTCTCCGAGCCTGATGTGTGGCCCAAAACACATAGCTGTATCCACAGGTGAGAACTCGGCTCCTCTGTCCAGGAACAACAGCATCTAAAAAAAGAAAAAGCTGTCAAACTAGAAAAAGAACCAGCAACATTTCAACCAAACAAATGAAGCTAGGAACTGAGCAAAGGTCGAACATAAGATTTGTAGGCCGATGAGCACCAACAGCCAGGGCTCTGAATGGAGGTGGAAGGATATCCCAGGGCAGAAGCAGTAGAGGCTGCCCCAATTCTAAAGGAGTGGGTACCGAACCGCACCCCGGACAACCCCAGCTTAGCTAAAGCCCAAGAAGTCACAGCCCAAAACTGATGCTTTGTCAGCGGGCTACCATTAATGTGACAAAACAAAAAACCCTCCTTGGGCCCCCAAACTGCCAAATAAGCAGCCAAAGCAGAAACCGGGCACAACTCAAGCTCAGAGCAGGTGCCCAGCTCCAACACAGTACCTTTTTGACACTGGTCTATCTTAGAGTGACGGACAGTAATGACCGCCATCCCCCCTGCTAACCTCAGGTCCTGTAGCAACAAAGCATTACCAGAAACGTCATTTCTGGACCCTGCCACTATCTCACTGACTCTAAGAGCCCCCAAAAAGGCTACCAAGGATGCAGCATGAAACAGAGTGGCCTCAAAATAAGATGCATACACTGCGCCCTTAACCCTCTTCAGGCCCCTAAGAATCAGAGGGAAAATAGGTTTCTGCGTGTCAGGCCTAGGTCCAGCCTCTCTGGCCCACCCCTCCAGCATCTTTCAAAGATGAAAATCAGCTGTTTCCTCCTTATAACCCAGCGCCTTGCTAGCAAAAACCAATGCAGACAGATGCCCCCTAATGGATCGTATGGCCAGTCCCTTACCTCTTAGAAAAACACAGTAGTGGAGGGGCCAAACAATACGATACCCTACCTCAGTCCTAAAGTCCTCAAACTTCCGCACAGCACATTCGTGAGACTTCCTGGTGCTAGGTGCAATGGCTAGGCCTATTGCTCTGCAGGCCTTGGCTCTCCAATCAGCCATAGCTCCTGGGGCACTGGTGCTGGCTCTTGATCGGCATCTGGGGTCAGCTGACGAAACCTCTCGATCTGTTTACAAGAGAGGGCATCAGCCACCCTGTTATTCACCCCAGGCACATGCTTGGCCAAAAACAATACGTTAAGCTGCAGACAATGCAGAGCGAAGGCCCTCACCAACCTTATAATCCACTGAGATTGTGAAGAAAGGGAATTAATAACGTGGACTACCGCCATGTTATCGCACCAAAAACAGAAGATAGAAGTCATAAAATAAATAAATAAATAAAAATGAACTGTGCAATTGGCCATATAGTTCCCTCACAGCCAAACTGCAACGAGAATGGGAAAGAACTCGAGAAACATAAGATCTCGGTACACACCTACCTGAATCCAGGAGTCTGGCCAACTATCCGCGCACCAGTGTCCGCGAAAATAAACTCCAAAACCTAAAGACCCAGCAGCATCAGGCATGACCTGAAGCTCAGCTTCAAGCCTCATGTCATTTCTCCAAAAGGAGATTCCATTAAAAGATTCCAAAAATTCTTGCCAAACCCTCAAATCTTCCCTCATGCTACTGCTAACCCGTGTTCTATGTTGAGGCAAGCATCAACAACAACAACAACAACAAATTTTATTTGTATCCCGATTCCTGCCCTCCCCGCCGGAGCAGGCTCAGGGCGGCTAACAACATAGTTCAGGGTTGAATTATACAAATGGATAAAATTACATTAAACATTATAAGCGTTTAATTAAAATCTGGTTAAGTTTTAAAATTAAATTAATTAATTTTTAAAAGTGCTAATGCTATGTTTACTTTTTCTGATGGTGGTTTCCTTCGCAATTTCCATTTTCATCAGCGAAAGCCTGTCTGAAGAGGAAGGTCTTGCAGGCCCTGTGGAACTGTTCTAGGTCCCGCAGGGCCCGCATTTCCTCTGGAAGTTGGTTCCATAGGCTCGGGGCTATAGAGGAGAAGGCCCGGTTACGGGTGCTTTGCAACTTCACCTCTCTCAGTCCGGGGATAGTCAGCAAGTTTTTCCCGGCTGACCTCAGTGCTCTCTGGGGTTCATATGGGGAGAGACGGTCCCTAAGGTAGACAGGTCCTCGACCATATAGGGCTTTAAAGGTAATGACCAGCACTTTGTAACGAACCCGGTATGTAACTGGCAGCCAGTGCAGTTCGCGCAGCCCAGGCTGTATGTGCTCCCGTTTAGGGAGTCCCAGCAACAGTCTAGCCGCTGCGTTCTGCACCAGCTGCAGCTTCCGGGTTCGGTACAGAGGCAGCCCCATGTAGAGGGCATTACAGTAATCCAGTCTCGAGGTGACCGTTGCATGAAGCACCATTGCCAGATCTTGGCGCTCTAAGAAGGGAGCCAACTGCTTTGCCCGCCTTAGATGGAAAAAGGCTGACTTGGCAGTGGCTGCAATTTGGGCCTCCATTGATAATGCAGGCTCCAGTAAAACTACCAGGCTCTTAACCCGGTGCGCTGCTTTCAACGGCGCCCCGTCGAAGACCGGGAGAGGTATTTCCCCTCCCCGAGCACCCCGACCCAGACAAAGGACTTCTGTCTTCGCTGGATTCAGTTTCAGCCCGCTCTTCCTCAACCAGGTTGCCAAATCCTGCAGGGCCCGGTCTAAATTCTCTGGGACGCAGTCAGGCCGGCTGTCCATTAGCAGATAGAGTTGGGTGTCATCTGCATATTGATGGCACCCAAGTCCATGTCTCCTGGCAATCTGGGCAAGGGGGCGCATATAGATATTAAATAGCATTGGTGAGAGAACTGCCCCCTGAGGCACTCCACAGTCCAGTGTGCACCTCTGGGACAGCTCGCCCCCAATTGCCACCCTTTGTCCCCGATCCTCGAGGAAGGAGGCAAGCCATTGTAAGGCAGACCCCCTCACCCCTACATCGGCGAGGCGGCGGGTCAGTAGCCAATGGTCAACCGTGTCGAATGCAGCCGACAGGTCCAACAACATCAGCACCGCCACACCACCCCGATCCAGATGCCGTTGGAGATCATCTACCAGGGCGACCAGTACTGTCTCCGTCCTGTAACCCGGGCGAAAGCCGGACTGGCAAGGGTCTAGGATGGAAGCGTCATCCAGAAAGCTCTGCAACTGTGACGCCACTGCCCTCTCTATAATTTTACCTAAAAACGGTAAATTAGAGACCGGTCGGTAGTTTGCCAATTCGGCCGGATCCGCTGTACTTTTTTTCAAGAGGGGACGGACCAAAGCCTCTTTTAGAGATGATGGAAAGCGCCCCTTCGAGAGGGATCTATTTATGATGTCCCGTAAAGGACATTCAAGCTCCCTCAGGCAGGGTTTAATTAGCCAGGAGGGGCATGGGTCCAAATCGCAAATTGTAGGGCGTGCAGAGGAGAGAATTCCGTCAACTTTCTCCAGGCTGAGCGGGTTGAAGTGATCCAGGATTAAATCGGAAGACAGGCACGGGGCCTCGGGCTCACATACTGTATCCAAGGTGATGGGCAGGTCCTGGCAGAGCGACGTGATTTTGTCTGCAAAAAATTTCGCGAAAGCCTCACAGCCTATTTCCAATTCTCTAACGTTTGGTCTGCCTTGGGGCAGTGTGGTTAGCTGTCCAATTATTTTAAACAATTGTGCTGGGCGCGAATTTGCAGACGCAATCTTGGCCGCGAAGTACTTCTTCTTCGCGGCCTTGACTGCCACCTCATAAGACCTCATAAACGTTCTTTAGTTTGTTCTCGCCGCTTTGTCATGAGTGCGCCGCCACTGCCTCTCTAGTCGTCGGAGTCCTTGTTTCAACCGGCGTAGCTCCAAGGTATACCAAGGAGCCAGCCTTGAACGAGGGCGCAGAGAACGTCGAGGTGCGATCTCGTTGATTGCTCCGGATAGCCGATCATGCCAGGCATCAACCAGGGCATCAAGGGAATCGCCAGGGGGCCAAGGATCCCGAAGAGCCATTTGGAACCATTCCGGGTCCATCAGGCTCCGCGGGCGAGCCAAAATAGGCTCTCCGCCCTTACAGGGTTGTGGTAGCGTCTCCATACGAGCCTTGAGGGCTAAGTGATCCGACCATGGTATTGTCTCCGTTGCGATTCCGTTCACTTGAATCCCGGTCGCAAAGATCAGATCTAATGTGTGCCCAGCCTGGTGCGTGGGAGTCGTAACAAATTGGGAGAGTCCCAGTGTTGCCATGGAAGACACTAGGTCCATCGCCTGAGTGGAGGTCGCGTCATCGGCATGGACATTGAAGTCGCCCAGGATCAGAAGCCCTGGGTACTCCAACGCCCAGCCGGACACCGCCTCCATCAGGGATGGTAAGGCGCTGGCCGGTGCGTTAGGCGGACGGTACACCAGCCAGATCACCAACCTCTCCCCGACGTCCCACGCAAGGCCAACACACTCAATACCATCGATCTTTGGGGCTGGGAGAGCCCAGAAGGAGTAACCCTCCCGTATGAGTACCGCCACCCCGCCCGCTAATCCGGGACTGGTGAAAGACCGAGTAACCTGGGGGGGTCATCTGGGAGAGTGCCGTCGTCTCCCCCTCTTGAACCCAGGTCTCGGTCACGCAAGCCAGGTCTGCGTCCTGTCGAAGCAGGAAGTCCCTAATGGTTTCGGTCTTATTATTTATAGACCTGGCGTTGCATAACACCAGTGTCGGACGCGGGCAATTTCTCTTGGTCCCACTACTTGTCACCGTTGGGATGGGAAGTAGACTAGAAGGGGGCCAAGCACTGTTTTGTCTCAGCCTCCTTCTCTCACATCTCCGTCTATTCCCACCGTCATATCTTCCCCTCCCCAGGAGCACTGGGATCCCCTGACCGGACATCCCAACCTATTCTCCCAATGATCGTATTCCACTGACTAATTAGTATTGGTACACAGCATAGATCTCCTGCCCACCTTCGTCCTCTGTTCCCAGTTGTCTAGTTCACCATAATCTTCCGATTTGATTAGTAAATAATTCCTACTTAGCACTATAATAAAATCCAATTCCTAACTCATTTAAAGTGCTAACGTGAATAAATAATCAATTGAATTAATTAATTCTATATGCATTTAAAAACATAAATACATAATAAATCCAGTTTCTAATCAATTTAAATCTAATTCATTGTTAATAATAATTCTAGTGGTGATCAATAGTCAATGGGCAGTGGGGATAAAAGTTGGAGGTGGGGTAGGGTTTAGTTCTTAAAGTGCTGGTGGTTGGTATAAGTATTCAAAATCGAATGTCCAGGTTTTAGGCGTCTTTGGTGCTTCGTGGCGGCTTTTAAAGTGCAGGTGCTGTTTTCTAGTATAGGGACCGTTTTAAGCACAGTTCTTAATATAGTTCTTAGAGGCATGGGTGAGAGAGCTTCTCGGTTGATGACCTTGTCGTGGGTGGGGGAGGCGGGGGGAGGGTGTGGGAGCGTGAAGGAGGCGAGGGGGGAAGGCCAGAAGAGAGAGGGGAGAAGGGGGGGCGAAGACAGAGACCGGGGTGTCCACCGGGACCTACCTCCCAGGGCCAGTCCACTCCTCCGCTCACTCGCACCCCTCAGCTCCATCTCCCTCCGCAGCTGCCCCTCTCCCTCCTCGTTGTATCAGTCCACGCCCCAGTCCTTTGCAAAAGACCTGCTCCAGCTGTTTGCCTATGGCCGCTCCTGATCCTTCTTAGTCTGGGCGTCGGCCGGCGATGTTTCTCGGCAGCAGCGCTCCTCCGCGGCTTGAACTCAGCCGAAGCCCTGCCGCGACCCCAGTTGGCTCCATGCTCCGTTCTCCCCGCACCTCCACGACCTCTTCCCCGGCACCGGCTCGATTCCTCCTGGCCTCTGCCCGACGCCAGCCCGCGGCTGCGTCTCGGCCCTGTTTCGACTGCTCGATGGACCCCTGCCGCCCGACGCTCGCACCTCAGCTTTGCCGACAGCCGCCGCCTCATTCTCAGTTTTGTTAATGGTTTGTTGTTATCTTCGATTGTTCTTTCAGTTCGCTCGCTGGTGCTACTGGTTGCTATAGTATAGTAGTTGTATTTGCTATTAATTGTTATCAGTCAGCGGGAGCCCTAGCACTGGGCTTCTACCGCCGCCGCCGCCATCTTTTGGTCAGAGCATAGGCCTGCCATAGCTTCATATAACCTACAAAGAAAGATTCGCCCCGGGGCTACCACTTTGCAAGCAAAGTTAAGATGCCTGACCAGCTGCTGTAACTCAAAGTGACCTTCCGTTTAAGAAGAAAGGAATGAATCCTATTCCTTAAAACTACTATTTTTGGGGGAAAGATATTCTGGACAGTTGCGCCAGGGTATCCAGCTCAACCCCCCAAAAGATCAGTTTTTGGGCCGGACCCTCAGTTTTTTCCTGAGCCAATGGAACCCCAAGTTCTGCAGCCAGCTCAATAAAGCCAGACAACAGCTGTGCACAATGCCCAGTCTCTGCAGGACCCACAAATAGTAGTCATCCAAATAATGAACGACATCCTGCAAACCCACTTTTTCACGAACAGCTCATTCCAAGAATGTGCTGAAACACTCAAAAACTGCACATGATACAGAGCAGCCCATTGGCAATGCTCTGTCCATGTAAAATTGATCCCCAAAAGAAAATCCCAAGAGCTCAAAATCAGCAGGATGAACAGGTAAAAGGTGAAATGCAGATTTAATATCGCATTTTGCCAACTCTGCCCCCTCACTATAGTGTCGAACCATGGCTACGGCTGGTATACCTAACAGAGCATAAATGCTTGGGAATCCCATCATTAACAGACTTCCCTTTGGGGAAGGATAGATGGTGAATCAAACAAAATTCCCCAGGTGCCTTTTTAGGCACCACACCCAAGGGGGAAACCCTAAGGTTAGGCACAGGGGGATTGGGAAATAGGCCCAAAATCCTGCCCTCAATCAACTCCTTGGCAATCTTATCCTTGACTACCTGCTCTAAACCTTTAACAGAACTAATATTCCCGGACATAAATGGAACCCGGGGCCCCTGAAAAGGAATCCTAAATCCGAACTTAAAACCTTTTAGCAGGTAAATGCTATCAACCTTTCGCGGATACCTGGACAGCCAGTGTTCAAGAGGTCCCACCTTTATCAGACTGGGCCCCCTTTCCAGCCTGATAATTACCTCCCCCAGCTCCTGGTTTCTTTTGATTCATATGTAGCCGGGCTTTTGGGCAGTTACTGAAGGAGTGAGAGCCGCCACACATAGGGCATTTGTGCTTGAACTGACAAGCTTTCTGCTACACACTCCCTGAGAACTGAACTCCCAACAAAGCAGGCGGGGTTGAACCACCTGCTCTGCTGAACCGCGGGAAGAGGCTGCCAAAACTGAAGAGGTTGCTGCTGACCTAGCCACCAAATGACTGCTATTGAAGCGGTCACCCAAATTTGGCCACGCAGGAGACATGACTTGTAGCCACAGCTGCTGGTGAATGCGATCCCACTGAAGGGAAGGGTACAATGCAGCCCTCATCCTGAATTCCTCATCATATTGAATCCAGGCAGGACCACTAAACATTATGTACCCCTTATAAATTATGTCCATGTATTGGATAAGCGCAGCCGCCCTCCAAGACTGAGCATGTGCAATAACTCCAGTAGAGATAAAAAACCCAGTCAGCCAATTGGCCCAAATCTGGTCCACCTTATGCTTCTTCAATTTTTCTTTTTCCTTGTCATCCAAGTCCTCCTTATCCTTCTTCTCCAACTCCCGGAACAAGAGGGAGAAGATATTGACATACTCACCCTTTAGGATGTTATCTTTTGTTGCAGGCAACAAATGATCACCCAAAGGTAATGTCCCCAAAAGGTAAAGTGGAAAAAGGGACCACCCCGTAAGAAGAAGGGAAGTTCCAACCCCCCATAAAAGAGCCTGCAAGACCCTGCTGCCCCACACCCGGGCAAACTCCACAAGGCCACATTGATCAGTCGGCCAAGACCAATTTGGCTCTTGCGGTTTTTGACGGGGCGCCATTGAAAGCGGCATGCCGAGTCAGGAGCCTGGGAGTCCTACTGGAGCCTTCATTATCAATGAAGGCCCAGATAGCAGCCACTGCCAAGTCAGCCTTTTTTCATCTGAGGCTGGCAAGGCAGTTGGCTCCCTTCCTAGAGCATCAGGACCTGGCAACAGTGATTCATGCAACGGTCACCTCGAGACTGGATTACTGTAATGCCCTCTACATGGGGCTGCCTCTGTGCTGAACCCGGAAGCTGCAGCTGGTGCAGAACGTGGCTGCTAGACTGTTGTTGGGGCTTCCAAAGTGGGAGCACATACAGCCGGGGTGCGTGAACTGCACTGGCTGCCAGTTATATACTGGATTCGTTACAAAGTGCTGGTTATCACCTTTAAAGCCCTATATGGCCGAGGACCTGCCTACCTCAGGGACCGTCTCTCCCCATACGAACCCCAGAGAGCACTGAGGTCAGCAGGGAAGAACCTGCTGACTATTCCCAGGTTGAAAGAGGTAAAGCTACAGAGTACCCATGCTCGGGCCTTCTCTGCTGTGGCTCCACTCCTGTGGAACCAGCTTCCGGAAGAAATGCGGGCCCTGCTGGACTTTGAACAGTTTCGCAGGGCCTGCAAGACCATCCTTTTTCGAATAGCCTTCACCGACTAAAGAGAGAGACTGCTAAGTAAACTCACCATCTGTATAATAGCACCAGCATATTAATATTAATATTAATTTTATTGTTTTAGAATTTTAATAAAAGTTTAATTAACTGTTAAATTAGTTTTGTTTAAATATACTGTATAATGTATGTATTGATTTGTGCTGTTAGCCGCCCTGAGCCTGCTTCGGCGGGGAGGGAGGGATATAAATAAAATGATGATGATGATGATGCGAGTCCATACCTGTGGGGGGAGAAAACCCAGAACTCACAGCAAGAATGCCAGACCCGGCAGGCTAGACATGACCCCATGGACCTCAAGGCCAAGCCAGCCCAGCATATGCCTGTGAAATGTCCCCAGCCTTACCAACAGATCCAATAGGCACCAGCATTGACCCGGGTCCAACAGCTCCTGACGATGGCACTTATCCCCCATCTGGACTGCCAAGACCCATGGCACTGCCAGCGACGAATGCACCAGACCTGCCCTCGAGAATAGACAACCTGGTTAACATATTCACCTGGAGCGCCCTTTTAGAAGCCTTTTCGAGTCCTATCCTCTCTGAAGGAGGAATATCAGACGCCTCCTCCAGCGTCAACAGCCTTTGCATTATGCTAGCATTAACTTCCTCCTCGCCCTCATCATCGGAAAAAGATAAGGGTGGTGGTGACCTCTTCGGCAGAGTCTTAGGGGCCTTTGGCGCAGGCTGCTTGCCCTTGGATTTTCCAGACCCCTTTCTACCTGACATCTTTGCAATGCCCAGGGCCAATAGAGCCTACAAAATACACCCAAGTGGCCCCCTACGAAGGCGCCCCCAAAGCCACCCCTCATTACTAAATAGCAGCCCCTGGAAGCAGTAAAAAATGCCTGCCTATGCAAAGCTGTCCCAGGTTAGGGCAGGCCCACAAAATGGCCTCCCCTCAAAATCCCCCTAAAATAGCCTCCTTCCCTCAGAGAAGAAAGGGAACCAAATATGGCTGCCACCCCACACAACAAGAAGGGGAAGCAAAATATGGCTGACTCTGCTAAAACATCCCCCCCCCCCAACTCAACCAGGGTATCCACACAACACAAAAAAACCCTTTGCCCTGCAAAAGAAGGGAAAGGACAAACCACCCACACCCTTCAGCAAAAGGAAAAACAGTTTTAGCCACAGAAACATCCTTGCTACCCAATTATGGTGAAAAAAGGGGGGGGGTGCGATAATAAAATGATACACTGGTCGTCAATAGAGCTCCTTTCCCTCCTACGAAGCTCAATGCCCAGCCAGACAGCCAAAGCAAACCGCTCGAGCACGCCGCTCCTTTCCTGCTTATCAGCGACCCGATCACTGATAAGCATGCCGACGCCGAAACCAACCGGAGGGGCCTTAAAAGCAGTTAAGGAGCCCCCACGCCTTCACTGATAAGCATGCCAATGCCGAAACCAATGGGGGGCCCCTCAACAGCCTCCCCGGAGTGCAATAAAAATGCTCCCACCCAAACCGATCCTCGTCTGGGAACTGAAGCAGGGAGTGGAGGTCTGGCCGTTACAATGACCAAGCCCCCCCCCCCCCCATCAAACGCGTGCCCAAATGGGCTGCAGATCCTACCTTCCCTTCCAGGGAGGCAAAGCTTGCCCCAGCAGCCTAGCAGTGTTGCTGCAGGCTGCCAGCAACGAATTTTGAGTATTTTTTTTTTCAAATTGTCTATACCAAATGTACATCTCTGTTTTGTGGTGTTTTATTTCTCCTTTCTATTGCATTTTTAAAAATTTGAGGATTTCACTATCTGAATCAGTTCAATCCACTTTAAGTGATGGGGGGGGCAGGTAGAATGAAATTTCACATATGAGGGGTGATTGAAATGGCCACTGTGTAGACAGGATGCTGGACTGTATGGACCATTGATTTGATCCAGCAGGGCTCTTCTTATGTTCTTAAATGATGCCAGTAAAGTGAATTTTTTTTATTTAATACCATAGTTCTTGATACTGATGCAGAAATTAATTTGATCATCCCTGTCATTGTGTAAAATTATTATTAATAAGTTGTTTTCTACAATCTTCCATGTGATGACCCATTGAACAGTCAAACCAGGGCTTGCCAGTTAAATTTACTCCTTATACACACATTAGGAACGCACCACTTTCTTGGGAATGGAGTTTTCCATTTGCTGGAGGCTGCATGATGTGAGAGGTTTAGCAGCAGAAAAGTCTCACATGTGGAGCAGAGAATGCAGGAGTGGGTGAGGAAGATGCAAGAAGAGACTGGCTCAGACTCAATATTTGTTAAAGGATTTTGCAATGTCCATTTAATTTAATAGAATTTAAAAGGTAAAGGTAGTCCCCTGTGCAAGCACCAGTCGTTTTTGGCTCTGGGGGGATGTTGCTTTCATGTTTTCACGGCAGACTGTTTTTTTACGGGGTGGTTTGCCATTGCCTTCCCCAGTCATCTATAGCGTCCCCCCAGCAAGCTGGGTACTCATTTTACCAACCTCGGAAGGATGGAAGGCTGAGTCAACCTGTGTAGCAGGTTACTTCAAGTTAGTCCTCTGACACATTTTAGCTACTTATTTCTTCCAATGGACCGTTGCGCTCTCTCACCTTCCTCTGGGGCCGATATCTTAGAGGCCTTTTTGGTTCTGATGGGAAAGGCCTTATTCCAACTGGAGTAAGCACACAAAGACTAGTGAGTACTTAGTGATCTGGGCAGCTCAGTGAAATTGACTATCATAAAATTAAATGGGGTAGTTTCTACATGCTGCACCCCTGGGGCTAATTTAGAAGATAGAAGATGAAGATATTGGATTTATATCCCGCCCTCCACTCCGAAGAGTCTCAGAGTGGCTCACAATCTCCTTTACCTTCCTCCCCCACAACAGACACCCTGTGAGGTGGGTGGGGCTGGAGAGGGCTCTCACAGCAGCTGCCCTTTCAAGGACAACCTCTGCCAGAGCTGTGGCTGACCCAAGGCCATGCCAGCAGGTGCAAGTGGAGGAGTGGGGAATCAAACCCGGTTCTCCCAGATAAGAGTCTGGGAGACTCTTTGCTACACCAAACTGACTCTCCACACCAAACTGACTCTCTAGGCCCTGTCTTGGATTATTTCTGGCACAGGATACACATCCGGTTGCAGCTGTAGCACACAGTTCACAATGCCTGTCTGTCTAGTGCCTTGCTATGGCAGAGTCTCCTATAATGTGTTCCCTTATAAGTTTTGCTGCACTAGGGCCAAGCTATAGCTTCGGGGACAAATAAGCGTGTTATCAGATAGCTGTCCTTGATCACGATCGGTAGATGCTTTCTGGGCTTTCCTTTCTTCCTCCTCCTGGGTATAATAGTGAAACCACCCAGATAACTTTACTTGAAACACTGGGCAGACAAGTTTTCTGCTGCTGCTGAATGGCTTTGATGTGCTGTACAGTACATCTTCCAAAAGTCTCAGGATCTTGGGGCTATATTTGGTAATCTCTTCTGCTGTGTGAATTAATTCCTTCTCATTAGATAGGGCTTCATAGGTATAGAGGTCAAAACATATATGTTGAATTGGTGCAGATGCTTGCTCTGGCTTCAGCTGCTAATTCAAGTGTTCTGGTCAGAGCAATTGGTTCTGCCTTCGCAGGGTGATCACAGCATATTCTGTCTGGCGCACTCCATCTGGTGCAGAACTGCTGCCATCGGTATAATATTCTGCTTCTGAGTTAGGCAAGGGCACAGCGGTCAAATCTGGGCAGCTTGGATCTACTTGAGGGCAATGGCTCTGAGGCATCTTGGCTATTACATCCAGCCATTTAGACAAGTAGGGTACTGGCTGATGCCATAAACCCAACATCTGGGTACAGACTCCAACTGCAGTCCCATATCTTTCAGGAATGAAGAGGGTGGCAGCCATGCTGACATCAGGTAGCCCTAGGACCGGAGCTTTTAACAACAGCCTTTTCACTTCTTTAAGGTCTGATGTTACTTAGTGTCTCACTTTAAAGGGTGTTTGCTCACCTCCCTTTGTAACTTCACACAAGGGTTTGGCAATTGGGGCTTTCTTTTCCTTGGGGAGGCTCCTGTAGGTGCACACCACATCCTGGCACTGGGCCAGCTGCTTCTTCTGCGCCTCTATCGTTTCCTTGGCCATCTCTCTCTAGTGCAATTTTGGCTTCAGCCTTCAGGCAGGAGGTTTTATTGATGACAGCCAGTTTCCCTTTGAGGATTTGCTCAGTCTTCCGCTCGCTGCCAAGCAGCTTTCCCTCCGCCAGCTGCTTGTCCTTCTTGTAGACGCCCAGGAACTTGGACACCTCATACATCAGGACGTCCAGGTTGATGACCCTCCACTTCTCCATCTGAACCTGCACCTCTGCCAGGGTATTCTCTCTTATCTCCTGCAGCAACTGGGGCAAGAAAATGCTATTGAGGGAAGCACTTCAGCCCACAGCTTCCTGAGCAGGCCCTCCACTTCTTGGGCCAGCTGCATGGCTTGACGCCCATAGCCTTCCATCTGACTAGAGAGCACCCTCTCTAGTCTCCTTCAGGCTCAACTCAGCCTCCTGCCGCCTTCACATGATATCTGGAGCTGACTGAGCTGCAAAGGCATCACTCACCATCTGCTGAGCATCTGCGACTTCATGGTTGGTGGGCAAATAGATTTGGTGGGCTTCATATAGGTGCTCCAAAAAGGCATCTGGCTTCTGGAGGACTTCTGCTACCTCACACATATTAATGAGTTTTGTGGCCGCTTCCTTCATGCCTGCCGATATTGGTTTAATAGGCAGATGGGAGCCTCCCTGTTGGCATCCCACTTGAGGTCAGTTTCAGGGAAATGAATTGTAGCCCATCATGGGACGTTGTTCCCTTCCTCCTTCTGTCCCATCATGGCCCAGGAGTTAGGAAGCCTGGATCTGCTGGAGGGGCATCACATGGCTGACGGGGACTTCTTCTGAGGTGGTAAGCTGGCCAGAGGCAGGGTGCTTGCTTCTGGAGACCTTCTCTCTGCGGTAGCTCATAGATCTGGAGTTCTTTGGTCTTAACTGATGAAGGGGGCGAGGGTGAAGTCCAAGTGGCAAAGGGGAAAGTCTGGGAGCTTTGCGTTAGGCTTGAAGGACTGGCTCCCTGCAAGGGGCAATGGAGACACTGCCCTATGTCCTAATAACTGGTTCCTGGGGGTGCTGTGGCGTAGATTGCCTCGGCCTGAGACTAAGATGCCTGTCCAAGAGTAGTGTGTTTTGCAACCATGTAGGTGGTTTAAAACCAAACTGTGCTATGAAACAATATACAAGGACTGGTCTAGGTGGTCAGGGTAACTATTAACCTTTGTCACATGAACCTTCAGATGACTGAAAAATACCAAATTTAGGTCATTCTAGAATCATAGAGTTGGAAAGGACCTCCAGGGCCATCCAATCCAACCCTTTGCACAATGCAGGAACACACAAATACCTCCCCCCAAATTCACAGGATCTCCATGGCTGTCATATGGCCATCTAGCCTCTGTTTACAACCCTCTAGTTCACAAAATGTTACAAACACTTCAGGAGCCCTGTCTATGCCATAGTCTCCACTAAAACCTATGTCAGAATTGTAATCATGCAGTCTAAGGTCATCCCCTAGACTGTGATCCTCCCATGGTTAACCAGCCAAATGAGACATTCTTAGACACAAAAGGAAAAAGAGAGTGGGTTAGAGAGCAGTCTTGACACAAAGAAACACACGTTGCTTTGTAATGGCTGCTGCCTTCAGCAAATGTCATGTCTCATTCACACAAAATCTCACCACAAGTCCCTTCCTAGTTCCAGTACTAGACTAGCACAGCTTCAAGGGCGCTGGTGGGGAGAACTACTTCCCCTTTCTTCAGCAAGCTTTACTAGTGTGCAGCCGAGGGGTGATCAAGCCCTCCTTCCCTACGAGACAAGCTGAGGCCAAGCAGTCTCTTATGGAGAGGTTCTATCTACTAAACCCCATTTTCATACTCACCTGCAAAGGTCTTCTTACTAGGGCTGGTTCCTGAATGCCTTTCTGTGGTCCGTTTGGCGACCCGTCCAGGCAGGCCAGGCAGAGGCAAACAGAGGTCAGGCAGCTGAAATCAGCTGGAAGCTCCTTTCCAGACCCGAGGCTGGTCCAGGGGCCAAAGGCCGGGGCCCAAATTCCCCCTTTTCAACCGGCCCAATGCACCAGAAAAATGTAGCAGCAACCTTAGCCCTTGGGGGTCAGGCAAAAACGAGGCCACAGACCAGACTCATGTCTAAAAGAATCTGGGAGCTCCAATTTCAGGAAGGTCTACAGTTTTATATTCACAGACAACCATTTCCAGTAAACAATCGCCCAATTACAGGAAAGGACCACCCCATATCCCATACATCATTACAAGCACCATATTAATAAAGGAACAAGGAGGAGACAGGGAGGGTCTTTCCATACATGGCATTGATGTTGCTAACACTCTCGCAGCAATATCCTTCATCAAAAACACATTTGCACCTTTGACTTGTTCCTGAGACATTTTCCAATGTACATTTGCTCAATGCTTATTTTTAGTGCTTATTCCAGCCAGTTTCTAGTTCCTCTTTTAGGCAGCTGCGGCAGAGCCAGTGGGTGAAGGATTAACTTCCTCTTTTCTTACTTTCGCAAACTAGAAGGATTATTTCACAGAGGCACCTAGTAAGCACTTTTAAAATTTCTTTGACCTTTTGTTTTCTTGCCCTTGTGCCTAATTGATGGCTTTCAATTTACCTTATTTAATATCTTTTTATTTCAGCCCTGCTTCACCTGGAGCCAGCTACCTGAACCAGTTTCCGCTGGGATCGAACTCAGGTCATGAGCAGAGGGCTCTGACTGCAGTACTGCAGCTTTATCACTCTGCAGCATGGAATTAGATCTGGACAAATTTTAGAAATTTGTATAAGCTATAAAAATAGAATCTAAAGCTTAAAGCTCTTAAACTTAAAAAAAAAATTATCAGGCAATACTACCAAAGATTAGCATTACTTGGCAAATAAATCTACAGAAGTTGATCTGAAATTGTACACATGCAAATCTCTTTTATTCAATACATACAAAATTTTACAGTAATGTTTAGAGAATCCTTTAAAGGTATAGCTGCAAATCTCCTTAACATAGATTTCCAATACCAAGGACTAGTGTTGCATGGAAAATAAAAACCTAGTGGAGAAAAGGTAGCCAGAAAGGTTTCACGGCTTGTCATGATACATTCTGGAATATGTCTGTATTCATGAACACAATATAATTCTACTAGAGCTAAAATGCAAAGCACAACTTGTAAATATCTATGTGCTCAAAGCACACACAACAGCAAGTGAGAATAATGGTGGAGATGCCTGGCTATCCCCCATTCATGCATTTTCTTAGTGAAAGGAAAGAAGTAGAAAGAAATGGATGTATCGGCCCACATGTTCACAGTGGCATGTTCCAGTTAACAAACTAGTTGCCACATTCTGCACTAACTCCAGAATGTCATGTGTCCTCAAGGCAGTACTGCATAGTGTGTGTTAGCTTTGATGGTTATGGTATCATGGATCAAGAAGGCCAGATCAGCAAAGTTCAAGAGGGAAAACAGTCTACACAGTAGATGTATACAGTAGATGTAAAAAGGACTTCCCTGCTCTCACCTTGTTCTCCAGCTACAAAGCTGAGGAGTTCAACAGCACCCTGAGACTTTAACGCAGGCCATCAAATATAAATTCACTCAAGCAAGTTGAAGAATACTTTCTAACAGACTTGTTTGACCACCCAGCATTATCTCTACATTCAACCATAATGTGTCCACCTTGAGCCACTTCACCACAGGCTCTTAAAAAATAGAGCTGGGTGTCATCAGCATATTGATGATAATCATTCCTGGAAGCTTCAGATGATTTCATTTAGTGGCCTGAGGACAGCAAACAGCATGGACTTTCACAGCATCCTGCAGAAAAAGTTAAAGGGAACGGATTTGCCATCACTGATGACCATCCTCTGAGTCCAGTCAGTCAATTTGAGTTCCGTTCTTCTTGTCCCCAGATAGAGCCCAAACCATATTTTAAAAACTACAAGATGATGCTGCCAGCGTCTCTGCTTTCTGCTCTGTATTTAAACTGCTATCCAGGTTGGATCTGCTCAGAGATTTTTTTTCTTGGCAAAGAATTGTGCAAAAGTGCCCACTTAATTGCCAAATCATTCTCTTCAGGATGCTCCAGCCTAGGTGTCAGATAACAAATTTCTCATCCTGAGCATCATCGAACACAGTCCTAAACAGAATTTTCTTAGTCTCCTGGACAGGTGCCTTAAACTTAGGGTTAGGCTTTTTGATTTTGTAAGATTTTAAATTAACTGGCCAGCATGCCCACAGTGAAGTCAGGCAGTGGTAACTCCCCCTATAGGGTATTGTCCCTCCTGAACCAGGATATTCAATTTTTGCCTGATAATATGACACTCCATGTTCTACACAAACTATTTTTGTATTTCATTCTATGCAAGCCCCATACACTTCCCTAGATTGAACATGCAGCATGCGTTGTGAACTCTCTCCTTCCCAACATTTAGAACATCTTACAGTTTGAGAACTACACACATAAGCAAAAGCACAGCAAAATTACACAGCAATAAAAGCGCTTGTAGCATGCATGATTCTTTGGTTACACACACAACACAAAGAATAATGAGGGAGGCTCAAGAGATTCAGAATAACTAATACTAGGAAATATCTAACTCTTTGTTGCTTCAGATGATTTTCTCAAAGCTTCGGCCGTGCGTAGACCAGCCAGCTTCTGGGATAGCTGGGGCAAGGCTTGCCAATGAAGCTTGGGGGCGCTGGACCTGCTTTCAAGCAAGTCCCACCAGCTTCAAGTTATTGACTTTTAACAGTCTTTACTAGATGGCTTAGGGCCGGATAGAGTCTTTAGTAAGTTTCAGAGTCAATGGCTTCCCCAGAACTGGCTGTGCCTTCCAATGGTCTGCATCTGGCTTTAAATGAGACCAGTGAATCCATGCTGCCACTCCATGGACCTTGACTGCTGTAGGAGAACTTAAAAGAACAGTAAATGGGCCCTTCCATTTAGGCTGTAAAGTCTTAGCCCTCCAGCTTTTAACCCACACACTGTCTCCTGGCTGGTAAGTATGTACAGGAGAATAAATTTGATATGGCAGAGTCTCAAACACATACTTATTCACATCTTTGCCCAAGGCTTGCAATTCTTCATAAGTTATAAAGCTCCCTAACTGAGAGAGGTCACCCTGAACTCCCTGAACTATAGAGGGCGATCTTCCATAAATAATCTAGAATGGCGACAGCTTAAGATGTTTGTGGGACAGGCAGTGCAACAAGAATAATGCAATTGGCAGCATTGTAGTCCATGGCAAATGGGTTTCTTGACAGAGTTTAGACAGGGCGTTCTTCAAAGACCTATTAGCCCTCTCAACTTTTGCTGAACTCTGTGGGCAGTAAGCAGCATACACTTTCCAAGTAATGCCAAGCAACTTAGATACCCCTTGCACAGTTTTCTCAATGAACATTCCATTGTTGCTTTCAATAGTGACAGGTAAACCAAACTTCCGTATGATGTCTTTTAATAGAGCTTTTATAACCTCATTGGCTTTCTCAGTGCAGGTTGGGTAAGCTTGAATCCATCCAGACATCGTGCAAACAAATACAAGCATTTAACAGTAATGTCCAGCTTTAGGCATCTCAGTGAAATTTACAACTAGGGAGGAGAAAGGTATTGCTCCCACTGGCTGGCTTCCAGGGGTTGAGTGGGGCCTGATCAAGGATTGTTCTTTGCACATAACACACTGTGTAGAGGCTTGGGCTGTCAGTGAACTCACATGGTTGATGTATACCCATTGACTCACAGAGTGTTCAAGGGCAGTCTTTCCATAATGTGTTCTCTCATGCAGATTCTGAATTAATGGCCATGTGACAGCTTCTGGAATATAAATTCTGCCATTGGGAAGAACATACCAGCCATCTCTTCGTTTGGTTACTGCCTTGAGTTTGAGCCCACTGCTCCTCAGCTAGTGAATACCGAGGACTCCATTCGGTTAAGGAAACTTGAAAAACAGGCAGAATTTCTGTGCTTCCCTGATAAGGCTTTAGTGCTGCCCTTTTATCTGTTAAATCTGCCTTCCGATTTCCTCTTGCTACCGGACTTAGGGGCTTCTGATGGCCTTGGCAATGGATGACAGCTATGTGCCGGGATGCCCAGACAGCTTCTAACAATTCCAAAATCTCTTTACCATTTTTAATTTCTTTGCTACTCCCAGTAATTAAGCCTCTCTCTTTATACAAGGCACCATGGGCGTGCAGTGTCATAAAAGCATATTTAGAGTCTGTGTAAATATTGGCTATCAGTCCTTCTGCTAATTGGAGTGCTCTGATGAGGGCAATTAACTCTGCCTTCTGTGCTGAAGTTGATACTGGCAGCGCTTCTGCCTCTATCACTGCCTCAAAAGTAACGACTGCATATCCTGCTCTGCACTTCTGATCCTGGACAAAGCTACTCCCATCAGTGAAATATTCAATATCTGGATCTGAAAATGGGGTATCTTTTAGATCAGGCCAGCTAGAATAGACTTCTTCCATAACTTCCAGGCAGTCATGTTCTAATTCTTCCCCAGGAGTTGGCAACAGGGAAGCTGGGTTCAGAGTTGACACAGTCACTATTTAAACATGGGGATTTTCACACATAAGAGCTTGATATCTTTTTTTTTAAAAATAAATATTTTTATGTTTTATTGACTTTAGTACAATTGGCCATTACAGCATATGGATGTTGAAATTACAAATAACCCTCCCCCCCCCCCAACCCTCCCCTTCTTCTTTTAGTCTTTTCCCCTCAGCCAAGGGCACAGAGTCCTGATCTTGCACTGAATGTCCTTCCTTGCTTCTCCTGAGATCCACTCTAAATAAGGGTTCCATCTGGTCTCGATTTCCTTGACTTTATCTTCCCACGTGGAATCCTTGTTGATTGTTGCCACGATGTCAGACTGTATGTAATCAAACAAATAGCTGTGCCAGCTTTCTATTGACCATTTACTTTTATCTTTCCACCCCAAAGCGATGACCGCCTTCCTCGCTAGTATCATTGCCTTGACAAGGTTTTGCATGGGTCTACTTAGTGCCGGACTTCCTATTGTGCTTAACAACATCATATTAAAGCCAATGGTTAATGGTACATTGCAGACTTTTCTAATAAATTGAATAATTTCCCCCCAAAAGGGTTTAACCTCTTCACACTCCCACCACATATGTGCAAACCAACCCTTAAATTGTTTGCAATGCCAGCACTTGGAGCTCACTCCTGGGAATATATTGGCTATTTGTGCGGGAGTTTTGTACCATTTTGTGAAAAATTTATATTAGAGCTTGATATCTGACCATGCGGGCATTAGTGAACCAATAGTTCCCTTTGTGCTCAAGAAGTGCCTGCACATAATGAGGCACTCTCACTTCAAGCTGGCCGCCGAAGGTGAATTTGTCAGTTTCCTTCACAAGTTCTGCCACTGAAGATATGGCATGCATACACGAAGGTCAACCTTTGGCCACATTGTCCAGTTGTTTAGACAGATATGCTACAGGTTGGGGCCAGGGGCCCAGCAATTGAGTTAGGATGCTTCTCGCTCATGCACATACAGAAAAAGAGTTTGTCAGTATCAGGTAGTCCCAGAGCCGGAGCCTGCATGAGCTGGCATTTTAAGATTTCAAAGGCATTTTGACATTGCTATGTCCATTCAAAATGTGCTTTTTCTCCCCTCTTAGTGGCTTCATACAAGGGCTTTGCTGTTATAGCAAAATTGGGGAGCCAAATTCTGCAGAACCCTGCTGCTCCTAAGAATTCTCTCAGCTGGCGCCTAGAAGTGGGCACAGGAATGGCACACACAGTCTCTTTTCGCTCCCTGCATAGCTGCCATCTGCCCTGGGATGTATGGAAACCTAAAAATTTCACTGTCTCTTCGCATAGCTGAGCTTTCTTCCGAGACACTTTATACCCAGCCTCAGTCAGAAGTGTTAGCAGGGCAACAGTGGCATCTTAGCAAGTCTGGCCCCTATCAGCAGATCATCAACATATTGCAGGCACACAACTTCTCCTGGAACAGTTGGGAACAGACTCAAGTTTTTACTGAGGGCATTGCCAAAAAGGGTGGGTGAATTTTTGAACCCCTGGGGTAAATGGGTCCATGTATATTGTAACTTTCTACCAGTCTCTTTCTCTTCCCATTGGAAAGCAAACAGTGGCTGACTTTCAGGTGCCAGTCTTAAACAAAAGAACGTATCCTTGAGATCTACCACTGAGAAGTAAGTGGCAGAGGCAGGTATAAGTCCCAACAAGACATATGGGTTTGGAACGACAGGATGCAGAGTCTGTGTGCAAGAATTAACAGAGCATAAATCTTGTACTGGTCTGTAATCATTGGTGCCCGGCTTCTGGACTGGCAAAAGGGGACTGTTCCATGAGGACTGACATTCAATAAGAATCCCATAATGGAGGAGCCTGTTAAGGTGCTTCTGGATGCCAGCTGCTGCCTTCTTGGGAATCGGGTACCGGCGTTCCCAGATTGGAACAGCTCCTGGGATTAACTCTACTCCGATAGGTGCATGGTTTACTGCTAACCCAGGTGGATTTTCCTCTGCTCATACATCTGGAAATTGTTGAAACCAGGCTTTGGACATGGCTATTACAGGAGCTGTTTGATATAGCCACCACTCTTCTTCTCGGGGGCACTCTAGAATATATACACCTTGATATCATAGTTCGCCTTCTGAGGTAGTGTAAGGCAACTCAAAGTTCATTTGGCTTTCTGAGTCAAAAGTCAATCGGGCCCGCAACTTAGAAAGCAGGTCTCTTCCCATCAGCGGCACCAGGCAGTCAAGTAAATGGACAAAATTGTGGCGGACTACATGGCCTCCTACTGTACAAGTTTGTTCGGCTAGAAGTGGTCTGGATTGCTTGTGCCCTGTAGCTCCAATTATATTAATGTATTTGTGAATTGAAGGAGCAATCTTAACAGGCACCACAGACCGTGCAGCTCCAGTATTTATAAGGAATGGAAACTCCTGAGCCCCAATATCTACTATGACCATGGGCTCCGTGGAGCCAGGACCATCGGTGCCCAGTCTGTCCTAATCTTCCCATCCTTCCAGTCCAGCCAGACCATATACAGGCTCTTCTTCACTCCTCCAATATCTGCCACTCTGAACCTGGCCTCTCCCTCTGCCTCTGGCTCCTCTGCTCCCACGGCCTCTAAACTCCAGTCTTGTCATCTGTCTAGGAGTGCTTTGGATCTTTTGTGTGCGGAGGGGGTATCAATTAGGGCATGAGTCTCTCCAGTGCTCAAATTCTTTACAGTATACACACTAGTTTGGGTCTAAATTAGTCATTGCAGAGCTTTGATTTCTGCCATTCATTCCTTGCCCTCGTGCAGCCCTTCTGCCTCTCACAGATGTCTGCCCAGCCAGCGCCACTGTCAAAAGATCAGCCTTCTTTTTCATTTTTCTTTCTGCCTCCCGTTTCTGGTCTACAGCCCGATTGGCATAAACTTTCTGGGCAATCTCTAGCAATTGGGATAAAATCATGCCTGCAAAGCTGTCTTGCTTCTGGAGCTTCTTGTGGATGCCAGCATGAGATTGGGCAATGTAAGCTGTATTTACCATGCACAAGTTTTCTGCAGCCTCTGGATCGAATAAGTATACATTCGAAATGCTTGCATCAAGCACTCAGCAAAAGCTCCAGGGCTCTCTTCTGCTTTTTGAAGAACTTCACAGACTTCGGACATATTAATAGGCTTCTTGCCTTCCTCTTTCATTCCTTCTAAGATTGCCTGTCTGTATTCTGGTAGATGCTCTTTGGACTCACAGCCATTGGGATCCCATTTTGGGTCTGTTGCAGGAAAACGGACTTTTATCCACTCCTCTCTATCTGCAGTCTCTGGGGAAACTTTTCCCTCTACATGCTTTTGGGCATGATGCAGAATGCGGCTTCTCTCCTCTGTAGTAAAGAGGGCCAGTAAAAGCTGTTGACAGTCTGCATAGGTGGGCTGATGTGCTGGTAAGCAGATTAATCATTGGAGTAGGATTGTCAGAAAATGCTACAGTATGAGCTTTCCAATTTACTAGATCACTTGAAGTGAAAGGCACGTACATGTATCGGGTTTCAATACCAGGGCCGGGCTGTAGTGGGACGTGGACTTCCCCGAGGGGAGCTAACAAAAAGCCCTCTGCGCTAGATATAAAATCTAGAAAAGTCAAGGGGAAGGACTAGAAGTTTGCTCAATATTGGAAGAGAGTTCAGTGTTGGAGGAGAATTCTAGGGGTGAACTAAGACCTGCTGCTAGTCCTTGATTGTTAGACATAGGGTGGAATAAAAGGGAGCTGTTGCATGGAACGAGTGTTCAGAAAACAGCTGCTGGATTGGATTTAAAGTTCGCTGAGATCTTGCTTGCCCTTTCACAGCCCCAGCTTCCTCATTCGTTCCTACTTCCTTGTTCTCCTCATCAAAGGTTTCTGGAGCACTTTTAACTAGCTGTGCTTGGCTCTCGCCTTCAGCTGCCCTGGCACCTCCTTCAGCTGGTGGCATCAGGAGAGGTGGATACACTGGAACATACAGCGGGGCACTAGCCAAGGGGTCTTCTGGTTCGGCATCTAACACTGGGGGCTTTTCCTTCTTTGGAGGGGTCGTAGTTTTTGCTAACACATCCTGGCACAAAGCCATAACTTGACTTGCAGCTTTAGCAGAAGCCCTCTGAGCCCATTTTTCCTTCACTCTCTGCAACTTTTCTGGCCACCAGTAAGACTTCTGCACCATTGTTGCCCAACTGTCGATGTAGGGGAACTGACTTGTGTGTCTTGGGGACTGTGCTAAACTCTTATAAACTTTGTAAACCAAGCCTTGATCAAAGCTACCCTAGGGCAGTCATTCTACATGTAAGGCCACCCAGTATTTCTGACATAACACTTCCAGAGTTCTGGGAATCAATTTGACTCCATAATCATCACAGAAATGTTCCTTGAAGTTTTTACACATGTACTCTAGCAGGGTTTTTACTGATTTCCACCCGTGGCACCTCTCTCTCGGCTTGGCTTCGCGAACGAAGATTTAAGAAGGGTGCAATAGTCCACGTTTGCTGCAGGCTTGCTGGTGGCACCAGACATTTAGACAAAACACTTCTAGGGAAAACAGAAAACAGCAGCTGCCAGTAAGGGGTCTGGACAGCCAGGGAGCCCTGGGAGTTTTCACTTCCTCTCTCGTGACCCAGTGAGGTCGCCCTACTGGGAAGTGCACAAGAGAAAATCCCTTTCACTTAGAGGCTAGGCCTCCTCTCATTCACACACACCACAGAAATCCCCCCAGATCCTAGCTTCTGTGCTTCAGCTCCAAAGTGGAGCCTAATAAGCAGAGCTTAAGGGGTGATCAGACCCTTCTTCTCTCCTAATGAGAGGTAATCAGAATTCCCAGACAATTTATACTCACAATCCTGAAGATCTTCCGATTCCCTGGATACGTCGGTTCAACCAGGCGTGGGATCTTGGTTAGTGAACTGGACACCTTCCCCCACTGAAGCAGAGAGAGCTGGACTCGATCAAAAATGTGACTGTGGTGCCTAGTCTGATCTTCCCGCCACAAGGATGGAAGGCGGACAGTTATGCAGCCACCCCAAGGGGAAGGAAATGTGATTATACTGTATAGTTTTAATGTACAATGTAAAATTTTAAGGTTTTTAGGTTTTAAATGCTTGATTTTAAATGTATTAATTTGTTCCGATTTTATTGTTTTATTGTTTGTTGTAAGCTGCCCTGAGCCACTTGTGGGAAGGGCGGGATATAAGTTACGGAATAAATAAATAAATAAATAAATAAATAAATAAATAAATAAATAAATAAATAAATAAATATCCTGTTATTTTTCCAGGCAATGCAACAAAATGAAGCAGAGAAATAACTAGGTCCACACAGACTTACTGGTATGAAACGAGGTTTACTTTCTGGTACCAGAAGGTAGGACCCAGTCGGGCATGGGTCCCAAAATGACTGAGTTCCAATTATTCTACATACAGATAGTTTTATCCACACAGAAAACAAGCAGGCCAGCACATAAGCTTATCTGATTTCAAAGGGTCCCGCCTTCACTGAGTTCCTCCTGGTAAATTTCCATGACTAAGTTCCCTTACTTATCTATCATAGCAAGTCGCCTCTAGGAGGCCGTTTCTCTTATCTTAGTTAGCCAGCTTCAGACACACACCCGCTATGCTGTGGCCAGCTCTTTAATGGAAAATTACAGCAGACATTGTTAAGACAAAGCATGCTCTTATTCAATTTAGCAATTACTATTATTGGGGGTATTAATTATTTAGGGGCTCTCCTTCATAGCTCAAAACTTTAATGCCAGTAGCTATCAAAGTAGATTTTTTGCTCACAAGACACTGCAGCTTAGAGGGAACACCTTGGGGAGGAAGGGGGGAGGAATACCTACCTAATGTTAAATAGGTACACGCTTGGCCCAGCCCGACATGACTCGGCCCAACCCAACATGGCCTGGCTCAACAAGGTCTCATTTATGTCAGATCCAGCCCTCATAACAAATGAGTTCAACAACACTGGGCTATGTCATCTAGGAATGAAATGCCTGGTGGTGAACTCATGTGTTGAGCTGAAGTAATAATAATAATAATAATAATAATAATAATAATAATAATAATAATAATAATAATAATAATAATAATAATAATAATAATAATAATAATTTTTATTTATATCCCGCCCTCCCCGCCGAAGCAGGCTCAGGGCGGCTAACAACATGTCTATGTAATTATACAAGGGTTTAAAATCACATTAATCTTAAAACATTCCAATTTAAAACAAAAACATTTCAGGTGCTAATTCTGTTCATAAAAATATTGGTGGTAGAAGTCACCTAGCATCAGTCGCTCAGTCAGCAAAGGCCATCCTGAAAAGAGTGGTCTTTCAGGCCCTGTGGAACTGGTCAAGGCTCTGCACGGCTCGCACTTCTTCCGGGAGCTGGTTCCATAAGTGTGGAGCTGCGATAGAGAAGGCCTGTGTGCGAGTATTTTGTTGTTTTGCCTCCTTTGGTCCGGGGATAGCCAGTTGGTTCTTCCCTGCTGACCACAGTGCTCTCTGGGGTTCGTATGGGGAAAGACGGTCCCTCAGGTAGGCAGGAGCTTTAAAGGTAATAACCAGGGCTTTAAAGGTAATAACCAGCACTTTGTAATGAACCCGGTAAGTAACTGGCAACCAGTGCCGTCCGCGTAGCCCCGACTTTATGTGCTCCCACTTCAGGAGCCCCAATAACAGCCTAGCCGCCGCGTTCTGCACCAGCTGCAACCTCCGGGTTCGGCACAGAGGCAGCCCCATGTAGAGGGCATTACAGTAATCCAATCTTGAGGTGACCGTTGCATGGATCACTGTTGCTAGGTCCTGGCATTCCAGGAAGGGAGTCAACAGCCCTGCCCACTTCAGATGAAAAAACGCTGACTTGGCAGTGGCTGCTATCTGGGCCTCCATTGATAATGAAGGCTCCAGTAGAACTCCCAAGATCTTGACCCGGTGCACCGCTTTCAGCGGCACATCGTCAAAAACCGGGAGAGGTATTTCTCTCCCTAGGGCACCGCGGCCCATGCAAAGGACCTCTGTCTTTGTCGGGTTCAGCTTCAGCCCACTCAGCCTAAGCCAGGTTGCCATAGCCTGCAATGCCAGGTCCAGGTTCCCTGGAATGCAGTCAGGCCGGCTGTCCATTAGCAGATAGAGCTGGGTGTCATCTGCATATTGATGACACCCAAGCCCATACCTCCGGGCAATCTGGGCAAGGGGGCACATATAGATGTTAAATAGCATCGGGGAGAGAACTGCTCCCTGCAGCACCCCACAATCTAGTGTGTGCCTCTGGGACAGCTCACCCCCGATTGCCACCCTTTGTTCCCGTCTCTTGAGGAAGGAGGAAAGCCATTGTAGGACCAGCCCCCTAACCCCTATGTTGGCAAGGCGGTAGGTCAGTAGCTGATGGTCGACCGTATCAAATGCAGGTGACAGATCTAATAGCATCAGCACCGCCACGCCGCCTTAGTCCAGATGCCGCTGGAGGTCATCTACCAAGGCGACCAGCACTGTCGCCGTCCCATGACCTGGGCAAAAGCCAGACTGGCAAGGGTCTAGGTTTAACAGCCATGTTTAACCACACAACTGATTGGGCCATTCCTTGTGCAAATACAAGGTGACTTCATGTTTAGTGTTTGCTGTCCAAAACCATCAATAAAGAACTGGTGAGTCCCACTGTAATTTTGAGGTGTACATCCTTTGTAGATGCAATCCTTTGCATTGCAACATCAGGGAGTGGTGTGATTATATCCCCCTTTTCTCATTCCTTCAATCTTTTGAGTGAATGATGGCTTTGTACAAATAATAAAGCTAACAGTATGTTGTATTTTTCTAGTAAATACACTTGCTGCTTGTCCCACAGCAACTGAAATCAATCCGTAATACAGGCCTATCAAATTAAAAAGTAAATGTGAAGGGGGAGGAGTTTGAGTCCAGTGGCATCTTTAAGACCAATAAAGTTTTTATTCAAGGTATAAGCTTTTGTCTGCTTGCACTTTGTTCTGTTACTTCAGACTAACATGAATACCCACCTGAATCTTATCTGCACAGTGAGGGGGGAAAGTTGGAGAAATTCATGTACAAATTGATTAAAGAATGTTTCAAGGGACATTGTGTATGCCAGATCTGAGACTCTGTTTTCTTTTTAAAACCACCTACATGGCCAATGAGGAAGGAGATTCAGTGCCAGGGAGCTGGACTCATCCTTGCTTTTTGTTGCTGTTCAGTTGCACAGTTGAGTCCAACTCTTTGCGACCCCATTGACAAAGTAACACCAGGCCCTCCTGTCTTCCACCATCCTCCAAACTCTGCTCAAATTCGTGTTTGTTACATCACTAACACTCATTTTTTGCCGTCCCCTTCTTCTTTTGCCTTCTACCTTTTCAAGCATCAGGATCTTCTTCAGTGAGTGCTCCCTTCTCATTTGGTGGCCAAACTATTTGAGCTTCAGCTTCAGCATCTGACTTTCCAGGGAACAGTCTGGGTTGATTTCCCTTAGGACTGAGTGATTTGATCTTCTTGCAGTCCAAGGAACTCTCAAGATTCTTCTCCAGCACCATAGCTCAAAAGCATCTATTCTTCTCCGCTCGGCCTTCCTTATGGTTCAGCTCTCACAGCCATACATTACTACTGGGAATACCATCGCTTTGACTATACGGACTTTTGTTGGCAGGGTGATGTCTCTACTTTTTATTATACTGCCCATAGCTGTCACCATAGCTGTCCTCGCAAGGAGCAAAATCTTTTAATTTCATGGCTACAGTCACATCTGCAGTGATCTTTGACCCCAGAAATGTGGCGTCTGTCACTACTTCCATATCTTCCCCTTCTATTTGTCAAGGTGTGATGGGGCCAGATGCCATTATCTTAGGTTTTTTGATGCTGAGTTTCAAGCCTACTTTTTTGCTCTCCTGTTTCACCCTCAACAAGAGGTTCTTTAGGTCACTTTCTGCCATTAGAGTGGTGTCATCTGCATATCTGAGGTTGTTGATATTTTTCCCGGCAATCTTAATTTCGGCTTGTGCTTCATCCAGGCCAGCATTCCGCATAATGTACTCTGCATATAAATTAAATAAGCAGGGTGACAATATACATCCTTGTCGAACTCCTTTTCCTATTCTAAACCAATCAGTTGTTCCATATCCCATTCTGACTGTTGCTTCTTGACCCTTATACAGGTTTCTCAGGAGACGTGAGGTGGTCTAGTACTCCCATCTCTTTAAGGACTTGCCACAGTTTGTTGTGATCCACACAATCAAAGGCTTTATTTCTGTCAATGAAACAGAAATAGACGTTTTTCTGATACTCCCGTGCTTTCTTCATAATCCAGCAAATGTTGGCAATTTGATCTCTAATTCCTCTACCTCTCTGAAACCCAGCTTGAACTTCTGGTAGTTCCCCATCGACATACTGCTGAAGCCTAGCTTGTAGGATCTTTAACATGACCTTGCTGGCATGTGAAATGAGAGCAATGGTGCGATAATTTGAACATTCCTTGGCATTACCCTTCTTTGGGATTGGAATATAAACTGACCTTTTCCAATCCTGTGGCCACTATTGCGTTTTCCAGATTTGTTGACATAATGTGTGCATCACTTTAACAGCATCATCTTTTAGGACTTTGAAAAGCTCAACAGGGATACCATCATCTCTGCTCGCTTTGTTGTTAGTAATGCTTTCTAAGGCCCATTTGACTTCACACTCCAGAACGTCTGGCTCAAGGTCAGTGATTTCACTGTCATGGTTGTCAAGGACATTGAGATCCATCTTGTATAATTATTCTGTGTATTCTTGCCACCTCTTCCTGATCTCTTCTGCTTCTATTAGGTCCCCACCATTTTTGTCCTTTTTCATGGCCATCTTAGCACAAAACGTTTCCTTGATTTTTCCAATTTTCTTGAAGAGATCTCTTGTCCTTCCCATTCTATTATTTTCCTCTATTCCTTTGCATTGTTCCTTCAGGAAGGTCTCCTTATCTCTTCTTGTTCTCTGGAAATCTGCATTCAGTTGGGTGAATTTTTCCTTTTCACCTTTGCCTTTCGCTTTCCTTCTTTCCTCAGCTATTTGTAAAGCCTCATCAGACAGCCACTTTGCTTTCTTGCATTTCTTTTTCTTTGGGATGTTGCTGGTTGCTGCCTTCTGTACAATGTTGTGAACCTCCGTCCATAGTTCTTCAGGCACTCTATCAACTCTAGTTCCTTAAATCTATTCTTCACATCTACTGTATATTCATAAGGGATGTGATCTAGGTCAAGCCTGAATGGCCTAATGGCTTCCCCCATTTTCTTCAGTTTAAGCCTGAATTTTGCAATGAGTAGCTCATGATCTGAGCCACAGTCAGCTCCAGGTCTTGTTTTTGCTGACTGTAAGGAGCTTCTCCATCTTTGACTGCAGAGTATATAATCAATCTGATTTCTGTGTTGCCCATCAGGTGATGTTCATGTGTAGAGTCACCTTTTAGATTGTTGGAAGAGGGTGTTCACTATGACCAGCTTGTTCTCTTGAGAAAACTCTATTAATCTTTGCCCGGCTTCATTTTGTTCTCCAAGGCCAAACTTGTCAGTTGTTCCGGTTACCTTTTGACTTT
Organism: Heteronotia binoei; assembly: GCF_032191835.1. NCBI lineage: Eukaryota > Metazoa > Chordata > Lepidosauria > Squamata > Gekkonidae > Heteronotia > Heteronotia binoei. The sequence continues at coordinate 212,421,503 of NC_083223.1, forward strand.
CCACTTTGGCATTCCAGTCCCCTATGATGAGGAAGACATCTTTTTTTGGTGTTAATTCTAGAAGGTGTTGTAGATCTTCATAGAACTGGTCCACTTCAGCCTCTTCTGCATCAGTGGTTGGGGCATAGACTTGGATTACTGTGATATTGAATGGTTTGCCTTGGATATGGACCGATATCATTCTGTCATTTTTGAGATTGTATCCCATTACTGCCTTCTTCACTCTCTTGTTAACTATAAAGACCACACCATTTCTTCTACGGGAATCTTGCCCACAATAATAGATGTAGTGATCCTCTGAGTTAAATTCACCCATTCCCGTCCATTTTAGTTCGCTAATTCCCAATATGTCGATGTTCAGTCTTGCCATTTCTTGTTTGACTACATCCAGCTTACCTTGATTCATTGATCTTACATTCCACATTCCAATGCAGTATTGCTCTTCACAGCATCGGACTGTTCTTTCACCATCAGACACATCCACAGCTGAGCGTCCTTTCGGTTTTGGCCCAGCCGCTTCACTCTTTCTGCAGTTACTTGGACTTGCCCTCCGTTCTTCCCCAGTAGCATATTGGGCACCTTCTAACCTGAGGGGCTTATCTTCCAGCGCCATATATTTTAGCCTTTTGTTACTGTCCAGGAGGTTTTCTTGGCAAGGATACTGGAGTAGGTTGCCATTTCCTTCTCCAGTGGATCACATTTTGTCTGGGTTCCCAGCTGTGGCCTGTCCATCTTGGGTGGTCCTCTATGGCATAGCCCACAACCTCACTGAACCATGCAAGCCCTCTCACCACGTCAAGGCAGCAATCCATGAGAGAGCATCCTTGCTAGTGGGCATCAAGTAAAGGTGAGGAATCTTCCCTATTATTTTCTTTTTATTGTTATCTTTTTTGGCCATGCTTTCATTTCTTTACTTGTATATATCATATAAACATATTGTACGGTTTTTATATCAAGTGCATATGGAATTTACTTGTACAACATACACCTTTTATATGCTGATTTATTGCTGCACAAATAACATAGAAATATGGAGATATATCATAGGAAAAAGAAAGGAACATCTTGGTGCCAGCTGCATGAGATCTCAGCTGACATCCTGTTTTTCTTCTGTTGCAGATATTTAGACTAGGTGTGATCAGAATAGATTGCCAACCTCTAGATGGGGCCTAGAGATCTTGCGGAATCGCAACTGCACCTTACAGAGATAATTTCCTCTGAGGAAGGTGGCCACTTTGGAGGCCCACTGAGGTCCCATCCTAAACCTTTCCCAGGTTCCACTACCAAATATCCAGGAATTTCTCAACCCTGAGTTGTCAGCTCTAGGCCAGAGGCAGGAGCCAAAGAAATCTTGTCCCTTGAATCTTAAGCCTGTGTCTTACAGGCTATGACCCAGAGTCAGTCAGTTTAGTGGACTCACAACAAACCTATAAAGTTGTACTGCATATTTTGTCTGTTTGTCTAAATTACATTGAGGGGATGCTGTGGGCAACTCATACCCGAGTGGAAAGAAAAGTGGGATATAAATATGTGTAGACAAACAAACATTTGGTATGAGGAAATAAAATAGAATGAAACAGAAATAGAATGTGGTTTTAACCAAATAGCATGAATTCTGTTCTCACAAATGAAATAGGACAGGGGTGACAAACGGTAGCTCTCCAGATGTTTTTTGCCTACAACTCCCATCAACCCCAGCCCGTATGGTCAATGGCTGGGGCTGATGGGAGTTGTAGGAAAAAACATCTGGAAAGCTACCGTTGGCCACCCATGAAATAGGGACTTTGAGGTTGAAAGAATAATAGTTTCAAAAGTCTCTGTAGCATCAAGAGGGAGGCTGCTCAGACTCATGCAAACACATAGCCTAATGACTACATAACACTGTTTTGGCTAGAGTGCCCATATGGCTAGTTGAGGTGGAGGGGTCCCCTGCTTTCAGGGCCTCTAATCCACCACTACAGAGCTGACCAGTCCCCAAAGAGCTTCAGTGCACCTAATGTGCCCAGCACAATGATGTCACCCAGATATGATACCACGCTGGGCACGTCGTGCAGCAGATGCTCTAGCATTTAGGTAAAAACTCTATGGTGACATAGAGTTTTTCCCAAATGCTAGAGCATCTGCCATCACTTCTAGGCGATGTCATTGTGGTGCACATGCTTTGCATGCATACCAAAGAGTCCTGGGGAGAGGACTGGGGTCCCTTGCCAGCAGCCAGGTAAGACCTGGCAACCCTAGTTTTGGCAGATGTAAGATAGAAACTAATGACTGGCTAGCAGGGGCGTAGCTAGGGCTTTCGGGGCCCGGGGCCCAAGATTTATGTGGGCCCCCCTACGTGTGTGCACGCCGCCGGAAACAGGAAGTGACGTCACTTCCGGTGACGTCACTTCCGGTGACGGCATGCCACCGCCGGAAACAGGAAGTGACATCACTTCCTGTGACATCATTTTCCCCCGCGCCACCTGCCGGAAACGGGAAGTGACATCACTTCCTGTGACATCATTTCCCCCCGCACCACCTGCCGGAAGCAGGAAGTGACATCACTTCCTGTGGCATCACTTCCCCCAAATGACATCATTTCCCCCAAATGCCACTGCCGGAAACAGGAAGTAACTTCACAGCACTTCCTGTGACGTCCCCAAAAATCCCCCAAATATCACCGCCGGAAACAATTTTGTTCTCAAATCCTGTATATACTTCATCAGTATATGGGATAAGGCACTTTCTCAACTGTGCTGCATAATGCAGCCTATTTATTTTGTCCTGTTTGCTCTGTTGGCTCTATCTGCGCCACCTTCATCACTTTCGGGGTGTGGATCCCCCAGTGGGGTGGTCTCCCGACTCCCTCCGCCGGCTGTTTCTGATAGCCCTGCTCTTTCATTTGATATGTGTCCCGTGCGGGTGCCACCCTCCCGCCGGGAGATGCCGCAAAATGAGCCCCCTTGAGGCTTATGGCGGCAGGGCTCGGGGGAAGCGAGCTAGACTGCTGTTCTTTTGAGGGGTTATAGAGTGTTTCGAGCCCGTCCCTGTGGCATTGCCAAGGGGCCCCCCAGACCCTCCAGACCTGGGGCGGCCCGCCCTCCCCACCCCCCCTCCTTACGCCACTGCTGGCTAGTATCTGTGTGCCTGTACAGTGCTGTAGTAGGCTGATCTGGCCTACACCTGGCACAGGGTAGTAAGATTCTAAGCCCCTCCACCCTTCTTGGTTTCCATTCAAGGGTAGCAAACAAACATGCCTCACCAGCCATCTTGGTAGCTTTGAAATTATAGGGAGTATTCCATTGCAGCTGGCAATCCTGAGTCTATTCACGGTGAGGACGGGATATAAATCCAAAGTGAATGAATGAATAAATTAAAAAATAAGAATTTTGCCCCAGAATCTGAGAAGAAAAACAATGGCTGTATAGAAACATAGCTTCTGGGATATGCTTCATTAATACACCAGTTGTAGAGTTTATTTCAAATTTACCCAAAAGAGAGAGGGGGGGGGGAGGCTTATTTATATTCTGCATTTTACACTTCATTATTTTAATTATAGTTGTCCAGATGCTAAAGCCCTGGTTCAGTCAGAGATGTCAAGAGCCATATGCTACCAAATCAAAAGGATTTTTTAATCTCTGTAGGTGCAGAACTTTTAGCAATGGCATTTTGTTAGCAGTGAACTGAAGGAGATGCTGACAGGCTTCAGAAATAGCTACAAGTCAGGTCTGTTGATTCTCCCTTGCATTGAGGTTTATAGCCTTAGCCTGCTAAAGGGGGAAAAGACCCTGTGAATACTGAAAGAGTGAGGATTTCTACTTGGCTTTGAGTCCTTGTTGCTTTAAGTGGTGCTTGGTGTCATCACAGAACAGATGAATCTGAAAAAAGCTGCAACTAGATTAAACTGCTTAAATGAATGTCAGAGCCACTAAATCACAAATTCTGCTATTTTCTTGCATCTTTGGAATATTTTTATTAGGAGTTTTCCAGAAAATACTGGGACAAAATGACTTCACTGCACACTTTTTCATATGTTTTATAAGTCTTTTAGTGATCTATTTTACAAGGGCCACTAAGATGGCTTATAATTTAAAACATACATGATACAGTCACATTTTAAAACAATCAAAATCATCCCCCAAGCACACATCATTAAGACAAATTTAAAAGATAGAGTTAAAATATATACAACAAATACATAAAAACAGCAAATGAAGGATTAACCAGGAAGGAGGGTTTGCTGAGGAAATGCCAGATGAAACAAACAAACAAAAACCTTCAACCTCTGGTACATGTCAACAGAAGGGGACAGACAAATCTCCTTGCTGAGAGAGTTCCAGAGTTTTAGAGCCATGATTGAGAAGGACTTCTCTCAGGTTGCTGTCCATCTACTATCAGAAGATGGGGGGCACCTGAAAGAGATCTCCCATAATGACTATAGTGACTGGGAAAGTTCATAAGGAAGTAGGCAGCCCTCCTGACATGTTGGTCCCAAACCATGTATGTTTTTGAGGGTGAAGATCAGCACCTTGAATTGTGCCCAGAAGCAAACTGGGAATGGACTAAAATTGGAGTGATATGGTCCCTATGACCCACTCCAGTCAACATCCTGGCTGCAGACTTCTGCACTAATGGAAGTTTTTGAACACTTTGCAAGGGCAGCCCTATGTAGAGTGCATTGCAGTAATCTAATCTACACCACAGTGGCCAGATCTTTTCTGTTCAGGAAAAGCCACAGCTGGCTAACCAGCCAAAACAGATAAAAGGCATTCCTGACTATAGCTGTCACCTGCTTATCCAGCAGCAAGCCTGGGTCCATGAGCACCCATGGATTATGGTCCTGTTTCTTCAAAGGGAGTGCAACCCCATCCAGAAGGAGGGGCACCTTAAATCCTAAAACAGCTCGTCTGCCCACCAGTAGTAGCTCTTCCATCTTGTTGGAATATTTTAGATTTTTAATAGGTATACATAGACTGAATACAGTTTTGCTATTTGGAATTGCAGTACCATACTCTGAGGTCATAACTACCTTGCCAGGTATCAAAGAAGAAATGGTTTTTCTATAAACTGTGACTCAAAATATGGCTGATTACTGCATATTCAGAAGTCAAGTTTAATTAAAAGTTCTGTGTGGTAGCAGTGGAAACGCAAGTAGGTCATCTTGTGGTGACATCATGCTTTATTACAGTGCTATTTTATTGTTATTACCATCTTTTAAGGTGGGCCTACAACTGGTTATTGATATGCTGTGCCCTGTCCACCGGTGGTGCATTTTATTTATTGTTTTTACTGTTAATTTTAATATGGTGTTTTAACTTTGATATGTAGGGGTTTTATTGATATTATTATATGTTGTGATCTGCCTTGAGCCCGTTTACGGGAAAAGGCAGAATATAAGCCTACTAAATAAATAAATAAATCTTTGAAATTCCCTACCTGAACCCACTACCTAGTTTAAACAGTAGCAGAGAAGGGTCCTACTGAGCTTTTTACCCAAAAGACAAAAAAAACCCCAACGACATAAAAATTGAATAATTAAGACAGATTTTCTTACAAAGATGGTAATGCATGTAGCACATGAGAGCTACAGTCCATTTTATATATATATTTATATATATATATAAAGAACTATCTGGGGAATTTGGGGGTGGAGCCAGGAACAAGGGTGTGACAAGCACAACTGAACTCCAAAGGGAGTTCTGGCAATCACATTTAAAGGGACCATGTAAACCAAAATGCCCTCAAAACAAGGTTGGGGAATTGTCAGGTGGGCACCTGGCTCACTCAGGATCTTTTTACTTGTGTATACAGGATTAACAAGGCCAGAAAAGTAATGCTTAAAATATTAGGGACTCTAATGAAGTAAAACAATTATAATTATATATGGTTGAGGACCTGCCTACCTTAGGGACCGCCTCTCTCCATATGTTCCCCAGAGAGCACTACGATCAAGTTTAAAAAATCTTCTTGAAATCCCTGGGCCAAAAGAAACCAAACTAAAAACTACCAGAGAACAGGCGTTCTCTACGAAGGCCCCCCAATGGTGGAATCAACTGCCGAAAGAGGTGCGGGCCCTGCAGGATTTTAACCAATTCCGTAGGGCCTGCAAAACTGTTCTCTTCCAGCTAGCTTTTTAAGATGGAACCCCTGATAACATCAATAATCACCGTGCCATCTTATACACAACTTGTTTATATTATAATGTTATATTGTTTTATTGGTTTTACTGTTTAAATTATTAATTATATTATATATTGTTTTATTGTATCATGGTTTTACCATGTCTTGTTAGCCGCCCTGAGCCTGCCTTGGTGGGGAGGGCGGGATATAAATAAAAGTTTATTATTATTATTAGTATTAAGAAGAATATAGGCTTCCATACAAGACAAACTACTCATAAAAACACATATTCAGTTGATGGATAGATAGATAGAAGATAGAAAGATAGAAGATAGAAGATAGGAGGATAGGAGGATAGGAGGATAGGAAGATAGGAAGATAGGAGGATAGGAAGATAGGAGGATAGGAAGATAGGAGGATAGGAAGATAGGAAGATACATAGGAAGATAGAAGATAGAAGATAGAAAGAAAGAAAGAAAGAAAGAAAGAAAGAAAGAAAGAAAGAAAGAAAGAAAGAAGATAGATAGATAGATAGATAGATAGATAGTAGATAGTTAGATGATAGTTAGATGATAGTTAGATGATAGATAGATGATAGATAGATAGATGATAGATAGATAGATGATAGATAGATAGATGATAGAAGATAGATGATAGATGATAGATGATAGAAGATAGAAGATAGAAGATAGATGATAGATAGAAGATAGATAGATAGATGATAGATGATAGATAGACAGATAGACAGATAGACAGATAGACAGATAGATAGATAGATAGATAGATAGATAGATAGATAGATAGATAGATAGATAGATAGATAGATAGATATTTTATTTGAATCATGGAATGCCATGTCTGTAAGCCGCCCTGAGCCCGCCTTTGGCGGGGGAGGGCGGGATATAAAAATAAATTTATTATTATTATTTTTATTATTATATATTGATAGATAGATAGATAGATAGATAGATAGATAGATAGATAGATAGATAGATAGATAGATAGATGATGGATGGATGGATGGATGGATGGATGGATGGATGGATGGATGGATGGAGGAACATATGGGTAGACAAACAGGGCGATATTTACCTATTGTAGTCTTCAAGGAAGGCTCCAATGGTGACAAGCGAGGAAGTGGGAGAAGGGACCCAAAACTCATCAGGAATTGGGGATGGATCTATGCAGCGGAAGTTGGGATACTGATAGAAGCACAACTGTGGGTAGCTAGTCCACAGATTATAAGGACTCTCTTGAGCCCTTAGGGGATGGGTGGTATGAGGGAGGAGGAAGGTGGCCAGCTGGTGCGTGACCTCATGAAAAGGGGAGGCTTCGCAGTAACCATAAGGGCTGGACTACTGCGACAACCAATAGAAAGTTCATTGGTGGCACCTAATTGGGTGCTTGATCTTGACCAATGGACTTGCCTGGATCCTGGATACCTGAGAGAACTTTCAGGTTGAAACGGACCAGGGGGAGGCTCCAAAGTGACAGTTGGGGAGAAGAATAGAGAGATTACTTGGGTGGGGAGATGTTTAGGACTATTGGACTTATCTAAAAGGGTGACAATAGAGAGTCAAATCATGGCCTAGGTAACACCCCGTTTGTACAAAGGCTCTGGCTGAAGATGGTCTTCCTCTTCTTCTGTCTTCTTCTGGGCACCAGTCTTTGTTTTGAGTTCCGTCAAACAAAGAAAGTGGCGGTTGGACGATTAACCACTCCTGGGGTGGGTAGGTTGCTTGCAGGCACAGGTGACATCTGGTGTGTATGTGAGCCGTCTGCTTCGCTGGAATGGAGTCGAGCCTGGTAGGAAGATGGCTGCGTGTGGTGTTAGCCCTCCACGGTGGATTCCATGGTCAGAACTTCAAAACCATTTGCCTGGATAGCTCCTGGCGGTGCAGTCTCTTTCGCTCCAATGCTGGGATGGACGTCATACGGAATGACGGGAAGCCTTCCGTTCTCCTGGTGGGCACTCTTATACCGGTCTGGAGTGCCTTTGTAGCATTATGGCTGCTTGTACTGCATAAGTCCCTTTTGCCCCCGGATAGGTTTATCCACACTCTCTGGCCAGACGTGTGTGAGTCACTTCTCCAGGTGCTCTGGTAATCAAGCTGGTGATCACGATGTTCTGTAAGGGGGTTTTTCCACACAACCACAAGTTTTTTTAAATGCCTTCCCTCCATTTGGAAATAATGAAGGACAGGGGCACCTTCTTTTGGGGCTCATAGAATTGGACCCCATGGCCCAATGTTTTTGGAACGTGGAGGTGTTTTGAGAAAAGGCACTTGGACACTATGCTAAAAATTTGGTGTCTCTACCTGAGAAAAACAGCCCTCCAGAGCCTCAGATACTCATGGATCAGTTCTCCATTATACCATATGGGATGTGGCCTCCACAAGGTATAATGGAGTGCCCAGCAGACATTTCCCTCCTCCCCTGCTTTCTGATAACCCTGAAGCAGGGGAAGGGCCTCCAAACTGGGAGATCCCCTGCCTCCAACTGGGAATTGGCAACCATAGCAGTGCAACGGTAATACCTTGGTATCACAACTTCATGCCACTTCCATGACGGCTCCACTTGACAGGCTACTAGTCTCTCCTGTTTGTCACAGCCATTCTGTCCCATGCAGCTCTGGAGTTCTTGTTTTGAAACTTCACTACTTCAATCAGCATTATCATATTCAACAGTCAGAATCTCAAGCATGGATTTCTGCTCACTTCCTTGGTCTCTCTCTTTTCTCCTCTTTTAACTGTTGCTTTCCCCTCTGCACTGATCAACTGGTGCTATCCTGCCTTTTCAACATTTCAAAAACCAGAGCAACAGCTATGGAGCTGTGGACTTTCCCTAATCCTTTTTATCCAAGTGGACTATCCTTCATCTGCTGCACATATCATGTCTAATTTTCAACATGACCTCATCTGTGAATACTTAAATTTGGAGAATGCATTGAACAGATAAGGCAGATCTTTCTTCAAATCTAAGAAAAGCCTAGATTTGCAGAAAAATCTGTAATCTAAATAATACTAATAACAACAATAATACAGTTCAAATATTCAGCAAAGATATAGCAATGGAATTTGATCTCAACAAGTGTGCCGCATTAGAAATGAATAAAGGAAAGATTGTTGAACAAGAAGTAGTAAATAGACCCTCCATGCATTATTAATGAAGGGTGTGTGGCCAGTAGCATCACTTCCGGTGATGTCACCGGAAACTGTGCCAACCCCATGCATAATTAATCAAGGGGTGTGGCCAATGACATCACATCCGGTGACATCGCCAGAAACTGCATCATCAAGGTCATGGCCCCAATGATGTCACCCAGGTCATGACCCCAGAGTCATGTGACCAGAAACTACATCAAATGGGGGTCGAAAGTGACCTATTTTGGGGATGCCACCATGATGTAGGTACCCCCGCATATTTAATTAAGTGCCTCCCACCAGGAGGTGGCCTGTCTAGCCCCTCCCCCATGCAACATAGCCCCGCCAATCACCATCTATGCCCCACCATGACGTAGCTACCCTGCATATTGAATTAATTAAACACCTCCTCCAGGAAATGACCTTACTAACTCACACCACGTGGCATAGCTAGGCCAGTCAGCATCTACGTCCACCCTGCTGACGTAGCAACTCCGCATATTAATTGAGCAGGCTGGAAATCATGTGTAGCCCCCTCTCCTGCTCCCTTCTCCAGAGCCATCCACTGCAGCGCCATTGAACTTCCGCCTGTGGCACCCCACCCCAGAAAATGGGGGATGCCACTGAGAAGGCCTGAGTAGGCCCATGTGACTCCTCTAACATTCCGAGTCCAGTACAAGGTGTTGGTCATTACCTTTAAAGCCCTGTATGGCCTAGGACCTGCCTACCTTAGGGACCGTCTCTCCCCACACGTTCCCCAGAGAGTACTACGTTCCGGCTCACAAAATCTGCTGGTAGTCCCTGGGCCAAAGGAGGCCCGCCTAAAATCCACCAGGGATTGGGCCTTCTCAACAGCGGCACCTTACTGGTGGAACCAGCTGCCGGAGGAGGTGCGGGCCCTGCGGGACCTAGGGCAGTTCCGCAGGGCCTGCAAGACAGCCCTCTTCCGGCAGGCCTATAACACCTAACTGATACTTTGGATGGAACATCTTTGGATGGAACAAAATGCTCTTATAGACCGCTGGCTTTATTTTATCTTGTTTTATGAACTATGCTTTTATTGTATCTGTAAATGTTTTAAATGGAATTGTGTTGTGAGCCGCCCTGAGACACTTCGGTGAGAAGGGCGGGATATAAGTTCATTAAATAAAATAAAAATAAATAAATAAATAAATAACAACACGCCTAGTCACCCCTGACCAATAGCACCAGAGAGCAGAGAGTGAGTATAAATGGGCAGTCTTCACCCAGTCTTTGCAGTGGAGGACGGTAAGCAGTGGGGTGCCGCAGGGCTCGGTACTGGGTCCCATGCTCTTTAACTTGTTCATAAATGATTTAGAGTTGGGAGTGAGCAGTGAAGTGGCCAAGTTTGCGGATGACACTAAATTATTCACTATATTCCTGTGAATAAGCACCACATAGACACAATCATTATTGAAATAAAGATGGACCAGAACAAGAACATACCATTCCAGTTTGGTAAGGTGATCGTGAAGCTTCACTTTCAACAGCAGAAAGGCCTGGTCTGTTAAGCACACAAAGATGGTCATCTTAAAAAGCTATGGGGATCCTGACCTCTATAGGCATTACTACAAAAACCAGGCTGGCTATGCTCTTCCTGGTTACCATGGTGCCCTGGTGATGTATGGGGCTGAGGCAGGTGGAATTTTCCAGAGCCTTTTCAGAAAAGCTGTCCTTCTTTTGAGAAGGGGATTTGAACTCATGAAGCCCCATGTGAGAACCGCCATCAGAAATATAACCAAAGATGTAGTAGGTCATGTTTCTGGTGCTGTTCTAAATAAAGTGAGTCCCCCTATGCAACAAGAGGGCTCAGGCCTCATGTACCTTAAAAGACAGCATGAAGTTAAAAGAAAGGCATCACGGGCACAACTAATTGGCCCACCTCGCCCCTTTAAAAGAAAAGCTGTGAAGCGCAAGGTCCCTCAGAAGCAGAAGGCCAAGAGAAGGGCAGGAAGACATCTCCCAAGCCCCCGAGATATATTTTAAACAGCAATGGCTTTATTCACAGCGGGTCAGAAGAATGCACCAAATCTGAACTGGACCTATTCCAAATAGCCCCTAGGCAAACCAGCATTGAGAGATGTCTATATATTGAAGTTCCTCCCCTGGCTGCTTTGTCAGAATCAGCGCCACTTGACTTTTTCACCGCTGGAAATGGAGATGATTATATGGATTTAAATAATACCCTGCTTTACCTGTGCTGCAAAATCATGAAAGATAGGACAGACCTTGACAGAAATGCAAGGGTGAGTCTGGTGAATTACCCTATTGCCTCCATCTTTAGCCAGCTGGATGTGACTCTGGGAGACAGGCTCATCACACAGTCGCATAACACATATCCATACAGAGGGTTTATAGAAGCTGTACTGAATTACAGCAGTGATACTCTGAACACTCAGTTCTCTGCAGGCCTGTTTTACAAAGACACAGTTGCTCAACATGAATCAACTGCCCTGGATGGAGACAACAAAGGGTTTGTTAAAAGTGGCTGAAAGCAGAAAAATAGATTTGCTGGGTCAGCTTCACAGTGACCTGTTTTTCTAAGAAAAACTGCTCTTAAATGGCGTGGATGTCAAAATTAAACTGACATGCAGTAAAGATGCTTTTTGCCTCATGGTGGATGATTTAAAAAGGGGCTGCAAATTAAACATCTTGTCTGCTTCCCTTTTCCTCAAGAAAGTCAGAGTAGCCCCTGGTGTCTGTTTAGGCCACGCAGGGGTGCTCTTCACAGCTAATGCCAAATATCCTGTGGACCACCTGAGCATCAAAGTGTTTAGCATCCCTGCAGGAAGTCATGTCATTTGTTTTGGGGGCAATTACCCAAGCTGCTGGTTATTGGACTGGTGGATAACGAATCCTTCAGCGGGGCCCATAATAAACACCCATTTAACTTTAAGCATTATGACATCAATTTCTTTGCTCTCTACTTGGATGGAGAATAGGTACCCACAAAACCACTGCAGCCCGACTTTGAAGGTGGAAACTGCGTGGGGGAATACATGCAGCTGGTTCAGGCCACTGGTAAACCTATTAAAGACAAATCTTTGTTAGTAAACCACGAGGAATTTGCACAGGGCTACACGCTATTTGCATTTGATCTCTCCCCAGATCAGGAATGTGCAGACCACTATTCCTTGATTAAAACTGGGAACCTGCGAGCTGAAGTGCGGTTTGCTAGAGCATTGCCTCACACTGTCAACATGATTCTCTATGGTGTTTTGACAACGTTATAGAGATAAACCACAGGCGAAATGTTTTGTTTGACTATACGTAACATGGACACCCTGCAGCTGTTATCTACTAACCCTTACACCAAAAAGACTTTCATGGGAGTGTATCCAAGTGACTGGCTCCCCAAACAAAGAGTGGCTCAAAGACCAGCAGGGCTAGTTGTAAATACCCACCTACATGACCTCCCTGGAGAACATTGGCTTGCCATATACTTGACAGAGGATGGGTGCGGCGAGTTCTTTGATTCATATGGACATGTGCCTAGCAGTGTTTTATTTCCTAAATCCATTGTGAGATTGAGAAAAAATGCCAATGAGACTGCATTCCAACCTAGGCAACTATAGGCATCTGACTCTGTGGTCTGTGGATATCATTGTAAATTTTTTCTACAGTTGCACAGTAAAGGGCTTTCTTTTGAGCAGATTCAAGAGTTGTGCTCTGATGATTTAGCACAGAATGACCGAATGGTGGAGATGATCTTGTATGAGGACAGGGTCGACTTAACTGTTCTAAGTTTACAAACATGAAGGCCTCTGAAGGCCTCTGAATACTGATCCATTGGCAAGTTTGCAAGATGTCGTTCCCACTCTCCAACTTTTTCTAGGTAAACCTTTGGTGTGTCAGGGCTAAAGGACGGTTTTTGTGGGGCTGACAAGGGCCCTTGTTCAGCAGCAGCATTGTTATTTACCAAATTGAAGATGGCAACAGGCTCTACCTCTGTGCTGAAAGGGGCACCATGAACTGAATTATCATTTGTACACTCAGAGGCAGGAATTGCATTGTTATTTGGCAAAACGGAGGTGGCAGCAGGCTATACCTCTGTGCTGAGAGAGGCACCATCACCTGTGTTAACATTTGGCTTCTCAGAGGCCCTGACTCTGCTAAGAAACCTTAAAAGAGAGTCACTTCTTTTTTGTCTAGATTTAAACTTTTTTGCATTCTTGAGGTGCTTTTGAAGGACTCTTTGCCAAACCTTTCTCAGTTTCAAATACTTGCTTTTCCTTTGGTGTGTGTGACAAGGGAGGAAACAGTTGACCACATGATCAGCACCTGCAATAAAACTCTTCAAACTGACTATAAAGAATGTCACTATAGAGTTGCAGCTATGTCACACTGGAATTTTTGCAAGATGTATGGTTTACAATCAGCCAGAAATTCATGGAAGCCAAACAAGATCATGGAGAATGCTGAAACAAAGATACTTTGGGACTTCCAATTACAAACAGATAAACACCTGGAGTATAACACCCATGATATCTCAGTTGTAGGGGGTGGGGAAGGGATAATTGATTGTTTGGGTAATTGATAATGCAATCTCAGAAGACAGCAGAATAGAAAAGAAAGAACAGGAGAAGAACACAAATATCAAGACCTACAATTAGAGTTAGAGCGCTTCTGGGAGAATAAGGTGATCATCATGCCAGTTGTCTTTGCAGCCTTTGGAGCAATGCCTAGAAGTCTCAAGAAACACTTGGACATTCTAGCCATTGAACATGTAACACCAGCTGAGCTCCAGAAGACTGTGTTGCTTAGAACAGCAAGAATCCTGCAAAGATATCTCTGCAGTTCCTAAGAACTTGGATAGATCTCGAATTGCAGAACACCATCTACCAGTCATCATCATCATAGTTTATTACAGTCCCAAGACCAGAATACAGTATAAACATATGAAAAAATAGAAACAGACATAGTATACTAAAATAGAGATCAAAATTTAAGAACTTTTAAAATGCAATTCCCACAGTCTAAGAATTAATGCACAAAACTCAGCAACTGAATGCATAATCTCTGTATTCCTATCTTGATAGGAACCAATTAAGTCTTGCTTTGTTTGTTTGTTTGTTAATATAAGCAGGTGTCCTATCGACTAATGGAGTAATCTACCAGTCAAATATCTGATTGTGATAATTCATAATCATACAGTGGGAGGTTAAACCATCCCAAAATAATAGAAGTAGCACCTGTACCATTAAGAAACTATTGTGGAGGTTGCCAGGGCCAGCCCTGCCATTAGGCAAACTAGGCAATTACCTAGGGTGCTGGCCTTTGGGGGTGCCAAATTAGGTGCCCCCTATGTGACTCAGTGATGTTATCAGTGCAATGGGGGGTGCCAGAAGTTAGCCTTGCCTATAGTGCCAGACAGTCTAGGGCCGGCCCTGGAGGTTGCTAAGGAATCACAACAATACTGCCATTTTTGAACCTTGGTTTTTGTCCCTAAATGGCAAGAGAGGGCAGGGTCTTTTTACGGGTTTGTTTGTTTGTTTGTTTATTTATTTATTGCACTTGTATCCCGCCCTCTCCAAATGGGCTCAGGGCTGCTAACAACAGTCACAATGCGATGACAGATTCACATCATAACAATAAAACATCATTAAAACATTAAAATATTAAAACAGTTTAAATACAGTTCAGATGGCGTTATGTCTGTTTTGAATTAATTTGCAATGATATTGTGGGGTAGATAGCACATACCCCCATAGCTGTTAAAAGTACCTCCATTTAGTTATTAAAAGCCTGCCTGAACAGATATGTCTTACAGGCCCTGTGGAATTGTGTTAAATCCCGCAGGGCCCTAGTCTCTTTAGGGAGGGCATTCCAGAGGGCAGGCACAGACATGGAAAAGGCTCTTGCCCTTGCAGTGGTCAAACAGGCATCCTTTAGCCTGGGGATCTTTAACAGATTTAACGAGCTTGATCATAGTGCTCTCTGAGACTCATGTGGGGAAAGGTGGTCCCAAAGGTAGACAGGTCCCAAGCCATATAGGGCTTTAAACCAGTGGTGGGATTCAAATAAATTAACAACAGGTTCTATGTCTTAATGACCATTTTAACTATACCAAAAGATATACTGAAAGATATACCATTGGTGTGAACCAATGGTATTGTCAGGGGTGTGGCCTAATATGCAAATGAGCTCCTGCTGGGCTTTTTCTACAAGAAAGGCCCTGGCAATCCCTAAGGACTCAACAGCAAATACTTTGAAACCTGGACAACTAGATACTTGGAGTGTCTTTAGTCCTTCTCCCATTTCCATAACCTTCTGATACATCCTCTGTGGGGTTTGTGAATTGTACTAGCAGCATATCATTCTTTTATAGTGATCATCTGTGCTGCAAGAAAAAGGGGCTATGTATCCAACAACCAAAGTAGATGGAAATTAAATCTAAGTCAAAGACTTAGAAAATTCCTTCTGAATCTCTTAAAGCACCTCTTGCATAGAACTACAGAGGCAGTGATGTTCATTGCTGCAGGAGATAGATCCAAGTGGGCAGCCATGTTGGTCTGAAGCAACAGATCAAAATTAAGAGTTCAGTGGCACTCTTATTGCTGCACTAGAACAGCTAAGCACAACTACATCTACCCAATCCAAGCCACGGGAGCATTTTGCGTTGCAGTTTCTGACACCAGCAAAATTAAAAACTCATGAGAGTCTCATACATATTTAGCCCCCCTGTATAGCCTTTGACGGTTGACCCCAAGTAATTTCCTTCCCCTGCATGTGAATTAATAGAAAACAGACCAGAGTGACCTATTGCATTAATGGGGGTGGGGGGGAGAGGTCAGATTAGCAGAGACCTGTGCATGCACAAATAGCTCCCCTAGGAGAAATCAGGCAGCAAAGGTCAGGCAATCCCTGCCCCCCCCCAGCTACAAGTTTTCCCTACTCATGACCTTGGTTGGAAGGGCCAGAGATCCCCCTGCAAAGGTCCTGCTCCAAAAGAAAAGTGGACTGGGGAAAAAAGTAGACTTATTCTCAATGCCAGCATCTCAACACAGTCCATTCTGATCCAAGATCAATCCCCCCCTAATTTAAATATTAAGGGTAATTTTTTTTTTTACAGCATACATGCATTTGCAAAATGCCAATCAACAAAGGTCTCTTGGCAGCAGCACTGTGTCCTCCCTTGGTAGCAAAACATGGCCTACCACAGAAAAAACAAACACCGGCCAAGATTACACCTGCTCTGTGGAGCCGGTCAAGAGAGCAACGCTTGGTATGGAGGTATGCCCTTTAAGTCCGGGAAGCACAGAGGCAAGAAACTCACAATGCAGAGGAGCACACCCAGTCCCCAAACATGAGGGCCCCTCAAGAGCATCCAAGAGCGAGCCACGTTTCTTGAATTCATCTCTCCTGTCCACGTGGAGGCTGTGTATTTTCTACTGGTCAGAACCTGTAAGGCTGCAGTATCCAACTCGTTCAAAAGCAGCCCAATCACACACACGTGCAAGGCGCTGGATGCTCCTAGACCGACCTACGTGCAAGGGAGTCTCTAGCCAGAGCGCCTCTCATGCCCTGGAAAATGTGCAATCTCGGGGGGAACGGGGAACCCTCTGATTGACATCCCCGCATCCTTCCCCGGGACTCCAGCTGCTCGCCGTCTGCGATGCCGCGCGTGCCTCTATCCTACCCACCCAGGGCTACTCATTACCTGCGCAGAGCCTCTGCCTGCCTCGCGCCCTCCCCACCGGTTCCCCCCACAGCCTCCACCCACCTTCGCCGCCGCCTCACCACGCTCCCGCCCCGCCCCAGGGCTCCATCTGCACACCCCCGCACTTTGTTCCTCCCCGTTGCACGCCTTTCCATGTGCTCTTCGCAGGACTGGGTTTTCCTCGACTCCCTCCCCTCCTCCGAGGCGGGTTCCATGCAGCCTCCCAAGCCCTCCAGCAGCGTCCTTTCCCTCACCCTCGAGAAGCTCCTCGCCCGCCACGTGCTCCCTCCCTGCCTCCCCACCCGCCCGCACTCCTCCACTCACCCACGGAGCGGTATCCCAGGATCACAACCTTCTGGTAGCGGACCAGTGGCATGGCACAGTCCCAGCGCCGAGCCTCGGGGAGGAGCAGCAGGGCTGGTGAAGTGTGGGGAGTGCGAGGCAGGCGGCGAGATAAAGAGCCCGCCGGAGTAAAGCCGTGGGCTTTACAAAAAAAAAGTAATAAAAATTAACAGCAGGCGCCCGCGGCCCGGCCAACAAGCGGTTCTGCCGAAGTGATAGCATATTAGGTATCGGATCGGCAGAACCGGTGCGAACCGGCTGAATCCCACCACTGCTTTAAAGGTCATAACCACCACTTTGAACCGGGCTCGGAACACTAGAGGCAACCAGTGCAGCTTAGCAAGTCACCACTGCTCCCCTAACTGCTTGCCCTGGAGGGAGGACTTATCAAGACCAGGTCTGGCAGCAACCAACATGTGACTCACTACCACCCAACTTGTGCACCCTACCTAGACCCAATGATGACCAACTGGTGACTTCCAACAGCAGCCACCACATGAAAGTCAGTATGGTATATAGTGGTAAGAGTAGGATCTGGAAGCCCCAGGTTTGAATCCCAATTCTGTCATGCATGGATGACCTTGGACCAGTCACTCAGACTCAGCACTCTCTCTACCTCACAGGGCTGTTGTGAAGATAAAATGGAGGTGAGCAATAGAAGCTGCTTTGTGTCCTCATTGGAGAGAAAGGCAGAGTATAATTGAAACAAATAAATATAGCTGAAGATGGAGGGGCAGATAAAAGGTAGGTTGGTTGGCAGATGGAAAGGAGAGAAAGAATCAAGGTAAAATGAGAATTTGGGGGTTGCCAGGAGGAGGGAAAGTTGAAATAGTGGGTAGAGGGGCACAATGGAAAATGAGTTGCCCTTTTCAAGTCCTTGCATCATTATTATTTATTGTATGGCAGAGTTACACACAGGAGGCATATGGGCCCAGCCTGCTGGCCACACCATGTTAGTTGGCTCAGACTAGCAACCAGCACTGCATATTTGGACCTCATGGCTGGCATTGCACAACTTGGCCATAGTTTAAAAGGTACAGCATGCCAGTGGGATGGAAGGAGGGAAAGCTAAAGACAGGGAGACAGAAAAAACGTAGGTTGGGTGGTTAGTGGGCAGGAAAGAAGGAATCTGGAAAAGGGGAAAGATGATGAGGGGTTGCAGGGAAGGGAAAGAGATGCACCTTGCAAGTCCTTGTGGGTCCATCTCCCACTTGTAAACTAGTAAACAAGATTGTTAAAGTATTGCAAAGTAAATCATATGAAATTAAACTTTAAGAATATTACCATAACCTAAATTTAAAACACACTTCAAAGCATTTAATGCTTCCAATTAACAAACCACAATATCTGCCCAAGAAAGAATTAATCTTTGAAGAAAGTCTAACAATAGCAGGGCTTTCATTAACATAGAACATGGACATTGACCACTTTTGCAATGAATTTATCAGGCTGTGTGTAACCTTTCATGCATTTTAAATGAACAGGTAACTTCTTGGCAGGTGCTTCATTCCACACTGGTTTATCCTGCTAGGATTTAACACAAAGGCTTCTGGTTGCTTTCCATTTCATAGCAATTTCTAATCTTGCAGTAGAGATAAGACAGAGTGTCAGATTTTTATGCATTTTTATTTTGCCCTTGAAAAATCCCTAACAACTGTAGACATGGTTCCAGAATGACATTCTGTCTGGTTACCTTACTGGTCTCAGAGATCTGAATTTTTTAAAAAGCTATACATAATTGTATAACCACCATATATGATGATATATTCCCATGTATCATTCCTTCCATGTATCTTTAATTGCATCACACATCACTTATGTATTATTTCTCTGTTATTGTTTTCAGGGAGAGCATAACCAAAATCATATGCTCACAAAATATAGCCTTCCCTTCTGTACTTTCTAAAAACAATTATATAAGAAGGCCTGTTTGAAATAAAACAATGTATAATGATGCGGATTCTGTGATTGTAACATCTGGTGTGTTTTTGGCTCTAAAAACAATTTCAGGAGGCTGGAGGGGAAATGCAGATTGGTGAGGTGGCACCAGGGAGAGGTGGGGTTCACTGTTTCCTCATAGTGTCACATTCCTAATTTAAAAATGGCCCCTCCTAGTTGCTTTTAATCCCAAAATGGAGAAAAGACAGAGACAACAAGGCTACCCATCATTGTCTTCCTTTTAGGCTATAGGCAGCCTCTCATGTGTTAGTCTCACAGAGTACTGTTTATATTGTTTACTTCAGATAGGTCTTATAGTATCTAAACCCTCCTCTATTCCCCCCCACACACCAGCTGCTCTTTAGGGCAACACCCCCCCCCCCTTTGCAAGTTCTAGCCATGGAATGTTTACATGCCATGTAGTTGACCCTCAGACCTAGATTAACATTTTTACAGATTCCAGGGACTATTTGGGAGAGAGAGAAAAAATGTATTGTGTGCAGGCTCAAGGCTGAACTACATTTTCAGGAATCTCTTTTCTGTTTGCAACATGATGACGGCAGCCAGGTAACTTGCAGAGGAGAAGCAAGCACTCACCATTTCTCTCTCATACATGGATATACTCATGGACAGTTCTAAAATGCAGGATAGCTGCATCATGAAGGAAAGCATCTACAGGGTTGGAGGCTGCAAGGGAAAAACAAGAGAAAGAGTTAAATAACCCAACAACAGGCTCAAACTGCTCACAGACACCCAAATGCTCAGCAAAAAATCAGCTTCTTATTTGCAATTGGCAAACATTATGTTAATAATGTCATAGAGAACAATGAAAGGCACACAACCATGTGATGAAATAAACAATATGGCAACTGTTAAGATTAATGTCACATTAAGTCAGTGAGGTTCTTGACTGTCACAGTATTTGTGGTTGCTAAAGGTGCATTTATATTTTTGCAGCAGTTCTGTGAGGTGAGGATAGAACCATTCTTGAAAAATTTTAGGAGGCACTGTAAAGCTGTTTTATTTACTAAAGCTTTTAATGGAGTTTAGGTTGCAGACATTGTATTGCATGAAATTAGGTTATGCTAGGCTGTATTGAGGGGGAGTTATTTGGAGATTTGTTCTTATAATTATGTAATGTGATCTGCCCTGAGCCATGGGGAAAGGTGCAAAAGAAATGGAGACTATATCATATATAATAGTAGTGAGTGGCTTTCCCATGCAGATAAAAAAAATCCTTAAGAAGAGGCCACTCAGAGCTTGAATAAATGTTTCTGAATAGAGAAAGGGATGCATTTGACCTGACAGGTTGGGAGGGGGGGAGGGGAGGAAAGAATGTGGCAGTTATGGTGAAGGAAGGGTGCATCAGTTTCCCTGAGACAGGTGGAGTATGGGAAAGGTGCACTCCTCCGAAGAGAGAGCATCTTTTACAACCTAGAGAGAAAATATACTTGCTCTTTAATGTGTTAACACCTCTTGATTGGAGGGTCCATATTCTGGCAGGCTTGCCCCAGGACCTGGCACCCAGGTTGACCAAGGCCCAGGAGTCCATGTGGAGAGGTATTGAAAAGGTGCACACGTTCTCTGTTGGGGCATATTTGGTTGTGAGTGTTGGGGAAGAATACTGGCTTATGCATGTATTGTGATAAGGGATGATAGAGGGGAGTGGTGCTGGAGGGTGTTTGCATAAATGTCTTGGGGTGGGGATACCACTCAACCAGCAAAGTGCAGGTGCTCCAGTACTGTAAGTAACTAGGCAATAATTTTTCTTTATTCTTAGATGTACACAGAATCTGTCTTGTAGTTACTCTGAAAAGAAGCAGTGGGAGACTGCAGAGTAGAGTCTACTTGGCTACAGCCCATTACATTAGTAACACTTCTCCATCCTGCACTTGTTATATCAGTTTTGTGATTTTTTAAAAAAGTGTTTGAGGGCTAAAATATAATGAATGCATAGGTGAATATGGCACAATTTTTTTTTTTTTAAGGCTGAGGATAAGTTCATTCACAAAGGCTGACAGCCTTCTTTGGCATGGAAAGTAACTGAGGTGTTCTGTGTTTGACTTGCTATATGTCTGATATAGAAGCTGGAAAACTAGGTTAACACTGTTGTGTCTGAGTTTAGAGCTGTCTTCAGCTGAACACACAATCTTTCTCACCAAATTCACTGTGCTGCCACTAGGGGTCAGACTATATATGATCAATCTGGAAAAGTTCTGTTTTGTTTTTTTGGCAGAGAGTTTAGTTTCTTGGAGAGGATTACTCCCTCTCATATGCCCAATGAAAGCAGTATTTTGCAAGCGATTTTTGGAACCTTCTTCTTAACAGCAGATCTGATCATGCTAAAGCCAAAAACTAATCTGTACATATTTGCTATTTAAATACATTTATAGCCAGGGGTGAACTTTCACAGGGTTTAGCATTTCTCTCCAGTTCTGTATTCCGAGAATACACACAGGTTCAAATGAAACTTTTAAATATTCTAAACAGACAGGTGATAGGAGGCAGCAGAGGGACTTTAAATCATGGCTTTTTAAAAATTCCAGTCTAAGTCACTGCCAATCAGCTGCAGAGTGAAAGTAGTTTTTAATAAACCCATATGTGCACTATAGTTATCCAGCCAAGGTTTTGAAAGGCCTGCTGAATAATCTGGGAATATGCAGGGCTGTAAAATGGCTAAAACTAAGCAGGTGTGGACTGGATCAACCCTTGGACAGGAAGTTACTGGGACTCAAAGTAAACTGATCTGAAGCAAATCAGATTATATAACAACTAAGATAGGCCTGCGTGTATACCAGATGCTGAAGGTCAGGCCCTTTATGCAGGGTTCCCAAAGTATCTGATGGGCCATATTTGGAAACAGATGGCCTCCTGACTGATCTGATCCAACATGGCTCTACTTTTGTCCTTAAAGCATCCATCTTGGTTGTTTTCTCTTTTGGCTCCTGTCAGGGTTGTGCTTTATATAGGCATTTACAACTCATCAAACTGTATGGCAGCCAAATTAACAAGAGGCAAGAGGGTTTTAAACTTTTTAAAACAAGATTTGAAGCAACTAGAAAGTTCCTGTATTTCTTTTTAAAAATAGAAAAGCAAAATTAAAGCAAGAATAGCTGTTAGGCACACAATGCCTAAGAGAGGTGCACTCTAATCTGGAGAACTGGGTTTGATTCCCCACTCCTCCATGTGAAGCCTGCTGGGGGACCTTGGGCCAGTCACAGTTCTCTCAGAACTCTCTCAGCCCCACCTATCTCACAAGGTGCCTCTTGTAGGGAAAGGAAGGGAAAGGCAATTGTAAACTGCTTTGAGACTTCTTAAGGTAGGGGTGTTGAATTCATTTGTTATGAGGGCTGGATCTGACATAAATGGGATTTTGTTGGGCTGGGCCATGTATGTTGGGACCAGAAGAAACCAAAGGTGGTTTCCAATACAGGCTTGGAAGCTAATTTACATGAAGCAAAGTGATCACTTAGTTACATACCCCACACAGCAGTCTATATTTCTGATCTGCATAAAGCATAAGGTGGAGAATTGGGGAGTGAGGACAATAAGACACTGTGCATGAGAAAAAAGTTTGAGTCCAGTGGCACCTTAATACCCACAAATTTAATTCTGTGTATAGCTTTTGTGTGCATGCACACTTCTTCAAACTTCATTCTATTGCTTTATTCTGTTGCTTCAGACCAACACAGCTACCCGCCTGAATCTAAGGCACTCTGCAGTAAGCTAAAAACTAAGCCAAATGACAAGAAAAGAAGGCTTGCCAGCAGTGGGGCTTGGATCATATTTTCCTACAACAAACCTGGTGCCTTTCTAGGAGGCACTTTTAGTAAGCATTCCCGCCCACCATATACAGCAGCTTCTCTGCCAAGAGTTTTACCCCCAACTGACATGAGTGCAGCCAGCTTCTACTAGTCCCATTTTACAGAGGCAAAAACTGAGGCAAGCAGCTAGGTCAAGACAACACTGAGTACACAGCAGAGGTAGGCAGACTTGGAAACACTGCCCATTAAAGTACTGTCTGATTCCAAAACTGCACTGACTGCTCTAAGATGAGGAGGAATATCCATTGGGTCACTTTCTTCAGCACCTTTGCAAAGAAAAGCAAGCACTACTTAATAGTTTTAAAGACTACCAGCTCCAAGGGGAGGGAGAGGTTCTAGGCAAGTTTTTGGCAGGCTGTGCTAGTTTCCCCCTTAACAGGGAATATATTTAAGACTAGGGAACTTTGAACAAAGTACTCCACCCTCTATAGGTAGAAGTGATGCTTTTGCCTCAGGAGTCTCCCCCCCCCCCCCCCCGTGTTTATATATCTCTGTGTGCAGGGGTCCTTTTGTAGAAAAAAGGTGCAGGAGCTCAGTAGCATATCTCATTTGCATATGCCCTGGGATCTGTGTGCAGTGGGGAGAGAACTCCCAACTGCATGCAGACCCTGGCTGGAGGTTCAGGAGCTGCACTCCTGTGAGCTCCTGCTGAATTCAAGCCCTGACTGTGTGCATACCAGAACCCTGTGCAGCAGAACAAGCTGGAAGGCTGTGGGAAGAGGCAGCTGAGGGCTTCCCCATTCTGCAAAAGTCCAGCCACAGGATCCCAAAGTGGCTGGTTCTTTTTCTTGAGCAGAAAAGGGAAGCAAAGAGGCTGGGCTGAGATTGGAAAAGGAAAGGAAAGCAAAGAAAGAAAAGGAAAGAAAGCAAAGCAAGCGGGAGATTTCTGGAGGTTGCGCCTGCAGTTCTCCACCAAGGAAGTGCTCCTGGTGCACAAACACAAGCACAGCCCTACTGACCTACCCACTCTCACCATGCATCCCTGATGGGTGCAGACAAACTGACCCCATTTTGAACTGCTTTGCCAGATCAGCCCTTCTCTCCTTCCTCCCAAAGGGAAGCACCACCACCTTTCCAACATGCCTGCCGGGTGGAGGTTTTCCCTAAGAACGAAGGAAATGCTCCCTCTTCCCCCTGCCCTGAAAACACTTCTCAGCTCTTTGGAAATGGAAATGTATGCTAAGACAAGCTCTGTAGCTAAGAGTCACAGGGGGAGGGGGCCACAGGGGGTCATAGGAGGGGGCCGTGGGGGCAAGAGCAAGAAGCTGGAGAGGCTGAGGGCCACCCCTCTCCCCTCCAATGTGATTTAAATTGCATGTAAGCTCTGATTTCCCTTCTGACCTTTCCTGGAGTTCAGCGTGCAGTGATCAACTTCCTATTTCAAAGTATGAAAGAAGGCTGATTTGTATCTCTGTGCTCCCTCTCCATTTCCCTGATTTCCTGTGCCCTTCCCCAACTGGGAGCAGCAGGGAACGTGTGCGGCTTGTACACGCTGGCTGGGGGAGACATGTCCTGGTCACCCTCCTCCCTCCCCCCCCCAAAAAAAGGACTCTAGCTGCCCTTCCAGCCTGTGTAATCTAGGGGCCTCTCCTCCTACTCACTCAAGAACTTACTGTTCAGGCCCATGGTGGTGGAAAACAAGGCAGCACATGAAGCCCCCAGAACTTCATGGCCAGACTAAGGGCTGCTGGGAGCAGGGGGTGGGGCTGGCTACCCACCCAACTTTTAGAATCTGCCTGCCCACCCACCCAACTCTGCTCAGAATGCTTCAGGGGAGAGCTTGCTAGTGCTGCTACCTGCTTCATGTGCTGAGGCGATAGGGGTAGGGGTCCCCGAGGGCACCACCTGGCCTACTGGGGTGCTGGGCACCCCCTCCTCCCAAGAATGTGCTTGCTCCAAGCACCCCACTGCTCTCACCTTCCCGAGTCTGCACAGACCCGGGAAGGCGGCGGGGCAGGGCATGCATGTGCTCTTCAGAGCCTGCCTTCCCCTGCAAGTGTGGCGAGGTGGGAAGTGCTTGCCACCTAGGTCTGGTGGGGGTGGGGCCTATGGCACCAGAACCCTTGCCACTGGCCCTGCTCATGAAGCAGTTTATGTACAAATGCTTGCAGTGCCCAGCCATTTCATGTTTCCCCCTGGTTCTTAGGCTCAAAGTATTGATCATGAGATTTCTGTAATGAATGTCAAAAGTATGTTTGCAACTTACAGACACACACCTGAACAACATCTGAACAGCATACTCAAGATTGCTATAACACAGACATTGTCTCCAGATTTTGATGAAATAATTCTGAGCAAGAGGTATCAGTTATCAGGGACTGTTAAACAAAATACTGCAAAACTGCTAATGTTTTAAGCATGATTTAGTCTTAAGATTTAAAAAAATCTTTGTGTTTGTCTGTGTCCTTTATAAAGTTTATATCTCCACTACCTGGCATTATATTTTATGACACACAGGCTGATTACAGACCGGCATTTTGGGTCGACTCAGAAATGCCTCTGAAGTCGACCCCAAAAAAACGGCCAGATGGCAACATCTGCCGCTCGCCACCATCCTGAGAGATGCTCCAACTGCCTCAAAAAGGAATCACTTGGAAAGTAATCCCTTTCTACTGGGGCAGCTCTGAGGCAATGGCCAGCTGTCTGGAAGGTCAGAGAGTGCCTTTGAGCACCTGGGGAGCCGCGAATGGGGCACACGAGCGTTTCAGATGCTTCCCAGCTGCCTAAGACCCGCCCCTTCCTCCAGAGCTGTCCAGAAGCTCCGAGGTGCTCTTCTTCTGGGCGGCTTGCAGCTGCCCCGAATTGGCCGTCTGTTATCAGCCACAAGGTCTCATTTATGTCATATCTGGCCCTCATAACAGTTTGACACCCCTGATAGAAGTTAGCTTTGGAATACGCACAAAGAAAGGATCAAACAGCTAGTGTAGAAAGGCCTTAAATGAGAGATGGCGTAATACCTTTAGGTTCAGGATCTCTTGATCTCTTGAGATCTGATGTAGAGTATCAGGTCTGCTTGCCTACAGGAGTGCCTCCTTGCCTCCTCCTGCCCAATCAAATTAATAAACCAAATATTACAAAACTCCTGAAGAATCTAGTGCACTCTCTCCTCCAAAAGGAGCCAACACAAAGAGTGCTGCCCATTGAGGTTCTTCAGGGCACTGGTTCATAACAATATTTTCACTCCACTGTGGGTAGCTTTATCTTTTCCCCTCCAAGAAGAACAGCGGTTGGTGTGATTTTGCTCAAGAGAATGGCCAGAAGGAAACACAGCTCTGTAGTCCGTCATCACTATCATCATTCTTTCACACACTCTGTTTTTGCTTTTTAAAAAGCACTCTAACATGTTTGCTCAAGGAAACTATCTCTAATAAAGGTTTTCACATGGTCTTCTGCATGGCCTCTAGCACACTTATTTTACAAGCACTAGGCTGGGAAATACCTTGAGATTTTTTGAGTGGAGTCTGGGGAGGATGGTGTTTGGGGAGGGAAGAGTCCTCAGCAGAGTATAGAATCCAGCAGAGTATAGAATCCAGCCTCCAAATCAGCCATTTTTTCCCAGGGGAACTGATCTCTGTTGTCTGGAGATCAGATAGTGGGAGATCTCCAGGCTCTGCCTGGAGGTTGGCAACCCCAAGTATAGAGCTTAAAGATAGTTAAAAAGTCAATTTCCCCAAGAACACAGAACAACAAGAAACAACAAATGTCAGATGGCAACAGCACCACTCATTGGTAAAGGGTGCTTGTGTAACTATTACAGTGCCTCCAAGGAAAAATGTAGGTAACTACATGTCATATCCACATGACATTCATGTCACATGTATACTACATAAGGCAAAAGAGTATGAAAAATAATGCAGTATTTAAAGTGACAAATAGAAATTAGATATGTGAAGTGAGGCTGTAAGAAGTTTAGGATTTTGTTGTTCTTGACAAAAGTCAGATTGTTGATCAACACTTAATCTTCTCCCTTCCTCCCTCAAGAAGCAGCATTGAGAAATTAAGCTTCAGTTCTCAGCACCAAGAGAGCTTCCCATCTCTGTGACAGGCTTTGGGGTGACCTTGGACTTAGTCACTGCTTTGATGGCAGGCATAGGACAGAATGGCTGTACATTTTTAAAGCAAAACCTGGGGGGGGGGGGGAGAGAGAGTTTGAACATGTAGATTTAAATGTGATCTAAGAAAGCATCTGCCTCAGTTCCTGAGTTTTCTCGGCGTTTTCCCTCATGAAATAACCCATCTAAGAACTTTAATCTTTCACACTTTTCTTTTTTCTTCTTTTGCTGTTGTACATCTAACCAGCATGGCCACTATTTCCTTTTTACTGACTCTGCCCTGGCCAAGAGCATTATGGGTTCTTCATGAGAGGCATTCCAGAGGGATGCTGTTTTATGGGTATAAGAAGCCTGCTGCTTGAATGTGCTATATTGAACTTCCACACATGACTGAAACCACTGATTCCCCCCCCCCACACACACACATATGCACACACGCATACACAAAATGTTGAGTGCCATCAAGGATGGCCTTGAGTGCCATCAAGGAAGATCTATCCAACATATCTATGCAATTGTGTCACTTTTCTTGCTATTAAGCTGATTTGTTCCATAGGACATATGGAGAGATTGCCCCAGTTCTCAAAAGGCACTGAGCTCCTTCCTTGTTGGAAATTCAGAACTTTCCAGGCCACCCCAAGTGGGACCATTTGTCTGTTACTGTTTAACAGGGAAGGTGACCTAGCTATCCCTTGGTCCTCCTCCTTCTCAGGTAGGAGTGTGATTTCTCCCCCATTCACTTTAGCTGGAACAATCTATTCACATGTCTATTGGTTTGGTTGTCTTTAGCTGAGAACCAGGTTATAGCCTGTTGGCTTGTTGCTTGCATCTTCCTAGCCCTGAGAGATGGACATTGCTCTTACAACAACCCTGCAAGGTACAGTGAACTTTTAGGGGGGACATGTAATGTGAAATCCATTCTCCACAGGACAAATTTGTTTGTTTGTGATTTTATGTGATTATACAACAGCTACACAGTGTTGTGGTAGGGTTGCCTGCTCTGGCTAGGAAAATACTTAGAGCTTTTTTGGGGTGGAGCCTGGAGTTGAGGAAGGGGAGGGAAGTCAGCAAGATACAATGTCATAGAGTCCACCCTCCAAAGCAGCAATTTTCTCTAGGGGAACTGATCTCTGTAGTCTGTAAATCAACTGTGATAGTGGGAGATCTCTAGATGCCACCTGGAGGTTGGCAACCCTGTTTAGTTCCGACCAGTTCCGCAGGGCCTGCAAGACTGCCCTTTTTAGACACGCCTATAATGATACGGACTGCTGAGTTGCAATGAACGAAGAACCGCCATCTCTAACACCATTTAAACTGGCAGATTCAGCGCCAGAACAGCTATTACTGCCAGATATATATATAATGTAATGTAAAATTAAGTATTTTAACTGAATTAACGGGTTTTTATATGTGTAATTTTAATTGCTAATCTAATGTTTTACTATTTATGTTAATATATTACTTACTGTTAGCCGCCCTGAGCCGCTTTGCGGGGAGGGCGGGGTAGAAATAAAATTTATTATTATTATTATTATTAGTGGTTAGATTGTCAGGCTAGGATCTGGGAGATTCAGGTTTGAATTCCCATTCTGTCATGGAAGATTGCTGGGTGATCTTGGGCCATTCTCATACTCTCAACCTAATCTCAAGGTTGTTGTGATGATAAAATGGAGGAGAGCAGAATAATGTAAGCTGCTTTGGGTCATCATGGGAGAGAAAGACACAGTATAAATTAAGTAAATAAAACAAATAATACATTCTGTCTGTTTCACTATATGTATTATAAATGATGAGTAGTAATAAATTGTTTTGACTGTAATCTATTATGTAGTATGTAAATTATTCTCCTATCTAGCTTTAGTTGAACGGCAACACTCATCCATGCCTCTGTAGCCCCTAGACAGAACTCTTGTAATACGCTGTGTCTGGGGCAGTTCTTGGAAAACAACTTGGAAGCTTCAAGTTGTTCAGAATGTGGCTGCTTGCCTTCTTATTATAGGGCTTTTGCTCATATAATATTGATTTTAAAACAGCTGCACTGTTAATCTGCCACAAATTCAATTCAAGTGGCTTTAAAAATATTTAATGTCTGTCTTAGCTTGACCCCTACATAAACACTCCATGTGCTCTTTACAATAGTCCCTTCTTCCTGCACCCTCCGCTTCACATAGAATGAAACCATTGCCCATTTCCATGTTTTTTCCATTGTTGAATCCAATTTATGGAATGAGTTGCCCTAGCTAGTGCATAAGGCACCATCCCTGCTGCCTTTCACAAAGTGTGTAAAGCCATACTGTTCCAATGGGCCTATTCTTAGTTAATCTCATGTGTAGTCTGAAATTTATTATCTTGCAAGCAATTTGCAAGAAATTTATGTCTCTAGTTTTAGTCTGCTGTGCATTTTTTCTTTCATTTGGTCACCTTGGTAACATGTGCCATGATAGTCAGAAAGAATCTGGGCAAGATCTGTGTTACTCATCCTTTATTTATTTGTCATTTACTGTTTGTCATCATTATGTCATTTATTTATGCTCCAGCCTATCCTTAATGGGATTTCTGATGTGCAGTGAGATACCACTGTAACACAAGGTATTTGTACCTGGTTTTTAATCTGATTTCATTACCAGTTTGAAGCACATTTGGTGTGTTCTCTGAACTATAAAGATCTGTATTCTGACATAAGCCTGGCTTTATTGCCCTTAAAACTGGTACTAGAGAGCACATGCTTGTCACCATGGATGAGATCACTGAAAAACAGTGCTTTCCTTTCTGTAGGCCGTTTGAACCACAGCTAGGTTCTAAGAGGGTTTTGCTCTCTCTTCGTGGCTTTTTTTCTAAAAATAAATGCCTGTTCTAGAAGGATTTAATATAATTGCTTTTGTGAGAGACTTTAGTGTTACACCCTGGTCCTGTAGATAAGATGTCTAAAAACATGCCATTCATTTAAGGATTGGTTGAAATTACTGTAATAAACCTGTTTCCATGTGGCTGGAGAAGGCTTATAAGAAAAAGCTGTTACTAAATGTGTGTGCTTAGCAAAGGCGATTAGAGCTATCAGTGACCTCACATTCCAGCACCTGTGACCCCTATCAAGCTCAATCTATTTGTGTAGCTATTCCTGAGAGACAGCTACATGCTGGAATCGATTCGTTCAGCAGTCTGGCTATGGCTTTTAATAACATTTTAGCGTTATGAAAGCAAGAACTGGATGGTGGTTGTTAATGCCATAGGACAAATTCCTTGGACTGGGCAATGAGGAAAAGTTGATTTCTCCAAGCCACAGTATAGCATTAACATGTCCTGTTCAGAATCCATACTCATAATGGATTTTAATTAATATCTTTTAATGTCTTGTTTTTGTTGTTTATTATTTTTATTTTGTAAGCCCCCTCTTACAAAACTGTTAAGGCTGACAATGAGGAAACTGAAATTGTTCAAGATTTTCAATTCCTTGGCTCCATCTTCAACCAAAAGAGAGACTGCAACTGGGAAGGGAACCCATGAAGGAGCTAGAAAAGGTCCTTAAGTGTAAGAAAAATGTCACCAGTAACTAAGAACAAGAGAATTCATACCATAGTATTCTGTAAGTATGTATGGGTGTGAAAGCTGGACAATGAAGAAAGCTGAAATGAAGAAAGGTGATTACTTTGAAATGTGATGCTGAAGGAGAGTTTTATGGATACCATGGACAGCCAAAAAGACAAATAAGTGAGTTCTTGATCAGGGGTGTCAAACATGCAGTCCGGGGATTGGCCCATCCAGGGCTCTTATCTGGCCCACTAGCAACTAGAGCAAGAGAGGAAAGGCAGGAGACTGCTTGGGGTGGGGGACCAAGTGCATGGGTGCACACAATGAGGTTTATGTGGTCAAAGCGATCAAGAAATGAAAGGAAATGGCTAGGGGTATGATCCTCTTATAACAAAGGAGTTTGACACCTCTGTAGATCAAAGGAAGGCTGAACATTTCCTAGAAGCTAAAATGACTAAACTGAGGCTATTGTACTAAATTAAGGCTATTGGTCACCTCTTTCCACTCACACAGTGTCTGCCATTCTCAGCAACCTCTCTCTCAGGTTCTGGGTTACTGGCCATCACCCTTGCTACCCTTCTAATCTCTTTTAAAATCTCTAGCAAGCCATGGCCATTTCACATCTCAGGTCCTCTCTTCCATTCATAGGACATAAGGACATCCTACCATAGACAGGGTAGCCCAGCCCCCTTTAACAATAAGTCCTCACTCACATAGAGTTATTGGGGCTGGAGTTCAAACACTGTTCCATTTACATGCTGCCACCATTAATTCATATCCTACACATATATAGGCTGAGATCTTCACTGGTGTATGTGTTTCTTTTCCTGAGACACACAGCTCACAAGGTTAAACAAGAAATTTTTATTTATGGTTTGCACAGAACACTAAAGAAAATAAGGCAGATGTTACAATGTTTTGTTTCCAAGTTAACTTTTGAACTGGGATCCTTTGTTACAAATTGACTCTTTTCAGCCAGCTGTAAACATCTCTTCTGCACAATTTCACTTAGCCAGACGCAGTCTTTGCCCTCTCTGACTCCCTAAACTGCCAACTGCCTAACTGCTATCTAACTGCTGTTTTCCAACTATCTCTCCCCAACATTCTGTCAGTCTCACTGGTCACTTTTAGTGGAACCTAGCTACAATCACATTATGAGAAGACAAGACTCACTGGAAAAGACAACAATGCTAGGAAAAGTAGAAGGGAACAGGAAAAGAAGACTCAACATGGATCAAGGAAATCATGGCCCTCAGTTTGCAAACCATGAGCAAGGCTGTTAACAATTGGATGTTATTAATTCATAGGGTAACCATAAGTCAGAAGTGACTTGGCAGCACTTAACACAATCACACAAGTCACCTCAGGCAGATTCATGGAGAGGCAGCATAAAAGTGTTCTAAATAAATAAATAATGAAGGATATGAATGCACTCAGGGTTGGGGGGGGGGGAGACTATGAATGTCCAGCTGAAGTCTGAAGATGACAGTTCTTGGCGCTTCTTCCTAGTCCACCTCTGTGTGCATTCTTGTCATTCTAGATATGTTTCCTAAAGAGGAATTGGGTAGGTTCTAAGCAAATAGTCAATGGAACATGGGTAGTTCTTTCTCTACACAAAATTCTGCTTCTGAACATAGAAGGTGACATGCCAATCAAGCATTTTGAATGTGGTCCTGGATTGTGAGAATGCTATGTTCATATGAACAATTCACTAGGTCTGGAGACTGTATAAGTTTCAAAAGGTGCAAATGTGTGAAATGTGAAAATAAGGTGCAGCAATTCCTTTTCCTAGTCCTACGAAGGGAGTTTCACAGCAATATTTAATTTCTATTAACATTTATATTATACTAGCATTAATACTGACTGTACTGAGGCATCTTCTGCCTTTCATATTTTCTTAATACAGGCTCTGAATGAAGATCCAAGAAAATGATGAGTGCTCTTATGAAAGCTATAATTATAGTATAATTATTTTTGACGGACTTTTACAGTATGAAAGTATTCATTAATCTTCTAGACTGTGAAGCAGTTGAGTTAAAGAAGTTAATACACTCAAATAGAATACCAAAGGTTGCTAATTAAATTTAGATAGTCTTTCCTTTTCTTAGAAAATTACAGAAGTTCTTTCCGAATGCATGCATGAAAAGTGAAAACAATGCTCCTAAATAAGTATTTGTTCATAATTAAGTGTTTTGATAATAAGGTGTATTTAAAATAAATCAAAAATTGTCAGCATATTCAGGTACAAAAAATAAAGTACAAAAAATCTATTACAAAAAAAGAAACTGGTGGCTGCTTGCCTTCTTATTATAGGGCTTTTGCTCATATAATATTGATTAAGTTTCTGCTTTTGCAGCCCATTAAGTTTCTGCTTTTGCAGCCCAATCCCTCCTATTCATGTTACACTTATGTGTAACTGAGTTCACTGGATTCAGGTGGGTAGTCATGTTGGTCTGAAGCAATAAAACAAAGTCTGGGTCCAGTGGCACCTTTAAGATCAACAAAGTTTATTTCCCGGTAGAAGCTTTTGTGTAGTAGAATATGTGTGGTGTAGTGGGTAAAAATGGTGGCCTCCAGTCTGGAGAACTGAGTTTGCTTCTGCACCCACATTAAGCCAACTGGATGACCTTGAGTCAGTCACAGCTCTCTGAGCTCTCTCAGCCCCACAAAAAATAAATCTAGCTCACCACCTAGTGAATTTAAAGCTGCCAGACAATCTTCAGATCTTCTGGTTATACCACACACAATCTCTCGGCTTGGCTTCGCGAACGAAGATTTAAGAAGGGTGCAATAGTCCACGTCTGCTGCAGGCTCGTTGGTGGCTGACAAGACCAATGCGGAACAGGCAGGTCCGGCCACAGTGGCTGCAGGGAAAAGTCTGATTTAGGGTTGGTGCTGTAGCAGTGTGATTCTTCCTCAATCTCCTTTTGTCCTCAAGACCAGCTATGCGTGCGTTCTCAAAAGAAGAGACAGCCTGGTGGATGGTGTGCCTCCATGCTTTGCGATCTGAGGCTAGGTCAGACCACTGGTGATGGTTGATGCGACAGGTGCCAAGGGATTTCTTCAAGGAGTCCTTGTACCTCTTCTTTGGTGCCCCTCTATTTCGATGGCCGGTGGAGAGTTCGCCATACAGGGCAATCTTGGGAAGGCGGTGGTTTTCCATCCTAGAAATATGCCCTGCCCAGCGCAGCTGCGTCTTCAACAGCAGTGCTTCGATGCTGGTAACCTCCACCCGCTTGAGAACTTCAGTGTTGGTCACAAAGTCACTCCAGTGGATGTTGAGGATGGTGCGAAGGCAGCGCTGATGAAAGCGCTCAAGGAGTCGCAGGTGATGACGGTATAAAACCCACGATTCGGAGCCGTAGATGAGGGTTGTCATCACAACCGCTTTGTAAACATTGATCTTTGTGCCTTTTTTCAGATGCTTGTTGCTCCACACTCTTTTGTGCAGTCGGCCAAAGGCACGGTTTGCCTTTGCCAGCCTGTTGTCAATCTCCTTGTCGATCTTAGCATCTGAGGAGATGATGCACCCCAGGTAGCTGAACTGCTGGACTGTCTTCAGACAGTCCACCACACACAATACCATATGATAATAATAATT
Organism: Heteronotia binoei; assembly: GCF_032191835.1. Taxonomy (NCBI): domain Eukaryota; kingdom Metazoa; phylum Chordata; class Lepidosauria; order Squamata; family Gekkonidae; genus Heteronotia; species Heteronotia binoei. The sequence continues at coordinate 212,455,711 of NC_083223.1, forward strand.
ATTAATAATAATTAATATACACAGGAGTGCAGTCTTAGTCTGGGTGGTGGAAACCCTTTAGAAACCCAGTATGGGAGATCAAAGTCAAGAAGTCTAATTTCCAGCATCCAAACCCAATCTGCTTTTGTAACCAAAGTAAAATAATTTGTAGTTTGAAACTGGCAAGAATCAGTAGATGTCAGGTTGTTCCCTGCCAAATTTATTTTTCATTTCCCCACCAGAAATAGATTACATATAAACAATTTACTATTATGTATAATTGTTAGTAAGGATGCCAGCCTCCAAACGGGACTTGTGGATTCCCCAGAATTATACCTCACTTCCAGACTTCACTTCCTCTGAAGAAAATGGATGCTTTGGAGGGTGGATGCTCTGTGGCATTGTACCCCACTGAGGTGCCTGTCTACCCCCAAATATCTAGGAGTTCTCCAACCTGGAGCTGACAACCCTACCCCACATCCCTCCCGCTGATAGCTAGGGAGGACCTATGATTTTAGAACAATTGCAACTAGGGTTGCCAAGTCCAATTTAAGAAATATCTGGGGACTTTGGGGGTGGAGCCAGGAGACTTTGGGGGGTGGAGCCAGGAGACTTTGGGAGTGGAGCCAGGAGACATTGGGGTGGAGCCAAGATCAAGGCTGTGACAAGCATCATTGAACTCCAAAGGGAGTTCTGGCCATCACATTTAAAGGGGCGGCACACCTTTTCAATGCCTTCCTTTCATAGGAAGTAATGAAGGATAGGGGCACCTTCTTTTGGGGCTCATAGAATTGGACCCCCTGGTCCAATTGTTTTGAAACTTGAGGGGTATTTTGGGGAGAGGCACTAGATGCTGTACTGAAAATTTGGTGCCTGTACTCCAAAAAACAGCCCCCCCGGAGCCCCAGATATCCGCAGATCAATCCTCCATGATTTTCTATGGGAATAAATCTCCATAGGGAATAACAGAGTTCCCAGAAGACATTTCCCTCCCCTCCCCCCGCTTTCTGATGACCCTGAAGCGGGGGGAGGGCCTCCAAACCGGGGGATCCCCTGCCCCCACCTGGGGATTGGCAACCCTAATTGCAACTGTTCTGTGACAGCACAATAGCCAAATCAGTGACTAGGCATCTACAGGCAACAATTTTAGACCAAACCCAAATAGATGTGATGGAAGCAGATGTGTGTCTTTCATTCAGGGTGAGTCCAGATTTTTGTAAGGCCTGGGTGAGAGAGAATAACCTGAATCCCTGTTGGGAAGAAAGGCAGGACACAAAAGAAGTAAATAAATATTTCTATCAAGTGCCTTGCCATGTTAAGAATTAATATTACTGTCTCTGCTGTCTCATCACTGCTGCTTTGCTCTGTTGCTGCTTTGCTTATCTTTTTGTAACAGTTATCCAAATTCTTTCCAACTGGCCTGCGGAGCTGCTAAGGGTTACCAAGGCCACATCTATGCATCTGAGGAAGTGTGCATGCATACAAAAGTTCATATCTGAAATAAATTTTTGTTGGTCTTAAAGGTGCCACCTAGGGTTGCCAGCCTCCAGGTGGGGCCTGGCAATGTCCTGCTTTTACAACTGATCTCCAGCTGGCAGAGATCAGCTTTCCTGGAGAAAATGGCTGCTCTGAAGGCCCCTCCTCCCTCCACAAACCTTCCTCTCTCCTGGATCAACCCCCAAAGACTCCAGGTATTTTCAAACACAGGCCTGGACTTAAACACAGACCCTACTGCCACTGGACTCAAAATCTGCTCTGGTAATTATTGTGCAGTATTTTGTTACAACATGGAAAAGAATGTGATTGCATAATGTTTTGTTCACACTGAATGTAAAAAATGGATCTCATGGGCCATGCTAGTTCATTTAAAAAACAACAACAAAAAAACAGAAGCAATAGGAAAATGCCCAGTTTATTAGGACTAAAAGTTGCTGCTAGAGTTTGGATATTATTTTAAAAATAATCTCCTCATAATTTGATCACAGATCTGCAATTTAAAATTAGCTCAGAATATAATCTCAGATTTTGGTACTCCTAAAAAGTACAATGGGTCAGAAAATCTCAGTCTTTTTAATGTAGAAGATATTGGATTTATATCCCGCCCTCCACTCCGAAGAGTCTCAGAGCGGCTCACTATCTCCTTTACCTTCCTCCCCCACAACAGACACCCTGTGAAGTGGGTGAGGCTGGAGAGGGCTCTCACAGCAGCTGCCCTTTCAGGGACAACCTCTGCCAGAGCTATGGCTGACCCAAGGCCATTCCAGCAGGTGCAAGTGGAGGAGTTGGGGAATCAAACCCGGTTCTCCCAGATAAGAGTCCACACACTTAACCACTACACCAAACTGGCTCTCCAGTTTGTATAGACCTTGGAGCTTCACCAGGTAGTACTAACCTATCTCACTTCTGTGTCAGTTTTTCACCATCAAAGGCATAGTCAGAGGTACTTGAATTCCTGGTATTTACCAGCACAGTTTGCATGGTTACTCAAATAGTCTGTATGACTGGGGTGCTGCAGCTGTGTGTTTTGGAGGGTCTGAAGGTACCATTATGGCCATTTTCTTACTAATAGTTCACACTGGCCTGTAGCAACTCTCACTTCTAGTGACTGCACCATTCATCCCTTTGTTTACTCTTCCCAGGCCAACACAAGTGGTGAAATTATAGTTTAAATTTAACAGGTCTTCGCAGTTCCTTCCGCTTGCCTGTGAATATGTTATTTGTCAATGCCATTTGTGAGACTTGCAATTTTATCCATTTTTAAGAACTGTTTAAAGGGAAGGTCATGGAGAATTTTCATAATTTGCTGTATTTCTCTCAAGTCACTTTGCCAGCTTTTGCGTAAGGAACACCCATGAGAGTAAGATAACACAAACAAATAATTTAATCAACACAACAGAAAGTGAGTCATTTCAAGATATAAATTTCAGATGGAAATTTTAGAGTCTATTGAACATGCCTGCTAATGCTTCCATGAAGATACTCTTATTATCTCTGGGGTAACAGCAAGTTATAGTTAAATGGATTTTATTTCAAAAGAATGATGCTTCATGGGAAAAGAATAAAAGTTGTCATTTAAGCAAGCATTTCAGATAACTTTCTCAAAAGCTTCAGATAGTGAGGTTTTAAAATGTTTTATCTTTTTGCAACAAGATGTTAATTTTAATTTTTGAAAATAATTAAATTAATTGTGAAAAATATCCTAGGCTGCTACGAATGACAGAAAAAGTTTCTAAGTGGCATACCATTTTGTGTCAAATGGCCTAACCTTATCAAAGCAGATGGAAAAGATTAGTATTTTAAAATGAAATGCTATGCCCATGGATTTAGGCTGGAGTAACCTTGTACAGCATTGCATTGTTCATCTCCTTTTATCCAGACACTCATTTGTACCTATAGGAACACAAGGCATGATTGATGGTGGGGCCCATCCATGACATGCACATGTTCAAGGGTCATGATTTTACAGAGTTTTTGTGTGTATACCAAAAGACACATAGATCCCATTTGTGCAGCATAAGAAGGCCCCAGGTCATTGACTCAAGAGCCTATGCATGTTAAGGTGTACAAACCAGGTTCTAGGGAAACATGAGTACAAAGAAATGGGTGCAACTAGTAATCACAACCCCAATTAAAGCCCCCCCCCATTTGTTTACAGGAGTACAAATGAAAACCGGAACAGAATTTAATAATGCTTCATACCTTGAGAGTATAATTGCCACCCATGAAATATTTTTAAGGATTACTTACATTTTAGGTGTTCTGTCCATAATAGGCAGAAAGCATTTTGAAGTCACAGGATTTAAACCAAGAACTTCTTAATCTCTATGGGACTGTTCTTTGTGGTGAGGCAATTGATAGTAGAGCAGAGGAAGAACAGAAAGTATTGTCCTGCTTGTATCAGCATCCCTCCATCCCAGGTAACCTTAAAAAAACAAAAACAAATTCAACTTGGTAAATGCTGCTGGGTCAGATAACAACTCCCAAGTAGAGGACCTGATTGATCTGCTAGTCAATGCTACAGAATAGCAAAGTAAAAGTTGTAGCTAATGAGATTCTAGAATAATTGGAGGGTGGGTGGAGAGTTGTAAAGACCACTCCAGTCAGTAGTGGGTGTTGCAGAAGGGGTAGCATCAAATGTTTTTGAAGGGGTGCCAGTGTAAGAACATAAGAGAAGCCATGTTGGATCAGGCCAATGGACCATCCAGTCCAACACTCTGTGTCACACAGTGGCCAAAAAAACTCAAGTGCCATCAAGAGATCAACCAGTTGAGCTAGAAGCTCTGCCACTGTGCCCCCCCCCCCCCCCGCAAGCACAAGAATACAGAGCATCACTGCCCCTGACAGAGAATTCCAACAATAAGCTGTGGCTAATAGCCGCTGATGGACCTCTGCTCCATATGCTTATCCATTCCCCTCTTGAAGCTGTTGCCACCACCACCTCCTGTGGCAGTGAATTCTACATGTTAATCACCCTTTGGGTAAAGAAGTACTTCCTTTTATCAGTTCTAACCCAACTGCTCAGCAATTTCATTGAATGCCCATGAGTTCTTGTAGTGTGAGAAAGGGAGAAAAGTATTTCTTTCTCTACCTTCTCTATCCCATGCATAATCTTGTAAATCACAATGCTTGTGAGGTTTATTTATTATTGTTGTTGTTAGTGTTAATATTATTATTATTATCCGACCAGAGAATTTGGGGCAAGGGATGCCTTGGAAATTTAATTGCAATCTAATCCATTGCCAATCAGGTTTTCATTTCTGTAGCATCCAGATGGAAATAATGTATTTTCTTTCTCTTCCTTGTGTGGAAGAAAGAACTTTTACTTTTAATTTTCTTAAATATTTGCTAAAGTGCACAACAATACTTTAAATACAGACTAGTAACCCTCCTTTCTTTGTACAGATAGTTTAAAAAAATCCTCACGCACACAAAGCACAATCAGATCTGACCGTATTCTATTCCAGCATGAAATGCAGGTTCACAGCTCCAGCAACGGGTCTGCCACATGTGCCTTTCTGTCCCATAGATGCCAGAAGTACTTCATTTTATTCATTAACATAATGTGCAACTTTTATAAGCAACAATAAAACATATTAAAAATTGCCTTTAAGCCAAAGTACAACATAGCAGTATGATTCCATGCAGCTGTGCACAGGGATGACAGATGAGTTAAAGGAGGCACTGCAGAAGAGGAGCAGGAAAAGAACATAAGAGGAGCCTGCTAGATCAGACCAGGGATTAGGAATGGGCATGAACCAGCTCATGAGCTAAAGTTCATCACAAATTTTGGGTAGCTCATGGTTCACAAAGCAATGTTGTAGAAGGGCAACTAGAACAAACATTCCGCAAACTTTCATACTGTTTGTGGCAGTTCCTAGCTGTTCATGAATGTATTCATTTCCAGGCAGACTGTCTCAACTCAGTTAAAACTGTTTTCAAAACTCCAAAGCATCAGGGGCCGAATTCTACAGCCTTGGAAAAAAAATACCAGTAGGAGCCCTCCAAAGCTTCACAGGCACTGCTTGCTGCTAGTAACAGATTTTCCATTCTGCTTAAGAACATAAGAACATAAAAGAAGCCATGTTGGATCAGGCCAACGGCCCATCAAGTCCAACACTCTGTGTCACACAGTGGCAAAAAATTTTATATACACACATACATTGTGGCTAATAGCCACTGATGGACCTGTGCTCCATATATTTATCTAAACCCTTCTTGGAGGTGGCTATACTTGTGGCCGCCACCACCTCCTGTGGCAGTGAATTCCACATGTTAATTACCCTTTGGGTGAAGAAGTACTTCCTTTTATCCGTTTTAACCTTTCTGCTCAGCAATTTCATCGAATGCCCACGAGTTCTTGTATTGTGAGAAAGGGAGAAAAGTACTTCTTTCTCTACTTTCTCCATCCCATGCGTTATCTTGTAAACCTCTATCATGCCACCCCGCAGTCGACGTTTCTCCAAGCTAAAGAGCCCCAAGCGTTTCAACCTTTCTTCATAGGGAAAGTGCTCCAGCCCTTTAATCATTCTAGTTGCCCTTCTCTGGACTTTCTCCAATGCTATAATATCCTTTTTGAGGTGCGGCGACCAGAACTGCACACAGTACTCCAAATGAGACCGCACCATTGATTTATACAGCGGCATTATGATACTGGCTGATTTGTTTTCAATTCCCTTCCTAATAATTCCCAGCATGGTGTTGGCCTTTTTTATTGCAGACGCACACTGTCTTGACATTTTCAGTGAGTTATCTACCACGACCCCAAGATCTCTCTCTTGGTCAGTCTCTGCCAGTTCACACCCCATCAACTTGTATTTGTAGCTAGGATTCTTGGCCCCAATGTGCATTACTTTGCACTTGGCCACATTGAACCGCATCTGCCACGTTGACGCCCACTCACCCAGCCTCAACAGATCCCTTTGGAGTTCCTCACAATCCTCTCTGGTTCTCACCACCCTGAACAATTAAGTGTCATCCGCAAACTTGGCCACTTCACTGCTCACTCCCAATTCTAAATCTTTTATGAACAAGTTAAAGAGCATGGGACCCAGTACCGAGCCCTGCGGCACCCCACTGCTTACCATCCTCCACTGCGAAGACTGCCCATTTATACTGACTCTCTGCTTCCTATTACTAAGCCAGTTTTTGATTCACAAGAGGACCTGTCCTTTTACTCCATGACTCTCAAGTTTTCTAAGGAGCCTTTGATGAGGAACTTTATTAAAAGCTTTCTGGAAGTCAAGGTAAACAACATCTATCGGGTCGCCTTTGTACACATGTTTGTTCACCCCCTCAAAGAAATGTAACAGGTTAGTGAGGCAAGATCTTCCCTTGCAGAACCCATGCTGAGTCTTCCTCAATAACCCGTGTTCATCAATGTGCCTACTCATTCTGTCCTTGATAATGGTTTCTACCAACTTTCCCGGTATTGAAGTCAGACTGACTGGCCTGTAATTTCCCGGATCTCCTCTGGAACCCTTTTTAAAGATGGGGGTGACATTTGCTACCTTCCAGTCCTCAGGAACGGAGGCAGATTTCAATGAAAGATTACAGATTTTTGTTAGAAGATCCACAAGTTCAAATTTGAGTCCTTTCAGAACTCTCAGATGTATGCCATCTGGACCCGGTGACTTATTAGTTTTTAACTTGTCTATCAGTTGTAGGACCTCCTCTTTTGTCACCTCAATCTGACTCAGGTCTTTCAACACCCCTTTCAAAATTAGTGGTTCTGGGGCGGGCAAAAAGTTCTCGTCTTCCACAGTGAAGATGGAGGCAAAAAATTCATTTAGCTTCTCAGCCATTTCCCTATCCTCCTTCAGTAATCCTTTTACCCCATGGTCATCCAAGGGCCCCACTGCCTCCCTGGCTGGTTTCCTACTTCTAATATATTTGAAGAAAGTTTTATTGTTGGTCTTTGTTTTTTGCAATATGCTCCTCATAGTCCCTTTTTGCCTGCCTGATCACAGTCTTGCATTTGATTTGCCACAGCCTGTGTTCCCTTTTACTAATCTCACTTGGACTGGTTTTCCACCGCTTAAAGGAGTCCTTCTTACCTTTTACAGCTTCCATTACTTTGTTTGTTAACCATGCAGGCCTTTTCTTATGCCTGTTTGTGCCTTTCCTAACTTGTGGTTTGTATTTTATCTGAGCTTCTAGGATTATAGTTTTAAATAGCGTCCAAGCTTCCCCGAGGGTTTTGACCGTATGTACCTTTCCTTTCAGTTTCCTCCTCATCTCAGTGTATTTACCTTTTTTAAAGTTAAACGTGGTTGTGGCGGTCTTTTTGGACAACTCCCTATTTATACAAACGGTGAAATCAATAATATTATGGTCACTGCTCCCAAGCGGCGCAATCACTTTTACATCTCTCACCAAGTCTTGGGCATTACTTAGGACCAAATCCAGGATCGCCCCACCTCTGGTAGGTTCTGAGACCATCTGCTCCATAGCACAGTCATTGAGAGCATCAAGAAACTCAATATCTTTCTCTCGACCAGAACACATATTGACCCAATCAATCTGCGGGTAGTTAAAATCACCTATTACAACACAGTTTTTACGTTTAGCCGCTATCTTTAAGCCTTCCATCATATTATAATCGTCCTCTCTCTTTTGATTTGGTGGGCGATAACAAACTCCCATAGTTAAATTTCCTTTTGGGCCCTCTATTTCAACCCAAAGCATTTCTAAAAGTGAATCTAATTCTCTGACCTCAGTCTTATTGGACCGTATATCCTCTCTGACATACAGAGCCACCCCACCTCCAACCCTTCTCTCCCTATCCTTCCGATATACCTTATATCCAGGAATCACCGTGTTCCACTGATTCTCCTCATTCCACCAAGTTTCTGAAATTCCCACAATGTCTATGTTTTCTCCCAACACTAAACATTCCAAATCACCAATTTTACTTCGAACACTTCTAGCATTTGCATACAAACATCTATAATTTCCCAGGCGAGCTAGGCCCGCCACCTTCCTCCTGCCACCTCGAGACTCTGGTAGACAGTCCATATTGTTTGTCGCCTTCACAGTGGACAACTCTGGTCTGTTACCCGGTAGAAAAATAGCAGCTAACCCTTCATCTCTTTGAGACGAGTCCTCCCGAACCAGAGACATTTCATCTCCTGTCGGCTTTCCCCCCAAGATATACTTTAAAAACTGCTCTGCCACCTTTTTGATTTTAAGCGCCAGCAGCCTGGTTCCATCCGGGGACAAGTGGAGACCATCTCTTTTGTACAGCTCCCGCTTGTTCCAGAAAACATCCCAGTGCCTAACAAACTTAAACCCTTCCTCCTTACACCATCGTCTCATCCACACATTGAGACTTCTAATTTGTGCCTGACTCTCCTGCCCTGCACGTGGAACAGGTAGCACTTCCGAGAAGGCTACCTTGGAGGTCCTGGCCTTAAGTCTCCCGCCTAGCAGCCTAAATTTTTCCTCCAGGACCTCACGACTGCATTTCCCCACATCGTTGGTGCCAACATGCACCACGACCACAGGCTCCTCCCCAGCACTGTCTATCAGTCTATCTACTACACGTGTAATGTCCGCTACCTTCGCACCAGGCAGGCAAGTCACCATACGGTCAGTACACTGTTTTGCCACCCAGCTGTCTACTTGCCTAAGGATTGAATCACCAACTACCAAAACCGCCCCCTCTCCCCCTGCTCAGGGATGGTTCCTTGGCGCGAAAGGATTCCCGCTCACCAACCGAAGAAGAGGTCCCTTCTGAGGGCGCATTCCCCTTGTCCTCAGCATGGTGCCCTGTTCCCTCTCGACCCTCTCGCTCTCTGGCAGCAACGGGGCTGCTACGTTCAGAGCGGGGCTCATCTAATACGCCCCCGAGAGTCTTCCCCAAGTGCCTAACTGACCGTCTCTGCTTCTCCAGGGCAGTCACCTCGGCCTCAAAGGTACGAACTCGTTCCCTGAGGACCAGGAGCTCCTTGCATCGAGCACACACCCAAGACTTCTGTCCTTTGGGCAGATAGTCATACATGTGACACTCAGTGCAAAACACTGGAAAGCCCCCAACCCCCTGCTGGCATTCTATCTTCATGATATATATATATATATTAAAATATACAGTCCTCTTTAAATGCTGTTTAAGTGGCTCCCCTTCTGGAGGGTCAACTTACCTTACCTCAACTTACCTTATTGGGAACTTACCTTATTTGGAGAACAAGGAAATCAGGGATCTGGGTTCCTGGTCCTTAGAGAGCCCCTAGGCGAAGAGCCACAGGCCAAGAGCCCTTCAACTCTCGCCCTTTGGCAAGGCGCAGCTTAAAATGCAAAGAGGTGGAGCAGAGGCACTCCTCAGCAATCAGCAGCAATCACTCTCAATCTCTTTCACCCTTAGGCCAGTCAACCAAACAAAGAGCAGTCAACCAAACAAAGAGCAGTCAACCAAACAAAGAGCAGTCAACCAAACAAAGAGCAGTTCCCCAGCTATCACACCTTAGAATTTTAGGCAGCCCCAGAAACCTTAGAATGAAGTCCTTGGAATGAAGTCCTTCAAAACTCAGAAATTCTCAGCAATTTCTCCAGCTGTCTCAGCTATCAGAGCTGCTCTGCTCCTCTCAGACCTCTGTGAGATGTGCTCAGCCTTTGGCAAGGTGCAGCTTAAAATGCTTTGTGGGATCAGAAAGCTATATATCAGCTCAACTCAAAACCCTCTCTTCTGTTGGCTATGGCAGATTGACAGAGAGGCAGGGAACTTGTTAAAAGCAAAGGAGAGCATGTTGGTGGTGTCCTGGAAAGACCTAAGGACAACACCATTTGGGAAAAGGTCAGCCAGTTCTTAGAGCTGAGCTCCTCTTCCATATGCAGGATGGTCATGGAGGAGATAATATCCTGCGTGGCACTTTTCTGCTCTAGAGTTCTGCTGTGAAGTGTATAGTTTTGCCTTGCACTCTGGAGAGCTGCACCTTGACCATCACCATTGAGATGTTTGGGGAGGGGCAGGACCTCAATGAGTTCACCATCCAAAACCAGCCATTTTCTCTAGGGGGACTGATCTTTGTCACTTGAAGGTCAGTTCTAATTCTGAGAGATCTCCAGGCCCCACCTGGAGGCTGACAATCCTTGGACTCATGAAGGCCTCCCATCTGCCAAGCAAAGTTGGAAAGCTTGATGTAGATGATGATGAAGAAGAAGATATTGGATTTATATCCCACCTCCACTCCGAATCTCAGAGCGGCTCACAATCTCCTTTATCTTCCTCCCCCACAACAGACACTCTGTGAGGTGGGTGAGGCTCTCACAGCAGCTGCCCTTTCAAGGACAACCTCTGCCAGAGTCATGGCTGACCCAAGGCCATTCCAGCAGGTGCAAGTAGAGGATTGGGGAATCAAACCTGGTTCTCCCAGATAAGAGTCTGCACACTTAACCACTACACCAAACTGGCTTTCTACTAGGTTTGCTGTTTCTTTTGCTATTTTTGAGGCCTAGTTTTATCAGCTTAGACATGAAGTTTAAAAGAGGATCAAAACAACCACTATAAACCTTTAACCTAATCTTATCTAAAACACAGTGAAATAATACCATTTTAGAGGCATGAGAAAAAAAGCAATCTTTAAAATCCTTTTATTCTTTTTCTGAGATTAACTACTCAAGGCTTCTCAATGTTAATAGCCCCAAAGCTTGTAGAGGCTTATTTTCTTTATATAGCAGTTCCCATGTTGAGTGTTTCAAGTTCATGAGCTAAAGCAACCCAGTAGGTCTAATGTATTCTTAAACATTCATGCTATATGTCAGCATAATGACATCATATTAGCCATCCTGACAACATATCAACCCTTCTGCCAAGTTTGCCCTTGGGGTCTTTTTCATCAGCTTCTCTAAAGATGAATTTCATTACCCGGAAGCAAAGGCAAATTAGTTCTTTCCTCAGTGCCTAAGCCCAGAGACTTAAACATACCTACCTGAGGGTTACTCTCGTTAAGCTCAAAGGGACATATCTGTGAGTAAAGAAAGTCTTGTTCCTCCACCCATAATTTATTAATAGAGTACATGTTATTGTATAAATAATAAAAGATGATGAGTAAACATCCTTGGGATCATGAACCACTTCAGTAATGAAGGACTGCTTAGCTGCTTTCCTAATCAGCCTTTGAGCAAGCCAGTATAGAGGCTGTTTAATTAGTGATTTTTCTTCAAGCAGTTTTTCTTGGGGAATAAACAGTTCCCAAGACAGAAGAAAATGACTTTTGCCCTTGCAAATCAATAACAAAAATACTCTTCTGACAGATAAGCAATCCATCTACTTTTATGTCTCTTCTGTGGGCACCATTATTTTATTTCCCCCCCAGAATAATGAGTTCAAGGATGACGGCGCCCAAACAAGAGCCTGCTATTAATTGGGGGGGGGGGAGTCTAGTTGTAAAACCTGACTAGTTTTAAATTGCTTTGACAGGACAAATTTGCAAAACAGACTTCATGTTTTGGACCAGTGAAAGTTTGTGTCCTTGGCCTTTTTTCACTTGCTCAGAACTTTTTGACCTCTGTGTCTGAGTCACCCCTTTCTCACCATTCTTAGCATAGCTTGCCTGCTCTTTCCTTGAATAATCACTAGTCCATCAATGTCTCTTAGTCATTTGTTGTGTTCTTCTAGCATTTCCTGACTCAGCATTCTCCTCAATCAGTTTCTCCATTATGATGTGGCTGACATTTCCTATTTATTATGCTGATACCCAAAATGAAGTAGAGTTGCTTTGTCCTCCCTGGTCACCAGCAGAGGTTGGGGAGATATGGCTGCCAGAAGGAATGGGCATAAATTGGCTCATGAAGTTTGTGATTAATTTTGACCGGTTCAAGGTTCACAAAGTGGCAGGGCACCCAGCACAAACTTTTCACAAACTTTCAAACTGTTTGTGGTGGTTCATGGCAGTTTGTGAATGGATAGATTTCCAGACAGACTATCTCCATCCAATTAAAATAGTTACCAAACTTGAAAGCTACAGGGGGTGGCAGAATCTTCCAACCTTGGAAACACCAACGGGGCCCCCCAAAGCTTAACAGGCTGCCAGTAACACAGTTGCCATTCTACTCCATGGTAATGCTATATATACCCTCAACTCAGGTCTCCAGCCTACCCTCTGTTGGCTGTTAGCACTTAGAAAGACAGGGAACTTGTTGAAAGAACAACACATTCGTTTCTACCTAATTGTGAACACCTCTCCCCTACTGGGGTTTGGTTGTTAGATGGACTCAGGGCTCTGAGGCATCCTGTCTCTTAGCTCATACTGGGCTGTGGGGCTTAGCTACTGGGTGCCTTGGCTGAGGACCCACATTTTATAATCTCCTGATTGTGAACACCTCTTCCCTGCTGGGCTTGTGTGTTAGGTGGACTCAGGGCTCTGAGCCACCCCATCTCTCTGCTCATGCCAAGCAGTGGGGGCAAAGAATGTCTCTGGACAATAGTGGGAAGGCAGGAGAGGAGACTCAAAGCCACACAAGACAGGTCGGGCCAGATGACAGCCCTGTGTATGGGGAGCCTTTCTTGGAGGGGCCTCCTGCTCTTCCTTTGCTTCTACCTGCTGAAAAGGAGTGGATGCCTTCTTTCTCTCACTGGCCACCATTTCCTCTGGCAGTAACATAGCTGAGTGTGCCCTTTGCAGGTGCCTGTGGAGGCTGGAGGAGGACAAATATTGGGGGTTTGTACCCCTCTGGACATGGGTGTGGCACACCTGCACTCTTCCACACAGGGGTCACTGGGAAGACTGTGGAAATGCTTTCAAACTATGGGTTGGAAACAGGACCCCAGGAATGAAGAAGGTGGGAAGAACAGCTGCTTTCTGGTGCTGGGCTCAGAGGGGTGATGGAGGGGTGTACTCAAGGCAGGAGAAAAATCAAGGAGTTAGGATGTGGAAAAGGAGGATGCTTCTAAATTACTGCTTTCTCCAAAGAGTGTTAACAACTAATTTCCAAAGAGTGTTTTTCATTTTTCATTTCATTTTATTCGATTTATATTTCATTTTATTCGATTTATATCCCGCTCTCCCCACCGAGGCGGCTCAGGGCGGCTCACAACATAAAATTCTAACAATAAGATTAATGGATATTAAAATACATTAAGTAGTTTACAGCAGTTAAAACAAGAAAACTATCTATCAATGTGCTATCCTACAACCTTCCATTGGGGTTTTTCAGGTACCCGTCAGTTATATGCCAACCAGTAAAGGACTGCCTAACAACTCTTTTGCCTTTGTGGAGAGCCTCAGGAACAGATCAGGGGATGGAGGCTCTGAGACCTCTGATGATGTCCTGCTAGGACCAGGTACCAATGGTCTGGCAGGATGGGTTTTGTGCCTGGGGGATGTGGGCCTGTGGTATGCAGTGGGTGGAGGAATTCTTCCTCCCTACAATGAGCACTCTTTCAACTTGCTTTTATCCTCATGACACACAGAGGTGTTCACACTCAGCAGAGGTGGGATGGCACAAATATGGGAGACCTTTTTGGGAGGATTGTATCTAGGACCCCAGAAGTGTAACCCACACCAATTTGGAGTAATTGTAGAGGAGCAGGTAGCAGAGTGAAATTCCCTGTGCATTTCATGTGTATAGCTCACAGGGGATCCATTCTATACATTTTTGAAGCTGTGCTATGTGAACCTGATATTTCCCCCCCAACTACTTTCCTGGGGGCATCTTCTTTGGGAGGGGGGTCATAACTCAGACCCCATAAATTCAGTCGCACATAACTTGGAAGGCATGTAGAAGAGATCAGAGGGAGGTCTTCTGTGAGTTTAATTCATCTAGCTTGCACAAGATCTGTTCTATACACTCCTGAGCCTCATGAATCTGTGCCTGTTATTTCCTCAGAAAGCACTTTATTCGGGGCACCTTCTTAGGGGGGCTGTAACTTGGACCCCATATATCCAGTAATTTATTTCATTAGATTTGTATCCTGCCCTCCCCTAATGGGCTCAGGGCAGCTAACAACATTTTAAAATCAACAATTCAACTTAAAAACAAGACAATATAATAAAACTACAAATTTACAGAACCATAGGCTAGTCATCCAAGATTCATTTACCATCACTACTATTGTTGCATTGGCGCAATTATAAAGAGATCGTCTACGAGTTTGGGGCATGTTGAATCAGTTTTTGCTTGTCTTTGCCTTGTTATCCTGGTGTTTTTTTGCCCCTGAATTGGCCTAGTTACAGTCTCCATCTTTAACAAATGGATTTCAGACCTTAACTGTTTGGTTTACCATTAAAAATTATGACTCTGCTAAGAATGCAGGGCTACAGCCCCCAGCGATTGCTGTGCATTCCAGGGGTTGTTTTGTAGAAAAATAGGTGGTGGAGCTCATTAGCATAACTCATTAGCATTTGCTGCCCCCCCACCAGTCAAAAGCAACCCGATGCAAGAAAGGAGAACCCCGGGGGAGCAAGGCCTGCTTGGGCTGGCTAGAGATCCAACCAGCCCAAGCAGGCCTCATATACGGTACCTGGCACTCTCTTTGGCCGCCCAAGTCAAAAGGCCAGCAAGCCACCCGCAGCCCAAAATCACATAAGAAGTGGAGAAAGGGTGGCATGGGCTTCGCCAGGAGTTAATGAGGGCTGCTGGGGGTGTGGCAAAGCTCCTGGTGGCTGGCTGGCTGCCTGCTCTCCTAATCCAGGGATTGTTAAGCAGCTGTACCTACTATTCAATGGACAAGGTAGGTAGGTGGGGGGAAGGAGGGGGGCATTAGAAAGGTTCAGGAGCTGCACTCCTGTGAGCTCCTGATGAATTTAAGGCCTGGTGCATTCCATGAGGACTATTTAGCCACAAGTTGCTGTAAAGTTGGAGGGATGGTGGCTCAGTGGTTGAGCATCTCCTTGGTAAGCAGAAGGTCCCAGGTTCAATCCCCGACATCTCCAACTAAAAAGAGTCCAGGCAAATAGGTGTGAAAAACCTCAGCTTGAGACCCTGGAGAGCTGCTGCCAGTCTAAGTAGACAATACTGTCTTTGATGGACCAAGGGTCTGATTCAGTATAAGGCAGCTTCATATGTTCATATGTTCAAACGCTGGGAAAGCACTTTATTGAGAGAAAATGGTTGTTAAGGGGTATGCAACTTGTCTAAAGCTTGTCCAAATTGTTTTTTATACAATAGAAGACCTTTCCCACCAGATGCCCTCAGTTGTATTTTACCCTAACTGATATTATGGGGTGAAGAGAAGCATGGTTTGCTGGATTTTTAAATTTTATTTTGTGTGACCGTTCATATAGCTTTGTGAGAATCTGTAGATCCAGTTAAAGGAGCTCAGAAACTGGTGTATCAACTGGCATATTAACTTTGCCAAGGGGGTTAAGATAAGCAACTTCTGAGATGCCGTGTGACAACTAGATTGCACAGGACTGGGTTACACACATGAGGAGGAACAGATAGCCCCCTCCAACTAGGGTTGCCAATCCTCAGATGGGATGGAGAAAAAAAGCCAAATGGCTCTGTGTATGATCAGCTTACACACACTTCTTATAGTCGATGTATCCTTCAATAGAGTCAATTTCACCACGCTTATGTTGCAATTCCAGTTTATTATATAGGCAAAAAACAATAAGCCTTGAAAAAAGTGTGGAATATTCCAAGCTTCTATATATTCCCACCAAATACGTTCTCTTTCTTAGGCTGCTTTCAAATAATATTTCCGCAGCCCCTTAAAGCCATAGCACAGTGCAAATACATTCTCTTTCTTAGACTGCTTTCAAATAATATTTCCACAGCCCCTTAAAGCCATGGCTATGCGCTGTGGCTTTAAGGGGCTGCAGAAATATTATTTGAAAGCAGCCTAAGAAAGAGAACATATTTGGTGGGAATATATAGAAGCTTGGAATATTCCACACTTTTTTCAAGGCTTATTGTTTTTTGCCTATATTATAAACTGAAATTGCAACACAAGACTGGTGAAATTGACTTTACTGAAGGATACATCAACTATAAGAAGTGTGTGTAAGCTGATCATACACAGAGTCATTTGGCTTTTTTCCTCCATTCTATCTGTGTGACTCTTTTGTTGTGACTGAATCCCCAGGTGGAGACAGGGGATCCCCTGGTTTAGAGGCCCTCTCCCCGCTTCAGGGTCATCAGAAAGCTGGAGGGGGGGGAAGGAAATGTCTCCTGTGCACTCCATTATTCCCTATGGAAACCGATTCCCTTAGGGAATAATGAAGAACTGATCTGTGGGTATCTGGAGCTCTAGAGGGGCTGTTTTTTGACATAGAGGCACCAAATTTTTAGCATAGCTCTCCTCAAAATACCTCTCCTGGTGCCTCTCCTTAAAATACCCTCCAAGTTTCAAAAAGATTGGATCAAGGTATCCAATTCTATGAGCCCCAAAAGAAAATGCCCCTATCCTTCATTGTTTCCAGTGGAGAGAAGGCATTTAAAAAGTGTGCAGTCTCTCTAAATGTGATGGCCAGAATTTCCTTTGGAGTTCAATTATGCTTGTCACAACCTTGCTCTTGGCTCAACCCCCAGTGTCTCCTGGCTCCACCCCCAAAGTCCCCAGTTATTTCTTGAACTGGACTTAGCAACCCTACCCTCCAACTGTTAGGATGCACAATCATATTATTCAGAAGTACTTTCCCTTGAATTCCAGCCTGAAACTCGTCATTGAAAAGCAATTGCTGATTGCTGAAGAAGCAAAAAGTCCCAAGGACACAGGTGATACCTGCAAACTGCAACAAACAAAGAGATTGGTCCCATGACTGCTAAGAAGAGTTCAGACTAACAGAGTGATACTGGAAAGATGTTACGGGTATGAAGTTTTGCAGTCCCCTGGGTGCCAAAGTAAACATTGAAGGGGGGGGGGGATTAAGTCCACTTCTCTGTCTCCACCTCCGAGGAGATGGATGCCACCATGGTACTGTTCCTGCCCAAGGGAAGTGCAGAAATGTCTGAGGAAGGCAGATTGGGAAGCAGCCTTTCTTTTGGTAATAGCAGTTTTCTTTTCAGGACAAAAGGAACCTTTTCTGTTTAGTCTGTTTGCTTTGAGGATGTCTTGAGGCCTCCAAGCACCTATCCTCACCCTGCCCTCCACTTGTCCAACTTCTCAAGAGCCAGAAGGTTGAGTGCAATCTTAAGAACACTTTCCTGCAAGTAAGCTCTGGTGACTATGTCTGAGTGGCTCAGAATAGCACTGCTTAGGACAGTGCTGTAAAAACTCTTAACTTGTCAGAAGTTACAAGCAAAAGAATATGAACAATGCTGACTTCAGTGAATTAGGCTAAGTCAAATCTTTAGCCAGTTTTTCTTTTAGCTCTGGGACACCTTCCAGATCAGCTTTTTAAATTGCCTATCTATAAGCACTGACACAATGGGGTTTCCCAGCTCACTAGACATAAATCTTCAAGCTGTGTTTAATATTTAAAGCTCTCTTGAGTTACAACTCCACTACACTGGCAGGGGGAAGCCACCACTCAGACGCCCACGCTGATCAATAAAATATCGGGAACAGAATGTATAAGTGCCAGCTCCTTGCCATTTGCACTTCATGAAGATTTAAATTGACTTTGCTCTCTAAAGATAGTGACTTCTTTCCTCCAGGCATAATGACCTCGTGGCTGTTATCAGGAAAGAGAACTTGCTTTATTTGTCTGCATTTAATATCTGCCTTATACTAAATGCATTTAAATAACAAAAGCTCTGAGTTCTTGGACAGGAGGAAGTTAAAATGCCAGATATACTTGGGTCATCGTAAAAGCTGCAGTCCCTATGTCTACTACTGATAAAATTGTTTCACTTTTATCTAGAACACAGAAGCCCAGACTTTTTTTGTCAGGCTGCTGGAAAGGGCCAGGCTATTATAGAGATCAGCAATTACCTCCAGATTGCAGTAGTTGGGTGGTAGGAAAAGCAGGGGAGTAGATCTATTCAATTAATTCCACTACTTGATGGTTTTGCCGCTCAGCTATCCCCTCTGCCCCCAAAAGTATGGCAGAAAGAGCCTAGGAAGTGCATGTGTATTGCGGATAAGTTTCCCCAACAGAGATAATAATCATATGCTAGGCCTGAAGCACTTCAGACTCAAGCAGGGTCTTATATGATAATGTTCTTCCATCTAAAAAAAATCTAGAAAACCAAACAAACACAACAAACTGAAACACATAAAACTACTATATCAGGGAGAAGCATGGAACCTTTCCACTGCCATCTGTTTTTCTATATCTAAGACTACATTTCTTTGGATGTACAGTAATGTGGTCCAAACACAGGTTTACCACATCAGTGAGAATAAAGAACAACTCACTTCTATGTCCATTGAAGTCAACCGCCTTTGAAGGGTGTAACTCTAGATAGGATGGCACTATCTGAAGCTTTGATACTGTTTGCACCTTTCAAAATAAAAGTAACAATCACGAAACACTGGAACTGGCAAAGGATTTTTTTTTTTAGAAATGTATTTGAAAGATTCCTGGAATTACTAGCCAAAGCCTTCTATTTTCCCTAAGGAGTAGCAATAGGTTGTAATCATTTAAGTAGTATGTGTGTTCCCTGCTGGAAATTGTGAGTTTAATAGATCCAATTTTCCCATACAGTTTCCCAGTATGGAAAACTGGATTCACTTGTATTATGAATGCTATTTTGAACCCTTGGTATCTGGACCAGAAACAGATAAGGGTGCCATCATTCTGAGAGAGAAAGAGGCTTTTTTCCTTGCTCTTATTTAAACTTCTAGAACCCCACGGAAGCTATTTGCAGATGATCTATAAGGAGGAGATAAATTGCTACTATGAACAGTGAGCCAGAAAAATCTATTTTTCTGATGAGTTAGTCATATGAAAAGCTGAAATATTTATTACATATATTTATTAAAATTTTATTGGGTGAGGATTTCAGCATAGAAGGCTAGAGAAGAAGGAACTAGTGAAGTAATAAAGAAGCAAAATAGAAGGGAAGTATTGGCACCTATATATAGAAAGGTCAATCTTTATTGAGTATATGAAGCTGCTGTTTACTGAATCAGACTGTTGGCTTATTAGCCCAATCTTGTCTTCTCTGACTTGAGAAACTATCCAAAGTATGTTTTTTACCTTTGAGTTCTAGCCATCAAAGGGAGTTATCGCCTTCTAATCCGTTTTCATTAGTGGACTTAGAAGGGTTTAACGCTCTTAGGAGAATTCACGGTTAGGCACTTAGATATTTCTGATACTCTTTTCTATTCTATCTTTGACCCTTTTAATGCTTCTAAAAAGGGAACAACTTACCCCCTCCCTCTTTGGAACACTGAACTACAGTGGTCAAGGGAATATAAATGGTACATAAGAGACCTGTCTTTAAACCTGAGGACAGTCATTCATGGAATGGTCTTGACCACCATAGTTGTAAAAAGAAGAGATACGCATGACTCTCTCACCTTAAGGATGAATTTTTGAGTGACACCTGACCTGGAAACTCCTCCTTTTATTAAGTTCTCTCTAATAACACTCTAGGAACTTTGAAGAATTAAGATTCTATGATCATTCCACGGAGCAGACTGTGTTAGGTCTATGGTTGCCAGCCTCCAGATGAGGCCTGGAGATCTCTTGCTTTTACAATTGATCCTCAACTGGCAGAGATCAGCTCCCCTAGAGAAAATGGCTGCTTTGATGGGTGGACCATGTGAAGGCCCCTCCCCTCCCCAAACCCCACCCTCTCCTGGATCCACCCCCAACATCTCCTGGTATTTTCCAACATAGACCTGGCAACCCTAGTTAGTTCCAATTTCTAATGTCTCATAATCAGACTGAGCTATGTTTACTGAATTATATGGAAGTGTATGTTCAGGACTCAGAGCCTTATTCCACCACAGAAAGAAATCACACATTGGCCTGTGTGATTGACAGGAAAGATAAAACATTTGGATTGGGCAACCCTAATACAAATAGTAAGAACTTTCCTGACAACAGAACAATATCTTCTTTTTGACATGCCTCTACCCATTGTTCCAGACTCAAGAATCCTAGGCTCAAGAATCCTTCTGTCTAGATCCATGGTTCTAGCCAGACCATGACATACGGAACTGTACAGATGATGAACACTTCTAGAACAGCTGAAAAATACTGGGCAAACTTTTTAAAAATGCAATTAAATTATCAGCAAAAAAAGTTACTGATGATTGTTTAGGATAAATCAAACAGCTCTGGTCACCTCAGATCTAAGAGATATGATTGTACTTGCGGGGAAGAATGAGCCTGTTCTGGCCTGCAAGACAAAAACAATACAACTGTAGCAAAACAGAAACAAAACTCAAACCACAATGTAACAAACACTATTCCAGTTGTATTGGAAATAAATTTCCTAAGATTGTAGAAAAAGATGCTTCTTTGCCCGTTAAGCTTTGGCTTTGGAAAGATGCTGTAAGACATTGCTTCTATAACTCTATTTATACAGGTATTTATTTAGATAAGCCCTTTAAGATTTTTGTGGTAAATGACAGTGATTGATTCTGTTGTACTTCGTTTGTAGTGAATTTGAAAATCGAGTTATGGGAAAAGTTGCAATCTGTGAAATGTGATTTATTACAAGCTAGCAATCGCGTAAAAGACATTATCCTTTCAAGCTGATCAAAGGGAATGGATTTATACTTGGATTTATGAACTTGGAAGTTTCTCCATTTTAAGGACTAAGGACTTGTTGCTCCACCCCTGGAAGTATTTTAGTCTCCTGTATATGGATGGTACTGTCTTCAATTGTTTGAATTCTACAATTTGAGGAAACTTATTTCCAATACAATTGGAATAGTGTTTGTTACATTGTGGTTTGAGTTTTGTTTCTGTTTTGGCAAACTTGTGTTGTTTTTGTCTTGCTCTTACTGTGCGGCCACTTTGTTTGCTTACCTATGCTCTAGCCTGCAGGCTCCTTTTCACCCTGTCCTCTTTGGGGGTTCCCAGCTCCCTGGAGGGTCTTTTCATTTTACTCTTCTGTAGCCACCACTACCACCAATATAGGCAGAGCTTTTTTGTTAGAAAAAGCCCAGCAGGAACTCACACTCCCTGATGTCATCATTGTTTCACACAGGACTTTTTTCTAGAAAAGCCCAGCAGGAACTCACTTGCATACTGGGTCCACACTCCCTGACACCAAGCCAGCTGGAACTGCATTCCTGCTAAAAAAAGGTTGAATCTAGATATGCCAAAGACAAGGCGACAGGTTTCAATACAGAACAATACTCATTTGACAAAAAATTTTTGGGTCCACGGGAAAAGCTAATCTCCAAATTATATGCATATCTACTTCAGATGAAGACACAAGATGAAGTTGTAAAAGACTGTATGGTTCAATGGGCAAAAAATTTTGGTCATAATATTACATTAGAAGAATGGGAGAGACTGTTAAATTAACTAGGTCAGCAATTTTTAAAGAAAATGTGTATAAGATGTTTTATAGATGGTACTTGACCCCACAGAAATTGTGTAAGATTTATACTAATATGTCTAACAAATGTTGGAAATGTACTAAACAGGTTGTTTTTTTTTTTATCATATGTGGTGGACATGTGAGACGGTGAAGAGTTATTGGAAAATGGTGCATGAAGTATTACAGAAGATTATGAAGACACAGATCCAATTCAAACCAGAACTATTTTTATTGAACATATTTTCTGAGGACTATTCCAAAGAAATGAGACATTTGTTGGCACATTTTAACACAGCAGCCAGGATTCTCTTGGCGCAGAAATGGAAATCTCAGGAAATTTCCACGAAAATGGACTTGGTGGGAAAAATTCTGAAAACAGCAGAGCTGGACTTTCTATCCCAGCTGTTGGCTGGGAGATCTAAAGAAGAAGCAAGAAAATACTGGATGAAATTTTATGCCTGGTTAGACACTCAAGACTCTTAAGATTCTCTGGTGTGAACTTATTTCTCCTTTCTTTCTCTGTATTTTATATTACAAAATTGCCTTTACTGGAATTGTCAAAACTAATAGATAACTTAAACAAAAGATTTATAGTATAAAATTTTAAAATGTTGATGATGTTTAGTATAGACATAATAATATGGGACAATTTATGTAAAGTAAGTATTGTAGACGTAAGCTTGTATTTTTTGAAAGTATTTTTATGCAGAATAAGGTCAAAATGTATTGTGCTCTCTATTACCCCTATCCCCTACCCTTACTCTTTCTGAAACTAATAAAACTCTTTAAAATAAAAAAATAATTTTAAAAAAGCCCTGACTATAGCGATTTTCCACTGAGGGGATCAAGATCCTCAGCTTCCCTTCCCACAGGCTACCACAGGGACAATTTACTGCTTTGTGTGCTCCTAGGGGAATAGCCATTTGCCAACTGCTTGCATCGCCCCTCCCCCTTCCTGGGGCTCCCCTTTAAAATAACATGTCCAAAACCATGGGGTCTATGTGGTACAGAGAATGTTCCTCGCACCAACAGTTTAAAAATATTTATTAAAAAGAAAATGTTTAAAAGCATATTTTTAACACTGCACCTAACTGAAACAAGGAAAAAATTTGAAAAATGGAAAAACACAAATTCTCTGTTCCTTCCAACTATACGTGCCCTATGTGATGGTAAAATATAGGACAGGCTCTTTACCTTAGGTTTCTTGTTCTCTACAATTACCTTAGCTTGCTCCCAGCTCTTTAGGCCAGCCACATGGTCCAAAATGGCTACCTGCTCCCCACCTCAGACAACATGTCTGTTCAGCTCAGCATCCCAAGGAAAAGAGAGACCAGCTTCTCCTTGCAAGGTAGTTTTATTAACTCTTTGTCTCCATGCACTTGACCCTGGTCAGCGCTGATTAAGACTTCCTTTCCTGTCATTTCCCAGAAACTGCTTCCTGAAGCCTATCTAGCATTTCACACCTCCAACTTCTGCACTCTGCCTGAAGAGGGGAGTGGGAGAAGGGGGAATTTTGAACCTCCTGTTATATCTAGCTAGCTCCATTGGCATTTCTTTAGAGGTGTGCCTGGAAAGCCATTGATGGACTTCCTCCTTCCCAACCTGTAGAGGCGGGAACCCTTTTAAAATGCCAAGTGAAGGCTTGCTGCTTGCCAGCCTCCCCTGGAGAAAATGTATTTCTTCTCTACTTGTGACCTGCTTTTCTTAATCTCAAAGAAGTCTCACATCTGAGCAGTGACTGGTCCCAAACAAGTGGGGAGTTAAATCAGGAAGTCTGACACTGTGGTCGTTTTCGCACTTAGCGTTTGCTCCCCTTATTCCGCGGCGCAATTATGTCCGGATCATTTTTCTCGTTTTCGCACTAGTGACTCTTTGCGGAGTCGCCTTCCCTGAAGCCCTGGCTCAAATCGTTTTCCCACTGGCATCGACTTGAGTTCGATGCCCTGTCAATCTTTTTTTTTTTAAGCGCAAGTCTGGTTGCGTAAGGACGTACTAACGTACTAACGTAACATCGAGCAGGCACAGCTGTTCCCTCCCCTTCTTTTCGTGGACAAACCGCATCACGTGTGCTGCTGCTGCTTATGGATTGGCTGCAGCTGTAGAATCCTCCACAGCCCTTTATGTATTAACAGAAGCATTCACAGTGGAGAATCCTAGCACTAGATTCCCCCCCCCCCCCAAATTCTGAAGTTGCGAAATATTGCAATAACGAAGAGAGAGAAATCAAGGGGTTTGTGTGTGTGTGTGTGTGTGTGTGTGTGTGTGGCAGCTTCTTCCTTTCCCAGCCTCGCTCCCTCCCGGGTGGCGAAGCTGGGATTTCCTCCGCTCTCTTTCTTTCCCCTCCCCGGCTGGCGCTTGCAACGGGGACCTGACTGATTCCTGCTGCCAGAGCTCCCCCCCCCCGCCCCATTCTCTCCTTCCCCTTCTGTGGCGCGTGTGAAGAGCGAGCTCGCGTCTATTTTCTAACCGAGCGGAATGTAGCCAGGGAGAAGAATGCAGGACTCCAACTTCCCATTTTATACATGGCGATTTTGTGCAGGTCCAGAAATCCTGGTGGCACAGCTGAGGGAGGCATTCCCTTTTTAAAACACACACACATGAACGCTTTGGCCCGCACCGGCACTAGATTCCCCCCCCCCCAAACAATGGTCGTTTTCGCATTATCGAGATAACGCAACATTCTAACGAAACCAATTGAAGTGGCAATTGAGGCTATTCCAGGAGGGTTTTTTTTTTATTTGTTAATTTCGAAATATCACTATTACGCAAAACTGTGAAGTTTAAAAAAAAAAATGGCCGTGCCGGCACTTTGGGGAAGCGCCGCGAAAGGCTGATGATTGGCCAAGGGGGTGGATGGGGTGGGAGGACGGAAAGGGAGAGGGTGACGCCCACAAAGCAGTCGATCCGGCGTGGATGGATTTCCCACAGCAAACTCCGAGGAGTGGATCCGGTGTGGATCTGGAGGTTTTCAAAAACTCCGGAAGGAGGTGGATCTAGATACTCCGGCGTGAAACCCCTGCAGCGCCGGAGCAAACCGCAGCGCCGGAGCAACAGGTGGGAAAACCAGGAAAAGATCCGGAGGTAAATGGGGTGCTACGCCGGAGTAAACGCTAGTGCGAAAACGGCCTGTGTCTGCTATTCTACACTGGCTCTAAGAATAATACATCAGAATAATTTGCATTCTTAGCAGACTTCCAAAGATGCATTTCGTCCAACAGCAATTTAACACCAATCATCCTTTGTCACATTTCAAAATACTGGGCTTTTCCCCACTGGGAGAGGCTGGGTGCTGACTTTTAGAGGACACAGTGGTTAAAATAGTCTAAAATGGAGACCTAACCATTTCTGACAACAGCATCTGGAAGAAATGTTAGGATGATAAAATGCCTTATGGTTTGCAGCATCTAACAGTTTATAACTTTTGACTTAACCATTGCGTGTAAGGGACAGGCAATTTGTTCTGGGATATATTTCATATGAAAGAAGTTTGTAGCTTTACTTCCTGCTGGGAGTGCTGAGTTTGTTTTCCTGTGTTTTAAAGTCCTTGTTTCCCAAGAGATTGCCTCAGGAAAGCCACTGGAAAAACTCACATTATACTCATTAAAACTAAAACAAAAATAAACTAGTAGGCTCTCTAGTATGAAGTTCAGAACAGGGCAGTCTATACGTCAGGTTCTGGCTAAAAAAGTAAGTAAAGGAATTATAATAGTCAGCTCTTTAAAGAAATTTTAGTTGATTAATCATACACATTTCTGTAGGAATAAAAATATCCTTCTGAAGATAGCATTTGTTTTCAAGTGAAGCAGACATGTGCTTCAGTAGTCATGTCAGCATTTTAGGGCACTGTGACATGGTCCAAAGCCCTTGTGTCTTGTCTGGGTCCACCATGAGGAAATTTGATCAGACATGTGTTAGATATGGAAATTACTGTGGTCTATGCCTTCCTGCAGAGCACCGTGGTGCAGAGTGGTAAAGCTGCAGTATTGCAGTCGTAACCTCTGCTCATGACCTGAGTTTGATCCCGGCGAAAGCTGGGTTCAGGTAGCCAGCTCCAGGTTGACTCAGCCTTCCATCCTTCCGAGCCTCTATGAGGTCATTGAGCATCAGAATGACCATGCACAATTGCATGTTCTGTGCATTGCAAACGTCTTGAGTGGAATTATTAGGGAATTATTAGGAAGGGAATTGAAAACAAATCAGCCAGTATCATAATGCCCCTGGTATAAATCTATGGTGCGGTCTCATTTGGAATACTATGTACAATTCTGGTCACCACACCTCAAAAAGGATATTATAGCATTGGAAAAAGTGCAGAAAAGGGCAACTAGAATGATTAAAGGTTTGGAACACTTTCCCTATGAAGAAGGGTTAAAACGCTTGGGGCTCTTTCGCTTGGAGAAATGTCAACTGCGGGGTGACATGATAGAGATTTACAAGATTATGCATGGGATGGAGAAAGTAGAGAAAGAAGTCCTTTTCTCCCTTTCTCACAATTCAAGAACTCGTGCACATTCAATGAAATTGCTGAGCAGTCAGGTTAAAACAGATTAAAGGAAGTACTTCTTCACCCAAAGGGTGATTAACATGTGGAATTCACTGCCACAGGAGGTGGTGGCGGCTACACGCATAGCTAGCTTCAAGTGGGGATTGGATAAAAATATGGAGCAGTACTCTCACACACAATAAATCGATTTCTGAAGACTTGACAAAGATCCTAAGACGGTCCAGCCTGTCTTATCACACTCATAAGAACATAAGAGAAGCCATGTTGGATCAGGCCAATGGCCCATTCAGTCCAACACTCCATGTCACACAGTGGCCAAAAAAAAAAAAGGAGGTTCACAAGTGGGGCTAGAAGCCCTTCCACGTTGCCCCCCCCCAAGCACCAAGAATACAGAGCATGCCGCTGCCCGGCTGTTGTTAGGGCTCCCTAGACGGGAGCACATCCAGCCGGGGCTTCGGGGACTGCACTGGCTGCCGATAACATACCGAGTTTGGTACAAGGTGCTGGTTATGACCTTTAAAGCCCTTTATGGTCTGGGACCTGCCTACCTTAGGGACCGTCTCTCCCCACATGTCCCCCAGAGAGTGCTGAGGTCGGGGTCTCAGAACCTCCTTATAATCCCTGGGCCAAAGGAGGCCCGTCTGAAAGCGACCAGGGACAGGGCCTTCTCGATTGCAGCTCCCTGTTGGTGGAATCAGCTCCCGGAGGAGGTGAGGGCCCTGCGGAACCTTGAACAGTTCCGCAGGGCCTGTAAAACAACCCTCTTCCGGTTGGCATATAATTAACTGTGAGCAGAATGCCTGAATATTAAATCTTAAACATCAGATTACTGAATATTGGAAATTTGAAGGACTGATTTAAGGAATAGTAGCATAGTGTATATCGATGTGAGTTTTATGTATTTTTAGGCTTTTATGTATTTTATTGTATAATTTTAATTGTATTTAAATCGACCTTTGTTAGCTTTTATTGTTGTAAGCCGCCCTGAGCCCACCTCGGTGGGGTAGGGCGGGATATAAATCGAATAAAGTAAGTAAGTAAGTAAGTAAGTAAGAGCATCACTGCCCCAGACAGTTCCAAAAATATGCTGTGGCTAATAGCCACTAATGGACCTCTGCTCCATATTTTTATCCAAACCCCTCTTGAAGCTGGCTATGCTTGTAGCCACCACCATGTCCTGTGGCAGTGAATTCCACATGTTAATCACCCTTTGGGTGAAGAAGTACTTCCTTTTATCCGTTTTAACCTGACTGCTCAGCAATTTCATCGAATGCCCACGAGTTCTTGTATTGTGAGAAAGGGAGAAAAGTACTTCTTTCTCTACTTTCTCCTGCTCAGTTCATTAGGGATACATTTTCACTTAGTGTTGCCTAAGTAAATACTTTCCCCATCCCATGCATAATCTTGTAAACCTTTATCATGTCACCCCGCAGTCGATGGAGGATTGGCTACATCAGAGGTATGTGGCCTATGCAAAGGACCTCCTGCTGCAAAAAAGCCCTGCCTGGGCCCCTGCCCTACTCTAAACTTCAGGCTGGTGGCTGGCACGGGCTAGGCCTATCTTTTAACTGCTGTGTTATACTGTTTTGTTTTATACATACATTCATTCGTTTGTTTATTTAATTATCTGGGCCATTTATAAGCCACCTTTCCACTTCAGAGTAGTGCTGAAGGCGGCTCACTAATTTATAAAATACAGGTGTGATCAATGATAAAAATCCAAGTACAATTTAAACTGTAAACATTATTTACTATATTGGTTCAACCATCAAAACAGGCCCTTGAGTTGAGAAGAATGTGCATACCTTTGTTCTCAGTGCATAATTCCTTTCTCTGAGCACCAAGCTGCTGCTTCTGCTGCTTTGGGGCAGGTATGTAGAAACACAATAGTAAGAATGGCAGTCCTTTGAGAATTTTTATCACCTAGCTGAAGCAGTGCTCACACAATGGCCTCCCCAAACACCAAGGTGCAAAGCTGGGCACCCTGCCTTGCAGCTCTCTTTCGATGGAGAAGCAATGCTAAACAGAAATCTGCAAACAAATGAAATGAGACAAGAGCAGCTGCACCCTGGGTTGTATAATGTTTAGGAAATACTGAGCTAATAATTTACGATGAAGAGCCCAAGCAGTATTCCCAGATGGTAGGCAACAAATTGAGACAAGCCCAGCTATAATTAGCTATGTTGTAGTGGGATTTCTTTAATAACTGAGCTATGGGATCTTCTGTTATTATCGGATGTATGCCTGTTGTTGACTTCTCAGAATCGACTCACTACTATCCAAAGAAGGCTAATGAATGCAGGCTTGGCTGACAAAGTAAGCAACCATTTTGGATACCTGAAACCACTAATAAAAGATGGTTCCTTTGGTTTGCTGTTTGGTCTCCAAGAACCAGAAGAACCTACCAGGGATATAACTTGAAGACAAGTGTCCAATTCTCCACTATGTCATGTGTAACTTTCATGCTAGCAAAAGGAATGTCATACATTACAGGAACAGATTCAATATATAGTGCTGGCCTGCGGATTATTTTCTGATGGCCTCTAGCCCAGTAGATGGCTAACTGAGAAGCTATGGGGTTCACACAGATGGTCAACAGATTTTAGCTCAGAAACTGAAGGCAGAAAAAATGTTACCTGACATGGAAAAGAAATTTGGGATGAGAATAGTGTCAACAGAAGGGTTGCCAGCTGTGGGCTGTGAATTTCCTGGAGATTTTTTTTTTTGGGGGGGGGTAGGTGGATCTTGAAGACAACATGGTTTGGAGAGGGAAGGGACCTCAGCAGTATATAAATGTCATAGAGTCTGCCTTCCAAAGCAGCCATTTATCCAGGGGAACTTATATCTGTAGCCTAGAAATCAGTTGTAATTCTGGGAGATCTCTAGCTACTACCTGGAGGCTGGGAACCCTTAGCTAGAAGTCTCCAATTTTGTAAGAGTAGAACACCATGCAGTGAAATCTTCTGCAAGTTTATTCTGAAGTAAACCCCCCTGATTTAATGGGGCTTGTGTGTATATAAAAAGTCATCAAGTTGCAGCCATTTTATGGCGACCCCAGTAAGTTTAAAGGCATTTGAGAAGCAGATGTGGTTTGCCATTACTCTCCTCTGCCAAGTCTCCCTTGGTGATCCCCCTTCCAAGTACCAACCAAGCTTAGCTTCTGATATTTGATGAGATCAGGGTATACCATGCTGCCTTCCCTCCTTAATGGGGCTTAACCTTTAGTAAATATGTATAGGATTACAGATTTAATCCCTGTGCCACAATAATAATTTACGAGGAACGTATCCACCAGAAAGAGATACTAGAGTACCATTATCCAGCAATTGTTGAGTGATAAAAGAGTCAAATTAAATACTGTAAGCATTTATGTGATAATGTATATAAAACACTCTGATGGTTTGCAAAAAGTACATTTATAAATACCAGAAGAACTTTAATAAATGACTGACATGACCTTCATAATAGTGAGGGGACTGAGTCTTAATAATGAAGAAGGCTCTATCTCCAGCATTTCTGTGTATTTGGATATCTTAGGATGGATGGACATGAACCGCATTTAACTGGTTCATATCAATTTGTGGCTAAACTATGAACTAAACCACAAACCAAACTAGGAAGTTCTTAAATGAACTAAACCAGTTAGTGGCCTTGCAAACCCCACTGAAAGAGGTCACAGTCCCTTTAAACAAGGTATGCAGAAAGCCCAAAAAACAGCTGAGTGATGGGGAGCAGTCTGCTCCTCTAAACTTTGAAGGAACTGCCCAAGACAGCCCAAAACAGCCAAATGGTGGTGTAAGAAAAAGCCCCCTCCTTTTCATACACATGGACATCGTGATCACCAGTATGGTTGCCAGGGTGCCTGGAGTTCTGACTCACACACATCTGCTCTAAGAAGTGGACTTTGCCCATGGTTTCTAAGGCTTATGCGAATACTATAAGCCTCAGCTTTGCCGCAGCATTCTACATCTCTGGATGGGTGTTAGCCAGAACTACAGACAAGCCTCCAGCTGCTTCTTGCATGCACAATCTCAGCCATTGCAGTGGAAGAAGCCATGCCGCCATGAACTGTACAGGCAAACATTTTCCAGCCTGTTTCCATGAACCAAAGGCTAACACCACCAGAATCCATCTTGTTTTCCTGACTCCATTACAGCAAAGCAAGAGACTCACATATCCAACAGCTGCTTCAACTTCTGCATAAGGCAATCAAGCTTATCTTAGGCGTGGATCCTGCCAGACTGCCTAAGCTTTTGTCCACAGGAACCCAAGACAAAGACTGGTGCCAATAGAAGACTGAAGAGGAGGAAGAACATCTTCACCTATAGCCAAGTGTCTTTGTATAGACCGGGTGTTACCTTAGGTAGCAATTTGGCCATCTATTGTCACCTTTTTAGATAAGTTTAATAGTTTTAATCACCCCCACCCCAATCATTTCTCCCATTCTTTCCCTTAATGGTCATCCTGGAGCCTCCCACTTTGGCCCATTGTTACCTGGAAGTCCAATCAGGTAACCAGGGCCAAGTCTGCTCATTGGCCAGTATGAGCATCCAATCAGGTGCCCCCAATAAACTGGCTATTGGCTGCCACATAAGTCCAGGCCTTATGGTCATTGCAGAGCCTCCCCTTTTTCTGAGGTCATGTACCAGCTGATCACCTGTCATCCGCCCTTGCACCTCCCATCCCCTAAGGGCTCAAGGTAGTCCTTATAACCTGTGACCCAGCTCCCCACAGGTGTGCATCTAGCAGTACCCCAGTTCCACTGTCTAGATACATCCCCGATTCCTGATCAGTTAAGGGTCCCCTCCCCCTAGTCCTCGTTCGTCGCCATTGGAGCCTTCCTTGAAGACTACGATCAGTAATTATCACCCTGTTTGTCCATCCTTGTGTTATCTCTGAACCTCTCTCTATTTTTCTTAGGACTGCATGGGTGCGGCCACACCTCACATTAAAAGCAAGTGTGTAGCGCTCAAATTTGAACAGCTGAATATTGATTCGATTCAGGGCTGTTCAGACGAGCATCCAAGAATGCGACTCAATCTGTTGTTGAGCGATCACACATCCAAAACTATCACGCTCTTTTCTTGGAGCATGCGTGATCAGACGTTGATTTCTGGGAGGGGGGGGGTCCATTGAACATGCGCCCAACTGTTTGGAGGTGGGAAATCAAACAATGCTTCAGAAGCAGGGGGGAAGGGGAAAAATTTCTGGAATTAACATTGCGGATTCAAACCAGGAAATTGCCAGGAATTAATTTCCTAGAAATTGGCAGTGACAATGATATCTGGAAATCCTCCACATTGAAAAAAGAAGATTTTTTTTCCTGTTCTGAAGAGTGGGATAACGTCCCCCCCCCCCTCTGATCCTGTGTTGATTGGAGAAGCAATAGCGTCACCTCAGATTCCCGGATGATCTGGCAATGCGCATGTCTGCTGGGGCTTTTTTTAAAAAAAAAAAAGGTGGGAGGGGCGGTTAACATTCCAAGGGGCAGTATCGTGCGTGAGCTGTCCAAACAGGAAAAAGCCAATTTTGTGCCGCTGTTTTGAAAAAGGGCCGGACTTTCTGCGCTGTCAAATTCATGCGGCACTGATCCACAGCAAGTCGGAATGACCCTGGATGACGCTCGATTGCCAGATGTGGATGTCTGAATGAACACATTTAATCCGTCAGCAAGATGGAGCTGTGTCGCCACTAATGGTACGTCTGGCTGCACCCTATGTATGTTTTATGAGTTTATTATCTTGTATGTGTGTCTATATTTTCTACAATAAATTTTAATTGTTTTACTTAATTAGTGTCCTTGGCAAATTTAAGCAATAATTTCTGGACGTGTATCCTGTATACATAGATTCAAGATCCTTTTTAAACCAGGTGCCCACCTGTCAATTCCCCAACCACGTTTTGAGGGCATTTGGCTTACAGTGGGGAACAGGTACTCCCCAGCACTCAGCTGTTTTTTGGGTTTTCGCAGGCTCTCTTGTGCACTACGAACATAAGAGAAGCCATGTTGGATCAGGCCAATGGCTCATCCAGTCCAATATTCTGTGTCACACAGTGGCCAAAAAAAAACAGGTGCCATCAAGAGGTCCATCAGTGGGGCCAGGGACAGACTGCCCTTAAAAACCAGGTTCCTTGTGTAGCAGAAACAGTTATTGGAATTGAGAGCTTGAATGATCAGCTTCTCATCATCTTTGGCCAGCATCAGCTGAGAAAAACTATATGATCAGTTTCTCTGTGGGTTCGGCTCTGAGGAGGACCCCAGGTCTGATGTGAAGGGAAAATGGTTTTAGACAACTAAGGAGAGGGAAATAAACTGTAGTTTCAAAAATGGAGCAGGGTAGGTATTCAAAGAAAGAGATCAACTCCAGGAAAACTGCATTGTCATAGGAAACTCTCTGAAGAAACATTGTTGCTGTAACTATAATGCTAAAACATCTCTCACTGTTAAGAGCCTAGCACGTATACAAACAATCTTCAAGATCGTTATTTTGCCTGTTTAAAGAAGTGCACTTTGAAGCACCAACAAGTTTTACCTTAGCTTTTCCAACCCCTAACTACCTCTATTTATCCCCTGCCTATTAAATAAACTTAAGATTTATTTTGAATGTTATACCATCTCTACTGCCATTTCAGCAGTTAAAACAAGAGGGCTCCTGTTTTCCCCATCAAATTGCTGGGCTGGGCTAAAAGCCAAATTATATTCTGTGTGACAAAAAGACTATAAAACCTACAAATATTAACATTCTACTTGGGGCTGCTCAGTTACAGCAGGGAACAAAACTTTTAGCAAGAAAATCTGCGGGAGTGACTGGGGTCTGTCATAATACAGCCTCAAACAGCTGAGTGGCTCAGCTGTTTTTGCAGCTTTTGCAGGAAATAGAAATAGTATCATTTTGGTTCATTGGCACCATGACCCAAAATCCCTTTAAACCCCTGCTTGCTGGTCTATCCATGAACCACCACAAACTGCTTTAAAAGTTCATGGAAGTTTGTGATGGTAGACCCATCATGAACTTTGGTTCACATATCATGAACAGAGCAAAATTAATGATGAATTTTGTTTTCTGGTTCAGTACATGCCCATCCCTTATCTTGGGCATAAAGATGCCCTATAAAATGTTCATGCATTTTAAAGTTTCTCCTTTATACACAAGTTAATCTCTTATGCAAGAAATGCAACCACACTCAACTTGTCCAGAAAAAAACCCTCTACATTAAATATTCTTTTTTGAAGCAAGTCAGAAGACCCATTTATTTTAGATGCAAGTATTCATATTCAGCTACAGACCCTTTAAAGCAGGAGTGTCAAACTCATTTGTTATGAGGGTCAGACCTTGTTGGGCCGGGCCATGTGTGTCATAAAATGTAATTCCTCGGAGGACCAGGAGGGGAGGAGCCTCAGCTAATAGAAGGAAGAGAGACTTTGCTCAGTAGCTCTGCTGTGCAATTGAGAGAGGCTGGCAAAGCAAGCTCCCCCTCCCCAAGGTAGGAGCCTCAGCCAATGGAGAAAATAGAGGCTTTGCTCTGTAGTTCCTGTGCAATTGAGCAAGCCTGGCAAAACAAACTGTTATGCAGAAGGAAGCAAGAGAGAGGGAGAAGGAAGCAGATGACAGCCAGTTGCTTGGGGGCCTGATAGGAGCCCCTGGGCCACATGTTTGACACCCCTGCTTTAAAGGCTGTTGTCATTCCTCTGGTCCGGGGGCTGAATGTAGAATTCATCAAGTGAGTGGTAACTTGTCTCCCTATTTGAATTTGATGAAATTTTTAGCTAACAGCTGAGCCCAGCATCTTCCAATAACTTGTATGCAGCAGCAGAAGCACTGAGCAAAGATAAAAAATATTCATTATCATGCGACTTTACTGTGATGCCCAAGAGACTAAGAAAGAAGCATTACTCTTATACTAGGGGCTATATATATATTTATGGCAAGGAAATGCAAAGTTTATGGCAAGAGAAAAAGACATTTCACTGTGTAGCGTATAATATTTATTAACTGTAAAATCAAGACATCTATACTGATACTGAACTTAAACATAATCCAAACATGCATTTTTGGGAAAATATAATGAAATAATTCCATGCTGGTGCATGTCCCTGGTGTCTAGTATTCTGTGATTAGAATTCCCTCTTTGCAGCAATAGGGATTTTAAGGACAAATTTTAACTGCTCTCAAATGCACCACTAAATGAACTCAGAACACCAGATGCTCTAAAATTAAGAACTTAAGGGGTGCATTGCTGGATCAGACCAATAGTCCATCTAGTGAAGCACCCCATTCCCACAGTGGACAACAACACAGCTAGCATTCTGTGACAATGAATTCCACAAGTTAGTTATGCATTGCATTAAGCTGTACTTTCTTTTGACTGTCTTGAGTCTGCTGCCCATCAACTCCATATAAGCTGCTTTGGGAATTCTCAACCAGTTTGGTGCAGTGGTTAAGTGCACGGACTCTTATCTGGGAGAACCGGGTTTGATTCCCCACTCTTCCACCTGGAGCTGCTGGAATGGCCTTGGGTCAGCCATAGCTATCTCAGAGCTGTCCTCAAAAGGGCAGCTTCTGGGAAAGCTCTCTTAGCCTTACCCACCTCACAGGGTGTTTCTTGTGGGGGAGGAAGATAAAGGAGATGGTGAGCCGCTCTGAGACTCTGATTCAGGGTGGAGGGTGGAATATAAATCCAATGTCATCTTCTTCTTCAACAGTGACTTAGAATATAAGTATAGTATAGTATAGTATAGTATAGTATAGTATAGTATAGTATAGTATAGTATAGTATAGTATAGTATAGTATAGTATAGCTGTATAGGAATATTAGTAATAGTACACTAACTTATTTTTTAAAAAATCTGCTTGATAGTTTTGGTTCTCCTATTTTCCCCTAAACAGCAAAATTCTCTATCTGTAGTCGAAACTTGTTCTCAGCAGAACCTCTGTGCTTGTGAACAAATATCTGAAGATCCAGTGAGTGTCATTCCTTGAGTTATTCAGTACTCACAGTGTTAAAGGAAGAACTTGTGACCATGATTTCTTTACATACACTTTAGTTGTGTGCTCACTGCTCACATTACAGTGGTCCAATCAACATTCAATCTATGGTAGTGCATTTAGTGAGTACTCAAGTTGTTTGAAGCAACAAATAATAAATTATGTTCACTGTGAAGCTTCAGAACTCTAACTTTAAATAAGTGCTGAAGGTACTATTAATTTTTTTAAAAAGTATAATTTTGGTTCATTGGCACCATGAACAGTTGCCATGGGAACATTATTTTCAGTTTCATGAAGACTTCATTTAGCAATGAAATTATATAAGGCAGTAAAGCCTGTGTTTAATGGTTTCATCAAAGTATGGAAGGCTGCCTGCAACTTGCCTCATATTGCTAAGTCGAAGCCAAGGAGTACCAGGTAATCAAGAGAGCAATGGGTACATGGATGCACAGTTTGTGCAAAGCCAATTCCAAAGAGATGCTAATCTGCTAAACAGCCAGAACTTCAGTTTATTTGAACATGACCCCTATGGGAGTTGCAGCTGCTTGGCAAGAGGTACACAGTTTTCAGGGTGAGGTGGTCTCGGTGATGAGAGGCAGAAAAAGATGATAAGTGAGATTAGTGTTTTGCCATTAGCTGGGCATCAGATAATAGGGACTTTAAATAACTGCCAGTCAATGGAAGGAATCTGCAAATAAGCATGTGTATATGACAGCAAGGTTATTAATGATAGGGCATTTTGGAGGTCACATATATGACGTCATGAAAGAAAACAGGAAGCAAGATATGATTACTTACTTGATGATCTGGCAGAAAACAAACTGGAAGGCCAATCTGAGACATATATTTCAATCTCTATCAGTAAATATTGTGAAAGTGTGGCTTTTTTCCTTGGTTTCAAAAAACTATCTCTTGTGAGGTAAGGAAAGAAATCATAGTTCTACAGAATTTATTGGATGGCTTTTATATCAGATATCATAGTTTCAAAGATCATCAAGACTATTCCTTATATCTGATGCCAATACTTCAGAATTTTCCTTAGATTGAAAATTTTGTGTTGAGAACCATAATATCAAATGTCTCATTTCAAGCTCAGTAGCACCTTAAAGTCCAAGATTTTTGGTGTTAAAGCTTTAGAAAGTCAAAGATCCTGACATCAGATACCTTTGAGTGTTGAACGCTTTTATCCCAAAAGGCTTGTTGGTCTCTGTGGTACTACTGGACTTGAATCTAACTCTTCTACTGCTGATCAACATGGCTACCCTCTGAAACCATAGTATGGAATGGAAAGCAGAATGGACAACACAAACAAACCACATCTGTGGGATCAAATGGAAAGTACGTCTCACAGGTTGATTAGATTTTGATTACTCAGCGAACACCAGAAACAGATTCCCATAATGAGAAAATAAGTAGATATCAGTTCTCTAATTAAAGGTCAAGCTAGAAAAAGACAGGAAGCAACAATGACCTGTAATGGTGGTGGTGGAGGAGGAAAAGGAAGAGGAGGAGGAGAATTGGATTTATACCCTGCCCTTCACTACCCAAAGGGTCTCAGAGTAGCTTACAACCTCCTTTCCCTTCCCCTCCTCACAATAGATACCTTGTGACGTAAGTGGAGCTGAGAGAGCTCTAACAGAAACTGCTCTTGAGAGGAACACCTCTTAGAGAATTTATGACTGACTTAATGTCATACCAGCAGCTGCATGTGGAGAAGTGGGGAATCAGTCCTGGTTCTCCTAGATAAGAGTCTTCACACTTAACTACTACACCAAACTGGCTCTGGTAACAGAAGTCTAATCAAAATAAACAAGAGAAAATAAGATGAATGGTAACATCACATCAAGCAAAAAGTAATTGTTTCTGTATTCAAATATACCAAATCCAGGTGGCCTGATTTGCATATTATGGAAAGTGTTAGCTAATTATGCAAACCACATTGTTGTTTAGGTTTTAGGTTTTATTAACTTTATACCCCGCTTCCCCGCCAAGGCATTGTTGTGTTATCCAGGAGTTGCTTTGCATTTCCTCTTGTTGACTACAAAAAAAATTTTGAGGAAGGATTGCAGAAAACATCTATTTATCTGACTCTTTCCTTGTGCTAGGATTTGCTCAAGCTCCCTTCCAAGACAACAGCTAAGCTTGTCTCGGCTCTGGATCACTGCTCTAGCAGTGTACAGCTCTGCATCTGTCCAATTAATATACAAGTAGAAGTTTCTCCATAGGAGTTTCTTGCTGTCTCTCTTGAGAGTGAACCTTAAACACTTGGCAGTTAAATATGAAGCATAAGCACACTTGGGTTGCCATCCCTGGACTGGGAAGTACCTGGAGATTTTGGGATGGAGCATGAGGAGGGTAGGGTTTGGGACTTGAGTGAGATATAATGCCATAGAATCCACCTCCCAAAGCAGCCATTTTCTCCAGGCAATCATATCTCTGTTGCTTATAGATCTCTTGCTACCACCTGGAGGTTGGTATATGACTTTGAACACTCTGTGAGGGTTTTAACTAATACATATATTGAAAACAAAAAAGTATTTTTCACATAATTTAGAAATATTTTGCAGTCCATGTTACAAAATGTAATGTTCTTTCTTTGTTTGTAGAACTTCCTGAAGTCTAATCATTCCCAATCAGGTGTGACTGCAATTCCCAACCAGGTGTGGCTGCTAACCAGACTGCTGCTTCTGTCCACTTTCGGAGTTAATCCTTCCATAGGCAGCTCACCAAGGTATACAGTATTTCAATTGGCACTGCTCTGTATCTCCAATTGATCTAGCATAGCTCCACACTTCTATTGTCCTAGGCTTCTCTTGAAAGCCACACCTGGTTGGGAATTGGAGGTTGGCAACCTTAACACACATATACCTTTGGTTTGTAACACTTAGCCTCAGTAGAAATAGAGCCCTCAAAGGCAGCTGGGGTACAATTTGGGCTGCTACTTTGTAGCCTACTAATACCTACTAATTTCAGTGGAGGGTCATTGCTTTCTATGAAACTCACTGTCAGTGATGGGCAGACAGGACATCGGGGAAGAGGGGCTGGAGCTGGAGGATACAATTTACTTCTGACCAAACTAATATTAGACATTAAGGCTGCAGTTAAGGCTGAAGCCTATTTTCACTGCATAAATTATATATAAAATTTAATTAATATTCTGCCTTCTTGTATGGAAATCTCTGGTGTTTCTACACCCCATAAAGACCATAAAGATCCCCCTGCTAACACCCTGTAAAGAACACTTGCCTCATCAGACTTCTTTGGTTAGATCAGGGTCTGAGAAGTTGCCACATCCCAATAAGTTGAAAGAGAACAAATTGGAATGTGGCTCTTTAGAATTAAAGCTATACCAATCATATAGACCAGGCATGTCCAACTTCAAACAGGTCGTGATCTATTTTTTCCGGACAAAAGTGCTAGTGATCTACCACCATGAAAATTCGGTTTCAAATTAGTTTTTTAACCCACCAAAGTTGGGTTCCACCGCCCACCCCCCTCCAATTTACACCTTTTGTCATTTACTGGTAAGCAAAATAAGCAAAAACAAAACAGAGAGACAAAGATCCAGAAAGAACTGCGAACAGTTTTTCTTAATTTTTTATTGTTATAACATTCTTTAACTGTCTTAATAACTTTCTTTAACTTTTATTGAGTAATTTGTATTAAATGTAGGTCAAGTATTGATCCAGGCTGATCTTGCGCAATCTTTAAAACTTTGCTCTTGCTAATTAGTGAGACGTCTGAGCCTGCATTTCATCCACCAGCTTTTTGAAGTTGGGTGAATGTTGCGTGAGGGCCAGTCTCAGGGAATCCTGAAGATGTTCATCTGTCATGTTGGAACGCTGTCTACTCTTTGTCATTTTCAGATGGGAAAACGCAGTTTCACACAAATAAGTTGAACTGAAACAGGAGTGTACAGCTTCACTGCATCTTCTCGAGTTGGGAAATTTGTCTCTAGGCACTAGCTTCCAAAACCATTCTTGCTCAGCATGGGTCTTGAGAAAAATGTCATTTTTAAGGGTTACTATTTTGTTTTCAAGAGATGCCTTGTTCAATGAGTAATTTTTACTGATAGCAGCTGCAATTTCCTTAATGTTCATATCTGTTTTGAATGGGTATAACAAATACACCACAACTTTTTCCAATTATTTAGAAGTCACATAATCTTTTTTTTAATTCCTGGATAGCAGAGCAGATTTCTGTCACATACTTCTCGTTCTTAAAAAACAAAATTTGGATATTGTCCCAGATGGTCCTGCATATTAGGAAAATGATCCAAAGTGTTGTTTGCAAGGTCAGTCATCATTAGCTCAAATTTGCTCTTGTAGGATGAAACTATACTCATCTGTCCAATTAACCATGTCCAGCAAACTGTGAGACCAAGTGGGGCTGCTGATCTACCTCTTACCCCTCCATGATCTACTGGTAGATCACGATCTACCTGTTATCCAGGGATTAAAAAAAAGAACTACCTGTTGGACATACCTGATATAGACAGCTACCTCTTGCTGAACAGCAGAATACCATTCTAAGATTTGATAGAATGAGGTACTTTTATGTACTTAGTCAGAAGAAGCAGAAATGGGTGTCCCCCCCCCCCCGCAAAAAAAGCACAATCTGAAGAAACAGCTCCCCGCCCCCCGCATAAGGTCTGTTAAATTGGTTATTCAGGTAATGAGAGCTTCCAGGGAAAGGTGTTTGAGTTAGTTTCTGAAGTCTTGAAAAATAAGAAGCCAGTTCCTTTGGATGTTAGTACTCCTAGTAATCTTGTAGTTGTCCTTGAAAGGGCAGCTGCTGTAAGAGCTCTCTCAGCCCCACCTACCTCACAGGGTGTCTGTTGCTGAGGGGGGGGGAAGGTAAAGAAGATGGTGACTGCTCTGAGATTCAGGGTACAGGGCAGGATGTAAATCCAGTTTGGCCTTGGAGAACAAAATGAAGCTGGTCAAAGGCTAATAGAGTTTTGTCAAGAGAACAAGTTGGTCATAGCAAACACCCTCTTCCTACAAGTCCGTATAGTCAAAGCGATGGTATTCCCAGTAGTAATGTATAGCTGTGAGAGCTGGACCATAAGGAAGACCAAGTGCAGAAGAATAGATGCTTTTGGAGAAGAATCTTGAGAGTCCCTTGGACTGCAAGAAGATCAAATCAGTCAGTCCTAAGGGATATCAACCCAGACTGTTTCCTGGAAAGTCAGATGCTGAAGCTGAAGCTCAAATACTTTGGCCACCAAATGAGAAGGGAGCACTCACTGGAGAAGATCCTGATGCTAGAAAAGACAGAAGGCAAAAGAAGAAGGGGATGGTAAAAGATGAGATGGCTGGACAGCATTATTAATGTAACAAACACGAATTTGAGCATACTTCAGAGGATGTTGGAAGACAGGAGGACCTGGCATGACTTTGTCCATGGGGTCGCAAAGAGTTGGACTGAACTGTGCAACTGAACAACAACAACAACATAAATTCAGTATCTTCCTCTTCCCTTTTTGTACAAAAGAAGTCTCCTAGCCTTGATTCTTTTTTTACTCCCCCAATGCTCCAACTAAAACATGTGAAATTTGCAAACGAAGTGAGAAGAGGGAATTGAATGGGAAGCATGTTTTGATAAGGTCCCTTCTCAATTTATCAATGTTTCTGAACTAGTGTCTGATTTGATTATATCCCCAAATGCTTGTTTAATCTAGTTGACCCATTACCCCACCCAGCAGTTGATCTGCTTCCACCCAACAACTTCATTTTCTTAAGTGCCTTTCTAACTTAAGCGACCCACCACTACCGTAGGGACTAGGGAAGGAATCTCCAGGAATTTCCCAACACAGAATTGGCAACCCTAAGAGGATACTACATGGTGTCTGAAATGGCAGCTTGCAGAGAGCTTCCAGGTTTAGAATCCTGTATTAAATAGAAAGCATGGAACAGTTTAAACTCCCCCCTGAACTAAGCTTCAAGGGAAATTTAGAACACTGGAGAAAATAGGAACATATATTAATGCTATAGTTAGAAAAACTGTGAATAAATCAGAGGATAACAAAATTGCTGTAATAATACACTGCACAGGAGATATAAGGCATTAGAAATATACAGAAACATGCCTGATACCTATACTAGGGTTGCGAGTCTTCAGGTGGGGCCTGGAGATCTCCCATTTTTACAACTGATCTCCAGATGGCAGAGATCAGCTCCTCTGGAGAAAATGAAGACTAAGTGAAAACTATGTTTGGAGAATTAAAGTTTCATACAAAGATATACAGTGCTTTTCAGAGTAAGTGACCAATTAGTGGTGTTGGAAAACTACTAGAGCACTGGTTCCAGGTTTAATCCTTATCAGCCCGCGGCTAGCCAGCTGCTTAAAGAGAACTGTTGCCTTGTGAAAATTGAAAATTGACATACACACATAATGAT
The DNA here is from genome assembly GCF_032191835.1 of Heteronotia binoei. Taxonomy (NCBI): domain Eukaryota; kingdom Metazoa; phylum Chordata; class Lepidosauria; order Squamata; family Gekkonidae; genus Heteronotia; species Heteronotia binoei. Next base: position 212,497,410 of record NC_083223.1, read on the forward strand.
TTGAACTGTGGTTTCAGAAAAATTAGCTTTTGTCGGACGAAGAGAATCTGCATCGAAACATGTGTATTTTTACCGGAAACGTGTTACATATTTCATTTCCTGGATAAGAAACTCTGGCACCTTTGTAATTAATTGTGAGCAAATTATCATTCCTGAGTCAGTAGACTATGTATATATATCTTTGTATGAAATTTTGTACAATCTACAGAGCCATTGTTTGTATGTTCACAAAGAAGCAATTGTACACTGTGTTACTTCAATATTGTGAGTAATAATTGTGTTATAAAGCCTATGATGATACTTCTGAGTAACAATAACTAGTGGTATAACTTTAATTCTCCAAACACGGAGAATTAAAGTTATACCACTTAGTTATTAAAATTAACTTAGTTATTAGAATTAAAGTTATACCACTTATTCTCACTTAGTCTTCTACCCTCTGTGTTTTCTTCCCCTCTTTTTTTACTACACCCCTAGAGAAAATGGCTGCTTTGAACGGTGGACTCTATGGCATTGTACCATGCTGAGGCCCCTCCCTTCCCCAAACCCACCCTCTCCTGGATCCACCCCCAAAGTTTCCAGGTATTTGCCAACACAGACCTGGCAACCCTAACTTATGCAGACCTTGCAAATGAGACTTTAGCAGATGCTGCATTCAAGAACTCTTGTGAAAGCCCCAGCAACTCGAACAGGCCCTCAGCCACAGCATGCCACTTCTGGCCTGACTATATTTCCTTCCAACTGGGCCGTCACCAGTGCCCGAGTCTTAAAGGGTCACCTAGTCAGCCATGTCAACATCTGTCAGAGAGATTACTAGACATTCACATCTTCAAAGTCTTTGATAGACTTCTGTGAGAAACCTTCCAGTATGATTGGGTACCAGTTTAGTGGTAACAGCACTAATTTATGGCTAAGGGAAAAGAGGCTACTATATCTGTAAGATAGATTCATGTTCACTTTAGTCTTGATTTGTTTGAAGATTACTTTCCTCAATAACTTGCCTAACAAGGATCTCCCCAAATCAGCAATGCATGTTGTTGTGGAACTATGGAGAAATCTATGTCTGAAAACTGACTGCAGGATTTGCTTGATTACTTCCATTCTGGCCCCAAAACTTGTGTTTTCATGGAGTGCAGCCCCCAAAGCATCTGCTGAAAAACCACCCAGTGCATCTAATTTCTGTCTATTGCAGAGTCCTCAAAAGTTAATGTGCAGAATGAGATCATTGCTTCTCATTCACTTTGGAAGTATGAGTGGGTGGATGACTGTGTGAGATTAAAACTAAGATCTGAGTGCCAAGGACAAAACAGAGAAAGTGGGGGAGAAGCAAAGTGATCTTGAAAAACTTATTTTTAAAGGAGCAACTATCAATTAAGAACAAATTGGATGAACCAGCCTGTATTCTGTCTAGATTACCTGGCTGTTGTGTAAGAAATGCTACAGTGATGTATTGAAGACTGACCAAGATTACTATCAGTACATGAACTTCATTTAATATTCTACCAAACTGGTGTGGAAGCCAGGTTCCTGTGATCTGACCTGATGCCCCCATGGTAACTTCTGCAGAAAGGACCACATGAATGGTATGATATGGTTCATTACCATACCAGCACAGCTGTCTCCCAGGGAAGCAAAAAAGCAATTATCCATTTGAAGCATACAAACAGAAATAATCAATTTGAAATTTATTTATTTATTTATTTATTTATATTATATTTATATAGTCTCATAAAGCCATTTAACAGGAGGCCAATACTAAACACCTGTTTCTGACAAAACACTTAGCATACTAATGTTCTGTTTCAAGATATTTCTTTGTAATCTCCATGTATATCTTCACACTCTGGTGTGAACAAGGAGCAGAGTTCAAGATAGGGCTGTGCAGAGAAGAACTGGCTGAGTTGATAGTGGGTAGAGCAACCAGGGCAGGAAGGAAGGTTAGTTTCTTCTCTACAGTGTACTTTGTATTGTATTTTTTCTATATATATTACTAACTTTCAAGCCTTCCTATAGGGAAAAAAGAAACTACATTGCCCTTGGAGACAAAATTATGGTAGGAACCTAACCCATCTATCACTCATGTTAGTTAAAGCCAATTCATACATTTAAAAAGTCCTTGAGTCTCCCTTGGGTCACTATTGGTTGTGTTGACAGACATGCTTCTATAGTTCCAGGCACATGCAAGCTTCACAAGTAACACAAATAGCATCTTCCAGGGGCCCTCTCAGGTGGGGGGGGGGGAGCGAAACACAGGAAGCGTTAAGTCCCCTTTCTCCATGACTGCAATCTGATCCTTATTGGGTCCATGTATGCCTAGGAATTAAGCTCCAAGCACAAAACTCCCAAAATATGTCTGGTCGATTGATAGGGTTGCCCATGGCTTTTTTTGATCATGAACGCACCGGAATGCAGTTCCAGCTGGCTTGGCATCAGGGGTTAAGGCCTAATTTGCAAATGAGTCCTCTGGTACAGCAGCTGAATTTATTAATAGTTTACATATACAGATGAGTAGATCAACTACTGCATGCACATTTGAGTGTCTTAAAAGCTCTTGGTTACATGCCATCAGGACCTGGAGGCTTATTGGTTTTTAATTTCCTTATTAGGTCTAGAACTTCATCTCTGGTCACCTCAGTTTGGCTCAGTTCTTCAGATTCCCCTCTTGCAAATACTGGCTGTGGCATGGGTACATGGCCCACACTTTCCACAGTGAAGCAGAAAAGCCATTGAGCTTTTCTGCCATCTCCCCATCTTCCTTTAGCAATTCCTTTATTCCTTTATCTTCCAAAGGCCCCACTACTTCTTTGGCTTGTTTCCTGTTGGTCTTGATGCTTTTAGCAACTCACTCTTCAAAAATCTCTTTTTGCATGCCTAATTGTTGACTTACATTTCTTTTGCAAGATTCTGTAGTTCCTCCTGTTCAAGTCATCAGAGCAGACATTCAACATTTTAAAAGAAGCCTCCTTACTTTTTATAGTTTCCTTGACTTGTGTTGTTAACCACAAAGGCATTATTTTAGACCTGACTGTGCCTTTCCTAATCTGTGGAATACATTCTATTTGGGCTTTAGCGTTGTATTAAATAGCTTCCAAGCATTCTGTAGGGATTTCAATTTCAGGTTTTAAAAAAAATATTTACAATTTTTTTTAAAGTTCCCTCCATTGAAATTACATTGTACCATTTTGGACTTTCAGGGTAACTTTCCATTGACCTGAATGCTGAACTTAATAGCATTGTGGTTACTGTTCCCAACTGGTGCAATAATCTCTACATCTCTTGCCAGGTTTTGAGACTTTTAAAAAAAAAAAAAAAAACTCAGAACCAAGTCCAAGATCACCACCCCTCTGGTTGGCTCTGTGACTATTCCAGTACACAGTCAGTTATGATATCTAGGAATCTCATATCTTCAACAGGACTGCAGCACATGTTTACCCAGTCAATGTGAGGGTAGTTGAAGTTTCCCAGAATAATAAGATTGTCTGTTTAGTCACGTCCTTTATTTCCTTCTCCATCATGATCAGCTGAGTGATAGTACATTCTCATTGTTAAGTAACACTTAGGGTCCAGTATTTCCATATCACTTCTGTTGAAGAGTTCATTCCCCTGATGTTTTCGAACTGATGTACAATGCAACAATCCTATCCACAGAGCTTATACCCCGGAATGACTGAATCCCATAGATTTTCCCCATCCCACCATTTTTCCTAAATACCTACTATATTTAAATTGTCTTTAAGCACCAAGCACTTTAGCTCTCCCATCTTGGCTTGAGACTTCTAACATTGGCATATAGACACCTATAATGTGCTTCCTTTTCCAGTAACCCTCACCTCCCTCAACTCCTTAGTCAACACAGATGGCCCTCAGTCACCATCCTACCCTCACTTCCAAGTTCTATTATGCTCCTATCAATATTATCCTCAATGTTTATGCAATCATCCCTTTGGATTGACTTGTCCCAAACAGGAGGCTTCCAAGTTCCTGTCGGCTTTCCTCATGGGATTAATTTAAAAGCTGCTCTGCCACCTTTTTGATATTACTCTCCAGCAGCCTACTTTTCTTTTGGTTCAAGTGCAGTCCATCTCTTTTGTACAGGTTCAGTTTGTCCCAGAAAGTTCCCCGGTACCTAAAAAATCTAAGCCCTTCCTCCTAGCACCACTTTTTCATCTACGCATTGAGCCAGTTTGATGTAGTGGTTAAGAGACTGTAATCTGGAGGGCCTGGTTTGATTCCCCACTGTTCCACATGCAACGAGCTGGGTGACCTTGGGTCGGTCACAGTTCTCTTAGAGCTGTTCTCTTAAGAGTAGTTCTGTCAGCCTCATCTACTTCAGAGGGTGTCTGTTGGCGGGAGAAGAAAGGAAGGTGATTGTAAGCCACTCTGAGTGAAGGGTGGGGTATAAATCCAGCTTCTTCTTCTTCTTCATGAGCCTGACATGGATGATAAAGAGCTTATTTCTATCACTTTGCTAAAAATGATAAGGTGATGCAAACTGTATATGAATTGACTGAAAATTGCAGTAATCACTTCCGTAGGCAAGCAAGAAAAAAAAAACCACAGACCTTATTTCATTGTAAGACCAGCAGTGTTGTAAATAATATAGTTACATCTCTCCTCTGAATTGCAACATAATGACATTTTGCTTTGCTAAGCTAAAGGTTAAGAGCTGTTTAGAGGTATAATTGGACATGACAGAGGTATTCTCATCTGTGCAGAATTTTCTTCCTACTTGGAGATCAGAAAGTGCATGCTTGCACTGAACTGCTGTGCTGACACAAGGAAACTAGCATACTCTTATTGAACTGGGAATATATCTATTCAGGGGGAAGAATCCAATATTAAGGCCAGCACTCTAAAGTGAGGAGAAGCCCTTGGGATGAACAATGTGGGATGACTCATCCAGTTCCTTGCAAGAGAAAGCATAAGTAAGGTCTAAAGTTCCTCATCCATAACTGGAAGGGCACAGGAAGGAAGTGTTTAGAGATTTCCTTCTCCTATTGCAGACCCAGAAGTCTCAAATTACATGGGTCCCCTGAGTGCCAAGACATCTTTTGGCAGGGCATTGGTGACTGCAGCTGATGGAATATGTGGGAAAGCTCCATTCTGCTCATGGTGTTCAAATCTCATTTCTTTCTTTGGACCCCTGCAGAAGGTGTATTCTCCACAATAAGAGGCTGTTTTGTATTGCACTGTATACTATGATGCAAGAAAAACAACATGAAAGCCAAAGACATGTATTTTACGTGCTGCTGGGTAAGATCTTTTGCAATTTCTAATTATTGGGGGGGGGGGTGGTGGTGGAAACCCTACCCTCCCAACCTGGATTGCCCAGGCCAGCCTAATCTTGTCAGATTCTGGAAGCTAGGCAGGGTCAGTCCTGGCTTGTATTTGGATAAGAGACCTCCAAGGAATACCAGGGTTGTGATGTGGAGGCAGGCAGTGGCAAAATCTCTCTGAATGTCTGTTGCCTTAAAACCCTACAGGGTTGCCATAAATCAGCTGTGACTTGACAGCAAACCATTTATTGAACCTACCTAGTATACAACTGTGTTAACCACTGCACAAGCATTGGTGATATTTTTTTCCACCTCATGATTTTTTGGCTCTGAGAATGGCAAGGTTCATAAAAGGCTGGAGGGGTATGCTGCCCACGCTTTCACCTTGCTCTTGCTGCAAGAACCAAATGGAGGCCTTCAGGTATAACGAATAGTATTTAATTCACAAGCAAGGTCAGTTTATAGTGAGAATCTTACAGCCAAAACATAACAGCCTACTTGGCTTCTTCTCACTCATCTCTTTCTGCCTTACTGAATGCCTCTTTTTTCTCCTAGCTATACCTACAGGCTGAGATTGCTCTTTCCCACAACAACCCTGCCCCATCCTTTCAGAGGGCGGGGCAGTTCTTCTCCCCCTTGCTCCTGAGAATCCTTGCCAGCCTTGGTCTGTCTGCCTGGCTGCCTGTTAGCCTTCCCTGGGGTTAACCCTTTGGATTCTTTTGGCAACACAAGTTCCCTTCCCACCCACAATGATCCACCAGGTGTTGCTGTAGTTTCCCTGCTGACTCCATTCTCCCACAATGCCCCATCAGGCACCTCCCTGCCACAGGCTCTGGACCACAGATTCTCTTTTGTATGGTTCATGAGAAACCGTGAACAGTGCCCTTCTTTAGGTTTTTAAAGAAGAAGCAGCAAATCTGTCCTTTAGAAATTCACGGTGAAATTAGTTTGAACTCCACCATCATTGTTTCTTAAATTTTGGGTGGAACGGAATCCTGTTAATGGGGTCTCCACAAGGGCATCAGCAGAAAGAACCAAGCCAATGAGTTCCATCCCCTCCATAATGGATATCCATGAAAGGGGGTGGGGGAGAGAATCATTACACCATCCTTTATCACTATGATACAATGAAATTTAATGGAGAATTTGACTCTACATCAGTCAATTCTTTCTTTATATGAAACATTTTTGTCCTCCTAGAACTGATACAAATTAGGGATGAAATTATAATTTTGCACAAAATCAAAAGTTGGTAACACTAAAAGCTGAACTTTTCCAAATGAAATTCAACCTGGCAGGTTGCTTTTCAAAAATCCTAACTCTTGTGTCTTGTCAAATTTAAGTACAATTACATTAAGTAGATAAAATTCAGTATTTTTCTTGACTCACCTTCAACAACCATGGCATCTCTCTATCCAAGTCTCTTAGCTTCATCTATTAGCAGGAACTATTTCTCAGTAGCCAACATCTCTATGGGCACTTGGACATGCACCAAAAGAAATATAAGTGGTTTTATGTTAGGGGCCATCCTGTCTGGCCCAGCTAGGATCTGGTTTTCCCTTGCTAATGTGGGAGTAAAGAATGCATGTAACCAAGCACTCTTAAGTAGTATTTTGCATGATATGTGGGTGAAAACTGACACCATTTGTCAGAACTCCTATTTTTGAAATTATGTGATTATTAGTATTCCTATGTATTAAAAATCATGCGAAAACACAGTACATAAAATATGACAAGATAGTAGAATGCCAAGCAGAGTTTAAAACATACAGATTCCAAAAGTCCTATGTTCAGGGTTTTTTTTTTCCTCACCAGGTGATTTGCTTCCCACTCCCAGACTGGACGGAGCAGCTAGAGTCAAGTCATGTATCTATTACACTCAGGCATCAGGTGGGATTCAGCGCAAGAAAATAAGGGGACTTATCAGAACTGACTCTTTTTAAACCTAAAATGTCCAACCTTGATTTTAAAAGATCATATAAATTTACTAAGATCAGGAAAAAGAATTCAGTAACAATGGGTAGAATGGTTTTCCTCAGGATCATATCTACATGTTTTTTGAGAGTTTTTTTTTAAATAATGCCCCTTATGGGCCCATTCTATTTTATGGGCCCATAGAATAGAATGGACTCCATATCCAATTTGGCACCCCCCTCCGGCGGCACCCGGGGCAAGCACCCCCTATGCTCCTCCCAAGATCTAGCCCTGGTTTTCCTAGATGAAACAACTGGTCACAGTAGCAAGGTGCAAATTCTGTCTTTACTAGAAATTGATTAAAGGTGATGGTGGAGGAAAGATGTGCCTCAGCTAGCCTCAGTGCAGGGGATGTTCTGACATGACAGGCCTGATATGGAGACTGATTTGGGTAACAATGTTCCCTGTCTGCCAACATCAATCAGCTTCTCCTCCTTTCAGCTAGTTGCTGCTTTTTAAACTGAGATACCCAGGTGATATACAGACCTGCTCCCCGTTAGTTCCAGAGAGGTAGAGATGTAAGGCTGGAATAAGCTAGCTTTTTCACTCCATTTCTCTCAATTCCCCTCCCTACAGTCCCTGTCACACATGGCTTTTGCAGATGTAGGTTCCACGATTCTCATCATAGCCTCTTTGGTGGACAAAGAGGACCCCTCCTTCCTTTTCCAGCAGCAGAAATCTAGTTGGATCCAACCCATAGGAAATTAAGTGTACAATTGTGCCAAATAGGATTGACTGTTTAGATTTGGCTGGCTACCAAAACAGAAAAATGCCAATATCTTTCCAACCAGGCAAAATCATCACAGCTTCCCTAAGTTATTACACAGTGAAAATTTGGGATTGTGCACTGGACATAGGGAGATGAGTAAGCTTCCAGAAAGAATAGTGCCTCTGAAGCCAAGTATGTGTGTTCTGTGTACGACACCACCTGCATTGTAATGATTGGTAAATGAGGGATGCTCCTGGAATCTCTTTGTGTTTTGCTCCCAAGCATTCAGGATATATGATTCGTTCTTGCTTTCCACTGAGCTGCAGCAGTTTTTGTGTCCTTGCTACTCTTTTAGTGAATATTTTGGGCCTTTGCTTTGGCTTTTTAACTACGCTTGGGAAGAGATGTAATAAGGCAGATGGACATCCCCAAGATTCATGGGACTCCTGGAACATCAAGAACAATAGCATATGTTTAGAAGTGCTGTGAGGTTCACAAATGTTTAAGAATTTGTTCCAAGTTTCAGTGCATTTGCATTCAGCCTCAGGAAGAAGAGGGTGGGATCTCAGTTAATGTTTGACCCAACATAAAATGGCTCTGGAACATCATGGAAACAGATCCAATGTAACAAACAACCTGTAGCAGCAATGTTACTATCCATATTTGTTCATCAGTCCGTTTCAATATTTGTTAACACTTTAGAATTCTGAAAAAGCACTTCATTTTTCAAGACTGTAGCAAGTTAAGGTGCAACTAAAATAGAGTTTTCATAGTGGCAACATGTATTTCTTTCTAAAATGATAGGTTTGGGATTTCAAGTGTAGCATATAGAGGTTATGAGTTTAGGATCACCCCTTCCCCTTATTTCAAACCAGGTACCTGAGACTTAAATGCCATCCTCCCCATTAGCTTAAACCTAGCACAAGTCCAGCTGTCAACCATCTCCCATTCTTCTCCCAGGGACATCTCCTAAAAGCTAGACTGAATGATATGGTGTCCCTCAGACATTTCAAAGGAATGCGTTCCCACTGGGGAATTTCTTTTAACTGAATCAGAGGGCCTGATTCTGGTCAAGACCACAGTGACATAGGGGAGGAGGGACTCCTGCCTCACTCCCCTCACTATTTTCCCAACCCAAAACAGTATCAGGAGTATACACATGTATAATGCCTCTGGTACCATTTTGACTCAGAAAGACAATGGAGGGGGAAAAGACAGGAACCCCTGCTCCCCACCACCACCACCACCACCACCACCACCACCACACTATTACATTTCTGTTTGGGTTGAGTTAGGATATCAGTGCTATGAGGTGGTGAGATACTGGTTGCCTCCATTAGATGTTAAAAGCCTGTTTAAACAGTTCTGTCTGTACCAATTACAGGCACTACTGTATCTTTGAATACAATACACCTGACATTGCTGGCTTTTTTCTGTTCTTCACCAGGTCAAGACATGGTAATTGAGGAATCCCTAGTAACACTGCAGGAACCATTCAACACCAAAGCATAGTTATCTCCTCAGCCATTGTCTTGTTCTGGTAAGACATTCCATGCAGTCCATGAAGGGGGAACCCATATACAGGGACTCAGGTGTGTGTATGTAGGTAAAAAGCCTTGCAAGGGTAAGCATCATGTTGGGCACTCCACCCACACACCATGCACCAGCACTAAAGCAGATGTACATTGCTGCTGCTACTGGTCTCTGTTGTCCTTAGAGAACATAGAAACGTAACATTGCTCCTTACCTATGCACCTTGCAGAGGCTAGATGATTTTCACTGTTTGTATTTTAGAGAAGAATTTGTCTCAGCAATGTAATTTTGCATTCATTACATACTGTGGCGCAACCAATGAAACAGAAACATAATCAGAAATACATACTGGAATGTGCAAATTGCCACAATGCTGTGGGACTGAAACTAATTGTTATGGAACTCAGACAGGTATTCATTGGGGATTCATGTGCTTGGATCTGTCAAGATTGAAGAAGAAAAATTTTGATAGGCCTTTTCCTCTGGGATTTATGATCAATAAGATGGCGCTGTTTCTTAGCAGATGTTTATTTGCTTTGTTTGATACTGACCGTGGAGAGGATTTTTAAATAGGCAGAAGAAAAGAAACAGAGAGAGAGCTGTCAACTTCTCTTTTGTAAATGGCTTGAAAACTCCTCCAGGAGTGAATACTTTCTAACTTCTTCTTAAGCATCACAAAAAGTATGTGATAGGGTGAGGGGAATGGCCCATACTTTAAGGAGAATGAATGAAAACAGGAACCTGCATTAAAAGCCAGTTTGCTGGTATCAGGCAAGTACTTATAAACTGTAGTCACTGATCTCTTTGATACCAGATTTAGGAGAACTTCTCAGTCAGTATCCTCTGATTGTAAAGGTATTAGTGTTGATAAAAAAAAGAAGTCTCAAACTTTTTCTGGAAAACATAAAATAGCTGCCAAAGGAGACAATTCTAGTAGAGTCAGAAATAATGAATTAGCCTGTACTTCAGCAGTTTTAAAACTTTCCAACCTTCAGGTAACACTTCTTACACAGATGTCTCCTCTTCAATGCTGCTGAACACTTGAGAAACCTCTTCGGAACCCCCGTTCACTGCATGCTGTGGTGACATAGAGCTCATATAGGCATGAGGGAGTATTGTCACTACGGCAGTCATAACACACTCAACATTATCCTTTGGTGACATACATGTTACAAAAGAAGTCTAGTAAGGTGAACAAGCTGTCTTTCAGTGAATATATATTTACGATGTTGTTATTGTTAACATCTATATCTCATCTATGTTCCATAACAGAATTCAAGGCAGCATTCATAAGTGTCTCTGGAAATCTATCCAGGCACTGACCAGACCCAGATCTTCTTTGTTTCTGCAGAATTGCTATATTATCTCCTTTCAAAATATATTTGTACCTTGTAGTCTTAACTAGAGACTCTCAACTAGAGACTCTTGAGAGCCAGTATGGTGTAGTGGTTAAGTGCGTGGACTCTTATCTGGGAGAACCGGGTTTGATTCCCCACTCCTCCACTTGCAGCTGCTGGAATGGCCTTGGGTCAGCCATAGCTTTCATAGGAGTTGTCCTTGAAAGGGCAGCTGCTGTAAGAGCTCTCCAGCCCCACCTACCTCACAGGGTGTCTGTTGTGGGGGGAAGGAGATTGTGACCACTCTGAGGTTCTGAGATTCAAAGTATAGGGCGGGATATAAAGCCAATATCATCATCATCATCTTCTTCTTCTTCTTATCTGTCTTTTCCTTGAGAAAACTCTAATAAACTTCTCAATATCTCTAGGTATCTCAAGTTTTAAAACTGTTGCTCTAGTTCATGTTGTATACATTTAAAAAATGGGGGACTGAATATATCTGAAGCTGAAAATGCTTTAAGTCATATATCACTGTGATTTTATAAGTAATTCTTCCCTGTCATCATACAGGATTCTTTTAAGGCATTCCACCAGTGCCAGCACATCTAGTTAAGTTGATGCAATCATTGTACACAAACCAAGAAACCACTGTGCAATACTGATACTGATTGGATCAAGATAAAGAAAGGAGCACTACAAGGCTGCATTCTTTCACCTTTCCTGTTCAACATGTATGCCAAAACAATCATGAGGAAGTCAGAGCTAGAAGAGTAAAACATTGAGGTAAAGATTGGAGGAAGGAATATTAACAGTCTTTGATATGCAGACAATACAACTCTCCTCTCGGAAACTAAAGAAGGCATGGAATATTTGACCATCAAAAAGACCAAGATCATGACCACCAAGAAGAACAGAAATATCAAAATAACAGTTAATGATGAAGAGACTGGATCTGTGGAAGAATTCACTTTCTTAGGATCACTGATTAACCCAAGCAGTGAATGCAGTCCAGAAATAAAATGTTGAATCATGCTTGTTGCACAGCAATGATGAGCATGAATTGAATCTGGAAGAGCAACCAAATGCAGATTAGTCTGTGCTATTGTGTTCCACATAGTAACCCATGGCTGCAAAATCTGGACCATGAAGAAGCAAGACAGGAGGAAAATCAACTCATTTAAGCTGTGGTGCCAGAGAAGGCTCCTGTGCATTCCTTGGACAGCAAAGGTGACAAACAAGCAAGTATTTGAGTGCATAAAACCGGGCATACCATTGGAAGAAAAAAAAAATCACAAAACTGCAACTGACTTATTTCGGCCATGTCATGCAGAAGAACACACTAGAAAAAGCAATTATGCTTGGATTGGTTAGCAACAGAAGGAAAACAGGCCGTCAAAGAACATGGTGGCTAGACACCATAAATGTCGACACCAGCCTGAGCATGGGACAACTCAAAGAAACAGCACAAGACTGGAAAACGTGGAGAGAGCTGGCCCATAGGATCGCCAAGACATGATTGAATTAACAACCACCACCACCATTAAATGTATGCAATTTCATTAAAGGCATCATATATTTGGAGGTTTTTTTGGAGATGTGAAAGTTAAGAGCTGTAGTATGCTGTTTTGGCTGCATTTAGAGATCTCTGCAAACCTGTTTATTCATGCAGGGGTGGGGAGCATAAACTAGACTAGTTTGCTTTACTTTCATTCTTCTGTCTCCTCTTCCCTAAAATGCTACTGACTGCTGTTTTATTAGGGAAGCCTTCAGTCAGATTCCAACTTACTTTTACATTCAAATGCAGGTGCCTGGGCAAAACAGGATTCCAAAGTACAATTAAATTCTAGTGTAAAGGAGAATGCATGAGCATGACAAAGAAGCTGTGTTCATCCCCATCATGAACAAACAGAAGATAGTCTTTATGTATGAACGAGGTCTTTATGTGAAACAGCAGACTATAAGAAAATGGGAATAATGTCTTTGGCAAGGGTAAAACTGTAGTCATTCTGTTGCTTTACCATTGTTCCAGTTTTCTTTTCTTTATTGCAATCTGTCTGAGTATTCAGCATAAGAAGTAAAAATTGACCAGATTCCCTAATGTAGTAGCTTCAAGAAAAAAGAGGCAGGACAGAGTTAAAGAGGTTTGAAATTGCTTTAATGTGATTGTTCAGAATTATCCTTAGAAACCAAGTATTACTATAGATTATATCTTAACCCAATAAGCATTAGCAAATGAGTGATAATAATGCCAGGTTTAAAGCCATTAGTTAAGTGAGAATCAATTACCAGGAGAGGATAATTTGGATCATGCACCTGCATGATCCCCATCTGCAGTTCTTGTAGGGCTCTAACCCAGACTTCCATGGGAAAGCAGAATAGTTAGTTGTCTGTTAAGTCTCCATGATCACACAGTGGGCTATGATGCAATATTTGGAAATAACTGATATGAAACTTAAAATTTTTGACAAGCTTTTCATTTCTGATTTCTGTGTGCAGGAAACATACTTCAGAAATGGCTCTCCAGGAATGTTTGAAATGGCAATTTAGAAAATCTCCTGGGAATTCTGTATCAGAACTTTCAGGATAAATTCATAGTAAATAATTGTAGGTTTCAACTTTAACAATACCTCCCCAGAGTGATTATGCAAGCCTTTAATAATACACTTCATAGATTAATTAGCACATGATTCTCACTTTCTAGATTATGGGTTAAAACTATTATTTAGTAGAGGAAAAACCCAAATAATTGCTGTTTGATTATACAGTAGAATAATTATTTGGTATTACATGTGTCTGCGACCTATTTTTCATAGAATCATAGACTCACAGAGTTGGAACAGGCCATACAGGCTATCTAGTCCAACCCTTTGATCAATGTAGGATCAACCTACAACGTCCCTGACAAGTGTTTATCCAGCCACTGCTTAAAAACTGCCAGTGAGGGGGAACTTACCACCTTCCTAGGTAGCTAATTCCACAGTAACAACTCTTACTATAAAAAAGGCTTTTTTAAAATATCCAGTCAGTACCTTCCTGCACTTAATTTAAACCCATTATTGGGAGTCCTATGCTCTGTTGCCAACAGGAACAGCTCCCTACCCTTCAAATACTTTTGGCTGTATGCCCTATGACCTGTGGGTTAGATCCATGCCTGTCCTGGCTTATAAAAGCTAGCCAGGCAGCCTTACAGGAACCACTACAGGTCATTGTCAACAGATCCCTCACAGAAGGGATCTTTCCCATGCCCCTTGAAGAGTCTGTGGTCCACCCCCTCTTGAAAAGACCATCTGCAGACCCGGCTGTATTGGCAAATTATCGGCTGGTGTTGAACCTACCCTTTTTGGGCAAGGTCATAGAACGGGCGGTGGCGACTCAGCTACAGGGATTCCTGGAGGACACTTTCGCACTGGATCCATTCCAGTCTGGCTTTTGGCTGGGTCACAGGATGGAGATGGTTCTGGTTGCCCTCATGGATGACCTCATGTGACATCTGGATCAGGGCAGCTCAGCATCTGTCAGCTGCATTTGATACGGCTGACCATCAGCTACTGTCTAGCCACCTCACCAATGTGGGGATTCAGGGGTCAACCTTACAATGGATGGCCTCTTTTCTCCAAGGTCGGGGACAAAGGGTGGTCATAGGGGAAGAATCATCCCAAAGGCACCCACTTATATGTAGTGTGCCACAGGGTGCAGTTCTATCCCCGATGTTATTTAAAATCTATATGCACCCCCTTGCCCAGATGGGTTGGGATGTCACCAATATGCAGATGGCACCCAGCTCTATCGAATGATGGGTGGCTAGTCTGACTGTACCCAAGATAATCTAGACCTGGACCTTCAAGCCTTAGCCTCTTGGCTCAGGTAGAGTCGGTTGAAGCTGAATTCGACAAAGACGGAGGTTCTCTATCTGGGTAGGGGTGGCCCAGGAAGGGAGATCCCTTTACCAACTCTTGATGGGTGCCACTGATACCGGCCCCTAAGGTCAAGAGTTTGGGAGTGCTTCTTGAGTCCTCTTTGACAATGGAGGCTCAAGTTGCAGCCACTGCCAAATCTGCCTTTTTCCATCTTCGGCGGGCTCGGCAGTTGGCCCCTTTCCTGGAACACAACGACCTAGCAATGGTAATCCATGCCATGGTCACCTCAAGAATAGATCACTGTAATTCTTTCTACATGGGGCTACCCTTGACTCAGAAACTGCAGCTAGTGCAGAACGCAGCAGCATGGCTGTTAATGAGATGGGAGCACATTCAGCCAGTGCTGAAAGAACTGCACTGGCTACCTATTGTGTTCCGAGTCCGTTTCAAGGTGTTGGTATTGACCTTTAAAGCCCTATATGATCAAGGGCCTATCTGTCTTTGGGACTGCCTTTCTCCACATGTTCCCCAGAGAGCACTGCATTCAGGGACACAACATCTACTGTCCTCCCCGAACCAAGGGAGGCCAGGCTGTGTTCTACATGATCCAGGGCCTTCTCAGTGGCAGCACCTGAAATATGGAATGCACTCCTGGAGGCCATAAGGGCCCCGCGAGACTGCTCTCAATTCCACAGGGCCTGCAAAACTGAGTTATTCCAACAGGCTTTTGGCACTTAAACCGGGAGAGGACTGCCACCTACAGCCGTCTCTCCCCATATGAACCCCAGAGAGCACTGAGGTCAGTTGGCAAAAATAAAATGACTATCCCTGGGCCGAAAGAGATCAAGCTTCAGAGCACCCGAGTACGGGCCTTTTCAATAGCGGCCCCCGCCCTATGGAATCAGCTTCCTGAGGAGGTGCGGGCCCTGCGGAACCTTGACCAGTTCCGCAGGGCCTGCAAGACTGCCCTCTTCAAACAAGCATATATCGACTGCTGTTGTTAATTAAGGATCCGCCAACATGGTCCTTCAAGGACCTATGTCAACATGGAACCAATCATATCGGCAGGAATTAGCGTCAGAATGCCACCATTGCTGCCAGATGAAATTAAATTATGAATTTTTAAATACATTAACGGGTTTTTATGATGTTAAGTTTAAGTTTTATTGTTAAATTTAAAGTTTTTATATTTATTACTGTATATGTATAAGATGTTGTTAGCCACCCTGAGCCTGCTTAGGCGGGGAGGGCGGGATACAAATAAAATTTTACCTTACCTTACCTTACCTTACCTACACTACTGAGATATTGGAACTCCTATGGGTTTAACTGTTAGTAAAGGACAATCCCGTCTATGTAGTTATTTAACAGCACCGTAGAATGGTTTTAAAATGTTCTAAAAATGTTTTAATAGTGTTTATTCTTTGTATTTATTGTCTGAAATTTTGAACTGACCATTAGCCACCCTGAGTCTGCTTGCGGAGAGGGCAGAGTATACATTAAAGGTAATAATAATAATAACAATAATAATAATATACTTAAGTGGCAGCCCTTCATGTACTTAAAGAGAGCAATCAGGCCCTCTCTCCACTCCTCTTCTCCAGACTGAACATTCCCAAGACTCTCAGCCTTTTTTCATAGGGCTTGGTCTCTAGTTTTCCTCCTCTAGTTGGTCTCTAGTCCTGGTTTCTCTAGTTAAAATGCCATTTCTATCAGTAGCTTGAAGCAGAAATCTTGAAATAATATAATATGGTTTTTTAGGTGTGGTAGAGTTCCTATTTGGTTTTAAGACTGACATCTGCTCAACACCCATCCATTGTTCTAGTTAATGTGTTATAAATTGGTCGGTTATTCTAGTTATATATTATAAACCAGTTCATATCAATCTAAAAAGTACTTTTGAAAGGCTCCAAAAAGAACTGACCTGAGCTAGATGCTCTTGAGGCTTTAATAATTTTGCCATGAAAAATGGAAACAATGAGATTTCCCATGAACCCAAGCCTTTCTAGATACGTTACACATGAATTGGAAGTGTAAGACCTTCATGGGAACTGGTCCTTCACTGCAAAACAAGGGTGGCAAAGAGGACCAAAATCTGAGTAGAAAGTTGGATCCAAGCCATTCAAGACTGGTATTTGGTGGTAATGTCAGTAGCCGAGTGGAGCTACGGGACACCCTAAGGGAAATTGCCAACAAGTCCCTATTTGAAGCCTGGAGCCTTTAAGGAGGCAGTGGTTTGCCCTCTCCTGAAGAAACCATCACTGGACCCAGTTGTATTGGCAAATTACTGACCGGTGTCAAACTTGCCTTTTTTGGGCAAGATCATTAAGAGAGTAGTGGTGATTCAGTTGCAGAATTTCCTGGACAATGCTTACATATTAGATCTATACCAGTCAGGCTTCTGTCCAGGCCACAGGATGGAGTTGGTACTTGAGTTGTGGAGGTCCAGGGATGGGGATGTTTGATGGGGCACAATTGCTGCTGGCACCAAAGGTTAGGAGTTTGGGAGTGCTCCTGGATTCCTCTCTAACAATGGAGGCCCAGGTAGCAGCCACTGCCAAATCAGCCTTTTATCATCTCCAGCTAGTTAGGCAGTTGGTTCCCTTCCTCAACTGTGGCAACCTAGCAAAAGTGATTCATGCTATGGTCACCTCGAGACTAGATTACTGCAATGCTATTTACATGGGGCTGCCCTTGTCTCAAATCTGGAAGCTTCAATTGGTGCAGAACACTGCAGCCAGGCTGTTATTGAGTCTCCCCTCCCAGGAACACATGCAGCCTGCACTGAAAGCATTGCACTGGTTACCTATTGCATACCAGATTCATTTCATCTTTAAAGCCCTATATGGCCAGGGACCTGCATACCTATGAGACCATCTCTCCCCATATGTTCCCCAGAGAGTACTATGGTCAGGATATCAAAACCTCCTTTTGATCCCCGGTCCCAGAGATGCCAGGCTGGGTGCAACTCAAGCAAGGGTTTTCTCAGTTGCAGCCCCATGCTGGTGGAATGAACTCCCTGGTGTTGTTAGGGCCCTGCAGGATCTTCTACAATTCCACAGGGTCTGTAAGATGGAGCACTTCCACCAAGCCTTTGACTGTTAAATCTAGTAATTCTGTCTGGAGACTGGGGGCGGGGGGTGTTTAATGGTGAGGGAATGGCATTCTGTGCATGCCCAGCAGTATTTTTCTTCTTGAAATCAGCCCATGCTGAAAACAAACTCTCAGGCTAAGTTCTAATGGGATCTTTGCACAAATTGAGTAACTAGAAAAGACAAATTTTAGAAGGGTAGTTATGTTAATCTGTTGTGGCAAAACCAAAAAGGAATCTGGTGTTACCATTAAAAATAACATGTATTGCAGTTCTAGGTTTCATGGATGGAATCTATTTCATTAGATGCATGAAGTGAACTCTCAGTCTGTAGATATTGCTACACACATGGGAAAAAGTTTGGGGGTTTTTTGGGTGTAAGGAAAAAAAGCAGTTGTAATTCCCATTAAAATGCATGCTATGGAGCTATAATACCTTATAATTATGTGCTAAATTTTAAAAAGTTCATATGCAAGGAAATCAGAAAACTAGGGATAAAATGGGATTTACTTCTAAGGACATGATTACTCCTGAAAGATCTCGCCAATTTTATACCCTTTGTTCTATTAAGGATATGTAGCTTTGGCCTGATCAGGAACATGAATTGGGCTACTCTGAAAATTATTTCCAGGGTAATTTCATGGGGCTGCCCTTCTGCCCCTGTTCTCCTGATTTCTTTTTTCCTCTTTAAGGAGGCAGCATCAGGACAGGACGGGACAGGATGGGATGGGGAAAGGAAGAGAGAGCTGGAGCTGGTTGCATTTGAGCATCAAGAGACTTTCCAAAGTATCAGGGCACTTTCTAAAGTTAATGTAAAAGCAGGAAGACAACACCATCTGGAGACTTGGCTCAACTGCCTTCTCTTCCTGGATGATGAAACCAACTTCTCATATTTCCTCAATTTTCCTTTCTCCATCAAGCATCTTGTGAGTCTGATTTTCGGTTGCTGATGGTTAGAAACATTTTTTATGCTTCACTGTGGAAGATAAGAAGTGTTTGCCCATTCCAGAACCACTAATTTTGGAAGGGGTGTTCAAAGGCCTAAGTCAGATTGAGGTGACAAGAGAGGAGGTCCTACAACTGACAGATGAATTAAAAATTAATAAGTCACCAGGTCCAGATGGCATACATCCAAGAGTTCTGAAAGAACTCAAAGTTGAACTTGTGGATCTTTTGACAAAAATATGTAATCTTTCATTGAAATCTGCCTCCGTTCCTGAGGAGTGGAAGGTAGCAAATGTCACCCCCATCTTTAAAAAGGGTTCCAAAGGAGATCCGGGAAATTACAGGCCAGTCAGTCTGACTTCAATACCTGGAAAGTTGGTAGAAACCATTATCAAGGACAGAATGAGTAGGCACATTGATGAACAGGGATTATTGAGGAAGACTCAGCATGGGTTCTGTAAGGGAAGATCTTGTCTCACTAACCTGTTACATTTCTTTGAGGGGGTGAACAAACATGTGGACAAAGGAGACCCAATAGATGTTGCTTACCTTGACTTCCAGAAAGCTTTTGAAAAAGTTCTTCATCAAAGGCTCCTTAGAAAGCTTGAGAGTCATGGAATAAAAGGACAGGTCCTCTTGTGGATCAAAAACTGCCTGATTAATAGGAAGCAGAGAGTGAGTATAAATGGGCAGTCTTCGCAGTGGAGGACGGTAAGCAGTGGGGTGCCACAGGGCTCAGTACTGGGTCCCATGCTCTTTAACTTGTTCATAAATGATTAGGAGTTGGGAGTAAGCAGTGAAGTGGCCAAGTTTGCGGATGACACTAAATTGTTCAGGGTAGTGAGAACCAGAGAGGATTGTGAGGCACTCCAAAGGGATCTGTTGAGGCTGGGTGAGTGGGCGTCAACGTGGCAGATGCGGTTCAATGTGGCCAAGTGCAAAGTAATGCACATTGGGGCCAAGAATCCCAGCTACAAATACAAGTTGATGGGGTGTGAACTGACAGAGACTGACCAAAAGAGAGATCTTGGGGTCGTGGTAGATAACTCACTGAAAATGTCAAGACAGTGTGCGATTGCAATAAAAAAGGCCAACGCCATGCTGGGAATTATGTAAGGAAATGCCCCTAATTTCCAGAACATTGTAGTCACCCGTCTGGTTGCCAGAGTGCCTGGAGACAGAGCTCTCACACATCTGCCAGAAGGACGAGGGTTTGCCTACCAGACTGGAAAGGACTTATGCGTACTAACAGCCACAATGCTAAAGCAGCACTCCGTGTCCCTGGAAGAGCGCCAGCAAGGAGAACGGATGGTTTCCAGTCGCTTCAGGTGAACGCCATCCCTGTTTTGGAGCAGAAGAAAGCACGCTGTTAGGAGCTATCCAGGCTATGCAGTTCTCAGTCTCAACCATAGAATCCACTTTGGGAGGCTAACACCAGCTATCTTCCAGCAGTGCCAAGACTCCATTTCAGCACAATGGGAAGCACACGTACTCAACAGATGTTACCCACTCATGGAGCCATCAAGCTTATCCAGGCGTGGACCCTGCCAGACCGCCTAAGCCTTTGTCCAACAGAACTCAAGACAAAGACTGGTGGCAAGAAGAATACTAAAGAAGAGGAAGACCATCTTCAGCCAGAGCCAAGTTCCTTTGTGCAAACCAGGTGTTAGCTAGGTAGCCATTTGGCCATCTATTGTCACCTTTTTAGATAAGTTTAATAATCTCAAGCACCCCTCCACCCAGTAATTTCTCCTATTCTTCTTCCCAACTGTCATCCTGGAGCCTCCCCCTTGACTCATGGTTACCTGTACAGCCAATCAAGTAAGCCGGGCCCAAGCTTGTTTATTGGTCAGTTATGGGCACCCAATTAGGTGCCACCAATTAACCTGCTATTGGCTACTGCAGAAGTCCAGCCCTTATGGTCACTCCAGAGCCTCCCCTTTTTCCTCCCCCATACCTCCCATCCCCTGAGGGTCTAAGGTAGTCTATTTAACTTCTGACCCAACTCCACTCAGGTGTGCATCTAGCAGTACCCTAGTTCCGCTGTCTAGATCCATCCCCGATTCCTGATCAGTTTTGGGTCCATTTCCCCCGTCCTCTATCGTCGCCATTGGAGCCTTTTTGAAGACTACGATCGGTAATTATCACCCTGTTTGTCTACCCATGTGTTGTCTCTATCTCTCTCTCTATTTTTCTTAGAGCTGTATGTATGATTTTATGAGTATTTTATCTTGTATGTAAGCCTATATTTTCTGGAATAAATTTTAATTGTTTTACTTAATTAGAGTCCCTAATATTTTTAAGCATTAATTTCTGGATGTGGAATCCTGTATCACAGGTAAAAGATCCTGTATCACAGGTAAAAGAGCCAGCTGCCCACCTAACAATTCCCCATCCTCATTTTGAGGGCATTTTGGCTTACAATTATTAGGAAGGGAATTATTTTGAGGGCATTTTGAGGGCGTTTTGAGGGCATTTTGGCTTACAATTATTAGGAAGGGAAATCAGCCAGTATCATAATGCCCCTGTATAAATCGATGGTGCAGTCTCATTTGGAGTACTGTGTGCAGTTCTGGTCGCCGCACCTCAAAAAGAATATTATAGCATTGGAGATAGTCCAGAAAATGGCAACTAGAATGATTAAAGGGTTGGAACACTTTCCCTATGAAGAAAGGTTGAAACGCTTGGGGCTCTTTAGCTTGGAGAAACGTCGCCTGCGGGGTGACATGATAGAGGTTTACAAGATTATGCATGGGATGGAGAAGGTAGAGAAAGAAGTACTTTTCTCCCTTTCTCACAATACAAGAACTCATGGGCATTTGATGAAATTGCTGAGCGGTCAGGTTAAAACGGATAAAAGGAAGTACTTCTTCACCCAAAGGGTGATTAACATGTGGAATTCACTGCCACAGGAGGTGGTGGCGGCTACAAGCATAGCCAGCTTCAAGAGGGGATTGGATAAAAATATGGAGCAGAGGTCCATCAGTGGCTATTAGCCACAGTGTGTGTGTGTGTGTATATATATATATATATATCATTTTTTTGCCACTGTGTGACACAGAGTGTTGGACTTGATGGGCCATTGGCCTGATCTAACATGGCTTCTCTTATGTTCTTATGTTTGGGTGGTGGGTTTTTTGTTTTTGCTGTTTAGCACTGTTTGAGAGCAGAGGATGTCTCAGTTAATTCAATGTGGCTTATTTCCAGGTTTTTGCCATTTTGCCAGGCAATTGCCATTCTATTCACAGTAACAGAAAGCCAAGTGATTTGCTTTGTTATTATATTTGTTTTGGATCAAGGTCATGGGGGAGCAGGTGAAATTTTTGGCCAGGGACCATGGTGGCTCTCAGCAACCCTGCTTCCAGATCATGCTAGAAGTGATGTCATGGTGTCAGCACAATGGCTACCTGTATTTTTTGATCAACAGATCTAGAAAAAAAAATACAAACCTGTTTAACAAACATTTGAGCTGTTCAATGAAAACCAAACAGACAGGGTGATCAGCTCACATTTGTTCATCATAGTTGAACACAGTAAGTTCAAATGTCAAACATGTGCCTGGTGAAAACTGCAGCATCCCTAATTGTAAACCACTTTGAATAGGGCCCTGCTTATTTCTGGGCTTCATACAAACACCTACTTTTTGTCACAGTGATTCCAAAGTTCATTTTTCAGAGTCTTTTAAAAAGTTTCAGTATTTCTCTTTTTATCCCCTAAGCTTCTTCATTTCAGAGCATGCTTTAAAAACATTATGGAAGTCAATATATATTTGAAAGAGATCAAATAATCAGTTGGTTATTGTCAAAACCAAGCCTTACGACATAAAGCAGCCAAGCTTTGAAATTAATCCTCTTCCCAGTCACTTATGTAGTTGTGCGTTCCATTCAGTGGTTTTAATACTGCTTGCCAGCAATATAGCATAAAAGATAAAGTCCAAAGAAAGCCACCTTCAAGAGGGGTTTAGATAAAAATATGGAGCACAGGTCCATCAGTGGCTATTAGCCACAGTGTATGTGTGTATATAACATTTTTTGCCACTGTGTGACACAGAGTGTTGGACTTGATGGGCCGTTGGCCTGATCCAACATGGCTTCTCTTATGTTCTTATGTTCTTAAGATTCAATTAGGAAAAAAGCAACACTTTGTGCTCTGTTTTCAAGGTTGTGTTTGTTCAGAAAGTAATACTCCATGACAGCCTGATAAAGTTATTATCTACTAATTTAACAATAGGACCCTTTGTTGCTGAAATGTATGCCCAACAGATTACCCCCCTCCTTCATTCTGAGTGTGTATGTAAAGTGTTGTCAAGTCACAGCTGATTTATGACAGCCCCAGTATGGGGCTTTCAAGGCAAATAAGATGGATTGCCATTGCCTTAAAGGTTAGATAGATTCATGGAGTATAGATCTATCAGTGGCTACTAGCCATAGTGACTGAGAGGGACCTCCACATCCAGAATTTTTAAAACTTGGAATACCAGAGCCAGAAAGCAACATCAGGGGAAGATATCAGCCTCTTGTTGGCTCTTCAGAGGAACTTGGTGGCCACATTCGAATAGGATGCTAAACTAGATGGACCACTGATCTTTTGTTATTATGCTTTCCTCTTCAGAGTCTTCCTTTCTGGTCCCCCTTCCAAGTACCAACCCTGCTTAGCTTCCAAGATCTAATGAGATTAAGCTATACCATGTTGCTCCACTCTGGCCATTCTAACATTATTAATGGAATTTAAAACAGCACAAAAATACACATCACAAGCCCTCTGCAGGCATTACACTGGTGTTCCATTCTTGCAGAATGCCATTCATGAAAACCACATATTTTGGAGAGTGTAACATACACAATCACTGTACTGTGTTAATAGGATGTATCGATATTCCTTGCAGGTACAGCTCTACCCTTATAATGCTTTTAAGCTGCACCCATATAGACAATGCCCATGTTGCTTTAGTCCCATGTTATGATGCTTATACATATCACATCCCCCAAATAAACAATTGGTGGGCTTCCACTCCATGTAAATGCAACACCAACATAATGACTGCAAAAAGCTACACCCAAGAAGGGTCAGGAAAGTGGGGAGTTTCATCCATCCACATTGGCATATACTTGACAAACTATAACTGTAGAGTGTAGAACTATTTCTTATCTACACCAATTTGTTTGTATGCGGTGGCACCCTGTGGCAACTGGTATGTATGGAGGGATCAGCTCTCTAGTACTTCCATGCTTCAAGCTCCATTGGTATTCTATCCAGAGAACAGCTATTGTAGCTCCACAGGAACTCTACTGTTTTATGTACTGTGATTGCTGGAACTGAGGCAATTGACTTAAAGTAATGAATTGCTGGAAATAGGCTTAAGATACTTTTCCTATTGCTGGCAATCAAAGGGGGAATACAGACAGCATACCACATCAGAGGGGTCTTTCCTTCCTTCTAAAATGTGTGCTAAAGAGCTGCAATGTGGTTGTGGTCAGACTTGCAATATACTATGGTTGCTCTGCTTCTAGTTACTAACACAGGAGCCATAGAGTGAAGCACATATGCTCTCCATCTTTTCTTTCTTTCTCTCCTCCTTCTCCTTTTGAACAAGTCTCCACTCACAATGCAGTGGATTTTCAAGGTTCTTTTTTCAAATGGGCAGATCATGCTTCTGCTTTTCTCTCTGTCAAAGTAAACCTTTGGCTGATTCCTCGATAGCAGTCACTCCACCCCCAGGCTTCTGCTTTCCTTGGAGCAAGTGACTGATTCCCTACTAGTCGCTGCACAGCTGCATTTTGATTCACAGCTCCCTCCAATTTTCCTCAAAGCTTCTGGATTTCCAAAAAACAAGACCAAGCCATTGCTGGGGAAACTGTAGGGAGCTGCAAGTCAAAATGCTGCCACACCATGACTAATGGGGAATTGTTCACTTGCTCTGAGGAAAGCAGAAGCCCAGGGGCAGAGCAGCTGCTAGTGAGGAATTTGTATGTTTCTTTCTTCTATGGTACATTTGCATTAGTGGCCATAACCACATGTAAACACCTCATCTGGCTTACAGGTACTTTGGGACAGAACTGGATAGCCCTGGTTAGCCCAATCTTGTCAGATCTCAGTAGCTAAGCAAGGTTGGTCCTGGTCAGTACTCAGATGGCAGAGTACACTAAAGCAGGCAATAGGAAACCACCTCTGAATGTCCCTAGTCTTGAAAACCCCACAACTGGCTGCAAGTTGATGGCCAATATATATATGGTTAAGCTCTAAGTCTTTAATGTGACATGAACATAAATATTTTCATAATTGTTTGAGGATTTGTTAGGCTAGTGATAGGGGCCAGTACAATGCAAAGGCTTGGCAGTGAAATTCAACAGCAGTTTTGATTGGCTAGCATTTGAAAAATCTGTTGTGTCTGGACCTTTTTATTCGCTCCATAAAATGAGGCTTCTGGCAGCTGTCTTGGGTGACTAACCAACTAATAAGTATGGCATGGGAACAGTGACACTTCAGCATTTTGCATAATTCATGGTTTCCCCTGCTGTGTGAACATCTCTGTGTAGCCAGGCCAGGGATAGAAAAGACAAGCAGAAAAGATCTTCATTTGGGGCTTGTTATTGTATTCTGGTTTAATTAGAAATGTTTTAAACTAGAAGAGCTGTTTTAACTGTTAACTGTAAGTTGCCTTGAACCATGAGGAAAGGTGGGTGATAAATGTTTAAGTCAGAGCTTCTTTCCTAGAAATGCCCAGCAGGAACTCATTTGCATATTAGGCCATACCCCCTGACACCAGGCCAGCCAGAACTGTGTTCCTGTGCATTCCTGCTTAAAAAAGCCCTGGTTTAAGTTAATAAATAAACAACCTGTGTTTCAAAAACAAGATCTGGAAACTATTAGAATATGAAGTCCAATGGATACAACTGCAGCAAAACAAATGTTATTGCAAAACTGGAAAGAGTTGATGCCTCCATTAAGAACATAAGAAAAACCCTCCTGGATTAGTTTATATAATATTCCACAGTGGCCAACCAGATGCCACCAACTCAGGTGCCTGCCTTTCTCCCCCAGCTTTTAGCTACAACACTGTTTTATAGACCCAGGCAGTTAGCCAGTTATGTACGCCAGAGAATTGCCCCCCCATTCGGAATAAAGAGACATACAACAGTATGGGATAAAGGGCCACTTTATTTAAATTAACGGCAATGGGCAAAACCTGGGGCCAGGATGAGCCAGGGGTCACAACCTAGACCACCTCCTCAACCTGAGAACAGGGCGAGCCCCGGGCCCCAGGAGTGAGCCGACCTAACGGCTCAAACCCGGCCGGCCAGGCACAAGATCCAGCTCACTGAGCTCCACCATCACCCGCGCCGTGCAGCCTGGGCTGTGGACCACTCCCTAGTGACTGGATCACCAGTCTCCCTGGAGCCAACCTTGAGCCGTGCAGCTTAGGTCCCCCAGGGAGGCCGCACACCCCAAAGGTGCATTGCCATGTGAGCTCACCGAATACCCCAACAGAACATGTTCCCAATGGCAAAACCGCCACAGACAGCGCCAAGCCTCTGCTTAGGCGACTGTCCCCCCACCGACCAGAACATGTTCAGCCCATGCCTAAAAACGGCCAAAAAGGCCATGGTTGCCCTTTATCGACAAGTGAACGCCATCAGGCCTGTACAAATCTGTACGCTTGGCCCTGGTGGCATGGTGGGGCGCATAATCTCCGAGCCCCGCCTCCATGACAATACATAAGGCCCTATTGGCCTTCCTTCTGGCCGCTCCGAGCCCACCGGGTCCCAAGCTGCCCGCCACACCCGGCGCAGAACCTGGGCGCGATCTACGACCAGCTCCGCACCTTGCAAACTGCGGTCCTGGGAGTCCCGATTGGAGGGCTACCGCTGGGGCAACCGCCCGTAGCCCCGCCGGCTCAGCCGGCCCCAGCGCCGCAAGCTCCGGCCGCCCCGGCCCCACCAGCTCCGGCCGCCCCGGCTCCGCCGGCTCCGGCCGCCCCGGCGCCGCCGGCTCCACCTGCCCCGGCACCACCAGCCCCGCTGGCCCCGGCTGCCCCGGCGCTGCCGGCCCTGCCCGCTCCAGGGGCCCCGGCGCCACCCGCCCCGATCCTGCCGGTTTTACCGGGCCCCGCGCCGCCGCCGGGGGCGCCGCGAGCCCCGGGGGGGGGCCGAGGGTCGAGGAAGAGAATTGAAGATTACTTTCGATGGGAATCCGGAGGACGTGGAGTATTTTACCATACAGTGCGACACGTTCTTCACCCACTGGGGTGCGGATTACCCGACCGAAGCCAGCCGAGTGTACCACATCGCGTCCCGACTGAGAGGCGCGGCCCGCAAGTGGTACGTCGGGCTTTTTATGGGAAGAAAACCCGAACTAGCCACGGTGGCGGGGTTCCTGCACGCGATGCTCCGCCAGTATGGCGATCCCCTACGGGAGGAGAAGGCTGTCGCCGCCCTTCAGCGCATAGAGCAAGGCAACCGCTCCACCCGCGAGTATGCCACCGAGTTCCTGGGGTACTGCGCGGCGGCGAGGGGATGGAACGAGGTCATGAAATATACCGCGTTCATCAATGGTCTGAACCCGACAATCCTCGACCGCTGCTACAGTCAAGGGAGACCCGACACGTTGGTCGGATGGATCCAGCTGGCCGGAGAGGTGGAGACCAACCTCCAACATGTGGGGATGCGACGGCAGCAGCTGGCAAAGAAGGCGGCGAAACTCACACCGACTAAATCCGAAGGGAGGAAGACACCGGCGACCTCCGCCCCGTCTCCCGCTCGCAAGTGCTTCAAATGCGGAGACCCAAATCATCTCGCTGCCAACTGCCCAGTGAAAGTGGGTGCCACCCCACCCACGGCGAAGACAACTACCCCGGGGCCGAAGAAGAAAAAGAGCGGCCGCTCGAAGGAGCCCAGCCGGGGCTCTGTCGCCACTTCCTTGGCGACTGACGAGGATTTTACCACCGACTTGGCTACAGTGGAAGAATCGACCGAAGAATCGGACGACACCGAGTCGGCGGGAAACGACAGCGACCTGCTTTAATGGGTGCCGCAAAGCAGGTCCAACAACAGCCGGCACTCCTCACGGTGAGAGCAACAGGGGGTTTACTATTTATGGCCGTTACCCTCCTCAACCCTAACCTAAAGAGATTCATGCACGCCCGAGCGCTGATCGACTCCGGGTGTAACAGGGAACTGATCACCCCCCGCCTAGTTGAGGCGTTGGGATTAGCCACTTCCCCCCTACCACAGCCGATGCAGTTCCAGCAGATGGACGGGGGGCCCATGAGAGGGGAGCCATGTGCTTTAGAGACTCAGGCAGTCCCGGTGGGAACCGAGGAGCATTGGGGGATTGAAACTTTCGTAATTGCCCCCTCTTGCTCTTTTGACGTGGTGGTGGGCTCGTCTTGGCTCGCCCGCCACCAACCAGACATAAGGTGGGAGGAACAAATTGTCCGGTTCCCGGATTGGAGGTGTGAGCATCACCACTGGCGCCCCGAATGGGGGCCGCACGCTCCCCCCCAAAACATGCGGGCTTGCCTCACTCTCGAGGAAGTCGCCTCAATCCCCAAGGAATACCAGGATCTAAGACTAGCGTTTAGCGAGAAGGAAGCGGACGAGCTACCGCCCCACCGCCCTACGGACTGTGCCATCGAGCTGATCCCAGGGCAACAGCTTCCCAAGGCGAAACTGTACTCCATGGGTTGGGCGGAAAAAGCGGAACTCTGAAAGTTTTTGGACAAGAACCTTAAGCGCGGCTTCATACGGCCGGCCACTGCCCCCCATGCCGCCCCCGTCCTCTTCCGAAAGAAGAAGGACGGGTCTCTTAGGCTTTGCACAGATTTTCGTGCTATAAACGGGATTTCCATGTCCAACGCCTACCCGATCCCGTTGATAAAGGATTTGTTGAACACCGTAGCAAAGGGCAAAGTATTTACAAAGCTTGATCTCCGAGACGCGTACTTCCGCGTCCGCATCAAAGAGGGGGACGAGTGGAAGACAGCATTCAACACCCCCCTGGGACAATTTGAGTACCTAGTCATGCCCTTCGGACTGCAGGGAGCTCCTGGTGTATTCATGAACTTTATCAATGAAGTGCTACGGGAATTCCTGTTTAAGGGGGTGGTGGTGTACCTTGATGACATCATTATCTATTCACAAGATCTAAAGTCTCATGTACCCCTGGTCCGAAAAGTGTTACGCACCCTTTGCAAACACAAACTGTACGCCAAATTGTCAAAATGCGAGTTCCACAAAACCGAATTGGACTATTTGGGTTTCCGAGTGTCGGGGGAAGGATTGGCCATGGACCCCGCAAAGGTCCAAGCGGTACTAGACTGGGAACCCCCTCGAACCCGCAAACAATTACAAA
Organism: Heteronotia binoei; assembly: GCF_032191835.1. Taxonomy (NCBI): domain Eukaryota; kingdom Metazoa; phylum Chordata; class Lepidosauria; order Squamata; family Gekkonidae; genus Heteronotia; species Heteronotia binoei. Next base: position 212,526,482 of record NC_083223.1, read on the forward strand.
GTTTTATCGGGTTCGCTAACTTTTACCGCGATTTCATTAAGGGGTTTGCCACAGTCATGCTCCCCCTCACGGAACTCCTCAAAACCAAAGGGAAGGGTGAAGAGGCGAAAAAGCCAGGCGCACGCCTAACGTGGACGCCTGAATGCCAAAAAGCTTTCAATGAACTGAAACGCCTCTTCACCTCCGAGCCCGTGTTGGCTCATCCCGACGAGTGGAAACCCTTCGTGGTCCAATGCGACGCCTCCGACGCCGCAGTGGGAGCCATACTGATGCAGAGGGGGGAAAATGGGGTGCTCCGTCCATGTGCCTATATCTCAAGGAAATTTTCCAACGAACAAAGAAATTGGTCGGTCTGGGACAAGGAGGCGTTTGCAGTCATGTTTGCCCTGAAAACCTGGCGCTCCTGGCTCGAGGGAGCGAGAGTGCCCTTTGAAATCTGGACCGATCATAAAAACCTTGAAGCCCTCACCGGGCGCCGCAAAATGACTGCAAAACAAATCCGGTGGGCAGGTTTCTTTGCTAAATTTGATTTTGTGCTGAAACACATCCCGGGCTCAAAGAACTTTTTAGCAGACGCCCTCTCTCGCATGCCACAACACGACAGTCTCCGGGAAGAGGTAGTGGACTCCTTAATTTCCCCCTCAGCTATCTCGGGGGGGGTCACTACCCGCTCAGGCAGGCAGACCAGCCCTCCGGATTCAGATCTGCTGCCTCGATTCCTCTCAGAATATAACCAGGAGACCGACCGCCCACCTAACTTGGTTAAAGCCGAAAACGGGCTCTGGCTGCACAATGAAAAAATCTATGTGCCCACCCCCCTCAGAAAAGAGGTCTTGGAGCGCTGCCACTCAAGTCGCCTGGCCGGCCACTTTGGCTATGTCAAAACCCTCAACTTACTCACCCGCCAATTCTGGTGGCCGAAAATTAAAAAAGATGTCTCTGAATTTGTTCTTTCATGCCCCACCTGCCTCATGGCAAAAAGAAGGGGGGGTAAACTCCCGGGCCACCTGGTTCCCCTCCCTACAGCCACCCGACCCTGGTCGGTAGTCTCCATGGATTTCATTGTCGAACTCCCACCTTCACAGGGTAAAACAGTCATCCTAGTCGTAGTCGACACATTTTCTAAGCAAGCCCATTTCATCCCATGCAAGAAACTACCCACGGCCAAAAAACTCGCCCAGCTCTTTTTCACCCACATTGTACGCCTACACTCATTCCCAGACAAGGTCATTAGCGACCGCGGGACGCAGTTCGTTGCCAACTTCTGGCGGGAGTTCTGCAAACTCGCTGGCATCGAGCAGGGGCTAAGCTCTGCCTACCACCCCCAGTCGGACGGACAGACGGAGAGGGTTAATGGTCTTCTGGAACAGTACCTTCGCTGCTTCATTAATTTCCAACAGTCCAACTGGGTGGACCTCCTCCCCTTTGCAGAATATGGCTACAACAATAGCCTCCATAGCTCAACCAAAACCTCCCCCTTTCAAATTATCAATGGTTACGAGGGCAAGCCGTTTCCCACTCTCGCCCTCCCCGCCAGCCCGGCCGAACCCACATCCTGTCAACAATGGTGGGAGGGCCTCCGTGAAGGCTGGAAGGGTATTCAGGAAAACCTGGAGGAAGCGAAGAAAGCCTACAAAAAGCAGTTTGACAAAAAGCACTCCCAAGAGTGGGACCTGAAGGTGGGGGATACAGTTTTCCTGTCCACAAAAAACCTTCCCCTTCCCCAGCCCTGTCGCAAACTCGCACTGAAGTTTCTTGGCCCATTCAAAATAAAAAGGGTAATAAACAAAGTGACCGTGGAACTCGAACTGCCCAAATCTCTAAGTAAGATCCATCCTGTTTTTCATTGCAGCTTGCTTCGGAAAGACCCTGGTGCTACGTCCTTCCATCCCAGGGCCCCACCGCCCCCTCCGACGACAGTGAGGGGTCAGAGTCACCATGAGGTCCAGGAGATCCTGGACTCCAGAGTCAAAAGGGGGAAACTGTATTATTTGATCAGGTGGAAACACTTCCCCCCGAGCTGTGACGAGTGGGTCGAGTCTCAGAACGTAGCCGCTCCGCAACTGCTGAAAAAGTTTCACCTACTGTACCCACACAAGCCCAAGGCTGTCCCCGTGGGAGGGGGCGCTTAGGGGGGGCAGTATGTCAGAACTTGTATCTTTACTGCTGGTTCCCTATAATGTGACCAATGCTGCAATGTATTTTTACTATGACTTAGAGCTGCCTTGTTACTGAACCAAACTGACTCCATGTTGTAACCCTTGCTTGACCCAAACTGCCTGAATAGTAATTAACCTTGCCCCACTGGTATCCAAAATATTTGGGGCTGTAGAATGAGTTATGTTATGTCTCTGCACATTCTCACACTGGGACCCTTTGAAGCCGAGCAGCATGGCCTTCGGAGTAGGGAGGCATCCTCTCTACTGATAGTGATGGTGAGAAGACAGATGTGCCTGTAACGGTGTGAATTGTGGCTTTGTGAGATGTTTGCTTTATGTGTATAAAATTGTGCTGGTGCTGGCTCTCGCCATCACTGTTATCTTGCCTCTTCCAGTGCTTAGTTCTCTTCAATAAAATCCTAACTTTGTAACCAAGTATGGGATCCGTTTGAAGTTCTTAAGTTCTGACAACTTCCCATTCGCCCCAGCTCCGCCAGCCTGGGCACTGGACCGCTGTCGGGCTCTGGGGCGAGCTGCCTGACCCGTTACATCTGTTGGTGAGACCGAACGTCCGCCGCCCCGTTCCCAGAGCCAAGTACAAGCCCGGCCGCAAACAGCACATTAAGTTCTAATCAGTGTAAAGCAAAAACACCTAACTAGACTCATAACCAGCGGAGATCTGGAAGTGCGATTATTGACCACATGGGCAACGGCCGTGATGTCACACCCAAAGTGCGCCATATGATTGGCCAAAAAGCTCCCCAAATGAACTGCAACCACAATAGGGAAGAACTCCAAAGATGCCCAATTACAAATCAAATCCGAACTCCACAACTCGGCTGACCAAAGCATCCGCACACACTACCCCTGACAGTACACACCAATCGCGCACGCTACACAACTTAACCAGTATCAACTGTGAATGCTGCTGTACCATCGCAAATGCCCAACCACAAACTGTACCTAAGGAGGGCCCGTTCCCTATGACAACTGCTGTAGAAACGAAAACCCAACAACTCAGAGTCGTCCGGATACACAGGCAGCAACCTAAAGGCCGACTTAATGTCGTATTTAAAGAGCTCCGAGTCTACCCCGCTGTGGCAACAATTTCACCGCCCGGTCAAAAGAGGTGTACCCACGGAACACTACTCATCTGGAATAGCATCATTAACTGACTGGCCTGTTGGGTCTGATAAACTATGTATCAGCCGATACTCGCCCTTGGCCTTATAAAAGTCCAGGGCGCTTTATTGAAACATAACTTGTACGAAAGGGATGTCAAGAGGTGCAGGCCACAAGAACAAGCCCTGGGGTCAAAACACAGGACCCCGCCTTGTCCAGAAGGGCAAGCCACCCTGCCCCCAGCACACGGCCACTACCATCTGACCGGTGCTGAGCGGCCAGGCCCAAACTCCACCTCCACCTCTGTCGGCATCAATCACTCGGGAAAGATCAGCCCAGGTGAGGCTTTGTCGTGATCTGCTCTCACAGCATTGAGCCGTGAAGCCCATCTGCCGTTCATACAGACCACCTGCACCCACTGGTGCAGAGCCATAGGTGCTCCCCTGAAAAGGCTGTAGCCAACACCTCATCCTGCCACCACCAATGCCAAACCTCTGCTTAGGCATTAGCGCACCAACGGACGGCCCAGCGCCGACCGCAACTCCAGCCATAGCTCATTCAATAAAGGCCCCAGTACCAGTTCAGATGACTGGAAAGAAACCCATCCGACCAAATAATTAATAACCTATAACTGGCAGGGATGGGACCTGAACGGGACAAGCCCTGGGGTCACCCCCTTGACCCCGCCTTGTCGAAAGGGTGAGCCACACTGCCCCCAGCACAAGCCCGCCATATTCGGGTTGTAGCTGAGCGGCCAGGCCCCCAGCCATTCACCACCTGGGCTAGCATCCATCCCCCATGGACAGATCCGTCCCAGTGAGGCTCTCCGTGATCTGCATTCCCCGCACCGGTTCGTGCAGACCACCTGCACCAATGGTGCTAGGCCATGGGTGCTCCCCTAAAAACGTGAGAAGAGTCTGTCCAACCGCCCTTTCCATGGCCTTTAGCAAGGCCCGGTCCTTAAGTCTGGCCCATTGAATCCCCCTGCGACATAGGGCAGACAGCCAGACCCTACTAGCACAAAATGCTGCCCGCACCAGGGCTCCCGACTATCCCCGCATGATGGCCCACAGAGCCACTTGCGCCTGTAAAGAAAAAAGGGGGAGGGGTGGGCCTTCCCCACCGTACAACCCGGTCATTACCCCCCATATGGGGACCTGGGTGTACTGAGGAGGCGCCCTCCTCCCATGAAACAACGGTGGCCTGATCCCCGGCCAGTATATGCCATGGCGCTCCAGCCACTCAACTGTCGCCTACCCGCTGTGACCCAGCGGGATGCCCGCTGGCGATCTCCTGGCCCAATGGGCCACCCCAGAACCATGCGGTGCCCGCAGCCGAGGCTTCACCCTCACTCACATGGGCCCCAGCACCGTCCTGCTCCAGCGGAACCACCGGCCCCTCCACCGTCTACCGTCCCAGATACTCCTCCGTAACGACCTGATCCGGCGCGTCCATCCGTCGCCACCCTGTAAGGCAGAAAACGAGCGAGAACCTCGTACTGAAAAGCGATGGTTGCCGCCTTACCACTCCCAGTGAGACCAGCCGTGCACCGAAAAGGACTGTTAACACCTCATTTTCCTTCCAAGGCCGCCAGGCTTTCAATCGCATGACGAGTGCTAGGATCGTCCCACTCATCCGCCGGAGCCTACACTGGGCAGGGTCTCTTTTAGGGTTGACCAGTCCAATGTCAAGCACCACTGAACTCCGAGAGAGCCCCGGCCACCACACCCAAAGGGCCTGCCCAAAATTTCAAAAATGCCTGCCTACACAGTAAACAATGAAGGCAGGGGCACCCCCCCCGCCGGGGCCCACAGAACTGGACCCCCCGGTCCTATCCCCCCGAAACCTGGGGGTATTATTGGGGAGAGGCGCCAGACGTTATACAAACTGGAGATGCCCGGAACTGAACCAGAGACCTTCTGCACATCAAGCAGATGCTCTACCACTGAGCCACAGCCCCTCACCGAAAACTTGGCGCCTCTATTCCAAAATAACACTGCCCCCTCAAGACCAAAATAACACTGCCCCCTCAAGACAACCCAGACTGCGTGGGCTAAGGGGGAAGTAAGCATGACGCCACACGCCCAAGATGCCCAAAAAAGCTGTCCCTGCCTTCAGCTCTAGTATTCCATGGAGGTCGCTCATCCAACTACTTGCCAGAGGTGACCCTACCCAGCTCTCGAGATCCGACAATATCAGGCTTACCTAAGCTATAGAGGTCAGGACCCAACAGCACTAATGGGCAGCACTCTAGAGTGCTAACGAGATGCCTTGTCTTGCGCCTATCACATCTCCCCTAGTGGGCAACACTCAGAAGTTAAGAGCAGCAAGACTAAAATAAGCGGAACTGGGGGGGGGGGGGGTTGGCAAAACTGCCTGCCGCCGCACACTGGGCTGCCTGCCCAGTAACCTGACTAGCCACCGACAAACGGCCCAAGCCCCCCAGTAGCCTAAATATAAAACAGAGTGCGAGAGGGCAACTACACTCAACCCAAAATAGCCCTCAGCTCACCCCAAAACTCGCACCCCCAAAACAAAGCCACCAGACTGAGGGGGGGGGGCGAAAAAAGGCGGGAAGAATCCGCCGCCGCAAAGGCCGCCTCACAAAGGTGCAGGCTCGATCCTGGGGCAAGGGACAAAGGAACCAAAGCCACAAAAGGCCGCCCCGCAGAAACCCGCCCAGGGCACAGCAAAGTAGGGGCAGGAATCCGCCTCAGCCGAGCCGCACCGAAAATGCCTGCACAAGGCCACGGCACAGGGCTCACCGCAGCCCGACCAGACAAACCGCAGCCGTGGCAGTCGTCGCCCGGCTCCATGGCCCCTTCACCCCCTGCTGCATCCCAGCAGGCACAAGGCCTTAAGGAAGTTCCCCGAGGCAATACTCCCTGCACCACCGTGAGCCTCGAAATGGAGCCGTTCAGCCACTCCGCCAGCCGTCCGCCGCTGCCCGACGCTCTTTCAGGCTCCGCCCCGCAGGGTAAGACTTTCTTCCAGCCGGCCCGACCGACGAAGGCGCCGTTCGTGGCCGATTCGAAGCACCCTCAGCCGACAAGCCCTGGTGCTTCAAGCTGCGCCACAAGGGGATGGGCCAGCCTATATAAGGCTGCCCGCCCCCAGGCAGCTCAGGGCTAACCCACTGTCTCCAATCCAACAGGGGAGGCAATGGGCGGCCCCCAGCCTAAGGCGGCCGGTGGGACGCTCGGCTGGGTGGTGCCGAATAGTCATGTGGTCAAAAATGCAAAAAGGGAGATAATACTGTTCCCATTTCCTGTATGCTGCCCCTGAACTTGTGTAGTCCAATAAAATATATATATACCCATAATTTGCTCAAAATGTTGCTATGAACAATTAAACATTGTGTCATGCTCTGATCATTCATTGCCACACATGTTAGTGTGCATAAAGATAAACCTAACAAGGCAGTCAACCAAAAATCTATTTTGCCATTGAACCAGAGTTACCACAGAAAATGAAATGATAACTTGATTATCGTTTTTAATCTATTTACATAGTTACATAGCTGCTGTGTTACATAATCTATTTACATAGTTGCTGTGTAAGAGACTTTTTAGATAAAGGGACAAAAAGAATTTGCCATCCCAGTATGAAACATATGTTGTCTTGCAGGTCTTACCAAGTTCAACTGATTTTGCTGTCTCCCATGGATTTGCATACATATCATCTGATATTCACCATTTGGTCATTATTTACTCTAATGGGGTAGGTATAGCATCAGCATCATAGTCACTGAAATTGTCATGCTCGTCATCTTATGCAGCATGTGACAAAAATCAAGTGGAAATCCTGCAGGGATCATAGGAGAGAACGTTTTAGCCAGGGATCAGAGAGAGCGCACTTGCTTAAGGCTCACTAAGTACAAGTGCAGGCTGGTATCATTATCGGGTTAAATAAAATTGCAGGGAGACAGAAATGGGATTGTTGCCAGGAAAACCTCAGAATAAAGAAAATGCTAGTTTCCTTGATGCACAGAGGTCTGGGCATTGGAGGGACACACAGAAGGTTTGTTACCCAAATTTAAGGATATGCTGGAATATCATAGCATGAAAATCAGCTTTTAAGCCATGTTTGACTTCAAAGCAGCCTTCTTTGAATAAAAAGAGGATACAGTATAAGATATTAGAGACACATGATAAAGTTGCCAACCTCCAGGTGGACCTGGAGATCTCCTCTATAGGAATTACAACTGATCTCTCCAGAAGACAGAGATTATTTCCCCAGGGAGAAAATAGCTTCTTTGAAGGGTAGACTCTATAGCATTATGCCCTGCTGAGATCTCTCAGCTCCTCCAATCCTACCCTCCCCAGAACCCACCTCCAACATCTCCAGGTATTTCCCCACCCAGAGCTGACAACCCCAGTTTGACAGTGTCTTCTGTTACTGAATGGTTTATCAAATTATGCAGGGAGCTGAGAGTGTTGTTAGAGGTTGAACTTTTTTTTCTTCTTCTCACTCCCTAAATACTAGAACTCAGGATGGAAAGAAAATATTCTCAACAGGTGGTAAAACAGCAAAATTCATTGCCATTGGAAGAAATGATGGCCAAAAGCATAGATTGTTCTAAAAGGGGATTAAACTAATAGGGGAGAGGTCCATCAGTGGCTACTAGTCATACTCAGAGGCAGAAACCTCTGAATACTAGTACTAGGAAGCAGCATCCGAAGTTCTGTGAAGATTCACTATCTCCTTGCCATACAATGATTTTCTGGAGCTGCAAGCTGGTGTGCTGCTATTCTGCAGCAAGCGAGATCCTCTGACAAACGGTTTCTGCTTGCTGAGGAAAAGCAGCCTGCCCACCTGCAGCTCCTATGTGAAAATTGAGAGAAACCCTGAGGGCAAAAGGGCTCTCTACCCGGAACAAGCCCTAGTGCTAAATCGGTCCCTGTCTGTTGGACCCCATGCCATGGGCAGGTGCTGGGGCATGCTTGCAATTAGGGCATAGCAACTTAAAAAAAAAAAACACCAAACAGAACTAGGCAAGCCTCAAGGTCTCTAAATCTCACTGGTTAGTGAGGAACTATGTGGATGTGTGACCATGGAGTGACATCTGATCCCCAGTCTTCAGAGAGGGATGTTGTAAGCCTAACTTTGCTTAGTTTTGCCTTGCAACATGACCACTAAGCCTGCCAATAGCATCTTCTTAAAACTTAATAAACATCATCTTTGTCACAAGCAATTTGTCCTCTTTTAGAGTATTCCACAAACCTAAAAGAAGAAACTGGCAGGTCCTCGCTCTAAAGTGAGAAACTTTACCTGTGTTACCCTTCTTGAAACAGCCTGGCATTTGTTCAAAAATTCCTGTCCAAAGATCAAGAAAGCCTCCCAGAACAGGTGATTGCAATGACTATGGGGAACCAATTAAAATAGTCTGTTTTGGAACAATGGAGGGAGAGGCAGGGAAAGGTCTGTTCTACTACCTTCAATGAACCTTTCAAAGTGGATCCAACCCTATGGAATGATGCATGTTCTTGATTTCACTGCCAGACTTTACGCTCCACTTCTGGGGACTCCTTGTACCCTAAGGACTGCTGTGCACACATGGACCTCCTGTGGGTGCAAGGAGCCTCCAGATTCAGTTGAATGGATGAATATCCTTGGGGCAAGTAGGTTTGAAATCCTATAGAGAACAGTTAACTCTCAATGGGATCACCTTTGCAACCATACACAAAATGCTTAGAAGGCATGTCACATAATAGGTATCACTGATATAGTAAACAGGAAAAAGTAAAATAAATGGACTATAAATGGGATACTTGTGGAAAGGAGAGGGGAGGAAAGTAATTTCATTCCTGAAAGCTGTTTAAAGAATCAGATCACACATTCCCATCTCTTTGAGCCTTGAATAAAGAAAAGATGAGATGGGGAAGTCCTTTGGAAAGTGTGTCTTCAATTCCAAGCTCTTAATTACTGCTGCTTGACAATAATAGACTTACCATCCTGTAATCAATCACAGCCTGTAGGAGATAAGAACTCTTCAATTAGTGTGGCTGGAAAAGGGCTGTATTATAATTGAGAGAGCTTTCATTAGGAAAATGTGCCACAAGGCAAGGGTAAATGAGCAAAAATATTGCCAGGAACAATTTCTTTGGTAACTGGCAATTACTTAAAGTTTGCTTCTTGCAGTACAGTCAAGAGCCAAGTGGACTGCTTGTTGCATGTGTTGAACAAATTATCACTTTCAGTCCCTCTATTAATGTTATTCCTACAATGCACCGCACTCTGGATACTTGAACACTCATCGTGGAATCCAAAACTTGTAATCATGTACATTGGATGGAAGCAACTGAACAGCTTGCCATAGAAGTGACTTCCTGATTGTTATTGGTGGGTAATATGTGATCTAAACTGGCTAGTGATTAAGCATGGCTAGTGGCACAATGCAGTGAGCTCAGATGTATCAGATCTTATCTGAAACCCTTGCTCGGTGATCAAGATTATGACATGGCCTTGCCCATTTCATTCTGTAGAGAGAAATACTTAACTTTTTTTTAAAAAAATGCTTTTCATGTGCATTTGGAAAACACACATCTAAAGAAATGAGCTCACATCAGTGAGATCCCCAATGCCCTTTCTCATCCAATGGGGATATTAGTGCAAGCTTCTCCAGCAAAACAAACAAGGGCCTCCACAACTGGCATTTTTGTTTTGATTTGAATAGATTGACTCAGGGTCAAAGGAGATAAAGTACTGGCAGTTTCGTGTTCACAACTCCCATGCATTTTTCTTTGTAAATAGCAGTGCTGCAGGGACTGCGACTCAGGGAAGGGTGGTTAGCTGTTTTCCTGATCTTAAGTCTCTACAGAGCTGCAGTTTGCAATGCTCAGAATGCCTACTTCTTTGGCCCAACGGGGCAAATAGCATCTCCACAAGGTTGTTTCAGATCAAGAAAATGGTTTGTTTTTTTTTTTAAAAAAGGGTTAAATCCTCCACTCATACCATAATCCCCATGACTGCTGTTTAAAAAGAGAGAAATGTTTGGGCTCTTCAAACACAGCTAGGGTTGCCAATCTCCAGGCTGGAGACCTTTGGATACCTTGGAAATAGAACTGAGTCGAGATTAATTCCTGAGTTGTAAGTAATATTGTAAATTTCATTGTGCTGATGTATGTTTAGGTGTGTGTTATATTATGGTTTTGATTATTTGTTCATAGTAAATCCCAAACCTGAAGAAAGTGGTGAATGAAACAGGAATTACAAGTTAACAATCCTGTTGCGATCCACTTGTATGGGATCTCAAGATATACCAGTCCTACTGTGAAACTGATCTATGTATTTGTGTGTGGAACATTTTAAAGAGACACTTGTTTGATTAAATTTTTGATACATAGAATAGATATCACAGCCTAGTAATTTTGATCACATATACCTTTAGAGGTTTTTGGTTGCTCAATCTCCAGATAGTGGCTGGAGACAACCCTCTAATACAACTGATCTCCAGGTGACAGGGATCAGTTTACCTAGAGAAAATGGCTGCTTTGGAAGGTGGACTCTATTATATCCTACTGAAGTCTTTCCTCTCTCCAAACCCCCCAAAACTCCAGGCATTTTCCCAACCCAAAATTGACATTCTCTTAACTCCAAATTAGTTTGATTTCAAGTGCAGACTTTCCAGTTATGTCCCCAAGTAAACCAGCAGTTTCAAGAACTTGCAAAATTTCCCCAACAGAAACTATCATAATACTTCCTTCATTTGGGAATTCAGCTGTTTGTGAGAAAATGGTTTTTATGCTTACCCTAATGCTTACCCTAATGAGTATTTCACAACTTAAGTAGTGCATTCAGAAAACATGTCATTGAAGTATAGTAATTCTGACAGCATAAAAATCAAAGAGAAGGAGTGAGGTACTCCATTAATGCTCATGGGAGCAAGCATTGTATTATAGTGAGAGAACACTAGCATAATATCATCTGTATACTAGCATTTAAGTGTTACTAAGTCAATGATGCATTTTTCTTTCCACTGCTTATTGTGGTTCTTGAAATGGCCTTCAAACCTTGTTGAATAGAATCATAGACTTCCAGGGTCATCTAGTCCAACCTCCTTCACAATGCAGGAAATAAAGCCAGTCTAATCAGAACTAGTGTCAGAGCCAGATGAGGATGGTGGCTAAGAGACTGAAGCATGGACCAGGGTTCAAATTGCACTTCAGCCATCTACTCATTAGGCAGGCATGCCGCATAGTCAAAGTACCATCTCTTTGTCTCACCCCACCAATCTGCAGTGTAGGAATAATGAAACTAACCTGCCTCTTAGCATTAAAGAGAGCACTGCTGAGGTAAAATGTGCTTTGAATTCTCATAATGTGCTGTATAATTGCTAGTGTGAGCCAGTGTGGCACAATAGTTACTCTAGGACCAGATTCAAATCCCCACTCACCCATGAAGCTCCTGGGTGACTATGAGGCAGTCACTTCCACACATCTCATGGGTTATTTGTGAAGATAAATGGGGGGGGGGGGGAGAACCATGTATGCTGCCCTGAGGTCCTTAGAGGAAAGATCAAATAAAAAGTAATTTATGATGTATTATTTGTATGTAGATGCATCAGTAACTAACATTTGAACTTCTAAATGTGTGGTGCCATTCTTTGGAAGACCAAGGTAGAACACTTGTCTTGAGTGAGGAATGAATTTCATTACAAAAGAATCCAGAAACATCAACATAACAAAAGCTGCCCAAAAATAATCACAGTCACCTTCCCTACTAATTTCTTCTAAAATGCTTAAGGGTCTCATATCAGAAAATGATTTTAATAGCTCTTCTGCCTTTCTTTCCCTAGGAAATACACCAAACACAAGTGTTTTGATTAGTACAATTAAAATTAGAGCATAAAAAATACAGGTATCAGAAGAGTGTCAAGTAAACAAAGACAGAAGAAAGCATTTGTGCTAAAAGAACAGGTAGTCCTTTTCTCTGTCCTTGGTGAGCAATGTTTCTTTAATAGATGCTACTAGTAATGATCCCTGAAGTTATTGTGTCTCTAAAACACCATTCTGGAAGGTGTTTGAAGCCAAAGGAAAACTGCCAGTGGGTAGTTAAAAGAAAGTTTACATGGTTTGATTTCTTTATTTGAGAAAGAACTGAGAGAATAAGTGCCTTCTGTTCTAGAACTAGTGACAGAAACATGCTTGGGTAACTGATGTGGCTTTTGAGTAGGCTTTTGTTTGTGATTACCATGTCCTGTTATTGTGTGCTTGTATTTTGTTGGTTTTGCCTGGATATTTATCAAAAAAGAGCACCTCTACATAAAAGAAGTATTCAGCATTTTCTCATAAGAAAACTCATTTCATGGAGCTTTCAGAAACCTCTTAACACCTAGGAAAGCATGCTGTGGCGAGGGGGGGATGGGATTTGTCATTCTGAGGGTGCCTCTGTATGGCCAGTGCTGTTCATTCATCCACTTTGTAGAGGTGTTCCACCCATTTTCTCCTATCCAAGATACTCCAAGGATAGCCTTCTAAATTCAGCAGGCATCTGTCTTACCAAATTCTGTATGCAATACAACAGAATTTGGTTAAATGGTTTGATTGGTTACCCAAATTCAGGAGAATTTACCTTTGTCTCCACGAGCAGCTGTAGCGTAATTGATTACATTTTAATCTCTCCTTTATTGAAACCTTATGTCAAAGATTTTACATTGGGGGATTTTATTATTAGTGACCATTTCCCCTTCATTTTGACTCTTCAAATTGGTCCTTACATTTATCCCTCCTGTAACTTTTCCTTGCAACCTTACAAGACTGACTTATTGCCCAGAATTCCATGGAACGATTGCACAGTTTGGAAAACCCAACAGCTCTTCAGATCTGGTCCTGCTGTAGAATACAGATCCTCTTTAATATGTGCACCTGACCCTAATGTATCTGTATCAACTGACAATTCTTTAACATCTTATATCTCTGAGTGTCAGTTCAGGGTGCCCAAGCAGAGGTGCAACTATTCTAGTAAACTCTACACACCGATGGTTCGACAGAGAATGTAAAGAAACAAAAACTCTTCTGCATAATGTTTTTTTCAAGTGAATAACTGAAATCCATTTCTAAGAGGAGAAGGAAAGTTCTACATCTAGAGGCAGTGTGGTCAGGGGGAACGGACATCACAGTGACTCAACATCTGGTGGCTCACCAACACAGATACCACTGGGTACAATATGTATCCATGTTCCCAGTGCATAGAGATGTCTGGCACCTGCTTTTAATGTCCTCATAATGCATACATTTTCTTTGTTATCTCAGGCAATTCATTAGTTAATAGACACAGCAGAACTCCATGGGCGTTTTCGCACTGACCCTCAAGTGGTGCGACCACCCTCCTCACGCCGGCGGATCTGCAGGGATTTCGCACCAGAAGTGCCGGCGCACCCAAAAGAGCCGGCGACTTCCGTCGCGAAACTAGCTCAAACGGAAACCGCCAAGAAGCAGGAAAACGTTTGAGCTGGTTTCGCGACGGAAGTCGCCGGCTCTTTTGGGTGCGCCGGCGCTTCTGGTGCAAAATCCCTGCAGATCCGCCGGCGTGAGGAGGGTGGTCGCACGACTTGAAGGTCAGTGCGAAAACGCCCCATGTAATCTACACATCAAGAGTCATAATTTCAGTGATTTAAAAAAACAAAGTGAACCCACTGAGTTTGTGCATTTCATGTACCTACAGTTGCGCAGTCTTAAACAGTTAATGGTCCTGTAAAAATGTGCCTGACATTTTGGTGTCTGTATGAGAAAGGGATTTTTCTGTATGAGAAAGGACTATGTATGTTGAAATATATCTGGGGTTTGTTTGTTTGTTCTCATGTGGACTACAATCATGGAGCTAGATACTACGTAACACCTGCAAACACTTCTGGCTGTATAAACTTGGGAATTTAAAAAAACACATCAATTTTAAAGAATGCAAGTCCATATCCTGTTGGAATCGCCAAGTTAAACAAATTATGATTTGGAATGACTTGGTTTCTTTCTGGGGCCATAAAAATACAGGTTGGAAGTTCGGAACGCTTGGAGGGAAGCAGAGCTCAGAGTCCTGTACTCAGTTTGAGTATTGCTTATGGTTTGCCAACACCTGGAAGTCCAGATACTGAAAGGAAACAAATTCTTTTAGAAATCACAGCTCTTTTAAAACACTAACACCTTGATTCTACAAGTTTGTATAACTGATTATTGCATAATAATACTCCTTTATACAATGAACCAATGTTGTGGTTAATGATGTATAGCTGAGAATAGGCTTGTACTGAGTCTACTTGGCAGTACATCTGTAAGCCGGAATGCCCTCAAAACCGAGGTTGGGGAATTGACAGGTGGGCACTTGACTTTAAAAGGAACAAGAGTCTATATATACAGGCTCCACGTCCAGAAACTATTGCTCAAATATGCCAAAGACACTAATTTAAGTAAAAACAATTAAAATTTATTGTAGAAAATTATAGAACACACACACAAGATCAAAATACTCATAAAATCATACATACAGTCCTAAGAAAATTAGATAGAGATATAGAGAAACACATGGGTAGATGAACAGGGTGATATTTACCAATCGTAGTCTTCAAGGAAGGCTCCATTGGTGACTAGCGAGGAAGTGGGAGAGGGGTCCCGAAACTTGGCCTTAGAATCAGGGATGGATCTAGACAGCGGAATTGGGGTACTGCTAGAAGCACACCTGTGGGTAGCTAGTCCACAGGTTATAAGGACTATCTTGAGCCCTTAGGGGATGGGAGGTATGAGGGAGGAGGAAGGTGGTCAGCTGATGCATGACCTCCCAAAAAGGAGAGGCTTCGTAGTGACCATAAGGGCTGTACTACTGCGATAGCCAATAGAAAGTTCATTGGTGGCACCTAATTGGGTGCCCATAACTGACCAATTAACAGGCTTGGGTCCTGGTTACCTGAGTGAACTTTCAGGTTGAAATGGACCAGGGTGGGGATGCTCCAAGGTGACAGCACAGAGAAGAATGGGGGAAATCACTGAGGTGGAGGTACATGGGAGTGGTTTGAACTAGACCGAACTGATGACAATAGATGGCCAAATTGTTACCTAGGGTAACACCCAGTAGGTAAAAAGACACTTGGCTCCGGGTGAAGATGTTCTTCCTCTTCTTCAATCTTCTATTGTCACCAGTGTTTTGTCCAAGGTTTCACTGGACAAAGACAGTGGCAGTTGGACAGTTGTCCACGCCTGGGGTGGGTCGATTGCCTGCAGTCACAGGTGACATCTGGCGAGTACGTGAGCCGTTCGTTTCGCTGGAATGGAGTCTGGCATGGTAGGAAGATAGCTGCGTGTGGTGTTAGCCCTCCACAGTGGATTCCATGGTCGGTGCTTCAAAACCATTCGCCTGGATAGCTCCTAGCTGCGCAACCTCCTCTGCTCCATGGCTGAGATGGACGTCATACAGAACGACGGGAAGCCATCTGTTCTCCTGGTGGGTACTCTTGTACCAGTCTCGAGTGCCTTCGTAGCATTATGGCTGCTAGTACTGCATAAGTACTCACACTCTCTGGCCAGACAAGTGTGAGCTACTTCTCCAGGTGCTCTGGCAACCCAGTTGGTGACTACGATGTTCTATAAGGGGTTTTTCCTCACACATCTTCCAGCATGGTATAGCAGTTAAGAGTGGCCGACTCTGATCTCGAGAATTGGGTTTGATTCCCCACTCCTCCACACAAAGCCTGCTGGGTAACCTTGAGCCAGTCACAGAATTCTCTCAGCTCCACCTACCTCACAAGATGCCTGTTATGCAGTGAGGAAGGGAAGATAATTGTAAGCCACTTTGAGGCTCCTTAGGGTAGAGAAAAGTGGGGTATAAAACCAATTTTCCTCCTCCTGCTCTCCCAGGACATAGTTTTTAGGAACACAGTTTATACAGGCTTCTTTGGCTCTTTCAAACCTGATGTCACACAAATCCCAGTTTTGTTCCTATTTGTGGGAATTGTTGTTAAAATTTAACTAGTGTGAGATGCTAGTATAGTCCTTCCTTACCTCTCCCTGTAATAGCTGTAAAAGTTAGATTTCTCGGTGTGAAGTGAATGCATATTATCTTTAGCTAGGCTGGCCATTTGCCTGCACACAGTGGGTGAACTAAACACACCCACAAGAAAGTGAGAGGCAGTTGAAAAATGGCTGACAAATGGCTTCTGTAATGGTGCTGTAGAAATTTTCCCATAACTCTATGGGCTTTACTGTAGAGACTGAGGGAAATTCCTAGAACATCACCTGATAGTGACATCATATCTTCTCCAGGCACTGCTCTCAAAATCCCCCAGCATTTGTTGAGGCAAGTGGCAACCCTGTCTGTAGCAATCATGCATATAAATGCACATGCATGAACTCTTGATAGTAAGGGAGCCAGGTTGCCCACCTCAGTGAACAAGCACAATGCAGTGGCGCCTGTCCTCACTCTGCAAAGCAGTGGAGGGGGAAATGATGGAGGTGTTCATGATACCGTTTCTGGTTGGGTGGCAGAAATAACAGTTGCTGCATCTGCTACACTTGTCAGATCTTCAAAGTTAAGCGGGGTAGGCTCTGGTTAGTATTTGGATGGGAGATCCCCAAGGAAGTTCAGAGTCATTAAATAGAGGCAGGTATGGCAAACCACTTCTGAACATCTTTTGCCTTGAAAAACCTGTGGGGTCACCATAAGTCAGCTGACTTGATGACATTTCCCACCACCACCACCTGCTATGCTCTAGAAATTTCTCAAAAATCTATAGCATTTATAGCATTCATGGTGCTTCCCCCCGCCCTTGACTCTGCCAGTGAAAAGCTGCCAGGGATTGCCAGTGAAAGGCTGGCAACCCTATGTCACTAAGGCATTGTTGACTGCTATTTTACAGAGTTGCTAAGCCACATTTTGAACTATTAGCATTAACAAGTAAGAAGTTTATTCCTATTTTGATCTGTAAAATGTTAACAGGTTTGCTGCCTACTACCATAGTAATTAGACCCACTGGTGCTGTTGCTTCTATACAGGTATGCTACAAGCCACTGTTGCCTCTATCACTTGTGGCAAGCATGCCACAGATGGCAAACAGTGTTCCAGAGAGGGGAATATTGCAGGTATTTTATTTATCAATTTAAAAATTCCTAACATTTTTGTAGCTGACTGATACACAAAGCAGCTTCTTTGTGCTTCCCAATATAGTTTTATTTTTGTGCTGCTTTTCTATCGTTTGCATCGTGTTTTTTTCCCAGGCCAGTTTTCTTCTTTTTTAAAATGTGCTTGTATCAATACTTATTCAGCCAGAATCTGTACTGAAAACCTGCACTGCAAGGGCAATAGAATCTCTCCTCATCCTGTGATGAATGGCAGGAGCTACTGTTACTGTTGAGAACAGTCTTGTGCAGAATTTGGATCTGAGTGATGTTCTGTTACATTAAGGTACTTTCTAGGGTAGCTAGCCTCCAAGAGGGCCTGGAGATCTCCTGGAATTGAAGTGAAATGGCTGCTTTGGACTGTGAGCTCTATGGCATTACATCCTTGCTGAGTTCCCTCCCTCCCTAACTCTGCCCTCCCCATGTTCTGCCCCAAATCTCTAGGGATTTTCCAACTTGGAGCTGACAACCCTATTTACAGGGCTGGCAAAATCGTCCTTTGGGAAAAGATCTTCCATTTCCAACACTTTAACAGACCCAATCTGCCATTGACTGTCACCAGTACCTTGAAATAACTGTACCTATCCCTGTTAATGTATTTAGTGTGGATAGCTAAAGTTTAGCCTCCAGAGTGCCTAGCAGTTAAATCCTGGAGTCTGATGCTTCATCTCTAGCATTCAGTTTGCCCTAGCATTCCCAGCTCTGGGTTGGGAAATACCTGGAAATTTTTGGATAATATATTTTGGGGGTAATCATTTTTTTATTAAATTACAAACCATACTGCAAAACAGTTAATTTTTAAAAAACCCCACCAAAATACACTAAGCTTCACAATATGTTAACATTTTAAGCAAATATAAACAAATTAGTGTTTTTCAAATATAAAACATACACAATTTTACAGTATGTTTTACCACGTCTTCATACAAAACAATTTACAAAGCTTTACTGCCCTACAATCCAGTCTTTATATATACCGCTTTTACATATTATCTCTTATATTATGGGAGGTTCTCTTATGTTATGGGAGGGCAGAGTTGAGGAGAGAAGATACTTCAGCAGGCCAGAAAGCTATAGAGTCGACCCTCTGAAGCAGCCATTTTCTCCAGGGGGAACTGATCTCTGCAGTCTGGAGATAACTGTAATAGCAGGAAGTCTCCAGGTGCCACCTGAAGGGTAGCAACCCTAGTTTGCCTGCATGTAAAGTAAGACTCCTGCAGTTCACAGTCTGCCATTTCAGTTTCTGCAGCCACAGAAGTCTGTTAACATATTGTAAAACATGTTGTCGGTTAACATATTGTAAAACAACTATTTTTTTTTAGTCCAAAAAAACAATCTATTTCCAATAAGTGGAAGATGGGCAACTGTGGAGTAAATGAATTTGCATACAGAAGAGTTTTCATCAATGAAGCACCATAAGCAGTGCTCCCTGTTATGAGAACAGAGGTACTACAAGCATGCCTCTAATTTCATCTGTAAAAATGCTGAAGGACACAGAGTCCCTGTAAATCATAATCACCATTTCCTGCCATTGTAATTTATGATCTTCATTCTAGAAAACATCCTTGAGATTTATATTTCCTTCATCCCACAGCCTGATTAATCAGTAGGGATGGGATGAAATATTCCACTTAGACCTTGTGTCTTTAAAACTTTTGGGGCTACCTAGTGCACTCCAGAATCCTCCAGATGATTGTAGCAAAACTAACCCAAACTGAAAACAGTCTGTGTTTACTGGCTCACAGTGCTGCAAGCAACAGCAAAGCTACCATAAAGCAACTGCTGAAAATGTAAGATGACAGAACTAGGGATGGGCACAAATCGCATTTCAGCCACAAACCAAATGAATATGCCAGTTCCCAAATCAAACTCTTTGTGAGCAATTTAAAATTTAAAACTCTGCTTTCTGCTCCACACAAAAGTGGTGGGAGCAGAAAGCTAGCAGTTAAATGGCTCCAAGCCACTTAAACCCTCTGTTTCTGCTCCCTGGGGAGCAAAACTAGAGGGTTAAACATAGGGGTGAAGTGCCTTCCAGGGCCAGCAGAAAGGAGGGTGTGAAATGCACTGCGGAAGGCATTTCATCCCTTCCTTTCTGCTGGTCCTTTCTTGGTCTCCCTCTTGCAGCCCATTTAAAGAGGCTGTACAGGCATCATGAGGCAGCTGAGCTAGCAGGGAGACTTCTCCACACTGGCCCAGCTGTTTTAGGCTCTCTCACACAGCCCGTTTAAAGGGGCTGTGCCAGACTGCCTGAGCTAGCTGAGCCAGCACAGAAAGACTGAGAGAATGTTTTAGCTTCCTTTCTCAACAAGCCTGGCCAAGCTGTCTGAGGAAGGTTTTCAGCTTCCTTCCTCTTGCAAACAGCCTAGATTGCCTTCTATAGGAATCAATAGGACTCTGAATATTAGGAATTATACTGAATATCCAGAACTATACATTTCAGATTTGGAATTATTTGTAGCCGTTCTAAATATAGCATTATTCAGTGCTTCTGAATGCTTCTGAATTTGAATGCCTTTTATTCTACACACACACTCACATATGTACAGGCCTCAGATTCAGTGGGAGTTCACAGGAGCGCAGCTCCTGAACCTTTCTGAGAGTTCCACCACCACCTCCTTCTGAGAGTTCCATCTCCTTGCCCATTGAATAGTATGTGCAGCTGCATAACAATCCCTGGATAAGCTCCACCATCTATTTTTCTACAAAATGACCCCTGCATATGTATATGGAAGTATGTATATAAACTAATGTGAAGACACGCAGGCTCTGTAAATTATTTCCCAGATGACTTCCACATGGGGAATCCACACGGAAGAAACAACTCAGTTTAACAGTATTGGGTCAAATGTTGACATTGGAATAATGTTGCTTTGCAGTGCGAGTGTGTTCTTCTGTATATCTGAACTTTTTTTTTTTTTTTTTTTAAAAATCAGGATTCTAGCAGGAAGACAGAGCCTGATTGCCTCTGCTTTTTACACTTCTGTCTCTTTGTTCCAATAAAGTGTTACTAGTTCCAAATGGATTCTAAGGTCATTCAAATTAAGAACCAAACTCATGACTATATACATCTCCATGTGCAGAACTGAAGCCAGGTGTGGCCCAACGGCGCATAATGCCCCAGGCAGCCTTACTGCCTGCCACCCCCTTCCATGGCGCCCCTCCATGCCCCCATGCTGCATCCATTGCCCCCTTCCCCCCTCCACAGCGCCACCTCCTCCTCCCTCCCTCCCTCTCGATTTTAATGCCCGGGCATTAAAAAATCGAGAGGAAGGGAGGGAGGCGGCGGCTGGGGAGGCAAATAGGCACTTGCCTAGGGGGCAGGGCTGGGGGGGTAGGTCGAATTTGGTGCATCCACCCTGCTGGTGCCCTAGGCAGTTGCCTAGTTTGCCTGTTGGAAGCAATATTCTTGAACCCTGATAAAAGGTTTCTTCTAATGAACGTATGAACATATGAAGCTGCCTTATACTGAATCAGACCCTTGGTCCATCAAAGTCAGTATTGTCTTTTCAGACTGGCAGCGGCTCTCCAGGGTCTCAAGCTGAGGTTTTTCACACCTATTTGCCTGGACCCTTTTTTGGAGATGCCAGGGATTGAACCTGGGACCTTCTGCTTCCCAAGCAGGTGCTTTATCACTGAGCCACCGTCCCTTTCAGCAGCAGTGTGTTCCCCCTTCTCAGAAATGCACTGTATCTGAAAGTAAAAGTCTTTTTCAAAAATTACCTGTATCCATCTCATTCACTTTGATTTCCCCACTGCTTTCTCTGCTGGGCTTCTATAACCTGCTGCTGTATAGTGACAATTTTCCTTTTCCTTGTACTTTCACACAGGAAATCCATCAGCCTGTTATGTCCCATTAAATTAATTAGAGTAGTTAAGCTTCTGCAGAAGATGCATCAGGTTGGAGCCTGCTAATTCTCTTCTTGACACCTGTCATAATACTTCCATCAGCCCTGAGCCTGCTTCAGTGGGGAGGGCAGGATACAAATCTAATAAAATAAAAATATTTTTTTTTAAAAAAAAAATCAGCTGTACCCCATGTTTTTTTCTCTTTCGTGTGCTCTAAGCCCACTTCACCAGATGAGGCATTCTGAATAAAACTTTGTTGGTCTTAAAGGTGCACTTGACTCCTATTTTGTTCTACTGCTTCAGACTAGGGGTGTGATTTGGTTCGGCCAAACCGCATAGACCACCGAATCACCCCTGATTCGAAAGTATACGGCACTGTATACTTCCAATTTCATTTTCAGGCCATTAAACGGGAGCCGTATATGGCTCCCCGTATACTTACGTATAGATATTCGGAAGTATATGGAATTTAATACAAAAGGCGGGAAAGGGGCTTCTGCAGCCTCAGGGGAGCTGCTTGCTTCCTTTCCCACCTTTGGAAGTCTTTTCCCGCCTCTCCCATAGCCTCCCTGGGATCAGGGAGGGAGGGAGAGGGAGATAGAAGCCCCAGCAGCCAATCCAAAGCATGCATTTGCAAAATGCATTGCAAATGCATGCTTTGCAGGGCTGTTGTGTAGCTGATGGCTGGGCTAATCCACCAGCCATCAGCAACATTGTTGTTCTTTTGTTCTTTTGTTTACAGTGCTATCTGGCCAATCACAGAGCAGTGCTATTTTTTGAAACTGCTCTGTGTAGGGTCAGAGAACCATTTTAAGGAGTCTGCCTGGCTGGACTCCATTTCCATTGCTGTTGTGTTGGTGTGTGAGAGAGATTGTGCTGCACTGTCCCTTGGCTTCAGCTGCTGCTGCTCTCTCTCAGCCTTGCCTGACCTGCCAGACAGTGCCTGGAGAAGAGAAGAGTAAGGTAAGACAGTCTTGGGGTTCTTGTTTTTATTTTAGTTAGTAAAAGGACTTTTTAAGACTCAAGAGTCCCTTTACTTATCCAGATTTGGGTGGGTGAGTACTGGGTAGCTTATTTGGGGTTAGGGGGTTCTGCTGGGGGTGGGGGCCTGGGGTGGGGGGTTTGACAATTTGCCCATATCTTACTTTAGTGAGAGGACTTTTAAAAGTGCAGTGTCCTTTTACTTTTCTTGATTTGGGGGCTTGGATTTCTTGGGGCTAGGGTGAAGGTTTTTTTGAGGGGGGGGTTTGGTAAAGTTCCTGTATTGTTAAAAGTTAAGTTTTTTACTGTTTTAAAAGGATTCTGTTTTGATTTGTTGCTGCTGTGTTGTGCGGCTATTGTTCCTTTTCTCTTCTGGTTCTGGTTCTGGCGGCGGGGGGGGGCTGTTTGGTCTAATTCTCATTGTTTAAAAGGTCACTTTTTAAACAGTTGAGTTTGTTGGCCTTCTGTTTGGATCTATTCTCTATTGCTGCAGGTTTTGCATCCTCCTGTTCTGGTTTTAGGGGGGGGGGTGTTGTTGACTGATTTGGCCTGAGGTTTCTTATTGGTGAAAAGGCCACTTTTTAACAGTTGAGTTTCTTGGCCTTCTCCTGTTGTCCCTTTTCCTGGTTCTGGGTTTGGGGGGCGGGGTGTTTGATTGTTGCTGCTGTCTGTGTTGTGTTGCTGTTGTTCCTTTTCTCTTCTGGTTCTGGTTCTTGGGGGGGGGGCTGTTTGGCCTAATTTTCATTGTTTAAAAGACCACTTTTTTAACAGTTGTGTTTGTTGGCCTTCTGTTTGGATCTATTGTTGCAGGTTTTGCAACCTCCTGTTCTGGTTTTGGGGGGGGGGGGGGTATTGTTGACTGATTTGGCCTGAGGTCTCTTATTGGTGAAAAGGCCGAGTTGAGTTTCTTGGCCTTCTCCTGTTGTCCCTTTTCCTGGTTTTGGGGGTTTTTTTTTGGGGGGGGGGTTAAAACTTAAAAATTAAGTTTCCTTTTGTCACGTTTTGGTTTTTTTAAGTTACTTCTGGTTGGTGTGAGAGGGTTGGTGTGTGGGCTGTGTGGGGTGGGGGTTTTATAGAGTTGTTTTTGGAGTCTGAGGCTGCTTTCAGTTTGCCTAGGGCCACTAAATAGGCTGCCCCACTAATAAGGGTGTTTTTAGGAATTGTGTTTTTGGAATTTTTTTTTTAAAAAATCCAGTTTAGGGCTTTATCTTCTTTCAAAATTCAACTAGGCCAGATAGGGGCAATTTAAAAAGATTTTAGGTTTCTCATAAAAGGCAACGTGACTACTAGCCACATCAGGCTCCCTTTTAAAGAGACTAGGGTTGCAGTGCATCTTGTTTTCAGCCACTGAAAGCCGGTGCATCCTTAGATTTCCATAGGGTAAACTACAGCTTCTCTCAAGTTATAGGGGACACCTGATTTCTAGTTTGCAAAGAAATCCGGTTTGTCCCAGGATCTAGTTAGGAGAAATTTCACTAGGAGGATATAACAAGGATTGCCTTCATCTCAAGATAGCCTTTTAAAAAACTGTAGCCAGGTAGAGGCAGGATCACCTAGTCTCCTAAACTTTACCAGATCACTACTACCCCAACCCAAAGAAGGACAGGTTAGGGACCAAAGAAAAAAAAAAGTTTTGGTGGGAGGGTTTTTAAAAAGAAGTCAAGGCATCTGTTGGTTCAGGGTACGGTGCAGTGAGTTAGGTTTGTAAAAAAACCCCCCCACTCTCAGTTCAGGTTGTGTGAGACTGGCCAAGGGTGACATGAGTGACAGGCAGCAGAAGAGGGGCCCTGGGGGCAAGGCCAAGGAGAAGACTAGAGGGGTGGAGGGGAGGGGGAGGACCCAGGTCTCCCCCCCCCACACCTGTGCATAGGGCCACTCCACAGCTGCCTTCCAGCACTCCAACCTCTGGCCGGAGTGTGATGAAGAAGGCCCGTTTTGGGCCCTTCATTGAGGATGCTGCTGGGGCACCCCCAGCAGAGGTGCCATTAGGTGCTGGCACTGAGCAGGGGTCTGCTGCTCAGGCAGTCTCTCCTCTAGCTGATATCACTCGGCCTCAGCAGCCGGAGGAGGGGCAGCCCTCCTTGGAGATGAGCTTTGGGGACAGTTTTCTGTCCAAAACAATCACCCCAAGGAGAGTGCAGAGTGTCGTGCAGGAGTTGGAGGAGAAGCAGGTTGAGGAGGACCAGCCCCCTTCTTCAGTTCCTTCGGGCACCAGCAGTCCTTCAGGGGATGGCCAGGAGGGGAGGCCACATGGGGTGGAGGGGGAAGAGATGGAGACACACGAGGTGCCTCCATCTCCGTCCACTGCAAGAGTTCTTGGGCACAACCACAGATGAATCAGAGTGGTGCTGAGATTTTTTTGGAGGACTTCCGATCCAAATCAGAATGGCGCAGAGACCCTTTGTCAGACTTATGGGTTTTTTTGAGCTGGAACTGATAAAGCACCCGTAGTAGCCAGATCTCCTGCCCAAGAAGGGGGAGACGGCAGAGAGCAAGTGGAGAACAAATTGGCTCCCATCCTTTTAGCCTATGACTATTAAATTTACTCAGGAGTCTTTGATGAGGTGCCTTGTCAAAAGCCTTTTGAAAGTCAAGTATATAATGTCTGTCAGGTCACTATCTACATGCTTGTTCACACCCTCAAAAAATTTCTAAAGGATGGTGAGGCATGACATCCCTTTATTTTATTTATTTCGATTTATATCCCACAGATTTTCCCTCAGCAGGCTTTGTTCCTGTGTGCCTTATCATTCTATTTTTGATTACAGTTTCTGCTAATTTGTCTGGGACAAATATTAGGCTGACTGACCTGTAATCTCCTGGTTCCCCTCTGGAACTTATCTTAGAAATCAGTGTAACATTTACTTTTATCCAATTGTACAGTGACTGATTTTAATGATGTTACATATTTGAATTCCCTAAGAATCATAGAATTGGAAGGGATCTCCAGGGTCATCTAGTCCAACCCCTACATTATTGGGTGTATGCCATCAGTACCTGGAGATTTACTGGTTATACTTACTTCAATAGATCTAGAACTTTATCTCTCATCACCTCAGTTTGACTGTTCCTTAGACTTCATTCTTGAGAACTGTCACTATGACCTAGGTGCATGCCCCACACTGTCCACAGTGGACTCAGATGCAAAAAATTTAAGTTCATTTTTAGAGTGCTATATTGTTTTTATTATATGGATTAATTTTAACACTGTATATTTATTGATTGTTGTTACCTGCCCTGAGCCCATTGAGGGAAGGGCAGGTTATAAATCACGAATTTTTTAAAAAATCATTTCGCTTCTCTGCCATTTCCCCATTTTCTTTAGCAATCACTTCATTTCTTAGTCATCCAAAAGCCAAACTGCTTTTCTGACTGGTTTCCTGCACTAGTGGTTTTCTTATGCTGGGTAGATAGATGGATAGAAGGATGGATTGACAGGAAAAATCAAGTTAGATTAGTCACTACAAGGAACAGAACTTTTTGAATTATTACTGTAGTCATACTCTCACCCCTTCCCTAAGGATGCTGGCAGATGGTCTCTCTGGTAACTCTCTCATGGTAGAAAACATACCTTGGCTGAAAGCATTTGGTTAATGTTAATTATGTTTATGCTTCTAGTTTCTGATTTTACTTCACTGTTGTTGGTTTTTTCTATTTTTAAAATTTCCTTTAATATAGAGTGTATATATAATACACAATAATACAGAATACATTCAAAGAAAAAGAAAAGAATTGCATAGTTAGAATCCAAAACATCATCTAATCTAATCTGCTGATCCATCTTTATCCATCTCTATCTGTATTATCAGGATTTGGAGAAAAATGTATTTTTTGATAAAAAGATTGCAAACTGTTCTAGCATAGATTCTGTGTGGGTAGTTACCATACCATTACTTCTTCCCCATGGGAAAACATTCAGCTATACAGCCTAATCTGCTGGTTCAAGTAGTATAGTCGAAGAATAGTTTTACTATCTTTTCTGTTCTGTGTGAACTAAGCCCAAATCCTTCTTACAACAACCCCAGTTTTCAAATAAGAAGTTGGAAGAAAGAATGCTTCAGAAAAAGATGTAGTTCAAGGATGCTTTCAGACAAGGACCTCTCCTTTAATATATGCTACACTTGAACACTGACCCTCCCCCCCAAACCCCCCCCCAACCCCACAGTTTTTTCCCCCAGTCCCCCAGCATTTAAATTCTACATGCAGTGGGGCATGGGAGAGAGCCAGACACACATATTTCGGCACATTTTTTTACAACATTAGGAAGGATTCCTGGGCCAAAAAGAAAAGAAAAGGTGTGGACAGTTCACAAAGACAAGTCCATGAGTGATGGCCTGAGAGATTCAAAACTGAAATGTGACTTGAAGAAATGGGAGATAATTTAAAGTTGCTTCATGGAAAAATTTTCAGGCTTGTATTCTGGAAGAACTTAAAACGATACAGCCTTTTCCAGACCTACAAATCTAGTTTTAACTGTTCTTAGTATGATAACTGGAATGAAGTCCTGGGAGTCTATTAAACCATAGAATGGCATTCTAATCAAAGCAGTGGATGTCATGGGAATGCAAGGCTGCACTCCATAGTTGTCTGAAGCTATAACATTATGCGGAGCTTCTTTATAAAATGAAGAAGCAGGTAGTTTGTACTGAAAAGGTGTGGAGCAGTTTGTTAGCTTCATGGAATGGTTTTGCCTCCCCTCGCCGCATCCTGGATACATAAGAACCTCCCTCTAGTGGAAAAGAAGATATTTGCAGTTCTATGTTTGTATAGTTGTGTTGCAAATGTAATTCAGAATACTAGAGTAATATAGAAATGAACATTAATTTTAGCAATTCTCACTGACTTTATGCTGCTGTCTATTAAACGATTGATTGTTTAAATTATATTTTGTCCAGCATTAAGTTGTTAAACTCATTATGTCATTAAAGCTTTGAGTGTATGCCTATGGTGGATCCCTGTATCTCCTCCACTCACAGGTGGATTTTTACCACCAAAACTTCACCCTACAGTAGTGTGTATATCTTCTGTATTGAAATAGACTTAAACTTTCCCACCCTTTTAAGTATTGTTTTAGGCTTAATACAGGAACTTGAGGGAAAATAAAGGAGCTGTCTTGTCCTATATTTAAATAATTATTGAAATGGCACTTGAGACAGTTTAACTTTCAAAAATAGAATATTTTGTTAAACAGGTGAAGGATATGTATAAAATAGACGTCAAGGTTTATAGATTGCTGAGGTAAAAACTTTCTAATCTATTTGTATCCCGCCCTTCCTGCAAACAGGCGGCTAGCAGCATATTAACATCATAACATACAAAAATCTTTTATAAAACAATATTAGTATAAAACATTAAGCAATTATTAAAACCATAATATATAAAATTAACTTCTTTGGTGCTATATCTGCTGATACGTAATGTATAAGATAAATAGATGGATGGACAGTGTCCCATAGTTCTTCATGGTTTCTCATTGTTTCCAGATAAGCTAATGGTCTAGGTCAATGTCTCACAAAAGTAATATAAATATACTCAGCTTCTAGATGGTTGGCAGCACTCTCCCCTTAGTTCTGAAAAGCATGTTGGAACAATGGAACTGGGCAAGATCTCGTAAGGCCCTGATGTCATTTAAGAACATAAGAGAAGCCATACTGGATCAGGCCAATGGCCCATCCAGTCCAACACTCTGTGTCACACAGTGGCTAAAAAAATTATATATATATACGTGCACACACACACACTGTGGCTAATAGCCACTGATGGACCTCTGCTCCGTATTTTTATCTAACCCCTTCTTGAAACTGGCTATGCTTGTAGCTGCCGCCACCTCCTGTGGCAGTGAATTCCACATGTTAATCACGCTTTGGGTGAAAAAGTACTTCCTTTTATCCGTTTTAACCTGACTACTCAGCAATTTCATCGAATGCTCACAAGTTCTTGTATTGTGAGAAAGGGAGAAAAGTTCTTCTTTCTCTACTTTCTCCATCTCATGCATAATCTTGTAAACCTCTATCATGTCACCCCGCAGTCGACGTTTCTTCAAGCTAAAGAGCCCCAAGTGTTTCAACATTTCTTAATAGGGTGAAGTTTTGGTGGGAAAAATCCACCTGCGAGTGGAGGAGATACAGGGATCCACCATAGGCAAACACTCAAAGCTGTAATGAAATAATGAGTTTAACAACTTAATGCTGGACAAAATATAATTTAAACAATTAATCGTTTAATCATTCTAGTTGCCCTTTGCTGAACTTTTTCCAATGCTATAATATCCTTTTTGAGGTGTGGTGACCAGAATTGTACACAGAATTCCAAATGGGACCGCACCATCGATTTATACAGGGGCATTATGATACTGGCTGATTTGTTTTCAATTCCCTTCCTAATAATTTCCAGCATGGCGTTGGCCTTTTTTATTGCAATCGCACACTGTCTTGACATTTTCAGTGAGTTATCCACCACGACCCCAAGATCTCTCTCTTGGTCAGTCTCTGCCAGTTCACACCCCCTCATCTTGTATTTGTAGGTGGGATTTTTGGCCCCAATGTGTATTACTTTGCATTTGGCCACATTGAACCTCATCTGTCATGTTGACACCCACTCACCCAGCCTCAACGGATCCCTTTGGAGTGCCTCACAATCCTCTCTGGTTCTCACCACCATGAACAATTTAGTGTCATCTGCAAACTTGGCCACTTCACTGCTTACTCCCAACTCCAAATCATTTATGAACAAGTTAAAGAGCATGGGACCCAGTACTGAGTCCTGCGGCACCCCACTGCTTACTGTCCTCCACTGCGGAGACTGCCCATTTATACTCACTCTCTGCTTCCTATTAATTAGCCAGTTCTTGATCCACAAGAGGAGCTGTCCTTTTACTCCATAACTCTCGAGCTTACCAAGGAGCCTTTGATGAGGAACTTTATCAAAAGCTTTCTGGAAGTCACGGTAAACAACATCTATTGGGTCTCCTTTGTCCACATGTTTGTTCACCCCCTCAAAGAAATGTAACAGGTTAGTGAGGCAAGATCTTCCCTTACAGAACCCAGAATTTGGTAGGTAATTCCATAAAGTTGGTACTGCCACCGAGAAGAAGAAGAAGAAGATATTGGATTTATATCCCACCCTCCACTCCAAATCTCAGAGTCTCAGAGCGGCTCACAATCTCCTTTATCTTCCTCCCCCACAACAGACACCCTGTGTGGTGGGTGGGGCTGAGAGGACTCTCACAGCTGCTGCCCTTTCAAGAACAACTCCTGCCAGAGCTATGGCTGACCCAAGGCCATTCCAGCAGGTGCAAGTGGAGGAGTGGGAAATCAAACCCGGTTCTCCCAGTTAAGAGTCTGGACACTTAACCATTACACCAAACTGGCTCTCTTGGCTACACCAAGGCCCTGGCCCTCAAACTTAGTTTAGCCTCTTTTGGCCCATGGATTGACAAAATGTTTAGGGTCCCTGAGTGCAGTGCTCTCTGCGGTATATGCAGGGAATGGTGGTCCTAGAGGTAGGCAGGTCCCAAGCCATATAGGACTTTAAAGGTTAGTACCAGCACCTTGAATTGAATCCGGTATGCTACTGGCAGCCAGTGCAGTGCTTTCAGCACAGGTTGGATGTGCTCATGTATAGAGAGCCTTATCAACAACCTGGCAGCAGCATTCTGCACCAGCTGCAGCTTCTGGATCTGAGACAAGGGCAGCCCCATGTAGAAGGCATTACAGTAGCCAATTCTCAAGGTGACCATTGTGTGGATCACTGTCGCTAAGGCATGGCGCTCGAGGAAGGGGGTCAGCAGCCTTACCTGCTGAAGATGGAAAACGACAGATTTGACAGTGGCTGCTATCTAGGCCTCCATTGGTAAGGAGGGTTCCAGCAGCACTCCCAGGCTCTTGACCTTTGGCGCCAGTACCAGTGGCACCCCATCAAAAGCTGACAAAGGGATCTCCCTTCCCAGGACACCACAATTCAGGTAAAGGACCTCTGTCTTCGTCAGATTTAACTTCAATTAACTTAGCCTGTGCCACCATGCCACGGCTTGTAATACTAGGTCCAGATTTTCCGGGGCGGAGCCAGCCTGACCACCCATCAATACATAGAGCTGGATGCATATTGATGACACCCCAGCCCATACCTCCGGACAATCTGAGCAAGGGGACGCATATGGTTGTTAAACAACGTTGGGGAAAGCACTACCCCTTGAGGTACACCACATATAAGTGGGTGTCTCTGGGATGGTGTCTCCCCAATCACCACCCTTTGTCTCTGGCCTTGGAGAAAAGAAACAAGCCATTGCAAGGCAGACCCCTGAATCCCCACGCTGGTGAGGTGGTTGACTAGCAGCTGATGGTTGACCATATCAAATGCGGCCAACAGATCTAATAACCGCAGCACTGCTGAGCCACCTCAATCCAGGTGTCTTTGGAGGTCATCTATGAGGGCAACCAGGACTGTCTCCATCCTGTGATCCGGGTGAGAACCAGACTGGGATGGATCCAGCATGGAAGCATCAGCCAGAAAACTCTGCAACTGTGTTGCCACAGCCCACTCTATGACCTTATTCAAAAAAAGTATGTTTGACACTGGCTGATAGTTCGCCAATATGGCCGGGTCTAAAGACTTTTTTTAAAAAAAGAGGGGCTGAATCACAGTCTCCTTTAGGCGTGTGGGAAAGATCCCTTCTAAGAGGGATCTGTTGACAATCTCCTGGAGAGGATCTCGTAGTCTTGCCTGGCAAGCCTTTATCAGCCAGGATGAACATGGATTCAACGCACAGGTAGTAGAGCACACAGAAGAGAGAACTCTGTCAACTTTCTCCAGGCTGAGTGGAGTGAAGCAATCCAAAACAAGACCAGAAGATGTGCTTGGAACCTCGAGTTCACTCACTGTATCTAATGTGGCAGGGAAGTCACAACGGAATGACAAGACCTTATCTGCAAAAAAAATTGCAAAAGCCTCACAGCCAATATCCAATTCCCTAGCATTTTGTTTGCCTTCTGGCAAATTTGTAAAAGACCAAATTGTACTAAATAATTGGGCCAGGTGCGAGTTCACAGACCGCAAGGTATTCTCTCTTTGTGGTGCTGACTGCCATCTCATAGGTATGCATAAATGGCCTATAGTATGTCCTGGTCACTTTGTCGTGAGTACGCCACCACCGCCTCTCTAGTCATCTCAGCCTCTGTTTCATCAGCCGCAATTCTGGGGTATACCATGGTGCGTGCCTTGAATGAAGGTGGAGAGAATGCCAGGGAGCAATCTCATCAATGGCCATGGATAGCTGGTCATGCCAAGCCTCTGTGAGTTCATCCAATGAGTCGTCAGAGGGCCAAGGGTCCCACAAAGCCATCTGAAGCTGCATTGGGTTTATTTTGCTCTGCGGGTGAACTAAAATATGCTCGTCACCAAAACAGGGTTGTGGTGGCATGTCCACATGGGCTTTCAGGGCATACTGGTCCGACCATGGGACTGTCTCAGCAGAAATCTGGTCCACTAAAACCCCTGCCACAAAGATCAAATCCAGTGTGTGACCAGCCTGATGGGTGGACGTCGTTACATATTGGGAGAGTCCTAGTGCTGCCATGGATGACACTAGGTCTGCTGCCTGAGTGGAGGTTGCATTATCAGCATGGACACTGAAATTACCCAAGACTATAAGCTGAGGGTGTTCCAATGCCCAGTCTGCTATGGCCTCCATAAGGTACTGGCTGGTGCATTAGCCATACGGTACACCAGCCAAATTGCCAAACTCTCCCCGACATTCCACATCAGGCCGACACACTCAGTGCTGATACTGTATACTGATAAGTAGGCTGATACTGACCACTATACATTGCTGTCTCTCTATTTTTGAACTGCCTCATAGGAGTTGTAGTTATTTCTCTGGGGAAGACTATAGTTTGTAGACAAACACACAGCCCTCAGTCTGTGCCATGGTGCCTTCACATGCTCTTGACCAGCACATGTAGCAACTCATGTACAAAAGCTCACAATGCCCAACCATTTCATGTTTTCCTTTGGGTCTTAGGATCAAAGCATTGATCATGAGATTTCTGGTTTGTAGGTTTGTAACTTGCACACCTGAAGAACACCTGAACAGTATACTCAAGATTGCTGCAGCACAGACATTGTCTCCAGATTTTGATGCAATAATTCAGAGCAAAAGGTGTCAGTTATCAGAAACTGTTAAATAAACAAAATATTGCAAGAGAGCATGTTTTAAGTTTTTTTTAAAAAAAAAAATCTTTAATTGTGTTTATCTGTGTCCTCTATAAAGTTTATATCTCCACTACTTGGCATTACATTTTATGTCACACATTGGCTGGCCTGAAAAGGTCTCATTTATGTCAGATCCATCCCTCATAACAAATGAGTCAGACACTCCTGTAACCGAATGCCAGACTAAGATCTCAGAGACCCAGGTTTGCATCCCCACTGTGCCATGATAAATTCATTGCATGACTCTCTCTCAGCC
Organism: Heteronotia binoei; assembly: GCF_032191835.1. Classification (NCBI taxonomy): domain Eukaryota; kingdom Metazoa; phylum Chordata; class Lepidosauria; order Squamata; family Gekkonidae; genus Heteronotia; species Heteronotia binoei. Next base: position 212,559,154 of record NC_083223.1, read on the forward strand.
TAACTATCTCACAGGATAGTAGTTGTTTTAAGGATAAAAAAGGAGAGTAGGGAACGGATTTGTAAGCTGCTTTGGGTCTTCATTGGAGAGGAAAGTGGGGTATAAATGTCTAATCATATATGTACATACACTGATGATGTAGAAATCTGCATTCTGAAATTAAAAGGGATTTTTCTGAATGTGTTTTATAATCTTGTATTTGTGGAAGTTCAGTTGAGAACTGAAAGTACGGCCTATTATAGATTATAAGATCATACTGGAACACAGCTGTGGATGCCTGGCCAAGGGATTCCAGTGCTCCTGGGGAGGAGAAGGTATGACAGTGGGAGGGGATGAAGGAGTAAGGGAAGGGGACTGAGACAAAACAGTGCTCGGCCCCCTTCCAGTCTGCTTCCCATCCCAACGGTGACAGGTAGTGGAACCAGGAGGAATTGCCCGCGCCCGTCATTGGTATTATGCAATGCCAGGTCTATAAATAACAAGACTGAAACTCTGAGAGACTTCCTGCTTCAGCAGGACGCAGACCTGGCTTGCGTGACCAAGACCTGGGTACAAGAGGGAGAGACAGTGGCTCTCTCCCAGATGACTCCCCCGGGTTACTCGGTCTTTCACCAATCACGGGCTAGCGGATGGGGGGGAGGGGTGGCGCTATTCATACAGGAGGATTACTCCTTCCGGGCTCTCCCGGCCCCAACGATCGAGGGCATTGAATGTGTTGGCCTAGCGTGGGATGTCGGAGAGGGGTTGGCGATCTGGCTGGTGTACTGTCCGCCTAACACACCAGTCAGCGCCTTACCATCCCTGATGGAGGCGGCGTCGGGCTGGGCTTTGGAGTATCCAAGGCTGGTAGTCTTGGGCGACTTTAATGTCCACGCCGATGACGTGGCCTCTAATCAGGCAATGGACCTAGTGTCTTCCATGGCGACACTGCGACTCTCTCAATTTGTTACGACTCCTACGCATCAGGCGGGACACACATTGGACCTAATCTTTGCGTCCGGGATTCAAGTGAACGATATCGCAACGGAGGCAGTGCCATGGTCGGATCACTTAGCCCTCAAGGCTCGTATGGAGATGCCACACCAACCCTGTAAGGGCGGAGAGCCTATTTTGGCTCACCCGCGGGGCCTGATGGACCCGGAACGGTTCCAGATAGCCCTTCGGGACCCCTGGCCCTCTGGCGATTCCCTTGACGCTTTAGTCGAGGCCTGGCAAGATCGGCTGTCTGGGGCAATCAATGAGATAGCACCTCGACGTCCTCTGCACCCTCGCTCGAAGCTGGCTCCATGGTATACCTTGGAGTTACGCCAGCTAAAACAAGGGTTTAGACGACTAGAGAGGCAGTGGCAGCGTACTCATGACGAAGCGGCGGGAACATCCTATAGATCGTTTATGAGGTCTTATGAGATGGCACTCAAGGCTGCGAAGAAAGATTACTTCGCAGCCAAGATTGCGTCTGCAAATTCGCGCCTGGCTCAATTGTTTAGAATAATTGGAGACCTAACTACACTGCCTCAGGGCAGGCCAAATGTTAGAGAATTGGAGATAGGCTGTGAGGCCTTTGCGAAATTCTTTGCAGACAAAATCACGTCGCTCCGCCAGGACCTGCCCATCACATTGGATACAGTACATGAACTGGAGGCTCCGTGCCTGTCTTCTGGTTTAGTCTTGGATCATTTCAACCCACTCAGCCTGGAGGAAGTCGACGGAATTCTCTCCTCTGCATGCCCAACAACTTGTGATTTGGACCTGTGCCCCTCTTGGCTGATTAAATCTTGCCTGAGGGAGCTTGGATGTCCTTTACGGGACATCATAAACAGATCCTCTTGGAGGGGCGCTTTCCAACGCCTCTAAAAGAGGCCCTGGTCCATCTCCTCCTGAAAAAGACTACAGCAGATCCGGCTGAATTGGCGAACTACTGGACGGTCTCGAATTTACCGTTCTTAGGTAAAATCATAGAGAGGGCAGTGGCATTGCAGTTGCAGGGTTTTCTGGACAACGCTTCTGTCCTGGACCCTTGCCAGTCCAGCTTTCGTCCAGGTCATGGGACGGAAACAGTGCTGGTCACCTTGGCGGATGACCTCCAGCAGCATCTGGATCGAGGCGGTGTGGCGGTGCTGATGTTGTTAGACCTGTCGGCTGCGTTCGACACGGTCGACCACCGGCTACTGACCCACCGCCTCACCGATGTTGGGGTTCGGGGGTTGGCCTTACAATGGCTTTCCTCCTTCCTTGAAGATCGGGGACAAAGGGGGCAATTGGGGGAGAGCTTTCCCAGAGACGCACACTACATTTTGGGGTGCCTCAGGGAGCAGTTCTATCGTCGATGCTATTTAATATCTATATGCGCCCCCTTGCCCAGATTGCCAGGAGGTATGGGCTTGGGTGTCACCAATATGCAGATGACACCCAGCTCTATTTGCTAATGGACGGCCGGCCTGGATGCGTCCCAGGGAATTTGGACCTGGTACTGCAGGCCGTGGCAACTTGGTTAAGACTGAGTGGGCTGAAACTGAATCCAGCGAAGACAGAGGTCCTTTGCTTGGGTTGGGGCGCTCTGGGAGGAGAAATATCTCTCCCGGTTTTCGATGGGGCGCCGCTGACGGCGGCACACTGGGTCAAGAGCCTGGGAGTTCTACTGGAGCCTTCATTATCACTGGAGGCCCAGATAGCAGCCACAGCCAAGTCAGCGTTTTTTCATCTGAGGCGGGCGAGGCAGTTGGTCCCCTTCCTAGAGCGTCGGGACCTGGCAACAGTGATCCATGCAATGGTCACCTCGAGATTAGATTACTGTAATGCCCTCTACATGGGGCTGCCTCTGTGCCGAACCCGGAAGCTGCAGCTAGTGCAGAACGCGGCCGCTAGGTTACTGCTGGGGCTCCCAAAGTGGGAGCACATACGGCCAGGATTGCGTGAACTACACTGGCTGCCAGTTACTTACCGGATTCGTTACAAAGTGCTGGCCATTACCTTTAAAGCCCTATATGGCCGAGGACCTGCCTACCTTAGGGACCATCTCTCCCCACATGAACCCCAGAGAGCACTGAGGTCAGCAGGGAAGAACCTGCTGACTATCCCCGGGCCAAAAGAAGTAAAACTCCAAAGTACCCGTAACCGGGCTTTTTCTGTTATGGCCCCACAGCTATGGAACCAACTTCCAGAAGAAACACGAGCCCTGCGGGACCTTGAGCAATTCCGCAGGGCTTGTAAGACCAGTTTGTTTCGAATGGCCTTCGCAGACTAGAACTGCCAATTAAGTTTGCCATTTAGACAATAGCACAATTTAATTTTACTGTTTTAGAATTTTAATAGTTTTAATTAATTATGGTTTAAAATGTTGTTTTGTATTATGTATATTTGAACTTTGTTGTTAGCCGCCCTGGGCCTGCTTCGGCGGGGAGGGCGGGATATAAATAAAAGGTATTATTATTATTATTATTAAAGTCCATTGGGTTGCCATGAATGTGGAAAAACATCAAATTCTGGCCATCCCCCCTCACTTTCTGAAGTGGGCTGCTGGGATGCCCTATGGCCAAATCCACTGGCCCTTTAGTCATCTCTTTCACCTCTGGTTTTGCACATGGTACTTCTCAAGAAGCAGAATGTTTAATTGTGAGTCTCCACTTTACAGTCACTGCAGCACTGCATAAGCAACGGTTGAATGAACTTATTTAAGGAGTTCATTAATCAAAGTCTCAACAAGCTGGCACAGAATTTAACTGTCAATTTGTGACAGTAAATGCTTTTTTTTGGTTGGTTTTTAGGGCCTTTATTGTTGCCATTATTATTTCTTTGGAATAAAGATCAGTTCTCATGGAGAATGGGCTCTATGACATTACCATTCTACTGAGTTCCCTCCCCTTCCCAAACTCAGCCCTCCTTAGGCACCACTTCCAGGAATTTCTCAAGCTGCAGTTAGCAGCCCAGTTTTGAAAGCATACCTGTTATATATTGTGGAGGAGGATGGATCCTATCACTATTACAAGGAAACTCTAGGGGAAAATAAAATATTAAAACACAAGTATCCATTTGTAAAGGCATTTCACAACACCTGCTGGAGATGGAAAACTGTATGCTTTAAGAACTGGTTTCAGAAATGGTACTCCTTTCTACAACAGAAGTTAACAAACAGGTCCTACTTTTCACGTAGACATAACACCAACACAATCAGAACAGGTGATAACTTCTTTGAGTTCAAAGAAAGATTGTTGCCAAATTCCAGATGGGGCCTGGAGATATCCCAGCATTATTACTGATCTCCAGATGACAGAGATTGGTTCCCCTGGAGGAAATGGCTGCTTTGGAGGGTGGGCTTTATAGCGTTCCTTCCTCAAATCACCAAACACCAAATTGCTAGTAACTTTCCAACACAGAGTTACAAACAAAGCCACAATTATTGAAACACCTTCAATATCCCAAAGATTGTGGAAAATGACCCACAGGAATGCATTCATGTTGCCTTAGGGCTCAACAATGTAATTTACTGGAAGAATTTTTAAAAGACAAAACAGCAGTTAGGCAGGTGTGATGGGCTGAAAGCTGTCTGCATGAGTGAGAGCTGACAAACTCACTCTGATTGGCTTCCACTCCCATGGAAACAAATGTATCAAGTGGAAGGAGGCAGCCGGGGGGGGGGGGGAGAAATCTCCTCAGTGTTCAGTTCAGTTCAAAGTGGAGTTTGGAGCTGAGAGCAGACTGAGCTAGTGTTCAGTTCAGTTCTTGAGGCAGAGCTGGTTGTGATTTAATGCTCTTGTCTGTGTGAGAGTTGATTTGTATGAAGAGGCTAACCAAAGCTATTTCTGGGGAAAACTCTCAAGGCTGTGTCACAAAGTGAGACTGAAAGACTGCTGAGGCGTTCTGTCTGTTAGTGTCCAGGTTATAGCTCTACAGTCTACAGGATACGTATTTTGCTAGGGGAAAGGGTCTGTGAAGGAAAGATCTGTCACAAGTTCAGTCAGTCTTCTGAGTGAGTGAGATAGTGTGTGGCGATATATTTGAAAAGCCAAAAACAAAAAGTCTTTCTGTAGTGAATGTGTGTTATCCAGTGTGAGGGAAACACTGTTTGTTGTTGTATTACAGCCTGCCAATGTAAGAAGTGTTTCTGAATTATTATTACTTGATTTTCTGCCTGCCAACTGATTTTTATAAACAATCATCTGATATTATTTCCTCCATTCCTAGCCTTTCTGTACACATTAAATCTATTATTTGGTTTCAACTTTAAAACGCTGTCAGCCTTAATTATTTCTGACAAGGTTATTTTTGGGTTCTTCTGAGGTACTGGGTAAGGGTGACAATATTCAAAGTGGTCCCTTTTTTACCTGCTGACCCTGACTGTCCCTCACAGCAGGGGTCTGATTTAGGTTGGGTTGGGACTGCCATGCAGGAGAAAGAAAGTGTCTATGCCTGCATGGATTTGCCAGATAAAACTGACATTTGCCCTGGATTGCTACTGATCTGGAAAGGAAATAAAAATAGGCATCCTCTCTTTGCCCTCCTTCCACCCAGGGCTAATAACAAGACAGAAGGTTGTTTTTGATGGGCAAAATTCTGTGTGAGATGGAAGGGATAATGCCCTTCTCCACTCACATTGTGACTATAATCCAAACTGTTGCTGGACTATGAGCAAACTGTAATTTCTGTAGCCTCCCCCCCCCCCACTCCCAAGCATGTTGCAATGATCTAATCTGGAAATTATCAAAACAGTTAGAGATGCCAGCCTAGGACCTGGGAATCTCCTGGAATTACAGTTCCTCTCCAGACTATAGAGATCAGTTCCCCTGGAGAAAATGGATGCTTTGGAAGGTAGACTCTATGGCATTGTACCCCACTAAAGTCCCTGTCCTATCCAAGCTCTATTTCCAAATCTCCAGAAGTTTCCCAACCTGGATCTGGCAACCCTATCTCCCATCTCATACTGGCTGCCAGGGTGGATGTGGCAACCCTAGTTAAGATGGAGAAGGTGCACCAGGTAAAACTAGAAGAAAGCACTTTAGGCCACAGGTGCCACCTGGGCAGCCAGGCACAGAGATTGTTTCAAGAACACAAGAAACATAGTCAATTCCTTCTTTGAGTAATGTTGCCCTGGGACCTGGAGGAAGTACATATATGTGACCATTCACACATACGCCCCCAACTCTGGGCTTCTTGGGACCTGAATATTTGTTTACACAGATCCACTTGAATAGCCGAGTTGCAAGGTTGCCAATCCCCAGGTGGGGCAGAGGATCCCCCAGTTTGGAGGCCCTCCCCCTGCTTCAGGGTTATCAGAAAGTGTTTTTTGGGGTGGGAGGAAATGTCTACCGGGCACTTCATTATACCTTATAGAGACCAATTCCCATAGGGTGTAATGGAGAATTGATCCATGGATATCTGGGGCTTGGGAGTGGTGTTTTTTGAGGAAGTGGCACCAGATTTTCAGCATAGCATTCAGTGCCTCTACTCAAACCCCCCTCCCCCATTTCAAAAAGATTGGACTGGGGGTCCAATTCTGAGCCCCAAAGGAAGGTCCCCCCATCCTTCATTATTTCCAAATGGAGGGAAGGCATTTAAAAGGTGTGTAGTCCTTTCAAATGTGATTGCCAGAACTCCCTTTGGAGTTCAATCATGCTTGTCACACTCTCGCTCCTGGCTCCACCCCCAAAGTCCCCAGATATTTCTTGAGTCAGACCTGGCAACCTTACTGAATTGATCTGAAACAACAGAATAAAGTTAGAGTCCAGTGGCACCTTTAAACCAACAAAGTTATTCAAGGCATGGACTTTTGTGTGCACACGTACTTCTTCAAATACATAGGAATGGAAGATAATCATTCAAACTTATAGACAGAAGTTGAACAGCAAATTAGCATATAATACAATGAAGATATTTTGAGACAAAACAGGAATGACAAGTTAAGTGTATAGGGTCAACAGCTGTATGGATTTAATTAAAGGGGAACAACAATTGCAGCAATAAATATGTCAAAATAGGAAATAAATACGTAAGAGAATCTAACTGTGTGAAGTTAACTGACACTCCTCTATAATGCCCCATTAGTCTCCTCTCAAGCATGAGGGTAACAAACAGCATTTTTTTTCTTTTGTTGAAGTGGGGTGCAGTGTTATGTAGGGAAATGAGTTTAGCATATGTAATGAGAAAGGAAACCAATATCCTTGCTAAATCCTGGGGAATATTTGTTCTGAGTGTTGTAATAACTTATAATTCAGCAATTTCCCTTTCCATTCTGTTCCGAAAGTTCCTTTGCAATAAAACAGCTACTTTGAGGTCACCCACTGAATGTTATGGGAGGTTAAAGTGTTCTTCTGTGTGTTTCTCAGTCTTGTGATTCCTGATCTCAGATTTGTGTCCATTTATCCTTTGGTGTAGGGTATGCCCTATTTGCCCTATGTAGAGAACTGAAGGGCACTGTTGGTATTTAAGGGCATATACATTATTAGAAGATGAGCAAGTCAATGAGCTTGAGATGGTGTCATTGATGTTAGGTCCAGTGATTATGTTGTATGGATGTATGTGGCAGCAAAGTTGGCACCTGGGTTTATTGCAAGCTATGGCACCAGTGTCCATGTTCAAATTAGATGTTGCATTATTGTGGGTGAGGAGTTGTTTGAGATTGGGGCAATGTCTGTGGGCAAGATAAGATTTGCCCCGAATGAACAACAACAAAACTTGTTAATGAGAGCTGTCATTGCCCTGTAGAGGTTGTAAGTTATTGATGATGCATTGAACTGTTTTGAGTTGAGAGTTTTATGTGACCACTAGTGGTGTTCGATTATGGTCATTTTTAGGCCTGTTTTATAACAGGTTTTCTCTGGGTACCATTCCTGTTTTGTTAATCTGATTCTTGACTTCATCAGGTGGATACTTCAGTTCCAAAAAGGTTTGTTGTAGATTCCTCAGGTGGGAATCTGTCCATAGGATCACAGATTGCAGGCTGGTGTGGCATTTACTCCCTAAAAGGATGAGATTGTTATAAAAAAGTAACTTTTATTAATTAAAAAATAGATTGAGGGCAAGGCAGAAAGCAAAATGTAAAGGCAGCTGGCAATCAAGAAATTGGCAAATTAAAATTTAATATTATAAAAACTCATGTTGGTAAATCCTAATTAAACCAATTAAAATATTTTTAAATAAATAAGATGCCCTATTATGCCTTACTCATGGCTAGCAATGAGAGAGTTGTATGGATATGCGTATGTCACTGAAATATAGGAGAGAAGGAACATGTTAGATGAAATAGGGAAAGTTATGGGGGGGGGGGGGGAATGGAAAAAGGAGGATAACTTTGTTCTGCTGCTTCAGACCAAAACAGCTGCACACTGGGATCTAAGGGGGACAGTTATTCTGGAGGGCTGGATAACAAGGCAGTTTACGGGAGACAGCATGCCAGGATGGGGGAGGGGAGGGGTCTGTGGAGGGCTTTGTGAGAGACAATAGGAGGTTTCATAGCAGGAGTAAGGAACTGTCAAAGTAATCTGAAAGGAAGAGTGCAGGAAACATGAGCCATAATGAAAGGGATCAAGAGAAAAGGAGAAGGTAATATGTAGCTACCAATCTTGAAGAGAGCATGTTGTCTCCTTCAGGATGCAAGCAAACTAAAATGGAAAACCTGACCTGAAGTGTATGGCTAAAGTCCCAGACCTTATATACTTAATTTTCTATGGGATGGGGGTGGTCCTGGGATAGTGAAGTCAAATCAAGTTATCTTATTTTGCTAGTTTCAGGAGTCAAGAAACTTATTTCCATTGCTAATATTTGCCTGAGGCAAAGCTAACTGACAGTAGAGGATCATCTGGCTATTGTGATAAACTTTTTTTTAAAAAAGACTGCATATGCTTACAAATGTTTTGGGATTCAGGAGATGAACTTTTGCCCTTATAATTAACTCAGGAAGAAAATCAGTCTTGCTCCTTCTGAAGTGTCTTAAGAATCCTTTCAAGTGTGATTTTTTTCCTCTGTTGTCACAAACACTGGTCATTGTTTTAAGCATCCAGAATCTGGAATAATCTTAGCCTGTCAAGATTTCTTGATGAACTTTTTTTTTTTTACTGTTTATTTAAATCATTCAATAAGCATAACATTACTATAACCAATCAATACAAAGTAAAAGAATTACAGCTGTTAAACAAAGCATAATTTAAAACTGTGTTGTCTAGGGGTCATACATATAGATAGTGATTAATATAAGTATTAAACCTCTCCTTTCTAATCAATAAAACATATTTTTTTGTATTTTTCAGGTATTTTACAATGTTCTTTATTAGAGTTTTCAATATATTCAAAAAAAGAAAACCAACGCTCTATAAAAGTGTTTTTTGCATAGTGAAACTTCTTGTTGGATGATCTGAGAAGCTAATTTGAGGTAGCTGTGTTGTCTGAACTGAGGAGTGTGAGTCTTATCTGTTGTCACCTTTGCGGTGCGTATTTCTTGAGGTATGTTAATGTGATGTCATCACGGAGTCACCAAGAACAGAAGCAAGGAGGGAGAGCCCCTGCTCTTGCAAACTGGGTTCGGAGCAGTCCGCCCCAAGCTTGAGCAACCCCTCTCGAAGGGCCCATGATCCTTTACCCCCATAGGCGGTTAGGTCCATGTGTCACAAGTTACCCTGAAAAGGGAAAGAGCCCCTACCTAAACAGCAGCAGTCCAGCATGACTTGAGGTCCAAAACACGTGACCCATCTAGATTTATGATCATGGTTATGAATATTTTATGAAATATATGTACCAGCATGCCTTGCATGATTTCATTAGCATTATCCAGCCCACGTTCCAGATACATCTAGTAGACGCTGGTAACGTCTGCACATGGACAGGAAGTATGTAACACTAGACTACACGCACCCCCCCCCCCTTCCAGCAAAAACAGTCTGGTTGGGGAACGGACCCTATGTGGAGTGACAGGATGGGTTGAGAAGTGGAATGTTCTATCTTTCACCATGTAAAGGGGGAATCCCCCCCTCCCCGACAGGGAGGGATTCCAAATAGGCCCTAAAAGAGGATCCAGCTTTATGGGCGGCCCTCCAGAGCCACAAAGGCTCTAGTTTAAAAAGGAGAAAATGGTGCACTGGGCTAACTTCCCCGAACCCAGTGCAAGGGGAGAGGCTACCCAGGAAAAGCCATACTCCCTGGTTCGGGCTGTTAGCTCAGTGGCCGGTGACTCCCGGAAACATGACCTTCCGCATGAAATAGTGCATGAAGTATGCCAAGTAATGTACTTTTAAATTAGAGTGTGTGACCAATGCAAGGGAAAATGTAACCCTAGAACTGAAATGTTGAAAGACACTGTACTTATTGTTATGTGTGCGTGAGGAAAATAGGTAAATCACGTACAAGAAAGTATGTACATTTTACCCAGAATCCCTCAGCTTGTTATTCTTTGCATGTATGTATGGGAGCCCCCTAATGATAGGGCATCACTAAGCCATGTGGGCCCAAGACTGAGGGCAGCGGAAAGACCTGATTGGACTTGGAGAACTCTACGCTGAGCAGGCTCTGTGGAAATTTTGGCTTCAATCCCGGATATTCTTCCCTACAAGGGGGGTGGGGGTGAGACGACTTAGGGCCTCCGACAGACGTTTTTATATTTCACCCTCATCAGGACTCTTTTTTTTTTTTTAGAAAATGTTTTTTTATTGTAAAAGAGGTAGATATACATGACAAGAAATAAACACGACAAAAAGAAACAAGAAAAGTAAAAACATAGACATATATCAACACACAATCAAACACAAATAACAATAATACAACACATTTGCCCACACCCACACACTGGGAGATGGAAAGGATGAAACTACGAATAAGTTTTTATTGCTCCAAATCAAAACCTCTGCTTTTTGCCCAATTATACACGGGTTCCCATTCCTCCTGACATTTTTGCAAATTACCATCTCTTAATCTTGTGGACATTAAATCAGATTCAGCGGTATCTAACAACTTGTTAATAAATTCCTCCCTATTAGGAATATTGTTCGTCTTCCAGTATTTAGCGTACAAAATCCTAGCAATAGTGACTATATATAATACCAGCTTCAATTTTGGTATAGGGAGGTTTTGTCTACAGATACCTAACAGATACAGTTCTGGAACATGGTTAAGTTGTACCTTTAAGATTTTTTTAATCCAAATATTAACTTGCGACCAATATTTTCTCGCTCGATTACATTGCCACCATATATGAAATAGCGATCCTTTAGCCCCTTGACACTTCCAACATTTGTTTGAATATGTGGGATATATTTTTGCCAGTCTATCTGGAGTAAGGTACCATCTATGTACCATTTTATATAAATTTTCTTTAAGATCTGCTGGTCTTATTAGTTTTACGTTCCGTTTCCACAGTTTTTCCCATTCTTCGATATCTATGTTGTAGCCAAAGTCTTTTAACCAACGGATCCATGTTTCTTTTACAACTTCATCTTGCATTTTGATCTGTAGTAACCAATCGTATACTTTGGAAATTATCTTATGCTTAAAGTCCAAGATAAGATCTAATTCAATAGGTTTACTGGAGAAACCTTTTTCTTTATCTTTCTGGAATCTTGATTTAACTTGGCACTGAAGCCACCAATTTAACTTAGAAAGTTCTTCCTCGATCAACTCATTCTGATTATTTAATAAGTATGCATAGTCTTGTGGATTATCCCAGTCATATAGATTGGGGTGATTCAAGGCCTCTATTGGAGATAGCCACTTTGGAGTATAAGTATATTGCACTTTGATTTCATCCCAAATCTTGAACAAGGATTTTCTTATTTCATGTCTGAAGAAGCGACCCGTTTTTACAGGAGTTCGGTACCACATATAGTTATGCCATCCTTCTCCCAGTCCGGCACCCTCTAGAATCATTAATCTCTTATTATCCAACTTACACCAGGCTCTCAACCACGCAATGCAAGACGCCTTATAATACAGGTTCCAGTCTGGGAGAGCCAGGCCACCTCTTAATTTACTATCTTGAAGTACTTTCAGTTTTATTCTGGGCTTCTTGGCTTGCCAAATAAAAGTCTTGATCATAGAATTAAGTTGTTGGAAAAAGGATCTAGGCAAAGTAATTGGAATTGTTTGAAAGAGGAATAAAATCCGTGGGAGGATGTTCATTTTTATTGTAGCGATTCTACCTAAAAATGAAAACTGAAGGTCCTTCCAGATAATCAGGTCATTACATATTTCTTTCAAAATTTTCTCGTAGTTATCTCTGTATAAGGTCTTAAGATCATTTGTCAATTGAATTCCAAGATATTTTATCTTCTTTTCATACTTGAAACCTGAAAGCTGTTCTAATATTTCAATTCGAGCTTCCTCCATATTTTTCGCCAGAATTTTTGTCTTAGCAACATTCAATTTAAACCCCGAAATTTCTCCAAATTCTGACAACCTTTGCTTCAAAAAAGATATCGAAGAAATGGGTTGTTCCAAAATAAAAACCAAGTCATCTGCAAATGCCAACGTCTTATATTCCACATCCTTTATTCTGGTTCCTTGGATACGTGTATCTTCTCTAATCTTCTTGATTAAGGGTTCTAGCGTCAAGATGAATAACAAAGGGGATAACGGACATCCCTGCCTGGTACCTTGTTCTATTTCTATTAAATCAGACATCACACCGTTGAAATTTACTTTCGCTGCCTGTTTTGAGTAGATTGCTTCAACCATTCCAGAGTACTTTTCCCCACAACCGATTGCTGCCAATGACATCTTAATAAAATTCCAATTAACATTATCGAACGCCTTTTCTGCATCTACCAGGATAGTAGCAAATTCTTTGTCAGGATGCTCCTTATAGTACTCGATCAAGTTTAGTAGTATCCTCACGTTCTGACTCATCAGACGACCTGGAACAAAGCCGGTTTGGTCTTCATGAATTAGGCCGACGATAACCTTCTTTAATCTATTTGCCAATATAGCAGCAAATATCTTGTAGTCACTATTCAATAGTGAAATTGGCCTATAATTCTTAATTTCTGACAGATCCGTACCTTCTTTGTGAATAAGTGAAATTAATGCTTCTTTCCATGAATCAGGAATCTCTCCTAAATTGTAAACATTCTCAATTACTTTCTTGAAGGGAAGCAATAATAGATCTTCAAAAGTTCTAAAAAATTCAATCGGAAGTCCATCCGGGCCTGGAGTCTTGTTAGTTTTTTGTGCTTTAATTGCTTCCACTATTTCCTGCATTGAAATAGGATTCTCCAAACTTGTTTGCTGTTCCTTCGTTAATTGGTTCATTTTCAGATCTTTCATATAATCTTCTTGCTGTAATTTCACAATATTTTGTTTTCTATACAGATTCCCATAAAATCTTTGAATAATGTCTTTCAGCTGCGCATTTTGAAACACTTCCTCATTGTTTTCATTTTTCAACATCTTTATGATCTTTTTCTCTCTTTCCTTCTTCAGTCTGTAGGCCAACCATCTGCTTACTTTATTTGCGTTTTCAAAATGATTTAATCTTGTCCATTTTAATTTTTTCTCAATTTCTTCAGCCAAAAGCATGTTTATCTGATGCTGGATAAAAGTAATTCTATTCTTCCTTTCTTTTAGATTGCCAGTTTTCTGTTGGTTCTCGTAGTACTTCAGTTTTGTTATGAGTTCATTATAAGATTTCCTCTGGTCTCTCTTCCTCTTCACTGAGTATCTAATAGCGACACCTCTAAAGAAAGCCTTAAATGCATCCCAGATGACTGGAATCTTCGTGTCCTTCTCTACGTTCAAAGTGAAAAATTCCTTTATTTCTTTTTTAGCTATTTCCAAGAATTGGGGTTCTTTCAAAATTTGCAAATTTAGTGACCATCGATAGCTTCTTGGCTGCTCCTGAAAGACTAACAAAATTGGACTATGGTCAGCATACGACTGCGGGAGTATATCTGCTTGATTAATAGACAATATCATGCTCATGGATACCCAAGACATGTCTATTCTTGACCAAGATTTCTGCGCATGGGAATAGAAAGTAAAATCTGTTGTGTTCAGATTTTTGGTTCTCCAAGCATCCACTAAGTTTAGTTCTTCCGCCATTTTCAAAAAAGCATTGGGTAGTGCATTCCGGCTCTTCTTCTTTTTTCGCGGGTCATCATATTTTTTGTCCTTTTCGGCGTCAAATATTGCATTGTAGTCTCCAACAATGCAATATCTATCTGAGTTGAATTCTCTAAGTTTAAGAAAAAGTGCTTGGTAGAATTTTTCTTGATTTTCGTTGGGGGCATAGATATTAGCAAGGATTGTCTTGAGACCATTTAATTCCAATTCAACCAAAATAATTCTTCCTTGTTCGTCCGAATATAGACAACTTGATTTGATTTGTGGAGATATAAATATAGCCACCCCCTTCTTCTTTTTGAGGGAATCACATGAGGAGTATAAGACACCCAATTTCTTATTCTCTAAATACTTCAGGTTGTCTCTTCTAATATGAGTTTCTTGCAGACAAATGACTTGTGCACAGGATTTTTTTAGTTGTTGAAAAATCTTCCTTCTTTTTCCAGGTTCATTCAGACCGTTAACATTCAGAGAGAGAATTTTAGTTTCCGACTTGGGATTCATTTGGGAAGATCTATACTATCAGATATCTTCGCTTGATCTTTTTTGCTCTGAAGCCTAGTTTTAACCTTTTCAGATTTCTTTTTTGGAGTCGCGTCAGTGGACTTCTTAGCACCCTCTGTTTCTGTTTCTTGTTCTTCTCCTGAATCCGAGCTATTCCGCTTCACAAATTCATCCCAAAAATCCTCCATCTTCTCTTCTGTGGTGATATTGTATCTCTTAGCCTGAAATGTGAAGAAGAGACCCTGAGGGATTAGCCATCTAAATTGGATTTCATGCTTAATTAGCCAAGTAGACAATTTCTTGAACTTAAACCTTCTTTGGCGCACGCTCCAGGGTATTTCTTTTAGTATTCTGATCTTCGTGCCCTTCCAATCCATTTCACATTCTCTAGCTTTTCTTAAGATCTTGTCAACTGTTTCAGGGCGGACCAGCTTTACCTGCACCTCTCTAGGAAGTTTAAATTTCCTTGTATAATTCGAGGAGACTCTCTTGGCCCAAAGAATATCTCTTGGACCCTCTTCTAGTAGCTCTTCGTCATCTACTATTAGGATGGTTGCAATTTTATTAATTAAATCCTCCTCTTTCTCTTCTGGCAAATTTTGGACTCTCCAAACCCCAGCATAAGGAATCTTTCGAGGGTGGGAGACGAAATGAAAATTCGATAGTAGTAAGGAATTGCAATGTATTAGAATAGATAGAGAATAAAATATGAATTTAACTTGTAATCTTGGATTCTAATATGAATGTATGCTTTTATACTGTGATCAATTGTGTGCTTTTACCAATCGAATATTGCTGCTTTCCCGTCATCCCGCATGACGCCCATCTCAGCCATGGAGTGTAAGAAGTTGCGCCGCAAGGAGCTGTCCATGCGAACGCTTTTCAGCACCGCAGGGAGCTGTCCAGGTGAACGTTTTTTCAGCAGTGAACATGGAATCCACCGTGGAAGGACTTCCCCCCTATTCTTCTCCCCAACAGTCATTTTGGAGCCACTCCCGGAACCATTTCATCTGAGCAGTAACACCAGAGTTCCACAGATCTAGCCTGTTCATTGGTCAGTCACATGCACCCAATTAGGTGCCACCAATGAACTCGCTGTTGGCTACTGCAGAAGTCCAGCCCTTATGGTCACCATAGAGCCTTCCCTCTCTCCTCCCCAAGACCTCATTGGCAGCATTGCCTGTGAGTAGAAAGCTGAGCCAAAGGGAACATTGACAGACTCAAGGAATGTATTTTCATTGGGAAAGGGGAGATCAACGACCACCGTGGTCAGGATGACAGTGCAAATGGTGGCTTGAGAGCTCCCAGGATTAGATTAGATTAGATTAGATTAGATTAGATTGGGTGGTAAAGAGTGAGTAGACAGGGTCCACATTGACAGGGGGAAAAAAAGAGGTTTGTGGACTCTGAGACACGATAAATTGGCAATACAGGAAATTTAAAACCTCCAAGGACACATTGAAACATGCAAAGCAAGATTGACAGCAAGCTGAGTCAAAATATCAACTTATTTTAATAAACACTTGTAAAACCTGGGGATTGGGACAAGTGAGGATTGGGGAAGGATCACAACAGCAAAGAGAAGATAAAAACCAATCTTGGTGACAGGCTTGTAGCTCATAGTTTGCAATGATGTTGGGATGCTGGGCGGCATGGCACATCCATAGGCGTTCAGTGTCAACTCCATGAAGCCACGATCCATGCTGTATTGCAAGGCATGTCAAGGCGCACGCCTACGCACACACTGAAAGTGTGCGGTTAGCGCTGCACATACAGCACGACCCATCTCCAGCTGCTGCTCATCCACATGGTTGTCCACTCCATCATCATCCTGAACTACCACTGGAGGGGTGTCTTCTGGGAGCATCACAGCATCATGGCCTCTCGTGTCACAGAGGTTGTGTAAGATGATGCAGGAGGCAACTATAGCATTGACATTGCTAATTTCCACGGGGATCTCCAAGTTCAGGCAATGCCATCGTGCCTTCAACCTTCCAAAGGCACGTTCCACGACATTTCTGCACTTGTTATGCGTCGCGTTGTACCTAGCCTGCTCTGGGGTCAAGTGTCCAGCGTAAGGCGTCATTAGCCAACATCTCAGAAGGTAGGCTGCATCAGCCAGGATCAGAGGAGGAACCTGCACATTCTGGATTGTCACTGTGGGATTGCCAGGAACCCAATCACCAGAATCCATCAGGTCTATCAGGCTGGAGCACTGTAGAACATAGGCATCATGGCACTTGCCACTGTAACCTATCACCACATCCATGAAGCGACTAGTGTGGTCCACTGTGCCCTGAAGAAGAATGGAGTAGAAACGTTTCCGGTTGATGTAGTCGTCTGCAAGTCCGGGCGGGGCGCGGATTGGTAAATGACACCCATCCAGGGCACCCACGCAATTTGGGAAACCCATCGCCGTAAAAGCTTGCATAATCTGGGGGGGGGGAGTTGTGAGCTACCAGAGGCCGCCCAACACCCAAAGCTTTCCCCGTCCTCAAAAAGAGATCCTTTTATCATCGATCAGAAGGAAACAACTCTCCCCCAAGCTCAATGTAAATGTGAGGTTTGACTATCCCACACATTGCACATGGCCATCATGATGGGAGTGCTGGAGCACGTGTTTCTGGAAGATCACTTTGATAGGAGGCCAACACAAGGGAGACATCTGTGGACTAATTTCTACAAGAAATGAATCTGCACTCAGTGTCACGCCACCAAAACCATGAAGGCTGTGAAACCTCTCCTCTCATTGTTGTAGCGTTTTGGCCAACCCTCATTGTGATACTCTGTGTGCTGCATGTTGCACCATCTCCCGAATCACCCTTCCCAACATCTTCCAAACAACATGACCCGCGGCACACCCGATCGTGAGAACCAAAGTAGACTGCACAGTCAAACAGATCCTCCTCCATAACCTGTGTGACCTCTTGCACGATGCCTGCCACCGTTGAGCAAGCCAGGCCAAATTGGTTTCCCACCAGCCTGTAGTTTGTGGTGTTGGCCAGCCACCAGGTCGCAACAGCAACCCTTTTCTCAACAGGGACTGGCTGCTGCATGCACGTAGTCTGCCGCTCCAATCTTGGGCTCAGACAGCGGACCAGCCACGCAAATGTTCCCCTGCGAACAACACATGGCATTTAGTTTCTGCAGGTTCAATGTTGAGCATGGTCAAATGGAGCTCTGGCCCACTCAAGCATTCTTAAACAAGATCCCTCATGATGGCATCTCGCTGCTCCCCTCACACCAGTCATTAAGCACGTGGTGGTGATCCACCTTTCCCCATACATGTGCAGTTCTTTCACAAAACTGAAACCATACCCACCCTTTAGAGAGCAGGTGGGGGGAATGTTTGATGGCCAGCACATCATTCGCCATGAAGAAATACTCCCAGGGTTAACACTGCATAAATCACCCTTTGGAACCTGTGCGGGGGAGGCATGAACTGGGGGCAGCTGATCTTTACATTGCCAGGAATTGACTCCTTCAAGACCAGTCACGAAGCTTGAAGAACATCTGCCCCTGGAGTAAACCTGTAGGTTCCATGAAGGAAAGAAACCCATCCATCATTTTCACAACTGGAGGGAAGGCTTAAAAAAGGAGTGCAGTGGCTTACATTGTGATGGCCACAGGTCCCATGGAAGATCATTCATACCAGCATTCACCAGCACCCATTCTCCTTTCCTAGCATCTGTCTTTTAGCTTGAAGGACTTTCCAGGTAGCGCAGGCCACCGTAGGTGTAGACCTTTATCCCATGACATCAGTGGCTCCTCCACAGCCCATCCTTCCAGAAATCATATCAAACGCTTCTCACACCCCAGCGTGAGTCGTCATGTTGTGTGCTTCCTGGTTTTTCTGCAGCCGTGCAACACTGCGGAGACAGGTCCCTTTCATTGGCATCAGTGCGCAGCTGAGCGTCAGTGCTGAGTCCACCAGGATGGGGTGGGACATTGGGAGCAGACCAATCCTGGGGTGGTGGAGTAATCCTTTAATGCACGCAGCATCACGATACTCTGAGACATTGGGGATGGAATCATAACTGTGGGGACCCAAGGGAAGGGCACTGATAGCGGCGCGTGTCAATCTCGAGTGGTCAACTGTTACCTGGTCATCCTAAAGTTGAGTATCCACTGCTACTCCCCCACACATATGTTGCAAAGACATGCCACCACTCCGTGGACCGTGGGTAGGTCCACCATCTCCGGTGACATGTCTGCGAGTCAGCAAACATTAGCAACGTTGGCGCTACAATGTTGGGCGAGCTGCCTAAGCCGTCTACGCCGCCTTCGTAGGCAGCCGCAGGCAGTCGATAACCTCACTCTCCTTGCACTTGCTGGCTCATCCAGACCATCGTATACAGCCAGCATAATTGTGAAATTCACAGAAAATGTCTCGGCCAACAGACCGAGCACAGTAGCCAAGATTTCCAGCTCCATCTTTCAAATTTAGGCAGGAAGCCTGGTGCCTGCCCATACACAACACATGTGAGCGGGGAAATTCTGACAGTGTTTCAAAGCGGGCCCATTCAACCAATCAGATCCCTGCATGAAGCGGAAGGGCACAGCACGAAGTCGAATTGCTGTCTGCAAAAGGCATTTTGAGCAAGATCAGCGTACATCTTAGTGAGCGGTTCATCCACGACATTAGGTTGATTCCTGCGCATGATCGGAAGGAAAACCCGACACACAATCCAACGTGTGATCGCTGAAAAGCGGGACACTTCCGCGATAAAACGGTGTGCGCGCACAAACCCCACGGCATTGATGCGCGGCAAAGCTTTTCGTGTGATCGATCAACTGCTTTTCACTAACAGGACCAACCCTTTATACGACCATTCGTGTGAACGCCGCCACGTCAGATTTTTCTGCCCTGGTTCAGAAAAAGGCTCTTCCATCTCGCTTTAAGTGGTACGTCTGACCGCACCCCAGGAATGACTGCTGGAGAGCCTGGGAGCTCACTAGGCCTGGTGGCAGCCATAGAAGAACCTAGGGGCTGCGCCAGACTCAGCAAGAGACTGGGGAAAGATGGGATTCCCACCCCCACCCCCCATGAGGCTTGCAGGCTTCCACTTGTAATTATCTATTTACTGATCCAGTTAGGACTCTGGGAAACTGCGGGAGAGAGTAGGATTTAATCTATTTACACCCTGTGATGCCACACATGTGATGTCACTGCATTGCAGGGGACTCAAGGATACACCTGAAACTGTATAACGTCAATCCTAGAGCATCCCACAATGCAGTAACATAACTTCCAGTTCTACAGCTTATATTTCAATACAATAACATAACTTCCAGTTACCCATTTTTCTCCTGATGCTCCACTGAGTGCTGGTGGTGAGCTGGCAAGCAAAGGGCAACCCAAGATCTAGCACATTTTAAGTCTCATCCTTCCTCCAAGTAATTCAGGATAGTGTACATTGTTCTCCCATTCCCATTTTATCCCCATAATAACCCTGTGCTGTAGGTGAGGCCAAGAGGAAATGAGTGGTCAAAGATCAGCCAGCAAGGTTCAGGGCACCAAACTGGCTCTAATTTTTATTATCACTATAACCTCTGGGGAAAAAACAAAAACAAAAACAGGAATCTTCTTGAACTAAATGAAACTACTGTGTCAGAGCAAATGTTAAAAGTAACTCCTTCAGATATAAATTTCTCTGTAGTTAAATTGATTCAGGATACTCAAAAGCCTCTCTCTATAAAATATGCAACATTTAAAGCTACTTAAAGAATGAAATACAGCTCTAAGGAAATAACAATGCAATTTGCACAGCATGCTGCAGGAAAAAATAGTATTTGCAAGATCATGTTCCTGTTACTTAAAATCTCTCTCAGCTTGACTTCGGAACGAAGATTTAAGAAGGGTGCAGTAGTCCACGTCTGCTGCAGGCTCGCTGGTGGCTGACAAGACCAATGCAGGACAGGCAGATCCGGCCACAGTGGCTGCAGGGAAAAGTCTGATTTGGGGTTGGTGCTGTAGCAGTGCGATTCTTCCTCAATCTCCTTTTGTCCTCAAGACCAGCTATGCGTGTATTCTCAAAAGAAGAGACAGCCTGGTGGATGGTGAGCCTCCACGCTTTGCGATCTGAGGCTAGGTCAGACCACTGGTGATGGTTGATGCGACAGGTGCCAAGGGATTTCTTCAAGGTGTCCTTGTATCTCTTCTTTGGTGCCCCTCTATTTCGATGGCAGGTGGAAAGTTTGCCATACAGGGCAATCTTGGGAAGGCGGTGGTTTTCCATCCTAGAAATATGTCTTGCCCAGTGCAGCTGTGTCTTCAACAGCAGTGGCTCGATGCTTGTAACCTCCGCCCTCTTGAGGACTTCAGTGTTGGTCACAAAGTCACTCCAGTGGATGTTGAGGATGGTGCGAAGGCAGCGCTGATGAAAGCGCTCAAGGAGTTGCAGGTGATGACGGTATAAAACCCACGATTCAGAACCGTAGATGAGGGTTGTCATCACAACCGCTTTGTAAACATTGATCTTTGTGCCTTTTTTCAGATGCTTGTTGCTCCACACTCTTTTGTGCAGTCGGCCAAATGCACGGTTTGCCTTTGCCAACCTGTTGTCAATCTCCTTGTCGATCTTGGCATCTGATGAGATGATGCACCCCAGGTAGCTGAACTGCTGGACTGTCTTCAGAACTGATTTACCCACAGTGATGCAGGGAGGGTGATAATCTTCCTGGGGTGCAGGCTGGTGGAACTTCTGTCTTCTTCAGACTAACTTCTAGGCCGAATAGCTTGGCAGCCTCTGCAAAGCAGGACGTCATATGCTGCAGAGCTGATACCGAGTGGGAGACGAGTGCAGCATCATCAGCAAACAGTAGCTCTCGGATAAGTTTTTCCATTGTCTTGGAGTGAGCCTTTAGTCGCCTCAGGTTGAACAGGCTGCCATCGGTGCGATAGCGGATGTAGACACCATCATCATCATCTAGATCTACTGCATCATGCTAAAGAAGATCGTAAAGAGAGTTGGCGCGAGAACGCAGCCTTGCTTTACACCTGTGCCTATTGGGAAGGGCTCGGAGAGGTTGTTGCAGTGTCCGACTTGGCCTTGCTGGTCTTCATGTAGCTGGATGATCATGCTGAGAAACCTTGGGGGACATCCTAAATGTTCCAAGATTTGCCACAGGCCTTTCCTGCTAATGGTATCGAAAACTTTGGTAAGGTCGACAAAAGTCACATATAGACCCTTGTTCTGTTCCCTGCATTTCTCTTGGAGCTGCCTGAGAACAAATACCATGTCGGTGGTGCTCCTGTTAGCTCTGAAGTCGCACTGGCTCTATGGGAGGAGTTCTTCTGCAATGGTGGGCACCAGTCTGTTGAGGAGTATTCTGGCAAGGATGTTGCCTGCGATGGAGAGCAGGGTTATCCCCCAGTAGTTGGAGCAGTCTGACTTTTCCCCTTTGTTCTTGTGTAGAGTGATGATTATTGCATCACGAAAGTCCTGTGGTAGTTTGCCTTGTTCCCAGCAGCTGACAAGTACTTTGTGAAGTGTGCTATGTAGTACTGTGCCCCCATGCTTCCAGATCTCTGGTGGGATTTCATCAACTCCTGCTGCCTTGCCACTTTTCAGTTGTTTGATGGCTTTAACAGTCTCTTCTAGGGTGGGGATCTCATCCAACTCTGTTTTCACTGGTTGAAGTGGGGTGAGGTGGATTGCTGAATCTTGAACTACGCGGTTGGCACTGAAGAGAACCTGAAAATACTCCGACGACCGGTTCAGTATGGATGCCTTGTCTGTGAGGAGCACTTGGCCGTCTGCACTACGCAAGGGACTCTGAGCCTAATATGATGGGCCATATACTGCCTTCAGGGCTTCGTAGAACCCTCTTAAATCACCAGTTTCTGCACACAGCTGGGTTCTCTCTGCAAGCTTGGTCCACCACTCATTCTGAATGTCTCGAAGCTTGCGCTGGAGGTTGCTACATGCAGCGTGAAAGATTGCTTTTTTCCCGGGACAGGAGGGCTAAGCAAGATGTGCTTGGTAGGCAGATCTCTTTTTTGCTAGTAATTCTTGGATCTCTTGATTGTTCTCGTCAAACCAGTCCTTGTTCTTCCTTGTGGAAAACCCGAGGACTTCTTTAGAGATTAACAGGATGGTAGTTTTTAGGTGTTCCCAGAGTGCTTCTGGAGAAGGGTCTGTGGGGCAACTGGGGTCCTCAATTCTTGACTGGAGTTTTGCCTGGAAGGCAGCTTTAACTTCGGCTGACTGAAGGCTGCCAACCTGAAGCTCCCGCCGAGGGATACCTCCTCTCCTGGGTGTGGGTTTAAAGTGAAGATGGAGATTGCAGCGTACAAGATGATGATCCATATGACATTCCGCACTGGGCATTACTCGGGTGTGTAAGACATCTCGAAGGTCTCTCTGGCGCACCAGAATGTAGTCGATAAGGTGCCAGTGCTTGGACCGTGGGTGCATCCAGGTTGTCTTCAGGCTGTTCTTCTGCTGAAAGATAGTGTTGGTGATGGTGAGCTAGTGCTCCATGCAGAATTCTAGCAGGAGGCGCCCGTTATCATTGTAGTTGCCAATGCCGTGTTTGCCAAGTACTCCTTTCCAGGCTTCCAAGTCTTTACCTACTCTGGCATTGAAGTCACCAAGGATCATAACCTTGTCCTCTGTAGGGGTCTTCCGTACGAGGTTGCGTAGATCAGCATAGAACTTGTTCTTTCCTGCAGGATCTGCTTGAAGGGTTGGGGCATACACACTGAAGAGTGTTGCATGCTGCTTGTTTTGAAGTGGGAGGCGCATGGACATGATGCGATCTGAGTAACCTGTTGGCAGGTTTTCGAGTTTGGAGGCAATGGAGTTCCTGACCATGAAGCCAACGCCAGAAAGGCGGCTCTCAGCCTTTGACTTACCCGACCAGTAGAGGGTATAGCCAGCACCGTGTTCTCAAAGACTACCTTCCTCAGGGAAACAAACCTCACTGAGAGCTGCTATGTCAATATTCAACCTGAGAAGTTCGTGGGCAACTAGAGCAGAGTGTCGTTCAGGGCGACCACTGTCTACTGTGTCAAGCATGGTTCTGATGTTCCAACACGCAAGCTTTAGTCTTTGCACACTTTGTGAGGCAGGTGCATGCCTTTTCTTTGTTGTTATTTTTTGACCGCAAGTAAGGATGCCCGTTGACCACGGCTAGCCAACTGGGGTGGGGGAGACGAGCTTTGTTTAGGCCACCTTTTCTAGGCCCCTCTCCGTGTGGAGCAAGCAGTGCTGTCCCTAGATAAGGCTGCTTGGTCGTTCAGGGTGCTGCCGAAAAATGCTTTCGTCTCCGGGTCAGCATCAGGCGACCAATACCCTGAACCGCCTACATGCAGGATCAGGACTGCAGCTTCCAGTGGCATCTTCCACCTGCCGTTTCGCCCCTTGCCCATCGCTGCAGGACTTGGTGTGTTGTAGGTTGTGGATGTGGATATGCCCTTCAGGCCTGCGCAGAGGAATTTTTAGGTGAAGCACAGTGTGCGTGGTACTGGCTCCACCCTTTCACCTTGGGGTCATCTGCCTTGGCCCAGTAAGCCGGGACGCCGGCAGCGAGTCCTCCAGGTGGTAGGTGTTACATTAACGACCTCTATCTGCCCGGGTTTGATGTTAGAGTTTTCCTTCTCTTGGCTGACGAGGTTGGTGAGCCCAGCCTGCCCATCTGGTTATACCGCCGGACATTCGGTCGCACCATGATGTGGCAAACTCTGTGAGAAACGGTGGGGA
Source organism: Heteronotia binoei (assembly GCF_032191835.1). NCBI lineage: Eukaryota > Metazoa > Chordata > Lepidosauria > Squamata > Gekkonidae > Heteronotia > Heteronotia binoei. The sequence continues at coordinate 212,583,399 of NC_083223.1, forward strand.
CCAGCAGGAAGGTGTTGCCACGGATGCAGTAATGCAGGAGAGGCCATTACAGTGACCATCTGCCAGGCATAGCCGGACAGTGACGTCACGGCGTTTAGTGTGTATGCACACTAAAAGCTCATACCTTGAATAAAAGTGTGTTGGTCTTAAAGGTGCCACTGGACTCAAACTTTGGAAATACATTTGTTATCAATTTTTTATCCCATCATAATGGAAGAGAATGACAGAAATGAGGTGACTGAACTTTGTCTGGGTGAGTCATGCAACTTGCATGGTAGCAAATTCCCATGATGAGTAGTCCCTCAAAGGCCAAAACAACCCCAGAAAGTGCACTGTTCCTACCAGGGCTTTTTCTGAGCAGGAATGCAGTTCTGGCTGGCTTGTTGTCAGGGGGTGTGGCCTAATATGTAAATGAGTTCCTGCTGGGCTTTTTCTGCAAAAAAAGCCCTATGTGAAACAATGGTGATGTCGGGGGGTGCAGCCTAACATGCAAATGAGTTCCTGCTGGGCTTTTTGTACCCAAAAAGTCCTTGTTCCTACCATTGCATTTTACTAACAGAAACCAAATCTCGAAGGCTGGTAACACTGTTCTGGTTGCCTAGCAACAGCGATTGGGGCATTCTTTTCTTAAAGCCATAGGTGGGTGATTTGTGGTGAAGTTATCCCCTAAAGTTTTGCTGTTGTTGTTGTTTGTAGGAAGATCTGTCTTGGGTCTGTCAATGGACCCAGTTTATGGATTTAAGTTTCCATAGATTTGCCCACACTGAGAATTAGATATTGAGTATGTTAATTTTGGTTTTAGCCAGTGATATGCTGGTGAGCATATAAATTAAATGGATTTTATTATTATTATTGTCACATCAGATACTTGGCTGGTGGATGGTGTTCCACAATTTGAGATCTAGCCAAATTCTTAGGAATTGCCAATGTATCTTGATTTCTTCTTGTTTAACAATCTTTTCTCTATTCAGTACCAATGCTGCACACGTCCAAGGCCAATTTCCATTGCTACATCTTTGCTGAATATTCAAACTGTATTTAATAAAGAATCAGTCCCTGATGATTTCATGCATTTTCAAGTCATCCATATACAATATATCCTCGGAAGGCTGGAGCAACAGACCTATTTACTGGCTAGGCCTGCACCCTACCTGTAAGGGAGAGTAAACAATCACAGTAAAGTACATATGAACATATGAAGCTGCCTTCTACTGAATCAGACCCTCATTGGTCCATCAAAGTCAGTATCGTCTTCTCAGACTGGCAGCGGCTCTCCAGGGTCTCAAGCGGAGGTTTTTCATACCTATTTACATGGACCCTTTTTTGGAGATGCCGGGGATTGAACCTGGGACCTTCTGCTTCCCAAGCAGATGCTCTACCACTGTAAATTCTGTCTTTATGTTTGAGCAGCAATAGAGATAAGTTTGACCAGTTTTGAGAAATGTGGGGCAACAGCAGGGTAGACAGTGTTGGTATACATTCGTCCAAAACAAATGTAGAGGCTAGAAGAAGGTGCAAAGCAAGACACAAGTGAGTACAGTAGGTAATGTAAAAGGTCGCTTTGGAATGCGTACAAAGAATGCAGTGACTGGATGGTGTAGAAAGGGTTGCTGTTTCATCAATACAATGCCACTATTCTAGCTACAATTACCACCTCCAGATTAAGAAATTCCTGGAGATTTTAGGGTATAACCTAGGAGGACAGTGCTTGGGGAGATGAGGGACCTGTAAGATTTTTTTGTTGTAATGCTCAGTTGGAGTTTGTCAGAGTTTTAACCAATCTGTTAAAGAATCAGAAAATATTGGCAGTGTGGCATGTTTCTCACTCATCCTTTCTGCCAGGTGGAAGGACCATAGATATACCAGAGATATAAAGACTGCCTGCAACTTAGAATCCCACCCAACTCCTGTGAGTTGCCACCTGCAGGAGGGAAGGAATGAGTGCCTATAGCAGAAGTAATTATGAACAAAACAATATCTTACTGTCAAAAGATCTCTGGAATATCCTAAAGTTGTACTATTTCAGACCAGACATTGGGAAGGAGCTCAAATTTTTAAATGCTCCCCCCAAAAATTTTAAAACTTGCACATGTTGAAGTGGTGCAGAACATGTTTTTATTTCCTCTGTTTTTACTTCCTACACTCACAATGCTTAAAGTGTAGTTCAGATTAAGTCTAGTTCATTCTCAAAATACTGAGAATTGGCAAAGAGAAAGGTGACCTCCTTCACATTAATGTCAAGGCAGTGAGTTTCCAGAGAACTGGAAGAGAAGCAACATTGCACTGGCATTTAGCAGAGATGTAAGTCTGAGCATCTTTCAGGGTCTCTAACAAATAACATCAAATGGATTCCTAAATAGGCATGTCTACTGCAGTCACTAGCAAGGAGAGCAAATTTCTTTGATTGACACAGCCCCTGGAATACAGCTTCTAAAATTAACCTTGAGCTGTTCCCTGTGCCGCATTTTACTGAAATCAGATTTTCCAAGGGCTGTTATCTTATCTGTGACTTGGGAAAAAGCCACATCTGTTCTTCTTGGATGCAGACCGTTGATGGTGCTTCAAATCTGAAGTTGCCAATGCATTTCTATGGATAAAAGACTCTTGTTCAGTGCAATGCAAACATCTGCTGAGTGTATTTTTAGTTGGGAGCCTCATTTAGGGTTGCCAAGTCCTGTTGAAGCACTGGCGGGGGACATTTGTGCACACGCAATGCACATGATGAAATTACATCACCCGAAAGTGACATCATCAAAATGGTGGTGCACACACGGGGCTGCTTTAGGCATTTCCGGGAAAACTCTATGGTTTTCCCAGACACTCTAGCCATTTGGGAGGTTAAAACTCTATGGTACCTATTGTACCATAGAGTTTTACCTCCCAAATGGCTACAGTGTCTAGGAAAACCATATAGTTTTCCTGAAAAAGCCTAGAGCGGCCCTGCGTGTGCACCACCATTTTGATCATGTCACTTCCGGATGACGTCATCGCACCAGTGATGCAGGGGGAGGTTCCCCCTGCCAGCCCAATGTGGGCCAGCGGGTTGGGAATCTCCGGGGTAGGAGATTCCCCATCTGGACCGGGGGCTTGGCAGCCTTAGCCTCATTCTACGTCCACATGCATACTTGGAGTCAGGCCTGTAGCCAGGATTTTTCATTTGGTGGGGCCCAAAGCCAGGATTTTCATTTAGTGGGGCACATTTTTTGTGGAGGCCCTAACTATTATGCTTAAGTGTGTAACTTAGTTCTGTTGCTTTTGAACAACATTTCTTTTAACCTGCTTCTCAGGTCTGACACAGCAAGGAACATTTAATTTGGCTGCCTTTTACTGAACAGTAACATCAATACTAACATGTTAACATTTTGCAAACATAGAAGCAGGGTAGAATGCTCACACAGAAATAAGACCAACAGAATGCCTTGGACCTAAAATCTGCATGCTTTCCACTGAAGGTCTTAACAGAACCTATGTGCTTAAACTGGCATGCTCTGTTCAGACCTTCAGTGGACCGCATGGAGGTGGGGCTGTGGCTCATAGCATGTTCAAGAGAGGATTGAATAAATATATGGAGCAGAGGTCCATTGATGGCTATTAGCCACAATGTATAGATAGAACTCTTTGTCTGGGGCACTGATGCTGTGTATTCTTGGTGCTTGGGCGGGGGCAACAGTGGGAGGGCTTCTAGTGCCCTGGCCTCACTGATGGACTTCCTGATGGAATGTGGTTTTTTTGGCCACTGCGTGACACAGAGTGTGGACTGGATGGGCTTGATCCAATATGGATTCTATTTATGTTCTTATGTTTACAAATAGATTGTCTGAACAGGACTACTATTTTGAGTCAGGACTTTTCTCTGTTGCTTCTTCTGGTAAATGTTTATCTGAAGGATGAAAGCTGCCTCCATTTTAAAGAGCGAGAAAACCCTGTGGAAGAGGGGGGAAGTACAAGCTTTGCTCTTTCAGATCAGGATGTTGTATTTCCTATTGCTCATAAATTAACTTGCAGAGACAAGACTCTTCAAAATCCCATTTGCATTTCACTTTTAATTAGCCAGTGGCTTCAAATGATAACAAATCTGTTTCCCCAAAAAACAAAACCACCACCACCACACCGCAAAAAAAAAAAAAAAAAAAAAAAATTATGCACGCACATAAATGTCTTCTCCAAACTGTGCAAAGGGGTCCCCAGAGTTTCACAAATCAATGAGCATTAATGTTACATGACCCCAAGAGAAGGCACCTCTTGGCTAAGACAGCATGCAGCTACTGATGCTTAATTAAAACATATAGGTCTTGGATGAGGCTCTTTGATTTTTTGCTTCAGCATTTTTTCTGGCTGTATCCATCATTGTCTGGGAGTGAATGGAATGTTTGTCTTAATCAAAGGGATTTTCCAGAGACGTTTCTGCAATTTTAGGAGGAGAAAGCACAATTAAAACAGACTGATACATGGTAATAAGTTCTGTATTTGCTTTAGAAACTATTTTTAAGTCTACAGTAACTATCCTCCATGTTGTGACCGGCAGTTTAGAAATGCAATCCTATACAGTATTACTACAGCTAAAGCTATTGAAAACAATGGGCTTGACTGAAGTAACTGCATAGGATTTCATTGTAAGTAACAAAATATCAAGTTCTACATGCAAATGGTTAGGTAGTTTGGTATCAAAATGAAAGTTGACAGAGATATAGTGTGATGCACCGAATAGTTTGGTAGCTCCCATGTTATGCTCTTGTTCATATGTCCTTTACATGCAGTAGGGTTGCCAGGTCTCCCTGGCCACCAGCAGAGGAAGGGTGGGGGGGAATAGGTTTGCCGGATCCATGCTGGGAAGTCCCTGAAGATTTGGGGATGAGGAGGAGGGCAGGGACCTCAGTGGGCACAGTGCCATAGAGTTCACTTTCCAAAGCATCTGTTTTTCTCCAGGGGAACTGATCTATGTAGTGTGGAGATGAGGTATAATTCTCAGGGATCCTCAGGTTCCACCTGGAGGATGGCATCTCTAACATGCAGCCACATGACAGCTGCTGTTTTCTGCTGTAATTCCATGTATATAGTGGAAGAAACAATCTCATAAATACTCAGGATGATTTCTCTAAGACCCCAGACATGCCATCACTATCTCCTAGTATGAATAGAGAATCACAGATAAATGACTAGCAAAGGACCCCTTAAGGGTTCTGTGACTAAACCAGCCTCCAATATAATCAACAAATGTTCATTGAAATTTATAAAGGAAACATAAACAACCACTTAAAGCAGTGAATTGTACATAAGGTGAAGTCATACAGTATGCACAGTCCTTTATAAGGACAAAATTAGGTGAAGTTATATAGTATGCACAGTCTTTCTTGGGCCCAATAGGCCTCCAAATGGTTTCAGCCAAAAGCTGGCAAAGTAGAGACTTCTTCACAAGTCAAACTGTTATGTTCCAATAAGCGTGTACGTACTACCCGTGTAGTACTTCCCACATACACCAATGAACAAGGGCATAAAATTAAATATATACAAGCCCTAGTGGAACATGTAGTAATAGACCTCAACTTGATCTTAAAACCTGTTTGTGGATGCACAAATTCAGTGATGTTTAAAGACAAATTGCATACCAAACAGGTCCCACAAGGTGCATGATGACCATGTATTACTTCATTATGGTCAGTAAAGTCTGAATGAATCAGCAAACTATAAATGTTCTTACTCCTTTTGTAACCAATCCTAGGTTGTAATTCACAGCCAGGTAAGTTCTTAACTAAAAAACAATGTTTTTTAAATAATGTTCTGGATTTGATAAGATAAAGAGTTAAACTGAAAAGCACAACTTAAAACAGTCTTACCCTTATTAATTTGATTGCTGGATAATAATTTAGATCTTTCAATCCTATTAGATTTATTCAAGGCTTGTTTAACTACCTGTACAGGATATCCCTGTGCCAAAAATTTGTTGCTCATTGACTCAACTTCCTTATTATAAAAAACATTTTCTTGGAAGTGAATGTAGCATTTCACAGTGTTTCATGAAAACATATTTAAGATGTTTTTACAAAGGTATGGATAGACCCTTCACTCAGATTATGATTTTTTGCAACCTATTATGGGAATCTGTGGTGTGTGATACAGGGACAAGTTCTAAAACATATTTCCCTCAGAGATTCACTTTGCTCTTTCCCTGCTGGTTTCTGGAAAAGCCTTAAAATCTTATTTTAGAAGGCATTTGGATAAGTGAGTGATAGTGATAGTGCACTATTTAGATTGCTGTTTGTGCATGTATTGTTTTCTCACTTGTTTGCTTTTTGCTGCCAAGTTCCTGTGGGATTTTAAGGCAAGAGACATTCAGAGGTGGTTTGCCATTGCCTACCTCCACATCAGGACTTTGGTATTCCTTGGTGGTCTCCCATCCAAATACTCACCAGGGCTGACCATACTTAACTTCTGAGATCTGATGAGATGGGTTAGCCTGGGCAATCCAGGTCAGAGCTTTCAATATAGCATTGTTTTAACTGGTATATAAATTCTGTTTTCATTGTAATTTAGTCTGTCTTTTATTGATTCTTAGCCAGGCTTGAATATATATTAAAAACTCTTTGCTTATAGAAAGTGATTAAATTAGACAGAATTCTACCCTACATTTTACCTTGATTTGCTAGTTTTATATGTGCAGAGAGTTTTTAAAAATGTATGCAGGGTGCACTATGAAACATGAATTCTGATTTCAGGAGTGTATACCACAGTATTCCTCAATATGTAGTTCAGCCATAATTTAGCAATGATAAACTATCACACTTTTGGTACATTGTGTGAATGCCTCTCAAGAGAAATGTAGGTCAAGCCAGAGTACAGATTTGTTAAAATATGCAAAACTAATTAGAGATTGTCCTAGTTTCTTTAACAATAATAGGATAAATAAAGCTAACAATGCCTCCATAAATAAGCAATTGGTTTCTCTCCTTGGACTTATAGTTTAAATGATTCTCTGAGGCTTATTTTAACATTGCGCGGAAGAAGGGAAACCAAAATGGGGAAATGCTAATTTTTGCTTCAGAACTAATTTCTGCCTTTGTTCTGTGATATTGTCAGTGAAGTGAAAAACAGGCCATTTTTCTGGATGTCTGGGTCAGTCCTGACTTAGATATAGGAAAGCTAACTAAACAAAACCCTAGGTGTTTGTTTAGTTAGCTTTTCTCTATCAGATCATTTCATTCCTGGCAAGAGGTATACCTCTACAACATTTTTTTGTTAACAATGGGTATGGTAGACAAGTAATAGTAGACAAGAGAATGTTTGTTTCCCACTATGCCCGAACTAGTCTCGGTCTTGGGGAAGGCCTCTATGCTCTGTTTGTTTGTCTTGAGGACTACTGGTTGGCTACTGTGTGAAGCAGATTGCTGACTATATGGGCCACTGATCAGATCTTGATGTCCTTAAGAAAGTTGTGTTGGCCCCATGAAATTATGAGGTTTTTTTTACTGAACTCCCTCTCACATATACTTAACAAACTGTGATTCGTCTTTCCAATGACAATGATGGATAGTAGATTCAGGACAAACTAATGGAAATTCATTGTTAGATAACACACAATTAGGTTCTGGATTTCTCTGTCCCTAGACAGGTTAATGGCCACTAATTTAAATGGCTTTGAAGAGGGACTAGACAAAGTATTAGAGAACAAGGCTATCAAAAGCAATCTATATATCTAATTGCCAACATGGCCCCTCTGGGCGAGCTTTTAGTGTGCATAGAACTTTGTTCTACTGCTTCAGACCAACATGGCTACCTACCTGGATCTAAATGTCTTTCCAATCTCTTTCTAGAAAGTGTTTTTTCCCCCCTCTCTTCATGGTTCAAAAAAAATGTTATTTTCTGTGTTGGATTGGGGACACATGGAGGGAAGAGAGATTTTTCTGCACACTGGGGGAACTCCCCAGGTGTGTAGAAAAATCGGAAAACTTAAAAAAAATACATTGAGGGGTTTAAATTTTCCCAAAAAAACTAAAAAGAACTTTGCACAGACAACATTCTTAATGCTCTTGGCGGCCTCCTTCCACTCTGGCAACAGGACACCCCAGGAGCCGCTGTTGCCAGGTCCCTGCTGTGGCTTTTTCATTTTATTCTATTTATATCCCGCCCTCCCCACCGAGGGCGGCTCTTCTCGAAGTCAGCAGGATGCCCTGGGAGCCACTACTCACTTTACCCGGCAAGGAAAGGAGGCATCTCAGCTGAGCCAGGGCACACCCTGTACCCTCACCCAGCATCTGAGGTGAAGCAGCAGTGCTCCTCTTTCTCTCTCATCACTGCTTAGCCTGGGCCTTCTCCTCCAGCAGCAACAGTGAGCAACAGCTTGACTTCCAGCACGAGGTGCTGCTAGGGGCCAGGTGGGCTGGACTGGACCACCCTGAGGGGGAGAGAGGGGAGAGAAGGAAGACCACTGGGGAACTGGAGGGAACCTGTCTACACTCCCTGGGGGGAAGGGAAAGCAAAAATGGGGGAATGCCCCCTCCCTGCAATTTTTTTTCAGGTCTGCCACTTGTCTAACCTCCATGTTTAGAAGCAGGATACTTTTGAATAGGACATGCTGGGGAATGAAAGCAAGCAAGGAAGAATACCTTCCAGCCATGATTTTGCAGAAGCATCTGGTTGGCCAGATGTAGGATTGATCCTTGGACAGAGCCAGCAATATTCATTCACTTCCCAGACCATATTGCTGTTGCAGGAGAGAGGATAGGATGCAACATGGGGAAGCCTTCAGTTTCAAAGGCAATTTCCCAAGTGCAAAGGGGAAAGGGGATGACTTTGTAGTCTGGCTGTTAAGGAGTCCAATCCTGAACCCCATGGGTTCATAGGGTTATTGTATACAATTTCATTTCACTTGATGATGATCTGTCTAGGAAGGAAGGGCCAATTATTGGCACCTGCAGGCTGGAAGAGGCCTATTACTATTCACATTAACCCCTGGAAGGAAACAGGGGTGCTTTGCCTCACACTGGCCCATAACGTTTTTACATTCACCCTTGCAACTGGGCAATGAAAACCATTGTCTCCCTTACCTTCCTCAAGGAAGAGGTACAAATAGAAGAATCATCCCAGGCACTTCATGGGAAAAGACGAACCAATTTGATTCACCTCATCAAGGCATATCTGGAAGGGCATAGTTAAAAATAAATATTAGGTTGGAAAGGAGTTCTTAAGTTGAACGGTTTTCTAGTTAACTCAATAATAGAGAAATGACATAAAATGAAATATAGCAAGATAAAGAGGGAAAAACCTACAGCTATAATCAGAGACCAGGAGACCCAGGGATTTTTTTTATTTTCCTTTCAATATTCTTGTCTTGTCAGCAGAGTGGATATTTACTTGATTGAAGATCCAAAGATTATGGAGTTCAAAAGGAATGGAGATAGGATATCTTGCAGAATACTCCTGCAGAAGTTGGCAGGCAGATTGAAAGTATTTCAGATGACAAGGATCAAAGAGCAAGAGAGAAGGAAGATGTTAGCATGGAAATTGGACATGTTGTTGTGAGAGTTTTTCTCCAGGTCTAAAGTCATTTAGATAACTTCATTCCTATGCTCAGTCTATGGAAGCAGGAAAAACTGACAGAACTAGTTACAAAAGAATGGTGTTGGTGGGAGGAAACTAACTTCATTTATGGCAACTGATGGCAATAAAGAACATGAGCAATTTAAATGTTTTTCAGAATAACTCATTCTTCAGCAGGGTGGAAAATCCTCTTCTCTGATAGAATGGGATAGTTTTAGATATAAAATTCTGTATACAATTATTCCATCCTGGTTATGCAATAATCACCAGGAGAGAAGATACATGCATGGAACCAAGCTTCTTCATGCATAACAGATGAAAGTACATATCTGAATGTACATCCAGATCTACATCTCCATGCTCAGCCTAGCACCAGTGCTTTTGCTAGAGATATTTTTGGATGTGGGAGGAGATTTGCTTCTCCTTCTGGGGCTGCTAGTTGCAGCAAGTGTCTGGCTGAGTAACTGTGACATAGCTGAGGGAGACCCATGAAAAACTGCATTTTCGCTACCCATTTTTACATCAGAACCAGACTCAAATCCATCTCGACCATAAAGCTGAGTGGTCTTAGACTGGTCATTCCCTCTCTCTTCTCCCTAAACTTCCTACAGAGTTATTGTGAGGATATAATGCTTCCATTATAGGAGCTGAGAATGATGTATGCCACTGTGATCTCTTTGGAGGAAGGGAAGAATAAAAATATCCTAAATAAAATTATCCATGCCTGTGGACTATGTAGGGTGGTTGTTCCTTCCCTTCTTTTTTTGATTAGGCATTTGAGAGAATGCTTGGCCCTGCCATACACTGAACAACATGGCACTGTTAGACATAAACAGCCTTACAGTATATTTTATTTGCTGGATGTTGCCCATTCAGAAACAAGGGAGCTCTCAAGTAGATCTGTATCAGCTAGCCTTACAGGAGAAAGTTTATTGGACTATCAAACAAAGGATAGGTGAATGTTATCCAAAGATAACAAGGGAAACTTGATATTACTATGGATAAGACGGGGGGCAGGGAGTTCACACAAATGATTTGTTACAGATTTTCCCCTCTGCTTTGGTAGTGCCTCACTTTTCCCATTGCAACTTAGAATTCCCTTTATTAGAAAGATCTCAGAGGGAGAAATGCATTGTTAGCTAATTTTAGCCAGATGGGACTGAAGATGAGTCTGGGTTAAGCAGTTCGGTGAAGGTCATACAATTTGACAGCAAAACCCATGACCATGACAATATTGCTGACACTGTAGAAGTCAATTAAGGAGAAATAAGGTTGACAAAGGATTTTGGACTTAGTAGTGCTTGGTCCTAATTATAGCTGTGGAAGGATGGTTCAGTCTGGAAATAAATGTAAAATAATGAGGTTTGAATATTTGCTTATTGGAAAGATGCTCCTGTGTGCTGAGGAGAGGAGAGGTTTGTGAGTTAAATATAGAGAATCCCAGAAGGTTTCTGCTTAAGGCACAGTGCCACAGAGTAAGCGAAAGGAGCATATGATGATGCATTTTGCAGCCTGAACAGGCTTCCTTCTATGCCAGCTCTTCAAATCCATACGTCATAAACTCCAAATGTGTGACCTTTCCAACTTCCTTATTCAAGAAATTAGCAGAACTGTAGTAGGGGGAAGGGCTTTTGCAAGATGCCTTAGAGATGGTTCTTTGCTCAGGATTGCTCAGATTTCACAACACCCTCACTCTTTCTCCTACAGACAGATAAGGTGCACTTATAGGCCATCACAGATAGAATCATGGAAGAGGCATCGCCCAACTGCTACTTTCCCCCCTCCCCATCAAGTCACAGCCAATTTATGTTGATCCCATAGAGTTTTCAAGGCAAGAGATGTTCAGAGTTGGTTCTGCCATTGCCTGCCTCTGCCTAGTAACCCTGATATTCTTTGGTGGCCTCCCATCCAAATACTAATCATGGCCAACTTTGCTTAACTTCTGAGATCTGATGAGATCAGGCTAGCCTGAACTATCAAGGTCAGGACATTAGGGTTTGTAGAATCTTTTGGGATCAAGTGCCATGTTCTACTGGAGAAAGTTTTCCTTCCAGACGTTTCGTTCTCAGCTGCGGAGAACATCCTCAGTGGCATTGCAGCCGGAGCAGGCGCTCAGACCTTCTTGGCTGCTGTGCATTGAGTGGGGCCAGGGCTGCTGGAGAGCTGCTATTTGTAGGCTGGAGGGGGTGTGATGAAAGGGCAATTGGTTTGTGGATGTGCCCATTGTTTGGTGGGGCTTCCTGGAAGGGTAGTGATAAGGAAACTGGCTGTTGAATGTGACCATTGTTCTGTGTTAATAGCTGGGAAGGTTGGAAGGGGTTTGAAGATAAGGAAGATGGTTGTTGACTGTGCTGATTGTTCTGTGGAATTTGCTGGTTGTTCTGAGACTTCCTGCAATTTATAGTCTGTAGGGTGTTTTGCAGAGCTGGGTACCAAGATTGGTGGATGAAAATGCCTTCTTCCTTTCTGTTAAAATTGTGCTGGTGTTTGTAATAGGGATGTGCATTCGGTTCGGCCGAACCGTATTTACAGCCGAATCAGCACTGATTCGGCTGTATATGGAATAGACTGCAGCCGATCCCCATAGGCGCCCATTATACGGCAGCCGAATACGGCTCGCCGTATACTTACGAATAGCTATTCGTAAGTATACGGCTATCAATTCAAAAGGCGGCAAAGTAGCTTCTGCAGCTTCAAAGGAGCTGCTTGCCTACTTTCGCGCCTTTAGTGGCCTCTTCCCGCCTCTCACTGGGATCAGGGAGGGGGGGAGGGGGAAGAGGAGCCCCAGCAGCCAATCCAAAGCATGCATTTGCAAAATGCATTGCAAATGCATGCTTTGAAGGGCTTTTTAAGGAGTCTTCCTTCCTGACTGGACTGACTCCTCCATTGCTGCTATGTGTGAGAGATTGTGCAAAGGTCTGGCTGGCCCTTGGCTTAAGGTGCTGCCTGCAGCTCTCTCACTCAGCCTTACCAGACTTCCCCTGGACTAGAGAAGACAAGGTAAGACACTCTTGGGGTTCTTGTTTTTATTTATTGTTGGTAAAAGGACTTTTTTTAAGACTTAGAGTCCCTTTACTTATCCAGATTTGGGTGGTGGTGGTGGTGGGGTAGCTTATTTGGGGGTTTCTGCTTGGGGAGGGGGCCTGGGGGGGTTGCCAATTTGCCCATATCTTAATTTAGTGAGAGGACTTTTAAAAGTGCAGTGTCCTTTTACTTCTCCTGATTTGGGTGGCTTGGATTTCTTGGGGTTAGGGTGAAGGGTTTTTTTGGGGGGGAGGGGTTGGCAAAGTTCCTGTATTGTTAAAAGTTATTTTTTTACTGTTCTAAAAGTATTCAGTGTTTGATTTGTTGCTGCTGTGTTGTGTTGCTGCTGTTACTCTTTTCTTTGGGTTCTTGGGGGGGGTGCTGTTTGGCCTCATTTCATTGTTTAAAAGGCCACTTTTGTCCCCCTTTTCATGGTTCTGGTTTTAGGGGGGGGGGTGTTGTTGACTTATTTGGCCTGAGCTTTCTTGTTGGTGAAAAGGCCACTTTTTTAACACTTGGCCTTTTGTGATTGTGCTGGTTTTGTTTTGGTTTTTTTAAATTGCCTCTGGTTGGTGTGGGGGTTGGTGAGGGTGTGTGTGGGCTGGGTCACTTTCTTGTTTTTATAGAGTAGATTGTGTGTTCTGTGGCAGGGAAGCTGGCACCTGGGTGAGAGACCCAGAACCAGCAGGTTTGTTGTGGTTGGCCAGCTCTCCCCGTGTTGTTTGGGGCAGGGCTGGAGAGCTGGCATCTGGGTTTGCTGCAGCCAGGTCTGCAGAGCAGACCTTGAGCAGATTATGTTTTGTGTGGCAGTGACGTTAGCAACTGGGTTTTATATTGCTTCCAGGCCTGCCCTGCAGGGTTCATAGAGTAGATAGAGGGATGTAGTGCATTTGGGTCCTATAGAGATTCTCTGATGTGGTTAGGTTTGGCTTTGGGTGCCCCAGGAATTGGACCCCCTGGTCCAATTTTTTTTTGGCCTTGTGGGTTTTGTGGGGGACAGTGCCCTGAAGCTGCACAGCAGTTTGGGGGGCTCTCCTCAAAACCCCCTGCTCCCCAGAGCCACTTTTCCCACGACAATTACAGTGAGGAAGTGGCTAATTGGGCTTTCCCCATCATTGTTAGCAATGGGCCTTTTGGGGAGCCCAAAGGTCCCCCTCACCAAACAAAACCAGCAGAAGGTCCCCTGCAAATTTGGGGGCTCTCCCTCAAACCCCCTGCCCCCCAGTAGCCTCTAATTATGCCCTATGTTGCCATTGATTTCAAGGCCCATAGGGTATAATGATGGAATAGGGGCACCCTCTTTGGGTGCCCCTGGAATGGGATCCCCTGGCCCAATCTTTTTGGGACTTGGGGGGGGGGGGTTGGAGGGGAGAGTCCCCTGCAGGTCCCCTGCAAATTTGGGGGCTCTATCTCAAACCCCCTCCTCTCCATGCGGCTTCAAATATACCCTATTTGCCATTGATTTCAATGGCCCATAGGGTATAATAGGGCCGTATATTCGGTAATAGCCGTGCATCTACCGTATATGCGGCTATTCCGAATGCGGTATTCAGGAGTATACGGGGATTCCGAATCCCCCCCCCCCCCCGTATACTTCCGAATCTGTGTCAATCCGATTTTTTTTTTTTCACATCCCTAGTTTGTAAATCTCAATAGCTTCTCTGTTCAGGCGGGTATGATAATGTGAGACCGTAGAAAGGACTTCAGTTCTTTCAAAGTGGATGACGTGGTCTCCTTCTTGAAGTGCATGTTCAGCTACAGCTGATTTTTCTGGCTGAAACAAGCGACAGTGTCTCTTGTGTTCGGTGAAACGGGTGTTGATACTGCGTTGGGTAGTGCCAATGTAGACTGCACCACAGGAATTCAGTCCATCCTCGTATCCAGTTCACCGTGGAGAAAGAAAACAATGGTCAACTTGCCTTTCTTGATGTTCTCATTACCAGGAAAGATGACGGAAAACTCGGCCACACTGTATTCAGGAAACCCACACACACCGATCGCTATCTAAATAAGAATTCCAATCATCATCCTCGCCAAAAACGTACAGTTGTAAAAACCCTCATTCACCGTGCATCACGCATCTGTGAACCAAGCCAACTCCAACAGGAACTACACCACCTCAAACAGACACTGCAGGCCAATGGATACTCCCAACAAGAAATTAGAAGAGCCCTCCATCCCAGGAGACCATCCACACCAAATCCTGAGCCACACACAAATGTGGGTACAGCCTTCCTGCCCTACATAAAATCTGTCACCGACAGCATTGGCAAAATTCTCAAATGCCATAATGTTGACAGTCTTCAAGCCCACACAACAGATCCGCCACATGCTGCGCTCGGCCACAGATATGAGAGATCCACTTTCAGCCCCTGGAGTCTACAAAATACCCTGCTCCTGTGGTGCAGTCTACATTGGCACTACCCAACGCAGTATCAACACCTGTCTCACCGAACACAAGAGACACTGTCGCTTGTTTCAGCCAGAAAAATCAGCTGTAGCTGAACATGCACTTCAAGAAGGAAACCACGTCATCCACTTTGAAAGAATTGAAGTCCTTTCTACGGTCTCACATTATCATACCCGCCTGAACAGAGAAGCTATTGAGATTTACAAACACCAGCACAATTTTAACAGAAAGGAAGAAGGCATTTTCATCCACCAATCTTGGTACCCAGCTCTGCAAAACACCCTACAGACTATAAATTGCAGGAAGTCTCAGAACAACCAGCAAATTCCACAGAACAATCAGCACAGTCAACAACCATCTTCCTTATCTTCAAACCCCTTCCAACCTTCCCAGCTATTAACACAGAACAATGGTCACATTCAACAGCCAGTTTCCTTATCACTACCCTTCCAGGAAGTCCCACCAAACAATGGGCACATCCACAAACCAATTGCCCTTTCATCACACCCCCTCCAGCCTACAAATAGCAGCTCTCCAGCAGCCCTGGCCCCACTCAATGCACAGCAGCCAAGAAGGTCAGAGCACCTGCTCCAGCTGCATTGCCACTGAGGATTTTCTCCGCAGCTGAGAACGAAACGTCTGGAAGGAAAACTTTCTCCAGTAGAACACGGCACTTGAGCCCGAAAGATTCTACAAACCCTAATGATGTTACCAGCCGTGAAAACCTGAAATCTTTGATAACATTCCTCTTTAATCAGGGTTCTGAAAGTGGGGTTTTATTGCAAATGCGTTAAAGTCTACTTTTGGCCTCAGGATAATTTTATCTACATCATTCTAGTGCTCAGTGTCTAGTGCTCAGTGTCATAACTGTGTCGTAATAGGTGATTTTAACTACCCGCAGATTGATTGGGTCAATATGTTTTTTGGTCGAGAGAAAGAGATTGAGTTTCTTGATGCTCTCAATGACTGTGCTATGGAGCAGATGGTCTCAGAACCTACCAGGGGTGGGGCGATCCTGGATTTGGTCCTAAGTAATGCCCAAGACTTGGTGAGAGATGTAAAAGTGATTGCGCCGCTTGGGAGCAGTGACCATAATGTTATTGATTTCACCATTTGTATAAATAGGGAGTTGTCCAAAAAGACCGCCACAACCATGTTTAACATTAAAAGGGGTAAATACACTGAGATGAGGAGGCATGTGAGGAGGAAACTGAAAGGAAAGGTACATACGGTCAAAACCCTTGGGGAAGCTTGGACACAATTTAACTATAATCCTAGAAGCTCAGATAAAATACATACCACAAGTTAGGAAAGGCACAAACAGGCATAAGAAAAGGCCTGCATGGTTAACAAACAAAGTAATGGAAGCTGTAAAAGGTAAGAAGGACTCCTTTAAGCAGTGGAAAACCAGTCCAAGTGAGATTAGTAAAAGGGAACACAGGCTGTGGCAAATCAAATGCAAGACTGTGATCAGGCAGGCAAAAAGGGACTATGAGGAGCATATTGCAAAAACATAAAGACCAACAATAAAAATTTCTTCAAATATATTAGAAGTAGGAAACCAGCCAGGGAGGCAGTGGGGCCCTTGGATGACCATGGGGTAAAAGGATTACTGAAGGAGGATAGGGAAATGGCTGAGAAGCTAAATGAATTTTTTGCCTCCGTCTTCACTGTGGAAGACGAGAACTTTTTGCCCGCCCCAGAACCACTAATTTTGGAAGGGGTGTTGAAAGACCTGAGTCAGATTGAGGTGACAAAATAGGAGGTCCTACAACTGATGGACGAATTAAAAACTAATAAGTCACCAAGTCTGGATGGCATACATCCGAGAGATCTGAAAGAACTCAAAGTTGAACTTGTGGATCTTCTAGCAAAAATCTATAATATTTCACTGAAGTCTGCCTCCTTTCCTGAGGACTGGAAGGTAGCAAATGTCACCCCCATCTTTAAAAAGGGTTCCAGAGGAGATCCGGGAAATTACAGGCCAGTCAGTCTGACTTCAATACCGGGAAAGTTGGTAGAAACCATTATCAAGGACAGAATGAGTAGGCACATTGATGAACACGGGTTATTGAGGAAGACTCAGCATGGGTTCTGCAAGGGAAGATCTTGCCTCACTAACCTGTTACATTTCGTTGAGGGGGTGAACAAACACGTGGACAAAGGAGACCTGATAGATGTTGTTTACCTTGACTTCCAGAAAGCTTTTGATAAAGTTCCTCATCAAAGGCTCCTTAGAAAGCTTGAGAGTCATGGAGTAAAAGGACAGGTCCTCTTGTGGATCAAAAACTGGCTGAGTAATAGGAAGCAGAGAGTGAGTATGAATGGGCAGTCTTCGCAGTGGAGGATGGTAAGCAGTGGGGTGCCGCAGGGCTCGGTACTGGGTCCCATGCTCTTTAACTTGTTCATAAATGATTTAGAGTTGGGAGTGAGCAGTGAAGTGGCCAAGTTTGCGGATGACACTAAATTGTTCATGGTGGTGAGAACCAGAGAGGATTGTGAGGAACTTCAAAGGGATCTGTTGAGGCTGGGTGAGTGGGCGTCATCGTGGGAGATGCAGTTCAATGTGGCCAAGTGCAAAGTAATGCACATTGGGGCCAAGAATCCCAGCTACAAATAGAAGTTGATGAGGTGTGAACTGGCAGAGACTGACCAAGAGAGAGATCTTGGGGTCATGGTAGATAACTCACTGAAAATGTCAAGACAGTGTGCGTTTGCAATAAAAAAGGCCAACGCCATGCTGGGAATTATTAGGAAGGGAATTGAAAACAAATCAGCCAGTATCATAATGCCCCTGCATAAATCGATGGTGCGGTCTCATTTGGAGTACTGTGTGCAGTTCTGGTCTCCGCACCTCAAAAAGGATATTATAGCATTGTAGAAAGTCCAGAGAAGGGCAACTAGAATGATTAAAGGGCTGGAGCACTTTCCCTATGTAGAAAGGTTGAAACGCTTGGCGAAACGTCGACTGCGAGGTGACATGAAAGAGGTTTACAAGATAATGCATGGGATGGAGAAAGTAGAGAAAGAAGTACTTTTCTCCCTTTCTCACAATACAAGAACTCGTGGGCATTCGATGAAATTGCTGAGCAGTCAGGTTAGAACAGATAAAAGGAAGTACTTCTTCACCCAAAGGGTGATTAACATGTGGAATTCACTGCCACAGGAGGTGGTGGCGGCTACAAGCATAGCCAGTTTCAAGAGGGGGTTAGATAAAAATATGGAGCAGAAGTCCACCAGTGGCTATTAGCCACAGTGTGTGTGTGTATAATTTTTTTTTTTTACCACTGTGTTGCACAGAGTGTTGGACTGGATGGGCCATTGGCCTGATCCAACATGGCTTCTCTTATGTTCTTATGTCTTGAAGGGCTCAAGAACTTCCACAGTCTGAGAAGCGGTCAACCAGTCCTCCTGGTTAAGCTGGCTCTCCTCTGAAATGACGCTGCTCTCATCGATCAGGGCATCCAGGGCTGTTCTCAGCTCTACCAAGTACTCCAGCATGGCACAGGTAGAGTTCCAGCAAGTACTTACATCCCCCATCAGGTGATGATCTGGCAAGCCGATCAGCGCCCGTTTCTCCTCCAGCAAACGAGAGTTGGTATTGCTGTGGGAGAAGTGACTCATGATGTGTCAGCATTTCTCGAGCAAAAGCCGACACTTGTGGGTCGCCACGATGTAATCATCATCCCTTTGGGATGACTGATCCAAGGTGTCCGTCACCACATTGTGGATCAGGTGGGCTGTGCAGGGAATGCATATAATGCCCACATGCTCAGTCATCACGATCATGTTCGTACCATCTGTCACCATGTAGCCCGCGATGACCCCACTGCCTACCCAGTCCTCTATCGATCTAGTGATGATGGCACTGATGTTGTCCCCCGTGTGTGGCCTTGTGATAGCCAGCCTGCGGGCCCTGACCCTGCCTGTTGCTTCCACCACTCCCACCCACTTCCCTGGCTTGCCACCAGTCTGCAGTCAGGGACAGATACCCTTTATGTGAACTGTGGGGAGTCCACAGATCTGAGGTGAAGTGAAAGTTGCCCCGACAGCATGGGACAAATGCTCCCTCAACACAGACTTCATTGCCCTGAAAAATTTTGACACAACGCTCCCGCTTATTGTGGTGTGGCAAGGAACCTTATACCAGAGGGCAAGTGAATGGAGCATCCCCCACAAGCCATTACTCTCCACGAAGGAGAAGGAACGTCCCTCGGCAATCATCTCGGCAATGTGCCAAGTGACCTCCACACTAATGTACTTCCTCTCTGCCCTTAATGGCATGCTAAGGCCACCCCCACCAAGCATCTCGGTCACAGTTGCCTGGCGCTCCCTCCTTACCACGGAACTCCCTGGGAGAGCTCTGGAGGTGGATGCAGGAGGAGGATCCACCTCCATGCTGGGTGGCGTGGCCTGCTTGGGCACCCCACCGGCAGCATGTCTCTCCCCTCGAAGAAGCACCGCCGCATGGTGCTTCATCAAGTGGTTCCACATCCCCGCAGTCGAGAGATGGGCAAGATCCCTCCCATGACTGATGTAGTCCTTACAGAGCTGTCACTGTGCAAACCAAGGATCCTCCGTGATCTGTAAGTGCTTCCAGACATTGGAGGTGAATGGGTGCCCACGTTTGTGGGAAGGTTGGGTCACCGGAGCCACCTCCTGTGAGGGGCTTGGGGAAGGGACGTTGTGCCTTGGGGTGGCAGGAGGAGATGTCCATTGGGGAGGAGAGGGTGGAGATGGCTGCACCCCCAGGGCCTCTCTTAGTTACCTTCCTGCCACTCATCTCTCCCCTTGGCCAAGCTCTGTCTAGACTGATAGTGTTTGGGGTGTTTAGATCACCTAACCTGCTACACTATCCAACCTGACCGATTAGAGCCTGACTCCTTTTTAATTACCCTCCTCCCACAAACTTTTCTTTTTTTAAAGAGGTCCCTAACCTATCCTGCTAAAAATTTCCTTTTTTGTGTTTGAGCTGGTAGTGGTGGTTTAAACTACAGAAACCTGACCGTACCTAGCTGAATGTTTTAAAAGGCTTCCTCAAGATGGACAAGTAAACCTTTTTAGTGGGACTTTAAAGCTTCCCCTAACTGAATCTGCTGGGACAAACCTGATTTCCGTTTAAACAAGAAATGCAAGTGTTCCCTAAATGAAGGTAAATCTGGTGTAACCCTGACTAATAGGGTGGCACTGACCTTCAGCCACTGAAGGCAAAGTGCACAGTTTTTCTATGAGGTTTTTTTTAGTACAACCCCCCTTGCCTAGGTAAGCTGCCTTTATAGTAAAACCTTTGCTCTTTTTAGATTCCTGACACTTCCTATTAAAATGCCAAACTGCAGCCCTACACTAAGTTAAGTGAAAGAAAAAAAATATATCAGACAGTCCCTCCTAACACTAGCCTAACAGATATGGATCCTATTTAAATGCCCTGCCAAAAAACCCCCAAAACTCCAAGAGTACCAGACCAGAAGACCAAAAAACAGCAGGCAAACCAAGCCCCCCCCCCCAAAAAAAAATCCCTCAGGCCACAAGCAGGTGGTGTTTGCCAAGGAACCACCAAACCAGGCTACCAACAGAGCAGAGACTAGAAAGGGTTATCATCCCCCCTCCCAACCCAACCAAAAGCCCAAAGTACGACAACCAGAGCAAGTAGGCTAGGCACTGAGGCCACAGGAAGATGGCAGGGAAAAAAAGGCCTTTGCTAAGTGACCACCAAACCAAGCTACCAACACAGCAGAGACCAAGGAGGGTTACCAGCCCCCCCCCCAACCCAGCCAAAAGCCCAAAGCACTCCAACCAGACCAGGTAGGCTAGGCACTGAGGCTACAGGAGAATGACAGGGGAAAATGACCTTTGCGAAGGGACCACAAAACCAGGCTACCAAAGGCCCACAAGCACAACAACCAGAATCCAGGTAGACACTCAGACCACAGAAAAATGGCCCGTGCCAAGGAACCAAAGCAAACAACCAGAAGCCCAAAACAGCAGAACAGAGCAAAAATAATTTTAACAAACTAGGCAATATATTAAAATTATAAAGTGATTAAACAATCCCAGCCAGGCCAGAGGCTCCCCTCCAACTCCCCTCCAAGAACCTCCAAGAACCCCTCCCTCCCCAACTCTCCTCCAAGAACCCCTCCCCCCAAAAAACCAAAACCACCCAGACACCTAAGCAGGAGGAAAAAAGATTCCCCAATCCCCTTCTTCACAATAAGGGGAAAAAGGAAGGATCTCACCCAGTCAGATGCTGAAGTCCAAGATCAGGATCACCGCACCAGGCCACAGAGAGCAGAGCACTTTGCCAAAACAGCAGAGGCTCAACACCAGCTCACAGTCTTTCTATGGCAACAGGAACAGCAATGGAGTCCAGGGAGCAAGAGATGGTAAATAAATACCCTCTCTCTGCCCATGGACAGAACGGAACAGTTTAAAAATAAATTGTTCTGTTCTCTGATTGGCTTGAGGGGGGAAACATGCAATTCCATTGGAGAATTGCAGTTTCTCCCTTCTCCTGCAGAAACAGCCCTGCAGGGTCCTGCAAAGCCACAAAGTTGTACTTTGCAGAAATGCATGCCTCTGATTGGTCAGAGGCCTCTTCCCCCCCTCACCCCTCCCCTTCACCCCAGCCAGAGGCAGGGAAAGGCCAGGGAAAGGTAGGAAAGGCAATCACAGACTGCCTTTTGCCGTTCCCTATTGTTTTAAAGGGAAGGAATAGCTTTACCGAATATTTCTGAATATTACAGTAAATATTCTGAAATCAGGTATTCGAAAATACAAAATAGGCTCAAAAGCCAATACAGAATACCTATTTCCGAATATTTACCGAAATGGCTCTATGTGGTAAATATTCGGTAAACCTTTATCCGAATTGACAGCCCTATATCAAATGTCTCCCAAAATTGAAGTGAGCAGGCTCACTGTTCACATTTAAATGCTTTATGTAATTAGATGAATTCTTCCAGATGGGCATAATGTCTAGCCCAGCAAGGCATGATTTAACAGTTTCATCAAATCCATTAAAGAATTGTCAGCAAATATTTATCTAGTAAAGTTCCATTTCAACCAATCAAATGTTCTATCTCCTTTTCAGCTCAAAGAAAGCATTTTTTAAAACATACAAAGCAACCTTATACCTAGTTAAACCACTGGTCCATCTAGCTCAGTTTTGTCTTCTCTGACTTACAGGGGCTTTCCAGAGTAACAGGCAAAAGGGGCTCTTTGACATCACCAGGTCACCTGCTGATGATCACCTGCTCCCTGAAATCCTTTATCTCGAGATGCCAGGTGAGTTGCTGGAACCTTACATATGCAATGTGTATGGCAGGGTTCTCCAGTGTGGCACCTATGGGGGCCAAGGTGGTGCTTCTGGTACTACTTCTTGCTGAACTTTTCAGAAAGCACAGTGACATTGCAAGGTAGAACTTGTTTTTGGCCTCATTCAAATGACAGGATTTTTCATAGCTGCAATAGCCACAGGAGGATCAGGAGGAATTGTAAGCACCTAGACTTGTGGTTCTATTCCATCTTCAGGTCTTCCTTCTTTATATCCTTTCCTTTCTCTTTTTCCCCTCCCCCTCTATGATTATTTTTCTGTGATTCCTTTACAAAGTCAGGAGTTTGACTTCACACCCTGGGACAGCCATTTTTGTTTGGCTCAACTTCCTGAGGTGCTCATCACTCTTACTCAAAATTCCAGAGGTGCATGCAGACTCAAAAGGGTTGGAAACCCCTTGTGTATGCTTTACCAGACATATTGGCCATTAAGGCCACTGGCAAAAGTCCAAGTGACTATATGTCTTAGGTAGCCACCCCAGCCCAAAGCAAAGGGTAGCCCTCACCTGACAGGGGGCAGGGAAGGAAGCACCTGGCTGAGTCCAATGCAGTGTGAGGAATGAGGTACCCAGCCAAGCCCCATGAAATAAAGGAGGGGTTTGGCCAACAGCACTTAGCTCAGGGCTAGCTGGGAAGGTCTTTCTCCCTCCCTGCTTCAGGGCCTTCCCCCTCCTTCCCATCCACCACAGCTACTAGCCCCTTCTCTCTCTTTTGGAACAGTGTGTATAAAAATATTTGCTTGTAAAGAGAGGAGGGGTGAGAAAAACCATAGAAGGTATCATCAGTCTGTGAAAAACATGGCTCATTGATTTTAATGGACTTATAAGGTTGTGACTTTGCTTAGAGTTGCAGACACCTCCAACACCCACCCCAACTGGCTGGGACTAGGGCATTATAACTTTTTGAGGTCCCTTCCCTACACAAAGCCCACCCTCTCCAGGTTCTACCTTCATATCTCAAGGAATTTCCCAACTGGGAGTTGTCTAAGTCATGCTGAGAAGAAACAGTCACCACTCAGGCAGAAAGGCCGCTACTGCAGAGATTTTCTCAAGAGACAGCTGCCACTGCCACAGCCTCTCTGCTCAACAGCACCAACACTCACTAGGCCAAGTTCCATGGAACAGACTCCAGGAATACCTGTCCCTCTGCTAGAGCTGATTTTCTGATTCAAGCAGTGAAACTGCCACAGAAATTTCAGTGGAGCCGGAATCTCCAGTCTGTGCTGAGAAACCAACTTCCACCTGGGCACCACCAGCTGCAATAGGAACTGTGGGCCTAAACAGGAATTATGCATATCCAAATGTAGATCTGAATATTGATGCTTTATATGTGTGTGGTTTTGCTTTTGGAGTATATACATTTGAGTCGCATCCTAATATGTATCATCAACCACAACAAAATACACATATGGGTACACAGGCAGCAGTTCAGACTTGATGTTCCTCTCTACAAAAAGGTTCCTTTCGCCACACTGAAAACTAGATTTCAGGCAAAAAGATTTGGCCTAGCCTTCTTCCTGCCACCCAGTGTTCTGTTTGTGACGATGCAGGGAGAGAGAAGGAACATTCAATCATGAGAGAACCTGTCTACAATCAGAAGTGATACAGCCCAAGCACAAGTTTTCTGTTTCAGTGACAATTAGACCAAAATCTCAACACTCTCTAGACCAGAACACAGTGAAATTTGAAATAGAGATGCATCACAAACAAAGGCTATAGCAACAGAATCTTTCTTTAAAATATACATGTTTATACTGACTATAATACCCTTGAAATTTCCTTGCAGACACCATTAAAACAAATAGGTCTTTACATTCATATTTACATATTTTTCCTCCAACATAACTTAGAACAGAAGTTTGCAGTAAATTCCATGCAGTGATAATGGAAAATGGACATACATCTTTAACATCCTTTGTCTTTTCTTCTCATATTCTACTTTACAATTCCAATCACAGTTTATGTTCTGCTTCCTCCCTCTCTTTTGAACTACTGAAATATTCCCTTCAATGTATCTGCCAGCACCAACATAATTTGTGTTGTTGTTTTTCAGTCTCACAGTCAAGTCTGACTCTTTGCGACTCCATGGACAAAGTCACGCCAGACCATCCTGTCTTCCACCATCCTCTGAAGTCTGCTCAAATTCGTGTTTGTTACATCAGTAACACTGTCCAGCCATCTCATCTTTTGCCGTCCCCTTCTTCTTTTGCCTTCTGTCTTTGGATCTTCTCCAGGGAGCGCTCCCTTCTCATTTGGTGGCCAAAGTATTTGAGCTTCAGCTTCAGCATCTGACCTTCCAGGGAACAATCTGGGTTGATTTCCCTTAGGACTAACTGATTTGATCTTCTTGCAGTCCAATGGACTCTCAAGAGTCCTCTCCAGCACCACATCTCAAAAGCATCTATTCTTCTGCGCTCGGCTTTCCTTATGGTCCAGCTCTCACAGCCATACATTACTACTGAAAATACCATCGCTTTAACTACATGGACTTTTGTTAGCAGGGTGATGTCGCTACTTTTTATTATACTGCCCAGGTTCACCATAGCTGTCCTCCCAAGGAGCAAACGTCTTTTAATTTCATGGCTATAGTCACCATCTGCAGTGATCTTGATCCCAGAAATGTGAAGTCTGTCACTACTTCCATGTCTTCCCCCTTCTATTTGCCAAGGTTTGATGAGGCCAGATGCATGATCTTAGTTTTTTTGATGTTGAGTTTCAAGCCTACTTTTGTGCTCTTCTCTTTCACCCTCAACAAGAAGTTCTTTAGGTCTTCCTCATTTTTTGGCATTATGCAGTGTCATCTGCATATCTGAGGTTGTTGATGTTTTTCCTGGCAATCTTAATTCCGGCTTGTGCTTCTTCCAGGCCAGCATTCTGCATGATGTATTATGCATATAAATTAAATAAGCAGAGGTTGTGTTAACCTCAGGTATTTTTGAACTCCAAATGAAAATGAAATTAATCATGTTCTGACTATGCAGAAAGTGTGCAGGAGAGAGTAATCTGAAAGCGGTTTTGTAACTGCTAACCACTTATTAGCTCATTGTTATTATTGGTGGTATTATTTAATCAATATAGTAACCACTTATTAGCATATATTGACATACAGATTAAATATATACATTCAAAGTGTATACTGGAACATCACTGAAGGACATGCTGGAACAGAAAGAGATATGTGTGCAGTATGAAAGTGAGATAAGGCGGACATCTTGAAATTCCTGGAATAATAAATGGACTAAAATCCCTGGAAGATCATGAGAGGGATGAGAATAAACAGCAAGAGATAAAAGAATGTACCAGTTAATAAAATTGAATATTATGGCCACATAGGTAAAAGTAGAAGATAGGCGATTACGGTCAGGTGGCTAAAAGAAATATTTAGCAAAGTTATGGTGGAAGACCAAGCCATCCAGAATGTTAAAAGCAGGAGTGGAACTTAAAAGGGTTGGAGGCCCATATGAGATGGAGAACCAAGTTAAGTTGATTGAATCAGGTTGAAAAGGGGAAATTCTGTAAGGCAGACAAAGACCTTGAAATCCTTGATAAGGCTTGTGGAATACGAAGCACGTCACGAAAAGCAGCTGAGTGGTGGGGAATGCTCCACTCTTTGGTTTAACTACTGCTTTCTGCTCCTTGCTGCTTTTTGCAGGGAGCAGAAAGCAGGGGTTTAAATGGCTCACAAACCAATACAAACCATTTAACCTGAACCACAAACCAAACCACAAAAATGCAGTTTGTACCCATCCTTACTCAGAGGAGGTCTGGCCAACCCTAGCATAATTGAGCATGATGGTTTGTATGTGTGCATGGGTGGATGTGCCCTTCTGTTCTTCTCATATATTACATATGTCACAATAAATGGTACATGGTGAAGTAAACTGAAATCATGTGGTTGTCTTATTTCTTACCCTAAAAGATCCCTGAATTTATGACAGTATAAATGTAAATATTTAGTTATTCTTGCAGTATTCTTGGGTAAGCTACAGCAAAAGTTCATTTATAGAGACATACTGGAACAAATTTTATGTCTTCCTTATGTTACCAGTTAAAGAATCTCTTTAGCCATGCTAGACTGGGCTCTTCCTTTGGCTCACAAAGGGAACACTATGAAAAAAAGAATATGATTTTCCTCACTCCTGTACATCCCACTGTGAAAATACAGTTTTTACACCTGCAGAGCTGAATCCATTAATTAACAAAATATAATCTCCATGCAAATAGTACTCCCAAGTAAGAACAATAATCAGTTTACTACATAATTACATTTTTATCAATTTAGCAACTTTCAGGTAAAATGTAATCTGATTATGACAGTGCTTACATACCTACTAATGTCTGACAATCACAATTTGATTGTTCTTATTCTTCAGGTGCACCTTTTAATTTCCTTTGTTTTTACATTAATTGTTTGCTTGCTTCGATTTATATCCTGCACCATTCCCCAAAGTGTTGCACACACTCAAAGAGAAAGGCATCGTATATGTGCAGAACAAATCTCATCTACACATGAAGCTACCTAGTTAGACCATAAGTCTATCAGGGTCAGTATCATCTATCCCGATAATGACGATCTCATTTTTCACATAAACAGCTACCTGTTCCTTTTAACAAGAGAGACCAGCAATTGAACCAGGGACTTTGTGCTTGCAAAGCTGATGCTCTACTGCTGAGCTAATGCCCTTCTCCATTGGCTAAGCTTCTATGATGTCACTGAACATTCATGAACATGGTTCATTCAGAATGAATTATTACAAATTGCTTTTGTGAAAGAACAGAAGGTTTAAACCACTGGGTCTTTCTATAGTTCATCTAAGGAAAACTGGTCTAGCTTCAGGCCCAGGCTTTATTGCAAGCAGCTGTGGAAAAAACTGGCAAAAACTGTAACTCCTCCTTAGTTCTCTGACTTCTGACCAGAAGCTGCATTTTCAGTTCCTTGCTGACTCTAGACAGTCTTTGTTTCAGCACCTTCTGTTGGTCAGGAAAACTATCTATTCTAACATTAGGGGAAACTCACATTGAGGCTAGCCCCCAAAAGCCATGCTTGAAGGCTATGAGAACTGGAAAACTGAAGAGGAAGAGAGTCATGAGATTAAGTGCATTGTATAACAGGAACCTGAAGAAAGGACTGATGGAAAAACAGATGACAAAAAAGGTAGATTAAAAGGGAGTCAAGAAAAGAAGTGGAGGCCAGCAAGAAAAGAACTGGGCCAGGGGAAAACCTCTCAGTTAAGGCTGCCAGCTGTGGATGGGGAATACCTGGAGATTTGGGGAGTGGAGACTGAGGAAGGTGGGGTTTAGAGAGGGGAGGGACCTCAGCAGAGACTATATAATGCTGTAGAATCCACCGTCTGAAGCGGCCATTTTCTCCAAGGGAACTGATCTTGGTCATCTGGAGTTCAGTCGTAATAGCAGAAGATCAAGTGCCACCTGGAGGGTGGTAAATACTATGGCACAGAGAGGCTATATGCTGTTGTACTGGGCAAGCAGGAGGGTGAAGACTGGAAAGGAAGTAGGATAGAATAGTCAATAGGCTGAATATCAGCAGCCTAAAAGAAATTATAGGTGGAAGAGGCAAAGAGAGGTTAAGAAAGGAGGGCACAAGTAGAAAAGAGGGCTGAAGAGGAGAGAATCTCACAGGAAGCATATAGAGTTCAGAAGATGCATACTGTTGATAGGAAGAGTGTGGATAAGCAAAACTGTGGATGAAGAAGAGCAAAACATAAGATAAAATTATTTTACATACTAAAGGTAAAGGTAGTCCCCTGTGCAAGCACCAGTCGTTTCCAACTCTGGGGAGACGTTGCTTTCACAACATTTTCACGGCAGACTTTTTATGGGGTGGTTTGCCATAGCCTTCCCCAGTCATCTATACTTTCCCCCCAGCAAGCTGGGTACTCATTTTACCGACCTCAGAAGGATGGAAGGCTGAGTCAACCTCGAGCCAGGTACCTGAACCCAACTTCCACTGGGATTGAACTCAGGTTGTAAGCAGAGCTTAGAATTGCAATATTGCAGCTTTACCACTCTGCACCATGGGGCTCTATTTTGCACATTACATTTGAGTATGTATTTGTTCCAGAAAAGTGGTAAAGAATTAGAATTTGGAATTCTGTCTAAGCTTTCTTGACTTTGCAGGAATACTAATACATTTTTAACAACTGTAGTAAACAGATATGAGCTAGAGAATACACCAAAGAGTAGATCTTATAAATTCTTAAAAGCATTTTACTATAATCACTTTGCTCAGCAGAATTGTTCTTTAAGGAATATGTGCCATCTCCTATTAAGCTAAAATTTCAGCTTCCCAGAAGAGCATTTATCTGGCACATATGTACTATTCATGGTCTGAATTTGGAGAGTAAGTTGATGTCAGAGATAGTATTGAAAAGGTATCACTGGCAACCTGTAGTCTCTTTACAGCTTGCAGACTACAAAAGGAATTGTGAGGGATCTTTTCACATTATTACCATTTAACCTGGCAATGACAGTCTTGCCATTTTTACTGCACTGTGAAAATAAAACAATGGCAAGGAACAAATTGTGTTCAAGTATAATCAGAGGCAACTATTTATAATTATTAGATAACGAATGGGAAGCCAGGTCAATATCAAAAGAATATCTTTTGATGGACTGAGTGGGGGGAATTACTGGGGTGGGTGGAGAAACCTGTTGAATCTCCTGGCCTCTATACAAACTGCCAGAGTAAAAGCATCACCTCTCTTTTTTCTCCTTTCCTTGCATGCAGAGCTACAATTCTTCCCTCCCCCCCCCCTCCCCATCTTTTTCTTTGCTATGAGGAATGGGAAATGTGGATAGATTTTTTCTTTTAAAACATGTTTTGGATTTGATTTGAGGGTGGACTGTTCACTTTTGTGGGTTCTGAAATCTGCCCTTTTCTCTGTATGCTAGCTGTGGGGTCCCCTTTCTGCTGCTCCAAAAAGCACCCCGTTTCTTCTTGCATTGCTTGAGTCTCTGCCTGGGGGGGTATCCTCTCTCCTCTCCCACTCTGGAACTCAAACTACCTACAGATTTCTGGGGGGCTTGGCTAACTGCCCTCTTCCCTGGCTGTGGGGTACCCTTTCTGCTCCTCCAAAAAAGCATCCTTTCTCTTCTGCCACATTTTCCCACACATTCCCTTAGCTAGTCCACCAGTGCCCCCTCCCACAGCTGTGCAGTGAGTCCCAGTTGCCAGGCTTGGTTGTCCCTGTCACCTTCCCAGGTAGGATGGAAGGATTGGCCCCAATCAGTCATCATGTTACCAGGGCTGGGTGGCTGGTCCCAGGAAGACACAGCAATCTGCAGCCATGTGGGTGGTTCCTGGGGAAGTACTCTGGGAGTCTGGTGTGCTGTAGCTTAACCAGGTCCACACTGTAGTGTCTCAAACTGGCGCTGGACAACTACCTCCAAAACAGTTTCCTGGAGGCACCTTTCTTGGTGGTCTGCTGCTTGGATCTCCCCAAATCTGACATGCATGTAACATGTGGGCCATGTGGAGGGTCACCCCAGGGAGGAACTGTGTGCATTGAAGGCCTCTAGCTCACCCAGGTCAGTTTTTGACACTCCTGAACCAGCAGAGGTGACATCCCATTGAAAAGCATTGCACTGAATGACCTTTTTGAGGGGTCTACAACTCAGCCCCCCGAAGTCCAATGTGGACCAAACTTGATAGGTACATTGAGGAGAGTGATCTGGAGACAATCTGCCATTTTGGAGCCTCGAGGTCCTGTGAGAGGCTTTTTAAAAAACGGACCAGTTTGCAAACAGGTTCACGAAATAGGCTGTGGTTCAGTTCGCAAACTGGGAAACAGTCTGGTTCTGTTCATGAACCGAACCAGTATTTTCTGGTCTGTGCCCATCCCTAGTTATTAATTGTTTTAATGATGTGTGTTTTTGGGGAAAGTCAGTTTTAAATGATTTTATGATGTAATTTTATCATGTATGTTTTAAAATTGTTAGCCACCTTGGTGGCCCTTGTAAGGATAAAAAGGCAGGATATAAATTTTGTAAATAAATAAATATATAAAATTAATAGAGGTAGAGGAAATTTTGGAAGCTATTTTGAATTGGACCAATGTTGGAAAAGGTTGTGCCCAAATCATGTTGCAAAATTTGAAAGTTTTCAAAAAGAGAAGTTCATTTTTCAAGTACTCCGCTTCAAGTTTGTAACCATCATTCACAACAGGAAGCAACCCTATATCCTTTCAGAGCCACTCCATCAGATAAATTCAGGTTCTTGCCACTGTGGAGATCACAAAGCCAGGGCCCAGTTCCTATCCTAGTGTAGTCAGAATCCTAATCACTAGATACAAGTAACAAAAAAAAAAATCAGAGATGGAATTTCAGCCTTCCAATTGTTTTTAGATGCTGTTCACAAACATGTAGGTAAAGGCAACATGACCTGCTGCACTTATTTTCAGGGGTGGGTGGTGGGTGGGAAGGGTACTTGTCACAGATAGATCAACAGAGTATATAATGACTATATCTGGCTCTGGGTCAACAGAATACCCCTACAATGCCATTTGAGCTTGAGCAGGCACTTCCCATCTTTGCCTCCATGTTGTCTCCAGAAAGTCCTTCACTTGGCACAACTATATTGCACAGGTTCTTGAGCTGGATTTGTATCCATGTTTTGTAATGAGAAGAAGGCTGGTCCCTTGTTCCACTGCTGCTGCCTACAGTCTGTTTAAGGTAGAAGCTTTGGATTATTAAAGTGCCTTTTGTGCACATTTATATTGTTTATCTTAGATTATTTAGGAGCAGAGTCTACGCAGAAGTAGAGGCCAAAAGGGTTTTCGCTATTACATATGTTTTGATAGTATAGTTTCACCCTGACGTTTTTATTTATAGCTTACTGTACACCTGAGATTCACATGCCCTGCAGAGGCAACTGGAAGCCTCAATGGTGCTGCAGCATTTGGCTGTTCAGGCAGCAGCATACTAAACAAAGTTATGCTCTTCTAAGCTTACTGACTTCAGTGAACATAGAAGGATATATACAAGTACAGCCTGAGAACACTGAAAGAAAGAAAAAATCTGTGTCACTGTTTATAGCCAAAGCAGCAGAACCAGGGGATATAACAGAGACTGGAGGACAGGGATGGAACAGTGCAGGAATTTAAAAAATCTGCTCCAATAAATATAAGTCATTCCAAATAACGCACTGAACTATAGCATAAAGCTCTCTTATATTCAGTATGAACCAGAATGCAAATCTGTTTCAGTACCAAATGTATAACAGATAGGGTTCCCAGGTCCAATTCAAGAAATATCTGCAGACTCTGGGAGAGGAGCCAGGATGCAGGTTGCAACAAGCATTATTGAACTCTGAAGGGAGTTCTGGCCATCACACTTAAAGGGACTGTGCTCTTTTTAAATGCCTTCCCTTCATTGGAAATAATTAAGGATAGGGGCACCTTATCCAGTCTTTTTGAAATTTGGGGGAAGTTTTCAGTAGAGGCACCAGATGCTATGTTGACAATTTGGTGTCTCTACCTCAAAACACAGCCCCCCAGAGCCCCAGATGCTCATGGATCAATTCTCTATTATACCCTATGGGAATCGGTCTCCGTAGGGTATAATGGAGTGCCCAGCAGACATTTCCCTCCCCCCACCACTGCTTTCTGATAACCCTGAAGTGGGGGGAGGACCTCCAAACCAGAAGATCCCCTCCCCTTACCTGGGGATTGGCAACCCTAATAACAGAAGTGTTCTTGTATCACACCATCTTTAGCATTAGTGAATTTTTAAAAAATGTAATACAATTCCAGAGCTCTTTGTTTGGCCTTCTATTGATTGCCACAAAGAATAAGAAAATGTTTTATCTGTATGGTTGAGTGACACCTGTTGTGGCTGCTAGTGATTACTCCACAGCTTTTCAGATTAGGTGATCTAAAATTGTGATAACTATATTGCACTGTGACAACAGCAAACACGTTGAAAAAAATATCATTTACAGTAGCCAAGATAAACAAGTGCAAGAGAGATGAAATCTTTGGTCAGGCAATACATACATGCTAGATGCAAGGCTGCTGAATAAAAGGGCAGCCCCATGTCCACATCCATTCCCTGTAATATTTAGCCCAACAGATATAGAAACTGCAGAGGCAACTGCATCTCCTCCTTTTCTTGCTCCTATAATGTCTCTATACCCTTACTCCATTTTACTGGCTACTGTTTTCAGAAGTGAAACCAAACTGAAAACACTCCAGAAGATTCAGAATACTGAGAGTTAGTTAAGGGGTTGGGGGTGATCCTTCTGCTTAAACAATGCAGAGAATCCTAAAAGAAAGATTCTGGAGTTGGGATGAAATTTCCAATCTATCGTCACAGTTCTTGTATTATTTGTTATATTCCAATAATGTACGTTTTTATATCTGAGGGAATATTGTTAAACCATGTACACTTTCCCTCACATCCAATTGTTTGTCCAAACTACTGTCCTTTTCTTATCTGTTTCAACTTTGATATGTCCTCCAAACAGTGAAAATGTTCCTTGTCAAGTGGAAACAGAAACATTTTTTTTAAGTTATATTCTACAATCTCAGCAGAAATGGATGCAAGGTGGCTTCTAATTCCACACAATTAAAATAGACCACATTAGTCACTAAAACAACCAGAGGGCCAGCAATAATGGCAGCACAGCAGTAGCATTAAAGCAACTAATAGCAGGGAATGATGAAAAGCCATTCATTTAAAAAATCAATGCAGACATCAACTCTGGTAATCAGAAAGGGAGAAACCTTCAACAGAAAGCCAGGAAAGAGGAATGCCTTCACCAGACACAGAAAACCTTCACAAGCTTGATGCCTAATGAATGGCTGGGTGGAAGGCTTTCCAAGATTTACATTATAAAGCTGGTGTCTTTGGTGGACACCCACCTTCTTTTGGGGGAGGGGGTCATATAGAGCAGTGCTTTTGCCACTAGATTAAACATTTGACTGAATCAAGTAGCAACAGATGATCCATGTAGCATGTTGCAATCACTCAGGAATATGCCCAGGGTAGGGTTACCAGGTCTAATTTGGAAAATTCTTGGAGATTTTGGGGATGGAGCTAGGAGAGGATGGGGTTTGAAGAGGGGAGGGGCCTCAGCATGGTACACTGCTATTACAGGGCTTTTTTGAGCAGAAACACACAGGAACACAGTTGCAGCTGGCTTGGTGTCAAGAGGTGTGGCATAATATGCAAATGAGTTCCTGCTGGGCTTTTTCTACAAAGAAGCCCTGATGCTATAGCGTCCACCCTTCAAAGTACTATCACAAAGTAGCCATTTTCTCCAGGAGAGCTGATCTCTGCCAGCTGGAGACTAGTTGTAAAAGTGGGAGATCTCCAGGCTCTACCTGGAGTCTGGCAACCCTAGCCTAGGGGTGCCTTGAGAAAACCAAGTATAAGGTTGTTCAGAACAAAGGATAAGTATAAAATCATTCAAAACAAAGGAAGAAAGAACCTTGTTAAATACTGGGTTCAGTGGAATGAACAAGGACTCCCAGAGTAGTGATCAGCATCATTTTCTTAAAGTGATTTCAGAACTATTTATAGCATGCGACCCCCAGACCTTGCCTGATTATATACAGTGAAACTCCACCCTGCTGTAGACCTGCAGGTGTATTCAAATTTCTCCTCGGGCCCCCTATAGGTAGTCCATGGCGGCCTGGCCAATCAGACCACAGCTGTTTCAATCCGACCTCTCTATTGTCTACAGCAGGGATCCCCAACCCCCAGGCCGTGGACTGGTACCAGTCCGTGGCCTGTTAACAACTGGGCCATGAGTTGTATAAGTTTTTCATTATATATTACAATTTAGTAATAATAATAATAAGACAACATTGGATTTGTATCCTTCACTCTGAATCTCAGAGTGGCTCACAATCTCCTTTATCTTCCTCCCCCACAACAGACACCCTGTGTGATGGGTGGGGCTGAGAGAGCTCTCCCCAGAAGCTGCCCTTTCAAGGACAACTCTGCAAGAGCTGAGTCAACTCTGGCTGATTCAAGGCCATTCCAGCAGCTGCAAGTAGAGGAGTGAGAAATCATAAGAACATAAGAGAAGCCATGTTGGATCAGGCCAATGGCCCATCCAGTCCAACACTCTGTGTCACACAGTGGCCAAAAAACAAACAAAACCCAAGTGCCATCAGGAGGCTCACAAGTGGGTCTAGAAGCCCTTCTGCTTTGCCCCCCCCCCCCGCCCCAAGCACCAAGAATACAGAACATAACTGCCCCAGACAGTTCCAATAATATGCTGTGGCTAATAGCCACTGATGGACCTCTGCTTCATATTTTTATCCAATCCCCTCTTGAAGCTGTCTATGCTTGTAGCTGCCACCACCTCATGTGGCAGTTAATCACCCTTTGGGTGAAGAAGTACTTCCTTTTATCCATTCTAACCTGACTGCTCAGCAATTTCATTGAATGCCCACAAGTTCTTGCATTGTGAGAAAGGGAGAAAAGTACTTCTTTTTCTACTTTCTCTGTCCCATGCATAATCTTTTAAACCTCTATCATGTCCCCCCGCAGTCAATGTTTCTCCAAGCTTAAGAGTCCCAAGCATTTCAACCTTTCTTCATAGAGAAAGTGTTCCAAACCTTTAATCATTCTAGTTGCCCTTTTCTGGACTTTTTCCAATGCTATAATGCCCTTTTTGAGGTGCAGTGACCAGAATTGAACACAGTATTCCAAATGAGACTGCACCATCAATTTATACAGGGGCATTATGATACTGGCTGATTTGTATTCAGTTCCCTTCCTAATGATTCCCAGCTTGGCCTTGGCCTTTTTTATTGCAATCGCACACTGTCTTGACATTCTCAGTGAGTTATCTACTAGGACCCCAAGATCTCTCTCTTGGTCAGTCTCTGCCAGTTCACACCCCATCAACTTGTATTAGTAGCTAGGATTTTTGGCCCCAATGTGCATTACTTTGCACTTGGCCACATTGAACCTCATCTGCCATGTTGATGCCCACTCGCCTAGCCTCAACAGATCCCTTTGGAGTGCCTCACAATCCTCTCTGGTTCTCACCACCGTGAACAATTTAGTGTCATCTGCAAACTTGGCCACTTCACTGCTTACTCCCAACTCAAAATCATTAATGAACAAGTTAAGAGCATGGGACCCAGTACTGAGCCCTGCGGCACCCCACTGCTTACCGTCCTCCACTGCAAAGATTGCCCATTTATACTCACTCTCTGCTTCCTATTACTCAGCCAGTTTTTGATCCACAAGAGGACCTGTCCTTTTACTCCATGACTCTCAAGCTTTCTAAGGAGCCTTTGATGAGGAACTTTATCAAAAGCTTTCTGGAAGTCAAGGTAACCAACATCTATTGGGTCCCCTTTGTCCACATGTTTGTGCAGCCCCTCAAAGAAATGTAACAGGTTAGTGAAGCAAGATCTTCCCTTACAGAACCCATGCTGAGTCTTCTTCAACAACTTGTGTTCATCAATGTGCCTACTCATTCTGTCCTTGATAATGGTTTCTACCAACTTTCCTGGTATTGAAGACAGACTGACTAGCCTGTAATTTTCCGGATCTCCTCTGGAACCCTTTTTAACGATGGGGGTGACATTTGCTGAGGCAGATTTCAATGAAAGATTATATATTTTTGTCAGGAGATCCACAAGTTCAACTTTGAGTTCTTTCAGAACTCCTGGATGTATGCCATCTGGACCTGGTGACTTATTAGTTTTTAATTTGTCTATCACTTTTAGGACCTCTTCTCTTGTCAGCTCAATCTGACTCAGGTCTTTCAACACCCCTTCCAAAATTAGTCGTTCTGGAGCAGGCAAACACTTTTCATCTTCCACAGTGAAGACGGAGGCAAGATATGCATTCAGCTTCTCAACCATTTCCCTGTCCTCCTTCAGTAATCCTTTTACCCCTTGGTCATCCAAGGGCCTCACTGCCTCCCTGGCTGGTTTCCTGCTTCTAATATATTTGAATAAATTTTTGTTGTTGGTCTTTATGTTTTTTGCAATATGCTCCTTATAGTCCCTTTTTGCCTGCCTGATCATAGTCTTTCATTTGATTTGCCACAGCCTGTGTTCCCTTTTATTAATCTCACTTGGACTAGCTTTCCACCACTTAAAGGAATCCTTCTTACAGCTTCCATAACTTTGTTTATTAACCATGCAGGCCTTTTCTTATACATGTTTGTGCCTTTCTTAACTTGTGGCATATATTTTATCTGAGCTTCTAGGATTGTAGTTTTAAATAGCCTCTAAGCTTCCCCAGGGGTTTTGACTGTATTTACCTTTCCTTTCAGTTTCCTCTTCACCTGCCTCCTCATCTCAGAGAATTTACCCCTTTTAAAGTTAAAAGTGGTTGTGCTGGTCTTTTTGGCGCAACTCCCTATTTATACAAATGGTGAAATCAATAACGTTATGGTCACTGCTCCCAAGCGGTGCACTTTTATATCTCTCACCAGATCTTGCGCATTACTTAGGACCAAATCCAGGATCGCCCCACCCCTGGTAGGTTCTGTGACCATTTGCTTCATAGCACAGTCATTGAGAAAGTCTAGAAACTCAATCTCTTTCTCTCGACCAGAACACATATTGACCCAATCAATCTGTGGGTAGTTAAAATCACCTATTATGACACAGTTTTTACATTTAGCCACTATCTTTAATCCTTCAATCATATTATAATCGTCCTGTATCTTTTGATTTGGTGGGCGATAACAAACTCCCATAGTTAAATTTCCTTTTGGGCCCTCTATTTCGACCCAAAGCATTTCTAGAAGGGAATCTAATTCTCTGACCTCAGTCTTACTGGACTCTATACCCTCTCTGACATATAGTGCCACCCCACCTCCAACCCTTCTCTCTCTATCCTTCCGATATAACTTATATCAAGGAATCATCGTGTCCTATTGATTCTCCTCATCCCACCAAGTTTCTGAAATTTCCACAGTGTCTATGTTTTCCCCCAACACTAAACATTCCAACTTCCCAATTTTTACTTCGAACACTTCTAGCATTTGTATACAAATATCTATAATTTCCCAGGCAAGTTAGGCCTGCAACTTTCCTCCTGCTGCCTCGAGACTTTGGCAGACAGTCCATAATGTTTTTCACCATCTCAGTGGACAACTCTGATCCATTACACAGTAGAAAAGTAACAGCTAACCCTTCATCTCTTTGAGATGAGTCCTCCCGAACCAGAGACATTTCATTCCTGTCAGCTTTCCCCCAAGATTTAGTTTAAAAACTGTTTTGCCACCTTTTTGATTTTAAGCGCCAGCAGCCTGGTTCCTTCTGGGTACAAGTGGAAACAATCTCTTTTGTATAGCTCCCGCTTGTTCCAGAAAGCATCCCAGTGCCTAACAAACTTAAACCCTTCCTCCCTACACCATCATCTCATCCACACATTGAGACTTCTAATTTGTGCTTGTCTCTCCAGCCCTGCATGTGGAACAGGTAGCACTTCTGAGAAGGCTACCTTGGAGGTCCTGGCCTTAAGTCTCCCACCTAGCAGCCTAAAGTTTTCCTCCAGGACCTCACGACTGCATTTCCCCCACATCGTTGGTGCCAACATGCACCACAACCACTGGCTCCTCCCCAGCACTGTCTATCAGCCTATCTACAACATGCGTAATGTCCGCTACCTTCGCACCAGGCAGGCAAGTCACCATACAGTCAGTATGCGGTGTTGCCACCCAGCTGTCTACTTGCCTAAGGATCGAATCACCAGCTACCAAGACCCCCCCCCCCATCCCTGCTCAGGAATGGTTCCTTGGCGTGAAAGGATACCTGTTCACCAACTGAAGAGGTCCCTTCTGAGGGCGCATTCCTCTTATCCTCAGCACGGTGCCCTGTTCCCTCTCGACCCTCATGCTCCCTGGTAACTACTGGGCTGCCATGTTCAGAGTGGGGCTCATCTAACACGTCCCCGAGAGTCTTCTCCGAGTGCCTGACTGTCTCTGCATCTCCAGGTCAGCCACCTCGGCCTCAAGGGTACGAACTCATTCCCTGAGGACTAGGAGCTCCTTGCATCAAGCACACACCCAAGACTTCTGTCCTGTGGGCCGATAGTCATACATGTGACACTCAGTGCAAAACACTGGAAAGCCCTCACCCCACTGCTGGCATTCTACCTTCATGATAGCTTTTTAAAATATACAGTCCCTTTTTAAATCCTATTGTGTTTATGTGGCTCTCCTTCTGGAGGGTCAACTTACCTTATTGGGAACACAAGGAAAATAAGGATCCGGGTTCCTGGTCCTTTCACAGCCCCCAGGCTAAGAACCACAGGCCAAGAGCCCTTTAGCTCTCACCTCTGGCAAGGTGCAGCTTAATAATGCAAAGAGGGTGAGGCCTCAGGCTGCCCCAGTTCTCCCAGATCAAACCCAGTTCTCCCAGATAAGAGTCTACACACTTAACCTGTCACGTTCTCAGGGTGCAGGCAGGCAGGAATCCAAAGCCAGTCCAAGGTCAAAGTCCAGGAAGTCAACCAATACAGAATCACAAACCGGAATCAGAAGTCAGTGTCCAAAAGCCAAAAGGTCAGGGTGCCAAGGAAATCAAGCAGGTCAGGATCAGGAAGGAACATGGATGCAAGCCAGAGAATAGACTTGTTGCTTCCACAAGGTTACCAGATGCTGGGTGGGAGCGATATGGGAATCTCAATCAGCCTGCTCCCTGGGTGGCAGTGACTTTGCTAGAACTCAGGGCTGAGAGATCTGAAGCATTGGCGTGCCTCATGTCTTCGCTCTGAAAGTTCTTTCCAGAGCCTGCTTCGAACTCTTGAGATGGGAGGAGGAGAGCTTGGAGGAGATTGATCATCAACAGCTGACACTGGTGCCTGGAGAGTGATTGATGGGCTAGCTGCTGTTTGTTCAGCTGAGGAACTGGCTGGCAACTCTTCCAGGTCTGTTAACCTTTCCAGCTCCTCCTCATCAGGGCTTATGACATAACCAGCACACCAAAATAAAGTGCACAATTGTATCATCCCGAAATCATGCCCCCCCTCCAAGTCCGTGGAAAAATTGTCTTCCACAAAACCAGTCCCTGGTGTCAAAAAGGTTGGGGACCACTGGTCTACAAGGTTGAAGCTCACACAATTCAAAGTTAATCAAGCCTGGACACAAAAAACCTTTACCACATTCCTATAGGGCAGCTTGCCCAGAGCTATCAGTAAAACACGGGCTGAACAACTCCAGACTCTGGAACTAATACAAAACATGAAATGGAATTCTGAATATTATAGTCCATTGTTTATATTTTCTGGGAAATTATGTGTAGATCTTTTTTTTCTTTTAAAATGTTACTTAGATGCAGGATTTTAAGGTATTTTTCTTTGTTATTGTTCCTAGTTTTCTTTTTTAAAAAATATTTTAAAAATCTGCTGTCATGGATTTTTTTTTCTCATCTAGACTTTTGCCAAGTGCTTTTCATTGGAGATATTTGCTTTTCCTTTGACAACTACTTTCCCTTCAGTGTGGGCAGCTAACACAGCTTTCAAAAAAGATTTTCTATATTTAGTGTGCTGGTGATTTTCTTTTCTTTTCTTTTTTTGTAAAATTCACATAGGATTGGGTCCAAAGGTGCTCATAGAAAGCATCTATGCTCACAGAAGTACTGTTTTACACTTCACAGTGGAGCATGTACAAGAGTCAATGTGCTGCAGTGTCTGACTAGAACTTGATTTTTTAGATCTCCATGCAGATATTAAAACTCACTGGGTAATCTTGAGCCAGCTACTCTCTCTGCCTGAGATAAAATGGAGGAAGGAAGAATCAAAGATACCATGCTGAGTGTTCCTTGAAAGAAAGATTGGATAAAAATGTGCTAGAAAGATGGGGAAACGAAACTGAATCTAAAGATATTCTTCAGTTAGTGGAAGGGGGCTTGAATCACTTGCTGTGCCAAGCAGAATCAAGAGAACTGCTATAGAACCTACATATTAGTGTACTCTTGTGCAAATTTTTAATATATTGCACACTATTGTCCTTCTTTTCATAGGTTCTTGGGCTCAATCCATAGTTCATCCTGGGAACATGAACATAATACTGTCACCTTGTCCCTCCATTGAGATGCTACCCTTTCCTCTGGTTAACTAGAGACTTTGGGGAAGACAACTAGATCTTTTTCGATGGAAAACTTCCACCAAATCAGACAGAATTGAAAGCCTATGTTTCGGTAGTTGTAGAAGTGAAAAATGTCCCCCATTACTGTTGTGTCCTAGGTTCAAATGAAGAACTGTTACTTTTGGAGGGAACTGTTACTTTTGGAGGGAAGCTGAACAAGCCAAGCTTGTACTCCACACCAGGGTTCCAGAGAAGGCCTAAGCGTGCCCAATCAGGGGAAGGATTGAAACATAAGTAGCCAATCAACATCTAGGCTCATACTGTACCCTGATAGGCCCTTAGGCCAAGTATTTATATGAAGATGGGTGGAGGTAAGTCTGGAAAGCAACTGAACTGACTTCTCCCCTTCCTGCTTTTTCTCAGTCTTTCTCAGCCAAGAGGGAAAAAGAACTTTTAAAACTCAGAGTGAAGGTATTGCTAATTTCAAGCCTCCAAAGGAAAAAATGCATTTCTTCACACTGTAATAGACAATAGGATGGTCAAGTCCCTCCTTCAAGCAGGGGACAAAGATTTGGAGGAAGTAAATACTAGACAGACTCCAGAAAGGAAATATCTAGAATAGTCAGGTAAAGCTTCTCTAACCAGCCTCACCTGGTCAGTGGGTAGGGCAAAGAGAAGGGATAAAGCTCAGGGGAGCGAGAAGGAAAGTCTCTTTCTTTGGGTGCTGAGTCCCTGAGAGCAGACAAAACTCTCAGCTGAGGAGACAACCATTGACCATATGCTGGGGAAAGCTGCAAGGTATTGAAGAGGTCTGTAACTTCCCAAGTTTAGCAGCCTGCCCTGATTTTAACATCTGATAGGGCATGTATAGAAAGAAAGACAGAGGAATTGTGTTTTACTCATTCCTTTTGAATCCATTGCTCAGTCTGGTGCTGTGCTAAAATTATGATTGGGAGTATTTTCTTTTTAATAAATATAAGTTTTGATGCTGATAGTGGTTCTCTGTATCACAAAGACCTCCACTATTTTGGACCTGCTATAAGGGGCACCAGGGGGAAGGCATGCAGTTAAAGGTAAAGGTAGTCCCCTGTGCAAGCACCAGCTGTTTCTGACTCTGGGGTGACATCGCATCATGACGTTTTCATGGCAGACTTTTTACGGGGTGGTTTGTCATTGCCTCCCCCAGTCATCTACACTTCATCCCCAGCAAGCTGGGTACTCATTTTACCAACCTTGGAAGGATGGAAGGCTGAGTCAACCTTGAGCCAGTTACCTGAACCCAGCTTCTGCCAGGATCGAACTCAGGTCATGAGCAAAGCTTGGACTGCAGTACTGCAGCTTACCACTCTGCGCCACAAAACTCCTTAGACATGCAGTTGGCAAGTAATTATTTCTCCATAGGCACACAAGACTGTAAACTGTCTCCATGGTGACAAAGCGCTGGGCAGCAGGAGACACAGAGGCAAGGCCTCAGAACATGGAAGGGAAGCTGGGGTCTTGACTCTCCCAGCGGGCAATTCCTACAAAGGTCAGATGGTGGCAGTTGGTTACTAGAGAGAGGGAGAAGCCTCTCCAGGAGCTGCAAAAACCTTGGAGGGCAGGCTGGAACAGGGCCTGCAGGCCAGAGCAGAACCACTCTGCTACAGCCATTTGCAACCTTCACTTCATAGGCAAAGTGACTGAACCAATGGCAGCAATGCATCTTTAGCTGTAACTGAATGACACTTTTGCCCTTGACCCATTTCAATCACATTTTATACCTGGCTTTCTATGGAGACAACCTTAGTCACTTTGATGGATGATCTGCATTAGTACCAGATAAGGGAAATGTATCTCTATTGATCCCTTTGGAAGTCTCTGCATCCTCTGGCACAGTAGATAACTTGACCTCACTGGAGCGCTTGGAAAAGCTAGTTGGAGTAAGGCAAACTGCTCCTTAATTAATTCACCTTTTTTGTACAATCAGTTGCAAAGAGTTGCCAGCAGATCCTGAAGTATAGAAAGCATCAAGGCTTTGTTTATGCTCCGCTCTTTATTAGTTTTTATTAGGCCTCTTAATGAGATCAGCCACAGCAACAATGTCATCAATTTGCTGACACCAGATGCCTGTGAATGCATATATTACTTAGTCACCACAGACCACAGGCTTAGAGGTGGAGTAGCATTTCTGTGGGTGTTGAGATTTCCTCCCTGGGTCGTATAGCCTGGGGGAAACTTCATTCCTGACCCCCAAAGTGGCAATTGACATTACTTTGAACATATATAAGATGTTCTTATATGTCCAGGGTAATACCTATAATACCTTTTGGATCAGGAAGGAATTGATTTAAGAGATCCTGGAAGGTTTTTTGCCTTCCTCTGGGCATTGAGCAGGGGTTACTTGGGGGGATGGGGAGAGAGGGAGCTGTGTATTTCCTGCATTGTGCAAGTTGGACTTGATGACATTTGGGGCCCCTTCCAGTTCTAAGTTTCTATTTCACCCACAGAGCACTTTTCTTGCCTGCCACTCCCAGAGCAGACAGAAATCCCACCCTAATCCTTTTCCTGGTGGACGAAAGACACCCCTCTGTCAGTAGGAGAAAACAGGAAAATCATGCCACGTGTTCAAAAGTCGTGCCTGGTGAAATGCTTGTCTGGTTCCAAGCCATTGTCTGCATTCTGAACTAGTGCTTGGATGGTGCGAGTGGATGAGCAAGAATGTTGACATTGAATCCAACAAGACAGCAGCAGTCCTGTTGTGAAAAGCAGTCATTCTAGATGAGACTGATTTGCCAGCACTAGACTGAGCAAGACTTAACTCTAGAAAGCATGAGTGCTTTGGAAATCAGGAGGATGAAGTGGTGGCCAAGTGCACTTAACCTCCTTCTGTGCCCAATTCAAGAATTATTTCTTATAGGAACCGCTGACTTTGCCACGATGACTGATGCATCTATAACATTCAGAATGGATTTTCACAGCATATGCTTCATAGGGCTGCCCTTTAAAACAACTTGGAAACTTCAGCTAGCACAAAATGTAGCTGCTGCTCACTTTTTAACTAAGTTGAGCTGATATAATGGCAATTCTGAAGCAGTTCCACTGACAATCTTGTTTCTAGATTCAAGATGCCAGTTCTTACCTTTTAAGTTTTTCATGATTTGGGAACCACTTGGTTGAAGGATCACTGGGCCTAGCATGACCTCTGCATGAGTTGTGCTCTTTACAGCAAGACTAATCGCTGTGTCAGAATTGCACATACTCTGCTGCTCACTCCTGCTTTTTCATAATGTCCCCAATCCTTAGGACTATTTTCCAGAGGAGGTATACAGGATTTCTTCCAAGCAGGCAATCAAAGGCCATCTTCACTGAGCCTTCC
The DNA here is from genome assembly GCF_032191835.1 of Heteronotia binoei. Taxonomy (NCBI): domain Eukaryota; kingdom Metazoa; phylum Chordata; class Lepidosauria; order Squamata; family Gekkonidae; genus Heteronotia; species Heteronotia binoei. The sequence continues at coordinate 212,627,081 of NC_083223.1, forward strand.
CTTAGTCTGTCTTATTCATTTCTTTTTGGCACATCATTTAGGCAGCAATCATCAAGATGTCCTGTATTGTGTTTTCCTCTAGTGTTCTTCTTTACAATGTGTAATAGTTATATGACTTTGATGTTTGTTAACTACCTCAAGTTTTGGAGAAGCAATCTGGAAAAAATGTTCTTTTAAAAAAGTAAATCCCAAAGTTAGACTGCAAATATTCTTGTATGTTCATGCACACTGAATCCAAAGCAAGCCACCTTAGTGCATCAGGATGAAAAAATTACAACATTTTTCAATTTTAAAATGTCCCAAACAGGTCATCATATGCAGCAATTCTTACCGCATATGAATAGCCTGATTCAAAGACTTTCAATCACAACATTTGATTCCCTTTGTGTGGGCACAAGTTATATTTTAAAAGTTCAATTATAACAGTCTTTTTTGTTTTTCCCAAGAAACATACTTGCCTTTTTCAGGTTCAAGATTGCTGGATGTAAGAAGAAAGTAATTGAGTTCATATAGTAACAGAATTCCAGCTATTCTCAGCACTACCCATCAGTTCTACACATTGAGCTAATCTATTACTCAAGGCCCTCATTTTGTAAAGCCATGGTCAATACTTAGAGTACTTTTAGTTCCAAGAACACAGCCCTTAGGACATCATAGAAATGAAAAGTTTTGTTTTTCCTTTACTGTCACCCATTTGTATAAATTCACTTTACTTTTTCCAGTTCTGCATAACACTTTCTTGTTAACTTGCATATGCAACATTTTAATTATTACCACTGCACTGGAAAACAGCAAGCACCAGAGGAAATTAAATAAAATTCTCCCCTGGGGGAAATTATCAATGCTTCCCTGTTACCAGGGACATTCCCCGGGAGCTTTGAAGGTGGCAGTGGTTTGCCCTCTCCTGAAGAAACCATTTTTGGACCCTATGGTCCTTACTAACTACCACCCAGTAACGAATTTACCATTCCTGGGCTAGGCAGTGAAGGCGGTGGCAACGCAGCTCCAGGTTTCTTGGAGGAAACCGATGTCCTACACCCCTTCCAGTCTGGCTTTCACCCCGCCCATGGGACACAGATGGTGCTGGTTGCCTTAGTAGATGACCTCCGGAGGCATCTGGATTGTGGCAGTTCAGCGCTGCTGATACTGTTAGATCTGTCAGTAGCATTCGATACAGTCGACCATGAAGTGTCGGCCCACTGCCTCACCAACACAGGGATTTGGGGATTAGCCTTACAGTGGCTGATCTCCTTTCTTCATGGGCAGGGACAGGATGGCTATCGGTGTGTGTGGGGGGGGGGGAATTGTCCCAGCAACACCCACTAGAATGTGGAGTGCTGCAGGGGGCAATCCTTTCCCTAATGCTATTTACTATCTATATGCACCCGCTCACCCAGATGGTCTGAAGATATGGGCCGTGTTGTCACCAATATGCTGATGACACTCACTTCTATCTGCTTATGGATGGCCACCTGAACTCTGCCCCTGAAGAACTGGCTGAGAGGTATTGCAGGGCGTGGCTGGTTGGTTGCATCAGAGCCGACTGAAACTGAATCCATCACAAATGGAAGTCCTGTGTTTGGGTCAGAAGAGGGTGGGGAGTGGGATCAGGCTCCCACCTTCAATGGCACCCAATTGACACCATTGACAGAGGTGAAGAGCCCGGGGGTTGTTCCTGGATGCCTCTTTATCTATGGAGGCACAGGTCATCATCACTGCAAGAGCTTTTTCTACCTGAGGAGGGCCTGGCAGTTGGTCCCCTACCTTACCTCCTATGATCTAGCCACAGTGATTCATGCAATGGTCACTTCCAGATTAGACTACTGCAACTCTCTCTACTTGGGCCTTCGCTTGACCCTGCTCCGGAAACTCCATCAGGCGCAGAACACAGCAGCCCAATTGATGGCATCGAGGCCTACGTGGGCACGGATGCATCCGGTGCTGCACAAACTTCACTGGCTACCTCTTGAGCACCAGATCAAGTTCAAGGTGTTGGTCCTTACCTTTAAGGCATTTTATGGTCAGGCGCCTGCATATCTTAACATAAGAAAATAACAGAAGCCATGTTAGATCAGGCCAATGGCCCATCCAGTCCAACACTCTGTGTCACACAGTGGCCAAATATATATATATATATATATATATATATATATATATATATATATATATACACACACACAAACACACACACTGTGGCTAATAGCCACTGATGGACCTCTGCTCCATATTTTTATCTAACCCCCTCTTGAAGGTGGCTATGCTTGTGGCCGCCACCACCTCCTGTGGCAGTGAATTCCACATGTTAATCACTCTTTGGGTGAAGAAGTACTTCCTTTTATCCGTTTTAACCTGTCTGCTCAGCAATTTCATCAAATGCCCATGAGTTCTTGTATTGTGAGAAAGGGAGAAAAGTACTTCTTTCTCTACTTTCTCCATCCCATGCATTGTCTTGTAAACCTCTATCATGTCACCCTGCAGTCGACGTTTCTCCAAGCTAAAGAGCCCCAAGCGTTTCAACCTTTCTACATAGGGAAAGTGTTCCAGCCCTTTAATCATTCTAGTTGCCCTTTTCTGGACTTTCTCCAATACTGTATCCTTTTTGAGGTGCGGAGACCAGAACTGCACACAGTACTCCAAATGAGACTGCACCATCGATTTATACAGGGGGATAATGATACTGGCTGATTTGTTTTCAATTCCCTTACTAATAATTCCCAGCATGGCATTGGCCTTTTTTATTGCAAACGCACACTGTCTTGACTTTTTCAGGGAGTTATCTACCATGACCCCAAGATCTCTCTCTTGGTCAGTCTCTGCCAGTTCACACCCCATCAACTTGTATTTGTAGCTGGGATTCTTGGCCTCAATGTGCATTACTTTGCACTTGGCCACATTGAACCGCATCTGCCATGTGGACGCCCACTCACCCAGCCACAATAGATCCCTTTGGAGTTCCTCACAATCCTCTCTGGTTCTCACCACTCTGAACAATTTAGTGTCATCCACAAACTTGGCCACTTCAGTGCTCACTCCCAACTCCAAATAATTTATGAACAAGTTAAAGAGCATGGGACCCAGTACTGAGCCCTGCAGCACCCTACTGCTTACCGTCCTCCACTGCGAAGACTGCCCATTTATACTCACTCTCTGCTTCCTATTACTCAGCCAGTTTTTGATCCATAAGAGGACCTGTCCTTTTACTCCATGACTCTCAAGCTTTCTAAGGAGCCTTTGATGAGGAACTTTATCAAAAGCTTTCTGGAAGTCAAGGTAAACAACATCTATCGGGTTTCCTTTGTCCACATGTTTGTTCACACCCCTCAAAGAAATGTAACAGGTTAGTGAGGCAAAATCTTCCCCTACAGAACCCATGCTGAGTCTTCCTCAACAACCCGTGTTCATCAATGTGCCTACTCATTCTGTCCTTGATAATGGTTTCTACCAACTTTCCCGGTATTGAAGTCAGACTGACTGGCCTGTAATTTCCCGGATCTCCTCTGGAACCCTTTTTAAAGATGGGGGTGACATTTGCTACCTTCCAGTCCTCAGGAAAGGAGGCAGACTTCAGTGAAATATTATAGATTTTTGCTAGAAGATCCACAAGTTCAACTTTGAGTTCTTTCAGATCTCTCGAATGTATGCCATCCAGACTTGGTGACTTATTAGTTTTTAATTCGTCCATCAGTTGTAGGACCTCCTCTTTTGTCACCCCAATCTGATTCAGGTCTTTCAACACCCCTTCCAAAATTAGTGGTTCTGGGGTGGGCAAAAAGTTCTCATCTTCCACAGTGAAGACAGAGGCAAAAAATGCATTCAGCTTCTCAGCCATTTCCCTATCCTCCTTCAGTAATCCTTTTATCCCATGGTCATCCAAGGGCCCCACTGCCTCCCTGGCTGGTTTCCTGCTTCTAATATATTTGAAGAAATTTTTATTGTTGGTCTTTATGTTTTTTGCAATATGCTCCTCATAGTTCCTTTTTGCCTGCCTGATCACAGTCTTGCATTTGATTTGCCACAGCCTGTGTTCCCTTTTATTAATCTCACTTGGACTGGTTTTCCACTGCTTAAAGGAGTTCTTCTTACCTTTTACAGCTTCCATTACTTTGTTTGTTTATGCAGGCCTTTTCTTATACCTGTTTGTGCCTTTCCTAACTTGTGTTATTTTATCTGAGCTTCTAGGATTATAGTTTTAAATAGTCTCCAAGCTTCCCCCAGGGTTTTGACTGTATTTACCTTTCCTTTCAGTTTCCTCCTCACATGCCTCCTCATCTCAGAGAATTTACCCCTTTTAAAGTTAAACATGGTTTTGGCGGTCTTTTTGGGCAACTCCCTATTTATACAAATCTTTGGGACAGCCTCTCCCCATATGAACCTCCCATGGGCTCTGAGGTCTGTTGCTCAACATCTCCTCATAGTCCCTGGTCCTAAGGACGCCTGGCTGGCTTCAACAAGGGCCAGGGCCTTTTTGGTTCGGGCCCCTACCTGGTGGAATGAGCTCCTGCTGGCGATCCGGGCCCTGCGAGACTTATCAAGGTTTTGCAAGGCCTGTAAGACGGAGCTCTTCCCCCACTTCCCCCAGCATTTCACCATTATGGTGTTATGCTATGCTGTTAGCTATCAGCCGCATGCTATTTACTGCCTATGTCTGTAAGACTGTTTACTGTGCTGCTCCTGATTTGTAATGTCTGTTTTTATTATATTATTTTAACTTTGTTGTTTATTGTTGTAAGCCACCCTGAGCCTGCTTGTGGGATAGGGCAGGATATAAATCTAAAAAATAAATTAAAATAGGAGTCCAGAGGCACAACAGAGGCTGAAAAAAATTATTCCAGCATAAACTTCATGAGTCAGTGCTCATTTGTTAAGAGATATTAGTTCAACTATTAGTTTGAGTTTATTAAATTTATATTAGGAAGACCAAAAGCTGCAAACAACAGAAAGGGGTGGGGTGTGTGTTACAAAAAATTGTTCAGGAGAGCAGTTTTGTGATTGCAAAAAATTTAGACATTTAATCATATGGATTATATAGTTTTTGCAGTATTGTCTTGTAATTCTGTGAACTTCAGTTTCAATAATAAATATGAACTATAAACACATTAAACTGTCCTCTTTGTTACATCTTTCCTGTTGTACCTTTCTGTTGTTCACAGCATTTAGTATGGATGTATTGAATATTTCAGGCACCTGATGGATGAGCTCTTGGCTCAAAAAAGCTCATACTAAAATACTTTAAGGTGCCACTGAACTAGTTTTATTTTTCTGCTACAGAAACACAATGATAATTCCAGATGGATAGCTAAAAGCAGCTGTAACTTAACTGTCATTTCATGGCAAAGGCCACTATTGATACACAAGGGTTATTTTGAGTAAGAATGGTACATGTTCAACTACAAACACGTTATGAATGATACTTCAGTAATTCTTAAATTCCATATGGGGACATAATGATGTACTATGGGAAATCAATAACCATGTATGATCCCCAAATATTCATCCAAAGAGGCTGCTTGCTTTTCCCTTGTATAATCAACAAATCTGACTTCATTTCATTCTAATTAACGTCTCAGCACGCAGGATGTTGTTCTGCTATAGTGCATCAGTTGTAACAGGAAGGGCCAGGAATACAGCACACGCTTTTCACACATGTTTCATGTTCAATCTTTGGCATCTATGGAATGCAGGTAGCAGGGCTGAAAAAGTCCTCTGCCTCAGAACATAGAACTGCTGCTAGAGCAGGTGATACTAGGAGAGATGTAACTCTCTAAAAAACAAACAAACAACTTCATGTATTCAGCCCAGTTGATCACTACAACTGAAGTTCAGCAGAATTACCTACTTTCAAAAGCACAACAGAGGGTGAAAAAAATTATTCCAGCATAAGCTCCATGAGTCAATGCTCATCTTGTCAGAGGTATTAAGAGTTCAACTATTAGGAAGACTAAAAGCTGCAAACAACAGGAAGGGGGTGAGAGGTATGTTACAAACATACCTCTCTATGTTGCTAGCTTGCCCAGATCAGTGATACCAGCAGAATCAAAAGTAGCTGACTCACCTGAGAGCTGATCACACCTACCTACAGCAAAAATAAATGTTTGCTGTGTGCAACTGAACTTCGCCTTCCATTTTAATACGGCAGTGTGTTTCAGCTATCAAAAGCCTGGACAAAAGTCACCTGCCATGTTCAAGAAATCACTCATTCTGTGTGTTTCTGATGAAAATGAAAAAAGTGTAACATTTTTAACCCCATTTCATGTTACCCACTGCAGCAAAAAACATCTAAAAGGATCCAGTATTCATACTGCTGTATTTATTCCACCAATAAACAAGTAGAACTTTATTTTAGAGAGAGATCTCGGGGAAATCACATGATGAAATTGCATTGCTAAGACAGAACCCATCATAAGTGCAACACCACACCCGAGAGATATGCTCACAAAGGTGGGGCCATTAAAGCAGAGAGACCTTTAGAACAGAATGCTTGCAAACTTGCTGGAGCACTATGGCACTTTGCCAAATATTACTCAATGAGAAGCACACATTTACATAATTAGGCCTTTCAACTGAGTTTGAAAAGGTAGGTTCCAGTTCAAATTGTTATTAAAAATGATCAATTTGCCAACTTGGGAGTAAACCGGTATTTAACTCTATTGTTTTCAAACTTCCACAGATCAAGTATATTTTTAGCATCTCTTTATGCCCTCCTCCCAGGGCAGGTGGTGGTAAAGCATGGGTATACACGGCTTCCTTTCCAGCTTCTGCCACCAAACTTAAAACACGACCTTGTTGCTAGAAGTATACACAGGCTGATGGTTTTAGGTCTGGTTCAGTGAAGGGTGTGAAGAGTAATCTGCAAATCTGAATCATCCAGTATTAACTTTATCCTTAACAATACTAAGCATAAAAATATAACCATTCCCTAATCACTTCTCTTAACATCAGACTGAATTCCCAAGAATTTGCATTGATCATATTGTAATGGTAGGGAGTTAAAGGTAAGTCTTCTTGCCACAGAGTTTCTATCTATGCCCGTTCAACTGGGATCATTCACTTCTGTCTTTGTGGTTGTGCAGCCATATAGAGTGCTATCAGACAATAAATGGTCCCTCCTATTGTTAGTGCCATAGTGGTCCGGTAAAGGAGTTTGTCAGGAACTCCACGTTTCAGATGTACTGGCAGACCATCAGGTTTCTGTCAGAAATAAAAAAACAAGGTATGAGTCAATGCATGTATGTTACCATTCCTACTACTGAAGGTAAATGTGAAAGCCTCAAAGATTAAATGAAAACAAACAAGAAAACTGATATGCAACAACCCAATAGTCGAAGCTGGATTTATTTCATTTATACCCCGTCTTTCTCCGTAATATGGACCTGAAGAGGCTTACATCATTTTCTTGAATGATAAAGACACTTTTTCTAAAAGCCAAACTAGAGACAATGGTAAGAGATTAGCAAAGAGACTTCCCACCAGTTAATATATATATATATAACTATAGTACAAATAACTGTGTCTGTTACCCAGTTCTTTCATGCTGCTTTCTTAATGGAGGTCTCCCTTCAGCTGCTATTTGACCTGTAAGGAAAAGCTACAAAGACATCACACAGATACTCGTATTCTTTCCCCTGTGGGTCAAGTAGCAGCTCCTTTTACCCCAGAAGAATAAGAGAGGGGCAAGAGACGAGATGGCTATCCTAACAGTGGTAGAGTCAACCCAAATCATTCCCAACCCCACACTTGCTCTACATATTCATGGACCTCTGTTGATTCACTTCTGCTATAAGTCTTAAAATCTGAGCCATGTGTTCCTTGCAGACATAAACAAGTAAAGTTCAGGAGGCTCAATTTCCCCCCAGAAAAGTACACTATGGTTCACAAACCCAGTGTTAATAGCCAAAGAGAAAGCAAAGAATTCTCTGTTGTAAGAAGGTGTTCTCCCTAACATTCTCCATGATAAGAGGAAGATATTATGCAAAATAAGCCAATATTGATCCAAAACAGCCTCATCACATGTATCCACTACAATGCTTCCTGAAGTCTCAACTACTCTTAACATAAGGCCACACATAAAGACTGCATGAATAGCTTGACAAGAATGAGACAGTCTCTTAAATGCCACCACAATTAGAACCAAACTACATATAAAGATAAATGCATGAAATGTAATCTGCTTGCAGATGTGCACATGCAGTGCATAGTAATGCTTAACTTTTATTACAATGCAGGGGGCTACTAGCCTAATTTTAGCTAATCCTTTCCTTCCTCTCCCAACAATTAATTATATCTGACAACTATAGATAAACTTCTCATGCCCATAACAAATTAGATTTGAAAGGTTATGCCAACAATTAATCTGTTCACCTTCAAGGTGGGCTTTTTGCTGTTTTATGAGTAGTCCCTGTGTTTCTTGAGGCTGCGTGTTTGTTCATTTTTTTGTGAAGTCCAGAAACTGGTATTGAGGACAGAATTCTAAGAAATGCAACTCTGTAGTCATGAGTGGCACACAGCCCTGAAACAGAACAAGTCTGTCTGGGGAAGGCTCCAAAGACCAGAGATGGTCTTCCATAAGCACTTATGGAAACTAGCATACAAGATCTAACAGGAGAAAAGGAGGAGTGGTAAAATCATTACCACTCTAATCCAATAGCTCTAATCCAAATTTGATTAGATTACAAATAAATCTGATGTAATACAATGTGCTTCAAATTTTCTTAAGGCAGAACTATAGACTAACATATACAGGAAATTGATAGTACAACAACAAACATCAAGGGCCAGCATTACTGCACAAGAGATTGAGTATAGTACACATTCACGGCCCCTATTACTGGCTTGTCAGGGACACAATTCTAAGAAAATTAATTATACTTTCAGTAAAATAAAATGTTTCTTCTCACCTGAAACAACTTTTGCAGTTCTGGAACCTTGTTTTTACCCATATACTCAACAGCTGGTGAGGCATCGGAGGCGAGTTTAGTTGGTGTTGCAAAAACCAGAGGTGCTGATTCAACGGCTACCACTGGTTTGAGCCCCTGAATAAATAAAGAAATTAAAGTCTGTTAATCTATGAAATTGATAAAATACCAGAGAGTTGCGTTAGCATTTAGCATCAACAAACTAAGCCATAAAACTGCTGTGCACCACTTCACCAAACACACATACAATAGCATAAATGAATCAATAATCTTTTTATTACTAGAGTACCTCTGAGCATGTAGAGTTGTCCATCCCCACATTAATGTTTAGCTAATTCTTGTGTATCTGGAAAGGCTTTCTTTTCTACCTTCTCACTCTCTTCCCAGCATGGCACACAGTAACTTAGGCAAGAGTGAGTCTGCCTAGGCTCCCATGTTGTTGTTTTTTCTGCTTGGAGTGGGGATATTGCACTATGTATGTAGGAACACATGAATTAATTATAAAGTTGTATTTGAACCAGGCCTATCTGTAGTAATTTGAAAGGACACATGTAGCGACATTGTGTACACCACCCCATTAATGTTGGTAATTATCATATGAAGTTGCCTCATACTGAATCAGACTCTCTGTCCATCAAAGCCAGTATTGTCTACTCAGACTGGCAGCAGTTCTGCAGGGTCTCGAGCTGAGGTTTTTCATGCCTATCTGCCTGGACACTTTTTAGTTGCAGATGCCAGGGACTGAACCTGGGACCTTCTGCTTACCAAGCAGATGCTCTATCACTGAGCCACCATCCCTCCCTAAATCAAATCATATCTTCTGGAACTCCGTATTATATTTCTATGGAATAACCTTGTTAGAAGTAAGTTTCCAATAAGGATCAGTTCCTTGATCATAGTAACAAATTAAGAAATCAATGAAGTTAGTAAAGTTCTACCTATAATAAAGATTCATAAATGGTGTTCCATTAGAATGGGGAGTAATTAAATTCTGGTATGATTTTAGAATGTTTAAAAACATTCATATAGTATTGATGGGTAGTTTTTGCAGTAAATGTAAGAAATAGAGCCCAGTTAATTCCTGAAGAATAAATACACATATTTAAAAAGCATTTGAGAGGAAATACTATACATAGTTTTCAGCCACTAATAACTTGATCAGTGCGACATGGTGTTCTGTACCTTTAAGAAATACTCAACACACAGTTGCATGGAGCTACCTAGAGTGGTTTCCTTGAATTAGTATTTAAGCCTATTGTAGAGAGCATTTTGCCAGTAATAATTAGAAGACTTTTGTATCTGCTAAAGAATCATTCTAGAACTGTCTTGTGTTAAAAATGAGCATATTTGCTAGCCAGAAAAAAAAGCATAGTGCAACCTAAATTCTGAAGGCTTTTGATTGATTGCTTTGATCTTTTGCAACAGATTAGGTTCAGGACTAGCTTGCTCCATATAAATTTAAGCACCTAAGTGTCAGAACTGGAAGAACTCCAAACGAGGCCCAGGACTTGTTGCAAAGTATAGGCGTTTATTGAGAACTACAGAGCTGAAGGTACAGGATAACACTGATATCGAAAGTTAGCATTGGATACACTTTATGTGGTTCTGGTGACAACAATAAAGCAATCTTTCACACGGCTAGAGACAACAGTCTGTTTCCCAGGGTCTGTTATCAGTATGGGAGGATGGAGTCCTGCTGAGAGAGCCTGACCGGCTCGGCTTCAAAGAGCCACCTGCAGATGTTGACCAGAGGCTATCTGTCACCCTTCAGTGATCACAGTTTGTTTGAAATGCACAGAAATGTTAGTTAGTTGCTGGAGCAAGGTTGCATGGGTTAGTGTTTGGTTACAATATGGAGTTACATAGGCTAACAGCACATAGGAAAGTTACCAGTTCTAAATTAAAATTTAAAAAGTTACTCCCATTCAGCTTTGCGTTGTATCTTGTTATAACTACCATGGTTTATTCCAGGATGATAATTTTGAAAGAAACAAAGAGGTTGTAGAGAGCATTTACCAGTCAATCCAGAAAGCTTTTGCATCTGTTTTAAGTAGTAGTTAAGGACTGATTTGCTCTTAATACATACACAAAATATAACAGGAAGCTGATAACCTTGATATGTACAGGAATATCCATGAGAAAGAATTTGATGAAATGAGTCTAAACCAGGCGCTCATTGAATGGACTTTTTTGTTATATTGTACTTCCTTCTAATGTGACAAATAGCTTTGTGATAAAAACACTTTTAATAAAAGTTTTACTAATACATTAGCCAGCATATCACAGTGTTTAGTTGTTTGTAAAGCACCCAGAAGAGCAGCTAGCCTTGGAGAAAGGGGAATAAAACCATCCCCACCCCCACAGTGGCCAAACTGCTCTTTTCCTGGGAGGCTGCCATAGTGATAGCTTTACTTTCTCTTCTCAGCCATTAGCTTGCTCTCCTCCTGACAGCCACATTAGTGATGGAATGACACTGCTGAGGCAGCAGCGAAAGCGAACTGGGTAGGGCTGTTGGAGAGGTTGAGTATTTTTCTTGCATCCCCAGAATGAGGTCCAAAGCTTGGGGAGGCTTGCAGCTTACCTGTCCTCCAGTCTCTCTAGCATTTCAAGGTGGTAACCACCTGCCAACCATAAGCCCCTCCCCCGGACAAGTAGTTTCCTGGAACATTGAATGGGTGCCACACTGGGGAAGGGTGATCAGAAGAGCCACATGTGGCTCCCAAACCATCTGAGTATGACTGTTGTAAGGATTATACAGCTATTTAAAACTATTAATAAAAGTCTGATCTACAGATAGATATGGTTCAACTAAGACATGCTAAGGGAAGTTAAGCACTAGATGAAATTCGACTGAAATTATGCAGCTGAAACTAGGTTTGGGCAGAAAACTTGGGCGTGAAGATTACTTGCTTGTGCTCAAGATTGTAAGAGAAGTATTTTCTAAAAACATCTCAACATACCTTCCAGTTTCCCATTTATTAGTGCTGATAAAAACAACCTTGTAATAGTTAGTCACTGTTTACTAGTTCAGTACAAATGGTCAGGGTACTTTTAGTAGAAGAAAAGGAAGGAGCAGTGGGTGGAGAAAGGGAAAGGAGGGCTTCTCTGTGAACCTGTCCGCTGCTTCTTTGTCTTCCAAGCTGGATGATCTTAACAGAACCAGAACTTAACTCTTCAATATAGATCAAAGGAACCTGGTCCAGGAAATTTCACATACAGCTAGTGAGTCATTTGGCCTTTATTCCCCATGAGGTTTGAACACATTAGTGAACATCCCTAGAAAAAATTCTTCAATTAAGAGCTGAATGTGCCGCCTTCACAACCCAGCATATCTTCATTTATCCATTCCAGTTTTGCTGATGAAAAGCTGAGATGCTGTTAATTCTGAATGGCTTTACTGTGTACACCCAAGCAATTCATAACTCATTTACACAGGAGCAGCTCCAGTGAATTTAGTAAGTCTACAGTGAAGGAAAGTGGCTACAGACTGCCATCACAATTAGCAGCACATTAATTCTCTTCCTTAGTATTCCAGACAGCCAGTATGAACACAATATGCTTGATATTAAATTTGCATTTTAACAAGGCTAATGAGTGCATGCTTGGAATGAAGTCTATTAATTAGTTTTTGTTTGTTCACCTATCAAATGTCTGTCAATCAAGGCAATTTTAAAATACATTTTTCAAGTGTCAGGGTAACTATTTGATACTAGTTAATTTTAAAAATCATGTAGTAAGAACCTCTGTGGTTGAAATTCAGCAGCTATATACCAGAATGGTGTAGCAGTTAAGAATGGTAGACCAGGAACTGGGGAAAAAACACAGATCTGAATTCCCAGCAAAGCTATCTGCTGTGACCTTGAGCCGGTCACACGCTTAACCTAGCCTACCTCACAGTTGTTGTTGCAAAGGTAAAATGGATGAAGAAAATATGATATTGTAAGGTACTCTTGAGTCCGCACTGGGAACAAATGTATGGTATAAATATTTAAATAAACGAACAGCAGATACCTTTTATACCTGCACACACAACAGGCCAAACCACACCACCCATGAACTGAGCAGTATTTGTGAACATGTAACTGAGAAGAGACTGCAGCGGAATGCTGATAAGTACAGTGTCAGTTTGGATGGGAAAGGGGCACATGGGCTCTACAAAGGTATACTGCACCTGTGTACTTGACATAAAGACTCAATATTGGTGTCTTCTGCAGGTTTTTGAAAATGCTGTTTTCCAACTACAGATAGCTGCTTTGGAAAACCAGGTAGGGTCACAGTAGGAGAAAGGGTGTTAAGCAATTTCCTTCTGTATCTGTTCCTTGATTTAAAATGCCTCTCCGAAGGTGCAATTAGCTCTAATAGGAAAATGCATGGGGTCAGGTGCCTGATTTCACATATTCCCCCATGAAAGCCAATGGCAGCTTTAGAGAGGCTTTTTGAATTGTGGAAGAGGCATGGAAAGGAAAGGGCTGAGCACCCTCTTTCCCTGATCTTTTAAGTAGCTGGGGGTAGAGGTTGCAAATTAGCCTTTTTAAAAGTGTAGAAAACCCAATACATCCTTAAGAAATATCTTTCTTAGATGGGTCTTGTACACTAAATCTGGTTTGATCATGACACAGACAGAGCCCAGAAACAGGATACCTTTAAGAAAAAGGAGCATAATAGACAAGTACATTGATAAACAATGACTTGAGAAAAAGGATACATAGGATACCTAAGCAAAAACACGTTAGGAAAAGGCAGAGTTAAACAATGGAGTAATTAAAGAAGACAATGCTGAAGCAAAAACAAAATTCCATGCAGCACTGGAACAGGAGTGATACAGGATGCCAGAAAAAAGGAAAGGGCAATGAAGCTGTGGGGACACATGGGCTGTAGCCCAGGCCAATGGGGCTGAACTTCACACATCTATTCAATCTAAAGCATTTACAGGGTGCTTCTAAGAACTCATTAAGAGGAGTAATTACATCTTGTAGTAATTACATCTTGAAATTATAAAAGCATTGATCAACATAAAGTGTTCTTAATCCAGAATGGACAGAGTGTATGCAGTGGCTGTAAATTGCAAGTAATTCTAACCATAGCTGCATCTGATTTCTCAACAAGAACTACCTGAAGACCCCCAGTCTGATCCAATGGAGATACCACTACTTCATTAACAATAAATTCCTCCACAATCTGAAATTATCCTGCAAGCATAATATCAATATTGCCTGGATATAACTTTGACCTAATCCATTTCACCACATCCTTCAAACATGTATTTAGGACAGAAACAATAGCTTCTTGTTACTAATAATGAAATATAGAGCTAGCTATGTTTTGATAACAACCAATCCTAAGGCTCCAAATAGTTACACTCAGTAACTTCATACAGAAGTCCAATAGCTTCACCAGCATCAAATCTTTCAAAACTTCATAAATCTGCATGGGATTAAGTCAGCATCACCAGTAGACACAGATGGACATATTCATGCAAAAAACAAATTTCCTGTAAAATGATTTCCAATACCCTGTCCATATTTTTCCAAATGTTGGCGAAAAATAATCCACATTATGAATAACTACTTAGAGGTCCAACAGGATCTAAGCAGAAGCAAACCACTTATTAAGGAGAAACCATAGGTATCAAAGTTGTCAGTTTCTGCAGCAGGTGAAACTTGTTTCATCTGACATTCCCACAGTGATTCCTACTTCCTGCCCTGACTGGATGTATGTTTTTGAGTATTTATTTTAGCTTTGTTTTTATGACATATGTTTTTGTGTGGAGAGTGATTTGAAAATGCTTTAATTTGTAAGCTGCCTTTGTGAGGCAGAAAGGTGGGATTGTGGAGATATAAATTCATTATTTTTATAACCTAGCAGAGAGAAAGAGAGACACATATATTGATCATCTCATGCAAAGCCATTTATAGCTATCTATGCTCTGCCACAACAGTTTCACGCCTCTGAGTAGGGTCATCTTGTTGTTGCCATTAAGTCACAGCTAATTTATAGTGATCCCATAGGATTTTCAAGGCAAGAGATGTTCAGAGGTGGTTTGCCACTGTCTGTCTCTGAATCACAACCCTGGTATTCCTTGGAGGTCTCCCTGCTTAGCTTCCGAGATATGACAAGATTGGTCTAGTCAGGGGTGACACAGGTCAGGATACAGTGTTACTGGGCTTAAATGTTGCTTTCCTACTGCAGACCAAAACGGCTACCCACCTGATACTATCTTCTTGAGGAGAGGGGGATATCCATCACCTATAGTGAAAAGGACACAACAAGCCCTACATTGCAGCCAAAGACCACCAGAGTGAAAAGGCCAGGCTCCATTTTCACAAAGATTCAAGACGCACCAGAGAATAAAAAGGATAAAGAGCAGATGGGACACCAAAAGCAATGTTTGTGCCTAATTCTAAGATGCTGGATGAGGAAATGGTAATGTACAATGGCAGGGGATGCCCTCAAACAGTTTTTTAATTGTCCAACAGTACCTCAGTACTTCAATCTCCAGGCCCCCATCCTTTCCATTACTTTCTCTAGGTCAGGGATAGGGAACGTTGGCTCTCCATATGTTTTTTTGCCTACAACTTCCATCAGCCCCAGCCATTGGCCATACTGGCTGGGGCTGATGGGAGTTGTAGGAAAAAACATATGGAGAGCCAACGTTCCCTACCCCTGCTCTAGGCACTTATAAAAGCCTTCCACAGTCCCACCAGACTCAGCTGTTAAGGAAAAATATGGGTGGCATTTCATGACAAAATCCCCAGACGGTCTCTCCGAGCGGCTCCCTGAAGATCAGAACATAAGAACATAAGAGAAGCCATGTTAGATCAGGCCAATGGCCCATCCAGTCCAACACTCTGTGTCACACAGTGGCCAAATATATACACAAACACACACACACACACACACACTGTGGCTAACAGCCACTGATGGACCTCTGCTCCATATTTCTATCTAAACCGCTCTTGAAGGTGGCTATGCTTGTGGCCGCCACCACCTCCTGTGGCAGTGAATTCCACATGTTAATCACCCTTTGGGCGAAGAAGTACTTCCTTTTATCCGTTTTAACTTGTCTGCTCGGCAATTTCATCGAATGCCCACAAGTTCTTGTATTGTGAGAAACGGAGAAAAGTACTTCTTTCTCTACATTCTCCATCCCATGCATTATCTTGTAAACCTCTATCATGTCACCCCGCAGTTGATGTTTCTCCAAGCTAAAAAGAGCCAGTTTGGTGTAGTGGTTAAGTATGCGGACTCTTATCTGGGAGAACCGGGTTTGATTCCCCACTCCTCCACTTGCACCTGCTAGAATGGCCTTGGGTCAGCCATAGCTCTGGTACAGGTTGTCCTTGAAAGGGCAGCTACTGTGAGAGCCCTCTCCAGCCCCACCCACCTCATAGGGTGTCTGTTGTGGGGGAGGAAGGTAAAGGAGATTGTGAGCCGCTCTGAGACTCTTCGGAGTGGAGGGCGGAATATAAATCCAATATCTTCTTCATCTTCTAAAGAGTCCCAAGCGTTTCAACCTTTCTACATAGGGAAAGTGTTCCAGCCCTTTAATCATTCTAGTTGCCCTTTTCTGGACTTTCTCCAATGCTGTATCCTTTTTGAGGTGCGGCGACCAGAACTGCACACAGTACTCCAAATGAGACTGCACCATCGATTTATACAGGGGGATAATGATACTGGCTGATCTGTTTTCAATTCCCTTACTAATAATTTTCAGCATGGCGTTGGCCTTTTTTATTGCAAACGCACACTGTCTTGACTTTTTCAGTGAGTTATCTACCATGACCCCAAGATCTCTCTCTTGGTCAGTCTCTGCCAGTTCACACCCCATCAACTTGTATTTGTAGCTGGGATTCTTGGCCCCAATGTGCATTACTTTGCACTTGGCCACGTTGACGCCCACTCGCCCAGCCTCAACAGATCCCTTTGGAGTTCCTCACAATCCTCTCTGGTTCTCACCACCGTGAACAATTTAGTGTCATCCGCAAACTTGGCCACTTCAGTGCTCACTCCCAACTCTAAATCATTTATGAACAAGTTAAAGAGCATGGGACCCAGTACCGAGCCCTGCGGCACCCCACTGCTTACCGTCCTCCACTCCATTTATACTCACTCTCTGCTTCCTATTACTCAGCCAGTTTTTGATCCACAAGAGGACCTGTCCTTTTACTCATGACTCTCAAGCTTTCTAAGGATCCTTTGATGAGGAACTTTATCAAAAGCTTTCTGGAAGTCAAGGTAAACAACATCTATCGGGTCTCCTTTGTCCACATGTTTGTTCACCCCCTCAAAGAAATGTAACAGGTTAGTGAGGCAAGATCTTCCCTTACAGAACCCATGCTGAGTCTTCCTCAATAACCCGTGTTCATTAATGTGCCTACTCAAGATTGTCACCTCAAGATTGGACTACTGTAATGCCCTCTACTTGGGGCTACCTCTGTGCCGGACCCGGAAGTTGCAGTTGGTGCAGAACGCGTCGGCCAGGCTACTATTGGGGCTCTCGAAATGGGAGCACATACGGCCGGGGCTGCGCGAACTGCACTGGCTGCCAATTACCTACCGAGTCCAGTACAAAGTGTTGGTTATTACCTTTAAAGCCCTATATGGCCGAGGACCAGCCTACCTAAGGGACCGTCTCTCCCCATATGAACCCCAGAGGGCACTGAGGTCAATGGGTAAAAATAAAGTGACCATCCCTGGGCCGAGAGAGGTCAAACTTCAAAACACCAGAACACGGGCCTTTTCAGCCGCGGCTCCGGCATTGTGGAACCAACTTCCGGAGGAAGTGCGGGCCCTGCGGAACCTTGACCAGTTCCGCAGGGCCTGCAAGACCGCCCTTTTCAGACAAGCCTATGCTGATATCGACTGCTGAGTTGCTAAGAATAAAGAACCGCCATCTATAATACGATCACGGAACTATCTAAACTGGCAGAACCAGCGCCAAACAATTTTATTGCTGCCAGATATATTTAATGTAATTTGAATTATGTATCCTAACTTAATCAACTGTTTTTTATGTTTAATTTCTTTTTAATTGTTAAATTTAAAGTTTTATCTATTTATGTCAATCGTGTGAAATGTTGTTAGCCGCCCTGAGCCGCCTAGGCGGGGAGGGCGGGATATAAATAAAATCTGTTATTATTATTATTATTATTATTACTCATTCTGTCCTTGATAATGCTTCCTACCAACTTTCCCGGTATTGAAGTCAGACTGACTGGCCTGTAATTTCCCGGATCTCCACTGGAACCCTTTTTAAAGATGGGGGTGACATTTGCTACCTTCCAGTCCTCAGGAACGGAGGCAGATTTCAATGAAAGATTACAGATTTTTGTTAGAAGATCCACAAGTTCAACTTTGAGTTCTTTCAGAACTCTCGGATGTATGCCATCCGGACCTGGTGACTTATTAGTTTTTAATTTGTCTATCAGTTATAGGACCTCCTCTTTTGTCACCTCAATCTGACTCAGGTCTATCAACACCCCTTCCAAAATTAGTGGTTCTGGAGCAGGCAAACACTTCTCATCTTCCACAGTGAAGACGGAGGCAAAAATGCATTCAGCTTCTCAACCATTTCCCTGTCCTCCTTCAGTAATCCTTTTACCCCTTGGTCATCCAAGGGCCCCACTGCCTCCCTGGCTGGTTTACTGCTTCTAATATATTTGAAGAATTTTTTTATTGTTGGTCTTTATGTTTTTTGCAATATGCTTCTCATAGTCCCTTTTTGCCTGCCTGATCACAGTCTTGCATGTGATTTGCCACAGCCTGTGTTCCCTTTAACTAATCTCACTTGGACTGGTTTTTCACCGCTTAAAGGAGTCCTTCTTACCTTTTACAGCTTCCATTACTTTGTTTGTTAACCATGCAGGCCTTTTCTTATGCCTGTTTATGCCTTTCCTAACTTGTGGTATGTATTTTATCTGAGCTTCTAGGATTATAGTTTTAAATAGTCTCCAAGCTTCCCCAAGGGTTTTGACCGTATCTACCTTTCTTTTCAGTTTCCTCCTCACATGCCTCCTCATCTCAGAGAATTTACCCCTTTTAAAGTTAAACGTGGTTGTGGCGGTCTTTTTGGGCAACTCCCTATTTATACAAACGGTGAAATCAATAACATTATGGTCACTGCTCCCAAGCAGCGCAATCACTTTTACATCTCTCACCAAGTCTTGGGCATTACTTAGGACCAAATCCAGGATCGCTCCACCCCTGGTAGGTTCTGAGACCATCTGCTCCACAGCACAGTCATTGAGAGCATCAAGAAACTCAATCTCTTTCTCTCGACCAGAACACATATTGACCCAATCAATCTGCGGGTAGTTAAAATCACCTATTATGACACAGTTTTTACGTTTAGCCGCTATCTTTAAGCCTTCCATCATATTATAATCGTCCTCTCTCTTTCGATTTGGTAGGCGATAACAAACTCCCATAGTTACATTTCCTTTTGGGCCCTCTATTTCAACCCAAAGCATTTCTAGAAGGGAATCTAATTCTCTGACCTCAGTCTTACTGGACCGTATATCCTCTCTGACATACAGAGCCACCCCACCTCCAACCCTTCCCTCCCTATCTTTCCGATATATCCAGGAATCACCGTGTCCCACTGATTCTCCTCATTCCACCAAGTTTCTGTAATTCCCACAATGTCTATGTTTTCTCCCAACACTAAACATTCCAATTCACCAATTTTACGTCGAACACTTCTAGCATTTGCATACAAACATCTATAATTTCCTAGGCAAGCTAGGCCCGCCACCTTCCTCCTGCCGCCTCGAGACTCTGGCAGACAGTCCATACTGTTTGTCACCATCACAGTGGACAATTCTGATCCATTACCCAGTAGAAAAATAGCAGCCAACCCTTCATCTCTTTGAGACGAGTCCTCCTGAACCAGAGACATTTCATCTCCTGTCCGCTTTCCCCCAAGATTTAGTTTAAAAACCCCTCTGCCACCTTTTTGATTTTAAGCGCCAGCAGCCTGGTTCCATCCGGGGACAAGTGGAGACCGTCTCTTTCATACAGCTCCCGCTTGTTCCAGAAAGCATCCCAGTGCCTAACAAACCCTTCCTCCTTACACCATCGTCTCATCCACACATTGAGACTTCTAATTTGTGCCTGTCTCTCCTGCCCTGCACGTAGAACAGGTAGCACTTCTGAGAAGGCCACCTTGGAGGTCCTGGCCTTAAGTCTCCCACCTAGCAGCCTAAATTTTTCCTCCAGGACCTCACAACTGCATTTCCCCACATCGTTGGTGCCAACATGCACCACGATCACAGGCTCCTCCCCAGCACTATCAGCCTATCTACTACACGCGTAATGTCCGCTACCTTCACACCAGGCAGGCCAGTCACCATACGGTCAGTACGCGGTTTCACCACCCAGCTGCCTACTTGCCTAAGGATCGAATCACCAACTACCAAGACCCTCCCTCTCCCCCTGCCCAAGGATGGTTCCTTGTTGTGAAAGGATTCCCGCTAACAACCGAAGAAGAGGTCCCTTCTGAGGGCGCATTCCCCTTATCCTCAGCACGGTGCCCTGTTCCCTCTCGACCCTCACGCTCTCTGGCAGCAACGGGGCTGCTACGTTTAGAGCAGGGCTCATCTAATATGCCCCCGAGAGTCTTCCCCAAGTGCCTAACTGACCGTCTCTGCTTCTCCAGGGCAGTCACCTCGGCCTCAAGGGTACGAACTCGTTCCCTAAGGACCAGGAGCTACTTGCATCGAGCACACACCCAAGACTTCTGTCCTTTGGGCAGATAGTCATACATGTGACACTCAGTGCAAAACACTGGAAAGCCCCCACCCTCCTGCTGGCATTCTATCTTCATGAGATAGATAGATAGATAGATAGATAGATAGATAGATAGATAGATAGATAGATAGATAGATAGATAGATAGATAGATAGATAGATAGATAGATAGATAGATAGATAGATAGATTTTAAAATATACGGTCCTCTTTAAATGCTGTTTGTTTAAGTGGCTCCCCTTCTGGAGGGTCAACTTATCTTATTTGGAGAACAAGGAAATTAGGGATCTGGGTTCCTGGTCCTTAGAGAGCCCCTAGGCGAAGAGCCATAGGCCAAGAGCCCTTTAGCTCTCTGGCAAGGTGCAGCTTAAAATGCAAGGAGGGTGGTGCAGAGGCACTCCTAAGCAATCAGCAGCAATCACTCTCAATCACTTTCACCTTTAGCCCACTCAACCAAACAAACAGCAGTTCCCCAGCTATCACAACTCAGAATTTTAGGCAGTCCCATAAACCTCAGAATGAAGTCTTTCAAAACTCAGAAATTCTCAGCAACTTCTCCAGCTGTCTCAGCAATCAGAGCTGCTCTGCTCTGTTCTGCTCCTCTCAGACCTCTGTGAGATGTGCTCAGCCTTTGGCAAGGGGCAGCTTAAAATGCACTGTTTGCATTGACTTTGCTGGGAGAGCAGCGGGGGAACAAATGTTTTGTTAAACACCATGGGGAAGCAGCCTCTATAAAATCCTTTGACATTATTAAGAGTCTTCAAGCACCATCTTCTGAAATCAGTCAAATCAGGTTGGAACCACTGAAACACAGTGTCCCTTGCTCCTGACCCATCCTGCCTCTCCAGAAGGATACCATGATGATGGAACTGAAAACCACTGAAAGGTCCAGGAGAATGAACAAAACATTTGTTCCCCTGCTGCTCTCCCAGCAAAGTCAATGCAAACAGTGCTGTTTTGATCCCAACAAAGGCATGATTCCCAATTAAAATTGATCTAGATAATCTATCTCCTTCAAGACAGCCTGAAGTCACATAGAGCCACCTCCATGAAAATGAAACCAGGATAGGAGAATAACATACATTGCTCCAAATTCCTTGCAGGAAAGGCAAAAGAGGAATGTGCAAAATAATATACCAAATGTTCAGAACTGCAGGTAGAGCCTTCTGCAATGTATTGTGGATGGTGTGCCTGCGTGTATTGTCATAATATACAAGAATACTTTGTGTGAAAAGGACTTTTCTATGTATGAAACATTAGTTTGATCTTTGAAACATTAGCACAGGGGTGGCCAAACTGTGGCTCAGGAGCCACATGGGTTCTTTCACATGTGTTCTGTGGCTCCCAGAGGATAAACTTAATGCGGGCTTACTCTTAAGTAAGCATGCTTAGCATTGGGACCCCAGCCAGCCTCTGAGCGCTGACCCATAGGTAAGCAACTACTTCCATCATGTGTGAAGTGGGGAAGTAAGTGGAAATAGGCTTGCAAGTTCTTTTCCTCCACCACAAAGGTCGCTTGGAGACCTAGAGTGGGGAAAGAGAGCACACGAACTAAGGGAGCCACTGGAAGGAGGGTCAGTGCAGGGTCCCCTCTAAGTTTCATAACTTTTGTAAGAGCTGTATTTACCAACTTTGGCATCAAGACAAAGAGTGATGCATAAGTATGCAAATGGTAATCTGTGATTTATGTGATACATGTGCGTTTCTTTCTCCCACTGGTGCCAAAAATTAATTCCCTATGCTGGCCTTTTGGGGACTGTTATTCCCAGTTTTTGTTTCCCAGTTTTTATCTCAATAAGGCTTACAATAAAACAAATTTTAAAAGTCTCCTCGTGTGGTTGTGTTATAAAATGCATACATATGTATTTTATCTTCCTGTGCAAATAAAAGCTTAAGAGTTTTAATAAAGACATGTGCATAGTATTTGTTCATATCTTGTGGCTCTCAAACATCTGACATTTATTCTACGTGGCTCTTATAATAAGCAATTTTGGTCACCCCTAAAGTAGAGCATATGGCTTAAAATAGGATATTTCCAGGAGCCTTCACCTGAGACAACATATAAATGTATCATTTAAGCACAGAACATACAAAGAAATAAGATACGTTTTCTTTTAAATACACATGTAAGCATTTCTCTCAACAAAGGCACTCAAAACCAGGGCTTTTTTTGAGCAGGAATGCACAGGGATGCAGTTCCAGCTGGCTTGGTGTCAGGGGTGTGTGGCCTAATACACAAATAAGTTCCTCCTAGGCTTTTTCTACAAAAAGCCCTGTCTGAAACAATGTCAGGGGGTATGGCCCGATATGCAAATGAGTTCCTGCTAACATAACAAAATCAAAAGCTAAACACACCAAAAACAACCCAGCACAAATCAGTTTAGCTCCCAGTGCAGTTTCTTCCCTGTTTGTGAAAAGGGGTGGGTGGAGGGAGAAAGGGGCCAATCAAGACATTTCATGACTTATCAGCAAAGCCCAATGAGATTTCTGACCTGGCCTTTCTTCAGGCTAAAAGTTTAAAGCTTTGAAGGTCACCCAAGCCCATACAAATCGTCCTCTGTGTCTTCTCGTGCTTCCAGTTGCTGCACTTCTTACCATTTACATTTTCCCAGTCCTTCCAAGAAGCTTAGGGAAGTGTACGCCGCATGTTTATTTCTCATTTTATTTTATTTAACCACGTGATGATACTTGACTGACCCAAGGTCACCCAGTAAGCTTCGCGGCTGACCTGGGATCTGAATCCAGGTCTCCTCACTCTAACCTCCTTAACATTAAGCAGATTCACAGACAGAGCAGGTGCCCTCCCCGAAGGCCACGTGCTCTCCTTGATATCCACTAGTCCCCACGCTAAAATCTATATTTCCAAGTTCTCCTCGTTATTTATCCCGTTTGCGAAAAAAGGGCCTCGTGAGAACCGTAACAAACAAACAAAACTCCTGATTTGGTGTAAGACACTGAAGGTCAAGTCCCCAATAATGGGCAAGAAAGCATGGAGGGTTACCCCTTACCTGCGGAATATAAGCAGAAGAAGCGCCGGCCCCAACCAGCCTCTGTGTGAAGCTACTGAATTTATAATACATAGCGGTACGCGGGAACGGCTCCCCAGGGCTACATGCGCTGGTCCTCCTCCTACACCGCTAACCAGATAGACACGCGCCTGCAACGACTCTATAAAAGGACCTTTTTGTGTGTCCACCGCTTTCTAGGACCTTAGTACGGAAGCAGGTTTGCCTATCTGCATGAGCATTTCGTCTACAAAAAAAACCCCGCAGCCCCTAATTGACCCTACAGAAAACCTATGAAATTAACATGCTTCATATCTCGTAGCAGAAAGTTCTTTTCCAGCTTCAAAAGAAATAAAGTTTTGAATCAGGCAAGACTAAGACAGTCCGAAAGCTCAATAGGGCTTTGTGCACGCGCATTTGTTCTTTGCTTCCCTAATTCTGTACGGAATCAAAGGACATGAAATGGACCAATCACCGATGAGAAGGAACACCTGGCAACGGTTGTCAGGACAGAGAAGCCTTGGCGCTGGCTTGCTCGGCCGGAAGGTCAGTAAGAAAGGTAGTAGGATAGCGATAGAATGGCAGGACCACATTAAAGTAGGAGAAAGCAGAAAAATTGAGAATACCCTGGAAATAATGCAAATAAAAGTAAGCAAGGTAATAATGCACACAGTGAGAGACTTAACTCTTCCTGTATGTAAATAGGTGCGGGGTTTTTGAGTTGAGAGTGCAGTGTGCTGATATGTCCTGAACATTAAAAACACCCTTTCTTTCTGTTGGATAATTATTATATTCTTGGAAGCATATTATACAGATCACCCAACACTTTATATAAAATGACAAATTAAACTTTACTGGAAACTATTTTACAGAGCGATAACTAAAATAGTGCATGGTACAGCAGGCTAATAGCTATAAGGGGGCCTGTGGGAGCACAGACCCCCGAATTCTGGAAGAGGCCCCCTTTCTGTGGGGCCCCAACCAGCCCCTGGGGCCTCTGCCATGGCTCCAGTGTAGGGGTGAGGTGGCTTCTGGGCCAGGGGGCATAAGCAGTCCGAACTTCCAGCCTGAGTTAAAGGGCCTGCTGATCAGCTGTGGTTTCGTGGCCCCTTAAACTTGAGGAGGGGCTGGGAGCTGCTGCCCCACGCATTGTTTTAGTGGCAGGGAATAGAGGGCTGTGGCGAGCTCACCACCGCCCACTTTTCCCCACCACTAAAATAACATGCGGTTCAGCAGCAGAAGCAGCCCCCAGCCCCGCACAAGATAAGGGCCTGCAAAACTGCTGATCCGCAGGGCCTTTAACTGGCGCGAGGGCTGCGTCTGCTGCCGGTCCCGCACGTTATTTTACTGGTGGGGAAGAGAGGGTGGTGGTGAGCTCGCCACAGCCCTCCCTTCCCTGCCACTAAAATACCCTGTGGGCTGGCAGCAGTTGTGGCAAGCGGGGAGAGGAGGAGCGGCGAGTGGGGGGGAGCACTGCAGTGGCTGGGGAGCACAGGTGGGGTCGCTTGCCTAGGCCCTATTCTCCCTAGAGCTGCTCCTGGCAGCAGAAGCAGCCCCCAGCTCCCCCCCACTACTTAAAGGGCCCTTGGATCAGCTGTTTCGCAGGCCCTTAAGTTGTGCGAAGGGGGGGGTCTGCTTCTGCTGCCGGCCCACATGTTATTCTACTGGTGGGGAAGAGAGGGTGGTGGTGAGCTCACTGCAGCCCTCCCTTCCCTGCCACTAAAATAGCGTGTGGGCTGGCAGCAGTTGTGGCAAGCGGGGAGAGGAGGAGCGGCGAGTGGGGGGAGTGCTGCAGTGGCGGGGGAGCACAGGTGGGTCGCTTGCCTAGGACCTATTCGCCCTCGAGCTCCTGGCATCAGAAGCAGCCCCCACCCCAATTTAAAGGGCCCATGGATCAGCTGTTTTGCGGCCCCTTTAACTTGAGCAGGGGCTGGGGGCTGCTTCTGCTGCTGCCCCATGCATTGTTTTAGTGGCAGGGAATAGAGGGCTGCGGCGAGATCACCACCGCCCTCTTTTCCCCACCACTAAAATAACATGCGGTTCAGCAGCAGAAGCAGCCCCCAGCCCCGCACAAGTTAAGGGCCCGCAAAACTGCTGATCCGCAGGCCCTTTAACTGGCGCGAGGGCTGCTTCTGCTGCCGGTCCCGCACGTTATTTTACTGGTGGGAAGAGAGGGTGGCGGTGAGCCTATTCACCCTAGAGCTGCTCCTGGCAGCAGAAGCAGCCCCCAGACCACCCCCCCACTACTTAAAGGGCCCTTGGATCAGCTGTTTCGCAGGCCCTTAAGTTCTGCGGGGGGGGGGGGGCGGTCTGCTTCTGCTGCCGGCCCACATATTATTTTACTGGTGGGAAGAGAGGGTGGCGGTGAGCCTATTCACCCTAGAGCTACTCCTGGCAGCAGAAGCAGCCCCCAGACCCACCCCCCCCCCACACTACTTAAAGGGCCCCTGGATCAGCTGTTTCGCAGGCCCTTAAATTGTGTGTGTGGGGGGGTCTGCTTCTGCTGCCGGCCCACATGTTATTTTACTGGTGGGAAAGGAGGGCGGTGGTGAGCCTATTCACCCTAGAGCTGAT
Organism: Heteronotia binoei; assembly: GCF_032191835.1. Classification (NCBI taxonomy): domain Eukaryota; kingdom Metazoa; phylum Chordata; class Lepidosauria; order Squamata; family Gekkonidae; genus Heteronotia; species Heteronotia binoei. Next base: position 212,653,318 of record NC_083223.1, read on the forward strand.
CCTGGCAGCAGTAGCAGCCCCCAGACCACCCCACCCACTACTTAAAGGGCCCTTGGATCAGCTGTTTCGCAGGCCCTTAAGTTCTGCGGGGGGTGGGGGTCTGCTTCTGCTGCCGGCCCACATGTTATTTTACTGGTGGGAAAGGAGGGTGGCAGTGAGCCTATTCACCCTAGAGCTGCTCCTGGCAGCAGAGGCAGCCCCCAGACGCCCCCCCCCCCACACACACTCTACTTAAAGGGCCCTTGGATCAGCTATTTTGCAGGCCCTTAAGTTGTCTGGGGGGGTCTGCTTCTGCTGCCGGCCCACATGTTATTTTACTGGTGGGGAAGAGAGGGTGGTGGTGAGCTCGCCGCAGCCCTCCTTTCCCTGCCACTAAAATAGCATGTGGGCTGGCAGCAGTTGTGGCAAGCGGGGAGAGGAGGAGTGGCGAGTGGGGGAGAGCTGCAGTGGAGGGGGAGCACAGGTGGGGTCGCTTGCCTAGGACCTATTCGCCCTAGAGCTCCTGGCATCAGAAGCAGCCCCCACCCCAACTTAAAGGGCCCATGGATCAGCTGTTTCACGGCCCCTTTAACTTGAGCAGGGGCTGGGGGCTGCTTCTGCTGCTGCTCCACGCATTGTTTTAGTGGCAGGGAATAGAGGGCTGCGGCGAGCTCACCACCGCCCTCTTTCCCCCAAAACCAAGCTAACATAGCAAAATCAAAAGCTAAACACACCAAAAGAACCCCAGCACAAAATCAGTTTAGCTCCCAGTGCAGTTTCTTCCCTTTTTGTGAAAAGCGATGGGTGGAGGGAGAAAGGGGCCAATCAAGACATTTCATGACTCATCAGCAAAGCCCAATGAGATTTCTGACCTGGCCTTTCTTCAGGCTACAAGTTTACAGCTTTGAAGGTCACCCAAGCCCATACAAATCGTCCTCTGTGTCTTCTCGTGCTTCCAGTTGCTGCACTTCTTACCATTTACATTTTTCCAGTCCTTCCAAGAAGCTTAGGGAAGTGTACGCCGCATGTTTATTTTTCATTTTATTTTATTTAACCACGTGATGATACTTGACTGACCCAAGGTCACCCAGTAAGCTTCGCGGCTGACCTGGGATCTGAATCCAGGTCTCCTCACTCTAACCTCCTTAACATTAAGCAGATTCCCAGACAGAGCAGGTGCCCTCCCCGAAGGCCACGTGCTCTCCTTGATATCCTCTAGTCCCCACGCTAAAATCTATATTTCCAAGTTCTCCTCGTTATTTATCCCGTTTGCGAAAAAAGGGCCTCGTGAGGACCGTAACAAACAAACAAAACTCCTGATTTGGTGTAAGACACTGAAGGTCAAGTCCCCAATAATGGGCAAGAAAGCATGGAGGGTTACCCCTTACCTGCGGAATATAAGCAGAAGAAGCGCCGGCCCCAACCAGCCTCTGTGTGAAGCTACTGAATTTATAATACATGGCGGTATGCGGGAACAGCTCCCCAGGGCTACACGCGCCGGTCCTCCTCCTACACTGCCAAGCAGACAGACACGCGCCTGCGACGACTCTATAAAAGGACCTTTTTGTGTGTCCACCGCTTTCTAGGACCTTAGTACGGAAGCAGGTTTGCCTATCTGCATGAGAATTTCATCTACAAAAAAAAAAAGACCGCAGCCCCTAATTGACCCTACAGAGAACCTATGAAATTAACATGCTTCACATCTCATAGCAGACAGTTCTTTCACAGCTTCAAAAGAAATAAAGTTTTGAATCAGGCAAGACTAAGACAGTCCGAAAGCTCAATAGAGCTTCGCGCACGCGCATTTGTTCTTTGCTTCCCTAATTCTGTACGGAATCGAAGGACATGAAATGGACCAATCACCGATGAGAAGGAACACCTGGCAACGGTTGTCAGGACAGAGAAGCCTTGGCGCTGGCTTGCTCGGCCGGAAGGTCAGTAAGAATGGTAGTAGGATAGCGATGGAATGGCAGGACCACATTAAAGTAGGAGAAAGCAGAAAAATTGAGACTACCCTGGAAATAATGCAAATAAAAGTAAGCAAGGTTATAATGCACACAGTGAGAGACTTAACTCTTCCTGTATGTAAATAGGTGCGGGGTTTTTGAGTTGAGAGTGCAGTGTGCTGATATGTCCTGAACATTAAAAACACCCTTTCTTTCTGTTGGATAATTATTATATTCTTGGAAGCATATTATACAGATCACCCAACACTTTATATAAAATGACAAATTAAACTTTACTGAAAACTATTTTACAGAGCGATAACTAATATAGTGCATGGTGCAGCAGGCTCATAGCTATGAGGGGGCCTGTGGGAGCACAGACCCCCAAATTCTGGAAGAGGCCCCCTTTCTGTGGGGCCCCAACCAGCCCCTGGGGCCTCTGCCATGGCTCCAGTGTAGGGGTGAGGTGGCTTCTGGGCCAGGGGGCATAAGCAGTCCCAACTTCCAGCCTGAGTTAAAGGACCTGCTGATCAGCGGTGGTATCGTGGCCCCTTAAACTTGAGCAGGGGCTGGGGGCTGCTGCCCCACGCATTGTTTTAGTGGCAGGGAATAGAGGGCTGCGGCGAGCTCACCACTGCCCTCTTTTCCCCACCACTAAAATAACATGCGGTTCAGCAGCAGAAGCAGCCCCCAGCTCCGCACAAGTTAAGGGCCCGCAAAACTGCTGATCCGCAGGGCCTTTAACTGGCGCGAGGGCTGCGTCTGCTGCCGGTCCCGCACGTTATTTTACTGGTAGGGTAGAGAGGGTGGCGGGGAGCGTATTCACCCTAGAGCTACTCCTGGCAGCAGAAGCAGCCCCCAGACCCCCCTCCCCACTACTTAAAGGGCCCTTGGATTAGCTGTTTCGCAGGCCCTTAAGTTGTGCGGGGGGAGGGGGTTCTGCTTCTGCTGCTGGCTCACATGTTATTTTACTGGTGGGAAGAGAGGGTGGCGGTGAGCCTATTCACCCTAGAGCTGCTCCTGGCAGCAGAAGCAGCCCCCAGACCCCCCCCCCACTACTTAAAGGGCCCTTGGATCAGCTGTTTCGCAGGCCCTTAAGTTGTCTGGGGGCGTCTGATCTGCTGCCGGCCCACATGTTATTTTACTGGTGGGGAAGAGAGGGTGGTGGTGAGCTCGCCGCAGCCCTCCCTTCCCTGCCACTAAAATAGCGTGTGGGCTGGCAGCAGTTGTGGCAAGCGGGGAGAGGAGGAACGGCGAGTGGGGGGAGTGCTGCAGTGGCGGGGGAGCACAGGTGGGTCGCTTGCCTAGGACCTATTCGCCCTAGAGCTCCTGGCATCAGAAGCAGCCCCCACCCCAACTTAAAGGGCCCTTGGATCAGCTGTTTCGCGGTCCTTTAACTTGAGCAGGGGCTGGGGACTGCTGCCCCACGCATTGTTTTAGTGGCAGGGAATAGAGGGCTGCGGCGAGCTCACCACCGCCCTCTTTTCCCCACCACTAAAATAACATGTGGTTCAGCAGCAGAAGCAGCCCCCAGCCCTGCACAAGTTAAGGGCCCGCAAAGCTGCTGATCCGCAGGGCCTTTAACTGGCGCGAGGGCTGCTTCTGCTGCCGGTCCCGCACGTTATTTTACTGGTGGGGAAGAGAGGGTGGTGGTGAGCTCGCCGTAGCCCTCCCTTCCCTGCCACTAAAATAGTGTGTGGGCAGGCAGCAGTTATGGCAAGCAGGGCGAGGAGGATCGGCGAGTGGGGGGAGAGCTGCAGTGGCGGGGGAGCACAGGTGGGTCGCTTGCCTAGGACCTATTCGCCCTAGAGCTCCTGGCATCAGAAGCAGCCCCCACCCCAATTTAAAGGGCCCATGGATCAGCTGTTTCGCGGCCCCTTTAACTTGAGCAGGGGCTGGGGGCTGCTTCTGCTGCTGCCCCACGCATTGTTTTAGTGGCAGAGAATAGAGGGCTACGGCAAGCTCACCACCGCTCTCTTCTCCCCACCACTAAAATAACATGCGGTTCAGCAGCAGAAGCAGCCCCCAGCCCCGCACAAGTTAAGGGCCTGCAAAACTACTGATCCGCAGGCCCTGTAACTGGCGTGAGGGCTGCTTCTGCTGCCGGTCCCGCACGTTATTTTACTGGGCTGGGGGCTGCTTCTGCTGCAAGGCGCTACCCTAGAGCTGCTCCTGGCAGCAGAAGCAGCCCCCAGCCCCCCCCACTACTTAAAGGGCCCTTGGATCAGATGTTTCGCAGGCCATTAAGTTGTGCGAAGGGGGGGGGGGTCTGCTTCTTCTGCCGGCCCACATGTTATTTTACTGGTGGGAAAGGAGGGTGGTGGTGAGCCTATTCACCCTACAGCTGCTCTTGGCAGCAGAAGCAGCCCCTAGACCCCCCCCCCCACTGCTTAAAGGGCCCTTGGATCAGCTTTTTCGCAGGTCCTTAAGTTGTGCGGGGGGGGGGGGTCTGCTTCTGCTGCCGGCCCACATGTTATTTTACTGGTGGGGAAGAGAGGGTGGTGGTGAGCTCACCACAGCCCTCCCTTCCCTGCCACTAAAATAGCCTGTGGGTTGGCAGCAGTTGTGGTAAGCGGGGAGAGGAGGAGCGGCAAGTGGGGGGGAGCGCTGCAGTGGCTGGGGAGCACAGGTGGGGTCGCTGGCCTAGTACCTATTCGCCCTAGATCTCCTGGCATCAGAAGCAGCCCCCACCCCAATTTAAAGGGCTGATGGATCAGCTGTTTCAAGGCCCTTTACCTTGAGCAGGGGCTGGGGGCTACTGCCCCACGCATTGTTTTAGTGGCAGGGAATAGAGGGCTGCTGCGAGCTCACCACCGCCCTCCTATTCACCCTAGAGCTGCTCCTGGCAGCAGAAGCAGCCCCCGGACCCCCCCCCCCCACTACTTAATGGGCCCTTGGATCAGCTGTTTCGCAGGCCCATAAGTTGTGCGGGGGGGGGGGGGGTCTGCTTCTGCTGCTGGCCCACATGTTATTTTACTGGTGGGAAAGGAGGGTGGTGGTGAGCCTATTCACCCTAGAGCTGCTCCTGGCAGCAGAAGCAGCCCCTAGAACCCCCCCACACTATTTAAAGGGCCCATGGATCAGCTTTTTCGCAGGCCCTTAAGTTGTGCGGGGGGGGGGGTCTGCTTCTGCTTTACCCCCTTTACCTTGAGCAGGGGCTGGGGGCTACTGCCCCACGCATTGTTTTAGTGGCAGGGAATAGAGGGCTGCTGTGAGCTCACCACCGCCCTCCTATTCACCCTAGAGCTGCTCCTGGCAGCAGAAGCAACCCCCGGACCCCCCCCCCCCACTGATCCGCAGGCCCTGTAACTAGCGTGAGGGCTGCTTCTGCTGCCGGTCCCGCACGTTATTTTACTGGGCTGGGGGCTGCTTCTGCTGCAAGGCGCTACCCTAGAGCTGCTCCCGGCAGCAGAAGCAGCCCCCAGCCCCCCTCCCCACTACTTAATGGGCCCTTGGATCAGCTGTTTCGCAGGCCCTTAAGTTGTGCGGGGGGGGGGGGGTCTGCTTCTGCTGCCGGCCCACATGTTATTTTACTGGTGGGAAGAGAGGGTGGCGGTGAGCGTATTCACCCTAGAGCTGCTCCTGGCAGCAGAAGCAGCACCCAGACCCCCCCACACACACTGCTTAAAGGGCCCTTGAATCAGTTTTTTCGCAGGCCCTTAAGTTGTGCGGGGGGGAGGTCTGCTTCTGCTGCCGGCCCACATGTTATTTTACTGGTGGGGAAGAGAGGGTGGTGGTGAGCTCGCCGCAGCCCTCCCTTCCCTGCCACTAAAATAGCGTGTGGGCTGGCAGCAGTTGTGGCAAGCGGGGAGAGGAGGAGCGGCGAGTGGGGGGAGCGCTACTGTGGCGGGGGAGCACAGGTGGGTCGCTTGCCTAGGACCTATTTGCCCTAGAGCTCCTGGCAGCACAAGCAGCCCCCACCCCAACTTAAAGGGCCCTTGGATCAGCTATTTCGCAGGTCCTTAAGTTGTACGGGGGGGGGGGTCTGCTTCTGCTGCCGGCCCACATGTTATTTTACTGGTGGGAAGAGAGGGTGGCGATGAGCGTATTCACCCTAGAGCTGCTCCTGGCAGCAGAAGCAGCCCTAGACCCCCCCCCCCACTACTTAAAGGGCCCTTGGATTAGTGGTTTTACAGGCCCTTAAGTTCTGCGGGGGGTGGGGGTCTGCTTCTGCTGCCGGCCCACATGTTATTTTACTGGTGGGAAGAGAGGGTGGCGGTGAGCCTATTCACCCTAGAGCTGCTCCTGGCAGCAGAAGCAGCCCCCAGACACCCCCCCACACTACTTAAAGGGCCGTTGGATCAGCTATTTCGCAGGCCCTTAAGTTGTGCGTGGTGGTGGGGGGGTCTGCTTCTCCTGCCGGTCCCACACGTTATTTTACTGGTGGGAAGAGAGGGTGGCGGTGAGCCTATTCACCCTAAAGCTGCTCCTGGCAGCAGAAGCAGCCCCCAGACCCCCCTCCCCACTACTTAAAGGGCCCTTGGATCAGCTTTTTCGCAGGCCCTTAAGTTGTGCGGGGGGGGGGGGGGAGTCTGCATCTGTTGCCGGTCCCACATGTTATTTTACTGGTGGGAAAGGAGGGTGGCGGTGAGCCTATTCACCCTAGAGCTGCTCCTGGCAGCAGAAGCAGCCCCTAGACCCCCCCCCCACTACTTAAAGGGCCCTTGGATCAGCTTTTTTGCAGGCCCTTAAGTTGTGCGGCGGTGGGGGGGTCTGCTTCTGCTGCCGGCCCACATGTTATTTTACTGGTGGGAAGAGAGGGTGGTGGTGAGCTCGCCGCAGCCCTCCCTTCCCTGCCACTAAAATAGCGTGTGGGCTGGCAGCAGTTATGGCAAGCGGGGAGAGGAGGAGCGGCGAGTGGGGGGAGTGCTGCAGTGGCGGGGGAGCACAGGTGGGTCGCTTGCCTAGGACCTATTCGCCCTAGAGCTCCTGGCATCAGAAGCAGCCCCCACCCCAACTTAAAGGTCCCATGGATCAGCTGTTTCACGGGCCCTTTACTCTCCCAGGAGCCTGTTTCTGCTGACGGCCTGCGCGTTGTTTTACTGATGTAGAAGCGAGGGTGGTTGTGAGCTCGCCGCAGTCCTCCCTTCCCTGCCACAAAAACGGCGCATGGGCCTAGGGTTGCCAAGTCCAATTCATGAAATATCTGGGGACTTTGGGGTGTAGCCAGGAGGCATTGGGGGTGGAGCCATAAGTAAAGTTGTGACAAGCACAACTGAACTCCAAAGGGAGTTCTGGCCATCACATTTAAAGGAACCACACACCTTTTAAATGCCTCTCCTGCTTTAGAAATAATGAAGGATAGGGGCACCTTCTTTCAGGGTTCATAGAATCGCCCCCTCCAGTCCAAACTTTTTGAAACTTCGCGAGCATTTTGAGGAGAGTCAATAAATGTTATGCTGAAAATTTGGTCCCTTTACCTCAAAGAACAGCCCCTCCAGACCCCCAGATCAGTTATCCACTATACCCTATGAGAATCGATCTCCATAGCGAATAATGAAGTGCCTAGCAGACATTCCCCTCCCCCCCCCCCCGTTTCTGATGACTCTGAAGCAGGGGATTGGCATCTCTACTCATGAGTTGCTGAACTACCAACTTCTTCAAAGTAATACAGAACAACCAAAGGTTCAAGTTTATCTTTCCTATGAAAACAACCTCTGAAAACATTGTGCAACCCATGGAGGGTCTGGGCTGTTTTCACAACCACTGGGAGCAGCCCTGTTGTTTTCCTGCTCTCCCCACCCCCATTCAGCCTTAAAGACACAGAGACACCATCCCATGAGGAAGCCTCTGGATGTGGAAAGACACATGGTGGCTTTGTGGGCGAGGCTTCCCCCCCCCTGGCCAGCTAACTGGGAGCGAGAAGGAGCCATGAAAAGCGGGAGAAACTCTGCTGGGACCTGGGAATTGATAAGCCTACATGGGCCAGCAGCACCAGCAGTCCGCGGCCCTCACACAAGTTAAAGGGCCCACGAAACATCTGATCCACGGGCCCTTTAACTCATGTAGGGGGCTGGGGGCAGAAGCAGCCCCCAGCCCGGAAGCCAGTTTGTTGCGGGGGAGGTGAGGGCAGTGGCAAGAGAGAGAGGCAGGCAGGGAGGGAGCCACTAGAGGGAAGGTCGTTTGGGGCACTGGGCGGGGCATCAGTGCCCCCTGAAAAATGTAAATGCCCCTCGACCTTCCAGTATAACAGAAGGTCTATTAGTTCACGGGGGTGTGTGTGTGGAGAATGCTCAGATATGCAAATTAGCATCCTCAAACTAACCAATAACCAAACAGTACTTCACCCGCACTATACCTGATATGCTGTCAACTTGTAAATCCTAACACTTTCTGATGTTAATGTCAAACAGAGAGATTGCTTTTGACAAATTTGCTGACTCACTTGAAAGTGTGAAAGACTTGAGTCTATGGTTCAGATATGAAACATAGGTATTGACATACCCCCCATCTTTCATTCCGATGCATTAGTCTCTGAAATAGGAAAGATGAATCAGACCTGCTGAATCAGACTAGTGGTCCATCTAGTCCTGTTTCACACATTTGCCAACAAGCAGGACAAGGAGGCCAAGGCCTTCCCCTGATACTGCCGTATTGCATCTGGATATGGAGGTTAAACTTTAGTCAACTTAATTAGTAGTCATTGATACACCTATCCTACAATAATATGTCTGATTTCCTTTTAAAACCATCAGTGCTCATGGCCATATTTGCATTCACTGGCAGAGAATTCCGTAATTCCTCCTTGAATAAAGTGGCATTTCCTTTTATCAGTCCTAAACTTCATTGTGTGCTGCTGAGTTCTCTTTATCCACTTGTGCCAGTCGATGCATAATTTATAAGTATTTATTATATCTCCGTCAGTCACTTTTTTTTTCTAAACTGAAAAATGTTGGTATTCTTTTTGATATATGGCAATCCAAACTGTACACCATATTCTGAAAGAAGATGCACCGTAGATCTATAAAAGGGCATTACATAAGAACATAAGAGAAGCCATGTTGGATCAGGCCAATGGCCCATCGAGTCCAACACTCTGTATCACAGTGGCCAAAAAACCCAGGTGCCATCAGGAGGTCCATCAGTGGGACCAGGACACAAGAAGGCCTCCCACTGTTGTCCTCCCCAAGCACCAAGAATACAGAGCATCACTGCCCCAGACGGAGAGCTCCACCTAGACCTTGTGGCTAAGACCCACTGATGGACCTCTCCCCCATATGTTTATCCCTGGCTGCACCTTCTTGGGAACTGGGTGTTGGGTCTATAGATACAGAAATTCCGCTTATAATAAGCAAAGCCATGTTGGATCAGGCCAATGGCCCATCCAGTCCAACACTCTGTGCCACACAGTGGCCAAAAAAAATATACACACTGTGGCTAATATCCACTGATGGACCTCTGCTCCATATTTTATCTAACCCCCTCTTGAAGCTGTCTATGCTTGTAGCCGCCACCACCTCCTGTGGCAGTGAATTCCACATGTTAATCACCCTTTGGGTGAAGAAGTACTTCCTTTTATCCGTTTTAACCTGATTGCTCAGCAATTTCATCGAATGCCCACGAGTTCTTGTATTGTGAGAAAGGGAGAAAAGTACTTTCTCTACTTTCTCCATCCCATGCATTATCTTGTAAACCTCTATCATGTCACCCCGCAGTCGACGTTTCTCCAAGCTAAAGAGCCCCAAGCGTTTAACCTTTCTTCACAGGGAAAGTGTTCCAACCCTTTAATCATTCTACTTGCCCTTTTCTGCACTTTTTCCAATGCTATAATATCCTTTTTGAGGTGCAGTGACCAGAATTGCACACAGTATTCCAAATGAGACGGCACCATCGATTTATACAAGGGCATTATGATACTGGCTGATTTGTTTTCAATTCCCTTCCTAATAATTCCCAGCATGGCATTGGCCTTTTTTTATTGCAATCGCACACTGTCTTGACATTTTCAGTGAGTTATCTACCATGACCCCAAGATATCTCTCTTGGTCAGTCTCTGCCGGTTCACACCCCATCAACTTGTATTTGTAGCTGGGATTCTTGGCCCCAATGTGCATTACTTTGCACTTGGCCACATTGAACCTCATCTGCCACGTTGACGCCCACTCACCCAGCCTCAACAGATCCCTTTGGAGTTCCTCACAATCCTCTCTGGTTCTCACCACCGTGAACAATTTAGTGTCATCCACAAACTTGGCCACTTCACTGCTCACTCCCAACTCTAAATCATTTATGAACAAGTTAAAGAGCATGGGACCCAGTACTGAGCCCTACGGCACCCCACTGCTTACCGTCCTCCACTCCATTATACTCACTCTCTGCTTCCTATTACTCAGCCAGTTTTTGATCCACAAGAGGACCCGTCCTTTTACTCATGACTCTTGAGCTTTCTAAGGAGCCTTTGATGAGGAACTTTATCAAAAGCTTTCTGGAAGTCAAGGTAAACAGCATCTATCGGGTCTCCTTTGTCCACATGTTTGTTCACCCCCTCAAAGAAATGTAACAAGTTAGTGAGGCAAGATCTTCCCTTACAGAACCCATGCTGAGTCTTCCTCAATAACCCGTGTTCATCAATGTGCCTACTCATTCTGTCCTTGATAATGCTTCCTACCAACTTTCCGGGTATTGAAGTCAGACTGACTGGCCTGTAATTTCCCGGATCTCCACTGGAACCCTTTTTAAAGATGGGGGTGACATTTGCTACCTTCCAGTCCTCAGGAATGGAGGCAGATTTCAATGAAAGATTACAGATTTTTGTTAGAAGATCCACAAGTTCAACTTTGAGTTCTTTCAGAACTCTCGGATGTATGCCATCCGGACCTGGTGACTTATTAGTTTTTAATTTGTCTATCAGTTGTAGGACCTCCTCTTTTGTCACCTCAATCTGACTCAGGTCTATCAACACCCCTTCCAAAATTAGTGGTTCTGGAGTGGGCAAAAACTTCTCATCTTCCACAGTGAAGACGGAGGCAGAAAATTCATTCAGCTTCTCAGCCATTTCCCTATCCTCCTTCAGTAATCCTTTTACCCCATGGTCATCCAAGGGCCCCAATGCCTCCCTGGCTGGTTTCCTGCTTCTAATATATTTGAAGAAATTTTTATTGTTGGTCTTTATGTTTTTTGCAATATGCTCCTCATAGTCCCTTTTTGCCTGCCTGATCACAGTCTTGCATTTGATTTGCCACAGCCTGTGTTCCCTTTAACTAATCTCACTTGGACTGGTTTTCCACCGCTTAAAGGAGTCCTTCTTACCTTTTACAGCTTCCATTACTTTGTTTGTTAACCATGCAGGCCTTTTCTTATGCCTGTTTATGCCTTTCCTAACTTGTGGTATGTATTTTATCTGAGCTTCTAGGATTATAGTTTTAAATGGTCTCCAAGCTTCCCCAAGGGTATGTACCTTTCTTTTCAGTTTCCTCCTCACGTGCCTCCTCATCTCAGAGAATTTACCCGTTTTAAAGTTAAACGTGGTTGTGGTGGTCTTTTTGGGCAACTCCCTATTTATACAAATGGTGAAATCAATAACATTATGGTCACTGCTCCCAAGCAGCGCAATCACTTTTACATCTCTCACCAAGTCTTGGGCATTACTTAGGACCAAATCCAGGATCGCCCCACCCCTTGTAGGTTCTGAGACCATCTGCTCCATAGCACAGTCATTGAGAGCATCAAGAAACTCAATCTCTTTCTCTCGACCAGAACACATATTGACCCAATCAATTTGCGGGTAGTTAAAATCACCTATTACAACACAGTTTTTACGTTTAGCCGCTATCTTTAAGCCTTCCATCATATTATAATCGTCCTCTCTCTTTTGATTTGGTGGGCGATAACAAACTCCCATAGTCAAATTTCTTTTTGGGCCCTCTATTTCAACCCAAAGCATTTCTAAAAGGGATTCTAATTCTCTTACCTCAGTCTTGCTGGACTGTATACCCTCTCTGACATACAGAGCCACCCCACCTCCAACCCTTCCCTCCCTATCCTTCCGATATATCCAGGTATCACCGTGTCCCATTGATTCTCCTCATTCCACCAAGTTTCTGTAATTCCCACAATGTCTATGTTTTCTCCCAACACTAAACATTCCAACTCACCAATTTTACTTCGAACACTTCTTGCATTTGCATACAAACATCTATAATTTTCCAGGCAAGCTAGGCCCGCAACCTTCCTCCTGCCACCTCGAGACTTTGGTATACAGTCCATACCGTTTGTCACCATCTCAGTGGACAACTTTGTTCCATTACGCGGTAGAAAAGTAACAGCTAACCCTTCATCTCTTTGAGATGAGTCCTCCCAAATCAGAGACATTTCATCTCCTGTCGGCTTTCCCCCCAAGATATACTTTAAAAACTGCTCTGCCACCTTTTTGATTTTAAGCGCCAGTAGCCTGTTTCCATCCGGGGACAAGTGGAGACTGTCTCTTTTGTACAGCTCCGGCTTGTTCCAGAAAGCATCCCAGTGCCTAACAAACTTAAACCCTTCTTCCTTGCACCATCGTCTCATCCATACATTGAGACTTCTAATTTGTGCTTTTCTCTCCAGCCCTGCATGTGGAACAGGTAGCACTTCTGAGAAGGCTACCTTGGAGGTCCTGGCCTTAAGTCTCCCACCTAGCAGCCTAAATTTTTCCTCCAGGACCTCACGATTGCATTTCCTTACATCGTTGGTGCCAACATGTACCATGACCACTGGCTCCTCCCCAGCACTGTCTATCATGAATCGAAGATGGCGGCGGCGGTAGAAGCCCAGTGCTAGGGCTCCCGCTGGCTGATAACAATTAATAGCAATAACAACTACGATACTACAGCAATCAGTAGCATCAGCGAGCGAACTGGAAGAACAATCGGAGATAATAACAAACCATCAACAAAACTGAGAACGAGGCGGCGGCTGCCGGCAAAGCTGAGGTGCGAGCGTTGGGCGGCAGGGGTCCATCGAGCATTCGAAACAGGGCCGAGACGCAGCCGCGGGCTGGCGTCAGGCAGAGGCCGGGAGAAATCGAGCCGGTGCCGGGGAAGAGGTCGCAGAGGTGCGGGGAGAACGGAGCGTGGAGCCAACTGGGGCCGCAGCGGGGCTTCGGCTGAATTCAAGCCGCGGGGGAGCGCTGCTGCCGAGAAACATCGCCAGCCGACGCTGAGACTAAGAAGGATCGGGCGCGGCCATAGGCAAACGGCAGGAGCAGGTCTTTTGCAAAGGACTGGGGCGTGGACTGATACAACGAGGAGGGAGAGGGGCAGCTGCGGAGGGAGACGAAGTTGAGGGGTGCGAGTGAGCGGAGGAGTGGACTGGCCCCGGGACGTAGGTCCCGGTGGACACCCTGGTCTCTGCCTTCGCCCCCCCCTTCTCCCCTTTTTCTTCTGGCTTTCCCCCCTCGCCTCCTTCACGCTCCCACACCCCCCCCGCCCCCCCACCCGCGACAAGGTCATCAACCGAGAAGCTCTCTCACCCATGCCTCTGAGAACTATATTAAGAACTGTGCTTAAAACGGTCCCTATACTAGAAAACAGCACCTGCACTTTAAGAGCCGCCACGAAGCACCAAAGATGCCTAAAACCTGGACATTCGATTTTGAATACTTATACCAACCACCAGCACTTTAAGAACTAAACCCTACCTCACCTCCAACTTTTATCCCCACTGCCCACGGACTATAGATCACCACTAGAATTATTATTAAGAATGAATTAGATTTAAATTGATTAGAAACTGGATTTATTAAATTGATTAGAAACTGGATTTATTATGTATTTATGTTTTTAAATGCATATAGAATTAATTAATTCAATTGATTATTTATTCACGTTAGCACTTTAGATTAGTTAGGAATTGGACTTTATTATAGTGCTAAGTAGGAATTATTATTTACTAATCAAATTGGAAGATTATGGTGAACTAGATAACTGGGAACAGAGGACGAAGGTGGGCAGGAGATCTATGCTGTGTATCAATACCAACTAGTCAGTGGAATACTATCATTGGGAGAATAGGTCGGGATGTCCGGTCAGGGGATCCCAGTGCTCCTGAGGAGGGGAAGATATGACGGTGGGAATAGACGGAGATGTGAGAGAAGGAGGCTGAGACAAAACAGTGCTCGGCCCCCTTCTAGTCTACTTCCCATCCCGACGGTGACAAGTAGTGGGACCAAGAGAAATTGCCCGCGTCCGACACTGGTGTTATGCAACGCCAGGTCTATAAATAATAAGACCGAAACCATTAGGGACTTCCTGCTTCGACAGGACGCAGACCTGGCTTGCGTGACCGAGACCTGGGTACAAGAGGGGGAGACGACGGCACTCTCCCAGATGACCCCCCCAGGTTACTCGGTCTTTCACCAGTCCCGGATTAGCGGGCGGGGGGGGCGGGGTGGCGGTACTCATACAGGAGGGTTACTCCTTCCGGGCTCTCCCGGCCCCAAAGATCGACGGTATTGAGTGTGTTGGCCTTGCGTGGGATGTCGGGGAGAGGTTGGCGATCTGGCTGGTGTACCGTCCGCCTAACGCACCGGCCAGCGCCTTACCATCCCTGATGGAGGCGGTGTCCGGCTGGGCGCTGGAGTACCCAGGGCTTCTGGTCCTGGGCGACTTCAATGTCCATGCCGATGACGCGGCCTCTACTCAGGCGATGGACCTAGTGTCTTCCATGGCGACACTGGGACTCTCCCAATTTGTTACGACTCCCACGCATCAGGCTGGGCACACATTAGATCTGATCTTTGCGACCGGGATTCAAGTGAACGAAATCGCAACGGAGACGATACCATGGTCGGATCACTTAGCCCTCAAGGCTCGTATGGAGACGCTACCACAACCCTGTAAGGGCGGAGAGCCTATTTTGGCTCGCCCGCAGAGCCTGATGGACCCGGAACGGTTCCAAATGGCTCTTCGGGATCCTTGGCCCCCTGGCGATTCCCTTGATGCCCTGGTTGATGCCTGGCAAGATCGGCTATCCGGGGCAATCAACGAGATCGCACCTCGACGTCCTCTGCGCCCTCGTTCAAGGCTGGCTCCTTGGTATACCTTGGAGCTACGCCGGTTGAAACAAGGACTCCGACGACTAGAGAGGCAGTGGCGGCGCACTCGTGACGAAGCGGCGAGAACATCCTATAGAACGTTTATGAGGTCTTATGAGGTGGCAGTCAAGGCCGCGAAGAAGAAGTACTTCGCGGCCAAGATTGCATCTGCAAATTCGCGCCCAGCACAATTGTTTAAAATAATTGTATAGTTAACCACACTGCCCCAAGGCAGACCAAACGTTAGAGAATTGGAAATAGGCTGTGAGGCTTTTGCGAAATTTTTTGCAGACAAAATCACGTCGCTCTGCCAGGACCTGCCCATCACCTTGGATACAGTATGTGAGCCCGAGGCCCCGTGCCTGTCTTCGGATTTAATCCTGGATCACTTCAGCCCGCTCAGCCTGGAGGAAGTTGACGGAATTCTCTCCTCTGCACGCCCTACAACTTGCGATTTGGACCCATGCCCCTCCTGGCTAATTAAATCCTGCCTGAGGGAGCTTGAATGTCCTTTACGGGACATCATAAATAGATCCCTCTCGGAGGGGTGCTTTCCATAATCTCTAAAAGAGGCTTTGGTCCGTCCCCTCTTGAAAAAAAGTACAGCGGATCCGGCCGAATTGGCAAACTACCGACCGGTCTCTAATTTACCATTTTTAGGTAAAATTATAGAGAGGGCAGTGGCGTCACAGTTGCAGAGCTTTCTGGATGACGCTTCCATCCTAGACCCTTGCCAGTCCGGCTTTCGCCCGGGTTACAGGACGGAGACAGTACTGGTCGCCCTGGTAGATGATCTCCAATGGTACCTGGATTGGGGCGGTGTGGCGGTGCTGATGTTGTTGGACCTGTCGGCTGCGTTCGACACGGTCGACCATCGGCTACTGACCCGCCACCTCGCCGATGTAGGGGTGAGGGGGTCTGCCTTACAATGTCGGAGCGGGAGTGAGCAGAGTGAGCTTGGTGACCTGCCCAACACAGGGCTCCAGGAAAGAAATCAGCCAGACACCTGCAACTAGTGCCAAAATAGTGTATTTACAGATACATACAATAAGTGCTCACTAGTGCAGTCCAATACCTTACTTCAACAGACAAAATGCTCCGCCTACACACCAACTCTCGGAGAGAGACCTGTGTGGTCCACACACAGTCTACTTATAGTCCTACTAGCCAATCAAGGCTGTGCACCGTCATGCTGACTCAGCAGGTTTCTTCTCTTGGCTTCTGCCGGCTCAAACCGGCCTGCTGATAAGGTCATTGTGACCTAGCATGCCTGCTAGATCACCAGCTGTCAAAACATAGCTGTCAGACTGGGTGCAGATAGATTCATTACACCAACAGCTTCCATCCTAGACCCTTGCCAGTCCGGCTTTCGCCCGGGTTACAGGACGGAGACAGTACTGGTCGCCCTGGTAGATGATCTCCAATGGTACCTGGATCGGGGCGGTGTGGCGGTGCTGATGTTGTTGGACCTGTCGGCTGCGTTCGACACGGTCGACCATCGGCTACTGACCCGCCGCCTCGCCGATGTAGGGGTGAGGGGGTCTGCCTTACAATGGCTTGCCTCCTTCCTCGAGGATCGGGGACAAAGGGTGGCAATTGGGGGCGAGCTGTCCCAGAGGCGCACACTGGATTGTGGAGTGCCTCAGGGGGCAGTTCTCTCACCAATGCTATTTAATATCTACATGCGCCCCCTTGCCCAGATTGCCAGGAGACATGGACTTGGGTGCCATCAATATGCAGATGACACCCAACTCTATCTGCTAATGGACGGCCGGCCTGACTGCGTCCCAGAGAATTTAGACCGGGCCCTGCAGGATTTGGCAACCTGGTTGAGGAAGAGCGGGCTGAAACTGAATCCAGCGAAGACAGAAGTCCTTTGTCTGGGTCGGGGCGCTCGGGGAGGGGAAATACCTCTCCCGGTCTTCGACGGGGCGCCGTTGAAAGCGGCGCACCGAGTTAAGAGCCTGGGAGTTTTACTGGAGCCTGCATTATCAATGGAGGCCCAGATTGCAGCCACTGCCAAGTCAGCCTTTTTCCATCTAAGGCGGGCAAAGCAGTTGGCTCCCTTCCTAGAGTGCCAAGATCTGGCAATGGTGCTTCATGCAACGGTCACCTCGAGACTGGATTACTGTAATGCCCTCTACATGGGGCTGCCTCTGTGCCGAACCCGGAAGCTGCAGCTGGTGCAGAACGCAGCGGCTAGACTGTTGCTGGGACTCCCTAAATGGGAGCACATACAGCCTGGGCTGCGCGAACTGCACTGGCTGCCAGTTACATACCGGGTTCGTTACAAAGTGCTGGTCATTACCTTTAAAGCCCTATATGGTCGAGGACCTGTCTACCTTAGGGACCGTCTCTCCTCATATGAACCCCAGAGAGCACTGAGGTCAGCCGGGAAAAACCTGCTGACTATCCCCGGACCGAGAGAGGTGAAGCTGCAAAGCACCCATAACCGGGCCTTCTCCTCTATAGCCCCGAGCCTATGGAACCAACTTCTAGAGGAAATGCGGGCCCTGCGGGACCTAGAACAGTTCCGCAGGGCCTGCAAGACCTTCCTCTTCAGACTGGCCTTCCCTGATGAAAATGGAAATTGCGAAGGAAACCGCCATCAGAAAAAGTAAACATAGCACTAGCACTTTTAAAAATTAACTAATTTAATTTTAAAGCTTAACCAGATTTTAACTAAATGCTGATAATGTTTAATGTAGTTTTATTTACTTGTATAATTTAACTCTGAACCATGTTGTTAGCCGCCCTGAGCCTGCTCCGGCGGGGAGGGCGGGATACAAATAAAATGTGTTGTTGTTGTTGTTATCAGCCTATCTACTACAAGCGTAATATCCGCTACCTTCGCACCAGGCAGGCAAGTCACCATACGTTCAATACGCGGTTTTGGCACCCAGCTGTCTACTTGCCTCACCAACTACCAAGACCCCTCCTCTCTCCCCGCCAAGGGATGGTTCCTTGGTGCGAAAGGATACCCGCTCACCAACTGAAGAAGAGGTCCCTTCTGAGGGCGCATTCCCCTTATCCGCAGCACGGTGCCCTGTTTCCTCTCGACCTTCATGCTCCCTGGCAGCAATGGGGCTGCCACGTTCAGAGCATGGCTCATCTAGTACGTCTCTGAGAGTCTTCCCCGAGTGCCTAACTGACTGCCTCTGCTTCTTCAGGTCACTCACCTTGGCCTCAAGGGTACGAACTCGTTCCCTGCGGACCAGGAGCTTCTTGCATTGAGCACACACCCAAGACTTCTATCCTGTGAGCAGATAGTCATACATGTGACACTCAGTGCAAAACACTGGAAAGCCCCCATCCCCCTGCTGGCATTCTACCTTCATGATAGCTTTTTTTCAAAAATATACAGTCCCTATTAAATCCTGTTTGTTTAAGTGGCTCCCCTTCTGGAGGGTCAACTTAACTTATTGGGAGCACAAGGAAATTAGGGATCTGGGTTCTTGGTCCTTACAGAGCCCCCAGGCTAAGAGCCACAGGCCAAGAGCCTTTCAGCTCTCTGGCAAGGCGCAGCTTAACAATACAAAGAGGGTGGGGAACACAGCCACTCCTAATCAATCAGCACCAATCACCTTCACCTTCACCTTCAGCCCACTCAACCACACACACAGCAGTTCCCCAGCAACCACAACTTAAGAATTTTCAGCAGTCACCAAATTCAGGAATTCTCAGCAACTTCCCCAGCTGTCTCAGCTTACCTCAGAGTTGCTCTGCTCTCTCTCAGCCTCTCTGAAGTGTGTGGATTAAAAATAGGTCACTGTAAATGTTGTCCACTGAAACCAAATTCATGCAGAATACCTTAAGTATTAGAAAGAAATCCTCATTCTGGCACCTTGCTCCTGAGGACCTGCTGGCTTATGTTCTGTACCCTTTACAAAACACCCCAATCTGAACTGCAGACCAGACATTTGCTGTAGAGGTCCTTTGATAATGTGCTGAGACAGCTCAACAATCTTTGGAGAAATACTGAGCATACAAATAGAGTGAAAACAGAAATAAAGTTCATTTAGGGGAATAATACAAATATCTGAGTTGAGGAATTAGCAAAGTCAAGCAGGCAAATGACTCTCTCTCTCGGCTTGACTTCGCGAACGAAGTTTTAAGAAAGGTGCAGTAGTCCACGTCTGCTGCAGGCTCGCTGGTAGCTGACAAGACCAATGCGGGACAGGCAGGTCCAGCCACAGTGGCTGCAGGGAAAAGTCTGATTTGGGGTTGGTGCTGTAGCAGTGCGATTCTTCCTCAATCTCCTTTTGTCCTCAAGACCAGCTATGCGTGCGTTGTCAAAGGAAGAGACAGCCTGGTGGATGGTGTGCCTCCATGCTTTGCAATCTGAGGCTAGGTCAGACCACTGGTGATGGTTGATGTGACAGGTACCAAGGGATTTCTTCAAGGAGTCCTTGTACCTCTTCTTTGGTGCCCCTCTATTTCGATGGCCGGTGGAAAGTTCGCCATACAGGGCAAACTTGGGAAGGCGGTGGTTTTCCATCCTAGAAATATGCCCTGCCCAGCGCAGCTGCGTCTTCAACAGCAGTGCCTCGATGCTTGTAACCTCCGCCCACTTGAGGACTTCAGTGTTGGTCACAAAGTCACTCCAGTGGATGTTGAGGATGGTGCGAAGGCAGCGCTGATGAAAGCGCTCAAGGAGTCGCAGGTGATGACGGTATAAAACCCACGATTCGGAGCCGTAGATGAGGGTTGTCATCACAACCGCTTTGTAAACATTGATCTTTGTGCCTTTTTTCAGATGCTTGTTGCTCCACACTCTTTTATGCAGTCGGCCAAATGCACGGTTTGCCTTTGCCAGCCTATTGTCAATCTCCTTGTCGATCTTGGCGTCTGAGGAGATGATGCACCCCAGGTAGCTGAACTGCTGGACTGTCTTCAAAACTGATTCACCCACAGTGATGCAAGGAGGGTGATAATCTTCCTGGGGTGCAGGCTGGTGGAGAACTTCTGTCTTCTTCAGACTAACTTCTAGGCCAAATAGCTTGGCAGCCTCTGCAAAGCAGGACGTCGTATGCTGCAGAACTGATACCGAGTGGGAGACGAGTGCAGCATCATCAGCAAACAGTAGCTCTCGGATAAGTTTTTCCATTGTCTTGGAGTGGGCCTTTAGTTGCCTCAGGTTGAACAGGCTGCCATCAGTACGATAGTGGATGTAGACACCATCGTCATCATCTAAATCTACTGTGGCTCTTTGAAGCATCATACTAAAGAAGATCGTAAAGAGAGTTGGCGCGAGAACACAGCCTTGCTTTACATCTGTGCCTATTGGGAAGGGCTCAGAGAGATTGTTGCAGTGTCTGACTTGGCCTCGCTGGTCTTCATGTAGCTGGATGATCATGCTGATCAGGCAAATGACTAGCAAGCCTTCAAATGACTACCAGAAATTCATAGATAATCTAAAAGAGCTCAAAGAAGGAAAGAAGCAGGAACATGTTTCATGTGTCCACAGGTATTACCATCACTGGGTGATTTGTAGCTGGACAAAAAGGGATAGGTTCTGGCCCCAGTTACAGGACAGTCAAACAACTGGAAAGAAGCATAGAGGCAAGTTGTCCAGGTTTGCTACCTGCCTGGTTAAAGGTAATGGCTCACAATCCTGGGAATATTTCCAAACAGCGGTTATGTGTATTTGGCTGAGTGAGGTTTTGGAGTCTCTGGAGCTAACTGGTAAAGTGTGTTTAGCAGTAAACTAGAAAGGCTGAATATTAAGACTGAGAATGAAGAAATCGTTCAAGATTTTCCATTCCTTTGCTCCATCATTAACTAAAAGGAAGACTGCAACCAAGAAATCAGAAGGAGGTTGAGACTGGGAAGGGCAGCCATAAAAAAGCTAAAAAAGATTCTGAACTGTAAAGTTGTGTTGCTGGCAACCAAGATCAAGTTAATTCATGCAATAGTATTCCCTATTACTGTATATGCATTTGAAAGTTGGACAGTGAAGAAAGTGGCCAGGAGGAAGGGGAATTCATCTGAAATGTGATGTTGGAGGAGAGTTTTACAGATATTGTGGATCACCAAAAATAAGTGGGTTCTAGATCAAATCAAGCCTGAACTGTCCCTAGAAGCTAAAATAACTAACTAAACTGAGGCTATTGTACTTTGGTCACATGAGAAGATATGAGTCACCAAAAAAGGCAGTAATGCAAGGAAAAGTTGAAGGCAGCAGGAAAAGCGAAAAATCCAACATGAGATGTACTGATGCCATAAAGGAAACCACAGCCCTCGATTTGCAAGACCTGAGCAATAGGAAGATTTGTTAATGATAGGAGGGTTTGGAGGACATTAATTCATAGGAGTGCCATAGGTTGGAAGCAACTTCACAAAAATTTGTGTATTAAAAAAATTATGACTTCACATAATTTAACACACACAAACACACACAAATAGTATAAACTGAGGTGAGAGATCTTTTCAGAAATGGTAATGCAACAGGTACTTTATGTGGCTAAAGGTACATATATTGCTAAGCAGCCTTTATTAATGATCTTATGACCAGACACTGGGCATGGGAGGCCCAGCCATGTCAATTCATGTCCAGCTAAAAAAGCCATGTCAATTACAGGTAATATGATTGCATTAGGTATTATGTTATATCTTGTCTTGGTAGTGGTTGTAAACTCTTATTGTCCATATGTGACATGCAGAGAGAACTGGTCCCAGTATCAAGATGAAAGCTGGGGGGTGGAGAAGAGAAAAAAAAATATGAATGCTATATTATGTTCTGAAGCCAAGTTTTAATTGCTTTTTATATACCCTATTTCCTGCTGTTATCTTATGCAATATTTGAATATTTTGTAAGTATTTTAGCTTTATTTTTTAGCTTTTATAATTTTTTTCTGATTTGTGCTGGTTGTTGACCATATTAAAATTGAACGAACAAACAATATGAATGAAAATGGAAGTGTTGTCCACTGCAGAATGAGAAATGCGTGACCTTAGTGCAGCAGTGTATCCTGCTGCTTGAACCAATTTAAACATTGTGGACTAGTTGCCTCTGTGTCCTAGCTTTGAATTTTACCATGAGACAAATCCATCAAATCTCTCTTTTGGCTGCTAATAAACTATTTGTGGTTCTGTGATGCAGGATCAAGAAACCTGACTCATGTTTAAGGACTTCAGGGATCTAGAAGTTGTAAAATTCCATTTCTTGAACCTTTGGAATAGTAGACAGCAAAATGGACTATACAAGAGATGGCTTATATCCCTTAGAACATTGAAGTCCTCTAGGTAATTCATTTTATAACACTACAAAGACCAGTTATTGTTATTTTCTCACAGAGGATATTTTGCCTCAAGGAAGTACTTCCATTTTGGAAATAATATGTTTTCCTAACTCTCAAGCTACACTATAATATTACAGAGAAAATGCGTTTCTTTTCCCAGGTGTGGGATTATTGAGGTTTTACAGCACTGTCTAGAATGTACTTAAATGGGTGTCACAGAATGTAGTGTGGTGAGCTTGTATAGTATAGAGCAGGGGTGTCAAACTCATTTGTTTTGAGGGCTGGATCTGACATAATTGAGACCTTGTTGGGTTAGGCCATGTCAGGCTGGGCCATGTGTGTATATATATATTTAAAAACTTAAAACATACTTAAAACGTTAGCATTCATTGGTCTTAAAGGTGCTTTCTTTGTATTTTTCTCATTGGATCCAGGGAACTGGGCAAAGTAAGCTGTGGCTCTTTCCTTCCATCCCCAGGGAACTGGGGGGGAAGAGTCTCAGCCAATAGAAGGAAGAGAAGCTTGGCTCAGTAGCTTCGCTGTGTAATTAAGAGAGCCTGGAAAAATAAGCTCTTCCTCCCCAAGGGAGGAGCCTCAGCCAATGGAGAAAATAGAGGTTTTGCTCTGTAGCTCCTGTGCAATTGAGAAAGCCTTGCAAAGCAAAATGTTATGCAGAAGGAAGCAAGATATAGGGCAGTGGTGGCAAACCTATGGCACGGGTGCCAGAGGTGGCACTTGGAGCCCTCTCTGTGGGCACCCGCGCTCCACCTGACCCCCCACCCCTCGCACGAGACTCTGGAGTCATATCTCATTGAAGCTCCTCCTCTCCCCAAACTCAGGTTCCTTCCCCCAAATCTCCAGGTATTTCCCAAACCATACCTGGCCACCCTAACTGGGCCTGCTTCAGAGAGAAACAGGGCACTCCAACTTTTTTGAGCTCATGGGCACCTTTGGAATTCTGACGTGGAGGGGGCGGGGTGCAACCACAATGCAGCCCCCAAGCAAAACACACAAATTCTTGAAGGTGTTCCTACAGTTTTAGGGAGGGGGTTGGATGGGACCATTAGGACAGGGGTGGCCAAACTTGCTTAACACAAGAGCCACATAGAATAAATGTCAGATGTGTGAGAGCCACCAGATACGAATGTCAGATGTTTGAGAGAAGGAAGGAAGGGAGGAAGGAAGGAAGGAAGGAAGGAAAGAAAGAAAGAAAGAAAATAGGTGGGGAGGGATAGAGGTGGAAAGAAAGCAACTTGAACTTTAAATGCATTATCCAAGCCACTGGCTGGCTTGGCTTGAAGAAGTGGTTTAAAGAGACAAATGCCTTCTCTGGTGGGGTCTTCAAGAGCCACACAATGTGTGTGAAAGAGCCACAGTTTGGCCACCCCTGCACTAGAGAATGGGCATAAGGCAGCTTCACGTTTTCATGTGGCCAAGATCTGGTTGTGTTTCATATTTCAAATCTGCTCTGGCACGGTCCAAGCAAAAGGGAAGAAGAGCATGGGTGTGTTGGGATGGGGGGAGGAGGAGATATCAGGACCTTGAATCAAGCATGTTTTTTGGAAGGGATGTGGGATTATTACAGGAAATGTTGGATCCCACTAATCTGGCAGAAACAGTGGCCAGAATCACCTCTGCTTTAGGAGTGGAAAGGGAGGAACTGCAGGCTTCCTTGCTTTCAAATACGATGCTTCTGATAGCACTATCTGAACAGAGCTCTTTTAGGCTACAGGGACCATAGTGCAAATTGTTGATAAGCTGTTTTTGAACTGTTGCACTGCTGTTCTGGTTTCTCAGAGCATCCCTGACAAGCGTTTGTCCAGCCGCTACTTAAAGAGTAATCATGTCTCCCTCCCTCAACCTCCTCTTCTCCAGACTGAATATCCTCAAGTCCCTTAGCCTTTTTTCATTGGACTTGCTCTCTGTGGTTACTCAAAAGTAATCTACAGTGAGCACTATGGCACCTACTCTTTACACATGCACAGGATTGCAATTTTAGTTTAAAGAAAGAAGATGATATTGGATTAATATCCTGCCCTTCACTCTGAATCTCAGGATCTCAGAGCAGCTCACAATCTGCTCCCCCACAACAGACACCGTGTGAACTAGGTGGAGCTGAGAGAAGCTCTCCCAGAAGCTGCCCTTTCAAGGACAGCTCCGTGATAGCTATGGCTGACCCAAGGCCATTCCAGCAGCTGAAAGTGGAAGAATCAAACCCTGTTCTCCCTGATAAGAGTCCACGCACTTAACCTCTACACCAAACTGGCCCTCCTTTCTCATATCAGACTTTCTAGTTAATACAATTCAGACTATCCCTGAAGTTTCCCAGGAGCACCTTAGAGACCAACAAAATTTAGGAGAGCATTAGAGCTCTCTCGATTAGCTTTGTCTCTCAAAAATCTTGTTCTCTAAGGTGCTGCTGGACTCAGATTTAGCCATATAAATAAGTAGACTCCTTTCATCAACTTAATTTATTAACTAACATCATGTATCCCCTGCCTTCCTCCCCCAAAAGGACACTGAAGCGGTTTGACACACTCTCCCCTTCTCTTTTATCCTCACAACGAACCTATAAGGCGGGTTAACTCAGAGTATATTACTGGTCCAAGGTTTCCCAGCAAGCTGCCAGGGCAGAGTGGGCATATGAATCAGGACCTCCCAGATCTTATTTGGACACCCTAACCACCAGCTCCTACTAAACACACTATATTTTAATGTATTCTTTTATCCTAATGACAAACTAGAATGATGTTTATAATGTATGTTACATATTCAAAAGTAAATTAGGTGGACAAGAACACTTCTGGGAAAGGCATGTTCTCAGTTTAACCTAGACCTGCAAGCAACAGAGCAATGAACAGCCTCCATTTATTGTCTTATGACACTCTCACCATCATTCTCCCATTCTGACATATTGCTATTTTTTTGGTTTCCTAAGCAAATGCTATCCAGACCAAATGTTCTTTCAGTTTGTTAATTTCACTATGAGTTGTTTTTTCTAAACTAAAACCTCAGTATTCAGGTTAAATTGCCGTGTTGGCACTTCATGATAAATAAGTGGGTTTTGGGTTGCAGTTTGGGCACTCGGTCTCTAAAAGGTTTGCCATCACTGATATAGGGAGAAGGAAGCAGATGACAGCCAGTTGCTTGGGGGTCTAATAGGAGCCTTCTGGGGGCTTGATTCAGCCCCCCAGACTGCATGTTTGACATCCATGGTATAGAGGTTTATAGTGTGGTACTAGGATCTTGGAGACCAGAGTTCAAAACACCATTCATCCATGAAAACTTGCTGGATGCCTTGGGCCAATTGCAGGGTTGTTTCTATGGCTTTTTTTTTTTTAAGCAGGAATGCATGGGAATGCAGTTCCAGGTGGCTTGGTGTCAGGACATGTGGCCTAATATCTAAATGAGTTCTGGCTGGGCTTGTTCTACAAAAAAGCCTTGTGTGAAACAATGGTGATGGCAGGGTGTGGCTTAATATGCAAATGAGTTCCTGTTGGGCTTTTTCTACAAAAAAAGTCATGATTGTTGCTGTACTATTAACTAAATATTATAACTGGTTTTTATTGTGATTTTGTTGTGAGTCTATTGTGATTTTATTGCTACCTATATTGATGTACTCCGCTCAGACTTCCGGGATCGGAAAATGGCGAGCTGAGCTGCTATCCTTAACGGGGCCAGGCTGGCACTTCTGTTCGGGGTAGTAAAAGGCAAATTAATGCCTATTGCCTACTTTTCTCAGCTAGAGAATCATCCAAGATATGCACAGATACTTTGAGGAGACTTACCTTGGCTTAAAGGGAGTCCCAGAGGGGGCTCCTTTGAGGCTTTGAGGGATCTCCGGAGAGAAGTTGCATATTCATCAACTGCAGAAGTTTCCAGAGTCATTTATTTGACATAAGCTCGACAGGATCTGAATCTTCTTTTACAACTTTAAACATCTAATCTACAAAAAACTGGTGTTGAGCTGGATAAACTACAAAGAAAAGGTATTGATTGCTATCTTTTCACTCCAGGACTAACTAAAGGTAAACAAAACAAAATTAAAAGGTGGGAGTTGGATATAATGGAAACCTGAAAGGAGGAGAAGAAAAGGGGCTAAATTTGAACTTTGTAAATCTAAAAGACAGTGCTAAAAGGAGAAAGGAATTTATTGTTTAGTGTATCTGCAGTTGAGGAGGCAGCCCCATCGTCATAGATCTGCAGCACTCATAGTCAACACAGGAAGTACGTCAGACATCGTGAGATTTCTCTACCAGTGAAACGAGACTTGGTGGCAGGAAAAGCAGGAAATACCAGAGGAAGAAGAAGGAAGTTAGAGAAGTAAACAGCCTACTCTAGGATTACAATATCATCAAGAAACATCGGCGGCCATTGCTGGGAGGACAAAATTTTAACAATGTTTTTAAAGTGACTGGGACAATAAAAATTGGTGGAGTTAATTGAGTTGGCAATTATAAAATAAGGATTATTGGACAGTGGTGAAAAAAATTGAATTGGTTAAAGGGAAAAGAAGAATTTTTTTTTAAGTGAAGCAAAAGTTGCGAATGCCATTTTTGGGGAAATAAAAACTTTAAACATTAATATCTGAGCCTGGGAGGCTCAGAGGATGGTGAAATTGGGTGTATTGGAAAGGGCAACCTTCACTCTATTAAACCTGATGGTCCGAATTTAATTTGGGGAGAGAAAAATTTTCGATCTTTTTTATATGTCAGACCCGAAGCTAACTCGTGCTAGGTCTGCTTCAATGGAGAAAATGCAAGGCCAATTAGATGCAATGGAAGCCAGGATAATGAAGGGGGTGAAAGAAATGCTAACTGCCTCTAAAAAAGAAATAAGAAAGGATATTGAGGACTCAAAAAAAGAATTAAAAAAAGAAATAGAGAATCTCAAAAATGAGACTGTAGTAATAACAAAAAAAGTACAAGAGGTGGAAGAGAGAGTGAAAACACATGATTCCACCTTGTTAAAATTACAAGAAAAGGTGATAATACATGACTGCAAGCTGATGGAGACACAGATCCATCTGAGAGGTGTACCAGAAGATGAAGAATCTGATTTGAAAGAATATAAAATAAAAATAATTGCAGAATTTTTGGAGGAAGATCCTGAAGGGAATAGAAATATGTATGACTATATGTACAGAGTGAATTCACTCTATGCAAAAAAGAATAATCTGCCAAGAGATGTGGTTATAAGATTTATGACAAAGGAAATGGTGGGGAAAATCATGAATAAAAATTTTGAAAAGACATTGATAGTGGGAGGTAGTAGAATAAGAATTATGAAAGAGTTGCCAAGACAAGTGTTAACTGACAGGAATGCATATAAAAAACTAACAGAAAAATTACGTGACAATGGAACAAGATACAGATGGATAATACCTGAAGGTTTGAGCTTTGAACTTCAAGGGAAGAGGATTGCAATTACAAACACACAAGAACTGCGTAGATTCTATGGAGAAAATAAAGAATTTGCACCATGATGGATTATAAATTGATATCTTGGAATGTAAATGGACTAAATTCACCACAAAAAAGGGCAACATTTCATTGGATAAAAAAACAAAATTGTAACATAGTTTGTTTACAAGAAGTGCACATTAGACAAAAAGATTATAAATTTTTATAGAATAAGCAATTGGGACTAGAATTTTATACATTGGCTGAACAGAAGAAGAGAGGAGTGATTTTTTTTTATATTAAAAAAGAATTAAACCCGAAATTGTTTTTTAAAGATAAAGATGGGAGATATATAGCGGTGGAAATTACATTGAATGCTAAAAAACCTTTATTGTTGGGACTTTATGCTCCAAATGGTGCAAAGGACATTTTCTTTAAAAATATTATGCAACACCTTGATGAAGTGACTTATGAGCAAATTTTGTTGATGGGGGATTTTAATGGAACAATTCAGAACACAATAGATAGAACTGGGAAGAAAAAAATTGATAAAGAAAGGAAATTGCCAAAATCTTTTTTTGAGCTGGTTAAACAAGAGAATTTGGAGGATATATGGAGGAAGTTCAATCCTGAAGTACGGGGCTATACTTTTTTTTCAGCCAGACATAATTCTTTTTCTAGAATTGACATGTTGTGGGGTACCAAAGATTTGGGACTTATAATAAAGAAGATAGAGATTTTACCCAAAATAGGAGATGACCATAACCCAATAATGTGGATTACAAAATTGTCTAAGAAGTCGAGAAGATGGAAATTAAATGAAGATTTACTACAAAATAAAGAAATAGTGACATCTTTAGAAAATGAAAGAAAAGCTTATTTCAAAGTTAATGATAGAGAAGATATAGAATTTCAGACGGTATGGGATGCCTACAAGGCAGTTATGAGAGGAATATTAATAACATTGAATAATAAAGATAAGAGAGCAAAAGATAAACAGATATTGGACATTCAAAATGAAATTAAGAAAAAAGAAGGTGAATTAAGAAAAAGACCAGGGAAAAAGAAAATTATAAGAGAGATTACAATACTACAAACACAAATGAGACATTTGTTAAATAAGGAAATTGAATGGAATTTGAAAAAACTACAGCAGAAATCTTTTGAGGGATCAAACAAACCTGGAAAGTACTTGGCCTAGCAATTAAAGAAAAAGAGAGAAAGTAAAATTATTAATAAAATTGTGGCTGATGGAAAAGAGACAGTAGATCAAGAAGGAATAAAGAGAGAATTTTTTTAATATTATGCTAAATTATTTAAGTGTTTTAAAGTAAAGAAAGAAAGGATGGAAACGTATTTGCAAAAGATCAAAATAGCACCCTTAACTGAATATATGGAAACAATTTTGAATGATCCAATTGAAAAAATAGAAATTGAAACAGCGATTAATGTAATGAAAATTGGAAAGGCACCTGGACCAGATGGATATACGGCAAAAAAAATTTAAAAGCTTACAGAAGAATTAGTACCGAAACTTCAAAAATTGATGAGTGCGATAAAATTAAATGGGAAAATACCAAATACATGGAAAGAAGCTGTAATTTCGTTAATTCCAAAGGAAGAAAGAGATCAAAGATTTCAGGTTTTCATGGCTGGTGACATCATTAGGGTTTGTAGAATCTTTCGGGATCAAGTGCCGTGTTCTACTGGAGAAAGTTTTCCTTCCAGACGTTTCGTTCTCAGCTGCGGAGAATATCCTCAGTGGCGTTGCAGCCGGAGCAGGCGCTCAGACCTTCTTGGCTGCTGTGTATTGAGTGGAACCAGGGCTGCTGGAGAGCTGCTATTTCTAGGCTGGAGGGGGTGTGATGAAAGGGGGTGTGATGAAAGATGTGCCCATTGTGTGGTGGGGCTTCCTGGAAGGGTAGTGATAAGGAAACTGGCTGTTGAATGTGACTATTGTTCTGTGTTAATTGCTGGGAGGGTTGGAAGGGGTTTGAAGTCATGGAGAGGCTGCTTTGAATAACTTTCTCCTTCATCTGAATTCAGTCCATCCTCATATCCAGTTCACCGTGGAGAAAGAAAACAATGGTCAACTTGCCTTTCTTGACGTTCTCATTACCAGGAAAGATGACGGAAAACTCGGCCACACTGTATTCAGGAAACCCACACACACTGATCGCTATCTAAATAAGTATTCCAATCATCATCCTCGCCAAAAACGTACAGTTGTAAAAACCCTCATTCACCGTGCATCACGCATCTGTGAACCAAGCCAACTCCAACAGGAACTACACCACCTCAAACAGTCACTGTAGGCCAATGGATACTCCCAACAAGAAATTAGAAGAGCCCTCCATCCCAGGAGACCATCCACACCAAATCCCGAGCCACACACAAATGTGGGTACAGCCTTCCTGCCCTACATAAAATCTGTCACCGACCGCATTGGCAAAATTCTCAAACGCCATAATGTTGACACAGTCTTCAAGCCCACACAACAGATCCGCCACATGCTGCACTCGGCCAAAGATATGAGAGATCCATTTTCAACCCCTGGAGTCTACAAAATACCCTGGTCCTGTGGTGCAGTCTACATTGGCACTACCCAACGCAGTATCAACACCCGTCTCACCGAACACAAGAGACACTGTCGCTTGTTTCAGCCAGAAAAATCAGCTGTAGCTGAACATGCACTTCGAAAAGGAAACCACGTCATCCACTTTGAAAGAACTGAAGTCCTTTCTACGGTCTCACATTATCATACCCGCCTGAACAGAGAAGCTATTGAGATTTACAAACACCAGCACAATTTTAACAGAAAGGAAGAAGGCATTTTCATCCACCAATCTTGGTACCCAGCTCTGCAAAACACCCTACAGACTATAAATTGCAGGAAGTCTCAGAACAACCAGCAAATTCCACAGAACAATCAGCACAGTCAACAACCATCTTCCTTATCTTCAAACCCCTTCCAACCTTCCCAGCAATTAACACAGAACAATGGTCACATTCAACAGCCAGTTTCCTTATCACTACCCTTCCAGGAAGCCCCACCAAACAATGGGCACATCCACAAACCAATTGCCCTTTCATCACACCCCCTCCAGCCTAGAAATAGCAGCTCTCCAGCAGCCCTGGCTCCACTCAATGCACAGCAGCCAAGAAGGTCTGAGCGCCTGCTCCAGCTGCAACGCCTCTGAGGATGTTCTCCGCAGCTGAGAACGAAACGTCTGGAAGGAAAACTTTCTCCAGTAGAACACAGCACTTGATCCCGAAAGATTCTACAAACCCTAATGAAGAAAGAGATGTCACGAATGTAAAGAACTATAGACGAATTTCATTATTAAATAATGATTATAAGATATACACAAGAATCCTGGCAGAACGGCTTAAACAATATTTAATAAACTTTATAAAGGAAGATCAAGCGGGTTTTCTCCCTAAAAGGCAAATAAGAGATAATATTAGAACTCTTGTAAATATTGTAGAATATTATGAAAGACATCCAGAGAAGGCAGTTGCATTATTTTTTGTGGATGCAGAGAAGGCTTTTGATAATTTGAACTGGGACTTTATGTTTGCAGTAATGGGAAAAATAAAGTTGGGGGGATATTTTATAAGAATGATAAAGGCAATTTATACTGAACAACGTGCAAGGTTATGTATAAATGCAGATCTTACAGATGAAATGATAATCAGCAAAGGTACAAGACAAGGTTGTCCGCTTTCACAATTGTTGTTTATAATGACTCTTGAAATTTTATTGATGCAAATACAAGACGATGAAGAAATAGAAGGAATGAGAATTAAAGGATTTACATATAGAGCATTTGCAGATGATATGTTTATAAATGAAAATCCTACACAAGTAACACCTTTGTTGTTAGCTAAAATACAAGATTTTGGAGAATTGGCAGGACTTTATGTTAATAAAGAAAAATCAAAACTTTTATGCAAAAACATGCAAGTAAATAAACAAAAGGAATTGCAGAGGCTAACGGGATGTGAAGTTACATCTAAAGTAAAATATTTTATTTGGGTGTGGAAATAACAATGAAGAACATTGATTTGTTTAAAAACAATTATGAAAATTTATGGCGTAAAATGGATGAAGATATGATAAAGTGGAACAAGCTTAATTTGTCATTGCTTGGGAGAATAGCTGCAATTAAGTTGAACATTTTGCCGAGAATGATGTACTTATTCCAAACTATTCCGATTGTGAAAGACAGTAAACAGTTTAATAAATGGCAAAGAAAGATTTCAGAATTTATATGGACTGGAAGGAAACCAAGGATTAAAATGAAAGTTTTAATAGATGCTAAAGAAAGAGGAGGATTCCAATTACCAGATTTAAGACTATATCATGAAGCAGTTTGTCTAGTGTGGATAAAAGACTGGGTGATGCTATTGAATAAAAAACTTCTAACATTGGAAGGTCATGGAAATAAATTCGGCTGGCACGCTTACATGTACTATGGGAAGAAAAAGACAGATGTTTTTTCTCTCACACCATTATATAAGCAATAATTTGTTAAATATTTGGATGAAGTATAAGAAATATGGTGATGAGAGAAAACCACTATGGATAGTGCCAGCAGAAGTAATAAAAATAACAGCTGAGTCAGGAGAGGAAAAATGGATGTCATACAATCAACTATTAAAAATACAAAGCGGTAAAATAGAGTTGAAAACTGCTGAGGAGCTGAATTATAAGTATGATTGGTTTCAAATGCAACAAATAAAGAGTTTGGTGGAGAGTGATCTTAAAACTGAAGGAATAAGACGAGAACAAACAGAAATGGAAAAAGTTCTGCTTGGAGATAATGAAAAATCAATTTCGAAAATCTATAAGCTACTTTTAAAATGGTCTACGAAAGATGAAGTAGTGAAATCTCAAATGATTAAGTGGGCAATTAATGTAAATAAAGAAATACAGATGGATACATGGGAATATTTGTGGAAGAACTCTATGAAACTCTCAACATGTCAGAGTATCAAAGAAAATTGTTTTAAGATGATGTACAGATGGTATATGACTCCTAAAAAGTTGGCAAAGATGTACAATAAGATGCCAGACAGATGTTGGAAATGTAAAAAACATGAAGGTTCTTTCTACCATATGTGATGGACTTGTGAAAGAGCGAAAAATTATTGGCAGATGATTCAACAAGAGATTTCTAAGACCTTAGGATACGAATTTAACAAAGTTACAGAGACTTTTCTGTTGGGATTACAAATGGAAAAAATTTCCAAAAGAAGATAGAACTTTAATCTGGTACTTGCTCTCAGCTGCTAGGACATTGTATGCGCAGTTGTGAAAGCAAGAAAAAATACCAGAGAAATGGGATTGAATTGTAAAAGTTATGACATGGAGTGAAATGGACAAGTTAACAAGAACAACAAGTTCCCTGGGGAAGGAAGGAAAGAGCCATCCCCAACCCACCCCCAAACAGAGAACGGAGACAATGATGGGCAGACCATCAAAGGCAAAGGAGAGACGTCCCACCAACATGGGGAGGGAACAGGAGTGAGGCTGAGCATATGCACACAAGAAGCCTGGCTTGGTGGCAAGGCAGGGGTGGGGATGGGGTGAGACAGGCCCACACGGGACCACGGAGAAGCCGTCAGTCCCCTCACACCCTCCCACTGTCAGAGACTCTGGCAATGGCAGGCAGACAAGCAGGAAGTACCATGTGCAGGAGTTCACTGTCATAGACAGTGACTGGAATGTGTGTCTGGGAGTGAGCAGCCCTGCAGCAGACACCCCCCCACACCCAGAGACCCCCTGGGTTGCCCTGACGCCCCCTGCCATATGCATGAAACACCTCCCTGCGGGCCGCAGAACTCAGAGTGCGAGTGCATCAGCCGCAGAACTCTGAGTCCACTTAATCAGCCCCCCCCCCCCCTTAGTGCCCTGCGCACAACAGCCCTGTGGGTGTTAGTAGTATGTAGCCTGCTGTGAAGCATGGTAGATCAAGAACTGTCAAAGTGACAGGTGTCACATGACAAGAGTCATAGGACTACTCAACCTGGCTGATGCAATAACTGGTAATATCTGGATCTGTCCAGAGGAGTCACTATGAGTCAGCAGATTAGCTGATTGGTGGGCTGTACTATATAATCAGCAGAGTGCCAGAATGTTCTCTCTCTCTATGTGTATGGATTACTGGCGAAGCACTTTGTTACTTTGGACTGCATATGTATATAACTTCACTACTGTAAATATTTGTATAACACACCGTTTGTTATAAAACCAAACTGGTGTGTTGACTCTTCATATCGACATTCCTATGGCTAAGGCAAGTTCCTATTTTGGTCTACCTACACTCTGCACACGCTCTTGCCGCCAGGATTATGGGCCCAGACCGTGTGCTGTGCTATTATGATCTGGAGATTATGCCTGGCTGTGGAGGTTCGTTGGAGTTTGGAGAAGAGCCATGCTGGCGCAGGAGGTGAAGTGTGAGTCCGAGGAGTGTGCTGATGCCATGTCGTTGTCCTTGTCAGTGAGTGACGAGGAGGAGGAGGAATTCCGGGTGTCTATGGATGGCAGAGAGATGGCTCAACCACTGGCTGTTTTGGTTGAGAAGCTCTCTTTGGTGAATTATGCTGTTTGGTCTCTGCATATGGAATTTTTCCTGAAGAGAGAAGGGCTGTGGATGTTTATATTTGACCACCACCACCCCGCTGATCCGACGGCTAACGAGATAGTCCAGGAGCAGAAGGCTCTCGCAAACATCATCCTCTGTTTGGGGGATGATCAATTGATATATGTGAGAGGGAAGCCGCCGGCGAGAGAGGCTTGGAATGTGCTTCGTGGAATTTATGTGCACAGCATGGCGGCTCATAGACCATTTCCCCCCAAAAAACCAGGTCTGCCCATCCTCCCAGGCATTCCCTTAGAGAGGCCACTGACGGGGGGGAAGGGGTTGCCCAGGGAATGTGCAGCAGATACCAAGCAGGAAAGACAACAGAGGGCACAGCTCAGACTTTACTTTTCTGGAACAGAGTGCAACAGTCTCCCTGACGCACGCTGGGCAGTCTTGCCATGGGCAGGGCTCTCTTAAAGGGACAGTCTTTGACCCACCTCCCCTCATTGGGGCAGCTGCCACACACACACACACCCTGCCCTTCCAGGGGTTGGGAACGCGGCAGAGAGCAGACCAAGGGAAGGAAGCAGGCAGCAGCACAGGGAAGCAGGGTCAGCAAATGCCCCCTGCCAGAGCCCACTGTCTGGTTCAAGTGTCAGAGACGCTCACACACCAAGTGGTCGAGAGCAAGGGGAGGGGGAGGCCGGGGGGGGCAGTGGGTGACAGCCCTCGCATGCAGAGCCTCCGGGAACCCAGAACCTGTGGAGACCTGGAAACAAAAGCAGTTAGCCCCAAAGTCAAAAATACTGTCAAACAATCGTGTGGTGCAAAACCCGTCACCAACGTGCCTGCCTGTCCCTCACTCTAAGTCTGTATGGCCGGGAGCTCGCCGGCAGAACTTCCCTCCACGCAAACCTGTCCCTAACAACTGAATTGTGCGAGGCAGAGCAGAAGTATTTTTAGGAGGGGGGGCCACGATTGGGCGCCAGGGAGGGGGCTTGCCAGGCCAAGGCGTAAGGGGATTGTTGAAGCAATCATGCCCTAAGGGGTTTGCGAACTTCCGCAGTGGCGGAGGTGACCTTTATTTTTGGTTTCAACGAGTGCCTATGGGACATGCTACTATTTTTGCCGGTGTGACATTGCGCCTCTTGGGGGGGGCGTGTCATGGGCCAAACTGCTCTGGAAGCGACCTATGCCTAGCCACGCCCCCCAACTCTACCCCCTCCTCTGCCTGAATGCCACGCTCCGCCTCACTTCTGCTCGTGATCTGGTGCAGCCCTTAGGCTCTGGTGCCCTCGGGCGGAGCGGTGCTTGGGCGGTCCCCCACCCACATAACTCCCCTCCACTGTGGCGGCGCTGGTCATACACTCTTCCTGTGCCCACATAGCAACTCTTCTGCTCCCAAAAGACTTTGTGCTCCCCCTCTCTGGATTGTGCTGCAAAAAGGTGTGCATTTAAATGTGATGGCCAGAACTCCCTTTGGAGTGCAATTATGCTTGTCCCAACCTTGTTGCTGGCTGCACCCCCCAATATCATCTGGCTCCACTTCAAAGTCTCCTGACTCCACTCCCAAAGTCCCCAGATATTTCTTGAATTGGACTTGGCAACCCTATCCTCATAACAAATGGATTTGAAACCCCTATATAACATACCAAGTGTGGGCAAGATTGGTTACATTTAAATAGTGTGCATATCCTTGAAAATGTGTTCCATAGGTCAGTAGTCCGCACAGGAATTGTTGTTCTAAGCCTTCATATTACACATTGAGTAAGTAACACCTTGTTATAAAGGAGAACGTATTTCATTGGAGTTTTATTTTTTTCCCTAGTGCTCCCCATATTTCCATTTTTTTCCTATTGGAATAATTGGGAGGGGCAACCCTTCATAAACATATGAGGATTTCTCCCCCCAAAAAATTATTCTGCTCCCTCCACCTCAGGCCTTTCTGTCTCTCATACTTTGGAATGACCTCCCGCTGAGGCCTTTTGTGGCCACATCATTTGCCTATTAGGACAGTAAAAATACTCCTGTCTGGCCTTTGATTGTGGAGCCTGTGCTGATTTGTTGTTGCATTGTGCTTGTTGATATAGTTGACTAGATGTTATTATTCTAGTGCAGAGCAGAAATTATGCAGTTGAGTTTCCTGCATTTGGGGAAATCACAGGGGTCAGCCCACCTGGAGTGCAAGGGATGAGCCTCACCCTGGGAAAACCATCTCTCCGATCATGGTGTCTCCCTTGCCAGGCAAGTAGTTTTAGTGCTGTTCTTATGTTTTGGCCCTAGATTGTAAACTGCTTTATAAATGTTGGTTTAAAAATTGTGTAAACATTTTCCGAACAGATGACCTTAACACTATCTTTCCCCCTAATCATTTTCAAAAGGGTACAATATTTGGTAGAAGCACTTGTATTGATGAATGCATTAACCCAGACTTTTTTTTGTAGAAAAAGCCCAGCAGGAACTCATTTGCATATTAGGCCACGCCTCCTGGCAGCCAGAACTGCATTCCTGTGTGTTCCTGTTTTTTTTTTAAAGCCTTGCATTAGCCCATAGATGGTTCAAGAAAGTTAGCACTGTAAATGACCATGACGGGGTGGAGGGAACAGAAGTAAAATGTTGATAAAATTTGACACAGTTGGTGTTTCAAATAGTAGAAAGGATTCTGAAATTAGTAATAGTTTTTTTTAAAAAAGCAATAAAAAGGAAGGTATTTGTAAGGTGTAGTCCTGAACTGCAATTAGCGGAGAGAGATTAACTGATTAATAGTGCTTCAGGCCAAAGTACTATTGTAATGGTGTAATGAGAACATATCAGATATTGTGACATTGTACTGACATAGGGGAAAACTGCTTATATTCTCAGTTCATTTGGGGGTTTTAATCAGAAAATGCCCAGTTTGGATACGAATTACCACGCTAAGGGAAGAAGTTTAGCCCTTTCTTCGACACTATTTTGCTAGAAATCACTTCGGCCCCCAAATGTCCTTCATTCAGGCAGGAGAGGGGCATTAAGAGTGTTTGTATTTTATTATCCTTGCCTAAGTTAACAGTAGATCAGGGAAACCTGATTTTTGGGGGGATAATGGCATGAGAAGAACAATTCACACACATAGACACCCTGCTGTGCCCCTGGTTTAAATCCCCCCAGCTGCTTTTTCAGATAAAGAAGCATATTGGAACCATGGATAACCTCCCACACAATGTTTAGTTTGGCCCTAAGACTTTATTATTCACTGCAGTGTGGTATGTGGAGGAGATAAAAATAAACATGCAATAGCATGGCACCTAATAAAACCTGGGGAATAGAATTCTAGATACAGTTAAGCCTTGCTAGCACAGTGCATCCCTAGCCATTGTGTTACAGTGAGCTCTACATCAAACCAGGTGCATGGAGATTTGCTTTTGCTTTATTTACTTCATTCCTTGTTTCCCCATTAAAGAACCTAGAGGCACATTCTAGTTACACCAATAGTCAGTAAATTTAAGCAGTAATAATAACCAGCCCAGCCCAATTCTCAAATATATCACAAGATATTTGAGAACCTGTTACTGGTGTACCATTTATTTGTACATTATTTATGTTCCACTTTTTGACTGCAAAGGGGACTGACACCTTCTCACAAAATACCACTGAGTACAGATGATTAGAAACTGCAACAATTGAACAACAGGCTCATAAAATAGGAGGCAACTGAACCCAGCAGCTGACAGCACAAAAATTGGGGGGGGGGGGGGGGAGAGAGTAATACTTCTGTTTTACAAACCTAAAAATAATAGCTGAATTTCTTGCACATATCTAACCTGGCAATTCTGAAACATTCACTCCTGCTATCTTTGCTAGGATTAATTGCAGGTAAGTTGCTGAGGCATGCTTTTATCTCTTTTCTCTGGCTTCCTCGGATGTGCAAAAGCTTCATTAGCCCAGAATTACCAGAGCCTTCAGTTAAGTAATGAATGGGCTCATGGGAGACATGTAGCATTAAAGGAGCAAACAGAAGTCTGAGAGAACAGGTAGATCATGCTGTCCCCTCCAGGGTGTTGGGAAGCACAGTCTGGTGTTCAGGATTTACATTAACCAATATTCTTCCCTCATAAATATATGAATAAGTAAACACAGACTTTTCCTGGGGCAACCTAGATGCAAACTAGCTTTTGTTCTTTTATGCACAGCAAAAGAGAAGTAGCTGTGGTATTCATATGGCTTGCATACATCATGCAAAAATGATTTGTAAACAACACTAATAATCCTTCCATAGTGTGTATTTTGTCCTTTTTGTACAATTGCCATGTTCAGACTGTCGGGGATGAAAAAGATTTTTCTTGTTCCTTCTTGAACTATTCAATGAATGAAAACTTGCTATGCAAGATATTCCAATCCAGGACAGATGCCTGTTTTTCAAGCCCCATGTAATGCTGATTCAAGAGAGGATTGGATAAACATCTGGAGCAGTTGTTAGGGAGAAGAGCACATGACGGGAAGTTCTGCCGGCGAGCTCTCGGCCATACAGACTTAGAGTGAGGGATAGGCAGGCATGTTGGTGACGGGTTTTGCACTGCGCAGTTGCTTTGACAGTATCTTTGATTTGCAAAGGGGAGAGAGAGGTCTCTCCTGGGGCTAATTGCTCTTGTTTCCAGGTCTCCACAGGTTCTGGGCTCTCGGAGGCTCTGCATGCGAGGACTGTCACCCATGACTGGGTAAATTCCACTGTCCCCACCCCCGCCCAGCCTCCCCCTCCCCTCGCTCTTGACCGCTTGGTGTGCGAGCATCTCTGGCACTTGAACAAGGCAGTGGGCTCTGGCAGAGGGGATTTGCTCACCCCACTCCCTGTCAGTATATGCAAAGCCTAGCAGTTTCTATGCACATGCTGGGACAGTGAAAGTAACAGAACTGCCAGGTAGATCATCTAAGTGACAGAAGGTGGCTGGTTGCCAGATTGCATCAGCCTGGGCAATGTCAGCATGACTCAGCAACAAGCTGATTGGTTACCTGGGTGGATAGTATGTATAAATGTACAAAAACACTTCACTGTGTGTGGGATATGTATGGTGGAGGTGCAGCAGAGCATTCTGTCGGTTTGGAGAGTGAAAGTGTAAATAAATTGTATATAGTAGTTTCAACACTGCTGTGCAAGCCTTCATTCTTTGTGTCACTAAAGACCACCCTCACTAAGCACAGGCGCATCAACAGGGTTATGGGCCCAGCACGCTTCTGCTGCGCCCGTAAGCTCTGAGAGAGGTGGTGAAGAAGGACGCTGAGGTGCTCCAGAAGCTGTCTTGCAGGTAAGACCAGCAGTGGCTGAAAATCGGAGGCTGAGCAGGATAGCTACAGCAGCAGCTACCATGCTAGTGGATAAACTGACTACCACCAACTATAATACCTGGTCGTTAAGGCTCGAGCATTTCCTGAGGCTAGAGGGGCTATGGGACTGTGTGTCTGCTCCTCCTGAGGATCCCACACCAGCAGAGACGGTTCAGGACCAGAAGGTTCTAGCCACAATCATCTTGAGTGTGACGACCAGCTGGTGCATGTTCGAGGGCACCAGAAAGCGAAGGAGGCTTGGGAAGCCCTCAAGGCCGTGTATGTCCAGAAATCAGCAGGCTCGCTGATATCTCTAACTCGGAAGCTGTACAGAAAACGAATGCTGGCCGGGGAGTCGGTGAGGGACCACCTCGACGGTATGTCTGTGTGTTTCCAGGAGTTAGAACAGTGAGGGAAGGCTGTGCCTGATGAGGACAAAGTTTACTTAATTCTCAGCTCTCTTCATGAGAGATTTGACTTGCTTATAATAGCATTTGAGGGCCAGGATTCAGATAAACTGACTTTGCCATATATAACAGGGAAGCTCCTGGCTGAAGACCAGAGGCAGCTGGAATGCAAAGAGCAGGCTGACTGCGACCACAGGGAGAAGCAGAAGCCTGGGGGAGTTGTTTCCAGCTGGCAGGCAGAGCCGGAGGAGAGAGCTTTACAAGTAAAAAAGAAAAGATGTTATATCTGCAACCAGACCGGACACCTGCATAGGAGTTGTCCCCAGCAGTGAAGAGGCCGGCAGCCGCCTTCAAGGACGCAGCAAGCAACACTGGTGAGAACTGGCTCAGGGCTACAGAGTGTGCCGTGGATTATAGACTCTGGAGCAACGCAGATGTTTTGCTGCAAGGAGGAGCAGTTGCAGGACACCAGACCGGCCAGTCAAAAAACTGTAAGCTTAGCTGACGGCCGGGAGGCTGACGTGCTTTGCCAAGGCACAGTGCATTTTCCGGGACTAAATTATACCTTTGATAATGTGCTTTGTGTGCCAGCTTTGGAGACGAGCCTGCTAAGCGTCTCAATGTTAGCAACAGCTGGTTTCACAGTATCTTTTGATGCTAAGGGCTGCAAGATACTGAAAAAAGGTAAACTGTTGGCAGAGGATGTGTTGAAGGAAAATGTGCATGAGTTAGACCAGACGGTGGGAAAGGCACAGGCAGTGTGGAATAAGCAACCCCACAGTAGGTGCATTCATCGATTGCACAGACGCCTGGGACACGCAAGCTACAATACCATTAATAAAACACTGGCTATATTGCAAGTGAATAAGGTTGAAAAGTGTGATGTGTTCCTAGATTGCAATATCTGTAAAGAGGCAAAGTCCAAAGCGTTCCCAGTAACTAAAAAGAGTGACCGGGTGTCGGTAAGACCACTTCAATTAGTGCATGCAGATGTAGTGGGGCCCTATGCACCCAGTGTATCAAAGAACAGATATGGGTTAGTCATAGTAGATGACTACAGCCGCTTTGCGTGGGTATATGCAATTAAGCAAAAGTGTGATGTCTTTCCAACTTTTCAGTACTGGGCAAAAAGAGTACAAAAGCAATTAAACTGCAAAATAACAGCTCTCCAAAGTGATATGGGGGGGGTGAATTTGTGAGTAAAGCCTTTGATAGCTATCTAAGGGAGGAAGGCATTAATCACAGGGTTGCCAACATCTTCTCTCCAGCCGAAAATGGGGTGGCCGAACACAGAGGAGGCCTCCTCCAAACCATGTGCCATGCTTTACTGGCAGACAGTGCACTGAAGTTGGCATATTGGGGAGAAGCATTAAAAACAGCTTGTTTTATCTCTAATAGATTGTGGACTCAGGCTCTGGATGATATACCATATAGAGTACTGTATGGCAAAAAGCCAAACCTAGACTACCTTAGGATCTTTGGATCTAAGGCATGGGTGAATATTCCTCTGGACAAGAGGAGGAAAAAGGGAGCCAGAGCCACAAAGCTATTATTTGTGGGCTATCAGAATGGCATAGTCATATCGGTTTATGGATTCAAATGATATGGTGAAGCTGAGTCGAGCAGCTTCGTTCTGTGAGGACGAGAACTGGTCTAGAATCCATGCCAATGAAATGCCTAAAGGAGTTGAATTGCAGCTATCTCTACAGAGTGAGGAGCGGCACGGTGATGTAAACGGAGGAGCTCCCTCACTGAAACAGAGAGAGGAAAGTGCTGGCAGTTCAGGCAGTATAAAACAGGAAAGCTCTGAAGCTATAAAGTGCAAAACGCCTGAGGTCAGAGTGTCTGCTAGAGAAAATAAGGGAATACCACCTAAACGGTATGGATATGACAGTGACATAAATTATCTGTCTAATGGAGGTTATCTATCTAATGGGGAGCCCAGGTGTTACCAGAGTGTACTGGATCTAGATTATGGTACCTCTTCCACAGAGGAGGAAGAGTCACAAGCTAAGAGTCCTGAAAAGGTAGAGGCTTCAATAAGGTATCTGGATAACGGGCTCTATGTGCCAGCAGACTGGTAGTGTTAATGTAAAGAATGTAACTCCAAATACAATGCTGGCTGCTACAGATGTGTAAATTAAAGAAATAAACTCTGAACAACAAGCTAATGTGTAAACTCAAAAATGTTAAAATAATGTGCCTCTGTAATACAGATGATACGGTATGTGCTCTGGCAGAGCGGCCAGAGGAGAAAAGGGATGAGCCGGGGGAGGCTATCTAACTGATAAGAATGTACTTGGAACAGTAATTAACGAACAGAACTAAACGTGTGTGCCAACACAGAGTTTCAGAGGCAGTATACTGAAGGGTGATGATTGTATATCTGAAAGCAATGAAAGCACATGTGAATGTAAACTATGTATCAATGTTACTATAGAACATGTGTAATATGTAATATTAAGATATGTTGCAGCTATGTGCTTATAAACTGAGGAGGGGTGTCAGTATATGCAAAGCCTAGCAATTTCTATGCACATGCTGGGAAAGTGAAAGTAACAGAACTGCCAGGTAGATCATCTAAGTGACAGAAGGTGGCTGGTTGCCAGATTGCATGACTCAGTAGCAAGCTGATTGGTTACCTGGGTGGATAGTATGTATAAATGTACAAAGACACTTTACTGTGTGTGGGATATGTATGGTGGAGGTGCAGCGGAGCATTCTGTCGGTTTGGAGAATGAAGGTGTAAATAAATTGTATATAGTGGT
Source organism: Heteronotia binoei (assembly GCF_032191835.1). NCBI lineage: Eukaryota > Metazoa > Chordata > Lepidosauria > Squamata > Gekkonidae > Heteronotia > Heteronotia binoei. Next base: position 212,695,961 of record NC_083223.1, read on the forward strand.
TTCAACACTGCTGTGTGCAAGCCTTCATTCTTTGCGTCACTAAAGACCACCCTCACTAAGCACAGGCGCATCAACACTCCCCTGTGCTGCTGCCTGCTCCCGTCCCTTGGTTTGCCCTCTGCCGCGTTCCCAACCCTTGGCAGGGCACGGGGTGTGTGTGTGTGTGTGGCAGCTGCCCCATTGCGAGGAGGTGGGTCAGAGACTATCCCTTTAAGAGAGGCCCGGCTGAGATGCAGCCTGCTCTTCCAGCCGCTGCTCCTGCAGGTGCTCTTGATCTCTGTCGAGGGATGGTGGCTCAGTGGTAGAGCATCTGCTTGGTAAGCAGAAGGTCCCAGGTTCAATCCTTGGCATCTCCAAAAACGGGTCCAGGCAAATAGATGTGAAAAACCTCAGCTTGAGACCCTGGAGGCCGCTGCCAGTCTGAGAAGACAATACTGACTTTGATGGACCAAGGGTCTGATTCAGTATAAGGCAGCTTTATATGTTCATATATATGTTCATATGTTCTGTCTCTGTTTTGCAGGTGGGACTCCAACACAGAGGCTTCCGCATGTGTCGCTCCACTGCCCCCCACTCCCTCAGCTGTTTCTGCTCGCCGCTCGGAATGGAGCCCCGCCCACAGCGATACTGCCAAGCGTGTGCCAGGGAGACTGTTGCACTCTGTTCCAGAAAAATAAAGTCTGAGCTATTTATTTATTTATTTATTCAATTTATATCCCGCCCTACCCCACCCAAGCGGGCTCAGGGCAGCTTACAATACAGAATGCTAACAGTAAATCAGTTTAAAATACATTAAAGATTATACAATAAAATACATAAAATACATAAAAATACATAAAACTCACATCAATATACTATGCTACCTTTTCCTTAAATCAATTCTTCAAGTATTCCAGTATTCAATATTCTGATGTTCATTAGTTTAAATATTCAGGCATCCCGGTATCGATCAGTTATATGCCAACCGGAAGAGGGCTATGCCCTCTGTTGTCTTTCCTGCTTGGTATCTGCTGCACGTTCCCTGGGCAACCCCCCCTCCCCCGTCAGTGGCCTATCTGAGGGAATGCCTGGGAGGGTGGGCAAACTTGGTTGGGGAGGGGGAAACGGTCTATGAGCCGCCAAACTGCCCCCCACGTGGCTGGACAGGGGAGGGGAGTGCCACACCTCAGCCTGACTGGGCTGACAGCCTACCCAATCCCACAGGGCTGTTGTGGGCAGGGCACTAAGGGGGGGGGGGCTGATGAAGTGGACTCAGAGTTCTGCAGCTGATGCACTCGCACTCTGCGTTCTGTGGCCCCTGGGGGAGGTGTTCCATGCACATGGCAGGTGGCATCAGGGCAACACAGGGGGTCTCGGGGGGGTGTTTGCTGCTGGGCTGCTCACTCCCAGACACACATTCCAGCCGCTGTCTATGACCGAACTCCTGCATTTGGCACTTCCTGCTTGTCTGCCTGCCATTGGCAGAGTCTCTGACAGCGGGAGTGTGTGAGGGGATTGACAGCTTCTCCATGGTCCCATGTGGGCCTGTCTCGCCCCCACCCCTGCCTCGCCACCAAGCCAGGCTTCTTGTGCGCATATGCCCAGCCTCACTCCTGTTCCCTCCCCATGTTGGTGGGACATCTCTCCTTTGCCTTTGATGGTCTGCCCATCATTGTCTCCGTTCTCTGTTTGGGGGTGGGTTGGGGATGGCTATCAGCCTCTCTGGGGCCGCTTCTCCTCATCCCTGACTGTCATGAGTCGCGGTGCATGCGCAAGGACTGGCCAATAGGGGGATGGGCTGGCCCTCCCCTCTGGCTGCCTCCGCCTCCCTTGCATGCCTATGGCAGCGGTGTTGCCATGATGACCGTCTCCCTCATGGCAAGCTATGCCTCTCCCCTCCCCGCACTCCAGCGTGCCGAAGTCCTCAGGAAGTCTGCTAGCGGCATGGCAGCTATGCCACGGCCGGCCGCCACTTATGTCTGGATTGGGCTGTTATTCTTAAAAGTTAGTATTGTGTATTTTTCTATAATACCCTTGCCCACCCTTAGATGAATGCTTGCTTTGGTTAGTGGGACAGGGTTAGGGATACTTTTAATTTCAGCACACACATAGTTGAAAGATGGTTACTGAAATATAGATGAAACCTTCATTTGACCAGTCCATCCCGAATGTATTATGAGTAATTAAGAAATTTAAAACAAAAACTATTGTTACATTAGTTTTAGTTGCCTACTTTTTTACAGTGCATTTTTTTGTTCTGGATTTTAAACGTTACTTGAAATCAAGCTCTGCAAGGCTTACCCCACTTTCTTGTTTGTGGTCATCCATACTCAGCTGATACACTTCCTTGTGGTTACATTGGTACTGTCTTAACCTGGATGACACAGGCTAGCCCAATCTTGTCAGATCTTGAAAGCTATGCAGGGCCAGCCCTGGTTCATACTTGAATGGGAGACCACCAAAGAAGTCTAGGGTTGCTATAGAGCAGGAGATGGCAAACCACCTTTGAATGTCTGTTGCCTTGAAACCCCTGGGATTTCCATAAGTCAGCTGAAACTTAACTATAATATTGGTACTGACATGGCTGGTGCTTGTTGTAGTGCAAGATATAATCACCAAATTACAAAAGCACTCATATGAAAGAATTCTAGTATCAAATTTCTCCTTGGCTGTATATCACTAATATTTTTATTTATACACACACGGGACACTCATGGGGAGTCAAATCCTATCCTCTCCTTACTAGCCCCTCCTTCCTTCCCTCTTGCAGTAGTTCTGATCCCCCACATCCACCTGATTTTCCTTCCCACCCTTGCCCACCTACTCAATAATCTGTTTTTGTGCTCCCTCAACCATCGACCCCAGTTCCCTTCCCTCTTCCCCTTTCCCATCTGCCCAGCTATCTGGTTTCTTTTCTTCCTGTCCAACAAACAACTTGTCTTGTTTCTCCTCTTCTCTTTCAACCTCCCAGCCAATATCTTCCTCCAGCTGATCACCTACTACCCCCCCTTTCATATCTGTATTTGGCATCTTGGGTTGCCAGGCAACCCAAAGTGTCACCATTTTTGTCTACACCCATGCAGACTTTACTGTTTACTTTGGGGGACTAAAGCCCCCCTTTTGTTACTTTAATACAGGGGTGGGGAACCTCTGTCCCGAGGGCCATATACAGCCCTCGAGGTCACTTGGTGTGACTCTCCGGGATTGCTGGACAGATACATAGATTGCCATGTGGCAGCCTCCCTGGGGTCTGGCTGGCCAGTGAGGATCATGGGGCCCAGCCACACCATGCAGCAGCCTCCCCAGGGCCAGGCAGGGATCACAGGGCCCAGATGTACTGTGTGGCAGCCTCCCTGGGGCCTGGCTGGCTGGCCAGAATTGCTGCAAGACCTGGAAAAGTTATTGTCACAGTTCAGTTTGCACTTGATTGTCCCAAATGGTGAGACCTAATATGCTAATGAGTGCATGACCTAATATGCTAATATTAGGGGATGTGGTCTAATATGCTACTGAGTCCTGCTGGGCTTTTTCTACAAAAAAGCCCTGGACCTATGCATTTGCCTAGGGCAGTGGGCTGGGTGTGTGTGTATTCCAGATTAGGCTCTCCTCACATTACTTCAAATAGAAAAACGATTATTTGCATTAATTTTGCTGGCTGAATCATTCTCCCTCAGCAGAGCACTGTTTTTTAAGTTGATATTTTTTTTATGGCCTGCAAATGATGCTATAAATATCCATATGGCCCTTGGCAGAAAAAAGGTTCCTCACCCCTGCTTTAATATTTTCCTGCAAACCCAAGAATTACCCCAGGTTTATAGAAACATCTACTTTGGTCTTGGGTACCTTCTTGTTGATGTTTTCATGTGTAAGGTTGGGCTACCCATTGCTATATATTTTCTCTCTTCTCATAGCAGGCTTGGTAATAGTTTTAAATATATCGGGGAGGAAATGTTTCATGGCTTTGGTTTCAGTTAATACTCATATTTACCTGAAATGTGATTCTGGATGCAAGACAACTCCTCCCAAAAAAAATGTTTTACACAAAAGGTTTATTATCATCATCATCAGCAGCAGCAGCAGCGTACATCTCCCATCCTGCAATCCTGGCCATTTTTTAATCGTATCAGGCTGAAAGTGGTGCACAGCTAACATGTGACCCCTGCATAGTCCCCACAAGCCACCCTCCTTCACACCAATCCAAGTTACAGAAGACAGTGTGCAAGTTTTCAAGTTCTTCACTGCCCATCAAAATGAATGGTTGTTTTTTTTAAAATGTGGAGTGGTAAAAAAAAAAAAAGGCCCTGTTTAGGGATGCTCAAATACAGGTTGGCTTATGTCCTGTTCACTAGTCATGATCAGATAATCATTTTTTTGGATGACTGTAAAAAATGGCTGCCTCCAGTTGAAAACATAAAGAACAGTAGCTGATGAAAACACTGAGAGCAGACAGGAAACTGACGGCTTGGTTCCAGATTTCAAAAGGTCTATGTTCTGCACTTCCCTAGCATTATGCTGTATCTGAAGGCCTGACTAAGAATGGGAGGATGGGAATATAATAATTCATGTTCTTTTTTATCCATTTAGAGCACTTTTCTTCCTTCACTCTGTGATTTTTTTTCTTCTTTTGCTACTTTAGGTGCTCATGTTCTCCATGTTTTCTCATGCCTATAGCAATAGTCCTCCTTAGAGACATAATGGTGATAGTTTACCATTCTTATCAAGAACAGCATGGAGCTAAGAGACAGAGGATGTCAAAAAAACTGTTTTTGAAGGAGGAAGTATTGCATAAGAGTTTTGCTTTGGGGAAATCCAGATCTTTTCAAAATGAACTAAAATGAATCTGTGAAGAAAAAAATTAATGAAAGAAGAAATCTTTTCACTTCATTATTATGTGTTCTAACAATCCAATAATGTCTGTTGAATAATAAAAAATATACTTTCAAAAGTCTATTTTTCTATAATTACATTTGCAAGGAATAAATAAATAATTGCACTGTACGAGTTACAATTGATATCAGCTTTGCAATAAAAATTATTATTAAAGCTCCAGTTGTCTTTCTGTATAAAATGAAGTCATTTTTAAAAAATAATGTGCCCACTGGTATTAATATTACCTGTTATAAAGATTAATGCATATACTGTTTTGCGTAAGAATGGAATGTAGAGTTAAAGAGCCGCTTAAGTTCTGAATGATTCATTGAATGTGGATAGGGTACATTGCATTCTTCTAATAGGTCAAAAGGAGCCCCATGGCACAGAGTGGTAAGCTTCAGTACCATAGTCCAAGCTCTGCTCATGACCTGGGTTCGATCCTCAGCCTTCCATCCTTCTGAGGTTGGTAAAATGAGTACCCAGCTTGCTGGGGGTAAAGTGTAGATGACTGGGGAAGGCAATGGCAAACCACCCTGTAAAAAAATTCTGCCAAGAAAACGTTATGATGTGATGTCACTCCATGGGTCAGTAACGGCTCGGTACTTGCACCTTTACCTTATTAATGGGACAAAAAAGTAAAAACATAAAAAGAGCCCTGACTGATCAAACTAATGGTCCATCTAGTCCAGTATCCTTGATTCCTCAGTGGTTAATCATGTAGGGTTGCTAGCCTCCAGGTAGTAGCTGGAGATCTCCTGGGATTAACACTGATCTCCAGGTGATAGTGATCAGTTCACTATCTGGAGAAAATGGCCAATTTGAAAGGTGGCATTATACCCCATTGAAGCCCCTCTCATCCCCAAACTCTGTCCTCCTCAGGCTCTACCCCCAAAATCTCCAGGTATTTTCTAACTCAGAGCTGCCAGCTCTACTAACTTATCTCCAGGTATTTCCAACTTGGAGCTGCCAATCAGAAGGACCACAAGCAGTGGCACAGAGGCCAGAGTTGTTGCTACCCAGCATCTGGCATTTGGAGAGACACTGCCTCTGACCATGGAGGCTCTAGTGAGTCATTGTGTCTCCATCAATGTATCTAATTCCCTGTTAAAGCCATGCAAGGTAGCAATGATCACTATTTCCTGTGACGGTGAGTTTCACAAGTTAATTATTAGCAAGTTAAAAATACTATGTGTCACTGCTGATGTCATTTGTTTCAAGAAGGGACTGAGTAAAGTGTTGAACATCTGGAGATTCTACCTTTTTTTGCCACTCAGGTGCTTGATAGTCTCAAAGCTCTGGGGATCATGTGATCTAAGACTGCAGTCTTGAAATCCTTACGAGATGATGAATAAACTGCCTCCATAATTGACTTCCTTCACAGCTGCAGCAGCATCGCAGCCAACAAAACTATGGCTGCACCTATAATAATCAGCACAAAAGAAAGAGCACAGACACTGCAGTGGTTAGAAGTCTGCTACAAGTAGCCATTTTTGATGAGACACAGGTGTAAAGAGTTCTTTTCATATTTCTCAGGAACCAGAACACATTTTGTGGATAAAGAGTTTTACAGGTTCAAACAGCTGGGTTCCTCTTTAACTAAACTCAGATCCCCAAAGGTTGCAGACTTCCTTTGAATTTAGAAATTCATCCTGATTGGGCCATGTTCAATGTGTATTCCAGCAGCATGTGCAAAGAGTGCATTACATAGGGTGCCTCTTAAACTGCAAGGTCAAAGTGAATAACCAGCTAGGATGTGCAGGAAATTTTAAAAACTCAGACTATTTAAGCAGGAATTGCCAGAAATATCCAGCAGACACAGATGGATATATTCTGTCTGAGAGCCTCAGTAGTTCTGAGGGGAAAAAGATTCATCCATTGCTGAAATATGTATTTATTCCTCAGAACTCATAAATTACCCATAAACTCTGTGACTGAGCTTGTATTTCCTTCATCTGCATTGAACATGCAGATTACTTTTCTTGAATCCAGTTCTCCACATTAACCATATGAACTCTTGAACTCCAGAGCTGCAGTCCTCTTCTGCCAAACTCCCCCCAAAATGTATTTTATTGGCCTGGTTCGGAAGCACATCCTTATATGGTTTAGTTATACAGAGTTTGATCCATTCATAAATGGGACTGATTCAGGTTGATTGGAGGAAATGCACATTCATTTGCAAAATAATGAATAAACAACGCCCCCCCCACAGTAATACATTCATAGTAATAAAAACAAATGGTAATAACAGCAAATTCATTAATGCCATTTGTTTAATTCGTTTCAGATTTTCTGTGGAACCCAGCATCCTGGTTTAGAGAGCTCAGGAAACTCAAAAGAAAGAGGAAGAAATATCAGTAAAATTTGATACTGTTTCCAAAGCTTTCTGTTTTGATTCTGCAGCATTAAAAAAATGAATGAGATGTGGAAATCTTGAATCAGCAAGACAGGAACTTTTGCTGGATCAGTAGCGTCAGTAGAGTGATATTGCGCCTATGCTTTTACATGCACATTCACAAAAACTATGATCACATATGTAAATAATCAATAAGATAGGGTCTTCAACCTTTTTGAGCCTGCGGACACCTTTGGAACCCTGAGGGGCTAGTGAGTGCCACTCCAAAATGGCTGCCACAAGAGACAGAGCCAAATCCAAAATGTCTTGCCTAGGAGGCAGGGCCAAGTGAGCTTCCCTCCCCACACTACCTGGAAGAAAAAAATCCTTAAGGGACAATGGAACACACTCTGACTAAGGAAAAGTCCTCCTGATCCTCCAGTGGTTTTCCATTATTGCAGCCAGTCTGTCTGTCTGTCAGTCTAATTTGACCAATATTTAGTAAGTATTCATGGTTATATTATGCATTTTTCTGTTTTTCACCGTTGCAGCATACTAGGTTGATACTTTAATTGAGCAGTCTACGATGACCCCAAGATCTTTTCCCCTCTCAGTCTCAAGGAGGTCAGTTCTATCAGCATATACTTGAAGCTGGGATTTTTTGCTCCAGTGTTTATCATCTTACACTTACAAACATTGAACTTCATATGCTACATTGTTGCCCATTGTTGTTTTGTAGTTGTTTTGCTCTTTGCAGTCATCTTTGTTTTTCACTATCCTAAATAATTTTATGTCATCTTCAAGCTGGCCACTACACTGCTGACCTCTAGTTCCAGATAGCTTACGAACATATTAAATAATGATCCCCCCAGTACTGATCCTTGTGAAACTCCACTGCTTAGTTTTAAGTCATTTCCAAGCATTCTCTAGAAATTTGATTATCTTTTGTTTCCTTTTCAGTTTGCCAGTTTAGTGTAGTGGTTAAGTGCATGGACTCTTATCTGGAAGAACCGGGTTTAATTCCCCACTCGTCCACTTGCACCTACTGGAATGGCCTTGGGTCAGCCATAGCTCTGGCAGAGGTTGTCCTTGAAAGGGCAGCTGCTGTAAGAGTCCTCTCAGCCCCACCCACCTCACAGGGTGTCTGTTGTGGGGGAGGAAGATAAAGGAGATTGTGAGCCACTCTGAGATTCGGAGTGGAGGGCAGAATATAAATCCAATATCTTCTTCAGTTTCCTTTTAAAAATTCCCTTCCTCTTTATAAAGTTTCCTCTTTTGAAATTAAATTTACATTTTTGGACTCTAGGGTTAATTTTCCATTGATATGAATGCTAAATTAATAACATGTGGTCAGTGTTCCCAAATGGCTACTCTGTTGTACTCCTAGCTTTCTTAGCAATGCCATATACCTCACTGCCTGCTCTGTGATTTTCCCTTCTGCTTTGAGGTAGCCAAACATCTCTCGCTGCTTGCTGTAATTCTGCATACTTTCTGAGGATGGCAACATCTGCATCTCTCCTCAGCCCTGCCTTACAATGGCCCCATCTACTTTCTGATAACCAGTGGGCACCAAGGGAAGAACTGGAACGCACAATGTTGAGGAATTCTGAAGTGCAATATTTTACAAAGGAGTGTTGGATTATACTGCTTGAAGTGTTATGAAGATAATCTGCTGAAGCTCATTGAATACCTACAGAGACTTTTTTTTTTTTGCATTCCAGTGCTTTGTTTAAAAGTAACTATTTTTATTACTCCCAAAGCGTGAGAAAGTGCCAAAGTTCAAAAGAGAGTAGGGCTCTTTTAACTGCTTTAACCAGGCTAAACAATGCTTGACATAGAAGGACAATATTGTCTTTTGATTCTGGAAAGAGACTGGGCATGGGATGTGGAGTGCAGCCAATGGGCAGGAAGTTGAGGAGCTTTTGTGACTACAATTGCTCTTGCTACCTCTACACAGGCTTTTCCTTAGTTGGGGAGTAAATCTTCGCTCTGAATTCTCTTGCTGGGATTGCCAGTTTTCCTTCTGACATACAACTTCTGTAATGTACTGAGTGATGAGACGTGTTGAAGGCAACATTTTTTTAACTTGATAAATATTTTATGGTTTTATATGTTTTATGGAATTGACTGTTTTTATGATACTGTAAGCCGCCCTGAGTCCGCTTGCGGAGAGGGCGGGATATAAATGTAAAGTAATAAATAAAATAAATAAATAAAATAAACATGCTTTATTAGCGAGTACATCACAAGGCAAGGCAACACGGGCCGGGTCCTGATTATATACATACCCCGGAACCTCAGTCTGGCCAGGTCCAATCCTGGCCAGTTAAACTTCCCGCCACAGATCTTGATTGGCGGAGCGTATTTGCGGAGCTACATCCGGGGACCAGTGGACTTCCACTGGTCACCTCCGTAGCATCCGCTGTGTTGTACTTTCAGGACTGAAATGCAAGACACAACACTCCTCCTCCCCTAGTTCAAGACATGAAGTCTTTCAAGTAGGCTGGCGCCCTGCATTCCTGGGTCAACCTCCTCGGGGTTATTTGGGGAGTTGGAGTGGCCGTTGTGGCTGGCGGGGCGGCTGGTTCCTCGTGGTGGGGTGATGCCGGAAAAGGGCTGTCCGTCGCCTGTTGCTGTTCTGGAATCTCCTCTCAGGGGGGGGTGCTCCCTCTGCTGTGGCGCTTTTCTGCTCGCATAGTCGGTGTGGCTGGCATAGGCTGGGCAGCTTCCAGAGGTGTTGCTGTTAGTACTCCCCCGCTTCTCGCACCCCTGATCGCTGTCGGTTCTTCTGGCAATGTGCGACGGCACAGCTGATCAAAATGCATCCTTAGGATCTGGCCCACTCCGGCCTGCTTGCAAAGTTCTTTGCGTATACCAGATCCCCTGGAAAGAATCCCCTAGCGGCTTCCCCGGTTTTGGGGGAACTGCGGAGGTCTGTAGCCTGGTCAGGATGCAACCTGTCTAGCCTCGTGATCAACTTCCTCCCCATTAGTAACTCGGCAGGGCTTAACCCGGTGATGGGGTTGGGGGTGATTCTGTTATCAAATAGGAAGTCTGCCAGGCGGTGATCCCAATCTCCCTGTATAATGCGACCAAGGGCCTCTTTAGTAGTGCGCACCATGCGCTCTGCTTGGCCGTTGGTGGCTGGATGGAAAGGGGTGGACCAAATGTGCTGGATAAGGTACCGATTCAAGAACTCCTGGAATTCCTGGGAGGTGAAAGCGTTCCCATTGTCCATGACGAGGGTCTCAGGAATCCCATGAGTGCAAAAGACCCTTCGCAAGGCTCTGACCGCCGCCGCGGTGGAGGTTGAAGCTATGGGAATGACTTCCAACCACTTGGTGTACGCATCGACTAAGATAAAGAATATTTGGCCCTGGTATGGCCCCACAAAGTCTTGGTGTAACTGGGACCACGGCCTCCTGTTGGACTCCCAGCAGTGGACAGGGGCACTGGGCGGATCCAGTCGGGACTCTTGGCAGGGTTGGCACCTTTGAACCCACCCATCTATCTCCTCGTCCATCCTTGGCCACCATACATAGCTGCATGCCAGGGCCTTCATGTGCACTATTCCCAGGTGTGTTTTGTGTAGGGCTTCCAGCACTTGCTTCTGCAATGGGGGGGGGGAACCACCACCCTGCTACCCCAGAGAAGGCACCCTTGGGCATGGACAGTTCTTCTGTGTGATACGAATGCCCTGAATTCTGCATCCAGTTTACCCACAGGCCACCCCCTTCCCACCCAGTCTAAAATGCGTGCAAGGATGCGATCTCTACCCGTGGCCCTAGATACCTCAGCAGCATGGAGGGGCCTCTCTGGTAGAGTCTCTATAAGCATCACATGGTGGGCAGGGGTGGTATCTGGGTCCATAGTGGGCAGCAGCAGGCAGCTGAGGGCGTTTGCATGTCCCATAGCTTTGCCGGGGCGGTGGACCAGGGCATATGTGTACGAGTAGAGGAGCTGGTTCCACCACAGGATGCGCTGCGACAGAATTTGCGGTGCCTGGCGGTCTGGGGCGAGGAGGCCCAGTAGCGGCTTATGGTCTGTGGCCATTGAATATATGCATACCTGCCACTATTGCCAAGGCCTCCTTGTATATCTGGGCATAGTTGCGCTCTGCGGGGGTCAGGGTCCTCGAATAATAGGCTTCGGGAATCTCCCTCCCATCCGGGAGTTGGTGCCCCAGAACGGCGCCCACCCCGTATGGGGAAGCATCGCAAGCCAGAATCACTGGTAAGGATTTGTCAAAATGGTGGAGCACATCATTGGAAACTAGGAGGTCCTTGACTGCCTGAAAAGCGGTGGCCTGATTCTTTTCTCAGACCCATGGGGCGTTTTTATCAAGAAGCCTATGAAGGGGTTCTGCGATGGCCGCTTTGTGGGGCAAAAATGAATGATAAAAATTTAATAATCCCAAGAAACTTTGTAACTGTGTCTTGCACGTGGGGGCCGGGGCGTGGACAATACCCCTGGTCTTGTCAGCCATTGGGTGGATTCCCATGGCGTCTACTGCAAACCCCGAGGGAACACTTCTCCCGCTATACTTTAAGTCCCGCCGCCTGGAAACGGTGAAGTACCTCACGCAGATGGCTGCTGAATTCCTCAGCATCCAGGGCAGCGATCCAAACATCATCAAAAAATGGTTGCACTCCAGGGATCCCTTTGAGAAGAGAATGCATTATGCTCTGAAAAATCCCTCAAGCCACACTAACCCCAAATTGCAACCGGCACACCCGAAAAGCTCCCGTGAGTCACAATGGTCTATATAATAATAATAATAAATTTTATTTATATCCGCCCTCCCCGCCTAGGCAGGCTCAGGGCGGCTAACAACATATTCAGATAAAAAATTAGACATTAATTTTAAAACAACATTAAAAGTTATACAATAGTTTAAGATCGACAATATCCTAAAAATCATTCCAATGTACATAATTTAACAGCAACAATGATGTTCCTGGCGCTATTCTGCCTATTGCATAATGGAAAAGTTCACTAAATAGAGTCACTTTGGTGGGTCATCAATTCGGCCATCCTTTGTCAGCAGCCTGCGAAAGCCTGCCTAAAGAGGATGGTCTTGCAGGCTCTGCGGAATTGGTCTAGACTCCGCAGAGCCCGCACCTCTTCTGGGAGCTGGTTCCACAGGTACGGAGCTGCAACGGAGAAAGCCCGTGCGCGGGTGTTCTGCAATTTCGCCTCCTTTGGCCCAGGAATAGTCAGCTTGTTCTTCCCTGCTGACCTCAGTGCTCTTTGGGCTCGTATGGGGAGAGACGGTCCCTCAGATAGGCAGGTCCTCGAGCATATAGGGCTTTAATGGTAATGACCAGCACTTTGTAGTGAACCCGGTATGTGACTGGCAGCCAGTGCAGTTCGCGGTATGTGCCCCCACTTCGGGAGTCCTAGCAACAGCCTAGCCACTGCGTTCTGCACTAGCTGCAGCTTCCAGGTTCGACACAAAGGCAACCCCATGTAGAGGGTATTACAGTAGTCCAATCTTGAGGTGACTGTCGCATGGATCACTGTTGCTAGGTCCCGACGCTCCAGGAAAGGGGTCAACTGCCTTGCCCGCTTCAGATGACAAAACGCCGACTTGGGAGTGGCAGCTACCTGGGCCTCCATTGATAGTGAAGGCTCCAGTAGAACTCCCAGGCTCTTGACCTGGCACCGTCAAAAACCGGGAGAGGTATTTCCTTCCCCAGAGCACCGTGGCCCATGCAAAGGACCTCTGTCCTCGTCAGGTTCAGTTTCAGCCCACTCAGCCTAAGCCAGGTTGCCACGGCCTGCAGTTCCCGGTCCAAATTCCCTGGGACGCAGTCAGGCCAGCCATCCATTAGCAGATAGAGCTGGGTGTCATCTGCATATTGATGACAGCCAAGCCCAAACCTCTGGGCAATCTGGGCAAGGGGGCGCATGTAGATGTTAAATAACATCAGAGAGAGAACTGCTCCCTGAGGCACCCCACAATCTAGTGTGCGCCTCTGGGAGAGCTCGCCCCTGATTCCCACCCTTTGTCCTCGTCCCTTGAGGAAGGAGGAAAGCCATTGTAGGGCCAACCCCCTAACTCCTATGTCAGCGAGGTGGCGGGTCAGTAGCTGATGGTTGACCGTATCGAACGACCGTATCGAAGCCCATAGCTACTGGGCTTCTGCTGTCTCGGCATCCACCAGGAGTTGCTGGTATGACTGGGCCAAGTCCAGTTTCTCAAAAACCTTACAGCCTGCTAGGGCTGCCAGTACATGGCTGACCACCGGAACGGGGTATGGGTTGTCCTGAAGTGCTTTATTTATTGTGCAATTGTAATCAGCGCACATCTAAATTCGGCTTCACTGGAGTGACTATGGGTGTTTCCCATACAGCATAGGATACCAGTTCTAGCACTCCCTGGGCTGTGAGGTGGTCCAGCTTCGCTTCTATTTTTGGTTTAAGAGGGAACGGAACTCGCCTGGCCTTCAGCCTTATCGGTTTCACATGGGGATCGAGGGGTAAGGTGATGGGAGGCCCCTTGTAGCACCCAGGGACCCATCAAACACTTCTGGGAATTCCTGGCATACGTGCTCGAAATTATCTGGGGTGGTGAGGGGCAAGTTCATTACCTGCAGGCTAGTCGATGCGGTCCAGTAGGCATGGGTCGAGTCGTGGTTGGTGGACTGGCGTCTGTGGGTGGCCTTGGCCCGGCAAGCCCGTGCTATGTGGCTCACTCTTCCACAGTTCCTGCAGTAAGCGTTACGATAGGGGCAGTCCCGGAGCTCGTGTGGATCCCCACAGCTGGCGCACTTGGTGTTGGCTGGTCTCTCTGTCGCTCATGGCCAAGTGGGTGCTCTCAGCCCAATTCCTGGTTGGCGACGTAGCTGGTTTGCCTCCTCCTCCTCTGGGTTGCCCAGTGCCATCTCCTTCTGGTAGATGTCTTCCGTTCGTGGGTGGTTGTAAGCTTTGGTTGCTCTCTCGAACACGATGGCTTCGTTGAAGGTGAGTTGGAGGGTGAGCTCTTCCTTTGTGAAAAGCTTTTGCTGCAGTCTTTTGTCTCGGAGGCCCCAGACGAAGCGATCCCTCAGGGCTTCATCCAGCTTGTCGAAGCTGCAGTTCCCCGCGAATTTGGCGGAGGGCGGCCAGGTAGATGGCGGCTGTCTCTCCCACCCCTTGATCCCTCTTGTGGAAGAGGAATCGGTGGGTGATGATGGAAGGCTGGGGCAAGAAGTGCCCGGTCAGGAGTCTGACTATCTCCTCGTACGTTTTCTCCATGATCTTTACGGAAGCCGAGAGACCCTTTGCGATCTCAAATGTGGCCTCCCTGCAAACACTCAGGAGCACGTCTCTCTTACAGCTGTCATCTGTAATCATGTTTGCTTGTAGGTAGCAGTCGACCCGCTCTGTGTAGGTCTCCCACCTATCGGGGTTGGTGGGGTCGAACTCTGCAAGGTGGCCCGTCATCCCACTTGGGTTAGCCATGGCGGCGTCAGGCACTTCCATCTCCCTCGAATGCATGCCTTCCTCATCTCCGGCCAGGTCAGCGAAGTCCTGTTTAGGGAGTTACCTGGCTAGAATCCCACCTTCGTCACCACTGTAATGTACTGAATGACGAGACGTGTTGAAGGCAACATGCTTTATTAGCCAGTACATCACAAGGCAAGGCAACGCGGGCCGGGTCCCGATTATATACATACCCTGGAACAACCCTCAGTCTGGCCAGGTCCAATCCTGGCCAGTTAAACTTCCCGCCACAGATCTTGATTGGCGGATCGTATTTGCGGAGCTACATCCGGGGACCAGTGGACTTCCACTGGTCACCTCCGTAGCATCCGCTGTGTTGTACTTTCGGGACTGAAATGCAAGACACAACTTCTCTGTGGATTTTCCTCCATGCTGGCATTCCTGACATTCCAACTCCCTGCTAATTGAACCTCTTTTGTGGAGCTTTAGAGAAAGAGGCCTCCTTCCTTCAGCCAGGAAATGAGGGTAGAAGAAGAAGATGATATTGGATTTATATCCCACCCTCCATTCCAAATCTCAGACTCCCAGAGCGACGCACAATCTCCTTTATCTTCCTCCCACACAACAGACACCCTGCGAGGTGGATGGGGCTGAGAGGACTCTCACACCAGCTGCCTTTTCAAGGACAACCTCTGCCAGAGCTATGGCTGATCCAAGGCCATCCCAGCAGGTGCAAGTGGGGAATCAAACCCAGTTCTCCCAGATAAGTCAGCACACTTAACCACTACACCAAACTGGCTCTGACATGGAACCTCAACATCCTTCGATAGAGACCACCATCCCATAATTTCCCAGCATAATTTCTCACTCCCTGTACTATGCTCTCTGGCATGGCTCCAGCAAGGCCCATTTCTCCATAGTGAAGTTCATGGCCACCTCCTCAAAAGACATTGGTCTCTGAGCTGGCTGCATGGGTGTGGGCTTCACTCTTGGGCAAGGAGGAAGCAATCCAGACAGCTGCTCTGCTGGCTCCCTCCAAAGTCAGGAAACTCACATGGCCACTGTTCAAATACACGTGGAGTCTTGAGCTGTAAACCTTTCTATACACAATGGTGGGGTGATGATGACAGCCTGTATCTGCTATGCTCTATTGCCTGTTGGTCTTCCTGGGGTACCATAATATCTATCTCTTTCCCCACTTGTAATATTGCCTGTTTTTCTGGGGGTTTCCAATACCTAGCTTCCTTAAGGATGTCATACACGTCACTGCCTGATCTGTGATTCTCCCTGCTGTTTTGAGATGGCCAAATATCTTTAACTGCTTGCTGTGATCTTGCATACTTTCTGAGGGTGGCAATTATCTACTTCTGCCTGTTCATCCAAGAGAGAATCTTCTTGTGATTATTAATGTCTTCCCACATTTCATAATCAGCTCTCTAGATGCTGCTTGTAATGGCTTTTTTGTTGTCAGTAAATTAAATAATTTGTTTTTGTTGTGTGTAAAACTGAGATTCTTTCTCTCCAGAATTTTTTAGCAATACTCCCTTATACATGTGGTACAGCCACTGTAAATCCTGTCCAAATCAGATGGGGAAATTCCATAAATGTCTTTCTAATTTTAAAAGAACAACAACTAGAAATGGAATAATCAAAGTGGGTGTATGTAATAGATTTGGGAACAAATGACACATTTAAAATGAGAATAAAATTACACATCTTTGTTGATTGAGTGAGCTATTACTTGTAGAAGAGGGTCGTCTAGACCTGTCTGATTCTCTAGCTTGATCCTCTAATATCTTCCTGGAAGTCAAACTTACTCAAATTTGAGACTAGAATAAAGAAATTGCACTTTTGGGATCTACAATATGTAGACTTGTTGCAACTTTCAATATAGTCTCAGTCACTACTTTACTTAAAAATATGGAATTGCTTAATATGAGAGCCCAGATGACATGGTCACTATCGAACATAAATAATCTTGCCACCCTTTGGTGGCAAAATTTATAGGGAACAATAATTAAATACCAGGGCATTAAGTAAAGCCTTTTCTATTTTAATTTTTATTTTAATTTCTGCTTAAGGCAATAGCTGTATGAGGACAGACAGAGAGATTAGATAGATAGATAGATAGATAGATAGATAGATAGATAGATAGATAGATAGATAGATAGATAGATAGATAGATAGATAGATAGATAGAATTCTCAAACTGCATGTAAATTAAAAAAGACTTGGAATGCTGCATTTAAAACCCCCAGCATCGTTCTGTTAAATATCCATGAACCTTCTCCATTACCGGCTATTTTCTCATCACAGAACAAAAGGGTGGATTATACCTCTAGAACAGTGTTTCCCATTTGCAGGGTCGTGACCCGGTACCGGGCCACGGAAGCATCACTACTGGGTCACAAGAAAAGTCAAAGTTAGCCCCGCCCCCAGCAAAGCATGACCTCTGCTCTGCTTCCTTCCTTCCCCCATCTCTCTGTTGTGCAGAGAAAAGCTAGCCTTGAAGACTGACACAGGCTGCAAAGCCTGTGCTTCATTGCCTTCCTTCCTTCCCCTGTCTCTCTGTTGTACAGAGAAAAGTTTATTTATTTATTACTTCGCATTTATATCCCGCCCTCTCCGCAAGCGGACTCAGGGCGGCTCACAACATTATAAAAACAATCAATCCAATAAAACATATAAAACCATAATTTACATATATCAACTTTAAAACCATTCTATAGTGCTATTTCAGTCCAGTATAGGCGGAGTGACTTCTCGACTATGATCGCCAGCATTCTGTAGGATGTCCGGTGGCAGCCCTTTTTCGATCAAACTGCAAAAGCCTGTTTAAACAATTCGGTCTTACAAGTTAGCCTTGAAGACTGACACAGGTTGCAAAGTCTGAACTCTGTTTGGCTTCCTTCCTTCCCCCCGTCTCTGTGTTGTGCAGAGAGAAGCTGGGCTGCCTCTCCTTCCTTCTCCCCCCCTCCCAGTGTTTGAGAGAAAAGCTGGTATCCACTGGCACTTTAGACCCATGAAGTGTTCTTCAAGGTATGAGCTTTTCTGTGCCTTGCAGTATGTTCTTTTGGGGAGTTTTCCCCAGGAGGTCTGGGCGACAAAAACGGTGTGTGTGTTTTTTTCAGCCAGGAGGGGCAGGGAGTGGGCACTCCAGTTGCTATTTTTTTTTTTAACCAAATGACCCCTGGGCAGAATTGTTGCTGGCTGAGGTCATCTGATGGTGAGGAAGGCTTTTTTTTTCTTTGCTCCCCCTTCTTTCTTTCTTTCCCTGCAAGTGATGCTCTGTCTGTATTCTTGGTGCTGGGAAGGGGGGAAGTGGGAGGGCTGCTAGTGCCCTGGTCCCACTGATGGACATTCTGGAAGTGACATCACAGGAAAAGGTGGAGTTTTGGTTCAGTGTGCCCCAGAAGTGACATCATTTGGCCTTTGACACCACAGGAAATGACATAATTCCTGTCTCCCAGCTCCACCCCCAAAGTTTCCTGGCTCCACCCCCAAATTTTAGTGGGTCATGAAGGAGAAGTGTAAAAATAACCGGGCCACAGGAAAGAAAAGTTTGGGAAACCCTGCTCTAGAAAATAAGGGTATGTCTTTTGAAAGGTGCAAAAGGTTAACTTTTGCCTACCTGTCCACTCTGATCTTTTTTTGGAGGCCCTGCACCAGGTAACTTCACCATCTGAGCCTAGATGGATGACAATATAAAGGGCCTTCTTGCTTGTGCCAGTGAAACTTTGGAATTCCCTGACAAGGAAGATGTTACTGTTGTCTTCCACTAGCAAGTGAATACTTTTTTGTTCTTTTGGCATTCCCTCACTGTTATTGACTCGCCTTCCTGGTTGTGTTGTTATGTGTGTTTGTGTATTTTATTGAATTTGTTTAAAATATTTTCTATATACTTTATTTTAAATGCTGTTTTAATGTCTGAGGTGTTTTTTATGTTCACTGCCTTGGGCACTCTACTTTGGTGGAAAGGCAGCATGGAAACATTTTAAATAAATGAACTTGCTTGTCCAAAAGAAACAGGCATGTATATCAGTTAATCAGGAAAAAACTGGGGAAACAATTAGTACAAATAAGGAGTGAAGAAAGCAGAAATAGGATGGGAGAAACCATCACCTGGATTTTAGTATCATAATGCAGTATTTGTTTGCTGCTAGTGGGAGTGAACTGCAAAAGAAGGCTGAATTTGTCTTATCAGTCCAAAACAACCAACAATATAATACCTAAAGATCTCTTGTTAATGTAAAGTTCAGTAAAGAGTAATGCCAGGATGTTCTTCATGTTGCAAGAATGAAACAGGCTATGAAAAAGCGTGAAGCATCTTTGTTTCTAGGGTAAGATATAACATCCCCTCCTCTTTTCTCCTAGCCACAAATTAGACCACATCCTTTCTGGAAGAAAAGCTTGCTGTTCTTATTCCTAATTTACTTCTGCCTGAAGCACAAGCAGCTTCATTCTATAATTTAGCAACTCATAGAAAAGCAAAAAGCAAAGAAATACATTAAAAGGCTTGGACCAGCAAACAGTGTAACTCCTATGCCACCAGGCAAATGCCACAGTGGGAGGTATTGATAAAAGTATTAAGGCCCAGGATAAAATTGCTTTGCTCTATTCAGAGCTCAGGTTCTTCTGTAACACGGGCATTCATAAAATCAATGCAAAACTAGAGAAGCCAAGGAAAGAGAGTAATAATGATAACAAAGGGCTTACATGAGAAATTTCATAGAATCATATAGTTGGAAAGGATCCCCCAGGGTCATCTAGTCCAACCCCCTGCACAAAGCAGGAAATTCATGAATACCTCCCCCTAAATTCACAGGATCCTCATTGCTGTCAAATGGCCATCTAGCCTCTGTTTAAAAACCTCCAGGGAAGGAGCGCCCACCACCTCCGAGGAAGCCTGTTCCACTGAGGAACCGCTTTGACTGTCAGGAAGTTCTTCCTAATGTTGAGCCGGAAACTCTTTTGATGTAATTTCAACCCATTGGTTTTGGTCCTACCTTCTGGGGCCACAGAAAACAATTCTGCATCATTCTCTATATGACAACCCTTCAAGTACCTGAAGACAGTGATCATATCACCTCCCAGCCGCCTTCTCCCCAAGCTAAACACGACCAGCTCCTTCAACCTTTCCCGTAGAACTTGGTCTCCAGCCCCATCACCATTTTTGTCACCCTCCTCTGGACCCATCCTAGCTTGCCTATATCCTATATAGCCCAAAACTAAACACAATACTCCAGGTGTCGTCTTACCAGAGTAGAGTAAGGCAATACCATCACTTGTGATCTAGACATTATACTTCTGTTGATACAGCCCAAAATTACATTTGCCTTTTTAGCCACTGCATCATACTGTTGACTCATGTTCAGTGTATGGTCCACTGTCATGAGCCCTGATGAGGGGGAGCTGGAAGGGTTAACAGACCTGGAAGAGTTGCCAGCCAGTTCCTTAGCTGAACAACCAGCAGCTGGCCCATCAATCACTCTCCCCACATTCCAGGCACCAGTGTCAGCTGTTGACAGTCAATCTCCTCCAAGCTCTCCCCCTCCCATCTCAAGAGTTTGAAGCAGGCTCTGGAAAGAACTTTCAGAGTGAAGACATGAGGCATGCCAATGCTTCAGATCTCTCAGCCCTGAGTTCTAGCAGAGTCACTGCCACTCAGGGAGCAGGCTGATTGAGGCTCCCGTATAACTCCCACCCAGGACCTGGTAACCTTGTGGAAGCAACAAGTCTATTCTCTGGCTTGCATCCACACTCCTTCCTGAACTGCTTGAATTCCTTGACACCCTGACCCTTTGGCTTTTGGACACTGACTTCTGATTCCGGTTTGCGATTTTGCTTTGGTGACTTGGCTCCTGCTTGACTTCCTGGACTTTGATCTTGGACTGGCTTTGGACTCCTGCCTGCCTGCGCCCTGAGAACATGACATCCACTAAGCCCTTGATCCTTTTCACATACACTACTACCAAGACAAGTGTCCCCCATCCCATAACTATGCATAGGATTTTTCCTACCTAAATGTAGAACTTTACATTTATCCCTGTTAAAATTCAGTTTATTGGTTTCAGCCCAGTTTTTCAGCTTGTCAAGTTCATCCAGTATCTTATTTCTGTCTTCTACTGTGTTAGCAACCCTTCCCAATTTAGTATCATCTGCAAATTTAATAAGCATGCCCTCTATTTAAGAGAAAACAATTTAAGAGAAAAAAGAAAGATGCATGAAACTGAGCATTAGAAAGAAATGCACGACCTGCTCTATGAGGGTGGAACTAGATGTTGCCAGCAACTCATGACTGCCAACCAAAATGGCAACCCTGTGTCTAGTTAGGCATATTTAATTATCATGGGATTTCATCACATTATTTCCCATCACTTAGGCATTTGGAAAGTAACACATCAAAATCCAACCAATTATTTACCATAGTTATTATAGTTAGTCTCAGTAATAACATTCATTGTATTTTGAAAGGGTGGCTTGGATCCTAATATGTCATTCAATCAGTGCAGCAGCAGTTCCCCAAACATAACTTTTCTGGCTTTTGAGGTAAGAAAGGAGATTTTTACTGATTTCCTCCTTCTGCTGTAGATTTCCAACATGTCCCTCACACAGTTCTTTCAGGTCCACTGATCCACGGGAGCACAATTTTCATGTGCAAAGAAGGCTATAGTGGGAGGGAAGCATTGCCTCCCTCTGTCTAGTGTGACTCTGTTCAAGCAGCTTAGAATTCAAGCCACTGAAGGAAAGCCATAAATCCTATAATACAGGGGTGTCAAACATTGGTCTAGAACCGTCCCACCCAGGGCTTTGATCAGGCCCAAGGGGCTCTTTTCTCCCCCCTCCCCCTCCCACCCTCCTGTCCTTTCCCTTTGAAGCTCAGCGGCTGAATCTCTTACAATTCCCAGGCTCTTTGAAGCTCTGAGGTTGGGTCTCTTTCAGTTTCAGCCTCAGGAGCTTCAGAAGCTCTTTGAAGCACCCTTTGAAGCTCCCTGGCTGAGTCTCAGTTCCTCCGCTTTTCCTGCCTTTCTTTGCTGGCTGTTGCAAAGAAAACATGGGGTGGATTTTAACGTCCATTCCATGTTTTCCTGGCAGCTTTGTCTGTGCTCTGCAATGGTTTCAAATGGAGTGGAGATAGTTCCATTTTCAGCGTTCCTGTAGCCAGCTAAAACTCATGCTTCCTGGAGTTGTGTCCTTGCAAACAAAGGGTTGATGCTTTCAGCCAGTTTATCTCTGCTGAATGGACCTAATCTATTGAATACTCTAATGTGGGAACACACAACCAAAGGGGGATATGATACTGGAAAGCCATTGCCAATCTGAGTAGAGGTGGGGAGGGGGAGAAGCTTACAATGCCATTTCATTGTTTCCACAGAGTCAGAACCTTGTGCTTTTTCTTGATGTTTTATTTTAAAAATTGCACTGCCAAATCCCATTATTCCCCCACCTTTCCAAATTAAACAAAACATTGGAAAATGTTTAAGCATGTTTGTATTTTAAATTTTAAAAATAATATCTTTAATTGTGTTTGTCTGTGTCCATTATAAAGTTTATATCTCCACTACCTGGCATTATATTTTATGGCACACATGGCCTGGCCCCACAAAGTCCCATTTGTGTCAGATCCAGCCCTCTTAACAAATGAGTTTGACACTCCTGCTCTGTCTTTTCTGGTGCATTCCTGACACTGACAGGAACACTGTCCAACCAGAAGTATTTGTGAGTGTTCCTACCAAAGAGGATAGTTCTGTACATAGACTAGTGCTTTTCACCAGTCATTCCACTGTCTCAGTGCAATGGCCTTGGAAAAGGCTTTCTGATTCTTTTTGTGTGTGGGGGGGGGGGGAACCTGTTTTCATGAGCTATTTCATTATGAGGTCTGTGCTCAGTACTATATAGGGGATCTGGAGCAAAGTTTTGCTTGTACCCTGTAGTGATGGGGCTTATGGTTTTAGTTTGTCTGCCTAAGTCTATGCAGAAGCTTCTGCTTACACTCAAGGGGTGATAACAGGCAGCTACAAGCTACTACCTTGGCTAGTAATTAGTGGCTCTCTGGGATGGTTAAAGGAGGAGATTTTCTTTCTTGGCTAGCTTGCTTGCTCGCTTACTAGCTTGCTCGCTTTGGCAAGGGGTTGGTGCAGCCTCAGGGTCATTGAAGTGGATGCATTTGGAAATCCTGGAGGAATCTGCCGGACAGTTTACGAGCAGGTGTTGCCCTGTGAAGTTCTGGACTTTTATCTGTCTACGATTGTTTTGATACCAAGGTAATGTAGTTAGCTATAAAATATTTTTAATTTTCTTTACATTATGTGTTGTGGAATGTCTGTGCATCCAGAATA
Source organism: Heteronotia binoei (assembly GCF_032191835.1). Taxonomy (NCBI): domain Eukaryota; kingdom Metazoa; phylum Chordata; class Lepidosauria; order Squamata; family Gekkonidae; genus Heteronotia; species Heteronotia binoei. Next base: position 212,718,911 of record NC_083223.1, read on the forward strand.
AATCCTGTATGAACTCTTGTTCTGGTGTTTGTGTCCGTAGCTTGCAGAAGTGACCGGTTGCTTTTTGGCCTTGCAAAAAGTGCTCCTGTGGGACCGTGTGGAGAGGTGAATACCTCAAGTATCCTCCTGTTTAATTTGTGTTCTATTGACTCTTCTGTGGGGAACAGGGTAGGCTGAGCCCTGGGTCTTAGATTAATCCAGCCAAGTGGCAGCTACATGAGGGATAGTAGCAGAGCTCTGCCTTTCTCTTTGGGATAAATTCTACAGGACCCTGTTAACAGGTTCCCAGACTAGCTTCCTTGCAGGGAGCTGAAGTGTGTGCTAGAGTGGAAACAGGGGCAGAGGGGCTCTACAAGGCTCTACATACCCACTGACAGGCAGGCAGGGTTGCATAAAATGATGAAAGGATAGAGGCCCAGACTTTGTCCTCCAAACAGCAAACAAATGCAAGAGATCATTGATGAGGAAGGCTCTCTCTATGAGAAAGAGAATGACTAATTCAGGATTTGGCATATCATCCAGATATTTAATTTAATATAAAAATAGCTGTGCCCTCTCCAATACAAATACTTTCCCTCTGCCCATGTGCGAGGGGGAGACAGTCAACCTTCTGTTCACATGCTAAGAAATTAGGCAATCAACTGAGTAAAGCAAGATAAAGTGGTAGGGGGTGGAGTGGGAGTGAGATTTAGTTCCTCTTGCCTGCACATTCAATTTGTTTAAAAGCATACTTATACACATCTTGAAAAAGGAGAAAAAAGTTAATGACAATGCCCTAATGCACAGGTGTTTTTCCTCACTTTCACCGTGCATGTCCACTGGATTTTCTTTTGTCATTCTGCATTGATTTTCTTCCCTTCAGCACTCAGTTTGCTTTCTGGTCACTGTTTTCTTAGGTTTTTTGAGAGTACTTTTGTGTTGAATTTTCCGTTGTTTCACTTCCAAGCTAAAGATATTTTACAAGCATAGATTCCCTCAGATTCCCCCACAACCTTTTGCTGCCCTTCGAATATCACTCCCTGCCCACATCAAAGTTGTTCCACCCACTCTGCACCTTCTGTCATCTTCCCTCCTTTATCAGTGTACTCATACCCCTCATTTAAAATTTTTTATTTTTTTACAAGCAGCATGAATCTAGCAATATGAGACTATCACTAGTCTTGTATCACTGAATAAAAACATTAAAATGATGGGAGGAAGTTTAAAAGAAGCTGTGTGAGGTTTAGTTCCCTGCTGGTATTGACTTGAAAGGGGGATCAAAGAGTAAGCAAACATTAGCATTTCTAGTGCAAAGAAAAAGGATTTCAGTGCTGCATGATAACATAATAAAGTGAGGGGGAATCATCAGTGAGGAATGAAATTGATATGAAATATAAAGAGAGAGAGACACTGGGATGGGAAGCCTAAAGCTCTGAAAACATTTTCCCCTTTAATGCTTAGTGAAAAAGGTTTTTTGGGGAGAAGACACCATTTTTGCAGTCTCAGGAAGCCTAACATTAAAATAGCGGCTGAGCCACATGGACCTTCTGTGAATGCTAACTTAAAAATCACTTGGGATCGGTCCATTTGGCAGAAGAATACAATCTGCACAGTACAGGCTTTTAAAAACTGTCAACATTGGCTTCTAGTTTCAGCGACCCTTGCTAAAGAGCAACTCGGACCAGCTGCTCCAGAGCCTCTCTTTAATCAAGCAGTTGAGGGGTCTTTCTTGTGGGGAGACCTGACTTTGGGACCCAGGAAGGGTCTCAGAAAGTGGACAGCTTGAGCTGAGGGTCAGGATCGACAGTGGCGGCTGTCTCCCGAGCCCAACTCACTGTGAGCCTCACTGCCTCGATCGCCATTTCTAAATGGCATCAGGGTTGACTGCCAGACCTTTTCTTCTTTCTCCACCAAGCTCTTCTGCATATCCTGATCAGACTGCATTATTTCTGCAAAGATTGTAAGTTTCTTCTTTCTTTTTAAATTTAACTTTGAAGCAACATTTGAAGCAACATTTGTGAAACCAGGGGACTGGAGAGTTGGAAGTAAAATGGAGCACAGACAGAGGCAAAGGTGATGAGAAAGGGGGGGGGGGATACCCAGCTCTCTCCTTTTCTTTTCACAGGCTTCCTGCCTAACTTGGTGACTTTCCCAGTGTTACCCTGGAAAATATGATTGACTCACATCAGTTTCTAAAGATATAAAAGACTTGATGGCTGAATTGAATCGATTTGTCTTACTTTTGGGGGGAGGAAGATCTTACTGTTGGAAACTTGCTTGCAAGCATATGTGGATGAGAAGAACAGTTAAGAATTCTCAGTTGCCAATGAATACTATAAAGAACTGACTCTTAATGGACAGATACAGTGTTATATAAACCTTTGTGACTCTGAAAGATATAAGAAAAGGAAGGAGTTTGATGCCTATGTTGAAGTACATTGAATAAGTCTCTGTGGATCCTAATTATACATTTAAGGTCACACTGGGTTTGTGCAGTGGATTATAAAATGCAGCTATATTGTTGACTGTTGGAAGAATAGCTGTGAAGTTTCCTAAGCAGATTATAAATTTTTGATGGTGGATATTGTGGATATGGTTTTTCAACTTGGGTTCTTTTTTTTCTTGTGTGTTTATTATATGTGGTTTTTCCCGGATGACTCATTTTTAAACATATGGTTTGAACATTTTTTCTTTTTACCTTTTTTTATTTATTTCCCTCCATTTTCCTTTTTCTCTTCTCTCCTTGTGGAATTTTTATTTTTTATTTTCATTTTGGGTTCACTTGGATTGTTTTTTTTAAAAAAATCTTTTTCTGGTTATTCTTAATTTTTGCTCCTGCCTGTGGATTATACAAATTGGACACCCAGCCCTGGATTACAATTTATAGCTTGGAATAGTTGGATGAACTTGTTAAGACTTGGACTCCATTGAGCTACTTATTCTGAAAAAAGCACAACAGTGAAATGTTTCTATTTCTGAGAGTTGAACTGTTTAGGGTAGGTGATACTAAAGACTGTTGTAGTAAAAAGGTTTTATTTAATATAAGGCTTATCACTGTTTGGGGTCTGTCAAATTGTTGATAGAAGTAAGAAGGTTGTATTTTTAAACAAACAATTATCTTTGCATAATATTGATACTGTTTGTTAGGTACTAGCTCAACTAATATAAATAGGAAAATCGTGTTCCAAAACAGACTACTGGAAGAACAGTACACAAAATTTGTGGCTATGAAGGCAAATATATTAATAAGGATGGAAAATAAAGCTGCTACTGGCTTTAAAGAGGTACCAAGGAAAAAAGAACCGAGAAGGTAAACCACCAGCTCCTGCACCCAGCTCTTCGTCTGGTCTAGGGAAGTTTACACCTGCAGCCATGCAGGGGGACATGAAAGAAATGCAAAATACTCTACTAACTGCCATAGCACAACTGACTGGTAAAGCAGACAATATAGGAGAGCAGATGGCAGAAATCAAATAAGAGCTTCAAGAGAACAGAAAACAGACAGCAGAGACCAATAAAGCTTTAAAGGTCCTAGACACAAAGGTGACAGATAACACACAAAAGGTGGAACAACTAGAAAAAAACCAGAAAGTATATGATAGTAGACTTCTACAGTTAGAGATAAATAGAGCAGCCTATATGCTGAGGTTTCAAAATGTACCAGAAGAAAAAACTGAAGATTTACAGAAAATACTAAGTGAAGCCCTGGCAGAAATTTTACAGGTGACAGCTGATAAGATAGAGGAAGAGTTTGATCAAGTTAAACGTGTACCATCAAGTTTCACGAGGCAGAATAAACTACCTAGTGAAATCCATTTGAAACTCACAAGAAAGAAGACTAGAGACAATATTCTGAAGCAAGTGAGAGATAAACCAGTGACAATAGCAGGAAATGTTGTAAAAATGTTGAGAGAGGTACCATGGCCAATTAGACAAAGGAGAAGAGAATACCAAACCTTGACAAATTTCTTGAGAGAAAGAGAAATACCTTATACATGGCTAATGCTGGAAGGCTTGCTTTTTACCTATGAAGAGAACAGATGTAGGATAAATTGTATTTTTAAAGCTCAATTTTTTTTGGAGAAAGTTGAGAAAAAAGAGGGGAAGAAAAAGAAGGAGCAAAAAGAGGAAGAAGAAGTCTCAGACGAAGAGCATCCAAGTGGATCAAGGAAATACCCAACAAGATTGCAGACTAAAAAAGATAAAAAAGATAGTGATGAGTAAAATCTATAATGACATCAATAATGTCTATGAATGTATTCTCCCATCAAAGGAGGAAGACCTTTAAATATTTAGCAAAACTGGAAATAGCTATAATTTGCTTACAAGAAACTCATATTTTGGCAAAAGATCAACATAAGAATTTTGGCAATTTGTTTACAGCAACAGATACAAATAAAAAGATAAGGGGACTGGCAATGTTAAGGACAAATTTAATCCACAACTACAGTATGCTTCAGAAGATGGAAGAATTTTACTAGTGGAAGTTATGGTGGATAATAAAAAAAAATTATTGGCAAACATTTATGCTTCGAATGATCACCAAGAAAAATTCTTCAGAGATTTACTTAGGTTATCAAATTTGGACTATGCAGAATACTGTCTAGTAGGAGATTTCAACGCAGTTCTTGATAGACAATTGGATAAAAAAATACACAAGCACATTAAAATTAAAGGTTTTCAACTACCAATAAGTTTTTGGAAGCTTGTAGAAGAATTAGAGTTAGTTGATGCATGGAGAACAAGATACCCAGATTCAAAAGATTTTACATATTACTCTGCCAGCCACCAAACGTGGTCAAGAATTAATATGTGTTGGCTGCCTACAAACCTGGTTAAAGATTTAACTGAGACAGAAATCTAAACAAGAATTATATCAGATCACAGTCCCGTAATGATAAAACTCAAAGGTACTCAACTGAGAAGAACTTGGAGGTTAAATACTTCTGTTTTAAAAGACAAAGACTTTCTTAAAGAATCCAAGGTAGAAATGGAATCCTTCTTTAAACAGAATGTAAAGATGCAAGTGGTCTCAGATACTGCTAAAGCATATTTTAGGGGTCTTGCAATCAGATACAGCGCCAAGAAAAAGAAAGAAAAAACTGAAAATTTCCAAAGACAGATGTCGCAAGCAGGAGAAGCTGAAAAGAATTTAAAAGCACAACCCACAAAACAGGAGTTTCAAAATAAAGTTAAAAAAATATAACACCAACTTAATCTACTGCTTGTAGAGGAAGCGGAGAAAAAATTAAGATTTGCCAGACAAATCCTTTTTGAACATGCTAACAAACCTGGAAGGTGGTTGGCCTATAGACTGAGAAAAGAGAATGCCAAAAGAATAATACCGGTATTGAAAGATGAAAATAGTAAAGAGAAATTTCAAAGACAGGAGATACGTCAGATTGTAGAACAATTTTATAAAAGACTATATGAATAAAACATTGGATTTATATTCCGCCTTCCACTCAAGAGTCTCAGAGCGGCTCACAATCTCCTTTATCTTCCTCCCCCACAACAGACACCCTGTGAGGTGGGTGGGGCTGAGAGAGCTCTCACAGCAGCTGCCCTTTCAAGGACAACCTCTGCTGGAGCTATGGCTGACCCAAGGCCATTCCAGCAGCTGCAAGTGGAGGAGTGGGGAATCAAACCTGGTTCTCCCAGATAAGAGTCCGCACACTTAACCACTACACCAAACTGACTGAAGACAAACAAGTCCAAAAGGAAGACTTAGAAGAATATATTAAACAAAATAATCTTAATAAATTCACAGAAGAACAACAACAAAAATTAAAGGAACCAATAACGATAAGGGAAGTGGGAGACGCAATGGCATCTCAAAAGAATGGCTTACCTGCCGAGTTCTATAAAGCTTATGAAGATTCCTTATTGTTGCCATTTAAACGTCTTATTGAAAGGATTCAAGAGGAAGCCCAAATACCAGTTTCATGGCAAGAAGCTACAATGTCTTTAATTCCAAAAGAGGGTGCAGATTTGAAAGATATAAAAAATTTCCGGCCAATTTCTCTTTTAAATGTGGATTACAAAATTTTTCTGCAATATTGGCACAACGCTTAAAGAAGGTCTTACAGACCACAATACACCAAGACGAGGCAGGATTTCTTCCTAGAAGATATCTGAAAGATAATGTAAGAACAGTATGTAACATAATGGAATACTATGAGAACCATCCAGAGAAACAATCTGTCTGGATGCAGAGAAGGCCTTTGACAAGGTTCATTGGCAATTTATGTTGCAACAATTAAAGGGAATGGAATGTGGTGAGAATTTTTTGAGAACAATACAATCAATATATTCCTCGCAAAGGTGTTGGTGAATGGTGAACTAACAGAAGCAATTGCTATTCAAAAGGGCACAAGACAAGGTTGCCCACTGTCACCACTTCTTTTTATTTTGTGCTTAGAGATACTAAATAACCAAATAAGAGAAGATACAAGTATTAAGGGAGCAGTGATTAAAGGTGAACAATACAAATTGAGAGCCTTTGCAGATGATCTGGTCTTCATATTAGAGCAACCAATAGACTCAATTGATTGATAAATAAGATTAACCAATTTGGTCACTGGGCAGGACTGAAGATTAATTATCATAAAACAAATTTCTTGACGAAGAATATGGCGACAGAACAAATTCAATTTCTCCAACAAAAATCAGGATTCTCTTATGAGAAAAGAATTAAATATTTAGGTGTACTCATTTCAAATAAGTGCAGCAGCTTAAAGATGGATAACTATGATAAACTGCTTAAAGAAATTTAAAAAGACCTGTGGAAATGGCAAGATTTGAATTTATCCCTACTGGGAAGAATAGCCTCAATAAAGATGAACATTTTGCCAAGACTGTTATTTTTATTTCAAACTATTCCAGTACTTCTAACTAGGGTGTTTTTTCAAGAACTGAATAAGATGGTTTCTAACTATATTTGGCAAGGTAAAAAAAACAAGAATTAAGCTAAAGATATTGCAAGACTCTAAACTGAGAGCAGGCTTGGGCCTCCCAGATTGACAATTGTATTACGGAGCTTCAGTATTCTCTTGGGTAAGAGACTGGGTGCTACTGAATAATAGGAGACAGTTGTTGTTAGAGGGCCATGACCTCAATTTGGGTTGGCATGCGTATTTATGGTATCAAAGACTAGAAGGACACTCTTATTTTAAGAATCACTGGTTCCGGAAATCTCTGTATCACACATGGTCATGGCTAAAACCGAGAATTTATCAGAAAATTCCAAGATGGGTGTCTCCAGTGCAAGCATTTACTCCTCCAAATCTTATGAAACCTAACCAGAGTTATAGATATGAAGAACTGTTGAAAAATGATAACCAACTAAAAACCAGGGAAGAGCTAGAAAATATGGACATTAAAATGAGTTGGTGGTTGAGAACACAAGTTGAATCCAGATATGCCAAAGACAAGACAACAGACTGTAATATAGAACAATATCCATTTGACAAAATCTTTTTAGGTCCTCAAAGAAAAACTAATTTCCAAGCTATATTCATACTTATTACAGATGAAGATGCAAGACGAGATTGTAAAAGATTGTACGGTTCAGTGGGCGAAAAATCTGGGGTGTAATGTTATGCTAGAAGAATGGGAGATGTTGTGGAAATTCAATATCAAACTAACTAAGTCAGTAACCTTTAAAGAAAATCTGTACAAGATGTTTTATAGATGGTACATAACTCCGCAGAAATTGTGTAAGATGTATACTAACATGTCTAACAAATGTTGGAAATGTACTAAACATGTTGGGTCTTTCTATCATATGTGGTGGACTTATGAGGTGATGAAAGACTATTGGAAGATGGTCCATGAACTACTACAGAAAAGATTCAATTTAAACCAGAACTATTTTTATTGAATATATATCCTAATGACTATTCCAAAGAGATGAGACATTTGGTGACACACAGCAGCTAGAATTCTTTTGGCACAGAGATGGAAGCTCCAGGAGATCCCCACGAGATTGGACTTGGTGGGAAAAATTCTAGAAACAGCTGAGTTGGACTATTTATCCCAGTTATTGGCTGGGAAATCTAAGGAAGAAGCAAGAAAATATTGGGTGAAACTATATGTTTGGCTAGATGCCCAAGACTCTTAAGATTCTATGGTGTGCATTTCTATCGCCTTTCGCCTGTATTTTATAATATCATTTATATTGGAAACGTAAGCTTAAGAAGACATTTTAATAAGAAGACTTACAATCACTAAAACATACTACTTAGATGCTGATGATTTAATGTAAAGAGATAATAACGTGATAATATTTGTATTTTAAGAAAGTATACTACATGCAGATTAGATTATTATAGCACTGATATTTGTAACTCCATTTTTCTATTTCCCTTTTATCTGTTCCCTTTAACTTTCTAGAAAACCAATAAAATTTTCAAAATAAAAAACTGTCAAGATCATGATTAGTGTCCAGGATCAAATTAGAGAATCACAAAGAGAAAGCCACACAAATGTGCAAGGAAAGGCAGGAAATTAGCATTATATGCAGCTGCACTAGGGCATCGGTGAATATACCCCCCCTTTTCCAGTTTAGTGGCACAAGACTAAAAAAAAGCTCTTCAGAGGATTCCTGCCACTATAAATTACAGCCCAGTACAACGTATGGTGGAGTTGGTCCTGGCACCAACTTTGCACAGGTACATGCACACAAACACAGCAAATTATCATAGCTTGTAATGCCAGTGGGTTCTACCATGCATTCTGTAAATTCAACATGTTCCCCCATATTATGAGATTGTGTGATTCTTTATCATTTTTCACAGTTGCTTATAACACAGTGAGAATCCCCTAGAATTCTGTAATATGGAAAACAGAACTTTGCAGCTGCTTGTCAGCTTCAGAAAACGTTTGGTCAGCTTCAACAGTGGGGTTCCCCCCTTGCCTGCATTCCTTTCTGTTCCCTTTCATTCAGCAAACGAACACTAAAATGCATGCGCAAAACCTGAATCACAACTATTTAAATGTAAGGTACTTGCTGGACACTACTGCACAGCTGTGATAGGGCAATTGTGTAATTTTTTTTTTTTTTTTAAATGCTTTGGATTCCACCTCCCTTGGAGGGTTTTTTAAAAAAAACATCTTTTGAGTGTGGCTGAGGTGTGGGGGAGGTATTTGTGAATTTCCTGCATTGTGCAGGATGTTGGACTAGACCCTGGAGGCCCCTTCCAACTCTATGATTCTATTCAGAAGAATGTGTCTCCCACTGAGCAAACAGGAGAAAAAGGAATCTGAACATGTTCAATAATGATAATGAAGAAAATGAATAAAAATATAAAAAGACAAAAACTGGATCAAATATATGCACATGTATTGAATGTCATTGTCTGCCACCAGCAGAATGGGGAAATGCCACAGGTAAATGGCAATTTGGGAAGGGAGGAAAGTAATGGCATTTAAATAAATGAGATTACTTCCTAGCAAATGGCATTAGGTCCAGGCTGCAATAAGAGAGTCAGCCTAAAAGGGTCTTTTGATTCCAGTCCTGTTGCTATTGGCACCTGGCAACTGGCTATAATTTCATATCATGTTCATGACTTTCTCTTAACTACATTCAGAAAAGCTTTTTCATCATCATCTCAGCATAAATCTGTGACTAATTCAGACACCGGAAAATGGGACCTTTCTGCATTTGATTAACATTTAACTTTTAGGATTTTTCCTTCCTTTTACTAACATTATCCTCCTTTTTGTTCTGCTTGACATACTCTGTCAGATCAAAAAATAGGAATAAAATCCAACATGGAAAGGGTGGACAAAGCAAATAATTCAGGCATGAGAAGGACAGAGATAGCTGTCACAGGATTAAGTCTATGAATAAGATTCAAGATGAAGATCACACTGCAAGTAGCAAAGCAAAATCAGTGTTACTTGAATCTTGAATCGGTTTAACTTCCACTTTCCATTTTAGGTTACTGGTTTTTTTCATGCTTAACATGACTATGGTTGTATTTATTGTAAAACTGTTGTAAAATATCTTCAGTGGCATCCTTGCTGGGCCCAGAAGGAGTGGGGTAGAGACAGGCAGCATTAGATCATCTGTAGTCTTTGCTACACATGACTTAACAGACATGGGTGATGATCAGACAGAACCAATCACTTATTTGCCAGGAGTCAGGGCACTGGTTCCTTCTTTGGTACAGCGACTCAGCAGTGCAGGAAATTAAGCATACAGCTGGACAGGTTTCTTAGGGTATGTGATCTCTGCAGGTCTGCTCCCATTTTAGACTTTTTTGACTGCCACAAATCCTCGAAACTGCATTCTTGTGAAGGGGCTAAGGACTTCTTGCAAAGAATTGTCACCGCCTGCACACAATTATCATTCTGGGGGAACTGAAAACAAGTATGCTGATTTCAGACTCCCAACCTTGGATGTGCTTTGGTCCTTTGTTTTTTTGACCTGTGTCAGAAATTAAAGTATTCTTACTCCAGAGGCCCTTTGAAAGTTGTTTACTCCCTCATCGACTTCTGTAGTATGTTGCTGACTATTTTAGCAGTTCTGCAGTTTTTGCTTTCTAGTATTGGATCTGTGGTGGTTTTAATGATTCTTTGGATTTATATTGTAAAGTTTATAATGGATTGCATGTCATGTCCTTATTGTGAGCTGCCTTGAACTCTCTTGTGAGCAGAAAGGTGGGAAATATTCTAAATAAACACATTTTATATTTGTGCCCATATTGAATCAGGTCTTTTTTACTCAAACGAGTATGCTGCACTTGTAAGAGATGCTACAGTGCTACTCAGTGTGCAATTCACTGACACTTTATTCAGCTTGTTTTAGGGAAAAAATCTTAAAAGATTGTCCAAATTGTAAAAACTGTATTGTACAAATCTAGGATAGTCTCCTGTTTGTGTTAATACTCTGTCTTATGACAGTAAAATGTTCAGAAAAATAACTCAAAATGACTTTCCCCCCTTCATATATTTTTAAAGAAAATATTGAAAGGTTAGTGAAATTCTGTGATCCAACAAGCTTAAATTCAACCCAACTGCTGTGTCTGGTAGCCTTCCATGGTCTCAGCAACTTTTGGGGAATATAAAAAATGGGTGGGTTCTCAAAATAGCAGGCAGATATGGTTTGTGAGATGCATGCACTTCCCCTTGTTGTTGGGTGAGGAGTCTGCAGCCAGAGGCAGACTACGATAGGTGTGACGAGAGAGCTGTAGAAGTCTGGTGAACCAGGGCTGCCTGGGCTGCCACAGTGTCACAAGGATACAGTCTGTGCCCTCTCAAACAATTTTCTTTAGTGTCTGCATGATCAGAGGCACAGGAGGGTACAGGCAATGGAGTAGTCCTGACCAGGTCTGAAGGAAAGCATCCGTCAGACCTCAGCTGTAAAAAAAAGTCTGTCACAGTTGTCATAAGACTGTGATTCCGCAATCCTATCAAATAATGTGTTTGAAAAGCAGACCAGTCTTGTTGCTTGTTCCCATAGTCTACTTTCTCTAGCTGAGCAGCCCACATACTTGTAATAAGGTTTCAGCTATTTTAAATGAACAATATTTTGCACACTTCATGGCATGTATCATCACATTTAGGGCTGCTAGATCTCCTATTATGGTGGGAGGCCTCTCACTAGCACCTTTCTTTGCCTGCTGCCTCTCTGAAACCTGTGATGGCTTTGTACATCACTTCCAGGGGAAACCTGAACATGATGTTGCATAGCTCTAGGAATTGCCAGAAGCTCACTGATAAAAGCATAGACTTTGTGTAGCAACATGGCCAACATTGCGCCCCTTCCACACCCCATCTCTCCGCCCCAACCCTCCAGCCAGGTTCCAGACATGGCTTGGCAACCCAGATCACATGAGCAGGCAGCCTAGAGGTGCTGCTGGTACATACGAAGACCTTATTGATTACTGAAATTGATAGGAATTGTATTTTGAATTTTGTTTCACATTTCAGTTCACAATTCAACTTAATCATGATTTCTGTCAGCCCTGGCAGGAAGTGTCATTTGAATGAAATACATTTATTTGCAAAACTACAGCAAATGTTTTCAGGTGTTCAACAGAGATTCTCACAAAAAGAACAATTTTGGGTCATCCACCACTAGCCAAAAGTTATACAGAACTGAGCCAGAGATTTTCTTGTAAATATCTGCTTTAGTATTTCCAGTGATTAATTCAAACAATCTTTTAAACTATTTAATAAATATGAAAAAATGTTGTCTTTTCTATAAATTTTGTCTTCCTATCATTATCCAGCTGACATTAGACAATCAAAACTCATTTTTTTTTCAGGTCCAAAAGCATACCTATCAAATATATTTTGATAGGATATTAAACATATCATGAATGTTTAAAAAGTGATAAAATCTAGATACATCAATTATTTCAGTGTTGGAAATAATGACTGAGAGTCAAAATGGGAGTCTTTAGTCTCTGTACCATTCTCTTATAGTACTACTTGTAAGAGTCTAGATATGGCTCTAAGACCCCGTCTACACTTTAATCAGCACTGAGAGTCCACTTTAAATTATCAAAGGGTTGGGAGCTGCCTTAGCTAGGCTATGGTCACACTACAGGGTTGGCACAATCTTATTATTTATTTATTTATTTGACTTAGATCCCGCCCTCCCCACCAAAGCAGGCTCAGGGCGGCTCACATTGAAAGGTTATAAAAACCAGTATTAATAATCCAGATCACATGAGCAGGCAGCCAAGAGGTGCTGCTGGTACATACTAAGACCTTAGTGATTACTGAAATTGATACACAGAATTGATAACATAGAAATATAAAATACATCATAGATAAAAACATATAAAACAATATCATACAACAATGGTAGGTGCTAATCTTGCACATGTCTAATTACACCATTTTATTTTGTAATGGGAGGTTTTGATCAGACATCCCACCCTGAACTGGCTTCACCACACACTTACCTTGGTCGATCACTCGTATGATCGGAAAATTATTTTTGGTCTTTCACTCATACTCATAAACAGGTATCCAGAGCTCTAGCTCCTTTTTGATAGCCCCACAGTCCCTCCATCATGTATGCAGCCCCTCTCAGCCTCCCTTGCATTGCCTCTCTTCTGTGGAATACTTGTGGGGAAGTATAAGCATCATGCAGATTTACATGGCATTAGCCCTGCTGACTTCAGTACATTTACTGTTTTGTCAAACATGGGATGCTCTCCAAAAACAACCCTTTTTCACAGTTTGCATGGGGGAAAGTGGGATGGGGAGTAGGATTACCAGCCTTCCTAGGCTCTCTGCTAGGGACTATTCCACGGTTTTCCAACACCAAGAAACAGGAGGGTTTTTACAGGGGGGATTGTCACAAAAAAGCAATCCTGTCAGAGGGTTGGGTGCTGAAATGCACAAGCGGTAATTCAAAACCCTATGGTGTGGTAATTCAAAACACCCACTTAAGTGCACATCACTACCTAATTTTAAAAAGCGGCAGAAAGGAAGGTGCACACTTCCCAACTGTTGCATTTGCAACAAGGAAGTATAGACATCCAAGAATGCAGTATGAAAGTGCTTACATCCGTAGAGACCAGACTTTCCCTCCTGCTTGATAACTCTGCTTCAAAGGCAGGTCAGAATTGGGTGCCAATGACTGGGGGATGGGAGGCAGATGTTGCTGTCTGATCATGCACTAAATCCAGAAGGGAGCAACAACCATACCAGGTCAAACTGCTCATATGATTGCAGCCTTAGACTCTCCTATGACTCACATTGCTTTCTCACATGAGAGCCAGTTTGATGTAGTGGTTAAGTGTATGGATTCTTATCTGGGAGAACTGGGTTTGCTTCCCTACTTACAGCTGCTGGAATGGCCTTGGGTCAGCCATAGCTCTCGCAGAGCTGTCCTTGAAAAGGCAGTTTCTGTGAGAGCTCTCTCAGCCCCACCTACCTCACAGGGTGTTTGTTGTGGGGGAGGAAGGAGTATGCTTCACTGCCTCCCCAAAGGTCTCTTGCAAGTCACGGAAGTGAAAGGAGAGGAAGTGGCTACGGTCACATTGTTCCTCCACTTTGCCTTCTGCAATGATTCCTGCTCAAGGACTCTCTCTCCTACCAGATGCCTCCTCCCTGGCCTGCAACTGATCCTTTTATGAGAGCAGAGCAGCTTTGTCTTGGTCATTTTCTTGACCCCAGGCCATTACAAGGCTGCCTTCTAATAGGCAGAGGACTCTGTAAAGGGATGCCGTGCCCATTCTCCTTTCCTGTCAATTTGGCTGCAGCTGACTGACCCTACCCCTGGTTCTCCCTTATGCTCCAAATAGTTCAGGCTGTCTCAACAGGACCAAAGGGATTGGAGCCAGAAAACAATGGATTGCTCTGTTATAGTTGCCCCACCAGCCCTGCCTGAGGGATAGGACCTTGCCTCAGACTCAGAGAAGGGTGTGGCCTGGACCTTCCTCCACACAGCAAATATTGTCCCAGTCCTGGAGCAATAAGCAGCCCATCCACTGCCCAAGCCAAAGAATTAAGCTGTGCCAGGGGTGGCTGGAATGCCTCAGGGGTTAGCCTCAGTGCAATCCCAGGAAAGTTGGTTTACCAACTTCCAGTAGGTGGCTGGAGATCTCTTGGCATGTCAACTGATCTCCATGCAACAGAGGCCAGTTTCCCTGGACAAAATGGCTGCTTTGGAAGATGGACTTTATGGCATTGCACCCTACTGATAGGGGTGACAGATACACACCCTCAGTCCTGGCAGGGATACCTCAGTTTCTGGTGCTTCTCTCCGCCCACCCTGCAATCACCCACTCCAAACAAGCAAGAAGCCAAAAATAAGCGTGATGTGCTACGTGACCTGGAAGTGTCATAGGCACATCAATAATATTGGGAGGAGGGGGGCGGGAGGTGATGGTCTGGTTTTTGGGCAAAACTCCATGGTAGCAATTAATTTTGCCCCAAAATCAGAGTGTTGCTGTCCCAACATAGCTACATTACTTCCAGGTCATGTAGCCATGTCACATTTATTTTCAGCATACCTCTCCATTCCTATAAATTTACCCACATCCCCTGCTGGCAGGTCTGAAGGACCTGGCAATCCTACCTGCTGAAGTTCCTTCCTTTGCAAAATCCCATCCTTCTGAGACTCCATCCCCAAAAGCTCCAGGAATTTCCCATCCTGGAACTAGCAACTTTGGAGATAAGTTTAGGATGAGGGGGGTGGGTGGGCAGAAACATCTTGTCATGGCAGTTTTCTCTGTATGAAATAGAGGAGAGGAGAATGATGGAAACCAGTTTGGGTATAAATGAAATAACAAACCAAATATATAAATATGTAGAGGAAATCTGTTTTGAAACATTCAGTCCCCACGGGCCATTTGAAGTGTTACAGTTGAAATGATACAGAACTAGGCCTCATACTTTTATTAAGTGAGGTTCACTGAGGCTAACAAGGACCGTCTAAGGACAGAGCCCCTGAAAGTTGAATACAGTCTGTAAAGCTAAAATAGAATCAAGCGTGCTCTTAGCCTTATTGGTTCAATAGGTCTGGCAGAGGCTAAAAAACAGTAAATACCAGGGGGAGGGTGTGTGAAAAGGGTGCATGAAAATATCTACAGGGAACACATCTGTTATGTAAGAAGGGTTATCTGTTTTCTTTCAGAGAAGAGATGGCTTTTAAAATATGGTGTGAGGATTTTATTCATTTAGCAGCAGTATTTTAAAGGCCCTTCCCCTGGATTATTTCAGCAGCATATGCAGCAGTTTTATAACTGAGGGCTAAACTAGACATTTAAGCAGCAGATATATGTTTTGTTTAATATGTCTACCCCTAAAGCAGGGGTATGTGGGAAGTCATTTTTTAGTTATGTGTGAAAGAAGCCCTCCCTCTCCCATGCCTTACTGCTAATATTGAAGCTAGGAAAGAGGGAAAGGGTTTGTAGTTGAGGTGAGATTAAAACACAGGGGAAAGTCCACAATCTCCTTCAAAATGTTGTTTTTGCTAACAGATATCCCCAGTCTCCCACTTCACATGCAAATGAAACAGTAAGGTTAATATCCTCAGAGTCCAGGTCTGTACTGCCTGCTCCGACTAAGGGTGTGTTCAGATGTACCATTAGTGGTGACACAGCTCCGTCTCGCTGATGGATTAAATATGTTCGTCCAGACATCCACATCTGGCAATCGAGTGTCATCTGGAGTCATCCTGGCTTGCTGCGGATCAATGCCGCATTAATTTGATAGCGCAGAAAGTCCAGCTCTTTTTCACAGAACTGGCACACGATCAGTTTTTTCATGTTTGGACAGCTCACGGGCGATACTGTGCCTTGGAATGTTTACCACCCCTCCCACTTTAAAAAAAAAAAAGCCCCTGCAGACTTGCACATTGCCAGATCATTCGGGAATCTGATGTGATGCCTCTGCTTCTCCGATCAACACGGGATCAGGTGGGGACGTTACCCCACTATTCAGAATAGGAAAAAAAATCTTTTTTTTTCAATGTGGAGGATTTCCAGATATCATTGTCACTGCCAATTTCTAGGAAAGTAGTTCCTGGCAGTTCCCTGGTTTGAATCGGCAATGTTAATTCCAGAAACTTTCCCCCCTCCCCCCCCACCTCTGAAGCAGCGTTTGATTTCCCACCTCCAAACAGTTGGGTGCATGTTCAATGGACCCCCTCCTCCCAGGAATCACCATATGATCACGCATGCGCCAAGAAAAGAGCGTGATAATATTGGATATCTGATCGCTCAACAACAGGATGAGTTGCATTCTTGGATGCTTGTCTGATTTGCCCTGCATCGAATCAATATTCAGCGGTTCAAATTTGAGCACTACACACCCGCTTTTAATGTGATGTGTGACTGCACCCTGAGAGTAGCTACCAAGAGTCTACACCAGCCTTTCCCAGCTCTATTACTTTAGATCCCTGGAACTACTGATGTTTGAATCCAAATACATGCACAGCGTGTGGTCTGCTGGTATTTATGGCTCCTGCTCTTCACTGGAAGTCAAGCTGCATGATCCAGAAAAGATTATTATATATAATCTAATTTTATATTTGCTGGCCTAGGTTTACCAACCTTAAGGTTGGGCCTGGATAGAGTTGCCATGTATCCACTGGGGAAGGGTGAACTTCCACCCCCAGTTCCTGTTGCCCACTGCCACTCTAGCAGCTGGTGGGAGAAAAATAAAATCAAATAACAACATCGACACAGTGGTATTATGTTATTTCCAATTAATACCCAGAAGTGACCTTATGCCTTTCTAGGAACTGCCTGAAAATCTGTAATAACATCATAGAGTTTCTGGGGATTTCTGGAGAGGTATGACATCAGTTCTGGGTTTCTCCAATAAATGATGTAACAGCAGTGTACCAATGTGTCCTATGTGCCTGTCCCCCAGATTCTCCACAATTGTACTTGGACGGCAACCATAGGTCTGGAGTTCTCCTGGGATTGCAGCTGATCTCCAGTCCACGGAGAGGAGTTAAACTGAGAAACTGTTATTTATTTCAGGTCACCCAGTGTGTTTCATGGACCCAGCTGACCGCAGGCCAAGTCCTTTGTCCACTGTACTACAAGGACTGGTATTTTAGTCAGGTTATTTTGTGTATTTTTTTAAACCTATATGATCTTGGGTTTGTAGAGTCTTTCGGGCTCAAGTGCCGTGTTCTACTGGAGAAAGTTTTCCTTCCAGACATTTCGTTCTCAGCTACGGAGAACATCCTCAGTGGTGTTGCAGCCGGAGCAGGCGCTCTGACCTTCTTGGTTGCTGTGCACTCAATGCTGGGCACTCCCCAGGCTCGGAGGCTGCGTCTTTGGCAGCGGCAGCCATCTTGATGGGCGAAGGGCCTCTCTTGTGAGCTGTGTGCTCTTTTGCCATTTTGGGGCGGTGAGGACGAATGCTGAGGGTCGTCGGCTGTTCGGAGCCAGGATCACGCGAGGCGGTCTTTTTTCTCTTCTTATTGTTGGGGTGCCCAGCCTCCTCCCTCCTTTGACAGGGAAGTGGTTGGGTTTGGTGGTTTTACTTCAGGCAAGCAGGGGGAGGATTACTGTTTTAGCTGCGTTGCCATTTTGCTTCCCTGATATTTTGTAGGTCGGCCATATTGGGTCCCCTTCTTCTTAGTTAAGGGAGGGCGGCCATTTTAGTTTGCATTGTGTGGAAGCCATTTTGAGGGTCTGCTTTAGTTATAGAGATGCCTGGAAGAAAGAGGTCGGGGAAGCCAAAAGGGAAGCAGCCAGTGCCAAAGGTCCCTAAGGCTCCTGTTAAGCCGCCCTGAGCCTGCTTCGGCGGGGGAGGGCGGGATACAAATAAAATTTTACTTTACTTACTTTACTTTACTGTTGTCTTTTGATGAGGAAGGTGATGAAGCTGTTAATGCGAACATTATGCAAAGGCTGCGGGTGCTGCAACAGGCGTCGGGCATTTCTCCTTCTGAAGGGGCAGGAGGGGAAAGGGCTTCAAAGAGGGAGCTCCAAGCGAATGTACTAACCAGGTTGTCTATTCTTGAGGGCAGATCTGGTGTATTCTTTACTGGCAGTGCCATGGGCCTTGGCGGTCCAGATGCGAGATCGGTGTCATCATCTGGAGCTGCGGAAGCTGGGTCAACGGTGGTGCCAGCTGGATCCGTCAGTAAGGCTGGGGACATCTCGCAAGCGTATGCAGGGCTGACTTGGCCTTGGGGTCTGGCTTCGCCTGTGGGGCAGGGCATCCCTGCTGTGACTACCATTTTTTCTGTTAAATCTGCATTTTTACAGAGTCTTGCTTGTTGTACAGTATATATTGCCTTAACCATTCTTATAAAATCTTCTCCTAATCCCAATTTCTCTATCACTGCAAACATAAAGTCCCAATTCACATTATCAAAAGCCTTCTCTGCATCTGCAAAGAATAATGCCACTTCTTTTTCAGGGTGTTTCTCATAATATCCAACGATATCTATAACAGTTCTAATATTATCTCTAATTTGCCTCCTGGGAAGAAATCCTGCTTGCTCCTCTTTAATGAAATTGTTCAAATGCTGTTTGAGTCATTCTGCTAGTATCCTAGCATATATTTTGTAATCATTGTTAAGTAATGAAATTGCTCTATAGTTTTTAACATTTGTAGTGTCTCTATCTTCTTTCGGTATCAATGAAATCACTGCTTCCTTCCATGTATTTGGTATTTTCCATCAATCCTTATAATATTCATCAACTTCTGAAGTTTTGATACTAACGTCTCTACGAGGACTTTGTAAAATTTTGCTGTAAAACTGTCTGGGCCCGGTTTCTTTCCTGTTTTCATTGAATTTATTGCAGCTTCAACTTCAGTTTTTTCAATTGGTTCATTTAAGACCTTTTCCATATTTTCTGATAAGTGTTTTACTTGAATTTTCTGTAAATATGCATCTATTTTTCTTTTCTCCACCTTTTGACCTTGAAATAACTTAGCATAGTATTTATAAAATTCCCTTTTAATTCCTTCTTGGTCAACAATTTCTTTGCCTCCTGATACAATTTTATTAATAAATTTATTTTCCTTTTTTTTTTCCCATTTGCCAATCCAGGTATTTTCCAGGCTTATTTGCTCCTTCAAAGGATTTCTGTTGCAATCTCTTAAGATTCCATTCTACCTCTTTATTTAACAAATGTCTCAGTTGATTCTGCAATATTGTAATCTCCCTTATTAGCTTCTTTTTTCCCAGTCTTTTTTAAAGTTCCTTTTCTTTTTTTCCAATCTCTTTTGGAATGTCCAGCATTTGTTTCTCTTTGGCTCTCTTATCTTTGTTATTCATTGTAATTAAAATGCCTCTCATTACTGCTTTGTACGCATCCCATACCATTTGAAATTGAATGTCCTTCTTTTCATTTATCTGAAAGAAAGCTTTGGTTTCTTTTTCTAAAGACACCACTATTTCTGTTTTCTGTAGCAAATCTTCATTTATTCTCCATCTTCTAGTCTTTTTCACATTTTTTGCTGACCACATCAATGGATTGTGGTCCGCCCCAACTTTAGGAAGAATCTATATATTTTTTGGTCATAAATCCAAGATCTTTTGTAATCCATAGCATATCAGTTCTTGAGAAAGAGTTATGCCTAGCTGAAAAGAAAGTATAGTCACACACCTTAGGATTAAATTTCCTCCATATATCTTCCAAGCTTTCTTGTTTCACTAAATCAAAAAATGATTTTGGTAATTTCCCCTCATTATTTCTTTTTCCTGATCTGTCCAAAGTATTTACAATTGTTCCATTGAAGTCTCCCATTACTATTATTTGTTCATAAGTCACTTGGTCTAATTGTTGCCCAATATCTTTTTTAAAAGAGTCCTTTGCCCCATTTGGGGCATACAGTCTCAATAGCAACGTCTTTTTGTCATTCAACATCATTTCCACAGCTAAATATCTTCCATCATTATCTTTAAAAATCAATTTTGGGTCTAATTCTTGTTTAATGTAGAAAATCACTCCCCTTTTTTTCTCCTTAGCCAATGAAAAAAATTCTTTACCCAATTGTTTATTCCACAAAAATTTATAATCCACTTATTTAATATGTACTTCTTGTAAACAAATTATACTACATTTTTGTTTCTTGATCCAATGAAATGTAGCCTTTCTTTTTTGTGCTAAATTTAGTCCATTTACATTCCAAGATATTAATTTCTAATCCATAATGGTTCTTCTTTTATTCTGTATCCCCAAAGCCTTTATTTTCTTTAAAAAAAAAAAAAAAAACCTTAGTTCTTGTACATTTGTAATTGTAATCCTTTTTCCTCCATATTCAAAACTTAGACCTTCTGGCAATATCCATCTGTACCTCACTTGGTTCTCCTGCAGCTTGTCAGTTAGATTTTTATACAATCTTCTGTCATTTATGACCTTTCTTGGCAACTCTTTCATGATTCTTACTCTGCTTTCATCAACTTCCAATGTTGTTTCAAATTGTTTCCTTAAGATCTTTCCCACCATATCTCTTGAAATAAATTTTATTACCACATCTCTTGGTAATTTATTTTTTTTGGCGTACTGTGAATTGACCCTATATATATATATATATATATATATAGTCATAAAGATAGTTAGATTCATCAGGCTCCATTTCCAAAAACTCAGCAATGATTCCTATTATATATGTCTTTAAATCAGATCCTTCATTTTCAGATACTCCTCTCAGACGTATCTGATTCTCCATTAGCTTACAGTCCTGCAGAACTACTTTCTCCTGCAATTTGTTAATAATGGAATCTTGATCTTTCAATTTATTTTCAACCACATGTACTTTATTTAGTGTTGCTTGTGAGTCCTTTCTGAGATCCTCAATTTCTTTTTTGATTTCTGTCTTCACCACTTCTGCACTTGATTCTATATCTTTTTTTAATTTTTTTATTAATTGCTTATTATCAGTTATTAAGTCTTTCATCTAACCAGTCTTGCCTCCATGGCATCCAGTTGATCTTGTATTTTAGACATTTTCCCTTCCTCAAGTGAACTGGTCCTTGCACGTGTCAATTTCAGTCCCGGCTTGTGTTCAGACATTACTGTCTTCTCATTACATAGATAGGCTCTTAAGCTGGTCTCTCCAAATTCAAATTAAACCACAAGGTCTTGTAGATTAAGAGATGCCCTTTTCAATGAGCCTAAAATCGCCATTCTCAGAGCTTCCTAACTCAAGATATTAATTTTTAACGTTTTTAAAATGCACAAAATGGCATTTTTCTGACCCTTTTGAAAGTTTTTTCCCTTTTTCTCCAAAAGACCATCAAAATTATTTCCAGTTATATAGTCCAAAATGTTTCACTCTATAATCATAATATCTGCCGGCTCCACTGATTTTTAAAGTCCTGTTCTTTTTTCTAAAACTTTTAAGTTTTTTGACCTTCCTTTAATGGCCACCGCAATTTTTCTATAGTTTTAAAATCCTAGAGAAGGCCAGGAGGTTTAAAAATTCCCTTCTTCTGATGGCTCCTTCCTTCTTTTCTTGCCACGAAGTCACGTTCTCGATGGTTGAGAGATCTCGCGATACTTTTATGACGCCATTTCCTGTGACGTCTTCCAGTTCAGCAACTCAGTGATGATGGGGGTTTTTTGCAGAAACCGCAAGTATTCCAAACAATAATTGTTTTTCACCTTTTAACTTTGCTACTTAAACTCCAAAAGTCCCGAAATTACCCCCTTCTCTTCTTTACAACTTTAGAATATTGTACTTAAGTCCAAATTTTAATCCTTATCTCGAATAAGCTTGATTTTAGTCCCGGAATGATAGATAAAGATCTTCTTACCTTGCAGCCAAATATACCCGTCTCAACACTGTTCTTTCCAAAGATTGATATTTAGATATTAGAATAGTCCAAAGAAAGCTTGAATTAGGATGAATTTAAGTCAATTTAATGAGCACAGAAACCCTTTGTAGACGCTGGAATGCGATTCTTCACCGGGGACTCTTTCTCTACTTTCTCCATCAAAATGCATTATCTTGTAAACCTCTATCATGTCACCCAGCAGTCGACGTTTCTCCAAGCTAAAGAGCCCCAAACGTTTTAACCTTTCTTCATAGGGAAAGTGTTCCAAACCTTTAACCATTCTAGTTGCCCTTTTCTGCACTTTTATCAATGCTATAATATCCTTTTTGAGGTGCGGTGACCAGAATTGCACACAGTATTCCAAATGAGACCGCACCATCGATTTATACCATGACCCCAAGATCTCTCTCTTGGTCAGTCTCTGCCAGTGCACACCCCATCAACTTGTATTTGTAGCTGGGATTCTTGGCCCCAATGTGCATTACTTTGCAGTTGGCCACATTGAACCTCATCTGCCACGTTGACGCCCACTCACCCAGCCTCAACAGATTCCTTTGCAGTTCCTCACAATACTCCCTGGTTCTCACCACCCTGAACAATTTAGTATCATCTGCAAACTTGGCCACTTCACTGCTCACTCCCAACTCTAAATCATTTATGAACTAGTTAAAGAGCATGGGACCCAGTACTGAGCCCTGCAGCACTCCACTGCTTACCATCCTCCACTGTGAAGATTGCCCATTTATACTCACTCTCTGTTTCCTATTTATTAGCCAGTTTTTGATCCACAAGAGGACTTGTCCTTTTACTCCATGACTCTCGAGCTTCCTAAGGAACCTTTGATGAGGAACTTTATCAAAAGCTTTCTGGAAGTCAAGGTAAACAACATCTATTGGGTCCCCTTTGTCCACATGTTTGTTCACCCCCTCAAAGAACTGTAAAAGGTTAGTGAGGCAAGTTCTTCCCTTAGAGAACCCATGCTGAGTCTTCCTCAATAACCCATGTTCATCAATGTGCTTACTCATTCTGTCCTTGATAATGGTTTCTACCAACTTTCCCGGTATTGAAGTCAGACTGACTGGCCTGTAATTTCCCGGATCTCCTCTGGAACCCTTTTTAAAGATGGGGTGACATTTGCTACCTTCCAGTCCTCAGGAATGGAGGCAGATTTCAATGAAAGATTACATATTTTTGTCAGAAGATCCACAAGTTCAACTTTCAGAACTCTCGGATGTATGCCATCTGGACCTGGTGACTTATTAGTTTTTAATTCGTCTATCAGTTGTAGGACCTCCTCTCTTGTCACCTCAATCTGACTCAGGTCTTTTAACACCCCTTCCAAAATTATTGGTTTTGGAGCGGGCAAACACTTCTCGTCTCCCACAGTGAAGACGGAGGCAAAAAATGCATTCAGCTTCTCAGCCATATCCCTATCCTCCTTCAGTAATCCTTTGACCCCTTGGTCATCCAAGGGCCCCATTGCCTCCCTGGCTGGTTTCCTGCTTCTAATATATTTGAAGAAATTTTTATTGTTGGTCTTTATGTTTTTTGCAATATGCTCCTCATAGTCCATTTTTGCCTGCCTGATCACAGTCTTGCATTTGATTTGCCACAGCCTGTGATCCCTTTTATTAATCTCACTTGGACTAGCTTTCCACCACTTAAAGGAGTCCTTCTTACCTTTTACAGCTTCCATTACTTTGTTTGTTAACCATGCAGGCCTTTTCTTATACCTGTTTGTATATTTTGAAGCAAGCAAGAGAGAAACCCATGATTATAGCTAGAAAATCTTAAGAGAGGTACCGTAGCTGGTGAGACAAAAGAGGAGAGAATACCAAGCTCTAACAGGCTTCCTGAGAGAATGAGAAATACCCTATATATGGTTAATGCCTGAAGGCCTGCTTTTTACCTATCAGGAGAATAGGTATAGGATAAACTCCATTTTCAAAGCCCAGAACGTTCTGGACAGAGTGAAGGAAAAAGAGGGAAGGAAAAGAAGGACAATGAAGAGGAAGAAGAAAGCTCTGGTGAAGAGAATCCAAATGAACCACGATGATACCTGACAAGATAGCAGACTAAAAAAGATAAAAAAGATAGTGATAAGAAAAATCCATAATGACTTCAATAATTTCTATTAATGTCAATGGACTCAATTCTCCTGTTAAAAGGAGGAAGACCTTTAGATATTTGACAAAATTGACAAAATTGGAAATGGATATAACTTGTTTACAAGAAACCCATATTTTTACTAAAGACCAACATCTTTTGAAAAATAAGAAACTTGGTAGTTTATTCACAACAGCAGATATGAATAAAAAAAAGGGGAGTGGCAATATATATTAAGGATAAATTCAAACCACAACTGCAGTATGCCTCTGAAGATGGAAGAACCTTATTAGTGGAAATTACAGTGGACAACAAAAAAATCCTATTGGCAAAAATTTATGCCCCAAATGATCAACAAGAGATTTTTTTTCAAGATTTACATCTTAAACTATCAAATTTGGAATATGCAGAATACTGTCTAATAGGAGATTTTAATGCAGTTTCTGATAGACAACTGGACAAAAAAACACATAAACAGACTAAAAGTAAAGTCTTCAACTGCCTATTAGTTTTTGGAAGCTAGCAGAAGAATTGGATTTGGTTGACGTATGGAGAACAAGATACGCAAAGACAAGACGACAGGCTTTAACACAGAACAATATCCATTTAACAAAATTTTCCTAGGCCCCCAAGAAAAGCTAATCTCCAAATTATATGCATATCTACTACAGATGAAGATGCAAGACAAAGTTGTAAAAGATTGTATGGTCCAATGGGCGAAAAATTTGGGTAATAACATTACTTTAGAAGAATGGGAGAGATCGTGGAAGTTCAATGTTAAATTAACTAGGTCAGTAACTTTCAAAGAAAACTTGTATAAGATGTTTTATAGATGGTACTTGACTCCACAAAAATTGTGTAAGATCTATACTAATATGTCTAACAAATGTTGGAAATGTACTACTAAACAGGTTGGTTCTTTTTATCATATGTGGTGGACATGTGTGATGGTGAAGGACTATTGGAAAATGGCTCACAAATTACTACAGAAGATTATGAAGACACAGATTCAATTCAAACCAGAACTATTTTTATTGAATATATTTTCTGAGGACTATTCCAAAGAAATGAGACATTTGTTGGCACATTTCAACACAGCAGCCAGGATTCTCTTGGCGCAGAGATGGAAATCTCAGGAAATTCCCACGAGAATGGACTTGGTGGGAAAAATTCTGGAAACAGAAGAGCTGGGTGGCGAAACCGCGTACTGACCGTATGGTGACTTGCCTGCCTGGTGCGAAGGTAGCGGACATTACGCATGTAGTAGGTAGACTAATAGACAGTGCTGGGGAGGAGCCTGTGGTCGTGGTGCATGTTGGCACCAACGATGTGGGGAAATGCAGTCGTGAGGTCCTGGAGGGAAAATTTAGGCTGCTAGGCGGGAGACTTAAGGCCAGGACCTCCAAGGTAGCCTTCTCAGAAGTGCTACCTGTTCCACGTGCAGGGCAGGAGAGACAGGCACAAATTAGAAGTCTCAATGTGTGGATGAGACGATGGTGTAAGGAGGAAGGGTTTAAGTTTGTTAGGCACTGGGATGCTTTCTGGAACAAGCGGGAGCTGTACAAAAGAGACGGTCTCCACTTGTCTCCGGATGGAACCAGGCTGCTGGCGCTTAAAATCAAAAAGGTGGCAGAGCAGTTTTTAAACTAAATCTTGGGGGAAAGCCGACAGGAGATGAAATGTCTCTGGTTCGGGAGGACTCGTCTCAAAGAGATGAAGGGTTAGCTGCTATTTTTCTACCGGGTAACCGACTAGAGTTGTCAACTGTGAAGGTGACAAACAATATGGACTGTCTGCCAGAGTCTCGAGGCGGCTGAAGGAAGGTGGCGGGCCTAGCTCGCCTGGGAAATTATAGATGTTTGTATGCAAATGCTAGAAGTGTTCGAAGTAAAATTGGTGAATTGGAATGTTTAGTGTTGGGAGAAAACATAGACATTGTGGGAATTTCAGAAACTTGGTGGAATGAGAAGAATCAGTGGGACACGGTGATTCCTGGATGTAAGCTATATCGGAAGGATAGGGAGGGAAGGGTTGGAGGTGGGGTGGCTCTATATGTCAGAGAGGATATACGGTCCAGTAAGACTGAGATCAGAGAATTAGATTCACTTTTCGAAATGCTTTGGGTTGAAATAGAGGGCCCAAAAGGAAATTTAACTATGGGAGTTTGCTATCGCCCACCAAATCAAAAGAGAGAGGACGATTATAATATGATGGAAGGCTTAAAGATAGCAGCTAAACGTAAAAACTGTGTTGTAATAGGTGATTTTAACTACCCGCAGATTGATTGGGTCAATATGTGTTCTGGTCGAGAGAAAGAGATTGAGTTTCTTGATGCTCTCAATGACTCTGCTATGGAGCAGATGGTCTCAGAACCTACCAGGGGTGGGGCGATCCTGGATTTGGTCCTAAGTAATGCCCAAGACTTGGTGAGAGATGTAAAAGTGATTGTGCCACTTGGGAGCAGTGACCATAATGTTATTGATTTCACCATTTGTATAAATAGGGAGTTGTCCAAAAAGACCGCCACAACCACGTTTAACTTTAAAAGGGTTAAATACACTGAGATGAGGAGGCATGTGAGGAGGAAACTGAAAGGAAAGGTACATACGGTCAAAACCCTTGGGGAAGCTTGGATGCTATTTAAAACTATAATCCTAGAAGCTCAGATAAAATACATACCACAAGTTAGGAAAGGCACAAACAGGCATAAGAAAAGGCCTGCGTGGTTAACAAACAAAGTAATGGAAGCTGTAAAAGATAAGAAGGACTCCTTTAAGCGGTGGAAAACCAGTCCAAGTGAGATTAGTAAAAGGGAACACAGGCTGTGGCAAATCAAATGCAAGACTGTGATCAGGCAGGCAAAAAGGGACTATGAGGAGCATATTGCAAAAAACATAAAGACCAACAATGAAACTTTCTTCAAATAGATTAGAAGAAGGAAACCAGCCAGGGAGGCAGTGGGGCCCTTGGATAACCATGGGGTAAAAGGATTACTGAAGGAGGATAGAGAAATGGCTGAGAAGCTAAATGAATTTTTTGCCTCCGTCTTCACTGTGGAAGATGAGAACTTTTTGCCCGCCCCAGAACCACTAATTTTGGAAGGGGTATTGAAAGACCTGAGTCAGATTCAGGTGACAAAAGAGGAGGTCCTACAACTGATAGACAAATTAAAAACTAATAAGTCACCGGGTCCAGATGGCATACATCCGAGAGTTCTGAAAGAACTCAAAGTTGAACTTGTGGATCTTCTAACAAAAATCTGTAATCTTTCATTGAAATCTGCCTCCGTTCCTGAGGACTGGAAGGTAGCAAATGTCACCCATCTTTAAAAAAGGTTCCAGAGGAGACCCGGGAAATTACAGGCCAGTCAGTCTGACTTCAATACCGGGAAAGTTGGTAGAAACCATTATCAAGGACAGAATGAGTAGGCACATTGATGAACATGGGTTATTGAGGAAGACTCAGCATGGGTTCTGCAAGGGAAGATCTTGCCTCACTAACCTGTTACATTTCTTTGAGGGGGTGAACAAACATGTGGACAAAGGAGACCCAATAGATGTTGTTTACCTTGACTTCCAGAAAGCTTTTGATAAAGTTCCTCATCAAAGGCTCCTTAGAAAGCTTGAGAGTCATGGAGTAAAAGGACAGGTCCTCTTGTGGATCAAAAACTGGCTGAGTAATAGGAAGCAGAGAGTGAGTATAAATGGGCAGTCTTTGCATTGGAGGACGGTAAGCTGTGGGGTGCCACAGGGCTCGGTACTGGGTCCCATGCTCTTTAACTTGTTCATAAATGATTTAGAGTTGGGAGTGAGCAGTGAAGTGGCCAAGTTTGCGGATGACACTAAATTGTTCAGGGTGGTGAGAACCAGAGAGGATTGTGAGGAACTCCAAAGGGATCTGTTGAGGCTGGGTGAGTGGGTGTCAACGTGGCAGATGCGGTTCAATGTGGCCAAGTGCAAAGTAATGCACATTGGGGCCAAGAATCCCAGCTACAAATACAAGTTGATAGGGTGTGAACTGGCAGAGACTGACCAAGAGAGAGATCTTGGGGTCGTGGTAGATAACTCACTGAAAATGTCAAGACAGTGTGCGTTTGCAATAAAAAAGGCCAACGCCATGCTGGGAATTATTAGGAAGGGAATTGAAAACAAATCAGCCAGTATCATAATGCCCCTGTATAAATCGATGGTGCAGTCTCATTTGGAGTACTGTGTGCAGTTCTGGTCGCCGCACCTCAAAAAGGATATTATAGCATTGGAGAAAGTCCATAGAAGCGCAACTAGAATGATTAAAGGGCTGGAGCACTTTCCCTATGAAGACAGGTTGAAACGCTTGGGACTCTTTAGCTTGGAGAAACGTCGA
The DNA here is from genome assembly GCF_032191835.1 of Heteronotia binoei. Lineage (NCBI taxonomy): Eukaryota > Metazoa > Chordata > Lepidosauria > Squamata > Gekkonidae > Heteronotia > Heteronotia binoei. The sequence continues at coordinate 212,747,583 of NC_083223.1, forward strand.
CTGCGGGGTGACATGATAGAGGTTTACAAGATAATGCATGGGATGGAGAAAGTAGAGAAAGAAGTACTTTTCTCCCTTTCTCACAATACAAGAACTCGTGGGCATTCGATGAAATTGCTGAGCAGACAGGTTAAAACGGATAAAAGGAAGTACTTCTTCACCCAAAGGGTGATTAACATGTGGAATTCACTGCCACAGGAGGTGGTGGCAGCCACAAGTATAGCCACCTTCAAGAGGGGTTTAGATAAAAATATGGAGCACAGGTCCATCAGTGGCTATTAGCCACAGTGTATGTGTGTATATAAATTTTTTTGCCACTGTGTGACACAGAGTGTTGGACTTGATGGGCCGTTGGCCTGATCCAACATGGCTTCTCTTATGTTCTTATGTTCTTATCCTAGATGTTGGCTGGGAAATCTAAGGAAGAAACAAGAAAATATTGGATGAAATTTTATGCCTGGAAAGACACTCAAGACTCTTAAGATTCTCTTGTGTGAACTTATATCTCCTTTTTCCTGTATTCTGTGTTACAAGATTGCCTTAACTGGAATTGTCAATTTCAATAGATATTTTAACCAAAAGATTTATAATATAAAATATCAAAATGTTGATGATGCACAGTTTAGAGACAATAATATGTGACAATGTATGTATTTTAAGAAAGTATTGCAGATGTAGACTTGTATTCTTTGAAAGTATTCTTATGCAGATTAAGATTGATTTATAATCTTTATTTACTATCCCTTCCTACTCCCTATCCCCAATTCCTTAAAACTAATAAAACTTTTAAAATGTCGAAATATTCAGTAGCGCACAACTATTTAGGGAACAAGTCTAAGCAGCTCTACTCAAAAGTAAGTTCCACATTATTCAATGGGACTTACTCCCAAGAATTAGAATTGCAGCCATAAAATGTTTTTAAAGGAGCTCCAAATGAGATCTCATTACATGCTTACCATGAAACAATCCACTTAAAAAGAACTTTAGAGCCCTGCTGTTCTGTGAATGTGCCAATTTGAAATCATAATTGAGTGTGCCAATTCTATTCCAAATTTTATGTTAATTCTTGTTGCTGCAAATACATGTATCATTTTATACATTGGAAATTTGAAGGACTGATTTAAGTAATAGTAGCATAGTGTATATCGATGTGAGTTTTATGTATTTTTAGGCTTTTATGTATTTTATTGTATAATTTTAATTGTATTTAAATCGACCTTGTTAGCTTTTATTGTTGTAAGCCGCCCTGAGCCCACCTCGGTGGGGTAGGGCGGGATATAAATCGAATAAAGTAAAGTAAAGTAAAGTATACATACTTAATGTTCTATACAAATATTCTATAAATGTTGGGAGCTATTGATTTTGTAAAGAATCAAAAACCTGATCAAACAAATAATACCAGACAAACAAACAAAAATAACCTTTAGCATATCAAATGGAGAACTTAGTTGTATACATGCAAACCTGACAATATGTTCATCTTCACAACAACAACAACAACAACAACAACAAATTTTATTTGTATCCCGCCCTCCCCGCCGGAGCAGGCTCAGGGCGGCTAACAACATGGTTCAGAGTTAAATTATACAAGTAAATAAAACTACATTAAACATTATCAGCATTTAGTTAAAATCTGGTTAAACTTTAAAATTAATTAGTTAATTTTTAAAGTGCTAGTGCTATGTTTACTTTTTCTGATGGCGGTTTCCTTCGCAATTTCCATTTTCATCAGGGAAGGCCAGTCTGAAGAGGAAGGTCTTGCAGGCCCTGCGGAACTGTTCTAGGTCCCGCAGGGCCCGCATTTCCTCTGGAAGTTGGTTCCATAGGCTCGGGGCTATAGAGGAGAAGGCCCGGTTACGGGTGCTTTGCAGCTTCACCTCTCTCGGTCCGGGGATAGTCAGCAGGTTTTTCCCGGCTGACCTCAGTGCTCTCTGGGGTTCATATGAGGAGAGACGGTCCCTAAGGTAGACAGGTCCTCGACCATATAGGACTTTAAAGGTAATGACCAGCACTTTGTAACGAACCCGGTATGTAACTGGCAGCCAGTGCAGTTCGCGCAGCCCAGGCTGTATGTGCTCCCATTTAGGGAGTCCCAGCAACAGTCTAGCCGCTGCGTTCTGCACCAGCTGCAGCTTCCGGGTTCGGCACAGAGGCAGCCCCATGTAGAGGGCATTACAGTAATCCAGTCTCGAGGTGACCGTTGCATGGAGCACCATTGCCAGATCTTGGCGCTCTAGGAAGGGAGCCAACTGCTTTGCCCGCCTTAGATGGAAAAAGGCTGACTTGGCAGTGGCTGCAATCTGGGCCTCCATTGATAATGCGGGCTCCAGTAAAACTCCCAGGCTCTTAACTCGGTGCGCCGCTTTCAACGGCGCCCCGTCGAAGACCGGGAGAGGTATTTCCCCTCCCCAAGCGCCCCGACCCAGACAAAGGACTTCTGTCTTCGCTGGATTCAGTTTCAGCCCGCTCTTCCTCAACCAGGTTGCCAAATCCTGCAGGGCCCGGTCTAAATTCTCTGGGACGCAGTCAGGCCGGCCGTCCATTAGCAGATAGAGTTCACTATTTAAAAGTAATAAGTATTTTACTTGGCCCTTCTAAAAGGATATAAAAACTGTCATTCTGGAACAGACCAAGGGTTCATATTCCATTTGAACTGTAACCAGCCATGTACCCCTCAAGAAGATCACAAATCATTCAGGGTCTGGCATTTCTGTATTGTGCCCTGGCCTGGATAGCCTAGGCTACCCCGATCTCATCAGATCTCAGATGCTAGGCGGGGACAGACCTGGGTAATTCGTGGGTGGGAGACCACCAAGTTTTAAACTGTAGCCAGCCATGTACCCTTGTTTTTTCTGCACAGCAGGCAGGCTGGGTTGAGGATCAGTGTCATCAACCCACAGGCAGGTCACACGATGCTGGATCCAGGCTTGATGCTGTGACATTTGCTCCTGTGATTGTACACAAATAAAAGCTGTGGCGTTTTCCTCCATCAAGGTATGTTGTGGTCTATCCTTCCCATACCCTCTCTCTCTCTTCCTGGGTTCTGGGACTGCAATGAAAACCTGCTTTTGAGATGCAGTGCTGCCTTTACAGAGCCATTCCCCACCTCCTGCATATTCACCAAAGTACATGAAACACCCTTTTGCTGTCCCCCTCTTTGTCATATCTGTCAGAGAGCTGGGGCAAAAAACAAAAAAAAATTCCCTGAGCCAACTCAGGCCTGGAAACAGCTTCTCCTCTGTTCTTTACTCAGTTTTGTAAGACGAATAGCTGCTCACTAAATGAGTAGGGAAAAGACAATTTCACAAGCCATGCAACTGTAAATGAGAAAGGAACAAAAACTGGGACATCTAAAACACCTTAATTAACAGTGACTTTGTGGACTCACCTCCAAAACATTGCACACTTTCCCTTTCAGATCCTGTTCTACTGCCTTTGCTTGTTCACCCATTCAGTGATTAAGCTGGTATACAGAAATTGTAACAGGATAAATTACTTTCTGTTGGTGCTTGTGAATCTTGATTCTGGACCACCTTCAAAAATAAAACCATAATTTGTTTTGTGGTCCATCTTGTGCCAGTCCTCAGTAAGCATTTCCCCCCCTGAATCATTTGCCATTGTCAGTCTTTTTGTTACAATCAAGAAATTCTAACTAGTCTCAAATTAGACCTCATTACATAACCAAGCATTCGCAAAACAGGTTTACCCTCACCTAACCCCAATTCATTGACAATGAGCTCTTTGTTCAGAGATTGTGCAGAAGGATCACACTTCTGGGACAATTTTCTGTGTTTGTCTAAATATGCTGAAATGAATTGTCTGTCAATGAATCAGTCCTTGATTTGCTTCGCCTTGGGATGCATCTAACAATCCTCCTCAAATTCTCTGCTAATTCTGCTAAGCGTCTCCCTTTCTTCATCCCTCTGCTCTGGTTCTTCATTCTCCCCTACTCATGGCTTGGTTCAAATTTCTGTTCTGAAGCTTGCATCAAATCTTTTACTGAGATTATATTCCGGCAGACCCACTCCTATACCCTTATTCCTCATCATCCTAGTCCAATTACTTTTATTGCATAGCTAGATTAAAGTCCAGTAGTATTTTAGAGACCAAATAGAGAGCCAATTTGGTGTAGTGGTTAAGTGTGTGGACTTACCTGGGAGCACCGAGTTTGATTCCCCGTTCCTCCACATGCACCTGCTGGAATGGCCTTGGGTTAGCCATAGCTCTTGTAGGAGTTGTCCTTGAAAGAGCAGCTGCTGTGAGAGCTCTCTCAGCCCCACCCACCTCACAGGGTGTCTGTTGTGAGGGAAGGACATAAAGGAGATTGTAAGCCGCTCTGAGACTGATTCAGAGAGGAGGGCGGGGTATAAATCTGCTGTCTTCTTCTATTATATCTTTCTTAGCTATTTACAAACATTCAAGTATTGTTTACTGGAAGCAACCAAAGTCTTTAAAAGGTAGGAAAGCTAATTATCTTATTTGAGATTCTGAGAGAACAGTTGCTTGGGCCTCTACAAGACTCCATGTTGCTTTCAGAATCCCTACTTTATAACCCTGACAAAATCCAGAATTCAAAACTGTCGACTACTGTTTCTTTGCCCTTCAGAGGGAGGAGTGAGAAATACCCAGTTATCAAGGAAAATTAATGTTCTTTTATTAAAATTCCTGGCCACTTGTTATTTGTACAGTAATAAAGCCTTTCTTGGTAACCTAGACAACCAAATTCCTAACATTACACTATATGAACAGTTTGTTTTTGTTGTCATTTCAGTGGTATTTTTGCACCATTTGGATTACTATCGTGGGCTGGGCTTTTTTGCAGAAAAAGCCCAGCATGGACTTATTTGCATATTAGGCCACACCTCCTGATGCCAAGCCATCCTGCCACTTGTGGGAAGGGTGGGATATAAATCTTAAATAAATAAATAAAAAATCCAAAACAGTGTTCCTGTGCGTCCTGCTCAAAAAAAAAAAAGCCTTGAGTGGGAGTTATGATACAGAGTCGCCAAACTTTCGATATTTTAGTGGCCCAATCAGTAAAACTCAGACCACTTTGGCAATCAGTATTGGGGGCTAAAACCTCAGTACACTCCATATTGTGCCATGACTCCATCTCTGAAATCAAATGCTGTCTACATGAATGTCATAAGGAAGAAATGGAGAAGGTATTGGTGCAAGGGATTGGTTTGCCTTGACCTCCCTCAGAGACAAATATGGAGCACAGGTCCATCAGTGGCTATTAGCCACAGTGTATGTGTGTATATAAAATTTTTTGCCACTGTGTGACACAGAGTGTTGGACTTGATGGGCCGTTGGCCTGATCCAACATGGCTTCTCTTATGTTCTTACAAGGAAGACATGAAGCTTAATTGTGTAGCCACATTTGACGCAGCTAATAAAGAAGAAACATTAATTTATAATGTGACCGTACCTCCTTAATGATGGCAGCTGAGGAGGATGGCTGGAAACTTCTTTGCTGCCAAGGGGTTGGAACTGATTTTTGTGAGGCTGGAAGTGACCTTTTTATAGTATTTGTGGAGTAAAGTTGAGAGTGTGTGCCACTTGTGTGTTGAGGACATGGTTGTATGGACCCTGGGGATGATGTCCCTCCCCCACTGCTTGTATTTGGGGCTATTAAAAATGATAAAGAGGTTTTGTCTGTGAGTGCAGGAGCTTTTTGTTTGAAAGGAACTTCCATCCACTCCTCCCCTAACCCTTCTCTTGGCTCTTTCTGTCCCACTCCATGCAACCTTCTGCATTTTATCCTGCATTTTGAGTGGCACATACTAGATGGAGTTTGAGAATGTGACTCTATGTCACCATTTCATGCCTTGCCATCTGTGGCAGTTCTGACTAGGGCCTCTGAAAGGGAAGGTGACCATTTTGCATGCGGCTGTGATGAGTATGGTAGCCATTTTGAGTATGGCTCTCTTGATCATGGTAGCCATTTTGAGTGCTGCTGTATCAAACATGGCAGCCATTTAGTTTTGCTTAGCCCTTTGGGGGCTCCAGGACTTTAATTGTCTACAACAGGGCCAACGGTAGCTCTGCAGATTTTTTTTACCTACAACTCCCATCAGCCCCAGCCAGCATGGTCAATGGCTGGGGCTGATGGGAGTTGTAGGCAAAAAACATCTGGAGAGCTACCGTTGGCCACCCCTGATCTACACATTGTTTCTCCCCCTACTTTACTGTCTTTTTTAAAAGTTAAAAACCATAAGTAGATAAAAATAGTGAACAAGGAGCACATTACGGTTGGCAATGCTGGTGACCTAAGCCTCCATAAAGGGGGAGGCATCCAGAATCACCTCCAGACTTCTCACCATTGGCACAGGCATCAATGGTGTCCCACCAAGGGCTGGGAATTGAATTCCAATCCCATCCCCCCCTTGGGTATCAAGTGGTTTTAGGAACTGCTGGGAATCTCCAGTTTTGCCCTGTGAGAGCACTCAGTGCATTCATGAGAATGCAGGGCTATGGCCCAGGCCCCCTGTTTCAACTTAGAGGCGGATCACTTTTGACATAATACCAGTTTTGAGTTGTTGCCTGGCAGATATTGGTGGCTGAAGGGTTGCCTGCATGGGAGTTTGGAACCCCATTCATTTAGAATAGGAGCTCCATCAACCACTGCTAGGCTAGGAATGCCAGGGCAGACAAATCAACAAATTGACAGGTGGTAGTCACAGACTTTTAAGCCTAACATTAGATAAGTTGATGGTTTTTATTTTTTGAGGGTGGGAGCTGCCTGTGAGATGGGATCACAATTGAGGCTCAATCTCATGGCCAGCATTTGGTGGCAGGGCCTTCAGGGTATGTTATGGAGCCAGCTTCTGCCCTCCCTCCACCAGGTCTTGAGGGAGGGCCTGCATCCTTGTATTCTTATCCGGCTTCTGAGTAAAAATGATTTGGCATGGATGAAAGGAATAGTGTTAATGTGGAAAATACTTAAGGACCTAAAACAGGCCATTATCATTTGGTCCAGTATTCTACAGAGGAGAACTTGGAGGGAAGCCCTGAAGCCCACTCATATTGAGTGCACAAGGGCAACAATTAATAGTTTAGTGAGGAGGGTAACTTTGGATGATGGAACTTGGAAGTATGTGCATATCGCGCAACTTCATCAGATATGATATGCCACACCTGTATAGAGAAGGTGGCATGCATCTTTCCTGGGAAGGGTGTGATGTCTATTTGACAGCTCTACATTTGGGCCTGCATGACATTATATTCAGCAGGTGGGGCAAGTGGCTTTTAAGCTAGACCAACCCCCATGTGTGGCAGGGATAGAGTAGGTTGATCACAATAGGTAGGGATGATCAGCAAGCACTCTGAGGCATCAGCAGTGATGGAGGGAGTGTCTGGAACAGCTCATCATCACTGGCAGTGCAACAGGGTATAGCTGGGAAGGAGTGCTGTCAGTGCTGATCAGCATTTTTCTGAACCTGGTAGTGGTTATGTGGCACATCAGGAGAAGGCGCTTGGACTAGGCACCTCTTGGCATATTGCATGCTGGCAATGATAAATGAGGCCAATGGAAGAAGAGACTGAAGGAAGGATGGATAAGTGGACGCTGCCTGTCAATTTAAATATCTTAGCATATTTAATGATATGACATGATATGACACCCTTATAATTAAGGGTGACTTCAACTTCCCCAATGTATGCTGGGAGACAAACTCAGGAGGGCAACAAGAATCATGAAACTTCCTGACCTGCCTGGCCGATAACTTCCTTTCTCAACTGGTGAAAGAAGCCACCAGGGGCTCAGCCACACTAGACTTAATATTAGCCAACAAGGAAGAGTTGGTGGATGGGGTGAAGGTGGTAGGGACTTTAGGGGGAAGTGACCATTGAGCTCCTAGAATTCCTATTGCTATGACGGGGAGATTTGTAGGTTAGATTTTCGTAGGGCTAACTTTAATGCGCTCCAAGGCTTGATGAGGGTTGTTCCATGGGAGAGGGTACTGGAAGGGAAAGGAATGAATGGAGGGCGGGCTCTTCTCAAATATGAGCTTTTGTAAGCTCAAGCCCTCACTATTCTAGCAATACAGAAACATAGGGCCTTTTCACACTTACCAGTGGTAACCGGAAGGGAGTCGGTATTGTGCCGCCTTGCAGTAATCCGAGACAGGGATGGGAGTTTTCAGAAACATGGTGTTTTTCCCGATAGGGTTCCATGATTGCACCGAGCCATTTCACACTGTTCCACTTTTATCTCACTTTCACCAGCACCAGCCATTTTTGCCACTGCGCTATCTCCGGCTTTTTTTTTTTTTTTTTTGGAACGTCGGGCTAAGAGCGCTATAGTGACGTCTCACAACAGCACCACCATAGGGATGCCTGGCCTCCATTGAGATGCCAGAGATCGCCAGTAACAGGTGCTCCACTGGATACACAGTTCAAGCAGGAGATCAGGGCACCAGGCATTGGTCTGTCACCTGTTGCTATCACTTCCATGCCCGCCCAGGGGAATGAAATTGGTTTGTAGGTGACTCTGAGACACATTTTTTGGGGGGGGGGGCTGTTGCCACCTGGAGAGGGGTTGCCCAAAGGGCAGCGGGTTTCAGCGGGAGAACAGATCAACAGTGATTGGTGAGACAGATGTTGCTAACCCAGCCTGATGTGCACCCATCCATGCCCACAGGCTATTGGCTGGAAAGTGACTTGTGCCAAGCTGCAGCAGGTATAAATGTCAGGGGGGAAAGCCACAGATTTCTGTGGGTTGCAGTTGGTGAATGGCTTGTGTGGAAGGCTATTGTTCTATTAGTTCTATTGTTGTAATAGTCATGGTTTCCATCACAACAGTATTGAGACTTTTTGGATTTCATCATCTCCCCATACTGCTAGGAGATCCAGAATCTCCTGCTCACTCCAAACTACACCTCTTGACCCACTCATCCTCCTCACAATTCCTGACAAACCACTCACCAACCCATTAAACCAGACAATCTGCTCACCAACTACAACCCACAGAAATCTGTGGCTCCCCCCCCCCCCCGACATTTATACCTGCTGCAGCTTGGCACAAGTCACTTTCCAGCCAATAGCCTATGGGCATGGATGGGTGCACATCAGGCTAGGTTAGCAACATCTGTCTCACCAATCACTGTTGGTCTTCTCCTGCTGTAACCTGCTGCCCTATGGGCAACCCGTCTCCAGGTAGCAACAGCTCCCCCCACCCCAAAAAAATATGCCTCAGAGAAACCTACAAACCAATCACATTCCCCTGACTCCCATGTGGGCATGGAAGTGATAGCAACAGGTGACAGACCAACGCCTGGTGCCCTGATCTCCCTCTTGAACTGTGTATCCAATGGACCACCTGTTACCAAGTTTCAGCGGCGTTCTCTGGCATCTCAATGGAGCCCAGGCATCCCTATGGTGGTGCTGTTGTGAGACATCACTATAGCACTATAGCGATCTTAGCCTGACATTAAAAAAAAAAAAGCGGGAGATAGTGCGCCGGCGGGCAAAAAAGGGCTCAAAACTGCTCCTGGATTAGATACTGGACATTTCACACAGTGCTCCATACCGATTTCAACCCAGAGGGAGGGGTTGAAAACCAGAAGAAGCTGCTCTTTGTTAGTAACGACTCAGGCATGCCTCACTACCGGGACAGCTGCAGGACTGTGTGAAAAGATGAGAGTATTCTGGTATCAGCCAGTTACTGAGTCAGGTCTGTCTGAAATGCCATCAGAAACCCGTTAGTGTTCAGTAACTGACCAGCTTCCATACTGGAATACATAGGCTGTGTGAAAAAGCTCATAGTAAGGGATCCAAGAAACCAATGTGAATGAACAGAGAGCTCCAGAATAAGCTAAGGGAGAAAAAGGAAATGTTCAGGAAATGGAGAGGACTGACCTCTAAAGAAGATTATATGAGAGTTACTAGGTACTGCAGACTGGCCATCAGAGAGGCCAAAGCTCAGTATGAGCTGTGTCTGGCTAGGAGGTCTCACTACAACAGGAAAAATTTCTTCAGATATGTGACAAGCAAACGTAAAGTAAAGGAGGCAGTTGGTCTGCTCTTGGGAGTAAAAGGAGAAATTCTGATGGAGGACAAGGAAAAAAACAGACAGGCTTAACGACTTTTTTGCCTCAGTTTTCTCCCTGAAGAAGAATTTGAGCCCAGCTAGAAGACTTAACAGCATGCCTGAGAGGCTTGTTGACATGGGTAGAGAAATTGTGGAGAGGCACCTGGCCGCACTGGATTACTACAGATCCCCTGGGCTGGATGGTGTGCACCCCAGATTGCTTAAAGAACTTTCTAAAGGACTAGCAGAGCCTTTGTCCATCATCTTCAACACCTCCTGGAGAACTGGGGATGTCTCACAAGATTGCAAGAGAGCAACCGTTACCCCAGCCTTTAAAAAAACGGAAGAAGGATGAACCAGGAAACTACAGGCCAGTTAGTCTGACTCCTGTTGCTGTAAAGATATTTGAGCAGATTTTAAAGGGGTCAATCTGTGAGCATCCGAAGGATAACTTGGTGATTCAAGGAAGTCAGCATGGACTTGTCTCCAACAGGTCTTGCCAGACCAACCTGGTTTCCTTCTTTTATCAAGTAACAAGCTTACTGGATTGTGGGAATGCTGTTGATGTGGTTTACCTGGATTTCAGTAAAGCTTTTGATAAAGTTCCCCGTGACATTCTGAAGGGCAAACTGGAAGACTGTGGACAGGACTATAGGACATTTCGGTGGATAGGAAAATGGTTAGAGGACCGTACCCAAAAGAGTGGTAGTCAACGGAGTTTCATCAGATTGGAGAGAGGAGGTCCAGTGGTGTGCCGCAGGGCCCGGTTTTGGGCCTGGTTCTTTTCAACATTTTTATCAATGATCTGGGTGAAGGGGTGGAAGGGCTGCTCATAAAATTTGCTGATGATACCAAATTGGGAGGAGTAACAAACACCCAGGAGAATACTGTTAAAATTCAACATGATCCGAATAATCTGGAAAAGTGGGCAGTTGTGAACAGGATGAAATTCAACAAAGTTAAGTGCAAAGTCTTACATCTGGGCCACAAAAATGTGAAGCACAAATACTGGATGGGGGATGCACTTTTGGGAAGTAGTATGTGTGTGAAAGAGATCTTGGGGACTGTAAACTAAATATGAGCAGTCAGTGTGATACCATGGCAAAAAAGGCAAATTCAATCCTGGGTTGTATCAAAAGGGCTATTAGATCAAAATCACAGGAGGTCATAGCTCTGGTGTATACTGCCTTGGTCAGGCTACACCTGGAATACTGTGTGCAGTTCTGGAGGCCTCACTTCAAAAAAGACGTGGACAAAATTGAGTGGGTGCAGAAGAGAGCAACTAGGATGAATAAGGGCCTGGAGGAAGAACCCTATGGGCAGTGTCAGATTAAACCCTGTGGAGGCCCCTAGGCAGTTGAAATCTCAGGGACCTCCTCACTAAGTATCTCCTAATATCTCCTGTAGGCACCTTCTCAAAAGTCCCTTTGACAAAGCTGCGGAGGAGAGGCAGAGAGAGGCACAGGGCCAGCCCTAGACTATCTGGTGCCCTAGGCAAAGCTAACTTCTGGTGCCCCCCCCCCCCCGACAACCAATTTTCAAAACCAGATTATCACCATGACTTCCAGGTGCTCTTATGGTGGTAGAGGCAGCCTCCAGTAGAATTCTGACCAACCAGCTCCCCCTCCATTAAAAACACCAAGGCAGGCAAAAGATGGGAAAAACTAGGGGGATTCTGTTGCTAAGGCTTAAAAACACCTGTATAATTGTACTTAAAGTGAAATCATGATTTGACAATTGCTGTACAATTGGGAAGCATTTTCATGATTTCATCATCTGGGATCTGAAAAAGTAAATGAACTATTCCATTTGCTAAATACTTAATTTAAAGCAATTATTTTTCATTGCACTGAAATTAATCCCATTATCTATTGTATTCCACCTTGATGAAAGGCACCCTGAGCCCTGCTCAGATCCTCACTCTGTCATGAAGTTTACTTGGCTGACCTTAGATCAATCACTGTCTCATGCTAATGTAATTTACAGTGTTGTTTTGAGGATAAAATGGAGGAGAGAAGAACCATGTAATCCACCTTGAGCACCTTGGAGGAAGGATGGGATAAAAATATACTAAATAAAAATAAACAAAATTAATTTCCCACCTTTGCTCAGATTTCTTTTCCTCAATAAAGCCTCTATGATGCTTAGATTTTGATCTGTGAACACTACTAATTTACCATTGATCACAAGATACAGTGAATGCTGCTCATTTCTGATTAATCCAAGTAAACCTGAATCATTTGAATCAAAACACCTTCCCTGTAGAGAAGAGAGCAAAGGGTTGCCAGGTCCAACTAAAAAATATCTGGGGACTTTGGGGGTGGAGCCAGGAGACTTTCCCATTTCCTAAAATAAATAAAAATACAACAGGAAGTTCCCCTGAATAAAATCTTCATTTCCTCAACCCTGAGCAGCTGGCTGCACTCCCCCCCCTCTCTCAGACACACATACAGAGCAGCCAAAATAAAGTTTTCAAGTCAACACATTTGTGATCTCACTGGTTCAATTTGCTCGCAGGAATTCATGAATGTAAGCATCTGTTGCATTCCTACAACTTCTCCAGACTAACCAGAAAACAGAGCAGCCTAGGGATGGGGTGGAGTTTTAATCCAAACAAATGCTTTTTCCCCTTTCTCATACATGCTTCACAGAGCCATGTTACTCTGCCTGCTCACCCAGCCCATATAGCTCTAGTTAGTGAGATTTAAAGGCACATACACTCCTTCCAGAGACAATCTCCTTGAGCTTTTGCAAGGCAAGAAAACATATCCCCTTCTTCCCACCCCAAAGACAGAGATGAACAGAATAAGGTGCAAACGAGTGTTTTCAACCCCCTGGGCTTTTGCAAGAAAACAGACTGTCCGGTTTCCCTGGGTTTTTGCAAAGCAGAGTCTTTTCTTCTCCCCACCCCAAAGACAATGTTCCGTCTAAGCTGCAGAGTCTTGTGAGCAAAAATTCTACTTTGTGAGCTACTGACATTAAAGTTGTGAGCTACTACATAAATTATTGTGCTCTGGGGCCATTTTTGCTGAGCTAAGACAAAAATGTGTGAGCTGGAGGCTAAAAATCTGTGAGCTAGCTCACGCTAACTCAGCTTAGAGGGAACACTGTGGATGAGCAGAGTCAAGATGCAAGCAAGTTTTTTTCAACCCCCTGGGCTTTTGCAAAGAAACAAACTGTCTAATCTCCCTGGGCTTTTGCAAGGCAAGGCAAACACACTCTCTGCTCTCCTTGGACTTCTCCCCATAGTCCTGGAGAGTCAAACTGGCTCGGGGCCCCTAAAGGCATGCGTGCCCATAGGCCAGTGCCTTCTTGGTCTAATTGTTAATCCAGCTCTACCTAAGAGGAAAGGCTGAGGGCCTTGGGAATGTTCAGTCTGAAGAAGAGGAGATTGCTGGTGGGAGGGGGGGGGGCGGATGGGACATGATTGCTCTCTTTAAATATTTGAAAAGCTGTCAGTTAGAGGAGGACAAGGAGGTGTTCTACTTGGCAGCAGAGGATAGGACCCAAAGTAATTACAAGCAGAAAGGTACCAGCTGGATATTGGGGAGAAATCTTTTACAGTCAGAGTAGTTCAGAGGTGGAACCAGCTGCCAAGGAAGTGGTGAGCTCCCCTTCATTGGCAGTCTTCAAAATGTGACTGGATGATTATTTGTCGGAGATGCTTTAGGCTGATCCAGCATAGAGCAGGGGGTTGGACTAGATGGTCTATATGCACCCTTCCAACTCCATGATTCTATGACATAGATCTGCATAATTAATTAAATAAACTAGTTAGACCCAATGCGTTGTCTTGTGTCTTCACTGGGGGTGCCTGGAGCAAATACTTTATTGTCAACATGAAGTGTGCTTGGAGCACATGAAAACTTACATTCTGAATAAAACTTTGTTGGTCTTAAAGGTGTGCTTGACTCTTTGTTCTACTGCCAACATTTCAGTATACCAACACAACTATGCTAATCAAAAAATGCTTGATACCCTAGTCAAAATAATAATTTATTATAATACAAAAATGAAGTATATTCAAGGAAGCAATTTTACATTCTTCAATGCAAATAAAGTTATAAAACTTTGTATACACCATACATATTTCAGAGGTTTTATATAAACATTTCCTTGGGCAAACAGGCGATCGTACTAGACTAGGTTTGTGAACACAAGAACATGTTTTATGGGCAATGTCTTCTGCTGAGGATTCACTGCACTGATGGGTTATGCTAACTATACCCCTGCACAAGTCCATTCATTTAAATGGATCTTCAGTTGGAAAATGCTTCACATTTTTTAAAAGAACGAAATTGTTTGTGGTATATATTCAACAAAGGTAGTAACTAATAGTAAACTTTTGCACAGCTGCTTTTGTGTATAATGAAATATAAAAAGAACTGTGAAACTGTTTACTTTTAGTCTTCATTATATAGTGAAAAGATATAAAACATTGTATATTCTACAGTATAAAATAAACAATTCCATGGCTAAACATCTCTAATAAAGGTGTTAGTTAAGTTATTTGGTGGAATAGATGGGGAAAAAAGGTTAAAACTGATAAATAAATCAGGAGTTGCATTAAGCATTGCACATAAAAAGAGAAGCCTGAGACTTGAGAGCAGAACCTATTGATCTTAGTAGGGCTTCTTTTCTTACTAAGCATAGAAATAAAGATTACATTGAAGAACTATATTCTCAGCCATTCATTTCAGTGGGCTCATGTAAGTAGAATTTTCAATAGATTGTAACCAATCTTTAAGGCATTTCTTTGAGAATAAAAAGCAAGTTTTTCCCCCACACTCCATGTTCCATATACACAGGCAGGCTGCATGGAATCTTGTGTTCATACTCTAAAAGGTATATGCATGAATAATACTGCACGTAACGTCAGCTCATGTTCCCCAAACTCAACACTAAATGTGATATATGCATAATTATGGACAATACAAACAGCATGAACAGTAGATTCAAGGCACAATATTTCACATGGAAATGGACTCTAAAAAGCATTATTGAAAACAGAGTGGAGATTATATATATATATATATATATATATATATATATATATATATTAGGACCAATTACAATGTCTATATTTTGGCTTTATTATATTATTTCATTTTAATTATTTTATTGTATTGTTTGTATATTGTGAGGCACCCTGAGCAACATATGGATTTTCTATATAAATACATTCAACCAAAATTTGTTCTAAGTTTCTGTCTTTGATGTCTCTTCTGTGCCTGCACCTATAGGATTATGTTGGAACAACTCAGTTGCCATTATGGATCCAGGACAGCTGCAGTGCCTATTCATGGGCACACTGTGGTCATAGCATTTTTATATGATGGGTTTCCATAAGGTTCAATAGAGTCTTGTGTCCCCTCACTGAGATCACAGATATGAGCACAGGTACATGACAGGCCCTGCTATAATCCCTTCCCCTTGTCTAAATACATATTATTTTGTTCTCAAAGCATGAATGTCACAGAGCAGAGAGGGAGGGCTGTAGAGGTTTAGGAAAGGTGTTCCCAGGTCTTTCATTCCCCAGGCTTTATTATTTTATTTCATCAATAACATATAAGTAATAATATACACCAAAAGATAACCTTCCAGAATAAGCTCGATAGGATAAAATTAGGTGCTTGTAACATATAGGGTTTATCATCAGGGTTGTTTGAGTAGATAGACTGGATTTATGTTTCCCCCATCTTTTTAGTTAAAATTGGCCATTTTAAGCTGTATATAGTAGCTCCTTACTGAGGGGTGGATCAGGAGCTCTGGTCTTGAACATCCATCTTTTTCTCTGGCAGTTTAGAATCCTCCATTCCACAGGCCTTTTAATCTATCTGTGAGGTTTTTTTAATTTCCAGAGCAGCTTGTAATGTAAAATACATTCTAGAAATTGTAATTAAAAGCACGTATTTTTAAAAAATGAAAATCCAAAAGTAAGGACAACTTGCAGGGATTAAAGCATGTAGCTGAATTCTTTAAACCCCCCTCCCCACATGCCCTGTGTTATATTAGGTCATAATCTTTCTAAAGAGGACCAACTTGACATCTTTTCTAAATGTGGACTAAATTACTCAGTTGAACTTATGATCAAGTTCCATAGGAAAGGGCATAGAAAGTGCTTTAGAAACCTTCCATCAAGCTTGGGATGGTAGGGAACCTGAAATAAGGCCTGTCTAAATGTTCACAAGGCACAAAGATATATATAGGAGGAAGGACTTCTAGGCTGAAACCAGACGGCTAGTTTGGAGCGGCTTGCAGCCACCCCAAAGAGAATTGGCTGGAAATAGAGCACCCTGGAGCTTCCAGATGGCGCTTGGGGAAAGGGGTGGGCTGTGGGCACCCGGAGAGTGTCAGGAAAGCTTGCGCACCCCGGCCGTGGCTCTCCGGACACTCTCCAGGCACTTCCTGACCTTTCAGACGGCCGGGAGGTGCCTCAGAGGTGCCGTGGTGAAAAGGCACCACTTTTGAAGTGGTACCTGTTTGAGCTGGGTGGATCAGCCCAGAGGACGGGGTGAGTTCAGGATAGGAGCAGGCAGTAGATGTTGCCATCTGGAGGGGTTTTTTGGGTTGACTTCAGAGTCATCTCTGGGTCGACCCAAAGTGCCGGTCTGTACTCAGCCCTAGTGTCTGTGACCCAGACTATTTAACAGTCAGACACAGCAGCTAGAATTGAGCTTAGAGTTAAGGGTCAAATGTATATTACATTAGGAGCCCATGAGGGCATCCATGTAAGTTAACTCTAAATAGAAGGCTTGTGAGTTACAGCAATGTAGAGAAGGGCTACAGTACCAAGGGAGGGAAAGATTTACTTTCCCCCAATGCACAGCTTTACTAACAGAAAACACCCTCTCCCAAGCCATTATTAGCCACAGAAGGGAAAAGACAAGTACAATTAATGTGATGTTTTCCTCACTGCAGGTAATGATGCTTTTTTGAGGAATGCAATGCTTTCTATCAGGGAACCGGTTTTTTGTAAAGGGATAATTTTCCTGCCCCACTTAAAATTGCCTGTATTGTGTTTTTTGACCCTAATATGTTAAAAGATTTTTTTAATGAATGCACTTGGGATTGCTTAACTTTGATTGAAATCTATTGGATCTAACTACTAATGTGTATGCTTCCATCACTTGTATTTTTAGGGTTACCTGGAGACTTTGGGGGTGGATCCAGGAAAGGGTGGGGTTTGTGGAGGGGAGGAGCCTCAGCATGGTACAATGCCATAGAATCCACCCTTCCAAGCAGCCATTTTCTCCAGGAGAGCTGATCTCTGCCAGCTGGAGATCAGTTGTAAAAGTGGGAGATCCCCAGGCCCTATCAGGAGGCTAAGCAAGCAAAAAAAGGCACACAGAAGTAAATTACTGGAAAATAGATATAGTTGAAAAAAGTGCTTCTCAGTAAGTATTCAAAAAGTACAAAAATAGAAACATTCGCAAAGTGTAACAATACAATACTCCCAACAAGACTCATGTACAGACTGCAAACAAGCAGACACAGAAATCTCCAATACACATCAAACTCCACCACAATTCCCAAAGAGTTCATATTAGGACCCAGTCCGTATTTCAGAGATAGTGAGTGGGTAAGAAAGTTACAAAAGAACTCCAATGACGGGAGCGCACTCCGGAGCTAGCTGTTTCACTGGTCTGGTTAATAGAATATTCAGATTGGGGTAGCTTTTTTTGGGGGGGGGGGGGGTTTGAATATTTACTGAGAAGCACTTTTTCCAACTATATCAATTTTCCAGTAATTTACAGCCATATGCCTCTTCTTTTGCTTGCTTGGTGTTCTATTCCACAGCTTCCTCTAGCGATTTGATCACCTACCTGGAGGTTGGCAACCCTAATACGTACTTTGGTTTTTCTAGACAATTTCTCCTCAGGATTATGCTTCAACTAGAGGAAAAATGAAAACCACAACAGCTCTTTTACAACCAGACACTGTGAAGTAGACATTAACTTGCCATGTCCAATTCAAGAAATATCTGGGAACTTGGGGGGGTGCAGCCAGGAGCAAGGTTGTGACAAGAATAACTCAACTCCAGAGGGAGTTCTGGCCATCAAATTTAAGGGACTGCACACTTTTTAAATGCCTTTTAAGGGACTGCATACCTTTTAAATACCTCCATTACTTCCAGAATGAAGGATAGGGGCACCTTCTTTTGGAACTCATAGAATTGGACCAATCTTTTTTAAACTTGGATCCAATTAAACTTGAATTGGATCCAATCTTTTTTAAACTTGGGGAATGTTTTGAGGAGAGGCACCAGATGCTATGCAG
This sequence comes from Heteronotia binoei, assembly GCF_032191835.1. Classification (NCBI taxonomy): domain Eukaryota; kingdom Metazoa; phylum Chordata; class Lepidosauria; order Squamata; family Gekkonidae; genus Heteronotia; species Heteronotia binoei. The sequence continues at coordinate 212,765,896 of NC_083223.1, forward strand.
AAAAAAATCTGGTGCCTCTATCTTAAAAAATAAGCCCCCTAGAGCCCCAGATACCCGCAGATCAATTTTCCATTATTCCCTATGGGAATCGGTCTTCATAGGGCATAGGGTCTGCCTAGCAGACATTCCCCCCCCCCTCGCTTTCTGATAACCCTGAAGTGGGGGGAGGGCATCCAAACTGGGGGATCCCCTGCCCCCACCTGGGGATTGGCAACCCTACATTAACTAGAGAACTAGAAAGCTGCTGAAAAGTGTTACAAAAGCAACATACTGTATTGTAACAAAAATGGAACTGCCCAGTGTTTAGGTATCACTGATTTTTAACCTACAAATTAAGTAAATCTCAAGAAAAACCATAAGGCAACAACAGCTACAATGTCCAGTTTTCAAGATTTCTATCCATATGCCCTTATGTAGTGTAGTAAATTAACAACATCTCTTTAACAATTAGTACACTTTTCAGTGCAACCAAACAGCTATACTAATTGGTTACCAGTTGTTTAAATGGTGGATTGCTAACTCCTTTCTTAGAAGAACTTTCTGTATCTTCAACTGCAGTTATGAAACTCCCCTTCATCAAGAGATAGTGATGGGAAAGCTACATTTGTTGCATTTCTTACTGACATGTGGCTATCACTCTACAAAGAACTGGATGGATGCATGTTGCAATCATGGCACTGGCTGACATTAAACTAGCCACATCATACTTTTTATTAGGACCAACCCTAAGTAAATCCTTAAGAGCTGGATAAGGTGTTATAAATCATTTTATCAGCCAGACTCTGCATTTAATGGGTTACCTTTTCTTCCTTTTTCCACAACAGACACTCTGTGAGGTAGGTTTGGGTTGAGAGAGTTCTGTGACTAACCCAAGGTCACTCAGCTGGCCTTACGTGGAGTAGGGAATCAAACCTGGTTCTCTAGAGTAGAGTCTGCCGCTCTTAACCACTACACCAAACTGGTAGATATAGCAGCTATTAAACCAGCATTGGGTCAGATCTTTCTTCTTTTTGGAAGTGGTTCACACTCACAGTTGACCATAGTCCAGTTATGTCTGGGCTAATTTATTTTTGGGACACCCAGTCCTTTGTACATGAAACTTTCTGATGGTCCATAGAGATTCATCAAAATATATCACCTCACGTCCTACTCTCAAATCCAGGAAAGTAACTAGCAGTGCCATCTAACCAGAGAGTTTTTCTTGGAATTAATGGTATGGGGTAAGATGTATGGCTGTGAGATCACTAAAAATCACAGTAGAATTGTGCTGAGGTGAAGGAAAATGGGATTTGAGTGACAGGGGCCTATGTTTGTTTGTTTGTTTGTTTGTTTAAAAAAATCTAGGTGATAGTTTTTTTCACATTTCTAAAGTTGTTAAAATGGAAATGCATTCAAACAAGAGATGCTCCAAAACACATTCATGCTAAGCATTTTACCAGGATTTTTTTAAAGTTAAAAACATCAAAGTAAAATATATGGAGGGTTTGGTCTGAAACAGAAAAATGTGGCATGTTGATGACTTTCAGCAACAAATGTACTGGCTTAAAGGTAGCTATATTTAGTGTTTAACAGCACAGGGCTATATGGCAGCTTCTCAAATCATATTAATAATGCCACCATTAAGTTGAACTACATAAGAACACAAATTCTTTTATTGTGGTTCTGTTATTTACAAGATAGTACATACTGCTTTTTCACATTTGGCTAGCTCCTTTTCTTATCAGTGGAGTGCTTATTTTTTATTCCTTCAACCATGAAAATATATCATTTTACAATATGTGTGTAGTTTACAATGGCTTTGTCCAACAAGGATCATTCAGAGATAACAAGTCCCATTTTGTTATGATATATAAACAAAGTCTGCTGTTTTCATGAATCATGATTCATAGCTGACATTAAAGTTCAACACAAGCCAAAGAGTCACAATTTTTTTAAAAAGAAAAGAATGCAAGCCTTTTGTGCCCATGACTGCAGATTTCCAGATGTGGCCAGTTTCTGCTAAACAATCAGAACCTAAAGGATTTGGGGAGGTTCTTCCAGGCATTTGATTAGAAGAACTTCTATACTTGCAACTTTCTTTTCTTATTGTTTTGTGTCTCTTCAAGCTTTTAATTAGAAAAATATATTCCTTAGCTCAGGTATGAAACCCAGATGATTTCCCTAAGAAATCTGCTTATCGCAATTGCATCCTGCTTCTCCTCTAAAGAGGAGTTATCCAATTTTATCCTCCCAACAATCCTTGTCTTGTCAGAAAGCTTGGCCTGAGATACCCACATTTCAGACTTTATCCATTATACAACTCCGGCTGTTGCAGTAGAATAATTAATAAACTGGGAGAAAGGTAAATCAAGGCTTTTGAATAAATGCCTTCATACTGATGGAACTTAGTTGGCAACATAACTCATTCTCATCCATTACTCACATATCAAATCTCCACTAAAAATATCAATTATATTGTCAGCAGTAACATTTTTCTCTATTCTTTGTAAAATTTAATAGTACCTTCCTTCCATAATTTATCTTTGTCTCTGATCCTAGTCATGTTTATTTGGAATGAATTTCCATGAAATCAATAGGACATTTCCAAAATGTTTACAGCTGGAATGCCAGTCTCCAAAAAACTAAAATGCATGTGCTACAGAAAACATATGGTGCAACAGTTACAAATTCTCATCTCTTTTGTAAATTGTGAATCTGGTAACTCTGCTGATCCCACTTTTGCTAATGCAGACTTACTTGGCTTTAACAGATTATTTCCACAGCTATATGCCCTGGGGGGCATGGAAGGACCTGGGGAAGGACAAGAATTAAGTATAGCAATGGTTCTGTTCCAGTGCAGTTAAATCCTAGGGGATAAGAGGGCAGGGACTCAGAACATCCATCTACCAGTTCTAGTCTTTTACATGCAAATAGATGGTGAAGATTACTTAAGCCAGTTTTCAAACTTTCAGTTTTCAGAAAACACTTTCTACATTTATACATCCACCAAGAAACACTTGGATAATATTACAAGGTACATATCCCATTTGGCTTTATATTCCTTCCATAGGAACTGAGAAAATATCAAAAATGCCCTGTGGGTGCATATTATGAGCTAAAGTCAATAGTGGCAGTCTTTGCTGGTCTTCTACTACTGATCTTGACACTAAGGAAACACTTATAAGCTTCTGAGGATTCTCCAAAACAGTGATTGGGGGAAAAGAACTTTGGTAAGGAGATCTGGTGTTAAAAGAATGGAATCACTCAGAATTACACTTGGCTAATGGAGAAAACAAAGCATATTTTTTATTTATTTAATACCCTAAGCAACTTACATTGTTCCTCTCTTCTTCATCTTTTCCTCACAACAACCCTTTGAGGTAGCTTAGACTGAAAGTGTGTGACTGGCCCAAAGTCACTCAGCAAGCTTCCATGGCAAAATGGGATTCTGACCCTGGGTCTCCTAGGTCTAGTCTGACTCTGTAGCTACTACAGAACACTAGCTTTTATTGCTAGGCAAACTATGCTAATCCATGCTTCCAATTTTTTTCAAATATGTATTAAGTTTGCAGGCAATATAAGGGATCTTGTTGGGCTGCCATCATTCATACACTAATTGGCTCAGATTTTATGGGAACTGCTTCACTGTTTTATTGTTTTGCTGTGGCCTGTCCTGAACCCACTTATGGAGAAAGATGGGATATAAATAACATGAAATAAATAAATAATAAAACAAAATGCTGATGTAGGGATGACCCTGAGGATCTGGAAACTACAATAGGCCCATAGCTCACTGCTATGGTCATTTTACAGCTGTTTTTGAACATCTGCATTGGCTGCCTGTTTCTGAGTTACATTCAAGGTCTTGGTTCTTTAAAGCTCTTCATAGCCTGGGATTCAAATATTTGAAAGACCATTCCTCTCTTCCTGTATCTGTAAGGCAAATCTCCTGTTTAGATCCTTTGTGAAGATGATCCAATCTGCCGCTGCCTCACTGATTGATCTGTCAGCCGTGGGCCTCGTTATTTAGTACTACTTAGCTAGCAATGACAGGAAACTTTCTACCCTAATAGGTTTTAGGAACCTTGCTAAATCTGTATTATTCAGGAAAGCTTTTGAAGGAAATTTTCTTGAGGAGATTGAGATCCTTAAAGTAATTACATTGATTTATTGTGTGGTGGTCTGTGTTTACAGTTTTATGCTGTTTATTCTGTTTTAATGTTTTATTATATCCATACATTTCCCCTCAATGATGCATTACATAAGCCACTTTGGAAGGAAATGCGGAATAATAGATACAATTTTAAGGGAAGAGCAAAAAGTGGTATAATATCACTTCCCATAAAATCTGATCACTTCTTGTGCTCTGTACACTTGTTTCTTCATTGCATTTATGTTTCTGCCCCAACAGTGGATTTTCAGACTTTGCAAAGAGAGGCACTAGTTGGAAGGAAAAGGTGACTTACCATCCTGCCTTCAAAACTTTTCACAGATTAAATGTCTGGCTGTACAAGGACTATAACCTAGTGAGCTTCTTTTAACCTGCTCAAATTGCTGCTCATGGCAGATGGGGGGGGAGATCTTGATTCCCCCCTGGAACTGTGGTCTTCCCCAGTCACGAGCTCTGCTTTTGAAATTTCACCAAGCATCAAGACTGGATTGCAATGTGAAGTCATGTTAATGTTGAAAAATCAAATAAATGAAACCATGCCACCCCAAAGTACACAGAATTAATATCTTGGATCTTTGGAAGGTGTGTACACTGTGTTCCTGAAATCTCAAGTTAAAATTGACATTTCATAATTTATTTATTTAAAAAAAAAAAAAGAAAGCTTTGGAAACTAGGACTGATTTGTTTCAAGCACAGATGCTTGACCCTAACAGTGCAGAGCACCTGCAATACCAAAACTGGTGGATACTCTCATGCTTGTTGACACCAAGGAAATGAAACCTGTGCTTTCATCCTTGGGAATTTCAGTACTCTGGACCAAAGATTTTGTATGGCTGCTTAAAACTTCTTCCCAAAGATCAAGCAGCCATTCTTCAGTTGGAGAAGGAACATGTCTTCCTCCAATGGCACAAGTCTCTCTGTTCATCTGTCACCAGGGAAGGAAGGACTGGCCTTTCAATGGTTTCTGCCAGAATGTGCAATATGGAAATGCTATTATGCAATGGGATTGTGCTACTTAATTTAAGAATTCAGCAGAGAGGCTCCTGCCATACCTAGCCGACCGGAACTTGAGCTCATGGTAACATTGCACAAAGCTGTGATAGATGAAAGTTATAGGCAGGGCCAGTAAAACAATTCCACTGACCACACAAATCCCTCCAAGAATCCGTCCAGGTATAGTGATGGGGCATACATCGCCATAACCCACAGTGGTCATAGAGATAATTACCCACCAACAAGCAGCTGGGATGCTGGCATAGCCTTCATTTGGTTTTCCCAAGTTCAACCCATGTTCAAGGAGCTGGGACAGTGCACTGAAAATTGCCATAGCAACACAGACGAAGACAAGTAGCATCACCATCTCCCTATAGCACCGCTTTAAAGTCAGGCCAAGTGTCTGAAGGCCAATGAAGTGACGAGCAAGTTTAATCACCCAAAAAATCCTCATCATTCTCAGGACCCTCAAGGTGACTCCTGCCCTCTGGAGTTGAGAATTCTCTCCTGTAAAAACTGTCATCAGCACAGAGATGTAGTAAGGAGTTATTGCCAGCAAGTCAATGATGTTCAGAGGTCTCTTCACAAACTCACACTTGTCTTTGGAGATGATGAACCTCACAATGCACTCTGCAGTGAACCAGCCTATGCAGACAGCTTCAATTATCCTGTTGGAGGAAACACAAGCACAACAATTTATTTCTTGTATAAACTTTCCTGGGGAAGAGTTGGGAGGTAATTAGTACTTAGACATTATGCTTACATGAACACAGACCTTTAGTAGATAAGCAAAGCAAATAGGTGATTTGAATACGGGTTCTAGAAACTATTAACAGAATCAAATGGATCCTCCTGGTTGATCATGTTTTAATAAATAATCAATACTATTATTTGAATGCATTTACTATTCCCCACTATGGTAGGAATGTCTTCTAAAATTAAGGAAAGTAATGGATCTAGAACTTGGGTTGGGGGAGAGAAAGAGGTATTTGGAGTTTTATTTTATTTGGATTTATTTTATAGTATTTCAGTGAAGCAGCCTTGAGCCAAGAAGAGATGCAGGGTATAAATAGATTAATAATACAATAATAAAAATGGAATAAAACAGAATTTATGTCTGAGTAGACTTGCTTAGGATTTCTCCCTTGCATAAAATAAAAACTAAGAAAGGATGGCAGACATTGGTAGATAGTGCTGGTGGGGTGGGGAAGGTGACTGGAATAGAATTTAAAATATTAAAATGTATGGATGTTTGTGAATGTGTTCTCTGCCAGTTTCAGTGCTGAGGCATTTGGAACTGAATTGTGCTTCACTTTTATTTCCCTTCAGGACTCTAATCTGGATTATTTTAAAATGCTTCCCCAGGTGAATAATTACCAATCAGTTTCAAAATTCTTCCCCAAGTGAATAATTACCACCAGGTGCAAAGCTCCCAAGCATGCCTCTTAAGTGGTTGGAGTCAATGAACTGAACAGAACACTGTGCTACCCCATCGACATTTTAAAATCAGAGAACCAGGTAAAGTTATTATCAGATGATACAGGGTTTTTTAAAATAGCACTGACTGTATAGGATGATTTATTCAAGCTGAATGCCATGTTGAAATAAGTTGCAGATTTTGAAGAAAACACTGGCTTTTAATCATTATCAACATAAAGCCTTTTAATTATTAACAACAAAGTTTTTTAAAAATGGCCATTTATACTCATTCATCCTCTAGTCCACTAATATGTTTTTACTTTATAGCCCCTTTCAAGATGATTTATTTAAAAAGATTTTACTTCGCTTTTCTCCTAACAGTAGTCTAAGTGCGCAGAATGAACAAGAGAGAGACGCAGGATCCCAGCATCACCTCCAAAGAGTGTTCATTGGAATGTACAGACCAAACCTATGTATATATAATCATGAAACACTGTCTTGGAAGGTCCATTTGGAAATAATAAAACCCACAGTTCTTCAGACACTGGGGACCATTTTAAAAATCACACCAAAGGAGGGGGATTTTTTATTGATCCTGCCCTGAAACTGTATTATAGCAAAGCCATAGCCCAACTTCTATATGGATTATAAATCTGGGGTTCGAATGATGTACTCATCAAAAACCTGGAGATTGCTCAATATATATATTTTAACCCCAGCTCTGCCTAAGAGCACTCTAGCTGTTTTGGTGCAAACCAAACTTGGCCTTCTTTCAGTAAGGGCTTGCGTATGTGCTGCTTTAATTAACTTTTAGTTGAAGCAGATGCAAGCATTAGCCTCCTCTCAAGTTAATATTTCACTTTTATCCAGAATGATAATACCTGAGTCACTAGACAGAATAGTATTAACTGATATTTTTTCCCTAGTCAACTCCCAGGGGGTTCCCCAGGTTAGCTCTATACTTCACAAATGGATATACATCTTTGATGCCTTGATGCATACAATAAAAAGGCTCCAAATGCTCTCCCTGGTACAAATGACTCAAAGCGGATCACAGCAGAGCCCATTACTTGTTTTACACCCTAAAACTGGCCTTTATGGCCATTCACTCTCAAACTACACATTTTGCAGCGTTAGGGTGAAGTGATTGGACTGATATCCTGCCCTTCACTCAGAATCTCAGAGTGGCTTACAATCTCCTTTCCCTTCCCCTCCCCACCACGGAGACCCTGTGAGCAGTGTTCCCTCTAAGCTGAGTCAGTGTGAGCAAGCTCACAGTTAATTGGCCTCCAGCTCACACTTTTTTTTCTTAGCTCAAGAAAAATGGCCTCAGAGCAAACCAATTTATGCAGTAGCTCACAACTTTAATGCCAGTAGCTCACAAAGTAGAATTTTTGCTCACAAGACTCCACAGCTTAGAGGGAGCATTGCATGTGAGGTAGGTGGGGCTGAGAGAGCTCTTTCCAGAACTGCTCTTGAGAGTATAACTCTGAGAGAACTTGTGACTGACCCAAGGTCACACCAGCAGCTATATGTGTGAGGAATCAAATTAGAGTCTGCCTGCTTAACCACTACACCAAACTGGCTCTCCTGGTTAAAAGGACACACTACTCATGCAAGCAGACACAAATACACTGAGAGGTTGAAAACCTTCCTCACTATATATTTCACTGCAAATCTGGGGAGTGTTCCATATATGTAAACTTGGAAAGGGAATGCCAATATGAAGCAATTTGAAGAGAACAATGCATGTTTCACAGAAGGACAATGGACCTCTGACCTGTAGCCCAGGTGATTATTCCACAGTCAACGATAATCCTATCTGGCACTAAACTCCATTGAATGCTGTGGAGTTTACCAGCTGGGTTCAACATGTGGTTTCTTGGAAGTAAAATGGTAAAAGAGTATTGCAGCAGAACCTTTTCTTATGTGAACAATACATTCAGTCAGTCATGACTCACTTCCAAATAACTAAAATGAGCAACACAGGCAATCCCAGAAGGAACATTAATGTGGAAGCACACCTACACAGTAATGTTCTTCTGAGTCCCACTGAATGTAATGAATGCTCTTGCTCATGAGGCTGGACATAGGCCTCCCCATCCAGAGTCCACTGGTCATGCATGATGGATTGGGACTATTTTTTTTTCTTTTCATTTTATGAAAAGCAAGGAAGAAGAAGAAAAAGAAACTCTTAAGTGTGGAAAATTGTACACCAAGATTATTATTTAAAAACTAAACATGTCATCTAACTTGATTTGAGCAATCATTTCTTTTTGAAAAACAATTACTGCATAAGACAATAACAATAATGAAAAGTCTTCTCAGCAGACCCATTCACTTGCAAAAAGAAATGCAAAATCACAGGAATACCTGAAAGGAAAATATACTAAGAAGAGAGTTCATTAATGCTATCAATGCAAATATAGGTGTTGCTTTATTGTTTTCCACAAATATTGCTCATTACCCTGTAGAAGACAATGCAACATTTTTTTTTTAATGTTGGTGTTCTGTTTTGCACCCTTGCTTTGTTTTTCATTCTCCTGTTCTCGCTTTTGGCCAGACAGCAGCCCTTTAGTTCTCCTTTATGATTTTGTCAAAGGGATGACTTTCTCATATTCTAACACAAGAATAAATATCTGAGGTTCCCTCTCTTTACTGAATAACAAGCACAAGACAATAGAATGTCCTCCAGCAATAAATGGCAAACTGCTCTGCGTTAATAGATTAGTAACAAGATGGGAGCTAACTTGATTAGAGAGGAATTAATCTATGCTCATTGCTATTATGATTTAAAAGCTTATCTTCCTGTTATTGATTTTTTTTCCAGTCTGGTTTATGAGCACAAATTTTGACCACAACTGTACCTTGCATGCACAGAAAGCAGGATGCAATGTAACTCTCATGCAGGCCCATTGTAATTCTCATTTCCCCTGCTGCTATATAGCCTATGCTGCTGCTATGTGCTCAGATGCAGTATGGCAATTCATGTGCATTGGAGGACCTCCCACATTTATCTAGAAACATACAGAGAGTTCTTTCCCAGCCCCCTGCACTTGGATCTACCCATTTTTGTTATCACTGTAGCATGTGTTCCAGGGAGCCTAGACATTAAGCAACTGCTGAATGTTTCAATTGAGGTGGAAGTACTTGACTGGAACAGTAGCAGTAGGCACTGCACAGTAGCATACTGATAGGGGAGAAGAGGTTTACAATAGATCTTCATGGGAGTTGCTCCACACCAAGCTCTCTGCATATATGCAGGTTTGTAGACTTTGTCTCTGGCTACATGTATGCCAAAAGACAGCATTATGAAACTCACCATGCTTCTATCTCTGCATAACTGCATAACTATGACAATAACAGCAACTAGATTGATCAGCAAGAACAAAGGTGATGGACCAGATCTCTTCTTTCCTGTCACACAGAGACTTTCTTCCACCATAAACTGAAGGCTCCAGATCAGACCTAGGCCTATACATACTCTGCATTTAAAAAGTAAAAATTATGTAACAAAATAACCCAAATGCTAAACCATGAATATCCAAAGCCATAAAATTATACAATCCAACAAGCCATGAAAATTATATGATCCAAAAGATTTATGGGAAACTGTCATCTCATATTTATATTCCCCATCCAAACTGCTCTTATAAATTCACTGGGGTGTTTTGTGTAATCAGAAGACTTGCACTGTTATAGGGTTGCTAGATTCAGGTTGGGAGACTCCTGGAGATTCAGAATGGAGCCTGGGAAGGACAGGAACCTCACTGGGGTACAATGCCCTAGCAGGGGTGTCAAACTCATTTGTTACGAGGAACAGATCTGACATAAATGAGACCTTGTCAGGCCAGGCCATGTCAGGCTGAGCCATGTGTGTACCTATTTAAGATTAGGTAGCAGAGATATAAGCTTTATAAAGCACAATCACAAAACTTTATAAAGGACAATCATAATTAAAGATTTTTTAAAAAATAAAAATAAAACATGCTTAAAACATTAGCACTCATTTGTCTTAAAGGTGCTTTGTTTGTAGTTCTTCCATGGGATCCAGGGAACTGGGCAAAGGAAGCTCTGGCTCTTTCCATCCTTCTCCAGGGGACCAGGAGGGGGAGGAGCCTCAGCCAATAGAAGGAAGAGAGACTTGGCAGTAGTTGCTGCACAATTGATAGAGCCTGGCAAAACAAGTTATTCCTCCCCAAGGGAGGAGCCTCAGCCAATGGAGAAAACAGAGGCTTTGCTCTGTAGCTCCTGTGTGATTGAGCAGGTCTTGCAAAGCAAGCTGTTATGCGGAAGGAAGCAAGAGAGAGAGAGAGAGAGAGAGAGAGAGAGAAGGAAGCTGATGACAGCCAGTTGCTCAGGACTCGGGAGCCTGATAGAAGCCTTTCGGGGGCCTAATTTAGCCCCAGGCCGCATGTTTGACACCCCTGCCCATGAGCCTTCAAAGCATCCATTTTCTCCAGAGGAACTGATCCTTGGAGATGAGCTATAATTCTGGGGGATCCCCAGGTCCCATCTGGAAGCTGCCATCCCTACTTGCACATCATTTTTGCCTACAAAGATGGTCAAGCCAGTTATCACCTATTCTGTGCCTCATTCTCGTTTGCATCCCCTCTTTCCTTTTGCTCAGTTGCTCAGGTCTCTTGTTTCTCCTTTTGACTCCTATGAATTCCTGGTTCTATTAGAATAATACCAGTGCACTAAATAGTTAAATGATACTTTTATTAACAATTAAATACCATGATCCCAGTGTACGAGTTCAGACAAAAGGTTTCACTCAGAGGTGAATATTACCAGAAAGGCACCTGATCCCATGCACAGCTGTGACTAAAGATATTTTATTTATTTATTTATTTATTTATTTATTTATTTATTTATGATTTGTATCCCGCCCTTCCCACAAGTGGCTCAGGGCGGTTCCCAACAATTAGTCAAACATAAAATTAAACAAATATTTGAATAGAGGTGTAGGAAAATTGAGAGCTTGACTAAGTACACTTTTAGGACTATTGCCTTTAACATCACTATGAACACTGGCTTCTGTAATCAATTTATCAAATAGTTTGTATTGCTCAAATATGTGTGCATGGAAGATGTCCAAGTTCTACGCAAGGGGCAGGAAGGCAGACAGCTAAAAATACAGCTACATCAAAAGATAATCATGCAACAGCTCCCTACATTTTGCTGAAGGTTCTGATATTGGCAATAGTAGACATAGTGAAAAGATTTTTGTTTTGTTTCAGGACTGATAATGCTCTCTACCACAATACAGTTAAACTGAAGTACTTGTGTTTTAAGTATCGTTGATCACAGAAAAAAACCAATCTGATTTTAAAACTTCAGTCTTGCTGAGGTTAAGATGGCGTCCAGGCTTTAATAAATTTTTAAAAACTGAAAGATAGCTGAAATGCCAGAATGCCATTAGCAACCAGATAGTCCAACAAACATGGCCATTCAATTTTCTTTTGCATTCACAGAACCGAGTTGCATGTTGATTTAGTCCTCACCCCAAATTCTTTAATTAATGGTATTTATCAGCTTTTGTGTGAAAGTTATTTTAATGTAATTCTTTGTCTCAGGACTCAAATTCTAGGTCTCCCACAGCTCCCCCCTTACTATAAACCAGTCATTTTGTTTAATTTTCTGCTCTGCCTGATAAGTCTAAACAGAATAGCCTAGTTTACATATAGACTGGTTTAGACGGCTTCAGAGTTCTTTAAAATTACTAATAAAGCTAGTATGTTGTACGTAATGTAATTACATTTCGAACTGTCAAAGCATCTTTCAGTTGCAAATTGCACATTTCCCCCCTTCCAAAGTTGTCAAAAATCCTTCAACCAATTGGCTAAGCACTAAAAATAGAAAAACCCAAGGACCGGCCTCATCATCTACTAAATGTCTGAATAAAACATAGTATACAAGACAAGAAACATGAAGGAAAAACAGAAGACAAGACAGTATGTGATTAAACTTGTCAACATCAGTTTGTGCAAAAGAATGCTTTTATTCCTGGCATCAAAGAAGCACTAAACTAGAAAATATCAGTGCATTGCTGCCACATCTACATTTACTTCCTAGGCAAAGTCCCCATGAATTCAGTATTTAGCATTTTCTCAGATACTAAAAAGTTAGCATGAAGATGGGCTGAATATTTCAGTCTTCAAGGCATCAGTCTGTTTTCAATTGCACAGCTCAGAATATTAAATGGCCCTTATGTTTTTTTAAGGGGAAGTAATTTCAGCCAATTCCCCCTCCCACAACAGCATAATAACACCCCTCCCCCCTCACTGTGTTCTTGGGATGGGTCAAATGTTCTGCAACAGCACTGGAAACAAAGTGAGAATCTGCAGAAATCACCATCCCCTCTTAGGAAAATTTAAGAGCACCTCTTAGGAAAACTTAAGAACCCTTAAATCTTCAGAATGTGTGGCTGAAGACTATTTACTTGGAAAGAAGTCCCATATACTAGAAATTTTTCTTCCAAGGTAGTATGCTTACAGTGTAGTGATGTTCTTAGTCTATAGCTCTGCACTGCATTGATTTCTCATAGGATGGCTACCCATCCCATTTTCTACTCACATTATCTCTCTTGTTCCCATATGGTTACTCTGACTGCATCAGCCCTGCATCAAACAAAGCTATAGAATGTCCTTCTAGAATCAAACATCCAGTAATTCTTTAGATTTAGATGAGCAAGTAAGAGAGCTCTTTTCTTTTACACAGGAGCAATTCTGAATCCTGGAAGCAATTCTGACTCATCACAGGTAACCACATAATCAGCTAATGGCAAGCCAGCTCTATCACACAATCATAGAAATAATGCCGAAAGAACCAAAAGTTTTCTCTATCCAATCACTTCCCATAATGTACAACCACTATCCCTATCCCTCAGACCCATCAATATATGTAATCCAGCCCATGATGTACAAAAAGCAAAGAGCATGGAAAAGGACAATGATAGGTCATCTTCCTTATGTCAGTCATCCTAACTGCAGCATCTCTCTCTCTCTCTTTTGACCTTTGTGCAACAGATATAGCTCTGATGGAAGAGTAAGATGTAAATACTGTTCTGCCTCACTCCTATTTTACCTCAGCTTGGTTATCAGCACAGTCAGACAATATCCCTTAGAAGGAGGTTGCCCCCAAAGAGATCCAGTTGCAAATCCCTAGTGCAAGGTCATGATCACTGGCATCAGGTGAAGCAATGGGGATAGAGGAAGACAACGGCAGATTACCTCGACTCATCTCTAGCCTTGAAAACCCCATGAGGTGGAACTTCATAGGGTCATTACGAGTTGGTTGCAACTTTCTCTAGATGATATACATACTCCCAATGTACATGTATAAGCAGTGTTTTCTAAAATATAGTAGTCATATTTGTACGTTTAAAGTTACACCTATAGTTTTTATTACCCACCCATGGACCTTGATTTAGAGGAATTTCAAATTTAAGCCAAAAAGGGATCTATAGGCTAGGACTTACCAAAACGGCTGTTCGCCTAGAACAGTTTGTTTGTTTGTTTTTAAATGTTTGGATGTTATGAAGTTCTATCAGTTCTCTAATAACAGATAATGAGGAAATGGTCACAACAGCAGATGTTTGGGCTTTAATTCAGTTTAAAAGCCCAGAGACTGCATGTTCAGCAGGTGGTTTGCCAGACACAAACTTAAAAATCACAATTTCAGCATATGGTTGGGGACACAATCTGTTCTTGATGCACATCCCTGGGGAAAGTCTTTTAGAAGCACACGTGACAGTTTTATTTGCATAAAGATTTTTCATGACTCCAGCATCAAATGGCTCAAAACAACCTGTTATGGCAAAGCTTTAAAACACCACCCCAAGGACAGACTTTGCATAGTGTGCATTTCAGTAAGTCATACCCAGGATTAATTTAGTGTGTAGGTAAAAAAAAAAAAATGCTAAGGAGCTTCATCAGTCTTCTGCTATGTGGGAGCAAGGGGAAAACAAACAGGAGTTTAATCTCCAAAAGCTAAAGTTAGGGAAAGTCAAACAAAGCCTATTGAGCAGAATATTCAGCTGCAGAGAGGGAAGCAAAAGGAAATCCAGGAAGAAAATGATGAAGAGAATAATATATACAAGAACAATAAATTCTGCTTGAGCTCACTCCTAGCATATCCATGCCATATACCTGTATTAACTCTATACTGATTTCACTATGTTAAAGCTAGGATTGTCAACTTTTTAAACCATCTGCTATAATTGCGTCTTTAACAGATGGCAAGTCTGCATCAAGTAGAAGGTGGCAATGGATTATCTCCATGGTATGGAAACTTCATCTAATAATTTGTGCATATCAGACTGGTACTTAAAGCCAACAATCTTAACCATGGGTTCTTCAAAAGAAGTTCTGGGGAAAAGTCAATGAGTATTAAGCAGTTTTAAGTCTGCGATGTAGAAATGCCTCAAGACATCTTGCATAAATATCTTGCATATTTTGGTAAATATTGAAATATATGGAATACTTTCCTTATCAACCTTCTTTTACTGACTGAGCAAGATAAAGGCATTATTTATAACTTAGTTAGATTTTAGAATTGTACTATTTGGTTATTTATGGGATTTAGAAATAAAAATATCTCTGTTTGCTTTAAGGGAAAACTCTAAGTATACCTCAAATTTGAGAAAGAGTTGCAAACTGCTGCACCCTACACTAACATAGCGCATGGATATTTAATTTTTGCCAGCTGAGAGGTAAAAAAAGTAACAGCTGAATGGAGAAGAAAAATTATTTAGTAAACAAATGCATTATTTCGCCAAAAGTTATTTCATGGAATCACAACAGATAGGACTGCCAGCATGCCTGCATATAAACTTTATAACACTGAAACTTTTTAACAATGTGTTATTATTAAACACATTGTAGCATATTGTGGCCAAATTATTTACATTTAAACAAAAAAGATCTTTTAAATGTTGTATATTTCTACAATATATATATATTTAAAGTTATCCCCAATATGACCTTTTTTTTTCTTTTGGAAAAAGGGAGAAAGTCTTCAGACTTTTTTCATGTACATTTCGAATGGATGAAATGCTTTGTAGGTCAAATTGTTTCTCTCCTCTCCAAAAAAAAGAAAAAGGAGGATGAGAAGGAGGAATTACACAAACCTGAAAAGCTCCTAGGTTCATAAATGTCACAACGCACTGTGGTTTGCTATTACATTTTAAAAGCAATGACACCACTGCAGACCATGGAACTAGGAAAATATTGTAAGTAATTTCAGGTCTACCATATAAATTATTCAATACAAACATATTGTCCCGACTACATCAGATACTATTGCGGTGTCTGACACTTATTCTAAATCAAGTATGCAATTCTTTCTAGGACATAATATTGAATGATTTTGTCTTCAAACGGAACTGAGTCTTACTTATGGGACTGAGCTACACAAAATAAGAGTCATTACTGGGAAAATATTATTTTGTCAGAACTGTAAGCATGGTTATACAAATTTCTGGGCAATCCTAGATCTAAATGGAAATGCAGAACACTAATGAACCAACAAGAAGATTGGAGAATTGCCTGAAGAAAAAACACAGCCTGTCCCTTTAATAGAGGCTTAATAAGGATGGTATTTTCTAGATGATATTCTTTATCTCCATGTCATGCAAAGCTTCAGCTGCTCATCTCCATGCATTAAACAATGCATCAAAGGGAGAGGATATTTTTTTCTGGGCCTGTTGGCAACCTTAGCACAGAGAGAGAGAGGAGTAACATGGCTACCCTGTGTAGCTCTAAAGCTCTTTTTTATTTATCAGTCTGCCAAGGAGAAAGCAGAGCCACTCGTCTTAGAATCCTGCTGGCTTCCCAGCCCAGAAGCTATAAAAACTCCCATGTCAATATTCACACCTGCCTCTGAATTTCTTCTATATGTTAGGATTAATGAGTCTTTAATAATAACCATTAAAGCCAAATACAGAGCTACTTGCTTAGCCTAACAATGGGCACATGGCTTCCTGTCTCTTTTTCTACCTGGAGCTGATGTATACAGCCAGCAGCAGTGTTTGACTATCTACCTACACATCTTGGGGAATTTAGCATTCAGATGACCTACTGCAAGTATTGCTGCTTGTCCCATGCAAGCAGAGGAGTGGAAATTATTCAAGCAATATATGTAACTTTCACAAACAAGTTATAGAAATGAGGTATTTGATTAAAAATAAAAAGAAATAATATTGCATTCACTAATCATAATTTTAGCTGATGAATTTTTCACCTAGCAAACAGATGATGAGCAATACCAGCACTCATGCCATGCCTCTTGCTGTAGAAAAAAGTAAGAGTCCTGTAGAACCTTATAAACTAATAAAATTTGTGGTCGGGTATGAGCGTTCATGAATCACTGTTCACTTCTTCAGATACATTATGGATTATGAGCTTCTTCTGATGTATTCTTTATATTTTTATGGCTGAGGGAAAAGGGCCTCAGCTAATGGAATCATAATTTGTATTTTTCAAGATGATAAAGTAGTGCTACATACTGATCTTCGATACATTATTTGGAAGTCATTTCTGCTCCATTCAATGGAATTTTTTACAACTGATATGTTAGCAGTCACAATATGAGGCCCTAGAAACACTCAACTAGCTCACCTTAGTCAGACAACTCCAGAAATATGTATATTAACGCAAACCTGAAACCTCATAAAAGTTGTTTTATTTTCTCTCATCTCTATGATAATCTGTTATGCTGTATATTAAAGAAATAAATCACTTCCAGTTGTGCAAGGGGGAAAGAAGACAATTTCTGCTGATTAGCTCTCCTCTGTGTCTAGAGTTACCAGGCTAGGCTTCCCAAATCCCCCGCCTGGGCTGGAGACCCCCGATTTGGAGCCTCCTCCCCCCGATCCCCAAAAATCTGGAAAGCGGGGGGGAATGGCAGCCCTTCCCACCCAGCCCTGATCCCAGCAGCTTCTCCTCCCCCCTCCCCTTCCCACCGTTCCCCGATGGGGATCTGAAGAGCCGGGATGGTGAGAGGTCAGGTTGCAGCCGTCGTAGTGGTTGTGGGTGGCAGGAAGAGGGTCTTCCTTATCCAGCGGGAGTGACGAGCTTTCCTTTCTGATGCCTCATGTAATGTCGTCATACACTCGGCGGTCTCGCGCCGTTGCCTAGGAGACTGGAAGCGGAGGAGTAGTAACGGCACACCGGGAGCTGGCGGCAAGCTCCTGGCTTCTGCCAGCCTCAAGACCAACGGCTGCGCAAGTTCAGCAGCGCGTGGCTTTTCATGCTGCGAGAGCATCGGCGTGTTCGGGGCGAGGAGGAGCCGTTTCCTCAGCCTCAATGCGGGTCGTTCCCTCGCCTCCAAACAGCGAGATATCAACATCTGTGCATCACCCCTACATGCAGAAACCAGTAAGGCGAGTCCCCCTCCCCCCCCATCAGGAAGCAAGAAGCTTTATTTTGACACCCATGCCCTTGTGTGCCTTATGGAGGAAAATGGTTTCACCACTCTGCAATCTGAGATTATTGTATCTGCGTTAATTAACACCATGAATGGCAATATGGCTGTGATGTACAAGGATATGGTCACCAAAGTACAACAGGTTATATATAAAACATAATGTTTAATTTTAGCCAAGTATATAATTAATGTGTTTTGGAATAATGGGGAATGGATCTGGAGGTTTTGGGGGTTCTGGGGGAGCTGTTTTTTGAGGTAGAGGCACCAAATTTTCAATATAGTATCTAGTGCCTCTCCCCAAAGTACCCCCCAAGTTTCAAAACGATTGGACCAGGGGGTCCAATTCTATGAGCCCCAAAAGAAGGTGCCCATATCCTTCATTATTTCCTATGGAAGGAAGACATTTAAAAAGGTGTGCTGTCCCTTTAAATGTGATGGCCAGAACTCTCTTGGAGTTCAATTATGCTTGTCACACCCTTGTTCCTGGCTTCACCCCCAACGTCTCCTGGCTCCACCCTCAAAGTCTCCTGGCTCCACCCCCAAAGTCCCCAGATATTTCTTGAATTGGACTTGGCAACCCTATACCAGGCCTGTGTTGGAAAATACCTGGAAACTTTGGGGATAGATCTGGGAGAGGGCGGGGTTTGGAGAGGAGAGACCTCAGCATGGTAGAATGCCAGAGAGTCCACCTTTCAAAGCAGCCATTTTCTCCAGGGTAGCTGATCTCTGCCAGCTGTAGATCAGTTGTAAAAAGTGGGAGATCTCCAGGCCCCACCTGGAGACTGGCAACCCTATCTCACATACCATGCTCTTCTGGAGCATCCCCAAACCCCTTAGAGCTAAAGTGAGAGGAGGAAAGCCACAGTCCATGAGTTTGCAGTGGGACCCAAAACTATGAATTTAAGATTGCTCTCTAAGTCCTACAAATCTCAATGAAATGGCAACAGAAACTAATGGGAACTAATGTTCTGAATTGAGCAAGGACCAGCAACTGCTATACAAAACAAAACATAGCTTGTCTCTTGGCCAACACTGCTGAGAGCCACCATGGGGTCTGTTCCCAGTGGGCAGGGGACAGGAATCAGGTTCCAGACAAAGATTCTTACAGGGCTTCAGATTCATGCGGAGCTTGATAAGAAGAAAAAGGCTGCTACAGAAAGGACCTCTGTTCTAGTGCTTAGATCAACTATTACAGAGAGAGTAATATAAATTAAGAATTTAATAAAGTCCCCCACTTTTTATATGATTAACCTCTTTAAAAGTTGGCCTGAGCACTAGGCTTCCCAATTCCCAGGTCCCAGTGGGGGATCCCCCGGTTTCGCAGGCTTCCCCCTGCCCCCAGCCAGCTGGCTGGCGGGGGGAAGCCCCTCCTCCACAGTCACCATGTACCTCTAGAGCTCCAGCAGGTTTAGAAACCTGCAAACAGGTCCATTTTTAAACTGTGTGCCTTTAAAGTTGAGCAGGGAGCAGGAAACAGGAAGCACTTCATGAGAAAAGGTCAGCAGCAGTTTCGTCCGAGCACAGACCCTCCGTTTGTTTTGCTTTCGTTTTCAAAGCAAGTAAAGTTGTGGAGGAACCAGACCCAGTAAGTGTGTGTGAGAGAGAGGGAGGGGGCAGGGGATTCCCCAGTTTGGAGGTCCTCCCCCCACTTTAGAAAGCGGGGGATGGGGAGAGAAATGTCTACTGAGCACTCTATTATTCCCTACGGAGAACGATTCCCATAAGGAGTAATGGGGAATTGATCTGCGGGTATCTGGGTTCTGGGTGGATGTTCTTTGAGGTAGAGGCACCAAATCTGCAGCATAGCATCTGATGCTTTTCCTCAAAACACCCGCCAAGTTTTAAAAGGATTGGACCAGAGGGGCCAATTCTATGAGCCCCCAAAGAAGGTGCCCGTATCCTTCACTATGGTGGGAAGGCATTGAAAAGGTGTGCAGTCCCTTTCAATGTGATGGCCAGAACTCCTTATGGAGTTCAATTGTACTTATTCCAACTTTGCTCATGACTCCACCCCCCCATTGTCTTCTGGCTCCACCCCCAAAGTCCCCAGATATTTCTTGAATTGGACTTGGCAACCCTACTGAGCACTGGTGTCACAACAGGGAGCATCAATCTTTGTCAGTAATTGCATTTGATATGAGTTACAGGAACACAGCCTTTGTTTCATGGTCAGAAGACAAAGCAGCTGCCATTGAGGCACAATCAACTCATGACTACCCCCTACATGGGGTATTCTAGGCAAGAAATGAACACAGGTGTTCTGACTTTATCTTCCTCTGTGTGGCAACCCCAGTCATCCTTGGATGTTTCCTATCAAAGTACTGACCATGGACAACCCTGCTTAACTCCCAACCTCTACAATCCAGGGCAAAGATGGGCTACTTGAGTTGCTCACATGTTCGGGGAGGGTGGGGGGGGTGCTAAATGACACTTGCCAATAATGACAGTGAGATAATCATGTGATGATTTCACAGAACCTTTGTTGTAGTCCTCAGTGAAGAAGAGATTGTTAACAAGGCTTTTGGTTTGTGTGGCATATATCTGCTGAAATGCATACTAAGGGGGGCTGGGGGTTACTAGGGTTGGATTTTGTCATTAGCACTCAGTAGCATGCAAAGTTAGTTCAGGATGAGCCCACTGAAATCACTGTTGATGAGCTGTTGGTGATCTAGTTGCTTATTACCCAGGTGATACCCAGTACTGTGGATCAGTGAAGAAGTGGATCAGAAACATACTGGACTCTCCTTAAAGACAAACAAATTGGGTAAATCTGTGCTTTCATACTGGAACAGGGGGAATGAACAGCTTTCAAAGAACAAACATTTAACCACCAAAATATTCACAAAAAGTCAGGTAATTGTTACAGATTGATCAATGAGAAGGTTCACCATTTTAAAGAGCTGGATTAATTGCTCGTATGCAGTAAAAATAATGGTTAAAAATAAGGCAGAAGAATAGAACTTGCTAGTTCATCCATTTAAGTTCTGGATTAATAGTACCATGATAAAACTTGTTAAAGGTTATAAAATAAAGTAAATGTTGTGGCAAGCATTTGACACACAAACTTATGCAGATTTACTCAAAAGTAAATCCCTTGTACTCAGTGACGATTACTCCAAGGGAAACATGCACAGGACTATATTGTTAGTCTTTTAACATAGCAAAATAAAATAATTACAGTCCTAACAAAAAAAATTTAAAGGCTAGAAACATTGCAGGCCCTGAACCAATTTACAGTGATGGTAAAGGCACTAGCCAATGGGGCCTATAACATTCGCACAGTAAGGTTTAATGCAGCTCTCACAGTAGCGAAAAATGCATGGAAAGCACTGGTGGTGTGTGAAGAGGGGGAGAGCTACATTTTCCCACCAAAAACCAAGCACAATTTTGAGCTATGGAAGCACTCAGGTTAATGAGTTGTAGAGAGATTCTTAGTACCTCACAGATGAATTCTCAAAATGTGTATGGAAGAAAATTATGACTCTGAAAGACTAATGGGTAAGTACAAGGGTAATTTACTCTGGAAAGTGGGAGGTAAAGCTCATTAGTATGTGGTCAGCATTTTTCATTTGCCTTTTATTCATACTATTTTTATTTATAATATTTATACCTCCACGCCTTTTCTTTTGGCTCAAGGAGGCTAACAAACAGGTGTGACAGTCTCCAGTCAGTAAGAATATAATGGAAGAATGGAAGAATATATTTTTTTCTATTCAAACAACCTTTTTTATTGTGCCTTATAAAATAAAATAAATGTTGTTGCAATCCAGTAATCTTGCTTAAATAAAGGCCACCTCATATATATATATATATATATATATATATATATATATATATATATATATATATATATATATATATATATATATATATATGTTCTTATCTGGGAGGTCCCTAAGTGCCTTCATTTCACTTTTTGAACACAGCAGACACAGAGGGCGTTTTCGCACTTACCTTAAGCCGGAGTGACGTCCCTCTTCACCGAGCAGCGTCTGCACGGTTTTCGCACTAATTGCTGCGGAGCACCTGGAAGAGCCGCAAAGTCCCGCGGCTTTTGCGGTGCAAATGTAAACCGGTTTTTGGCGGTTTACATTTGCGCCGCAAAAGCCGCGGGACTTTGCGGCTCATCCAGGTGCTCTGCAGCAATAAGTGCGAAAACCGTGCAGACGCTGCGTGGTGAAGAGGGACGTCGCTCCGGCTTAAGGTAAGTGCAAAAACGCCCAGAGTTAAAACCAGATGTGGCTCTCTGTGGAATATAGATGACGAAAGAAAGAAAGAGAGAAAGATTAGTTGCCTCATACAGGGAATAAGCGGATATTATAAGAGGGGTTGTTAGTGCCTGGCACATGTCCCAAACAGCAGCACACTAGACCATTTTGCCCAATCTACAAACCTGGCTCCCCATCCATTGGACTAAGGCATCATAGAGTTGCTCCCATCATGTCCGTTAACCCTTCTCTCTCCACAAGGCTTTGTTTCTGATATTCAAATATTTTCATAGGAAAAGTTGTTGCAGTGGGGGGGCCTGAAAACATTGCCTAACCCCGGGCCATCCACTAAATGTTTTAATATGTACTCACTTGTGCTGTAACATAAATTAGTCTGAAGTTAGCTTTTTCCACTTAAGTAAAAAAAAACAACAACAACCACCATCTTGATTTTTAAGATAACATTCATCCATTCACGTACTCTGGAGTGTCCACAGGGGTTCACTAAAATACATCACATTTTATACTTCCTTGGTTCAAGACTCTTCCCTTCCAACAGACAACTCTGTCAGGTCATCTGTCTAAGAGAGAGTGATGGATCCAAGGTCAGCAGTGAACTCCATATCTGAGTGGGAATTTGAACGTGAATCTTCCCCATCCTAGTCTAGCATACAGACTACTGAACCATACATTCTTCCACTATGGTTGTTTCATAAGTATAACTTAAATCACAAACGTGATCTGAAGCTAACCAAGTTACATTACTGTAAACCACCTCTGACTCACAGTCAGTTTCAATAATGAAACCTAATATTAAAGACAGCAGCCTCAAGATCAATTTGGTAGAACCTCCCTTTCAATAAGAGCCAAGGCTACGGGAATATTTAACAGCCTAAGGATTTGTGCTACTGTACATGATGATATGTCATTGGGATACTTTACCTGTTCTTTCATAAAAGTTACCTGGCAATGGCTTGAAGAATGTTTTGCTTCAGACTAAATATGTCCCTGACAAATACTTAAATATATTACAATATCTACTGGAATTATTCTTCCTACTGGAATTTAAGATTGCTGCGTTCTTTCTTACAAAAAATATGGTTTGGAACTGGAAATATACATATTTACTGTAATATATGTGTGGATGTCTAATTGAGGGTATTACAGGCTATGCAGAATATTAAGCAATCAACTTGAGACATATAACGTTTTGTGGCAACTGTTCTTACTGCAAAATAAAAAAAAGTCCCATGGTCAGGCCTCAGATTCAGTGGGAGCTCACAGGAGCACAGCTCCTGAACCCTTCTGACAGTTCCACTTCCTCCTTCTGAGTTCCACCTCCTTATCCATTGAATAGTTGATGAGGTCCACCACTTATTTTTCAACAAAACGACCCCAGCCCATGCTGTAACAAAATTAAAAAATGACATAATTTTTTCCATCATAAGCTGTCACAATGAAGTGACCTCTAACTTGTGATGGAATTAATTTTGTTAGTCTTCAAGGTGCTACTGAACTCCTGTTTTACTTTTGCTGCGACACACTAACATGGCCACCACTCTGGAATTATTCACATTGCGGAATCATTCTTGCTGCTTTGAACAAGATTACTCACTAAAGAGGAATATTTCTAGGAGTGAGTATTGCTGGCTCCAGGGGAAGAATGACATGCTGTAAAAGCCTGAGAATGGAATCAGACTGAAGCGATTCTCTCAGAAATATGAGAGAATTTATTCCCATTTACATTACAGGGACCCAAATGAAAACATGTGTCCTTTTCCCAGCTGAAATAGGATTCCAAAATATACTTATGAGTCAAAAACAACCCTAGAAAGTTTTGTCTATAATGTCTAACTTTGCAGCTACCTAATTAGTTGGTATGTCAGGCTATGGGATGATTATTTAGGCAGTTCTTCCACACCCTCACACAAAATGAAATATCATTTTATAAAAGTGCTTAAAGGAGTTTCCAATTGCTTTGGTGTGAGGGAAAGAGTGGAAACAAGAAAAAACAACAACTGAGTCTGGTTATAGAAGGCGCCCACTACCTCTGAACTATAAGCAAAGGGACTAGTGCAAAACTATAAAAATAATACTTGACTGACTGCGACTATGGTGGATTCCTACGAGATCAAAAACTCAAGAGTAAGAGTAGTGGTTTCTCAAACAATCCCCTAGAGCTTTGGTTTCCAAAACAACAGGAATCTCTTATATTTTGCAATTTTGTGTGATAATAGACAACCATCTTAAACAAGCAAATCTGGCATCCTTTCCCATCCTAGCTGGAATTCAAAATAATGAAGGTGATACCTTTTTTGCTGGTAGGAACAAGAAACATTTCACAGAAATCTTTACCAACCAGAATGAAGAATGCGTGCTGTCTCCTTCCAAAGGACTATAATTCTTACACCAACAGTATTCAGTACTTTTTACACCATTGTGACCAGCTTACAAAATATCTTAATTTAGGAGGAGAGTCAGACACTGTATTGTGGGACCAGGACCCTGTAAAACCAGCCCCCTTCCTTGAAATCTTCCTGAAAGTGTCAAGGAAGCATTTATTAGGGCAACTTGAATTATGTGGACAATTTGTTTCCAACTCAAATGGCTAAACTAAAGGGCAGGTTTCAGCAGGAAGCTCTCTGAACTATAAAATCACAGACTTCAAAGTAGGATTTCCAGACTGAAACCCTGAGATCCGTACACTGCGCTTCTAAAGCCTCCCTAAATTAAAAGGACTGAGGATGCATAGTCAGGAAACACTGTTGCTGTTTGAAGTAATTTGAAGTGACAGTCATATATCTGGGTCACAATTAAAAGAAACTGAATGCAATCCTAAACACAGTTATATCCTTCTAAGTCCACTGAAGGCAATGGGCTTGGAATGATGTAATTCTGTTTGGGAAAACACTGTCAGTGAATCTAACGTAACCTCTGAGGTATGACTCTCTCTATAAAGCTTTCTTTTTTAAATTACCTTCATAAAATCCTCCTATAGTAGCTTATATATGAAATGACCTTCTACATGTCTGCTACAGATTCTCAATGTATCTGCATAGGACACTGGGCTACTTTATACGATACACAGGGCACTGGACAGGTATTAGATGTTTGCACAAACTGTGTGTGTTGGCTAGATCATCCTGAACACTTTTCCTATAGAAGGGTAGTGCAAGATCATTACCGGTGGGCAAGCTATCTTGCAGGAAAGCTAGTCAACTATTCTTCTAATTGAAGACCAGCTGATAAGCTTGAAGGAACAACAGTATTCCTCAACACAGATGAAAACCATACACATCTAAAGCTTTCCAAACAGAGGTTTATTTAAGCATTTCTTGAAAAACTTCCAAGAAAAAGAACTCTGTATTCTTCCATAATGGCAAAGGCATAAAACTTTGTAGCCTTTCTTTTAAAAGTTTTTTAAACTTGTGGATGTTTAACAGTACAAGATGGATATTGGTTTTGAAACTGAAATCTGGCAATCAAAACTCATGCAGTGTATTCACTGCTATTAACCAAGTCCCATTTACCTTAATGGGACACACTTCCTAGTAAGGATGCCTTAATGGGGCCCTCTTCGTGGTAAAGTTGCTTAGGACTGGCCTTAGCCAGGTCTGGTCACTCAGCTGCTAAAAAAAGGGGGAAAAGTTTAGCACTGGAAGTTTGGCTCCAATAGTTGCACAAATTTGGCACCAAAAATTTTGACACTGCCTCCCAAAATACTTATTCCTATTATCTTGTCATTATTTTTTCCTCTCTCCAACTTTGCTTTCTGGCAGGAGACCCTACATTTTCTGGGCAGATGCTGATGCGACACACTCTTGCCAACTAGCCTGCCTATGGGGGGGGCTCAGCAGTAACTATGAAGAAACCCCAGTGCAATGTAACCATGGTGTTGTACGACGAAAGAGCAGCGGAGGACACACGGAAACTGGACACACTGGACGGGACATTGGAGTGGGGGGAAAATAAGCGATTCCTCCTACCCGGAAGGCTCCCTCACTGAGTCTGCTGTGTACCTGCTCTGCTCCTCCATGCTTCGGTTCTCTGCCGAGCGCCACTCGGGCATGGTGCTGGCACACAGCACCACCATGGACACAATGACAAAGATGATGGAGATGGTTGCCAGGATCTGGGCGGCCAAGGAGGAGGTGGGTTCCTCGAACGTCCTCCTCATCCGCTCCAGCCACTTCTTCTCCTCGCCGCCAGGAGGGGGCGCTGCGCGGCTGCTGCCCTGGTCGCCGCCTTCGTCTCGGCTGGGCGGGTGGTGGCAACTGCTCTTGCTGCTGCTGTCGCTGCTGCTGCTCCAGCCGCCCGCCGGCTCCGCCGGGAGATCTTCGGCCGAGTAGAAGGTGTAGGTGTCGGACATGCGGTCGTCGAGGCGGCGCTGGCAGCAGTAGTCGAGGTGGGTGCACTCGAGGCCCCAGTAGATCATCTCGTTGTAGAAGGAGAGCTCGCACATGTGGGGCACGAAGCGCAGGTGCCCGTAGCGCACATAGAGCATGATGAAGCCGAAGGCCTCCGAGTGCCGGTCGAAGAAGTACTCGTTCCGCTCGCGGTCGTAGTCGTCGCAGACCTCCAGCACGTCCTGCTCAGACATGCAGCCGTGCAGGCGGCTCACTCGGCGCAGGGGAAAGTCCTTCAGCACCTCTCGCGCGAAGGAGTAGCGCGTCCCCCCCACATTCAGCACCACCACCGACGGGCCCCCCCGGCCAAAGTTCATGGCTTGGGGGGGCGGGCGAGGGAAGGAGAAGGCGAAGAGGCGAGCGGGCGAGAAGCCCCGCGGGAGGGCCGGAGTGCGGACGGGCTCCTCGTCAGGCTCCGCTTGGCGCCTGCCGGGGCTCCCTTATATGTTTGCTGCCGCCAGCTGTGGCCCCTCCTCGCCCGGCGAGGCGATGACGGCGGCTCCCTTTGGCCAGCTCTCCCCCGAGGGCGGGGACGGTGCGCCCCCTCGAATCGCCGCCGGAGTCTTCGGGCGCCCGAGCGGCGGCTTCACCTCAGCAGGGCGCGGGGCTGGCAGCTGCCGGCCGACTCTGGCTGGGGCGAGGAGCTCTGCCTTTGCTGCCGGCGCCCTTCGGGGCAGCAGGTGCCCCAGGCATGGTGAGGCCAGGCAAAGTCCCGCCAAGTTGGGGAGAGCTGCGAGCGCCCTGCCCTGCCCTGCCCTGCCTGCCGCGGCGCCGCTCGGCTCTCTGTGCCGGGGGCTTCTGGCACCGCCGCTTGGCGGCTGCTGGAGAGAGGGCAGAGGCGGCGGCAAAGGGACACGCCTCCTCCCTTCCCTCCTCTCTCAGCCGCCGAGCGAGCGAGCGAGCGGAGCTGCCTGCGCGGAAAGGAAAAGGCAGCGTCGGAGTGGAGCTGGCTTTCTCAGACGTACCAAGCAGTCCCATTAAGGCAGTGCGAAGACCTCAAAGTGGCTTTGCCGGAGACTTTGCCGTTCCCTTGCCACCCCCTCCCACCCCCCAAGTTCGAGCTCCTGCCCTCCTCCCGTGCAAGCCCAGTAGGAAGGAGGGGACCTCGGCCAGCATCTCGCGGTGAGAAACCAGGGGAACTTTTCGGCTGGACAAGCCTGCAGGCAGGGGGTTCGGGCGTGTGGGCTCACTGAAGTGGTTTGGGGATTACAGCCGTGATATCATTTCTCCCCTCTTCTGCCTACAGAGAATCGGACTCAGCAGGGGGAAGGGGCATCCCCTGCCGCTTCTGGCAGAGAGGGTGGCGCTGAGCTGGCTCTGATTCTGTGCAGGAAGAAGGGAAGGGGCAGGGGAGGCACTTGTTAAAATCTTTGATTCTTCTAGCAGCACAAAGAATGAGGAAATGTCATCAATAAGGAGGAGCTGCTGTTCTGAAATGTACTTAAAAACTGATGAAGCAGAAACATTTGATCACCACCTTGTCTTCTGCTTGTTTAAAGCATCTGGGAATAAGACGTGTTTGTATACACTGTGCTTTCATGTTCATATTTCACCTGAATTGCATGCAATCAAATGGAGACTGGAGCTGTGGAAAGGAGTCACTCCTTCTCCTTCTCTCTCTCTCTCTCTCTCTCATTCACTCATGCACACAGGCTCACACACACACAGGTATTCATTATTTCTGGTTTTTATTTTTGCTCTAAGATGCCTCTTCCTCCTTTTCAGCATACCCTACAAATGCATCTTAGAGGATAGACAAAATCTTCAATATTTTTTATAAGTGCATCTGGTAGATGGAAAAAGTTCAGAAGCCTGCTTTCTACCTTGTCTTTTTATTTTTAGGCATTGTAGCATCCTGTGGGGCTTTTGACCTTGCTTTGTAAAAAAAAAATTATACCTACAGACTTCTTTACCTTTGTCATCTTTACCATCAGTTTCCCTTTCAATACCATTTTGCTCTGTAAATTTCAACAGGGCTTGTGTTGATTAATCTCTGTGGTTTCTCTATTGGGGTGGGTAACTTGTTTTGCTCTAGAAACTGCTTGAGAGTTGCTGTGATATAGTGGATAGCATGTTGGATGGAGCCTTGAGGTGGAAATTGTGAGTGTGTGTTCACTGCATGGAGCTTGTGGCTCTTAGGGAACAGGTTTGTTCCTATGAGGCTTGGGTTGCCAACCTGGAGAAACTGAGGCAGAAAGAGAGGTTTGGAGAAGAGACCCTCAGGGACTTACCAGAACAGTCTCACTCCTGTTCGGCTCTTACGCTGTTGTGGAGTGTAAGAGCCTTGAAGTTGGAGGGCTTCAGTCTGAGGAGGAGGGATGAGATCCCTTAGAAAGAATCTCTTCCTTGGGCGACAGACTGGTATTCTCTCATGTAAGGGATATCCCTGGGTGGGGGAAGTAGGCTTTGGGTAGGGAGTAATTTGATCATTAGTAATATAGAGTGTGGGGGCTGTGACAGGCATTTTGACAGGCCCTTAGCTACAGAGGGGCCTGTGAGGGCCCTGCCCATGATTTCTGGGTGGGCCCCCTCAACTCAGGGCCCCAACCAGCCTGGGGCCTGTGCCGCAGCCTCCTCCCTCCCCTGCAATTCAAATTGTGCCATAGAGGTCAGGGGCTACTCCATCTGCCCCTCCTGTCACCCATGTGATTTGAATCATGGGGAAGAGGGTGGCCCGAGGCCTTCCCTCCTCAACTCTGCCATGGCTCCCTTCACCAGCCTCTCATGTATCTTCCTTCACTGTCAGGGCCCTTCACCAGTTAGAGCTCCAAGAGCAGCACCAGCAAGTCCACCTCCAGAGCCCAGCAATGTTTACAGCATTTCTAAAGTTTGCAGCGCTTCCAAAGTGGTGGGGAGGCAGTGGTGGCTGCCCCCTGGCTGCAGGGACCTCCTGCCTTCACCTCCTGTTTCCCTCCAAGTCCTCTGGCCCTGCCAAGGCTCAGAAGCCGTTGCAGCTGGCTCCATCACATGCTACTGCTGTAAGACCACCAGCAGTAGTCTCTGGGCTTTTTTCCTCACTGGAATAGATTAGGGGTCTCTATGTGTGCATGAGAAGTAGTGCCAGGAGGAAACGTTTATTATTATTATTCCGCCCGTTCCCCCATTGGGGGCTCAAAGCAGAGTACATCAAATAAAATAAATCACAATAAAATCATAATAAAACTAATTGCAACATTCATCGAGTACAGCAAAATAATTCAGCAAGATGATATAGCACAAGTAGTATCACAATACAGCACCAGTAGAGCAGCAAACCAGTAGGGGGAGGCCAACTGATCGATGGATAGATGTCCGCTGCCTCATCCAAAGACCTGGTGGAACAGCTCCATTTTGCAGGCCCTACAAAAGGCCAGTAGGCCAGGTAGGACCCGGATCTCCAAAAGAAGCTGATTCCACCAGGCTGGGGCCAGGACTGAAAAAGTCCTGGCCCTGGTGGAGGCAAGACGGGCATCTCTTTGACCAGGGACTATCTTGGGAGGCCGAACGAAGCGACTTCTGGGGTGTATATGGGAGGAGACGGTCCTGCAGGTATGTTGGTCCCAGGCTGCGCAAGGCCTTATAAGTTAAGGCTAACACCTTGAAGCGGATCTGGTACTCTATAGGCAGCCAGTGCAGTTCGCAGAGCGCCGGCCATATGCTCACCCGTATAGGTGATGCAGTCAGCAAGTGAGCTGCCGCATTCTGCACCCACTGCAGTTTCTGGATCAGTTTCAGGGGTAGGCCAGCGTAGAACAAGTTACAGTAGTCTAGCCTGGAAGTCACCATTGCATGGGTCACTGTAACCAAGTCTTGGGGGGATAGGTATGGTGCTAGCTGCCTGATCTGCCATAGATGGAAAATTGCAGACCTAGTAGCCGCTGTGATCTGGGTCTCTATGGAGAGGGAGGCATTCAGAAGGGAGGCATTTAGTTTTGTTAGACACTGGGGAACTTTCTGGAACAAACTGAACCTGTACAAAACAGTCAGACTTCACTTGAACCAAAAAGGAAACGGGCTGCTTGTGATTAATATAAAAAAGATGACAGTGTAGCTTTTAATCTAATCCGGGGGGGGGGGGGGCGGCGGAGGGGAGAGATGACAAGAGCTGGGGATCATCTGATTTGGGATGTCAGTCCAAAGGGATGATTGTGTAAACACTCAGGGTAATACTGATAGGAGCATAGTAGATCTTGGGAGTGAGGGCACAATGGTGACTGGAGGCCATGTGTGGCAACTAAGGGGCCAAGGGAGGCAAGGACTACTGGAGTGGGAAACACACCCTAGGTATCTATCTGCCAGTGTTAGAAGTATCTAAATCAGGGGTGTTGAACCTATTTCTTATGAGGGCCATCTGTTGGGCCAGGCCACGTGTGTCATAAAATGTCAGGTAGCAGAGATACATACTTTATAAAGCAAACACAAAAGATTTTTTAAAACTTTAAAGAAAACATACTTAAAGCATTAGGAGCTTCAGCCAATAAAAGGGAGAGAGGCTTGACTGTGCAACTGAGAGAGCCTGGCAAAGCAAGCTAAGATGCAGAAAGAAGCAAGAGAGAGGGAGAAGGAAGCAGATGACAGCCAGTTGTCAGGGGCCTAATAGGAGCCCTCTGATGTCCTGATTTGGCCCCTGGGCTGCATGTTTGACACCCCTGCTCTAAGCCAAGATTGGGGAGCTGGAGTGCTTGGTGTTCAGTGGCAATTTAGATATAGTAGGCATTAGGGGTGTGCATTCAGATCTACCCAAGCAGAAAATCTAGCTGAAAAATACCTTACCAGTTTTTTGTGAGTAGATTACCTATCTGAGTTTTATGAGAAAAACCAGAAAAAATCCTGGATACATTCAGGAATTACCAGGTAGATCTGAAAACAGCGGAGAGGTGGGAGCAATCTCTTAGCTGCTTCTCAGGCTTCTACTATAGAAGAAGCCTGCAGCCCCAGGATCTGCTATACTGCCAGGAGCACATTGCTCCCTGCAAGCTGGGTTTGTGCTGATTTCTCCTGCATCCCAGTTTAAACCGTATGGCAAGAGAAGCAGATCTCCTACACTGCATGGAGCAATGTTCTCTAGCTTAAACCAGTCTGCAGGAGAAGCCAAGCTAGCCCCAGGTGTAGGGTTTGACCTGTTTGCTCTGTGTAGAGAACTGAAGGGTATTGTTGACATTTAATGGCATGTACAATGCTAGAAGATGAGCAAGTGAATGAGCCTGAGGTGATGGAGTTAATGTTGTTAGGTCCAGTGATTGGGTTGGCTGGGCATATGTGGCAGTGAAGTTGGCATCTGGGTTTATTGTAAACTCTGGTACCAGTGTCCATGTTCAGATTAGATGTATTATTGTGAGTAATTTTTACTTTTTTAAAATGGGAGGGGGGCTGTCTGTGGGCAAGAAAAAGTTTGTACTTGTGAAAGAGAACTGTCATTATCCAGTAAAGGCGGTAAGTCACTGATGATGCATTGAACCAGCTGACCAACAAACATATCTATATGCCTCCAGTTACCATCCTAAACATACTAAACAATCTACAGCCAGGCTTGTGCTACACCTGTATCTGCATCTATTCCAATCCTACAGAGATTCTCACCTGAGGGATCTAAAAGAAACCTTTTTTACCCAGAGAAAACCTGTTGCAAGACAGGCCCAAAAGAGACAATAACAGAACACCATTAGTGATCACATACATCTCTCAGTTCATAATGGTTCAATGCAAACCTTTTCTTGCCCACAGACAGCCCCTCCCCTCAATTTTAAACAACTCCTCACCCAAAATAACACATCTAATCAGAACATGGACACTGGTACCAGAGCTTGCAATAAACCCAGATGTCAACGTTGCTGCCACATATATCCAAACTACACTATCACTGAACCTAATAACATTAACTCCATCATCTTTGGCTCATTCACTTGCTCATCGTCTAGCATTTCATATGCCATTAAATGTCAACAATACCCTTCAGTTCCCTACATAGAGCAGACAGGTCAAACCCTACACCGGGGTGGCTAAACAGTGGCTTGGGAGCCACATGTGGATTTTTCACACATATTGTGCGGCTCTCGAAGCCCCTCCCCAAGTCTTCCAAGTTGTCCGGCTTGGAGATGGCATTTGTCTCTTTAAATCACTTCACCAAGCCAGCCAGTGGTTTAAAGTTAAAGTTGCTTTTGTTCCCCCTTTCTTTTCTTCTTCCCTCCCCATCTATTTATTTCCTTCCTTCCTTCCTTCCTTCCTTCCTTCCTTCCTTCCTTCCTTCCTTCCTTCCTTCCTTCCTTCCTTCCTTCCTTCCTTCCTTCCTTCCTTGCAGCTCTCAAACATCTGACATTCATGTCTTGCAGCTCTTAAACATATGATGTTTATTATTATTACATTGTTACATCTGATGCTTATTATTATTACATTAAGCAAGTTTGGCTACCCCTGCCCTACACCAAAGGATACAAATCTGACATAAAGAATCACAAAACTGAGAAACTTGTAGGAGAACATTTCAGCCTCCCAGGACACTCAATAGGAGACCTCAAACTAGCAGTTTTATTGCAAAAGAATTTCAGAAACAAACTAGAATGGGAGATTGCTGAGTTACAAGTCACTACAGCACTAAGGATAATGGAACCCCCAGGGCTTAACAGAGATATCAGTTTCTTATCTCACTGCACATGCTAATGTCATTCAATTCTCACATCTGTTTGTAAACTTTTTAAATTATGCTGCATGCTAATCTGCTGCTATTCACAGGTCTTACCAATTGCCTTAATGCAATCTTATATATATTTATTGCTTAGTTACTTATGCATCTTGACTCTAATTAGCCTTCCTAGCAACACTGTCCCTACTCTCTACTTATATGTAATGGTTACTTCTGTTTCAATGTATCTGAAGAAGTATGCATGCACACAAAAGCTTATACCCAGAATAAAATCTTTTTGACCTTAAAGGTGCCACTGGACTTAAACTTTGTTCTGCTGCTTCAGACCATGTGGCTAGCCGTCTGAATCTATCTCCTCACAGATGAATTGTGAGGATAAAACTGGGGGAACACTTGAAGGAATGTAATAAATTATTTCCTGCTATTTCAGTTATTTTTCCACCAGATGTTGAGCTTGATGTTTTACAGAAAAAAGAATCTCTTCGCGGAATGGATGCCAAGCCTCCTTGGATGATTTCCTGGTATGTGCAAGGCAAAGAACTACATTTATTGATTTTACTTGGCTGTACTCCTATATGGCTATCTAGATATTTATACTGATTGTGCTTTTTTTGTTTGTTCTTATTTTTGTGAGATGTGACTGACATATGTAGAATTTAGCATCAAAGAATGATGTGGGTTTATAGTGTATTTAATCCCACTTTCATCTCTGGTCAAAGGTTTTGCAGATTTAAATTCCATATACTTCTATAAAGAAGGGAAAATATGCTTTCTATTCAGATGTTAAGTTATCGTAGGCTACCTCCAGCCCTCTAAAAAAACGGTCTCCTGTCAAAATGCAGACTCTGCTATTAGGGGCCCTGCTAACTGAGCCACTTCACAACACACACACACTCCCTTTCCCCATTTTAAGAATGACCATAGTGAGCAATATCAAACAAATTGCTGACTGCCAAATCAAATGCTGAGATTCTTCTGGAAAAAATTCTGTAAGATGAGTCACTTTTGTGCTTCATTGCATTGTGTCCACTAGAGGTCACAGTTAGAGGTTTTTTTGTTTAAGAGCAAAACTGTGTCCTTAGGATTTCTAATTAATTTTACTTCATCAGATCTCAACATTCATCTTCTGGCTTCTGAACAAATCAAAAGCCTTGCAAGTTTTCAGCTGAAGGAAAAAAATGTTTGAAGGGTGTTTTTTTTTTCCCAATGACAAAGACTATAATGAGGAACAACTGATCTGGTAATTCTCCCCCCTCCTTCAAGGTGCAAGCTTATATATTTAAAAAAAAATCAGGAAAACCACCACACAGATTAAGTGAATTTTTAAAAAGCTATAAATCTTAGCTGACTACTTTCACCATAATGGTAACCCAGATATCTCTGACTTTATATACAGCTATTTGTCTTAATACAACTGATTTGAGTAAAAAATAACTCACACAGACTAGCACAACAATTTTCAGTAATATGTGCAAGGAGTCCTTGAAGTGGTAATTGACAGGAACCCTTAAACTGTTTCCTGGCATTTTTTTTTTTTTTTGCATATACATTGTACACTGCCTGTGGGATCAATTTTCTCAGTACATTTCTTTGTGCACAGGTGTTCTCACACTGTCAAATGCTGCAAGCATTTGGAGCTTGGATTTACTAGCGTCATGAAGGAATCAGATCTAAGTACATGCTCTTCAACCTTAGAATTAAAACATAAAATTTCTTTCAGTCTAGTAATGAGTGAAAATGCTCAGTGGGAACTGTGTCAAACCTCAATGGTAGCAATATGCTTTGATTTTCAGTGAATAAACCACATATCAAAGTGTGACACTCCCCCAGTGTCTGTAGTGGAGACCTTCAAACAGAAGCATATTACTTTTCAGTCATTAGTTAAATTAGGGAGCCTTGGCAGTTAAAGAGGGAATCCTGACATAGAAATGTTTTTGCATCTTTTTTGTAAATTTGTTCCACATTATACTGTTTTCATCAACCTAAAGCTACAACCATTGTTCAGCTAGTGATGGTTACACAGGCTTGTGTTTGACCAGAAACTGCTCTTGTTTTTGGAAGTATCCCTGTTTGCAAACACTTGAAAATGTTCAACAGGCATTTTTCTGTGTTTGATGGAATGCCTGAAAAATGTGCTGATGTATAACTACAGAGGCAAATGCTTCCCTGGTCCCTGCTTGTCTTCCCACTGATTTTCCCTTTCCCAAGTCACACACACTGTTCTGAAGGGGCAAAGTGTAGAGGATGGCTGTTTAAGGAGAATGTATCTTTTTAATATATTACTTTTCCCTATCTTCTGCAAAATGACTTTCTGCCAGGATGTGTGGGAATTGTAGTTTTCAGACTCTTCCGAGCTGAAATCAAGCTCAGCAATCAATAAGTTCTGAGCATATATTACCAGGAGCTGTACCTATGAATACTTCTGGTTGCATAGAGGTGCTTTAAATTAGTTACTAGTGCTTATTTTAAATTGCAAACAAAATATCAATGTCAGTGTATATACGTAGTGGTT
Organism: Heteronotia binoei; assembly: GCF_032191835.1. Taxonomy (NCBI): domain Eukaryota; kingdom Metazoa; phylum Chordata; class Lepidosauria; order Squamata; family Gekkonidae; genus Heteronotia; species Heteronotia binoei. Next base: position 212,801,633 of record NC_083223.1, read on the forward strand.
CTCAAGAAAAAACACACACATCACAAGTAGACCAGATTGATTTTAAATATGTTATTTGCAAAAATCACAGCATTGCTGTGCCTCTGTCCCTCCCCATACTTACAGTCTGCATACTACACAGACGAACATTAGGAATGTGCATTCAGAATATAATTAATCAAAATCTGACCTGAATGTGACCTGAGTCATTAAGCTCAAAAAGGTATCTAATCTGAATGTACTTATCTCTGCCATTTAGAAACATTCAAGGAAGTTTGGAAATCCTCCATGACTTATTGATGCTGTTTCCTTGCAACCAGCGCAGAACAGGGCAGCATCCAATGTGAATGAAAGGTGAGACAGCAAGTTAGCAAATATGTGCTTGACAGACATGCTGCACCATCCAACCCAAAGAGTTACCTGAGCTAGTCCTGCACCAAACTAGTTCCTGATTGGTGTTTTGGGGTGTAGTATTTTGCGGGGGAGGGGGCAGCTCAATAACACACATATCCATAGGCATTCATAAAGTGAGATGTATACAAAATGGCTTTCCCAAAAAGAAGCATACAAAAAAAAGTATAGTCTGTATTGTGCCTTAATGCACTGTGCTTTGCTATTTGAAATTGTGATAATTTTTTTCTAAGCAAGCTTCTGGGTTCTGATTGATATTAGGAAGTAAGCTTGTTACATAGTAGCAACAATGACCTAAATTAACCCAGATCAGGGGTGTTGAATGTGTGGCCTGTGGGCCAGATTAGGCCCCTGGAGGACTCCTATCAGGCCCGTGAGCAAGTCTGCTTCTTTCTCCCTCTCTCTTGCTCCCTTCTGCATCACAGCTTGCTTTGCCAGGATTTCTCCATTCCCTGGGAGCTACAGAGCAAAGCCATTGGCTGAGGCTCCTCCCTTGGAGAGGAAGGGTGGAGAGAGAGCTTGCTTTGATATGGAAAACGATATTACAAGAGTGCTAATACTTTGAGCATGTTTTTAAAGTTTTTTTAAAAAAAATTGTGTTTGTGTCCTTTATAAAGTTTATATCGCTGCTACCTGGCATTACATTTTATGACAGACATGGCCCAGCCTGACAAGGTCTTATTTATTCAGATCCATCCCTCGTAACAAATGTGTTTGACAGTCCTAATAGATCTTTTTCTGCACTGCCATCTTCCTCCTGATATTCTTGGCAGTTCATCCACAAACATTGGGATTGGTTTGATCAGGGCTGCTCTGAACATCTGCCCTCCCTGGGCATTTTCACAGTTGTGGAGTCAGTTTATTTTTTTCACATGCCTTAAATAATCAGAGTTTTCAAGGGAGAGTACTTTGAACATATGAGCTGCCTTATACTGAATCAGACGCTCGGTCCATCAAAGTCAGTATTGTCTACTCAGACTGGCAGTGGCTCTCCAGGGTCTCAAGCTGTTTTTCACGCCTACTTGCCTGGACCCTTTTGAATTGGAGATGCCAGGGATTGAACCTGGGACCTTCTGCTTACCAAGCAGATGCTCTACCACTGAGCATCTACCACTGAGCATTCCTCCCCTACTTTCATTATTTATGGTGAAACAACATCCCCCATTTTTTTAAAAAAAATGGCCCTAAGATATTGATATGTTGATGTAGTGTTGTAACATAGTTTAATTACCAGCTTTCATAGGGAAAAAAATTGTCCCTTGAGGAGATTGGAAAGCTTCCATGCAATCATGCCTTAATAACAAAGGTTTTCAGCAAGGTTAAATTAGGTGACATAATGAATCACATCTGACAAAGGGATCTGACAAACTTATCCCCCCAAATCTTATTGGTCTCTAAGGTGTTACTGGACTCAAACCTGGCTCTACTTCTGATGACCAACATGGCTACCCTCCTGAAAATATCAACTGTGATTCAGAAAACAGAATCTTGTACTACTTCTGCAGCTATCCAGTGCTTGTGATTTTGCAGAGGTGTTTTCTGCTTATTTTTCTATTCACGGTATCACAATTGACTGAATTTCATAGTTAGGCTTCCCTCCTATGCCTTGCAGTGCTTGTGGGATAGCCTCTTATCCTATGTTTCTGTGTTGATACAGAACCATTAGCACATTCAGTGAGCCAATTAAAATGATAACAGAGCAGAAGAGTTTCCGCTGAGTACTGAAACCCTCTCAATAAAAAAGCTTCTGCCCCATTAGCCGATGTTCTTTTCCTCCTGCGAGTTCATTAATGTGCAACCAAGACACTGAGACCTGAGCAAGTAGCAGTTTGGGGGTTGGTTTTTTGGGGGTGGGGGAGGTTGTAAAAAATTCTTGTGATTATTTGAATTATAAGTTCAGAAGAAAAAAAAATATTTTGATGCCTGTAATGAGCTTTGTAGTAAGGATATGCTATGTAAAGAAGATGAAAGCATGTTGGGGTATTGGAGATCTAATGATAGCAGCTGGATAGCAGCTCCCTGCCCTCTTATTTGGACAGTGCTAGAATCCAGAGATTAATCAGTTTGGTAGTTGTTCTGATGGGAAATTTCTGCCTCCTACCCCTCTAATTAGGATAACATTCCTAGGCATCATTCCTTTTACTTTCCTTCCATGTTTGTTCCAGAGAGGAGGAAATCACCTCATTCCATAGGAAGTAAAATGTACAACAAATTCTCAGGGCTGGTAGTCCTCATCCAACGGTCCTCCCTCCCAAATTGCAGCCAGAGATATGAAAGGAACCCTTTTGCTATTCCCTGTTTTTTTGCCCCTGGTTCTTTTGAATCCACTTTTACCATGATCTTATTCTTTTGGTTAGTAGTAGTCAATCAGAAGAAAGGCCTTATATGAGATATAAGGGGAGTTTGCACCATAAGTGTGAACTTGGCCTATTTCCCTCCCTCCCTCACGTCTTTCATTTTAGTGCACTGAGCTTGTGAACAGGGCCAGCGCATGGGAATCAGTGAACTAGGCAATTGCCTAGGGTGCTAACTCCTGGCAGGGGTGGGGGTGGGCTCATGCTGTCTCTGAGCCTCTTGCTCATTTTTTTCTCTGTTCTGAGGGATTGGAGGAGCTCCCCCGATCTCTCAGAGCTGAGAAAGAGTGGTATTTCACTTCCCCAATGTCCTCTGAGGGCACTGGGGAAGCGAAGGGCCAAGGGTTCTTTCAATTCTAAGGGATCGGAGGAGCTCCCCTGATCCCTCAGAGCTGAAAGAGTGGCATTTCCCTTCCCCAGCATTCTCTGTCCCTGCTCAGCCTTCCCACACTGTGGGAGGGTTGAGCCGGGGGGGGGGGCATTTGTGTGGCAGGCTCCTCAAGAGCCCTCCATGCAAACAGGGCCATCTGTCCCTACTGGGCCTTCCTGTGCTGTGGGGGGGGGGGGATGTTTGCATGGAGGGCTTCTCAAGAGGAGCCCTCTGTTTAAAAAGGGCCATATGTCCCTGCTTGACCTTCCCGTGATGCAGGAGGGTCGAGTGGGGGGGGGTGTTTGTGTGGAGAGGAGCCCTCTGTGCAAACGGGGTCAGATTTTGGTGAGTGGAGGGAGAAATATAAATCCAATGTCTTCTTCTTGAGAGCCAGTTTGGTGTAGTGGTTAAGTGTGTGGATTCTTATCTGGGAGAACCAGGTTTGATTCCCTGCTCCTCCACTTGCACCTGCTGGAATGGCCCTGGGTTAGCCATAGCTATCATGGGGGTTGTCCTTGAAAGGGCAGCTGCTGTGAAAGCCCTCTCAGCCTCACCCACCTCACAGGGTGTCTGTTGTGGGGGAGGATGATATAAGAGATTGTAAGCCGCTCTGAGTCTCTGATTCAGAGAGAAGGGCAGGGTATAAATCTGCAGTCTTCTTCTATTCTGGAAGCTGATTTTGAGTTGACTTTTTCCTTGTGCATAATGTTTCTGTCAGTTTTCTTTACCCCACCCACTTTCAATTACCTCCAGCTCACTTTTCAGTGACTGGACTGTTGCCGTCATCAAACCACTCTCCCCTTCAAGATGGATGATTTCAATGTTTTAACAGCCCTAAAATACTGATATGTTGATTTAGTGTTGTAATGATGGTTTGAGTAGATTCCCTGAATGCCCAGCTTTTGTTTTAAAATAAAAGATTCTAGCCTTTCCCCTTTATGAGATATAAGGAAAAAGGCCTTTCTTCTGATTGAATGGTAAAACCAAAAGCAGTATTTGGGTGGCTCAGTGCCACCCATGGAGTCTCATAGTTGCCATTAACAGGTTCTTTAAGCATAGGCTGCCATGGGTGGCCGAAGAAGGTCAATGTGGTTGTCATAGGGGAAAATACAATGAAATTATTCTTATCAAAGATTTCAGGTTTTCACGGCTGGTAACATCATTAGGGTTTGTAGAATCTTTCGGGATCAAGTGCCGTGTTCTACTGGAGAAAGTTTTCCTTCCAGACATTTCATTCTCAGCTGCAGAGAACATCCTCAGTGGCGTTGCAGCCGGAGCAGGCGCTCTGACCTTCTTGGCTGCTGTCAATGCACAGCAGCCAAGAAGGTCAGAGCGCCTGCTCCGGCTGCAACGCCACTGAGAATGTTCTCCGCAGCTGAGAACGAAACATCTGGAAGGAAAACTTTCTCCAGTAGAACACGGTACTTGATCCCAAAAGATTCTACAAACCCTAATGAAATTATTCTTGTTCGTTCCTCCTGGGAATGGATGATATTCAGTACAGGAGTTAGGACACATTCCTGATTTTAAAACACAATATAATAAAATAAATATTACCTCAGAAAAACCTTTCAGTTTAAAGCTGAGGTGGAAAAGGGTCATTTCGTTCTGGTACCTAAAAGCAGTCATGCCAGACACTAGGCAAACCATCCCTTTGCATTCCTCTTCCTTCCTGACGAACTCTGGTACTGTGGGCATTACAGGAGATCAAGAGCACTATGTGATTGCTAAAGTGAAGGCACTGTAAGTGTGAACTTGGCCTATTTGCCTCCATCCCTCCCTTCTTTCATTTTTAATGCACTTTTATCTTGTGAAGACATCTGGGTGGCTGGCTAGATTTCAGTGGAACCGAGTAACATCTTTGCATTACATCTTTAGTGCAATATGTTCCTGCCAAAATCAATTCAGTATATTACATTTTTGGCTTCCTTTGATCTTACTTTTATCTAACTTCTTTTGATCATTCAACTCCTTCAAATCTAATCTTTTTTCCAGAAGAAAGACACCAAGGACAAAGATTGCAGGTGACAGTTGATCCAAAGAAAAAAAAATCCCAAATCAATAACAATAAAATGCCTTTTTATTAGGAGCAACGAAAATACATAAAACAGTGAACAAGATTTGAGTTCTCAGAACTCTTAACTGTGCTAGATGTTAAATAAATAAAGAGGGGGGCAGAGCATGATGTTTGAAGACATGGTGGCAGAGGTGCCCCTAGAATGCAGATTGTAGCCCTGACTTGAATAACTCAGGCAAGCCTGTTCTTGTCAGATCTCAGAAGCTAAGCAGGGTTGACTCTGGCAAGTACTTGGGTGGGAGATTTCCCTGGAATACCAGAGCCAGAAGGAAGGGGCAGGCTTTATTCAGCTACCTCTCTAGATACCCTCCATGCCCCCAGTAGGGATCAATCATCAGAGATTGCCATGACTTCCAGGTGTGTGTGCACACACATGCACATAAAAATACAAAGAAGAAAAAGAATGTTAGCCAAACTGCCTATGGAATATCTTTGGGGAATTTAATTAGATGGGCAAGATGGCTAAAATATTTGGGAACAATAACCTGGTTATACCATAGTCAGTTTTCCCAGGAGACCTTTAGCTAATGAAGAGATTTTGAACTTAAAACAATTATTTTTATTGGGGGAAAGTTCACTCATACAATAAAAATAGCAAACATTCAATATACTCAATACATAACGAAGAAAAATAATGAGGAAAAATATAGAGGCATTTGCATTAGTAGAAATTTGTTGAGGGGCAATACTTTGCCTGTCCTGAAAATGAAGACCAGGGTTCACCAGTGAAAACGAGGGTAGGGAGGGGTAGCAAGAGATGACCAGTGTCACTCACAATAAGGGACCCAAACTGATCAGGTAAGGGGATGTCTCGTACAGCATGGTAGGGGTACTGAAAGAGGCATGCTTGCCAGGCAGGATGGTCTGCCTTAAATAGCCAAATGCATAACCTGAGGCAGGGGTCTTAATGGGTGTTTTTACATTGACAGTTTTTGACTCTCTTATCACCACATTGGAAACTCACCTTTTGCATTATCTAATGTTCTCATAACTGTTTTGCATCGTTGCTGCCCAAAGCATCTACATTTGTTTCAGTGAAATGAATTCTGGCGCTGCCGCAGCAATGTTTTTCTCGTAACTAATTTTGATCCGGTCATTTCTCTACAGTCGTTTCAAACTTGTATTGTAGAAGTTTTCATGCATTTTAAAAGAATCCTCCAAAAGCCACAAGGTGCAGTAATTTGCATGAGAACTGACAGCACTTGAAATTTTTACATATCATTGCTTGCCTCATCTGGTAATTTAAATTTGTATTGTTTTTGCAGTGTTGACACAATTTCCAAGCAATCATATACATTTAACTAAGCACTGGTATTCCGTCTGCCCTCTGAACAGAGCCCCCCCCCCAATACAGAAGTTTGGGCAAAATGAGCAGAGCAAATCCACAAATGTAAAAGGAAAATAATTAAAGCGGAACGGTGGCTGGCGATTTGAAGACTCTAAAACTCTGGATAAAACTGAATGTAAAAACACCCAATGATGCCCACTGACAGGCTAGATAGTTCCCAGGATGTTTGAACAAAAGATTCCCAAGGAACACTTGATCACTCTTGGGGCAGGTCCTATGTAAAAACAAAGGAAAGGTATAGGGCAATTTAGAGCCTAATATTTGCTATAGTGAAACCAAGGGAGGAGTATTACTGGAAATGCTTGAGTCTCCTTTTTTAGATAGGGGAATTGGCAAAGGGAGTCCAGGTAGGGTGAATTAGGAGCATGGATCTTTTCACCTATGATACGAAGGTCTGGGTTCAGGAAGATTCCAAATTGAAATAATTATATAATGTTTTACTAGAAATTATGTAAAAAGATAGTCATACACACAAGCAATACAACACAGACAATCAAGAGCTATGATGGGAATAGTCCATTGTCCTGTTGTGGGCATTTCATCAGTCCTTTGGTTAACGGAGTTGCATTGCAAAAGCTTAATGGAGTTGCATTGCAAAAGCTTGAGCAACACCTCTGGGAGTATGTGCTATCTCTTGAGCCTCCTCATGGCTGCTTGTAGCAGGCTGTGATGTCCTTTTTCACGAACATGACTTTGCCTTGGTCTGTAGGCACCTGCATTGGCGGTGAGGCTGGTTTGCCTCTACTCGTCCTGGCATTGGTTCTTGACCAGGAGGGTGAAGCAGGATTCTGAGGCTGCATGATGGTGCTGTCAGGAATCATTTACTGTAGCACAATCCAAGCAGGTTTGGTCTGAACCTGGCATGGCTTAGTATTGTAACAGTCCATCAGGGCTAGTTGCCCACACTTGGCATGGCACACGTGCCAGTCAGGAAACAATCCATAAGAGTCTACTATAGGCATGGAGGAGGGGTAGGATGGGAAATATAGTCTCTGGTTTACAACAAGAAGAATGCAGATTGTAGAGTCCTGGAATCAAGTATAGTGTTGCAAAGTCAGTGTGAGTATATGGTGTTGATATAAGTTAAAATCAGTTTAAACTGCTCCAGATGTAAGGCCCTAAAAAACCACCTCTGAAATCATATCTGCAGCAATACAAAAGACTGCCTAGCTTCTGCAGCCAGTTTGTGTGAACTGAAGTTTCATACATATAAACCTACCACTCTGCCTTTCATTGATATGTCTATCAAAGGGAATGAGAAGGGAAAAACTAGCTCAAACATCAGGAGATAATGGATTTTGGATACATGCATAGCATGTGATTATGACAATTTTGATGCTGTCTTTATCCATAGTCCACCGTCCACCACAGGGACCAGGATCTGGGGGACTCAGATACAAATCCTTAGACTGCCATGGAAGCGTACTGATTGGCCTTGGGCCAGTCAGACATTTACAGCCTAATCTATCTCACAGGTTGTTGTGAGAATAAAATGGAGGACAGGAGAATAATCTTGTAAACTGCTCTGGGCTTTCACTGGGGAGAAAAACAAGGTAAAAATATCTAAATAAAGGTTGTGTGTGTGCATTTCAGTGTCCGATGCAAGATTTTTGCGAAGATACTCAGTGAGGGGCCTCTTCAGGTACAGGGATTTGGTTTCTTTGCCATTTTCAGACAAGACAAATTAGCTCTTCTGTTTCCTAACCTGCTATCAGAAGAGCAGTGCTATCATTTTTGACAGTGCTGATCACCTGTTAATGACTGGGAAATAAATGGGGTAGCCTGGTATTCCCTTCCCACTCTTCCTACTTAACAGATATGTGTCACCATGAAAATAGTGATGCCTCAGCATTGGGCCATCAGCACAGAAGTCATAAAAGTTGAAGGATCAGTTCTAGCAGAAGAGAAACCATAGTCTGGTGGAGTACGGGGTAGTTCTAAAGCTGAGTAAGCAACCTGATCAGGCTAATAAGTAGAAAGACCCTGAGACAGGCAGAGGTTTTATTAGGTAGACTGTCTAATCACATAAAGCAGTATCCGGGATAACCAGATACAGAAAGAGCTTTTTCTGAAGAGCATAAGAGCCCTGCCAAATCAGACAATCTATGTCCATCTAAGAGTTCAGCGTGTTCTTTCATACAATCTTCTCCCCATTTCCTTTAGTTCCTCATTGTCACGTTTTCCTGTCTTCTGTCACTTTCCTCATCTAATTACTGTTTCTCAGTCTTTGCAACTTTATTAAGCAATCTTTTTCTGCTCCCCCTTTATTTCTGGATTTTAAGGATCTCCTCCATCCCAGGCTTCAGCTTATTTCTAAGTAACATTTGTCCCTGGAGCCCCAGGGTTGCTGATTCTGGCTTGGAAAATAGCTGGAGAATTGGGAGTGGAATTTAAGAAGAGTGGGATTTGGGAAGGGGAGGGACCTCATTGGGATACAATGCCATAGAGCAGGGGTGTCAAACTATTTTGTTATGAGGGCCAGATCTGACATAAATGAGACCTTGTTGGACCAGGTCATATGTATAGATATTTAAGATTAGATAGCAGAGATATAAACTTTATAATGGACACAAACACAATTAAAAAAATTTTAAACAGAAAACACAATTAAAGATTTTTTTTAAACAAAAAATTAAAACATGCTTAAAACATGAGCACTTGTTGGTCTTGATGGTGCTTTCTTTGTCTCTCCTGTGGAATCCAAGGAACCGGGCAAAGGAAGCTCTGTCTCTTTCCTTCCTTCCCCAAGGAACCAGGATGGGGAGGAGCCTCAGGCAGTAGAAGGAGGGGGCACCCAAATTGGCTTGGCTCAGTAGCTCTGCTGTGCGACTGAGAGAGCCTGGCAAAACAAGCTCTGCCTCCCTCCCTTCCTCCCCAAGGGAGGAGCTTCAGCCAATGCAAAGCAAATAGCAAATAGCAAGCCTTTATTGGCATAAAACAGATTTAGTGGTAAAATAGCAATATAAATAATATAAAATCCTAGATTATAAAGTACATAGGGAGCTAAAATACATAAAATAAGTAAAATATATATGAATCGGGTTTAGCCAAATTAAATAATTAAAACAAATAAAATGTGGTCATTCCAGAACCATTCTCTGTCATATTTCCATGGCCTGTTGAAGAAATCTAGCCACCCTTAAAGTTACCTCAGCGCAAGTGTCATTTAAAAGTTTGTGGACTTTGCCTAAGTCAGCACAGCCCAACATATCTGCTAAGATATCTTTCAAGTATATACAACGAAAATCATCATAAAGAGGACAGTTCAGTAGTACACGGGAAATAGTTTCAATACACTTGGAATTACAAAGACAGTGTCTATTAGAGTACTCAATCCTGTTAAATCTACCAAATAGGATAGCAGATGGTAATGCATTACATCTCATTAACGAGAACGCAAGCCATTGCTGTGGAGCTTGCAGAGAGGAGAAATACGATGCTAATTTCCCTACTGAGAGAGGAAGTTCGAAATTCAGAGGGGAGCAGGACTTGTTGGCCTGGCTATATAACGTTTGCATTTCAATATCTAGAATTCTGAGCTTAAGTTTCAAAAAAGCTTCTTTTAAGGATAGCATAAGAAGTGAATCTAAATCAATGCCCATAGATTTTATTTTCCTCTCAATAAATACTAGCCAATTTGACAAATTAGATTCTGAGAGCAGTTGATATAAAAGACTCTCTGAGTCAGAGTGGAAATGTAGCCGTAGCCAGTATTTAAGTGACATTAGCCATGCTTGTGTTTCCACAAGATTCGTCCCTGTTTCTAAACACAAAACTGCATATGGTATGCACTTTGGGAATCCCAGAATTTTCCATAGGAATTTTGATTGGACACCTTCAATGTTATTATCCAAGGCTGTGATCCACACTGGGACCCCATATAAAAGCTGTGGTATCACTTTAGCCTTAAAGATTTTTAGCGCGGCTGGGATTAACTGATTGCCTCTGCTGTAAAAGAAGCGCTGGATAGCTGCAACAATAACATTGACTGACTTAATTATACAGGTACGATGATTAGTCCAAAGTGTGTTATATTGAAAATGAATTCCTAGTTATTTGTAGTATTTTACTTGTTCTATCTCTTTGCCGCCTATTGACCATTTAGTTGGTTTCCAAGATTTGGAAAAAACAACAATTTTAGATTTGTCATAGTTCAATAGGAGCTTATTGTTGTTAAGGAAGGTGATACAGCGAACAAGCAAACACTTTAATCCAATTCTGGAACAAGATAGTAAGACTGTATCGTCCGCATATAACAGTAAGGCAACATGTCTGGCACCAAGTTTTGGACTATGATGGTCAGTATCTGACAAAAAAGGGAGCAAGATCATTAAGAAAGAGGTTAAACAAAAAGGGGGCCAACACACAACCTTGTTTAACCCCCTTTCTTAACGGGATTTTTGACGTAAGATTGCCTGATAGAGAGCATTTGACTTGACAAAAGTTGAAAGTATATAATTTTTTAATGAGCATAAGGAGTCTTTTATCAATAGTTGTTTGTTCCTGTTTATCCCGCAACAGGTCTCTGTCAATTGAATCAAATGCTCCCTTTAAGTCTAAAAAGGCTACATACAATTTCATCTTTTTCCCAATAGTGTATTTGGAAATTAGATGGGACAAAGTATTACAATGATCGAGAGTAGTTTTGCCTTTACAAAAACCCAGCTGTTCCGGACCAAGAAATTTTTCTTGTGTCATCCATTGTTCAAGTTTCCTCAGCAGATACTTAGAATATAATTTACCAATAGTGGATAGGAGACTAATCGGCCTGTAATTATTTGGAATGGCAGGATCTTTTTTTTTATAAATTGGAACCACTATTGAATTAAGCCAGGCTTTAGGAATTGTGCCAGTTCTGTCAATACTAGTAAAGAGAGATGCGAGTGGAGTAGCCCACCAATCTGGATCTAACTTTAGGATTTCAGAGGTAATAACATCTGGTCCTGCTGCTTTACCTGATTTCAATTGCAAAATTAGATCTTTAACTTCATCAGAGGTCACAGAGGGCCACTCCGGAAGATCTACCTGAGAAAGTTTGAAAGGTCTAGAAGTGTATAGTTTACTTTGGGAGAACATAGAGAAGAAATATTGGTACCAGACATTGGGGGAAATGGCAGACATAGAAGGGGCATCAACTCTATGGGCACCTGATACAATAGACTAGAATTTTTTAGAGTTCTTTAAGATTATGGCCTGGTATAGCTCCTCCCATTGAAGTTTAGCATAATCATTCTTTTTGCTTATAATAACCTGGGACAGCTGATTTTTAAGATCAAAGTACTCTGATGGTAAAGACAAAGCCCCAGAGTCGTGGTAACATCTGTAGGTGTTACGCAACAGAGTTTTAACGGCTCTACATTCTTCATCAAACCAGGGCTGCAGAGATTTTATATTTCTTCCCTTTTTTACATTTTTAGGTTTAACATTTAGTGAACTAAGAATGTTAAATATTAGAGAATCATAGGCTATTATTAGCACTGAAGAATTCGTTGCGATGGTTAAAACCCTTCTAAGATTCAAAAGGGAATGAGAATTTAAAAGTAACTGAGCTGCTTGCTTCAGCCAATGAAGAAAACAAAGGTTTTGCTCTGTAGCTTCGGTGTGATTGAGCAAGCTCTGCAAAACAAGCTGTGATGCAGAAGAAAGCAAGAAAGAGAGAGAAGGAAGCATATGACAGCCAGTTGCTTGAGGGCCTGATAGGAGCCCTCTGGAGGCATGATTCAGTCCCCGGGCCGCATGTTTGACAGCTCTGCCCTAGAGTCTACTCTGCAAAGCAGCCATTTTCTCCAAGGGAACTGATCACTGGAGATCAAATGTAATTCTGGAAGACCTCCAGGCCCCACCTGAAGTTCAACCCTAGGCCTATATGAGGTTTTAATTTGGCCATACTGGCTTCTTTTTTACACAGAGATCTTGCTCTACAAACATTTCACAGATTTGTTCTCTGCATAGGCGTAAACTACAGGGGGGGCTTGGGGGTTTGAGGCCCCCACCCCGGATTTTCCCAGAGGCAGCTGAACTCCCTCCAGGCAACCAACACAGGACTTGGTAGCTTGGGGGCACAGGCCTCCCCCAGGTAACCAGTGCTCTTCCGAAGGTCACCTCTGGCTTAAGCAGAAGCAAGACTTGATTCAGGGGCACCACCCAGCAGAAGACAACCCAGGGACAGGAGAAGGTAAAGAAGAGCAGCAGAGGCCCAACTGAGTCTCCTGCAGGAGCCTGACTGGTGTGTGGCCGCTAAAGGGGCTACTGCAGGAAACGAGGGAGAGAGGGAAACAGAAAGAGGGGAAAGAAGAAAGAGAGAGAGAGAGACCCCCCCCCTGCTTGGATCTGGAGCTTTGCATCCAAAGGCAGATTTGCGTGCACCTGTCAACCCATCTGATCTCTCCTCTCCTCCCCCCGGCCCAGTTCTTCCAGGTCCGCTCCCCTGGAAGACTGAGCCTGGTGCAAGAGACTGGAAGAGCCCAGGCAGCCTCCAAAGGTATGGGGAAAGCAGCCATTCAGGCTGAGGTCCTCCCTCCTCACTGCAGGGATCCCTGAGTCCTCTTGCCCCTGCCCAGCTCAGGAGAAGGTTGGTAGTTCTGCAGCCGCCAGGCTCTCTCACTGGCCTCACTCACTGGCTGAGTGTTGCGGACTGGTGACAGTTTGGGTGGCACTTTGGCACCTGCCACCCCTTTCATTTTCCAAGCTGAGCTGGAGTCATCTGCCCAGCTGCACCTCAGGGTAGGTGGTGGGCAGGCGCCCTTTGCAGATAGCAGCACTTGGCAACTCCAGAGCTGGGGTTTCTCCTCAGAGAAGAGAGGTGGAGGGTCCCACCAGACTTCTTGGGCAGGCATCCGAGGCCAGGCTGGTCTAGAGAGGGAAGCGCAGCTCTCTTGTCCCAGAGCCGGGTGGGGGTGCCTGCTGCACCCCAGGGTGCACCCCCCTAGCTGCTCCCCAACCCACCAGCTCACATCACTGGATCACCTCAGAGACTGGGAGGCACTGGGAGGTAGAGGGGTGGGAGCACCACCCACAAGGCCCAACATCTCCCAGGGGCCCTGCACGCGCTAAAGGGTGGGGGTGGGTGGGGCCTCGGGAAGTGTGGGGGGAGCCTTTGCACCCTGCTCAGGGGCAGTAGCAGCCTCCTTTTTGCTGGCTGTCTTCCTTGCCTTCTCCATAAATTCATAGGTAGTGATAATGGAGACCCCTCCCTATGATGTCACTGGCTCTTCCTTATGATGTCACTGGATCCAATGCCTCTGGCCGATCCCCAGGCCCCCCCCCCCCCAGAAAATTCAAAAGTCTACGCCCTTGGTTCTCTGTACAATTAGATTGTGAACATTCTGTGCCACCAACCTAATTTAGGCAGTTGGGAGTCAATGGCTTCACTGCCACAAGCAAAATACAGTAGAGATGCAGTACATAGATCATTATCAATCTAGTTATGCAATTAATTATATGTTCCTACTATATGTTGTATTCCTGTATTAAGCAAGCATATGTCAGTCCTGCTTGTATTTACAATAAATTGCCTTTAATTCCCAATTTCCTACGTCAAATAGCCTAATGTGTTTTCCATTATCCTGCCAAATGCAGAGAAAGGTTTATTCTCTGAACAATCCTTGTGGGCCTGTAAACTCTTTGTGTAATAGATCCGGTCAGCTTGCACAACACATAGCCTCTGGGCAAATTATAACTCCGCCTTTATCTGTATTTGCTATGCCAGGCAGGGCACATCATAAGTTATTTGCACAGGTGAGCATAAGAGGCTCCCTCTGCTCCTTCCTTTGCATGGCAGAAACAACCACCAACTCTTACTCTTTATCTTACATGTGTGTGTGCATTCCAGTTTGCAGCCAGTAGCAGAAGACTGCATCATGTGACCTTATCCAAAAGGAAAAGCTATAGAAGGAACTGTGTACACTGAAGCAGACAGGGCTCCCAACTTCCAGGCAGTTCTCCTGGAATTACAACCCATCTCTGGACTACAGAGATCAGTTCCCCTGGCAGCTTCAGAGGGTGGTGGATCCTATGGGATGCTATAGTGTCTAGGTGAAACAGAAGTCCTGGAGTTGCATTGCATCCCTGCCAAGCTCCCTCGCTTCTCCAGACTCCTCACCAGACACACCAACCCCAGACCAGCATTTCCCACACTGGAGTTGGCAAACCTAGCTGTAGTACATAGACCACAGGAAGGTCACTTTCACATAGAGGTTTTGTTCCAGTTCAGCATCCAAACTGGATTGAAGACTTTTTGAAGCATCCACATTATGCCATGCCCTAATAATCAATTTATGGGGTTTTCTTCTGCTTTGCTGCAATCTTTGTCGTACATGGTCTGATACAATCTTTTTTGGAAATATTACAATCAAAGTGTATTTGGATGAAATGTGAATAGGAAGGAGTGTGTTCTTGAAGGTCCCCCATGCACTGGTGCTATTTTTCTTGCATCAGCCTTGAAAGCTGCCATGGTATTGGAGGATGCTTTTTTTTTAGTTGCTATATTTATTTATTGTGTATATACCATCTTTCTCTTTTGTGGAAACGGAAAGTGGCTTATGACTCCATTCATAGAATCATAGAGTTGGAAGGGACATCAAGGGTCATCTAGTCCACCCCCCTGCACAATGCAGGAAACCCGCAAATACCTACCCCAAATTCACAGGATCTTCATCACTGTCATATGGCCATCTAGCCTCTGTTTAAAAACTTCCAAGGAAGGAGAGCCTACCACCTCCCGAGGAAGCCTGTTTTACTGAGAAATCTCTCTTAACGGTCAGGAAGTTCTTCCTAATGTTGAGCCGGAAACTCTTTTGATTAATTTCAACCCATTGGTTCTAGTCCTACCTTCCAGGGCCACAGAAAACAATTCCACACCATCCTCTATATGACAGCCCTTCAGGTACTTGGAAGATGATGATCATATCACTTCTCAGCCACCTCTTCTCCAGGCTAAACATCCCCAGCTCCTTCAACCTTTCCTCATAGGACTTGGTCTCCAGACCCCTCACCATCTTTGTCACCCTCCTCTGGACCCATTCCAGCTTGTCTATATCCTTCTTAAAATGTGGTTCCAGGTGAGATCTTACCAGAGCAGAGTAAAGTGATACCATCACATCACGTGATCTGGGCACTATACTTCTGTTGATACAGCCCAAAATTGCATTTGCCTTTTTAGCCACCGTATCACACTGTTGACTCATGTTCAGCGTATGATCCACTAAGACCCCTAGATCCTTTTCGCACATACTACTGCTAAGACAAGTCTCCCCCATCCTATAACTATGTATGGAATTTTTCCTACTGAAATGCAGAACTTTACATTTATCCCTGTTAAAATTCATTTTATTGGTCTTAGCCCAGGTTTCCAGCCTGTCAAGGGCATCCTGTATCCTGTTTTTGTGTTCTACTGTATTTGCAACCCCTCTCAATTTAGTACCATTGGCAAATTTAATAAGCATTCCCTCTATTCCTTCATCCAAATCATTTATAAAGATGTTGAACAAAACAGGTCCCAGGACAGATTCTTGAGGCACTCCGCTTGTCACTCCTCTCCCAGAGGATGAGGAACCATTCGCAAGCACTCTTTGGGTGCGATCTGTCAACCAGTTACAGATCCACCTAATGGTAACAGGATCTAAACCACATTTTACCTACTTGTCAACAAGGATAGTATGTGGAACGTTATCAAAAGCCTTACTGAAATCAAGATAAATGATGTCTACAGCATTCCCCTAATCCAGCAACGTAGGCATTTTCTCAAAAAAAGAGATCAGGTTAGTCTGACGTGACTTTTCTTGAGAAACCCATGCTGGCTCTTAGTAATCACATCCATTGTTTCTAAATATTCTGGGACCGACTGATGATTTGTTCTAAAACTTTTCCAGGTATAGACGTCAAGCTGTCAGGTCGGTAGTTACCCAGATCCTCTTTCTTCCCCTTCTTGAAGATGGGGACAACATTCGCCTGCCTCCAGTCTTCCGGCACCTCTCGTGTTCTCCAAGAATTCTCAAAAATAATAGCCAGAGGCTCAGAAATTATATCCACAAGCTCTTTTAGAACCCTTGGATGCAGTTCACCTGGCCCCGAGGACTTAGTTTCATTTAAAGAAACTAGGTACTACCCCTATGCTGATCCTAGGTTGGAACTTCATACCCTCATTATATGTTCTGTTTTTGCCAGGTTGAGCACTGCTTCCCTCAGAAGAGAAGACTGAGGAAAAGTAGTAATTGAGCAGTTCTGTCCTCTCTTCATTACCTGTTATAATTTCACTTTCCTGCCCTTGCAATGGGCTTACCATGTCCTTGCTCTTTTTTTTACTCTGAACATAAGAAAAGAACTTTTTTGTTGTTGTTTTTAGCATCTTTGGGCAGCCTAAGCTCATACTGAGCTTTAGCTTTCCTAACTTTTTCTCTCCCAGCATTGGTGATTTGTTTATATTCATCCTTGGTTATAAGGCCCTCCTTCCAATTCCTAAAGGAGTCTTTTTTATTTCTGCAGTCTTTAGAGAGTTGTTTATGGAGCCAACTCGGCTTCTTTAGGCTTTTTCTATTTTTCTTCTCATAGGAATCGTCTGTGATTGGGCTTTCAGTATTTCACTTTTAAGAAACTCCCACCCCTTCTGAACCCACTTCTTCCTTAGTATTTCTGACCATGGGATTTTACCCAGCATAGTTCTAAGTTTGTCTGCCTTTCTGAAGTCCAACCTATAAGTCTGACTACATATAGCTGTTCCCTTCCCTAGGACTGTAAATTCCAAAATCACTTGGTCACTACTGCCCAGGGTGCCCACTATTTCCACTTCTTCAATCAATTCTTGCTTGTTGGTGAGAATCAAATCCAAGATAGCAGATCCCCTTGTTTCCTTCCTCACTTTCTGGAAAAGGAAGTTGTCAGCAAGACAAGTCAGGAATCTATTTGACTTTTCATTTTTAACAGAGTTGGACTTCCAGCATATGTCTGCGTAATTGAAATCTCCCATGATCACTATATCCCTTCTCTTGGAAAACTTTGCAGTCTGTTGTAGGAGTATCTCATCCAAGTCCTCTGCCTGGCTTGGTGGTCTATGGCAGACTCCACAATAATATCACTGGGGGGTTTTTTACTCCTTTTATTTTTACTCAGAGACTCTCAATTGAGCTGCCATGTTCAGATTCACATATTTCCTCACAAGTATATACCTCCTTCACATATACTGCTATGCCTCCACCCTTTCTCATTTGTCTGCCCCTTTTAAATAAGTTGTACTCCTGAATCCTAATATTCCAGTTGTGTCATCCCACCAAGTTTCAGTAAGGCCTATTATGTCATAATCTCCTTCCCATATTAGGACTTACAGTTCCTCCTGTTTGTTTCCCATACTCTGTGCATTAGTGTAGAGACATCGGAATCCACGTTTTATACATTGCGAGGATTTGGTTTCCGTACAAACCTGCAAGTTCACACTACCTGGGATATGCACCAGTCTCTGCAAATCTTTAATGTTCTTACCCCAATTTCTGGCTTCATATGAGGCTTTGAATTATTGTCTCGCTTTCCCATACAATTTAATTTAAAGCCCTCCTTATTAGGTTAGCAAGGCTGTTACCAAACACCCTTTTCCCTACCGCTGTAAGGTGCAAACCATGTCCCGATAGAAGACCACCATCTTGAAAGTGTAAGCCATGGTCCAGAAATCCAAATCTTCCCTGACAACACCATCGACGTAGCCAGTCATTTGTTTGAAGTATTCTTCTTTCTCGTCCTAAGTCACGGCCTTCAACAGGAAGAAATGACGAGAACACAACCTGTGCGCCCAGCTCCTTCACCTTCTGACCCAGAGCCACATAGTCTTTTCTAATACATTCAGGGCTATGACAGGCAGTATCGTTCGTTCCCACGTGGATCAGCAAGAAAGGATAGTAATCTGTGGGCTTGATAAATCTTCCAATCCTTTCTGTCACATGCTGGATGCGTGCACCCGGCAGACAGCAGACCTCTTGGGATGACAAGTCTGGTCAGCACACTTTGGGCTCCACCCCTCTGAGCAAGGAGTCTCCAATCACCACCACCTTCCTCTTGCTATATTGGGGGACAGAAACTCCAGGCTTCTTATCCACAGGATCCTGAGAAACTTTCTTCAAGCTTCGTGGAGGCTGGGGAAGTAGCCCTTCTTCCAATGGTTCAGAATCAGTTACTGTGGGGAGATGCTGGAACCTATTGCTGAGCAGCAGAGGCTCAGAACATCTCCTGATTTTCTTTCTTCTTCAGGTTACACTTTTCCAGGAACCCTCCTCTTGTGTTGGGTTGCACAAACTAGTCACTACTCTGAATCCTCAGCTTTTATTTTTTTTTAAAAAAAAGCCTGTCACTCACCCTTTTCATTGCAGAGATATCAGGAGAAAGGTGTACCTCTTTTCTTCTCTAATACAGAGACTTGCTGTGAAAAAAATGAAACCTGGAAATGCAGAGGAACTAGTAGATCACGGCACCAAATCATTTATATTTTCAATGAGACATAGCCATGTAGCAATTACCAGCCTTAGAAAGTGCCCTCTGGTGGTGATGGGGATGGCAGCTGTTAGAAATGAAGGCAAGGAAATTTCAGGGGAAACTGCCATATGGACAGTGTCGCTGCTGCAAATACGCCTTCAGTCTGAAAAGAGAAATATGTGGAGAATTATCACCATGTGGAAATAACTAAGCAAAAGAGACAAGGCTGCAGCTCTGCCAGCAGTTAGACAAGTCAAGGCATATTTACTTGAACACATGCCTTCTCTGAACACACATGAACACCATGTGCAAGACCATGCAGTATGTCCTGTTTAAATCCACTGGAGTCCATTTCATTGTCATTAAGTCAGATTTCTTTGCTTCCAATGACTACATTTCTTTTTATGCTTAGCAAGCTTCTTTTGATAGCAACAGACAGTTTGCCTAATTTAATAATATGTTTATATCTTGCTTTTCTTCTCTTATGGAACTCAGTGTGTCCCATCAGACCCAGATCTGCTTAACTTTAGTAAAGGTGTTGATTCATGTGCCATTTAAACCATGCCCTGATAGTATTAATGATCATATTGTCCCACTTTTAAAATTTATGGGGATTCATCATTACGCCTCTTTCAGTGTTTCCCCATCTCTCCCAACTTTTGTGGTTCATGAATTCATGAATGCAAATTGACTCTTTTGAGGTAATTTTTTTATAGTAATGCAAAATGTCTGCTGGATTAGTTGGCATTGGAGAAGGAACTGCTTCCTTCAATCAGTGAACTATGGAATAGTTTCAGCAACAGGATCTTTTGATAATTAATTCTGCAGCAAATGTTTCTTCCTACCCTTTTATCCACCAAATTTAAAGGTTAATGAGAAATCTGTTCATTAATATGATTTATTTCATAAAAGAGTAACTGCCACGATAGCAAAATATTTTGTTAATTTTCTTTTTTACATTTTGTATTAAAATGCCATGTGGAGGAGCATATTAACACATGAAAATAAATATATTATTTGCAGTGAGGAGCAACTTAACAGATGCTATTATAGAGTACACACCCAAACTAAATGCATGATCCTAATGTCTTTCTCCTTCCCAGCTCTCTGGATCCCTTAATTCAGTAAGATTTAACTTCATCAGGGCAATTTGTGAATGAGTGAGGGTCTTGTTCAGCCTATGTAATGCGATTGGACTGTACTAGAATTTCACATCACTCCCAAGGAAATCAATAAATTATGTTGATTAATGAAGGAGATGTTGTGCTTACAGTGTTCAGTGTTATGAGAAGCAAATTCAGAAGATGTGGCAGGTGGAAAGTGAGTCTGGTGGGGGAAAAGTCAAGAGCAGACAACATCTTGAATGTTGTTGCAACAGCAGTGCTTCCTAAAAATTTGAGCAGGGAGCTGGGATTGAATCACTGAGGAGAATAATGAATCCATTTGCTTAGAATGCGGGTGTAGCACTTTGTCACACTTGGTAACCATTTTACTGCATTCTTAAAGCTTAGCCTCCGCAGCAATAGGTAGCAGTTAAACTGCAAATTGTTCCATGGCTTTTCATGTCATTGAATGGTAAAGTGTGTTTGCTGGGTAATTTATTAAAAGCAACTCCAACTATGTAACTAGTTAAGCACTCCAACTAGTTAAGCTAGGGTTGCCAAGTCCAATGGAAGAAATAGCTGGGGACTTTGGGGGTGGAGCCAGGAGATGTTAGGGGTGGAGCCAATATCTAGGCTGTGACAAGCGCCGGAGGTTCCCGCGCCGCAGCCGCACTGTCCCTCCCTCCTCCTCCCGCTCGTTCTCCCCGCCCCTCGGCGGCCGCCTGAGGCTGAAGGCCTGGGTGAAGCAGGTGGCGCGGGCATGGAGAGTGGGGCCGGGGGCTCGGGGCCTCCTCCTCGGCCACCAGCGCTGCCGCGCGTGGAGAAGCGGGGCTGTGCTGCAGAGCTCCCTCACCGCCCTGGGCCGCGCCTGGCTCCGCCGCCTCCGCCACGCCCGTCCTCCTCACCGCGCTCCTTCTGCCCCTCTGCTGCGCCTCTGTGCGTGGAGAGCGGGGCTGTGCTGCGGAGCTCCCTCAGCGCCCTGGGCCGTGCCTGGCTCCGCCGCGCCCATCCTCCTCGCTGCGCTCCTGCTGCGCCAACGCCGCCGGCCAGACCCTCGGCCGACAGCTCCTCCGCTGCCGCCACCTCCTCCTGCTGCTGGGTGCCGGCGGGCCCGCCGCCTACGGCCTCACTGGGCGGGGAGGGGGCAGCAGCGGCGGCTCGCCATTTCCCCCCTCTCCCCCCACTTCCATTTTTTGGGGGAGCGGGGGAAGAGGGGGGAAATCCTGGGGTCCCCCGCCAGGGCGGGAGGGTTGGGACCCCTAAGTTAAGCACTGTAGCTGAACTACTAACAATAATTGTTTTCACTGATTTGTTAAAAAAAAACTTTAAATAATTCCATAACCTGTTAGCATGCTGAATCATTGATATAATGACCAATGCGCTCTCTGACAAGAAAAGAAGTATGCCTTCATTTACTAGCAGGGTCATCCTACCACTTGTTGCTATGATTATGCTCAAAGGGCATTGTTTCTAAGGGGGCTGACTGCACTCTGGATTCTCTAGCCAGTGGCCCAGAAAGGAAGAGAACAGTTGGGATAGAGGACCTGCATTAGGCTTACCATCTCTGGCTTGCAAAACTGCTGTAGGTTTGAGGGGGAACCTAAGAAGTGTGGGGTTTGGGGACAGAAAGGGAGCAGCCTCAGTTACTATTTTATAAAGTAATAGTACTTATTGAGTTTATTCGTGAGTATTTAGAAACTTTGTACTTGCCTAATTTCCCTGGCAGACATTTTAGTTAATGATTATGCCATAGAATTATACAGCTTTTGCAAATTGGATGAATATACAAAAATGGAGAGTTTGAACAGAGATTAAGATCAAGCTAGCAAGGTAGGTTTAGGGTTATTTATCACTACACCTGACATATCTGTGGAAGAACAAGAAAACTAGGTGCTATCTAATTCCAGCTGCTGAGCCAGTTCAGGTGCCCCCCTTTCCTGCCACCTCTGCAGGATCCATGATGGGGTGCATAAGAGATTCCTCAGCAGCCTGCCTTAGATGCACCCCGAGTGGAAGAAGGCAGCATGGAAGAAGGGATGTTCCTGCTCTTACGGTACCCTGACCAGGATCCATGGGAGGTACAGAAGATGCACCGCTGCAATATGCCTTGGATGTCTGGAGGCAGCAGCCCTGGAGCAGTAACTGATGACAGGCATGTAATTGTGACCTCCAATATTGCTTGTCACCCACCATACTGGTGCCCAAGTGGACTTGGGTGATGAACCTGCTCTTGCTAACTTCCATCCAATACCACAGAGAGATGCAAACCAATTACATAGTCCCACCATCCGATTCCTGTACCATGGAATGATCTTTATTGAAGTACAGATAAGATTTGACCCCAAAATAGATTTTTTCTAAGGTGCCATCCTGGAGAGAAGATATATAGACATCATCCCTTCATGTGGAAAGAGTGAGTAATAACTGGTTAATTGTTGTCTGTTGTACTTTATGTGAGGTAGCCAGCACCTAGTTTCCCTGTTCTTTAAGATTTTTAATAAATGTATTAGGCAGAGTTACACCCCGATTACAACTCCAAAGTTTACATTTGAGAAATGCAATGATATAATTCCATATGAAAGTCAAATTAGGCCTTTGAAGAGTGTCTGAGGTTGCCCATGCCCACCCCGTATGTACTTCTCAGGAGGAAGAAGTCTCCAGACTGCACTATAGGAATCATCAAGGGAGGACCAATGAAGCCCAACTGATGCCACAGAAACAGCTTCCTGACTTGCTGCAATGCCTGGAGACTAGGCAAGTTGGGGAGGCAGCAGCCAGCTAGGAACAGCTGATGGAGGCAGCCATGAAAAGGCTGTCACACGAAACCCATGGCAAAAAGGAGGCCACAGCAAGCTGGCTCCCTGCTGAATGCCCAGTTTGGGAGGTCAGGGGCCAGCAGCATAGAAATATGGCAATGGCAGTGGAGAAGCAGCAGAACCCACCACAAGAAACAGCCCATTTCTCATTGGTTGTTGGAGCCAGGGAGGTAGGGTTGTCAGCCTCCTGGTGCAGAAGCTCCTGGAATTACAGCAGATCTCCAAACTACATAGACTCAGTCTGGGGATGCCAACTCCCAGCTCTCGATGGTGTGCCTTTAAGACCTGCACAAACTGTTAGGAGTAATGGCATGCGTGTGATTCTGGATGCCCAGATCACAAATGCTTGCTTGCTTATTTATTTGATTTATATCCCACCCTTCCTGCAAGTGGGCTTTAATGTTGCAAGACTGGCATTTTTTCAGCAGCACCAACTCAGGCAACTGGCTCCCTACTTGTGTCATCTGGACCTAACCACAGTAATCCACACAATAGTAACCTCCAGATTAGACCACTGTAACTCACTGTACATGGACCTACCCTTGAGACTGACTCAGAAACTTCTGCTGGTACAGAATGCAGTAGTTTGGGTCCTCACCAGGACTCCACATACAGCACATATCCATCCAGCACTACATGAGCTGCACTGGCTTCCAGTGGAGTACTGGATCAGGTTCAAGGTTCTGGTGTTAGCCTTCAAGGCCCTTAATGGCCTGGGACCCACATATCTTTGAGACTGCATCTTCCACTATACCCCCAGAAGTGTACTGCACTTGGCAGTAGGCTTCCCAACCCTCCCGCCCTGGCGGGGGACACCAGGATTTCCACCCTCTTCCCCCACTCTCCCAAAAAACAGAAGCGGGGGGAGGGGGGAAACAGCGCCGGGGTACCCCCCTTTCCCCTCTCCTAAGACTTCACAGAGACAGTTGCTATAGCCTTACAGGGGCAGCGGCAGCCCGTCCCTGATTGGATGGGAGTACGGCAAAAGGGGGGCGGGGAGAAACCGTGCGGGATAAAGATGCTCGCCTCACCAAGCCTTGCCTCTGCGGCGCGAGGCGCTCCCCGGCCCCACCTACTAAATTGCCGCTCTCTTTTCCGCCTCCCTCCGCCTGCGCCGCCTCCTCTCAGTGACTGGAGCGCGAGGAAGGGAGGGGGGGGAGAGAGAGAGAGGAGAGCATTCCCAACCCTGCCTGATGGACATTTTGATGGTAAGAGAGATCCTGCTCCACAAGGATTGTTTGCTCTCCCTGCCGCCGCCGTGAGGCTCTTCTCCCTTTGAACTTTTGCGGCCAGCGGAAAGCCGGTAAAGGGGCGCGCGAGGTTCTTTCGCCTCCGTCTCCCCGCGGCAACGAAGCTGGACGGCCGGCGGGAGCGGCGAGGGTGAGGGGAGCCCCCTTTCTCGTGGTGGTGGGGGGGGGGAAGTGTCCCTTTAAATGTGAGGCCAGAACTCCCTTGGAGTTCAATTCTGCTTATCACACCCTTGCTCCTGGCTCCGCCCCCAATGTCTCCTGGCTCCACCCCCCAAAGCCCCCAGATATTTCTTTAATTGGACTTGGCAACCCTACTTGGCAGATTAGAATCTGCTGGTGGTCCCTGGCCCAAAGGATATCTGGTGGGCCTTGACTACAGCCAGGGTGTCCTCTGTTTTAACTCCAATCTGGTGGAACTCTCTGTCAAATAACATCCATGCCCTCTTGTTACAGTTCCTCAGGCCTCGTAAGACAGAGATGTTTTCCCAGGCATTTGATTGAGGACAATGACAGTCTCATCCTTCTGGCTCTCTCACCCCCCTGTTTTCCCATGAGGCAGTGGCACTGCTGTAATTCTTAATGCCATCTTTTTAGGTTAGTTATTGTTTTTATTAGTTTTAAATTTTATAGATTACTTATTTTTATATATATGTTTCCCACTTCTGGAAAAAAATGGCTGCTTTGGATGGTGGACTGTATGGCATTATACCCCACCAAGGTCCCTTTCCTCCCTAAACCCCATCTTTGCAGATTCCACCCTCAAATCTCCAGGTATTTCCACACCTGGAGCTGGCAACCCTAGAGGGAGGCTCTTTTGGAAGGATGGGGGAGGAAACAGGCTATAGCAACCTCCTTAGATCTCTTCTTAGGCCAGTAGAGGCTTCTCAGGACCAAGGGGCAAAGAAAATTATATCCCAGGCAGGCAGTAGCCCATTAGGTCCAGGGCCCACCACTCCCAAAGGTCTATCCTCCAGGATAAAGGAATTGGGTGAGGCCAGAGTTGTCCCACTGCTAAGCAGTCCTTTAAAAGACACATCCTGGGAAAGCCAAGGAGGAAGGGCCAGACCTCACCTGAGATACCTAAGGAAAGGCAACTGGCAGGAGTATAGGGTTACCAGGTGCCTCTGGCAACCAGCAGGGAATGGGAGGGGGACTTATTAGGAGAGGGAGGGAAGCCCAGGTGATGCCACCAGCAACCTAGCTACATTACTTCCAGTGTGCACCAGAAATGATGTTATCACATTGCAATGTCATGGTGACACTGTGGTATTTGGGCAAGGACTCTATGGTAAAAATGGCTTCTAACATGGTGTTTTTGCCCAGATAATTGAGTGTTGTCAGAAGTGATGTTCCCATGTCACTAGTGACATTGTCTGGACCTGCCTTTTTCTCCTAGCAGGTCCCCCCCACCAGCCCACTGATCAGTGGTGGGGGTGGGCCCTAGCAGCAGTAGAGCCGGCACGTCCATTAGGCAACCCTAGGCAGTTGCCTATGAGTGCCCCCCTCCCAGGCGGTGGGGGGGGGGAGTGAGTGAGGAAGGGAGAGCTGCTGCTGATTGGCAAACCCATTCACTTGCACCCTCCCGCACATTTTAAAATGCCTGGGAGAGAGGGGGTTGCAGAGGTGAAGGTGGCATTCGTGCATGTGTCTGGGCATGCATCCAGATTGCAGCACATGCAGCCAGGCCATGCCGTGCTGCGCCTCTGCCCCAGCTCTCAGTTAAGGCAGCTATGGCAAGATGAGGCTAGCCGGATGCCTGTGGGGGGGGGAGATTGGAGGTGGGGGGCATTGCCTGGGACATCTAATAGCTAGCACTGGCTCTGGGTGTGGGAGAGGGATGTTGGTGTGGAAAAAAATTCTCTCTTCTGAGGCATTTTTTGATGAAGCCCCATAGAAAGAGAGCCAGTTTGGTGTAGTGGTTAAGTGTGCAGACTCTTATATGGGAGAACCAGGTTTGATTCCCCACTCCTCCACTTGCACCTGCTCTTGCAGAAGTTGTCCTTGAAAGGGCAGCTGCTGTGAGAGCCCTCTCCAGCCCCACCCACCTCACAGGGTATCTGTTGTGAGGGAGGAAGGTGAAGGAGATTGTGAGCCACTCTGAGACTCTTCGGAGTGGAGGGCGGGATATAAATCCAATATCTTCTTTGATAGAAAGAGTATGCTGGAGGGCATGATAGCTCTGGACTCTGACCAGACTATAGTAAGGAAAAATACTACTGAAGCTTACAGATGAGCACTAACTTCTTAAAAAGTATTTTAACTACAACTACTACCTTGAAAAGCAGTTTTAATTACATTTTAATAATAGTAATTGGAATGATTTTTGTAACTGCTTTGATATTACTAAATTATTTAAACTACTTTTAAATAACTACATGCCTCCTTGTTGAATACCCATTTATGGTAATCTCTTATATTGGACCTTATAGTAATTAAAATTATACATGCATTGCAATATAATCAATATATCTAATTCTCAGCATATGGATACTAAGATCTAGAATTTGGAGCCATAAATGGGCAAGACAGACCTTACTACAAACTAGAGCTGCCAGGTCTGTGTTGGAAAACACTTGGAGATTTGGGGGGTGGGGACTGGGAGAGGGCAGGGTTTGAGTAGGGGAGGGGCCTCAGCATGGTACAATGCCATAGAGTCCACCCTTCAAAGCAGCCATTTTCTCCAGGGGAGCTGACCTCTGCCAGCTGGAGATCAGTTGTAAAATCAGGAGATCTCTGGGCCCCCACCTGAAGGCTGAGCAACCAAAAACCTCTAAAGGTATATGTGATCAAAATTACTAGACTGTGATTTCCATTCTATGTATCAAAAATGTAATCAAACAAGTGTCTCTTTAAAATGTTCCACACACAAATACACAGAAATACATAGACAGCAATGTAGAAAACACAGAAGCTGTCATCTTTGATTCTTGAATTTAAAGTTTGTGCCATTTAATGCAGGTCTTGAAAATGTGTTAGATAGTTAAATTAGTTTTTCGTGGGTTTTTTGCTGTGTGATTTTAGAGTGTTGTGTTGCCTATAGGTAAAACATTTTGTTCTGAAGGATATTAAATAAAACTTTATATAATTTTTTCAAAAGGTTTGGCTACTTGTCTACATGGGGTTGCCTTGGACTCCTTGACAGGTTGTTATGAAGATAAAATGGAGGAAGGGAGAGTCATGAATGTTACTTTGAGTTCCTGAAGGAAGGCTGGCATAAAAATATGTAGCTAGAATCAGGTCAAAATTGTCTCAGGCTAACGTTGATCTCAGCAGATCTCAGAAGCTAAGCAGGGTTGGCACTGGCCAATATTTGGATGAAAGGCCACCAAGGAATACCAGAATCACTATACATAGACAGACAATGGCAAGCCACCTCTGAACATCTCTTGATTTGAAAACCCTATGGGATCACCATACATTGGCTGCAACTTGACAGCCAAAAAAGACGGTACATTATATGTTTACACAATAAACATTTATTTAACAGAATTATTTAACTGTATATCTAATATTGTCCAGTTTCCATTTTTTTTCTCCTAACAGTAAGAAAACAGGCAAAAGAAGTATTGTTTTCCCACTGATCTTTTTGGCATTGATCAATGCATATCTATGAACAGGAAAGGCTAGTGGCTGAGTTTATACATAGGCAGAATGCCATTGATTTTGACAGGATGATACACTGTTTATGACAGTGATGAATGAGCTTTCAAAAGCCACCCAACCCTGTCTGGCTAAAAGGTCTCTTATAATGAAGGGATAATTTGTTGTCATGATGCTGAAAGGGCTCTGAAAATTATTAGCAGTGTAATTAGGCAAAGTTTTACTTGCATGTGTATGTATGTGTGTGCGCAAACACATGTGTGTGTGCATGCACACACTTTAATATCCCCCCTTTATAAACTCTACAGCAGGAATATGATGACTACAAGTGGTCATAATTGTTGGCCTTTCAAGTCTCCCATGCACATCAGTGTTCCTTTCCTGCAGTTATAAAAATTACACAAAACATGTTCAGGATCCAGGAGTTAGATTTACTTTATTTGCATTAATGTGCATGATAAATTTAAATGTTTATCTTCAATCTCTTTCTTTTTATTTTGCAAGAGAGGAAAAGGAGAAAAACATTTTTTTTAAGAAAAATCTAAAGATTAATAAAATAAAAACATCATCTTAACATTATATGATCAGCTTCAGTGAAGGACAAGGCACTAAACCTTTGTTGTGTGGAAGATAGAGCTTCAAAGTGTGCCATTTTTTATGTTATAGCATTGCATGTTGTGAAAAGCTGTACTGTCCATCATTTCATCCTCTGCCCAATTTTTCAAGGAACTAGACTCCTGCCTTGAATTGAATCTGATTATCTAATTCTTGCTTTGCAGCATAGAAGCCAAACCAGATCCATCAAGACAAGACGCTGAGAGGATGCTACAGCAGGAGACTTGCATTGCGTGGTTGGTGGCGCCCACACATCTGAAATGGCAACTTAGTCTGATATGTCCATTTCCCCTGAAACTATGCAAGCATTTGCCTACTCAAATAAAGTGAAGCGCAGCTCAAACTGACAAAGCTATTTCAGTGCAAGTGGAATAAACTAAACAATCTCATTGTTTCAGCAAGTTGCTGGAGTCAGTTTCAGATGATGGGAAGTTTTCTGGTAAGCATCCTGCTAACTAATTCTCCTGCTGTATCTCCCATCTGCAAAGTAGCTGCTTGGTTCCCTTCAGTCCAGGTGAGCCAGCCTCTAAGACAGTAGATCTCCAGTAGCTGCTGTTCCAAAAAGGAGAGGTGAGTGAGACAAGGAGTGGTATCTGATGCTTGTGCCTACTGTGAGCCAAAGGGCAAGTGAGTGGCAGGAGAAGAGAGATGAGCAAAAACCGAAGCTCCCCAGTCAAGGGACCGGACATTAGTGAGACCTGCAACCATGCCCCAACTCACATACATATATGCCTTCTGTATTTGGGAGTGGCAGTGACTGAAATCACAGGTGCCAGTTATCAACTAGGGTTGCCAGCCTCCAGGTGCCACCTGGAGAACTCCTGCTATTTCTATTAATCTCCAAATAACTAAGATCAGTTCCCCTGGGGGGAAATGGCTGCTTTGGAAGGTGGATTCTGTGACATTATACCCAGCTGAGGTCCCTCTGCTCCCCATATTCCATCCCCTCAGGCTCTGCCCCCCCAATTATCTAAGTATTTTCCAGCCCAGATCTGGTAACCCTTGGATGACAGATGGGGAAAGAAAAGCTGTGCTGCTGGTCTGGAGGGTGAGCAGACCCCAGTCCCAGAGGTAGTGGCTGTCCTTTCCTCTCACCACTGAAAGTGGTTACGGACAGAAGAGCCCAGCCCAGGAAGGAGCACCAAATGCTGCTTCTGCCAGGGATGGTTGCCGATGGCTCCTTCCAAGGATGATGCAAAATATAGGTGGCTTGTCAATAGGCTGTCCTTAATGCCATCAGCTATTATTGTCATTAAAGCCTATTTAGACTAACATTGAACTGTGAGATTTTCTTAAGCACAGTGGTTGTGTATGGCTGATTTATATGATCTGTGATTGATTTAACTGGCTATATAAACATTTGCCTGTTAGGTGGTGTTCCAACAAGGCAGGGGAAGGTAGAACTGAATTAAGTTGTGTGTGAGCATGTATGAAGCTGTGCTGCACTGTTAGGAATAGGAGGGAATATGGTAAAACAGTGTGCTGAACAGCCCCAGATGGGTCAATAGACAGATGAACAGTCTGTCAAAAAACTGGCTTTCAGTTCATGACTGGCAAACAGGATGTAAACCTAACCTGCAAGTGTTCAAGCATCCCTGCTTACCCCACTTTTCCCTTGGCCATCTAATTCCTAAGAATTTGTATAGCAGTATTCTGAGATCAGTCAACATCTGCTATATTTCTTTCTCTCTGGGACAGTTATACCTGTATGAACGGAAATGTTGACCCTACTCTGAATTAAAGAGGAATATAGTGTAATGGCTCTATAACCATCTCTACTCATGGAGTTGCTGAATGTAACCATCTGTTACATTTCAACCAACTTTTTCAGACTAACAGGAAAATGGAGAGCAACCTAGGAGGTGGAGTTTTCTTCCATCCCATAATCAGGTTCTAGTTAACGTCATTTTACTATACACAAGACTTCTGAAATGAATGCAAAACAAATGGAAGGACTGTGCTCTTTTATTTTCTCACAGCTTCACACACTCACTGGGAAGAGTCACATGGCTCTGCTTGTTCACCCCACCCATCCAGCTTTCCTCCTACTGAAATTTAAAGATACACACACCTTCCGAAAAATGAGCAGTTCCCAAACTTCTTTTAAGCCTGCCAAGATTTAAAGGCATATCGTGGCTGTTGGGGAGGGGCTTCCCTCCACTGGCCAGCTGATTGGTGGTGGGGAGGAGCCTGCAAAACCAGGGGATCTCCTGCTGGGATTTGGGCACTGCTGGCAAGCCTAGGGAATGGCCATATACTGACAACAAACCTGGCTGTAATTTTTGATGGCTGGCACTGTAGGGGTGACCATGGATCTCCATGAGTCTATTCAAAGTTAATTGTATGTATGCAGCCATCTTTCAGATAAGCGTCACAGAGAAAGGGGTGGAGGGTAACCTTTCAACTCCTTGATTAAATTTTCTTCCTTCTGTGGAGCCCTGATCAAAATCACAGCCTAGTGTTAACCTTTGGCAGACTGATGTTTTTGTCTGTCTTAGGCTTTACTTTGCAGTTGTGTTTTCTTGTGAGTCTTATGAGGCACTGTTTGCCAGTGGAGCTGTAAAATGAAAACGACATTCTCTCTAATCCCAGACATATTGAGGCTGACTGGGATCACTCAATGGTGAGAGGTCCAGCATACAAGGTCAGAGGTTATTGCTTCACATTTTCAGAGCTGAGCCCTGACACTGAAAAGAGCTTCTAGTGCTAAATTTTGGTGGTGGTTGGCTCAGACTAAACACTCACCTTTGTCTATGTGATTAAAATAATTAATGTTAGGGAAACAAATGGAATAAGTTTTGAAAAACTGAATGGAATTGGGGGAAAAGAGGGATGCATAAAGCTTGAATTTTCCCTGATGCTTTAAAACTGTCAGTGTATTTCTTGTTTTGGTTTTTGGCCAAGTATTTATGTATTCCCCTGAAAATGTATATGTTCAATAATGATTTCTAAATGAGAGCTGTTGGGGCATCGTAACACTGTCTGCAAGTCATGCTAACATGCAGGCTACTGAAGTAATAGAGCATATCTGATCTTCATCAGTGATCTTCAACACTTTGCACATGTTTCAATAACTCCTATATAAAAGCTGAACAAACCCAAGTGTGGGGATTGGAAAGGGGTTTCAAATTGACAGCCATCCTGTACTTTCTTATTTTTTTTCAGGCTTTTCTAGAATGAACTGGGTATGATTTAGAAGAACTACAGCTAGAGAGATTGACAACGGTAACCTGTAAATCCAGCTTTTGATCAGAAAGCTGTAGGGAGCACATTAATCCTGTAGTCATGGCTGCCTGTTAATTTTCAGACACAGTTCAATGTGTGGGTTTTAAACTTTAAAGACCTACTGGTTCCAGTATATCTTAGTTACAAGATACGTATAATTAAGTTATGGTGCCTCTCAGGTGACAATCAGTACTGTGGTTTAGGTTCCGCAGCTACTTGGCAGTCATTACTATGCGAAATAAGGGATGTCCCCCAACCACCTGACGGAGGAAAATGCAAATGACTGTCCTCAACGCAAGACATGGGGATCACCAACAAACCTGTTGAAATTTTGTCATGGAACGTGGCAGGATGGCTAAGATGTCTTCATTCGTACATAGAGGTTCCTTTTTTCCAGAGAGACTTTGATATTATTTTATTGCAGGAAACGTGGATGGCAGAAACTCTTTTGCTGGACGGTTATTCCTCCTATAGTTTACCAGCAGTTCCAGGAAAAGGTCCAGGGAGGTTAAGGGGAGGCTTGGGCATTTTTATTTCCAATGCCCTTAAGGTTCAGTGCGTGTTGAAACCCTCACTGTCCCACTTAGCTATGGCTATATTGGTGAGATGGGATAGGGGAATCCTGATTATTATAAATGTATACCTCCCACCTCTAACAAAACAGACATCTATAGAAGAAAACTGGGCGTCACTAGACCAATTTATAATAAATCTTTCCCTGGAACACCCGGAAGCTCAAATCTTACTGGCAGGGGATTTCAATGCCCGTATGGGAATGAATGATGCCTTCTTAGCAAATAAATTTAATTCCCTACTAAATGAGCAGGAACAAGGCCAGAATGGACTTCCCTTCACAAGAGATTTTAAAGATTGTAAGGCAAACTTTGCCGGCCTATGTTTAGCTAAATTAGCAGGCAGAAGAGAGATCCATATCCTAAATGGGGCATTCTATGGCGATCATCCAGGCGAATATACTTTTATGTCTGGGAATAGAATGAGCACTATTGATTATATGTTGGTATGCAATTCTCTATTACCTCTGATTAAAAATTTCCAAGTACTCCCATACTTGGAGGGTGACCATCTACCTCTATGTCTGCAGATAGCTCTCCCATTAAATCCTAACCAAAATGAGGTATGTTATACAACAAGGATAGGAATTATGGGGAAAAGAATAAGGTGGGGTGGGGAATTGGATAAAAAAGTGAAAGAAATCTTAACTCCAGAAAATTTGCAGAAGCATGTGTTAGTGTTCACAGCTTTAGAGGAAAACCAAGACCCGTTAATAGTTTACCAAGATATAATCCAGGAGATTTACTCTATTATGACTGTGCCAGCAGGGAATAGATTACATCAGCATTATAGGAAAACAAAACGTTGGTTTGATTCTGAATGTGTCCAAGCAAAAAAAGAACTAAATCGTTTGTATTATCTTGCTATGAGAAGTAGCATAGAAAAAAGGGTAGAGACACAAAGTGCCCTAGTGAGCCATAAAAAACCTATAAAGGCATTATTCAAAGGAAGAAGAAAGAGTATACTCGGAAACTATGGGAGGAACTTATACAGGCTGTAAAACTAAAAAATTCTGCGCTTTTTTGGAAATTAACAAAGATTGGGGGGTTTAAGATAGCCTCTCCCCTGGACATGTATATTCCAGCAGAAACATGGACTGTTTTCTTCCAGAATTTATATGATGACAATGTCCAACCCTCCTTTCCAGGTAACATAGAGAACTTCCCTCAGTGGCCACCAGTTAGTACGCAAGAAATAAAAGCCCATATAATGCAACTGGAAAATAGGAAGGCTCCAGGTATAGATGGCATACCAGCTGAGATGCTTAAAGAGAATGTAAATTGGTGGGCACAATTTCTGGCATCTTTTTTCACTTATGTTGATCAAACAGGCTGAATCCCAAAGCAGTGGGGGACAGCTATAGTTGTCCCTATTTTTAAAAAAGGCAATCGAAATAATCCTGCCAATTATAGGCCCATAAGTCTTTTAAATATAATAAGTAAGATCTATACAAGACATCTTTTAGAAAAACTAGAAATATGGATGGAACAAGAAGAAATTATTCCCCTGGAACAGGCTGGATTTAGGAAAGAAAGGTCGACAATCGAGCACTGCCTGATATTGCAACAGCTAATTGGGAAGTACTCTGCCAGAGGTACAACTGCTCTATATGCTGCTTTTATTGATTTAAAGGCAGCATTTGATTCCATTTCAAGGCAACGATTGTGGCAAAAACTAGCGGCTTCTAATATTGACAAAAGGCTGCTATTTCTTATTCGTGGACTCCATGAAGATTCATTTCTTAGAGTGAGATGTAATATGCAGGGATTACTTACAGAACCAATAAAAACTCAGAAGGGTGTAAGACAGGGTTGCCTTTTGGCCCCCATCCTATTTAACTACTATATCAGTGATATGGTGGAACATATGACTGATACTAAATTTCACCCCCCAAAGCTGGCTCTTCGCCATCTTTCAGTACTGCTATATGCAGACGATGTGGTACTGTTATCTAGAACACCTATAGGGTTGCGGAGAGCATTAGACAGCTTTGTTAAGTACTGCGAAAATGAACAGTTGGTAATAAACTTTGAAAAAACAAAAGTGATGGCATTTGGCAAAAAAGCCAAGAAGAGGTATTGGACTATGAAAGGGAAGAAAATAGAACAAGTAACAAAATTTACTTATTTGGGAATGGTAATTCAGAATACAGGTGCCTATACTGAACATTGTAATATGAGGGTGGAGAAAGCTGAGAAAACAATGTACGCTATCCTGAGATTTTTTCGCTCTAAGGGGGCCTTCTATGTTCCGGCAGCACTGAAACTGTTCCAATACAAAGTGTTAACACAATTGCTCTATGGTATTAACCTGGGCATTTCGGCTAAAAAACTGAAGGCTCTCGAGAAAGTGCAATCTAAATTTCTTCGTAACGTTTTGCAGCTTCCGCCAGGTGTGTCAAATGCCCTTTTGCGTTTAGAAACTGGGCAAATGAGAATTGAGGCCAGAATTATGTTATCTTCGGCATATCAATGGCTAAGGATCCATAAAAACAAAAAAGGCCTCTTCCCTTTAATAACTCAAGACCCCTATAGGCCAAGGTGGCTGCAATTGGTCAGAAGCAACTTAGAAAGTGTAGGATTCTCACTTGAAAACCTCTTGGCGCAGAGCTATGCCAAAGCAAAAAGTATTATCAAACAAAGAATCTGCGATATAGAGAGACAAAGGGATCTAGAACAGGCCCCTTCTTTTTTAGCAGCTACTGAGACCAAATATGTTATGAGGACGGCCAAGTACTTTTTTTATTTGGAGGTACCAGCCCACAGAAGAGCCTTTACGTTGGCTCGATGCGCAGCCATGCCCTCAAAGGTGCTAGAAGGGAAATATAGAAAAGTCCCGTATGAAGACCGACGCTGTCCTTGTGCTATGGGAGAGGTGGAGTCAATGACTCATATGTTTTTTCGATGCCCTTTCCACCAAGTACAGAGGGATAGGTTTGTTTCCCCGTTTGTAGTTAAACCAATGGCAGACGCGGACGAGGCATGTTTGGAGAAACTTTTGGTGGATGCAAGTCCAACTATCTCTAGACAGATAGCCAAATTTTGCCATTATCTTGTGAAGTTCCACACTAAGAAACAAGAAACTGCATGTCTTGTATGATCTCTTGGAATTTTAGTTTATAAATGTTTTTATATACTCTGATTTAAAGGATTTATATAAATTGGAACTGACTTGAATTTTAAAATTGGTTAAATTATATTTTAGTTATCTTGGATTGTACAGGTGGGGAAATGTTTATGTATTTTATGTTTTTTTAGGAGGGTATTTTATACTATCTTAGGTATTTTAGGAGGGTTTTATATGATGTGTTATAGTTTTTATATTGGTCTATGACTGTAATAAAGTTCATTCATTCATACTATGACTTGGGATCTTGCTACACCTTTACTCATCTTTATTATTCATTTTAAGCATTTCAGTCCTGCTGTTCATTTCAGTCCTAAATACACAGGGCAACCCTGACAGCACAATTTAAAATATTTATTAATGCAATGCATAAAACAAAACCAGAAACTATAATGAAAGCTCACAAATGAAATAAATGAGCACGGCAATACTGAAGCTCCTTGATGGTGTTCCTGAAGTTTTTTCAGCCCTAAAAAGCTACTATTGGGATCCCCAGTGTGGATCAGTTATGGTGTATCAGCGTTTAGTCTGAGCTGGGGAAGTTATCTTTTTCATTACCTTTCCCTTATATCAAGGGTCCCAACCTTTTTGATTCTGCAAGCAGCTTTGGAATTTTGATGTAATGTGGAGGGCACAGCCACAAAACGGCTGCTACAGGAGATGAAGCCAATCACAAAATGGTCATCGCAGTTTACCTTCAGTTGCAAGTGAAGATCCTTGTGCTGTGATGGCAGCTGCTGCCAAAGCAACGTTTTCAAATATCTGCACAGTAAATCACATTTCCAATGGCCTCACCTGGCCCCACCTACTTTCTTAGAACAGTTGGTGGGCACCCAGAAAGGTGTCAATGGTGCCATGGGACTTATAGACACCACACTGGAGAACACTGCCCTACACTGTTTCTACAGTCATAAATGTATATGCATCCACAGGAATGCTTTTAGCCCCAACAGGGAATAAAATCAGATATCCATATTGCGTCTTTCCCCCGATTGGGGCTAAAAGAGGGGAAATTTCTGATAAAGGAAAAGTCTGTAGTTAACCTTCACAGCATGACAGCCTCAAACCATATTGCTCCATCGCCAGCTTTTAAGATCCAAAAAAATACATCTAGTCATGATATTCAGTGTCACAGAACCCTAAACAACAGAAATAACACAATCCAAAAGATAGCTGCAAGTTGTGCTCACAAGTGAAAACCAAAGTGACAGGAGAGGCTGGCACCATTATAGAAAATGTAGTTGTCCACCTTACCCCTGCTGGTAGGAGATCACTGAGAAGAGACTCTGAAGATGCTGCTGCCCGTGACCTAATAAACTCAGATGGGACATTGAGATCTTTGAGGTAACCCAGTCTTAGATCATTTAGGGCAGGGGTGTCGAACTCATTTGTTATGAGGGCCAGATCTGACATAAATGAGACCTTGTTGGGCTGGGCCATGTCTATTTAAGATTAGATAGCAGAGATACAAATTTTATAAAGAACACAGACAAACCCAAATATATATTTCAAAAACTTAAAACATGCTTAAAATGTTAGCGTGTGCACACTGGTTTTAAAGATGCTTTCTTTGTATCTCTCCAATAGGATCTAGGGAACTGGGCAAAGGAAGCTCTGGCTCTTTCCTTCCTTCCCCAGGGAGCCAGGAGAGGAAGGAGCCTCAGCCAACAGAAGGAAGAAAGGCCTGGCTCAGTAGCTCTGCTGTGTGATTGAGAGAGCCTGGCAAAGCAAGCTATTCCTTCCCCCTTCCTCCCCAAGGCAGGAGCCTCAGCCAGTGGAGAAAATAGAGGTTTTGCTCTGTAGCTCCTGTGCAATTGAGCAAGCCTTGCAAAGCAAGTTGTTATACAGAAGGAAGCAAGGTATAGGGAGAAAGAAGCAGATGACAGCCAATTGCTCAGGGGCCTGATATGAGTCCTCTAGGGGCCTGATTCGGCCCCCAAACTGCATGTTCGACACCCCTGATTTAGGGATTTATATATTTATTTATATATTTACAAACAGGAAACCTGCAAAATTTTCCCTCTCCCACTATTACATGAAAGCCCCCTTTTCCTGCTTCCTTCTGTCCTTGCCAATCACCAGCCAACCTACCTTTATCAGTCCCCATCTTTGGTTTTCCCTTCCATGGAAGCCTTTACCCAGAAAAACTGTGGCCCAGGTATAGGATAGAAATGCCACAAGCACTTGCAAGGGCACTTAATTTTCCTGTTGTGGTTCCTAGCGATGGCCTCTGATGGCATTTGTTTTTAAAGCTGCAGGCACTGGTTCTATAATTTTGAATTTTTAAAAAAAGATTTTAGATTTGTTTGTCAAACCTGGGGCTTTTCTCAGGTTTGTAGAAAGATTTTTTTTTTCTGTTGGAATTTAAGTATCTACAAATGGGGCCATGTTAAGAATTCAATATATTGATATTTCTGCTACTTCTCACTTCTTTAATGAAGTCAGAATGATGACCAGATGGTTCCCTCTTTGAGGTGCCACTGGAAGTTGTAAAACGCCCCAAAGCTCCCTGTACCTTGTAAAGTCCAGGAAGGCTGTTAACATGTTTGGACTGAACTCAATATATTTTTTCAGAGGCTGGTTTTTTTCCCCGGAGGCTATTTTTATTAGTCTTTTTTTTAAAGAACCCAGCTTATTAAAAAATTGGAATATTTCTTTTTCTTTTAAAAACATTTTATTCCAATTTATTTGAAAATCCTTGGCAGGGAGGCACGAGAGGAGTATTTTAAAAAGAATTTTAAAAAATTTAGATGATTTTTAAAATAAATTGGCTGAAAACTAATAAATATAGTTGCATTAACACAACAGACTCAGTAATCTTGTCTTTTCAAAGGCTCAGAGATGGACTTTGCCAAAACCAGCCTCAGGGTACAAGCCCAAAATCTGGTCCCATGGGAACTGGGTAGGAATGTAGATCACATAGGAAACAAGCAGAAACCTGCAGTATCTGGAACAAGCTAGGCCAGAAAGGTTGGATACAGCTCAGACTTTAGACTACACAAAAGCTTAGGCAAAGTAGTCTGGCAATAACAAGCCAAAGAACCAGTTGCTCCAGCAAAGGGGTGTGGCAGGAATAAGAATCCGGTGATTAGAAAGTGCCTGTGCATCATCTCTCCTGTGATTTGTTATATGTTGTCTACCAACATATTTGCAAAGCCCCTATACAAGCATGACTGCCTAAGGACCTCCCTTCCCCTATTATAGAGCTCTGAAGGTTCTCTTAGTTGTGTTTGATTACTGTGCAATAGGTTGTCTTCAATGTTTTAAACACCAAAGAAAGTCTTTGTTCTTTGGGTTAAATATATACTAGAACAATGTAATTATCCTACAAATGACTACCAATAGCACACCATGAACTCACCACTGTGAGAAAAGGCCAGGATGTACCTTGACTGGGTGTATTTGCCTTGTAAGTGTGTTCATGAGATGCATCCACCTCCAGGATGGAGGGGGCAGAACCCTAAAAAAATGACAACTGTATAACAACTCCCACTTACAATGTTTTAACAAGGTATTTCCTAAAGAACAAATAGCTACATTTTCATTAAAAAATAAGAACATGATATAGGAGCCTTTTTGATGATAAGGAGGTCTGAGTATACTGCCTTCAACTCAATAGGGAAAATTATTTGAGAATGTTTTTAAACCCTAGGGTTTAATGTTTTTAGGGTTTATATTAAACCCTAATTATTTGAGAATGTTTTTTATGTCACCTTATCTCCATAGACTCTAGACAAGGAGGCTGAAATTGGTTCCTTATTTATTTCTTGAACCAACTTCAGCCTCCTTCTGAGAAGTAAGTTGGGCTGAGAGTGTGGAACTGGCCCAAGTTCACCCAGCAAGCTTCCATGGCAGACTGGGAATTTGAATCTGGGCCTCACAGATCCTAGTCCAACATTCTAACCACTACACCACACTTATCGAGGAGAATCCCTCTTTTTCTGGGTCCTGTCCAAAGTCCATAATTTTCCTTATTTATTGTCACAGAATTTAGATTGCCTGGTGCAAAAGGTTATTTATAGGTAGGGTATACGTTCCATTACTGGGGACGTGAAAGGTTGGTTTGTTTCATTTTTTAAACGGCCTGTTGTTTTAAACAATGAATTTATTGTTATATGCTCCCCACTTGTCAGAGCAGTGAGAATGCTACAGGGCTACACCATTTAGTTGCGTTTGGGTGGTACAGCATTAGAAACGTATGCACTATTTGCTACATTTACAAAATAAAAGAGGAAAGTATAAATAGAGGCAACCAGGTATTCTTTCTAGGAGGTACATCTACCACCCAACATTGGATCTCAAAAGAGAAGCCCTGCACTCCAGCATGTTTTATGGTCATCTAACTAACAGTTCTTCATCCCCACCCCTCCATTATAACTACTAAAACAGCTGTTTCTTGCATATCTCCCAGAGCTGCTGCAAGTAAATTGCCCATTCAGGAAACATCCATAGCCATTAAAGAACATTTAAAACAAAAGAAATACTCTTGTATTTAGATCAGCCATAATGTGTGCATGTGAAGTGCCATTAAGTTGCAGCTGACTTATGGTGACCTAAGCAAGGGGCTTTCAAGACAAGCGAGAAACTAGGGTTGCCAATCCCCAGGTGGGGGCAGGGGATCCCCCGGTTTGAAGGCCCTCCCCCCGCTTCAGGGTCATCAGAAAGTGGGGGGAAGGGAGGGAAATGTTTGCTGGGAACTCTATTATTCCCTATGGAGATTTATTCCCATAGAAAATCATGGAGAATTGATCCGTGGGTATCTGGGGCTCGGGGGGGGGGGCTGTTTTCTGGGGTAGAGGCACCAAATTTTCAGTATAGCATCTAGTGACTCTCCCCAAAATACCCCCCCAAGTTTCAAAAATATTGGACCAGGGGGTCCAATTCTATGAGCCCCAAAAGAAGGTGCCCCTATC
The DNA here is from genome assembly GCF_032191835.1 of Heteronotia binoei. Lineage (NCBI taxonomy): Eukaryota > Metazoa > Chordata > Lepidosauria > Squamata > Gekkonidae > Heteronotia > Heteronotia binoei. The sequence goes on from NC_083223.1 coordinate 212,841,846, forward strand.
CTTCATTATTTCCTATGGAAGGAAGGAATTGAAAAGGTGTGCTGTCCCTTTAAATGCGATAGCCAGAACTCCCTTTGGAGTTCAATTATGCTTGTCACAGCCTTGATCTTGGCTCCACCCCTAATGTCTCCTGGCTCCACCCCCAAAGTCTCCTGGCTCCATCCCCAAAGTCCCCAGATATTTCTTGAATTGGACTTGGCAATCCTATGAGAAACAGAGGTGGTTTGCCATTGCTTTCCAGCCATAATACTACAATCTTAATAAATAGTATGAACTGGATTTTTTTATTTATTTTATTGTGGACCCAGGCAACTGACTAGGGTTGCAAGGTTTCCCTCAGCCACAGGCAGGGGATGGGAGGTAGCATTGCCAGATCCAGACTAGGAAACTCTTGGGGATAGAACCTGGGGAGGACAAGGGCCTCAGTGGGGTACAGTGCCACAGAGTCCATCCTCTAGAGCATCAGTTTTCTCTCAGGGAACAGATCTCTGTAGTCTGGAGATGAGCTGTAATTCCAGCGGATCCCCAGGCCCCACCTGGAGGCTGGCATCCCTAGCAACTACCCAGGGGTGGAATTTTAGCAGGAGCTCCTTTGCATAGTAGGCCGCATACCCCTGATGTAGCCAGTTCTCCAAGAGCTTACAAAAAAGGAGCTCCAGCTAGAATTCCACCCCTGCAACTACAGATATTTTAAGGGGTACTGAGAAGTTGCTTTGAGGGGTGGGAGGTGCCAAATCCTTGACTTCACCCACACTTCAGGCAAACCCATAGTGGTAGACTCATTCACAGTAATCAGACTGCAAAGTTGCTAAGATATTAACAGTTGGGAAATGGAAGGAGAATCTGTATTACAAATTTATCACAGATTGAAGGAAAGTGGTTCTCTATTGTATCCAATATGCATTTGTCAAAAATAGGAGTTCATCCTCTCCCTGTCACATATTGTTGTAGAAATTATCAGTACCAGCTACCATTATATTTACTGCTGCAGTGCACATACTCATATACCTTTTTACCAGATGGTCTAAGCCTATAAACCACCACAGCTCTATCCATGGTCTCATAATGGCTTTTTTTTAAAAAAAAGTTGTGTTTTTACTATGACACAAAAAGAAAGGAATTGAGCGATAGGGGCAGCAAGAAACTGAATGAGTAGTATGTGGAGTGGATGGTTATTTGCATTTGTGTTATCATATTCACAAATGCATATATAAATAGTAAGAAACCTGAATGCAAATATTAACCATTATAAACAACTAGCCATTATTTAATACTAGTTCAGATATTCTGAAATATGTATTGTAGGTAACATCTGATCTAAGTTGTAGAGTACCTACTTAAAATTAATTTTCCAACTCTTATTTGCACCATTTTTATTATTACAATTTGGTTCTTCCAAATTAAACAAATTGAATATCTGTGAAATTCATTACATGTTTTAGTTATATATACATGTTTAGTTATAACTGTGAATGATTATTCATTACGTGTTTCGTTATAACTGTGAATGATTATTTACAAACAATACTTTTTTAAAATGTTGATTTATGGCAGATTCCCCCCCTCCCCGTTCTGTTATACTTCCTTGCTACCAATAGCCTCTATTTGCAAGCCTATTTCTGGATTCATTTTGAGTAGCTTGGTCTTTTAAATTTTAGATTTGTTGTTGTTTCTAATCAATATCCCTCCTTCTTCCATTTAGAAGCTATAATTCTCAAAGAACAGAAATAAATAGACAAGGAAACTTTTCATGTCCCTGTATGTTGCTTATTGTTTAATTTGTGTAGCCAGTAGAACGTATTTTTATTTTGTGTTTTGAACAATCAGTACTAATTACACATCCTGTCCATGACAGGGGGTTAAAACAGCACTCCAGAGGTTCTACATCAGCTCTATGGAAGTGAATGGGAGCTTTAAAGAACACGGACAACCGGGCGGGGGGGAGGGGTGGCGCTATTCATACGGGAGGGTTACTCCTTCAGGGCTCTCCCAGCCCCAACGATCGATGGCCTGGAATGTGCCGGTCTGATGTGGGAAGTGGGGGAGGGGTTGGCGATTTGGCTGGTGTACCATCTGCCTAACGCACCAGCCAGCGCCTTACCAGCCCTGATGGAGGCCGTGGCAAGCTGGGCGTTGGAGTTCCCAAGGCTTATGGTCTTGGGCGATTTCAACGTCCATGCGGATGACATGGCCTCCAATCAGGTGCTGGACCTAGTGTCTTCCATGGCAACACTGGAACTCTCCCAATTTGTTACCACCCCCACGCATCGGGCTGGGCACATGTTAGACTTGATCTTTGCGTCCGGGATTCTGGTGGACGGCATCGCAGCAGAAGCGGTGCCATGGTCGGACCACCTAGCCCTCAAGGCTCGTGTGGGTATGCCACCTCAACCCTGTATGGGCGGCGAGCCTATTTTGGCTCGCCTGCAGAGTCTGATGGACCCTGAGCGGTTCCAAAGGGCTCTGCGGGACCCCTGGCCCCCTAGCGATTCCCTTGATGACATGGTAGAGACCTGGCACGACAGGCTATCCAGGGCCATCAACGAGATCGCACCCCGGCATCCTCTGCACCCCCGAAATAGGCTGGCTCCATGGTACACCTTGGAGCTACGCCAATTGAAACAGGGACTAAGACGACTAGAAAGGCGGTGGCGGCATACTCGTGACAATACGACGAGAACATCCTACAGAACGTTTATGAAGTCTTATGAGATGGCAGTCAAAGCCGCAAAGAAGGACTACTTTGCGGCTAGGGTTGCATCTGCAAATTTGCGCCCGGCATAATTATTTAAGATAATTGAGAATTTGACTACTCTGCCTCAAGGCAGACCAAACATGAGAGAATTGGAAATAGGCTGTGAGGCTTTTGCGAATTTTTTTGCAGATAAAATCTCGTCGCTCCGCCAGGACCTTCCTGCCACATTGGATGCAGTACAAGAACCCCTCCGTGCCTGTCTTCTGATGTTACCTTGGATCACTTCGATGTGCTTAGCCTAGGGGAAGTTGACGGAATTCTCTCAACTGTACGCCCTACAACTTGCGATCTTGACCCATGCCCCTCCTGGCTAATTAAATCTTGCCAGAGGGAGCTTAGATATCCTGTATGGGATATCATAAATAGATCCCTCTTGGAAGGGCAATTTCCAACATCCTTGAAAGAGGCTATGGTCCGCCCTCTCTTAAAAAAGAGTACAGCAGATCCGGCCGAATTGGCGAACTACCGACCGGTCTCGAACTTACCATTTTTAGGTAAGGTTATTGAGAGGGCAGTGGCGCTACAGTTGCAGAGTTTTTTGGATGACACTTCCGCCTTAGATTCCCACCAGTCTGGCTATCGTCCAGGCCATGGGACGGAGACTGTGCTGGTCGCCTTGGTGGATGACCTCCAGCGGCATCTGGATCGAGGCGGCGTGGCGGTGCTGATGTTGTTGGACCTGTCGGCCACATTCGACACAGTCGATCATCGGCTACTGGCCCGCTGGCTCGCCGACGCAGGGATTAGGGGGTCGGCCTTACAGTGGCTTTCCTTCTTCCTTGATGGACGGGGACAAAGGGTGGCAATTGGGGGAGAGCTGTCCTGGAGGCACCCACTAGTGTGTGGGGTCCCACAAGGGGCAGTTCTCTCTCCGATGTTGTTCAACATCTACATACGCCCCCTTGCCCAGATTGCTTGGAGGTTTGGGCTTGGGTGCCATCAATATGCAGATGACACCCAGCTCTATCTACTAATGGATGGCCGACCTGACTGCGTCCCAGAAAACCTGGACCTAGCACTGCAGGCCATGGCAGGTTGGCTCAGGCTGAGCGGGCTGAAGTTGAATCCAACGAAGACAGAGGTCCTTTGCTTAGGCCGCGGTGCCCTGGGAAGGGAAATCCCCTTGCCGGTCTTTGATGGTGTGCTGCTGAAAACAGCCCATAGGGTCAAGAGCTTGGGGGTTCTTCTGGAGCCTTCATTATCAATGGAGGCACAGATAGCGGCCACTGCCAAGTCCGCGTTTTTTCATCTTCGACGGGCGAAGCAGTTGGTCCCCTTCCTGGACCGCCAGGACCTAGCAACGGTGATCCATGCTACGGTCACCTCGAGACTGGATTACTGCAACGCCCTCTACATGGGGCTGCCCTTGTGCCGAACTCAGCGACTGCAGCTGGTGCAGAAGGCGGCGGCTAGGCTGCTGTTGGGGCTCCCAAGATGGGAGCACATACAGCCGGGGCTGTGCGGACTGCACTGGCTGCCAGTGGTATACCGAGTTCATTACAAAGTGCTGGTCATTACCTTTAAAGCCCTATATGGCCGAGGACCTGCCTACCTGAGGGACCGTCTCTCCCCATATGAGCCCCAGAGAGCGCTGAGGTCAGCTGGAAAGAACCAGCTGAATATCCCTGGGCCAAGGGAGGCCAGATTGAAGACAACCCGGGATCGGGCCTTCTCCATTGCAGCTCCACTGCTGTGGAATCAACTTCCAGAAGAGGTGCGGGCCCTACGATGTTTAGATCAATTCCGTAGGGCCTGTAAGACCTACCTCTTCAAAATAGCCTTCAACCAATGACAAGCTAAGAAAGTGCCGCTGGATATGTTTTTAGCTACTGAACCTTACTGAAGATTTAATGTTTATAGCACCATAATGTTAATTTTAATATAATTTGTAAATTGTTTTAATGATGATTTTATAAGTATAACTGTTGATGTATATTGTATTTTTATGTTGTAAGCCGCCCTGAGCCTGCCCTGGCGGGGAGGGCGGGATATAAATAAAAAGTATTATTATTATTATTATTATTATTATTATTATTACTACTACTACTACTATCACACCCTTGCACAGCTCCCATTCATTTCAGTGGGGCCTCTGCCAATGATTTTCTAGAAGGATTGTGCTTTCTGTTTTCTCCTATAATTGTTGATCTTCTGGAAACTTTTTGGGGCTATAAGCAGTTGCTACATCAGTGTTTCTTAATGGCAAGTACATACCTCAACTTCTGAAAGAAACTTCACCTTTTTTACATTGAGTTTCTATATGGGCAGGTTTCCTAAAGAAGTGACATAAGAATGTTCTATACAAATACATATATTTAGATTAAGAAGAGCTTTTTTGTAGAAAACCCCCAGCAGGAACTCATTTGCATATTAGGCCACACACCCTCACACCTCCTCGTACACACCATTGTGTGTGGCCTAATATAAAAATGAGCTCATTTTCATATTAGGCCACACACCCCTTACGCCAAGCCAGCAGGAACTGCATTCCCGTGTGTTTCTGCTAAAAAAAGGAAGACCTGAGATTAATTACCATAGCATCATAGAATCACAGAGCTGGAAGAGGCCATACAGGCCATCTAGTCCAACCCCCTGCTCAATGCAGCATCAGAGCATCCCTGACAAGTGTTTGTCCAGCTGCTGCTTAAAGACTGCCAGTGAAAGGAAGCTCACCACCTCCCTTGGTAGCTAATTCAATTGTTGAACAACTCTTACTGTATCCAGCTTGTACTGTCTCACCCTTAATTTAAACCCATTCTTGTGAGTGCTCTCCTCTGCTGCCAACAGGTGCAGCTTCCTGCCCTTAAGTGACAGCCCTTCAAATACTTAAACAGAGCAATCATGTCTCCTCTCAGCCCAAGTCCCTGAACATTCCCAAGTCCCTTAGCCTCTCATCTTGATCAATTAGTCTGTTAGTTAACCGAGTGACATAGAATTTATACCTGGTTTTCAAATAATGATTATATCTTGGGGGGAATGTTTGCAGGGCTGTTATGTGAACCACATGGTTTATTTAATTCCATATAGCTCAGTGCAACAATATGATCCAAACAGAATGATGTTCTGGTGGCGTGAGCTTTTTTCATAGACATATAAAATTAATAGAACACTTTATGTAGGCGTAAAGTATGTTTTAAAATATTTAAAATATTTACTTCATTTATTGTCTGCCTTTCTCCCTGAGACTAAAGGTGGGTTACAAAATATTTTTAAAAATCCAATTCAACCAGAGAGCACAAAACATTAAATAAACAATGCAACAGTTCTAGGACTACAGAATTAGAAAACAATGCAAACAGAAAACAAGCAAAGGCAGGGGTGTCAAATTCATTTGCTATGAGGGCCGGATTTGACATAAATGAGATCTTGTCGGGTTGGTCCATGTGTATCATAAAATGTAATGCCAGGTAGCGGACATATAAACTTTAAAAAGGGCACAGACACACAATTAAAGATTTTTTAAAATTTAAAATAAAACATGCTTAAAATATTAGCATGCTAGCAATATTTTGTTTTACAGTCTCTGATAAATGTCACCTCTTGCTATGAATTATTGCATCAAAAACTGCAGACGTCTGTGCTGTACCAGTCTTGAATATGTGCTGTTCAGGTGTGCGTATCTATAAGTTGCAAACCCACTTTTGATTCATTGACATTCATTACAGACATCTCATGGTCAATGCTTTGAGCCTAAGACTCAGAGGAACATGAAGCAGCTGGGCACTGTGAACCTTTGTACAGAAATTGCTTCACGTACTAGGCAAGAACATGTGAAGGCACCATGGCACAGACTGAGGGCTATGTGCTTTTCAACAAAACTATAATTTTCCCCAGAAAAATGACAACTAAAAAAAAAATACAACTTCCCCCCAAAAAGCAACTATAAGAACAGAGAGACAGCCATGTACAGTGGTCATTGTCAGCCTACTATTTGGGAAGTCTAAATTCAAGACCCCCCAATCAAAGGAACATGTGAAAAAAAATTAAGAAAAAATTGCTGGGTAAACCTGGGTGGAACACACTCAGCCTAATGCTGATATTTCTTTTCTAAATAGTTCACATGCTTTCTTATTGAGAAAGACTGGAGGGCATGAGTACAGTGAAAAAGAGGAGGGGAACCCAGTTATACCTATAACAAGCCCAACAAAACTCTCTCTCTCTCTCTCTGTAGCAAGGCAAAAAGCTCATACCTTCACTAAAACATTGCTCATCTTAAAAGCACTCTTTGTAGCTCTCCTGATGGTGGGGACTACGCAAAGGAAGCTCTGGCTCTTTCTTTCCTTCTCGAGGGCATGAGGAGGGGGAGGAGCCTGAGCCGTTCATTAGAAGGAAGAGAGGCTTGTTTCAGTAGCTCTGCAGGGTGATTAATTGAGCCTGGCAAACTTAATCACCCAGCAGAATTATAGAGCCAAGATCTCTCGTTGGCTGAGGCTGCTCCTCCCTCTTCCTCCCTTTGGGAAAAGGGAGGGGGGAGAGGAAAAGGTTGCTTTGCTGCCTGGCTTATCCAGGGAGAAACACAAAATGGTGACCAAAAAAAGCAGGCAAGGGAAAATGAAGCAGATGACAGCCAGTTGCTGGAGCGCCTAATTGGAGCCCTCTGTGGGGCTGATCTGGCCCGCGGGCCATATGTTTGACACCTATGGACTAAGGAATGTCATATTATAATAAGCAAGGAAGTGGATCACAAAGACAGTATACAATGCATTAAAAAAGACATATGCAAGAAGTCTGCAACAGTCTGAAATTCTGTTCCCTAATAAAAGTCTCCTCCTGGATGGTTCCATTATACTGAAATTTTAATTCCTTTAAAAATGCCTTCTGGTTTTGCATGTTCTGAAATGTGAGAGCCTTCCCAGTCTTCCCCGACAAGTTGTTCCACAAATTTATTTGGACAACTGAAAAAGAAAGCTTATTGATTAGAAGTAAATAACGACTTCTAGGTTTATGGTATTCAGTGAGACTCACTTCTCTGCAGACTTGTTTAGGAAAGCCCCCTACAGAACGTATTTACTTCTCTTCCATAAGCTCTCTCATTTTATTCAATGAGACTTGTCCCCAGGATAGTTTGCAGCCATAGTGTTTTGAGTGTCTACCTTCTACAGGTGAGACCCTGTAGCTCATTATTATGTACTTTAATTGTGATTACCTCTGTACACCCTACATTCAAATAAGGCCTGGCACACCTGTGTTCACAGGCACTCACTTCGTTGGAACATCCCAGGGTACCCTTAAAGGGCACCTCTTTTTGTCTGTGGCAAAATCCTAAAAGGGATATAGGCAGGAGGCAGCCTAACATGGGCCCTGAACACTGTAGAAAGACAACATCTGCACTGCCTACATGCAATGCACTATTGTCCACCCCACAGGAGTCACATCCCAGTATGTAAATGTGCCTTCTCAGAAACTCCTTCCTGAAGCTTCCCTTTTGTGTCTCTAAAGTGTGAAACCTCACATCTGAAAAAGCCTTTATTACCTTCTCCCTGACCAAAATCTCTCTTAAATGTAAAGAGATTTCTCTATGAAAAGTAGATATGCCTGCTGCTTACAGTCACCTTTCTAAACCATTATCTTGGTTACCAAGCAAACATCAACTTTGATATCAGCCATCAACTTGGCGGACATATTCAGGATTAGATACCATCATACCTTTAGTTTAAGGCTTGGGAAACCATTTACTCCTTTGTTCATATTCACACCCCTGCTTCCCCGGAACACCTATAAGTGTAGATGCTCAACGACAATTCAGTGTGTTACTCAAAGAGCACCTACACAGAGTCTTACCCCAAATTAAGAATTTGGGTCCCCTTTGTGATATGCTGCCCATTCACAACCTTCTATAGAATCATAGAGTTGGAAGGTCCCCTCTGGGGTCATCTAGTCCAAGCCCCTGCACAATGCAGAAACTTCACAAATATCTCCCCCCCACACACCCCTTTCTGATCTTCTCATGATCTGTCTAATTCACAGAATCAGATTGCTGTCAGGTGGCCATCTAGCCTCTGCTTAAAAACCTCCAAGGAAGGCAAACCCACTGCCTGTTCCATTGAGAAATGGCTCTGTCAAGCTCCTTCAGGCTCATAGCACTTGGTCTCCAGAACCCTCATCATCTTCATTGCCCTCCTCTGGACACGTTCCAGCTGGTCTATATCCTTCTTAAATTGTGCCCAAAACTGAACACTGTACTCTAGCTGAGGACTTTCATGGACTCCTGCACATCTGAATGGTAAATATTGCACCCCAAGCTCCCTTTATGTCTCTAAACTCATGCATTTCTCTATAGTCTTGCTTGTATGAATTGATTGCTTTTGTATGTGCAGGACTGACCCTAGGGTGCACAGCACCCTATGCATACTTGCAGCCTGCTGCCCCCCTCCATGGCGCCGTGCCCAGCTGCCCCCCTCTGCTGCACCTCCTCCTCCCTCCCTTCCCCGCCAAGCAGTTGAGCACCACCTCCCTGGCTATCTAAAGGTGCCCCCTCTGGCAATCAGCTGATTGGTAGGTAAAACTGCTGGAGGTTCCCAGCTCCTATGCTGACCCTCCTGAGCACTCACTGTCAGTGCTGGCTGGGAGCCTCTGGCGTGGTTTTACCCGCCAATCAGCTGATGGGAGGAGGGCACCTTTAGATAATTAGACCTGGCAGGGAAGGGAGGGAGGAGGAGGCTGGGGAGCAGGCAAACTAGGCATTTGCCTATGGGGGAGAGGAGGAAAGGCGAATTTGGCACCCCCATCCTAGGCAACCGCCTCGTGGACGAGCCAGCCCTTTGTATGTATTGCAGTATTTCCAATAAAACAACTTTCTTTTACAATTAGCCTTGAATAGGTTAAGGAGTTTTCCTCTTGAAATTGACCCTGGTAGACACAGGTGTAAAAGCCTTCCCTGTTATACTACTTTTGCCAACTTTGTCTCGTAGCTAATTTCCCCATATAAAATTGAGGCAGGCAATTCAGGTTACATAATGGGCAGCAACTCTTGAGGACACAAAATGAACATTTTCAATACCTCCTAACAGGGATCATTTTAAATCTTCTGTATGGCCTACTGCTATGTGGAAAAAAATTAGGCTGCATGGAGGAGCACACTATAATATGAACCCAGTCTGAAGTAATAGTTTCAATACCACTTTACTATCTCAGTGACCAAAGGATGTGGATCTTATCTTGCTTCTCCACATAACAGCCTGTGAGGCAAACTTTTATTGTATCTGTTTGATAGATAGCAAACTGCTGCTGAGCAAAAGTGACAAGTATGTGATTCACTGGAGAATGAGGACTATAGAAAATAGTAGAACATATATTTGCTTATCAGCAAGCTCTTTCAGTTGACAGAACAGATAAAGATTTCAGGCATATCTTTCAGACTGTGGAGCCCCTTCAAATATGGGAGAAATCACAGTGTTTGCAAAACATAGGAAGGGGACAACATGCAGCACTTGTGCTTAGTGCTAGGATTAGAATGCTCATTTCCCATTAAGGCAGGAAATGTAAAGTGCAGTGCTGAATGGCTTATAAGAAATATTAACCTAAGAGCCACAATCTCATTTTAAAGATTAGCTCAAATGCACATTACAGAGAAATGACTTTTAGCTTCTATTTAATTCCCCATTCCCTGTCTCCTTAGCTACAGAAGTCAGAAATCAGTTTGATAAAGTTGGGGATACAAAGAAATGGATTGATCATGAAAAAATAGATTTATTTACAGTATTTATTGCTTGACATCAAGGGTTTCTTCAAGAAAATGTTCCAGCACATAATACAATCACAAAAATATGACTGATTTTCATTATACTCAAATTTGCAATGGAACCAGTTTTAATGCACTAATAGACATTTTAGGAGCAGTCTTTTCATCATTACTTATTGACAAGTAATTCTGTTTCTGACATTTATTGAGGCTGAAAAACGAGTTTCACTTTTAAAAAAAATTTCAACCAGACTTTTTTGATGAGTTCTAAAAACAATCACCAGAGTTAGGGGCTTCAGACTTCTGTTTTGTTCCTTATCAAATATGGTGAGTAGTATTCTACATAGGGCATCTTTCTTAACTGTTTTGTACTGTCCCCCTTTGAAAATTATTGTACTTTTCAAGCCATTCCATTGGCAAGCAAACTTCCCAGTTTTCAGATTCAGGTGAGTAGTTGTCTTGGTTTGAAGCAGCAGAACGACGTTTATTCAAGCTCATACTTTGAATAAAACTTTGTTGGTCTTAAAGGTGCCACTGGACTCAAACTTTGTTCTGCCCAGACTTTAATCACACATCTATGTTTTCAGTGTTGTGTTGCATTTTAAAAAATGTGCATAGGAATACAACTTCAGCTTCAACATTAGCAGAGGACTTAGACAACAAGTTTCAGGCTTTTTCTTAAAATCAGCTGGCCAAGTAAAGTGAGGGGGAGAAGCTGCTGTGGCCAGAATCACTCATGCCTAGCTCTGCCTTTCTACAGTTTTGGCAGCTGCAACACAGAACTCTGCTGCAGGACCAGATCTACATGTTTTTGAGGGGGGGCGGAACTAAAAAATGGCGACCCCTTATGGGCCATTCTGTCTTATGGTCCCATAGAATACAATGGACTCCATACCCAATTTGGCACCTCCCCTCCATCGGTGCCCAGGGCAAGCAACCCCCTCAACCCCTCCTCCCCTAGATCCGGCCCTGCTCTGCTGAAAGTGCCTCACTTCCTAGAATATCTTGCAACCTGACCCACTATTTAAAAGTAATTTAGGGTAAAAACGCTGTAATGTGTGTAAAATGGTACCTATCTTTTTTCCTCCTGTTTCTTGCACATTTCATGCACATGATACAGAGGAACCTGAGTGTAAGGGTTTTACAGCCCACACCTGTTCTTTTGTATACAAGGCCTGCCAAAAGTTCTACAGGAAACTTCATTTTTTGTATTTTCAGAATACAATTGTGGAAACAAATTTCTCTGAATTCTTTATTAAAAGGTGAAAAAACTGCATGGAAAAATATGTGTCTGGTTGGTATCACATACAAGTGCCAGATAAACCCTTTGTGAAACACTATGGTCAATTATGGCTTCCCAGAACATGTTCAGTATGTGCTGGTACACGAGGAGGTACGAACTACAGCAAATACTAGCACAGCCCTGTCAGACACTGGCGACGAAGATGGTGTGGGGTCTGGAGACCAAGTCCTATGAGGAAAGGTTGAAGGAGCTGGGGATGTTAAGCCTGGAGAGGAGGTGGCCGAGAGGTGATATGATCACCATCTTCAAGTACTTGAAGGGCTGTCATATAGAGGATGGTGTGGAATTGTTTTCTGTGACCCCGGAAGGTAGGACCAGAACCAATGGGTTGAAATTAAATCAAAAGAGTTTCCGGCCAAACATTAGATAAGATAGATAAATTTATTTTTTATTTATTAAATTTATTATTAGGAAGAACTTCCTGACCGTTAGAGCAATTCCTCAGTGGAACAGGTTTCCTTGGGAGGTGGTGGGCTCTCCTTCCTTGGAGGTTTTTAAACAGAGGCTAGATGGCAATCTGACAGCAATGAAGACCCTATGAATTTTGGGGAAGATGTATGTGAGTTTCCTGCATTGTGCAGGGGGTTGGACTAGATGACCCTAGAGGTCCCTTCCAACTCTATGATTCTATGAAACACTGAGAAAAACCCCAATTACACGTAGCTGGAAAATGTCACACTGCTTAGTTTTTGCGTAGTGTAGTGGTTTACACTGGGCTGGGACTGGGTAAATCTAGGCTCAAGTACCCACTTGCCCTGAAACTGAGTGATCTTGGACCAGTCAGTCTCTCAGCCTACCCTACCTTTATCTGAAGAAGTGTGTGTACCCATGAAAGCTTATACCCAAAGTAAAACTGTTGGTTTTTAAGGTGTCACTGGACTCCAACTTTGTTCTACTGCTTCAGACCAGCGTGGTTACCTGAATCTACCTCACAAGGTTATTGTGAGGGTAAAGAATGACCAAGAGACCCAATGAGCCTATGCTCCTTAAAGGGCAATATAAAAATTGACTAAATAAATTGTGATTTATGATGAATAATTCCAGAACACAGTTGCAGTAAAAATAACATACAAGAGGTTGCTGTCAAAACTCTTTCCTGTTCTCTATCTTTTATATCTATTGCCTGGTTACGACTCTTTCTATGCAGCTGCCTAAGCAGGCTCTGGTCCAGACCGTTAAAATAAAAACTTTTTAGGCTTTCACACGGTGCCTGTTTTCCATGGCTGAAACAATACCGAGTATGGCAGTTGCTAACACTCCAGTCCCGCTACACCAGTTCACGCTTCCAAGCTCCCCCGCTTTCGACGCCCTCCCGCCTTACTCTGTCGCGTAGCGTTTATCACCACGATGCAGAAATGGGCAAAGGAATGCCGTGTGCCCTGGCCCCAGCTCCGAGGAGGGGGGGACCTCCAAGCGACTGAGAGTGCCAGTATCTGCACAGGTTGCCTGGCCCCTTCCTCCTCCCGGCCCGCGTGCGCACAGCCGCCCTGAAGCCAGAGCGGCGCCTCAGTGTGTGCCTTTGCGCCGCCCCCTCCCCTGCCCTTCCCTTGGCACCTCCAGCCGGCAATGCACATCTCCCACCCCCTCAGCCTTCGGGGGAAAAGAGCCACACGGGGGGAAAACTTTTAACCCAACCTCGCCCGCAAGTCGGAGGCAGGCGTGCGACGTCGCCTCTCTTTATCAGTCATACAGCTCTGCCTCTCTGTGCCCAGCCCCGCGAGGCGGGTTCGGCCGCTCTGCTTTAACCCTTCGACTCCTGCCGCTTCCGTAGTTTCCCTCCCCCTCCCTCCCTCCCTCCTAGCAGCGAAGCTGCCTGGCGCCCTGTTGTGCCCGGGGTGGGTGGCGTAAAGGGCAGCAGCAACGAGGCGACGGAGCGCTCCTCCCCTTCCCAGGCCGGCGGCAGAAGAAGGAGGGCGCATAGCGCAGACATGGCGGCCAACATGTACCGAGTGGGAGGTATGTGAGGGTCCTTTGGGGGACGCGCCACGCGTCTCCGCGGCAGCGCCCTCGACTCCGGTTACAACCAAGCGGGAGGGCCTGGAGCGGGGGGGGGGAGCGAGTGGGGGGCCGGCCGGCTCTTAGCCGGGAAAGAGCCAAGGGGCGTGCTGAAGCAAGCGGAGCTTGGCACAACACCCGCCCCCCGCAGGGAACCCAGCCCCCTGATTTCTTCCAGCGAGTCAGGCCACAACCCACCTTGCCAGCAAAGTGGAGCGAGGAGAGGCAGCCAGCCACCGCCCCCCCCCTTCCAGAAACGAAGGGGAACCCAGTTGCCCGGAACTGCAGTGTGGCTGCATCTCTAGAGGGAAGAAGCCTTTCCAGCACCAGTGCTTGATTTTTTTTAAAGGGGGGAGGCGAGATTCCAAGGCTCAAGTCAGTTTGGGAAGAACATCTGAGCAGGACGCCCTTTTCGGGGTGTGTGTGTGTTCTCTCTGTCCTTAAGCAGAGGTGAGGGAATATGTGCTGCTCCACTCCTGCCACATTAATCCGCTCATACTTGTCATATTGGACCAAGGGTAAGCGCTGACGTTGAAACCTGATATGTAGTCCAAACCCATGCATTTTACTCAGAAGTGATGGGCACAGTGGTGCTTACTCCCAGGTGTGTGCATGGGCACTATAGGTTAAAAAAAAGAGACAACCTGAAGGGGGATCTGGTAGAAATTATGAATGGTATGGAGTGAGAACAAAATCCCTCTGCCCATAATATTAGTATTTTGTTACATAACGCCTAGTTAACCTTTAGAATTCCCTGCTGCAGGACATGTTGGTGGCTACTAGATTCGATAGCTTTAAAAGAGGTTTAGAGGGATTTGTTGATCGACCTAGTGATGTAAGCTTTATGGAATCTCCTCACAGCCAGGGGGAAGATACCTATCAGTGTTAGGTGTTGGTGGGCAAACAGAAAGGGACGCTCCTTCACACCCTTCTTGTGAGCTTCTGGGAAATATCTGGCAACTGTTGTCAACAGGATGCTGAACTAGATTAGGAGTGGCCAAACTGCAGTTCGGGAGCCACATGTGACTTTCACACATATTGTGCAGCTCTTGGAGGTCAAGGAGAAACTTAAGGCTTATTCTAAAGTAAGCATGCTTAGCATCAGGACCTCAGCCAGCCTATGAGCGCTGACTCATAGGTAGCCAACTCTTTTTGCCATGTATGAAGCAGGGAAGGAGGGGGAAATAGGCAGGCTTGCAAGCTCTTCTCCACCACAGAGGTCACCCAGAGACCTAGAGCAGGGAAAGAGAGCACCTGAGGGAGCCACTGGAAGGAGAAATGGAATTAAAGAGGGTGGTTTCCCCCCCTTGGTTTCATAACTCTTGTAGGAGCTGTATTTACTAACCTTGGTGTCAAGGCAAAGTGACATGGATAATGATGCAAACTGTGGTCAGTGACTTATATGGTACATGTGTGTTTCCTTCTCCCACTGGTGCCAAAAATAATTTCCTAACCTTTCCCTGTGCTGGTTTTATGGGGACTGTTATTCTCAGCTTTTGTTTTTAAGAAAGTCTACTTCTCACATGATCGCGTTGTAAAGTGCATACATATGTATTTTATCTTTATGTGCAAAGAAAAAAAGAGTTTTAATAAAGACATGTGTGCAATATTCATGTCTTGCGGCTCTCAAACATTAAGCAAGTTTGGCCTCCCCTGAACTAGATGGATTCTTATTCTGATCCATAGAACTCCTTTTGAGTTGTAAGATGTAACCCAAATCAAGGCCTGCCTTTTAGAGAACTGTGATCTCACATTCATCTAATAATGCAAAATTGGATTTATGTTGTTACCTGCAAATGCAGCCTTCTGCATCCCATCAGATAATCTGTGGAATTTACAGTGGAATCCTACACAGAATTCCACTGTTCTAATCCCACTAAACTTCAGTGGACATGGAAGGGTGTAATTTATACTGTTACATCTGCAGGTGTGGTCAGGAGGAAAGTAGTTCATCAGGGTCCTACCCCATGGCTTCTTTCTGCAATCCAGAGAAGGTACCTTGGTTGTAAAGGCCATTTTATCCACAGTTTTGAATACAACCTCTTGCATCCTGAAAAACAAAGAGCCATTTCTAAACCTTTTGCATCCTGGAAAGCAAAGAGCCATTTTTAAGAGGTTATAATGGAGTTCTAGCACGCTGCATTGCAAGGACAAAGAAAATTCTTAACATATGTAGTAGGCAGCCTTTCTTGTACCCATAAATGGGGACAACTCTGCAGCTTGAATGCAAGTTAACACAAATTAGGCCATTTTTTCTCATGGTTGTATTTGGTTATACAGCCTTGTGTTTTGATTTTACCACTTCATACTGCAGATGAAAGTGCACATGATGGAGTACTTCACTCTCAAAAGAGAGATTACTGCCCAAGGCCTTTCTCTGAATCGTTTCTATGAGCTCAATTTTTTGTTTAATTTGCCGTCCGTTGAACTCCACTTATACTATGATGTGATGCAATACTGACACTGGTTTATAATTTCATTCATGAATACTGAGCCTCCCTTTCTCCAAATAAACAGTAATATAGAACCTGTGATTTCGTAAATAGATAGAAATGGTTCAACAAGATTTTGTCTCAAGATACCAATAGCAATATAGGTTGTATTCAGATGTCCTAATACTGGTTTAAGTCTGAGAATAAATCTGAATTATCTTTCTTTTGCCTCCCCTTGCTCATGGAGTTGATACTGAAGAACTCCTAATATAAAACAACAGCAATGACTGCAATTTGTTGGGAAGTCAGATTGGTGAACAAACGGTGGTTGTTTCATGCCTGTAAAACTGAGGTTACAAAAATAGTTTGTCTTGGTTTAGAATCTTAGCTTTCAAGCAACACACAATTTTTATTTGCTATATTTTCTGGTTAGATGTTACAGCAAAATGTAGTTATTCTCAAACCAGGAAGTCTTCAATTGTAGTTATATGTGTAAGAGGAGAGAGGAGGGACAAACCAGGAAATCTTCTTGTCTTAAGTAAGAATTTGTGACATGGAAAATATGAATATGAGCTAGTTTCGTGTCGTGGTTAAGAGCGATGGACTTTAATTTGGATAACCAGGTTTGATTCCCCATTCCTGCACATGCAGTAACTGGGGACTTTGGGTCTGTCACAGTTCTCTCAAGAGTAGTTCTTGAAAGAGCTCTTTCTGCCGCACCTACCTCACAGGGTGTCTGTTGTGGGGAAAGGAAGGAGACTGTAAACCACTCTGAGACTCTGTATGAAGGAGAGGATACAAGTCCAACTCTTCTTATTCCATGTAAATTTACCTGGCAACAAAAGTCATAATTGAGACTCTTGTGCATGTGCCTTCTGAATGTAGGCAGATAGTTTCTGGAGAATTAACCTTTTCTATAGTGGAACTTCAAACTAAGAAACCTGCTTCTGAAGAGATTTGCTTTGTTCATTATTATCATTTGGCATTGAGCAAAGATGGTTCTGTTCTCCCAGGCTTTTGTGTTTTTTTGTTCTTTTTCTTGTTGAACTGGTTATTGCAGCACTGTATGATTGATTTTATCTGCTGTTTTTAATTCTCCATTTTTTTAATTCTCTGTGTAGGCTACTTGTTTGTTTGGTTTGTTTTATTTTGTAATTCTGTGGTCTTAGCTGTTTTATTTATACATTTACTTTGCATGTATTGGTGCAAAGGTTGGCATGTGACCAAGCAATTACATGGTTACTTCAGTATATGCCTTACCTTGGTTGATCTTTCACAGCTTGTGCTACTGCTTTTATCCCTTTTGTCAGTTTGCAGTGCAGCAGCAGTCCAGAACCATTTCACTAAATGCTATGCGCTGCCTATTCTTACTTTGTCCATTCAGACTTCAAGCTATAGTCTATGTTCCTTTATTTTCTATATATGTGTATTGTAGTCCAAGCAGAGCCAGACACATAAGCTCTAGTTCCTTCCCAGACTGTACCACTTCAGACTGCAGGTGGAGAAACTGTGTTTGGATGCATGTTAAATGAAAATGCCTTCCTGTATATGGAAGACTGAAAGAAAGATGGTGAGGGATGTTTAGATATTTGATTTCTCTCTCCTGAAATCTAAAATGGTACAGTCAAGAAGAAGACTGTGCCACATGCTTTTTCTGCAGTCCTGAGATACTATCTCCAAACAATATAGAAAATGTGTTTAACTTGCTTGATTAGAAGGTGTATGTTAAAGTATCCAGCATAAAGATGGAAGATCTGAAAACCCTGTTAATGCTGTCGTGTTCTACAGAAGAAAGGTAATGTTGCAATGAAATTGCAAGTCAGTGAATTGTTTCCTGTAGCTCTTCAAAGTCAGTAGAGATAGCATATGTAGTTACAGTTGTGTTGGCACAACACTTGAATGTGTCATTGCAGTTGTGCTGGCCCAGTGCTTGAATGTGTCACTGCAGTTGTGCTGGCACAATGCTTTTCAAGTTGAAAAGAACTTGGGAATGCTATTACAGCTGCCTTCCTCATCTTTCCAAGGGCCAAGAGATCTGCAACAGTGCCACAGCACTCTTTAATATGCATGAAAGTGTATTGAAATCTAAGAGAGGGAGGTGACATTGTCCCACTGGCAGGGGCACTTTGCCCTGGGCAAGATGGTGGATGATTAATTGCATTTATGCATTAAGGAACTGCTAGCAGGAAGGAGAAAGCACTATGATTGCTTTGACCTAAATTGTGAGAATCTCACTAGTAGATAGCGGGAACTGTATTTGCAAACTAACTTGTAGTTTTGTTCCTTTCCAAAGTGGGGTGTCTTCTAGATAACATGAATTTAATACATTAACTGTTCATTAACTTTATTTGTTAAGGCAAAGCAGTTCTGTGTAATTAGATGGACATTTCATTCACCTTCACTTTAAACACTGTAAACATGCTCAGTATTTTGTGGGTGGGTGCAGAGATGGTGGAGTGAGGTATTAAAGAGTCCAGTAGCACCTTTAAGACTAATAGATTTTGTTGTAGCACAAGCTTTTGAGAAACACAGTTTTCTTTGTCAGATGCTTGGAGGGTGTGTAGAAACTGGTCAGAGATATACAGGTGGTGAGGGGAGGGGGAAATGGATGTAGGAACTGAGTGTCATGTAAATACAAAGCAGTTGCAAACATCAATCCAAGCTGGGTGTGTCCACTTCCTTCTTTTGATGAATCTGAATGGAATACCTGAAAGATAAAGGCAGTTACTTCTGGTAATTAGATGACCATCCAAAGTTCCCCTTACTTGCACCAAACTAGTATCCAGAATCAGCCTACTCCAAGACAAACCAAAAAGAACCAACAACAGAACGCCATTGATTGTCCCCTATGGTTTCCAGCTCAAATCAGTCCAACATATCATCAGTGATTACATTCCATCCTAGAAAATGATGCCTCTCTCTCATAAGCCCTGGGTGGAAGGACCTCTTTTTGCCTACAAACAGCCTCCCCAACCTTAAATGACTTCTAACAACCTTGGCTCATCTAACAGAGTCACCAACACAGGAGCCAGACCCTGCAACAGACACAGATGCTAACTCTGCCCACATATCTACTCAGAAAATACGATTACAGGACTCAATGGGATCCACTACGCAATCTCTGGCTCTTACAGCTGCTCATCCTTTAATATGATATATGTTCTCATGTGCCAACAGTGCCCCTCTGCTCTGTACATAGGACAAACCAACCAGCTTCTATGACATCAAAAATGGCAGTATCCAGAAATCAGTAGATCACTTTGATCTACCATGACATTCCATCAAGGACTTAAAGATCACCAGAGTTCAATAGAAACATTTCAAAAACAAAATCCAAGGGGAAGCTGCTGAATTGGAATTCATATGTAAATTTGACTCACTCAGACTTGGCTTGAATAGGGACTTTGGACCACGCATCTGATCTAAGAGAGCTGTGTTTCTCGAAAGCTTATGCTACAGTAAAATTGGTTAGTCTTAAAGGTGCTACTTGAACGCTACTATTTTGCAGCAGCAGACTAACAGGGCCAACTTCTCTCGAGCGTAGCAGTTACTGCAAGCAAAATGACTTGAACACATTTTAGTACAGGCATTGTGAGCAGTAATGCTCTGCAGTAATCTACTTGAATAAACAATTTTTATTAGTAACATATGGTAGCAAAACTATATCTACATCTTATAAAGACTTAAAAAAGAGACATTCTTCTACCCCATACCTTACTTTTCCCCCACCCCTCCCCCCGTTACTTGACCCCCGCAAGTGTTATTTACTTAAAGAAAACAAATATTAAAGGTACCTTTATTAAACCCCCCCAAAATTATACTTTTTTTTTAAAAAAAATGAAAAACTTAATCATTATCAAAAATTGTCCAATGTCTTTTTATTTTCCACTCTTTTTCTACATATCTTCTGAACTTCTTCCACTCCAACTTAAAAAGCTCCAAATCATAGTCTCTTAATTTTCTTGTTAATTTGTCCATTTCACTCCATGACATAACTTTTATAACCCAGTCCCATTTCTCTGGTATTTTTTCTTGCTTCCACAGCTGCACATACAATGTCCTAGCAGCTGAGAGCAGGTACCATATTAAAGTTCTATCTTCTTTTGGAAATTTTTCCATTTGTAATCCCAGCAGAAAAGTCTCTGCAACTTTGTTAAATTCATATCCCAAAATCTTAGAAATCTCTTGCTGAATCATTTGCCAAAACATTTTAGCTCTTTCACAAGTCTGCTCTGCAGTAATCTAGAGATGGGTTTATTTATCAATTTTTTTTGTAGAGGTGGCATAATATAGTATTTAAGAACATAAACTGGATGTGACAGACAGCAGACAGATTCATGCTTAGAGTCAGTGCTGCTTGGGAGAGTGAGCTAGCTGAATTGACTGACAGCTGATGGAACTCACTCTGATTGGAGAACTGCAGCTAACTGTAGAGAGGAGTATGATAGGCAGTTGGAGAGTTGGTTGGAGAAGAAAATTGTAGTTTGGGGAGACTCTCTAGTGCAGGGGTGTCAAACTCAGGAGGGCTGGATCTGACATAAATGGGACTTTGTGGGGCCAGGCCATGTGTGTCCTAAAATGTAATGCCAGATAGAGGAGATGTAGACTTTATAAAAGACATAGGCAAACACAATTAGAGTGGGTTTTTTTAAACTGAAAATACAAACATGCTTAAAACTCTTGCAATATTTTGTTTAAAATAGAAAGGTAGGGAAATAGTGGGATTTTGCAATGCAATTTTAAAAATAAAACATGGAAAAGCACAAGGATCAAACAGCAGAAAACTAAAAATATAGCATTCTCAGGCTGGGAAAACATGAAATGGCAAAGCATTGCAAGCTTCTCTCTCCCCCAACCTCTAGGGTGTACACTGACCACCCAGTGTAAAATTCCCATTAGCTTTGGGTTTCCAAGTTAGAATACTCACTAGGCACTAGTTCTCATCCCATTGAGGAGAAAAGAAAGCTGACTCAGAGCTTGATTTGCAAGGACACAACTCCAGGAAGCTTCAATCAACTGGTCATAGGAACTCTGGGAAGTTATACTGAGTTCCTCTCCATTGAAACAAAGTTGCAAGGAAAATGTGGAGTGGATTTTCTATTCTGGTCTGCTCTGCCCATAGGCCTGAATGGGAAATCGATTCCGCATTTTCTTTGCAGCTTTGCTTCTGCTTTAGCCTCTGCAAAAAGAAAGCAGAAGGAACTGGGAGCATCTGCAGCCTCAGAGCTTTGCAGGGTAAGGACAGGAGGGGTGGGTGGGGAGAAGAGAGCCCTGCATGCCTGATTGAAGCCTTTGAGGGGTTGGTTTGGCCTGTGGGCCGCGTGTTTGACACCCCTGTTCTAGTCTCTAGATGAGTCTAAGAAACGGAGTTTGTTTCAGAGCCAATGTGGTGTGGCTTTGGAAACAGGGTAGATGCTGGAGGAGACTGTTCCAATAATTTAATCAGTCTCTGTGTGTAAAACCAAGAAATATAACTTGAGAAGGAGATTAGTTCTCCATTTATAAGCTTAATATCTAGTGTGAAGAGGCTGTAAAACTGGAAGATAAGGATTTGGCAGATGAAGTGGCATTGAAAGGCTCTAAACACACCAAAAGCCCAGGTTATTGATCTTAAAGAGATTGTCAAAGAAAAGGGTCTAGTAGGAAAACCCTAGTCTAAAACACAGCTGATTACATTCTCAAGTCTGTGGGACTGACATATTTTAAATTCAAAAGGAGCCATTAGGAAATCAAGAACAAGTAATATCTAAGTAAAAGCGTTTTAACATCTGTAACCCATTCAGTGAAAACAAAATAGCCTTGAGTCTGAAAATGTATCTTGTGCATTCAGCATCATAAGATATTGGATTTATATCCCGCCCTCCACTCCGAAGAGTCTCAGAGCGGCTCACAATCTCCTTTACCTTCCTCCCCCACAACAGACACCCTGTGAGGTGGGTGGGGCTGGAGAGGGCTCTCACAGCAGCTGCCCTTTTAAGGACAACCTCTGCCAGAGCTATGGCTGACCCAAGGCCATGCTAGCAGGTGCAAGTGGAGGAGTGGGGAATCAAACCCGGTTCTCCCAGATAAGAGTCCGCACACTTAACCACTACACCAAACTACATCATAAGATGTAGTTCTGTAATTAAGCGTTCTGTATACCAGTGCCAAATCCCAAACACTGTATAAATATTGATTCCCTTACCTGCCAGTTTGTTCAAATAAATCTAAACACTGTTTAAGTGTGCGTAGAGTGCCATTTCTGAAGGGAAATATTTGACAGCTGATGCAACATAAGGGTGCTTGGTTTTTGTTGTTCAGTTGCACAGTCGAGTCCGACTCTTTGCGACCCCAAGGATAAAGGCACGTTAGGCCCTCCTGTCTTCCACCATCCTCTAAAGTCTGCTCAAATTTGTGTTTGTTACATCAGTAATGCTGTCCAGCCATCTCACCTTTTGCCGTCCCCTTCTTCTTTTGCCTTCTGTCTTTCCCAGCATCAGGATCTTCTCCAGTGAGTGCTTCCTTCTCATTTGGTGGCCGAAGTATTTGAGCTTCAGCTTCAGCATCTGACCTTCCAGGGAACAGTCTGGGTTGATTTCCCTTAGGACTGACTGATTTGATCTTCTTGCAGTCCAAGGGACTCTCAAGAGTCTTCTCCAGCACCACATCTCAGAAACATCTATTCTTCTGCGCTCGGCCTTCCTTATGGTCCAGCTCTCACAGCCATACATTACTACTGGGAATACCATCGCTTTGACTATATGGACTTTTGTTGGCAGGGTGATGTCTCTACTTTTTATTATACTGCCCAGGTTCGCCATAGCTGTCCTCGCAAGGAGCAAATGTCTTTTAATTTCATGGCTACAGTCACCATCTGCAGTGATCTTGGATCCCAGAAATGTGAAGTCTGTCACTACTTCCATGTCTTCCCCTTCTATTTGCCAAGGTGTGATGGGGCCGGATGCCATAATCTTAATTTTTTTGATGTTGAGTTTCAAGCCAACTTTTGTGTTCTCCTCTTTCACCCTCAACAAGAGGTTCTTTAGGTCTTCCTCACTTTCTGCCATTAGTGTCATCTGCATATCTGAGGTTGTTGATGTTTTTCCCGGCAATCTTAATTCCAGCTTCTGCTTCATCCAGGCCAGTATTCCGCATGATGTACTCTTCATATAAATTAAATAAACAGGGTGACAATATACATCCTTGTTGATTTCTCCAATTTTCTTGAAGAGATCTCTTGTCCTTCCCATTCTATTATTTTCCTCTATTGCTTTGCATTGTTCCTTCAGGAAGGCCTCCTTATCTCTCCTAGCTGTTCTCTGAAAATCTGCATTCAGTTGGGTGAATTTTTCCTTTTCACCTTTGCCTTTCGCTTTCCTTCTTTCCTCAGCTATTTGTAAAGCCTCGTCAGACAGCCACTTTGCTTTCTTGCATTTCTTTTTCTTTGGGATGGCACTGATCGCTGCCTTCTGTACAATGTCATGAACCTTTGTTCATAATTCTTCAGGCACTCTGTCTATCAACTCTAGCTCCTTAAACCTATTCTTCACCTCCACTGTGTATTCATAAGGGATGTGATCAAGGTCAAACCTGAATGGCATAATGGCTTCCCCAGTTTTCTTCAGTTTAAGCCTGAATTTTGCAATGAGTAGCTCATGATCTGAGCTACAGTCAGCTCCAGGTCCTGTTTTTGCTGACTGTAAGAAATTTCTCCATCTTTGACTGCAGCGTATATAATCAATCTGATTTCTGTGTTGTCCATCAGGTGATGTCCATGTGTAGAGTCAGCTTTTAGGTTGTTGAAAGAGGGTGTTCACTATGACCAGCTTGTTCTCTTGACAAAACTCTATTAGCCTTTGTCCGGCTTCATTTTGTTCTCCGAGGCCAAACTTGTCAGTTGTTCCAGTTACCTTTTGACTTCCTACTTTGGCATTCCAGTCCCCTGTGATGATGAGGACATCTTTTTTTGGTGTTAATTCTAGAAGGTGTTCTAGGTCTTCATAGAACTGATCCACTTCAGTCTCTTCTGCATCAGTGGTTGTGGCATAGACTTGGATTATTGTGCTATTGAATGGCTTGCCTTGGATACAGACTGAAATCATTCTGTCATTTTTGAGATTGTATCCCATTACTGCCTTCCTCACTCTCTTGTTAGCTATAAAGGCCACACCATTTCTTCTACAGGACTCTTGCCCACAATAATAGATGTAGTGATCCTCTGAGTTAAATTCATCCATTCCCGTCCATTTTAGTTCACTGATTCCCAAGATGTCAATGTTCAGTCTTGCCATCTCTTGTTTGACTACATCCAGCTTACCTTGATTCATAGATCTTACATTCCATGATCCAATGCAGTATTATTCTTTGCAGCATCGGACTTTCCTTTCACCATCCGACACATCCACAACTGGTGGAAAGCTAGTCCAAGTGAAATTAATAAAAGGGAACACAGGCAATGGCAAATCAAATGCAAGACTGTGATCAGGCAGGCAAAAAGGGACTATGAGGAGCATATTGCAAAAAACATAAAGACCAACAATAAAAATTTCTTCAAATATATTAAAAGCAGGAAACCAGCCAGGGAGGCAGTGGGGCCCTTGGATGACCAAGGTGTCAAAGGATAACTTAAGGAGGATAGGGAAATGGCTGAGAAGCTAAATGAATTTTTTGCTTCCGTCTTCACTGTGGAAGATGAGAAGTGTTTGCCTCCTCCGGAAGGGGTGTTGAAAGACCTGGGCCAGATTGAGGTGACAAGAGAGGAGGTCCTACAACTGATGGACGAATTAAAAACTAATAAGTCACCAGGTCCGGATGGCATACATCCAAGAGTTCTGAAAGAACTCAAAGTTGGAACTTTTGGATCTCCTGACAAAAATATGTAATCTTTCATTGACATCTGCCTCCGTTCCTGAGGACTGGAAGGTAGCAAATGTCACCCCCATCTTTAAAAAGGGTTCCAGAAGAGATCCGGGTAACTACAGGCCAGTCAGTCAGACTTCAATACTGGGAAAGTTGGTAGAAACCATTATCAAGGACAGAATGAGTAGGCACATTGATGAACACGAGTTATTGAGGAAGACTCAGCATGGGTTCTGTAACGGAAGATCTTGCCTCACTAACCTGTTACATTTCTTTGAGGGGGTGAACAAACATGTGGACAAGGAGACCTGATAGATATTGTTGACTTTGACTTCTAGAAAGCTTTTGATAGTTCCTCATCAAAGGCTCCTTAGTAAGCTCGAGAGTCATGGAATAAAAGGACAGGTCCTCTTGTGGATCAAAAACAGGCTAATTAATAGGAAGCAGAGAGTGAGTATAAATGGGCAGTCTACGCAGTGGAGGACGGTAAGCAGTGGAGTACCGCAGGGCTCAGTACTGGGTCCCATGCTCTTTAACTTGTTCATAAATGATTTGGAGTTGAGAGTAAGCAGTGAAGTGGCCAAGTTTGTGGATGACACTAAATTGTTCAGGGTGGTAAGAACCATAGAGGATTGTGAGGAACTCCAAAGGGATCTGTTGAGGCTGTGTGAGTGGGCGTCAACGTGGCAGATGAGGTTCAGTGTGGCCAAGTGCAAAGTAATGCACATTGGGGCCAAGAATCCCAGCTGCAAATACAAGTTGATGGGGGTGTGAACTGGCAGAGACTGACCAAGAGAGAGATCTTGGGGTCGTGGTAGATAACTCACTGAAAATGTCAAGACAGTGTGCAATTGCAATAAAAAAGGCCAACGCCATGCTGGGTATTATTAGGAAGGGAATTGAAACCAAATCAGCCAGTATGATAATGCCCCTGTATAAATAGATGGTGCGGTCTCATTTGGAATACTGTGTGCGATTCTGGTCACCGCACCTCAAAAAGGATATTATAGCATTGGTAAAAGTGCAGAAAAGGGCAACTAGAATGATTAAAGTTTTGGAACACTTTCCCTATGAAGAAAGGTTAAAACACTTGGGGCACTTTAGCTTGGAGAAACGTCGACTGCGGGGTGACATGATAGAGGTTTACAAGATTATGCATGGGATGGAGAAGGTAGAGAAAGAAGTACTTTCCTCCCTTTCTCACAATACAAGAACTCGTGGGCATTCAATGAAATTGCTGAGCAGTCGAGTTAGAATGGATAAAAGGAGGTACTTCTTCACCCAAAGGGTGATTAACATGTGGAATTCACTGCCACAGGAGGTGGTGGCGGCTACAAGCATAGCCAGCTTCAAGAGGGGGATCCAACATGGCTTCTCTTATGTTCTTAACTGAACATCCTTTTGGCTTTGGCCCAGCCACTTCACTCTTTCTGTGGTTACTTGTACTTGCCCTCTGTTCTTCCCCAGTAGCATATTGGGCACCTTCTGACCTGAGGGGCTCATCTTCCAGTGCCATATCTTTTAGCCTTTTGTTACTGTCCATGGGGTTTTCTTGGCAAGGATACTGGAGTGGTTTGCCATTTCCTTCTCCAGTGGATCACATTTTGTCTGGGTTCTCAGCTGTGGCCTGTCCATCTTGGGTGGCCCTGCATGGCATATCCCACAGCCTCAGTGAACCATGCAAGCCCTTTCGCCACGTCAAGGTAGCAATCCATGAGAAGGATGATTGGTTTAGAGGTGATTAATAAAGTGGTCACATTGTTACATTGGTTCAATTCTCAATTCACTAGCTGTCCTTGGGTGAGCCAGTTTTGCATTTCAGATCTTCCCCTGCACTCTGTATTGTGGAGATGACAGTTCATAAGCATGTGCATAAAGTTGCAGCTGACATATGGCAACCCTGTAGGTTTTCAGGGCAAGAGATGAGCAGAGGTAGTTTGCCATATCCTGCCTCTGTGTAGCATCCCTGGACTTCCTTGGTGGTCTCCCATCCAGGTACTAACCCAGGGCCAACCCTGCTTAGCTTCCAATGTCTGATGAGAGTAAGCTTGCCAAGGCCATCTGTGTCAGGGCAGTTTATAAATAACATCACCCAATTGCTCCCACTGCTTATGCTTCATGAAATACTGTACTAAGTAGAAAGACAGAAGGGAAGGAAGTAGAAGACCGTAGATTTATACCCCGCCCTTCTCTTTGAATCAGAGTCTCAGAGCAGCTTACAATCTCCTTTATCTTCTTCCCCCATAACAGACACCCTGTGAGGTGGGTGGGGCTGAGAGAACACTCACAGAAGCTGTCCTTTGAAGACCCAAGGCCATTCCAGCAGGTGCAGGTGGAGGACTGGGGAATCAAACCCGGTTCTCCAAGATAAGAGTCCACACACTTAACCACTACACCAAACTGTAAGAAGCAGGATGCAATCATGACCTTTTATGCATAGGTCTTTTGCCTCGCTTTCACTGTGCATATCTGTCCCCCCCCCTCCTTCTGCATTGATTTTACCCCCTTCATTGCTTAGTTCATGATCTAGTCATTGTTTCCTTGGGTCTTCTGAGTGTGGTTTTGTGCCAATTTTTCCCTTTTTTCTCTTTGGATCCAGAGGTAATTCAAAAGTATACACATTCTCTTGGATCCCCCCCCCCCCCTTTACTGCCCCTCAAAGGTCACTCCCCACCCCCCAATCAAGGTCATATTACCCACTTTTGCTATACATTGGTGTGCCCCTTGTTGTTTTACATTTAATTTTTTTTACAGGCAGCAAGCATCCAGTGATATGAGACTATCTCTAGTCTCATGCTGCTTGTTAAAAAAAGATAAATGACTTGTGGCTGGGTTGCCCTCTCCTGCCACACAGAGTACTGCCTGCAGGGAGCCATGGGTACCTCCCTGGCACAGTGATACTGGCTGAGCCTACAGTTTAAATACACCAGAGAAAAAAAGAATGGTGTAGGCACAGACTCCGAAGTCAATCTTAAAGGCTTGACTGTTCAGATTCTCTGCTGTAAGCTGTGTGTACGTAATAGGCCCATGACTGTATCAAGTCACAACCAAAGGGCCATACTACATCTGAGCACCATCATGTAATGTAGTCAAGATGCCCCCTAATATACATTGGGGCTGTAGTGCAAGTGATCATGGTCATCATTCCACCATTTCTTCACTTGCAAATGCCAATCCAGTTGGATTAAACCCCAGTGTGGGGGCCGAAGGACAGGTAAAGCTGGTCAAGGAGACTGTTTTCACTGTGGGAAACAGCAAGACAGAAAGCGAACTGTTAAATTTTTCTTCACTAGTGCCATGGCCCACATGGCTCCCTTGACGTCTACATTTTAGGACCCTTCAGCATTATTGGAATCTAATCAGGAACCCCCAATCTCATATGCAAGTCATCCTTTGAAAGAGAGTTGAAAGTAATGTGAACATCCAAAGTTGTACTCCTCTGCACACTTAACTTGAGAAAGGAAGTTATTTCTGAGTAAAGCATGCATAGAGTTGGGCTCCAAAGTCTTCTCCTCTTCCCTCCTTCAAACCTCCCCCCCCCCCCCCCCAATTTTGAGGATTTGTTATGGAAACAACCCCATTCAAGGCTAGGTAGTCATGGTCTGGTTCTTAATTAGGTCATGAGTGCTTCAATTGAGGTCACAGCCCTCACATGGGGTCATGAGCATTTCTTAAAGGCTTCCTCAGTGTAATGGTTTGGAAAATGTGGAAAACTGCTTGCTTTGACAATGTGGAGCTTATTGCCTTGTACACGTTTTGAATGAGTCATGCTGAATAATTTTGGTTCTCAGCTCTGCCTTGCTGTTCAGCACACTCCTTTGTTGACATTGATAGTAAAACATTTACTTACCACATTTTGTCTTTTAAGTACTTTCTCTGAGGTTTTTGTAATTTATAATTTTTAATCTATCAACTCATAGAAGTATCTTTCAGGGATGCTAATTAGGTGCTTGATTTAAAGATCAGCTGAGGAAGACAGCAGTAGGATGTGACTAGTGGTAGATAATTTTCCTTCTTTTATAGATTCTTGTTTCCCAATATCAGCAAAACATTTTACATTACATTTAATCATTTCGTATGATAATGCATACAAGTAAATTGTATTTCCATATCCTGTGCATGTTTCTCTCAAAAGTAAGGCACTGGTGGGATCTGTTGACAGGTAGTATGCATAAGTCTGCAGCTTTGGCTTTAAAAATCTTGAAATTATCTAAAATAATGTTATTGAAAGTTAAAACAAATGTAATAGCTGCTAAAGTTCACTTACAATATGTAAATATTTTTTTAAAAATAATTGTGGATAAATTCCTTGTGCTGCATTGTCCAGGCTAGCCCTGTCTCACCAGATCTGAGAAACTAAGGGTTGGCCCTGGTTGGTATTTGGATGGGAGACCACCAAAGAAGTTCCAGGGCTGCTACACAGAGGCAGGCAATGACAATCCACCTCTGAAAGCCCCTTGCCTTGAAAACCCTACAGGGTTGCCATGAGTTGGCTGCACCTTGACAGCACTTTCCACCACCACCATAAAACCTATGATTCCCAGCATATTATATCCCTTGAAGTCACTATATAATAAAAAATATAAACACCTTTCAAGGTGAAATGCTTGCAGTCTGATCCTACAACCTTATAAAAGCCTGTTGACTTGTTTGGACTTAGAACTTCTAGAACTTGCACTGTTTATTTAATAGAAGACATAGTTCATAAAAATCATAGCAATCATAGCATAAGCTATATTTAGCGGAAATAGCATATTTAGAGGAAATGAGAATTCAAAAATAGAATCACAATTTTTAAGCTCCTTCTGTTTCCCCAAACAAAATATTTTCATTGAAAATAGCAAGGTATATGAATGTATTTGTTTTTATAAAAGAAAAGCAAGGTGTAGTTCTCAGAAACATAGGCAAAACCCAAATAGTATCACAAATTAGAGACATAACATTTAAAAAAAATTGAAGCCATGGAAGAGTGGGCAGTTTCTCTCTCTTTTGAAAAACAAACACATTTTGGAAATAAATACTTACAAGTCCTTCTTATCAAATCTAACCTTTTTCTGCTTTAGCAATATAAAATTTGCTGAACATAATTTAATACATATGATTTTGCTATTTGGCATAGTTATGAAATTTAATAGTATAAACACTTAAATTTTCTACAAGAAATGTGGAAATATAGCCAATATTACAGAGATCTGCAATCTCTATGCTTTCTTAGCACATTGAAAATAAAAATATAACAGTAGCAATGATGGATCAGATTTATGGTCCATGTAGTCAATCATGTGGTTTCCAAAAGTGACCAGTCATGTGCCACAAGGAAGTCCACAAGCAGGATACCCAGATAACAGCCTTTGCCTACTAATTGCTCCACAAGCATTTGACAGAGGCATTCTGTCTTTGAAACCAATGGTCCTATTTGTCCATCATGGATTAGAGTTAGTGATAGACTTATCTTCCATAAATCTGTCCAGCTTTTAAATCTGTCTTAAGCAGGTGGTGCTTTTCCCCACTATTTTTTTCACATACATTGTATGAAGTAGTACTTCCTTCTGACTGTGTTGAATCTTAAGAAGAAGAAGAAGACAGCATATTTATACCCTGCCCTTCTCTCTGAATTAGAGTCTCAGAGTGGTTTACAATATCCTTTATCTCCTTTCCCCACAACAGACACCCTGTGAGGTGGGTGGGACTGAGAGAGCTCTCACAGCAGCTGCCCTTTTCAGGACAACCTCTGCCAGAGCTAACCCAAGACCATTCCAGCAGCTGCAGGTAGAGGAGTGGGGAATCAAACCCCATTCTTCCAGATAAGGGTCCGTGAACTTCACCACTACACCAAACTGGCTGTAGCCAATCAGTTTCATAGGATGACCCTGAGTCCTAGTATCATGGAAGTAGGAGAAAAGTTGTTTTTCTTTCTTCACTTTTCTGCACCTTGAATAATGTTATAGACCTCTATAATGTTTGTTGTACCAACCAAAAGAAAGTGTATTTGGATGCAAGCAGTCTTATATAATAACAATAGGCTGTTGCTGAGAAACCCAGGCCTGGGTTCCTCTGAGCCGCTGCCTCCCAGACTAGTAAGCAGTGCTCAGACTCATGGGTTCCTGACGCTGAATGTGCACGAGAAGACCAAAATGTTTAGAAAAATTTGCACAAGTTAATTGAGCAAATAAAATTAAAAATACTACTAGACAACAGTCTCTAGAGTTAATTAGCAAAGAACACAACAAAAACTGACTTTTTCTTTCTGACACTTTAGTACCTGGCATTAACTGGTGCATCATTCAAAATTGCAGAGTCCCTTATGTGTCCATCCCATGGGATCAAAAGTTAGCATAGTGTATTATATACATAGTACATTAATTGTGGACAAAATTAGTCACACGTAAATGAGAAGCATATAAAGACATAAGAGAAGCCATGTTGGATCAGGCCAGTGGCCCATCCAGTCAAACACTCTGTCACACAGTGGCCAAAATACACACACACATACACTGTGGCTAATAGCTACTGATGGACCTCTGCTCCATATTTTTATCTAACCCCCCTCTTGAAACTGGCTATGCTTGTAGCCGCCACCACCTCCTGTGGCAGTGAATTCCACATGTTAATCACCCTTTGGGTGAAGAAGTACTTCCTTCTATCCGTTTTAACCTGATTGCTCAGCAATTTCATTGAATACCCACGAGTTTTTCTATTGTGAGAAAGGGAGAAAAGTACTTCTGTCTCTACTTTCTCCATCCCATGCATAATCTTGTAAGCCTCTATTATGTCACCCCGCAGTCAACGTTTCTCCAAGCTAAAGAGCCCCAAGCATTTTAACCTTTCTTCATAGGGAAAGTGTTCCAAACCTGTAATCATTCTAGCTGCCCTTTTCTGCACTTTTTCCAATGCTATAATATCCTTTTTGAGGTGCGGTGACCAGAATTGTACACAGTATTCCAAATGAGACCGCACCATCGATTTATACAGGGGCATTGTGATACTGGCTGATTTGGTTTCAATTCCCTTCCTAATAATTCCCAGCATGGCGTTGGCCTTTTTTATTGCAATTGCACACTGTCTTGACATTTTCAGTGAGTTATCTACCACGACCCCAAGATCTCTCTCTTGGTCAGTCTCTGCCAGTTCACACCCCATCAACTTGTATTTGCAGCTGGGATTCTTGGCCCCAATGTGCATTACTTTGCACTTGGCCACATTGAACCTCATCTGCCACGTTGACGCCCACTCACCCAGCCTCAACAGATCCCTTTGGGGTGCCTCACAATCCTCTCTGGTTCTCACCATCCTGAACAATTTAGTGTCATCTGCAAACTTGGCCACTTCACTGCTTACTCTCAACTCCAAATCATTTATGAACAAGTTAAAGAGCATGGGACCCAGTACTGAGCCCTGTGGCACCCCACTGCTTACCGTCCTCCACTGCGAAGATTGCCCATTTATACTCACTCTCTGTTTCCTATTAATTAGCCAGTTTTTGATCCAAAAGAGGACCTGTCCTTTTACGTCATGACTCTCGAGCTTACTAAGGAGCCTTTGATGAGGAACTTTATCAAAAGCTTTCTGGAAGTCAAGGTAAAAAACATCTGTTGGGTCTCCTTTGTCCATATGTTTGTTCACCCCCTCAAAGAAATGTAACAGGTTAGTGAGGCAAGATCTTCCGTTACAGAACCCATGCTGAGTCTTCCCAATAACTTGTGTTCATCAATGTGCCTACTCATTCTGTCCTTGATAATGGTTTCTACCAACTTTCCCGGTATTGAAGTCAGACTGACTGGCCTGTAGTTACCCGGATCTCCTCTGGAACCCTTTTTAAAGATGGGGGTGACATTTGCTACCTTCCAGTATTCAGGAGCGGAGGCAGATTTCAATGAAAGATTACATATTTTTGTCAGGAGATCCACAA
This sequence comes from Heteronotia binoei, assembly GCF_032191835.1. NCBI lineage: Eukaryota > Metazoa > Chordata > Lepidosauria > Squamata > Gekkonidae > Heteronotia > Heteronotia binoei. The sequence goes on from NC_083223.1 coordinate 212,874,759, forward strand.
GTTCAACTTTGAGTTCTTTCAGAACTCTTGGATATATGCCATCCGGAACTGGTGATTTATTATATTTTAATTTGTCTATCCATTGTAGGACCTCTTCTCTTATCCCCTCAATCTGATGCAGGTCTTTCAACACCCCTTCCAAAATAAGTGGTTCTGGAGCGGGCAAACACTTCTCATCTTCCACAGTGAAGATGGAGGCAAAAAATGCATTCAGCTTCTCAGCTGTTTGTTAATCATGCAGGCCTTTTTTTATACCTGTTTCTGCCTTTCCTAACGTGTGGTATATATTTTATCTGAGCTTCTAGGATTGTAGTTTTAAATAGCCTCCAAGCTTCCCCAAGTGTTTTGACTGTATTTACCTTTCCTTTCAGTTTCCTCCTCACATGCCTCCTCATCTCAGAGAATTTACCCCTTTTAAAGTTAAACGTGGTTGTGCCGGTCTTTTGGGGCAACTCTATATTCATACAAATGGTGAAATCAGTAACATTATGGTCACTTCTCCCAAGTGGTGCGATCACTTTTACATCTCTCACCAAGTCTTGGGCATTACTTAGGACCAAATCCAGGATCGCCCCAGCCCTGGTAGGTTCTGAGACCATCTGCTCCATAGCACAGTGATTGAGAGCATCAAGAAACTCAATCTCTTTCTCTCGACCTGAACACATATTGGCCCAATCAATCTGCGGGTAGTTAAAATCACCTATTACGACACAGTTTTTACGTTTAGCCACTATCTTTAATCCTTCCATCATATTATAATCGTCCTCTATCTTTTGATTTGGTGGGCGATAACAAACTCCCATAGTTAAATTTCCCTTTGGGCCCTCTGTTTCAACCCAAGGCATTTCTAGAAGGCAATCTAATTCTCTGACCTCAGTCTTACTGGACTGTATACCCTCTCTGACATACAGAGTCACCCCACCTCCAACCCTTCCCTCCCTATCCTTCCGATATAACTTATATCCAGGAATCACCGTGTCCCACTGATTCCCCTCATTCCACCAAATTTCTGAAATTCCCACAATGTCTGCTTTCTCCCAACATTAAACATTCCAACTCACCAATTTTACTTCAAACACTTCTAGCATTTGTATAGAAACATCTATAATTTCCCAGGCAAGCTAGGCCCGCAACCTTCCTCCTGCTGCCTCGAGACTTTGGCAGACAGTCCATGCTGTTTGTCACCATCTCAGTGGACAACTCTGATCCATTACCCGGTAGAAAAGTAACAGCTAACCCTTCATCTCTTTGAGATGAGTCCTCCCGAACCCGAGACATTTCATCTCCTGTCGGCTTTCCCCCAAGATTTAGTGTAAAACTGCTCTGCCACCGTTTTGATTTTAAGCGCCAGCAGCCTGGTTCCATCTGGGGATAAGTGGAGACCGTCTCTTTTGTACAGCTCCCACTTGTTCCAGAAAGCATCCCAGTGCCTAACAAGCTTAAACCCTTCCTTCCTACACCATCATCTCATGCACACATTGAGATTTCTAATTTGTGCCTGTCTTTCCTGCCCTGCACGTGGAACAGGTAGCACTTCTGAGAAGGCTACCTTGGAGGTCCTGGCCTTAGGTCTCCCGCCTAGCAGCCTAAATTTTTCCTCCAGGACCTCACGACTGCATTTCTCCACATCGTTGGTGCCAACATGCACCACGACCACTCCTCCCCAGCACTGTCTATCAACCTATCTACTACACGTGTAATGTCCGCTACCTTTGTACCAGGCAGGCAAGTCACCATACGGTCAGAACGTGGTTTTGCCACCCAGCTGTCTACTTGCGTAAGGATTGAATCACCAACTACAAAGACCCCCCCCCTCTCTCCCTGCCCAGGGATGGTTCCTTGGCGTGAAAGGATACCCGCTCACCAACTGAAGAAGAGGTCCCTTCTGAGGGTGCATTCCCCTTATCCTCAGCCCGGTGACCTGTTCCCTCTCGACCCTCATGCTCCCTGGCAGCAACGGGGCTGCCACGTTCAGAGTGGGGCTCATCTAATACGTCCCCGAGAGTCTTCTCCGAGTGCCTAACTGACTGTCTCTGCTTCTCCAGGTCAGTCACCTCAGCCTCAAGGGTACGAACTCGTTCCCTAAGCTTCTTTGAGAGTTTGTTGTATCTGTGTATGGCAGTGGTTCCCAGTTATTGCAAGGGGTTTGCACATTCATCCAATTTGGGCAGGTTTCTACCTTTTTTTCATCTTGCCATGCCTTTTAGCTCTATCTCAGTTTGAGTGCCAGCTGGGCTTCATCTGCCATCTGGCTTGCCACAGCATGGCTATGCCTTCCCAACTGGGTCTTCTGCTCCAGGCCTCATCCAGGCTGGTGGCATCAGGACATTGTCAGCCAGAGGCCTTCATTTGTGTACCAGCCGTGTACCAGGGTTGATTGCTTCCTTGTGAGACCTTTTCTTTTTTACATGACGAGGGCTGTAGCCCAGGAAAGGCATAAACACCTGATTTCTTGAAACTGAATTAAGTTGTCAAGGCAAGATTAATTGCATCTGAGGGTCCTAAAGGAAGTTGCTGATGTAACTTTTGAGCCTCTGTCTAGTTTTTTTGAGAATTCTTGAAGAACAGGTGAGGTGCTAGAAGACTAGAGGCAGGCAAATGTTCCTCTTTTCAAGAAGTGGTCAAAAGGAGGATCCAGGTAATACTGATCCAGATGTCAGTACCCAGAAAGGTTTAAGAACAAATAATCAAACAGACAGTCCTTGTGCATTAAAAAGGACAAGTGTAGGACAATCCTCCACAATACTCACAGCGGGGTTTCCTCACACCCTTCTTTCTCACCAGGCCTGAACCCAGCATGATTCAAAGGCCTTTGCCTCCATGACTTGTGGGGCCTGATGTGTATTGCTTTGCCAGTGGCAGTATGTCCAGTGTAACTCCTAGGCTATGGCATATTCTTGGCGCAGCTTCCAGGATCTGGTGACAGCATGCCTGGCATGTCTCCTGAGCTGTGTGGCTGCCACTGAGCACTGGGCAGCATAGCACCACTGCCACTGGGCCAAGGGTAGATTCCTGGGCTGTGCAGCTGCTGCCACCACTGAACAGCTGCCTGGTGCCACTGCCACCAAAAGTGAATGCTTTACTTTTCATGGGATGTAAAAACACCATTTTTTTTAATTTTCAGATTTTTCTGGAAACCTGGGGAGTGCTCTTGAGTTTGCTGAAAAATATGTTTAGCCTCCATGTGACCCCAATCCACAGGTTTAGCCATCTGCAGATGGGGCCACATGTGGCTTATAATATATACACAAGTGGGGACCCACAGTACTTGCAGGGGGAATCTCTCTTTCCCAATTGCTGTCAGTTCCCCTTGGGGAGAAATTCACAGGGGGAGGGAATTCCATATCCCCCCCCCCCAGTGCCAAGCCGGGCACAGCTTCGGAGCCCAGTGTTTTTCTCAGCCACTGCTAGGCACAGTGCAGCTGCTGGGCATCCTCCACTGCCCTAAGCTGGGGTGGAATCCCATATCTCCCCCCCCCCCCTCACAGTGCCAAACCTGATGTGGCTCTTGAGTGTGGTGTCCTCCGCTGTCACTAGGTCCAGTGTGGCTCCCAGGCTGCTGCGCTACTGCCAGGCCCAGTGTGGCTTCTGGCCTGCCACACCTCTGCTTCTGAGCTCAGTGTGGCTCCCTGCCTGCCACAATGTCGATGTCAGGCCCAGCACAGCTCCTGGTGTGCTGCACTGCTGATACCAGGCCTGAAATAGGTGGGGAAATTTAGGAGAAATTTAACGCCCCCACTGTTTTTTTATGTTAGCTTTTTCTGCAAACCTATGGGATCCCCTGAGTTTGAAGAAACAGTAGCCTCAGTGTGGCCCCAGTCCTCAGATTTAGCTCTCTGTAGATGGGGGCCATGGATAGCTATCAGTATATAGATAGTTACTAAGAACCAGCATAAGTTGCTCAAGAATGAGTTTTGTCAGACTAAACTTATCTCTTTTTTTGAGGGAATGACTAAGAGGGAAGTGCTGTGGATGTAGTTTGTCTTGATTTCTGTAAGACTTTTGATTAGGTTACGCATGATATTTTTGTTGACAAGTTGGTAAAATGTGGTTTGGCTCTCGTTACTGCTATGCAAATTTGTAATTGGCTGGCAGATTACACCCAAAAGTGCTTATTGATGGTTCCTCATCCTCTTGGAGAGGAGTGACAAGTGGAGTGGTTCAGGGATCTGTCCTGGGCCCTGTGTTGTTTAGTATTTCTTATAAATGACGTGGATGAAGGAGTAGAGGGGATGCTCATTAAAATTGTAGATGGTACTAAATTGGGAAAGGAACAAATACAATAGAAGACAGAATCAAGAAACAGGATAGAAAACTGGGCTAGAACTAACAAAATGAATTTCAACAGAGATAAATGTAAAGATCTGCATTTAGGTAAGAAAAATCCAATTCAGAATTGTAGGATAGGGGAGACTTACCTTGGCAGTAATACCGTTGAAAAGGATCTAAGGCAGGGGTGTCAGACTCATTTGTTATGAGTACTTAACTGACATAAATGAGACCTTGTTGGGCCAGGCCATGTGTGTCATAAAATGTACTGCCAGGTAGCAGAGATATAAACTTTATAAAGGACACAGACAAACACAAATATTTTTTAAAAACTTAAAACAAAACATGCTTAAAACATTAGCACTTGTTGGTCTTAAAGGTCCTTTTTATGTATTTTTCCCATGGGATCCAGGGAAGTGGGCAAAGGAAGCTCTGGGTCTTTCCCTCCCTCTCCAGGAGACCAGAGGCAGAAGAACCTCAACCAATGGAGAAAAGAGAGGTTTTGCTTTGTAGCTTTGCTGTTCAATTGTGATAGCCTGGCAAACCAAGCTATTCCTCCCCTCTTCTGACTAACTGACTAACTATTGTAATTTTAGCCACTTTATGTTGAAATTGGAACTGATGTATGATAATATGTAAGCTTTGCTTTGCTTTGCTTTGCTTCCTAGCAATAAAGCTAGGTATGCTGCTGGAAATGTTTTTATTATCTGATGTTACAAAATCTAATGTTTACAACGCCATATTGTTATGTTAATTTTAATAATTTATAACTGTTTTAACCATGTTTTTACAATGTAAACTGATGTAATGTGTATTTTATGCTGTGAGCCGCCCTGAGCCTGCTTCGGCGGGGAGGGCGGGATAGAAATAAAAAATTATTATTATTATTCCTCCCCAAAGGAGGAGCCTCAGCCAATGGAGAAAATAGAGACTTTGCTCTGTAACTCCTGTGTGATTGAGCAAGCCTGGGAAAGCAAGCTGTGATGCAGAAGGAAGTAAGAGAGAGGGAGAAGGAAGCAGATGACATCCAGTTGCTCAGGGGGCTGATAGGAGCCCTCTGGGGGCCTAATTCAGCCCTTGGGCCGCATGTTTGACACCCCTGGTCTTGGAGTCTTAGTGGACCATTCACTGAACATGAGTCAACAGTGTGCTGCAGTAGCTAAAAAGGCAGATGTGATTTTGGGCTGTATCAACAGAAGTATAATATCCAGAGCATTTAAAGTGATGATATTACTTTGCTTTGGTTAGACCACACTTGTGGTATTGTATTCAATTTTGGGCAAGTTTAAGAAGGATTTTGACAAACTCGAACATGTCCAAATGAAAATGCTGGGCAGGTAAAAGGTAGGTAGATTGGTGGGTTGGGAATGAGAAGAAGAGGCAGGGAAAGAGAATATATGGGGAAAGGGATACAGGAGAATATGAGGTACTTCCCTCAAATCTGACAGGTTTCCCATTGTGTAGTGGGACCTTGGCCAGCAGCTGTAACTACAAAACTGGGCATTAGTTTTCAGGGGTACTAGAGGTTCCCAATTGAGGGAGGGAGGGAAAGCTGAAAACAAGGGTCAAATAAAGGTAGGTTGATGGGTGGGAAGGAAGCAGTAAAGAGAGACTAGGGCTTTTAGGGAAGAAAAAGAGGAGATAGTGGGAAAGGGAAAAATCAGATGCCTCTTGCAAATCACTGTGGACCCCTCACTTGTGTACAACTATTTATCAAACACATGTAGATGCTGTTGTGATTAATAAAATACCAACTCATTAAAAAACATGACTAAATCCACAGTAGCATTTTGTCAGTAGATGTTTTCTCAAGCAGGTGGTACTAACAGCACAACTACTGTCCTGTGAGGGGTCCATGATTTTTTTAAAATGTTGAAAGGAGTCCTTATACTTAAAATGATTGTTAACCAGTGATCTATGATATATACAGAAATTGTCATTTTTAACACTGTGGACTATTTTATTAGAAACCTCCATACTATATACTTTGAGTAATGCCTTTTCTTTAAAACAGTTCAATAACTTCACAAGGGAAAAAAAAAAATTAATAGCAGTTTTTCAGTATTTCCCAAAATTAGTTTTTCCAATGGGAAAATGGGGATGGGAATCCTTGGAAAAAAATCAGAATAACCAGTTTTCCCCATTTTTTTCTGTATTTTCTACTCAAGCCTCAAAATAATTCAAATAATTTTTACTAAAAAGGAGGCACTTGTTAAGGAAAACAATTTAATGTTGTTCTTCCATTTATCCCCTGGGGAGCTACCATGTGTGAAGAATGAATGCAGAATGGTTCAGAAAATAACACCTAATTCAGATAAATCAAATAGTATTTATGATTCCATGTTATTGGATCTGATTTTTTAAAAATAACATATATCAAATTACACTCCATAAAATAGCATTAATCATAACTGGTCAGATTCCTTGGCTAATGGACTACCAGATATTTCCTATCTGCCAGTATACAACAAGATTTAATGGCTGCTCTTGTATTATGGGACACATCATGTAAGTTGGTGGGAAAACTCATTTGTGCAATTATGGAGAATTATGGCTGTACCGTGCACAGTAACTTGTTCTGAAACTTTAGCAGAGTAGATCTGCTTATGGGTACTGGAAAAGCCTCAATTACCATTTCAGTTAATGCACATTGTTCTAGCTGGAACACATCTTTCTCAGTTGGTGAACTGTAGTAGTAATATATGGAGAAATAATTTTAAAAAATCATAAGAACAGACCAGTGATCCGTCTAGTCCTGCATCCTGTTTCACACAATGGCCAACCAGTTGTCATGGAAAGCTAATACACCAGTTGTGTTATTAATATTTTAGAAAATACTGTTAATGGGATAAACTGTCATATAAGGCTCTCAGAAACCTTAATAGTACAATCTATTATTTTAGGCTATTAACTGTCTGTAGTGTGTGGATTTATAAAGTTTAGTAGATTAGCAAAAGGGAGGCCAATTCAGGCTCCCACCCCTGTGCAGAGATTTATGCATCTGATTGATAAATGGCTTTGCTAGCACCAAACTTTGTGCTGATTCACAAATGGCTTTACTTGCATTCCAGTTCCACTAGACCAATTGTTTGAGATTTGGTGTCGTATGTGGTTATCCCACTGAGCAAAATGTAAGTGCCTGTCTTAATCTCCATGGGACTGAATCACTAGTGATGTTCCAATCAGTTAATCCTGGGGATGCAGAATTTATTCATGAACTGTAAACTTCTTTCTTGCAATAACAGCACATATTTTGTTAGCCTTAGGCATAGAAATAATTCATACATGAGCTTGAATTTAAACAAAAATTTCTTGCTTTTTTAGGTTATTCTTATATTCTTTTTTTTTACAAGCTTCAAATATAATTTGACCTCTTTGTTACAGATTATGTCTATTTTGAAAACTCTTCAAGCAATCCATATCTGATCAGGCGAATTGAAGAACTTAATAAGGTACATGAATATGTAATATTTTGTATTCTTTGACAAGAGCTGATGTGCTTCCTAGTGGAATGAAAAGATGCAGTTCTTTGCAAAAATATGGAAAGGGTTTTTTTCTTGCTCTTAGGGGGGATGCCTAGAGACTCCTTTGTTTTGCTGTGTTATGCAATTGGAAAATGAAACATAACATATTCTGTACCATAACTGAAATGAAAACCAGGCCATCAGTAGATCATTTCACTTTTTATAGATGGATTGGGCTTTTACACTTGCATAATCCTTTCATTCACTGAAAGCTTGTTTAGGAATAGGTCAGAGTCTGCTGGGGGCAGACAAGCACCTGTAAAACAGGTATTGTGCAATGGAAATTTACAGTAAATAATTTAGTGGTATCAGTGAAGGACAGCTGGATAACAGAAGAAAGTAGACTAAAGGTTCGGTGGAGAGTATACAGGACCATGGATAGCTCCAAAGCTGACAACTTCTCCAACCACACTTCATCAGACTAGATGAAGTGGGCTTAGAGCACATGAAAGCTCACATTCTGAATAAAACGTTGTTCTACTGCTTCAGACCAACATGGCTGCCCACTTGGATCTAACTTCTCCAACCGCTGCCAGAGTTAAATGGAGGGCATGGCTAGAAGGGCATGGCTGGACGACATTACAGTGTCCATGTTTTTGACCCGTAGACACTGCTGTCATTTTACAGCTGAACTTGGGCTATTTAAAAGTGCAGAGGCCCAATCCTAGTCAGGCCTGGAATGTGGCAGGACCAGGCCCCCATGTTTCCCTTCACCTTTTCAAGTGCCAAAACAGCCCTCCAGGGTCAGGATTGGACCCTGATGTCTGGACTTCTCTTGGTGAGTTCTTAAAGGGATCACTTCCTGGCCTGTACCCTTATGCTGTGTAGCTTATTGCAGGCTTTCTGGTATTTTTAGCAGGGATGTCAGATTAGGCATTAAATCCTGGGCAACTGGCGGTAGCTCCAGTTTAGAGGCTTCCAGTTGCCTGTATGAGTGGATTGTTAGCCCCTTGGTCTGTGTCTAATTTGTACCATTTCTTTTCTGGTCTGCTTCTCCATAGACAGGAGTAAAGGGCTGCATGTGTCTGGGAACTGGATACAATATTACTCCAGTTGGAAAATGACAAATATAGAGGCTATCACAACTTGATATTGCATAGCTTTGAACATCAAAATTTACTTTGTAAGGCTTTTCATACAAGAAGCCAGATGAATATTGGACACTGTCTGAACTAGTGCTCTGGAGACATTTCTACATCCAGGATGTACAGCATAATCATGTGTGATTCTTCCATTAGAAAGGGTGAGGTAGCCTACTGCATGCCAGTAGTCCATCTAATCCAGTGTCGTGTATCACACCATGGCCAACGAGTTGACCTGGAGGACCAACAAATAGGACATACAGACCAAGGCCGCCTCCTGATGTTGTCTTTTTACACTTGTGTTCAAAAGGTTCATTTAGTCATCATGGCTTGTAACCATTTATACACTTATCCACCATGAGTCTGTCTAATCCCCTTCTATTTCATCTGAAAGGGGCAACACATGGATTTTACCCGTGTATGCTACCAGTGTGTGTTGCTGCTTTCAGACGAAAGTGTATTGGAAGGATCATATGCAATGCACTTTCCCTGTAAGCATGGTCACAACACCAGGAACATAACAACTGAAAAGGCCTTGTCCACTTATCTGTTTCAGTGGAACTCACATCCAAGTCAGTTTCCTTGTCACTCGTCAGGCCATTTCTTGTATATTTGTTAGTGCCATGTGAAATTGATTATGACAGTATCCCTCCCACCATATGAGAGGAGACATATAAGTAAAAAATTAGCTTTGGTTTTGACTTGACCTGCACAGTCAATCAGGTGAATTCACAACTTTTTTTAAAAAAAAAAAATGGATTATTATAGTGTGGTTTTATTCCTCATCACCACCAGTTACAAAGCATCAAAGAGGCTTTGTCCAGTGTTGGCCATTGCATCAGCAATATCTATACCTGCATCAATCACATTTAGCCACTGTGATCTATGCCTTAGTTATATCTAGACTAGACAGTTGCAATGTGCTCTGCTCAGGGCTACCCTTGAAGAGTCTTTGGAATCTTCTGTTAGTGCAGAATACTACAGCTAGACTGCTAGTCATGGACAGCTACCAGGAGCATGTGACCCCTGATACTACAATAATTACACTGGCTATCAAACTGATCCTGAGCCCCATTTAAGGTATTGGTTTTGACTGTTAAAGCTCTGTATGGCTTGAGACTGGGGTATCTGAAGTACTGTCTTCTCTCATATGATCATGCCCATGAATTAAGATCACAGGGAGAGGCTCTCCTGACTGTCCCATCAATCAAAGAAGTTCATTTGGTGGGTACATAAAAGAGGACCTTTTTAGTGCCAGACACACAATTATAGAATAACCTCCCTGGGTGGGTGTGCCTGGCTTCCTCACTTTTGGAGGCAGCAGAAGACAGGTTTTTTAAGGACTACATTTAATTAAAATAATTTAATTAATTTATTGAGCAATGCACAGCAGCCAAGAAGATCTGAGCGCCTGCTCCAGCTGCAACGCCACTGAGGATGTTCTCCGCAGCTAAGAACGAAACGTCTGGAAGGAAAACTTTCTCCAGTAGAACACAGCACTTGATCCCAAAAGATTCTACAAACCCTAATGATGTTACCAGCCATGAAAACCTGAAATCTTTGATTTTTTATTTGATTATGTTTGTAAGCCTGTCTGAGAATCTTTTAGTTGAGAGAAACAGGATATAAATATCTTGAATAAGTAAACAGTGACTGAGGAGTTTTCATCTGATGAGTTTTAGTATGCCACAGTCAATTTAGGAAGAGACTTGTATTTATAAATCATGGGGCAGCTCATTGGAGTACAGCCTAAAACTATAGTGAGAATTGTTAAACTCATCTATATGTGGAAGAGTTTCTACATCCAGTAGAGCTCATTTCTGGTTGCTCTGTTCAACAAGAAAGTCACATGACACAGTAGTTAGGAGTGGTAGACTCTGCTCTGGAGAACCAGTTTTGGTTCTCACTCCTCTACATGAAGCTTGCTGGGTGACCTTGGGTTAGTCATACTTGTCTCAGAAGTCTCTCAGCCTTACCTACCTCACAAGGTGCCTGTTGTGGGGAGAAGAAAGGAAGGAGATTGTAAGCCACTTTGAGACTTCTTAAAATAGAGAAAAGCAGGGTATAAAAACAAGTCATCCCCCTCTGCCTCTTCCTTCCGCCGCTCCTTCTTGGTTGCTTTATTCAGCAGGCAACTATTATGCTCTGCTCTGGATAGCTCAGGTAAGTCTAATCTCATCAGATCTCAGAAGCTAAACAGGGCCAACCCTGGCAAGTATTTGGATGGGAGACCTCAAGAGAATACCTGGAGTGGGAGGCAGAGGCAGGCTATCAAGCCACTTCTCTGAGTGTCCTTCATGCCCTTGTAGGAGTTGCCAGTGGTCACCATGACTTTCGGACAAACACACACACACAATGCAAAAAAAAAAAGACATGCAACAATGACTTCAAAGTCTGTATAAGGGTCAAAAGCTGGTCAATTTGGTAAGAGTGGAGGGTAACCAGGCATTTCCCTCGTTAGGCTGGAGCAGGGATTTGGTACACAGGTAGAATCCTTTCCTGACAACCCTAAGGTCACTGTTTCAAGATTCACTGTGGACTAGAGTGCTAACACCCATGGCATAGAGCATTGTTAACATTGATTGAATCAATCATTTAATATAATAATTAGAGAGAATCACAGCTTCTGGTACCACATTACTGAGAGCATAGAGAAGTGGAGGGAATGGTAGAGAACAAATGTGACCTTGGGGAAGGCTTGATGTCATGATAGGATCATGGCAGCTTTAATTTTTATTTGCACCTGTGAAGGGGAACTGCTTTCAAGTGTATTTATTGATTTGCTTTTTGTTTTCCAGACAGCCAATGGCAATGTGGAAGCAAAAGTAGTTTGTTTTTACAGACGCCGAGACATCTCCAACAGCCTCATTATGCTTGCAGACAAGCATGCAAGTAAGTTGATTAATTTAAAAATAAATTCAGCAAGATTGAACAAACTTCACAGATTCCAACTATAGGTTTTTTTTTTGCTGGGGAACATAACTATGGGATAAAGTTCATAAAATTTCTAGATTTTCTCTTTCATAACTTTATCTAGAAAACATTATAAGCTTTTTGTGATTCATCTATGAGTTTTATCTAGAAAAAGCAGCTTTCTTTTTTTAAAAAATTATAATTTGCATTTGCATGTAAAACAATTCATAACACAGTTACAGAACCCAAAATAAATTCCAATGAAAGATAAAAGATGTCGTAATACTGTCCCTTTGACTCTAGTTTGTCCACAATTAATAAAAGGTTTTTTAAAAAAATGGTTTTATTTTTGTTTTCTTTCTTGAGTATATCTGAGTTTTGCCATTACTGCAGTACTCCAGTAATCCATTTTATGCTATTAGCATATTCAAGGTTTTTTCTTTGTGTCCAATGATTTGAAGGCTGACCTAATTAGTTTCTTGCCTTTTGAGAATGGTTTTAATGTACATCAGCAATAAAAAACCATGATTTGGAAAGTATTATATAGCCTAAGATTTCATTCACGACACCTGTGATTTTACTGCAGCATTTTCTTGCTTAGGAGCAACTCCACTATCCTTTTTCAACACTTATTCCCCCATCTATTAATTTTATTCAGTCTCTAAGGATTTATATACTGTTGTGCCATTATTTTTGACAGTTTTTCATCATCCATAAATTTGATAGAAACTATTTCCCGTGAAGTACTCTCATTTTCCAAATGAGCCCGCTATAGGGAGGGGGGGAATATAAATCTAATAAAGTAAATAAAATAAAATAAAATAAAAATATCATACTTTTTAAGTCTTGCACCTGACTAATGAATTATGGTTTTACCTGCTTCATGGACACATATGCAAAGTGCATGCTGCCCTTAAGAGAAACAATATGCATGCCTATACATAAATCACAATTTTTTTTTGGGGGGGGGGGGGAAGCCAGCCAGAACCTTACAATTACATTATAAAGCTGCCTACCCACCCTAGGTATTTAGGGGGAAAAAAGGTGGAGGGGGAGATACCTGCTGTGATGGGAGAGTAGGAAGAGGGTAGGGTTGGGAAAGAAAGGAATAAGCAACAGGAGGCAGGGAGGAAGTAGAAAGCAGTGATAGGAAGGTTGAGAGGGAAAGTGAAAGCAGCAGTGGGGGAGAGCAAGAAAAAAGGCAGCAAGGACTAGAAGGCAGCAGGGATGGGATTGGCAGATTTTTCTCTTGTAATTATGGGTGGGTGCGAACCAGGAAAAATGCAGTTTGGTTTGTGGTGAACCACAGAATGTCATGAACTTTTAAGGGCAAAACAAACTGGTGAGGTTCGTGACATGGTAGAACACCTTCCCTGGCATGCTAGAGACACTGCGTTATGCCCCCCCCCCAATAAGGTGCCTGCAGGAAAGTGCTTTCAGGGGAAATAACATGTGCAGGTTCAGGAGTATATAGAATAGGCCCTGTGCAAGCTACATACACCAAATGTACAAGGAACCTTGCCCTGCCTCCTCTACAATCTCTCCAAGCTTGGAGCAAATTATATTTCTGGGGTCCTAGTTATGGACCCTCAAAAAGGTCTCCCTAGTGCTCTCTGGATAAGGCAGCTGTAGTTATAAGAGTCTATGGAACAGCTCAGGAACAGGCCAGTGACAGCAAACACACAGGGAAACTTCATCTGGGAAGACATTCCCAACCAAACACTCTAAGCAAAACAGGCATTCCCATATGCTTGCAGCCCCCTCCCAGATCTCCAAAGTGTTAGGAATTTTTGGAGTAGGACTCTCATTCCCACCTGATTCAGTAAAGGGGGTGGGGGATGACTGGCTATGACCCCATAATTAGAAAGAAAGAAACGTGTTCCAAAGTTAAAACCATTAACATTAAAACCATATTGCAGAAACTTTTAATTATATAACATTCTAGTATGCAGCATACAGAATTAATCATGTTAAGCGAATATCCTAATTAAAGGGCACTATAAGGAAGACGCATCTTGGTTGCTTCTGCCCAAGATCCATGAGTTGTTAGGGTTTGTAGAATCTTTCAGGCTCAAGTGCCGTGTTCTACTGGAGAAAGTTTTCCTTCCAGACGTTTCATTCTCAGCTGCGGAGAACATCCTCAGTGGCGTTGCAGCCAGAGCAGGCGCTCTGACCTTCTTGGCTGCTGTGCATTGAGTGGGGCCAGGGCTGCTGGAGAGCTGCTATTTCTAGGCTGGAGGGGGTGTGGTGAAAGGGCAATTGGTTTGTGGATGTGCCCATTGTTTGGTGGGGCTTCCTGGAAGGGTAGTGATAAGGAAACTGGCTGTTGAATGTGACCATTGTTCTGTGTTAATTGCTGGGAGGGTTGGAAGGGGTGTGAAGATAAGGAAGATGGTTGTTGACTGTGCTGATTGTTCCGTGGAATGTTCTGGTTGTTCTGTGACTTTCTGCAATTTACAGTCTGTAGGGTGTTTTGCAGAGCTGGGTACCAAGATTGGTGGATGAAACTTGGTACCCAGCTCTGCAAAACACAATATTCATTTTCTCCAGGGAGAGAGAATCCATTGTTTGGAGTTCAGTTGTGATACCAGGAGATATTCAGGCTTCAGTGGTTGGCTACTCTAGGCCTGGCAGCACCCTCTGGGTGACTTGATGGCACCTGGTTGGCATGGCTTAACTAGGCCTGGCTGCTCAGCAGCCTCTGCACTATGACAGCCAGTGTGGTGTAGCAGTTAGCGCTTCAGAGCATTGTATATCCAGTATTTCTGATCAAACCATTTGGCAATCCTGTCTTTGAGGAAGGCTGGGGAATGACACATGATGGAATGACACAAGTTGCTTGAGATACTTCATATCAGTGAAGGCTCTTAAGATCAAACTGCTGTAACTAGTTTCTAGGACATGCTTTTTCATAAAAGAAAACGTTTTGGATTTTGTCATATCAGAAATATGATTACCTGACTGTCTAACTAAAGTTAATTTCTTGTCCATGACTTTCATCCAGATAGATCTGTAGGTATTCCATTTCAGGGCAGCTAACAAGCCTTCAGCACAGAACAATTTTAGTCTCAGTTTGAAGGCATAGAGCCATGTTCTTACTTCCAGAGATATTTGTCAAAATTCTTCCTGCAATACATTTGATACACAACAGGGGACATTCAGTATTTTTCTCAAAAACTTGGCCAAAGGTTGATGAATATTATCAGAGATAGATTTGTTTCAAATAGCTGAACCATAAAGAATAAACGAGACCACTTCCAAGTTGAAGGCTTGTACGGCTCCAGGAATATACCTCCCCCTTCTTAAAGAAAAACTTATTTATAGTATTTGCACATAGTTTTGCTTTGTAGGATACTGTTTTAAATTGGTGGTTCCAAGATAAATCTGCCAAGAATAGAATCCCCAAATAGGAGAAGGTCTTAACCTGCTCAGTATTAGACCTACTGATTGATCATTGAAACAGGGACCCAAGATTCCTACTGACTTCAAATCTGGTAGCCAGGTTTTGGTGAAGATGTGAGACTTTATCTGAAAAGAGCATTAGAAATGGGTCACAGCTAATTGTCAAATTTCCACCTACTTTTAGCATCGAAGGGGCGGTCAGTTGCCTAGTAGTTCTAAACAACTGAGCTGGTTAACATGGCAGATTCAGTGGAGGGAGAAAAGTAAGAGCACCTTGGTGCTTTTGCTGCAACTTCATAAGCCTTCAAGCAGGGTCTATAAAGTGTTCTTGTTGCTTCATCATAAGTTCACAGCCAGCACTGCTTAAGCCAGGGGTGTCAAACATGCAGCTCGGGGGCTGAATCAGGTCCCTGGAGGGCTCCTATCAGGCCCCTGAGCAACTGGCTCCTGTCAGCTTCCTTCATCCTCTCTCTTGCTTCCTTCTGCATCACAGCTTGCTTTGCCAGGCTTGCTCAATCACACAGGAACTGCAAATTCTCTATTTTCTCCATTGGCTGAGGCTCCTCCCTTGGGGAGGAAGCGGGGAGTGAAAGCTTGCTTTGCCAGTCTCTCTCGATCACACAGCAGAGCTACTGAGCCAAGCCTCTCTTCATTCTGTTGGCTGAGGCTTATCTCCTAGTCCCCTGGGGAAGGAAGGAAAGAGCCAGAGCTTCCTTTGCCCAGTTCCCTGGATCCCATGGGAGAAGCACCTTTAAGACCAATGAGTGCTAATGTTTTAAGCATATATCATTTCAAGTTTTTTTTAAAAAAATATTTAATTGTGTTTGTCTGTGTTCTTTATAAAGTTTACATCTCTGTCACCTAATTTTAAATAGATATATACGCAACCCGGCCCAACATGGCTCGTCCTGACAAGGTCTCATTTATGTCAGATCCGGCCCTCATAACAAATGAGTTTGACACCCCTGGCTTAAGCCATTTAGGCCTCCCTTTGCCATCCTTAGTTCATCCATATACCAGGGAGCCAAGGTAGTATGGGGGTAAAGAGGGCATTGTGGGGGTTGGCAACTTGGTCAGTGGCCTCCTGAAGACCCAGATTCCAGGCATCAGTGAGTTCATCAAGAAAACTGCTGGCAGAGCCAAACAAATCCCACATCTGCTCTGGGCTTGCCAACTGGCTCCCTGTCTTTCTCAGAAAGACCTTGCAATGGTAATTCACTCAAGTGTCTCCTTGAGACTGGACCACTGTAACATGTTCTGTGCAGGGCTACCTTTGAAGATGCTTCAAGAGCTTTAAGGGTCTAGAATATAGCTGCCAGATTGCTGACAGGAATGTCCTGCTCAGTGGATATATCACATATCTAATGGCATCTGCATTGGCCCCCAATTAATTTTTGCTACCAATTCAAAGTGTTGGTGCTTACCTTTAAAGCCCTAAATAGCCTGGGACCCTCATACCTTTGAGATTGTCTCTCCCAGCATGATCCTTCCCATCTTCTCTGATCTTCATCTCAGAATTTATGGAAGGTCCCTGGTCCACAAATTGCCTGTCTTGTGTCAGTGAGGGTGAGGGCCTTCTCAGTAGTGGCCTCCATTCTGTTGAACTAGCTGCCCAAAGAGGTGTCTGTCTTGTGGACTTTCCTAGGTATTGCAGGGCATGTAAGGCTGCTCTTATTCAGGTGGCTGTTGGGTTATTGTAATCTACCAGGCAGTTGGTATAGTTAGCTGTGTTTTCACTATCCATGCATCCTACTTTGCTTAATAGTGGATAGATTTTAATGCGGATAGATTTTTAACTGTTTTACATTTTAAAGATTGTTTATCGTATCTTTGTATTGTTTTTATTGGTGTATTGGGGGGAGGGGGGCTCCCTCTTGGGTATCCTGCCCCCCCAGGGAAAGTGTATGCGCAATTACATAGCCTCTCCTTTCCCGGTGTAGTGAACGCCGCGTGGTCACTGTCCAGCTATGCCTGGCAGATGGTCACTGCAATGGCCTCTCCTGTATTACTGCATCCGTGGCAACACCTTCCCGCTGGTCCCCCCCCCCCCCCGGTTCTCACAAAGTTTGCCACGTCATGGTGCGACCGAATGTCTGGCAGTATAACCGGATGGGCAGGCTGGGCTCACCAACCTCGCCAGCCAAGAGAAGGAAAACTCTAACATCAAACCCGGGCAGATAGAGCTCGTTAATGTAACACCTACCACCTGGAGGACTAGCTGCCGGCGTCCCGGCTTATTGGGCCATGGCAGATGACCCCAAGTGAAAGGGTGGACCAGTACCGCGCACACTGAAGGGCATATCCACATCCACAACCCACAACACACCAAGTCCTGCAGCGATGGGCAAGGGGCGAAACGGCAGGTGGAAGATGCCACTGGAAGCCGCAGTCCCGATCCTGTATGTAGGCGGTTCAGGGTATTGGTCGCCTGATGCTGACCCGGAGACGAAAGCATTTTTCAGCAGCACCCTGAACGACCAAGCAGCCTTATCTAGGGACAGCACTGCTTGCTCCACACGGAGAGGGGCCTAGAAAAGGTGGCCTAAACAAAGCTCGTCTCCCCCACCCCAGTTGGCTAGCCGCGGTCAACGGGCATCCTTACTTGCGGTCAAAAAATAACAACAAAGAAAAGGCATGCACCTGCCTCACAAAGTGTGCAAAGACTAAAGCTTGCGTGTTGGAACATCAGAACCATGCTTGACACAGTAGACAGTGGTCGCCCTGAAAGACGCTCTGCTCTAGTTGCCCACAAACTTCTCAGGTTGAATATTGACATAGCAGCTCTCAGTGAGGTCCGTTTCCCTGAGGAAGGTAGTCTTCAAGAACATGGTGCTGGCTATACCCTCTACTGGTCGGGTAAGTCAAAGGCTGAGAGCCGCCTTTCTGGCGTTGGCTTCATGGTCAGGAACTCCATTGCCTCCAAACTCGAAAACCTGCCAACAGGTCACTCAGATTGCATCATGTCCATGCACCTCCCACTTCAAAACAAGCAGCATGCAACACTCTTCAGTGTGTATGCCCCAACCCTTCAAGCAGATCCTGCAGAAAAGAACAAGTTCTATGCTGATCTACGCAACCTCGTACGGAAGACCCCTACAGAGGACAAGGTGATCATCCTTGGCGACTTCAATGCCAGAGTAGGTAAAGACTCAGAAGCCTGGAAAGGAGTACTTGGCAAACACAGCATTGGCAACTGCAATGATAATGGGTGCCTCCTGCTAGAATTCTGCACGGAGCATGAGCTCACCATCACCAACACTATCTTTCAGCAGAAGAACAGCCTGAAGACAACCTGGATGCACCCACGGTCCAAGCACTGGCACCTTATCGACTACATTCTGGTGCGCCAGAGAGACCTTCGAGATGTCTTACACACCCGAGTAATGCCCAGTGCGGAATGTCATACGGATCATCGTCTTGTACGCTGCAATCTCCGTCTTCACTTTAAACCCACACCCAGGAGAGGAAGTATCCCTCGGAGGAAGCTTCAGGTTGGCAGCTTTCAGTCAGCTGAAGTTAAAGCTGCCTTCCAGGCAAAACTCCAGTCAAGAATTGAGGACCCCAGTTGCCCCACAGACCCTTCTCCAGAAGCACTCTGGGAACACCTAAAAACTACCATCCTGTTGATCTCTGAAGAAGTCCTCGGGTTCTCCACAAGGAAGAACAAGGACTGGTTTGACGAGAACAATCAAGAGATCCAAGAATTACTAGCGAAAAAGAGATCTGCCTACCAAGCACATCTTGCTCAGCCCTCCTGTCCCGGGAAAAAAGCAATCTTTCGCGCTGCATGTAGCAACCTCCTGCGCAAGCTTCGAGACATTCAGAATGAGTGGTGGACCAAGCTTGCAGAGAGAACCCAGCTGTGTGCAGATACTGGTGATTTAAGAGGGTTCTACGAAGCCCTGAAGGCAGTATATGGCCCATCATATCAGGCTCAGAGTCCCTTGCGCAGACGGCCAAGTGCTCCTCACAGACAAGGCATCCATACTGAACCGGTGGTCGGAGTATTTTCAGGTTCTCTTCAGTGCCAACCGCGTAGTTCAAGATTCAGCAATCCACCTCACCCCACTTCAACCAGTGAAAACAGAGTTGGATGAGATCCCCACCCTAGAAGAGACTGTTAAAGCCATCAAGCAACTGAAAAGTGGCAAGGCAGCGGGAGTTGATGGAATCCCACCAGAGATCTGGAAGCATGGGGGCACAGTACTACATAGCACACTTCACAAAGTACTTGTCACCTGCTGGGAACAAGGCAAACTACCACAGGACTTTCGCGATGCAATCATCATCATTCTACACAAGAACAAAGGGGAAAAGTCAGACTGCTCCAACTACCGGGGGATAACCCTGCTTTCCATCGCAGGCAAAATCCTTGCCAGAATACTCCTGAACAGACTGGTGCCCGCCATTGCAGAAGAACTCCTCCCAGAGAGCCAGTGCGGCTTCAGAGCTAACAGGAGCACCACCGACATGGTATTTGTTCTCAGGCAGCTCCAAGAAAAATGCAGGGAACAGAACAAGGGTCTATATGTGACTTTTGTCGACCTTACCAAAGCTTTCAATACCGTTAGCAGGAAAGGCCTGTGGCAAATCTTGGAACGTTTAGGATGTCGCCCAAGGTTCCTCAGCATGATCATCCAGCTACATGAAGACTAGCGAGGCCAAGTCAGACACTGCAACGACCTCTCGGAGCCCTTCCCAATACACACAGGTGTAAAGCAAGGCTGCGTTCTCACGCCAACTCTCTTTACGATCTTCTTTAGCATGATGCTTCAAAGAGCTGCAGTAGATCTAGATGATGACGATGGTGTCTACATCTGCTATCACACTGATGGCAGCCTGTTCAACCTGAGGCGACTAAAGGCTCACTCCAAGACAATGGAAAAACTTATCTGCGAAATACTGTTTGCTGATGATGCTGCACTCGTCTCCCACTCCGTATCAGCTCTGCAGCATATGACGTCCTGCTTTGCAGAGGCTGCTAAGCTATTCGGCCTAGAAGTTAGTCTGAAGAAGACAGAAGTTCTCCACCAGCCTGCACCCCAGGAAGATTATCACCCTCCCTGCATGACTGTGGGTGAATCAGTTCTGAAGACAGTCCAGCACTTCAGCTACCTGGGGTGCATCATCTCCTCAGATGCCAAGATCGACAAGGAGATTGACAACAGGCTGGCAAAGGCAAACTGAATGTCCCCTGTTGTGTATCAAATGTATTGCAGGAAGAATTTTGACAAATATCTCTGGAAGTAAGAACATGGCTCTATGCCTTCAAACTGGGACTATGGGCTCACACAGACGGCCTTCTAACACATGCATTCTCTAAAGGCAGCAGAAAAGGCAGGGAGCTGCTGCCACCATAATGTGACTAGGTGGCAAGGCCTGACCCTGCCAAGAGCGTTTCCTCAGAGGCTATGTCTGCTGCCATTCCTGCCACTCCCTCCCTCCTCCCTTCAGCCTTGCCCCTACCCAGAGGCTGCTGCTAGGCAACCAACTTCTGTCAGTAAAGGGGGAGACCTTAGGTGTCCCCCTTTACTGCTAGGCAACCAATTTCTGTCAGTAAAGGGGGAGACCTCAGGTGGCTAGAATGGCATACAGTCCACCCTCCATAGCAGTTATTTTCTCCAGGATGGGGAGAGAGATCTATTGTCTGGAGTTCAGTTGTGATCCCAGGAGATATTCAGGCTCCACCTGGAGGTTGGCAACCAGATCTGGGTGACTTGATGCCACCTGATTGGCATGACTTAACTAGGCCTGGCTGCTTGCTCCTGTTCAGCAGTTCCCTCTCAGGACAGCCAGTGTGACTTAGCAATTGCCAACTCCAGGTTTGGAAATTCCTGGAGATTTGAGGGCTTGAGCCTGAAGAGAGTGGAGTTTGAGGAAGGGTGGGACAATGTCATAGATTCCACTCTCCAAATCAGCCATTTCTTTCTGGGAAACACACTGTTGTGACTCTCCAGGTGATGGCTGGTGATCACTCAGAATTACAGCTACTCTGCAGATGGCACAGATCATTTCCCCTTGAGAAAATGGCTGCTTTGCAGGCTGGACTCTGTCATTATATGCTGAGGTCACTTCTTCCCTGCTTTGGTCTCCACTGTAGAGGAGGACTGTACTTTTCCCAGGTAGAGGCTGCAGGGAGGGGGGAGGAGATGAAAAGCTGAAGTCAGATCAGTTCCCATACAGAAGACAGCCTCCTTGAGGCACATACTCTATAGCAGGTGTGGCCAAACTTGCTTAACATAAGAGCCACATAGAATAAATGTCAGATGTTTGAGAGCCGCAAGACATGAATGTCAGAGGAAGGAAGGAAGGAAGGAAGGAAGGAAGGAAGGAAGGAAGGAAGGAAGGAAGGAAGGAAGGAAGGAAGGAAGGAAGGAAGGAAGGAAGGAAGGAAGGAAAAATTGAAAGAAAGGGAAAAAAACAAATAGATGAGGGAGGGAGGGAGAGGTGGAAAGAAAACAACTTTAACTTTAAATGCATTCTACAAACTGCTGACTGGGTTAGCTTGGAGAGCCACACAATATGTGTGAAAGAGCCACATATTGCTCGTGAGCTGCAGTTTGGCCACCCCTGCTTTATGGTATACCATAACACAACCAAGCCACACAAAAAAACATAGATCTCACCACAAGCTCATGCTGATGCTAAATGCTGCAAGGCTGACTATGACAGGAAAAGGCAGCAAAAATGCACTGGAAAAAAGGAATACTGAGCTTCAGCGTCATGCCTCCCATAGCCCCCCATAATTGTTCCCCCTTATCACCATTCTGGGCCTGTTTCAGGGCTTTGCCACCACAGGCACAGGGATACATGCACACACATGGTGAGGAAGCCAGCATCTGTTTCAGCTGCAGGGTAGGTGGGAAGACAGCAAGGGTGGGGAGGTGAGTGAATGCCAAGAGTTGGGCATGCGTGGAAAAGACAGCAAGGGTGAGTGAATGTCACGAGTGGGAGGTGTGTGTGTGTAGTGGCATGCCAAAAGTGCAGGGGTAGTTGAGAGAAAGAGGTGGTTGGGTTGGGTAGTATTAGGACAGGGGGTGGGGTGGGACATTGAGGAGTGGGAAGACACCAAGAGTGTGTGTGTGTGTGGGGGGGAGTGACTTCCTTGACTTGGGTGGGTGGATGGGAAGACAGCAAGGGTGCGGGGGCACTCACCCAGAGCCTCTTTCTAAAGCTCTTTCTATTTTTCTGCACAATGGGTCTTATTCCTCATAGATAAATAAATTGGGAATATAGATGTTGCCATGCAAATATTTATTTTTGATTTTTCTCTTCCTGTACTTTGGAGAAAGCAACTTGAAGAACTTAACATTTTTTTGAGAAACAGTAAGGATAATTTGTAGAGTATATATTCAACAGTTGCTGTTGACTTCCTGCTCTTCTAGCTCTCCCTCCCCTTTTCTGTTTATAGTTTGAAAGTGTGTCTCATTTAAATGAGAAACCAAGGGTATTTGATTTTAAGTGACTCTGATCTATATCACTGATTAAAACAAGCAAACAAAACCCCTTGATTAAAATCAGCAAGCCAAGCAGAAAACCTTGATTAAAATTATTGACAAAAATCATGTTTGGTAAGGCATTTGATCTCTTTTTTCATTATTTTTTCCCAAAAACAGATATATTACGTTTGTGAGTTAGACTTATATTAGAACTAGCTTGATTCCCGTGCTTTGCTACTGTATGTAAGTACTATTTGTAGATTTCTTTGCTTCATCTCTAAGTTGCTTCTTCCTAGTAGCGTTGGGGTATCTTACATTTATTTCATTTTATTTACTTTATATTTATATCCCGCCCATTCCATACAGACTCAAGGCAGCTAACAGCATAAAATAGACAGTAAACAAAACAATATTAAAACAATAAAACAGTCAGATAAATAACAATGGTGCTACTTCAGGCAGATCATATAATATTTTCTTATGCGCACAGATCCTGGACAGTCAGTAATAAAAGCACTATGATCCCGATGTGGTGGCAGCGCCCTCCCGTTAGATGTTATATGCCATCCGAAACAGTTCAGTCTTGCAGGCCCTGCGGAACTGCGATAAATCCCGCAGGGCCCTGATGGCTTCTGGAAGGGTGTTCCAAAGTATTGGGGCCACCACCAAGAAAGAGCCTAGCCTCCTTTAGCCCAGGGACAGCCAAAAGATTTTGAGAGCTTGATCGCAGTGCTCTCTGGGGAACATGTGGGGCAAGGCGGTCCTGCAGATAGGTAGGCCTTAGGCCATATAGGGCTTTGAAGGTTAATACCAGGACCTTGAAACGGATTCGGTATGCAACAGGCAGCCAGTGCAGCACTCTCAGCACAGGCTGAATGTGCTCCTGATGAGGAAGCCCCATTTGTAGCCTGGCTGCAGCATTCTGCACCAGCTGCAGCTTCCGAGTCTGAGTCAAGGGTAGCCCCATGTAGAGAGCGTTACAGTAATCGATTCTTGAGGTGACCGAGGCATGGATCACCATTGCTAAGTTGCTGCACTCAAGGTAGGGGACCAACTGCTGTTTTCACCGAAGATGAAAAAAAGCAGCTCTGGCGGTGGCTACTATTTGGGCCTCCATAGTTAAGGAGGACTCCAGGAGTGCTCCCAAGCTCTTAACCCTTGACGCTGGCATCAATGGCACCCCATCGAAGGCTGGTAGAGGGATCACCCTTCCTGGGCCGCTGCGACTTAGATAGAGAACCTCCGTCTTCGTTGGATTCAGCTTTAGCCAACTCCGCCTAAGCCATGATACCATGGCTTGCAGCGCCAGGTCCAAATTCTCCAGGGTGCAGGCAGACCAACCACCCATCAATAGATACAGCTGGGTGTCATCCGCATACTGATGGCAACCCAGCCCATACCTCCTGACCATCTGGGCAAGGGGGCGCATATAGATATTAAACAACATTGGGGAAAGAACTGCCCCCTGGGGCACACCACAAATAAGTGGGTGTCTCTGAGACAGCATTTCCCCAATTGCCACCCTTTGTCCCCAACCTTGGAGGAAAGAGGAAAGCCACTGTAAGGCAGATCCCTCTATCCCCACGTCGGCAAGACGGCTAGACAGCAGCTGGAGATTGATTGTATTGAATGCAGTCGACAGGTCTAATAGGAGCAGTACTGCTGAGCCGCCTTGATCCAGATGTCTCAGGAGGTCATCCATGAGGGCAACCAGCACCGTCTCCGTCCCGTGGCCTAGGTGGAAGGCGGACTGGAATGGGTCCAGTATGGAAGCATCCTTCAAGAAACCCTGTAACTGTGTCGCCACCGCCCTCTCTATAATCTTACTAAAAAAGTTTCACTGCCATTTTTACTTCTTGCGCCTCCCTCCCACACTTAGCTCTTAACACCAGGCCCATAGCTACAGGGGGGTGGGGTGGGGCCAGACCCCATTGATCTTCCCCCTGCTTTACCTTTCTGGCACCTCCACTGCTTGCCCGACACCTTCCTTGCTCGCCTGCAGCCTTTCTTGCCCACCTGACTTTCCTTGCCTGCCCACCGCTTTCCTCTCCTGCTGTCTTCCTTGCCTGCCTTTCTCTCCTACCTGCTGCCTTTCTCACCCTCCCATCGCCTTCCTTTGCCGCCCACCGCCTTTCTCATTTGCCTTTCTCTACTGCCCATTACCTTTCTCAGTCACCAGCTGTCTTTCTCGGTCACCCGCCACCTTCCTTGCCCACTGGCCACCTTTCTTGGTCACCCGCCGACTACCTTGCCTGCCTTTCTTGCCCACCTCCCCACTTTCCTCGGTTGCCCACCACCTTTCTTGCCCACCCACCATCTTTCTTGGTTGCCCACCTACTCCCCCACCTGCCTTTCTCATTCACCTTCCTGCCTTCCTTGGTCTGCCACCACCTTCCTTGGCAGTCTGCCACCTTCCTCGCCCACCCACCGCTTTTCTTGCCTGTCTTTCTCACAAGTAGCTTGACACCTTCCTCACTTGTCCACCGCCTTTCTCAGTTGGCCACTGCCCTCCTCACCTACCTTTCTTGCCTGCCTCTGCCTTCCTTGCCCACCCGCTGCCTTTCTCAGTCACCCTCCGCCTTCCCTGCTCACCCACCCCGTGGCCCCCCCACCTAAATTTTTAGCCCCTGCCCCCCCCCCCATCTAAAATTTTCTGGCTACGGGACAGATGGAAATGTAAGCCAAAATGCCCTCAAAAAAAGGTTGGGGAATTATCAGGTGGGCACCTGGCTCACTCAGGATCTTTTACCTGTGTATACAAGATTAACCGACCAGAAAGGATAATGCGTAAGAATATTGGGACTCTAATTAAGTAAATACAATTAAAATTTATTAAGAAAAATATAGGCTTCCATACAAGATAAAATACTCATCAAAATACACATTCAGTCCTAGGAAACATAGATAGAGAGATAGGGGAATATATGGGTAGACAAACAGGGTGATATTTACCTATCGTAGTCTTCAAGAAGGCTCCAATGGCGACGTAAGAGGACGGGGGGAAAGGACCCAAAACTGTGGCCAGAATCGGGGATGGATCTAGACAGTGGAACTGGGGTACTGCTAGATGCACACATGTGGGGAGCTGTGTTACAGGTTATATAGACTACCTTGAGCCCTTAGGGGATGGGAGGTACAGGGATGGATGACAGGTGGTCAGCTGGTACATGACCTCAGACAAGGGGAGGCTCTGCAGTGACCATAAGGGCTAGACTTCTGCAGTAGCCAATAGCAAGTTAATTGGTGGCACCTAATTGGGTGCTTGCTCTTGACCAATGG
Organism: Heteronotia binoei; assembly: GCF_032191835.1. Lineage (NCBI taxonomy): Eukaryota > Metazoa > Chordata > Lepidosauria > Squamata > Gekkonidae > Heteronotia > Heteronotia binoei. Next base: position 212,900,667 of record NC_083223.1, read on the forward strand.
ACTTGCTTGGATCCTGGCTACCTAAGTGAACTTTCAGTTTGAAATGAACCAAGGGGAGGCTCCAAAATGACAGTTGGGGAGAAGAATAGAAAGATTACTTGGGTGGGGAGATGCTTAGGACTATTGGACTTATCTAAAAGGGTAACAATAGAGAGTCAAATCATGGCCTAGGTAACACCCAGTTTGTACAAAGGAACTTGGCTCTGGCTGAAGATGGTCTTCCTTTTCTTTAGTCTTCTTCTTGGCACCAGTCTTTGTCTTGAGTTCCATTAGACAAAGGCTTAGGCGGTCTGGCAGGATCCATGCTTGGATAAGCTTGATTGCCTTATGCAGAAGTTGAAGCAGCTGTTGTATATGGAGTCAGGAAAACAAGATGGATTCTGGTGGTGTTAGCCTTTGGTTCATGGAAACAGGCTGGAAACTGTTTGCCTGTACAGTTCATGGTGGCGTGGCTTCTTCCACTGCAGCGGCCAAGACTGGGCACACAAGGAACAGCTGGAAGCTTGTCTGTAGTTTTGGCTAACACCCATCCAGAGATGTAGAATACTGCTGCAAAGCTGAGGCTTATAGTATCCGCATAAGCCTTAGAAACCGTGGGAAAAGTCCACTTCTTAGAGCAGATGTGTGCGAGTCAAAACTCCAGGCACCCTGGCAACCATACTGGTGATCACGATGTCCATGTGTATGAAATGTAGGGGGCTTTTCCTTACAGAAAGTAACAAGGGAGCGGGCCTTCTCGATAACAGCACCCCAATGGTGGAACCAGCTGCCAGAGGAGGTGCGGGCCCTGCGGGACTTTAATCAGTTCCGTAGGGCTTGCAAAACCGTCCTTTTCCAGCTGGCATATTAAGATGGAACCATCGCATCAATAAGCTATGTTTACATGTATATTAAGAATGTAGCACCATTGATTTATACTGTAATTTAAATTTTATATTTTAATCTAATCGCTGGTTTAAGAAATGTATTTTAATGGTTATGTTGTATTTATTGTTACATCATGGTGTGACCCACCATGTCCTGTAAGCCGCCCTGAGCCTGCTTCGGCGGGGAGGGCGGGGTATAAATAAATTAATTGTTATCATCATCATCATCATCATCATCATCATCATCATCATCATCATCATCATCATCATCATCATCATCTTTTGACATCCAGGAAGGAAGAATGTGTATATTGTCCAAGGCCTTAAAGGGGAAAAAAATGATTTGCTCTAATAGTAGTCATGAAATAAACAGATGGTAGAGTGTCTAAGCAAAGAACACAGGCTGGAAGAACTATCTATACAACTCTCTTTATCCAGTCATTAACTTCCCAGTCTCATCTAGATTGTTTAGCGAGAGCCAAGTATCATGCATCCTGACTTGAATGGCCAGCCCAACTCAATCTCATCAGATTTTGGATGCTAAGTAGGGTCAACTCTAGAACATAAGAGAATCCATGTTGAATCAGGCCAGTGGCCCTTCCAGTCCAACATTGTGTTACACAGTGGCCAAAAACCAGGTACCATCAGAGGTCCAAGAGCAGGGCTAGAACTCCAGAAGCACTATTGCCCCTCTCTGCACCAAGAATACAGAGCATCACTGCCCCAGACGTGGTGTTTCATCTGTACCTTGTGGCTAATAGCCACTGATGGATCTCAGCTCCATATGTTTCTCTAATCCCCTCTTGAAGCTGTCAATGCTTATAGCCACCACCACTTGCTGTGGCAGTGAATTCTTGCCCACGAGTTCTTGTAGTGTGAGAAAGGGAGAAAAGTACTTCTTTTTTTTAGTTCTCTATCCCATGGTAATTTTTAAAACCTCTTTACATCACTCCTCAGTTGTCATTTCGCCAAGCTAAAGATCCCTAACCACTTTAACATTTCTTCATAAGGAAAGTGTTCCATTCCCTTAATCATGTTAGTTGCTGTTTTCTGCACTTTTCCCAATGCTATAATGTCATTTTTTAGGTGCAGTGACCAGAATTGTATACAATACTCCAAATGAGGCCACACCATCAATTTATACAGGTGCATTATGATACTGGCTGATTTGTCTTCAGTCTCTTTCCCAATAATTTCTAGCACAGCATTTGCCTTTTTAAAAAAAATTTCCATCGCACACTGAGTTGACATCTTCAGTGAATTATCTACCGCAACTCCAAGATCTCACTCCTGGTCAGTCTCTGCCAGTTTGGACCCCATCGACGTGTATTTATAGTTAGGATTTTTGACTTCAACCACTGACATAATCTTAGGAGGCCCTGCTTTGGGTGCCTCAGGCTTCTGAAATTAGATGGGTGGCAACCTAGGAGAGGGCCTTCTCAATCATGGCACCAAAGCTCTGGAACACACTCCCTGGGGAAAATATAAATGTTGTAAATAAATATATAAATAATAAAATTCTTTCATAATATGGAAGCTGAATCCAACTAGCTTTTCCACTCAATCTTGGCCAGTTCATCGCATTACTACAGCCATTATGCTATCTGGCTTTTGTTCATGATTTGCATCTTAGCCTTTTTTATTGGCCAAAGATGACCCTTTCTTTTTTACCACCAGGAAAGCTAGCAGGATCCAACTCCTTAATGTTTTGATGCATTTTTTTTAAAAAAGGGGGGGAGGGGACTCTTTGTATGTATTTTATTCTATGTATCATTATTTGCAATCTTCTTCTAGGTAGCAGCGACTTCAGGAAATATAATTTTAAAAAGCATCTTAATGTGCTTTCTTTAAATGTATGGCCAGTCACTTTGGTAGATGATAGACTAATAAGCATGTGTGCGCGTGTGTGTATAGTATTCCTCCAATAAAAGACTGATATCTCAGCGGGTGGTATGAAGCTCTTTCTTCCCTCTCTCCATGTAGGACAAGCAGCATACTCTTGTAAATGAATCCCCCCCTCCTCCGAACAGGCCATTTTCTTTAGAGAGCAAATTGGGTTGCTAAAAGGAACAAAATGTCCACATTTTTTTAAGGAATGAAAGAAGCAATTCCATTAAAGCAAGATGTGAGGGTCATAGAGGAGAAAATTCTGCCCGCAGCTGTATGTCTACAGATAATGTCAATCTTCTCTTTTCTTCCTTCCTGTAGAAGAAGTTGAAGAAGAATGTGAAGCCCCTAAAGAGGTAGATTTGACTGATAAACAGAAACATCAGTTGAAACACAGGGAGCTGTTTCTGTCTCGCCAGTATGAGTCGCTTCCTGCAACACACATCAGGTGAGACGCTACTGAGAACACAAGTGGAATCATGTTATGGATATAACCTGCTGATTAAACTACCTGCTGTTAGCGCCATGGAAACACTTGATCTCCTATCTATCCAATGGATTTTCAGCAGTCTCTTCCCTCATTTACTGCCTTTCTTTCCATATGTCCTTGATGGAATATAGTGCTTAAATGAAATTCAGGTTCTTGTAATTTCAGGGAAATACTATTGCTTCTCTTACTGTGTTTTATATAGTTACTAAATTGCACATTTGGTTGCTTGCAGTCTTTTCTCCCCCTAATGTTGAGTACAGTGGTGCTCAGAAAAACTCGTCTGGAGTATAGGTTACTGTGTGGAGGAACCAAGATTTGTAGACTTCTTTTTAAAAAAAACAAAGACCATCATTATTTTGCTGGGCTATATTTTTAAAATATATATTGTGTTTGTCGTCTTCTTGGTGTGGATGTAGAGAAGTTCACGTGCGTGTTCCTGCATAGCTTAATGGGAGTTATTGTTTTTCTACTCACCCCTTAAATTGTTAATGCTCACATGTACAATTTCTTTGTTTTCTATTATACAAAAATAATAAAGGGATTTTATTGCATAGGGGTTTAGTTTTTGGTTTGTGCTTTCTGTCATGTCAGGTTAAAATCTATTATTATTATTATGTAGAAGGTGGGGAGGCGCAAAGAATCACAGAGAAGAGGAAATCCCACTGCTGCCCTCTCCTCACTACTGTTGCAGCATCTGACATGTCCTTTTACTTCTGTCTCCTGCTTACCCCTTGCCATCTCCATATGATAGTTATTTATCAAATATATATCTTGCTTCCTCGCCCCTGAATGGACCTTGAGGAAGCTAACAACATATAAAACACACCAACTAAAAGAATACAACAGATACAATAAATAAACTTAACAAATACAATATGATTAAGAATCTATCACAGTTAAAATATTTTGACTGCCAAGCAGGGTAGGATGCATGGATGGTGGAGACACAGCTGGAGCATAATTGACTAACTGCCTGACAGATTACAGTCACCCAAAAGCTGCCTGAAAAAGAGTGGCCTTGCATGTTTTGTGAAACCTAGGGAGATCTCGCAAGGCATGCACCTCTTCAGGCAGCTGCCATCTTACATCTTTGTTTGCTTTGGTTTCTATTTTATTGCTTGTTTGCTTGCACCATGCATGCCCATTTTGATATTCCTTTCGCCTCTCACTGGTGTGCTTTCACTTTGCCTACCAGTTACTTGGTTGCTGAACCACCTGCACCACATCCATTATGGTGCGTGTGGTGGGGGGGAGAAGCCGGTGCGTGATAGTAGTTGCTGAAGCTAGTGCTGTGAGGAGTGGAGTAAGTGGTCTGGGTGGAAACATTCTTACATGATTTTATCTTCTGCTTTTCACACCTGAACTCTGGCATTTTTAATTAAAATGTCAGAGTTCAGGTGTGAAAAGCAGAAGATAAAAACATGTAAGAATGCCTCCACCAAGACCACGTACATGTAAGAATGTGCTATCTGTATATGCACAAACACCATTCATAATGTTTTGGGTACATTTTACTCCCAAGTCAATTGCTTTTCATAAAATAAGTTCCCCCCCCTGCAACCTGGAATCACACTCGTTTGCAGATATGTACCTTAGCCTTGTGTGTCCCCCATGTGGATTGTTTTGATCTATGCAGCTGCTCCCTCTTGTGCCTGTTAGATGAATGGTTATGTCTCAAACAAGTTTCCTTGTTCTTTGATGACTATGGTATTAGGAAAGTTACAGTAGCATTTTGGTTTGTAATTTTAAATGCAGTTTTTGTAATGTGAGCAGACATTGATGAAAAATGTATATAATTGTCAGTTGTGGCCCTGATTCAGTGAGCTATTTTATGCAACCTTGTGGTTTTCCATGCCTATGTCTTGTATTATTTTTGAACAATAGCTCTTCTATGGTGCTTCTGAGATTTCCTGAATGTTGATAGCAGCTTTGTGTATAATGCAGAGGAGTCTGCTGTTCAGAAAAGGAAGCCTTGCATGTGGGATCCATCAGATTTCCCCCCTCACCTTTGCATTGGAACATGTATGTAGTTAATTATGCAGCATTGATGCTTGAAGATCTTTGAGTGTGGTAGTGGGAGAAGTTTTTTTATTTGAACACATTAAGAAATATGAAAAGATAATTGTCTATCTCACTGTGTCCTCCCTGACTTTTAAGAACTTTAGGTTTTCCGGGTTATGGCGCCTTGAGCTCGGGGGTCCGCGGATCGTCCTCTTGCGATCCCTCTGAATCAGGCGGTTGCAGGGGTGCCACGGATGCGGCACTCACATAAGAAGACCCTTGAGGGGTTTCCTTCAGCATGGGACTTTTGCAGGAAGCCAGGGCATAGCGGCGACTGTTCCTGTCCTTGCATGCCCCAAAGCTTCACCGCCATGATAGCTATTATAGCAGAAAAAGGTGAATGCCCGAATGCTTGCTTTCTTTCCTTTCAGTAAGCTTCTGATGTATTGCTTCTCTACCCCAAGCACGGCAACTCTACTTGACAAGTAAGTGTGCTTTCAATACCACTGGCTAATGGGTCGTTTTACATAACAACAAATGGGTCAGCTTAAAGGAAGGGAAAGAGGTCGATTACACCCCTACTTTTCCGCTGAATGATATTTTGAAAAGCTACAGAGCAACCTTAAGCATTGGCAACACTTTGAATTTGATGGAATACAGATATTCAGATCGACCCAGATTATATAACTGGACATGTGTTAAAGAGGTTATTATTTAGCTGCAATATGGTCTGAACAAAAATGAGATATATTCTAGAGAGAGCTGTCTCCGTCGTCTGACTGCAATTGAAATGATAATATTCAAAATCACAGCTGGAGGAGATTTGGAAGGACGGACTGACTGGATCTTTGAGCAACTTTTTAACTTGGATTAATAGACTGAGTTTGCTGACAGAGAAAAATGGCATTGCCAAGCTAAATGTTTTATAAAAAAGACATATTATGTAATATAAGTTCTCTGAAGCAGGATCTTGGTTCATTTAAGGAGTTGATTAAAAAAAAATGGGAGCTTTGATGCTGAAAGCTAGCGAAATCTCACATCTACATGAGCAGAGTGTTGAAGAGATCCTGGTGACGTCTGTCGAATTGGAAGGGGAGAGTGATCCGCTGGGAAACGAACAAAAGAAAACCAAAATGGAACCTTATGGCGCAGTTAAAAAGCAAGACCAGAAATTGAGACTGATTGAAGTTCTGCCGAGAGGAACAAATGACATGGAATTCTTCCTACTGTTACTGAGAGGGAGGATTGTATTAAGGAGCAAGAAGGTGCGTTTTAGCCAAAGAATCAAGATGTGGAAATTCTTCAGGAAGAAGGATTTTTGAACTCTCTCTCTCTCTGTGGATAGTTGGATATGGAACTTTCAACAAGAACTGACATGCGATTTTAAAACTGACATGCAATTTTAAAAGGCAAAGTGAATTTTTTGGGTTACATTAAGCTGTTTCTTCTAGTGTGATATGGATATAAAAGCTAAAGGAATGAAAAGTTTTGAAAAGAATCTTAAGTAAATAAATAGTTAATTTGGATTAAATTTTAAGAAGGCAGATAATGTAATAAACTTGTAACTGGACAGATCTTGTGGGCAGTCGGATATGGAATTCCCAATAAAAACTGATATATGATTTTAAAAGGCTAAGTGAGATTTTTGGGCTATATTTCTAAGAAGGTAGACAACATAATCTCACATCTAGGTAGATCTGCACTTAATAGATAAAGATATTTGCCTCTCATGCTTATTTAAATGATGATATTGGCAAACTAAAAGGCTAGTTTGCATTTTCAATATGCTTGAGTTAAGCAGCAAAATCAAGACATGAAAATTTTTCAGGAAGAAGGGTATTTGAATTGTTGTTTCCTCTGTGGGTAACTAAATATGGAATTTTTAATAAGAATTGGTATGTGATTTTAAAAGGTCAAGTGAGATTCTAAGGATGAAAAAGTTTTGCAAAAATGTTAGATAAATAAACAGTTAATTTTGGATCAATTGTTAAGAGGGCAGACAACACAACTATTTTTTAATCTGGTAGATCTGCTCTTAGTGGGTTTGTCTGGAGAAACTGTCAATATTGAGATAGTCAAGCTAGTATATTTTATTCGTAGCTTGTTAAGGATAAAGATATTGGTTGCATATGTTTATTTTAATGATGATATTGTTAAACTAACAAGTTAGTCTGTGCCTTCATGATATCTCATATGTTTATTCTAATGATGATATTGTTAAACTAACAAGTTAGTCTGTGCTTTCAATATGGTTAAGTGTAGCCAGTCAGCTCTGTGTTGAGACTGCTTGGTTTTTTTCTTTTTTTTTACATCTATATGTGCTGAAGAAGAATTGTTTGGACTTGTATTTTAAGTTATAGTTTAGTTAAAAAGCTATAATGAAGGATAAAGTTGGTAAAATATATGGGGAGAATTTTATACTTGCAGGTAGAAAGAATGGGGGTAGAACTGTAACTGATATACTCGTATTTCTCTTTGTTTCTGTTTTTCCCACTATGTAGCCACCCGTCCCCTTCTTTAATGCATCTTTGTTTGTGCTTCTTTTCTTTGTAGATAAAATCAATAAAAATTATAAAAAATGACTTTTAAGGACTTTAGCACAAAGTGTTACCTTGCCACTTATTAACTTTAGAATAATTTGGTAAGGTAGGTCTGAGTGAGGGTGACTGGCTTAAGTCACCAGTGATGATGGTCAGGGCTTTTTTGGTAGAAAAAGCCCAGCATGAACTCATTTGCATATTAGTCCCCCCCTTGATGTCATCATTGTTTCACATAGGGCTTTTTGTGGGAAAAGCCCAAGAGGAACATATAAAGCAGACAGATGGAAATTATCATGTCACTTTGGCCACATAGGAGAAAGTAATTTAAAAAATATTATGGGAGTAAGATTTTATTATAACAGTTATGATTCAAGAAGCATTTTAAGGAGAGCCAGTTTGGTGTAGTGGTTAAGTGTGCGGACTCTTATCTGGGAGAACCGGGTTTGATTCCCCACTCCTCCACTTACACCTGCTAGCATGGCCTTAGGTCAGCCATAGCTCTGGCAGAGGTTGTCCTTGAAAGGGCAGCTGCTGTGAGAGCCCTCTCCAGCCCCACCCACCTCACAGGGTGTCTGTTGTGGGGGAGGAAGGTAAATGAGATTGTGAGCCGCTCTGAGACTCTTCAGAGTGGAGGGCGGGATATAAATCCAATATCTTCTTCTTCTTCTTCTAGATGCTGAGCCTGATATAATTTTGTGCCCCACTGATGGACCTTCTGATGGAACCTGGGATTTTTGGCCACTGTGTGACACAGAGTGTTGGACTGGATGGGCCATTGGCCTGATCCATCATGGCTCCTCTTATGTTCTTATGTGCACCTTGCAGTGATGTCAGGACCCAGGTGTCTTAGCATATGCAAATGAGTTGTGCTAATGAGCTCTGGCACCTCTTTTTCTATTAAATGACCCCTGGCTAAACACATTTCAGTTGAAACCAAAATATAATAGTGAACACCATAACTTTCCACCCTCCCTCCCCCCAAAGATATCTTGTGTTCAGACCTCCCCCCCCTCAGCTACCAGTGAGCAGTGAAAAGGGACCCACATGGAGGAAAAACTGTACAAACACAGGCAGCTGCAGGGAGTAGGGGGAAGTGGACAAAATTGCCTCCTGCCTCGTGTGACATCAGAGTCACTTCAAGTGGGTGCAAGGATCTTTGCACCAGTGAAATGGATGTATTGGGATCCAACCCAATATCTTTAAATTACCTTTTAATAGCTGAATTGGCAAGAACAGAATACATAACTTCCTGTATCAGACCAGAAATCCATTAAGTACTAAGCATTTTTTCCAGCAAGTGGACTAGTAGATGGCTCTGGAACTCTACAAGCAAGTGGGAGTGTGGAAGCCATGCTCAGTTCATTATCATAAGAACATTAGAGATTGTGTACAATGCTATTGTAAGCACTGTTATTCCCCATCATTAGTCCATAGACTTCAGTGTATTTAGAAGACTGTAATTCTGCTTAGAATGGCACAGTTAAAGTCTGTATTCCATGATAATGATGAGTTAATAGTGAAGTAGGAAACACTTTCAATTTTAGGCTGCCTCAGAGGTTTATGAATTTAACAGGGTACATTTATGCTTTTGAATATCAAAATACTGAGAATGAGATAAAATAATTTCACCATTGCTCCCATTTTCCATTGAAATAAATGAGCCAGTCCTTAACAGTGCCAAGATCCGCTGTATTTTGAATATATTTGTTTTACCAGCATTTCCATTGCCCATTCGTCGTGGCAGATAATTTGTTGTTGTAATAAATGTTTGCTTTTTCTGTTTTCAGACATCCTGGTTAACTACTGTTTGGGACAAAATGTAGAAACCTATAGGAACTGGCTGAAATAGCCTGTGTACTGTATGACAATAGGAAGTTATTTAATATTCAGGCTTGCTTTTCTGATAGCAGGATTTCAGATTTCTGTGTTTGTTGGGATAAGTAACTAATGTTGAATAATGTTACTGTAAAATGATGGGTCCATTTAATTTGTATGCATTTGCTGAAATAATTTCTGATGAATAGGTAATAATAGTAAATAGAAACTATGTGCAGGATGGAATATGAAATACAATATCAGACTGAAAGCTAGCATTCAGTTTACTGATCAGTATCTGTTAATTCTAGGGTTTGATTGCAGCTTTAATGTTTAAACTTCTACCAACCAAGTCTATATATAACAAATATTATGTTTTTCCATGACTCAATGTAATTGATTTTTAAGCACACAGGGGACTCTTATGATCATTTAGTCTGAACTGCTGTGTGCTTTGGGGCATACAACATCTGTGCCTAAGCCAACATTAATTAACTAAAGCACAGATTTCAGATAGAGGCTTCTCCCCCCCCCCCCCCCCGGTTACCTCTGGTAATCTGTTTTGGATGTTCCTTGCTGTATTTTGTGTTTATACATGTCAAAAGCAAGAAAACTCAATAATAGTCCTATTTGAAAGATTTTCTTAGTATTCCTGTTCTGCAGCTGGCATAATGCTTTCTTAACTCCACTTAGGTGTGCACATATCTAGCCTGTTTTTTTCCTTGCAAAAAAAAAATATTTCTAAAAAGTGTCCCCCTAAACCTCTGATAATGCACATGAATACCAAGCTATGCTGAGTTAGTGATGGAGGGAGAAAATTTTGAACACTACTTATTACCCTTTTGTTCAGTGATTTACCAGTTAATAAGTTATTTTGTATGGTCTTAACACTCTTCTCTAATTGGTTAATTATCAGTTTTTGTTCAGGGAATGGAAGAGGCTTAAGGTTCTGCTTTTTACTTTGCGGTTAAATCGTTTGCTCATTTTATTTTCTGTTTAATTTTATAATTATGATATAATTTAGTGATGTAGTGATGATAAAATGGGAGTTGCTTTGGGTTAGGGATTTTTTGGAGTATAGAAACTTTTCTAGGACTCCCATTCCCACCGGGTTTGGTAAGGGTGCGGGGAATGACTGGCAAGAACCCCATAAATTGAGAGAGAGGGAAAGAAACCTGTTCCAAAATTAAACCCATTTATTAAAATTAAAACCATGTTTCAGTTTATTGTTAATCTTATAACATTCTGGTATACAGCATACAGAATTTAGTACATTACACAAATACCCAATTAAAGTGCACTGTTTCTTAAAGAATGCATTCTGATTGCTCTGCCCAAAGACCTATAAGGTGTTTTCTAGAATAACAAGGGGCAAGAATAAAATCACATATTAAATACCCTTTTCCATCCATAGGAGCTAATATAATTGTCAGCCAGGTCTGTGATGAACATCTGAGATATCTGATAAAGCCCAACCCCTATCAATACAGTCAAAACAATACTATGAGGGTCAGACTATTCTGGCACTGCTTAAAGTATATTATCTGTACTGGTGAGTCAAGAAGTTCTTAGACAAATACTGCATCACAAGTTCCTAATCTAATGTTTAGGCTTTGAAGCTAGTACCATTGACACTGAAAATGTAAACTATATTCTAGGACACAGGTCACTTGCATAGAGACAGTGCTGTAGAGGATCATGGGAGAGAACCAAAGTTTCTAACAATGAACAAATGTGAACACAAATGGATGTATACATGAATTTTTAAGTCTCCTCACTAAAATTTCACCACATTTTGGCTACAAGCTTAAGTCATACTAAAACTCAACCAAGTCAAAAGACTTGTTCATTAATGATTTGGAGTTGGAAGTGACAATAATGTGTGGGAAATAGATTTAGCTTCTTCAGTCTGAGTCCAAGTAAGAAATTTCTCATTGAGTTGGGTATTCCATTTAATTTTTACCTTCCCTTCCTGCTCTGTCCTATTCAATCCAAGCCTAAATCTATCCTTAGGGAGACTTAATGTTTCTACCCATCTAACACTGAGAGGTAAGTGATTACTTTCTGGCCTCACATCAACCTTAAATTTAATATTACTATCATAAAGATTCAGGGGAGTCATTATATAGTCAATTGTTGAATGTTTTATACCTGGCCAGTAAGTAAACTGGCCTGGAGAGTCATTGGGTAGTGAGCCATTCAAGATGATGAGATTCATTCTATACACCATTTGAATCAGGCATGCACCAGCAAAATTTGCCACTAGATCTAATGGCTGTCAATTGGCAGATAACTGGGATGTAGCATTGTCTGAATTCCCTACTCCAAACTCACATACTCAAGCTCGTGCTCCCCCAGAAATGACTCATAATTTAGGAATACCACTGATGGTCATAGGAAAACATTGTAGAACAGGAAATAATTAAGCTGGAAGCAGAGGGTAGATGATGGTGATTTTCAGAAAACGTAGTACTTGTTACTAGGAATGGGCACGAACCAGAAAGATGGAGATTTGTGGGATCTCATGAACCATGGTTCACAAAACTTCACAAACTTTTCCATTTCCTGAATCAGTTCAAGTTCATGGGGTTTGTAAAGGGTGGCATTTTTTAATGCTTCTCCCTCTTTCCCCAGGTTGCACCACAGTGAACTGAACATGGCAGTTTGTGGGTCAATCAAAAACCAGGTGGGTTCAACCCAACCTGGTTTGTGGCAAAACCTGGTCCACCATTTGGTTTGTGCTCATCCCTGCTTGTTACCCACATGGGACAACTTTGATCAGCAGTTGTGTCTTATCTGTAACAAAGTTAAAAATAAGGGATGAAAAAAGAAGGTAGTGGAAAAACATTGCACTGTATGTTTCTTATTCTCAATATGGCCAGATCTGGTGACGTCCCTGTAAATCTGGACCAGGCATTGCAAGCCGTGGCTGATTGGATTAAGCTGAGCGGGCTGAAACTGAATCCAGCAAAGACAGAGGTCCTTTGTCTAGGTCGCGGCGGTCCGGAAGGAGGGATCTCCCTTCCAGCTTTTGATGGGGCGCCATTGGTACCAGTGCGTGAGGTCAGGAGCTTGGGAGTGCTGCTGGAGTCTTCCTTGACAATGGAGACCCAGATAGCAGCCACTGCCAAATCCGCCTTTTTCCATCTTAGGCGGGCGAGGCCATTGGCCCCCTTCCTGGAACGCCGCGACCTGGCAACAGTGATCCATGCGATGGTCACCTCGAGGCTAGACTACTGTAATGCCCTCTACATGGGGCTGCCCCTGTACTGAACTCGGAAACTGCAGCTAGTGCAGAATGCAGCAGCCAGACTGCTAGTGGGACTACCTTGGTGGGAACATGTGTGGCCTAGGCTGCGGGAACTGCACTGCCTGCCGATTGTCTACCGAGTTTGTTACAAGGTGCTGGTTATCACCTTTAAAGCCCTATATGGCCAAGGACCTGCCTACCTTAGGGACCGCCTCTCTCCATATGTTCCCCAGAGAGTACTGCGTTCCAGCTCACAAAATCTCTTGGAAATCCCTGGGCCCAAGGAGGCCAAATTAAAAACAACCAGGGAGCAAGCCTTCTCTATAAAGGCACCCAAATGGTGGAATCAGCTACCAGAAGAGGTGTGGACCCTACGAGATCTTAACCAGTTCCGTAGGGCTTGCAAAACCTCCCTCTTCCAACTAGCCTTTTAAGATAAACCTGGAATTATCATCAAGCCATCTTGTATATACTGCGACGGTAGCACCTTTATACTGTTTTAGATTAATGATTTTAATGTTAACTTACATATTGTATAATTTATATTGTTCTGTTTATTGACTGTATTATTTTGTTTTATTGTTATACCATGATATTTTATATCATGCCTTGTAAGCCGCCCTAAGCCTGCTTCGGTGGGGAGGGTGGGGTATAAATAAAAACTTATTATTATCATCATCATCATCATCTATGGATAGTTAAATCTGGAGACTGAAACCATGAACAGACAAGACACATCTGTTTACAAAAGCCCCCGGTTTGCAGAAACTTATAAAATCTTTTTTAAAAAAAATACTAGGTGGTTAACACCCCCCCCCCAATAATAGCAGATTAAATAAGACTTATCATGACCCAGAATCATCACTATGTTTCTAATATCAACAATCATCTGTCACCCAGAGAAAGAGGCCACAATTTTTAGCTTGTGATTAAAAATTTTTTGTGAAATTTCAGTGACCTACTACAAACATCAAAATAATACAGTTTTCACCCTGTTATTTTAAAGTCTCAAAAATAGATATAAAAAAGTATTTTTTGTAATCTCATACTAAATAACACTACTCATAGAGTAGAAATAACACTGCTCATGGAGGAGAAACACCAAAGAACAGATTCCCAAAGAATTCTGGCTTTCCAGAACTCTTCCTATTCTTCTGCTGTCAGACCAGTGAGTTCCACATTCCAGGGCTGACTTACCCAATAGGCACAGGCATAGTAGAAAACAAATTTTCCTTCCAAGTCTGTTAACTTTTCAACCATCAATACTGTTTCTGGCAGAGAGATCTGGGCAGCCAGTATTCCAGGTGTGGTTACATGAACACTGGATAGCTTGCTATTGAAATGAAACTTTAAATAAGCTTCTTTAAAGTCTGTTTTTAAAACATGCTGAAGGGTGGTTTTTCAGACTAAAGATAAAGCTATAAAAATTCCTTGGCTCACAGTCTGGTTTTTCACTTAAGTACTAGTTTTTTGTACATACGTAATCCTTCCTTCCCTCCCTCCTTCCTTCCTCCTCCCTCCTGTCACCTTATTTGTTGCATCCATTGTCTCTTCTTTGTGTACAACTAGTTGATTTAATTGATTTTTCAAATATCAACTTCTCTTTTGACCTGCATTACTTGCAAGAAGAAATTGCTAGTTATGATAAACACCTTATTGTTGTTTTTGTTATTGCATAGGGGGAAATGCAGCGTTGCACTTCTGAATGAAACAGAATCTGTATTGTCGTATCTTGCTAAAGAGGTAAGGTTATATTCTAAAACAGTTCATTGCAGTATCAGTAATTTTAAGATTTAGGTGGGTAGCCGCAATAGAGTCCAGTGGCACCCTTAAGACCAACAAAGTTTAATTCTGGGTATAAGTTTTTTATTCACATGAAAGCGTATACCCAGAATTAAACCTTGTTGGTCTTAAAGTTGCCACTAGACTCAAAACTTTTTTCCAGTAATTTTAAGAATTAGACATTAACAATAGATTTTAGCAAATTAAACAATGTTTTTCCTAAGTAGTATGTGTTACTAGTAGATAAAATAGGAAATGCTTTGAATACTTATGATGGTTGTGTGGTATAATAGTTCAGTATTAATTATTGATAGTTCATTGTTTCATGAAACCATTCATTTGCTTTTCAGACAATATCTTGCAAAAGAGAATATAAAGTTTCTTTGTGGCTGCCAAAGTCAGACTGATGTTTCTGCCTTATTCTTCTGCCACTGAGTAGGAGTGATACAGAAATACATTTTGAAGTGATGGATCTCTTGATTACAGCAGTATCTGATTCCTACTGGGAGGAATGAAATCACCAAGGATAAGTGCAGGAGTTCTCCCTCTTGCCTTTTTAGCCCCTACTGGGTAAAACACTGGGAGAGTAAAATCCTTGCCTAATCTCTGTAATTGCATTCAGTCACTGAAGTTGCCCTGCCCGCATAGCCAATAAATGGTTTGCTAAACCTGCAGCAAACACTGCAGTTGGTAGCAAAAATTCAGTTGGGCTGCAAATGTTTTGTGAATGCAAGATGGTAGTTGATACAAGTAATATTAGCCTTTCTTAACTACAAAATCTTTTGTGCAAATTTGTTTTATTGCCTGAAAATATAGATTTTTATAGAGCCCGTGGTGCAGAAAAAAGAGCCCCATGGCACAGAGTGGTGAAGTTGCAGTACTGCAGTCAGAGCCCTCTGCTCACGATCTGAGTTCGATTCCAGCGGAAGCTGGTTCAGGTAGCCGGCTCGAGGTTGTCTCAGCCTTCCATCCCTCCGAGGTCGGTAAAATGAGTACCCAGCTTGCTGGGGGGAAAGTGTAATGACCGGGGAAGGCAATGGCAAACCACCCCTTAAAAAAGTCTGCCATGAAAATGTTGTGAAAGCAGCGTCACCCCAGAGTTGGAAACAACTGGTACACAGGGGACCTTTCCTTTTCCTGAAAATATATAGCAAGTTATCTGAATAAAAATAACCAGGGCTTTTTTTGTAGAAAAAGCCCAGCAGGAACTTATTTGCATATTAGGCCACACCCCCTGACACCAAGCCAGCCAGAACTGCGTTCCTGCTCAAAAAAAGCCCTGGAAATAACAATAAACCAGTTTTCCCACCCTCCTTGAACATAGCTAAATGTAATCAAGGAAGCTGACATAAACAGTGGTTCTTAAGTCTTCTAAAGGGGGACTTGCTTGTAAACGTACTGCAATTTTCAGTATCTGTTTGTGAAGTAACTACATGCTATTTTCCCTCTCTTTGACATCAAAGGGAGGAATGCCGTATCATTTAACACAGTATGAGTCTATAATTTATATTCCATGTTCAGCATTTATAGATTAAGCAGCAGGCCATATATGGGCTGTTTCATATATTATTGAAATTCATATCCAGATATCCAAATTTGCTATCAAGACTCACAGATCATCCTTGCATAGTTAACCCTCCCTCTTTCCTGGCTTCACAAACCCACCTGTAAGAAAGCTGTGGGCCACTTTCGAATCCCTGCACACAGTTAGAGATTCTCTGGGCTAAAGTTCAGTAGCATTCTCCTTCTGCTTGTGCCTTTCTGGACATCCACTGTAGTGAAGACAGCATTAATTTTAATGGATGGCCTATACATTCTTCTTGTGTATCCAGCCAGCTGTTCTTATTCTAGTCAGGGTCTTGGACTGCAAGTAATATACATAAAAGGAAGGGAGCAAAGAGGAGTCCTTAAAACCCTATGCTGGTTTATTCCCATGTATACAGCAGTGTCTAAACCCTGTATTTGATCACACCCTGTATATGATCAAACCATATATTTTGTTTAGTACACTTTCATTTATTACAATTGTAATAATTACTATTGTAAAAGTATTACTGAAACATTTTATATGAATATTGTCAAGTCCTGCTGCATTTTATTCAATTTAACACAACCATATTTTTACGTTTTGTGTCAATATACTAATGCTATTTTTAGAGAGTGTTTTCCTTTTGACCTGTTTACGCTTCAGAGGATTATGGATTCTCTGCAACAAAACTTTATCATTTGTTTGCATAGAACTTTTTTATGCTGCTTCTCCAGAATGCTGACATGGTTCACAAGAATAAATAAAGCAACAAAATTAAAATGTAAATGACAACCCGGTAAAACTGGACAAACCAGCAATAACATAAACTTCCTGTTTCAGTAGCCCATAAAAAAATCACTAGTGTACCCATAGTAAAGCAACCTAGGAGTGAGCTAGATTAATATAAAACAAGACAAAGTGCAGGCCATGAAATCCATAAATAGCACAGATATACCAACCAAGTAGATACAAAGGAGAGAGTGTTCCAACAACAGGGCACCACCACCAAGAAAGCCATCTCTGGCTGCTAGCTACTTTTTGTTTGTGGAGATAGGTGCAGAGAAGAAGGATTGAGATTATCTGAACTGGTAAAAAGGACAGTGTGAGACAAGGTCAGGCAGGTAGTACAGGGTCAAGCCATTTTGAGACAGGCCAGTGAAACCAGCAATAAAAAACCATCCCAATCCAGATAAGATAAGCACCAGTACTTTAATTCCAGTACAGGGCTTATATGATCCCTGTATCCAGCCTCTAAGCAACCTACCTACTATCTTTTATACTCTGTTGAGCAGAATGATAGGATACATGCCACCATGTGCCATGGAAGAGACCTAAGCCTCATTTATGGGCTGGTATCCAGCCGCATCCTGAAACTACTAATCTAGTGCTTATGGAAAAGTGAAACAAAGCAGGAGTCAAGTAGCGCCTTTAAGACCAACACACTTTTATTCAGAATGTAAGCTTTCATGTGCATGCACATTACAGACAAGGAAAGGAAATTCTCTCCAGAACTGACATTAATTTTTCTGTATGTTTGTTAGAATGTAGAAAAGTCTAATCTAGTTTGGAAGAACATATTTTTTTTTGCTTATTTTAGGATACATTCTTCTATTCATTGGTATATGATCCTTCTCTGAAAACGCTCCTAGCTGACAAAGGAGAAATCCGAGTAGGACCCAGGTATCAAGCAGATGTACCAGATATGCTTACAGAAGGTAAATATTTTATAGTTATAAGCTGAATTGCTGGTTTGAGTGGTCTATTCTGGTATTCTCTGCTGAAAACAGTTTTACACCTATATATGAACTGTGATTATCATGTGAATGCTCTAATATGTCAGACAGATGTATCACAAAGCTCATTTGCTTGATTTTTGGTATCTGTCAGTGGAGTGGAGATAAGCTTCATCTGATCATTATGGAACCAATCAAGATTCAGCTGCCATTCTTGGGACCATATGCTGTCCAGTTCTAGCTAAGAGCTCACAATGGAATTCCCCAGAATCCTCTTGTATGTTCTTAAGTGTACAGCAAGGTTTGTTTTGGAAGCTGTGTCAGCCATTGCACCATCTGAGAATGTACCCTATGATTAGGTGTCATTTAAAACTTAGATATTGCTTGCATCAGACAGTAGTGAGTTCTGGCAAAAAGGTGGGCCTGGAAACCATTTGCCTTTTGTTTCTGGAAATGGCAATGCAGAATTGGATGAAGGGATGAGAGGCTTGAATCTCATTAAGGCGGGTGGTACTTAGATGGTCTTCCATATTTTAGATCACTTGTAATATTATTTGGGAGCTGCTACATATTTGGTTGTTATAAAAAAGTACAGCAAATGCTCTTTTTAAAATTAAAAAAAAATCAACAATATCCTCTCTCTTTGATGGGAGGATTGCTATAAAACAGTTGCCAGTCCTGGAACATTGAGAGAATAACTGCTTGTTTGTCTCTCTGATTTACTAGGGCTTTAAAATACCATAAAATTTTATTTCATGATAACATCTAATATGATCGATAGGGTGAGACCCATTGTTCTCTGTTATGTGTTTTTTTTTTTAAAACACAAGGTCAGAATATTCCAAGAGAATATGAAGGCTTTCATTGGTGATAAAAACATTTTCATAAGATGTTTGCGCAGTTGTTTTACATGAGGCATTTTTAAAAGTGTAAGGGAGGATGTGTTTCATGTCCATTTCATTGTCCCCTTTTGCTTCTTTTTGGGGTGTCAAGGCAAAGGAATGAGACTATTGATTAAAAACAAACCACTGCTCTATATAGGCTGCAACCACCACCTGCTAGTCAGTTGTGATGACTAAGAATTGTCTCCAGGTAACCAAGTTAAAAAATTGTACAAAAGTATTTTTAATGTCTCTTATAGTACATCTGTGGAGATGTAACCATTAAAATGCTCATGAGCTATGAAGTTTATAAAAATTATTGGAAGGTTTGTTCAATTTACTGTAACTTAATGATGGCTGCTGTTCTAGAGAAGAAATTCAAGCTTCTGTTCTGGTTGGGTGCCTCATAAGTTGTCATAGCCAAGTGGGTCCAGAATGGTGGGGGGTGGGACAGAGCTTGCAGCATTTCTGTGACCTTTCAATTGACTGATCCAAGCTTCACATAGTTCCTTCATATATTCTTCTCTCCAGTCTCATACTCGTAGCCTTAGTTTACTTTCGCTTATTCCTGTATTAACAGATTAAAACATATTAACTTACTAGGAATAAGTGAAGAGAAATATTACAGACTCTAGAAAGATGCTCTGGGCGGGTACCGGCCACCATTGCTGTCTTCCCACCTACCCAAGTGAAGGCATTCACTCCCCCCCACCTCAAGAGGAACTGATCTCTGCTATCTGTAGAGCAGTTGTAATTCTGAGTGATCCTGGAGATTGGCAACAGTGGGTCCTCAGGAGGAAATGACTGGTTTGGAAGGTGGAGTCTATGGCATTGTACCTGTCTGAGGTTCCATCCCTCCTAAAATCGCACACTGCCCAGGTTCCACCCCTCAGATCTCCAGGAATTTTCCAATCTGGAGTTGGCAACTGCTCAGTCACACTGGCTTTCCTAGGGGGCTGCTACTGAACAGGAGCAAGCAGCCAGGCCTAGTTAAATCATTCCAGCCAGGTGGCATCAAGTCACCCAGGGGGTCCTGCCAAGCCTAGGGTAGCCAGCCTTCAGGTGGAGCCTGAAGAGCTCCTGGAATCACAACTGAACTGCAAACAACAGATCTGTCTCCCCATCCCCAAAGAGAACTCGTGGGCATTCGATGAAATTGCTGAGCAGACAGGTTAAAACGGATAAAAGGAAGTACTTCTTCACCCAAAGGGTGATTAACATGTGGAATTCACTGCCACAGGAGGTGGTGGCGGCCACAAGTATAGCCACCTTCAAGAGGGGTTTAGATAAAAATATGTAGCACAGGTCCATCTGTGGCTATTAGCCACAGTGTGTGTGTATATATAATTTTTTTTGCCACTGTGTGACGCAGAGTGTTGGCCTGGATGAGCCGTTGGCCTGATCCAACATGGCTTCTCTTATGTTCTTAACTCCCTTTACTGACAGAAGCAGCCAGAGACTCTGAGTGACCATGATGGGCCAATTATTTGTTGAGTGCATGGAATGCATCCAGAAGTCAATGGTAGAGCTCCACTTGGCCCACCACCATAGGGGAATTATATAGATGCCTATTTCTAGTTTCTTTATCCAGCTCATGTCTCTGCTAGACACTTTAATTTGTTTGTTATACTTGCCTTTCGAACTTTTGTTTCACTTTTATTGACTGTATGAAGCTAATAAGAGTCCTGTGTAGTCTTGGATCCTTAGCAGTGCCATCCTAAGGAGAGTTGTGCCCTGCTAAGCATCATTTATTTATTTGGCTTATATCTTGCCCTCCTTGCCAAAGCAGGCTCAGGGCTGCTTACATATTCATAAAACATAACATAAAAATCAGTTAAGCCAATATACTCCTAGTACATTAAAAACATAAAACAATTTCAGGTGCTGTGACAATCTTTAAATGATGTATCTAATTTTGTCATCGGCTGTTACTACCAGATGTTCCTTAGAGAAAAAGAAAGATCTTGGGGTCGTGCTTGTATTTTGAGGTGGTCCAGATCATTCAATTTCTGTTGTAATCTTCGATCTTAATTAACAAATGCTTGGCAGAAGACTTGACTTGTAGGACTTCAGTTGATTTAGAAAGGTGTAACTCTGCTTACAGTGGCACCGTAGAAGATTCATTTATTGTCTTCTTAGAATTGCTTGATTTTGGGTGGGAGTTGCATCTTTGAATTTATTTTTTAATATAGCTTTCATATAACCCACCTTTCTCACTGAGACTCAAGGCAGATTGCAGAGTAAAGAAAGAGGGGGGAAATAATCATACAGTATAGCAGGGGTGGCCAACGGTAGCTCTCCAGATGTTTTTTGCCTACAACTCCCATCAGCCCCAGCCATTGGCCATGCTATCTATGCTTGCAGAGTAATCCATACGGTTGGATTGGTTGTATCCAGAATTTAACATGATTATTTGGGCATACTCTCAATGTAAAAACATATTTGAACATGAATATTACCATGTTAGAGCAGAGGGTACTGTAAGCCTGACCTCTTACAAAAAATCAAAGAGAAAATGCGTTGTGGAAAGATGCCTCCTGAGCAAAATGATTCAGGAAGACCTATGCAACCTGCCACAAGTATTCTGGTATTTATTTGCTTCCAGTCCAGTTCCTTCTGAAATTAGTATAAGTGGTACTTATTTCTAAAAAAGGTTGCATAAAAATACAGATAGCAGAATTAATTCTGTCCTGGTTTGAAGAGTAAGCATGAGGTGACAAGGGCTCCCCCCCCCCCAAAAAAAAGCCAGATATCTGTGTTTGTGGACACCTGAGACTGAACAATTAATGATTTAGCAAAAAAAAAAAAAAAGCCATATTGAGCTCAGTGAGATGGTAGCGATATTACATATAATGAACATGATTGTGTACTCAAGGCTGAGAGAGAAAGTGCATGTGTGTGAACCTACCTTCCTTATATTCTATGTTTTTCTGCACTTGTTTCTGTTACTAGGATACATCACTTTGTTTTCCTGTTCTGCCTTCACATATAGCTATAATGGACTGAACACAAGAGCTGCCTGGTCTAGTATTGTGAACCTTGGAAGCTTTTGCTTCTTAATAAGGATGGACAATTTCACAAGTCATGTGTGGGTAGCCATTGAAGAACAAAACATAATTTATACACTGACACCTGAGAACACTGTTACAGCACTTGACTCTATGATTGTCTCAGTCTTAGCTATTGCATATGCATAGGAATATGCCTGTTGCTGAAGCTGCACTTTGTTAGACCAAGAATGGTAGGCTACCTATTTGCATTTAAATGCCCTCTAAAGGGGATTTAGTAGTAGTAGTGGAAGGGGAATCAGACCAGTAAGTAATAAAATCTAAGCGGGAAGGAAAGGGAGCCCGAGGGTAATTTATATCTATGTGCATTTTTATGTGGGTTTAACACTGTTTTGCATTTCATCAGTTAAGCAGCATATTATAAACAAATAAAATACACAAAATCTTTTAAAAAGATTTAAAGTGTATATTTCTCAAATCTCAAATAAGTGAAATGCTTAGTAATGTTTACTATTAACATTTGGAAAGAAACATTGGAGGCCAGTTGATGTATGTCTTAAGGCTCTATTTAAGGGGGGGGGAAGTGGGATGTAAATGTTAATAAATATAACTAAATAAATAATATCCAGATTTGGCCCAAAGGCTTACGCCTTCTTTGTGATTTATCTTAGTAATTGGAACTATTGTTACCTGCCTTAAGCAAGCAATCACTTGGACATGCCATAGAAAGAAGTGAGCAATGTCGAAAATATTAATGAAACAATTAATTTTTTTAAAGTGATAATTCTAAGGAGAAGTTGGAACTTCTATTATTAGGTGAATTATTCATCAACTCAAAGTGAAGGTTGGAGACCTTGTGTATCATCTCCTGTTTTAAGCCATACAGCTGAGAGACACCAATGATTAAGATTGCTTTTTGGATGCTTTTCTACAACAGAAATTAGTAGAGATAAAGATGGGAGACAAGCAGTCTAGCCACAGAGATGAAGATATAGATTAATGAACTGCACATCAGGGGCTAATTTTTATTCCAAGTCTGATGAAGGTACAGTTAAGGAAAGGTTTTAAAGATTCCTGTTGAAAGCAATTTATAAGTTGAATGATTAAGAAGAAAGCATTTGTATTGAATTCTGTCTTCTAAGTTTTTCTAAAGGATTGTTATGACTGGTGCAGAAGCACAATTTGAAAACAGTTTAATGGTCATAGGTTGTATGCACAGATAGTTGTTCAGAGATCTGAAAGGATTATAATAGACTTTCATTGCCTGCAGTACATTGCCTTTTTGTGGTATTGTTATGAAATATTCTTGTAGCTCTTTTAAAACTTACAAAATCTATTTGATTAGAGAACATAGCAGACAGAAAGAATTGCCTTTGGCACTCGCAAAAATGCCTGCAGGTTGCGTTGATGATTTACTGACACTAGCCTATTAGGTCCTATCCTCCCTCCCCCACCTCCCCCACATACATAGTGAAAATGACTTTGTGGATGGGAACTAGGTCACTCTCTGGATACTTTCCTGTACAAATCAATAAATAGGGAAGCAGTCTTTATGGAGAGACTTTTTGAGGAAGAAGGAAGTATGGGAGTTAGGAATGGAGTAAACAGACTCAATCTGACAGAAGAGGGATGGCCGCAAACCAAACCACAAAGCAAAATTCATGTCAGTTTTACCCTGTGTATGGTTCCTGAACAGAAGTTCATGATGGGTCTGCTGCCATGGACTTTCACAAACTTTCAGAACAGGTTCATGCTGTTCTTGGTTCATGCCTGGGGCAGAAAGCTGGAGTTTAAAGGGACTCTTGACCCCTGCTTTCTGTTTCCCTCAAAGCCTCAAACAGCTGAGCAGTGGGGAGGTGTTTCCTATAGATCAGCTATTTTGCACTGACTTCTGCAGTCCTTTTTAAGTTTAAGGGGGCTGCAGAAGGCAGCCTGAAACAGCTCTTTTTAGGCCTTTTTGCAAACTTCATTTAAAGGGAAAAGGGACTGTGGTTACTTTCAGTAAGGTTTGCAGGGCCATGAACTGAACAAACTAGTTTGGTTTGTAAATGCGTGGTTCAGTTTGTGGATCATCATGAACCCCAAATTGAACCACATTTTTGCGGTTCGTGCCTTGATGTCACCTTCAAAGCTCTGGAAAAAATTGTCTTTCCGTAAAAAATAAATAGTGCATGCTTTCAAAAATGTTAGCATCCTATGTATTTACTTGTAATCCATTTCTTAAATTAGATAAGAAATCTTAGAAAATATTGCTTTTGAGATCTTGGTTTATCTGGACCAGCCAACTATAGTTTTAATTTGCTTTCTATACCAGAAATCTAGATCTTTGCAATCTGGATATAACAGCAAGTGCTGTATGTCCATGAAAGCAGGAATCTCTAACTGGCCTGCATGCAAGAGGAAGAGGATAGCCCAGATTTCTTCATAATGTAGAAAGCCCTATAGTGTTGCACACTGCAAATTCCCCACTGCAAATTTTAGACTGTAAAAAAAGTGCAGCTGCTTTAGAACCATGTATCTGATTCTCCTTGCTGTGAGATAGACAAACAAAATTCTTCTGTTCTTTGTTCTCAGTCTAATAAATACTGCAAGGTTGAAATAAGGTAAAGATCTATTAAAAGCCACCAGGAGCTGCTGAAATGCAGAGGAAATAAAATTGGTAACACAAAAAGTTGTAAAACTGCTGGCCCTTCAGAAATAGTGCTGTACCCACACCCTGGATCTAAGATTAATACAAAGTTTAATTTTAGATCCAGATTTTGAATAGAGCACTGTTTTTGTTATTATGGTTTTTAAGAGCATTGGTATCAGTTCAGGTATTTTTTCAGGCCTTGAAAATTAAGGACTTTTATTTTTTGTCACACACACCCAAACACACAGTTCCTTGTCAGAGGCAGTAGTAATGAGGAGGGAGGGAAAGAAAGGAAGCTTTAGCATTTCAGCATCACCCCCCTCTGGAGTGGGGAATTTTCCTGTATTACTGGCAAGGCTTGGTTGCTCCAGCAGCCATTTCTTCCTGCCACCATGGGGGGGGGGGGCTTTTTAAAAACCAGCATTTCAATAGCATAACATTGATATGACATTATAGCAGCATGTGATTTCCCAGCATTAAGTTGTTAAGCATCTACCACCTTTTGTGGGGGGGAGATGCCTTTTTCTTTCTTGTGGTGGGAGGAGGAAATGGCTGCCATGACACTTAAGCCTCACAGGAGCCCACCAGTCCACCCACCATTTTAAGGCTCTAGGGTCAGGCTCTACAACCTCTGATGCCTGCCTCAGGGAGAAGCCTCCAGAGGGAACAATGCATGTTTAGAAAGTCCAGATCCCGTTTATTCCTTTCCCTTTTAAAAAGGTCTCATGAGTAGAGGCCAGCTGTTTAATTGTTTTTTGGGCCAGTCTTCCCTCTTTCCTTTCTTGTTCCTGTGCCTCTCCCAAACTCTGAAGCACTCCTGAAATTCTAGAAAATAAATTTTAATTATTCCCACAATTTCAGGAGTGGTTTTGGGGTTATTTTGGGTATTCCTGAGTTGACCTGAAACAATAATTTTGGGTATATCTTGTTTGGGTATACCCAAATGCACAACTAATACAGAGCAGCCTGTTTTATATGCCTGTGCCAGATAGGATTGCCAAGTCCAATTCAAGAAATATCTGGGGACATTGGGGGTGGAGCCAGGAGCAAGGTTGTGACAAGCATAATTGAACTCCAAAGGGAGTTCTGGCCATCACATTTAAAGGGACCACACACCTTTTAAATGCCTTCCCTCCATTGGAAATCATGAAGGAAAGGGGCACCTTCTGGTGCCTTTAGGGGCTCATAGACTTGGTCCCCCTGGTCCAATCTTTTTGAAACTTGGAGGGAATTTTGAGGAGAGGCACTGGATACTATACTGCGAATTTGGTGCCTCTCCCTCATAAAACAGCTCACCCAGAGCCCCAGATACACACGGATCAATTTTCCATTATACCCTATGGGAATCAGTGTCCATAGGGAATAGTGGAGTGCCTACCAGACATTTCCGTCCTCCTCCCCCCCCCACTTTCTGATGACCCTGAAGCGGGGGGAGGGCCTCCAAACCAGAGGATTCCCTGCCCCCACCTGGAGATTGGCAACCCTAGTGGCAGAAGGAAAAAAATGGAATTGCAATTTATGTGTAAGTTCACAAATATGCATAGCTATAAATAGAGATCAATGTTGAGGGGTGTGTTTTTACTTTTCAGTGATCTTGAGGAATTTACAGTGCAATCTTATACAGAGGAACACTGTTCTGAGTGTGTTGAATTCAGTAGATTTAGAATGGTGTAACTCAGTTTAGGATTGCACTGATAAAAGATAGGTCAGTAATTCAGAAGTCTAGCTGAGCCTGGACAGAAATTTTACTTACCATAAACTAATATAAAAAACTAAGCAGCCTCAGTCATCTCTAAATTTCAACAATTTAAAAGTAGGGAAATTATTTTTAGTTCTGGTTCTAGATGGTAAGCTATTATTGTTCCATAATTTGTCATAGTATTTGCATAGATTACTTTCTTATCACATAGCAAACTTTAATGGGGTAATTGAATTGTCCCTTGTATATTTAATACGTATTCAATTTAAACATAATACAGCATGTGGAAAGAGCACTATTGCAATTAATAGTGTTTTATCTAATCTACTTTTCTGACAGAACAAACAGATGACCGGGAACAGGCAAAGCTTGAAGTAAAAGTGTGGGATCCTGATACCCATCTCACTGATCATCAGATTGACCAGTTTTTAGTAGTAGCACGGTAAGGGTAATATTCTTATGATTAACACTGTCATGATAATACATAATCCAGAACATTTTAACTCCTATTTTATTTCAATGAGTTAAACTGGTGTTAATACTTCCACTGAAATCAGCAGGGCTTAAATATGCTTAACTTTGGTTAGGCAGTCCTCAGACATTTTGCATTAGATCAAAAATATTTCTTCGACAGGTATCTTTAAATTATGATGTTATAGGGGATAAAAATATTTATTTTTAAAGCAGGCTGAGTAAGAGCTTGGCAATGGCTTCCAACCCGGAAATGGGTCAAAGCTAATCCCCCATTCTTCACCGTATAAAGGCACTTCCATAAGTCCAGTTGGCAAGTGTTTCTTTGACTGCTCCTTTCCATTGAAGGCCCTCATGTTATGCCCCCCCAACATGCTCCTTAGGATTCCATAACTCCCAAGAACCATTTTTTGGGTGGAGTTGGGAACTACAATGGGGTAGAGAAACTGGATTAGTTCTGTTAGCTCTGCTGCAGTTATGGTCCATTAAATCAAAAGCTGCAATCTTAAGCACACTTCCAAGGGAACAAATCTCACTGAACATAATGAAATTGACTTCTGAATATATATGCTTAGGATTGTATTACCAACCTTCTTCATTATTTAAATATATCTTAAGTAATTTTCTCTTGTTTTCATAAATCGCCTTTTCTCCATCAGTTCAGTAAAAAACAATTAAGAGTATGATATTTAAAATAAATTCTGTCTCAGCAGGATACGAAGCTGGCAAACATTGTGGGAGAGTACCAACCTTTCCCTGTTTTTGGTTCTGAAGTGAAGGAATCATAGTTCAGTGGCAGAGCTTATGCAGGACTAGGCAGTCATGGGACCCAGTATTGTGTACAGTAGGTGATACAGGCAACAAGGACCAGTGGTTTGACTCAGTAAAAGGCAGTGCTATTTAAGGTAAATGACAGCTTCTAATTAAATATTAGAATAGGCTTTAAATAGTAATAATTCATTTTCAGAGAAAGAATACCCTTGAAAACCAGTTGCTAGGGGAAGGGCAACACTAAGATCTTGATTTCCATAAAAACATAAGAAGAGCCCTGCTGGTTCAGACAAATGGTACATCCTGTCTCACACAGTGACCAACCAGTTCCTCAGGAGGGCCAACAACAGGGCATGCCTGGACTGCAGACTTTCCAGGGACATCTAGTCAGCCACTTTGTGAAACAGAATGCCAATCACTGGACTAATCTAGCTGGGCTGCTCTTTGGTTCATTCTGCTACAAAATCACCACATTATCATGCAAGCGGTATGCAATATCCTTGATGATAACAGGGTTTATTTTCCCAAAATGAACTATTATTAAAAACTCTTTTTCATCGTCTTATTTCAAGTGCTTTATATTTAAACATTCATTCATCTGCCAACTGTTCTGGACACAATTCCATTTTTGAATGCAGAAATGCACTTTCGTACTATCAAGGTTGCACAGAGTATGCTTATATAACAATGAAATACTCTGAGGAAGTATGAGGTAAGTCCTGAAGAACATGCTCACTAATATTAAGAAAATGTCTCTCTAGCTTGCCGCATGGAATGATTTCATTAAATGTACACTCTTTCCCCCAGGAAACAAATCAATAAGCAGCTTTCTAAAAATCAAATAAACAAAATAAATAATGGCCAAGTTAGTAGAACCCATGTGGGCACAGTGACTTGCAATTCCTTTTAAAGGAAGCTAAACTGAATGCAGATGCCTTCAAATATTGTCTCTGACCCTTCAGATTCATGCTAAAGGAGTGATAGCCAGCTTCAGCCCTGACCTGGATAGCACAGGCTAGCCCGATCTCATCAGATCTCACAAGATAAGCAGGCTCAGCCCTAGTCAGGGTCTCTGTTGGGTTTTTTTGTACTGTGTGTGTGTGTGTGTGTGTATACACCTGGAAGTCATGGCAATCTCTGGTGGCTGAACCCTACTGGGAGCATAGAAGATATTCAGAAAGGTGGCTGAATAAAGCCTGCCCTTGACTCCAGCTCTGGTATTCCAAGGAGGTCCTCCATCCAAGTACTTGCCAGTTTCAACCCTGCTTAGTTTCTGAGATTTGAGGAGATTGGGCTTGCTGGGCTATCCAGGTCAGGGCCTGGGCCTAGTCAGTATTTAGATGGCAGATCATAAAGGAATACCAGGGTTGCATTGCAGAGACAAGCAATGGCAAACCATCTCTGTTAATTTCTTGCCTTAAAAACCTCACAGGATATAAGTAAGTCAGCTGTGACTTGATGGCAAAACAAACAAACAAAAAAACAGTTGCTGTACTCTTAGTGATCACAGTAGCCTCCAGGTATAATTTACTCCAAAACCTGATTCTCCTATCAGACTCCTTAATAAAGACAGTTCCATTTAGCAGTATAGGCTTCCCAGTTGTAAAGCACATGTGCTCAAATATAGCCAGAGCATTACACACAGAATCCCAAAGAAAGATGTAACTTTAAAGTGCAGACTATCACTTTAAAACTATCTCTTGAGCAATATTTTTGTTTTTCTTACAGCAGATATCTTCCATAGGCTTTAGTAAAAGATTTGTTTCATGGGGGAATGAGGATGTCTTCAGTGAAACCATTCAGTGTTGCATCCTGGACAGAAATCCACTAGGGACCAGGTAAAATTGGTCTTTGGAGGCACTAGTTGGCTATCTCTGATATTGACTGAAGAATGGCTGTCTATAAGTTAGCTTTGGATGTTAAGGATAGCTTTGGATGCAACATGGGCAGCAACACAGAGGGGCAACGGTGCCAGGTTCCACTAAGATGTCAGAGAAAGCTCTGTTCATGGCTGAGTGTTTTGATAGCAGCTAAAAACTGAACACTAGGGCAGATTATATTCTGTGGTTTATGAGTGGGTGAGTAACTTTGCTGATAAACTACTACAGTCTGCTTTAATTATTGCCACTCAGGAAGGTTATCAAGGTCATGCTATGATGCAGAAAGAATGTACTGTGTTGTAGATGACTGAAGAGAGCAAACCACTTGATAATGCTGTTTGTAAGGAAGATGTAAGAGAGGGAAGGACGCATGGGTTAGTTTGAAGAAACAAAGGTCAGAGAGTATATTACACCCCAAAGTAAGATTCCAGAAATTAACTCTCCTAACTGCAGTTTAAGAGTCCTCCTCTTTCTAGCTTCAGTTTACCATCCTAATGTAATTCCCTCAACGCTTCAATATTATGGTTCATGTGGGAAAAAAAATAGGGTCTCCAACAGGCTGAATGCAAGGCCAAGTAGTAAATATTCATTTCTGTTAGGTGATATTTGTAAATGATAAGTGTTCTTCAGTATTAGTAGTTAGATGGAGTAGTTAATTATTTCACTATGGATACGGAGTAAAAGGGTGATCTCAACTACTTTTTCAGTATATGTTAATTTGAATTCTCCTCTTCTACCTTTTTTACTTCAACATTGCCTTCTGTCTCTGAATTGAATATCTTGTGTCTAGAGTTCGTTGATATTATCATCACATACCCCACTGCTTACTGGATGATTAACTGAAGAAATTCTCAGGGGTCCTCTGATACAATTTGGTGTCTCTTGCAGGCATCTTTTCCTACCAGGGCTGCTGGATCTTTAACATTTTGTTGTTGTTGTTGAGGTTGAGTCCAGAAAAGGGCAACTAGAATGATTAAAGGGTTAGAACACTTTTCCTATGAAGAAAGGTTAAAACGCTTGGGGCTCTTTAGTTTGGAGAAACATCAACTGCGGGTTACATGATAAAGGTTTACAAGATAATGCATGGGATGGAGAAAGTAGAGAAAGAAGTACTTTTCTCCCTTTCTCACAATACAAGAACTCGTGGGCATTCAATGAAATTGCTGAGCAGTCAGGTTAAAACGGATAAAAGGAAGTACTTCTTCACCCAAAGGGTGATTAACATGTGGAATTCACTGCCACAGGAGGTGGTGGCGGCTACAAGCATGGACAGCTTCAAGAGGGGGTTAGATAAAAATATGGAGCAGAGGTCCATCAGTGGCTATTAGCCACAGTGTGTATATATGTGTGTGTGTGTGTGTGTATATATATATTTGGCCACTGTGTGACACAGAGCGTTGGACTGGATGGGCCATTGGCCTGATCCAACATGGCTTCTCTTATGTTCTTATGATATTATTGTCATTATTTACAAAATGTATATTTCACCTTTTTGCCTTTACAAAGGGCCACCAAGGCAGCTAACGATTTAAACCATACAAAATAAAAGTTACTATGTAAAACCCTTAAAATCAATCCCCTTCCCAAACATACATTATTAAAACAATTTTGAAAGAGTTAAAAAACAGAGTGAAAATACATACAAAACATAAAATCATTGGAAGGATCATTGAAGAAATGCCAAATGAAATTTTAAAAAGTCTTCACCTGCTCATGGAAGACAGCAGTAGAAGGGAGCAGATGAATTTCCCTGGGGAGATAGTTCCAGAGCTTTGGTACTGTGACTGAGAAGGCCCTGTCCTGGATAGTTACCTGATCTCAAAGCAGGGGCATCTGAAGAAGGGACTCTGAAGAGGAGCTGTTGTGGTTGGGCAGGCTCATAAGAGATTAGGTGGTCCTTCAGGTATATTGGTCCCAAACATGTATAGTATTGAAGGTCAATGCCAGCACCTTGACTTGTGCCCAGAAACAAATTGGAAGCCACTGTACAGAGGCTGACTGGAGTGATTTCTATGACCCACTCCACTCAGCATCCTGGGTACAGCATTCTATACCAAATTAGGTTTCTGAACACTTCTCAATGGGAGTCTCACAGAGTGCTTTTCATTAATTTATCACCATGCTGGGAAATGCTTTCACTGTTTAATTTATGTTTGATAGCAAAGTTTTCCACCTGTACAAGGCCTACTTCTGTGTGACAAATCAGCAATTCTGATTATTCTTTTCTATTCAGGGGGAAAAAAAGCTTTTATTTTTAGGTGCACCTGGAAATTACAGTTATATATAAATAGAAGATTTGATGTGAATCATATTTGAATTAGCTTTTGATACATCTTAGTTTAGGATCAGTGCATTGTGAAATATAAAAATGTCTTAATAGGTGAGGCAGAGCTTATCTTTATTACTGTATCTTGTTTACTTTTCATACAGTTAGATTCTTGTCAGTTTACTAGTAAGTTTTTCTCTGATGGAGAAAGTCTTCTTTCAACAGAGGGAACCTTTTTGTGTCTGAGGAAGCCTGTTTCCATCAGAGGAAAACTTAGCAAAAGGCAGTCATTGGATCAATCTTAGCTGAAGGTGATTATTGGATCCACCCCATAATTGGATTCCTGTATAATATGTAAATAGGGAACTTGAACACTTTACTCCTGAGAGGTAATGTTTCTAAAACTCACACATCATGCAGCAAATGAAATATGCTAGTTCCCTATTTGTGTACCATTCAGCAGGCACGACTTGCACATCCTCTGTTGGAAGATTTATGTGTAACTTCCAAAAGCTCTGTGTTTAAAAAAAAACAAAAAACATTCTCTTCCTGTCTCTAAGTCTTGGAATGAATTCAGGTAAACTACTTCATTCATGACTGTGAAGGCCCTCTCCTGGATTGCTACCCATCTGATCTCAAAGCAATCTAGGCAGGTTTCTAGTTCTACATTTTTGGTGGCTTTGCAGTGCTTGTTTAATTCCTCACACATAAAGCTGTCTCATACTGAATCAGACCCTTTGTCCATCAAAGTCAATACTGTCTAATCAGACCAGCAGCAGCTCTTCAGGATCTTAGATAGAGGTCTTTCATAGCACTTATTACCAATCCTTTTACCTGGAGATTGTAGAAATTAGACCTTGGACTTTCTTCAGGCCAAGTGGATGCTCTACCACTGAGTTGTGGTCATAGCACATCTAGGAAAGAGGAATTATTCTTATGTTAAGGTTTAAGGTTTATTGGATTTATATCCCACCCTCCCTGCCGAAGCAGGCTCAGGGCAGCTCACAACCAGTAGAATCATAACAATTGAACAATTACATAGTTAAGCAAAACAAATTAAACAGTTAAAACAATTAAGAACAATTAAAACAGTCTGGTGCTAATCATATTTGATGTTTTCTTGTTTTAGAGGCCTTCAGTATATATTAGATGTATTGGTCACACGATATCAGTCCTTCCATGTTAATTAAAGGCCTCTCCCCTCCCATTTCAGACCCCCATGTTGCACATGATC
This sequence comes from Heteronotia binoei, assembly GCF_032191835.1. NCBI lineage: Eukaryota > Metazoa > Chordata > Lepidosauria > Squamata > Gekkonidae > Heteronotia > Heteronotia binoei. The sequence continues at coordinate 212,933,401 of NC_083223.1, forward strand.
ATGTGTTCAAGAGTCCACAGGCCCCCTGAAGCTGTTTTTCACAAAGCACAGTCAGTGGAAAAGGAATGGTAGGAAAGGTGTGTTCAGCTCACATGGATCTGCTCATTGTGTTTAAGATCCATCTTCTGTTCTTTTTTAGAGATGTCTACATACACTTAGAGGACAATGGGTATAGAAATCCAATTTCTGTTTCAAAAGTATTAGTACTTCCATTATCATTCAAGAGTGAGTCTTACATTACTTTTTTGACACAGCTAACAGAAACAGAAGCTTCTGTATAGTTTATTATTGCTTTCCCTGATGCTCCTACAACGTGACACCCCCACAGTGAGAGAGAGTTGTCAATCCTCCCTGGCTCCCCCAAATAAAAAGTCTTTTATTCTTTATAAAGTTCCTTTTATTGTGAGATCCAGGTTAATAGGTACAGACATCCTGTCTGAGTCAGATCTGACATGACCCAGGAAATCTCTCGGTAATATAGGGTAAACTACTAAGCAATCGCCCCCCCTTTCCCAGCATATATGAAATACATCAACTTATTTTCTCAAGCATTCTTTGAGTAGCACTTTCCACCCAAGGTTGCAACTTTAGATACATAGTTGTTACTGCTGCAGTACAAGGCTAAACAACAGGTGTATTGCCATGGGAATCAAGAGAGGGAAAGGGGGAGAGGGAAGACACAGGAAGGAGGGAAATGAGATAAGGGTCTGTGAGACAGAAAATGCAGCCTTTCAGAACAACCTGAGAAACTTTAACCCTTTATGACAAATCATTTGACAAGAGTGAAAGTTGGAGAGGGTGCTAGCCATTTAGTTCAGAGGGGTCAAATGCAGATGTTGAATGGCAATAGCAGGTGAATGACAATAGCAGGCTTGATTGGTTTAGGTGTGATATACAGAGGGATAGTAGGTGTGGGATGCCAGCATTAGTAATGAGGCAGGAAACCTAGGTCTAAGTTCTATCCAGGAGGATTCAGTTCAGGAGGATTCAAAGGATAAATGGACATATGTCTGACATTAGAAACCACAACATTGAGTTGTGCAGGAAGCAAAGAGCCATTTAAGGAGCTGGGGGAAAAGTAAGCCACGGTATGGTTGCAGCAGCAACCCTGGAAAAGGAAGCAGGAGATGGAAGTTGCTTGGGAGCCAGATTTGAGCCATGCATGGGTCAGATCTGACCCACAGACCACACATTTGACGCCCCTAATTTACTTAACTTCTCTGCTAAGAGAACTGATCATTTAATTATCACATTTTTTTATCCAATTGTGTGAAATGTGCTCAGCTAATTTGTTATTTCCAGCTTATTTCCTGTCAGACTACCAATGTGTGCTTTTCCCATGTTTTGTTGGCTATTAAGCACTGTCTGCCTTAATAGTTGCTGTTTCTGTATTTGCTCTAATTGGAAAAGACCATGCTTAGTTTTTCTTCCATTGCAAATAAAGCCTTCCTTGTTCACTTTTTAAAATGTTGATTTACAGCAGCCACACTAAATGGAGGGTCTGTTTGATCTAATTTGCAGAATTGCCTTCATGATATTGTTTTTATTTTGTAGTTTGTTATTTAAAAATGAGATTTTTCATTGCCTGTGATTTTTTTCTTTCCATTTTCTGAGAAGGAATTGAAATAAATATATGGTTGCTTTTGGTAGCACAGGAACTCTTACCTTATAAATTAATAAATAAGGCATCAAATATGTGCTTTGCTTTTCTCTAGTTAGAACTGTACTATTTTCTTACACATGCAGTGCGGAATAAGAAAATCAGTAGTGTTTATTTATTCCTTTTTGCACAATGAATCATATGAAGACAAGCAGAGATTTTACTTTGTGTATTAATAGTTTGTGGGGAGGGGTTGCCTTTTATTCAATGTAATGATCTGACAAGTCCTGTACAGATGTAATATTTCCCATTCTCTTAAGCAGAGCTGCTGAGATTGGGAGAGGCTCCCTGGTCATTATAGTGATCCCAAGAGCTGGTCATGGTGCTGCTAGTATGCATTAAAAATTCAGTGACTCTCTTATTGAAGAAGTGTGAAGGGCTCAGGCAGGAACTGTAATGCCATTTGTCCACCTTCTGTTGAATAAGTCGGGGAAGCGATGGCATTCAAATTTGCAGTAACAAAACTTAGTGCACGATGTTGGTAAGCCACTGTCTTTCAGCCAGACCTCTGTTCGGAGGATAAAATTGAGCGGGGGGGGGGGGGCACTTATGCTATGCCAAACTCCTTGGAGAAATGGCAGGATATGGCTGTAAGCAGAGAAGTGGGAAATAATTCAGGAATACTCATGCCTAACATGCTGAGAAGAAGTCCTAATTTGCTTTCATATGATGTCTGGGTGGATAATAAAGAAATATATATGGATCAGTTTCTAAATGCTCATGATTTGATCAAAGAAAAATAAAGAGTGCTCCTTGGATTTATATGATCCTTCTTCCTTTTGCCTCCTTCCTACTGTCACCTCCCTTTTCCTTATTCCACTTGAATTCTGTCCTATGCCAAGTATAATTAGTTTTAAACCACAGCTTCATACTTTGGTTTCAAGTTTTTTGTAATTAGTGTTAAGCTTGGTGCAGAGATAATGTTAGCTGTGCTAGGGAGGGGATAGAAGAAAGAAGACAGCAGGAATGGAGGGCAGCCTGGGAGGAGCTGACTTGGCACTCCTGAAGCATGGTAAAGTAATTTATATTACCAGCGCTTGGCCATTCTGTAGCTCTGAGTTTCTGTAAACTATAAATAATTAAGAAACAATGGCAGAGATTCAGAGAAATTCATTCCAAAGTACACCTGTGTGGCCAGAATTCCCTTTAACATTTGTTTTAGAAAAGTCTGTTAAAATGGAATAGCCCTCTGCCTTTGAAGGAGTGAGAGCTGCTTTAGAAAACTTTAGCCATAATACTTGATAGAATACATGGTGCCCTTACATTCTCAGGAAAAGAACTTCTTTGGATTGCACCTAACATCCAGCAATACGGTAAAACAGGATTAAGTTAGAAAATGGGCATTTTTCTTCATCATCCAGTATTGTAATTTTAAAATTAAATAATAAAAGGTTCTGAAAGCAGATTTTTCAATGAAGATTTTGAAAGGCAGTATTATTAACTACAGTTAGGTGTCTGTGTTGTTCCTCTTGGTGTTGCCATATACGATGAGGAAAATACTGGTTGTCATTTCTCATAAGTGATTGAATTGCTGTTTATCAGGTGGTTGGTGTAGAGATTCGGTCACATGGTAAGCTCTGTGTGTCATCTATTTTATCACGGTATGTAGCTTTCCCTTCTCTCCAATGAACTCAGGGAAGCATACAATGTGACTTGATTTTATTGTCATAATAGCTTTTTTAGAGTTAGATAGCTGGCTGAAGTCATTCACCCCCAGTTGGTTTTATAATTGAGCAGGGATTTGTACCCCATTGAACAAAACCAACCCTCTGTCCACTGCACCACACTGGGGTTATTTCTTACAATTACTATGTGATGTCTAACTGTTCTGCTATTTTACGTATTTGAAATTTTAACACTACCCCTCTGGACAGGTGCATAGAATAAGCAGGGCTTTTTTTATAGCAGGAATTCCTTTACATATTAGGCCACACCCCCTGATGTAGCCAATCCTCCTGGAGGCCCAGTGTTAAGAGCCCTGTAAGCTCTTGGAGGATTGGCTACATCAGGGGTGTGTGGCCTAATATGCAAAGGAGTTCCTGCTACAGAAAAAGCCCTGAGAGTAGGTAACACCATTTGAAAGTAAAGAGCCTGGCAGAGGAGCTCCATGTTTCCATTGGAGACTTTATGCCTGAAAGAGATCACTGAATCAAAGTTTTGGATGGAATTTATGTTTTGGATGAAAAATGAAGTAATATATTGAAACCAGACTGTTTGGTTCCAGGAATAAATGAAAGTACATCCGTAATCAGACAAGGCATGTTTTGCTCTCCTATGCCAAATCACTCCATATTATTTGGGTGTATTCCTGACTATAGTGGTTTTTGTTACCTGAAATGATAGTGGATGGGAAGAACTGTAATGATGACTTTCTAACATCATATGGAACCTGAATCCTTTATAGGATGTTTGTATACATTGAATGATTGAGAGCGGTGAATGGGTTGGATACAGACTAAATTTCCAGCAGTGGATAGACAGTTGTAACTTCCATCAATTCTCCCTTCCTGCTGCAGACCTCTTATTTATCTCTTGTGCCATTCTTGAGGGTCTCATTTTGGGGAGGTCAACGGACTGTGGTTTGAGCAGGTGAGGAAGGAAAATTTTGTTTACTGAACTGAAGTTTATTTGGATCCAACCCAATATCTGTCTTGATAGAATATAAGGTTGAGTTTGCACTTAATTTTTCAAACTCCAGTGTCACCATAAACTTTCCCTTTATTTATTTAAAACATTTATTAGCATCCTTCCTTCTTATAGGAACTCAAGGCAGCTTACAATGTAAATAATAATGAACTACCATAAAATACATAAAAACCATTGGTTAAAATTAATTTTGAAAATGCCAGCAGTCAGAAGATCTAATCAAATTTCATCACAAATAAAACTGCCTTCTAAAGCAGGAGTGTCAAACTCATTTGTTATGAGGGCCAGATCTGACATAAATGAATCTGGCTGGGCCATGTCGGCCCAGGCCATGTGTGTACCTATTTAAGATTAGGCAGCAGAGATATAAACTTTTTAAAGGACACAGACAAACACAACTAAAGATTTTTTCTTAAAAAAATGAATCCTTAAAATAAAACATGCTTAAAACATTAGCACTTGTTGGTCTTAAAGGTGCTTTCTTTGTATTTGTCCCATGAGATCCAGGGAACAAGGAAGCTCTGGCTCTTTCCTTCACTCCCCAGGGGGAGGAACCTCAACCAATGGAAAAAATTGAGGTTTTGCTTTGTAGCTCCTGTGCAATTGAACACGCTTTGCAAAGCAAGTTGAGATGCAGAAGGAAGCAATAGAGAGGGAGAAGGAAGCAGACAAGAGCCAGTTGCTTGGGGACCTGATTCAGCCCCTGGGTCACATGTTTGATACCCCTGTTATAAAGATAGTGAGCGGGCCGGACACACTTTCCCAGACACGTTGTTACATAATTGTGGGACTGCCACTGAAAAAGCCCTCTCTTGTGCACCCACCAGATGAGCTTCTTTTGTTAATGGGATAGTCAAGAGGGCCTCTCCCTTTGATCTTAGTACCTGGGCAGGAAGGTATGGAAGAAGACAGTCCTTCAGTAAGTAAGATAGAATGGAAGATTCTGCTTTCCAATAGAATACTGTTAACTTTTGTCCAAGAGGACAAAACTAGCTACATTCTACTCCCAAAGAGTGTTGGCCACTTTTAAAATAAAATTTAAAAAATCCTGGAACTTGGACAGGACTGGAGCAAAAGGTGGTTCAGAAATGTAATCTAGGAATAATGATGTGCCAGTGTAGTTTGGTGGTTAGAGTGTTGAACTAGGACTGGGGAGACCTCTGTAGAAAATTCCACTCTGCCATAAAGCTCCCTATGTGAGCCGTGCAGTTTGTCAGCCTAACCTTATCTCATAGTTTTGCTGTGCAGGAAAGTGGAGAGCCATATATTTAGCTGTGAAGTCTTTGGAGAAAGGATAGCATAAATATTGGTGGAATGCAGTGCTTGGCACTTTGAGAAGAGCAGACTGCAAGAGCTTATTCGCCAAAAATTTAATGTATAGATTTAAAAAGCAACAGAGGAGGGGAACTCAGCATTGCCCTTTCTTGGCAACTATCCTGAAAATAAAATAAATTAATAAATCATTTTTTCAGGTTCCTTCCCACCCATCAGCTGACAAATCTACTGCCAATCCATTTATACTCACTTTTCAAGCAACTAATGTAAATTAGCACCAAACTACTGATAAATTTCTCAGAAATAATTTAACACAGCTCAAATGTGAACAATCCAGTATTCCTAGGAGTAGTCAGGTCAAATTACTCGCCTCTGTCATTGGTGTTATGCAATGCTAGATCCATTAATAATGAGATCTCAATCCTTCGGGACTTTCTGTGTAAACAGAAAATGGACCTGGCTTGTGTGACTGAGACCTAGATGAGAGATGGGGAGACAGTAGCTCTCTCCCAGATGGCTCCCCCAGGATACTCAGTCTTTCACCAATCACAGACTAGTGGGGGGGAGGAGTGGTCCTATTTATACGGGAGGTTTACTCCTTCTGGGCCCTCCCGTCTCCAAAGACTGATGGTATTGAATGTGCTGGTCTGGCGTGAGATGTTGGGTAGGGGTTGGCGGTCTGGCTGGTGTACCGAACATCTAACGCCCCGGCCAGCGCCTTACCATCCCTGATGGTGGCCGTAACAGACTGGGCATTGGAACACCCAAGGCTTTTGGTCCTGGGTGATTTCAATGTTCATGCCGATGACGCAGTCTCTAGTCAGGCGACGGACCTGGTGTCATCCATTGCGACACTAGGACTCTCCCAATTTGTTACAGCACCCACGCATCAGACCGGACACATGCTGGATTTGATCTTTGCGACGGAAGTCTTAGTGGACTGGATCACTGCAGAAGCAATGCCACTACGCCCTAAAGGCTCGTATGGATGTGCCACCCCAAACCTGTTTAGGCGGCGAGCATATTTTAGCTCGCCCATGGAACCTGATGGACCCAGTGCGGTTCCAGATGGCCCTGCGGAATTGCTGGCTCCCCGGCGAATCTCTAGATGACCGGGTTGAGACCTGGCAAGACTGGCTCACCGTGGCCATTGATGAGATCACTCCATGGCGCCCTCTGCACCCTTGTTCTAAGCTGGCCTCGTGGTATAACCCGGAGCTGCGGCTGATGAAACAAAGGCTAAGACGGCTAGAGAGGCAGTGGCGGCGTACTCGAGACAAAGTGACTAGAACATCTTATGGAGAGTTTATGAGGTCCTATGAGATGGCAGTCAAAACCACGAAGAAAGTTTACTTTGCAGCTGAGATTGCATCTGCGAATTCGTGCCTGACACAATTATTTAGTATTATTCGGAATCTCACAACTCTGCCACAAGGCAGACCAAACTGTAGGGAATTGGATATTGGCTGTGAGGCTTTTGCGACTTTTTTCACAGATAAGATCTCGTCGCTCCGCAACGACCACCCTGCCACTGTTGAAATAGTAAGTGAACTTGAGGCTCTGTACCTCTTTTCCAGATCAGCTTTGGATCATTTTACAACACTCAGCCTGGAGGAAGTCAACAGAATTCTCTCTACTGTGCACCCAACAACATGTGGTCTGGACCCTTGCCCATCCTGGCTGATTAAAGTTTGCCAGTTGGAGCTACGATATCCTATACAGGATATTATAAATAGATCCCTCTCTGAGGGGCTCTTTCCAGGGCCGCTCAAAGAGACAGTGGTCCGCCCTCTCCTGAAAAAAACATCTCTAGGTCCGGCCGAATTGGCACACTATTGGCCGGTCTCGAATTTGCCCTTTCTGGGCAAAATTATTGAGAGGGCTGTAGTGCTACAGTTACAGAGTTTTCTGGAGGACGCTTCTGTCCTGGACCCCCATCAGTCCGGCTTTCGCCCAGGTCATGGGGCGAAGGCAGTACTGGTCACCCTAGTGGATGATCTCCAGTGACATCTGGACCAAGGCGGTTCAGCGATACTGATGTTGTTGGACCTGTCGGCTGGGTTTGACACGGTCGACCATCACTTGCTGATTCACCGCCTTGCGGATGCAGGGATTCAGGGGTTGGCCTTACAATGGCTCTCCTCTTTTCTCCATGGTTGGGGACAAAGGGTGGCGATCGGGGGACAGACATCCCAGAGACACTTACTTAACTATGGTGTGCCTCAGGGAGCGGTGCTCTCCCTGATGCTGTTTAACATCTATATGCGCCCCCTTGCCCAGATTGCCAGGAGGTATGGGTTGGGTTGCCATCAGTACGCTGATGACACCCAGCTCTATCTACTGATGGACGGCTGGTCTACCTGTATTCCAGAAAATCTGGACTTGGCGCTGAAGGCCGTGGCAGGGTGGCTTAAGCTGAGTCGACTGAAGCTGAATCCAACACAGACAGAGGTTCTTTGCCTGAGCCGCAGCGGCCTGAGAAGGGGAATTTCCCTACCAGCTTTTGATGGTGCGCCACTTGTAGTGGCGCCCAAGGTCAGAAGCTTGGGGGTGCTACTGGAACCTTCATTGACAATGGAGGCCCAGATAGCAGCCACTGCCAAATCCGCCTTTTCCCACTTTAGGCGGGCAAGGCAGTTGGTCCCTTTCCTTGACCATGGCGACCTGGCAACTGTGATCCACGCTACAGTCACCTCAAGATTGGACTACTGTAACACCCTCTACATGGAGCTGCCCTTGTCTCAAATCCGGAGTCTCCAGCTGGTGCAGAATGCAGCGGCTAGACTGTTATTGGGGCTCCCCATGCGGGAGCACATACAGCCTGGGCTGCGGGAACTGCACTGGCTGCTGATAGTGTACCGGATTTGCTACAAGGTGCTGGTTATTACCTTTAAAGCCCTATATGGCCGAGGACCTGTCTACCTTAGGGGCCGTCTCTTCCCATATGTTCCCCAGAGGGTACTCAGATCAGGGACATGGAACCTGTTATTGATCCCTGGGCCAAGGGAGGCAAGACTGAAGATCACTCGGGAGAGAGCCTTCTCTATAGCAGCCCCCTATTGGTGGAACCAACTGCCAGAAGAAACAAGAGCCTTGCGGGACCTTGTTCAGTTCCGCAAGGCTTGCAAGACAGCTTTATTTCAACTTGCTTTTAATGAATAGCCACATAGGATGGTACTCAAGAAGACTGAAATTACTGGAATGTATTATTATTATTAGCACCAAACTGTTTTTAAAATGTTTTAATTGTTTTATTGTAAGATTTTAATTAGTTAATATTTAACCTGTAAATGCTTTTACTGTTGTGAGCCGCCCTGAGCCTGCTTCAGTGGGGAGGGCAGGATATAAATCCAATAAAATAAAAATAAAAAATAAAATAAACAACCACAGAGAGATTATGCTGTTCTTTGTTCCAAATCTGCTGATCCTCAAATCTTCTTTAGAAGAAATGCAGAATACCATTATGTTGTGCACCACCAAGGTAATCCATAATTGTATGGAATTTGGGAGTTATTATTTTTTTTAACTTCGGGAGAACATCAGCAGTGGAAATAAACAGTACCATTTGCTTTACTGAATGAGTTCCTTATGAGAAGAAAAAAATGTCTTCAATAATAGCAGCTGATTAGCGTTGATATACCCAATGTGTCACATATTCCCTGCTTCTTAGCTGTGAGTCCTTAGGGTCAATTTCCAGTTTTAATTATGTGAAAGCTGTTGATATGGAATAGCCACAACTCCACCCCTGTTTTTAGATAAAATCTTAATTGGTCCACAGAATGGTTTTAAAGATATGTGCTTCTAATATTCCATCACTGATTCTTGAGGGGGTGTGATTTCTTTAATGAAAGGAAAGCGGTAGCCTTGTACTGTCCAGCATACTTCATAGCCAGAAACTGTATCGCTTTAGCTACATGCTGCTGCTAAAGTATGGGGGCCCAGTCAGTGGACCCTTGCATCAAAGGGTAATTGTGGCAGTTATTGCTAGGAGGAGGTGGCACAGTGAACTTTGGTGATGGCACAAGGCCAAGTCTGGCTTCCTTTCTTGTGCTATACTGCTGTCTCCTCTTTTATCCTTAAAAACACCCAAGACATTGAGGACAGTCTGCACATGTTCTGTAGGAAGGCACCTGATTCTGTTTCCAAAAAGTTTAGCCAGTTCTAGGCTAAGTCTTGTAGTACTAGAGAGATGAAGCAGAGGAAAAGATCCATTCACGCTAAAGTCCTGCATATTTGTATGGGGGGGGTTAGTTTGAATAAGTTCATTAAACACACCTAATCCCAGTGCAGATTTACTATAATATGCCTTTATCATTATGAATCTTTAAAATACTACTTCACCCATTGTTGGTTTTGTTTTGCAGTTGTGCCTTCTTTTGTTGAAACTGCTTTAGCTTGCAGCAAAATTTTACCATACCTTTTAAACACCCTGTCTTCTCTCTTAATTTTTTTTTTTTTGGTGGGGGATACTCCTGATTTCTGATGACCAGCTAGTAAAAAAGGTAGTCCTCTGTGTAAGCACCAGTCGTTTCCGATTCTGGGGTGATGTTGCTTTCATGGCAGACTTTTTACAGGTTGGTTTGCCATTGCCTTCCCCAGTCATCTACACTTCCCCCCCCCCCCCCCAGCAAGCTGGATACTCATTTTATTGACCTCGGAAGGATGGAAGGCTGAGTTGACCTGAGCCGGCTACCTGAAACCAGCTTCCGCCAGGATCAAACTCAGGTTGTGAGCAGAGTTCAGACTGCAGTACTGCAGCTTTACCACTCTGCGCCATGGGGCCACGGGACCAGCTAGTACTGAGTATATAACTAAAATGCAAATATCAAAATGGGGTGGAATCATTCAGTAACACAGCAGTCCTCTCTCCATTGGGCTTAGATGTAGGTGGTCATCCAATTTAATGCAAAAGAAATTCTTTATAATAATTTAGGGTTGAAGAAAATAACTGATTACCTCATTTGTACAGTCACAAATTGCTGAAAGCATAAGAGTATTAATGGCCCACTTTTTTGCAGTTTACCTTATAATGCAAGCCACCAACTGAAAAGTACTGTGTTAGCGCTATTGTTCACACACCATTCTCATTTAATACTAAAAGAAATGGTATAATTTAAAATTTCAAGTTTTCCTCCATTATGCCTGTCTGTTGCAAGGAAAACTAACATATTGGAATAGTTATGACAGTAGATTGATTTATATTGTGTATCTAACACACCCTACTCGAGGCACCTTTTACATTCCTCCAGTCGTGTGGGAGGCAAGGGCAGGTTCCTTGTGGCTGGGAGAATGCTTCATTGACCAAACCCTGCAGGGAGGGCTGATGGGTTGGGTCATTTCAGTGAATACCTGAACCATATGGAAGCTGGCCATGGACAAGCTGCACCCACACACCTGGGAAAGTGCTTAAAGGAGATCTGAAAATGCTGTTTTTCAGCATGTGGGAAGCGGGGGAGATATCTGGCTGTATGTTGATACATAGGTTTTATGTTAGTAATACTTCCAGAAAGCCAGACTTCTCAATGTTGTTTTTACTAAATTACAGGTTGTCATTACAGATGCAGTGGGGAGTTCATGTTGATAAATGGTAGGTAGTTCAGGATGATGTGGACACTCACTTTCACCCCTTGTGACTGCTAGGAGCATTGCTGTGCAAATTGAGTTTATTGGGGCAGAAGTCAGGCTTGAGCCTGTGTCTTTAGTGCTAGAGTGACAGAACCATCAAAGGGCTGAGATGATCTAAAGTTCATCTAGTCCAATTATTCATCCTCTACCATCCTCCATTCCAAACATCAGCCTGCACAAATCTTGCCACAGAATGAAACAGAAAATGGTACTTTAAAAGATGTGTGCAGAGAATATAGTATTCAGTGACTCAAACAAGATGGCCAGGGAAGGCAAAAACTACCAGGATTTTGAGCCAGAAGTCCATTCCAGCTGAGATAGCCTTTGAGAATGAGCACAAAAAGCAACTAAATGTTTCCAAAAGCAGCTGGGTGATGGTAACCTGGCATAGTGTCCCCAACAGCAGCAGCTATTAAAGTCTTCAAAAGAATAGAAAACCCCCCTAAGAATATATGTTTGAGTGTGTGTATGGGGGGGTGGAGTTCCTGATTCTTGCGGACCAAAACTTCTGTACCAGCCAGCTGGATTGTATTTGAAATTGTCTGGTGCAGAGTGGGAGAATAGTCACTACATGTAGTTTACTATCTCCAGGTGTTCTCAGTGCCTAGATCTTGTAGATAAGTTTGCAAAAATTTTTGTCTTTTCAAATCTTTTGTTAGACATTAGCCTACACTTGCTGTGTTATATTTAAAAATAGAAATATAAGAAATGTTTGTAATGCTTCCACACCTGATCATGTGCAGGCAGTTTTCATTGGCAGGTGACTAGGCTGGGGGTTATTTAAAAGTTTGCCTCATCTCAAAGTAGCTTCCCCATATATTGTTCCTTCCTGTTCTCTTGCTTCAAGTATGGAACCAACATGTTTGCAATGTAAATTTGTCTTTTCTGTTAGTGCAGGAATGGCCAAACTCTGGCTCGGGAGCCACATGTGGCTCTTTCACACAGATTGTGAAGCTCCTAGAGGTCAAGGACCTTAATGTGGGCTTACTCTCAAGAAAGTGTGCTTAACATTGGGACCTCAGTCAGCCTCTGGGCACTGACCCATAGGTAGGCAACTATTTCCACCATGTGTGAAACGAGGAAAGAGGGGGAAATAGGCAGGCTCACAAGTTCTTCTCCTCTTCCACAGAGGTCACCTGGAGACCTAGAGTGGGGAAAGAGAGCACAAGAGCTGAGGGAGCCACTGGAAAGAGGGACGGAATTAAAGAGGATGGTGTAGGGTTCCCTCTAAGTTTCAAAGATCTTGTAGGAGCTGTTATTTACTAACCTTGGTGTCAAGGTGAAGAGAGAAACATAATAATGCAAACCACCATGATTTATATGGTATTGCGTGCTTCCTTCTCCCATTGGTGTAAAAAAAATAATTCTCTAACCTTTCCCTATGCTGGTCTTATGGAGACTGCTATTCTCAGCTTTTTTTTTTTTTTAACTTCCTAGCATGGTCATGTTGTGAAGTACATATGTATGTATTTTATCTTTCTGTGCAAAGAAAGTATAAAGAGTTTTAATAAAGATGTGTGTGTAATTGTTCATGTTTTGTGGCTCTCAAACATCTGACATTTATTCCATGTGGCTCTTACATTAAGTGAGTTTGGCCACTCCTGTGCATTGTTTCCTTCTGTATTGTGCAAGTAGTCTTGGATTTGTTAGAAAATATTTGTAGTTCAGGTGAACTCTAATATGCATGCTAATAAACTGTGTGGTATGTATGAGAGAGTGAGAGCACACATGATGACTTAATATATTTGGATTTCCTTTGTTTTCATGGGTATTTTTGCAATTCTTTTTTTCCCTCCCTCAGTGCGGTTGGTACGTTTGCTCGAGCTCTGGACTGCAGTAGTTCTGTCAGGCAACCTAGTTTACACATGAGTGCGGCCGCTGCTTCCCGTGACATCACGCTGGTGAGATGCACACTTCAAATGCTGCTCTTACGTGTTAATGCAATCAACTGGCATTTAAGTGCAATCCTAAACAGAATTACAACCTTTTAAGCCCATTGCAGTAAATGGATTTAGAAGGGTATAACTCTGCTTAGAATGGCACTACAATATACTTCTGGCCTGTTTTGATGCCTATTAGTGCTTGAAATACAAAATAACTGGAAAGGAACGCTTTGAATACTTCTCCATCTTTCCCCCCTCTTTTTAGATCGTTACCCTTCTGCCCCAAGTTCTGTAGAAATGAGTAGGGATTAGAATTCTTTGAAATGGAAAGGAAATGTTTTCTTTAAAAAAAAATAGGAAAGAAGCCAAAGTAAAAATATTCTATTTTAAAATGTAATGTGAAATTCCCAGGTTTTTTGACATTCCTCAACACAGTTTTTAATACAGAGACATATAATTTCTTCTTTTCATGACTCCTTACAAATTTCCTGCTTCACCAGAAGGAAGAAGTTATGTGTGTCTGCTTTAAAAATTCCCTTGTGGTAGAATTTCAAAACCTTTCTAACTGCAAAAGGGAATTTTGCAATAGCTGTTGAGAGCTAGTATGGAGTAGTGATTAGAGGAGTATAGAATCTGAAAGACCCAGGTTCAAATAGTCTCTCTGTCAAAGAAGCTTACTGGGTGGCTTTGGGCCAGTCATACTTCCCAGCCTAACCAACTGAGGATAAAAGGGGAGGAGGGGAGAATTACATTGTAAGCCACTTAGTGAGATATAAATATCAAATGGTATGTTTCCCCTTCCTTTGCCTGGTATCTAGGGTGGGCATCCTCAGTCATCTCAGGAAACTAACATAACCCATTGACTACACAGCCCTATGGGAGGATGAGGAGACTGAGCCAGCCATGATGCAGCAGCTCCTTGTAGCAGTAGCATTGAGCTACCACCATGCCACCGGCTTTCCCCAGACAAGGGGGCCCTGTAGTGCTGTTAGAACTTGGCTCCAGCAGCAGCTTGTTTAAGCCACCCTCTTTCTTTCTTGCTTCCTCCCAGGCAAGGGGAGGAGGAATTCTGTACCACTGGCAGATTGGAGAAAGAAAGCAAGCAAGCAAGTCATAGCAAGCAGGTTATAGCAAGGAATCACCACTGGAGCCTGTTGCCAATAGAGATGATGAGCATGGGTGAATGGATGGTGACACAGTGGTGGCTGCTTGGCATCATTGACACTAGGAGCATGCACACCACTGTTCTCTTCCTAACAGGGAAGAATCTTTATCCAGCCCAGACAAGTACTTGTTATGGGAGCGTCCTTCCAGACATAGGAGAACTGTACCTTGTTTCTGAAGGCAATATTAATAGAAAAGGAGTCTCTTCATTCTGAATAATTTAACTTTTTAGATATATTAATATGGATTATTTTTAATCACTACAAATGTATTCCAGGATGCATATGTTTGGACTTTGAGCTCACCCCAGAAATCTTGGGATGAAGAGGTAGTGGTCTATGTGGAGTGTCTTAAAAACATGAAAATACAGAAGTGAAACTAATTCATAAGATTCTGGTATGTTTGAGGTGCATCAGTAGTTCAGAAAGATGTATTTTCATCTGAATATGATACCTCAAAATAATTAGGTGCCACCATCAGGATGTAAATGCAATGTATGAGAATGTTCCATCTATCTTTCATTATTTCCAGATCTCTCAATAAGTTAATCACAAAATAATTCAAAGGAAGCCTTATTAAGAAGTGTATGTTTCTGTGGCAGTAAATAAAGCAGAAATTGCAAAATGGATGGAAAACTGGCCCTGTTCAAGGTCATGGTTTCTAAAAGAAATGGAAGGAAGATATAAATATTCAGAGTAACTAAATTGCATGTCGAATAATATTACACATGTCCGTTATTGTTAGATATTACAACAGCTTTTTTAACACTCACTCCCAAACTGCTGCAAAATAGCAGATTAAGAGTAATAAGGAAGATTTTACTGGTGTGATAATTCTCTATGAAATGATATCTTCTCCTTCAGCTGGGGAAGCCACCCAAGCAGGTTAGGTCACACCTCCTCTTGCTCCAGTCAGAGCTATGCAAATTTTGTATGACTTTCCTGGGTCAGAGCGAGACTGCCCTTCCAGTTTCAACAGCCTGCCACTCCAGCAGGACACTTGAGCCTAGCTACGATTCTGTGTTTTTAAAAAGTCTTATCCTTTTTGAATCTTCATGGCACTGAGGAGGACAGAGTTCCAAAGAAGATTCCTGAATCAGGATCTAAACAAAACAAAAAAAAGACCGTTTAGGGACAAATCTCTCCCATCCGAAACTTCAGACAAAGGAGACCGGCGGACTCAAGACCCTACCATTGAGACTGCAGGCAAGGCAAGAAGATCTGGAGCTTCTGGCCTCTCACTAGCCTCTCTGTCACCAGTGATGGAATTTCAGGAGATGACTATACCGGCCACAGCAGGCCACATAGAGCCATCTGTGGCCAAAGTCTCCCATTTTGACGTGGAAATGGGTCTTTGGGGAATGCACAAAACTGCATCAGAGCTGAGGTTCATCCTCCCCACAAGCAGCATGGACACAATTTAGAGGCCTGGTCTGACATTAATTTAGCGGGACAATACCCATTTCGTCAAGCCCTCCACAACCTTTCCAAGTTACTCTGCAAGTGCAGGAAGCTCCAATATGGTGGCTGTGCCATTTTGCCTACCATTTTAATGATTTATGCAGGCCTGGAAATCAGCCTGGATTTCTCCATCCCAATCAGTGTTACCACCCACAACATACCAGAGGCCTAGTTATCAGTGGTGATAGACTGTGCAGGGACTTAAAGACAATTTGATGAACTGCTAAAATAATAAGAGCTGGGTGGTCATATAAGAATCAGAGAAGGGTACCAGTTAATATATACAGAAAATTAATAATAATAAAGCCACAGTTAGTTTAATTTTGAAACCACTTTGAGTCTGCATAAAAGATCTGCCAGTTGTACTTTAAAAAATGACCAAAGTCAGGCATTGGCAATTTGCATGAATAGGGGTTTTCTGTGGTTATGGGGCAAGTACCAACAACAGTTCCCTCTATAACATCATTATATCCATATTGCAATATGGAACTTATCTACATTATGTTCTCTTTGAGATAGTATAGGGACAGTGTGTTACTTTTAAGTGAAAATCATGCTGTTCCATTCTTTGGGTTGTTTCAAAGTATTATTTGTTTAATAACCTGTTCATTGTACTACAGATTGGAGGACTTTAATTAGTTTTCTAAAAAAATACTTTACAATTCATTCTATGTTTTTGTAGAAATAATACAGCATAAATACTTCTAGCATTTACTTTGATTGTTTATCAAATGATAAATCAACTAATTTGCATGATATAGTGACATACATTAGTTCCTAAATGAGTATTCTAATAGAAGGCATATGGTATTACATTAAAGTATTCTATTTGTATTGAATTAAAGAAAGCAGTGTTATAGTAATAGATTTTAAAATTTCAAGGTTTGTTTCTCAGCTCTTGAATGAGTAGGCAACACTAGTGTTGACAAACAATATTTTGGCAGAGTTCAGTATATCTTAGGGTTGCCAGTTCACCTCTGGTCACCAGTGAGGGATGGGGGTAGAAAAAGCAAGCAGTGGAGAGCACAGCTCAGCGAACTCTGTGGAATATGGCAAAGTAGATTAAAGTGTTTGAAGTTTCGAGTCCATTCAGGGATTTAAGTATGAATCATAGAGTTTGTGTCCACAGATAAACTGCCTTCTTCACCTGGGTTGGTCTGCTGATAATTAAATATAAGATTTTTATAGCAAATATTTAGAGATAAAAAATAGATAGCAACGATCAAGAATATCTGATGGTAGAAAAAAATGCTAAAAGTGGTATTGTAAATTCCAGTGTATTTCAGTGGCATCCCCATGATTATGGAACAACCTCACAAGGAGATATGCCTGCCTCCCTTACTTTTAACCTTTAGAAGATACCTGTAGATGGTTCTATTTATGAAATTTAATTAGTTTCAGTTCTTCTGCCTACTGGCAGTTTTAAATTATTGATTTTAAATCATTGGGAGTATTGTATTGTTGTTGCTGTTTATGCTGTAAGCCACCTAGAGTTTCTGTAATGTATAAAGGCAACTAACAAATGTTTTAAATAAATATTGTAAATGCTATGGCAATATGCTAACAGAGGTTTCAGTATTTGTGTGTTTCTGGGGGAGCTAAGTATCAGTTTGTAAAAATGTAAATAGCTTTTAAATATTTCCAAACAACATTTTTTAAAAAAAAAGATCTATATCAGGGTGGCCAAAGTGGCTTGGGAGCCACATATGGCTCTTTCACACATATTGTGTGGCTCTCGGAGCCCTCACCACATTTCTCTCTTTAAATCACTTCTTTAAGCCAAGCCAGACAGCGGCTTGGAGAATGCATTTAAAGTTGATTTCTTTCCACCTCTCCCTCCTCCCACTTTTTCCTTCCTTCCTTCCTTCCTTCCTTCCTTCCTTCCTTCCTTCCTTCCTTCCTTCCTTCCTTCCTTCCTTCCTTCCTTCCTTCCTTCCTTCCTTCCTTCCTTCCTTCCTTCCTTCCTTCCTCCTCCCTCCCTCCCTCCCTCCCTCCCTCCCTCCCTCCCTCCCTTCCTTCCTCCCTCCCTCCCTCCCTCTCTCAAACATCTGACATTAATGTATTGTGGCTCTCAAACATTCAACATTTAGTCTTTGTGACTCATATGTTAAGCAAGTTTGGCCACCTCTGATCTATATTATGTTTATGTGACCATCCCCAAAAAAATTTCAGTAAAAGATAATATGAAATGAAGTATATTCAAGTGATCTGAATTGTAAGAAAGCCTTGAATACATAATAGCTGAATATTTGATTGTACTGATATGTTTATATATGGGATTACAAAGTATAAATCTGAAAGGATAGAAACAGAGGACTTGTGAGGAATGAACAAATAGTAAGACTCTCTGAAAGAAGGCAGCATCTACCGGCTCTGATGGTTCCCTCAGCAACTGCAGAGAGCTCCTTTCAAGCAACAGCTTTTTTGCTGCTCTAAGTCCAAGTAGAAACTAGGTGCAGCTGGTGGGGGGGAGTGCTGAGAAAGACAGGGAATATTCCACCACTAGTCACCAGAAGTGTGGAATCTCATTCATGGTCTCCTGAGGGAAATGGAGTTTTGATTTCTTCAACAGTAAAATAGTTTATTCTTAAAAGTGCACATTGGTTATTCCAACAGACATATTTAGTACTTGGACAATGGTAGTTTAATCCATGCTAGTGATCTGTTAAGTTTAATTATAGTTAATGGACAGTGCTCCTGATAATGAGACACCAGAAGAGCCAAAATAAGTTTAATTATCTTTCTATGTACTTATTCATTCTCTTCTACTTTCTTGGGTGCTTTCTGGGCATTGTTAAAATGTTTATTCCCCTTTTTTTACCTTGTTCACCTGACTTAAAAGAGGACATAGTTTCTCCTTCATAACTACACTTCACTGTTAATTGGCAAACATAGCTGTAGCTGATGTTAGTTCTGGCATTTTTTAAAATTAAGGAGTTTGCTGGTATGCTGTGTCCCCCATATTCCTAAGCATCTTTTTAAACTGATTTTTAAAAAAAAAAAAAAAAAGAAGTTAAAAAGAGTAAAGATTATTAAGCCTCAGATTTTCACATTTAGCTTACATTCATTTTTTGCTGATATTCAGGGCAAGGATGGGCAATCAAACTGTGTGGGACATCAGGTACAATTGCAGGGAAGCTGCAAGCAGCCAAAAAATAAAGGTTGAGTAAAAGGACAAAAGGCTAACCACCTATTTGCAGCAAATAGTACATTTATTGTTTGTTACTTTCTCCTTGCAATGTCTCTTTAACTTAGATTGCTTTTTTCTTTTTATCCCCCCCCCCTCAGTTTCATGCAATGGATACATTGCACAAGCACAACTATGATCTGAGCAGTGCCATTAGTGTGCTGGTTCCACTGGGTGGGCCTGTTCTGTGTAGAGATGAAATGGAAGAATGGTCTGCTTCAGAGGCTAGCTTGTTTGAAGAAGCCCTGGAGAAATATGGCAAAGACTTCAATGACATACGGCAAGACTTTGTAAGTCAAACATAACATTATTTTCTTCCCCTTATATTCATTATAGCAATTCGTTTTTCATAGTCTCTCATAGTCTTTTTTTTAAGTTTTAAAAACATTTCCAGACAGGTAAATTACCTGGGGAAGGGACAAATGTGGCAGAGCCTACGCTTTGAACACAAAAGTTCCTAGGTTAAAACCCAGATATGTCTAGCAGAACACCTTGTAAAGCTTTTACCAGTCACAGTACACAACACTGGGCTGCATTAGCTAAGGGTCCATGTAAAGATGGCCTTGAACATTGAGATACTTCTATGCTGAAAAGAAAAGAAAAGCAACTTATTAACAGAAAAAATAAAAATTGGACAATGAAGGCCCTTTTTTGTCTTGGCAGCGCATGCTCAGTCAAATTGTCCTTTCCCCCCCATTTTGTCTGATTGTTCCTTTTTTCCCTCTCTCTCATTTTTTTCTGTGTTTGTTTTTAGTTCTTTCCAGTGGGGGGGGGGGAATGGAAATATGGGGGCATACTGAAAAAATTGCTTTTGGAGACAATTAATACCTTTTTATAGGCGATGTATTATGCACATAAAATATGTGAAGATTTTTCTGGAAGAAAAGCTGCATAATTAAGAATTTTTAAAAACAATTTCAGCTTCTGTTTTTTTCGAACCTTATATATTCTAAGTGCTAAAATAGCATAGGATGTAGTGGTTTTAGCCAGTTTCCCTTTAAGCTGGCCTCCAGCTCACACATTTTTGTCTTAGCTCAGGAAGGATGACCCCAGAGCACACTAATTTATGTAGTAGCTCACAACTTTAATGCCAATAGCTCTCACAAAGTAGAATTTTTGCTCACAAGACTCTGGCTTAGAGGGAACATTAGTTGTAGCTGTCCCTCTCTTTAGCTTTCGTTGTATTTCAAATAACATCTTTTGCTTGTAGAAGATATAAAGTGTAGTCCTGTGCAGATCTACATTGGACTCCACTATAAAGCATTTATGTTTGAAATTCTGTAACTGTACCAAAATTAAAAAGTAATTACTGGCAGAGGCTCACAGTGCAGTCTTAAGGGCTGCCGGTGCTGCAATAGCCAGGCACAGGCATTCTCATGTAGTTACAAGTCCCCCCCCCCCCAAGGGTTCCAGCACAGACAAAGAGGCAAGAAAAGAGATTATGAAGCAGGGCCACATGTGCTTCAACTACACCAGCATCCCCAGCAGCCACGCCATCACATCACATACAGGTCATGACATGTGACAGCAGGGCTGCAGTGGACAGGCAGACAGAACCTGTCATGATGCAGCAAGACTGGGGACCCAGACCTGCATACAGTTGAGAAGTGGGAAGGGGTGGGGCCTGGTCTGTAGCACGCACAGATCCTACTGTGAAGGAACAGAGCCCTGTCTGATTATAGCAGGATACTTAACAGAATTGGCAAGGGCTACAGCAATCTGTCACTGGCTAGCGGCTACAACCCCAGACAGGTCCATGGCTAATACAGTCCAAAGACTACAGTCAACAAGAAGGGAGCATGGAGAAATGACATAGAGAGTGTGGCTTGCCAAAGGGTTCCACCGCTCACTGGAAGGGGCATCTTCTTGCAGGCCATCCACACTACCAGGGGAACTCCTGGTCACCCTGGGCCACCCCCATCAGTGGCAGAGCAGGGGAGGGAAGTACTGCAGTGGACTATGATGTGAGAGCATACAGTGTTGCCAGTAGATTCACCAGTAGCCTTCTCAGTGGAGCAGACATTTTCTGGGATTGGAATGACCATTATTCCAGTCTGGGCACTGTCATTACAGTTTAGGGATGGGCATGGTTACAGACCTCTGGATCACGAACTTCCACATTTAAGAGACTGAGTTGTGCTCCTTTTGGTCTATGATGCTACACAGCTAACAAAGCCATTTAAAGGGAATGCATTCTCTTTAAATTGTGCTTGCAAAGCCGTGAGATACATGAATGAAGGCCAAGCAACGACTTTGTAACGAAATGGTTAAATTGCTGGCAGTTGCCAAGTTTTAAAATGGCTGCCATTTGTAGTCTTAGTGTTCAAAATTTCCTCCTCCTCTGACCTACAAGGCCCAGCAGCCCTTGGGCCTAAAAAAGTGAGGGAAAAGGAGAACTTCTCCAAGGGGCAGGGCAATCTCAGAGGTGGGGAATTATAACATTGACTTAAATGCATCATACCTTAATTGCACAAAGCTATGTATATATTTGCTGTTACTGTAGGAAGAAAGCCAGATTCTACTTGTCATAATGAGCTTAAACTACAGCTCACAGATAGTGATCGTTGTAAAGAGAAAAAGAGAACCACAAAAATCCATAATCTTGAAATATAAAAGTTTGCCACTGGAAAAAAATTCTACCCTTTTCTTCACTAACTAATATTACAGTTTAAATAATTAAACAACTATCTGATTAAAAAGTGGTCTAGAATCCATATCGCTTAACTTCAAGGTGATGATAAAAGTGCGCTGTTTTATCAGAGGATGACCCTGGAGATCAGTTCTAAGAACTTTAATTGTACAAAGACATGTTGCTAATGTGTCATAAGTGAATTTTAGCTATCTGCTGAGACATGGTATAGCAGTAACTGGAAGTCAGAATAATTATTGTAATTATAGATCAGGTCATGATATCTTGAAGATACACCATTCCTGAGACAATGCTGGTTTGCTAAATATGCCCTCTGGTTTTTTCATTCATTTGATTTAATTCTACTGCTGCATTAAGTAATAACTGAGGACAGAATGCCTGCTTTTCAGGAAATAGGGTTAATCTGCAGTATGTTGCTGCTGGCATATTTTAACATGTGATTGTTAATGCCTTTGTCTTGTCTGATGCAAGGAAATTCAGTTAAATATAGTTAATTATCGTGGCAATTACTTTTACACCAAAATAATGTAATAGAGCACTCAGAGGATACCTTCCTCCAATTTTATACTAATCAGAAGACAGCTGGCTAACTGAAGTTTTAAAACTTTTTAGGGGCAGGCCCAGTGGTTGAATTGTTTCTTAGCTGGTCAGTTGTGTGCCCTGTGAAGCTGTTCAAAGGAAGGCTGGTACACATAACTGGGTGATTATAAGAATTCACAGTAGTCAAGTCAGGTACAATGATGTGAAAGAAGGCAAAGTCTGTGGGAAAGTAAAAAAATTATTATACAGATACTTTAAAAGCCCCTATGTGTTCCAAATGCATCTTCACCAAGATCTCTAATTATGTTTACATACCATAGGGAATTTTGTGGAAGAGCAAACTTATGATGAGCCCATAGGTTTTTCAAGACAGGAGATAAATAGAGGTGGTTTTGCCAGTGTCTGCCTTGGCATAGCAACCTTGTACTTCCTTGGAGGTCCCCCATCCCAGTACTAACCAGGCCTGACCCTACTTAGCTTCTGAGATCAGATGAGTTAGGACTAGCCTGGTTCAGACCATCCAGTTCAGGCCAGAGGCTTTTAAAATACGCATAGAATAAAATTTTACTTTCTCACGGCATCATCAGCAGTTGGTCTTGACTTCTTTTGTCTTAGTAACTGATGTAGCCCTCTTGTTTTCCTGGTAAAATACAATATACATAACCCCACATGTGGTATCAGATCCACTTCCCCATGATGAGTTCCCTTAATACTGAAGAGTATGTGTGAAGAAAGGAACATGAAACCAATGTAAATTATATGGTTCTTTTCTATCTGATCAGCACCTATTGGGTGGGAAGCTAGCAAACTCTCCTGTGATATATACTGATTCTTTAATTCCATTTTTCTTTTAGCAAATGCCATAAATGATAACTCTTGCATCACCCACGTTCCCAGTTCATCAGTATGGGCTCCAACTGAGAGATTGGAGTTAAAAATGGATGGTCATTACACTATCAGTTATTTTGCTATTTATAGCTTTTCTTTCAAGGTTGTGTGGAAATAGTTGTAACTACCCAAAATACTACATAATTTTACAATTGTTTGTCTCAAAAATTTTCTCTTTGAATTATTTCTCTTTATTTTGGTGTCATTTTGTATTTTGTTGAATTTTTCCCATTAACTTCATGGAATCTTAATATAATTTTGGCATATAAATGGCATATGTTGTGTAAATGGCATGATATCAAAATGCCAGAAAATAAACTAAGAAATTGGGGACACCAGCACTGAAAATGGACAATGCAAAAAAAGGGTCAAGAACAAGCATACTGGGTGGGGTAGGCATATTTATTCATCTCTAGCTCTGAGACACAAATAAAGCCCTGTGGCCCCACAGGGATGACTTTCGTTATGTGAAGTTGATCATGAGTGTTATTATTGGCACTTTGCCATTATTTGAATCATATGCCCCCCCCCCTCCAAATCCAGACACAGGACTTCTGTCTTAGATGGATTTAACTTCAGTCGGCTCTGGCACAACCAACCAGCCATGGCTTGCAGTGCGTCACCCAGAGTGTATTCCACTATGCATAAGATTGTTTTGTGTCAGAGGAAAGTGCCACCATTAGCAGAAGGAACCTATGGGAACCAGTCCTGTCAAGTTATCTGCCAAATTGTGGCCCATGGGTCATCTTTCTTCTCAGGTGTGAATACTTCCTTCTTTTCCAGAGGCAACTATGGCTGGCATTATGTCTTTGGGCTTTTATTATCTGTAGTTCAAGCCTTTTTTTGAATTATGGTATGGAGGTAGCTATGCTTTGTGAAATGATAGTGCAAACTCAAGGCTAGATGCTAAAATGGGGTGCAGTTCTCAAAACTGATATGCAAGAACTGAAGGGATGAAGGAATGCAGAAGCTTGTGGCCCATTCATACACTGAGCTGTGTAATTAGCATATGGCTAATTTCATGATTGATTTTGTTTAAAATGTTTCCCATATTTTCGAGTTAATACAATATGAATATGATTTTTAAAACGATGTTAAAAAAACCCCCTGTTTTTTAGCTTCCTTGGAAGTCTTTGACCAGCATCATAGAGTATTATTATATGTGGAAAACTACAGACAGATACATACAGCAGGTAAGTATTGGTTACTTTCTCAAAAAAAATGTATGGCAGATACCAATTAGAAATTTAGATTATAAAATTGAATTTAAAATTAAATCCCCTTCAGATATTACAAGATTCTTTCACAGAGGCACACATGAGTGAGAATTAGTGTGTACCCAGTTGAGATTATCATGTGTGGAAACACATATGGAAATCACAATTGGAGCAGTAGCACAAATAAAGCTTGTGTGACTGAAGTCAAGGCAACTGCATAATGAAGGGTGCCATGTCTGGGTCGAGAAATACCTGGAGATTTGCAGATAGATCCTGAAGAGTTTGGGAAGGGAAGGAACTTAATTTGGATATAATGTCATAGAATCCACCTTTCAAAGCAGCATTTTCTCCAGGTGAACTAATCTCTATTGCCTGGAGATCAGTTGTAATTCCAGGAGATCTCCAGCCACTGATTTGAGGTTATGAAAAGCCTAGAGTTCCACAGAGAATGACTCAAGCAACAACAAAAAAACTGTGGAAAAATAACAAAAAATTAGTGAAAAATACTTCAAAAGTGTAATAGATAATTAAACACTTCAACTTCACACATTTTCACATATCATTACATGCAACAGCATATTATCACAAATGCAAGATATAAAGTACAAAGAACAAATATTCAAAAGTGCTTGCAGTTAGTCTGTATCCAGTTTGAAGTCCTTGAAAACCATTAATTAAAGTGCCAGTGTCCAATGTGTTGCAACTGCAGATAATTCTTGTTCTTCAGCAAAGAATTTATGATGTTAAGACGTTGCTTTAAACTTAATTTCTTTAAAGACGTTTATTATACAGTGGATGGTCATAAGCCTCTAACAGTAAAGCTTGTAATACTGTTTCAAATGTCTTCATCTGAGAGATGTATTCCACTTATCTGTAACCAACACAATACATCATTCTAACACAACTTTCAACACTAAATACAACTCATACAAATCAACCAGGACATTGAACTCACCAACTTCCAGCATACCACATTCCTATGACACTAGCTGTGGAGAAAACCTCAAAGGATCCTCCCTCACAGCCTACTTTTATCTTTACAAATTGGAAACAACTGGTAGTGTTGAAAGTTGTGTTAGAATGATGTATTGTGTTGGTTACAGATAAGTGGAATACATCTCTCAGATGAAGACATTTGAAACAGTATTACAAGCTTTACTGTTAGAGGCTTATGACCATCCACTGTATAATAAATGTCTTTAAAGAAATTAAGTTTAAAGCAACGTCTTAACGTCATAAATTCTTTGCTGAAGAACAAGAATTATCTGCAGTTGCAACACATTGGACACTGGCACTTTAATTAATGGTTTTCAAGGACTTCAAACTGGATATGGACTAAATGCAAGCACTTTTGAATATTTATTCTTTGTACTTTATATCTTGCATTTGTGATAATATGCTGTTGCATGTAATGGAATGTGAAAATGTGTGAAGTTGAAGTGTTTAATTCTCTATTACACTTTTGAAGTATTTTTCACTAATTTTTCGTTATTTTTCCAGTTTTTTTGTTGTTGGTTGAGACTACCGAGGTTAGCAACCCTACAATATCTGTGAAGTCCTAAGGGGAGTTACAGTCTTAAGTAGATTACTTTAGCAGTAGTCCAACTACCTGGCTGTTGTGTTTCCAAAGTTAACACTGCAACATTCTGTCTGCCACACTTCCCCAGGTTTACTTAAAAGGTTCATACAGATGCAATATTTTGCTGTTAGTCTCTCTTGAAAAACCTTGGTCTGTTCAGATAGTTCTTGGCCACTGGGAATATGATTGTGATGGCACTGGATATTATCCTTTGGTTCTTATCAACTTCTCCCCCTTACTGTAGAGGATAACAAATAAACAGGAAGATGCCATGTTCGTTTGAGCACATAATCTGCCTAATAAAGTCAGACAGTCTGCACTTTTAAACAGACTGACATGGGAAGTCCTGTACTATGATAATTGTGAAAGCTTCTAGTCTAATCTAATAAGGGAAGATGAAACTAAAACCACTAGTGCATTGGTTCTTATCTGGTGGTATGCATACCACTACTGGGTCACAAAAGTAGTTTAGGTGGAATGTGGGATTTTCATAACAATTACTAAGAATTTTCTCTCAATTCCCATGTATAAATATTGAAAAAAGTGGGCTTTTTAATGGTTCTTTGATAGAACGACTGGTGGGACAGAAGACACTATGCAAAAGGTATTGTATTGGTGAGATATAATTGGTGTTGTTTTGGTATGGGAAGATGTTATATGAAAAGTTGAGAACTACTGTACTAGTGAAACAAAGCAACTGTTGACATTACAAAGGAACTGAAAAGAAAGAAATCACAATTAGATTGTGCTTTCTCTTTCTGTGTTTCTGAATCTGGCTTATGGAGAAAGGAGGAGAGATGTTCATTTTCTGCACAGAATGTTGCATATTCTTTTGGTGAAGGGACAAAACAAAAGTAGGTTAGATAGGATGTCAGATCTTCTCTCTCATAGCATAAGATCCAGAAGAGAAAAGAGGGAAGTGCTGCATGTTTGAAATTTCCAAAGAGTCTTTCCTGAATTACTGAGGGTGTGACTTGGTTAAGATTCAGACGAGCTAGATATCATTGATGCTGTTATTTTGGGATCAGATGCTGTTATTTTGGAATCAGATGCACCAAGCATGCTCAGATAAATTTAAGATGATGGCTCCCATAATAAATTAAAATGTATTATTAATTGGACTCTTTGAGTTGCCTGGCTACAGCTGTAATACAATTGTGTAGAAATTAAACACTCTTCTCTTTCTTTTTAGAAACGTCTAAAAGCTGCTGAAGCAGAGAGCAAATTGAAGCAAGTTTACATACCAACTTAGTAAGTATATCACATCAAGCACATTAGTATTTTTAATCATAATGCAAATGTGCAGACAAAAATCCTTTTGTTGAACACAGAAACATTAATAAAATCTAGATTATGCTTTGTATATTGTTAAAAGACAAGTAATAACTATGCTGACTCCTGCAAAACTAAATTTTACAAATAATTTTTTATATTTAAGTGCTAATATTAAATACTGCATACCTTATAGTGCCATCCTAAGCACCAGTGTGGTGGCAGCTTCCAAGTCTATTTATTTATAGTATTTTCATTTTCACTTCCATGTTAACTGTCTGAAAATATGTTGACAATTTACAGTGTTTTTGACAGCAATGTTTCTTGTAAGTGAGTAACAGAACATAATAGGTGGCTCTTGTCACTTAAATCTTGTTGTTAATGTATACATAATCAGTTGCCCTTTTTATTTCAAGCAACAAGCCAAATCCCAGTCAAATATCCAGTAATAATGGGAAGCCAAGTGCCGTGAATGGAGCAGTTGGAGCTCCTCATCAGGCTCAGAACTCATTAGTGGGCCGTGCTTGTGAAAGCTGCTATGGTAAGTCAGACTGTCTGTGTATCTTACATTTCATGTCTATACAAATATTTGTTGGGAACCTGATGTACTCAGACAACTCCTTCATCTGCATGGAGCCTCCCCATTTTTGCTGTAAGAGGAATCTCCATGTATATATAAGTTTGTACCCATAGTGCTGTGTGGTGACTTAAAATGTTGGACAAGGCTGGTGAGTCCCAGATTCAAATCACTAGTCACTGTGAAACTCACCAGGTGATATTGGACCAGTCATTTTCTCTCAGCCTAATCTATCTCACAGGGGTTGTTAGTAAAATGCAGGGAGGAAGGATGGGATACAGACTTCTGTTCCTTTGAAGCAAATGGGGGAACCAACTAAACACCGGAATATATATAGGCCACAGTACAGGCAGCAAATTGGATCATACATATATTGTATGTAATTATTTAGTGATATTGCTTTATAGCAACCTACACAATTTTTATCACACTAATCTGAATGCAGCCTAGTTGCTGGGATGGTCTTAGCTAATGGATAACGGGGGCTACTGTCCCAGGTCCTGCTCTTGAAGGGTGCTCGACTGCCTTCAATCCAATCCTCCCCAGAAAAAGGGGAAAAGAAAGAGTGCAGAATCTTGCTACAGTTTGCACCTGCTCCTTCTTGGGCTCAGGTACCCTACCACAGAATGATGAAGGCCACCCCTGCTTGGCCTGGTGAGGAGTGGCAATTATTCTGGAGCCCCATCCTGGACTTTTGCCCAGGGCCCCATAATTACTAAGACTGCCCCCGCTCAGTTGCCATATATCGTGGCACAGCCCTGTGTTTTTGCCACTTGAATCAGGGAACAAAACTGATGTAGACCTGACAGGCTATGGAATCCATTGGTTCCTTGGGCTTGGTGGGTCCCAAGCTGCATTATGGAATCAGTTCAGAATCTAAATTTTGTAGTTTTTCAAGCAGTTTGAAGAATATATTTGCATTGGCAGTAACATAGCATTTAAATAAGCTTCTCTTTACGTCAAGCAGAGATACTTTTATTTTTATTTGCTCTTATAGATTAGTGATGTTCATTGGGAGGGGCTTTGGCTCAGTGTTAGAGCATCTGCTTGACATGTAGAAGGTTCCAGGTTCAGTCCCCAGTATCTCCAGTTAAAAAAAGATCTGGCACTAGGTGATTTGAAAGCCCTGAGACCTTGGAGTGTCGCTGCCAGTCTAAGTGGATAATATGGACTTTGATGGACCAAGGATCTGATTAAGTATTAAGGCAGTTTCATGTGGTCAAGCAGTACATAAATAAAGAACACATAGATAATAATACTTGTTTTTATTTTATTATAATGCAACATAGGTTAACTGAATTTTCATTTCTTCCACTTTTAGCAACACAGTCGCATCAGTGGTATTCTTGGGGTCCCCCCAACATGCAGTGTAGGCTGTGTGCAACTTGTTGGATTTATTGGAAGAAATATGGGGGCCTAAAAATGCCAACACTGACAAATGAAGACAAATTTTCTTCTGCTCAGACAACAGAGGTAGGACATTATTTACACTGAAATGATTATAATAGTATATAAAATCTGTTATGTTGTATGCTTTTGCTGTTATGCATATGATCAAGTCCTATGAGGAAAGGTTGAAGGAGCTTGGATATGTTTCACCTGGAAAGAAGATGACTGAGAGGTGATATGATAACCATCTTCAAGTATTTGAAGGGCTGCCATACAGAGGATGGTGCAGAGTTCTTTTCTGTTGCCCAGAACCAATGGGTTGAAATTAAGAGTTTTTGGCTAAACATTAGGAAGAACTTCCTGACAGAGTGGTTCCTCAGTGGAACAGGCTTCCTCAGGAGGTGACGTGATCTCCTTCTTTGGAGGTTTTCATACAGAGGCTAGATGGCCATCTGACAGCAATGCTGATTCTGTGAACTTAGGCAGATAGTGAGAGGGAAGGCAGGAAGGGTTGCATCAGTGCTTAGTTCTTGTGCCCCTTTCTTATATCCCCAGGGAAATGCTGATCACCACTTTGGGGTAAGGATCAGGAAGCAATTTTTTTCTCCAGGCCAGTTTGGCCAGGGATGCTAGAGGGATTTTTTTTTGGGGGGGGGGGAGGGGGGCATTTGTGAATTTCCTGCATTGTGAATTTGTGATTTTTTGTGAATTCCTCCATTGTACAGTGTTTTGGACTAGATGACCCTGGAGGTCCCTTCCAACTCTATAATTCTATTTCATGATTACCCATGCACAGTTAATTGCTTCTGTGCTGATGGTGCCAAGTTTCTTTTATCACACAGAATTCCTCTTCTGCATAATTTCATTTCTTTTGTAAAAGTTATGTTGGTCTTGTTTTAAGTAGTATCCTTGCAAGACTTAGAGAGGAGTCCCAAGCAGGTCTGCTCAGAATCCCACTGGACTAGAGACTAACTTTATAACACAGAAAATGTTAAATTCTATCTATTATGAAAAATACTCACATTTAAACAATAGATCCAGGTGGGCAGCCATATTGGTCTGAAGCAGTAGAATGAAGTAGGAGTCCAGTAGCACCTTTAAGACCAGCGAAGTTTTATTCAGAATGTAAGCTTTCGTATGCATGCATACTTCTTCAGACAATGGACTGGGGTACAGTGAGCAGAGTTACTTATAGCTGGTAGGCAGTGGTTTAGAATGCAAAGTGGTATAAGGATAGAATCTGATGGCAAAATAGCGAAATTAACAAACTGAAAGAACATTTGGTCTGGATAGCATTTGCATAGGAAACCAATAAAACAGTAACATGTCAGAACGGGAGAATGAGGTAATAAATATCTGTTAATTACTCTATTGCTAGCAAATCTGGGTTAAAATGAGGACATTTCTTTCTCAGAAGTTTTTCCTGTCCAGCTAATTTATTTTTTAACATGTAACATACATATAAACATCATTATACTTTGTCATTAAAAATAGAATACATTAAAATATAGTGAAAGATGGGTTTAGTATATGTAATGAAATAAACAGCCAATATCCCTTATTTGAGTATGTCAATACAAAAAACATTATTCTGATACACTATTCTAAAATAGAAATACATTGGAATACTGTGATATATAGCTATACTTGGTGAGAGTGGATTTAGCATATGTAATGAGATTTTTTTTAAAAAACACCCAGTATTCCTGTTCAGTCCTGGGGAGATGTTTGTTCCAGGTTTCATAATAATTTGTAATTCAGCAATTTCCATCTTTATTCTGTTCTTGAAGTTCCTTTGCTGTACAGCAGCAACATTGAATGTTCTGGAAGGTTAACATGTTCCCCTATGGTTTTTGTGATTCCTGATGTTAAATTTGTGTCCATTTAGCCTTTGTCATAGGTTTTGTCCTGTTTGCCAAATGTAAAGAACTGAAGGGCATTGTTGGCATTTAATGACATATATAATGTTGGGAGATGAACAAGTGAATGAGCCTGAAATGGTGTAGTTAATGCTGTCTGGGTGTATCTGGGTGTATGTATATTTGAAACCCACAACAATACAACATCTTACTTGAGCATGGACACTGGTACCAGAGCTTGCAATAAACCCGTGCCAACTTTGCTGCCACATACACCCAGACAACACAGTCACTGATCTAACAGCATTAACTACCCCATCTCAGGCTCATGTTTTTACCTCAAATATTCTGTACCCCACCCCCACTCCAGTCTTCACAACTGTAATTAGAACATAATGTTGATGGCTTGTCTCTGTTTATATCCAATAAATTGTATTCAGAGGTAATGTACGTTCTGAACTTGGAACTGTTTATATATTGGGTTTATGGTAATTGATAGGCCATGATTTGTTAATGACACACTGAAATAAGTGAAGTTGTTTATTGAACAAATGGAGTGTAGAATGAGTGATAGAACTGCTTTTGATATTCTCAGGAGACAAATTACTCACACACCAGTGTCCTGTACTGTGCAAAAGAAGATGTCATATAGAATTCAACCTAATTATATAAATAAATAAATTATATAAATAAAAATAAATTATATAAATAAAAAAATAAAAATTATATGTTCTAATTTTTATTTTTGTTACAGGATCCATGCATTAGAACACATATGTCACGACAAGCATCACAGGGAATACCAGTTCGGAACACAGGCAGCCCCAAATCTGCTGTGAAGACACGTCAGTCTTTCTTCCTTCATACCACATACTTGACTAAACTTGCCCGCCAGGTCTGCAGAAATACCCTTCAATTGAAACGGGCTGCAAGAAGACCTTTTGTCCTTATTAACTGTGCTGCCATTAGGGCAGAATGTAAGATGTTTTTAAATTCCTAGTTCAGTGTGCCATTACTCCAACCACTTTCCGTTGTCCTCCCTCCCTTTTGCAATAAACACATTTTTTTTTCTGTCTATATCCCATTTGTGTTCATTTCTTTCTAAATTTTTATTTTCATTTGTCTGGCTTATCACCAAAGAGAGTTTACTGAAAATATTGTAAGGTCTAGGGAAAAAATACATTGAATAATAAAATAGGTTTACAAAAGCAGATATTTATGAACATTAGTTTTGTCTGCCTTCCTCATCCTATTGTCATATGTTTCTTTTAACATCAGTATTTAATTTCTCTGGTAGAAAACTGTTTCATATCCCATTAAATACAAACCACGGTTACATATAAGAATAATTTCAAATTGGCTGTGGAATCAATCCTGTGGTGTACTGTTGTAAAAAAGGGTTAGATTGGGAGCAAGGATTGGTTTAACAGCATAGCATCACAGTTCATGGCATCATACCATTGCACTTTCAGTATCCCTCTGCCTTGAGAAAGAGCAGTGGACAAGTTAAAAAAAGCTTTTTATGTGTGACTGTAAACACAGCGGAAAAGTGCAGAGTCAAGACTGACTTGATTATAAATTTCTCTAAAGACTTTCGGATCTAAACAGAGTTTATAAAGCTCTAGATTGCTCAGCATGCTAGCACATAGACTTGAGGGGAAAGCTGCACTCTGGCATTTGATTTATGGGTGATTTTGAGAATGCTCTCCCCATATTAAGCCTTACCCCTTTCAGTAGTGTGAAAGGCTACTTTTCTGATATTTTCTTACGCGTACTGCCCTACCTCTAGCATTGGTTGATACTTGCTTAAATCTTCTACCTTTGCTCAACATGCACTTCCCTCTATGTCCTGTGGGGGCAGTCATCCAGAGCAGAGCTCTCTTCCTCTTACAGTAGGCCCATTGAAAAGCATTAGAATTGTGCAAATGCCTAGTGCCAGGGGATGTGTCTTCTCAGCAGAGGACTGTCTCTGTGGTACCTAGTGAGACAAGCAAACAGAGCAAAGGCATACGATCCAAGCCTATGTATGGAGAAGCTGATGTCAGGACATAGGTAGAGAAGTGGAATTTACTACCAGGATGCTATCTTCTGCAGCAGGCAAGTGTCAAGTTTAATTTCTAGTCTGCTGCAACCAGCAGCATTGTAGGCCTGAACAGCTTATCTGAGATGCTTGTGTCTGCCTAGCTATTTCATGTCATGGAACACTTGATATAAATAAAATTTATTATTATTATTATTATTACAATGCATACTTTTTACAACTTGCATTGTATTTGTTTGCACTTTGCTTACATGAAAGAAAGTAGTGCTTTTATTGAATGAATTTTTTCCCCAGGCTGGATTTAACTAGTGCTCAGAAATGAAAAAGGATATTAGAAACAAAACTCCTTGCCCACATTGTATAAGCATTGCAGCACTTAAGCAGTCTGTATCACACAGTGGCCAAATATATATATATATATATATATATATATATATATATATATATATATATATATATATACACACACACACATACACACTGTGGCTAATAGCCACTGATGGACTTCCGCTCCATATTTTTATCTAACCCCCTCTTGAAGCTGGCTATGCTTGTAGCCGCCACTACCTCCTGTGGCAGTGAATTCCACATGTTAATCACCCTTTGGGTGAAGAAGTACTTCCTTTTATCCATTTTAACCTGACTGCTCAGCAATTTCATTGAATGCCCACGAGTTCTTGTATTGTGAGAAAGGGAGAAAAGTACTTCTTTCTCTACCTTCTCCATCCCATGCATAATCTTGTAAACCTCTATCATGTCACCCCGCAGTCGACGTTTCTCCAAGCTAAAGAGCCCCAAGCATTTTAACCTTTCTTCATAGGGAAAGTGTTCCAAACCTGTAATCATTCTAGTTGCCCTTTTCTGCACTTTTTCCAGTGCATGTGTTTATGAAGGCTGTGCATGCGTGGCATTATTGCCTCCCATGATAAGACAGAGAAGCACTTTCTGCCCATAGGTGCTCTGCATTTCCAACCAGTGGGCCATTGGCTCTGACTGATTCAGTCAGAAACACAGAGTTCCCATCAGCAGAAGATGATTCCAATTCATAGCAAGTGTGGTGGGAGTTCCATGCATAGTCTAATTTCATTCAGTAATTTGTAAGGTGATGCAGGATTGCAGTTAGGGGATTCAGTCCACCAAGTACTGCAAATATGCATCCTCCATTGATTTCAGAAATGCCATCTTATTCACCTTGTTTAAGCTGCATTAAAAGAGACAGAGATGAAGACTCAGTAGCCCAAGTATGTTAGTGGTTTTGATACGTTCCTTCTCTTTACTGTTTGAATTTATTAACTAACTTGAAAGTTTCAGTTGGTTTGGGGGAATATTCCCTTATATTATGCCACCTAATGACTGTTCTCATACAAACTGGCTGACAAAATAATGGTTGATATCTTTAAAAAAATAACATATATCAGATTTTTAGTTCTTCCCACTTTTATAGACTTGAAAATGGGAGCAGCATCCACTTGAATATATTATTTTGATATGTACAGGTATTTTTATCCACCAGATACACTAATGAGTGTGCATCCAGACAGCACCTTGAAGTCATTCGTACATGAAAGGTGAACCTATGCCATTTGGTTGTGTTTTGTAATTCAGTATTTTACTCTGTTGCAACTAGACTAAAAGCCTTGGATGAAGATTTTCCTAAATTTCTTTGTCCAGTGATATGCGGGAAACAGACATTATAACATGTATATTTTTGACACATCAGCTTATTCCCCACTCACTTTTTATATTCCTTGTGACTGCACTGTATGGATATAATCCTGCAAAAATTAAGGTTAAGGCTTTAAAAATGCTTCAAGAAAACCAGATTTATGCACCAAGATCATCAGTCCAAACTCTTTATGAAATGCCAGTTTTCACTGGGTATACTTGGAGATGCAAAAGTAGTACATATTTTTTATGCCTAGCCCTAATTACAAATCCTATTCATGCCTTCTGCTTGTTTTTTTTAATTGAAAGGCCTATCTTTAAAAGGTCTGCTGAATTATCTAAGTTTGTGCCTGATCAGTGTTGCAGGAGTGTGCTGTTCATCTGGCCAAATAAGTACCAAACCAGAGGCTGATACTCAGCACCAGCACTAGGCAAGGCACCGCCCTGCCTCTGACTTCCCACCCATTGTGCGCCCTGCCTCACCTGCCACCATGCCATGCCACTTGGCCACCCCCATTGGGAAGGGCCGGATGGCTCCTCTCCAGCCTACCTACTTCCCTCAGTGGGGGCAAGGAGCAGGAGGAAGTTCCTCTGGCCGCCTACAGAGGCTGACCAAGGCAGGAAGAGGGGGAGCAGCAGCAGGAAGGAGCCGAGAGTTCCTTCCCTTCACCCTGCCTCTTACCTTTCCTGCCAGCTGCTTTTATTTGCAGCTTCCCTGGCACAGCCAGGGAAATCACACTGGTGGCTTGTTGGCCTGCAAGGAGAGGGTGAGGGCAGAAGGGGGCACCTGGAGCCTCTGTAGGCCAGGTGGCGCCTGTAGGCAGTCGCCTACCTGGCCTACTCGGATGCACCAGGCCTGATGATACTTCTCTGCAGTGCTGCTGTCACAGAGCCATACTGATGACAGCCTTCATGTCACTTACAAGTATGTGGGAAATTGCAGAATCCAATGGGAGGCTGTATTAGAACCCTTTTGCTAGATCCTTTCAGTTACTGTTGCAGCTGAACAAAGTGTTTTAATGGATTTGAAAGCAACCTCAAGTAATCATCCATTGGAGTGTGGTTGTGAAAGAAACCTCTACAGATTATGGGTCAAGCATGGTACAAAAATGATAGAGAATGACTGTGATCTTGCAGCACTGAGGGCAAAAAAACATTTTTCAAGCCAACAGGTACTGTTGCAGCTGTTGAGGCTGCCATTCCTTGCTACCGTCACCTCCATTTGCATTTTTTTTTCTAATAATTCATTCCACAGATGTTGTTCTGGGGGTTCCCCAAGGCAGTAACAAGACACAGTGCATTAAGAAATTAAGCTGTGAGTGATGTTCTTCAGAGAATTAGTGGGAGATTAAGAAAAGGAATGCAAGTCAAAGAGCGAGAACCAGGATGAAATAAAATCCCCCTGAACGTAATGCAACATCCAGATAATGTAATTGTACCAAGAAATTTCAAGCATAAAATATGGCTTGTAACTACAAGTATGCTTAGTGTAACTGAACTGGAATGCAATTTTTAAAGAGTGAGGGAGCCCTTCCGCCACCAGAGAATATTTTATAAAGGTACATGATACAACTTTCCTGTCTTCTTATGTGCTCCTAGAATGATTCCTGAAGGAGAAGTCCATGGTTGGCTATGAAGCTTTGTGACTAAAAAGAACCTTGAGGTCCATAAGCAGTAAACCTCTGAATACCTGAGCTAGTTGACCTTGGCATCTATATCCTTTTTGTTGACCCTCCAGGGACCACTGTCTGATCCACCAGGGTTCTTCCTATGAACTTCATAGAATATAAGAACATAAAAAGAGCCCCAACATCCTCTTTCATACAATGGTCAGCCAGTTGCCCCAAGAGTCAACAAAAGCTAAGAACTGTGTTAAAGCTATGGGAAAGCTATGGAAAATGAGCAAGATGGCGGCAAGGCAGGAGCTCAGGTGCTAGAGCTCCTAAAAACCCCCCAAACCAGGGACCCTGCTTACCAGCCACCCCCAAATTGACAGAAATCGACAGGAAAACTGGACGGGCCGAGTTCTGGAGAGGGAGGTGAGGCATTGGAGGGCCGGTGGAGTGCTGCTGTGGACGAGCCGCCGGGTGGGGCCTGCCGCTGACGCAGAGGTGGTCGAGGCGGCGGTGTGGACTGAGAGGTGACCGGCCGAATGACGATCAGGGCCGGCGTCGCTGATTGGAGTGAGTGGAGTGAGGTGGCTGAGCGAGAGGCGAGCAGGGCCAACACAGGGCCGGGGACGCTTCCATGACGTGAGGTTGGAGACGTCTACGTGGCCGAGGCCCCGAGCGGTTGACGAGGCCGAGCACCAGGAGGGGTACACCGTCGAAAGAAGCTCGGGGGTGACGGCGGATAACGCCGGGGGTGCCGCTGCTAACGAAGAGAGCTTGCGGCGGCAGTTCCAATGTAGCCGGGTGCATCGACGAGGCGAGGGCCCTGAATGGACCGGTCATCCCTCAGGGAGAGCAGTGGAGCTTCGTTGCATGGCGGGGGAACACGAGGGGGGTCTCTGCCCCTCCCCGGGCTCACCAGGCTGCGTGGAAGATACTGGGCCTTGGCTACTGGACTCTGCACCCGGTAGGACGATCGTTGCTTTCGGTGTTACACCTGGCACGGCACTGCCCCCTACATCAATGCTGGCTCTGCACTCCACCCGCACTTTACTACACTCAACATACTACCTCATACCATACCGTATACTACCTCAACCAGGAAGAACTTATATTGCACTTTAGTAACTTTCTATCTCCTCACTCATAAACTACTGGTTTTAAATTGATTCGTAATTAACTCATTTGATTAATTTATTATGTATTTATTGTATATATTGGGTTTGAATTTGTAAATTTTATTGGCAGATTAAATTGAGGATAATTAATGGGGTGGGATTTATAATTAATTTTAGCCATCAGATTTAAATTATTTATTTGACCAATTATATACAAGGGAAATTGAGGGGTGGGTTTTGTTGGGTTAATTTGAATATTGGGATCTAGTAGGGCGGAGTGGACTGGAGAGTGTTAGTGACTATTGTGCATCAGTGTTGGCTAAGACAGTGGCAACTACCAGTGGGGAATGGCTGGTCCAGGGATTCCAGTGCTCCTGGGGAGGGGGAGGTATGGCGGTATACAAGGGAAATTGAGGGGTGGGTTTTGTTGGGTTAATTTGAATATTGGGATCTAGTAGGGCGGAGTGGACTGGAGAGTGTTAGTGACTATTGTGCATCAGTGTTGGCTAAGACGGCGGCAACTACCAGTGGGGAATGGCTGGTCCAGGGATTCCAGTGCTCCTGGGGAGGGGGAGGTATGGCGGTGGGAACAGATGATATAAGGGAGGGAGACCGAGACAAATCAGCGCTCGCTCACCCTCCAATCTGTGTCCCATCCCAATGGTGACAGGGAGTAGGGCCAGGATGAACAACCCGCCTCCGTCATTGGTGTTATGCAATGCCAGGTCCAATAATAATAAGACCTCAGTCCTTCGAGAGTTTTTAATCGAACAGGACGTGGACCTGGCATGCGTGATCGAAACCTGGGTTCGAGAGGGAGATACAGTAGCCCTCTCACAAACAGCTCCACCAGGTTACTCGGTCTTTCACCAATCGCGGACTAGCTGGTGGGGGGGAGGAGTGGTGTTATTTATACGTGAGGCTTACTCCTTTAGGGCACTCCCGGCTCCAAAGATTGAGGGCATTGAATGTGCCGGCCTGGCGTTGGAGGCTGGAGAGGGATTGGCGATCTGGCTGGTATACCATATGCCTAACTCACCAGACAGTGCCTTACCATCCCTACTCGAGGTGGCGATAGGCGGGCGCTGGAGCACCCAAGGCTGGTGATCCTGGGTGACTTCAACGTCCATGCTGATGACCCAGCCTCTAGTCAGGCGACGGATCTGGTGTCATCCATGGCGACACTAGGACTCTCTCAATTTGTTACAGCCCCCACTCACCAGGCCGGACACATGTTAGACCTGATCTTTGCGGCCGGGGTTATGGTGGACGATATAACCACTGAAGTGGTGCCATGGTCGGACCACCTCGCCCTTAGGGCTCGTGTGGATATGCCACCCCAAACCTGTTTAGGCGATGAGCCTATTATGGCTCGCCCGCGGAGCCAGATGGACCCAGAATGGTTCCAAACGGCCCTGCGGGATCCCTGGCCCTCTGGCGATTCCCTCAATGGCCTGGTCGAGACCTGGAATAGCCGGCTATCTAGGGCCATTGATGAGATCGCACCTTGACGCCCTCTACGGCCTCGGAGTAGGCTAGCTCTGTGGTATACCCTGGAGCTGGACCAGCTGAAACAAGGTCTCAGACGGCTAGAGAGGCAATGGCGACGCACCCGTGATGAAGTGACTAGAACATCCTATAGGGAGTTTACGAGGTCCTATGAGATGGCAATCAAGGCCACAAAGAAAACATACTTTGCGACCAAGATTGCGTCTGCAAATTTGTGCCCGGCACAATTATTTAGGATAATTCGGAATTTTACTACATTGCCACAAGGCAAGCCAAATGTTAAGGAATTGGAAATAGGCTGTGAGGCTTTTGTGAAATCTTTTGCAGACAAGGTCCAATCACTCCGCCATGACTGCCCTGCCATATTGGATACAGTGAGTGAACTCGAGGCTCCGTGCGTGTCTTCTAATTTGATCCTGGACTGCTTCGACCCACTCAGCTTGGAGGAAGTTGACAGAATCCTTGTCACTGCGCACCCAACTACGTGTGATCTGGACCCATGCCCCTCCTGGTTAATTAAGGCCTGCCGGGAAGAGCTAAGATGTCCTATACGGGACAACATAAATAGATCTCTTTCGGAGGGCTTCTTTCCAACGCCCCTGAAAGAGGCAGTGGTCCGCCCCCTCCTGAAAAAGATTACATCAGATCCGGCCGAATTGGCTCATTATCGGCCGGTCTCAAACTTGCCCTTTTGGGGCAAAATTATTGAGAGGGCTGTGGAGTTGCAGTTACAGGGCTTCTTGGATGACACTTCCACCTTGGATCCATACCAGTCTGGGTGGAGACGGTGTTGGTCGCCCTCATGGATGACCTCTGGCGACATCTGGATCGTGGCGGCTTGGCGGTACTGCTGTTGTTAGACCTATCGGCCGCGTTCGATATGGTCGATCATTGGCTGCTGACCCACCGCCTCGCCGACGCAGGAATTTGGGGGCTAGCCTTACAGTGGCTTTCCTCCTTCCTTGAAGGCTGGGGACAAAGGGTGGCGGTTGGAGGAGAGATGTCCCAGAGACACCTACTTAATTGTGGGGTGCCTCAAGGGCCAGTTCTCTCCCCGATGCTGTTTAATATCTTTATGTCCCCCCTTGCCCAGATCACCCGGAGACATGGGCTGGGTTGCTATCAGTATGCTGATGACACTCAGCTCTATCGATGGTTGGCCGGACCGCCGACACCCCTATAAATTTGGACTGGGCATTGCAAGCCGTGGTGGGCTGGATTAAGCTGAGTGGGCTGAAGCTGAACCCAGCGAAGACAGAGGTCCTTTGCGTGGGTCGCAGCGAGCTGGGAAGAGAGATCTCCCTACCAGTCTTTGATGGAGCGTCACTGATACCAGTGCGCAGGGTCAAGAGCCTGGGAGTGCTACTGGAGCCCTCCTTGACAATGGAGGCACAGATAGCCACTGCTAAATCCGCCTTCTTCCATCTTAGAAGGGCGAGGCAGCTGGCCCCCTTCCTGGAACGTAGCGACCTAGCAACAGTGATCCATGCAACGGTCACCTCGAGATTAGACTACTGTAATGCCCTCTACTTGGGGCTGCCCCTGTGCCGAACTTGGAATCTGCAGCTAGTGCAGAATGCAGCAGCCAGGCTGCTAGTGGGACTACCTCGGTGGGAACATGTGCAGTCTGGGCTGCGGGAATTGCACTGGCTGCCAATTGTTTACCGGGTTCGTTACAAGGTGCTGGTCATTACCTTTAAAGCCCTATATGGCCGAGGACCTGCCTCCCTTAGGGACCGCCTCTCTCCATATGTTCCCCAGAGAGCATTGAGATCCAGCTCCCAAAGTCTCCTAAAAATCCCTGGACCAAAGGAGGCCAAACTAAAAGTAACAAGGGAGCAGGCCTTCTCAATAATGGCTCCCCACTAATAGAATCAGCTACCGGAGGAAGTGCGAGCCCTGCGGGACTTTAACCAGTTCCGCAGGGCTTGCAAAACTACCCTCTTTCAACAAGCCTATAAGGTTGAATCCTGAAAGTGACATCTAGCCATCTGGATATATATCTCACTGAAATGTAGCACCCCTAATTATTGTAGTTTTTTAAAATTTTATGTAACTGTTTTAACTGTATTTATTAATTGTATTTTATCATATCAATTGTATTATAATCATGGTACACACCATGTCTTGTTAGCGGGAGGGCGGGATATAAATAATAAAACATTATTATTATTATTATTATTATTATTATTATTATTATTATTATTATTATTATTATTATTATTATTATTAAGTGCCAGTACAGGAGACCACCTAGGAGCCCTTATTTAAGTTACCTGGTGCTTTATGATGGAAGCAAGATGATATATACTATAAGTAAACTTTGTATGCACCCTTGTGATGATGACAGAAATAATGAATACAGGCTAAAGAAGAAATGTAATATGATTCCACACAAAATTGTCAAGCTGCAGTACTGTTCTGCCATTTCTCAGCTGGAAAGACAATAAATTGAATGCTGGCTCCACATTCGGACTCATTTGCCTCCCAGCACTTCCATGCTATCTGCTTTTGGTTGTTACAAGTGCTGTACAACTGTCCACCTATTATAAATGTGCAAAACTGCTCTGGAGATAAGAGTGGATTTGAGTAACAAGCACAACAAGCTATAGCCAGTCAGTTTGGCACAGCCAGATTACATTTCTGGATTGCAGATCATTTTTTCCATTCTGATCTCAGTCTCAGAGAGGAATGTTATATGTATTCTGAATTTTTATTCAGAATTCTGAATTCTATTCAGAATATTTATTCTGATGCAGTGAAAAAACTTCCAGATAGGCTTCATTCTGCTAAAAATATCAAATGTTTTTGCTGTACATTGAATTTAATGGAGATTTCTTCCCTAACAAATATGTCTAGGACCAGAAGTTTTATAATTTATGTTGAACATGCTTTGGAGGTTTCTAACTGCCATTTTTGTTTTCCAGTGCAACTGCCCAAAATATAATCATTGGTGTCCATGTTATGAATTCTTAATGCAAAAATGAATAGTCTAACCTCAAACGAAAAATAGCATGCAGCTCCATTAAAATGTACCCAACTCAGGTTAGTCATTGTTCTGCTAGGAGAAAGTTCATTTGGTATTCAGTGATTAGATGTTAGAACTTTTTGAAATAGTTATATGTTTCTCAGAACTTAGTATTCATGCTGGGTCATTTCATATCTGGCTCAATAGTAACTCCAATGATTTGCCACACCTCCATTTTTACGTTCAAAGTGCTTAATGATAAGTTTCCTCTCCACAAAATACCTCACTGGAGCTTAGCCTAACTTAGTGGGAAACTGCAAACAGAATGTAAAACTTAAAAGGATGATCATCTGAAAAGCATGAGACATGCGACTAAGTCATAATGTATAAAGTAGAGGTATTCCCCAGTTTGTATTTTGATGGATTTCTTATATTTCAGGAAGCCCATCTATAATAAATAGATAATTTATTATGAACAGAATTTATCTTTCTGTGTGAAGGCCAGATTGGGTACTCTTGGGACCTGGCCTACTAATGGATAAAGCAGGTGGCAGCTCTGGCCAAAAGTGCCTTTTACCAACTTTAACTGGTTAGTCAGTTGCAGCCTTTCCTAGACAAAAATGATTTGGCCACTCTGTAGCATACCCTGGTTAAGAGAGCCAGTTTGGTGTAGTGGTTAAGTGCATGGACTCTTATCTGGAAGAACCGGGTTTGAGTCCCCACTCCTCCACTTGCACCTGCTGGAATGGCCTTGAGTTAGCCATTAGCTCTGGCAGAGGTTGTCCTTGAAAGGGCAGCTGCTGGGAGAGCCCTCTCAGCCCCACCCACCTCACAGGGTGTCTGTTGTGGGGGGAGAAGATATAGGAGATTGTAAACTGCTCTGAGTCTCTGATTCAGAGAGAAGGGCGGGGTACAAATCTGCAATTCTTCTTCCTACATCTAGATTAGATTACTGCAATGTGT
Organism: Heteronotia binoei; assembly: GCF_032191835.1. Classification (NCBI taxonomy): domain Eukaryota; kingdom Metazoa; phylum Chordata; class Lepidosauria; order Squamata; family Gekkonidae; genus Heteronotia; species Heteronotia binoei. The sequence goes on from NC_083223.1 coordinate 212,976,146, forward strand.
ACTGTATCTGGAATTGCCATTGAAAATTGTTTGAAAACTTCAGTTGCTACAGAATGCTGCAATTCAGATATTATTATTATTTGTTTATTTATATTCCGCCCAGAAGGCTCAGAGCAGAGTACAGCAAATAGAAATAAAATCACAATAAAACCAATTACAACATTCATCAAAGTGCAACAAGATGATTCAGCAAGATGGCATGACAGCAAGGTGGTATAGCACAAAATAGTATTGCAATGTAGCATCACAGTACAGTAGTGCAGTAGAGCAGCAGAGCAGTAGGGGGGAGGTCAACCAATCAGTAAATAGATGCCAGCTGCCTCATCCAAAGATCTGGCGGAACAGCTCCGTTTTGCAGGCCCTACGAATGGCCAGCAAGCCAGGTAGGGCCCAGATCTCCATAGGGAGCTGATTCCACCACATCGGGGTCAGGACTGAGAAAGTTCTGGCCCTGGTAGAGGCAAGATGGGCATCTCTTGGGCTGGGAACTATCAGAAGACCTTGGGAGGCCAAACGAAGTGACCTCCAGGGTATATATGGGAGGAGACGGTCCTGTGGGTATGTTGGTCCCAGGCTGAGCAAGGCCTTAAAAGTCAAAATTAACACCTTGAAATGGATCCGGTACTCTATAGGCAGCCAGTGTAGGTTACGGAGTGCCGGATGTATTCTCACCCGTACAGGTGATGCAGTCATCGGGCAAGCTGCCGCATTCTGCACCCGCTGCAGTTTCTGGATCAATTTCAGGGGTAGACCAGCATAGAGCGAATTACAGTAGTCCAGCCTGGAAGTCACCATTGCAGGGGTCACTGTATATGTTGACCATATAACTCCATACCTGTTCCATCTACACTGGCTCCCAATTTGTCTCCATGCAGAATTCAGGATGCTGGTTCTGACATTTAAAGTCCTATATGGTTTGGGACCAACATACCTGAAGGACTGTCTGTCCCCATGAACCTACCTAACCACTGTGGTCATCTTCAGGAGGCCTCCTTCAGACTCCCGCACCTTCTGAAACTAGGGAGGCAAAAAAAGCATTGCCATCCCTCCAGTCTGGGTGGGGTTTTCCCCACTCTCAGCCCCACCCACATCACAGGGTGTCTGTTGTGGGGCAGGAAGGTAAAGGAGATTGTCAGCCACTCTGAGACTCTGAGATTCAGAGTAAAGGGCGGGGTATAAATCCAATATCATCTTCTTCACTTCTGCAGGCTCCTCCCTGTCACCAGCCAACTGGCCATCAGAGGAAAATCTCACTCTCAAATGCCCCCAAACATGGCGTGATGACATTACCTGGAAGCGACTTCATCAGCTCTAGTTTTTGGGCAAAACTCTATTGTAAATTTGGGCTCAAACAATAGAGTTTCTCTAAAAAACTAGTGTCACCATGTGATAGCACCGTGATGATGGCACTTTTGGGTGATGCTGTCACACTGCACGCACTTTGCACATGCAATGGAAGCTCCTGGGAAGGACTGAAGATCCCTCCACCGGGAATCAGATAGGGTCAACAAAAAAACCCTGACACCACAGTACATAGTTACAACTGGCACAAAGTATATAGTTACAACTAGAGAATATAAAAACTAATCACAGGGAAAACTTCTGTAAATATAAACTACTAATAAACAATTTATAAACAATCAGACTACAGCAAATGTAAATATCAGTCCAATGTAGTAATTAACAATCCTTTAGAAATCCATACATAATAGAGATCATATCAAAGTCTGTTCCATTAGGCTAATGGAAAGGTAGAAGCATGTGACTTTTGACTATGGAGGCTGCAACGTTCTGTCTTGTAATATTGTTCCTAAAGGAGAATAATCATAAGGATTGCAAGCTCTTGAGAAAGAGTTTTTTTGAAATGATATATCGATTGCTCATTGGGCTCTTGAATCCTTGCTTTATATTCATCTTCTCATACTCTTTAGAAGTCTGGTTGGAGTGAATTTTTCAGCTACTAATCTGTTAATTAATCTGTCAACATTTCAGTTTTACGATACACTCCTAAAAGGGCTATCTATTACTATGGTTTGGAATGGACTTTGTTATGATCTCTATTATGTATGGATTGCTAAAGGATTGTTAATGATTGCATTGGATTGATATTTACATTTTCACTAGTCTTATGAAATGTACACACTGATTGTTTATAAATTGTTTATTAGTAGTTTATATTTACAGAAGTGTTTCCCGTGGTTATTTTTTGGATTCTCGGAATCAGGTAGGCTCTGGCAACCCTAGGCAGCAACCTGGGAGAAGGCCTTCTCAGTTGTGACACAAAAACTCTGGAACTCCCCTCAGGTAGATTTGTCTGTTCCTTCTGTTGCCATCTTCTGTTAGCAAGTGAAGACTTTAAAATTTTTTGCTTAGCATTCCTACATTGATCCCTCCTTGCTCCCAATGTGTTAACTGCTGTTTTTGTCTTTTGTACTGATTTTAAATTCTGGTTTTAGCTTGTTTTGATTATTTATTTTTATGCCGACAATATTCTTTCCCACACTAGAGTGAGATTACAGAGATATTTCAAAGCTTTGGATAATTATTGCCAGATAAATTCACTTTCTATAAACTATTCTAAATCTAAGGTTGTAGTTTTCTCTAAAAGTTGGCACCCGCAAAAATGGTATATAGGTAACCAAGAAATCGAACAAACCAAGTGCAATAAATATCTAGGCTTAACATTCAGTTACAATCTCAAATGGGTAGTCCATCATAACAGAATAATTAATACAGCCAATTTCTCCTCTCAAATCAAACATTTGTACCATAAAGGTAAACAGTACTTCCCTGCTGCAATCAAAATTTTTCAGGCTAAACCTTATCTCAAATACTTTATGGGATTCCCCTGTGGATTAATGCCTTGAATAAGAAAATAGAAAATATTCAGGCTACATTTTTGCGCCAACTTCTTGGAGTGCCCAAATGTGTACTTTATACTGTAATTTGTGTGGAAACAGGTATGCACCTAATAGCAGTGAAAGCATGGATTTTAACTTTTAAATACTGGCTTTGAATTTATTACAGGGCTGAATCGGATAGCTTGCTCAATTATCTTGCTCAAAGACACTTGCAATGCTGTGTGGTTAGAAGGGATTATAGATAAATTCAAACATAGGAATTGTAATGGAAGACCTCTTCCTATCTGATGAATCCTATAACTTTAGACTAATTACAGAGGCTCCTTGATTTAAACTTGACTAAGTTATGTCCTGTTCAATATTATACATGCTCGCCTGTGGGACTTGGTCTTGCTCAACCCATTGGAAAAATGGCCAACTATTTATGTGATCTAGAAAGCCCCCAGCAACAGAGAGCATTTATGTTGACAAGGATTAATGTTTTTTCTTCAAATGTTTTAATGCCATATAGTGAGAGAGTCTGTCCTTGTGGGGTAAACAGTCCAGATTCTATCCAACATATATTGCTGGACTGCTAGCTATATTCTAATCCCTGGAGGAAACTATTTGAAAATCTTTCTCTCCTTTCCTGTAACCTAGTGAATGGGATTGACTATCACCACCTACTGAAAAATAATGAAATAGAAATCACAAGTAAATTTCTGGAGAAGTCCATTAAAATCTCTGCAGGGCATGTTTCACTATAAATTCTATTAGTTTATTGTTCTTAATCTTGGACCGTATATTTTGTCTGTCCTCATTTTGTATTATGCCTGAGTATGCCAATTTATTTTTATGTTAATTTTAATAGCTTTTAAGATGGGGTTTTAATCCGCATGTTATAGTTTGTTAGCTGCCTTGGTGGCCCTATGTGGCAGAAAGGCAGGGTAAAAATACAACTATACCCAATATCAAAGCCATTAACCTCTCTTCTTCCCCTCCCCAGGGCCAATCAGAGGAAAAGGTAAAGGGGCATTTGGCCTGGGCCTCAAGATCAAAGGGGGGGGGGCTTAAAGTTTAGACCATTTTTGTTCATTTATTTTTTCATCTTTGATCAATTTCATGACTTGCTTTTATGTGCATCAGGTGTTCTCATGTTTATAATCATGGCTCAGGTTTTCAAAAGCTGGAAGCAGGCTGGGCCTTGTAGATTTTCTGAGTGGAAATCTACTGCCTCTCCCTAATTGAATATAATTGAATATATGGATCAGATACTCACTAAAGGCCTTGGAAATGTGCTTTGTAAGACTAAGCAATGTGATGCCAATGTAACAGCCATAGAAAATCAGATTAAATAGTCTGGTATTGTGTTTACAGTATGTGTCCTACTTTAAATTTGCATATTTATTTAGTTTACATAATGTGAAAGTACACATTTGTGAAATTATACATTCAGATAATTTCCCCCCTTTGTTTTTTTGTCTCTACTGCATATAGTGTACAGTTGCTTTCCATGCTGGATAAATGAAATAGAAAATGTATATTTTGGCCCTCTGCTTTTGAATTTTAGCTGAGGCAGGGCACAGTAAATTTTTGCCTTTATCATGCAAGGCTTAAATTTATATTTTAAATGGATTAGCAGATTTATGTAGGAAATATGTGAAGATAGTAGTACATAAAATAAAATATGTGGGTGAAGATAGAAACGTATAGTCAATTCCCATATTCTAGGTGCTTTGAAAACACCATAAAGGTTTTCAGCTTTCTTGAAAATTAAACCAATCAATCCTGTAATATAAATATTCTTGATACAAGTTCCCTCACTGTTTCACAGCATGTGTATTTGAACTTCTGGAGAGTTTTGTGTTGTTGCTCCTTTGTATGTATGTCTTTGGTATTTTAACATTAAATGGGGCAGCGTTTAAAAATTAACATTCACAAATTTGGGTTGGGGCAAAATGTGAATGAGTTGGATTATAAAGCCTGTCAGAGATGAAGAAGAGATTGCCTTTATATCCCTCCATTCACTCAGAATGGTTTACAATCTCCTTTCTCTTCCCCTCCCCACAATAGACACCCTGTGAAGTAGGTGGAGGTGACAAAGCTCTTTTGAGAACAGGACCAATTTCCCACTAGTGTTGCTCTCCCCTGAGGCTTCTGTCCCCCACCCCCTGCCCAGCTCAAGTGATCAATCTCCCATCAGTTGCTCCGTGGGTGCATTTTGAGCCACAGCAACCTCTAGTTCCCTGCACCATTTTTAGATGCTGTCTTTTCAGGATTATGTTGCCGTGTGGAGAATTGAAAGTTGCCACAGCTCAGAATGCACCCGCAGAGCAACTCGTGGGAAATCTATAATTTGCTCCGAGGAAAACAGAAGTCTGGAGGCAGAGCAACACTAGTGGGAAATTGGTCCTGCTCTTTTGAGAACAGCTCTTGAGAGAACTGACTGACCCAAGGTCACTCAGCAGGTGCATGTGAAGGACTGGCAAATCAAACCACATACATAACCACTACACTAAACTGGCTGTTGGGGCCTATGGTTTCCCAACAGCTAAAAAGGATTTTTTTAAAAAAAAATGATGTATCTTTTGAAGCTTTAGAAGACATAGTGAGATATTTAGAAGAGATATGGCTGAACTGCATAGTTAAAATTGGGAATAAATCATATTTTGATCTCATTTGTTTCTTCTGTAGACTCTAAGCTAGGGCTATCTTCACCTAAACAAACTTCACAGCAGTGATGCAATTGGGTTGAATACAATATAGTATTGAGTATTATATGGTATTGCTGGCGCATGATGTGCAATCACAGTTGATTCATACTTTCTATTTGTGTTTCCTTTGTAATAATCCAAAATGAGTTCACAGATATGATAATATGCAGACTATTGTGACATTTCTTGTAACTGTCAAAAATCATTCTCAGAATTTCTCTCACTTTTACTTTATGCTGTTCTTTTTAAAAAATTCTAAACATTCAGACTGTTTCCTTGTCACATAACCAAGAAATGGTATCCATATATGAAAATGAGAGGGGAAATCTAAAATGCTGTTAACTCATAGAGTTGGATCTAGCAGTTAACTCATAGGGCGTTTTCGCACTGACCTTCAAGTGGCGCGACCACCCTCTTCACACCGGAGGATCTGCCCAGATTTCGCACAAGAAGCGCCGGCGCACCCAAAAGAGCCGGCTACTTCCGTCGCGAAACCCGCTCAAACGTTTTCCTGCTTCTTGGCGGTTTCCGTTTGAGCGGGTTTCGCGACGGAAGTAGCCGGCTCTTTTGGGTGCGCCGGCGCTTCTTGTGCGAAATCCGGGCAGATCCTCCGGTGTGAAGAGGGTGGTCGCGCTACTTGAAGGTCAGTGCAAAAACGCCCATAGAGTTGGATCTAGCCAGCTTTTTTTCTCAATTGTGGCTAGTTCCCCTCCTTATCATTGCCCCCAGTCCATGTGGCTTTTGTTCATGCATGTCCCATGATCTTGGGGACCCTTCCCCACTTTTTGACAGTGGAAGGAATTTTCTATGTGGCAGATTTCACTGGCAGTTTGGTAAAAGCTTGAGAGATGCCATGCTTGTATGTCTTCAAGTGAACACAAGCAGAACAATCTTATGCTTGCAGACTGCAACGTAGCTGCTAGGCTGCATGAGCAGAGTTTGCTTCCCTGGATGGGAAGAGTCAGGGGGCGCCCGTTTTGGCGCGCAGAGAAAAAGGAGGGATCTGATGGTCTAACTGTCAGACCTGCGCTCCTCGTTGGCTCCTTCGTCATGGCAGACGATCGGCTGAGGCTGAGGCTTTTGTTTTGTTTTTGGTTGGACATCGGGGTTTTGGGGGGCAGTCGACTGGGCAGCGGCAGGTGAAGCATTGGCTAGAGCGTCGGCTGGAGTGTCAGCTGCAGTGCTGCGGGCTGGCAGCGGCATCGGAGGCGGTGGAGGACATGGTGTTGTCCTTCTTGTTGGCTGAGTCTGCCTAGGGTTTGGGGTCTGCTGGGGCAGGGGTTGTGGAGCCCAGGGGTTGGTCTTTCCCCTTTTAATTTTTGAGGGTGTGGGTTTGTGGGGCAACCTGGGTTTTTTATTATTACCCTTGAGGTTGGCAGGTGACCATTTTGGAGAGCCTCCCCCTCCCCCCCCATTTTTCTCCTACTGGGGACATTGATGTGCAGCAGAGGCTTTTGTGGCCATTTTGAGTTCCCTTTCTTCTTCGAGGGGGAAGCCATTTTAGAGTGGAGCTGCAGGAGGCCATTTTGTGGTCTTGTGCTTGCTATTTAGATGGCTGGTGGAAAAGGGTCGGGCAAGCTCAAGGAAAAAAGCCAGCGCCTAAGGCGCCCAAGGCTCCTGAGAAAAGGCTACCACCGCCGTTATCCTCTTCTGATGAGGAGAGTGATATGGTGGTTGATTCCAATATTGCTTGTAGATTGAGAGCCTTGGAACAGGCAGTGGGCATCCTTTCTCCAGGTAGGGAGGATGATGTGAGGCAATCTAAGAAGGGTAAGCAGGCGAGTATTCTCACCAGGCTGTCTATTCTTGAGGGCAGGTCTGGTGGAGTCATGCCTGGCATGGATGCTGGCCTCTGCGGTCAGGATGTGGGTTTGACGGTGGCGGCTGGAACATCGAGGGCTGGTTTGCCATTGGTTCCTGCTGGATTCAGAGGTAGGTCGGTTGAGAATTTACAGGCGGGGCCTGGGCAGGTTTGGCCATGGGGAGCATGGGGGCCTGCTTCGGCATCCGGGCAGGGCACTTCCATGTCAAGCACGGGGGCACCTGCCTCCTCTGCGTTGGGCACGTTTCAGAATTGGGCTTGGCCATGTGAGCAAGGCGTTCCTAGTGTATACCCAGGTGCAGGGCATCCTGGCATGGCTGGTTCCTTTATGGGGGCACCCTCAACATATGGGAGGTGCCTTTCCAGCTAAAAAAGGGGCCCAGCCCAATAAGGGCGGGACCTCTTGAGCAGTGGCTGTCGAGGTACCCTTGAAGGGTTGATAGTTTGTATTTGTTAGAAGGTTTTAAAGTTGGGTTTAGGATCCCTTTTCAGGGTCCTCGAGTTACGTTTATGTCAGGAAACCTTAAGTCAGTTCAGGGCTTGGAGCAGGTCGTTAGGGACAAGATTGCAAAAGAGCTGGCTGAGAGAAGGATATTGGGTCCTTTTTCACATCCTCCAGTGAGTACTCTTAGAGTCTCACCTTTGGGTGTGGTGCCTAAAAAGGCACCTGGTGAATTTTGTTTGATTCACCATTTGTCTTTTCCTAAGGGGAAGTCCGTGAATGATGGGATCCCGGAGCACTTATGCTTCGTTAGGTATACCAGCTTTGACCAGGCTGTTGCCGTGGTGAGGCGTTGTGGGGTGGGGGAAGCATTGTCGAAATGCGACATTAAGTCTGCATTTCGCCTTTTACCTGTCCATCCCGATGATTTTGAACTTCTAGGGTTTTCTTTTGAGGGTCAATTTCACATGGATAGAGCTTTGCCAATGGGCTGCTCTGTGTCATGTTCGGCTTTCGAGCGTTTCAGCACATTTTTGGAATGGGCTGTGCGGGAGAAAGTGGGTTTGCAGGATGTCGTTCATTATTTGGATGACTACCTTGCTTGCTGAGGCAAGCGTAACCCTGCCATAGCATCGCACAGCCTTTTAAGAAAAGCCCTCCCAGGAGCAACCAATGTCATTCATTATTTGGATGACTACCACGGCTCCGAATCGTGGGTTTTATACCATCATCACCCTCGACTTTTTTGAGCGCTTTCATCAGCGCTGCCTTCGCACCATCCTCAACATCCACTGGAGTGACTTTGTGACCAACACTGAAGTCCTCAAGAGGGCGGAGGTTACAAGCATCGAGGCACTGCTGTTGAAGATGCAGCTGCGCTGGGCAGGGCATATTTCTAGGATGGAAAACCACTGCCTTCCCAAGCTTGCTCTGTATGGCGAACTTTCCACCGGCCATCGAAATAGAGGGGCACCAAAGAAGAGGTACAAGGACTCCTTGAAGAAATCCCTTGGCATCTGTCGCATCAACCATCACCAGTGGTCTGACCTAGCCTCAGATCGCAAAGCATGGAGGCACACCATCCACCAGGCTGTCTCTTCCTTTGAGAACGCACGCATAGCTGGTCTTGAGGACAAAAGGAGATTGAGGAAGAATCGCACTGCTACAGCACCAACCCCAAATCAGACTTTTCCCTGCAGCCACTGTGGCCGGATCTGCCTGTCCCGCATTGGTCTTGTCAGCCACCAGCGAACCTGCAGCAGACGTGGACTACTGAACCCTTCTTAAATCTTCGTTCGCGAAGTCAAGCCGAGAGAGAGAGAGACCTTTTTGTGGGTCCCGAGGGGACAGCATTGTGGGCAGTTGCTGTCTGGCTTTGTTGAGCTGGCAGCGGAGCTTAGGGTTCCTTTAGCGCCTGAGAAAACTGAAGGTTCGACCCAGAGGTCCGATCCTTTTTGGGGATTGAGATTGACACTATTGCGCAGTTGTCTAGGGTGCCTCTTCAGAAAATAGTGGAGCTGAGGGCTAGGATTTCTACCTTTCTTCTTAAAAGGAAGGTTACTTTGTTGGAGTTGCAGCAGCTAGTTGGGCACCTCAACTTTGCTTGCAAAGTGGTTGCTCCTGGGAGGGCTTTTCTTAAAAGGCTGTGCGATGCTATGGCAGGGTTACGCTTGCCTCAGCATAGAACTAGGGTCACCTGCAGCATGAAGGATGATCTGAGGGTTTGGCAGGAATTTTTGGAGTTCTTTAATGGAGTCTCTTTTTGGAGGGACGACATGAGGCTCGAAGCTGAGCTTCAGGTCATGTCTGATGCAGCTGGTTCCTTGGGGTTTGGAGTCTATTTCCATGGACATTGGTGCGCAGATAGTTGGCCTGACTCCTGGGTAAAGGTTGGTGTGAACCGGGATCTTACGTTTCTTGAGTTCTTTCCTATTTTAGTCGCGGTTTGGCCATGGGGGAAGGATATGGCCAATCACACTGTCCATTTTTGGTGTGATAATATGGCAGTGGTCTACGTCATTAATTCCCTTTCATCCAAATCTGGCCGGGTTATGAGATTGGTGAGGGCCTTCACTCTGTGCTGTTTGCGGCTTAACATTTTGTTTTTAGCCAAGCATGTTCCTGGGGTGAGTAACGGGGTGGCTGACGTTCTATCTCATAAACAGATGGAGAGGTTTCGTCGGCTGGCCCCAGATGCTGACAGAGAGCCGGTGCCAATGCCCCAGGAGCTATGGCTGATTGGAGAGCCGAGGCCTGCAGAGCGATAGGTCTAGCCATTGCGCCCAGCACCAGGAAGTCTTACGAATGGGCTGTGCGGCAGTTTGAAGTCTTTAGGGCTGAGGTAGGGTATTACAGGGTTTGGCCCCTCCCGGTCAAGCATTTGCTCCAATACTATGTTTCGCTGCGAGGTAAGGGGTTGGCCGTGCAATCCATTAGGGGGCGCTTGTCTGCATTGGCTTTTGTCAATAAGGCGCTGGGTTATAGGGAAGAAACAGCTGACTTTCGTATTCAAAAGATGCTGGAGGGGTGGGCCAGAGAGGCTGGTCCCAGGGTTGATATACGCGGAATCCTGTGTATCCTTTGATTCTGCGAGGTTTGAAGAGGGTTTGGCATGTTGGGGTTGTCTGGGGTGTGGTTTAGGGACCCACTCCTTTAGAATTGGGGCAGCCTCAACAGCGGCTATCATGGGGGATCCTTCCACTTCCATTCAGAGATTGGGCAGGTGGCGTTCCTCGGCCTATAAGGCTTACGTGCAACCTTTTATTAGGCCGTGAGTGACTTGGTGTCTGTTTATTGTTGGTTCTGTTCTTGTTTAACTGTTCTTGTTTAACTATGCGGCCATAGCCACGTGTTTTGGGCCGCTCATCAGGCTCGGAGAACTGCAATTGGCTTTCAGCTGGGACTCAGCCAGCATGTGCATATTGAATGGCGGGGGTGCCGGGGCCTTCAGTGGCCAGGCCTGCTGCCTTTGTTGTTTAAAGATTATGTGGGTCCTCCTTCTCAGGTTTTAATTGTTCACCTGGGACTCTTAAAGGGCAAGGCCTTAGTTTGGCAGGCCCAGGATGATTTCCAGCACATTCGGGAGCGATGGCCTGGGACCACCATAATTTGGTCAGCCATGCTGCCCCGCCTGGTGTGGCGTTGTGCTTGGGACCCTGCAGCTATAGAAAGCGTCCAGTATAAGGCTAATAAGGAGATCAGGAAGGTGCTGGAAAAGGGTTTGGGCCACTATTTGCCCCATCTGGACATTTTGTTGAAATTTCCTGACCTCTACAGAGGGGATGGGGTCCATCTCTTGGAAAAGGGTAATATGCTGTTTCTGAGAGATTTGCAGCAAGGGTTGCGGGTGGCTTTGGGCCTCCCTGTAGGCGCTAAGCCCTAAGTAGAGACTTGGCCTTAGTAGTGGCAGGTTTTTGGGGTTTAGGGCACTATGCGGCTAGGGGAGGACTGTGAAGAATCCCCCTTTTGGGGAATTTGGGGTCTGGCATGATCAGCCTTCAGGTTTGAAGACCCGGGTTTGGAGACTGCAGACTGTCCGGGAGGCTCGGCTAGAGGGTGCCTTTCTGGCGAGATGTGCGTCTGGGTTTCGGCCCTCTGGTGTGTGCCTCCCTGCTGGGCCTGCCTGGAGGGAGCTGGGTCTCTCACCCTGGAGGGAGCTGGGTCTCTCACCCTGGAGGGAGCTGGGTCTCTCACCCATTAATGGCAGGGGAGTGGTTGCGGTGACCCCTAGCCCTGGCCAGGCCACTGGTGGGGTACCCTTGCTGTTTATTAGAATATTGAATAAAGTGGCCCAATTTTATACCAATACTCTGTGTCTGACTCTTTATTCTGTCCTTGGGGAGCAATCTTATGCTTGCAGACTGCAGCGTAGCTGCTAGGCTGCATGAGCAGAGTTTGCTTCCCTGGATGGGAAGAGTCAGGGGGCGCCCGTTTCGGTACGCAGAGAAAAAGGCAGGATCTGATCTGCCTGCCTTGTCAGCTCCTTCGTCTTGGCAGACGATCGGCCCTCTCGCCCGCCCTGCATGTTATGTGGGCAATTTTCTGGTTGCCTCCTTGGAGGAGCCGGGTAGGAATTTTTTACACCTTGGCTGATTGGCAGTGGCTGGGGTGCGTTTTTTGCCTACCCTACATAGCAAAGCAGTGGATTGAGGATTTGGCTATCGGGAGGCACTGTTAAATAGGCGGTGACTTTAGTGGCAGGTTTTCGGGGTTTAAGGCACTATGCGGCTAGGGGAGGACTGTGAAGCATCCCCCTTTTGGGGAATTTGGGGTCTGGCATGATCAGCCTTCGGGTTTGAAGACCCGTGTTTGGAGAATGCAGACTGTCCGGGAGGCTCAGCTAGAGGGTGCCTTTCTGGCGAGACAAGTGTCTGGGTTTGGGCCCTCTGGTGCATGCCTCCCTGCTGGGCCTGCACCAGAAGGCCCAAACCCAGATTGGGGGGCTGGGTCTCCCGCCCGTTAATGGCAGGGGAGCGGTCGCGGTGACCCCTAGCCTTGGCCGCTGATGGGGTACCTTGCTGTTTATTAGAATATTGAATAAAGTGGCCCAATTTTACACCAATACTCTGTGTCTGACTCTTTATTCCGTCCTTGGGGAGCAAAGAGATATCATAGGGGTATAGAGTTCTAGTATATGCTGCATCGTCTTCTGTTAATTAGCTTTGTTAGAGAGAAGTCATCATAACTGGTTGTAATATGCAATTCTCTTTATCTGGGCAGCTATTTATTAAAATGTTCTTCCCATTTCCCAACTGGAAGCTGCAAAGTTGGATAGTGTATTTGGCTGTGTTCTGATAGCGTTCCTTTTGTTTCAGTACTCTCAAAGCTTTTCCATTTTTTGGCATAGTTGCTACAAACCTATCCCCCCGACCCCCACACACACTCATGATGACTATGCAGTAGCAATAATATTGCAGCAGTACCAAATTTATAATGAGCTGTTTGTCAGCCCATTCTTTCCTTTACCAAAGTGCCTGTCTTCATAACAGAGCATAATAATATGCTCTAGAAGAAAGCAGAACTGTTGAGAACTATATAAAGGATTTATTAAAAAACATACAAGTGAAAGTGTCTTCCTGAACAATCAGTATAGAAGATAACATGCTGTTCAAATAAATTCAGCTTTTACCTCAGCTCTTCAACCTTGGTAAACTTTATATCTAGGGAAGCAGAGTATAGGGTCCTTCTTCAACATGAATAACATAATTTGGTAAAGGCAGGCAGCAGTCAAATGCACACTTGCTTTAAGTAAGTTCCAGTGAACTCAATAGGCCTTTTCATAGGTGAATGCGCACAGTTTTGGGCTGTGAAGATAATACTATTATGAATTTCTATTCCTGCTTTTCATCCCATGAATGATTCTTATTCATGACAGTTTGATGAGATTCAAATGCCTCTCCCCCCCAACCCAGGTGACAGTTAATTATGGAACACTTGAGATAATTGCCCTTACTCAATTTTTTTTCAAGTGAAACTTTTCTCAGTGGGCTGTAAGCTGCCTGAGTACTTTTATGAGGTAATGTTCCTGCTGTATGTGATCTGACTGATGCATCAAGTCTTCTGTCTGTAACCAGGTAATGATTCAAATATTCCCTGTGCACTGGCTTTCATAAAGGGTGACAACCAAAATTTGCAGAACTAAAAATTATATGTTTAATAAAATCTGTAAACCTTATTAAAAGCTAAGCATCTGAGGAGTCTCTATATACAAAAGTAGTACAAAAAAGAGAGAGGCCCAATCCAGCCAAAGCAATGTATGTTTAAACACCATTGATTTAAATGAAAAAAGATTTACTAAGTGGTTGATATTCTTTCATTAATATCAATGGCACATAAAAGTGCTTAAATCTGACCTGATTGCGCACAGTAACTGAAATGACATAACATGCTCCAGAATATGATTAATAACAATTATATTTTCATAAAATTAATGTGCTATAATAACTTGAAATTGAGGAAAGGGTTTTGTTTCTCAGTCTTTAAATTATTTTTATATAGAATGAAAGCTACCGTAACATAAAATGGCAATATCTGGTATAACAATCACAATACCATCTGTTAACCTGGCAAGGGCCAAGAAAATTGTATCATTTCCCACAGCATAAACTTTATTTATCATCTTTGTATCATGGCCTTCCTCTAGGGAACTCAGTTCTGTAGTTTTCTCATCACAGTAACCATTGGTGGTAGGGTAGGTTGAAAAGAAGCGAGTTACTCAAGGCTGCCTGGTAAGACCTAAACTAGATATTAACAGGATGTGGAAGGCTGTTGCATCCAGTCTTCACATTTTTCTGGCAACACCTAGTGAACACCTCATGAGGTAACTGTGGTTAGCATCTATCAAAACTCCAGTTCGCTGACTGCTGCTAGCAGCATGACATAATTTTAGATACGTTCTTTCATGAGAAACTAGCAAAGAGATAAGGATCAGCAGCTGAACTAATACCTAGTCTGTGCTTAGATGTTTTGGCTGGGCAGAGATATGAAACTGAGTTCCCTTGGGCATTTCATAGCAGCTCTTCTGAGAGAAATATAAGCAGAAATATAAATAATTCCCTTATTACCAAAAGTTGGTAGGGCATGCTTGTGTCTTCTCTGAGTATGCAGGCTGATAACAGCCTGTAGCAGGGATACCCAGCCTTTGGAATTTTGACACAGGGTGGCAGGTGCTGTCACAAAATGGCTGCTGCAGGAGGTGATACAAACAACAAAAAATGGCTATTGAGGAGGCATTGTTAACCACAAAATGGCTGCCCTGAGAGGCTGTGCTATATGTGAAATTTGTGGAGCAATGCCACCCAACCACAAAATGACTGTCATGGGAAATGGTGCCAGCCACAAAATGTCAGGGAGTGAGGTTATGCACAATTCTGATAGTAATTCTATAGCCTTTCTCTGCTTGACAAGGTACCTTTTAAAATGAACTTTTTATTTAAAATCCTTATCAATTTTCACAAAGCTTTCACTTGCACAAATAGGTATTTTTTTCTCTCAAAATTTGTTTTTTGTTTCAAAGTGAGGTGGTGCCATAGGTTTCATTTTTTTTAAATGCAAAGTTTTGATTAATTGAAAAATATAACCTACATTTTCCCATCCGTGTGTTCATGGCTTGTTTTTGACTTCTCACCTTTGGAATACAGCATGCTGTACATTAAACCATACTTAATCATAATGAGATGTGTTATTACTTGTGCCTCTGTGGAAATGCATGAAATATATGTACTCTGCTTCAGTGGTTTTCAAATTTTCTATCCCAGGGAAACTTTTCCAAATCAGTTTAGTGCTGAGCAGGGCTTTTTTTGTAAAAAAAGGCCCAGCAGGAACTCATTTGCATATTAGGCCACACCCCCTGATGCCAAGCTAGCCAGAACTGCATCCCTATGCATTCCTGCTCAAAAGAAGCCCTGGTGCTGAGACACCTATGAACCTGTCACAGAACATATATATTCTGTAGAAAGCTAAGTCATGAAGGAGCGAACATAATGAAGTCACACAATACAGGGGAAGGTTAATCTTTCAAGGAATTTTGTATGCTATTACCAATCTTTTCACTGGGGAAAATTATTGATAATAAAGTATATTGC
Organism: Heteronotia binoei; assembly: GCF_032191835.1. Lineage (NCBI taxonomy): Eukaryota > Metazoa > Chordata > Lepidosauria > Squamata > Gekkonidae > Heteronotia > Heteronotia binoei. The sequence continues at coordinate 212,991,547 of NC_083223.1, forward strand.
TGTGGATTTGGAACAGATTCTGGAACACATACCAGTTCATACAGGCTTTGAAGGTCTTTCAACCACTTCAAGGACCTGAGCCTGTGTCCTATAACACCCCCAATATTTCCTTGAGATATGGTTGCCAATTCTGGATGGTGAAATTCCTGGAAATTTGGGGTGCAGCCTGGAGAGAGAGGGGGATTTGATGAGGAACCTCAGCAGAATATCATGCTATAAAAGCAGCCATTTTTTCCAGGAAAACTGATCTCTGTAGTCTTGAAATAAATTGTAATTCCAGATTCCTAGGTCCCTCTTGGAAGCTGGCAACCATAATGAAGTCACACAATACAGGGGAAGGTTAATCTTTCAAGGAATTTTGTATGCTATTACCAATCTTTTCACTGGGGAAAATTATTGATGTTCTATGGAACTGGAATTTGAAAACCACTGCTCTACTTGATTCATTACTTTACCCCCCCCCCAACCAAATAATAATCTCTCTTCATCCCTCAGATGCTGACAGACATTGTGAATTTGTTGGAAATCCTTTGAAGATTAAAAGCACTAGAAAATCATTATCATGTATAATTGGGTACTTGGGTGAGTCCTCTTTGAGCAAAATGTGTTATACAAGATAGTGATAAATAACAGACATTCAAGTACATTAAATTCAAAAACAGTACATGTTTAGTTTTGTGGTGCTATGAAGCTTCATCAAAGAGTGGTGGCATGTAGAAAGCTAAGTCATGAAGGAGAGAACATATACCCAATGTGTATATTTTCTGCAAGCAGGTGTTTTATACAGAGGAACAGTCAAACAGTGAGTTTTTGACCTGCAGTCTGAAGTGTGTGCATGGGTCTTTAGTGTGTGCATGTGTGTTTATGTGTATGTTACGTTTACCCTACTTGGAAACATACCAAATAATTCTACATATTCTGCACAATTACATGGTACATTGAGGTGATAAAAATCTAGACATTCATTTCAAGTTGCATGTATTTTCCAAAATATTATTTATTTACTAACTTTATTTCTATCCCACCTTTCTTCCTTCTGAGGACCCAAAGTGGCTTATATTGTTCTTTTCTCTTCAATTTTAAAGTATTTGCATTCTTGAAAGCAACATGTTTTACAAGTGTTTTAAATGAACACAAGTGGGAAGCCTACAGCAGCTTCTGCATGTCAAAAAAGTTCCATTTTGAGTATAGTATGCTTTAACCCAGGAATGGTTTGAGAGCCTTTTTCAGTACTCACAGCCACATTAAGTTCAAAGAAACTGCACAGGACTTTTGTGTTTCACACCACCACAGGGAATGCATTGACAACCCAAAGATGCAGAGGCTTTTCCTTTATAAGGTGTCAGAAGCATGCAGTTCTTCAAGATATCATCATCGTCATTACAGCAATGTTTAGTCAGGGGGTGGATTCTACTCATATCCTACTGAGCAAAGTTTGAAGCCTTCTTCCAACCTAAGAAAACTTCCTCCAACTTCAGTGGCTCCTCCTTCAGAGAAAGAGCCACTACTAACAGGACAACCCTAAGTGGTGTTAGTCTATGTCCATGGGCTTCAGTAGGCATAGAAGACTGTAGCTCTGTTTATGGCATAGTAGCTCTGTTAATCTATTAAAAATTATGGTATATTAAAAGATGTCTCTGATAAATGGGGTGCTTTTAAAATTTATTAATTATTTTAAAGACTTAAAAATCTAAGCAGAGGCATAGCTCTTTCTCTCATACCCAGGAGGAAATGCCTCATCTGGGATGGGGTCTGCTACCACACAGTCATGCATTGTAAAGATAAATTACGTAATAGTGCCATTTTCTTCAGAACTAATGTTTAATGCATCTGCAGAATCAATCAGTTAAAACATAAATTATTGACATTCTTTACCCAAATGACAGTCTTCATTATTATTAGCAGATTACAAGTAAATTGAACTGATGATGGGAAGTACTTTCTTTTTTTTAAAAAAAAAATGAAACAATTGCAACAATCTCTTTTTGAAATTACAGAAATTCATCCTGCCATGAAGCCTAATATAATCAAGTCAACGCCAAGCCTTCAGAGTTCAGTATCAAAGCGAATGCTGGTGGCCCCAAGCCATTCAACGTTAAGTATTTTGGGCAAAAGAAACTACAGCCACCATCATAATGGCCTAGATGGTATGTGTAAACTAAAGAGATGAAATGTTGTTGTTATTGTTGTTATTGTTGTTGTAATGGGTTAGATCCAGCCAGCTGGATTCACACAATCTTGGCCCATTCTACTTTTTGTCACAGCCACTGTCCCACATGATTTTTGTCTATCCAGGCCCTATGATCCCAAACATAACTTTCCTGGTGACCACAGGGGACCCAACTCTCTTCTTCACCAGTGAAAAACCTGGATAGATCCAAATGAATATATATCTAATTTAAGGCAATACTTAAAATGTATGCTTCTATGAATCTAGTGCCACTATCTCTTTTGTAAGTATGACAGGGTTAACAGATTTTTAAAATATGGGTGGATTAGGTCACCAGCTCAAATTTGCTCACAGACTCACTTGGTATCTTTTTGTATTGCCATCTCTCCTCTCTGCAATATGAAACAAACTGGACTGCCATATAGGAACAACAGTCACTGTAAGATCGGCATAGGGAAAGGTTAGTAAAGGTAAAAGTAGTCCCCTGTGCAAGCACTGAGTTATTATCGACCCATGGGGTGATGTCACATCATGACATTTTCTTGGCAGACTTTTTAAGGGGTGGTTTGCCATTGCCTTCCAGGGAATTATTTTTTTGGCACCAGAAGGAGCAGGAAACACGTGTACAATATAAATCACTGACCACCATTTGCATCATTATGCATATCTCTTTGCCTTGACACCAAGGTTAGTAAATACAGCTCCTACAAGAGCTATGAAACTAAGGGGGAATCTTGTGCTGCCCACTTTAATTCTGTCCCTCCTTCCAGTGGTTCCCTCGGCTCTTGTGCTCTTTCTCCAGGCAACCACTGTGGTGGAGGAGAAGAGCTTGTGGAGGAGATTGGCCTATCTCCCCCTCCTTCCCCACTTCACATATGGCAGAAATAGTTGCCTACTTATGGATCAGCACTCAGAGGCTGACTGAGGTCCTGATGCTAAGCATACTTACATGAGAGTCAGCCTGCATTAAGTTCCTCCTTAACCTCCAGGAGCCACACAATATGTGTGAAGAGCTGCATGTGGCTTCTGAGCTGCAGTTTGGCCACCCCTAATTTAAGTTTTAGCATTTTCTCCTGCTTTTGCTTGGTAGAAAGCAAAGGTCTTCAGCAATCCAGGGCCTCAGCACTATTTATTTATTTATTACTTTACATTTATATCCCGCCCTCTCCGCAAGCGGACTAGAGCCAGGATGCACAGACATTTGCTCCGATCACTCTTGCCAAGTGTTAAAAGTGCTCAGGTTTTGCAGTGTCAATCCTGTGTCATATCCATGCGCTAAGAAAAATGACTCCACCCACTTTAATCATAATCCCCAAAAACAAACTGAAAGAGATTGATTTCCCAGTACCTCTGAAAGATATTGAAAGCTAGATTTCAGTGCTTCTGTAGTAGAACTCTCCTCTGCTATTGTCAGAACTTGTATCTGTCATGTATGCTGAGCTTAATAATGTTAGCCTAACTGACTCCATTTTGTAACTGTATACTAATCCCATGTCCTTGTAGCTAGGGCCACTAACTAAATGCTTTGCATTTCAAACAAACTGTAACCACTGAAGGGTGGCAGATAGCCTCTGGAAAACATCTGCAGATGTCCTTTGAAGCTGACCGACCAGAACATCACAGCAGGACTCCTTCCTCCTTTCGGAGATAAGGAACCCTGGGAACAGACAACTGTCTCCCAGGGTGTGAGAAATGGTTTTATTGTTTTGGTAACAACTGCATAAAAAATGTATCAATCGCTGAGCCTGTTATCAGAGTCAACTTGTGCCTTCCCTGAACGCAGTTCTCAATAAATGCCTTATACTTTTGCAACAAAGTAATGGGCCTCATTTGAAGTTCTTCAAGTTCTGACAGCTATGTCCCTGGAAAAGCATCATGTTCTACTTGCCAAAATTTGCCAGTGATCTCTGGTTCTAAAGAGGTCTGGCTATCCTTAAAGAAGGGCAGAACCTTTTCAGTCTTCGGCTCAACCTGGTGGAACTCTCTGGTGGAGGACATTAGGGCTCTGCAAGATCTTTTACAGTTCCACAGGGCCTGCAAGGCAGAGATGTTCCACCAGGCTTTTGATTAAGGACAGCGACCATTGCCGCACTGGGACCTCTCTCCTTTGCCCCATGGGTACCCTTATGGGGTTCCCCTCCCATTGCAACATCCAGCAATCTGGACTAGATTAACTTTAACAGTTTGGCATCAAGGTATAGAATTTGTTTTTGTTAACTGGTTTTATTGATTTTAATTATATATATTTATTATCTCCTGTTGTGCATCACCCAGAGCCCGGCACCAGCTGGGATGGGGCAATTCACTGTCAAATATATAAACAAACAAACTATAATTCCAGAAAAATAGCTGTGTTATTCTGTTCCAGCAAAAATAAATAGATACCTTGTGGTGCTTTAAAGAAGAATACGATTTTTACTCTAGCATAAGCTTTCATGGACCACAGCCTATTTCTTTCAATTTATGGATACTCATACTTATTTTTTCTCTACTAAGGATAAAAGCAGCTTGGAGGTAGCAGTTTTGGAAGATAAGACAGCACAGAGGGAAGACTTAAAAACTTCTCTACCCTGCTGATCTTCCCCTGGAAATCACAGCCCTTGTGGCTGCTGCCATCCATCCATCCATCCATCCATCCATCCATCCATCCATCCATCCATCCATCCATCCACCCTGAGGCAAAATACTTATATAACCCTGTCCCAAATTCTCCTTTAGAAAAAAAATGGTTCATATTTTTAATACAGTGAGTGAAGGATGAAAGGGGGGGGCAGGAATCCTGATATTTCTGTCAGAAATCTATATTCAGCACCTAGCTCATCTTCCTAAAAAACAAAATTTCAATATGCAACCCTGAGTAACCTTCATTTTTCTCTTTGATGTGATGTTTATTCCAAGAGTCCATAATATCTTGTGAATCCACTGAAAAAAAGCAGATTTCTATTTGTATATATATATTTTTTTCTCCCAGATTATCTTTGCTTGCAACATAAATTTTACATGGCATAAATATGTTATCTTAATTTAGCATTGTTGTTGATTCCCATGAGCTACCATTTCTCAATTTTTTCCAAGGGTTTTGTTTGGAAAATTTGGGAAATACATATGACCAAAACAAAGAAAAAAAGAAAAAAGAATAAGCGCAAGAAATCAGTAGAAGGAAAATGTGACTTCATGACTAGGCCCCCGCTAATGAAGATTAATATAAAAGTCACCAATCCTAAACATGATGAGTGAATTGTAGTGTTCTAGCTTCTCTACCAGAAGCCCTGCAGGATTTGTCTACATTCCGCAGGGCCTGTAAGACCGAATTGTTCCGACAGGCCTTCGACATTTAATCGAGAGAGAGCTGCCACTGGACATTATATAGAGCTCTAAGCAGAGTACCGATGGTCACCATCGAACTTTCAGAACCGCTATACTGTACTGTATTAATACAGCACCATGAAATGTTTTAAATAATTTAAATATGTAATTATGTTTTATATGTTTTATTGGTTTTTAATGGAAGTAATGTGATGTTGTGAGCCGCCCTGAGTCTGCTTGCGGAGAGGGCGGGATATAAGCTTAACGTAATAAATAAATAATTAATAAATATAAGCATTTGCTTGAGATCAGAGTCTTGCAAAATATGTGTCTCCAACAGCACAATTATTATGTTTATCATTTGTGTGTGGGAACTTTATCCTTAGCTGAATTGAGTGCCTTGTTTCCACTAGTGATCACTTTGCTTTTTGAGAGATTTATTAGTCCTTAGCTAAGTTCATGTGATAGCTTGATGAGGAACTACCAACGTGGCTGTGTAGGAAAGAAAACATGAGCCCTAGGAAATTATAGAGAACCCCGTGGTGCAGAGTGGTAAAGCTGCAGTACTGCAGTCAAACTTTCTGCTCATGACCTGAGATGGATCCCAGTGGAAGCTGGGTTCAGGTAGCTGGTTCGAGGTTGACTCAGCATTCCATCCTTCCGAGGTCGGTAAAATGAGTACCCAGGTTGCTGGGGAGAAAGTGTAGATGACTGGGGAAAGCAATGGCAAACCACCTCGTAAAAACTCTGCTGTGAAAACATTGTGAAAGCAATGTCACCCCAGAGTTGGAAACGACTGGTGCTTGCACAGGGAACTACCTTTTTCAAAGGAAATTATACATGAGTCAGTCTGACCTAGGGGAAAGTATTAGAAGAAATCAAAACAAATTCCATGAAAACATCCAAGGAATGGAGTTAGGGGTCTGCACTTGGTCTATACCAAGACAATAAATACCTTAGTATTTTGTAGTATTTATTTGGCCACATACAGATCAGAGATCTGTATTTGGCTACTTAAACAGCCATTCCCAAATAAAAGCCAATATTATTCAGCTTTTATTTAAGCATAGCTAGAAGGCATTTAAAGAGACCACAGTCCTCTAAACCCTGACCCTTTCTTACATATCCCTATAGTCAACATGGCCTGTCTGTGGATACTTAAATCTGTGGATTGCATCATGTTGTCAGAAAACATAAATTCTCCTAAAAGACAGAAATGCTGTCTGTACATGTGCAGAGGAAGGGAGGAGGAGCTTCCCAGACATATATGCTGGGTCACTCAGTACCAGTGGCAACCCTGCCACTGCTGCATTTCAAGCTGATGGGAAGGAAAGCAAGTGGCAGCAGTGCTGTTGGTAGACAGGTGATTAAAGAGGGTCAGAAACCTCTGCTGAATGACTGAAGGAGAGGAATACAATGGGGAGCAACAGAACTGAAAATGGGTGGAAAGATGAGTGAAGGAGAGTCAAGTGGTCAGGCAGAAAGAGCTGCAGCAGTAGCAGCAGCAAGAAGGGAGGGGAGGCAGAGTGACAGGGAGGGGGCATGGTGAGTAAAGGACAAACACGTAGGCAGTGCAGGAAGAGGGGAAGGGGTTGACATAGCAGTGGGGAAGGGATGGATGGTGGAAATGGTGAGGAGACAAGTAGGGCAGCAGGCAAGCAGAGTGGAAAGGGGGCAGGTAAGCAAGAAAGAATCCCTTTTCTGGTGAATTTGTGCATGTGGGGTGAATGGGAGGCTAAGCTGAGGGTGATCTCAGGGAGCTGAGGGTGAGTCAGCAAAGCAGGGGGAGAATGGAATGCTCCCTTCCTCCAATCTTCTTACCTGTAGGGTCCTCCTGCGTGGTGCATGACCATGATATTAAAAGGATTTCCTCTCTCATTTGAATGCACCTGTCAACTAAAATATGCTGCAGAAGCCCTTGTCACCTGTGCTGCCATTCTGACAAAAGAGAGGTAAACACCAGGTCAGGCCTTTTTCTGCTGTGGTGCCTCAAGTAGAAATCACTTGCCCAACACCTAGCCCATTGAGCTTTCATACCAAACAAAATATTTATTGGTTAGTTTATATTTTTAGATCTACCTACCTACCTGCCCGCCTGCCTGTCTGTCATCATCATCTCATAATTTTTCTGTCTGTCTTTCTATCCTGTATTAGTTACATGGCTGTTCTCCCTGTCCCTAGTTTGACTATTGAGCTTGTGCTTTCTCTTTATATTGTTTTATTTATATTGTTGCAACTTTTATTTTTCTGTTCCTCCTGTATGTTTGTTTTTTGCCTGGTTGCTGATTTTTTTAAAAAAAGTTTTAAAAGAACTTCGTAACTGCAAAGTTACATTATTTTAGAGTGGATTATCAATATATATATACATATATTTCAGTTTGGAAGTCATCTTAGGAAGATTGTGGTGGAAGCAAGGAGTATAAATATTTCAAATAAACCCATAAAAATACTTTGTGTTATTTTTCAGGATTGTCCAGTCATACACATGGAACAAAAATGGTAAGTTTTCTACAGTTTTTCTTCTTCTTATATTTGGTTTGGAAACATAGTGTTATTCTATGTTTTTCAACTGAAGAGGGTAACATCTACAGCATGATTTCATTATGTGCTACATGGCAGGAACCAATATGAAGTGGTGATGAATTTGTTGAATTTGTACATAGAAGATTCATCCTGAACATAAGCACCATATTGACCACCGTTTGTTTAAACCATGATTTACTGAACTAGCCACAGGTGCTGGAAACTAACCAGAGTTTGCTTGGAACTCCCAGTTTGTCAGCTGCCAACAGAAGCCAGTCATAGCAGGAAAAACAAGAGAGTTTGGCTTTTTTTCTCTGTTGTGTTGCTGTGATCCTATCCCTGGTCAGTGATGATACCATGCAAGCAAGGATTAAAAGAGGATCTTGTGTTAAGATACAATTAGTAGAGTTACTAGAAACCAGGTAAAGAATCCTTGCCTGTGACCATGTTCTGTAACCACAGTTAATGGGGTGATGAGCATTTGGATGTTAAAATCTTTCTACATATATTCATAGAGCTCAATATAGATTGTGTCTGAGTGTGCATGCATCCACTTACAGAGTTGCATAGTTGTATATGTGGATTGAGAGCTAGTTTGGTGTAGTGGTTAAGTGCATGGACTCTTATCTGGGAGAACCGGGTTTGATTCCCCACTCCTCCACTTGCACCTGCTGGAATGGCCTTGGATTAGCCATAGCTATCGCAGAGGTTGTCCTTGAAAGGGCAGCTGCTGTGAGAGCCCTCTCAGCCCCACCCACCTCACAGGGTGTCTGTTGTGCAGGGAGAAGTTAGATTGTAAGCCGCTCTGAGTCTCTGATTCAGAGAAAAGGGTGTGGTATAAATCTGCAATTCTTCTTCTTCTTCTAAGCCCTAGTAAACTCACAGTACAATCCTAAACAGGTGGCTACACGCTGCTAAATCCACTGAAGTTAAGATATTGAGAAAGTATTGTATTCCTGTGACACCTAGATAGCAGTGTTGTATCCTTCTGGATTGTAAACACTGAGAAAACGTCTATTAATGACAGATCATCTATTGTCTATTGAGATCATCAATTCATAGGGTTGCCATAAATTGGAAGCTACTTCATAGTACTTAATATACAGACATATCAGCAATGCATAAAGCAGTTATTACATCAGTGATATGGTGGAACATATGACTGATATTAAATTACACCCCCCAAAGCTGGCTCTTCACCACCTTTCAGTACTGCTATATGCAGACGATGTGGTACTGTTATCTAGAACACCTATTGGGTTGCGGAGGGCATTAGACAGCTTTGTTAAGTATTGTGAAATGAACGTTTGGTAATAAATTTTGAAAAAACAAAAGTGATGGCATTTGGTAAAAAAACCAAGAAGAGGTACTGGACTATGAAAGGGGAGAAAATAGAACAAGTAACAAAATTTACTTATTTGGGAATGGTAATTCAGGATACAGGCGCCTATACTGAACATTGTAATATGAGGGTGGAGAAAGCTGAGAAAACAATGTATGCTATCCTGAGATTTTTTCGTTCTAAGGGGGGCTTTTATGTTCCGGCAGCACTGAAACTGTTCCAATATAAAGTTTTAACACAACTGCTTTATGGTATTAACCTGGGCTCTTGAGAAAGTGCAATCTAAATTTCTGCATAACATCTTGCAGCTCCCGCCAGGTGTGCCAAATGCCCTTTTGCGACTAGAAACTGGGCAAATGAGAATTGAGGCCAGAATTATGTTATCTTTGGCATACCAATGGCTAAGGGTCTATACAAACAAAAAAGGCCTCTTTCCTCTAATAATTAAAGACCTCTACAGGCCAAGGTGGCTGCAATTGGTTGAAAGCAATTTGGAAAGTATAGGATACTCACTTGAAAACCTCTTGATGTAAAGTAATGCCAAAGCAAAAAGGTATTATCAAACAAAGAATCTGTGATATAGAGAGACAAAGGGATCTAGAACAGGCCCCCTCTTTTTTGGCGTCTACTGAGACTAAATATGTTATGAGGATGGTCAAGTACTTTTCTTATTTGGAGGTATCAGCTCACAGAAGAGCCTTTACGTTGGCTCGATGCGCAGCCATGCCCTCAAAAGTGTTAGAAGGGAAATATAGAAAAGTTCCGTATGAAGATCGACGCTGTTCTTGTGCTACGGGAGAGGTGGAGTCGATGACGCATATGTTTTTTCGATGTCCATTTCACCAAGTATATAGGGACAGGTTTGTTTCCCCGTTTGTAGTTAAACCAATAGCAGATGCGGACAGGGCGTGTTTGGAGAAACTATTGGTGGATGCAAGTCCATCTATCTCTAGACAGATAGCAAAATTCTGCCATTACTTTGTGAAGCTCCATACTAAGAGACAAGAAATTGCATGTTTTGTATGATCTGTTTGAATTTTAGGGTTTAAACGATTTTATATATTCTGATTTAAAGGATTTTATATTAATTTGAACTGATTCTGGATTTTATAATTGGTTAAACTATATTTTAGTTATCCTCGACTTCTATAGGGACGGAAAGTTTTATGTATTTTATTGTATTTTATGTATTTTAGGAGGGTTTTTATATGGTGTTATAGTTTTTATATTGGTCTATGACCATAATAAAAAGTTTAAAGCAGTTATGTCCAAATGGTGTGGAAACCACCAGCTTAATATTGGTCCCCAAGCTACTAAGCCTGGCTGTTGAGGAAGCTACAGAATGCAGAGTGAATGAAATTTTACTTCCAGATTAGATGTTGCAAATGCAATCCTGTACACACTGGGAATAAGCACACCGAAATCTGTAGAACTGATTCCTGTGTAAATGTTTATAGAATTGTACTTTGTTGAACTCAACAGTAGTATTTAAAATGTTCTCCCAAAGCATGATTGACAGTCAGCAGATTTGCACATACTGGGGATGACTTCCTCCCTGCCAGCAGTTAGAAAATTAACAATAATGCCATGGTAAGATATATTTTAAGGTGGGATTCAAATTTTTCATCCCTGCTGTTTGACCTGAAAATCCTAATTTCAATGTTATTACTTTTGTGTCTTGAACTTGTGACTTTAAAAATTTTGTGTAGTTTCCAATATTCCTGAATTTTAACTTCAATACATTAGCTTATATATACAGAAATTATACATATACATGACACAGATTGCATGATAAATAGTATGTAAAGCATGTATATTAATGCTACAAACAAAATATGGAACATTCACTCAGGGTTGTGTTTGTGTGTACACACATGTGTCTGTGCAGGCAGACTTGAAAGGCAAGTCCTATGTAACATGGGAGAAGCTGTGTGGCATGAAAAATAGAAGCAAAATAACGATCTCCTCTGGATTTCTAAAAATCTTGCCTGACTTTGTTTTTTGGTAACCATTTCAGCAAGCTGCACATGATTTCTATACAGCCAATGGTAAAACCTTGCAAGTTGGGACAAGTGACCTTACGCCAAGTGTTACACCATTGCTCAAGAGGCAGAGACAAAACTGGCTCAATGCTCATGATGATGGTTTCTTTATTGCTACAGAAGAGACCAGGTAAGAGGAAGGGGAAAGCCAGGAGCCTCTCCAAATCATGACAGTAGATTGCTGAGTAATGATTGGGGGGGGGGGAGATGAACTGCCTTCTTACCCATGATAAACAAACATGGATAAATAACATCCCAGTTTGTTTGATACCTTTAGAAAGAGTCTTTGTTGAGCACTACCACAATAGTTACAAGAACACTTAAACCAGTAGAAATGATGATGTAATAGATGTCTTTTACCTAGTATTTCAGACAGACCTCACATATTTAATGCAATTATTATGTGCTTGAAATAAAGGCTGCTTCCAGTTTAAAGCCAGTTCCCAACATTCATTCATGCCTTATTATGACCAAAAAATCAGGACTGTAGGGTGGATCCTACTCCTGTCCTACCACTCCACTGAGCAAAGTTTCAAGATTTCCTCTGGCCTAAGAAGCCCTCCTCCAACTGAGTGGTTCTTCCACTGGAGGCAAACTCCATAGAGAAAGGTTGGATCTTCTTCGTGGTCTCTGTGCATCACACCAATGGGAGAGGCGCCAGCGCTGACCCTGATCAGTAAACTCCAAAAGCTGTGGATTTCCGCGCCTCCGTCCCAGCACGTATGCGCAGACCCCCCCCCACTGCGCATGTCGCCAGGATGGGAGCAGACATCCCACCAGTTCTCTTCTGACCACCGCGCTGATTGGTTGATCTTTTCGCCACGGTCGGTGAACTTCGTTGGACTCTGTCTAAAATTGTTAGAATAGTTAGTGTTAGTTGTTAGTGTAGTTTAGTTTAGTTAGCGTTAGTACTGTTCGTCCGGAGCGTGGGGTGAGTTTTCCGCCCTTCGGGGCGTCCCCCCCATGCTCTCAGGCCTTCCACCCGTTTTCCTAACCCTCGCATGGAAAAGCGGTAGGGTTTCTTCCGTCGCTGTTCGAGGTGCAGAAGCAAAATCGCGCCGCCGGACGGCCACTCTCTGTGCTTGCTGTGCCTGGGAGAGCAGCACAAGCCGGACTCTTGCGTCCATTGCGCCAAGTTCTCAAAGCAGACAAAAAAGAACAGGGAGGCGTGGCTGGCGGCAGCGCTCATGGAGAAAGCACTATCACCACGTGCGCTCTCCACCGATCAAGGGCAACCTTCGGCTGAACTGTTGACACCGAAATTGGTCGATGCCGAAAAAGGTCCCTCCGACGCCGATCGCCCCCGCAAGCGCTCGGGCTCGGCAGCTGCATCGGAGTCCTTGGTGCCAGCAAAGAAGCACAAGGAGGACAAGGGGTCGCATGCTGAGAAGGTGAAGAAGCAGAAGAAGGCCGATAAGCCAAAGCACAAGTCCGCTTCGCAATCCTCCTGAATCGCTCTCTGAGCCCTCGACGCCGGTTGTTCCGCCGTTGAAGCTCTTCGCCTCACCCATTCGTCGATCGAGCCTGCCGCCACTTACCTCGATGTCGACTCAGCTGGTCATCTCTGACTCTGACTCCGAGATCGATTCAGCCCAACGCGTCGGTATCGACAGAAGACCATCGGGTCGGCTTACGCCAGGGCAAGGGAACCCTCGTTCCCGTAGTCCTGTTCGGGATCGACGTCGGGACTCGTACCGGGATCGGTCGTCGAGCAGCCGCTCTCCTCGCTACCAGAAGAGGGATCCTTCTCATTGGCCAGTGTCACAGATTCCTTGGGATCAGCGGCAATGGCAGTACCTCTACGGTGCCTACCCAATGCAGCCCCCATTTCCTTGGTTGCCACCGCGGCAGATGGACTGGGATCAGGCTTCGGAGACTTCCTATCGGTCCCGGATGTCCTGCAGAACCCCTCGATGTGTGCCTTCCGCTACGCTATCGAAGCCGCCCGAGGTCGAGCATCCGGATCGACGTCGGGAGCCAGAGCGGCATGCCTCCCTGGAGAAGCCGAAGACGACACCGACGGTTCGGACGTCACCGCCTCAGCATCAGCCATCTGAGCAGTCGGAATCGCCTGAAGCATCCCCTAGGTCCTTGAGGGAGTCATCGCCGGAAGAGCAAGGGACTTCCTCTACTGCTGAACCATCTCCACCGTCAAAGACCACAGAGGATCATCCCATCTCCCCATCTGAAGACTTTAAGTCCTATGGGGACCTGATTAAAAGGATGGCGCAGGTGCTGTCTTTACCAACAGTCCAGCCTCAGCCTGTGGTCACGGACAGTGTCTTTGATATCATCCAAAGAGACACCTCGACGGTGGTTGCCCTACCCATCACCAATGTGATGCTTCACACGGCGAAGTCGTCCTGGGACAAGCCTGTGTCCACGCCGGTGTCATCGTGCCGGCTGGACCACGTGTATCGTCTGCAGGAGAACACAGCGGAGTTCCTATACATGCACCCTAAGCCTAACTCAGTTGTGGTATCATCCTCGTCCAAGGCAAAAAAGATGCATTCGACTCCTCCTGATAAGGAAGGCCGGAAGCTGGACGCTATGGGGCGGCGATTGTACTCCACTGGGACGCTTGGGGTGAAAATCGCAAACTACTCTGCGTGTATGGGCAGGTATCAATATACCCTGTGGGACCAGATCTCGCCCATCCTGAATACTCTGCCGGAACAGAGTAAATCGATTCTGAAGAAGTTGCAAAAAGGAGGGGATGGCCCTTGCGAAGCAGCAGCTGAATTCTGCAAAGCATTCAGGTGATGCTTGTGCCAAGACTCTCACCACGGCCATATCTCTACGCAGGCACTCCTGGCTACGCTCCACTGCCCTGAAACCTGATACACAGGCGTATATTGAGGATCTCCTGTTCGATGGCATGGGTTTCTTTAGTGCGACCACAGACTCGGTCCTTCAGGAGATGGACAAGAGTATAAAGACATCCAGAAACCTGGGGGTCTCCACCTCTCGTCCTCAGGCGAAGCGGCAGTGGCAGAAGAAACCTTATGCCAAGTCTCCTGAGCAGCAGTGACGCCTGAAGTGAGCAACCACCTTTTCAAGGCCTCAGTACCAGCCCAAGCAGGAGTACTCACCGTCCTCTGCTTAGGCTTCGAGGCAGAAGGGTGCCAAGCAGCACAAACAGGGCCTTTGACTCCCTACCTCCTACTCGTCCCCATGGGGACATGGACTCTATCTGCCTGTCCCGTTTCCTTCCAGCCTGGTCCCGTATCACCTCAGACCAGTGGGTCTTATCTGCAATTCAATGGGGGTACGAGATAGAGTTCTTCCAACATCCCCCTACCCCGACGTTCGCCTACACTTCACCCTCCCCTCCTCTCCAGGAAGAGATTCAGTCCCTCCTCCTCAAGCAGGCCATCGAGGAGGTCCTGAAGGATCAACGCGGCCATGGGTTCTATTCCCGCTACTTTGCTGTCCCGAAGAAGGACGGAGGCCTGCACCCGATTATGGACCTTCGGGGTCTCAACGAGTTCATTCGCTACAACAAATTTCAGATGACCTCCCTACCATGCATTCTCCCGCTGCTGGATCACGGGGAATGGATGGCCACTTTAGACCTGAAAGATGCTTACTTTCATGTTTCCATTCACCCCTGGCACCGGAAGTTCCTGCGCTTTACGATTGGCGACGCCCACTTCCAGTACAGAGCCTTGCTCTTTGGTCTGTCGACGGCCCCGAGAGTGTTTACGAAAATGATGGTTGTCATCGCCGCCCACCTAAGGCTCCAAGGGATCTCCCTATTCCCATACATAGACGACTGGCTGATAGTGGCAGGGTCAAGGAAGGCTCTGCTTCAGCACAGCGACATCACTCTTGCTCTGCTGGCAGACCTGGGGCTTCAGGTCAACTGGAAGAAGTCGCACCTCCAACCGTCGCAGAGAGTGCAGTTCATCGGCGCGGTGCTGGACACCGTAGCGTGCAGGGCATTTCTCCCGGTGGATCGAGCGGAGGCCATTGTCCAAGCAGTTCGCTCCCTACATCGCAATCCATCGGTTCCTGCTCACCGGATTCAGCGCCTGCTGGGGCTCATGGCAGCCACCACTTTGGTCGTGATGAATGTGAGGCTTTGCATGCGGCCGCTCCAGCTGTGGTTCCTCAAGGAGTTCCGCTGCAACTTCGACTCCCCGAATCGGTTCCTGACGGTTCCTTCAGAGATGTTGGTGGATCTCGAATGGTGGGGGCAGGAATGCAACTTGACAGAAGGGGCGCCCTTCCACAGACCACAGCCGTCTGTGACGATCACGACAGATGCGTCCCTTTGGGGGTGGGACATGCATGCGCTGGGCCTGTGCGTCGGGGACCGGTGGCCGGCCCATCAGGCTCTTCAGCAGATCAATTACCTGGAGCTGTTGGCCATCTTTCCCGCTGTCCGGTTGTTCCGGACGCTCTTCAAGGGACGGTCGGTGGCAGTCCTCACGGACAATACGACGGCCATGGCCTACATAAATCGTAAAGGGGGCACGGTGTCCCGCAGACTCTGCCAGCTGGCAATGACAATTTGGGAAGCGTGTATAGCCCTAGGGATATCGCTGCTTGCAACCCACCTCCCAGGTGTTCAGAACACCCGGGCAGACTTTCTCAGCAGGGGGGGAGCGTCGCTCCACGAATGAGAGCTCAATTGGAAGTTCCTAGAACCTGTGTTTCACCTGTGGGGAGCGCCCACACTGGACGTTTTCGCGACTCGAGACAACAGAAAATGCGAGTCGTTCTGCACCAGGGGCGGTGTGGATCCAATGTCCCTCGGGGACGGGCTCCTGGCCCCATAGCACCACGAGGTGTATCTCTTTCCCCCCTTGCCACTGATCACCAGGGTGGTGCAAAAGCTCCTAAGAGAGAAGCTGGTGGGCATCTTGGTGACGCCATGGTGGCTGAGGCAGCAATGGTTCCCGATGGTCCTGCGTCTTGCCCGCGGGACGTTCCACCACTTCCCGCAGGTTTCGGATCTGCTGCTGTCGCACCAGGAGTGAGTTATGCACCACGATGTGCCCCACCTGAAGTTAACGGCATGGCGTCTGGATGCTCGCGGTTATCAGAGAGAGCTCGGTTCATGATTTTGAGCAGTAGAAAGCCTTTGACACGACGCTCGTACGCCTACAAGTTGTCGAAGTTCGTTCAGTTCTCTACGAGCGAAGGCCTGGAGCCACGGGCGGCGGGCCTCGCTGCAATCTTTGATTTCTTGCTGTCCCTGCTGGACCGTGGTCTGGTGGCTTCCTCGGTGAGGGTGTACCTGGTGGCCATCTCAAGTGAGCATGTGCAGATTGACGGGCATTCGGTCTTCGCCCATCCGGAGACTAAGAGGTTCCTCAAGGGAATCGCTCGTCTGTATCCATCGGTGCGGTTGCCCGCACCTTCCTGGGACTTGCCGTTGGTACTCAAGGCTCTTGTGGGCAAACCGTTTGAGCCTATGGCTACCTGTTCGCACCAGGTGTTGGTGTGGAAGACAGCGTTCCTGCTTGCGGTCACGTCGGTGAGGCGAGTGGGCGAGCTGACGGCGCTGAGGTGTGACAAGCCCTACCTTTGCTTCTCCCCTGAAGGGGTGGTGCTCTGCCCTGACATCACGTTCCTACCCAAGGTGGTCTCTGCGTTTCACTTGAATGCCGAGATCAATTTACCTGTGTTCTTCCCGAACCCTTCGACGGAGGTCGAACGGCGACTGCACGCCCTCGACGTGAAACGAGCATTGGCGTTCTACTTACACCGTACAAAGTCTTTCAGACGGGATTCCCGGCTCTTTGTCCCTTATGTGGCTCCCTCCTTGGGTCGGAGGATCTCTTCCCAGAGATTATCTAAATGGATTACTGGCACTATTAGGCTGTGCTATCTTCTCCGTAAGACGCCGCTTCCCGGGCCAGTGTGGGCCCACTCTACGTGAGCGGTGGCAACCTCGGCAGCATTTATGAAAGGTGTTCCGCTGCAGGACATTTGCAAGGCGGCCACCTGGGCGTCGGCGCATACCTTTGTGTCACACTATGCGCTGGATATGAGGCGGCGTCAGGACTCAGCGGTGGGCCATGCTGTATTGCAGATTGTCTCTTGTTGATGGACCATTGCGCCCTCCTCCAGGTATGTCCTTTGCTTGCTAGTCTCCCATTGGTGTGATGCACAGAGACCACGAAGAAGATAAACAGGTTTCCTACCTGTAACTGATGATCCTCGAGTGGTCATCTGTGCAGTCACACTACCTGCCCTCCTTCCCCTCCGCTGCCGGTCCATCGTGTGTGGGCTAACGCAGTGGTCAGAAGGAACTGGCAGGATGTCCGCTCCCGTCCTGGCGAGCATGCGCAGTGTGGGGAGGGAGTCTGCGCATGCGCGCTGGGACGGAGGAGCAGAAATCCGCAGCTTTTGAAGTTTACCGATTAGGGTTGGCGCCGGCGCCTCTCCCATTGCTGTGACTGCACAGATGACCACTCAAAGATCATCAGTTACAGGAAGGAAACCTGTTTATCCAGGGGTGTAGCCCAAAAAATTGGATAGTGGGATATTAAGAAATTCTGTGGGGCAAAGGAGTGGGGGAGCGGGGGGGGGAGAGGCTGCTGTCCAGTCCTCCCCTCCCCCACTGCCCTCATGCCTCATGTAGATGAGGAAGCCAGTAGATGAGGAAGAGGATTCGGTTCCCTCTTTTAAACATGGAAGAGAACTTGGCTCCCCCTTTTAAATGCTGTTCAAGCCTCAAGCCTGCCCACAGAAAAGTAAGAGGACTCAGCTTGCTGGTGGTGGTGGCCTTACTGCACCTGTGCCAGCCCAGCCATGTGACCCACCATCATGTGACCTAGGCTAGCTCAGCTAGCACAGGCACAGTGAGGCTACCACCACCAAGCTGAGTCCTCTTCCTCTGCTGTGGGTGGTCTTGCAGCTTGCTTCTCACTGCTTGAGCAGCATTTAAAAGGGGGAGCCAAGTCCTCTTCCTCATCTACTGGCTTCTTCATCTATATTAGTCATGAGGGTAGGGGGAAGAGTGGATGGCAGCTGTCCGCCACCTTGCTGGCTATGGCTGACGGGACATGGCCCCACCCTGCCTCACCATAACTATAGGCCTAGTTAAATCTACTCTACTGAATCCACCACCTCACAGGAGCGATAATTTGCCCCACCCAAGAAGTTTTAAAAGATTAGTTTTTAAAAAGATATATAAGGGTTTTTTAATTCATTATATGGGAGTTTCCATTTAAAGCACAAAAGCTTGGTGGGGGGGGGAGTTAAGATAGGAACATGTCTGATTAAAAATGAATCCATGGTGGTGGGTGGTAGTATTCTAGATTCCAACTACCTGACCCATCCAGCTCTACAAAACAGCCCCTCCTCACAGGAGTCCACATTTACTTTTTACATGTAAGCAAATGGTAGCCATTGACAGTTACTGCATAAAGTACAGCATTCGACTTGAAGATAATGTTGTGGTGGGTGTCCCCTTCATCCTGTTTGGCCTGATATCGCAGTGGGTGTAATAGAACAATATCTATATCAGAGGTGGCCAACGGTAGCTCTCCAGATGTTTTTTGCCTACAACTTCCATCAGCCCCAGCCAGCATGGCCAATGGCTGGGGCTGATGGGAGTTGTAGGCAAAAACATCTGGAGAGCTACTGTTGGCCACCCCGGTCTATATGGTCTTCAGCATATGTCCCACTCTGCATAACAATAGGTATTTTAAAGGTAAACGTATAGATTCCTGATTATTTACTCCTTGTTTATCAGTTAAGATTTATTTTTTTACTTCTCCTGAAAGGAAGAGTCTCTCAGCTTGATCTAAAACAGGGGGGGCCAAACTGTGGCTTTTGAACTGCATATGGCTCTTTCACACATATTGTGTGGCTCTCAAAGCCCCTGCTGCCCCATTGACCAGCAGCTTGGAGAGTGCATTTAAAGTTGCTTTCTTTCCACCTTTCCTTCCTTCCTTCCCTCTTGTCTGTCTGCCTTGTGGCTCTCAAACATCTGACGTTCATGTCTTGCAGCTCTCAAGCTTTATTCTATGTGGCTCTCAAGTTAAGCAAATTTGGCCACCCCTGATCTAAAAGAAGCTATCTTGTAAAATGCAAATACAGTTCTGTTTTAGCTTATTCTGTGGGATTTTTATTTTATCCTGATATTTTGTTGCTGGCCACTATTTGTTTTATCTTTGTTTAGAGAACCCAAAGTAGCATGTTTCTGCATGCTGCTTTTTAAGTAAAACATCTTACCACTCTTATTTACTGGCAAGAAAAGTGGGGAAATGTTTCCAGTGACTTGATTGTCTTGATTGCCATGGAAATCCCTTGGTCCTCTATCAAGCTTTTGATGGTTTGAGGATGCAGCTCGGGCCTCAAAATGAAGGGATTTCAAGCTGATTTATTTTAGATTTATTCATCTCTGTGTGGAATTGCACACAAGTATTTCATGCAGACATTTAACAGCCCATCTTGTAAGGTATTGAAGAGGAAGAATAAAATCCAGGTGCTTGCATAAACAGGCTGGAATAAAAAAGGCAGCTCCACTCATGATGACTGATGAGGGAAACATACGAGTTATGCAGAATGTCTTCTATAGTAAACACACAAAGCAGGGTGATGACACACATGGGCAGTCCATGCATCTTTAGACAGCAGCATTCGCACATTTGTGAACCAAATGCATATACATGAATGTTTAAAGACTGTATGTACATATGTATGTGTTTGCTGAGGGAAAACACTTGTGCAATAGTGTGAGGAACTTGGATTGTTTATTCATTTAGAAATATGTACATGATGCTTGAGGCAACTTACAAAGTAACAACATGTGTAATAAAATCTGTGAAAAACCAGCAATAAGATAAAGGTTGATAAGGCCAGGAAAACAATGGGTATAACAAAATCTTGGATGGTAACAGCTTGACTTCAGCCTGCTTTTGATCATATTCATGTCTAAAAAATTTTAATGCCATTGTTTTCATTATATGCAGATAATTTCTTTCTGGGAAATGCCATTTGTGTTCAAATTAGCAACATGCAGGATATCTGAGGGAGCTGATGATGGCATCTATAGTTGTTTGTCTCTGTGTAACTGAGGTTACTGCCGCCAGAAAATCATTGACATTTAATGGCAATAATGACCTACATAAAAAGATTTTCACACTGCTATATCAAAATAATAAAATAAAATCCAATAAAATAAATAAATAAACAGTACATAACCAGTTTGTCTCAAAATTTGGGCTTTTTATATAAATAACGAAAAGTAAAAATTTTTGTGTAAAAATATGTCAAAAAGTAAACAGGAAGAACTACAGAGATTAACAGAGTGTGAAGTAACCTCTAAAGTAAAATATTTAGGTGTGGAAGTAACAACAAAAAATCTTGATCTGTACAAAATTAACTATGAAAAGCTTTGGCTTAAGATTGATGGAGATTTGATAAAATGGAATAAATTGAATTTGTCTATGCTGGGCAGAATTTCTGCAATCAAGATGAATGTCTTACCGAGAATTACGTTCCTGTTTCAAATGATTCCAATAGTGAAAGACAACAAACAATTTAATAAATGGCAAAGGAAACTTTCAGAATTTGTATGGGCCGGAAAAAAACCAAGAATTACAATGAAAATCTTGACTGATGCGAAAGAAAGGGGAGGATTTCAATTGCCTAATTTAAAGTTGTATCATGATGCAGTATGCCTGGTGTGGATTAAGGAATGGATGACATTACTAAACAGAAAATTACTAGCATTAGAAGGTTGTGGAAATGTTTTTTTGGTTGGCATGCTTACATGTGTTACAGGAAAAAATAAGATGGATGGGTTTTTTCGTGTCATTATATAAGAAGCAATCTGCTAAATACTTGGTCAAAATATAAAAGATATAGGGATGAGAGGAAACTGCTTTGGATTGTGCCAACAGAAGTAATAAAATTATATTCAGACACTAAAGAAGAGAAGTGGTTATCATATAAACAGCTTTTAAAAATACATGGAGGAAAGGTGGAATTAAAATCGGCGGAAGAATTACAATATAAATATAATTGGTTTCAATTGCAACAAATTAAGAGTTTGCTTGAACAGGACATTAAGAATGATGGAATAAGACAAGAACAAACAGAATTGGAGAGAATGCTGTTTGGTGAAAATGAAAAATTGATCTCAAGAACTTATAAACTATTATTGAAATGGTCTATGGAAGATGAAGTAGTTAAATCTCAAATGATAAAATGGGCGATAAATATAAATAAGGAAATACAGATGGAGTCATGGGAATACTTATGGAAGAACTCTTATGAAAATATCAACATGTATTAAAGAAAATTGTTTTAAAATGTTATATAGGTGGTATATGACACCTAAGAAACTAGGAAAAATGAACAATCAGGTGTCGAATAGATGTTGGAAATGTTAAAAACAAGAAGGATCTTTCTACCATATGTGGTGGACTTGTGAAAAGGTGAAACTATTTTGGCATATGATTCAGCAAGAGATTTTGAAAATTTTGGGATATAATATCAAGAAGGCACCAGATATTTTTCTGTTGGGATTACAAATGGAAAATTTTTTAAAACAAGATAGAACAATAATTTGGTTTATGCTTTCAGCTGCTTGGACTTTATATGCACAGATGTGGAAGCAAGACAAAATCCCAGAAAAGTGGGAATGGACTCTAAAAGTTATGCATTGGAGTGAAATGGACAACCTTCAAGAATCTTAAAAGAACATGATTTAGAGAAGTTCAAAAATGAGTGGGGAAAATTTCAAAAATATGTTGAAAAACAATGGAATGTTAAAGGATATTTGGCGATCTTTGACAAGGATTAAATTCTAAAGGAACATTAAATGGATTATAGTAAAAAAGCAAGACTATTGGAATATATCTTTTTTCGTTCTTTTGATAATGACTAAAGGATTACTTTGATGGATTATAATTATAACATGGTTTTTCTTTCCTTTTCTCTTTTTCTTTATGATGCTTTTTTTTAATGAAGATTCTTAAACAGACTAAATTGATTACCATTTTTTTAGCAATTTAATTAAAATACACTGCCGGGGGTCACCAAAAATTTTTACTCTCCGCCCCCTTTGAACAGCCGGACTCCCATGCCATCTATGATCTGCTTTTTCAAAAGAAGCTTACCATGTTGCCTGGAAGGTTGGGGACAAAGGGTCGCAATTGGGGGGGAGCTATCCCAGAGGTGCACACTCGATTGTGGTGTGCCCCAAGGGGTGGTTCTCTCCCCAATGTTATTTAACATCTACATGCGGCCTCTTGCCCAGATTGCCCGAAGGTATGGGCTAGGGTGTCACCAGTACGCTGATGACACCCAGCTCTATCTACTGATGGATGGCCAGCCGGTCTGTGCCCCGGAAAATCTTGATCGGCCACTACAGGCCGTGGCTGAGTGGCTCAGACTGAGTGGGCTGAGCCACTCAGTCTGCGAAATTTTTGGGAATCCTGCGAAGACAGAGGTCCTTTGCTTGGGTTGCCGCGGGCCAGTAGGGGGAATCCCCCTACCAGTTTTTGACGGTGCACCGCTGACAGCGGCGGACAGGGTCAGGAGCTTGGGGGTGCTATTGTAGCCTTCCCTAAAGATGGAGGCTCAGATAGCAGCCGCTGCCAAGTCCGCGTTTTTTCATCTTAGGCGGGCAAGGCAGTTGGCCCC
This sequence comes from Heteronotia binoei, assembly GCF_032191835.1. Lineage (NCBI taxonomy): Eukaryota > Metazoa > Chordata > Lepidosauria > Squamata > Gekkonidae > Heteronotia > Heteronotia binoei. Next base: position 213,014,543 of record NC_083223.1, read on the forward strand.
CTTCCTGGAGCGCGACGACCTAGCAACAGTGATCCATGCTACGGTCACCTTGAGGTTGGACTACTGCAATGCCCTCTACATGGGGCTGCCCCTGTCCTGAACTCGGAAATTGCAGCTGGTGCAGAATGCCGCGGCCCGGCTGTTATTGGGTCTCCCAAATTGGGGACACATTCGGCTGGGTCTTCAGACCCTGCACTGGCTTCCAGTGATATACCGAGTCCGGTACAAGGTGCTGGTTATTACCTTTAAAGCCCTATATGGCCTGGGACCTGCCTACCTGAAGGACCGTCTCTCCCTACATGTTCCCCAGAGAGTACTGAGGTCGGGAACACAAAATCTCCTCACTATCCCTGGGCCAAAATAAGCCCGCTTGAAATCCCCAGAGAGTACTGAGGTTGGGAACACAAAATCTCCTCACTATCCCTGGGCCAAAAGAAGCCCGCTTGAAATCCACCAGAGAAAGGGCTTTCTCCGTTATGGCCCCTACATGGTGGAATCAGCTGCCGGAGGAGGTGAGGGCCCTGCGGGAACTTGTTCAGTTCCGCAGGGCCTGTAAGACGACCCTCTTCCGGCTAACCTACACCTAGCTAAGATGAGAACTCAATGTAACTTGCCAGACTTCTGTTTTATATGTTTTATATGTATTTGGAATGTTTACTGGTTTTTAAGGTTTTAACAGTTTTAAATGTTTAATGGTTTATATATTTAAATATTGTTTAATTTTTATGTTGATCAATTGCTGGAAGCCGCCCTGAGCCACTTGTGGGAAGGGCGGGATACAAGTCATAGATAAATAAATAAATAAATAAAATAGAACCTCATGGAATCACTAACATACTGCTATGAATCATATCCTATGTTTATTACAATAAACACATGGTTGTGTAACAAACACATGTTGTAATTTAATATGCTGGTAGTGAAGCCTAGGGCTAAGTTACATATGCCTTATGGTTAAGATCCACTGCAGTTTTCTTAAAGCTAAAAGAGAGCCAGTTGATATAGTGGTTAGAGCTGCAGACTAGTATTTGAGAGACCCAAGCTGAAACCCCCACTTTTCCAGGGAAGATTGCTTGGTGGCTTCAGGACAGTTACATGTTCTCAGCCTAACCCACCTCACAGGATTGTTGTGGGGATAAAATAGAGGAGAGGAGAACAATGTAAGCTGCTTTAGGATCCTACTGGAGACATAAGTGAGATATAAATAAATAAGTAAAATCATACATGGATGGTGGGCTGTTCAGCCTATGATCACTGTGCTGGGAAAGGGGACTTTACTTCTCTCTTGCTATTTTCCCAATTTATATTGACGTCTCCAGCTTCCACTTGGTTCATAGGAAAAATATGTACATACCTGTATATTTTATATTTTAGTCCTCATCGTATTTTTGATGATCTCAGTTCTCCAAGCCTGAGCAAACTTTGCAATAATATTATGGTAATAATCCTATATAGAGTTTATATACCTCATACCTGGTTCAGAGCACGTAACAAATATTATATCAGTTAACCTTATAGTAGTTATTTAAGGTGTGCTATGATTACTTTCTCCAGATTGCAGATGGAGTGGTGAGACTGAGAAATATTGGCTTGTCTAACAGTAGATGGCTGAAATGAACACTGAATCATGGATTTCCCAATTCATAACTCTCCCTTTAATGACTGTGCTACATTAATTTAGGTCACTGGGCTTCAAACTATGGATCAGAACCTTTAGATGTTTTGTGGGGCTTCCACTGCTGGGTCACAAATCCCTATATAGCTGCCTTTTTTGTTTTTATTCATTTGAAAGAACCTGCTGCATAAATAACAAGGGTGTCATTACTTCTACCTCTCTATGTAGATTCTGAAAAGAGCAGCAAAACAGTGAGATGAGGAGGAGGAGGAGGAGAAGAAGAAATTGGATTTATACCCCACCCATTTACTTGGAGTCTGAGAGCTGCTTACAGTCCACTTTCCCTTCCCTTCCCCTCCTCTCTCCACAACAAACACCTTGTGGGGTATGTAGAGCTGAAAGAGCTCTTTTGAGAACTGCTCTTGAGAAAACAGCTCTGCAAGAATGTATTACTTACCCCAGGTCACATCAGCAGCTGCATGTGGAGAAACGGGGATTCAAACCCACTTCTCTCAGATTAGTCTGTGTCTTAACCACTACACCAAACTGGTTCTAATGTTGAACAAGATTTTCCTTAGGCTCTTAGAGCCAGTTTGGTGTACTGGTTAAGAGAAGCAGACTCTAAACTGGAGAACCAGAATTGATTCCCCCACTCTTCTACATACAGCAGCTAGGTGACTTGGGGTCAGCCACAGTTCTCTCAGAGTTGTTATTTCAAAAGCAGTTCCCTGAAAGCTGTCCCAGCTCCACCTATCTCACAGGGTGTCTGTTGTGGGGAGAGGAAGAAGATTGTAAGCTGCTCTGAGATTCCAAGTGAAGGGCGAGGTATTTATCCAATTTCTTCTTCTTCTTCTTCTTCTTCTTCTTCTTCTTCTTCTTCTTCTTCTTCTTCTTCTTCTTCTTCTTCTTCTTCTTCTTCTTCTTCTTCTTCTTCTTCTTCTTCTTCTTCTTCTTCTTCTTCTTCTTCTTCTTCTTCTTCTTCTTCTTCTTCTTCTTCTCCTTCTCCTCCTCCTCCTCCTCCTCCTCCTCCTCCTCCTCCTCCTCCTCCTTCTCCTTCTCCTTCTCCTCCCATTGGTCCTTGTCTTAGCGTCATGGAGATCATAACTTATCTGACAAAGTGTGCCTGCACACAAAAGTTTACCCTAAATAAAACACTGGTCTTAAAGGTGCTGTTAGACTCTAACTTTGTTCCCCATTTCCTGTCACATATGACTCTGATGTCACATAGCTTCCCATTACATACTTGCAGCTCAGTGGAACCCACAACTGAAAAGGCTGAATAACACTGATTTAGTATACTTTTAGGGAAAACTGCAATGCAAAGTGGTTTTTTTTGTTGTAGAACTTCAGGCTCTTATCTTAAATTGCAGAAACTTTGAAAGTGCTGTTGTGACCAGATGCTGCTACAGGCATATTGTGACCAGAAGCTGCTAAAGGCATATTGAGTTTCAGGGACAAAATTATCAGGCTGTAGGACATGAGAGTTGGATTGCAGGATTGGGCAAAACCAAAAGGTGCTAGAGGAAGAATGTGGATGTGATTTATTTATTTTTTTGCCTTCAGTATCTGGTCTGTTAGCTCAGATTCAGTGCTCCAACTAGTCTTTTTTTCCCCCAATTAACATTTTTATTGAACTTTCTTTAACCATGATACAACAGACTAGTTGGAGCATCTGTTACTATAACAAGTGCTCCAACTAGTCTAGGATTCATTTGCCAACATTGGCCAGCCTGATGCCCCTAAGAACTTCACAAATAAAGCATGAAGACAATTCCCTGTTTTCTGTCCCAGCTGAATACCAAACATGTAAAGGATCTGAACATGGAAGTACCATTCAGCTGATAGCCATTGACAGAGCTATATCCCCTACATCCTTAAACCATCAAAGCTGGGGCCATCATTATATCACATTGAATGCCAGAAGTTAACAATGCATTGTGCAGAAAAGTACTTTCTTTTGTTCATTTTGAACCTATCTTCAATCAGACTCATTGACCTGTAGAATTATGAGAATATTATTACTGTTTCTTATCATGAGAACTCTCATCTTCCAAGTGTTTTATGGACAAATTTAGTATGAATCAGATCTTTTTTTGTAGCAGGAACTCCTTTAAATATTAGGCCCTACACCCTTGATGTAGCCAATCTTCCAAGAGCTGACAGTAGGCCTTGTACTAAAAGCCCTGCAAGTTCTTAGAGGATTGGCTACATCAGGGGTGTGTGGCCTAATATGCAAAAGAGTTCCTGCTACAAAAAAGTCCTGGTTATGAATTATAATATTTTCCATGTAAAAAATGTTAACTCAAATAGTAAGAAGGAAGCATTCATTAGCAGATGCTAAAATCTCTTGGATTCTTCCTTCAGAAGGCATGTAGTGGGAAATGATCCTTAATGACTCTATAGCAGGGGTATCAAATATGCAGCCCAGGGGCTAAATCAGGCCCCCAGAGGGCTCCTATCAGGCCCCCAATCAACTGGCTGTCATCTGCTTCCTTCTCCCTCTCTCTTGCTTCCTTCCACATAACAGCTTGCTTTGCAAGACTTGCTCAATGCACTGCAGAACTACTGAGCCAAACCTCTCTTCCTTCTATTGGCTGAGGTTCCTCTCCCTTCTGATCCCCTGGGGAAGGAAGGAAAGAGAGAGCTTTCTTTGCCCAGTTCCCTGAATCCCATAGGAGAAATACCAAGAAAGCACCTTTAAGTTGAGTGCTAATGTTTTAAGGATGTTTAACTTTTTTTAAAAAAAAATTAATTGTGTTTACCTGTGTCCTTTATAAAGTTTATATTTCTGCTACCTAATCTTAAATAGGTACACACATGGCCTGGCCTGACAAGGTCTTATTTATGTCAGATTCAGCCCTCATAACAAATAATTTTGACACCCCTGCTCTAAAGCCTGTTCTCCTAAGGTTTTGGTTTTGACGCGATGGAGGGCTGACGTGCTTTGCAGAGCTCCTGCAGAGATGGGGGCCAAACTGCATGATTTTGGGGGGTTTTGATGTCCGAAGACCTGAGGAAACCCCTGTCGTGGGGGCTTCTGAAGCAAGGGGAGCTAAACGAAGCGCAGAAACTTAACTGAGGTGTGCTTGTCTATGACTTCTAATCCCTGATGCCTGAGATGAGGTGGATGCCATTACGGCAAGTTAGCCGCGTTACCGTGAAAGGTGAGGAGGAAGCAGCAAAGAATGGTAGCACAAAAAGTGAGAAAAGCCCTAAGTAGAGAAATATGATGCCAAGAATGGGGCAAACTGATAAAGAGTATTTGGAGTAAAGAGGTGGTGAGTGGCGAGAGAAAGAGGATGAGGAGTGGCAGAAAGAGGTGAAGAATGGGGTGTGACAAGAGAGCAAGAGGCGGAGCGGTCCATAATGAAAGCTTCTAAATGAAGATGGGTGAATTGAAGAGCTGGCCGTCGGAGAAGAAGGAGCCACGCATATAGACTTTGAGGAATGTAAGCTAACCAGGAGTTTAACAGGAAGACAGTTGGCTGTAGCAAGTGGCTATTGCTTGTTGTTGTGCTGTATTGAACACTGTGTCAGTGTGTGAAGCACAACACCAAGAACTAGCGAGAGAGACCAAAAGACCAACAGAGCCTTAAAGGTACAGAACAGAATAACAGAGGCTACGTGCCTTTGTGTAGAGGAGACATAGAGTGGTGGAGTGGAAGGGAAGAAGGGTTTAGAAGACAAGAAGTGGAGAAGAAGAGAAGACAAGAAGATAAGAAGAGAGGGGGAAAGAGGAAGACAACAAGAAGGGAAGAAAATACAAAGGACTTTGCTGGAGAGATTGAAGTGATTGGGTGTGACTGTGCATGTGTGTGCAATGTGTGCAGGGGTATAGGTTGTGTGAAGGGAAGAGTGTGTGATCAAAAGGAAAGAATGGAAAGAAAGGTGTGAAAGGTAATGGTGTGAAAGGTCCCATCATTATTTAAAATAATGAGTATGTCAGTCAAGTCAGCAGCCTCACTAGGTGCCCCAAAATCAGTGGGTCCCACAATATTTCAGGATGTGATCAAAGAACTACAAAACAATATGCAAACCTATTTTAGGACAGTACTAAATCAGATGCAGGTAAATCTAGCAAAACAGATGGGTGGGTTGAACTCAAAAATGGACAGCCTACAGGAACAAATAATAGAAACTAAGGAAGAAATTCTGGGCTTAACTCAGTCTCTAAAACCTCTTGATATTAAAATGAAGGTTGCTAATCAAATATTGGAGGTTGATAAGATTACTCAAGAGACAGAAGAAGAAAGGTTAGTTAGTCCTGAAACAGGTAATTTATAAATTGAGACCTCAAGAGATTCTAGAACAAAACCAAGAAGAAGATTTATCACAAATATCAAATGATGCATTGGCAGTAGTAATGGAAATGGAGCCCTTGGATATAGAGGAAGAAATAGAGGATTTGTATAAGGGTAATTCAGCCCATAATAGAAAGTATTCTTCTCAGAGGGAAGTTCATAGTACCTCTAACAGAAAAATGCATAAGGAGGCAAGTTGGAAAGTCTCAACAGATCAATCATTAAAAATTACTGAACAAAAGATTAAGGTCTTAAGAGAAACTCCATGGCTGGTGAGGAAGAGAAGGTCAAAATTAATTTTAGCGTATACAAATGAACTCAACCCTCCAAAAAAAGAAAGAAAGAAAGAAAGAAAGAAAGAAAGAAAGAAAGAAAGAAAGAAAGAAAGAAAGAAAAAAGAAAGAAAGAGGGAGAGAAAGAGAGAGAGTCATAGATTTTCTGCCAAATATACTGTGAACAGAATAGAATTAATTAATAAATAGTGGAATGGGTCACTGCCCTATGATTGGATATGCAAACGTCAATAATGGTGTGTGGATTTCTTTAGAGAATGAAGCCGGTTAAAAGGTTAGTAAGGTAGTATGTTGAGTGAAGAGGGGTTAAAAATAATTGTGAAAAAGATATACGGTTGTGCATTATTGAATAGTTATGTATGGAAGCTGCATTTTCCATCCTAATTTGTGTATTTTGGTTTTTGGAGAAAATAAAAAGACTATAATAATAATAAAGCCTGCTCTCCTTAGTCTAATTTTGCACCAGGATATCTAAATGGGATTTTTTTCTTAAAGGAGAAACATGGTAGGATTGCAGAAGAAATGCAGATAATTTCACTGCAGTGCTAAGTGCCACCTTCATCACTTTGCTGGCAGCTCTTTCTAATATTAAAGGTCTGACTTTCCTGGCTCAGGTTCTGGTGCTCCCTAACTCCTGGTGCAGATGACATTAATTGTTCAGGGTAGTGAGAACCAGGAAGGATTGTGAGGCACTCCAAAGGGACCTGTCAAGGCTGGGCGAGTGGGAGTCATTATGGCAAATGAGGTTCAACATGGCCAAGTGCATAGTGATGCACATTGGGACCCAAAAACCTAACTATAAATACACATTGATGGAGTCCAAAGTGGTGGAGACTGACAAAGAGAGAGATCTTGGAGTCATGGTAGATCACTGAAAATGTTAAGACAGTGTGTAACTGCAATAAAAAAGGCCAATGCTATGCTTGTTCACGCCCCCTTTCCTCAGCTAGAAGTGATGTGAAGTGCATGCATGTCTGAGCCAGTCCTTAGTATCTTGGCTAGAATCTTGGCTCCTGCACTAAAATGGAACAGTTGGGAACAAAGGCACAGCTATTTTGTGTGTGTTAAATTGTGATTTTCAAAAGCTGCCCACAAAGCAAAACTTCACTGCGACTTCTTAATGTCTACTTTAAAGCTGTATATTTGGAGAGAATTTCATGATGTTATGAATCTATATAATATGTCTTAAATTAGCAGTGTTTTGCTAACTCAGGTTTAGTATAAAGACTCATTTTAGGCTTTCTGCCCTCACATGAAATAGCTGTAATATAGGTTCTATTGTAAATGTCTTTTTTTAGATTAATGCAGGGAATGACTATGTTTTAGAAATTGGCTTCATTGTGCTAAATTGCCACTCTTGGATTTATATAAGTTCAAAATATAGGAAATTTATGTAGCATTAGCAAGAACTTCAGGAACATTGTAAGTCTGTATGGCAACTTAACTTTGTTTAAACTCCATAAAACATGAATGGTAAACAGCCAGTAAAGCAAATAATAACACACTGCAGGATAATTTCTTAAATATTTTGCTGCAGTTTGTGGAATGTCACAATCCATAGGGAACTTTCTTGCATTCCCCTCCCCCGGCAATCCCTTCTGACCCCAGGAGAGTTGATTTCTGTGGTCTAATAAAAAACTGAGTGTGTGTGTGTGTGTTGGATACCATCAAGTCACTTCGAATTTTTGGTAACCCTATGAATTAATGACCTCCCTAATGACCTGTTATTAACAGATTTGCTCAGGTTGTGCAAACTCAAGGTCATGGCTTCCTTGACTGAATTAATCTATTTCATATTATCTGTCATCAATCTGTCTCTCTTGTTTGCTGCCTTCAACTTTTCCTAGCATTATTTTATTTTCCAGTGACTTTGACTGTAGGAAGAGTGCAGGCTTGATTTGACCTCGAACCCACTTATTTGTCTTTTTGACGATCCTTGGTATCTATAATACTTTCCCCCAACATCGCATTTCATATGAATCAAACTTCTTCTTGCCACCTTTCTTCAACTTTCCCATTTATAGTAGTGGGGAATATTATGGTATGAATTACCTTGATCTTGGATGCCAGCAACACATCCTTATGCTTAAGGATCTTTTCTAGCTGCTTCCTAGTTTCAATCTCCTTCCAATTTCTTGGTTGCAATCTCTGTTTTGGTTGATAATTGAGCCAAGGAATAGAAAATCTTGAACAATTTCAATTTCTTCTTCTTAAAGCTGTGTAATTCCTTAGTAGTCATTTATTTTGTCTTCTTGATGTTCAGCTGTAATTCTGCCTTGATACTTAATGTTTTAACCTTCACCAGTAGTAGTTTCAGTTCTTCACTATTTTCTGCCAGCAATGTGGTGTCATCACATATCTCAAATTGTTAATGTTCCTTTCACCAAATGTTCCTTTCACCAAATTCACTCAACTTTCATCTGGATGCAATCCAGCCTTCTCCAAATACATTATGCAATTTGTTTAATTTCTGTATTGGCCATTCAATGATGTCCATGTACACAATCATCTGTTCAGTTGTCTGAAATGTGTTTGCAATGAATAGCTTGCTGCCTTCACAGAATCCTATGAGTTGCTCCCTTGCTTCGTTTCATGCAAATCTTTCAACAATATTTGATCCTACTTTGTTTCCTATTTTTTGTCCCAGTCACTTGTGATTATCAGCACATTTTGTTTAGGTGTGTGATCAATTTCTTTCAGGACACTTACATAAAAGCTTTCTATTTTCTCCTCTTCTGCAGGGCTTTTTTGTGGAAAAAGCCCAGCAGGAACTCATTTGCATATTAGGCCACACACCCTGACATCACCATTGTTTCACACAGGAGCAGGAACTCATTTGTATATTAGGCCACATCCTGATGCCAAGCCAGCCGGAACTGCGTTCCTGTGCGTTCCTGCTCAAAAAAAGCCCTGCTCTTCAGTACCTTAGTTGACACATAAACCTATTCATGTTATGTTGATAGGCTTTCCATTAAGTCTGATTGACATTATTTAGTCAGACTTTGCATCATATCCTGATTGCTTGTACTACATCTTACCCCACTTTTTGAACAACTCCATTTATTCAGTGTTTGTCCTTTCCAGAGTAAAATACATTGTGATTTTCTGGCTGAAAATCTCCTAATCCAGTCCACTTTAGTTCAGTCACCCCATGATTGCAATGTTTTAAACATTCCATTTGTTGTTTATGATTTCGAATTTACCTTGATTCACACTTCTCATGTTCCATATTACTTTTATATCTCATGTTCCATATTACTTTTATATCAGCATGGACTTGTCTTTTGCATCCATTCACATCAGCAACTGAATGTCCTTTCAGCTTTAATTCATATGAACATATGAAGCTGCCTTATACTGAATCAGACCCTTGGTCCATCAAAGTCAGTATTGTCTTCTCAGACTGGCAGCGGCTCTCCAGGGTCTCAAGCTGAGGTTTTTCACACCTATTTGCCTGGACCCTTTTTTGGAGATGCCAGGGATTGAACCTGGGACCTTCTGCTTCCGAAGCAGATGCTCTACCATTGAGCCACCGTCCCTCCCCTTAATTCAATTGCATCATTAAGAACAATGTTACTCCTACTTGTCTTCTTCTCTTCCCTAGTATTTGATTGAGTGCTATCCAACCTGGGTGGGATGGGGTGGCTGTCTTCCAAGGCTATATCTTTTTTTTTTTTTGGATTTTCTCTTCATATGGTTTCCTGGTATTAGATTATCATAAATCATGTTCCATTGCCTTCTTCTGCTCAATACTAACCAGGGTTAGCTGAAGAGGCACTGCTGTGGTCTATGATAGATCCTCCACCAACATCACCTTCCACTATCCTTCAAGGATTCCTCTGCCCCCATCACCATTGGAACTGTCCATTCTCTTTCGTTGATGTGGCCATTGAAGGTGGTGGATGAATCTTAGTCTGGTGTCTCAGCTGTTGTTACTCAAATGGTATCTTATTAACTGGGGAATTAGCATAATGATGATGTTGGTAGTAGTAGTAGTAAGGTCTAAGTTAGCTATTATCTTTAAAAGTAGTTCCACACAACACACCATATTTATGTTTGCTATTTTTCTCATGAGAAAAATGTGAACCACAAATGACATGTGCAGCCTTTGCTACCCATGTCACACATTACTAAAACCCTTAAATGAGCTCTATTTCTTGACATACATAGTATATACATATATCATTCACCCTTTCCATATTTGCTGAATAAAATAACAGCATAAAATCGGTGTACTCTCTTTGCAACATGATTACCTTACATTATTTGTTTAAGAATTTATATCCCTAAGAATCCAAGGTACTAAGCAGGGTTGCCAGGGTAACCCAAATAATGGCTCAACTATCAAAAAAGGAAATAATTTTGCCAGTTTGGGAAGCCCTGTCAGGTATATTCAGCTTACTTTGTTGTTGTTGTTTTAAGTTTTAGTTTGTAGTTTGCAAGTTTATTCACAGCAAAAGCCAGCAAGAGGGTTGGGGGAAAGAAGAGGCAAGGAGGGTTAATTGTCCTGGTTCCTGTGAAGTCGTGGAGGTGAGGGAGGGCAAAATTGGTGAGAGAGAGAGAGAGAGAGAGGAATGCAGCAGCAGACTGAAGGGGAAGCTGGCAATGGGCAGGATGGGCAAGCTGGCAATGGGCCACCAGCACTCCACCGTCTGAGGTGACTCCTGCAGTAAGTCTCATGACAGAAGGAGCCTTCGTGATAATCAGGGGCATATTACACCACCCAGGATTCCAGTAATTATTTTCTGAAACCAAAGTAGCGCAAAAGGCAGAGCTCAAATACAGGGTTTGCTCTAATGTAAAGAAAGTAGGTTGCTAGGAGAATATCTATAAATAAGAAACATACTTTATTAGCAGAAATACATTTTGGACAGATGAAATTATATTTTATGGAGGGAAATCTACAATTGTTCACATTGATTGCAGTGTAAATTGAGAAAGTATTCATCTTCATTTTCTAATTTTTATCTTTTTGTAACTTTTAGGAAACAGCCCCATGAGTCTAAGCACACAAAAACTTAGTTCCCACTACACCGTTTTTGCCCATTGCATGAAATGTGCCCAGCCTGCATGTTAAAATCAGCTCTGATTCCAGAGATTAGATGCATCATTCCAGTATTTTGCAGTTTGAGATCACAGTGTGAACTTGGTTGGGCTAAGCAGTTTATTTTAGCCAGTCACTTCCACAGACTTTCCTTCAATGGGCCAATAAGAATGTGTGCATCTAGAACGACTCTTGAATGACTCAATGCTTGTTTCATTTCAGTGCGGAAGCAGTTAGAAACCTTCTCACGGTAAGTGCCAACTCCCTTGGGAGCCTATTCACTAAAACAGCAACATGACCTTCTATTTAATAAGCCTGCATAGCTCACCTTTTGATGATAGAGTGATTCACCTAAGAAGGGACCACAGTGATGTCAAAAGTTGCAAGAACCATTTGTAATTCTCAGTGCAACTCTCTTCTCAGAGTAACTAGCTTCCTAGGTATATAACAGGACTTCAATCTAATTACTTTTCTACTTTTATTTAATATATCTGCCTTATACGTAGATGGAATCCAAGAATGAAGAACAAGATATTGTTTTTTATGTACCACTTAATCCACATGATGTGGAGGAGGGAGAACAAGTACTTTTATCAGTGCCCCAAGAAATAAGAAGGAATAATTTAAAGGATATATGGGTTTAAAAAAGTTAGAGCAATCATTTTGAAAATGAATTTTTATAAACACTGCATCCTGGTTGTAAATTCCCAGAACTTCTCTTACAGGAGAGAGTGCCATATTACTTCAGAAATATTTCATAGACATCAACTAGAAATTCTGTCTGAATAGCCCTTTGGGCAACTCCAAATGAAGGCACAATCTCTATAACCTACTTCTGGATTACAATTCTTGCTGGGCTGGCAAACATGAATTCTCCCTTCCTCTCAAACACAATCCCTAAACACTGAAAGCTAACATTTCAGGGAAGAAGTCAGGGAAAATGATCTATTTTTTTTTACATGGAGGAGTCATATGATCTGCTGACTGTAATCTAAATTAGTGCATTCCAGGAATTGTTTAACCATTATCTAGATTGGAGATCAGTTTAGGTCTCTTTATTGTTCACCAGTAAGGACAGTGAAAGAGAAAGGCAATTATTCTTGAAGTTCTTACTGCACAGACTACTTATTTGAGTCCCTGATAGGCAGGCTATAACTCAAGAGTACAAAATACATGTTGCATCAGTGTGGCGTAGTGCTTAAAGTGTTGGACTAGGATATGAGAGACATGAAATTTGTGGGGGTGACCTTGGGCTGCTCATCCATGCTCAGCCTAACCAATCTCACGGGGTTGTTGTGAAGATAAAATGGAGGAGAGAATAATTATGCAAGCTGCTTTGGGCCCCCACTGGGGAGAAATAAATGAATAAATAAATAAAGTCCCAGCTTCAGGCTTAGACATCTCCAGTTAAAAAGAGTTTGAGTAGCAGGGCAGAGAATGCTGTTTATCTAAGCCAACTTGCTTACCGTAAGAGCCACACAGAATAAACATCAGATGTTTGAGAGCCACAAGGAAGGAAGGAAGGAAGGAAGGAAGGAAGGAAGGAAGGAAGGAAGGAAGGAAGGAAGGAAGGAAGGAAGGAAGGAAGGAAGGAAGGAAGGAAGGAAGGAAGGAAAATAAATGGGGGAGGGGAGGAGGGAGAGGTGGAAAGAAAGCAACTTTAACTTCAAATGTGTTCTCCAAGCATCTGGCTGGCTTGTCTTGGAGAAGTGATCTAAAGAGACAAATGCCTTCTCCAAGCTGGCCAACAGTGCAGTAGGGGCTTCGAGAGCCACACAATATGTCAAAGAGCCATTGTTTGGCCACCCCAATCAAAACCATTATGGAGCTCCTGTGATTCTCAGCTTCAGTAGTAACAGACCAATTATCTATCCCAGTATAACCTCCTGTGCTGTTTTCACTGGTGATTTTTTAAAAGCCCCAGATGAGACTCCAAAGGAAGTTTTTGGACTACCGTCCTGTAAAGCAGACATGGAGGTGAATTATCAGAAGAAGACAGTATGGCTTCAGTCAGACTTAGGATCCGGGATCATATATATACCACACTTAAAACATCTGCACCCAGACAACCCACATTCTGCACCAGAAAAAGCTGGATGCAGTGGCCTGTATACATTTTTCAAGCTGATTAAATTAAGCAAGATTTCATTTGCATAATTTATTTATTGCTGTTCTGGTTTTGCTAGGTCACAGGATGGTCAATGAAACCTCTAGATTCTAGTATTCCAGCAGGATTTACCCAGAAACTGGAGATGCTGAGATGCTTATGGAGCAGAAATCTGTGCTATCACGTTCAGTATGTTTTCCATATTTGAATGAAACCATGACAGACACACATTTTTTCAAAAGTCTATAGCAGCACTTTGAATTGGGCCCAGAAGCAAATTCAGAAAACTGGAGTGATATGGTCCCTATGGTCCACTCTAGTCAACATTCTGGCTGCAGCATTCTGTACCAACAGCAGCTTCCAGACAGTCTTCTAGAGTGCACTGCAGTAATCTAATCTGGATGTTATCAGGGTAAGCCGCCCAGTGACAAGATCTTTCCTGCCTAGGAAGGGCTGTGGCTGGCTCACCTGCTGAAACTGGTGAAGGCTGCCTTGTCCACTGGCATGCTGAAATCTACCTTTAAGGTAATTCAAAAGCCACAGAATAGTGCCTTCCAGTCCCACCCCTGAAAGGCAGTCCATGATTAATGATATCAAAAGCCACCGAGAGATCCAACATAATTAACAGGGTCATGTTCTCTCCATCCAACTCCTGATATAGGTCATCCTCCTGGGTGACCAAAGCGATTTCAGTCTCATAACCAAGCCTGATCAGAATGAACCTGAACAACCTGCTTTATTCAGAAAGCCCCACTTGTTCAACCATCTTGCCGAAAAACAGAACATTTCAGACTGGATGGCAGTTATTCAACTCTTCTAGGTCCAGAGTAGGTTCCTTTAAAAGTGGACTCTCCACTTCCCACTTCTAGACAAGGGTGACCCCCCCAGAGGAATTTACTGTCTCCTAGAGCTGTCATCTTCTCTCCCCTCCCCCCGCCTAGTAAATTTAAGTAGTCAGGTGGGGCAAGGGACATACAAGCAGCGTGTAGATCTCACACTTCCAAGAATCCTGTCTACCTCCTCAGATTGAATAACTGAAGAGTATCCCCAAATATTCCAAACTTTGATAGTAAAGCTTAACTTCTCAGTTTCCTGTGACTTCACCTCTGGTCAAGCACATTGAACTGGTTTGTAATTGGAGAGGAATATTGCTTTAGACTAAGTTTGCAGCTAGTTATAATGCAGTTCCATGCTGTCACTCTAGTCTGAGCCCATTGATTTCAATGAGATTAGACAACAGTAACTGCATATGATTACACAGCAAGTCAGTTACTGCAAAAATTGTCTGTTCCAGGCCTGAATAGGGTTGCCAGCTCCAGATTGGGAAGTTCCTGGAGATTTGCAGGAGGAGGGCAAGGTTTGGGGGAGGGAGAGGCCTCAGCCAAATATAATGCCATAGAGCCCACCTTCCAAATTAGGCACTAGCTCCAAGAGGACAGATCTGTGTTGTCTGGAGTTCAGCTGCAATTCTAAGAGATCTCCTGGCCCTGCCAGGAGGTTGGCAACCCTAGGCCTGGCAGCAACCTCTGGGTGACTTGATACCACCCAACTTGCATGACTCAATTAGGCCTGGCTGCTTGCTACCGTTCAGCAGCAGCCACCCTATGAAAGTCAGTGTGGCATAGTGAGAAGATGTTCAGTATGGAGTCTCAGAGACTTCTGAATCCCCGTCTTGCTGTGGAAGCTCACATAGTTATTTTGAACCAGTTGCATACATTCAGATTAACCTGCTTCACTGGATTTTTGTGTGGATAAAAAGGAGGAGAGGAGAATAATGTAAGCTGCTCTGGTTCCCACTGTGGAGAAAGTTGGAGTATGAATTGAAGCAATAAATAATAAAGCTGAAGATGAGAGGCAAATAAAAGGTAGGTTGGGGGATGAAGAAGAAGATGAAGAAGATATTGGATTTATATCCCGCCCTCTACTCCGAAGAGTCTCAGAGCGGCTCACAATCTCCTTTACCTTCCTCCCCCACGACAGACACCCTGTGAGGTGGGTGGGGCTGGAGAGGGCTCTCACAGCAGCTGCCCTTTCAAGACAACCTCTGCTAGAGCTATGGCTGACCCAAGGCCATGCTAGCAGGTGCAAGTGGAGGAGTGGGGAATCAAACCCGGTTCTCCCAGATAAGAGTCCGCACACTTAACCACTACACCAAACTGGCTCTCCACACCAAACTGGATGGCTGAGAAGGAGAGATGAGGCAGGTAAAGGGGTTGCAATAGGAGGAAAACAGGAAATAATGTGAGGAGGAGGAAATAGGGGACAGTGAAACACCTCCACAAGTCCTTGAATGTTCCCTAACATCCAAGTGGGCCTGGCCCAGCAGCCAGCACCACATAACTGGACCACTGATTTCCTAGGTAGAGGCTTCCAGCAGGTGTGTGTGTGGGACAGTTTAAGACAGAGGGGAGATAAAGGTAGGCTGGTTGTTGCATGGGATGGAGATAGATTGTCTGGAACTACAAGAGAGGATTAGCTGGGACAGTGGGAGTTGGGAGCTCTGCACCGCCTCAGCTAGATCTGGCTTCTCTTGCAGCCCTTAACCCAGCTGCCAGAGGAGCCAGCCCCAGCCAAGGCAGCAAGGAACTCTCAGTTCCTGCTGCCCTGACCAGCCCTGGACTGGCTCCTCTTGCAGTTTGGTTTAAACTGAGGTACAAGAGGAGCCAGTTCCAGCCAAGGTGCTGTGGAGGTCTCAGTTCCCACCATCCCAGCCAATCCTCTCTGGTATAGCTGAATATACCAAAATAAAAGCATCATGATAGATGTATTTACAGCAGAGCATGCATTTTTTTTCATGTACTGTTGCTTCTGGTCAAACAAATTTTACTGGTATTTGAAACACTATAGAAACCTATAAGGTCTATGAATGAACTCATAAGGTCTAATGTCTATGTGGGGTTAGTGTACATAACAAAAGCAATGAAGTATGCATTGTAGAACTGTCAACTCTTTGAAAGACTATTGTCTGCCTGCAGCCTTAGTTCTCAGTTCCAGCCTTGAGATACAGCATTTTTGGTAGGGTTGTAGATTTTCTTATGTTTGCTGTTTCAACTCAAGCCTTGATGGTTTGTGTGGGATTTGTTAAACTAAGGGATGAAATTACAGCTGCTGAACACTATACATCACTGTACAAACTATACATTAATATTGATACCTGCTGTTCCAATTCTGGGATTAAGTGCATGATTTCCACCCCCCCTCCTCCCCTTTTGTGTAGCTGCTGACAGATTACTCTTTTGATATGTCGTTGACTCAGGTCTACTGATGTTTCTCGATGGGTGTTAATTGTTAGGAGAAATAGTCCCCTCATCATTGAGAGAAGGTTTTACAGTTATTTTTGGAAATAGCTCAAAGCATCAGAGAGGGAAGGAATTTAACAGTTTAGAACAGCTTGGTTTAAAAGAAAACACTTCACAATGTGCATGTTTTGTTGCATGGTTGACTTGCCAGGAGCCATTACAAACAGTTGGAAAAATAATAAATACTTAAAATTACAAGATTAAAAATGTTATTTTGGTTGACTAAAATGTAATGCAACAGTTACACTCATAAAAAAGTGCAAACCATTTGGAAATTTTTAAGGAAAATGTTAAATGAATTGCAAAGATTTGCCAGTGGCATACTTTATTTTTGATCCCCTTAGGCAAAACTCTAAGAGAATTTATGACCCTTTTCGGGACACTGTGGTTTTCCTTAAATGGCTGTCACCTGATGACAGGAAGGAGGGCACACAGTGTTCACTAATTTACATACTTATTTACTTAGTTGCTTGTTTACTTATTTCATTTGTAATCTGCTTTTCTCATTAAGACTCAAGAATTACAGAATTAGGAAACAATGCAATAAATACTCTACAACAAAACTTGATTCCAAAATAAGAAGGCACAAATAAATGCAATATAATAATCCAGTAACTCATAATTAAGTGCCATCAAGTCACAACTGACATTGCATTTCAAGGCAGAAGTGGTTCCCATGGCCTTCCTGTGCATGGCAGCTGCATCTTCCTTGGTGGTCTCCCATCCAAATGCATCAGCAATCAAACCGGCTTTGCTTCCAAACTCTGGCAAACTTGGGCTAGTCTGAACTATTCAGGCTGCTAGTAAACAATGTAAAGGGAGGAAACTGTCTACATTTTTCAGACAGTGGGTTGGATCCATATTAGATTTTCCATTTGTGGAAGGGGTGGGATAATTTCCATGAATCCCTTCTTCCTTCTGCAGACTGCCAGTTTGCCTGTCATGCTATTCCAGGGGGTCCCTGGTTTTTCTAATAAAAGTGCCTTGCATGATTGGAAAAATTAGTCTGGATCCAGCCTATTAAAACTACAATCCAGGTCCTGTTATAAAAAGACCTCTCTTGAAAAATTCCATTGTACTGCATGTGCGCCACAGACACATATACAGAGAGAGAGAGAGATTTACTTGCCATTTTACCAGCATCCTGTTCCCTTTATAACAGGGATGTTTGTTTGTAATACAACTGTGTCCCATTTTTTAAAGTGAAGTTGGGATAAAGTTACAAAATAACAAACACCAGTATTCTCTGTTGTTAACAGAGGATACTTTTCTCTATAAATATGCAGAATCTAGAGAAGAATATCAGTTTGAGAGCCAGTTTGGTGTAGTGGTTAAGAGCCCAGACTTTAATCTGGAAGAACCAAGTTTGTTCCCCAACCCTCCACATGAAACTGCTGGTATGGCCTTTGGTCAGTCACAGTTTTCTCAGAGCTGTTCTCTCACAAGCAGTTCTGGAAGAGCTCTCTCAGCCCCCACTTACCCCCACTTACCTTTACTCTGAGTAAAGGGCAGGGTGTAAATCCTATCTCTTCTCTTCTCTCTTCTCTTCTGTTCTATCAGGAGGAAAGAAGAGCTTCCTGGATAATGGGAAAGAAATACCTTACATATCTTTCAGTAATGCTCAGACCCTACAGCAGACTTTCAGGCATTTGCTCTTAAATATCATAAATTGTAAAGTGCTCAAATTGTTGTCCATAATACACTGACAATGGGACCAATAATGGCCCACTGTGTAATTTTTGCATTCACATTCCTACCTACTTCCTCCCTTCCCCACATCTATTAATATAGCACTCCATAATGCAACTCAGTAAAGTATAAAAAAATAGAGTTGGAAAGAAGTTGATGCAATTGGTGTCTACCAAAACCTCTCAGACAATTAGCAGTAGTATGATAGTACTGTGGACCCTCACTGCCTTATGTCAATATACTATCAAGCAAAATAAGTCATTTTATTGGGTTTTTTTTAAATTGCCCAAATTATAGAAATCAGGTTGACATTTTCTGTTAGCACTGAGTAAAGATCTTGTACAGTAATAACGAATGACTATGAAACTATCCCAAAGGAGTTACTGAAAACTACAAATAATTTCTTGGGCAAACCGAGAGTTAATGCCAACAGGACACACCTTGCAGCAGAGCATGGGAAATTAAGCAAATCTTAAGGCAAGCAGTAATGACCCCGGAGAAAGTATTATTGTTGAGAGTATTGTGTTGGATCCACATGAAGATTTCCACAGAGGTGTGTGTGTGTGTGTGTGGGGGGGTATTTTTGCTAATTTTCTACTCCTGCAACAGACCTCCAACCTTCCCTAATCCTGTTCTTTCATTTTGAGGAAAAGTTGGGCTGCAGTAGAAAAAGGTAAAGGTCACATTCCACAGACAGAAATCTCTCCAATTTGTGGAGACTACTAAGAGACACTGATTGCAAAATGGCCATAATTCTTCCTCCTCACAAAGGCAAGGATAGTACAAATACCCAGCCAGGATAATAAAAAACCTTTTTCTTAAAAGAACATAGTCAGTTGCCGAGAAAGATGATGTTGTGGTTGGTCCTGTTAAAAAAATAACCCTGCCCTGTTATGGCTATTCAAATTATGGCTATTCATGATTCTGTACATACTCAGAGGCTCTGGTTCCTTAGGTCCTTGTGTTTTTCTGATGGCAAAGATGACAATAGGCAAAAAGGTGGCAGGCTTGGGTTTTTGATTATTAGTGCAAGTAAACTGGCTCCCTTATAGTAGACAGTTTTGACAGGTAGCAGTGCTTTTTTTGTAGAAAAACTCAGCATGAGCTAATTTGCATATTAGGACACATCCCCTGACATCACTGGAAGTGTCACCTTCACTTTCAGCAACTTGATCCTTACATGAAAGTTGCAAGGAAGACTGCTGGCCTTGGTAGTCTGCTGTAGCCAAACTCCTCAACATGCACTAACTGAAGAAGTGATCCATGACATACTGAACCTTACCCCCTGCCGCAAATGTTGTTAGCCTTTGAGGTGCTACTGGACTCCTGCTCTTTTCTACTCCACCACACACTGTTCAACAGCATCTTAAAGACATATGTAACTTCCCCTTCCCTATTTTAAATTCATAGCAACCCTGTCAGATAGATTCTAGAGGGCCAGCCATGTTCTGTAGCCAAAATAACTACAGAGTCTCACATCTAGACTATTGTGGCACAAGAGATTTTGTAAACTACCATAATCTGATGGGGGAAAGGGTTTTTTTTAAATCACATCAATTATATTTTTACTCCTGCTTTGAAATCAAGGGTAGCTTATATGGTTTTGCCTGCTACTATTTTATTCCCCACAACAGCCCTGTGAGGTAAGGTCCTTTGATAAAGATTCTAGAGGGCTAGCTGCCTTCTGAAGTCAAAATAATCAACTCAAGAGTCTCAGTGCCTGAAAGACCACCCAACTTATCATGACACAAAAACTTTGGTGAACCAGCGCATATGATGGGGGGGAAATATGTTTTCTCCCCAGCTGCATCCATCATACTTTTAACCCTGCTCTGAGCCTCAGGGGTATCTCTCCCTGCCCTGATTTGATATGCATCACAGCCTCAGGTGGGAAGTTAAGGCAACAGTGAGTGGCAAAGATCACACAGCAACCTTAGGTGCAGAGTAGATTTGAACTTCGCTCTCCCTGAGCTGAGCTTGACAGTCTAACAACTACACCAGCCTGACTCAGCTCTCCTTTACATTTCTTTTGCCTTAGAAGCCCCCCAACCAAGATAGCATTCAGAATGGCCATGGCCTTACTTGTCCCTCTCTGGCCTCTGTTAACTTTTCCATAACTGGTGGGGGGTGGCCTTCTGGAAGGATAAACAAAGTACAGCTTACAGCAATCTGTATCACTGGTGGTGGAGCAGACACACAGTGGTCCTTTGCATGACAATAGGGATATTCTGGAGGGTATGTTTCTTGCTTCTTAGTTTATGAATTCAGTGGTTTAAAGCAAAACCAGAAATATTTCAGGCCATGTTATGGCAATCTAGTAACACTTGTCTGATGAATAATCCTCAGCTACTTTTGGAAAATAGCAGTTTACTAAATACTTAAACCAATATTTTTACTATGTGCCCTTTCTTTTGTTCTTTTTTTCAGAGGTGGTTACTGTTTTCCAGTGCTTATGAGATTTCCCCTTTTTCAGCAAATATGATGTCCATAAACAATTTTTATTACATTTCATATAGCATATTGCAAAAATAAGGAACTATAAAGACATGTAGATTAAGATGATCTTTCACAAAGAAAATATTTTTTTACTATATTGGCCAATTTTTCTTGTCAGTTCTTGTTTTTGTACAACAGAACTCTCTCTCTCTCGGCTTGGCTTCGCGAACGAAGATTTAAGAAGGGTGCAATAGTCCACGTTTGCTGCAGGCTCGCTGGTGGCTGACAAGACCAATGTGGGACAGGCAGGTCCGGCCACAGCGGCTGCAAGGAAAAGTCTGATTTAGGGTTGGTCCTGTAGCAGTGCGATTCTAAAATGCCTTTACGGTGCAGAACAAATTGTAACTTTAACTTGTCTGTTTTCTTTTCTTTGGTATAACTTGTTCAGTCGTACAGTCAAGCCCAACTCTTTGCGACCCAATGGACCAAGTCACACCAGGCCCTCCTGTCTTCCACCATCCTCCGAAGTCTGCTCAAATTTGTGTTAGTTACATCAGTAACACTGTCCAGCCATCTTATCTTTTGTCATCCCCTTCTTTGCCTTCTGTTTTTCCCAGCATCAGGATCTTCTCCAGTGAGTGCTCCCTTCTCATTTGGTGGCCAAAGTATTTGAGCTTCAGCTTCAGCATCTGATCTTCCAGGGAACAGTCAGGGTTGATTTCCCTTAGGACTGACTGACTGGATCTTCTTGCAGTTCAAGGGACTCTCAAGAGTCTTCTCCAGCACCACATCTCAAAAGCATCTATTCTTCTGCGCTCGGCCTTCCTTATGGTCCAGCTCTCACAGCCATACATTACTACTGGGAATACCATCGCTTTGACTATACGGACTTTTGTTGGCAGGGTGATATCTCTACTTTTTATAATACTGCCCAGGTTCGCCATAGCTGTCCACCCAAGGAGCAAATGTCTTTTAATTTCATGGCTACAGTCACCATCTGCAGTGATCTTGGATCCCAGAAATGTGAAGTCTGTCACTACTTCCATGTCTTCCCCTTCTATTTGCCAAGGTGTGATGGGGCCAGATGCCATGGTCTTAGTTTTTTTGATGTTGAGTTTCAAGCCTACTTTTGTGCTCTCCTCTTTCACCCTCAACAAGAGGTTCTTTAGGTCTTCCTCACTTTCTGCCATTAGAGTGGTGTCACCTGCATATCTGAGGTTGATGTATTTCCTGGCAATCTTAATTCCTGCTTGTACTTCATCCAGGCCAGCATTCCACATGATGTACTCTGCATATAAATTAAATAAGCAGGGTGACAATATACATCCTTGTAGAACTCCTTTTCCTATTCTAAACCAATCAGTTGTTCCATATCCCATTCTGACCATTGCTTCTTGATCCTTATACAGGTTTCTCAGGAGACATGTGAGGTGGTCTCTTTAATAATACTTTATAATAATACTTTTTATTTATATCCCGCCCTCCCTGCCAAGGCAGGCTCAGGGCGGCTCACAACATATAAATACAATGTACAGTAAAACCATAATTCAAGATAATTACAATTATATAAAACCATCATTAAATCAACTTGTATTAAAATTAACATTATGGTGCTATGACTCTGATCTTCTATAAAATTCAGTGGCTAAAACATTTCCAGCAAATCTATCTTGGCTTGGCATTAAGTGAAGGCTATTTTAAAGAGGTAGGTCTTGCAGGCCCTGCGGAATTGGTCTAAACACTGCAGGGCCCGCACCTCCTCCGGGGTTGGTTCCACAGTAGTGGAGCTGCAATAGAGAAGGCCCGATCCTGAGTAGTCTTCAATCTGGCCTCCCTTGGCCCAGGGATATTCAGCTGGTTCTTTAAGGACTTGTCACAGTTTGTTGTGATCCTCACAATCAAAGGCTTTAGAATAGTCAATGAAGGAGAAATATACTTTGTCTGATACTCCCGTGCTTTCTCCATAATCCATCGAATGCTGGCAATTTGGTCTCTAGTTCCTCTACCTCTCTGAAACCCAGCTTGAACTTCTGGTAGTTCCCGATCTATATACTGCTGAAGCCTAGCTTGTAGGATCTTTAACATGACCTTGCTGGCATGTGAAATGAGAACATTACTTGGCATTACCCTTCTTTGGGATTGGAATATAAACTGATCTTTTCCAATCCCGTGGCCACTATTGTGTTTTCCAAATTTGTTGACATAATGTGTGCATCACTATAACAGCATCATCTTTTAGGATTTTGAACAGCTCAACTGAGATACCATCATCTCCGCTCGCTTTGTTGTTAGTGTTTTAACAATTTATTAATAACACATGGTTACAATATTTAATTAACTCTTTCTTATACTAAACCATATGATATTTCACCCCCCTCCCTCCAATGTTGACTTCCCCGAAGTTATAAATTTCCAGTTAATTCTAAAGGTACCACTAATCTATCAAAATATAATACTTTTGATTTATACTAAAAAATTGTCCAATGTCCTTTTACGTTCCACTCTTTCTCCATATATCCTTTGAATTTCTTCCACTCCTTTTTTAATAAGTCTAAACGCTCGCTTTGTTGTTAGTAATGCTTTCTAAAGCCCATTTGACTTCACACTCCAGGATGTCTGGCTCAAGGTCATCGATTTCACTGCCATGGTTGTCCAGGACATTGAGATCCTTCTTGTATAATTCTTCTGTGTATTCTTGCCACCTCTTCCTGATCTCTTCTGCTTCTGCTAGGTCCCTACCATTTTTGTCCTTTATCAGGGCCATCTTTGCACGAAACGTTCCCTTGATTTCTCCAATTTTCTTGAAGAGATCTCTTGTCCTTCCCATTTTATTATTTTCCTCTATTGCTTTGCATTGTTCCTTCAGGAAGGTCTCCTTATCTCTCCTTGCTGTTCTCTGAAAATCTGCATTCAGTTGGGTGAATTTTTCCTTTTCACCTTTGCCTTTTGCTTTCCTTCTTTCCTCAGCTATTTGTAAAGCCTCATCAGACAGCCACTTTGCTTTCTTGCATTTTTTTTTCTTTGGGATGGTGCTGATTGCTGCATTCTGTACAGTGTCACAAATCTCTGCCCATAATTCTTCAGGCACTCTGTCTATCAACTCTAGCTCCTTAAACCTATTCTTCACCTCCACTATATATTCATAAGAGATGTGATCAAAGTCAAACCTGAATGACCTAATGGCTTCCCCAGTTTTCTCCAGTTTAAGCCTGAATTTTGAAATGAGTAGCTCATAATCTGAGTCTCAGTCAGCTCCAGGTCTTGTTTTTGCTGATTGTAAGGAGCTTCTCCATCGTTGACTGCAGGGTATATAATCAATCTGATTTCAGGTGATATCCATGTGTAGAGTCGCCTTTTAGGTTGTTGGAAGAGGTGTTTGCTATGACCAGCTTGTTCTCTTGACAAAACTCTATTAGGCTTTGCCCGGCTTCATTTTGTTCTCCAAGGCCAAACTTGTCAGTTGTTCCGGTTATCTTTTGACTTCCTACTTTGGCATTCCAGTCCTCTATGATGAGGAGGACATCTTTTTTTGTTTGTTAATTCTAGAAGGTGGCGTAGATCTTCATAAAACTGGTCCACTTCAGCCTCTTCTGTGTTAGTGGTTGGGGCATAGACTTGGATACTGTGATGCTGAATGTTTGCCTTGGATACGGACTGAGATCATTCTGTCATTTTTGAGATTGCATCCCATTACTGCCTTCCTCACTCTCTTGTTAACTATAAAGGCCACACCATTTCTTCTACAGGACTCTTGCCCACAGTAATAGATGTAGTGATCCTCTGAGTTAAATTCGCCCATTCCTATCCATTTTAGTTTGCTGATTCCCAAGATGTCGATGTTCAGTCTTGCCATCTCTTGTTTGACCACATCCAGCTTACCTTGATTCACAGATCCACATTCCACATTCCAACGTAGTATTGTTCTTTGCAGCATCAGACTTTTCTTTCACCATCAGACATATCCACAGCTGAGTGTCCTTTCGGCTTTGGTCCAGCCATTTCAATCTTTTTGTGGTTACTTGTACTTGCCCTCTGCTCTTCCCCAGTAGCATATTGGCACCTTCCAACCTGAGCAGCTCATCTTCCAGTGCCATATCTTTTAGCCTTTTGTTACTGTCCATGGGGTTTTCTTGGCAAGGATACTGGAGTGGGTTGCCATTTCCTTCTCCAGTGGATCACATTTTATCTGGGTTCTCAGATGTGTCCTGTCCATCTTAGATTACCCTGCATGACATAGCCTGCAGCCTCACTGAACCACACAAGCCCTCTCACCACGTCAACGCAGCAATTCATGAGAGGGTTGGTATAACTACAGGGTGCTTTTTTGTTTCGTTTTTGTCTTGACAAATGTTGTTTTCACTGTCTTTTCTCTGACCAAGCATCTCTTAGGATGGGATTGCATGGGGCAGTGAATAAACCAGAATACTCATTTCATGTTGCCTGAAACCATAGTTTATCCAACTGTGGCTGATAACTGAAACTGATGTCAAATCTTGGTTTTAGGCCTTGGGTTGATGGCTCTTCTGGGTGTGGAGCAGGCTCACTTGGGTGTGTGTATGGGGGAGGTATTTGTGAATTTCCTGCATTGTGCAGGGGGTTGGATTAGATGACCCTGGAGATCCCTTCCAACACTATGATTCTAAGATTCTACGGATCCTAACTAGCTATATATAGTGGAATGGCTTATATTCAGACAATCACAGCAACTACAGTAAGTTTAAATAAATCATGGCCTTATGCTCTAAATGAATCAAGAAAAATGATTTTTAAATATGAAGAGATAAAGACAACACATTAAACTGACATTTAAAAAACTTAAAAAAAAAAGGTAGTCCCCTGTGCAAGCAACAGTAATTTTCGACTCTGGGGTGACGTTTGCCATTGCCTTCCCCAGTCATCTACACTTTCCTCCCAGCAAGCTGGGTACTCATTTTACCAGCCTCAGAAGGATGGAAGGCTGAGTCAACCTAGAGCTGGCTACCTGAACCAGCTTTCACTGGGATCGAACTCAGGCAAAGAAATCCAGTATAATTTTTTAAAAGTTATGTTCCCCAGTGGAATTCTCTTTGTGCTTTAAAAAGGAATGTATTTGCAATATTTTGCTTCAGAATCTGGGTGCACATTCGAACATTCATTCAAAGGTATATCTAACTGAAAGTAATTCTGCATACTTTCAGATGCACATTTAATTTGTAGCATCCTCACAACCCTTGCTTTCTATGACCCTGTCCACAGTAATGAGGTTAGTGGTAACCAGAGAACAGGGCCTTTTCAGTGGTGGCACCTCCCCACTGGAATGCCTGTAAGGCTAGTCTGTATAGTAACTGGGCACTCCTGGCCTGGCATTCCTTCCCCCACTGCCACTGTACAGGGCAGCAGGAGGGAAATGAAGGAATGATTCAGCAATGTGCTGACATTTGACATCACTTTCAGTGCACAACCAGAAGTGATATCATTACACTGACATGGCACTCTAGGATTCATCCAAACTCTATGGTTTAATCAGAGAGATTGGGTGAATACTAGAAAGTTGCTACAGTGCCATTACATCATGCCGGTTTCATTAACAATCCCCAGTTGGAGGCCCTCCCCCCACTTCATGGGTATCTGGGACTCTGGGTGGATGTTGTTTGGGGTAGAGGCACCAAATTTTCATCATAGCACTTGGTGCCTCTCTTCAACTCCCCCCCTCCAAGTTTCAAAAAGATTGGACCAGGGGATCCAATTCTATGACCCCCAAAAGAAGGTGCCCCCATCTTCCATTATTTCCAACAAAGGGATGGCATTTAAAAGGAGCACGGCCGCTTTAAATGTGATGGCCAGAACTCTCTTTGGAGTTCAGTCGTGCTTGTCACAACCTTGCTTCTGGCTCCACCATCAAAGCCTTCTGGCTCCAGATATTTCCTGTGTCCAACCTGGCAGCCCTATGGAAGTGACATCACACACTAGTGCAATGCCAAATAGTGTTTTTGGCTAGTTCTGTCTGCATCTCAATGGATCTGTATGGCTCTGTGTTAGTAAGTGGCTCATTCCCCCTTGTTAGTCAGCAGAAACACTACACAACCTCTGAAACCATACAGGGAGCAGGATCAATTACAGTAAACTTTGAAGTAAATTCTGGGGTGCAAGGCATTTCACCACATACTGTACTTCTCAACAGGGTGTGTGAATGATCAGTGCTGTGATTTCATTTTTATACCATGAATATGAATTTGAGATATGTGATTATCAGCTATGTGAAAAAAATCAGGTATCTAAAATGTATTGTATTTACGTAAGGCTTTCATTATTTTACTTTCAATATTTTCTCCTAAAGAAAGACCATGTAGACCATGTTTTAGATAAGGTTGCATCCCACACAGCTCTGGTAATGGAAGAACTTGTGAAATCACAGAAGTTCTGATGTCTTATACAAAGCTGGTATTAGAGCTTCCGACCTGATTTGCCCTTCACATGTGCCTGTAATTTAATATTCTCTCAGAGCAACAGGGGCTACAGTCACAAGAATAGGGTATGAATCCAGCAGCATACACATTGGGCCAAGAAGGGATTAGAAAATGAAACTATTACATTGGTCTGGAGTAGGATGAACATATTCTCTTTCTCCAAATGTTTCTTATCAATCATCCAGATGCTTGTGACTGGCAGAATAACTATTTTGTTTTTCTGATAAATTTCTACTGCAAAATGACTTATCTCTTCATATCCATCTATTTCTTTTTCTTCCCTGTAGAAAACATCGTAAGCAGTTTACCCGATCACAGCTGAAAAGAGCTTGTAGGACTCCATGCACTTTAATTCTGAGGAAGACAAAATCCCATATGACTCACAAAGAGACTTATGACATTGTGAGCAATCATTCTCAGTTGAAGATACAACAGTAGCAGCAATGGTGAAATCTATTCATTGGTTATTTGTAAAGCATCACACCATAAAGACTCCCCCCCCACACCGCCAGTCAAACAGAAGGCAGTAAGGACAATTTTGGGCTGAATCTTGCTTTGTTCAAACTCCAGTTTTTCTCCAGAATGCAAGAAAAATCTGGGGGCATGTTTCCCAGGATATAAGGTGATTTATATCAACATTTCCAATACATTAATAATCACAGTGGGTGGCTCACTGATGAGAAGATGGGAATGCAGCCTTTTCATGGTAGATTCAGACAGTCATCCCACCATCTGTGAGCTTGTGCTGCTAATAAGAAAATAAAAGAGTATCTCATAGTGAATCATATAAATTACACAAAAATAATATGGGCCATCTGAACCCACCTTAACATGTATTCATAACACACCACTGGTTTTGACTTTTTGAAGTTCTGTGTAAACAATACTAGCCTGAACATGAAACCAGGCTGGTGAAGCACAAATGCCAGATTACCTTGATTTTGAGATGCCCAACCAGAGACAAGTTGGTTTTCAGAAGTGCCAAATACGCTATAACTGAAAGGCAAAGAAAGAAAATGTTCTGAAGCAGACCTGGCTGAATCAGGTATCTAAGCATCATGCATAACCAATTCTAAAGGTGATTTTCTATCACATCTTTTTAAAAAGTAACACTTTATTAGAGTGGCTTTTTATGAATTGCACTGGAGGGGGGACAATTTCTTTTATGAAACTAAAAATCTATTTCTCTCAGTATTTATTAATAACCCCACAGTGTCTTGAAAGGGAAGGAATGCTTCTTAGACAATCTTCCTCAAATGCCACTCAGTGTGACAGACATTCTAATAATTATTGTACTTGTTATTATTACAACACTCTGCATCAGTACCATTCCTTTTGAGGCCTATTATGCACAGGTGTTTTTCCTCACTTTCACTGTGCATGTCCACCAGGTTTTCTTTGTTGTTCTGCATTGATTTTCTTCCCTTCAGTGCTCAGTTTGCTTTCTGGTTGCTGTTTCCCTAGGTTTGAGAATGGTCTTGTGCTGATTTTTGCCTTGTTTCACTTACAAGCTGACAATAATTCAAAAGTGTACAGATTCCCTCCCACCCATTTGCCACCACTCAAAGGTCACTTCCTGTCCACACCGAGGTTGTTCTGCCCACTTTTCACCTCCTGCCATTGTCCCCCCTTATCAGTGTACAAGCTCCATTTCCCCATCATTTTTAATTTTTTAATTTTTTTTTAATGAGCATCATGAGACTAGTGACATGAGACTATCACTAGTCTTGGACTGCTGAATTAAAAACAAACAAACAAACAAGGGAAAGTTTAAAAGGAGCTGTATGAGGTTTAGTTCCCTGCTGGTACTGACTTGAAAGGGGAATTGGAGAGGAGGCAAAGGGATTTCAGTGCTGCATAAAAACAAAATAAAAGGGGGGGGATCATCAGCTCAGAAAGAAATTGACATGAGATGTATAAAGAAAGAGACACTGGGATGAGAAGCCTAAAACATTTTTCCCTTTAATGCTATAGTGAACAAAGTTTTTTGTGGGGAACCATTTTGGGAGTCTCTGGATGCCTAACGTAACATACTGACTGGGCCACGTGAACCTTGTTTGAACTGTCAAGAATTGCTTGAGATCAAGCCATTTGGAGGACAGACTGCAATCCACACAGGGCAGACTTTAAAAAACTGCCAAGATCATGACCAGCATGCAGGATCAAATTAGAGAATCACAAAAAGAAAACCATGCAAATTTGCAAGGAAGGGCAGGAAATTTGTGCTACTATGCAGCTGTGCTAGGGCATTAGCAAAAATACCCCCCCCCCTTTTAATTTAGTGGCACAAGACTAAAAAGCTCTCCAGAGCTTCTGCCAGAGGACTCCTCCCCCATAGAAATTGTAAGCCTGTGTAAAGCATGGTGTTGTTGCTGACTTTGCACATGTGCGCACACACACATATTACCAACAATTATAGCTTGCAGTGACAATAACAGTGGTTTCTCCTGTGCATTCTGTACACTCAACATGTTCTCCCATATTATGAGATCGTGTTACTCTACCATTTTTCACAGTTGCTAATAATGCGACAGAGAATCCCCAGCGCTCTGCAGTATGGAAAACAGGATTTTGCAGCTGCTTGTCAGGTTTTTTGGGTTTTTTTTTTAAAAAGTCTTGTCAATTTCCACATTGGATGTCCCCCTTTGTTTCTCTATCTTTGTTCCCTTTAATTCTGATATGAACATATATGAACATATGAAGCTGCCTTATACTGAATCAGACCCTCGGTCCATCAAAGTCAGTATTGTCTTCTCAGACGGGCAGCGGCTCTCCAGGGTCTCAAGCTGAGGTTTTTCACACCTATTTGCCTGGACCCTTTTTTGGAGATGCCAGGGATTGAACCTGGAACCTTCTGCTTCCCAAGCAGATGCTCTACCACTGAGCCAACAAACTAATGCTAAAATGCATGTGCAAAACCTAAACCACAAGGATTTAAATAGAAGTTGCTTGCTGGATGCTACTGCATAACTGCAATTGGGCAACTGTATAAATATTTTTTTTAAAAAAAAACTTTGGACAACACTACCCACATGTTACAAGTGATGTTCCAACCTGATTTAGAAAAGTGAATTTTTCAAATTGTAGCTGCGGAATAAATACACTGGAGGAAAAAGAATAGTGCATAAGGTTGGCACAAAATCCTAAAACAAGATCACAAAGGCTTACTGCTCTAAAAATCTGCAGTAAGATGTGTTTGTGTAAAGGACCTGAATGTTCAAAAACACTTAATAGACAGTATCTCAGTAATCCCTTTTTGTAAGTAGCAATATATGCATTTTTCAAAGAGTAGTTGATATTGAGGACTAGTGGCTTCCTTAGTTTGGAATCATAGCTAAGAGACTAAGGACACAACTAGACATCATGGCATCTCCAAGGATCAATCAGTTGCCATTTTAGAGTCAAACATGAGACATTTTTAAAAAATGCCACGAGGGACCAATCCTGATGGGGTGCACAGCACTGAGGAACTAGGCACTCTTGTCTTCCATGCCCTGTGCCTTTTTATGTGAAACTGGGCTCACCATGCTGTGGGCCTGATCCACACTGCAGTATTTTTAAATGGTCCACATTCAGCTCTAGAATGGTGGGAACATCCCCAGGTTATTTACTGCAGTGGTATTCATCCTGCAGCTTCTGGACAACCACATTCACAATTACCAACAATCAAAAGAACCACATGACTACTGCAGGCCCAGTGTGCCACCCCAAGCCCATACATGCAGTAATAGAACTGTTAATATTAAATATATAACTATAACTTTTTAAATTGCCAGACTGCATTTGAGTGTGTAGGATTTTCTTTCTTTCTTTCTTTCTTTAAACATTTTTATGCTGCTTTTCCACGTCAGAGTCCAAAAGGTGGCAAACATTTTTAAAAATAACCCAATTAAGCAATTAAAGTACAGTTAAAATTATAAAGTAATTATATGAAAATATATAAACAACACTAGAAGGAAGGCCAGTAATGGTTATTGAAACAAAAAGTCTTCACCTGCTAGCAAAGACACCAATAGAGGGAGACAAATGACTCTCCCTGGGGAGGGAATTCCAAAATTTTGGTGCCACAGTAGAGAAGGCCCTTTCTCAAGTTGCCACCCATCTAGTTTTAGACAGGGCTTTTCTTGTAGAAAATGCCCAGCAGGAACTCATTTGCATATTAGGTCACACCCCCTGATGTAGCCATTGTTTCACACATGGCTTTTTTGTAGAAAAAGCCCAGCATGTACTCATTTGCATATTAGGCCACACCCTCTGACATCAAGCCAGCCAGAACTGCATTCCTGTGCATTCCTGCTTTGTTTTTTTTTTAAGACCCTGGTTTTAGATGATGTGGACAACCAAAACAGGACCTCCGAAGATTATGAGAGTGTACTGGTAGGATCATATGAGAGGAGGCAGGCCTTAAAATATATTGGTCACAGGCTGTACTGGGCTGTAAATGTCAATATCAGTACCTTGGACTGAGCCCAAAAGAAAACTGGAAGCCAATGTAGATGGACCAATGCTGGAGCAATATGGTTTCTACTACCCACTCCATTCAGCACTCTGGTCACAGCGTTCTGTACCAACTGTAGCTTCCAGACAGTCTTCAAAGGTAGCCCCAAATAGAGCACATTGAAGTAATGTAATCTAGATGTTACTAGGGGATGCAGCACAGTGACAATATCTTTTCTACCTAAGAAGGGCTGCATCTGGCTCACCACTCAAAGATGTTGAAAAGCAACCTAACCACCACCACCATGTGTTTGAACTATGGGAGGCCCAGTTTCAGGGCCACTACTATGTTATGAACCCTCCCCTTTTGGAGGAGTGCAACCCCATCCAGAGCTGGGGATAACCTATTTCCTAGATCAGATTTCCTTTCCCAGTCAGTAGCAACTTCATTTTGTCAGGATTAAGTTTCAGTTTGTTAGCCTTCATGAATTCCAAAACTGCCTCCAGGCACCTGCCCATGGTTTCTATTATTTCTCTGGAATCTGCTAGTAGTGCAAGAGAGTGGAGTGACTGGTGAGATAGCCCCTAGGTGCAATTGTATAATTTCCCCATATCAGAGGTTGATGTGGGCATTGACAGACATTGACCAGGGCACTGTCCTTCCTGACCACTGTTGAATCTCAGCCAGCCCTTGTGTATCTGGAATGAAGGGCTCCCCTCTCTGCCTTCTTGCACTCAGCATGAGACACAGCAGCTGAGGGGAAAGATTGCCCAGAGGAGAGCAAGCTGGCTGTGGAAAAAGGGGAGTAAAGTCACCCACCACCACCACTTTCTCTTTTCCTGGATAGCTAAAGTCATGCTAGTTTTACTCTTTCTTCTCTGCAGCTAGCATGCTTTCTTACGGACAGCCACCTAAGTGCTGAGATGAGAATGTGGAGGCTATGGAGAAGAGTGGTGATGATGGAGAGGATGGACCCTTACTTCCATCTCCAGCATGTGACCCACAGCTCAGGGAGGCTCACAACTCAACCATCTTCCACCTTGCATCTTCATGGCTGATATCTATCTTTTCGCACTGACTAGGCCACATTTAGTGCCCATAGCTAGAAGTCCACATATTAATATTACAGTTTTGTGACAGCACCTCCCCTCCCAAAATAAAGTCACATGATACCAATTCCTGGGTTAAAAAAGAGCTTATCAACTCATTCAGAATGGTTGATCTGCATCATTAGCTGTGCTCAATTTTAAAGTGTGGTTCTTGAAACAAAGGCAACCCACTGTCTTACCATTTCAGACAATGCCCTTGGCTCACAACTTAGCAAGTGCTACCAGCAGCCTTATGTAACCTGCAAGCAAATTGTGTTGAGAAATGCCAAGCCACACTGACCCCACATGACACTAAGCCAGCAAGCTGAATGTTCCCTTTCATTCAACATGGTGGTGCTTACTATGGAAGGCATCCCTTCCACAGTCTGCAGTGCCACTCCAGACAATGGTGAATCTGTTTTAGGAATGATCTTTTAGCGTTCAAAAATACCTAGAAGACCTTCAAGGCAACCAGCTAATTCAATTCTATATAAAAGGGTAAGTCAAAGTGTCAGCTACACACAGCTAAACCTTTAAAGGGAAAAGTGGGAATCCTTTATAAGAGTCTTTGTCCCACTCTTCATTGACCAGGCTGAAACTCAGAATGACTGCTTGCTTTATTTGAATTATAGGGACTGACAGAGGGTCATTCCTATCTCCATCAACTCGATCTGTATACAAATCAGACAGAACATCTCAAGATTGTCTGGGCATGACTACTGCCTGTAGGGTACCAGAACATAACATTCTCTCTGTTCTCTGTCTGTTATGGGTACAAAGTGGTATGAATCAGTATCACCAAAAGAGGAGTTGTGGCACAATGCAGATGTGAAAATACCTTTTTACTCCTACATCATTAAAACCAAGAATTGGAGGCAGTAGGCGTATTCGTAGCCTCTAGAAGCTTAGCAGCACGGTTTCCAAGGATTGGGATTTAGCTGAGGGACTGTATTCATGCAGCATGACAAAATGGGAGGCAAAACCCTACTAGAAGGTACAATAACACATTTATTACAAGAGGCTACTTTTTATGTAATTTGTGGAAATTATTCTTCTACTAAGATAGTCTATAAAGTGGCATTTCTCCACTAACTATTATGGGACTGATGCATGCTCTTCAGCTGATGCACATTTTCCCTGCAGAGTTTTCTTGTTTACATGGTAGCTCAATTTAAAGTTCTTTCCCCAGGGCCATACTTCTTTTCTACACTCACAGGCTGAAGCCAGCCCTCTCCTAGCATCAATGAAATTTGGGGTTATCTCTGAGCTGCCATTCTCTGTGCTGTTGGGATGGGGCTATTGAATTATTCCTCACCAAAAAACAAGTGGGAAGATTACCTTCTTGCAGGAGAGCTGTTTTTGATGTAAGTGCCATTAAATCTCCTGAAAAGTTTAGCAAAGTATATGATTAAGGGAATATCCAACAGCATTGCAAGTTAATTATGCCATGCTCATATTTTATTCAGTGGTGTTTAAGGTATGACTGAGGAGTTTTTCTGTGCCACATTCACAAGTCTACAGCTGTTCTGAAGGATTTAGAACCTGTTAATTGATTTTAATATGATGTGTTGTGTTAGACAATATGGAATCAGGAAGAATTTGATTAATGTACAGTTTCAAAAATACCATTCTCAGGAAATTTGGCAGTGTCCACACCCGTTTAGGCAATTTCCTGTTGACTTACATATTTCCTCCTTAGATGATGGAACCAATGTTGCATGCTATGGGAGAGGTATTAGAAACAGACAAATTCATTTGCCATAATGTAGTGTTTATTCAAAGATACACTGTCTCTCATGATGAAACCATTTATCTAAAATATGTCACTGTAATGCTGACTTTGGGGACTCATAGTTAATTTTAACCCTTGGAAACCAGAACTGTTGAACAGGATGTTATAACATTATTGTGTCAGATGGCCAAATGCGGGCTGCCCTGGAGCCTTTGTTGAGATAGTCAGATAGTTGACATCTAGCTAAGGATGGAGAGTGCAACACAGACTGACAGCTATGTTGCTGTTACCAAGAGCTGACTGCTGAAGTCTGTGCCCCACGTAGGGTTGCCAGTTCTGGGTTGAGAAAACCTGGAGATTCTGAGAGTGGAGCCTAAGGAGGGTGGGGTTTGTGGAAGGGAGAGACTTCTATGGGGTATTTGGCCATACAGTCCACCTTCCAAAGTAGCCATTTTCTCCAGGGGAACTGATCCCTGTTGTCTGGGGATCAGTTGTAATAGCAGGAGATTTCCCAGCTATCATTTGGAGGTGTACTTATATGATGTGACATTGGACCACAACTTGAGCCATTGTGACTTGAAGGCTGAAAGTGTGAAAGTTTCTCAAGTATGGTTATGGGTCTTCTGTTCACATTAATGACACTTAGTTTAATGATGCACTGTGCAACATACTGGCTAAGAAACTGCGCTACAGTTCAGGAAGCCCCTACTTTGAATCTCATTACTGCCATGAGCACACTAAGTAGCTGCAAAAAAGCTACTCTCTATGTAGCAGTCTAGTATGTTTTTACTCAGCCCTTCCTCCAAGGAGCTCTCTCTTAGCATCAGCCCTGCTATCTGCATTATGGAGTTAATATTTGCCTACTTAAACAGGGTTATTGTAAGGATTACAGTATGATAATACATGCAAAGTGCTTACAATACTTGAAAGTATATTAAGTGGTAATAATAATTATTACCATAGAAAGGAAATACGTTTCTCAACAGTTACAAATGCTTCTCTACAGAGATTTGTGTGTATATGTGTGTGAGAGACAGCTTGCATATTTTGAATGAAATCAGAAGGCAGTTGGTGTATTATTTAGTGAATACCACTTGGAAAATAGAGAAGGTTCAAATTAATGATTTTCTAGCTTGTTCTATCTTTAAGAAACATCCTTATGCTCTTTACTTCAGAGGGATTTTCAAAATATTGAATCAACTTAAATGTACAGTTTCTACACCATTCGATCCTGTTAATTTATATCTATTGACCGTGGGGCCTGCCCTATCTGGGGCATGGCACAGCAAGAGACTTAATTTGTGGGTCCTGTTTTCTGGTTTAATGTAATCCTCTGTACAGAAAGCGCTGCAAAGTGGAATGCATGTGTGCTCATTTGTTCAGTAGGGGAAGCTGGGATGTGAGAGTTTGGAAAGTTTGGTAAGGTATATGTAGTACTTTCTGCACATAACAAATATTGCTGGACACTCATGTAAATAGCTCTGTGTATAATAAAGCATCATTGTTACACAAATTACTGACTATGTATTTGCTTGCAACTTTCAGAAATGTAAAGGAAGCCCCAACCCTTGAGAATCATACACGGATACTTGGGATGGAGATACATTGGAAAACCATACTAGAAGTACTTGAGGAAATAGAAAGTCATGAGCTTTTCTGCATTTTCATTTTCCTAGCTTGCAATTACTGTTTTTTGTGTGGAGTGTTTTCTGTTCCATACATGTTTTGTTCCCTGTAGTGGTAATTTGATATTGTATCAGTTAATTTCAAGCATATCTCTCTGCAGATTTAAACTACAGGCTTTTATGCTGGATATAGACCAAGGTAATAATGAATCAACCACTAGAGATAGAGGTAGTCCCCTGTGCAAGCACCAGTCATTTCTGACTCTGGGGTAACGTTGCTTTCACAACATTTTCATGGCAGACTTTTTACGGGGTGGTTTGCCATTGCCTTCCCCAATCATCTACACTCCCCCCCTCCCCCAGCAAGCTGGGTACTCATTTTACCGATCTCGGAAGGATGGAAGGCTGCGTCAACCTCAAACCGGCTGCCTGAACCCAGCTTCCACCAGAATCGAACTCAGGTAATGAGCAGAGCTTAGGACTGCAGTACTGCAGCTTTACTACTCTGCACCATGGGGCACCACTAGGAGGAAGTAAAACACATGGGGAACAGAACTCCTTTGAAGAAACAAGACCTTACAAGTGAGGCAAACAAGAATGCAGAAAAGCCCAAACATCAGTGTCATCCTAATCAGAGTTACACCCTTCTGAGTCCATTCACTTCTTTCATGAAGCAGCAGACAATACACCAGTCGTTGTGTGAATTATACTAGCATTTTCTCTCCCCTTTTTGCTAGATCTCCCCTTTTTGCTATTTTAATAAATTAAAAGTCACAAATGCTTTCGCCTTTCTTTATAGTGGACATACCCATCACTGACACACTTTAGTTTTGCTAATTTTTCCACCTCTGTGACATCCTCAAAGCAAAAGCCCATTTCTATAGATATTGTGAAGAAAAATAGTTATTTTAATGTATTCACGCCCTTCACAGTCACTGCACCATCTGTATATTTGTAAGACTGAGTCTCTGGTAAGAATAGTACAGAAAAGGCTTTGACTCTTCGCAAAGACTTTTTATTTCAATGCTAGTCACCCTCCCTGTTAACTCATTATTTTGTCTAAATGCTTTCAGAACTGATGACCTAATTTATTTGCTTATTAACTTTTTATCACAACATTCCTCCAAATTGATCAGGAGCACATTTCAGGAGCCTTAGTCTCAGGGAACATTCTGTGTGCATGTCCTTATAAACTTGGTCTTTAATCTGCTATCTAAAGCAATGATGGGTTTCAGTGCAGGTGAACTGAATGTTTTTGTGTCCTCGGTGTTGTTTTTTTGAGCCATAATTTACAAGTATTGCTTGAGGTCCTGAAGATTTCCCTTGTGTTGTTGTTTGTTGTTGTTGAAGAAGAAGAAGAAAAAGAAGATATTGGATTTATATCCCACCCGATACTCTCAATCTCAGAGGGGTCACAATCTGCTTTACCTTCCTCCCACACAACAGACACCCTGTGAAGTAGGTGGAACTCAGAGAGCTCTTACAAGCAGCTGCCCTTTCAAGGACAACTCCTATGAGAGCTATGGCTGACTCAAGGCCAGGGCCTAGCCCTAGGTTGTCTGGCACCCTAGGCAAGATTAACTTCTGCCACTCCACCCCACCCCACCCCGCGTGAGCCAGTGATTGGGAGCTGGGCAGCCAGAGCCATAGCAGCAAAGCACAGGTGAGAGCAGTGGGCTGGGAATGAGGGGCTGGGGTCCACCTGGAGCTGTGCAAATGTGGAGGAGGCAAAGAAGGAGGCCAGGCACCTCCATGGCTCTTGTATGCTTCAAACAAATGCTCTACTTCAAGGGGGAGAGAATACATGTTTCTTGGCTGAGTTTTCTGGCTGCCTCCCATCCTAA
Organism: Heteronotia binoei; assembly: GCF_032191835.1. NCBI lineage: Eukaryota > Metazoa > Chordata > Lepidosauria > Squamata > Gekkonidae > Heteronotia > Heteronotia binoei. The sequence goes on from NC_083223.1 coordinate 213,052,500, forward strand.
ACACTCTTTATCTTAGCTCCAATTTTGCAAGGACATGTGTATATTTGTCTGCCAGGGCCCAAATCCTTTGCTCCCCCGAAGCTCCCCAGAAAACTTGTCTGAATAATAATAATAATATAATAATAAATTTTATTTATATCCCGCCCTCCCCGCCTAGGCAGGCTCAGGGCGGCTGACAAGAGTTCGATAAAATTATACAATATAAAGTATACAATATAAGGTAATTTAAAACAACATTTAAGTTATACATTGATTTAAAACAACAATCTAAAACCAGTTCCAAATGTCTGGATCATTCCATAGTTTAAACGGCGGTGATCTTCCTGATGTTATCTGTACACTTGTATTATGGCAGGGGTCACTAGATAAATAGTTGGTAATTAAACAGCCATCCTATCAAGTTCTACAAACGCCTGCTTGAAAAGGATGGTCTTACAGGCCCTGCGGAATTGGTCCAAATTCCGCAGGGCCCGTACCTCCTCCGGAAGTTGATTCCAAAGGCACGGGGCTATAACAGAGAAGGCCCGTGCCCGTGTACTCTGTAATTTCGCCTCCTTTGGCCCAGGGATAGTCAGCGTGTTCTTCCCTGCCGACCTCAGTGCTCTTTGGGGCTCATATGGGGAGAGACGGTCCCTCAGGTAGGCAGGTCCTCGGCCATATAGGGCTTTAAAGGTAATAACCAGCACTTTGTATCGGACCCGGTATGTAACTGGCAGCCAGTGCAGTTCACGCAGCCCCGGCTGTATATGCTCCCATTTCGGGAGTCCCAATAACAGCCTGGCCGCTGCGTTCTGCACTAGCTGCAGCTTCCGGGTTCGACACAAAGGCAGCCCCATGTAGAGGGCATTGCAGTAGTCTAGTCTTGAGGTGACCGTCGCATGGATCACTGTTGCCAGGTCCCGGCGCTCCAGGAAAGGAGCCAGCTGCCTTGCCCGCTTCAGGTGGAAGAATGCCGACTTGGCAGTGGCCGCTACCTGGGCCTCCATTGAAAGTGAAGGCTCCAGTAGGACTCCCAGGCTCTTGACCCGGCCCGCCGCCTTCAACGGCGCACCGTCAAAAACCGGGAGAGGTATTTCCCTTCCCAGAGCGCCGCGCCCCACGCAAAGGACCTCTGTCTTCGTCGGGTTCAGCTTCAACCCACTCAGCCTAAGCCAAGTTGCCACGGCCTGCAGTGCCCGGTCTAAGTTCACTGGAACGCAGTCAGGCCGGCCATCCATTAGCAGATAGAGCTGGGTGTCATCCGCATATTGATGACAGCCCAGTCCAAAACTCCGGGCAATCTGGGCAAGGGGGCGCATGTAGATGTTAAATAACATCGGGGAGAGAACTGCTCCCTGAGGCACCCCACAATCTAGTGTGCGCCTCCGGGAAAGCTCACCCCCGATTGCCACCCTTTGTCCCCGACCTTTGAGGAAGGAGGAGAGCCATTGTAAGGCCAGCCCCCTAACCCCTATGTCGGCGAGGCGGCGGGTCAGTAGCCGGTGGTCGACCGTGTCGAACGCTGCCGACAGGTCTAACAGCATCAGCACCGCCACGCCTCCTCGATCCAGTTGCCGGTGGAGGTCATCTGCCAAGGCGACCAGCACTGTCTCCGTCCCGTGGCCCGGGCGAAAGCCGGACTGGCAAGGGTCTAGGACGGAAGCGTCATCCAGAAAACCCTGTAGTTGCAGCGCCACTGCCCTCTCAATAATTTTACCTAAAAACGGTAAATTAGAAACCGGTCGGTAATTTGCCAATTCGGCCGGATCTGCTGTGCATTTTTTCAAGAGGGGGCGGACCAAAGCCTCTTTCAGAGGTGATGGGAAACGCCCCTCCGAGAGGGATCTATTTATTATGTCCCGTAAAGGACATCTAAGCTCCCTCTGGCAAGCTTTAATCAACCAGGAGGGGCAAGGGTCCAAATCGCAAGTTGTTGGGCGCGCAACAGAGAGAATTCCATCGACTTCCTCCAGGCTGAGCGGGTTAAACCGACCCAACTCCAAACCCGAAGACAGGCGCGGAGCCTCAAGTTCCCGTACTGCATCCAATGTGATAGGCAGGTCTTGGCGGAGCGACGTGATTTTATCTGCAAAATATTTTGCAAAAGCCTCACAGCCAATCTCTAATTCCCTAACATTTGGTTTGCCTTGAGGCAATGTAGTAAGATCTCCAATTATTCTAAACAATTGTGCCGGGCGCGAATCTGCAGATGCAATCTTGGCTGCAAAGTAATCTTTCTTTGCAGCCTTGACTGCCATCTCATAAGACTTCATAAACGTTCTATAAGATGTTCTCGTCGCTTCGTCCCGAGTATGCCGCCACTGCCTCTCTAGTCGTCTGAGCCCCTGTTTCAGCCGGCGTAGCTCCAGGGTATACCATGGGGCCAGCCTCCTGCGAGGGCGCAGAGGACGTCGAGGTGCGATCTCGTCGATGGCCCTGGTCAGCCGGCCTTGCCAGGCCTCCACCAGGTCATCGAGGGAATCGCCAGGGGGCCAGGGATCCCCTAGTGCCATTTGGAACCGTTCCGGGTCCATCAGGCTCCGGGGGCGAGCCAAAATAGGCTCTCCGCCCATACAGGGTTGGGGTGGCATCTCCACACGGGCCTTGAGGGCTAGGTGATCCGACCATGGTACCGCTTCTACCGCGATATCGTTCACCGAAATCCCGGACGCAAAGATCAGGTCTAACATGTGCCCGGCCTGGTGCGTGGGTGTCGTAACAAATTGAGAGAGTCCCAGTGTCGCCATGGAAGACACTAGGTCCATCGCCTGAGTGGAGGCCGAGTCGTCGGCATGGACGTTGAAATCACCCAGGACCATAAGCCCTGGGTACTCCAACGCCCAGCCCGCCACAGCCTCCATCAGGGATGGTAAGGCGCTGGCCGGTGCGTTAGGCGGACGGTACACCAGCCAGATCGCCAACCCCTCTCCGACATCCCACGCTAAACCGGCACATTCAATACCCTCAATCTTTGGGCCCGGGAGAGCCCGGAAGGAGTAACCCTCCCGTATGAATAATGAATAGGAACTGCCAGCTAATTGAAGCTAGTTGCTGCTTCTCCTTCTGCATGTTTCCAGGCTGGCTTTGGCTTGGCCATCCACTTGAAACTTTTGTGCCTGCTGGCTCAGCAGAGACATCCCCCCTCCCCCAGCTTCCACTGAGAAAGAGGGGCTTTCTGAACTGCAACAAGCAAAAAGCAACCAGCAGGCGAGCTACAGCGGCACAAAGTAATGGCAGGAAATATCTGGCACTCCCTCTGGGCTTTTGTGTAGTTGCCCACCTCCAGCTATATCAAGCACCCCAAGGTCCCCCCTCCCTTTTGGGGAAAAACCCCCTGCACTCAGAAGAAAATTCAGCATACATACTTCAGGGTGCAGTTTGGACAAGGAAAGCAAATACACTTGCTGCTTTTGTGCAGACTGGAGCACTGAGAAAGTTTGCAGGAGAAAGAAAGGAAAGGCTCTCCAAATTGCCATCCTCCTTTTCCAGGCTTCAAAAAATCTTCAGTGCCTTTTGGCAATGGGGGGTGGGGTGGAGAGTTTCCATCACAGTGAAAAACAAATGATTAATCAGAACCCAAACTTAGCCCAATTCGGGGCTTGCACTACAAAGTCAAGGGGTTCTTCCAAAGACAGCAATGAGCAGCTGCGGCTCCCAGCAAGTGGGGCATCCACTTCTAGAGAAAGCTGCAGGGACTTCCTGCCACCGCTTTCTGCACCTCTAGCTCTGTTGCTACTGCTTGAAGAAAGCCTTTATACATCCCTACTTTGTTCCAGGAATGGATACTTCAGGGACCTCTTCCAAGTGCAGTCCCTAATCAGAAATGGCAAGGGCAGGGGGTATCCATCTTTCCCTTGCCCTGGTGACACATGAGAAGCGGCACAGCAGCAGCTGATAATTACCATTTATATTACATATTGGTCTCAGGTACAATTGGCATGGATTATACTGATGGAGTCATGAGGAGTCTGAGCTGAAGAGGCAGGTGCGGGAAGGACTGGGGTGGGGAAAGAAGTCAGCTTGGTGGCTCTCTTTGCTGCTTTGCACTCAGGGAGGAGAAGCGGCAGGGGCGGGTGGGCAGGCAAGAGAGTTCTCAGGTGCAATTGAGATGGCTCCTACTGATGGAAGCCCAGGAAGTTCAGGGCCAAAGAGGCAGGAGGGGGAGAACCAAGGTTGGGGAAGGAGGCTGGCTTGGCGTCTCTCCCTGCTGCCCTGCGCTTGGGGAAGAGAAGTGGTGGAGGGCAGGCAAGCAAGCTAGCTCTGGGGCGCCTTTGGCACAGCGGCTTTCCATTGCAATTGACATAGCTCGGCTCCAGCACCAGACAGCGACATGTAGTAGTCTCTGTCAGTGTGCCTGCCTCGAGGCCTGATCTGGTCGCTTTCCCTCCTGCTATTATATCAGGGCCACATACCCCTGATATAGCCAATCCTCCAAAAGCTTACAGGGTTCTTAGTACAGGGCCTATTGTATGCTCCAGGAGCATTGGCTACATTAGGGGTGTGTGGCCTAATATGCAAAGGAGTTCCTGCTACAGAAAAAGCCCTGACCATTACCTTGAAGGCTCTCTCAGGTGTAGGCCAGCACATGGCAATGGCTGCCTCCTCCAGACCTCAGTTAAGATTCTTATGGACTCAGTGTGAAAAGAGATCTTCTTCCCAAGACTTTTACAATCTCTTTTTTTTCCCCACCCACTGGTCATTTCAGACTGGATCAAAGAAGCTTTTCCTGAAGTCTCCAGAAGATTCTTTATGAAACCCTTCTAGTATTTAATACCTCCAAATCTTTGCCCTTGCTTGAGGGGTGGAGAGGGAGACATCATCCTAGTGTCTCAAGCTGGACCTGTTAGCCTTTGTATGAAGGTGGACTGAGGTAAGTCTGGAAAGCAATTGAACTGTCTTCCCCTCTTCCTGCCTGTCCTCTGCCTAGAGGGGGGGCATTTTAAAACTCAGTGGATATTTTAGTTATTTCAAACCTCTAAAGGAAAAAAATGCATTTATTCACAGAGGCAAGTGAAATTTTACATTCTCATGATGAAAATTGGCTTATCTCCCAGAACGAGGAGACCACAGATGACTGAAGTCTATTGTTTTAGCAAATAAACCTCTCTGAGCTATGTAAACAGAATGAAATCACTGGCAAGGACAGTAGTATGTGGGGATTTGATGCTGAAATAATGAGAATACTTGTTTTGCTGATAGATGATAGCTAGCTATAGATAGAGATAGAACCTTAACATTTCAATAAGCACCCTAAGTAGATGGACAAGAAAAGGGAAAGAAGGATCTCAGCCATCATAATAGCTTAATTACTAAGGTTTTTGCTGACCTCAGAAGTCAGATTCTTTAGGAGGTAACAGCAGGTTAATAATTAGAAAGACTCACAACTATCGACTTGAACCAGGCCAAGCGGGCAGAACTTTGCCTACTTAGGAAGAGTTACATAGCTTTTTCAGCTTAGGTAGAGTTCTTCAAAATGGAAATAAATAGAATAAAAAATCCTTCTCATAAGAAAAGAATGGATTCAATTCATTTAAAAGCCTTCATTACCAGACAGCTGATGCTGGAGTTCAAGTAGCAAAGTGGAGGAAAGTTTTTATTTATTTATTTTATTTTATTCAATTTTTAGCCCGCCCTTCTTGCAGGACAGGCTCAGGGCAGGTTACACCACAAAAACAATAAAAACAACAAAAGAGCAATTTAAAATATACAAATTCTAAAACTACAGAATGTTAATAGAGATTAAAATGGCAGGCTCTGCCTCACAGACATGGCCTATTGTCCAAGCCCAGCAGGTCTTATAGCATTGGGATGGAATGAAGAGGGGAGGCCAGTAACAAGTGACGTCCACTGCCTTAGTTTAAGGCCTGGCAAAAGAGCTCTGTTTTACAGGCCCTGTGGAATTGGAGCAGATCCCACAGGGCCCAGATCTCCAGGGGGAGCTCATTCCACTAGGCAGGGGCCAGGGCTGAAAAGGCCCTGACCCTCATCGAGGCCAGATGGACGTCTCTGGGACCGGGTATTACCAAAAGTTGTTGTGTCACTGATTGTAAAGATCTACGGGGCTCATACAGGGAGAGGCGCTCCCAAAAGGTATGCTGGCCCCTAGCCATATTGGGCTTTAAAGGTAAGTACCAACACCTTGAACCGGATCCAGTACTCAATAGGTGGCCAGCGCAGTTCACGCAGCACAGGATGGATCTCTGCCCATTCAGGTGACAATGTCAACATCCATGCAGCAGCATTCTGCACCAGCTGAAGTTTTCGGAGGGTCAAGGGCAGCCCCACGTAGAGAGTTACAATAATCTAGCCTGGAAGTGACCATTGCGTGGGTCACTGTGGCCAGGTCATGGGGGTGAGATATGGGACCAATTGTCTGACCTGCCTCGGATGGGAAAAGGCAGATCTGTCAGTGGTGGTAAGCTGGGCCTCCATAGTCAGAGAGGCATCCAGGAATACCGCCAGGCTCTTCACCCTCGACATGGGCATCAATGGAGCCCCATTAAAGGATGGGAGCCTGATCCCTGATCCCAGCCCCCTGTAACCTAGGCACAGGGCCTCTGTCTTTGATGGATTCAATTTCAGTCGGCTCTCTTGCAACCAATCAGCCATGGCTTGCAATGCCCTACCCAGTTCCTCCAGGGTTGAATCCGGGCGGCCATCCATCAGCAGATAGAGCTGGGTGTCATCTGCATATTGATGACTCCCCACCCCCTACTGACAATAATGGATACAATAGTGTATAGTGGGACAACAGTGTATAGTGTTCTGGAACAGATTTGAGCACTGGCCAAAATGGAATGAACAAACACATGCAAACCTTTCCCCATCTTTCGTCCTCTGTTTGTCTGAATTTTTCTTGTAATGCACAAAGCTATACAATTGTGAAACTATGCTACACCACACAAATTAATGCTATATATCTATACACACTTGTATACACTACATGCTTATGCTATGAATACACCATACACTATTGTATCCTTTACTGCCCGTAATCAGAAACTCCTGAAGGGGTGGATTTGGGGGAAACTGAATCTGTGTTAACCAAATTTATTAAATTTTTGCAATATACTGAAATGTATTTCAAATAATAAAAAAAGAAAAAAAGCAACATTTCAATCTTTATCAATACATTACACATTTTCTTTTTTTTTTCTCGCTTCCCCCATCTCTTTTCTTTGACCTCCGTCAGTGCTTCAAGCTATTGAGAAAAAACAATTAAAGTACCATCCGTTTTAGAATCTTGCACTATAAAATTTACATAAAATCTAATAACATCTCTATATCTCTATTTATAATTCGGTCTTCTAGCTTTCCTTCGGGACATTGTTAGCACATCCTGAACTTATTTATCTCAATATACTAATCATATCACCTTAACTTTTTAGTTCACTCTTAGTATTACACTTATTTTTCATCTATTATTACACCAGTTATAGCTATTTAATTCTTTTTAAGTATTATACTTATCTTTCATCAATCTATTATCACATCAATTATGTTTGTTGTAATTATCACTATATTTTCTAACTGCTAATAAAAGGAGCTATCGTATATTGATTCAAAAAAATCTTTCTAATCACCTGTCTCCCCCATTTTCCCCAGTTTCAGGTTACACTTTCAAAAACCACCAAATGTCTCTTAACTCTCCATTGCTTTTCAATATAGTCCTGAAACTTCTTCCATTCATCTTTAAATTTTTCTGCATCACTGTCTTTCAAGATTCTAGTAAGTCTATCCATTTCACTCCAATGTAAAGTTTTTAAAATCCAGCCCATTTATCTGGTATTTCAGCTTGCTTCCACCTTTGTGCAAACAATGTTCTTGCAGCTGACAACATATACCACAACAAAGTCCTGTCTTGCTTTGAAAAATTTTCCATTTGCAATCCTACCAGAGAGGTATCTGGTGCCCTTTTAACTGCATATCCCAAAATCTTCAACATCTCTTGTTGAATCATTTGCCAAAATTGTCTTGCTTTTTCACATGTCCACCACATATGATAAAAAGAGCCTTCATGCTTTTTACATTCTCAACACCGATCAGATGCCTGCTTGTTCATTTTTGCTAACTTCTTAGGTGTCATATACCACCTGTATTGCATTTTCAAACAGTTTTCTTTTATATTATTACATGTCAATATTTTCATAGAGTTCTTCCATAGGTGTCCCCGTGTCTCCATTGAAATTTCTTTATTCATATTTATTGCCCATTTAATCATTTGAGATTTTACTACTTCATCTTCCGTAGACCATTTCAATAACAATTTATATATCTTTGTAATCAACTTTTCATCTTCCCCTAATAGCACTTTTTCCATTTCTGTCTGATCTTGCCTTATACCTGTAGTCCTGATATCTTTATCCACTAGACTTTTAATTTGTAGCATCTGGAACCAATTAAATTTGTCTTGCAGTTCTTCCTCCGCTTTTAATTCTATTTTGCCACCCTTAATTTTTAGCAATTGTTTGTATGCAACCCATTTGTCTTCCTGTGAGTCAGAAATCCATTTTATAACTTCCATTGGTACAATCCACAGTGGTTTCCTCTCATCAACATATTTAAAATATTTTTTTCCAAGTATTCAACAAACTACTTCTAAAATGATGCCGGAAGAGACCATCCATCTTCTCCTTCCCATAATACAAATATGCATGCCAACCAAATAGACCTCCATGACCTTCAAACGGCAATAACTTCTGATTGGATAAGGTTATCCAGTCCTTGAGCCATACTAAACATACTGCTTCATGATATAATTTGAGATCCGGCAGTTGAAAACCTCCTCGTTCTTTCGCATCAATTAGTATTTTCCTTTTGAGTCTTGGTTTTTTCCCGCCCATACAAATTCAGAAATCTTTTTTTGCCATCTATTGAATTGTTTAACATCTTTCACAATTGGAATTGTTTGGAAGAGGAACAACATTCTTGGTAAGACATTTATTTTCACGGCAGCTATCCTGCCCAAAAGAGACAAGTTCAGTTTATTCCATTTCAACATATCGGCTTCAATTTTATGCCAAAGTTTATCATAATTATTTTTAAACAGATCTATATTTTTCATTGTGATCTCTACACCCAAATATCTTACTTTCAAGGTGACTTCACATCCAGTTGCATTTTGAAGTTCTTTCTGTTTGCACAATAATATATTTTTACTTAAAATTTGCAATTTTTCTTTATTTATGTAAAACCCAGCAAGGTCACCATATTATCTGATTTTTTTCCAATAACAATGTATTGTATTGGATTTTCAATAATAAACATCACATCATCTGCAAAGACTCTATATTTATAAGTCCATCCTTTCAATTTTAGCCCCTCTATTTCCTTATCTTCTGTTCTTTGCAACAACAAAATCTCTAGAGTCATTATAAATAGCAATGGGGATAGAGGGCAACCTTGTCTTGTACCTTTGCTGATAACCATTTGCTCCATTAAATCTGAATTAACACATAGCTTAGCTTGCTGTTCAGTATATATCACTGTCGCACCCTGGGCACCCCTCCCGGTCTCCCGGCGCCGCCGTCGCCCCTCCCGGGCTCTCTGGGGCATTCCCCGGAGGTCTCAGAAACAGGGGTGGGAGCCAGGTTACTTCACCACAGGCCCCCGTTCCCCTCCTGGCTGTGCTGCGGCTCCTGTCCCTCTCTCTCGCGAGGCAGCCTCAATAAGCACCGGCCAGCTTCCTCCCCGACCTCCTCCTTCCCTTCCTTTATTTCCCCGGCCCATTCCTCCCCCTTCCTGGGTTTTGCCCCTCTCTGGCTCCTCCCCCCCTTCAAAGCCCCAGACTCCCGGGAGAGGCGAGCCGGGGCTGGGCTGCCTGGGCGTGCCTCGGGTGTCCCAGACCTCTGCAGCGTGCTGGGGTGTGGCGTCTCTCGCTGCCACGGGTCAGGCGGCTCTCCTCCTCTCTGCCCAGCGCTGGGCTCAGCTTCTCCCTCCTGCTCCCCGACGTCTCGTTCTGGCCAGGCTCCTCGGACTCGGAGATGGGCTTGTTGGCTGAGAGGCGTCGTTCGGGCGGCTGTTGGCACCCCCTCAGCCCAGGTGAGGGGTGGGGCCGCCACGGGGGCTTGGGAAGGTGTGGGAGGCTCTCGGGGCGGTGGCGGGGGCCGGGAGCGGCTGGCAGGCACCGGGGGGTCCCCCTTGCGTAGTCCTCACCCGGGCTGGGCGGGACAATCACCTTCACCATTCTTATAAAGTCTTTTCCCAACTCTGCGTTTTCCATCACAGCAAACAAAAAGTCCCAATTAAGATTGTCAAAGGCTTTCTCCACATCAGCAAAAAAGAGTGCCACTTCTTTTTCCGGATGTTTTTCATAATGCTCTACAGTGTCCACCGCTATTCTGTTATTGTCTCTAATTTGCCTCTTCAGGAGAAAGCCTGCTTGCTCCTCACAAATAAATCTATGCAGGTATTGTTTTAGCCTTTCCGCCAAAATTTTTGCAAAGATTTTGTAGTCATTGTTAAGCAATGAAATAGGTCTATAATTTTTCACATTTGTAGCATCTCTGTCTTCTTTTGGTAACAATGAAATAACTGCTTCTTTCCAAGTATTTGGCACTTGCCCATCCAAACGGATATTATTCATCAATTTTTGGAGCATTGGAACTAATATATTTATAAGAACTTTGTAAAATTTTATTGAAAAGCCATCCGGTCCCAGTGCTTTCCCTATTTTCATTGAACTGATTGCAGCTTCTATTTCACCTTTTTCAATTGGATCATTCAATGTTTCTTTCATCACTTCTGTTGTTGGATTTACCTTCACATTTTGTAAATAAGCTTCTATTCTTTCTTTATCAACTTGCTGGCCTTTAAATAAGTTAGCATAGTACTTGTAGAATTCCCTTTTGATGCCCTCTTGGTCTACAATTTCTTTGCCACCGGTTTTAATCTTATGTATTTATTTTCCCTTCTTTTCTTCATTTGCCATGCCAAATACTTTCCAGGTTTGTTTGCCCCTTCAAAAGATTTTTGTTGGAGTCTTTTCAAATTCCACTCCACCTCTTTATTCAGTAAATGAATTAACTGACTCTGTAAAATTGTAATTTCTTGCAAAATTTCTTTTTCCCCAGTCGCTTTCTTAATTCAATTTCATTTTTACTTATTTCCGTTTGTAAGTCCAACAATTGCTTTTCATTTGCCCTTCTGTCCTTATTATTCAATGTAATTAATGTTCCTCTCATCACAGCCTCTCATCACAAACCATTTGAAATTGTACCTCTTGGTTGTCATTTATTTGGAAAAAAGCTTTAGTTTCTTTTTCTACAGATGCCACTACCTCCACTTTCTGTAATAAGTCATCATTTATCCTCCACCTCCTCTCTTTTTTCCTCCCTTTAGCCAACCACATCAACGGGTTATGGTCTGCACCTATTTTCGGAAGAATCTCTACTTTTTTTGTGATCAGTCCCAGCTCTTTTGTAGCCCATAACATATCAATCCTAGAAAAGGTATTATGTCTGGCTGAAAAAAAAGTATAGTCTCGTACCCTGGGGTTGAATTTTTTCCACACATCTTCTAAGCTCTCTTGTTTAATTAGTTCAAAAATGCTTTAGGTAGTTTCCCATCTACATTTTCCCCCCAGATCTATCTAAAGGGTTCTGAATAATTCCATTAAAGTCACCCATAAGCATTATCTGATCATATGTTACTTGATCCAGTTGTTTCATAATATCATTGAAAAAGTCACTCAGCCCCATTAGGAGCATAAAGTCCCAAAAACAGAGTCTTTTTGCCATACATCAAAACTTCTACTGCCAAATATCTACCTTCATTATCTTTAAACATCAGTTTTGGCTCCAGCTCCTTCTTTATGTAAAAAAATCACTCCCCCCCCTTTTTTTTAGCCAATGAACCAAATTCTTCCCCTAAAAATTTGTTACGTAAAAATTTGTAATCCGATTGTCTAATGTGTATTTCTTGTAAACAAATTATATTACATTTTTGTTTTGTAATCCAATGAAATATTGCTCTTCGTTTCTGCGGCAAATTTAGGCCATTAACATTCCAAGAAATTAATTTGTAATCCATAATGATTCTTCAATTAAGCTGTGTCCCCAAAATCCTTATTGTCCACCAAAAACCCTTCCATGCCTTGAATGTCTATTATGGAATACTTCAGCCCTTTATACTCAAAAGTAAGTCCAGCTGGTAAAATCCATCTATATCTTGTACCTTTTGCCCTCAATTTATCCGTCAAAGGTTTAAATTGTCTTCTGTCACTGATGTCCTTCCTTGGTAGTGCCTTCATTATTCTGACTCTGCTCTCCTCCACCATCAATTCTTTTGCAACTTGTTGGCTCAAGATCCTTCCCACTATATCTCTAGTGGTAAATTTAATTACTGTGTCTCTTGGCAATTTACGCCTTCTGGCAAGCTCTGAATTGACCCTGTACACGTAATCACATTGATCTTCAGTCTTCTCTGGATCTTCAACCAAATATTCAGCAATAATAGTCATGATATATTTCTTTAAGTCCTCTTGATTGTTTTCTGGCACCCCCCTCAGATGTATAAAGATCTCCATCAGCTTACAGTTTTGTAGTAGAATTTTTTCTTGAATCTTCTTTATTGTAACATCTTGATTTGTAACTCTATTTTCCACCTCTTGCATCTTCTGTGTTGTTGCTTGTGACTCCTTCCTCAGATCTTCAATTTCTTTCTTGATCTCTTTCTTTACAGCTTCAGCACTGGAAATTATTTCTTTTGTTAGTTCTTTAGTTATCTCTTTTGTTATTTCTTTAGTCTCTTTAGTCAACTTTTTCTCACTTGTAGTTATCAAATCTTTCATTGCCTTTGTTAATCTGGCCTCCATAGCATCCAGCTGTTCTTGGGCAATCTTAGACATTTTGCCCTCTACTGAGCCAGCTCTTCCACGAGTTCTTAGTTTGTATTTTGGATCAGACATCAGATGTCAGTCTTCCCATAGCATATAATAGACCCCAAGCTGATCTCACCAAACTACAAACCGATAACAGGGTTCAATAGATTAGAGCCTGCCCTCTTCAGCAAGCCCAAAACCGCCATCCTCAGAGCTATATGGCCGAGGACCTGCCTACCTGAGGGACCGTCTCTCCCCATATGAGCCCCAGAGAGCACTGAGGTCAGCAGGGAAGAACATGCTGACTATCCCTGGGCCAAAGGAAGCAAAATTACAGAGTACCCGGGCACGGGCCTTCTCTGTTACAGCCCCGTGCCTTTGGAATCAACTCCCGGAGGAGGTACGGGCCCTGCGGAAGTTGGATCAATTCCGCAGGGCCTGTAAGACCATTCTTTTTAAGCAGGCTTTTGTAGACCATTGATAGGATGGCTGTTTAATCCATCAACGATTTATCCAGTGACCCCTGCCATAACATAAGTGAACAGAACAACATCAGGAAGATCACTGCCGTCCAAACCATGGAATGATCCAGGCAACTGGAACTGGTTTTAGATCGCTGTTTTAAATTATTGTATAATCTTATATTGTTTTAGATTGTATTTTATATTACTGTATAACCTAATTGTTTTAAACCCTATATTGTATAACTTATTGAAATGTTGTTAGCCGCCCTGAGCCTGCCTAGGCGGGGAGGGCGGGATATAAATAAAATTTATTATTATTATTATTATTATTATTATTATTATTATTATTATTATTATTATTATTATTATTATTATTATTATTATTCTTCCTTGGCCAAGATATTAATATTTAAAGTTTTGCAAACATTCAAAATGGCAACTGCAACTTTTTTAGGCCCCAACTCTATGATTTTTTGGGCTAGAGTAGGCCTGGAGGTCTAGGATGTGTCCCTCTTCTCCCAGCGCTGTTTCCTAACTCTCTGGAAATGAAGTCCCATTCTCAATGGTTTCTACTCTCATGATAGTTTGTCACTTTCTGTTTCCCAGTTGCAAACCAAGGCTTTGTTATGATGGGGGATTTTTTTTTGCAGAAGCCACAAAGGTAAACAAATCTTTTTTTTTAATTTTACAGCGCCTATTAAAGTCCCAAAGCCACGATTTCACTCCCAGCCTCTGTAACACAGCTTTACTTCTTTGCAAATAGTTCCAAATCTTTGTTTCTTTAGTTTAAAAATGTTCTTTTAATTCTGGAATGAAAGATAAGAATTGTACCTTAGCAAGTGTCCAAAACTTCCTTACACAAATCGTTCCAATCTTCAGTAGTCTATAGTCCATAGAAAGTTGGGGTTGGGTGAATTTATGTCAACTTAATGACTCCAAAAAGCCTTTGTAGACGTTGTTATGCGATTTTTCACGGGAGATTCTTCAAAGCCGAAAAGGAGCCCCAGCGGGACTCCTTGCCAGCCAAAGTTAAACTCCTCAAAATCTTGCAAGCATGTCTTGGACTCTTCCCATAACTGGGAGGGTTGACAGCAGAACAAAGGGTATGTCCAGAACAAAGGCATTGGTCCACTCCACGAAAGGGAGATGTGTCAGTGGGGGAAACTGAATCTGAAGAAGGGTGACTGTCGCAGAAGGTTTAATTCTGAGACAGATGCCATCAGGAAACAGGCCACTTCAGCAATGCTGACCCGAAGTAAAAGTGGGTTTAGGAACAGTTCCAGCATCAGATGACCTGACCCAGCAATGTTGGGGTGTTCTTGGCTAGTGGAAACCCCGACAGGTCATACATGTTTTCATGACCATATGATATTTCCCCCAAAGCAGTCTGTCATCAAGTTGATGAAAATCCAAGAGTAGTAAGAACTTGACTGGGTTCGATAGTGGCCAGATGAGCTGAATAAGATATAAAAATTGAGCGATGTCCAACAGAAAGAGAGAGAGGGAGAAAGGGAGACTTTGTCCCTCATTTCCTGTCTTTCAGATTCCCATCTGAAGGAAGACCCCTCAGACTTAAGGCCTTTTCCTTTTCAACAGACTTAAGGCAAGAGATGATGCAAGGTGGTTGCCATTGCCTTTCTGTGCATAGCAGCCCTGGTTTTTCTTAGTAATCTGTCATCCAACTACTAACTGTGGCCAGCCCTGGTTAGCTTCCAAGCTCTGGCAATCTCAGGCTAGTCAGGGCTACACAAGCTGCTATAAATATTTGGTAGGGAGGTATGTGTACAAAGCCCCCAATATCCATTCTAAATCTGTATTGAAATGAACATCTGTCCATGAAGAGTACTGGTATTATTAACTTGGGTGTGACTCCTGTTACCATCCGCCCAGCTCATGGGGTTATACTGTAATGTAAAGTATATTTTGCCATCTTTTAATTGCTTATTGTTTTAAAGAATCTATTTTATCACCTGGTTTCTAATGTTTTAATTTCTGATGTTACCCACTATGAGCCCACTTGCAAGAAGGGTGGGCTATAAATCCAAAAAATAAAGTAAAATAAAACAAATACCTACTAGCCATGGTGACTGAGGGAATCCTCCACGTTCTGAGGCACTAAACGTCTGAAATCTCAGAGCCGAGAGGCAGCATCAGGTGAAGGCCTTGGCCTCTATGTCCTGTTGTTGGCCATCCAAGGGAACTGATTGGCTACTGTGCGAGACAGGATGCTGGACTAGATGGACCACTGGTCTGATCCAGCATAGCTCTTTTTACTTGTAAACTATATACCAGTGTAGCTCAAAGAAGGAAAAGGGGTTTTCACCATATAAATACAACCTGTCAAGATTTTTGTCCACATAAATTCACAGTCTCTTTACAAAGACATAGGACATAGCAGGGCTTTTTTGGTAGAAACAGTCTAGTAGGAACTTATTTGCATATTAGGCCACACCCCTGATGCCAAGCCAGGCGGAACTGCGTTCCTGCTCAAAACAGCCAAGGGACATATTGAAACACAGAATGTAGAACTAGTGAAAGACAATGAAATTTCACATGCACAATAAGAACCTTAGATACATCATCTCTTTTTACCCTTTGAATGCATGCCTGGAGCAGCTTGGTTGAAACTTCAAGCACAGACCCTTCAATGTGTGTCTGGTGTTTGTTAAAACAGGTCAGATGTTTGAGCAATAATTAAATTGCCAATTACATTTCCAAAGCAGTACATGTCACATCCAGCAGTAACATTGTGGAAGTCAATTTTACAACTGAGAAAGTGATGCAAATTAGTTTTGCTTGCCCTGGATCATTATGTTACCCCCTGAGCATCAAACAGTAAAGATTTTGCAGCATTGCTCTAAGCCCTGTTGAAATGGAAACTTTTTGATACATTTGAGTACCACCTAGTGTGCTTTTTAAGAATTACATCTTTTTTGAGATAGAAAAAAATGCCTTATGGAATCTTCAAAGACTAAAAGAAAGAGTCAGTTTTATATTGATGTAGAATACACCAAAACACCTTATTTGGCATTGCCTACTTAAACTAGTAGAAGCTCCCCAATCAGAGGCAGAGATTATTTCATTGGAGATGCCATGAACTGAACCAGGAACCCTACATCAAATACCACTGAACCACAGCTCTGGTTTCATGCCTCTGAATTGTACACTGATATCCTGTCTGGTTCAGGGGAAAAGTATATTCAAATAGTCTCCAAATCCTCTGACAAAACTCCCCCCGCTATTTTGGGGAATGAACAAACTCAGAAATAGAAATAATTCATTAGATAAGATTTCTTGCTTATGTATATTCGTTTTCAAAATAGCTACATAACCTTTATCATGGAGTGTTAGTGATAATTTGTATTTTTCAACTTGGTTTTTTTTTTTAACTTTTGAAAACTTTTATTGAGAAAAAAGAAACATATCACAATATATTAAATTAGCAAGTAAAAAAAAGAGAATAAAATACAATATAATACAAAAATGTACTATATAAATAACATTAATTATCAACAACAACAATACTACTACTACCACTAATAATAATATTTTTAAAAGGGGAAAGAAAAAGAGGGAAGGTGCAATTCCAATCATAAAACAAAACCAGAGGTATGTGCAGTACAGAAAGGGCAATGTATTATAAGAGTAAAACATCAATAGGAGATGAAAAGTTAAATAAGGACAGATTATGAGATATAAAGTCTATCAAAGGAAACCAAATAGTGACAAAAGAGTCATGGGCAGAGAATCAAGCTTGGAGAGTTGAGGCCAGCAGTTATTTTCTCCATTAGCAAATAGTCCCATATTTTCTTATACCAAGAAGTAATAGCTGGAGGGTGAGGGTCTTTCCAGGAGGCTGCAATCACAACTTCAGCTGCGGTACATAAAAAGGTAATCAGAGTTTTGTGGTTTTTGGGGATTTGAACGTTATGCCAATGATTGAGCAGCATAATTTCTGATGTAAATGGAGAGCGATGGTTAGCTATATTTTGTGTTTGCCTATAAACCATTTGTCAAAAGGGCTGCAATTTGGTGCAAGACCACTAGGAGTAATTTTCAATTTAGTTATGACAATGAATTGAAATGCACAGAGATTCGAGGGAGATGTACATGAGCCAGATTGTGTTTTGCAGTGATTGTTGTTTGACAGTATTAAGAAGAGAAGATTGGATTTATATCCCACCCTTCACTACCTGAAAGAGTCTCAGAGCTGCTTACAATCTCCTTTCCCCTCCCCTCCCCACAACAGATACCCTGTGAGGTAGGTGGAGCTGAGAGAGCTCTTTCCAGAACTGTTCTTGAGAGGAACAGCTCTGCAAGAACTTGCGACTGTGACTGACTGCAGGTCACATCAGCAGATGCATATAGAGGAGTAGGGAATGTATTTATTTTGATTTATGTCCCGCCCTCCCCAAATGAACTCAGGGCTGCTAACAAAAAAAAAAAAACAAGATATAAAACATTAAAACGATAATATTCAATAAGATCGATAAATTACAAAACTTGACTAATCTTTGGTGGTCATGGCTCTCATAATGCTGGTGCAGTGATGTCAGACAATATTATCAGTCCTTAGGCATCACAGCTGTTTCCCCTTAGTTGTTAAATGCCATACGAAAAAGTTCAGTCTTGCAAGCCCTGTGGAACTGTGGTAGGTCATGCTGGGCTCTGATGTTCTCAGGGAGTAAGTTCCATTATGTGGGAGCTGCTACAGAGAAAGTCCTGGTGGTAGTTAGTCGGGCTTCTTTTGGTCCTGGAATCTTTAACAGATTCTGAGATCTTGAATGCAGTGCTCTCTGGGGCACATGTGGGGAAAGGTAGTTTCGAAGGCAAGCAGGTCCCTGACCTTATATCCCAGCTAAGAGCCCTCACACTTAACCACTACACCAAACTGGCTCTCAAGTTCTCTTAAGAAGATTCCTGCTGGATCAGACCAGAGGTCTATCCAGGCCTGTAGTGTAAGCCAAAATGCCCTCAAAACGAGGATGGGGAATTGTCAGGTGGGCACCTGGCTTAATCAGGATCTTTTACTTGTGTATACAGGATTCCACGTCCAGAAATTAATGCTTAAAATATTAGGGACTCTAATTAAGTAAAACAATTAAAATTTATTCCAGAAAATATAGACTTACATACAAGATAAAATACTCATAAAATCATACATACAATCCTAAGAAAAATAGAGAGAGATATAGAGACAACACATGGGTAGACAAACAGGGTGATAATTACCGATCATAGTCTTCAAGGAAGGCTCCAAAGGCGACGAAAGAGGCCGGGGGAAATGGAACCCTCAACTGGCCAAGAATCGGGGATGGATCTAGACAGCCGAGATAGGGTACTGCTAGATTCACACACGAGTGGAGCTGGGTCAGAGGTTAAATAGACTACCTTGGACCCTCAGGGGATGGGAAATACAGGGGTGGATAACAGGTGGTCAGCTGGTACATGACCTCAGAAAAGGGGAGGCTCTGCAGTGACCATAAGGGCTGGACTAGTGCAGTAGCCAATAGCCGGTTAGTTGGCAACCCCTGATTGGACGCTCATAGCTAGCCAATGAGCGACTTGGCCTTAGTTACCTGATTGGCTGTCCAGGTAACAATGGGCCAAGAGGGAGGCTCCAGGATGACGGTTGGGGAAAAGAATGGGGGAAATTACTGGGTGGAGGTGTGCTTAAGACTATTAAACTAATCTAAAAAGGTGACACTAGATGGCCAAATTTCCACCTAAGGTAACACCCGGTTTACACAAAGGAACTTGGGTCTGGCTGAAGATGGTCTTCCTCTTCTTTAGTCTTCTCTTGGCACCAGTCTTTGTCTTGAGTTCCGTTAGACAAAGGCTTAGGCGGTCTGGCAGGATCCACGCCTAAGATAAGCTTGATTGCCTTATGCAGAAGTTGAAGCAGCTGTTGGATACGTGAGTCTCTTGCTTTGCTGTAATGGAGTCAGGAAAACAAGATGGATTCTGGTGGTGTTAGCCTTTGGTTCATGGAAACAGGCTGGAAACTGTTTGCCTGTACAGTTCATGGCGGCGTGGCTTCTTCCACTGCAGCGGCCAAGACTGGGCACGCAAGGAGCAGCTGGAAGCTCATCTGTAGTTCTGGCTAACACCTATCCAGAGATATAGAATGCTGCTGCAAAGTTTAGGCTTATAATATCCACATGAGCCTTAGAAACTGTGGGCAAAGTCCACTTTTTAGAGCAGATGTGTGCGAGTCAAAACTCCAGGCACCCTGGCAACCATACTGGTGATATGAAAAGTAGGGTTTTTTTTCTTACAGTAGCTACAGTGGGGCCCAGGGTGAGGCAGGCCACTCCATTCAACCCCCTCTTCCATCTGTATGGCCCCTCCATTGGAGAGCCTCCAATCTGCCCCCTTTGTTCACTGCTACTTGCCACTGCTCTGAACAAGTGCAGCATGCTCTGACTGTGCCCCTGCAGCTGCTGTGGCTGCTGTGGCAGTTGGCCTTCCTCAGCGCTCATGCCCCAGGGACAGGACTCACTCCTGGGATCACCTTGCCATGCCAGCACAGAAGAGCTCCAGAAAAGAGAGAGATCCTCCAAGTGCTGGGGTGCTGAGGGAAGAAGCCTTCCTTGGAAGAGAAACAAACCCCTGCTAGCTGGATCCTTGGCAGCCAGAGGCAGCGGGGGCCTTGGAATCCAGGGGGGGGGGCATTTCCTTCCAAGAGGGTGGGAAGGAGGCTTCGCTTTTGCCTTGACAGAGAGACCACACAACAAAAAATGCAAGCTAGTGACCAATTTACTAACAAATATATAGAAATCAGTCCAAATGTCCAAAACATGTATATTCAAGTCCCAAAGTAGTGTGGTGACAAGCCAATCGATTAAGTACTTGTTTCTTTCCAGTCTTCATCAGACCTGGGACCACTAACAAAAGAAAATATTATACAAAAATATCAGAAGGACATTCAGACACCACCAACCCTCTTCCAGTAAAAAAGTATATCATACTTACATATTGATTCAATTATATGGATTTTTTACACAATTTTCAAAAAAGAGGGACGCGGAGCGTCTCCAGCATCAATTTCACCTCGGCTACAGCTCAGTGTGTGGCTTCTTGTGCACCCTAATGGTGCAACTAACATGTTTAAAAAGGCAAACATCTCATTTACAGCTGCCATTACACAAACCTCTTAAAGGTAAAGTAACATATTTCTAATGCAACATGCTAAAAGACACAAACACCATAAACTATATCACAGCAGATACAACATACAAAATATTCCATACAAAGAATGTCAAATCCCATAATTTATACAAAATTATGTTATCACACAGGCAAATTATGCACGGCACTCATAATGTCATAAAGAAGACCATTCATAAAAAACATGTCAAATCATTGGTCATATTCAGTCCATATGGAGAAATGCAATTCAACTGGTGTATCCAGTATGCCTCTTTTTGCAGCAGAATCTTGTGCATGTCTTCATTTCTGTCTGTTTGTTCATATTTGTATAAGGTGAAAAAACAAAAATCTTCACAGTCATGATTCTTTTGCATAAAATGGCTGACCATAGGAGCTTCAATCACATGGTTCCTAATTCTGCTCCTGTGTTCCAGAATACGTACTCTAAGGGCTCGAGTAGTGCTGCCAACATACCTTAGGCCACACCCACAGATGATCAAATACACAGCACAGTGGGTAGCACATGTAGAGTAATGATTTAAAACAAATGGTCTAGTCTTTTCAGCAAAATAATACTCTTTGACATTCATAGATAAATGACAAATTGCACACCTTTTACAAGAAAAGTGCCCTTTAAGAGTATGCTTGACCGATTGGTATTATCTAGATCTTACCAATTTATCCCTAATGGAATAAGTGCGATGCAATCCTATTTGTGGTGGCATTTCACAACCACCAATATCACTTACAATGTGCCAATGCTTCCTTACCACATTACAAATTCTGCTAGACAATCTGCTAAATTCTAGTCCCCATTGTAATCTAGTACTTCTCATACTGGGATTCTGTTTTAGTAACTGTGTTCTATCTAGATTAGCAGCCCTTTTTCTGGCCATCCTAACATCTTTCTCTGGATAGCCTCTACCAACAAAATGAGATGCCAACTTATCACTATCTTCAAGATAATCAGACATTAGGGTACTATTTCTTCACAACCTTACAAACTGGCCATATGGTATATTCTTTTTCAAGGCACATGGATGGAATGATGAATACTGTAAAAAAGCATTCCTATCTGTTGGCTTTCTGTAGGTTTTAGTTGCCAACTTATTCTCAGTAGTTTTGTACACAACTGTATCTAAAAAAGGTACATCATTAGTGCTTTCCTGGTAAGTAAATTCCACCTTGTCATGCATTGTGTTCATCCAGTTCATGAGCTCCGCCACATATTTTGTGTGGCTTATCACAAAGAAACAATCCTCTATAAATCTGGTGTAAAAATGATCTCTTTCAAAAGAAGATTGCAATTTTCAACGAATTTTTTTTCCATCTCAGGTTTGTTCAATGCTTGCTTTCTCACAAACTATTAATAAATTATCTGCACTGTAAAGACAACAAATCATCAGTCTAAGGCAGGGGTGGCCAAACTGTGGCTTGGGAGCCATAAGTGGCTCTTTCACACATATTGTGTGAGTTTCAAAGACCCCACCACCGACCAGCTTGGAGAAGGCACTTCTCTTTTTAAATCACTTCAAGCCAAGCCAGCTGGTAGCTTGGGGACCGCATTTAAAGTTACAGTTGCTTTCTTTCCACCTCTCTCTCCCCTCAGTCTATTCCCCTCCCTCCCTCCTTCCTTCTCTCAAACATTTGATGTTCATGTCGTGTGACTCTCAAATATCAGATATTTATTCTATGTGGCTCTTATGCTAAGCACGTTTGGCCAGCCCTGGTCTAAGGAAATGTTGAGTAACCCTCTGGGGGCATAGGCCTGTCTTCTACAATGCACAGATAGCAAATCTTTATCCCTCATCCCCCCCACAATAGAACAAAACAAACATGATAAGAACATAAGAGAAGCCATGTTGGATCAGGCCAATGGCCCATCCAGTCCAACATTCTGTGTCACACAGTGGCCAAAAAACCAGGCGCCATCAGGGGCCAGGACACTAGAAGCCCTCCCATTGTCCCCCCCCACCCCCAAGCATCAAGTATTTATTTATTTATTTATTTCAATTTATATCCCGCCCTGCCCCACCAAAGTGCATCTTTTGCCCCAGAGAATTCCAACAATATGCTGTGGCTAATAGCCACTGATGGACCTCTGCTCCATATGTTTATCCAATCCCCTCTTGAAGCTGTCAATTCTTGTAGCCTCCACCACCTCCTGTGGCAGGGAATTCCATGTATTAATTACCCTTTGGGGTTTGGGCTCAGCAATTTTATTGAATGTCCACAAGTTCTTGTATTGTGAGAAAGGGAGAAAAGTAATTCTTTCTCTACCTTCTCTATCCCATGCATAACCTTGTAAACCTCTATCATGTCACCTCTCAGTCATTTCATTTTAATTTTATTCGATTTATATCCCGCCCTCCCCACCGATGCGGCTCAGGGCGGCTCACAACATAAAATTCTAACAATAAGATTAATGAATATTAAAATACATTAAATAGTTTACAGCAGTTAAAACAAGAATACAAGAAAACGATCTATCAATGTGCTATCCTACAACCTTCCTCTAGGGTTCTTCAGGTACCAGTCAATTATATGCCAACCGGAAGAGGACTGTCTTACAGGCCCTGCGGAACTGCCCAAGTCAACGTTTCTCCAAGCTAAAGAGCCCCAAGCATTAACCTTTCTTCATAGGAAAAGTGTTCCAACCCTTTAATCATTCTAGTTGCCCTTTTCTGCACTTTTTCCAATGCTATAATATCTTTTTTGAGGTGTAGTGACCAGAATTGTACACAGTACTCCAGATGAGGCCGTGCCATCAATTTATACAGGGGCATAATATTTGCTGACCTAGTTAAATGGGTGGTTGTGGCGTGTGAACCAGCCTTGGATTTGGTGAATTTTGTCTGTTGCTTCCAGCAGTTAAAAGCAGCAAGTCAATAACCAGGAAAGCTATTCCCATCTAAATCTTGCTGTCCTTCTCATCTCCTTGTAGAAGCTGGATGTTTTTATCCCTCGTGCAATCCAATCAGTTTTAATCAGCAGGCTCAGGTGATGCAGCTGTTGGTAACTGTACATCACATTACAAAAAAACCTTTTGACATTATCCAATTTATGGATTTTTTTTAAAAAAAATTATTGTACTTGTAGAACAACAGAAGGGTTAGTTTTGTAAATTCTTAACACACTCATTCCCCAAGAAACAGCATTTCTTCCATTCAGTCTTAGCAGTGCAATCAGTCAGATGAGTTGCCTTGGCCAATCACATAGTTTTTCTTGGAGGGATGGGAAATTTTAAACTGCAGCTGTCCAATACATTAGCTATCCAAAGCTGTATGGTGCTGTATGGTGCAGTTGCTGCACCTTTGTCTTGGAAGAGATGTGATGCTTTGCTGGTGGGCTTCTTGATATATGTGGTCTGATTAATTTACTATTGCTACTACTATTTACTATTGTCTTTTCTCCATCTTTTTTCCCCTGGGGGAAGGCTAGTAAGGAAGACAACATTTGATCTTGGGGCAGGGGGATTCAGAAGAGGTATAATCTTGGTTGTTTTGCATTTTTTGCAGTTTAATATTTGATTTGTTTTAATCTTTGACCTTGACTTTTTTGTGCTTCTGAAGAGGTTGTTTCTTGTTCTTCATTGCTAGTCTTATTTTGTTTTGGTTTTTTGTTCATTGGCTTTCCTGGAGTTTGGGGATAATATCACATTTTTTATTGGTTAGGTTTGGATAGGTAGATTTCCTTTCCTTGGTGGAACAGGTGGGTACTTTACTATTCAGACACTCTAGAAAACTTTTATTCACAGTTACTATGTTTGCTAAAAATACCAAAGCTGTTCCAGAAAACATTTTTTTTGGCCTTGTTCTACTATGCAGAGAGGATAATTGGGGACCAGTACCAGCCTGATGCCCCATGGTGCCCTAGGCAGACTCGCTGCCTGGTGCACCCCACAACACCCCCTCAAGCTCCATGCCTTCCAACTCCTTCCTCCCACCGCGCCGCCTCCTCCTCCTCCCCCATCCCTTCCTCACCCCATGTTGATTTCAATGCTGGTATGGGCTGTAGCGCTGTGTTCCTGGCTATCCAAAGGCACCCCCTCCTGCTGATCAGGTGATCTGATCTGTGGGTAAAACCATGCTGCCGTGCTCCGTTTCTGTCAGGACCAGTGTCCTGAAAGGGTGGCCCTGCTGCCGCTGACTCCTCTCCCATCCAGGAAGTGGGGAGGGGAGTAGTCAGCAGCAGCAGGGCTGCCCTTTCAGGACGCTGGTCCTGACAGACATGGAGCGCGGCAGCACCATTTTACTCGCGGATCGGATCAGCTGATCAGCCGCGGGGGGTGCCTTTGGATAGCCGGGAACATGACACTAGAGCTCGTCCCGGCATTGAAATCGATGTGGGGTGGGGAAGGGAGGAGGGTGATGCTGGGGAGTGGGCAAACTAGGCGTTTGCCTAGGGGGGAGGTCGAATTTGCCACCTGTCAGCACCCTAGGCAACCATCTAGATTGCCTAGCGAGGGAGCCGGCCCTGTTTGGGACACCTTCTTTAAGACCATTTTGCCCCATTAACTTGAAGCTTAGGGAATCTTTAGAAGAGACAGTGTACTATTGATATCATTTGGTGAAAAAAATGTCTGCTTAGGAAAATTCGCCATGAAAAACAATGGGGAGACACCCAATCTGATCTTAATGAAAACAGAAATGCAGGCTGATGAGTCTTCATGATACACCAACATTTCCCAGAAGTTCTCTGCAGCTTTCTTTTTAAAATTAAGATATGGAATTGAAATGGTAAATTTTCCAGTACACACCCTTAGTATGAAGTGGTACAGTCCATGAACAGGTGCATTATAGGATTCTGATCTTTTCTTTCCTACAGATTCTTGATGTGAAAATTGCTTCTTATTGAGTTGATAGGTTCAATGAGTTTAGAACTTTTGGAACCAGGATGCACCATTTGTCACGTAGATTGATTCTTCTCTCCCATTTTGATGCTGTTCACCAAATGAAAGAGCCCCGTAGCACAGAGTGGTAAAGCTGCAGTACTGCAGTCCTGAGTTCGATCCCAGAGGAAGCTGGGTTCAGGTAGCCGGCTCAAGGTTGACTCAACATTCCATCCTTCTGAGGTCAGTAAAATGAGTACCCAGCTTGCTGGGGGGAAAGTGTAGATGACTGCGGAAGGCAATGGCAAACCAAGCCATGTTGAGACGGGCCATGTGTGTACCTATTTAAGATTAGGTAGCAGAGATATACATTTTATAAAAAACACAAACACAATTAATTTTTTTTTAAAAAAACTTAAAACATGCTTAAAGCGTTAGCACACATTGGTCTTAAAGATGCTTTCTTTGTATTTTTCCCATGGGATCCAGGAAACTGGGCAAAGGAAGCTCTGGCTCTTTCCTTCCTTCCTCAGGAGACTGGAGGGGGGAGGAGCCTTAGCCAATAGAAGGAAGAGAGGTTTGGCTCCATAGCTCTGCTGTGCAATTGAGAGAGCCTGGCAAAACAAGCTATTTCTCCCCCCTTCCTCCCCAAGGGAGCTCAGCCAATGGAGAAAATAGACATATTGCTCTGTAGTTCCTATGCAAGCCATGCAAAGCAAGCTGTTACGCAGAAGGAAGCAAGACATAAGGAGAAGGAAGCAGATGACAGCCAGTTGCTTGGGGGCCTGAGAGGAGCCCTGCGGGGGCCTGATGCAGCCCCCAAACTGCATGTTTGACACCCCTGCTTTAGATCATTTATTATTTCAGTGCTCATCATCTAGCACAAAGGCTGAACTGTAATCCTGTGATGACCTTGCAATAAGATTGATGCGGAATGTCATGCTGACCCTCATAAACAACAACAACAACAAAATGTGAAGTCTGTTCAGCCATCTCAGCTTTTTTCATCCCATAGAGTATAACAACTGTGCTGCTCAAACAGTCATTGGAACTGTGAAAACTCAGAAAAGCAGGCAAGCCGCCAGAACTGATTGCACTCGCATTAGAATTGCAGTCATGCACAGAGGGGGAATCCCTCCCAGCTGTAATTTACTGCAAGCTACACTTGGAATTGCTGTCAGAAGTTGTTAGGTTTCTCAACAAACAAAAAATGCAAAACACAAGTTCATGTTCCTTTGGGAGATTTCTGTATTCTACAGCTCTGCCACTCAGGCTGCTGTTTGCAGAGACCAAAAGCTGGAGATGTTTCAATTCCTGACAAGCTCCACAGCTGGGGTTTCAGTGACTCAGGAAAGTAAACAAAACTAACTCCCAGGTAAAATCCAGCATCTATCTATTATTCATAGCTATTTACAGTTCACAGGCTGTTTTAGGTAGACCTAGGACAGAAAGGACCCTTGGGAACTCACACCCTTATTGTGTATCCCATAAAACCTCACAGCGCAGGACTAACATCTGGAAGCAAAGAAGAATTACTCTTCCATTTAATCTCTGCATGTGCCCCTATTCCCTTGTTTAAAACAGTACTTTATTGTACTCACATACATGGGAATAAGTCCAGTTGAACTCAGTGTGGTCTATATCTGCGAAAACATGAGGAGATATGCCTGCTTGCCCCTCCCAAATACTCACTGCTCCCCCTCCAATCAACTGCTGAGTTGCTTGCTCATCCCACAGGATGTATACATCAAGCTATTTTATTTTCAATCCCTTTCCTAAGACTCCCTAGCAAAGGATATGGCTGATTACAGGCCTCTGATTCAGCAGGAGCTCACAGGAGCACAGCTCCTGAAACTTTCTGATGGTTCCCTCTCTTCCTCCCCACCTACTTGTCCATTGAATAGTAGGTGCAGCTGCATAACAATCTCTGGATTAGGAAAATGGGCAGCCAGCCAGCCTCCAGGGGTTTTGCCATGCCCCCAGCAGCCCTCATTAGCCCCTGGAGAAGCCCACACTACGCTTTCCTCCACTTCTTATGTAATTTTGGGCAGCAGGTGGTTTGCTGGCCTTTTGACTGCGGGGGAAGCAGCCCAAGAGAAACCCAGGCGAGTGAGGCCTGAACTCTTGCCAGCTCAAGCAAGCCTCGCTCGCCCGGGGCTTTCCTTTCTTGCATTGGGTTGCTTTTGGTGGGAGGATATGCTAATAAGTTATGCTATTGAGTTCCACCACCTATTTTTCTACAAAACAACCACTGGCTGTTAGTTTATCCAGTTCCTCTGAGAACTGGGCTTTGCTGTTGCAGCTGTTTCTATCAGAGCCAGGAAGGCGAGAGTTCCATGAACACAAAGATGAATCTGATATCTATAACCAATACTTTTCAGTTCCAGAAGCTTACCCAGTTCCATGGCTTTTCAAACATATTACAAAAAATGCACCAAGGACAAAAGCTGATTATATGCAATGCCTAAAACAAAACTGCCACACACATTTTCCATCTGTGATTTTGCTGTAATTTGATGGAGCAACAAATCC
Organism: Heteronotia binoei; assembly: GCF_032191835.1. Lineage (NCBI taxonomy): Eukaryota > Metazoa > Chordata > Lepidosauria > Squamata > Gekkonidae > Heteronotia > Heteronotia binoei. The sequence continues at coordinate 213,080,278 of NC_083223.1, forward strand.
CGCAGTCCTCCTTGGCAGATGAAATTTTTTTTTAAGGTGTCAGGATGATCAATGAGTTGCTCTTAAGTTGTGTCAGCTACACTCTTATTCAATACACCACAGCCTTGAATCAACACATTACATTCTTGAGAAGGACCAATGGCAAGGGGGAAACTTGCTAGCACAAAGGTAGCAGTTAATATCTTTTCCTGTTGGAGGCCCTTTAATTATTACAGGGTGTTGGTAGTGATAAAAACACATTCCAAGCGGCAACCTGCCTTCCTTTTGGAACATAGGACTCAGTCTGATATTTTACGCTAAGTCCCCCTCTCACAACTTTTCCTTGCATTGTATTGCTGCTTGCATCCAAAAGCTTTAGACCGCAAGAGAAAGAGCCAGTGGTGAAGGGAGAAAAAATATTGTCCTTACGAGATCTCAGACATATCCACTAATATTTCACAGAAGAAAACAGACACAGGCTTGAAACATGCTTATTCTAAGACCCCTTCCCCATTCAAAGAAGACGTCCTCCTTCTAATGTGTTCATTTACTCTAAAATGCCCAGTTCATGTGTTAAAGCTAAGATTTGTTGTTCTTTAAGCTAAATATACAAATGACCTACAATCTGTTGTTAGCTGCTCAAAATGGACATCATCAGCACATGAAATGGCAAGCTGATTCCTGTGTAGAGACTGTAAAAGCAGTCCTGCTGGATCAGACCAAAGTTCCATTTATTTTATTTTTTTTATTTGTATGCTATTTGATTTGATTTATATTCCACCATCCCCATTACAGGATCAGGGTGGCTAACAACCAATAAAAACAACAAAATATGTCTGCTTGTCTGTCTGTCTTCCTGTCATTTCTCTGTCTCCCTGTCTTCTTTCCTTCCTTGCTTTCCATTTATTTTATTTCTTTCTCCCAAACTTTAACATAACTCTCCATTCATTCCTCTCATTTGTTCTCTGTTTTTGACTTTTTCTTTCATTCTACCTCCCGTCTCCTTTTTATTATTCTTATGGGCCTCATTTTTGACAGGAGCTCACAGGAGTGGAGTTCCAGAACCTCTCAATTTTATTGCATTCTTTCTTTCTTAACCCCCCCTCCCCAATACTTGCTTTTAGGCTCCATTGTTCAAAACTTCCTGTGAGAATTTTGCTGAATTTTAAGATTTGATAAACTTTTTCATATTTCCCCCCATAAAAAATGGCGAAATAACCAAAACATATAAAGCAGACAGATGGAAATCTTCATCATACAACTGTGGCCACATAAGAGAAAGTAATTTTAAAAGTATGATGGGGTGAGGTGACAATTATAATTCAAGAAGCATGTTAAAGTAGATGTTGAGCTGATATAATTTAGTACACCTTCCAGAGATGTCAGCAGTGTATGGCATATGGAGTTATGCAAATGAGTTGTGCTAATGAGCTCTGGCACCTCCTCTTCTAAAAAATGACCCCTGCTCTCCCTCAGTCCTCCCCTCATTTTTCTACCTCCCTTCTGTTCTTTCTCTTATTCTTTCTCTGTATCTTTGTCTTTTTGTGTTTTTGTTTCATTCTGGCTGCAGTCACACACTAAATAATATACTTTCAATTAGGGTTGCCAGGTCCAGTTCAAGAAATATCTGGGGACTTTGAGCATGGAGCCAGGAGACTTTGGAGGTGGAGCCAGGAGGCATTGGGGTTGAGCCAGCAGCAAGGGTGTGACAAACATAATTGAACTGCAAGGGAGTTCTGGCCATCACATTTAAAGGGACAGCACACCTTTTAAATGCCTTCCCTCCACTGGAAATAATGAAAGATAGGGGCATCTTTTGGGGGACTCAGAGAATTGGGACCCCTGTTCCAATTTTTTTGGAACTTGGACAGCTTTTTAAGGAGAGGCACCAGATGCTATGCTGCAAATTTTGTGCCTCTACCTCAAAAAACAACTCCCGTAGAATCACAGATACCCACAGATCAATTCTCCATTATATCCTATGGGGATTGGTCTCCATAAGGAATAGTCGAGTACCCAGCAGACATTTCCCTCCCTCCCCCACTTTCTGATGACCCTAAAGCAGGGGGAGGGCCTCCAAACTGGGGGATCCCCTGCCCCCATCTGGGGATCGGCAACCCTACTTTCAATCCACTTCCAATGCACTGGATTTTAATGTGTGAACTGGCAAAATCCAGATGGAAAGTGCTTTGAAACTGGATTGAAACTATTATATAACATGTGTGATTGCAGCCTCTGTCTGTCTACCTTCCTTCCTTCCATTTCTCTTTGGCTGTTTCTACTTGGCAGAAAATCCTGTTTTTGTGTGTGTTTAAAAGTAATCATCTACATTGCATATCTCTGTCACTTCTGTCTTGCTTTGCATTTTCTTAAGTCTTCTACATTCATTTTTTTGAATGGGCAACAAAAGTGCTTTCATCCAGGAGTGGCCCTGCAGTTTTCAAGAGTACTTTTGAACAGGAGTTTTCCTGAACATGTGGCTCTAAGTTTGTAATTGTAGAACTTTCCCTCTGGGCGTTTTCGCACTTACCTTTTACTGGCGCGACCACCCTCCTCACGCCGGCGGATCTGCAGGGATTTCGCACCAGAAGCGCCGGCGCAGCCAAAAGAGCCGGCAACTTCCGTCGCGGAGCCAGCTCAAACGGAAACCGCCAAGAAGCAGGAAAACGTTTGAGCTGGCTCCGCGACGGAAGTTGCCGGCTCTTTTGGCTGCGCCGGCGCTTCTGGTGCGAAATCCCTGCAGATCCGCCGGCGTGAGGAGGGTGGTCGCGCCAGTAAAAGGTAAGTGCGAAAACGCCCTCTGAGTTTTAAAACTCCTCTCCAAAGCCCCATCCATTATTCACTTGCGAGAGCACTGATTCAGGAAGTTGCTTGGTGCACTGCTCAGAAGTGCATTGATGTCAGCACCATAGCTCTCAAGGGGCTGGAGGGGGAGGTGCCTCCTTGCATTTTTTTTACAGGCCCCTTCACATAGCCTTTTTAGTAATTTTCCTTTCGGTGTGCGTTTTCAATGCAGAGTAATAACAGGCATTGTTTTAACTCTGGTGATTCCCAATTCCAGCTGCAAATCATGTCTCCCTGAAATTAGCATTTGTTCACACCTTCAAGGCCATAAAAGTAACCATTTGTCAGATCAATTGCTTCTTGTGTTCTCAGGCCTTTGTCACTGGGGGAGTAAGATACAGGAGATTGTGAGTTACTCTGAGATTCCTTATTTATATCTTTTCTGTAACACATCTTTCTCTAGATTCTGTTATCATCCTTTGTATTTGTCATTCATAAACTGTATCAAGGTATTGACATATTAGTTTGGTGTATGTTAAAGATTATTTCAAATTAAAAAAAATACTTCGTTGGTCTTAAAGGTACCAGAGCATAGTGATGTTCTGTTTCTGCCTGTGTGATTGCCCTGGGGGCACTTGGTTTTTGAGCAACAGGCACGAGAACGGACCATTGGCACTCACCGTGAGGGGTCCTTCTTCTCAGAAGACAAGAGGACATCTGAATGGGTTATTCCCATGATCCTTCAGGGAGGCAGGAAAACTTTTTTCTCCTTCCTGTTTAAAAAACTGCAAATCAAAGCACAACTGAGAGAAAAACAACATATTGAACTGTAATAACATGGGACAAACATGAAATACAGAACTATATACAGGCACCTTAAAGATAAAGATGCAATATAGGACAGAAAAGATGACAGCGTAAAAAATAGATGATGATTATGATAGAGGGCGCTGTGAGATGTCCTTTGAAGAGAAGGACCCCTCATGGTGAGTGTCCAATGGTCCGTTCTCCCTCAGAGGCAGAATGGGACTTCGTAGAGCAGTACCCCTCTGTCAGGTGGGATGTCATCATCTTTGCTGGGATTTATGACGTGCTGCAATACTTTTCTTCCAAAGGCCACGTTGGCAGATGCGATTGAATTAATCTCGTAATGCTTGATAAACGTGGATATGGAGGACCATGTAGCTGCTCTGTAGACCTATTCCACTGATGCCTGATTTATGAAAGCTGCATTGGTAGAGGCACTTCTGAGAGAATGTGCACCGTGCACTGGTTTCCCACCTCGCGACTCAACGTGGTGTTCACAGTGCTCACCAAGGTTCCATTTGAGCCTCTCAATTAAGAATGTGCAGTGATGCCTGAAGGGACAGGTAAACTAGAAGCCTTGTAAGCTTCAATAATACAACTCTTCAAGGTGGAACTGATGGAACTTTTGGAAATTTTCTCACCCTTTCTAGGTTGAGTGATATTTACAAACATGCTGTTGGTCTTCTGAAACTCCTCCGTCCTAACGATGTATATCTTGATGGCTCTCTTGATGTCTAGCATGTGTCACAGAAACTCTTTCGAGTGCTTAGGTTGAGGACAGAAGGTTGGTAGAAAAATCTCTTGTGACCCGTGAAAGCTGGATGCCGCTTTGGAGAGAAAGGTTGGATCAGTTCTGAGGACTACCTTGTCCTTATGAAAAACACACAAGCCTGTTCTCTGATGCTCTACAAGCCGATGTTATAGCCACTAGGAAGAGAACTTTCATTCATAGCCATCTCAAACACACCTCTCTCAGAGGCTCAAATGGAACCTTGGTGAGCGCTGTCAACACCACGTTGAGTCGCCAGGTGGGAAACCGGTGCACTTGTGGTGGTATCAGGGCCTTGACTCCCTGAATGAAAAGCTGAATATGCGGATGCCTAGACAGTTTGTATCCCCCAATCCATGGGATGATGGTTGTTAAAGCTGTGATCTGACGTTGTAGAGTAGAAGCCTTAAGACCATATACCCTCCTGGAGAAATGCTAGAATGGCAGCAATGGATGGAGAAATGGAGTCAAGCTTCTTTCGTCTGCACCATCTAATGAAAGCCTTCCAGGTCATATTATAGATTCTGATGGTAGATTGTCTTCTGGATGCAAGCATGGTGTATGTCACCTCTGAGGAGTAGCTGAGGTCTAGGAAATAGTTCCTTTCAACTGCCAAGAGGTCAAACACAGCCATCCTGGGTTGGGATGCCACACCGGACCCTGTAGAAGGATATCTGGTGATGTCGGCATTCTGACTGGATCCTGTGTGGACATCTTCATTAGCACTGAGAACCAAGGGCGCCGTGGCCAAAACAGTGCTACCAATATGATTTCCGCTTGTAGCTCTCTCACCTTCCTGATGGTCCTTGGCAGCAGCAGAATGGGGGAAAAAAGCATACATTAGGCCTTGCGGCCAAGGTGTTGTCAAGGCATCTGTCCCCTCAGCTTCCACGTAGTAATACCTGTTGTAGTATTGGGGAAGTTGATGGTTCTGTGAGGAGGCAAATAAATTGACTAGGGGATAACCTAAGCGTCAACATAGAAACTGAAACACCCTCGGATTCAGAGCCCATTCCCCCTCTGCAATTATTTTATTTATTTATTTGATTTGATTTATATCCTGCCCTCCCCACTGAAGCAGGCTCAAGGTGGCTTACAACATAAAAACCCACAAACAATTAAATTAATAAGTATTAAAATTACACATTCAGTAATAAAACAGATATGCAATGATTTAAACAGAATATTGAGTTGATGCTATTCCGGTAGCGATGGCCTTCTTCCACTTCTCTTATATACCAGTGCCGAGTCAATTGAACACCAGCCGGAAGAGGACAGTCTTGCAGTCTTTCAATGGTCTCACGACTCAGCCAGTCTGCTTGAACATTCTCCAAGCACTTGATGTGCTCTGCTCTAATCGAGGCTAGGTGTTTCTCCGACCACTGCAGAATCATTAGAGCCTCTTTGTGAAGACGGGAAGATCTGGATTCCACCCCTCCCCCCCCGATTGTTCAGGTATGCTTCCGCCGACATGTTGTCTGTTCGGACTAACACATGTTGCAGAAGAAGCCGATCCCTGAAATGCAGTAGCGCCAAACAAATTGCTTTGAGCTCTAACACGTTGATAGGCATTTGACTCTCCCTGAGCGACCAGTGTCCCTGGATTGGGCATCCCAGAAGAATAGCGCCCCAACCGGAAAGACTCGCATCCTTGAACAACTCCAGGGGAATGGAATGGAACATCTTGCACTGAAGAAGACTGGGTGAATGTGTCCACCAAAGGAGGCTGTTCTTGACTGCCTGTGGAACCTGAAGAGACAAGTCTCTGCACTCCATGATAGCCAATTGATAAGGTCTGAGAAACAACTGGAGAACCCTGGAGTAAAGGCGAGCCCATTGAATCATGTCTATGCAGGAGATCATGAGACCCAACATGAGACCCTAATAGGTCTAAAGGAGAAAATGATCGTTCATCACCAATGCCGCATTCTTTCTGATCCTCTGTGCCTTGGCTGCAGGAAGCGACAGGGAACAATTGGTGGAGTCTATGATCACCCCCAGATGTTTGATCTGCTGTGTGGGATGTAGAGCACTCTTGGAAAAATTTACTAAGAACCCATGGGACTGCAAACAGTGGATGGTTCTCTTCGTGTCCTGACTGCACCCGTGGCTGCTGCTCAAACGCATTAGAAGATCGTCCAAGTACGGATGTACATGGACACCTTGTGTTCTGAGATGCACAATGGGATTGATCAGAAGCTTGGAAAACACCCTGGAGGCAGTTGAGAGACCGAAGGGCATCGCGCGGTATTGGAAATGCAGATCCTCACAGGTGAACCGAAGAAAGCACCGGTGTGAATGATGGATGGGTACATGAAGATAGGCTTCGGTAAGGTCTATGGAGGTCAGGAACTCGCCCTCCTGAAGAAAGTCCATAATGAATCTCAAAGTTTCCATCTGAAACCAGCGGAATCTGATGAATTTGTTTAGAAACTTGAGGTCCAGAATGGCTCTCCAGTCCCTGTTCTTCTTGGGGACCATGAAGAGAATTGAGTACACACCCAGCCCTTTTTAATCTGGTGGTACAGGCTCGATAGCACGAATGTCCAGAAGGTGTTGAAGTGCCCTCTGAGTGACGATTCTTTTGTTTGGATCCCTTGTATGAGGAGACCTTACGAATCTGTTGGGGGGTGTGGACATGAATTTGATGTAGTACCCTTGAGAAACTATTTCTAGGGCCCAGACATCTGCCTGAGAGGCCTCCCAGGCTGGCTTGAAATGAAGAAGGTGGGCTCCCACTAGAAGTGGATTGCAGTCAGGCTTTCTTTGGTTTGGAATCCCAGTCTTGCCTGTCTGTCTTGGAGAAGGGACTCCTGGACGTCTTGGAACCGAAGTGTGGCTTTTAAAAAGAAGATCTGAACTGATACCAGGTGGACTTCTTTCCCTCCGAACAAAATCTTGCCAGAAAATGTTGGGAACAAAAGGGATGAGAGTTTCTTCTATCAAGGCGGCGAAGAGACTTGGGCATAGCTTTCTTTTTCTCCCTAGTCTCCACCAGGATCTTGTCCAAAGACTCCCCGAACAGCTTTTCGCCCTCAAATGGATAGGCTGAGACCAATGACTTCGACAAAAGGTTGGCCTGCCAAGCTCTAAGCCAAAGCAACCAACTTGTGACTGTATTTGAGCCTATTGCTCTGGAAGCAAAGGCATCTGCTGTGAAAGATATGGGTAGCTCCCTCCAACAAATGCTTGTTGTCCTCTGGCAGCATCTGAACCAGCTTTCGAATCCAGATGAAAGGTAGCCCGAGCCACCAGGGATGCAGAGGAGGAAGCCCTGACCATCATTGTCACCGCTTCACGTACTCTTTTAAGAGAAACCTCCGCCTTTTTGTCTATTGGATCTTAAATATTGCCGTGACCATCCTTCAAGAGAAGTCCAGAAGTCTGCAGGGCTGCAACAGGAGCATCTACTGCTGGGACCTGTGAAAGCTCAGTGGTATAGTTAGGAAGAGCATATAGCTTTTTTTAACCAATTGGGGAAAATGCTTGCTAGCTACAGGCTTATCCCGCTCACATCTAAGTTGAAGTTCAAAAAATTCTGGAAAGGGGAAGACATTTTTTGGGTACCTTATCCCTTGAGAGAAATTCTGAATTGCCACTGGTTCTTGATTTCAATTTCTTTGAACCAGAGGGCTTAGGAGCCTTCTCAGAAGGGAGATCACAGATTTCTAGTGCTGACAAATACTGGTAATCATTAACCTTGAAAAACCTTGTAGCCTGCTCAGGGGCTTTGATCTCTTCCTCTTCATCCCCAGACAGAAATTCACCCTCTTCTCTGCCCTGATCCGTGGAATCAGATGCCTCTGATTCCTCACCCGAGGGATGCCTGTCTCTGGAGATAGGGATTTCGACTAACCCAAGGCCCCTCTTCTGTGGGACAGTGGTCTTTCGTGCAGCCTTGGTTGGCCAGGAAAGGGAGGAATGAGGCCTGCCTGATGCAGCTCCCAGAGAGTTACATGATAGGTTAAACCCTACTCTTGAGTAGAAATGACACATCCCCTCCTATACGGCTTGAGATATGGTCTGTAAAAACTCCTGAGGAGGAGATTCAGACCCGGGGGGGGCACATTACTCACGCAGCTGGAGGACATACTGAAGCCGCTTGGATAAGCTTCTGCAGGATGCTCTTCCCCAACAAAGACTGCCGCGCCAATGTCTGATGGCGGGAAGGATCTGACAAAGAATGCTGAAGCCCCAAACTGGCCGCCGCAACTTGCCACCACACTCCTGAATGGAGCCGTGTGTTGCTCAAGATGAAAGCAGCCAGGTGGGGTGTCAGTGCAGCTTCTCTGAGCCTGGTTTCCCTTGCAAGGGAGGCCCAACTCAGAGGAGGACGTGCCCTGCATGACTGCTCTTGCATTCAAGGTGAACGCAGCCAGGTGGGGCATCAGATAGATCGATGAATTTATTGTCATTGTTCTCAACAAAAAGAGAGCAACGAAATGAGGTGCTCTTCCACAAACATACCAACACATCAAACACACATATTCATAAACCATTTAAATACATCTGAAACCATTAAACCATTTAAACCATTAAAACCATTTAAATACATCTAAAACGGATAAACATTCATAAAACCATTAAAACCATTTAAACCATTAAATAAACATTCATAAAACCATTAAACATTCATAAAACCATTAAAACCATTTAAACCATTAAATACATCTAAAACAGATAATCCTTCATAACCCTGCATTTAACCTAACCACAGCACTTGGATAGAAACTGTCCTTAAATCTGTTTGTCCTAGCCTTCAACACTCTATATCGTCTACCTGACGGTAAGATCTCAAAAAGCAAATGGCCCAGATGTGTATGGTCCCTTAGGATCATTTGTATCTTCCTTTTACATGCCATATTATACAGATCCACCAATGAGGGAGAGAACATCCACAAATCAGCGCAGATTCTCTGAGCATGACTTGGAGGAGAACACTTCCACAGTGCGCTCTCAGAGGTGCTCTGTGCCTCCAAGAGTGCACTGCACATGTCCAGCTTGACCAGAGCCTGCCCAACCCTCCTTCCACACTGCTGTGCCTGCTTTCTTCATGGGTGAGGGGTTCGGAAGCAGGGCAGGCGCAGGTGGGGGGCACAGGACTGGTGCCGGCCTGGGGCACCTGAGGCAGGGCCTGCCAGGGTCCTGGGCAGGTGAAAGAGGTGGTGGCAAAGGACGGCAGCCTCCAAGTGATGGAGAGGTGCCCTGCTACCCTCTTCAGCTGTCTGAGACCCAGGCAGGTGAAAGAGGTGGTGCACAGCAGCAATGTGCATACTGCCGCACAAGGGGCAGGAATTCTTGCCTGGGGCTTCCTTCTTTTCAAATATAGAAGTAAAACTCCACAAAAGGTGAGGAGCATATTTTTAAATGTAGAAGCATTTTAAATGATGCGAGTTTGTAACAGGTGGATTGAGTGCTCAGTAGATCTGAAGCAAAGCTGAATGGAGAAAGGGCCTTTCTCTCACTCTTTTCTCCCCATCTTTTCCCTACCATTCTTTCTCTGTCTCTCTCTTATTTTCATTCTGTTTTTCTATTTTCCTTCCTGCCACCTACACATTCATCACCCCCGTCTCAAATATTTTTCTAGGGCCCATTGCATTTCTTCCTACAATGGGGTTTACTGCTAGTAAACTTTATAAAGGCCACAGACAAACACAATTTTATTTATATATATATATATGACTTAAAACATGCTAAAAATGTTAGCACTCATTGGTCTTAAAGATGATTTCTTTGCATTTCTCCCATGGAATCCAGAGAACTGGACAAAGTGAGCTCTGGCTTTTCCTTTGTTCCCCAGGGGACAGGGGAGGGAGGAGCCTCAGCCAATAGAAGGGAAGGAGGCTTGGCTCAGTAGCTCTGCTGTACAATTGAGAGAGTCTGGGAAAACAAGCTCTTCCTCTCCCTCCTTCCTCCCCAAGGAAGGAGCCTCAGCCAATGGAGAAAATAGAGTTTTTGCTCTGTAGTTCCTGTGTGAAAGAGCAAGCCTTGCAAAGCAAGCTGTTATGCAGAAGGAAGCAAGAGATAGGGAGAAGGAAGCAGATGACAGTCAGTTGCTCAGGTGCCTGATAGTAGCCCTCTGGGGGCCTGATTCAGTCCCCGGGCCACATGATTGACACCCCTGCTCTAAGTAATGGTCCATTCATGCTGCCTTGTAGCTCCTGTCTCCTGCAATTAAGGATTGTTAGTCCTAGCAGCCTCCCATCATCTTCCCCTTACCCACACTTTACCCAACAAACGTTCCCATCTAACACAAAAGAAGGGCCATCAAGCAATATTTTTTTACTTTTGATTAATGTAATTAGACATCCATTAACACTCCAGATTACTGGAGGAAGCGATCGGAGTTTCAACCCAAACTTCATTTTGCATTAAAAACTCCTCCTGTTCCTTTCTTCGTTCTTGAGAATGCTATCCAGCCATTCACAGATACTTCTAACTAATCTTATCAGAAGCACATTAACACCTTAGTTTACACCAGATCTCAACTCTCATGCAAACTGTCACAAGTTATCCAGGTCTCTGATGCTCCTGAGAAAGCCATTTTTGATATTATTTAGGGCAATCATGATGCCCTGCCTCTGGACCCATTTTTCCTACAAAAACAGCACCCAGAGCTTAGTCTCTCTGTGTGTTATCCCAGATCCAAACTGCACATCCAAGATGGTGAATGTCTTGCCTTCCTCCTAGACAAGTAGCTATATTTTCCCAACCCCCACACTTTATACCCTCTCACCCCTGTATTTCTTGTATGTTTCCAGACTATATTTATTCCCTGTATGCTTCCATTATTTTATTATTTCCCATTTTCAGTAAAACAACTTCTCTTGGTTAAACAACTGTCTAGTTAATTCTGAGAGTTCTGTAAGGAAAAATTCTGGTTTTTTTTTTTTTTTGTGTGTAGAGATCTCACTGTTACCCCCCTCTCTCTAAGACTAAGGTCTCTTGCAAGAGCTAATATTCCCTCAAATATTAGGAGACTACCCCTTTGGATAACAAAGTGGCTCACCAGATGCTCTAGAAGGATCTACAAGGCATTGAAATTTAAGTTTTCCCACTGGTGCTGCCCCCTGTGTGAGTATCCTGGCATTTCCTGCCTCTAAATATGGAAGTTCAATTTCGTCACTCTGAGGGACCAGTTCTTGATTAATTTAATCCTCTACACCAGAAGCAACAGCTGTTTATAATAAAAGACCAGAACTCTGCCAGATACAGAAGAAGAGATCAATGAAGACCAATATAAGAAAGCCTATTTGTATAAATGAAAATATACAGTTTAGTATTAATGATAATTGACATAATGATTAAGAATCCACAATTTTATGTCCAAACACTGGTGGTTGTGAGTCCTTCATTAGGACATGGTACACATGGACTGATTTTGCACTATGTTTGTTCCGGGGTAGAGAGCCCTTTTGCTACCAGGGCTTCTCTCCATTTTCGAACAAGTTGCCCCGGAGCTGTGAATTGGCGTGCTGCTGTTCCGCAGCAAGCAAAAACTGCTTGTCAGAGGATCTTGCTTGCTGCGGAATAGCGGCGCACCAACTTGCAGCTCTGGGGCAACTTGTGCAAAAACAGAGAGAAGCCCCTGTAGCAAAAGGACTCTCCACCCCAGAATAAGTATAGTGCGAAATCGGTCATGAAGTCTTTCAGGAATAAAGGACCACCCAGCACAACTATTTTAACACAGTTGCCTAAATCTGTACATCGGTTATATTTGGATTACTGGCAACTGTTCATATCTATCATCTTCCTAAGCAGGAAGTGCCAGCAAGATTTTCCTTATTTCTCCACTGCCACAAATAGCTACCTTCAGCGCTTCCACTGTTGTCTCTGGCCACTTAACTTTTGTACTGTATCCTTGTTTGCCCATCCCACCAAGTAAAATGATTAAGCTCTGTCACACTTGTAAATGTTTGTGTTGCTATTGTTTTTATTATTATATAGTTCATGTTGCCTTTTATTAATTTATTAATTAATGTATAGCCTGAGTTTTTGATAAGACTCAAGGGTTATTTTTTTAAAAAAATTTTCATTCATTCATCCATCCATCCATCCATCCATCCATCCATCCATCCATCCATCCATCCATCCAATGTTTTAGTCACCACAACACCCTTTGGGTGAGCAACATTAAAACCATACAGATAAGGTAAAAACAATATAAAACAGATAACAAATATAAAATATTAAAATAAAAAAATAGTACACCATTAAAATATGTGGCTACTGCCATACCACCAGCAAAAATAACCCAAACATATGGTTTACCCTTCAAAGGTCAATCTAAAGAATTTAGTCTTGCAAGCCCTGTGGATAGAGTTGCCAGGTTCCTTCTGGCAACCTCTGGGGGTTGAAGGAGACTTACCTGGAAAAAGAGAAAGGCCCAGGCCTCTAGCCAGTGTTGTACAGGAACTGACATCATCACACCAGTGACATCCAGGAGATGCTCTGGTATTTGGCCAAAAATGCTAGTAGAACTGGTTTCTGCCATACAGGTTTTGCCCAAATACCAGAGCAACATCTGGACACCACTGGTGTGATAACATCACTTACTGTGTGATGCTGGGTAGAGGCCTGGGCCTTTCTCTTTCTCCAGGTAAGTCTCCCAACTGGCCAGCTGATCAGCAGCTATGGGGCAGGGCCTGTTGGTGGGAGACTCCCATCTCCACCAAGGGATCTTGTGCTTATTGAGAACCCTACCTGTGGAAACTAAACAAGTCCAGCTGGACATGGATGTTATCCGAGAGTGCATTCCACAGCACAGAGGCCACAACTGAGAACCTCCCCCTGGTTACAGCTAATCCAGCCATCATGGGACCAGGCATCAGCAAGAGGCCCTTAGAGGATGACATATTAAACAATATAGTAAGCAGATTACAAAGGCAAGAGCAAACATAAACACTGCAGCAGACTACAATCTTATTCCTTTACAAAAGCACTGAACTGTTTCATTTTACTACAGTTCAAATCCCTTTGTGAAAATGCCATCCTGAACAGCTCCATTTCACACATTCTGTGGAACAACAGAAGTGTGGGACCCTTCCTGGATTCCTCAAGAAGGCCATTCCACTAGATGGGAGACACAATAGATAATATACTTGTAAGGGCATCTGCCAATCTTATCAGTTTGCAGGTTAGCAACTTTGGAAGGCTTTCCTCAGACAAGTAAAGTTGTAATGGTGGATGTGGAGAAACGCCATCTTGGTTAATGTTGGTGCTGGGTTGGAGGGGAGCATGAAACTACTAGGCAGGCTGTGTGGCCTAGCCTTCCCTTCACTCCCCCCTCCCTTCCGGAGTTAAACCATCAACTCTAGGGGGAAAGCCTCCTAGAGGGGCAGGAAGTTCTTTAGCCTTCCCCTCATTCCCTCCTCCCTTCTGGAGTTAAACCAGCAACTCTAGGGGGAAAGCCTCCTAGAGGGGCAGGAAGTTCTTTTGTTTTTTTTATTTGAGTTAGGCGGGAAAAGGGCAGTTCTTGGCTGGCACTCAGGAAGAGAGGTTGCCAGCCTGTGGGCTCCTGCCTGTGGGACCCCAGGCAGTCATTCACAAGGTAGTGCTAATTTGCACCAGGGACAAGAGGATGCGTTTAAATCCACCTTTTATTTGTCCTGCTTGTTGCTGTTCAGGTGCTGTGCTAAACTTTTATATGTAACTGTTTTTGTTTTTATTTTTCTTTCTCTTCTTATTAAACATTTTTACTGTTTTGAATGCTGGCAGTCAAACTCTGTACCACATAGATCCCCAACTGCTTTAGACCACGCTGCTTTATGAAGGGGGCCCCGGGGAAGAGGGGAAGGCATGCAGTTGGATAAGGTGCCAATCCTCCAGGGGTTCCCCGAAGAAGTGCTGTGGTCTCTGTGATACCCAAGTACAGGGTGGCAGAGGACCTTGAGGCCTGGCCTCATAGCTGGAGAGGGGGATTGGGAGTCCTGTTCCTCTCAATCTGAACCCCTAGACTGAGCAGGTGGTGGCAGCAAGCCCAAGTGGCTGATGGAGAAATAGCTCCCTCCAGGAGTTGGCGACTCAATAGGGAGTTGACGGGACCGGGTCTGAAGGCAGAATCGGGCCAGTTCCGTCACAGTGGAGCACAGCACATATGAGGGTACAAGGCTATTAAGGGCTTTGTAGATGATTAATAAAACCTTGAATTGAACTCTAACTGACTGGTAAACCAGTGAACTATCTGCACAATGGGAGTGATACGCATTTTGAGACCAATTTTACCATAGAGTTTGCCCAAAAACCAGAGCATCACCAAATGGCATCCCTGTCTTGATGATGTCACTTCCATGTGACATCATTATGTAGAGGGTGTTGCACGTGGCAGTGTCATCCCACCCCCTCACTCCTGGAAAGCTCTCTTCCACCCCCTGCTGGTGAGGAGATAAGACCTGGCAACCCTACTCCTGATAGTAACCAGTACGAAACAGTTTGTAAGTTGATTTTAAGAGCAGACCCATGTAAGACACATTACATTTTGTATTGTTGTTTGTACTTATATGTTTTAATAATGCGGTTTATGGTGATCAAGCCAGTTTTAAGAAACTGAAAAATGGCAGAAAGTTTAAAGGCCATAAAAATGATCAATGATACTAGGGTGCCATTATTCATACTTACAAAAAGCATGACCCAAATGTCATGGAAATATCAAAGTACATTGAATGGATTTTCCTTCTTGGTTTTCTGCTACTACTCCCCATATATTAATTGTTTCCTAATTCTACTCTCATACATTAATTGGGCAGCTTCTACATTAATTGTTTCTACAATCATTTACAAAGATCTAAAAAGAATTAAATATTTAGAACTTTACATTAAGAAATACTGTATCCTCCAACTCCATACCTTAATTTCTGGATAGACTGGTGATGGAATCCACAATCCATCATCTCCTTTTTGAAACATCCATCCCTTTCATGTTTGCCCTTCATCTGCTACTTTCATGCCTTGTCAGTTTGAGAACACAAGGCCATCCATCACTGCCTCAGCTCTTTGAAGTCTGTTTTCTTGTTAATACTGAAATCCATGTTAGAAGACAACTCATGAGCTTCAACTAGTGTGAATGAGACCATCCATTTACTTAACAGTGTGAGGTTGTAAAACAACTCCACCAACACTTTGCTTCCAGGTTCCATTTGAGGGGCTGGTTATTACCTTTAATGCACTTCATGACCTGGGGCTAGGCAGGCCAGGACTCCCACTGCCATTTGACTGCACTTTCAAGGTCAGTTTTGGGGAAGAATGGGGGGCATGCTAGGCATGGCACTGGCATGTGACATCACTTCTGGCAAAAAAAAGAAGTGATGTCATTACACTGGGGGTGATGCATTAAGATTAAGTATTGAGTAATGGGTGAATCCTGGAGTATTGTCCCCCAGTGTAATAAGTCACTTATAGTTTTCACTTGAGACAGTGCTCTGGCACAATGGTGGCAGCTAGTTTCTGCCCCACAGTTCCTCCTGGGAACCCAACCTGGGGCCCACATACCTTAAGGCAGTTTCTTCCTCTGTTAATTCAAATGATATGTACTTCTGCAGCTCATTTGCAAACCTTCCCCATTGCTTCTCGCACCCTGTGTAATGGCTTGCATGTATAGATGACCTGCTTGTATAGATCAACATTTAGGAAGGTGATTAGTCCGTGTCATTTGTTGATTTGGTTGCTGAACTGTTGCAAGCTGTTCTGGCAAATGATGTTTTCCAGCAAATTTTGATATTATTTCTGTGTTGAAAAGTTTACAGCACTTTAGATAATAACATATTGTGTAGATCTCCAGAGTTTTGTTAATGACTAGGCCATGACAATGCAAACTTCTTGCCTGTGTACTTTACACAGCCAAGGCCACAAATGTTCCTGCCTCTTGACATTTAATAGGAGGTGAGTAGGAATGAGTGAATTCCCCTTCTTCCATTCCAGCATTATTTCTTCTGTTATATGAGTGTAGATGTTCCATTTGTCTCACCTTCCACATTTCCCTACAGAATGTGTTTTTAACCTTTTTTGCTGGAAAATAAATATTTAATTGTGCAGCTTAATCAGTATTTGTTGTGACATTTTGTAAGTGCTTTGTTGAGTGACTCCAAGACTGTATGCATGCACACTTAAATAACTGTGATTTGAATCTCCATGTATTCAAGCACATTTATCATTTAAGACTGTGCTACCACAGCATGTTTATCTGATAGCAGCAGCTGTACACTGGTTGACTGTAGGGAAAAGGAAAAGCCACAGGGCTCTCTGTAAACAAACAAAAATGCATAGGACTGAGTGGGTGAGGTGTGTGGCAGAAGCAGGGACACATGCTAAAAGGGGATACATTTGTGATAACAAAGAAGCGTTCTGTTGTAGAAAGGGCATGAGAGCAGAAAATGTCATTGAGTCTGTAATATCCATAAATACATATTTAGTAATCATTCAGTTGTTGGTAAAATGAAGGCAGTGTTCTGTGGTGTGAAGTCAATGTCTTAAGGAAATTAAGCAAATGAGAATTTGGTGAGTAAACATAGGGATGGGCTGCAGAACTGTTGCACTAATTGAAATGTCCATGTCAGACAAATTAGGAGGGGAAAAGGGCCCTGCCCCCAGCCCAATTTGGCCTTTCTTTTCAAAGAAGGGAAGGAATGGCTGCTTGGCCAGCCCCAAGCAGGAAGTGCCTGGCCAAGCCATATGGCTGGAGGGATGTATATATTACTCAACAGCCTGGCTGCTGTGAGGCTGGTGGGTATGACCCTCACTGCCATGAGGCTGGGCTGGTGCTTCCCTTGCTGCTCTGAGTCTGGGCCAGACAGGCAGATCCCTCAACACTCTAGTTAGGCTAGTTAGGCATGTTCCTTGCCTCGGGGAGCCTGGGCTAGGCACCCAGTGAAAGATAGGCTGGGTGCATCCTTTGCCATGCTGGGTGGGATGAGGCCAAGCTGGGTGTCTCCTCTGCACCTCTGGCTTGCATCAGAGGTAGATCACACCATCTCTTCTCTTTGGGGCAGGGAAACCTTAGTGGAGGGTGGCCTTGAGGCTATAGTGGCCCTCCCAGACGATCATCCCCCCCAGTACTTTTTCTGATGGCCTTAATGGCTACTTCACCCATGGTCCAAGTTGCCTTCAAGGGTAGCCCCGCATAATGTGCATCACCCACAATATTCAAGCCTGGAAGTTCCAGTGACACAGGGAAGCATGATGACATTCCTGATAACAAAGAAGAGATACAGTGACTGGCACCCATGTGGCTCCCTGAGGGATTTTGCCACTTCTTGGTAGCACCCAAGCAGGTGGCTCAATTCAGGATCTGCCCCTACGCTGTCCCAATGTTCCTACACTATAATCAATAAAGCTGTGACCATTTTTATTCTCCAAAATCAAGGTGGTGTTGTCAATTCCTCCCCTCCACCTGCCCCTCAGTCTCAGCTAATTCTCCTTCTTATTATAGCCTCAATTTCCAGTTGTATTTGTCCATGCACTCTAACATGACTCTTTTGTTCCTCTTTTTTTTTTTAAACCAGTGGAAAAACTGATTGGATCCAGCCTTTAAATACTTAGTGATGATATGAGTCTAACCATTTGAATAATTGATCAGAAGATTAATGTATCAGTCAACAGCCTCAGTCTGCTAACTGAACCCCAAGAAGTGTTGTTACAGATTCCATACTAACTGCAGGTTAGGCTGCTGCTCCACCTAAAGATTCATTCAAAATTTCCAGTATCAGAATATGCTTTTTAGTCACATGCCAATCAAAACAGATGCTGAAGATCATCACAGAATAGGAATGATACTTTTAAAAAATATTTGATATTTATTCATTCATTTTCTTCATTTGCACTTCACCTTTCTCCCCAGTGCAGAAGCAAAATGGCTTACATTGCTCTCTCCCACATTTTATCACATACAGCTAAAAGGAACATAGACCTATTGTGCAGAAATGGTAAGACTGGATGTCAATATTTTTGTGAGAGTTCAGAGTGTTACTAACTGGGTCCAGTGGGCTGTGTGAAAAGGAAATAATTTATAAAGCAGCAAATTTTATTTAGATTTTTTAGATGCCAAATTCTCTCCAATCTCCACAGCTTCCAAAGACAAAGGTACCTGAAAGACCAGATAAATGACATGTGCTCCACTCACTGTGCAGCACCATCCAGTTTGGTTCCATTTGACTTGCTAGTGAACCATGAAGCATTATTTCCAGTTTTGAATATATTGAATATAATTGAACTGAAACTGAAACTGTAATTTTATGAAATGATTTAACTCATTTTATTGCAATTCTATTTTAATTCCATTGTTGTATTTACTGTTGTTAGCTGCCCTGAGCCTGTTAGGGGAGGGCGGAATATTAATATAATATAATATAATATAATATAATATAATATAATATAATATAATATAATATAATATAATATAATATAATATAATATAATATAATATAATATAATATAATATAATGATCACTTTGGCCATCTGCTGCTTGCAGCCTTATGACTAAGAACTGAGGAAGGGATTGATAAACAGTGAAAAAACATTTCCAGTTATTTTTACATGACTGTTATTAGTTGGGGAAAATAATTTGAAAATCCACAAGGAGGTAGAAGATACTTTTATTTAAGCCCGCTTTGGTGAGGAAGGCAGGATATAAATGGAATTAAATAAATAAATTTAGAATTAGTTACTGTTGAAGTCTAAGAAATTGAAAACACAGACTGACCTGCAAACCCTCAACTAGCTCAGAAGCATAGATCCAAGTGGGCAGCCGTGTTGGTCTGAAGCAGTAGAACAGAGTAGGAGTCAAGAAGTACCTTTAAGACCAACAACGTTTTATTCAGAATGTAAACTTTCATATGCATGCATACTCCTTCAGATGAGGGGATGGGGTACAGTGAGCTAAAATACATATAGCTGGGGGGTTAAGAGTGTAAAGTGATACAAAGTTAGGGTCAGACGGCAAAATAGTGTAATAAATTGGAAGACCATTTGGTCCATATAGCATTTGCATGGGAAACCAATAAAAGGTAATAAAAGTTGCCTATTAATTGCTTTTCTTACAAGTCTAGGTAAAACAAAAGAACATGTATTTCCCAGTGATGTTCTTGTCCACCTAATTTACTTTTTAAGATCATTCTATACATTATAAACATCACTCTAGTTTGCCATTAGAAAAATAAGAATACATTAAAATATAGTGAAAATGGGTTAAGTATATGTAATGAGATAAACAGCCAATACCCCTTATTTGAGTATGTCAATACAAAAAATATTATTCTGATACACTATTCTAAAAGAGAAATACACTGGAATACTGTGGATAGCTCAGAAGCCGCAACTCCTGGCAATAGGAAGCAAAGCATTCCCTTGGGCTTTCCATACCTGTCATTCACAACCATGATTTCCCTCATTGGCTCAAAGAAAGGAGAGGCAACACTGTCCATAGACTAAATTAGGCAGGAAACTGTCTATGTGTTTTGTCTACTAGCAGGCCTTAAGAATAGCTTTTTTTAGAAAATAAATCTGGGCCAAATCATTGGCCATATTGATATCCAGAAAGACACCCCTGTACTGATTCCCAAGCCAAGCACCCCTGTAATGTGGTATTGCAATGTAACCCTAGAATATTAATATGACACAGCAATGCCCATTTGAATTGGAATGGTCTCTCTTGCGCATAAGGGAGACATATCCAGTTCCCTCTAGGCCCCAGGCAGGCTGGAATGATATCAAGTCTGCTTTACAGGCTGGGCAAACATGGTAGATGTGCTGAAAGGCTAAAGAGCATCCACCTTTCTGCTCCTGGAAATTAAAATTCCAGGCCCAGAGAGGGACATGTATTGGGCAGAGCTGTAAAAGTTCCTTCACTTCTTTTGGCAACCTTTTAAGTCCTGTTATTAAAACATAAAAACAATAAAAGGTGACCAGGATCCTTGCAACACAAACAAATGGTTTGCATATATATGTTCTGTTATTCTTCAGGGCAAGACAGCAGAAACACAAAAGCTAAAGGTTAAGTGGCCATCTTGTTGTGAATGTGTGGTGTACCTGTAAACTGGTCTCACATTTCTGCCAGGGAATCTGACTTTTAACAAAATTTCTATTTTTCTTTAATTACTGCTTAGGCTATCAGAGTCAACCAATCTCCTGAACACTTGATGGATGCCTATCCATGTTTGACATCAAGGGAGAAATCTATCACTTTTGGGGAGCTTCAAAGGAATCAGTTTGGAAAAACAGGGCCATAAAAAGTCATTTAACCAGTGTAATTTAAATTCCTCTATTGGGGGTATGGGTCTATGACACAATGATCTCTGATTGGATATTCAACATATGACACTTCGATTTTCCATTGGTGTGACACTCTGCTTCCTCATTGGGTAATTGAATTGCTTGATGTGACGTAACTTACCCTAGAAAACAGGCAAGCCTACCTGTCAGAATTAGATTTCTCCATCCTCTCCTCCCTCCATCCCCTCCTGCCTTCACCCCCTCCCTTCTTCTCAAGAGAAATCTCCCTCCAGAGGCCTTGAGTTTCCTCTGACTGAGCCTACTCTGCAAGATCTAGGTATTGTATCACCTCTCCCCCATCCACACTTATTCAGCTAACCACTGTATTCCTCTTGTATGCTTTAAATTGTTTGATTGGGATGTAACTATTGAAAACCAATACCTATAATAAAATCCATTATTAACCAAAGGATTTTCAGTGGTCTATCTTTGTAAACATTGACAGAGATCCTTGCTCACCCCACCTCTCAAAGACTCACCATTTTGAGCTAAGAAATATTAATATTCACCAATAAAATGTTAGTTGAGGTGTAACAATATGGATGCTGAGTGATATGACCAGATTCTGGGTAAAATTGGGCCAACTGAGCATATTGCAAACTCTAAGAAAAGATGTTCTAGAGACCAAATCAATCTGCTTATCAAAAAGCAAGGCAGGATCTAGAATTACACAAAAGTTATAGATATCCATTGGTGTTGTAACATTGATTACTGGTTTTTTTTAGTGTTGGTGAGTAAAAAAAGATTTCCCAATAGCATAATCACCAGTTTGATATGACGGAAGTTGACCAGAGCTTCCAGTGATATCAGAACACATAGTAGTGTATGTTAGGAAAGGTGAGAGGCATAATTTGATTATTGTATCGTTAAACTACGTTGTGGGAAAATTCCTGGATGTACCACCGAGGCTATCCAGAGCTGCATTAGCTGCAGGGAGCTGTCAACTAACTCACATGTGCATATTGATAAACATAAGTACAGACAGAAAAATACAAAATGAAGTGAAAATGCAAAGAAATGAAATGTGTGTATGTGTGTAAAATGCAGTCAGTCACAACCAATTTATGGTGACCCTAGCAAGGGCTTTCAAGGCAAGTTAAGAAGTAAGAATTGCCATTCCTTTTCAAAGCCTTCCTTAGTGGTCTTCCTTCCAAGTACTGACTCTGTTTAGCTTCTGAGATCTAACAAGATAGAACTATACCATGCTACTTTCCCTCCCAATGAAATATATGGATCTGCCATTTTACCAGAAATAAAGCACACATACTTTAAATCAAGAATAACAAAACATCAATCAGTCAAGAAGAGGGAGAATCCCACATGTATATGCATATATAAAAATCACATTGCTATGTAGGATTGGATTGTCCCTCTCCTTGACTGATTGATGTTTTGTTATTCTTGATTTAAAGTATGTGTGCTTTATTTCTAGTAGGATGGCAGTCATAGTAGTGTATATAAGACAATAACAGTTCCATCATAAGCAAAGTTACATCCTTGTGAGCAGGGGTCATTTCGTAGAAAAAGCTTTCCAGGAACTCATTAGCATAACTTATATGCATAAGTTATTTGCATATGCCACACACCCTGACATCACGAGAAGTGTGTCAGAAGGCAACGCCCACCACTCAGGCTCCACCCCAAAATCTCCAGGTAAGTTCAACAGCTGTCCCTTTGGTGTAAAGTAAATAATCTTATTTTAAATATAAATAAGACGAAGGAAATTATAGTGGATTACAGGAAGAGTAGTTTGGACACCCAGCCGTTGTTTATTGATGGTGTTATGGTAGAACAGGTGACAGAATGGAAGTTTCTGGGAATTACCATGAAACAGGATCTAACATGGGGGGCAAATACTTTAGCTCTAGAGAAAAAGGCCCAGCAACGACTATACTACTTAAGACTCTTAAGATCACTACAACTGTCAGGGAGTCTGCTGGTTGCCTTTTATCGTAGTTCCATTGAGAGCATTTTATCTTATTGCCTCTGCGCATGGTTTGGGAGCTGCACGGAAGCAGAGAGAAGGGTGCTCCAAAGAGTGACGAGAAGAGCACAAAAGATTTGTGGATGTTCTCTCCCCTCATTGGTGGATCTGTATAATATGGCATGTAAAAGGAAGATACAAATGATCCTAAGGGACCATACACATCTGGGCCATTTGCTTTTTGAGATCTTACCGTCAGGTAGACGATATAGAGTGTTGAAGGCTAGGACAAACAGATTTAAGGACAGTTTCTATCCAAGTGCTGTGGTTAGGTTAAATGCAGGGTTATGAAGGATTATCTGTTTTAGATGTATTTAATGGTTTAAATGGTTTTAATGGTTTTATGAATGTTTATTTAATGGTTTAAATGGTTTTAATGGTTTTATGAATGTTTATCCGTTTTAGATGTATTTAAATGGTTTTAATGGTTTAAATGGTTTAATGGTTTCAGATGTATTTAAATGGTTTATGAATATGTGTGTTTGATGTGTTGGTATGTTTGTGGAAGAGCACCTCATTTCGTTGCTCTCTTTTTGTTGAGAACAATGACAATAAATTCATCTATCTATTTCCCAACTCAGAGCTGGCAATCTAGAGAAAAAATGCTTCAAAAGCACAAAGAAAACAGTCGTTAAATGATTTCAATATATCAAACATTTATCAGAGGGCATGCGTGGCCTGTCAAGTTACTTTTGGGGAAAAGAAAGACGGGGGACAGATGACAGAGAGAGATAGAAAAAGGAAGGAGAGGTGAGGGGGTGAGAGAGAGAAAGGAGGAGAGAGAGGCTTCTCAGTCTGCACTCCACACACAGGGAAATTATCTGGCTTCTAAGTTTGCAACAGCTCTCAAAGCCAACCCTTTTCTGGACAGTTTTTTTTCAGTAGTGCCTGGGACTTGCCACTTCTTTTGGGCTTACACCATTTTTCTTTCATGGTTAATTTTATTTTGTACTAATTTGATAGCTCCAATAAAAGGCCTTACATTGATTTTATTCTTGTTTCTGTAATTTTATTTTTCCAGTAACAAGACTGGGCTTTTTTAGTCTGCCTTTTTCTCATACTGATCATTTACAGTGTTTTTTCCCTGCTCCTCTTATTGTTTCTGCTTTACCATTTCACATTGCTTCAACAGCTGTCTTGTAAGCTCTGGGTACCCTATGCTGAAGGGCAGCATATGCCCTTCCCATCCTATCTTTGGAGAGATAGGGCAGCCCACTTCCTTCATAAAGGGGAAAAAGCACTCCATCTACTCCCCTGGGGAACTGAACCTGATTTGTGAGGAAATCACCAGAACAGACCCGGAGGCTGACTCCTTTGCTGAGGGGGGGGGGGGTGAGAAAAGAATCCCCTGCCCCCTCCAACAGAAGACACCCACTCACCCAGTAGCCCAGGATGGCTGGGTATGCCTTGAATGGCCAGGGAACTCCCCTGTGCCCCCCCCACCTGAAAGGTGAAAGACCTTCTCCCCCGAGATGTCTGCTCACTTGGCAAGGTATAGGCCGAAGGCACCCCCTCCCAATGCTGCCTCCGCCAATGCTTTCTTGGCAAGACAGGCCCCAGCCTCGTCCTTCTGTGGTGGCCCAATTCACTTGCCTTCAGCAGAGGAGCACTCTTCCCCCGAGGGTAAGTGCACCCAGCTGAGCAAGGCAAGCCAGGCCTGGCCTGCAATGGCCAGAGATCACCCCCCTCACCGCCCTTCCCTCGAGGGCAAGTGCACCCAGCCAAGCCGAGTAAGGCAAGCCAGGCTGGGCCTACAATGGAGGCCAGAGATAATACACACCCCGCTGCCACCCTTCCCTTGAGGGCAAGTGCACCCAGCTGAGCAAGGCAAGGAAGGCCAGCCTGCAATAGAGGCCAGAGATCACCCCACCCCCCGCTGCCGACCTTCTCTCGAGAGAGTAAGTGCACCCAGCCGAGCAGACCAAGGAGGGACAGGCCTGCAATGGAGGCCAGAGATCTGGTCGCCGCACCTCAAAAAGGATATTATAGCTTTAGAGAAGGTGCAGAGAAGGGCAACTAGAATGATTAAAGGGCTGGAGCACTTTCCCTATGAAGAAAGGTTGAAACGCTTGGGACTCTTTAGCTTGGAGAAACGTCGACTGCGGGGTGACATGATAGAGGTTTACAAGATAATGCATGGAATGGAGAAAGTAGAGAAAGAAGTACTTTTCTCCCTTTCTCACAATACAAGAACTCGTGGGCATTCGATGAAATTGCTGAGCAGACAGGTTAAAACGGATAAAAGGAAGTACTTCTTCACCCAAAGGGTGATTAACATGTGGAATTCACTGCCACAGGAGGTGGTGGCGGCCACAAGTATAGCCACCTTCAAGAGGGGTTTAGATAAAAATATGGAGCAGAGGTCCATCAGTGGCTATTAGCCACAGTGTATGTGTGTATATAACATTTTTTGCCACTGTGTGACACAGAGTGTTGGACTTGATGGGCCGTTGGCCTGATCCAACATGGCTTCTCTTATGTTCTTATGTTCTTATCTCCCCACCACTACCCTTCCCTCGAGGTCAAGTGCACCCAGTCAAGCAGAGCAAGCGAGGCCAAGGCCTGTCTTTTAGTGTGGGCTGAAGACCACCCTCCTCCATCCAAAGAAGTCCATCCCCCCTCCTCACAACTTACTGAGCAGTAGTCAGTCCAGCAGGATCGCCAGATAGGCAGTAACTCCAAGCAAGGCTTTAACCTCTCCCCTTGCAGGGTTGAGGGGGTGGGGCCAGATTTCCAAAGAGCCTATACTGTCTTTTAAGAGCCAATACTGTAGCCTGTGAAGCTCCAGCTGACTGCAAGAGAAGCAGAGCTGTTGCAGAGACAGGCACAGAGAACTTCACCATGTGCTGCTGCCTTATAAGGTAAAAAAAAAAGTTTCTTTTCTCCCAGAACGTAGTTCCTGTGCATTCCTACTGGAAATGAGCCCTGTTTCTGAGTCATTTGAAGTCAAACGTGCTAGTGCTGGTGGAAAGTGTTTTCAGGTTGTAGCTGTCTTATGGCAACTCTGTAGGGTTTTCAAGGCAAGAGATGAGCAGGTGGGTTGCTATTGCCTGCCTCTGTATAGCAGCCCTGGACTTCATGGTGGTTCCCCATTCAAGTACTAACCATGGCGAATCCTGCTTAGTTTGAGAGATGACAAGATTAGACTAGCCTGAGCCATGCAGGTCAGGATGCTAATATATTACATGTAAGGATTCTAATATGACCCACCACACACTGGCTGTCTGGAGTGGTACAATCCATTATTTTACCACTTCTGTCTATTGTATAAGACATAAGGTGATGCATTTTGTGTGAACACTGATCAGTGTTAATAATGCAGCTAGAAATAGTGACTGTATGTATTTTTCTATAGAAATCAGACCTGGCACCATGGTAAGCCTTCACATATACCAATAATTTACATTTTCATATTTTCCAGTTCATTATCCTTCTAAGCCCTCTAGTGAAAAGACTGTCACTACCCCGCCAGGATGGAAAAGTGTCAAGCATTGTGAATTTTCTAGTTGTTATATTAGTCAGATTATAGAATTGCTACTAACCATGAAATAAATTCAGGCACATCCAAGTAGCAAACCCCCTCCATTGCTTCTTTCGCTTTTACTAACAAATGCAGGAATGTCCTCTTTGAAGATAAGACCTCCTGGGACTCATTCCCAGGCCCAGCGAGGCCTGGACCCAGGAAGAGCCAACTGTAATAGAGATAAGAAAGTCAGAGTGTGAATTTCACACGTGAATGTAGAATTGTTTATAGAACCTTTGATGTGCCATTTTAAAGATTGTATTCTGTTATTACTAAGTATCAGTTCCAATACCTAGCTCAATTGAGCCACATGGATTATCAATAAACCAAACTTTGTTTCAAAAATCCAAGGACTGGTTATTTTGAAATCCCATGCTTGACAAAAAGTACCTGGGTGTTAGGCCAGAGTGCCATCTGTACACACAGCTGCTTATGCATAATTGAGCACGGGAGTCAAAAACTACAAGTCCCGGATGGTAGATTATGGAGCCATATGGGAGAAACACAGCAACTTGACTCTATAATATAAATGTCAAGCAAACAGTTGTGCACAAAATTCAAAGCCTGCAATCTGCTAGGAGGAAAGCCTACAAAATCTCCTCTGGAAACTTGTGTTTGGAAACAAGCACCCTTGGGAGGAAGGAGAGTTTGTACAGGGGGATCTCTCCTTAAAGGGCATAGAGATGAGCAGAATAAGGATCTTGCAATAATCCTCAGTTCTGTATAAACTTCTGTTTTACAAAGATATGACCTAACATACAAAGAAATTTGTTTGTGCTTGAATCCATTGAAAGCAATAGGATTTCAGTTCTTCAAGACTAATTTGTCCTTCTGATATTGGTGTGACAGATAGTTTCCAGACTAGAGTCATAAACTTTCACATATACTGAAGGCATTTATTTATTCAGTTTTTAGTTAATCTTTTCACCAAAGCTCTCAGAGATATATGGTCTTTGTGACTGCCTGTGTTTTATGTTAGTTAGGCTGAGAGGTCCATGGCTCAGTTCACCCAATAAGTCTCAGGACTCAGTGAGAGTTTGAAATCATCATCATCATCATCATTCTACACTATCCTGATTCTGGGTTTAATGAGCCATATGAGAAATTAAATGAACTGAAAGTGTAAAATTTTAAATAAATAGTTATATTTTTATCTGTTCTTTCAGTCAAGGCAACCTTCCAAAGCAGCTCACAGGAATGAATAATAACAAGTACTGATGTCATTAAAATTCTATATAAACATTTCTTGGTGAGGAAGATCAGCTGACTTCAGGTTCAGCAGAGGATTACCTAGATAGTTTTGCTGATTTTGTCTCATAGCCTGAGTGATAGAGTCTTTGGGCAATTAGTTCTATGAAGATGTTCCTTCACATGAAGTGCTTCAGAACAATACTCATACCAGTTACAAATAAACTGTGCTATTTTAAAATCAAAGGCAAAATTGTACACGTCAAAACATTCATATCTCCTGAAAACTCTCAATGTTGATCAAGTCTTTGAATTCTGCACTGGAGACTTCCTTGATTATGGACAGGTAGAACTGAAACAACAGCCATTATTTGAATTCATATGTGTGAAATTCATATCTTTCTCTCATCCATCTCCTCAGCAGTTACACTAAGAATTGAAGCAGAATAATTGAACCAGCTTTTCTTAAATGTTTTTAGCTGAATTGAGAACTGCATTTCAGGTGATTTTGTTAGTATCTCAGCAGGACAAAGTGTTCATCTTTCAGAGCAAGGTCAGTGCATTGATAGTGACAGGGTGTTTTTTTACCTCATGAAAATGTTTATTTACCTCAGTTGGGAATATACTGCCAAGCTGACAGCACCGGCCTGTGGGCATGCAGCACCCCAGGCAGGCTCCCTGCCCGCCGCTCCCCTCGCCATCACCCCCCCTGTCGAAGCTGATCCTCCCTCCCCCCCGCTGCTGCCGCCCTTTTTCCCTTTGCGGCGCTGCAAGCCAGCACTGCGGTCTGTCGCTTCCCCCCCTGGCTGATCCTTAACCCCCCTGCCACTGTCCTCCTTCTGTTAGGGAAACTGCTCTCAAAATGAGATTGGGGAATTAGATTGAGAGACAGCTGGCCCTAAAAGGGAATCTTTTATTATCTGTGTATACGAGGCTCAACCGATCAGAGAGTCAATGCTCAATAAAGGACTCTAATTTAATAAAATCAATTGTGGTTTATTTGAAACAATAGTTCGTTCACACAAGGTACAAAATCAATCACACATTCACACAGGTCTAGGAAATATAGAGAGATCGATAGGGGAACATAAAGGAATGGACATACAGGGTAATACTACCTCTCGCAGACTCCAATGGAAGGCTCCGATGGCGACGAATGAGGGAATAGGGGTAAGGTCCCGAAACTGATCAGGAATCGGGGGTGTAACTACACAGCGGGAATGGGGTTTACTGAGTAGAAGGCACACCTGTGGGTA
The DNA here is from genome assembly GCF_032191835.1 of Heteronotia binoei. Classification (NCBI taxonomy): domain Eukaryota; kingdom Metazoa; phylum Chordata; class Lepidosauria; order Squamata; family Gekkonidae; genus Heteronotia; species Heteronotia binoei. The sequence continues at coordinate 213,108,829 of NC_083223.1, forward strand.
GCTAGTCCACAGGTTATATAGAGTCACCTTAGTCCTGAGGGGATGGGAGGTGACTGGGAGTGCTAATGGGAGGTTCTGCTGATGACCAAGAAGGCTGGACATCGGCTGGACCAATGGCGAGTCCATGGCGACACCTGATTGGGTGTATGCTTCAACCAATGAACATCACCTTCATCCTGGGCATCCTGGAAACTTCCAAGTTGCGACAGGGCCTGGGGCGGCTCCAATGATATCAGTATGTAGATAGTTGGGTGATTGGGATGAGATGGGATTAACTGGGGATGTGACAATAGAGAATCAGATATGAGCCTAGGTATTCCGGTGTAGACAAAAAGGGCTTGAATGTATCAGGAGAGATCCTTCCTCTTTCTCATCATCTCCTGGGCGAAGCCTGTTGTTCAGGATATTACTTGGCAATCAGGATTGATTGTGGAACCATTAATCCAATCTTAAACTAGATAGGTTGCTTGCGGGCTAGGAATGACTCAAGGTGTGTACGTGAGGTTCCCACTTAGAAGGAATGAAATCCAACCAGGCAGGAAGATGGCTACATGTGGTGTAAGCGAAACACAGTGGTTTCCATGCTTAGCGCTTCAACACCGTCCGCCTGGATAGCTCCGTTGCGGCGTAGCCTCCTCCTCGCCATGGCGGCTTCCACGCGGTAGCGGGGAAATGTTTGTGTGCGGCTGCAGACACTCGGTGCCTGTCTCAAGCACTTGTATAATTAGTAATAGGTACACGGGAGTCTTACACAGTCCCTGGATAGCTTTGCTCGCATTCACTGGCCAGGCGGATGCAAGCTTACTTCTCCAGGCGCCCTGGCAACCATGTGTGTGACAGAGGGGTCATTTTCTCACACTTCTCTTTGCAGCACTGCAAGCCAGTGCCATGCTTCATCGCCCCCCAGTTAATCCTTACCCCTCACGCGCTGAGCCTAGCCGAGGCTGGTCCTTATTGGCTTTGATATAGCTGCTGTGGTATCTTATCATTTGAAGAGCCCACAGGAGGAAAGTTCATTCCCCCTCTTTCCCAGAACCAGAAGTGAAGGGAAGCGAAGTCTCCTCTCGTGGGCCCTTCAAAAGATTACAAGCCATGTCAGCCGCATCGAAGGCAGTAAGGACCAGCTGCAGTGGAGGCAGCGATGGAGTGTGGCGCTGGCTGGAGGGAGGAGGGCATTGGTGGGAAAGAGGGAGGCAGGCAGGCAAACTAGGCATTTGCCATGGGCACTGGGGGGGGAGCCCAATTCAGTACCCCCACCTCCCAATGTCCCCCCTAGGCAACCACCTAATGTGTCTAGTGGGTGAGCCGGCCCTGCATGCTGACAAGCAGTGCTGTCATCCATTCACTGCTGAACATTAGGGGAAAAGTAAGAGACATGTCCAGCATGGAAGGTTTAGAGGACAAAGTGACAAAGACTCCTGGTTATGGAACATGTCCCCAAAAGGTCAACAAAGATGGTGAGGAGTATGGAGACCAAGTTTAAAAATCTCCTTGGAGATTTTTAAACAGAGGCTAGATGGCCATCTGACAGCAATGAGGATCCTGTGAATTCAGGGGGAGGTATTTGTTTTTGATGAAACATTAGGAAGAAATTCCTGACAGAGTGGTTCCTTGGTGCAACAGGCTTCCTTGGGAAATGGTGGGTTCTCTTCTTCAAAATTTTTTAAACAGAAGCTAGATGGCCATCTGACAGCAATGCTGATTCTGTGAATTTAGGCAGATCATGAGAAGGAAGGTTGGAAGGATTACGTCAGTGCTGAGTTCTTGTGGCCCTTTCTTACATACCCAGGAAAATTCTGATTGTCACTTTGGGGTCAGGTAGCAATTTTTCTCTAGGCAACTTTGCCCAGGGATCTTGGAGTTTTGGGGTTTTTTGGCCATCTTCTGGGCATGGAGCAGATGTCACTGTGGGTGTGGAGGGGAAGGTATTTGTGAGTTCTTGAATTGGGGTTGGACTAGATGGCCCTGGAGGTTTTCTATAGGCACAAAGCAGGCAGTGAACATGAAAGTAAGGCATGACTGGTAGGAATTCCTGGTGCCAGTTTCCAGTGCTTCCTGTAAATATATATATGGATGAAACTTCTCTCATAGTGTTGTTGTTGTTTTTTGCCATTAAGTCACATCTGACTTAGGGTGACCTCATAGGATTTTCAAGGCCAGAGGTCTTAGAGGTGGTTTGCCATTGTCTGCCTCTTCATCACAATGCTGGTATTCCTTGGAGGTCTCCCATCCAAATAGTAGCCCTGTCTGCTTAGTTTCCAAGATGTGGCAAGATTGGGGTAGCCTGGGCTATCCAGGTAGGACTCATGTTAAATCTCTCATGTTAAATATTCCCAAGCTATGCTTTGTTTTGTTTTAATTGATGCTGTCAGGAGAATGTTGCACAGGAGTATGTAGACTGTCAGGAATATGTAGCACAGTGGAGCTGGTGACAACTGGTCCCGAGGAGTGGGCAAATACCCTGGACAGCAATGACAGGCAGAGTCCAGCAGCAATCAGACAGATAGACAGTCATGGGCAGGTGGGAACTATCCCGACAGCATTGGACCAATCACAGATGAGTAAGTGAGCACAATCCAGGAGTAGCAGTCAGAAAAAAGGAAGGGACAGTAGGAATTCATAGCAGACTGAAGCATGGCATACTGTGGGCTATGCCATTCTCTCTTACTCAAAGGGCACCTCAGGGGAGCCCTGTAATGTTCCTGCAGCTTTCCCCAAATGCCAGCTTCCTCTACCATATCTACATTTCATACTGCTGATAGAATCCCCACTTCTACAGCAGAACACAGTTAATTTTTTTAAATGAAAATCACACATAGACAAAATTTATTATTTGAAGTTAAGTTGATCAATAATTACCAGACAAGTTATATTTATTCTTGATATACCCCCAAAGGGTCTAAACTTAATATAAAATTTCCCACTTAATGTGTAGTGTACGGCGTTCGCAGAACGCAGCCAGTTCATAATGGCCACGACAGCAGAATGACATCAGTCCACCCCAGCCGCGGAGGTAACTGAGAAACATCCAGGTGCCTCCGCGCTGGGCGCCACGATCCGCCAATCACAGCTTGTGGCGGGAAATACGGCTGGTCGGCATTGGACCGGCCAGCAGGAAGAATAGTCCGGCTACTGTATATATGCGGGATCCGGCCCGCGTGCCCTCGCTCTTCATCTTGTACTGTACCAGGAATAAACTATGTTGCCCTACGCTCGTCTCCAAGTCTGGTACTTTACAGTGGCGACGAAGGTGGGATGCTAGCCACGTCGGCTACGACGGAGATCTTGGGCAACGAACGACCGGTCACGACCGCCGCCGCCACCATGGCCAACCAGGGCGGAATCACCGGCTACCTCGAGACCTTCGACCCTGCAAATCCAGAGGGCTGGGAGTCCTACTCGGAACGGGTCGAGTTCTACCTCCGGGCCAACAAGGTCACCGACGCCGGAGCAAAGAGGGATGTTCTCCTGAGTGTCTGCGGGCCAGCCACGTTCGAGATCGCTAAGGGTCTCTCGGCGCCCGCCCGCCTGGCGGAGAAATCCTACGAGGAGATCATCAGGCTCCTCACGGGCCACTTCTTGCCGCAGCCCTCACGGGTGGCTCACAGATTCCTGTTCCACAAAAGGGACCAGACCGCTGGAGAATCAGCCGCGGACTACTTGGCGGCCCTCCGCAAACTCGCCGGGAACTGCAACTTTCCCCAGCTGGAGGAAACCCTGGCCGACCGATTCACGTGGGGCCTCCGCGACGAAAGGCTCCAGCAGAAGCTCTTCGCCAAAGAAGAGCTCACCCTCCAGGGCGCCTTCAGCGAGGCAGTAGCGTGGGAGAGGACCGCCAGGACGTTTCCCCGGGCCAAGACCGAGACCGCCCACCATGAGGAGCTGGACCCCGAGCACCAGGACGAGGGAGAAGCCTTCCAGATGCGCCGCGCCGCAGGACCCGCCGCCCGAGCTCCACAGCGCCCCCGAGCCCACGAACGGCCGAGTCAGCGCACCAGCGAAAGGGCTAAATGCGCCAGCTGCGGCGACCCCCACGATCGGCGGGACTGCCAGTACCGGACCTGGGACTGCAGGAGCTGCGGGAAGACCGGCCACATAGCGCGGGCTTGCCGAGCCAAGCCCAACCGCCCGCGACCGACCGCACACCACGAGGCCGCAGAGTCCCACTCCACGGCCTCCACCTCACTTCAGGTACTGAATTTGCCCCGACCACCCCCAACAAGATAACGATGGCGGTCCTCATAGACGGGGCCCCCTGCACCATGGAAGTGGACTCAGGCTCCTCCATCTCCATAATTGCGGAGGAGACCCTGAGAAGGCTACGCCCCGGCCAGGGGCTGCAGCTGCGACCAGCAAATTTCATATTGCGGGACTTCCAGCAAAACCCGGTCCAAATAGCGGGGTGGGCACGGGTGCAGGTGGAGCGGGGGTCCTTCAGAAGCCCCCTAGACATCCTGGTGGTCAAGCGGCCGCTTACCACCCTGTTGGGTCTTGCATGGTTTGGCCCCTTGGGAATCCGAATAGAGGTGGCGCGCACGGCCACAGCAGGAGGGTTCGGGGAGGTATGCGGAGAGTTCCCCGACGTATTTGATGGGTCGCTGGGTAGTTACAAGGGCCCGGCCATCTCCCTACCGCTCGACCCGACGGTCAGACCGATCCGGCTCAAGGCAAGGAGGGTCCCCTTCGCCTTGAAGCCCAAGATCGAGGCAGAGTTGGACCGCCTAGTAGCCCAAGGGGTCCTGGAGCCAGTAGATTACGCCATGTGGGAGACCCCCATAGTGACCCCGGTCAAACCAAATGGGGACGTGCGGATATGTGCAGATTACAAGTGCACGATTAACAAAGCGCTCCAAGACAACCCATACCCGGTGCCAGTAGTCAGCCACGTCCTGGCAGCCCTGGCGGGGTCAAAGATTTTTGGGAAGCTGGACCTGGCACAAGCCTACCAGCAGCTCCCGGTGGACGCAAAAACAGCCGAGGCACAGATGATAGTTACCCACAGGGGGGCGTTCAGGGTTAACCGGTTGCAGTTTGGGGTCAGCGTGGCTCCGGGGATCTTCCAGAGTATAATGGATGCTCTCCTTAAAGGGATCCCCGGAGTCCAGCCGTTTTTCGACGATGTTTTAATCGCCGCCCCGGACCCTGAAGAATTCCGCAACCGCCTGCGAGAGGTGCTCCGCCGTTTTCAAGCCGCTGGACTAAAAGTTAAAAGGGAGAAGTGCATGCTGGGGGTGCCACGGGTGGAGTTCCTGGGATTCGCAGTAGACGCGGAGGGAATTTACCCGACCGAGGAAAAGACTCGGGCCATTGTTCAAGCCCCTGCCCCCACGTGTAAAGCGGAGCTACAGAGCTTCTTGGGGGTCCTCAATTTCTACCACACGTTCATACCCCACAAGGCGGCCCTTGCCGAACCCCTACACCGATTACTGGACAAAAAAGCTCCATGGGTGTGGGGGAAGAAGCAAGCCGCCGCCTTCCAGGCAGTTAAGGACGTCCTGGTCTCCAACGCGGTGCTGCACCACTTCGACGAGCGCCTCCCGGTCATCCTGGCATGCGATGCATCGCCGTACGGGGTGGGCGCTGTCCTGGGACACCAGTTACCGGATGGCCGGGAGGTCCCGGTCGCATACTACTCACGCACCCTGACGTCGGCAGAACGGAACTATGCACAAATCGACAAGGAGGCCCTGGCCATAGTAGCGGGGGTCCATAAATTCAACGATTATCTGTACGGGCGCCGGTTCACAATAGCGACGGACCATAAGCCGCTTTTGGGTCTGTTGGCCCCTGACCGCCAAACTCCCCAAATCCTGTCCCAGAGGGTGTTGAGGTGGAATCAATTCCTCAACTCGTACACCTACACGCTGGTACACAGGGCGGGCAAGGCAATGGGTCACGCGGACGCTCTCAGCCGGTTGCCGCTCCCTGACACAGGCCCCGATCCAGCCCCAGCACACCAGGTTATGTCGATCGAGTCACTCCCGGAGCAGCCCCTCCACGCGGCAGAGGTGGCTAGAGCCACCGGAAAAAACAAAACCCTAGCAAGGGTGCTCGACTGGGTGGTGAGGGGGTGGCCAGAGGGGAACATGGGGGAAGAGTTCAAACCCTATAAAATGCGAAGGGAGGAACTCGCAGCCCACAAAGGGTGCCTACTATGGGGGAGCAGGGTAGTGGTCCCCCCCCCTACAGAAACGGGTCTTGGAATCACTCCACGAAACACACCCAGGCATAGTGAGAATGAAGGCCCTGGCCAGGAGCTACGTATGGTGGCCGGGGATGGACGGGGAGATAGAGAACTGGGTCCGGAGATGCAGCACATGCCAGGAGTCGCGGCCGGACCCACCCAGCGCCCCAGCTACACGGTGGGAGACCACAAGGAAACCATGGTCCCGGCTCCACATTGATTTTGCCGGGCCGTTCCAGGGACAGATCTTCCTAATCATTGTAGATGCATACACAAAATGGTTAGAGGTCATCCCCGTAGGGTCTACCTCGTCAGCAGCAGCCATTAGAGCTTTACGCAGGGTCCTGTGCACCCACGGTATTCCGGACACCATAGTCTCGGACAACGGGGCAGCGTTCACATCGGGGGACTTCCAGGCGTTCCTCCAGAGGTACCTCATTAGACACATCCGGTCAGCTCCCTTCCACCCGGCCACCAACGGCCAGGCCGAGCAGATGGTCCGAACAACAAAAGAGGCCCTGGGCAGAATAGTGCAAGGCGATTGGGACCACCGGCTAGCCGCGTTCCTCTTCGACAACCGGGTCATTCCAAACCCAGTCACCGGGGTCAGCCCAGCCGAGCTTCTCATGGGACGCAAGCTCACCACAAGGTTAGATCGGCTAAACCCCGACAGAGCCCCCGACGTGCGAGGGTCCCCGGAGGTCAGAGACGCGGCTAGGGGGTTCTTCGCGGGGGACCCAGTGTTCGCCCGGAACTACGCTTCAGGCCCAGAGTGGGTAGCCGGGCGGGTACTACGGGTCGTGGGTTCCCGCCACTACGAGGTATCCACCGGGGGGGGCCAGATCCTACACCGGCACATCGACCAGTTACGCCGCCGGACTCTCCCAGAGATACCCACGGAAAAGAGGGAGGCAGGGTCTGAGGGGGACCCAACGACACCGGCACCGGCACCACAGCCACACACACCGGCAGAGGCGAACCAACCCTCGGACCCCGACCCACAACCCACCAACGCTCAACCCCCGGGGGAAAACCCAGATGCGGAAGTAGCCCCGGCACCACAAGCAACTCCTAGGCGTTCAACACGGGAGCGCCGACCTCCCGCCTACCTACAGGACTATGTCACTAACTAAGGGGGGAGGAGTGTAGTGTACGGCGTTCGCAGAACGCAGCCAGTTCATAATGGCCACGACAGCAGAATGACATCAGTCCACCCCAGCCGCGGAGGTAACTGAGAAACATCCAGGTGCCTCCGCGCTGGGCGCCACGATCCGCCAATCACAGCTTGTGGCGGGAAATACGGCTGGTCGGCATTGGACCGGCCAGCAGGAAGAATAGTCCGGCTACTGTATATATGCGGGATCCGGCCCGCGTGCCCTCGCTCTTCATCTTGTACTGTACCAGGAATAAACTATGTTGCCCTACGCTCGTCTCCAAGTCTGGTACTTTACATAATGTACAAACCAGTTAATCCAATACAATCCAGCTTCCTCCAATTCCCATGTGGTTTTATGATGCTGTCTTTTAAGTATTAGGATGCCACATGGGGAATTGGAAGGACCCCCACGTCAAAATGTGTCTGCAGGACAACTGGTGGGAAATCGATCGCTTGCACTGGGAGAAAACAGAAGCCTGGGGGCAGAGCAACACTAATGAGAAATCAGTCTCTGTCTTCTATATAATCATCTTTGATATATACAATATATACAATATACAGGCCGCCCTGAGCCTGCCCTGGCGGGGAGGGCGGGATACAAATAAAAAGTATATTATTATTATTATTATTATTATTATTATTATTATTATTATTATTATTATTATTATTATTATTATTATTATTATTATTATTGTTATTGTTATTATTATTATGTTATGTAACCCTTTTTTAAAACTTTTCTGTATTTCTTTTGTACTATCTCTTTTTCTAAAATAAAAAAAAATAAAAAGGAATTCCTTGGACCCTTGCACTGGAGACACTTTATTTACTATGTGGTATCTTCAGATTTAATCACATAGGCAAGCTTTCACAAGACTACTTTATCACATGAATATTTTTAAATCAACTCAGCAGTTAAGCTCCTAGGAAGAGATTGCTGCTATAAACAATACTGCTACAATCCTTGCAAATTCATACAAAATGGACAAGCACAGACACCATCACAAAGAAGCAAGGCACCTAAAGTATGAGAGTTCCCCCCTTTCCCAGCTCTTCTGAATGGTTCAGGTAGGCAGAAGGAAAGCTGGGGAAGTGTCATAGCTTTATTCTGAGCTGATGCCTTTCCTTGCACAAATCATATTTCCAAACTGCAATGCTTTAATGCACAAAATATCTGGGATTCAATTTAAATCTCTTGATAAACAGTAAATGCTTTTCAGGTATTCAAGAATGCTAGTCACAATTTACAATCAAATTGTTATTCAGTCTGAGGAGTGACTGGTTAGACATAAGAGATTGGCCCATGCAAACGAAGGAGAAAACTCATGACCTGCTTATCTTGAATAAGCACAGAGTGAACTTTAGCCAGATTACTTATGCATGTTAAGATTCTCTTGTTTATAATCATGCACTGTTGTACAAAATGTACGACTTGTAGGTTCTTTTAAATGGTCATTAAATGGTCATAGTTCTCTGTCCACATTGATTTCATGGGACAGTTGAAGAAAAAAACCAAAACAAAAAATAGTTTTCCAAAGTCCATGTATATTCAATAAAAGAACAAAGTTGTGGATGTGGATTTCCAGCATATCTGAGTTTTTTTGCTTCCTATAGACTTGCCATGGGATTAATAGTAGACTCTTGGGAAAGAAAGGTACAATTTTTAACCAAATTCTTTTAACACTAATTAATTTCTATTAACTTTAATCCCGACAGACAAGGGGCCAAATCAATCCCATTTTACTGGACAAAAAGGATACAATTTGCCAGTTATACAGGGTAAATTGGGTAAATTGCTGAATAGGTTTCCTAAAGTTGTCATAGAATATCTACCATTATATGTCTCCATATATCTGAAGAAAGAGGATCTCATTGGAGATATTTAGGTGCATTTGATGTCTGATGCTGGAGGATCTGCTAAAGGAATACTTCATTTTAATATTCATAGAATCATAGAATCACAAAGTTGGAAGGGACTTCCAGGGTCATTTAGTCCACCCCCCTGCACAATGCAGGAAACTCACAAATACCTCCCCCTAAATTCACAGGATCTTCATTGCTGTCAGATGGCCATCTAGCCTCTGTTTAAAAACCTCCAAGGAAGGAGAGCCCACCACCTCCCGAGGAAGCCTGCTCCACCGAAGAAGTGCTCTAACAGTCAGGAAGTTCTTCCTAATGTTGAGCTGGAAACTCTTTTGATTTAATTTCAACCCATTGGTTCTGGTCCTACCTTCTGGGGCTGCAGAAAACAGTTCCACACCATCCTCTAGATGGTAGCCCTTCAAGTACTTGAAAATGGTGATCATATCACCTCTCAGCCACCTCCTCTCCAGGCTAAACATGCCCAGCTCCTTCAACCTTTCTTCTTAGGACTTAGTCTCCAGACCCCTCAACATCTCCATCACCCTTAGTCTCCAGACCCCTCAACATCTTCACCACCCTCCTTATCTATATCCTTCTTAAAATGTGGTGCCCAAAACTGAACACAATACTCCAGGTGAGGTCTTACCAGAGCAGAGTAAAGCAATACCATCACTTCACGAGATCTGAACACTACACTTCTGTTGATACAGCCCAAAATTGCCTTTGCTTTTTTGGCTACCACATCACATTGTTGACTCATGTTCAGTGTACGATCGACTAAGACCCCTAGATCCTTATCGCACATACTACTGCTAAGACAAGTCTCCCCCATCCTATAACTATGCATGGGCTTTTTCCTGCCGAATTGCAGAACTTTACATTTATATCTGTTAAAATTCATTTTATTGGTTTTAGCCCAGTTTTCCAGCCTGTCAAGGTCATCCTGTATCCTGTTTCTGTCTTCTACTCTATTTGAGGCCACTCCCAATTTAGTACCATCTGCAAATTTAATAAATATTCCCTCTATTCTTTCATTCAAATCATTTATAAAGATGTTGAACAAAACAGGTCCCAGGACATATCCTTCAGGCACTCCACTTGTCACTCCTCTCCAAGAGGATGAGGAACCATTCACAAGCACTTTTGGGGTGCGATCTGTCAGCCAGTTACAGATCCACCTAATGGTAACAAGATCCAAGCCACATTTTACCAACTTGTCAACAAGGATAGTATGTGGAACCTTATCAAAAACCTTACTGAAATCAAGATAAATGATGTCTACAGCATTCCCCTGATCCAGCAAGATAGTCTTTTTCTCAAAAAAAGAGATCAGGTTAGTCTGGCATGACTTGTTCTTGAGAAAACCATGCTGGCTCTTAGTAATCACATCCATCCTTTCTAAATGTTCCAGGACTGACTGTCTGATGATTTGTTCTAAAACTTTTCCAGATATAGATGTCAAGCTGATGGGTCGGTACTTACCAGATCCTTTTTTACTTTCTTGACGATGGGGACAACATTTGCCCGCCTCCAATCTTCCGGCACTTCTCCTGTTCTCCAAGAATTTTCAAAAATAATAGCCCAGAGGCTCAGAAATTACATCCGCAAGCTCTTTTAGAACTCTTGGATGCAGTTCATCTGGCCCTGAGGACTTGGTTTCATTTAAAGAAACTAGGCGTTTATGTACTACCCCTATGCTGATCCTTGGTGGGAACTTCATACCCTCATTATATGTTCTATTTTTGCCATGTTGAGCACTGTTTCCCTCAGAAGAGAAGACTGAGGAAAAGCAGGAATTGAGCACTTATGCCCTCTCTTCATTACCCTGCTGGATCATACCAGTGGTGCATTAAGTCCAACATCCTGTCTCACACAGTGGTCCTCTGGAAATCCAACAACAGGGTATAGGGACTAAGGCCTTGCCTTATGTTAGCCCTTAACATGGGTATTAAGAGGTCTGTTGTCTCTGAATGTGAAGATTCCCTTTAGTCACAATGGCTAGAAACCACCAATAGATGAATCTGTCTAATATTCTTTTAATGCTGAAGCCATCACTACATCCAAATTTCACATTTTAATTATTCATTATGAAAGAAGTATTCATATCCCTCTCTCAAAGTCATTCTTCAGAGTACCCCCCCTTCCAGGTTTGAGGCTGCCTGGCAACAGATTTATTTCTCTACATCCTTTTAAAATCTGAGCAACAAGCCACACATCTTCCATACATCCCCAGGAGGCAAGCAATGTCAGTGAAACCTAGGCTTTCTTAATAGCCTGTGCAGTGCTCCAAGCCTCCAACAATAAAGTAGGTTCCATATGCACCCTATTTACTCTTATTCTGCAGAGGCAATGGACTTGGGTGACATATGAATAAGATGGAGAAGAGAAGAGAAGAGAAGAGAAGAGAAGAGAAGAGAAGAGAAGAGAAGAGAAGAGAAGAGAAGAGAAGAGAAGAGACACTATGGCTGTGATCACACATGCTAAATAACGCAGTTTCAGTGCGCTTTCAATGCACTTTCAAACTGGATTCTGCCAGTTCACACAGTAAAATGCAGTTGGAAAGTGCGCTGAAAGTGGATTGAAACTGCATTACTTAGCATGTGTGATCACAGCTAAGTAATGGATCAGCTACATGGATCTTCTGTAGTATGCAGCTGTGACAGGGGGATTGAAAAGTGTAGCTGTGATCACGCACACTAAATAATGCACTTTCAATGCGCTTTCAAACTAGATTTTGCCAGTTCACACAGTAAAATCCAGTTGGAAAGTGCATTGAAAGTGGACTGAAAGTAGGCTTGCCAATCCCCAGGTCCCAGCGGGGGTTCTTCTACTTTCCCAGGCTCCTTCCCGCCCCCAGTCAGCTGGCTGGCAGAGGGAAGCCCCGCTCCCAGAGGTCCATATGCCTTTACACCTCCAGAGGCTTCAGTCTCCGATTGAAAGGCTTCCTCTTGGGATGGTGTGTCTGTGTGTACTTTGAAGAAGTTGGCAGCAACTCATGAATAGAGTGGCTAATCCCTTGCTTCAGAGTCGCCAGAAATGGGGTGGGGTGGGGGGGAGGGAAACGTCTGCTGAGCACTTCATTATTCCCTATGTGGCGATCGATTCTCATAGGGTATAATGGGAAATTGATCTGGAGGTTTCAGGGGCTCTGGGGGAGCTGTTTTTTGTGTTAGAGGCACTGAATTTTCTGTATAGTGCCTCTCCCCAAAGTACCCCCCAAGTTTCAAAACGATTGGACCAGGGGGTCCAGTTCTATGAGCCCCAAAAGAAGGTGCCCCTATCTTTCATTATTTCCTATGGAAGGAAGACATTTAAAAAGGTATGCTGTCCCTTTAAATGTGATGGCCAGAACTCCCTTGGAGTTCAATTATGATTGTCACACCCTTGTTCCTGGCTCCACCCCAATGTCTCCTGGCTCCACCCCCAAAGTCTCCTGGCTCCACCCCCAAAGTCCCCAGATATTTCTTGAATTGGACTTGACAACCCTAATTGAAAGTACATTATCAAAGATTTCAGGTTTTCACGGCTGGTAACATCATTAGGGTTTGTAGAATCTTTCGGGCTCAAGTGCCGTGTTCTACTGGAGAAAGTTTTCCTTCCAGACGTTTTGTTCTCAGCTGCGGAGAACATCCTCAGTGGCGTTGCAGCCGGAGCAGGCGCTCTGACCTTCTTGGCTGCTGTGCATCACTCAATGATGAACACGGCACTTGAGCCTGAAAGATTCTACAAACCCTAATGAAAGTACATTATTTAGTGACTGCAGCCCGTGTGTTTGGATGAATTTGCACATAGGCATGGTATCGAAATTGGCCGCAAAAGCACATTTCCCTCAGGTTTTTTGTAAGTATAGATCAATGTGAAAGCCTTCAGCTTCCTTCTCTAGTCCCCAAGAATGGAGGTGCAACCATATCGCTTCTTGTTGCTCTGAAAGCAGTTGAATATTTACAAACGCAGCTTCCCTGCCCTTGCGTTACCACTGGCCAATGGCAAGGCATTTATTACTGTGGCAAACCTTTGCCTTTAGTTGGCTACCATGCAGCAGAATGGGATATGCAGAAAGGAGTTCGGGGAAAGGCCAAAGGTGCAGAAATCACTATTTGCCAAACAAGCCAGGATTCAATACATTGGCTGGTTTCACACTGTGAAACTGACATGCTTTTATCCCATTGCGAAAAAATCTGCTTCAGTTTGAACCATTTCAGCCCCTGCTGAAGCAGCAGGATCCTGGTAGCGGTCAGTGGTTGCCCATTCGCACTGCTAGCCGGGCTCAACCATGGACCCAATGCGGAAAGGCTTGTCTTTTTAAAAAGGCCCCGTGTGTGCGCTCAATCAGAGAAGCACACAAGCGGTCCTCAGAGAGGGGTTGGGAGGGGGGGAACTGGACCTTGTTGGAAATGGCTTGGCACAATCACACAGCTCTTCCGCTTAAGAGTCGCCCTGGGGCATTCAGACAGCAGCCGATTATGCGACCTACATCCAATTCAGGAGGATGCTACCAGGAAAATCCAGGTAGCTTTTTGATGCAGATAGGAGGTGTCTGGAGATGGGGTGAGAGCGGGTGCAGCTTGGAGGGCAGATATGCTTGTGTGATCATGCACTTTTAATCCAAATGGGAGGTAGGGCTAGGACGGGCCAAATCTCCTATGTGAAACCACCCATTGCCTGTAAGATGAATTCTGCTTTCAAAACTAACCAGTTAAAACAAACCATGGTTTCATATAACATCTGAACACTTCTTTCTCATTTCTTTTTTCTTCCATCCAGTTCTCAGTAGTTTACCTTCTTCCTTTCAGTTAGAAAATTCTGGTTGTGTGCTCATAGCTTGGGGCTAGGTAGAGGCAGCTCTTACATTTGTTAGTCTCTTCCAGTTGTAAAACTGGCAGATGTTCCATCCCCCTGCTTTATATAAAATGAATCCCCAGCTTTATATAAAATACTGTCAGATGTTTTGGGACAGCCTTGGCATCACCAGAAATACTAGACTTAATTAAAATATTGGCAGATTTCAATTAAAAAATAAAACTTCAATTTAAGATTTTGTAGGACTCAAAGGAAAATGGGGGGGGGGGGGAGGGGAGAGATTAAAGAGACTGAGAGAAAGCTGCATATATCCAGAATGATTCCTGCTAGAAAATGCCAGCAAGTGCAGTGTTCTAAGAAATTAAATGGGTAACTTGAAAAGTATGTTTTAATCAGGGAATATGGAGTTACTGAGGTTTCCAAAAGCAGAGAGAATGATTTATTAACAGAGAGAATAGTTTATTCAACTAACACTTTCCCACCAGCTTCATTATATTTCTACTGCATCCCCATATGTGCTCACCCTGATTCAGGTCAGCACCATTAGTCTGTGATTACAAGGCTAGTTTTGACATGCTGTTTAAGAACATAAGAGAAGCCATGTTTTTGTTCCTTGTTGTTGTTCAGTCGCACAGTCAAGTCCAACTCTTTGTGACCCCATGGACAAAGTCACGCCAGGCCCTCCTGTCTTCCACCATCCTCCAAGGTCTGCTCAAATTTGTTAGTTACATCAGTAACGCTGTCCAACCATTTCATCTTTTGCCGTCCCCTTCTTCTTTTGCCTTCTGTCTTTCCCAGCATCAGGATCTTCTCCAGTGAGTGCTCCCTTCTCATTTGGTGGCCAAAGTATTTGAGCTTCAGCATCAGCATCTAACCTTCCAGGGAACAGTCTGGGTTGATTTTCCTCAGGACTGACTGATTTGATCTTCTTGCAGTCCATGGGACTCTCAAGATTCTTCTCCAGCACCACAGCTCAAAAGCATCTATTCTTCCGTGCTCGGCCTTCCTTATGGTCCAACTCTCACAGACATACATTACTACTGGGAATACCATCGCTTTGACTATACGGACTTCTGTTGGCAGGGTGATGTCTCTACTTTTTATTATACTGCCTAGGTTCACCAAAGCTGTCCTCCCAAGGAGCAGATGTCTTTTAATTTCATGGCTATAGTCACCATCTGCAGTGATCTTGGATCCCAGAAATGTGAAGTCTGTCACTTTCCATATCTTCCCCTTCTATTTGCCAAGGTGTGATGGGGCCAGATGCCATGATCTTAGTTTTTTGATGTTGAGTTTCAAGCCTACTTTTGTGCTCTCCCCTTTCACCCTCAACAAGAAGTTCTTTAGGTCCTTCTCACTTCCTGCCATTAGAGTGGTGTCATCTGCATATCTGAGGTTGTTGATGTTTTTCCCGGCAATCTTAATTCCGGCTTCTGATTCATCCAGACCAGCATTCCACATGATGTACTATGCATATAAATTAATTTAATAATTAATTAAATTAAATAAGGGTGACAATATACATCCTTGTTGAACCCCCTTTCCTATTCTAAACCAATCAGTTGCTCCATATCCTGTTTTGACAGTTGCTTCTTGACCCTTATATGGGTTTCTCAGGAGACATGTGAGGTGGTCTGGTACTCCCATCTCTTTAAGGACTTGCCACAGTTTGTTGTGATCCACACAATCAGTTGGGTGATTTTTTCCTTTTCACCTTTGCCTTTCACTTTCCTTCTTTCCTCAGCTATTTGTAAAGACTCATCAGACAGCCACTTTGCTTTCTTGCATTTCTTTTTCTTTGGGATGGTGCTGATTGCTGCCTTCTGTACAGTGTCACAAATCTCTGCCCATAATTCTTCAGGCACTCTGTCTATCAACTCTAGCTCCTTAAACCTATTCTTCACCTCCACTATATATTCATAAGGAATATGATCAAAGTCAAACCTGAATGATCTAATGGCTTCCCCAGTTTTCTTCTGTTTAAGCCTGAATTTTGCAATGAGTAGCTCATGATCTGAGTCTCAGTCAGTTCCAGGTCTTGTTTTTGCTGATTGTAAGGAGCTTCTCCATCTTTGACTGCAGGGTATATAATCAATCTGATTTCTGTATATAATCAATCTGATTTCAGATGATGTCCATGTGCAGAGTTGCCTTTTAAGTTGTTGGAAGAGGGTGTTTGCTATGACCAGCTTGTTCTCTTGACAAAACTCTATTAGGCTTTGCCCGGCTTCATTTTGTTCTCCAAGGCCAAACTTGTCAGTTGTTCCGGTTACCTTTTGACTTCCTACTTTGACATTCCAATCCCCTATAATGAGGAGGACATTTTTTTTTTGGTGTTAGTTCTAGAAGATGTTGTAGATCTTCATAGAAACGGTCCACTTCAGCCTCTTCTGTGTCAGTGGTTGGGGCATAGACTTGGATTACTGTCATGTTGAATGGATTGCCTTCGATACAGACCGAGATCATTCTGTCATTTTTTTTATTGTATCCCATTACTGCCTCCCTCACTCTCTTGTTAACTATAAAGGCCACACCATTTCTTCTACAGGACTCTTGCCCACAGTAATAGATGTAGTGATCCTCTGAGTTAAATTCACCCATTCCTTTCCATTTTAGTTCACTGATTCCCAAGATGTCAATGTTCAGTCTTGCCATCTCTTGTTTGACCACATCCAGCTTAGCTTGATTCATAGACCTTACATTCCATTTCCCAATGTAGTATTGTTCTTTGCAGTATTGGACTTTCCTTTCACCATCAGACACATCCACAGCTGAGCGTCCTTTCAGCTTTGGCCCAGCCACTTCACTCTTTCTGTGGGTACTTGAACGCTCTTCCCCAGTAGCATATTGGGCACCTTCTGACCTGAGGGGCTCATCTTCCAGTGCCATATCTTTTAGCCTTTTGTTACTGTCCATGGTGTTTTCTTGGCAAGAATACTGGAGTGGGTTGCCATTTCCTTCTCCAGTGGATTGCATTTTGTCTGGGATCTCAGCTGTGGCCTGTCCATCTTGGGTGGCCCTGCATGGCATAGCCCACAGCCTCACTGAACTGCACAAGCCCTCTTGCCACGTCAAGGCAACAATCCATGAGAGAGCCATGTTGGATCACACCAATAGCCCATCCAGTCGAACACTCTGTCACACAGTGGCCCCAAACCCCCAGGTGCCATCAGGAAGTCCATCAGTGGGGCCAGGACACTAGAAGTCCTCCCACTGTTGCCCCCCCCAGCACCAAGAATACAGAGCATCACCGCCCCAGACAGAGAGTTCCAACAATATGCTGTGGCTAATAGCCACTGATGGACCTCTGCTCCATATGTTTATCCAATTCCCTCTTGAAGCTGGCTATGCTTGCAGTTGCCACCACTTCCTGTGGCAATGAATACCATATGTTAATCACCCTTTGTGTGAAAAAGTACTTCCTTATAAGAACATAAATAAAATAAAAAGAGAGAAAGAGAATGAGAGAGAGAGGCCTATAATTAACAAGAATAATTGTATTGTCTAACAAATGGATAGATTAATTGATGCTGTGCACACACTCACTCACCCCTAGGGAGTGACCAAAGCCTAGAAAAGCCAGTTCTCTTTGATCCATGCCCTAGCATTCACACAGTCCCTGCCCTGTTGGGGGGAGAGGCATGGGCTGCATATGCAGAAGAGGAGCATGCAGACTGCTCATGTGCATGCCGAGTGGGTGCGGGCAAGGCCAGCTCACCCACTAGGCAAACTAGGCGGTTGTCTAGGGTGCCAGGAGGGTGGGGGCACCGAATTGGGCTCCACCCTCCTGGTGCCCCAGACAAGCACCTAGTTTGCCTGCGTCCACTGTCTGCATGCCCACCCACGCGACCACTACTGCCACTTGCCCTTCATTTCCCTTTGCCTCTCCACCCCCCACGCGATCACCCCGCCATGCCTGGGCCCTACCAGCTGTGGCACAGTGTGACTGCCTCCTCCTTCACCCATGCGCCTGCCCGCCACCCCTCCTTTTCCTTTCCTTCTCGTCTTTTTGCCTCCCACCCCCTGCACCTGGGCTCTGCTGGCTGCAGTGTGCCTGCCTCCTCCTCCACCCCCGCCGCCAACTGCCCCCTCCTTCCCTTCCTTTCCTGTCCCATCACCTCCTCCCAGCCCTGCCGGCCACGACGTGTCTGCCTCCTCCTCGTTGCCACCCACCCCCTCCTTTCCTTCCTGTCCCATCCCATCACCTCCCCCTCCCATCCCTGCCAACTATGGCACACTGTGATCACGTGCAAGGGGCGGGTGAGGGGACAGGAAGGGAAGAAAGGGGCAGATGAGCACCATGCTGTGGCCCTGGGAGGTTTTTAAGTGCTGCGGAGGTGTGGCGGTGGGAATGGCGGCAGTGGGGGGCGCCTGCCTGGGGCGCCATGCACCCTCAGGCCGTCAGTGGGTGTGGGGTGGGTGCTCAGTGGTGGTGGGGTGGGTGCAGCATGTGCCCGGCCATTTAGACAACTGGAAAATGTACCCTATATATTCTTTAGAGGTCTAAGCCCATCCTAAGATGAGGTAGTTATGGGTGGAACTTGGGCCACGGATGTGCACGTGTGATTGAGCACATTAAATCAGGAGGGAATGTGTGCCTAGGTCGGGCCAAATCTCTCATGTGATTGCACCCACAGAGGAATAAATAATGCAGTTAAATCTGTGACAGATTCTAGTATCTCTGATTATTTAATTAAGCTGGAGTTGTTCTCCCATGCCTAGTTCTCACTGGTGGTTGTGTCCTGTATAGGCTAAGTGTTGAAAATGGTCCTGGTGGAGACTGAATATGAAGGCCAAACAATCAATTTGACTTTCAATCACATGTATGATCAGGAAGCTCACCTTCCAAAGCACTCAATTGTTCAGTGTGGTTTGGGAGCACTGCATTGTGGGAGGAGGAACCTCAGTCTTCTCTCATATGCTATTTTCCTGAGAAATGCATGCAGATGGGTGAAGGATCTTTATCCTGCCTTGGCAAGTGGTGGTGAAGTCTAGAAGATAAACCTAACCTAATGTAAACCTAGATGTTAGACTTTTTAATCTATTTTCCATCTTTTCGGGGGAGGGGGTAGTCTCATCTGGTTTCAGGACTAGTTCTGGGGCTGAAAGAGCCTTGGTCACCCTATCAGATTACCTCCACTAGATGGAGTGTGATTCTGTTGATTCTCAGTGGCTTTCACTACTGTCAATCATAGAATCCTTCTGGTCTGCTTTTGGATTATGACTGGGAAGGAATGTTTTGTCCTGGCATGTAGATGCCCAATGAACCATACCGAGGGACTTGGCTTGTAATGTTTTATTCAGAATAAAGAGGAACAGACCAAAGCAACGATGTGTTCTGAAAGATACAAGCATGGTTTCTTACTTTTATACAAACAAAGCTCTACAAATGATTGGTTACAAAGCGCACAATCCACCTTATTTTGATTGGTCATGAAGCTGATTATGTTTACGAAACTTTCTGCTATACTCACTGTCTTGATTGCTGTCACTCTCCTGTCTTGATTGCTCACTTTAATGATTAATTTTTGATTAATTTTCTATTTTATTTTACTAATGGTCTATTTCTCCTTTGAACCTTGTACTATCTTATTTTACATGATTGTTACTGAACCATACCCTCTAGATATCCTTAGCCCTCTTTCCATTAATTTACCATCCTCGCTTACCTGCATCTTCACCTACTGACACCTGTATCACATCTCATCATTATTTTTCTACTCCCTTCCAAGAACATTCCATTTCTACTTTCCCTGCACTTTATGGCCTTCTAAAATCAAACACCCCATTCATCTACCCCCTTTCTTGTATGTCCTACAGTTTTGCAATGCTTTTAGCATCTACATGAAACCACTGGGTGAGGTTATCTAGAGATCTGGGCTGGGTTTTCACTTCATGATACTCAGCTCCAGTGTTCCCTCTAAGCTGAGTTAGTGTGAGCTAGCTCACAGTTTTCTAGTCTCTGGCTCACACATTGTTTCTCTTAGCTCAGGAAAAATGTCCCCAGGCAAACTAATTTGTGCAATAGTTCACAACTTTAATGCCAGTAGCTTACAAAGTAGAATTTTTGCTCACAAGACTTCACAGCTTAGAGGGAGCATTGTGCTCTGTCACATGCTTCTGTATGATCCTATGGTGACTTGAAGTGGTTTTAGAGTAGATATGGGATAATAAAATGAACCTTAATCCTGATAAGATGGATGCTGGCCCTCCAGAGAAATTGGTTGTCCGCTGTGTAAGACAGGAAGCTAGACTAGATGGACCAATGGCCTGATCCAGCAGTGCTGTTCTTATGTTTTTATGTTCTTAGGAAAATGGCTTAAGTGCCTCATTTGATGTGTTAGGTATTAGTATAGACATCTCTTTGTTATTTTTTGCCAATCTACTTCAAGCACTGACAATTCTAATGTGGACAGAACCTCAATAATTTCAGAGAACCATAGGGCTCCTGGTACCCTCACTGAGCAAAGGTATTTTATGACACTTTTATTTCCTTGTTGGACTATGCTTCTGATTTAAGATGGATTCTCCCTCCTGCACTATTGACTGCTTGGTACCTGGGTCCTTTTATTTTAGTGCCCTACAACTGAGGATCAGATCATAACCCAAAGTGTTTTGTGCTTGAGTCTGCCCTCTTGGAAAACACCCATATCTTCAGAATGAGTTAGGCCTTCCTCTTTTGGCACATGCTATGCAGTCTGGCTTTCTTACTATTAGATAGTCTATCTGAATGACCACAGGGATCTCTTCCACTGGTGCTGAATTATCTATTGGAACTCTGAAGTGCCAACACTGAAGAGCCCTCAAGAAGAATTAAGGATGGTGTCATCTGGTGTCTCTTATTCTGGTGGTGGTGGTGGCTGCTGCTACTACTTCACTACTACTGCTGCTTCTTCTTCTTCATTACTACTACTACTACTACTACCACTACTACTACTACGATGTTCCATAGTTAAAAGAAGCTACAGAATTACTGCCTATTTTTAGAAATTCAGCCTTTCCAAGAAGCTTCAAGATTACCACCACCTTTTAGTCATCCAGTCTTTCCAATAAAGGCATAAGAGCTCCAGGTGCAGGCATTAGCCCTAAGCCAGCATGACCCAGCAGACTGCCAGGTGTTACTAAGAATCATATAGCCTGGAAGACAGTACCTAACAGGCTGAGGAGAGTATAAAGAAATAAGAGGAGGAGGTAGCCAAGCAGCCTTTGCTGGAATCCAGGAGATGCTGTGGAACCAGATTTAGGGCATGGTTGCTGCTATAAGAAGCTCCTAGTGACCAAGAGGGATGTGAAAAAACAGTCTTATTGTAGACTGTTTTTTAAAAATTGACCACATTCATGTTACAAAGCTATGTTTCTTCGGTGAGTTTTCTCACCATCCAAATCCCTCAAAAGACCCCTTCCTTAGAGAACATATCCTCTGGCAAAACAAGCCCAGAACTGAAAATACTCCTGTTGTTGCTTCCTTTATCTCTCCTACCATCTTCCTTTCTCTCCTTCCATACTCTTCTGTCTGATCACCATCTTGGTACTTTCATTATTCCCTTGTTATAAACATTTCTTCCTTAGATTTTTATTCTATCTGGGCTTATGGTCAATTCATTTAAACCTTCCACACCTGCAGTAGAGCTCCTTCACCCACATAAGGATTATTATAGCTGACATATAACTCATTGTTTAATCTGTATTTTTAGAATTATTGGTATTGGGAAACAGGCAAGAGTACTGTTCTCTGGAACATTTTACTTCAAGTTGTATTAATCTGAGCCAGTGTTTCTATAGTCAAGACCAGAGTGAGCAGCTGGGAGGAAAGGTAGTTTCTCCACTTTTGGATTTATAATATTTGCTTTGTGAATGCGGTTCTGTTTGAAGAGTAGAACTGTATTCACATGTAGATGGACATGCCTGTCTTCAGCTGTATGTGGTAACTAGGGATGGGCATGAACTGACTCACAAACTAAAGTTCATGATGTTGGGCTAGTTTGTGGTTCATGAACTGAGGTTCATGGCAGGTCAACCGAAACTAACTGTCCATGAACTTTCAAGAAGTTTGTGGAGGTTCATGTCAGTTCATGAATGCATTTCCAGACAGACAGTCTCTGCTCAAACAAAATGTTTATCAAACTATAAAGCAATGGGGGGTGGGGGTGGAGCTCTCCAGTCTTGGAAAAATTCCAGTTTCAAGCTAATTTTACACTGGCCAGTTTCAAACTAGTCTTGTCAGTTTCAAGAGAGGTTTTCTCAGCTTTGCTACCATTCCTTTGTGTTCCCTTGCACACAGCTTGCAAAAATCCCCCTAGCTTGGATTTGTTGTGACTCTGTGCTTTGAGAGCAGTCCTTTTAAGCTTGCAATGCCAGCAGCACAGTATTGTGCTGGGCATGCCACAAATTGTAATTAGCTGTGCTGGGTTTGCAAAATCCCCCCACTTGGATTTCTTGTGACTCCGTGCTTTGAGATCTTTCCTTCTAAACTTGCAGTGCCACAGTGGCATTGGGTTCTGCTGGGCATTCAGTAAACTGAACTGGTTGTGCTGGGCATGATAAAACTCCCCCCTTACTTTGTACTGCAAGGATTCTCTAGTGTGACATTAATCCTCTTTTACTTATATTGCTATGGTGGCAGAGGTTCTGCTGGGCATCTTGCACACTGAACTGGTTCTGCTGGGCTTTCTGTTCCAGAGCTGATTCTGCATATGTCAGCTGGTTCACATAGTTTCTCTTTCCCTTTGGGTGAGCATTTCTGCCAGGAATGTAAAATTCTCATTTACAATGAATTTCACTGGGTATTCTTTGACCCAGGGCTGTCTTAACACATGGGCCTGATGGACACTTGCCCGCGGACCCCACGAGCATAGGGGCCCCATACTAATCTGTGTATGATGCAGTACTAATAACCAGGTATTGATAGTTTGTGAATATATGAATGGATACGCTTTTTATTTGTGCAAGTTGAGAAAATGTTGAATGTAGTCTTGTAGACCTAAACAAAGATCCTTTGTATAGGTCGACCATTTATCGACCATTTAAATTTTTATTCCTGTGAGTAGTTTCATAGGGGCCCAGTACACTGCTTTGCCCAGGGCCCATAATGCTGTGAAGATGGCCCTGCTTTGACCACCCATTCTGTCTCAACCTAGCATAATTCACGGGGTTATGGTGATGGATGAATAGAATATTATGTATAATGCCTTGAGCCTGGAAAGAAGGGTATAATAAAATAAATAAATGAACCAAACCAGTCTCAAGTAACAATGAATGATGGTTCCACTTGGCTTGTAGTTCTGTATAACATTAGCCAAGAAGAAACCATTAAATCAGAGTCCATGCAGCTTAATGGGCACAAAACTATTTGCTCTTTGTAATTTCATAACCTTTTAACCACAGCATAAAGACAGATCCTACATGTAAAAAACACTCGGACTAGGAAAAGCAGAATTCATCTAATCTACAGGAATTCCCTACCAATAATTCAACTTGATCTTGTTTCACACTGGCCTCTCTTTATAATGCTCCTCCCACTCATTATATATAAAATCAGGCTCAGTGGTTGTACATTTGATGCATCTGAAAAAATGAACCCTGACCCATTTAAGCTTATACTGAAATTAACTTAGTCTTTAAGATGCTATGTGACCTCCATGAATTTTTTCCTACCATATGGTTACTTGCTCCTTGGGAGTAACAGAAAAGCCAAAGGTTCTGCTTTATAGAATATGTACGCTTCATAGCCAATATCAGGCTTTAGTAGCTAGTTGTGCCTACACATTACCTTGGGGTAAATTGCACCCAAGGAGCTGCAGTCGCACAACTTGAATGGCAGAGACTGTAATGGTTGGAAATAAAAAATGGGTTAAACTTTTCCCATGTTTTCCTATCTTTTGGAATGCTTGCAAGAACTGATTCTCTCTTTTCTTCTGAATCAACTTTGTCCTGTTGAATGATCACTCATTTGTACATTCCTTTTCCAGAAATTTAAGACTCTTAAACTTCTGCTTAAGGAGCTAGTTAGTCAATTTATGCATCAGAGTTGGTTTCATCTCTTTCATTTTTGCTCTTAATTCCAAAAGGTAGTATTTCATGCTACCCTTTGTGAAAAGATTTTACCTCCAGGTGTGAAACAGAGGAAGTTACTGATTTTTTTTTGGGGGGGGGGGCTTCTCCCTGCTACAGTTGGCTGGAGGAGAAATCTCACTTTCAAATGATAACACTGAATTTTTGGGGCAAAACTCTATGGTTTGAGAGTGATCTGACCATAGAGTTTTGCCAAAAAAGCAAAGCATCACTGTGCAACATCACCAACATGATGATGTGACTTCTGTATGATGTCAGCACATCATGGTGCTCTGTGCCCATTCCCAGAAATTCCCTCCCCCTCTCCCTCAGCTTCATAGGATCTGAGGCTTACTAATGTCATCTCCAGAACTTAGTTATGTGTACACATTGCCATAGGCTTAATTCCATCTTGGGAATTTCCTGCACACAACTTGCTTAGGCACAGACTGTGGCAGATGGACATGAATATATGCTAAACCATTTCTTTGCTTTTCTACAGGCTGAAATGTTTGTGAAAGCTAAAACTCTCATTTCCTCCTGGATCAATAGTTTTCTTGTGGACTAAGACTAAAAGGGACTATGAGGAGCATATTGCAAAAAACATAAAGACCAACAATAATTTCTTCAAATATATTAGAAACAGGAAACCAGCCAGGGAGGCAGTGGGGCTCTTGGATTACAAGGGGTAAAAGGATTACTGAAGGAGGATAGGGAAATGGCTGAAAAGCTGAATGCATTTTTGCCTCCGTCTTCACTGTGGAAGATGAGAAGTGTTTGCCCGCTCCAGAACCACTAATTTTGGAAGGGGTATTGAAAGACCTGAGTCAGATTGAGGTGACAAGAGAGGAGGTCCTACAACTGATAGATGAATTAAAAACTAATAAGTCACCAGGTCTGGATGGCATACATCCAAGAGTTCTGAAAGAACTCAAAGTTGAACTTGTGGATCTCCTGACAAAAATATGTAATCTTTCGTTGAAATCTGCCTCCGTTCCTGAATACTGGAAGTTAGCAAATGTCACTCCCATCTTTAAAAAGGGTTCCAGAGGAAATCTGGGAAATTACAGGCCAGTCAGTCTGGCTTCAATACCGGGAAAGTTGGTGGAAACCATTATCAAGGACAGAATGAGTAGGCACACTGATGAACACAAGTTATTGGGGAAGACTCAGCATGGGTTCTGTAAGGGAAGATCTTGCCTCACTAACCTGTTACAGGGGGTGAACAAACATGTGGACAAAGGGGACTTAATAGATGTTGTTTACCTTGACTCCCAGAAAGCTTATGATAAAGTTTCTCATCAAAGGCTCCTTAGTAAGCTCAAGAGTCATGGAGTAAAAAACTGGCTAATTAATAGGAAGCAGAGAGTGAGTATAAATAGGCAGTCTTCGCAGTGGAGGACGGTAAGCAGTGGGGTGCCGCAGGGCTCAGTACCGGGCCCCATGCTCTTTAACTTGTTTGTTAACGATTTGGAGTTGGGAGTAAGCAGTGAAGTGGCACTAAATTGTTCAGGGTGGTGAGAACCAGAGAGGATTGTGAGACACTTCAAAGGGATCTGTTGAAGCTGGGTGAGTGGGCGCCAATGTGGCAGATGAAGTTCAATGTGGCCAAGTGCAAAGTAATGCACATTGGGGCCAAGAATCCCAGCTACAAATACAAGCTGATGGGGTGTGAACTGGCAGAGACTGACCAAGAGAGAGATCTTGGGGTCATGGTAGATAACTCACTGAAAATGTTAAGACAGTGTGCGATTGCAAAAAAAAAAGGCCAACGCCATGCTGGGAATTATTAGGAAGGGAATTGAAAATAAATCAGCCAGTATCATAATGCCCCTGTATAAATCGATGATGCGGTCTCATTTGGAATACTGTGTACAATTCTGATCACCGCACCTCAAAGAGGATATTATAGCATTGGGAAAATGTGCAGAAAAGGGCAACAGTTGGAGCATATGATAGTAATTTTTTCCTCGTTGATGACAGTCAGCCTGATCTAGATTTCACTGATCTCAAACTCCCAATTCCGACTGGTTGCTCAACACCCAGGAATATAGAGACCAATATACAGATTACATTATTTTTTATTGGTAGCTGATCTGCATAATATAAATCACTTCTCTCTTCTTTCAGTACAAGTTTCCACTTAGAGGTGGCCTCTGATGGTTACCAGCAATTTGAGCAACCTGACTGTGGCTCAAAAATCAGCCATTGTCACTTCTGACCTTGTTTATCCTAACCTGCACAGCAAAGATGCGCTGAGGAGTGGCAAGTTGCATCTCACCCTCCCCCCTCCAGCTGTAAAGCCATTAAAGGTTTGGGATCTGCTGCTCAGCCCCATATCCAACCAGCCAGCTGCACAAACAAATGAACTGCTCTCAAGCCTAAAAACCAGGTGGTTGTCAACTAAATTCTCTCAAAACAAGGAATACAGTTTGCTGATCACCATCTCAATGTGGTTCATTTCCGCAGAGGCTTTGAGCAAACTACTAACAAAACTAGTGACACCATTAAGACAAGTATTATATAGTGATTTCAGCCAGCTTGAGGTAAGCAAGAACATTTATTGAACAAGAGCAGAACTGAACACAAACAAGCAACACCACTCCTTATATATATTGGGCTGAGTTAAATGGGCCCCCTTATGTGGGCAGCAATCCACACTATTGGTCTCTCCAGGAAGTACTTCTTCACCCAAAGGGTGATTAACACATGGAATTCACTGCCACAGGAGGTGGTGGTGGCTACAAGCATAGCCAGTTTCAAAAGAGGATTGGATAAATATATGGAGCAGAGGTCCATCAGTAGCTATTAGCCACAGTGTATTGTTGGAACTCTCTGTTTGGGGGCAGTGATGTTCTGTATTCTTGGTGCTTGGAGGGGCAACAGTGGGAGGGCTTCTAGAGGGCTTCCACTAATGGACCTCCTGATGCCGCCTGTTTTGGGAGGTTTTTTGCCCACTGTGTGACAGAGTGTTGAACTGGATGGGCCAGTGGCCTGATCCAACATGGCTTCTCTTATGTTCTTATCGTTATTTGCATTTCATGAGAACAGCCAATCGGAATGTAGGCATCAGGGTCCTGGAGGGCAATGAAGTATGCCTCAAGGTCAAGTAACAGACATAACAAACCAATGGTCAAAACAACCAATACACAACAAGATATTTCTTATCCATTTCTGGATATTTTGGAGAAGCCTGATTCCATACATATTGTATCATGGTGCGGTTATCCATGTTTTTCATCTTCAACCATGAACAATAAAAATTTAAAGAAATAGGAACAATACTATAATGATGTACATTTGTAAATGGTGTTAAAATTATATGTTATTGATAGTCCATAATGTGGATTATGATCATCATCAAATAAATCTCAACCAAGGAAAAGGTCTTTAAAAAGTTATATCACCTCATCAGAGTGTACCTGAAGAAAAATGAGGTATTTATGTCATTATATAAGAATCCAGTGATAGTAATAAGAAAAGAACTAATCTCTGGATATTTACAGTTATTTGTGGCTATTGTTCATAATGATTGTAGAAGGATGCAAATTCCTCTATGGACAAAGTTTAGTCAATTCCTGCTCCACCTAAAAACATAGGAAAATTTTATGATTAATTAATTTATTTAAAACATTTTCATATCACCTTTTCTCCAAAGTAGAGTTTCCAAGGTGGAGGACTAAGGTGTGAAATTGTCCACTATTCTATTTAAACATAAGAAACTTTGTCCATTTAGTGTTGTCCATGAGATGGGTCACTGCCAGCTTTTTGAGGGAGCCTTAAAAGATACAGCCTTCATTTTTTCCTGCCAATATCTCTACCCATTTATAAATTGTATTTTGATAGCATTGTGATCACCAAGTAGTTTGATTATTTTTGCTAAAAGGGAGGGTGGAGTATTCACCTTTCTGTAAGGGTAGCACCATCTTACCATGAGGTGAAGGGGCCAAGAGAAGGAACCACATGAATTCTGTGAGCTACTTGAATTATCTGTTTGTGAGCTCAGGAACCAGTCCTCTGCCAGTTGGTATCAGTTCAGATCTCTGCTCATGCAAGGGAAAGGAGAATGGAATGCTAGAAATGTTGTCCTCATTCTGAATTGTTTTTTCTTCTTCTGTGACATCATCAATACTACAGATCTGATTGACTTTGTGATATTATGGTGTCATCTAATTTACTAAAGATCTATAATTGTGAAAGAGAAAAAGAACCCACTGAGTGGAGGGATGGGGAGGAATTACCCTCAGAGTCTGCTATGATCCCTGGCCTACTGAGTGGGTGTTCTCACCTCATTAATCTTGCAGTTTGTTTTATTGGATGCCAGATGTATGTTGTCTGGCAGACTGCCCAGAATATATTGAAATGATGAGCAGAACTACATTTTTGATGGAAAAGAGTAGGAAGTGGTGTGCTGATACAAGTGAAATATAGTTCAAGGTTCTTTATCAAGTGCTTAAATGCTATTGTCTACGTATGTACGATTTGTACTTGAATATTCTATTTATTAATTTCTAATATTTGCTGCATGTACACCTGACTATATGCAAATATTGTGTCCCTATTTCAGTGGCTGAACAATTATTCTTTTGGGGAATCTGATCTAACCAATTTTGTTATACAGTGAATCAGACATTCCGGACAATGTAGCAATAGAAATTTACAATAGTACTTCCATAAACTTTTTCAGGAATATTGAAAAACATCTCATCGGATTTTTTGAATGGTGGAAGGAGGAGCATTTGCCCATACAAATTAAGAACAAAGCTACCTGACCTGACCTGGGAATTTTTTAGTACTATTGACTCAAAATGAAATCTGATTGGCTAGATTATGGAGGGCTGTACAAATATGCCTCTTGTTCATTGTTTCCTTTTGTCTGAGTATGTTGTTGTAGCAAATCTTTTCATGTTGCCTATTTTCATTGCTGCACTGTTGGTAGCATATGTAACATAATGTTATGAACAGGCCTCAGATTCAGTGGGAGCTCACAGGAGCGCAGCTCCTGAACCTTTCTGAGAGTTCCACGTCCTCCTTCTGAGAGTTCCACCTCATTGTCCATTAAATAGTATGCGAGCTGCATAACAATTTCTGGATGAGCTCCACCACCTATTTTTCTACAAAATGACCCCTGGCTATGACTAATGTCCTCACAGTTACACCATAACTTTGGACAGATATTAGTGCTTGCACATAAAGCACTTGGAACCAAAAGTAAAAGACAGAAAGCCCTAGGGATTGTTGAAAAATTAAAGATGAACTGATAGAAGGCTGTTCCACAGGTTAACTTAAAAACACAATGCAGACTTGATGTTTCCAACACTTTGTTAGAGGAGTTCTGCTTTGTAAACCTTGAATGGAATTTCTGGGAATTGAAACCTTTGCCCAAAGAATCTTACCTTCCAGACTTTAAGCAGAAAGAAAAAACTTCACTAGCTCCTCATTACCTAAAACAAGATACTAGACTATATGGATGTTTGTTCTGATCCAGAACTAAGCCAGAAGTTGGAGTGTCCTGTTGGCTAATTTAAGAACATATTGTAGTGTATTCCTGATGTAGAGGTGTGATTGAGAATGTTGTTACTATATATATTTTAATGCAAGGTTGATCCTGGCGACATCAGACCCTGTTTTAAGTCCCCTTCACTGGATCCTGAAGACAGTGAGCCTGCAAGTAGGGGATTGTGCAGGTCACTTATGGCCTTCACTTAAAAGCCTTCTACAGATTTTGCATTGTGTTCTCTCCACACACAGCAGAAGCCCACCAGCCATGTGTATGGGGAGCATAAGTCATTCAATTGTCATGTCATGTAAACTGGGCAACATCGATAACACTGTCTAACATGTGGTTAGACAGTGTTATCGATGCAACAAACATGGATTTGAGCAAACTTAGGAGGACAGTGGAAGATAGAAGGGCCTGGTGTGATGTGGTTCAGGGGATCGTGAAGAGTCGGACTTGATTGTGCGACTGAACAACACACACACACACATATATATGGAGGTTTTTAAACAGAGGTTAGATGCCATCTGACAACAATGCTGATTCTGTGAACTTAGGCAAATGATGAAAAGGAGGGCAGGAAGGGTTGTAGCAGTGCTTAGCTCTTGTGGCCCTTTCTTACACACCCAGAGAAATGCTGTTCACTGCTTTGGGGGTCAGGCAACAATTTTTCTCGAAGTCAGTTTGGCCAGGGATTCTGGAGGTTTTTTTTTTTTTTTTTTGCCATCTTCTGGGCATGGAGCAGGTGTCACTGGGTGTGAGCTGGGGAAGGTATTTGCGAATTTCCTGCATTTTGCAGGGGATCAAACTAGATGATCCTTAAGGTCCCTTCTAACTCCATGATTCTGTGATTCTATGTTCTCTTTAACTCATACCAAAATAGGAATTCTGTGATTTCATTTTCCATCAGCTGTAGCTTCCAGACAATCTTCAAGAGTAGCCCAACACAGAGTGTATGGCCATAACCTAACTGGTTGCTGTGGCCAGATAATGCTTTCTGCATTACCTGGTAAGAAGCAATGAGATGAGTGCTATCTAAGGTAAGGTGAGCACTGTGTGTAGATTGCCTAGAATATGTCTGACAGTGGCTTGTTTGCAGTCCTAGGAACAGGAAGAGAACAAGGATGATGGGGAAAACAAACCAACTGAGAACATGACTGCAGTAAAAACAGGGCCCCGAATATTGATTTCAATCAGCATTAAAAATTAATATATAAATAATGTAAATTATACAAAACCACATGTATTTAATAAATTGGTTTTGAAACAGTTATAGGGTGAAATATAGCCTCAACAAGAATACAGTTCATATGATATTTCAAGATCAGGACATTCTGTGACCCTAAAATAGATGTGCTTTGGCCTACTGAACTTCTTCAGTGGTCAAGCATAAAAGTTACATGTGTATTCTTGTGTGTAAAATACAGATATTGTAATAATTGTATTTTCATTCAGGCTATATTTGGGCCTTGCTATGCATGTTGACTCAATTGAAGACTATGCATGTTGACTCAATTGAAGACTGCCTGGCTCATTGGAGCCATATGGACTGAGCTTGGGGACTTGGGTACAATGGGCAGCAGGATCCAAATCTCTGCCGCCCTACACCAATCACAAGCCCCCACCAGTTTGAATGATCCAATAATGTGCTTGTGCGGGAACCTGGAGTTGTATATAGGTTTGGCCCCGTTGGCCCAGTTCTCAGTCTTTACTGTGCAACCAGCTACAATGATGTTCCCAATAAAGAGCTGTTATTCACTACCACCTCACCTCTTCAATGCCTAAGAACCCACTATATTATAGTGGTGACGAGGATGGGATCCTGGTAGGTGAGCCTAGCAACTGGCACTGCACTGTGCCCAGCAGCGGCTTTCCAGCTCTGCGCATCGCATCACCATCGCTGTGAATGGCTGTCAAGCCAGGACTTGAATATGAGCACTCCAGTGTCCAGCACCACAGCTTCCTCAGCCCCAGCAACTGGGCCACATGGGTACATCTCGGAGTTCAACCCCGTGCAACCAGAGCATTGGGAGAGATAGGAGAAGAGGCTGAACCACTACATCCTCTACCACAAGATCACCGATGAGCAATAGCAGAAGCATCTCTTGCTCAGCATCTGCGGAGAGGACACACTGGAGCTGGCAGAGAGCCTTCTCTTGCCCATGACGCTGAACGATGCTACCTACAAGGCCACTGTCAAGAAGCTGACTGAACACGTCTCACCCAGGCCAACCCGCACGACCCGGCACATTGAGTTCCGCGAACAGGACCAGAAGGCTGGAGAGACTGTCGCCGTCTTCCTCACTGAGCTTCGTCACCTTGCTCAGGAGTGTGCTTTCGCCAGCCTTGAGCAGGCCCTGCTTGATTGGTTCATAATCAGCCTCAAGGACGAAAAGATGCAGGCGAAGCTGGCAGTTCAGAAGACACCCACCCTTGCAGACGCCCTGAGTGAAGCGGCTGCTTACAAGAAGTTACATAAGGAGTGACGCACAACCAGGGCACACCAGGGTGCCAGAGGGTCTGCCCCAGAATATGAGGAGGACAACTTGCTAAAGGTACACCAGGCTGCCCTGAAACACCTGCCGCCATGTGCCATCGACCCGGTGGCGTCATGAGGCTGCACCAGCTGCGGGAAAGCCCACAAGTGATGTTCCTGCAAGTACCATGATGTCGTGTGCCACATGTGCAGAAAGACGGGCCATCTTACATGTGTCTGCCTCTCAAAGTCACTGCGCCAGGCCCAGGGTAGCACCGCATGGCAGAAAGATGGCCACCGCCACGAGGTCGCTTTCATGGAAGACATCCAGGCACTCACAACAGTGGGGGATCAGGTATGCCAACTCCCTATGCCCTCCCCCGATAAATTCAAAATTACTGTCCTGATAGAATGCAAGTCCTGCAAAATGGAGATAGACTTTGGAGCGGGCCAGACAGTCATCTCAGCCCAAACTTTCAGGAAGTTGTGCCTGGGGCGGGGGGGGGGGGAATCCCGGCTACATCTGTCCCCATTCATAGTCTGTGACTTCCAGAAAAGAGAGGTCACTGTACTGGGGGTAGGGGCAGTCCATGTAAAATATGGACAGTTCTCGAGCAAACTACCCCTGTCCATAGTGGAAGGGGGCCTGTGTAATTTGCTGGGACAATCATGGTTTGAGGCCCTGGGGATCTGGGTAACGGGAATCCATCAAGCCCAATCACGGAGAGACTTTCAGAACATATGTGAGGAATTCCCCACCATTTTCGATGGCACTCTGGGAACATAACCTGACCCCCATTACCCTTGGACCTGAATCCCTGTGTGCAGCCCATAAGGCTGGAGGCCTGGCGAGTGCCCCTGGCTCTGCGACCTAAAATAGAGGCAGAGCTAGACTGCCTCATGGCCCAAGGAGTAGTAGAGCTGATCACCAATGCTAAGTGGGAGACCCCTGTCATCACCCCCGTGAAACCAAATGACAGTGTCCGCATTTGTGCAGACCACAAATGCATGATTAACAATGCAAGGTCATGCTTACCCGCTCTCCGTGGTCCGTCATGTGTTGGCTTTCCTTGCAGGAGCAAAATTTTTTGGGAAGCTGGATTTGGCCCAGGCATATTAGCAGCTCCCAGTAGATGCCACCACAGCGGAGGCCCAAACCATTGTGACACACCGGGAGGCCTTCTGAGTAAAGCACCTGCAGTTCAGCATCAGCGTGGCCCCAGGGATCTTCCAGAACTTAATGGATTCTCTCCTTAAAGGTATCCCCGGGGTCCAGCCGTTCTTCAACGATGTGCTGATCACCCGGTCACCGAAGAATTTGTCTCCTGCCTCTGGGCCGTGCTGCAGCATTTTAATAGGGCAGGTCTAAAGGTGAAAAGGGAGAAGTGTGTGTTGTGGATTTGCACTATTGACTTTCTGGGTTACACGGTGAACACGAGTGGAATTCACCATGCTCAGGACAAAATTGGGGCTATTTGTGACGCACCCACCCCCACCAATAAGGCAGAGCTACAAGCATTTCTCAGCCACCTCAATTTCTACCACACCTTCCTTCCCCACAAAGCGGCGCTTGTGGAGCCCCTACATAGGCTTCTGAACAAAAGGGCTCTGTGGGTTTGGGGTCACCAAGAAGCTGCCGCTTTTCAGGCAGTAAAAAACATTTTGACTCCCAACAGCTTGCTGGCACACTTCGACAAGCACTGCCTGTCGTTTTGGCCTGCAACACTTCCCCTTATGGGGTGGCCGCCATTTTAGCCCATGTGTTATGGGATGGCTGCGAGGTCCAGGTAGCTTACTATTCGAGGACACTTCAAAAGCTGGAGTGCAATTATGCGCAAATAGACAAAGAGGGCCTGGCAACTGTGGCGGGGGTAAAAAAATTTCACGACTGTACGGTCGGCCCTTCACCATTCTAATGGACCACAAACCCTTGCCGGATCTGTTTGCCCCCAACCATCAAATGCCACAAATACTCTCCCCAAGAGTCCTGTGGTGGTCCATCTTCCTTGTGGGGTACCAGTACGACCTCCAGTACCGCCTGGGAAAGGTTATGGGCCACACCGATGCCCTGAGTCACCTGCCGCTGCCAGCGATGGACACTGATCCTGCTGCCACACCCACATTATGTTGCTGGAGTCCCTTTCGGACTGCCCGGTGCACACCAAGGACATTGCCTATTGCTCTACGAAGGATAAGATCCTCTCCCAAATTTTGGACTGGGTATGGAGAAGATGGCCCACGGGCTGGATGGGGTTGGAATTTGTAGCTTTTGCATCCCACTGGGGTGAACTGTCTGTACATAAGGGATGTTTGTTGTGGGGGAGGAGGGTGGTGGTTCCCCCAGTGCTGTGGCAGCGAGTCCTCATTGTGCTGCATAAAACCCATCCAGGGATTGTTCTCATGAAGGTGCTGGCCTGCAGCCATGTGTGGTGCCCGGGGATTGATGAGGCCATAGAAGCCTGGGTAGCCAGATGCCAGCCATGACAGGGGACCCGGCCAGCCCTGCCTCAAGCACCAGTCCAACAGTGGGAGTCCACACATAATCCCTGGTCCTGCCTGCACATCGACTTCGCAGGACCCTTCCAGGGACAAATATTCTTCCTTATTGTGGACTCCTACTTGAAGTGGCTTGAGATAGTCCCGGTAGTATCGACATCATCCTGGGCTGCACTGGGGGTCCTCCACAGGGTTTTCACCACTCATGGCCTGCCTGATACGCTTGTCTCAGACAATGGGACGGCCTTCATGATGGCAGAGTTCTAGGATTTTTGCGGCCGCAACCTAATAAGACACATTAAGTCAGCCTCTTTTCACCCAGCCACCAATGGTCAAGTGGAAAGGATGGTGTGAGTCACTAAGGAATCACACCGCCGCATCATCCAAGGGGACTTGGGAGCCCACCTCGCAGAGTGCCTACTGGCAAAGCATACCATCCCAAGCACAGTCACCAGCTGCAGCCCGGCCAAGCTCCAAACGGTCTGGCAGCTAACAACCTTTCTGAATCGCATGCACCTGGACTGAGCCCCAGACCTACAAGAGGTACTCAAGGCGGTCCGGGCTCCCTGTGGGTTTGATACAAGGGATTTGGTGATCGCTAAGAACTTTGGGGAGTGCCCAGCCTGGATACCGAGCTGGGTCTCCATAGTCCTACAGGCCATCATGTACGAGGTCACCTCAGAGGGCGGGTTCACTATGAAGTGGCATAAAAACCAATTGGGGTCATGTGAGGTGCCCAGAAATGTGAGTGAGGGGGAAAGCGCGGACAAACTGCCGGCTGTGCTGGCCCCAAGAGCCTCTGAACCAACCAAAGCAGAAGCCCCAGTTTCCACACCCCCATCAGTGCCAGAAGCCTCTGAGGAACCATAGCCACTGTACACACCCAAGACCTCTGAGGACTCAGAACCGCCGGCCAAAGCCCCAGCATCACTGGCCCCACAGTGAGCCTTGCCAGAAGCTGTGACTACCCCTCCGTCCATCCCTGTGCTCAGGCAGTCGACACAAGAGCACCGCAAGCCCGCATATCTACGGGACTATATCTGTGGGCTTGCAAACTGAGGGTGGAGGAATGTTATGTATGTGGACTCAATTGAAGACTAATGGGTTTTCCTGCCTGACTCATTGGAGCCATATGGACTGAGCTTGGGGACTTGTGTACAATTGGCAGCAGGATCCAAATCTTTGCTGCCCTACACCAATCACAAGTCCCTGCCGGTTTGAATGATCCAATAATGTGCTTGCGCGGGAACCCGGAGTTGTATATAGGTTTGGCCCCGTTGGCCCAATTCTCAGTCTTTACTGTGCAACCAGCTACAATGATGTTCCCAATAAAGAGCTGTTATTCACTACCACCTCGCCTCTTCGGTGCCTAAGAACCCACTATATTATAGGCCTATAACTGTTTGTAAACCAATTTGCAATAAATACATATATTTTTGTAAAATTCACATTGCTTATATATTGATGTTTTATACTTATTTGGCCCCTTATTTTGTATCCCATTAAACTTCATGGTTTAATTGATTTTTGGGGTTAAGCTTATGTTTTCCTCTTTTTCACTTATATTGCAGTGAAAATAGGCTGCAACTTTATTGGATAGAACTAATTTAGTTTAGCTTAGTTTAGTTTATTAAATTTATACCTGCCCTCCCCACCAAGGCAGGCTCAGAATGGCTTACAACATTGGTCATAATAGCAATAAAAGATTAACACATTAGTAATAAAATCAGTCAATTAATAAAACAATTTTTAAAAGTTGGTGCTAATAATATTTTGGTATTATTCAGTTACCTTGGCATCAATATTTCCTGGATTTCTCCTGCTGTTATAGGTCTCAAGGGTCAGCTGAAAACAAGCCGGAAGAGTATGGTCTTACAGGCCTTGCGGAACTGAGTGAGGTCCCACAAGGCCCTAACCTCTTACGGCAGCTGATTCCACCAGAAGGGGGCTGCTACTGAGAAGGCGTGACCCCTAGTAGACATCAATCTCGCCTCTCTCGGCCCAGGGATCACTGAGAGATGTTGAGTTCCCGATCTTAGTACCCTCTGGGGAAGATGTGGGATAAATGGTCCCTCAGGTAGGCAAGTCGTAGGCCATAAAGGGCTTTAAAGGTAATAACCAGCAGCTTGAAGCAAATCTGGTATACTATTGGCAGCCAATGCAGTTCTTGCAGTGCTGGCTGTATGTGCTCCCACCTGGGCAGCTCCAATAACAGCCTAGCTGCGTTCTGCTATAGCTGTAGTTTCAGGGTTCGTGACAAAGGCAGCCGCATGTAGAGGGCATTACAATAGTCCAATCTCAAGGTGACCGTTGCATGAATCACTGTTGCCAGGTCACTTTGGTCAAGGAAAGGAGCCAACTGTTCCGCCTGCCTAAGATGAAAAAAGGCGGATTTCGCAGTCGCTGCTATCTGGGCCTTCATTGTCAAGGAGGACTACAGTAGCACCCTGGCTCCAGTAACTACAGGAATATTGCCACAGCATTGGTTGCAGATCCAGCACTGGGTAACCTGTTGGCAACCAATGGCACCCCCTCAGGTGGGGGAGCAATGTGGAATGGCATGTCGCAGGATATCACATGGGCTGAAGCCACTACTGGGTTCCCTTATCTCCTGAGGGTGACAGCCAGCTTACAGTCCCCAAGCTGAGCATATGACTGAATGGTACCACCCCAAGACATCTTACAGGAGGAGGCAGGTATATAAGCTCAGCAAGTGCAGGATTTCACACTTCATTGAAGTCGTTCATCCATACCCATTGAATGTATTAGTTTTTCTCCCATTCCATTCTCTTAGTATGACTGTGTCATACCCAAGTGTCTAGTTTATGATTTCATGACTCATTGGGGAGGGACAGTGGCTCAGTGTTAGAGCATCTGCTTGGTAAGCAGAAGGTCCCAGGTTCAATCCCCGGCATCTCCAACTAAAAAGGGTCCAGGCAAGTAGGTGTGAAAAACCTCAGCTTGAAACCCTGGAGAGCCGCTGCCAGTCTGAGTAGACAATATTGACTTTGATGGACCGAAGGTCTGATTCAGTAGAAGGCAGCTTCATATGTTCATTGGCCACTTCATTTACTCAGTGAGTTCAAGATGCTCTCTACACTGCCTGTGCATGCATATCACCAAGGGAATTAAAAGCAGAAGTTGTACACCATGCTACCATGATTTTATTACTGGTTGGCTTCTTCATTTACCTAATGAGTACGAGATGCTTTCTACACTGCCTGTGCATGCATATCACCAAAGGAATAAGAAGCAGCGGTTGTACATTAACAAGCATGATTTCATGACTCACTGGCCTCTTCATTTACCTAATGAGTACGAGATGCTCTCTACGCTGCCTGTGCATGCGTATCACCAAGGGAATAAAAGGCAACAGTTGTATACCATGCTGAAAGTAACAAAAAAAAATTCACGGTTTCACCTTCTGTCCCTTGGGCTACCCTGAGACACACATAATTCTCTTGATTCCAAGATGACACCCATGATTCAGATCTTGCTTCTTGTAATCTGTGGCTCCCTTTGCTTTACAGTGGCAGGTAAGTTCCATTTCACAAAATCTGGGTGTGGTTTTTCAGTTTTATATGAAACAAGGAATAAAACTCTCAAGAAAACATTTTGCAGAAATTTGCAATGGCTGGGAAGGGAAAGTTAAGGAAAACATCAACAGTACAATGAGCCTCAAATACTTCATGCAAGAATTAGAGAGTCAGCATTTACAGCCATTTTGAAAAAGGATGGGAGAAGATCAGCTGGTATTGGTTTACAGCACTTATTGTCCCTGCTGATCCTACTGTATGTGTGCAATAACCCTCGTGTCAGAAGTTGTAAGTGTATACTTCCCTTTAAGGCGTCAAGATGATAGAAGGGTGGAATTTCATATGCTCTAGAGATTCCATCTTCTAAGCAGAAGGCGAAGCTGGAGAAGCTTTCAAGTCTAACTGATAGATCATTTAGGATGTTTTTTAGGCTCTTTACAACTTGAGAGAGGTCAATTAAATGTAAAGAGTTGTCTTTTTGAGACAACCTTGCTCTGCACAGGTGGCTACATGTTCCTTTTTCAGAGCAGTGGGACCACTTTACTGGAGACCAGATCTCTTCCTGTCAATACTTTTTGTCTGGTGGCAGTTATGCTAACAAATGTGTAGGACAGTATTCTAGGATCATCTCCCAGAACTTCTTGATGACCCAGCAGGCACTTCTATTTTGTTGTTGCTGAGCACATGATAAAGTTTAAGTGCACTTTTTCTTTCTTCTCTTTAATCCCGTTTCCCACTCAGATTCCTAGCCACCATTTGCCACAGTTTGCTTGCCATATAATTTCCTAGCCACAGTGACATTCCACATCCCTTACAGAAGCTGCGGTGTTTATGAACATTTCTTATCAACCATGACTGAAGGACAAGGGCATTACAAGCAATTCAATTGTTGTACCACTGGTATGACTGTGGTATAAAAAAAATGACTTTTTTTTTACTTATTGGCATAAAGCGTTTGTCTGTGCAGCATAACATAAGCATTCTCCTTTGTGATTCTGACTTGGTTGACTTGTAATAATGTAATACTTTAAAACAGATGCTCTTCAATGTCGAATCTGTATGTCGATGGGGCAAAGACAATCTTGTGCATCATCCATTCAATGTCTGGCTAACCCTAAAACGCATACCTGCTATGTCCGCAAAACATACTATGGTAAGAAACATGAAGTGCTACTCTAAGCAGAGTTATACCCTTCGGGGCTGAACAACTTCAACAGACTTGGAAGGAGGCAACTCTGCTTGGGATGGTGCTCTTAATCTAGGCTCTGAGTTCCCTTAGTGTCCTACATCAATGCTCAAGGACTTTCTCTCAAACTCCATCTTCTTTAGGATTAAGGATACCAAGTGCTGCATATATGTCCATATATTTGTGGGATTAGACACTTCCTATGACTAAAAAAGAGAAAAAAAGGATGCAGCACTGGCTGTGGCAAATTCCAGGATGTGCTATAATTGAGGAATATCGTTTTCCTAGTATCCTATTGTCAGGAGTGGTGCAGAGCATTTATTCCTGTGAGTGCTGACAGACTCCTGTGCAATACGATATACCTTCCCCTTTGATAATCTCTGTCCATTTTACCCCGCTCATTGAGCAGGTGATTCCCCTCCTTGGTGAGCAATCTCTAGTACTTCTCAAAGTAATCCAAATTCAACAGCTGTCCACATAAAGGTATCCACATTTGCCTTATTGATTCCACATTTTAAAATTTCATGACACAGTTCAAGAGTGTTATGGTTACTCAGTATGTTGTTTGCTGGGATACTAGATACTGGAGTTAGATAGTGCAGGTTTAGGGGGAAGCCACCCTGAAGGGGAAAGCCAGCATTTCTGCCCCAACACTACTGCCTCACACACCCACGGACCCAACTAGATGACCCCAAGTGAAGCCATGTTACACCTGTGTTAGAAAGGGGTTTAGAGTGAAGGAAATGAATGAGAATTGGTAGAACTTCATAGGGAAAGAAAAGGAGACCAGAAATATTAGTATACCAGAAGGATAGGAAACAGAAATCAAAGGGGAATCACCATCAGCTGCACCATTGTGGCAAGTGATGTCAATTACATATCTTGAATATTCTGGTTGCAGTGAATAGCATGTGAGTCTCTGGCCACAGAATCCCAAAGTTAAAGCTTGGCAATAGATTTCATGTTCCCATCTGTAAAATGGGAAGGGTAGCCAGCTGCAGTGGTATGCAATGAAGACAAACAGAATTGTGAAATACTTTGGACAGCAGTCTAATTAATTTGGATGTAAAAGCACAAATACTTACATTTTCCCTCTCTCCTTTCTCACTCCTCCTTCCATCCTAGGTGGCATGCTTGAATCAAAAATCCTTGGTTGCAAGCACAAGGCAAGTGCAAAGTGTGGAACAACAGAAGGTACTGCAGACAGAGGTGTCTACATTGAGCATCTCTGCTGCACGAACAGTGACTACTGCAATGAAAAACTATAAATACACCAACATGTCTGTGCTTTTTAACTTTTGCATAGCCCCTTTGCTATGTCTACTGCTTTGGCTGTATATTGCACTCAGCCAAAAGCAAGGAAATTCCTGTAGGGTACAGAACTTTGGATTCTTTTTCTTTTAATAAGGCATGTTTCATGACTGCAGAGGAAAAACCAGGGGAAATGCATGTATGCTAAGGTCTATATATGTACGAAGCAGGCTTTTCCAATCTGTAGCTGAGGTCGAACGAGTGTAGACTTTCCATTCACAAACAGGAATGGGATTACTTCCAGTGACTCCAACATCTGGATACTCACACTCATGAATGTCTAGAGTGATCTGGTTTTGTTCTGAAATAGTCACCCCTCTGTTTACTTGTGAGTAGGCAATCTCATGCAAAAAGACTTCCAATATGGCTACAGTACTTTTCAATGCAATAATAATAATTATTATATGGCAGTATGTGTAGTATAGCCAGGAAATCCTAAGATTGTCTGGCAGCCAGAAGTTCTAGCTCTTTTAATATTATGTACCACTAGGTAGCAAGCTAGACTTTTTTTAAGGGCAAGAGATTTTCAGAGATGGTTTGCCATTGCCTGCCTCTGCATCACAACCCTGGTATACATTGGAGGTCTCCCATCCAAATACTAACCAAGGCCAACCTTGCTTAGTTTCCGAGATCTGGCTAGCCTGTATTCAATAAAATATAGGTGTCAGAGTAATCTCACATTCAGAACCTGCAGCTCTTTCTCATCTTTATTAGTGCACACTTTTATAATAATGACTATTAATTTTTTAAGAGCTTGTGCAATCATACTAGGGGGGAAATGCAGGGGAAATGGTGGCTTGCTATCTTGGATACACCAATAGTAAGTTAAATTAGTCAAAATAAAATAAATCAGTCATAAATAAATGTAAGTATAAATTTATATTTTAGTTTTCTTCTTCATTTATAGTCTGGCTTTCTTACAAAGACTAAAAGTAGATTACACAATGTAAGTTGATAACAGACCATACAAAGAATCATCTAATAAGGACATATCAATACAATTAATATGGAAAGGAAAAAGGAAAGATCCCCTGTGCAAGCACCAGTCGTTTCCGACTCTGGGAAGACGTTGCTTTCACAAAGTTTTCACGGCAGACTTTTTACGGGGTGGTTTGCCATTGCCTTCCCCAATCATCTACACTT
This sequence comes from Heteronotia binoei, assembly GCF_032191835.1. Lineage (NCBI taxonomy): Eukaryota > Metazoa > Chordata > Lepidosauria > Squamata > Gekkonidae > Heteronotia > Heteronotia binoei. The sequence goes on from NC_083223.1 coordinate 213,150,530, forward strand.
TCCCCCCAGCAAGCTGGGTACTCAGTTCACAGACCTCGGAAGAATGGAAGGTTGAGTCAACCTCGAACCAGCTACCTGAAAACCCAGCTTCCACCGGAACAATATACTAGAATTAGAATTACTGAAATCTGAATGACTATGACATAATAGGAATGATGCAGAGTACAGGTATAATGAATGGAAATGGTATTATCATCAGTAACCCAAGACAATGTCAAAGGCATAATACTTGCAGCAATCTGATAATAAATCCTATACATCTACAATATAATAAAAGCCTTTTAATCTTGGCAAAACAGAGCACCCTGATAGTTTGGGACTGAGTGGGACTGTGGTGCATCAACCTTTGCTCCGTCAAACCATCAATCAACTGCTCTTACATCACATTGTCTGACTCTGCTCTCCTGCAACCACTGCTGACCCCAGGACACATGAGGATTGGCCCTCTGGGGAAACTGATAGGCAGTAGCTTCTGCTAGGCAAATAAACTTGCTTCTGTCATGACAACTGATGACAACTGGTCTCCAATAGCAACTCTTTTGAGACACGGCTGTAAAGAACAATTGAAACCAGTTCTAAGTGGATATCCTTATTCCTACATCTGCTTTCAAATACCTCAATAATGTGTCATGATCCATGTACTGAAATCTGCAGATAAATCTAGGAGCAGCAACATAGTGGATCAGACATACCTTCTATATGAATTATGTTGCAACATGCATCAAACTTAGAAAGTATCCAAGAGATTTTATCAGCAAAAATCTTTGCAGAAGCACCACAACTGATTTCCTGTTCCTTTGTAAAGTATAATATATTGTTTCCTGTTACTGAGACAAAAGAGGGCCAGGAGATTCAGGAGTTAGCAGATGTTGATATATCTTAAACAACTGGGATGGCTGTGAACTTGCTGATGTGATGGTATCAGAAAAGTTAAAGTAGCATTTATTTGCTGCTATCACAACTGCTTCATAGATCTTTCTTGTATTGTATTTTATTTAAATAAATACTATAGTTTGGTATCTGTTTAAATAGTCCTTAGTGATGTTAGTGGCTTTCGGGTGGTTCTGTGTGAGCTGAACTTTAAGTGGACATTAAAGTAATGCAAGTGGCCTGGAAACCCCAGGCTAGCCCAGTCTCATCAGATCTTGGAACCTAAGCAAGGTCAGCCCTGGTTAGGATTTGCACAGGATTTACCCAAGATCCAGGTAACTACTGACCCGTCAGCTTGACATCTATACCTGGAAAAGTTTTAGAACAAATAATCAAACAGTCGGTCCTGGAACATTTAGAAAGAATGGATGTGATTACTAAGAGCCAGCATGGGTTTCTCAAGAACAAGTCATGTCAAACTAGCTTGATCTCTTTTTTTGAGAAAGTGACTACCTTGCTGGATCAGAGGAATGCTGTAGACATTGTTTATCTTGATTTCAGTTTTGATAAGGTTCCACGTACTATCCTTGTTGACAAGTTGGTAAAATGTTGTTTGGATCCTGTTACTGTTAGGTGGATCTGTAACTGGTTGACAGATCACACCCAAAGAGTGCTTGTGAATGGTTCCTCATCCTCTTGGAGAGGAGTGACAAGTGGAGTGCCTGAAGGATATGTCCTGGGACCTGTTTTGTTCAACATCTTTATAAATGATTTGGATGAAGGAATAGAGGGAATGAATTTAAATTTGCCAAGGATACTAAATTGGGAGGGGTTGCAAATATGGTAGAAGACAGGATACAGGATGACCTTGACAGGCTGGAAAACTGGGCTAAAACCAATAAAATGAATTTTAACAGGGATAAATGTAAAGTTCTGCAATTCGGCAGGATAAAGCCCATGCATAATTATAGGATGAGGGAGACTTGTCTTAGCAGTAGTATGTGCAAAAAGGATCTAGGGGTCTTAGTGGATCATACGCTGAACAGTGTGATGCGGCGGCTAAAAAGGCAATTGCAATTTAGGGCTGTATCAACAGAAGTATAGTGTCCAGATCACGTGATGTGATGGTATCGCTTTACTATGCTCTGGTAAGACCTCAACTGGAGTATTGTGTTCAGTTTTGGGCACCACATTTTAAGAAGGATATAGATAAGCTGAAATGGGTCCAGAGGAGGGCGACAAAGACAGTGAGGAGTCTGAAGACAAAGTCCTAAGAGGAAAGATTGAAGGAGCTGGGGATGTTTAGCCTGGAGAGGAGGCGGCTGAGAGGTAATATGATCACCATCTTCAAGTACTTGAAAGGCTATCATATAGAGGATGGTGTGGAATTGTTTTCTGTGGTCCCAGAAGGTAGGACCAGAACCAATGGGTTGAAATAAAATCAAAAGAGTTTCCAGCTCAACATTAGGAAGAACTTCCTGGCCGTTAGAGCAATTTCTCAGTGGAACAGGCTTTCTTGGGAGGTGGTGAACTCTCCTTCCTTGGAGGTTTTTAAACAGAGGCTAGATCAGGGGTGGGGAACAGTGGCTCTCCAGATGTTTTTTTGCCTACAATTCCCATCAGCCCCAGTCAGCATGGCCAATGGCCGGGGCTGATGGGAGTTGTAGGCAAAAAACACTGTTCCCCATCGCTGGGCTAGATGGTCATCTGACAGTGATGAAGATCCTGTGAATTTGGGGTAGGTATTTGTGGGTTTCCTGCATTGTGCAGGGGGTTGAACTAGATGACCCTGGAGGTCCCTTCCAACTCTATGATTCTAGGAGGAAACCCAAAATTTCTACAACGCAGGGAATTGCAAGCCACTGAATGTCTTTTGTCTTAAAAACCCTATGGTTTTTAAGACAAAAGACATTAAGACAAAAGACATGTGACTTGACAGCAGGACTTTTTTTGTAGCAGGAACTCCTTTGCATTTTAGGCTACAACCCTCTGATGTAGCCAATCCTCCAAGAGCTTACAGTAGGCCCTGTAAGAAGAGCCCTGTAAACTCTTGGAGGATTGGCTACATCGGGGGGGGGGGCGGGGTAGCCTAATATGCAAAGGAGTTCCTGCTACCAAAAAAAGCCCTGCTTGACAGCTTTTTCCACCACCACCAATACAACTGAACACTAAAGCAAATGGTTTTTTGGATTACTGTTTCAATTTCTATTTTGTTCTGCTTCTGTTTTGCTTCCCCTTTCCTGCTATGGATCTTGATTAAATCAATGAAGTTGCTTTCTGGTTAAGTATCCATTACCCTCTATTTCTTTCCTTCCCCATGAAACTTATTCTCCAGATTAGAAAATGTGTATACAGTAGACTCAAAAGATTCCTGTCCTTGAATCTGTGTTCAATTCTCCATGCATACACAATACTCTCCACATACCTACCTGATATGGGAATTGATTTGGGTTAGATTACCGGGGGCGGGGGAGGGAGGGGGCAGAGAGAGAAGGGAACTTTCATGTCCTGATAAAGGAAACATCAAACTTTCTAAGATTGTCGCAAGGTCATCTCAAGGTTGCACTTAAGTACTTATTTGATATCATCTTAATTTCTTGCTTCTCTGATGCAAAGTGGAGGAGTGGGGAATGAAACCCGGTTCTCCCAGATAAGAGTCCACATGCTCAACCACTACACCAACCTGGCCAATAACCAAGGAGTTCATTTGTTAAGTCCAAAAGAAACTTCTTTTCACAAACATTTTCAATAACATCAGATTTTGATGATAATATCAAAAAGGTGTGTGTGTGTGTGTGTAAGTGTTTGAAGGATGTATGTTTGCCTATTCAAAATGAGGGCAGTTTCCTGAATTAGATTTGTTTACCTTCAGTAATGTCAGAACATAGTTGAAATATAGTAGTTACACAGGAACATGGTATGATTTCATTTCACTATGCCAACTCCAAGTGGCTGGGAACATCCATATGACTGAGTTAGAAAACCACTGTCGTCACTCTTGCTTGTCTTTATTTGCCATGACAACATCATCATATAGCTAGACCTAACTGGTTACACAGATTCATGATGACACCCTATTCAGTGCATGGTCCCTGAATCTATGTGTTCATCTGTGAGACTCCTCAGAAAGAAAGCTGAGATGGCAAATAGAAATAAGCAATAGCATCAGCAGGGTGAGGGCAGGAGGCTGTGCTGGGAAAATGGTGCAGCCTAGCTGACTACCTATATAGTTGAGCCACCTAGATAGTCCATATAATTGCCACAGCACTTATAGCTAGATAGTCCAGAAGCTTTGAGTCAAACACTTCTGAAAGGTCCAGGAGAACCAACAGGGATGCACACCCTTATCCTTTCACGTGCATAAAAAAGGTAAATGCAGTCCCCTGTGCAAGGATTGAGTCACTTCTGACCCATGGGATGATGTCACGTGCATCATGATGTTTTCTTGGCAGACTGTTAAAGTGTGATTTGCCATTGCCATCCCCAGTCATCTACACTATACCCCCAGCAAGGTGAGAACTCATTTTACCAACCTAGGAAGGACAGAAGCCTGAGACAACCTTGAGTCGGCTACCTGGCTGGGATCAAAATCAGATCATGAGCAGCGCTTGGACTGCAGTACTACAGCCATGGGGCTCCTCTCCCTTGTCTGTCATAATAATAATAATAATAATAATAATAATAATAATAATAATAATAATAATCTGTCTAATCCAGGTTTTCTCCCCATTTGGGACTCAAAGCGGATTTTAGGACATTGTTCTCCTCTCCTCCATTTTCTTGTAACAGCAACCTTATAAGGTAGGCCAGGCTGATAGTATGTGATGAGTCCAATGTCACCCAGCTAGCTTCCATTATAAAAGCTGGAATTCAATTCCAGGTCATCTAGGATGCTCGTCCCCCACTCTGTCCACTACATCACACTGGCTCTCAAGGTGACAACTAAGGAAACTGTGATCCATTTCAGTGTCCAATTTGATTCTAAGACAGACTGAAAAGGGCCCACAAATAATCCTCTCATCCTAAAGACTCTTGGATGGATGAGAGGTCACTGTAAGCCCCATCACTTTGTCCAAGTATGCCATGCTGAAATGTAGCGAATGTTACAGCAGCACTGTGTTACTGCATTATATTAATAGTACTTCTTTCCCATCTATTTTGCTTTGCATGTAAGGGGCTGCTCATTTATAAACCTAGTGAAAATATTTTGTGATATTGGGGCTGTTTTTTTCTTTTCCTGCTTGTGGCAGGCATGCTAGTGGGGATTAAGAATTGAGTCCAGTATAAGAATACAATTCATATAAAATTCCATAATCAGGACAGTGTATTACCCCAAAACTGAAGTGTTTTGGCCTACTGGACTTCTTCAGTGGTCAAGCATAAAAGTTATACTTGTATTTTTGTATAAAATACCAATATTGTATGAATTGTATTCTCACTGAGGCTATATTTGGACCTATAACTGTTTTTAAACCAACTGTATAAATGTGTGTGTTTTTGTAATAATTTGCATTATTTATATATTGATGTTTTATACTTATTGGAATTAATATTGGGCCCCTTATGTTGTATCCCATTAACCTTTATGGTTATTAACTGATTGTTTGGGTTAAGCTTACGTTTCCTTCTTTTTAAATTATATTGCACTGAAAATACACCACAGATTTATTGATTAGAACTACAGGAACATTGCCATAGCATGGGTTGCAGATCCAACACTGGGTGACCTGCCAGCAACTGGTGGTACCCCCTCAGCTGGGGGAGCAATGTGGAGTGGCATGCCCCAGGATCCCACATGGGCAGAAGCCACTACTGGGTCCCCTTGTCACCTGAGAGTGACAGTCAGCTGACATTCCCAGAGCTGAGCATATTACTGAATGGTCCCACCCCAAGGCATCTAACAGGGGGAGGCAGACATACAGGCTCAGCAAGTGCAGGATTTCACACTTCTTTGAAGTCCTTCATACGCACCCATTTGATATTCTGGTTTCCCCCCCATTCTCGTAGTATGACTGTCATACCCAAGTGTCTAGTTTATGATTTTATGACTCACTGGCCTCTTCATTTACCTAATGTGTCCAAGATGCTCTTTACACTGCCTGTGCATGCGTGTCACCAAGGGAATAAAAAGCAGTAGCTGTACACCATGCAACCATGATTTAATGACTCATTGACCTCTTCATTTACCTAATGAGTACAAGATGCTCTCTGCACTGCCTGTACATGTGTATCACCAAGGGAATAAAAGGCAACAGTTGTATACAATACTGAAAGTAACAAAAAAAAAATGGTTTTACCTTCTGTCCTTTGGGCTGCACTGGGACTAGCATAATTCTCCTGATTCCAGATGACACCCATGAGTCAGATCTTGCTCCTTGTAATCTGGGGCTCCCTTTGCTTTACAGTGGAAGGTAAGTTCCATTTCACAAAATCTGGGGGTGGTTTTTCAGTTCTGGATGAAACAGGGAATAAAACTCTCAAGAAAACATTTTACAGAAATTTGCAATGGCTGGGAAGGGAATGTAAAGGAAAACATCAACAGTACAATGATCCACAGATACATCATGAGAGAATAAGAGGGTCAGCATGTACAGCCATTTTGAAAAAGGAGGGGAGAAGATTAGCTGGTATTGGCTTACAGCGCTTATTGTCCCTGCTAATCCTACTGTATGTGTGCAATAACCCGCGTGTCAGAAGCTGTATACTTCCGTTTAAGGCATCAAGGTGATAGAATGGTGGCACTTCATATGCTCTAGATATTCCATTTCTTAGCAGCTATGCTAAGAAATGTGTAGGATTGTATTCTAGGGTCATCTCCCAGAACTTCTTGCAGCCGCTTCTGTTTTGTTTTTGCTGAGCACATGATACAAGTTTAAGTACTCTTTTTCTTTCTTCTCTTTAATCCCATTTCCCACTCAGATTCCTAGCCACCATTCACCACATCTTGCTTGCCATAGTTTCCTAGCCATGGTGGCATACCACATTCCTTATAGAAGCAGTAGTGTTTGTGAACACTTCTTACCAACCATGACTGAAGGCCAAGGGCAAGCAATTCAATTGTTGTACCACTGGTATGACTGAAACAGTTTATTTTTTACTAATGGGCATAAAGTGTTTGTCAAGTAAAATGTCTGCGCAGCATAACATAAGCATTCTCCTTTGTGATTCTGACTTTGTTGACTTATAATAATGTAATCTTTTTAAACAGATGCTCTGCGATGTCGAATCTGTATGCCTATGGAGCAAGGACAACCTTGTATATCATTCATGAAATGTTCGGTTAACCCTAGAACACATACCTGCCATGTCCTCAAAATTTACTATGGTAAGAAACAGAAAGTGCTACTCTAAGCAGAGTTATACCCTTCTGGGCTGAACAACTTCAACAGACTTGGAAGGAGGCAACTCTGCTTGGGATGGTGCTCTTAATCTAGGCTCTGAGTTCCCTTAGTGTCCTACATCAATGCTCAAGGACTTTCTCTCAAACTCCATCTTCTTTAGGATTAAGGATACCAAGTGCTGCATATATGTCCATATATTTGTGGGATTAGACACTTCCTATGACTAAAAAAGAGAAAAAAAAGGATTTAGCACTGGCTGTGGCAAATTCCAGGATGTGCTATAATTGAGGAATATCATTTTCCTAGTATCCTATTGTCAGGAGTGGTGCAGAGCATTTATTCCTGTGAGTGCTGACAGACTCCTGTGCAATACGATATACCTTCCCCTTTGATAATCTCTGTCCATTTTACCACGCTCATTGAGCAGCTGATTCCCCTCCTACCAAAAGGATAGGAAACAGAAATCAAAGGGGAATCACCATCAGCTGCACCATGGTGGCAAGTGATGTCAATTACATATCTTGAATATTCTGGTTGCAGTGAATAGCATGTGAGTCTCTGGCCACAGAATCCCAAAGTTAAAGCTTGGCAATAGATTTCATGTTCCCATCCGTAAAATGGGAAGGGTAGCCAGCTGCAGTGGTATGCAATGAAGACAAACAGGATTGTGAAACACTTTGGACAGCAGTCTAATTAATTTGGATGTAAAAGCACAAATACTTACATTTTCCCTCTCTCCTTTCTCACTCCTCCCTCCATCCTAGGTGGCAAACTTGAATCAAAAATCCTTAGTTGCAAGCACAAGGCAAGTGCAAGGTGTTCAACAGCGGAAGGTACTGCAGACAGAGGTGTCTACATTGAGCATCTCTGCTGCACGAACAGTGACTACTGCAATGAAAAACTATAAATGCACCAACATGTCTGTGCTTTTTAACTTTTGCATAGCCCTTTTTCTGTGTCTACTGCTTTGGCTGTATATTGCACTCAGCCAAAAGCAAGGCAACTCCTTTATGGTACAGAACGCTGGATTCATTTTCTTTTAACAAGGCATGTTTCTAACCCTCATGACAGCAGAGGAAAAAGCAGGGGAACACTAAGGTCTATATATGTAAAAAGCAAGCTTCTCCAATATATCTGTGTCTGGGTTTTCCATTCTTGTAGTATGACTGTGTCATACCCAAGTGTCTCGTTTATGATTTCATGACTCATTGGCCGCTTCATTTACCCAGTGAGTTCAAGATGCTCTCTACACTGCCTGTGCATGCACATCACCAAGGAAATTAAAAGCAGAAGTCGTACATCATGCTACCATGAATTCATGACTCGTTGGCCTTTTCATTTACCTAATGTGTCCAAGATGCTCTCTACACTGCCTGTGCATGCATATCACCAAGGGAATTAAAAGCAGAAGTTGTACATCATGCTACCATGATTTCATGACTCACTGGCCACTTCATTTACCCAGTGAGTTCAAGATGCTCTCAACACTGCCTATGCATGCATACAACCAAGGGAATTAAAAGCAGCAGCGGTACATCATACTACCATGATTTCATGACTCGTTGGCCTTGTCATTTACTTATTGTGTCCAAGATGCTCTCTACACTGCCTGTGCATGCGTATCACCAAGGGAATAAAAGGCAACAGTTGTATACCATGCTGAAAGTAACAAAAAAAATCACGGTTTCACCTTCTGTCCTTTGGGCTGCACTGGGACTAGCATAATTCTCCTGATTCCAGATGACACCCATGATTCAGATCTTGCATTATCCTCATGTTTGAAACGTTTGTGGTCAGAGTCAATTTAAAAGGAGCCTTTTTCTTCAAATACAAAATTGTCCCAAAGGGGAATCAAACTGAAAACCTTGCAGTCAATAGCACTGAGCTAACTGACCATTCCTGCAAACAAGACAGATAAAGGCAATTACTTTCCTAATCTCCTATTTCAAAAGATATGTCTAGTTCAAAACTTATCAATAAGGAGAGACCAGCTGGCCTATCAGGGGAGGGGGGAGGAGGAGTCCAAGGAAATGTGTCTGCTTTTAAAGGCTTGGAAGCAAACTAAAAGGAGGAGAGGGAAATACTCCTCTAAAAAACCACTATTGGAAACTACAGACAAACAGCGATGTGACCACAGAATGCTTGAAGAAAGATGTGGAAGGAAAACTAAAATCCAACTGGAAAGTGAGGTGAGTGTGGGAGTGTATCTGAAAAAAGATTTTTGAAGTGATGGAAATGTGAGGAGAGATAAGCAGCAAAAAGAAATGCAGAAAGGATCCTGGTAGCCAGGAGCTGTTGCTGGCTGAGCACTGTTATCCCCTGACAGGTTTGTGGGCCTTCTGAGCATGGGGGAACTGCTGCATCTCCCTCCTCTTTAGAAGTAAATGGGTTAACTAGTCTCCCACCAGGTTCCTGGCACCTGCAGAAACAGCAGTGAAGTTGTGGTGTTCCTTGGTTTGCTTGTGATAACACTTTGTACCTTTTCTCAGGTGCCTCCCCTCTACCCCAGTTCGGCTGCCACACTGAAAAGAAGGATGGAATTAAGAGTTCCCCCTTAGTTTCATAGTTCTTGTAGGAATTGTATTTACTAACCTTGGTGTCAAGGCAAAAAGTGATGCATAAGAATGCAAACTGTGGTCAATGATTTATGTGGTACATGAGTGTTTCCTTCTCCCATTGGTACTAAAAAAAACAATTCCATAACGTTTCCCTATGCTGGTTTTATGGGGACTGTTATGCCCAGCTTTTTTTTTTTTTCAGTCTCCTTCTAGCCATGGTTGTGGTGTAAAGTGCACACATATGTATTTTATCTTTTTTGTGCAAGCAAAGTATTAAGCGTTTTAATAAAAATATGTGTGTAATATTTGTTCATGTCTTGTGGCTCTCAGACATCTGTTTATTCTATATAGCTCTTAAGTTAAGCAAGTTTGGCCATTCCTGGTCTAGGGTGTTCTCCCAAATCTTCCTGGTGATCCAGCAGCTGTCTCTATTTTGCTGTCGCTGCACACATGATACAAAAGTGTTCCTTTTCTTTCTTCTCTTCTCCCATTCCCATTCAGATTCCTAGCCACCATTTGTCACATCTTGCTTTCCATATAGTTTCTGTCTATATTCTCTGTGCCAGGGATTTCCTATCCAAGATTACATTCCACATCTTTTACAGAAGGTGCAGTGTTCGTGAACGTTTCTTATCACCACAACAGCTAAGCCATGTCTGAAGGGCAAGAGCATTACAAACAATAAAATTGTTGTACCACTGGTATGATTGAAACGGTTTCTTATTAATGGGCATAAGGTGATTGAAAAGTCAAAAGTCTATACAGCATACCTTAAGTATTCTCCTTTGTGATTCTGATCTTGCAGAGTTGTAATCTTGAGGATTTATCTTTTAAAACAGATGCTCTGACGTGTTGAATATGCAAGTTCATGAAGTCAGGAGAACCTTGTAAGCAACCCTTGCAATGTATGACTGATGCTAAAACACATACCTGCCATGCCTTGAAATCATACTATGGTAAGAAACAGAAAGTACTACTCTAAGCAGAGTTATACCCTTCTGGGCTGAACAACTTCAACAGACTTAGGACGGTGCTGTTCATCTATGTTCAGAGTTCCTTTAGCATCCAATGTCAATGCTCAAGGACTTTTTCTCATACTCCATCTTCTTTAGGATTAAGGTTACTAAGAGCTGCACATATGTCCAGATATTTGTGGGATTAGACACTTCCTATGACTAAAAAGAAAAAAAATGGATGTAGCACTGGCTGAGGCAAATTCCATGATGTGCAATAATTGAGGAATGCCATGTTTCTAGTACCCTTTTCTCTGGAGTGGTGCAGAGTTTATTCCTGTGAACGCTGATAGACTCCTGTGCAATAAGCTTTACCTTCCCCTTTGATCATATCTCTATAATTTTACTGCACTCATTAAGCAGGTGTTTCCCCTCCTTTTTGAACACAACAATCTCTAGCACTTCTCAAAGTAATCTAGATTCAATAGCCGTCCAAATAAAGGTATCCACATTTGCCTCATTGATTCCAAATTTTAAAATTTCATGATACAGTTCAAGTGTTTTATGGTTACTCAGTTTTATGGTTACTCAGTATTTTGTTTGATTTCTTTTATGCTGATAAAGGCTGATGAGGATGGTGATGATACTGGAGTTAGATAGAGTTAGATAGATGGAGTTAGATAGTCCAGGTTTAGGGGGAAGCCACCCTGAAGGGAAAAACCAGCATTTCTGCCCCAACACTACTGCCTCACACACCCAAGGACCCAACTAGATGACTCCAAGTGGTGCCATGTTACACCTGTGTTAAAAAGGGGTTTAGGGTGAAGGAAGTGAACCAGAACTGATAGAACTTCATAGGGAAAGAGAAAGAAGACCAGAAAGATTAGGAAACCAAAAGGTTGAGGGCAGCGACAGGACAGTATGTAGTCTGGCACTCCTGGTGTTTCCCCTTACCTGCTCTCTTATCCACCAATTTAGAAGCGCAGGGAGCTGCAACAACTCCAACTTAACTGCCATCAGGAACTGTTTTAATTATAAACTGTATTGCGTTTTAATATTAATTTAAATTAATTTATGTAGGTTGTGTTTTATTCTGATGTAAGCCTCCCTGAGCCCTGTTCACAGGGAAAGTGTCCAAACAATCTAATATATATATATATATATATATATATATATATATATATATATATATATATATATATATATATATATATATATATATATATATATATATATATATATATATATATATATATATATATATATATATTTTTTAAAAAAATAGGAAACAGAAATCAAAGGGGAATCACCATCAGCTGCACCATGGTGACAAACCAGCTCACTTACATATCTTGAATATTTTGGTTGTGGTGAATAGCATGTGAGTCTCTGGCCGCAGAACCCCCAATTTAAAGCTCAGCAATAGATTTCGGCCGTTTTCCCACTGAGCTTACCTCGGAGCGAGGTCCCTCTTCACCGTGCAGCATCTGCGCGGATTTCCCACCAACTGCTCCGAGGCTGCTCCGAGTAACCAAGTAGAGTCGCGGCTTTTGCGTCACTAACGTAAACTGGTTTTTAGCAGTTTCCATTTGCGACGCAAAAGGTCGGGAACTTCCTGGTTCCTCAGAGCAGCCTCGGAGCAGATGGTGGGAAATCCGCGCAGATGCTGCGCGGTGAAGAGGGACATCGCTCCGAGGTAAGCTCAGTGGGAGAACAGCCTTCATGTTTCCAGCTGTAAAATGGGAAGGGTAACCAGCTTCAGTGGTATGCAATGAAGACAAACAGGATTGTGAAACACTTTGAACAGCAGTCTAATTAATTTGTTGATAAAAGCACATTTTCCGCTTTTGTGTCTTACTCCTCCCTCCATTCTAGAAGGCAAGCATATACAAACAGACCTTGACTGCAAGCCGAAGGAAAACGCAGATTGTGGAATAGTAATACCTGCTCTAGGCCTACCTATCCACACTAAGGATGTCTGCTGTGATGATAGTGACTTCTGCAATGCACCAACATGTTTATGCTTTTTAAATTTTGCATAGCCCTATTTCTATGCGCTGTATATTGATCTGAAAAAGGAAACCACTGTGAACAAGAATGCTAAATACAATTAAATTAGATAATTTAAATTTAATTTCTGTGTGCATTTTTATGTTGTAAATGTTCTATTTATATTTATTCATATACATGATGTTATATATATAACATCAAATGTATATAGAATTATCACAGGATAAATGACACAAATCTCGTTTATAAAAAGTACATTCAAATATCCATATAATGAGGATAGTCCATATTTTTGAAGAATAAGAACAATTCATTTGATGGAGGATAGTCCGTATTTTTGAAGAATAAGAACAACTCATTTTGAGACTGAGATATTCCTAAAGTAAGTACTGAAAATCTAAAGAGTATACACAAAAGAGCCATAGATTATCTTTCCAAATATATACTCTACCTTCTATAATGCCATTAAATACCTCTATATCTGGCTGGTTTCCCTAATCCCTTATGGCAGGGGTGGCCAATGGTAGCTCTCCAGATGTTTTTTGCCTACAACTCCCATCAACCCCAGCCAGCATGGCCAATGGCTGGGGCTGATGGGAGTTTTAGGCAAAAAACATCAGGGGAGCTACTGTTGGCCACCCCTGCCTTATGGCAAATTCCACAGTTTTATACAATCAGGCATCAGTCAGTAAATAACCAAAGGAATTCTGTAAGAGGACCACAGGCTATTGTATTCTGAATAACAAATAGCAAAATCATTAAATTAACATGAAGAGCACTAAAAATACAATCTCCAAATTAATTCACCAATCAGAATAGTCAAAATTTTAACAGATGGGCACCAATCAACCCATTCTATCTGGACCTAACTTTCAATAATTCTACATCATTAATAAAGCCTCCACCCTTCTGACATGCTAATGAAGGTATTTAACTCCAATCCTATAATGCAGGGGTGTCAAACTCATTTGTAATGAAGGCCAGACCTGACATAAATGAGACCTTGTTGCGTCGGACTATGTCAGGCTGGGCTTTGTCGGGCCAGGCCATGTATATACCTATCTAAGATTAGGTAGTAGGCAAAGATATAAACTTTATAAAGGAAATAGAAAAACGCAATTATATATTTTTAAAAGCTTAAAACATGCTTAAAACCTTAGCACTCATTGGTCTTAAAGGTGCTTTTTTTTATTTCTCCCATGAAATCCATGGAACTGGGCAAAGGAAGCTCTGGCCCTTTCCTTCCTTCCCCAGGGGACTGAAAGGGGGAGGAGCCTCAGCCAATAGAAGGGAGGGAGGCTTGGCTCAGTAGCTCTGCTGTGTGATTGAGAGACCCTGGAAAAACAAGCTGCCTCCCCCCCCTTCCTCCCCAAGGGAGGAGCCTCAGCCAATGGAGAAAATAGAGGTTTTGCTCTGTAACTCCTATGCAATTGAACAAGACTTGCAAAGCAAACTGCTATGCAGAAGGAAGCAAGATATAGGGAGAAGGAAGCAGATAACAGCCAGTTGCTGGGGGGGCCTGATAGTAGTCCTCTGGGGGCCTGATTTGGTTCCCAGACCGCATAGAATCATAGAGTTGGAAGGGAACTCCAGGGTCATCTAGTCCAACCTCCTGCACAATGCAGAAAACTCACAGGATCTTCATTGCTGTCAGATGGCCATCTAGCCTCTGTTTAAAAACCTCCAAGGAAGGAGAGCTCACTACCACCCAAGGAAGCCTGTTCCACTGAGGAACTGCTCTTACTATCAGGAAGTACATCCTAATGTTGAGCTGGAAACTCTTTTGATTTAATTCCAGCCCCCTGGTCTGGTCCTACCTTCTGGGGCCAGAGAAAACAATTCTACACCATCCTCTATATGACGTCTCTTCAAGTACTTAAAGACGGTGATCATATCACCTCTCAGCTGCCTCCTCTCCAGGCTAAACATGCCCAGTTCATTCAACCTTTCTTCATAGGACATGGTCTCCAGACCCCTCACCATGTTCGTCACCCTCCTTTAGATACGTTCCAGCTTGTCTATATTATTCTTATAATGTGGTGCCCAAAACTCACTCCAGGTGAGGTCTTACTAGAGCAGAGTAAAGTGATACCATCACTTCACATGATCAGGACACTACACTTCTGTTGATACAGCCCAAAATTGCACTTGCCTTTTTAGCCACCACATCACACTGTTCTCATGTTCAGCGTAGGATCCACTAAGACCCCTAGATCCTTTTTGCACATGCTACTGCTAAGACAAGTCTCCCCCATTTTATAGCCATGCATTGGATTTTCCCTCCCTAAATGCAGAACTTTACATTTATCCATGTTAAGATTCATTTTATTGATTTTAGCCCTGTTTTCCAGCCTGTCAAGGTCATCCTGTATTTGTCTTCTACTGTATGTGAGACCACTCCCAATTTAGTAGCATCTGCAAATTTAATAAGCATTCCCTCTATTCCTTCATCCAAATCATTGATAAAGATGTTAAACAAAACAGGTCTCAGGACAGAAGGCACTCCAGTTGTCACTCATTTCCAAGAGAACATAAGAATATAAGAAAAGCCATGTTGGATCAGGCCAATGGCCCATCCAGTCCAACACTCTGGCCGTTTTCCCACTTAGCGTTTGCTCCCCTTATTCCCCGGCGCAATTATCTCCGGATCATTTTTCTCGTTTTCCCACTAGTGACTCTTTGCGGAGTCGCCTTCCCTGAAGCCCCGGCTCAAATCGTTTTCCCACTGGCATCGGCTCGAGTTCGATGCCCTGTCAATCATTTTTTTTTTAAGCGCAAGTCTGGTTGCGTAATGACGTACTAACGTACTAACGTACTAACGTAACATCGAGCTGTTCCCTCCCCTTCATTTCGTGGACAAACCGCATCACGTGTGCTGCTGCTGCTCATGGATTGGCTGCAGCTGTAGAGTCCTCCACAGTCCTTTATGTATTAACAGAAGCATTCCTAGCACTATATTCCCCCCCCAAATTCTGAATTTGCAAAATATCGCAATAACGAAGAGAGAGAAATCGAGGGGTTTGTGTGTGTGTGTGTGTGTGTGGCAGCTTCTTCCCTTCGCTCCCTCCCGGGTGGCGAAGCTGGGATTTCCTCCGCTCTCTTTCCCCTCTCCGGCTGGCACTTGCAACGGGGGACCTGACTGATTCCTGCTGCCAGAGCTCCCCCCCCCCGGCCCCATTCTCTCCTTCCCCTTCTGTGGCGGGTGTGAAGAGCGAGCTCCGTCTATTTTCTAACCGAGCGGAATGTAGCCAGGGAGAAGAATGCAGGACTCCAACTTCCCATTTTATACATGGCGATTTTGTGCAGGTCCAGAAATCCTGGTGGCACAGCTGAGGGAGGCATTCCGTTTTTAACACACGCACATGAACGCTTTGGCCCGCACCGGCACTAGATTCCCCACCCCCCCAACAATGGAGAAGCGCCGCCGCCGCCAAATGTCTCTGGGCGGCTGGGCTCCCTTTGCCAAGGCGGCGGCGGCAGCGGGAAGCCGGCGGGGTCAAGCGGGGCGCAAATGGAAGTGAAGTGGGGGGGTTTGAGCTGGGGAGAGTCGAAGCTGCCGGGGCCCCTCCGCCGGCCCGCTGAAACCACCTCCTTCCCGCTCGCCCTCCCCAAACTAGACCCGAAACGAACTGGCTGGAAAAGGCCTGCTGGGGGGGCTGCCGCGGTCCCCCCACCGGGGCCCCTAAAGGGAGAAGAGGCGGGGGATAACGCAACAGCGAAATAACGCAACTATTCCAGGAGGGGTTTTTTTTTTCCCCCTTTGTTAATTTCGAAATATCGCTATTACGCAAAACTGTGAAGTTTAAAAAAAAAAATGGCCGCGCCGGCACTTCGGGGAAGCGCCGCGAAAGGCTGATGATTGGCCAAGGGGGTGGATGGGGTGGGAGGACGGAAAGGGAGAGGGTGCCGCCCACAAAGCAGTCGATCCGGCGTGGATGGATTTCCCACAGCAAACTCCGCTGAGTGGATCCGGAGTGGATCCGGAGGTTTTCGGAAACTCCGGCAACATGCTGAAAAACATACTCCGGCGTAAAATCCCTGTAGCGCCGGAGCAAACCGCAGCGCCGGAGCAAGATGTGCGAAATCCAAGAGAAGATCCGGAGGTAAATGGGGCGCTACGACGGAGCAAACGCTAGTGCGAAAACGGCCTCTGTGTCACACAGTGGCAAAAAAATTTATATATACACACACACTGTGGCTAATAGCCACTGATGGACCTGTGTTCCATATTTTTATCTAAACCCCTCTTGAAGGTGGCTATAATTGTGGCCGCCGCCACCTCCTGTGGCAGTGAATTCCACATGTTAATCACCCTTTGGGTGAAGAAGTACTTCCTTTTATCCGTTTTAACCTGTCTGCTCAGAAATTTCATCGAATGCCCACGAGTACTTGTATTGTGAGAAAGGGAGAAAAGTACTTCTTTCTCTACTTTCTCCATCCCATGCATTATCTTGTAAACCTCTATCATGTCACCCCACAGTCGACGTTTCTCCAAGCTAAAGAGTCTCAAGCGTTTCAACCTTTCTTCATAGGGAAAGTGTTCCAGCCCTTTAATCATTCTAGTTGCCCTTTTCTGGACTTTCTCCAATGCTATAATATCCTTTTTGAGGTGCGGCGACCAGAACTGCACACAGTACTCCAAATGAGACCGCACCATCAATTTATACAGGGGCATTATGATACTGGCTGATTTGTTTTCAATTCCCTTCCTAATAATTCCCTGCATGGCGTTGGCCTTTTTTATTGCAAACGCACACTGTCTTGACATTTTCAGTGAGTTATCTACCACGACCCCAAGATCTCTCTCTTGGTCAGTCTCTGCCAGTTCACACCCCATCAACTTGTATTTGTAGCTGGGATTCTTGGCCCCAATGTGCATTTACTTTGCACTTGGCCACACTGAACCGCATCTGCCACGTTGACACCCACTCACCCAGCCTCAACAGATCCCTTTGGAGTTCCTCACAATCCTCTCTGGTTCTCACCACCCTGAACAATTTAGTGTCATCCGCAAACTTGGCCACTTCACTGCTCACTCCCAACTCTAAATCATTTATGAACAAGTTAAAGAGCATGGGACCCAGTACCGAGCCCTGTGGCACCCCACTGCTTACCGTCCTCCACTGCGAAGACTGCCTATTTATACTCACTCTCTGCTTCCTATTACTCAGCCAGTTTTTGATCCACAAGAGGACCTGTCCTTTTACTCCATGACTCTCAAGCTTTCTAAGGAGCCTTTGATGAGGAACTTTATCAAAAGCTTTCTGGAAGTCAAGGTAAACAACATCTATTGGGTCTCCTTTGGCCACATGTTTGTTCACTCCCTCAAATAAATGTAACAGGTTAGTGAGGCAAGATCTTCCCTTGCAGAACCCATGCTGAGTCTTCCTCAATAACACATGTTCATTAATGTGCCTACTCATTCTGTCTTTGATAGTGGTTTCTACCAACTTTCCTGGTATTGAAGTCAGACTGACTGGCCTGTAATTTCCTGGATCTCCTCTGGAACCCTTTTTAAAGATGGGGGTGACATTTGCTACCTTCCAGTCCTCAGGAATGGAGGCAGATTTCAATGAAAGATTACAGATTTTTGTTAGAAGATCCACAAGTTCAACTTTGAGTTCTTTCAGAACTCTCAGATGTATGCCATCCGGACCCAGTGACTTATTAGTTTTTAATTTGTCTATCAGTTGTAGGACCTCCTCTTTTGTCACCTCAATCTGACTCAGGTCTTTCAACACCCCTTCCAAAATTAGTGGTTCTGGGGCGGGCAAAAAGTTCTCGCCTTCCACAGTGAAGACGGAGGCAAAAGATGCATTCAGCTTCTCAGCCATTTCCCTATCCTCCTTCAGTAATCCTTTTACCCCATGGTCATCCAAGGGCCCCACTGCCTCCCTGGCTGGTTTCCTACTTCTAATATATTTGAAGAAATTTTTATTGTTGGTCTTTATGTTTTTTGCAATATGCTCCTCATAGTCCCTTTTTGCCTGCCTGATCACAGTCTTGCATTTGATTTGCCACAGCCTGTGTTCCCTTTTACTAATCTCACTTGGACTGGTTTTCCACCACTTAATGAGTCCTTCTTACCTTTTACAGCTTTCATTACTTTGTTTGTTAACCATGCAGGCCTTTTCTTATGCCTGTTTGTGCCTTTCCTAACTTGTGTTATGTATTTTATCTGAGCTTCTAGGATTATAGTTTTAAATAGTGTCCAAGCTTCCCCAAGGGTTTTGACCGCATTTACCTTTTCATTCAGTTTCCTCCTCACATGCCTCCTCATCTCAGTGTACTTACACCTTTTAATGTTAAACGTGGTTGTGGTGGTCTTTTTGGGCCACTCCCTATTTATACAAACGGTGAAATCAATAACATTATGGTCACTGCTCCCAAGCGGCGCAATCACTTTTACATCTCTCACCAAGTCTTGGACATTACTTAGGACCAAATCCAGGATTGCCCCACCCCTGGTAGGTTCTGAGACCATCTGCTCCATAGCACAGTCATTGAGAGCATCAAGAAACTCAATCTCTTTCTCTCGACCAGAACACATATTGACCCAATAAATCTGTGGGTAGTTAAAATCACCTATTACGACACAGTTCTTAAGCCTTCCATCATATTATAATCGTCCTCTCTCTTTTGATTTGGTGGGCGATAACAAACTCCCATAGTTAAATTTCCTTTGGGGCCCTCTATGTCAGAACTTGTAACTCTATTTCAACCCAAAGCATTTCTAAAAGTGAATCTAATTCTCTGACCTCAGTCTTACTGGACCGTATATCCTCTCTGACATACAGAGCCACCCCACCTCCAACCCTTCCCTCCCTATCCTTCCGATATAACTTATATCCAGGAATCACCGTGTCCCACTGATTCTCCTCATCCCACCAAGTTTCTGAAATTCCCACAATGTCTATGTTTTCTCCCAACACTAAACATTCCAATTCACCAATTTTACTTCGAACACTTCTAGCATTTGCATAAAAACATCTATAATTTCCCAGGCAAGCTAGGCCCACCACCTTCCTCCTGCCGCCTCGAGACTCTGGCAGACAGTTCATACTGTTTGTCACCATCACAGTGGACAACTCTGGTCCGTTACGCGGTAGAAAAATAGCAGCCAACCCTTCATCTCTTTGATACGAGTCCTCACGAACCAGAGACATTTAATCTCCTGTCGGCTTTCCCCCAAGATTTAGTTTAAAAACTGCTCTGCCACCTTTTTGATTTTAAGTGCCAGCAGCCTGGTTCCATCCGGGGACAAGTGGAGACTGTCTCTTTTGTACAGCTCCTGCTGAGGATGAGGAACCATTCACAAACGCTCTTTGGGTATGCTCTGTCAACCAGCTACAGATGCACCTAATGGTAACAGGATCCAAACCACATTTTACCAACTTGTCAACAAGGATAGTATGTGGAACCTTATCAAAAGCCTTACTGAATCCAAGATAAACAATGTCTACTGCATACCCCTGATCCTGCAAGGCAGTCACTTTCTCAAAAAAAGAGATCAGATTAGTCTGGCATGACTTATTCTTGAGAAACCAATGCTGGCTCTTAGTAATCACAGCCATTCTTTCTAAATATTCCAGGACTGACTGTCTGATGATTTGTTCTAAAACTTTTCCAGGTATAGACACCAAGCTGATGGGTTGGTAGTTACCTGGATCCTCCTTTTTCCCCTTCTTGAAGATGGGGACAACATTCACCCATCTCCAATCTTCCGGCACCTCTCCTGTTCTCCAAGAATTCTCAAAAATAATAGCCAGTGGCTCAGATATTACATCCACAAGTCCTTTTAGTACCCTCAGGTGTAGTTCATCTGGCCCTGAGGACTTAGTTTCATTTAAAGAAACTAGGTGTTTATATACTACCCCTATGCTGATCCTAGGTTGGAACATCATACCCTCATTATATGTTCTGTTTTTGCCATGTTGAGCATTGTTTCCCTCGGAAGAGAAGACTGAGGAAAAGTAGGAATCGAACAGTTCTGCCTTCATTACCTGTTACAATTTCACTTTCCTGTCCTCGCAATGGGCCTACCATGTCTTTGCTCTTTTTCTTACTCTGAACATAAGAAAAGAACCCCTTTTTGTTGTTTTTAGCATCTTTGGCCAGCCTAAGCTCATACTGAGCTTTAGCTTTCCTAACTTTTTCTCTACAAGCACTGATGATTTGTTTAAATTCATCCTTGGTTATAAGGCCCTCCTTTCAATTCCTTTTTCATTTCTCAAGTCTTTAGAGGGCTGTTTATGGAGTCAACTTGGCTTCTTTAGGCTTTTCCCATTTTTTCTTTTCGTAGGAATCATCTGTGATTGAGCTTTCAGTATTTCACTTTTAAGAAACTCCAACTCCTCCTGAACCCCCTTTTTCCTAAGTATTTCTGACCATGGGATTTTACCCAGCATAGTTCTAAGTTTGTCCAAGTTTGCCTTTCTGATTTCCAACCTATAAGTCTGACTACGTAAGTCTGACTTCCTTAAGACTGTAAATTCTAAAATCACACGGTCATTACTGCTCAGGGTGCCAACTATTTCCACTTCTTCAATCAATTTTTCCTTGTTGGTGAGAATCAAATTCAAGATAGCAGATCCCCTTGTTTCCTTCTTCACTTTCTGAAAAAGGAAGTTGTCAGCAAGACAAGTCAAGAATCTATTTGACTTTTCATTTTTAGCAGAGTTGGACTTCCAATAGATGTCTGGGTAACTGAAATCTCCCATGATCACTGTATCCCTTCTCTTGGAGAACTTTGTAATTTGTTGTAGGAGTATCTCATCCAAGTTCTCTGCCTGGCTTGGTGGTCTACAGCAGACCCCCCACCATAATATCACTGTTACCACATAATATCTTACTCCTTTTATTTTTACCCAGAGACTCTCAACTGAGTGTTTTGTCAAGAAAATCCTCACCTTCCTTTATACACTGCAGTGTGGACAATTGTATTTCCAGTCCCTGTATCTTCTTCTCCAGCAGGGCCACTAACTTACACTTGCTGCAAGTGCAATTGCTGCTACTGTCAAGCAGATGGATTCAATGATGAGTCAAAGTTGCTACAAAGACTACGTTTATTGATAGACCGTTACTCTGGCTCAAGCCTTGGCTTGAGAAGAATGAAACCTCATTCATTATGAAACACATCAAGCATCACATGGGGACTCAATTTGGAGTTTATTTTATTCCTTTACTGCATTTGGTCCCCCAAATGGGGACCAAAGGTGGCTTACACAATTCTCTTATCCTCCATTTTATCTTCACAACAATCCTGTAAAGTAGGTTAGGCTGAGGGTGTGTGACTGGCCCAAGATCACCCAGCAAGTTTCCACAATAGAGTTGGGATTTGAACCTGGGTCTCCCAGATTCTAGTCTGATACCCTTACTATTGGTGGCAGTTTTCAGAAACCTTCTCAGTGATTGTTCAGAAAATAATTCCTATGAGCTTTCTGACCATGTCAGTATTTATACTGTCATAATTTATCCATCCACATTGTTTCACTGTCCCTTTGGAAGTCTGATTTCATCTTCTGAGTGCTTATCCAGGACTATCAATCATGGAAGAAAGCTGTTTCAAAACTGAATGTTCACACCTGCCCCTCAGACTATCATGGGAAGAACAAGAGAGAATGTTAGACATAGGAACATCTTTTGTAATTCCAGGACTGATTGACCAAATGGAGCAAACATGTATAAAATGGAAGGCTGTTCAATCACACAGTTCAGAGCAATCACTGTGAGTGGTTCAACATAAAGAACTTTTGCATCTGTGTTTCAGAGAAGTAGGCCTTGTTTAAGTTGGGTCAAACTAACCAGCAAGAGTTTTACTGAGAAGAAAGGAGCTGATGTGAGAAAAATCTCACTGTGAATATGTACAAAGGATTTGGGCTTCTGGTCTGCTAGGCCCTGACAGTGTATTAACAGTCTAATGTGTTGAAGTGCATCTCAGGCAAATGATAATTATATAATACTGCAAGCATATTTATATACTGAATCAAGTAGTTATACATTTAAATGATGTAAAACCTCAAAATTCTTTAAAAACTTCAGTGCCATACCCTTTGCCATAACTGAGGTTTAATGCAGCTATACCATGGCATGGATCCCACGAACTATTTCCTTGGAATGAGTAGATTTCCCCCCAATTCTTCCCTGCCACTGCACATTCCAACCCCTCCCCCCCCCAATATGCTATTCCTTGGTGGGGGGGGGGTCTCCTGTCTAGTGTTGCCAGGTCTGGGTTGGAAAATACCTGGAAATTTGAGGGGTGGATCTGGGAGAGGGAGGGTTTAAGGAGGGGAAGGGTCTCAGCATAGTAAAATGCCATAGAGTTCACCCTTCAAAGTAGCCATTTTCTTCAGGAGACAATACATATCACAGGTACCAATGTAATGATAATATACTGCAAGATAAATCACTGGTGAAAAATGCCACCTTCACACTTACAGTGTGTATATGCATTCTATTTAGTGCAATTTATAAGAAATAAGGAACCGTATCCCCAAGATTTTCCACAGTTTTGTGCCTCTGTCCTTCCTCAGCCTTTTCTCTTGAAGATGCTGCTTTTCCCTCAAACCTAGTGTTTTAAAAACATACATCAGTTTACAAAACATCAAATTCTACCCTCCTTACAGCCAAAATTACATCAAAGTAATGCACACTCACCCACAGTTTCTCTATATCAAACACGGATCAACTCATGTTACTCAAGGTTCCTGTTTCTGGCTCTCAGTGTTCTCACTCTCTAATCTTAATTAAATAGTGAGAGCTCCCTCTTCGTAAAGATATATACGTTAATATAAAATGTGTTGCTCCTCCACTTAATACATCATACAAACAGATTATAGAACAAGGTATAATTAAGCAGTAATTACAGAAATCACAGAGCATAATACAATTTCATTAAAAAGCTGAAAAATCACTATTAAGATTCATTTCCCTTGGCGCTACTGTCTGGAGCTTGTGAATCCAGTAGCACTCTTATTGCAACAGAATTTTCTCTATATTTTCTTTATTATAAGGTTTAAGTTGATATTTATATAGGGCAAAAAATCTCAAGTCCTTAACCTGATGGCCACTCTCCTTAATATGCTGAAACATTGGAGTATCAGGCACTTCCCTTTCCAAATGTGCTCTATGTTCCAATATACATACTTTAAAAGCACAGATTGTTTTTCCAACATTACATTTCGCAACTACACAAAGCTATATAAATTTAAAAATTTGAGTTGCAATTAGAAAAGTGCATCAATGCAATCTTTTCCCCAGTTGCTGGATTCACAAACTCCTTTATTGTTAACATCATGCCACATGCAGAACAATTTCCACAGGGATAGTTTCCTGTGTTTTTCTCAGATACACTCTGTTGCTGTTTAAACTCAATTTTTACTAATTTGTTCCTCAGACTTGCAGGATTACAATAGCCATTTTTGGGGGGCACCTGACACCCGGGTAGATGTACCACAATGTGCCACAGATTTTTGATAGACCTGCTTATTCTGCAGGCTATAGGTAAATTCATCAGTCCACATGCTATTCCTTCTTGCAGCTGCTTTGGTTTATTTTTAAAATAAATCTCTCCTATCTAAACCCTCTGCTCTGGATCTTGCTCTAAGTACTATTTCCCTTGGATATTTTCTGGCTATCAGCTGACATATCATTTTATCAGCCTCCTTACAGTAATCCTCTAGTTTAGATAAATTTCTCCTAATAATCAAAGATTGGCCATATGGCAAATTTGTGCCTATATGTTTAGGATGGTAGGACTGGAAGTGTAAATACCCACTTTTTATCTGTTGGCTTATGGTACAATTTTACAAAGAGCACATTGTTCCCATCCTTTTTCTGTTGTTGTATCCAGATATTTGATCTTTCTGTCACCCCATTCTCTTTCAAACTTTATACTACTATGCAACTGATTAATCCAATTCAAAAACTCTTCCACAATGTCATTATTAATATACAAAATAAATAAATCATCAATGTATCTTTTGTACAGCCAAATATTAGCCAAATATGGATTTATAGTCTCATCAAAAATGAACTTGTTCTCAAAATAATTCATATATAAATTGGTCACACTGGGAGCCACCAGGCTTCCCATCGCTACTCAAGTCAACTGAAAATAAAAATCTCCACCAAATCCAAAATAATTTTTCTCAAATAAGAGATCCAATAATTCCAATAATACATAGGTGGGGGATGTCTGTCTATTCTTTGCTCCAATGTCTCTTCAATGATCATCCTAATTTCTTGAAAAGGTATGCTTGTGTAAAGTGCTGTTACATCTACCACCATTAATACTGCATTCTTTGGTACTGTCACTCCTTCTATGAGCAAAATAAAATGTTTTGTATCCTGAAGATAAGTTCTAGTTTTTATTACAAAAGGCTGTAGAAAGAAATGTATGTACTGCGCTATAGGCTCTAGAAGGGAATTTAGAAACTTCTCTTTGCTTTCCTTTATAGTCATTCAGTGCTTGCTTTAATCCTTCAACTGCTTGTTTAACTTTCAGGAGACCTCTTCTATTCAATTATTTTTTGTATGACTGCTGCTGTTGCTGCTGCTACTATTACTACTACTATCATTATTAGATTGCACATTCTCCTAGTACAATTTATTGTGTATGCATGAGATCTGGGCAACTTATACTGCAAGTTAATTGATTTAGAAGAGTGCAACTCTGTTTAGGACTGCACTGTTAAGCATGTAAATGGAAAACTGACCATTGTGATGGCAGGTTTTGTTTTGTATTCCATTTTTGTTGCTGAAAGATAAATTCTGCAACACAGAGGTTGGTTGCACAGGTCACCATAGCTCTGTACATGGATCTGCTCCATACTCTGTTCCTTGGCCATAAATAGCTAATATGCAATGTCATGGTCCAACAGCCTTTACTTCCATTTACCTTCTAAGGACAGAATGTTCTCTACACTACTTCTGTGTCTGAGTCATCAAAGGGATTTTTAAAAAATCCAGTTAGTCTACCTTACTGGATGTAACAAAGGCTAGTGTTTTTCCCTCTGTCACTTGGGCTTTGCTATGGCAAACAGTCCTTCTAATTGCAAAATGCTTCCTGTGCATCAGATCCTGCTCCTTGTTTTCTTCTGCCTAACACCAGGAGGTAAGTTCCTGGATAAACTTTAGTATGTGGTAATGCTATTACAGGCTTAAGATGCATTAAAAACGAACAGCTTGGAATCTGTCCCCCCCCCCGCCCCCATACTCCATAAATATTTATATAAACACAATAATAAAGAACTGCAGCCAAAATTTTTAAAAGGATTCGGAGGGAATTAACCTTTTTTGTGGAAAAATTTTTTTGCAAGTCAAAGGCAATTCACCATTAGCTATAACTGATGATTTTTAAAAAGTTAATAGGTTGTGCTGATCAACATAAGACCTTTGATGACAGCTTAGAAAATCAGGATCGTACATAATATCATTTTAAACTGAGTTATATCTATCTAAATCCATGGAAGTCAATGGTCTTAATTCCACATAGGATGACACTGATAAAGAATTATCAACAGCAGCTGCAAAGCTGAACCATGTTAATTTCTAAAAGGAAATGAGTTTGATGCCTAAAAAATAAAAGGAGAAAGAATGGCATGGAACCACTGATTATGGGGATAGGAGAATGACTTTGCACCTATTGACAATGAGAATAGACTGATGTAAATAAAAACTGCATAAGAGGAAGAGATAGTTTCCCCTAGAAAACTATGAAGGATAATAGAAGCCCACTCACATCTTTGGGAAGGGAAAGAAAGATATCTTCAGTTAACTTTTTAATTAATTAAAAAAAATAAGCAAAAACAAGAACAAAATTTCATGCTAGCATAGAAGAATTACCCAGATTAGGATTTTTTTGGGGGAAATGAATTTATAAAACAATGAAGAATCATCCTCAAACAGACTTGTCCCCCACCATATTTGAAATAAACCTGTAGATTTGAGTCAATGCCTTGTCTGTGATGATCCCTCATCTGGCTGTGACAGCACAAAGAAAAGGATCTGAGACAAAATTATGAACCAGTAGAAAGAATTATATGGAAGATGGAAATTTTTAGACATGCTGGTCCCAGATGTTCTAGAGCTTTATATTTAGTGAATTTTGTCTACGAATAAACCAGTAGTAAGTGGAGGTCTTGAAGAAACTGTCATTATTTGCTGTCATCAGTCATTATTTGTTATTATTAACAAATTATGAGGACCACAACCTCTGGAGGACTGAGCTGCCAACCTGTTTGGAAAGTGACTAAATCAACTCTGGGACACCAGGGATATAGTATGAAATAGCCTGTACATCATCTTTTAGAGTTATAGATACCATAATCTTAAACTGTTCCTATGTTTTCTAAATAATGCTTGTAACCCACCCTGAGCCCATTTGTGGGAAAGGTGGGATAAAAAAAATAAAATCAAACAAACAATACTAGGGGCAGGGCTTTTTCAGTCCTGGCCCCGACCTGGTGGAATCAGATCCCTACAGAGATCCAGGCCCTACCTGGCTTATTAGCCTTCGGTAGGGCCTGTAAAACGGAACTGTTCTGCCAGGCTTTTAGTTGAGACTGCGGGCATCTATTCTTGATCTGGTTGGCCTCCCCTGCCAGCACTGTCACCTGAGCTATAAAATAGAATGATATCTGCCATCTCTATGGGATATCATGATGTGAGACAGCCAGGCTGGGCAATATGTAATTACGGTAAATTTTCTGAGTGTTGTTGAGTTGTCTGTTTATAAAATGTTTTTATTGTATTTTATTGTTTTATCATATGTTGTACTCCACCCTGAGCCCTACAGGGAATTGGTGGAATAGAAATATGTTAAAATAAATAAATAAAATACAATAGTTGGATATATGCCATGTAACTCATGCTTATAAGCAACCTTGCTACTGCATTTCAAACCTGTTGAAGTCTCTAAACCTGCTTTAAAGGCAACCCCATACAAAATACATTACAATAGTCTGATGTAGGCACAATCAGTCTATAGATAACTGTGGCCAGATGATGCTTTGGGTATAATGAAGATAATTTATCTTTTGTAGCAGATGCTGTTAGATGTATTCACTGCATACCCAAAGACCGGGAGGGATCGTGTAATTTAGGAATTTGTGAAATCAATCCTGTAAAAGAAACTTGCCATGCCCTAAAAATGTATTCATGTAAGTAACCTAAGTTGACCTCATAAGTTCTTTAATTGTCTAGTTCCACTTACACAGACTACACTTCATCCTTCATTTCGACTTCCTTGTATTTGATAATAAAATGATAGGAAGAAGAAGAAGAGGAGGAGGAGGAGATTGGATTTATACCCCACCCTTTGCTAACTAAAAGAGTCCCAGAGTGGCTTACAAATCTCCTTTCCCTTCCCCTCCCCACAACAGACACCCTGTGAAGTAGGTGGGGGCTGAGAGAATTCTCCCAGAATTGCTCTTGAGAGGAGCAGTTATGAGAGAACTTGTGGCTGACACAAGGTCACATCAACAGTGTATGTGGAGGAGTGGGGAATCACACCAGGTTCTTTCAGATAATAGTCCACACACTTAACTACTACATCAAACTGACTGCAGAAATGTCCTCTGATATCATTCATCAATTGGGAGTTTATAACCTTTCTACAACAAATACAGTAAACATGAAAACATGCTGCCAGTGCACATTTCATGCTGAGAAAATGCCATGTCAATATGTCCCTCTCTTTCCTGAATTTTGTGTTTTGTTATTGAAACAACACTGTCTCAATTGCACCAGTGAGTTCAAATCCTTTGTTTATTTACATTATTTATAGTCCACCTTTCTCACTGAGATTCAAGGCAGATTTTACAGTGTAGGTTGATGTAGTCAATAGGATGGGACATGTAATCAGCAGTGTAATAGGATTAGGAAGCAGAATTTTTTTTTAAGTGAAAATCTGGAACAAAACTGAAACAAAAGCATAAATATTAGCTTTGCATATTAAATGATGCAGAAATTACATAACAGGATAATACATGTGGTTAACAGATAGTATGTAGTATCTATAGTAAAGCCTAACTGAACCCATGCATTTTGAAACTTCATTTCAGGGTGCTGGGACAATTCACTGCTACAGGAGGTGGTGGCAGCTATGGGCATAGACAGCTGCAAGAGGGGATTGGATAAACACATGGAGCAGAGGTCCATCAGTGGCTATTAGCCACAGCATATTGATGGAACTCTGACTGGGGCAGTGATGCTCTATATACTAGGTGCTTGGAGGGACAACAGTGGAAGGGCTTCTGGTGTTCTGGCCCCACTGATGGACCTCCTGATGGCACCTGGTTTTTTGCCCACTGTGTGACACAGAGTGTTGGACTGGATGGGCCATTGGCCTGATCCAACATGGCTTCTGTTATGTTCTTATTGGCTCATTATTGGCGGGTTGTGTCAGTCCCACTTATTGTATGTCCTAAAATAGATCCCTTCAATATCAGGTCTGACAGAGTTGCAGGTTAAAATCATCCTTCAGCTGCAGACCATACTTTGCTTGTCCCATCTCTAGCATGAGAATCAGTTTTTGCAAAAGAGAGCAAATAAACAAATATGTTGTAAAGCAGATTGGAATTTTCTGTGGAGTCTTATAAACTACTGGAAATATTTACTTTCCCTCCTCTCTTCCCTTCCTCATTTCAGATGGGACATCTAATGAGCTCATACTTCAAAACACATTTCTAGACTGCAGGAGGAAGGAAGATGCAAAGTGCGGTGTAAAGGGCAATGTGCCAGGCAAACGTATCTATGCTGAACATGCCTGTTGTGCAGAGGGCACCCTCTGCAATGGAAATTTATAGATAAAGCTGAAAGCAACCTGAATATCCTAAACCCACACAAACATATGTATGCACTACCCAGTTTGCTTGTCTATCGTACTGTCATGAACTCTGTGACCTCGATGGTATCGCTTCTTGAACAGAGTAGACCTGAGAACTTGCTTTTAGTTTTCAAATTTGCAAACACATATTTATTACTGTTTCAGCATTGTTCACACTGTCCCATCCTTGAGAAACAGATTATAAATAAATGGCTGTATGTCCAGACTAAATCTTACAATAAGTAGAACACATTATAAGTTCTTGAGAAAGTGGCATTCAGTTCTTAGAGGAGTGTTAATCACATTGCATGGTTTAGTAGTGTCATGGTTTAGTGGAGTCTTGTGAAGTTCACATAACTGGGCTTGTATAAGGTTTGTTGTTGTTCAGTCGCACAGTCAAGTCCGACTCTTTGCGACCCCATGGACAAAGTCACGCCAGGCCCTCCTGTCTTCCACCATCTTCCACCATAGGGAGGGACGGTGGATCAGTGGTAGAGCATCTGCTTGGTAAGCAGAAGGTCCCAGGTTCAATCCCTGGCATCTCCAACTAAAAAGGGTCCAGGCAAATAGGCGGGAAAAACCTCAGCTTGAGATGCTGGAGAGCCGCTGCCAGTCTGAGTAGACAATACTGACTTGACTGAGGGTCTGATTCAGTATAAGGCAGCTTCATATGTTCATATGTTCATCTTCTGAAGTCTGCTCAAATTCATGTTTGTTACATCAGTAACGCTGTCCAGCCATCTCATCTTTTGCCATCCCCTTCTTCTTTTGCCTTCTGTCTTTCCCAGCATCAGGATCTTTTCCAATGAGTGCTCCCTTCTCATTTGGTGGCCAAAGTAGTCATACCCTAAAAACACCCAAATCTGAGAGAAAGTGTTCAGGAAACTGTTTGGTGGTAATCTTAGAAATTTTATTTTATCTTTTAAATTTAAGATGGATGGGTTAAAAGATAACATGTGTTCACTTTTTTCCGATTTCACTGATAGATGCTATTGTCTTTTGTGTCACAGCGATTCTTTTAGATCCAATCATTTCAAGAGTAATCAGACTGTGTTTAAATAAGAATCTTTAATTGAGTGGTCTTTGCCTGAGATGCAATGAATAAGCTTCTGATGTCTTTTCAGTCAGAGGGCTGATTAGCTGTTTTGTGTAAGTGTATACTGCCATCAACTCATAGCTGGCTTATGGCAACAGCATAGGGTTTTCAAGGCAAGTGAGAAACAGAGGTGGTTTGCCATTGCCTTCCTTTGCATTCTTCCTTGGTCTCCCATCCAAATACTGACTTTGCTTGGCTTCCAGGACAAGACCAGGCTATATTATACCACCACATCCTGATGATCTGGTACAGATGGATTAGTATGGAAAATAATCATCTCAGTACAGTCTTGTGGTTTAATGGTTAATGCATTGCTTTCAAAAAGACAGAAACTCTGGGTTTCTATGTGCCTATAAATGCTTCCCCCATGAGTGGGATAATACTCTGTGTCAGTACAATCTGGAGCGTATGAGAATATGAATTCCCAGTCCATGTGATTTGGTGGACAAAGAACTTTAAAACACATGTTGAAGGCTTAGAGACCTGAGCAGGGCTGAGCATGAATTAATTGCTCAGGAGATTCACCTTTTTAAACACTGTGTATAATTTCATCCCCTGCTAGGGCTACTGTTTTGGACTCAATAACCACACTTCCCATACTGCTGTCTTCTTTGGTCTTCTCTCTGTTTGGGGGTGGGGTGATGGGTGGAGAACAAATGTTTATTATTTTCTCTCTCCTTACCACTTGTGTTGGGAACCTTCATTGGCGAATGATGCACTGCAAGAAGAAGGAAGATGAGAATGATGGAGTGTCTTCTGGTATGCCCCAAAGGCCTAGATATTGAAATCTTCTGACGGTATAGTGACTTTTGCAATAAGAACATAAGAGAAGCCGAAACACATATATATATACATACTGTGGCTAATTGCCAATGATGGACCTCTGCTCCATATTTTTATCTAACACCCTCTTGAAGGTGGCTATGCTCGTAGCTGCTACCACCTCCTGTGGCAATGAATTCTACATGTTAATCACTCTTTGGGTGAAGAAGTACCTCTTTTTATCCATTCTAACCCGACTGCTCAGCAATTTCATCGAATGCCCACGAGTTCTTGTATTGTGCCTTGAGTTCTTTCACTGTATCAATTGTGGCGGGAAGGTCATGCCGGAGCGATGAGACCTTATCTGCAAAAAAACTCACAAAAAACTCACAAAAGTCGCACACAGCCAATTTCCAATTCTCTAATGTTTGGCTTACCTTGTGGTAAGGAGACTGTTTACAGCAGGGGTGGCCAACAGTAGCTCTCCAGATGTTTTTTGCCTACAACTCCCATCAGTCCCAGCCATCGGCCATGCTGGCTGGGGCTGATGGGAGTTGTAGGCAAAAAAAAACATCTGGAGAGATACCGTTGGCCACCTTTGGTTTACAGGATGGGCAAAAATCACTCCACTGCAGTTTTGGTGTCACTTGATTGAAAAACAGCCACTTGAGCATTCCCAAAAAATTTTCTGTGGGAAATAATAGTAGACTGATGGGAAGGAACAGGGAAAAGTTCTGTAAAAGAAGCCACTTTTACTTTTTGAAGAAAAACAAACACTACAAGGAAGGATGAGAAATGCAGAGTTTTTAGATGAAAGGTAAGACATTTTTATTCTCAGTCAGTCACTGTAGGAATGAGAAAATACATACAGCATCATTTTTGCTTATTTGCTTATTTTTAATGGCAGGATCAGTTGGAGTTTCCTGCTAAACTGCTGATTGACTGCCATGTTAAGAACTGGTAGAGAGAAGTGCATCTGTACAGAGAATTGCCTACTTTGGGGATTATGTAGAAATTGAGCTCCCTTTATTCAATCTGCATGAAAATTAAGGAGTCTTTAGGTTACAGAGAGGACTGTGTGCAAATTTGATGTCATTATCTTTAGAAACATTATCTTTATAAACAGCTGGCACAGACCCTCCGATACATTCCCCATTGAACATAATGGTCCCAAACTCCAGAACTACACAGATTTAAATCCCGAACTGGTAACATCCTACCTGAACATAAGCAATCATTGTAACCCTTCCCCCCAGCCCTGATCTGAAATTATAACAAATTTTCTATAGTGCAAGCCCCTAACACACATATTTTGATCCCTTTGTTAATTGTGCCCTTTTGTAAAATGACAAAGTTAACATTTTTAGTAAGAAATTGATTCATCTATCTTGTCAGTAATGTATTGAACTCAGGCATAGGGTCTTTTCTGCTGTGGGTCCTGAACAACATGAAGAGCAATAGATCCTTCTTCTCTCTTCCAATGAAACCTTAAAAATACGGAATAGCACCACAAGTTGTTAGAATATTCATAACTGAAGCAAAGACATTACAGATAATACAATAAAATGAAATCTTATATATGATAAGACTGATGTGCCATGATGTTTAAAACTAGCCCAGTTAATCTTGTCAGTTCCACTGTAAGCCAGCAATACTAACTCAGCAGCTTTTTCATATATGCTGCCTGTGGCTCTTGTGAGCACTGTTTCCCAGTGTGGCATCTGCCCTGTGTTCCAGGAATATGAGTAACGCCATAGCCTAGTACGGGGTTGTGGTTGCTACTGCAGGGACTGGGGGACAGGTAAGCTGCAAGCTTCCCTGAGTGGTGGGCCATGGATAGGTATAAATGTGCATCTTCTCCAACACCTCCTTCTACAGCCTCTGCACATCCATCCCAGCATTCAGACAGATGTTGGTGCTTATCTTTTAGGCCCTTTATGGACAGGAGCCTGCATATCTTTGGGACCGCCTCTCCCCATATGAACACACACACACACACACTGGTTCTGAGGTCTGCTGCTCAACATCTTTTCATAGCCCCTGGTCCTTAGGATGCCCGGCTGGCTTCAATGAGGGCCAGGCCCTTTTGGATCCGGGTCCCTACCTGATGGAATGAGCTCTCGCTGGCGATCCGGGCCCTGAGGGACTTGTCAAGGTTTTGCAAGGCCTGTAAGACAGAGCTCTTTTGCTAGGCTTTTAATTAATCCAGCAGGCATCCTTTGAGAGCCATCACTCCCCCCAGCATTTCACCATTATGGTGTTATGTTACACTGTTAGCCATTATCCACATGCTGCTGGGGGCTTTGCTGCCTATGTTTGTAAGATTGTTTACCATGCTGCTCCTGTTTTGTAATGTCTGTTTTTATGATATTATTTTAACTCTGTTCTTTTACTGTTGTAAGCCGCCCTGAGCCCACTTGTGGGATAGGGCAGGATATAAATCCAAAAATCAAATCAAATCAAATTAAATTGTATGGAGGAGACAACACCAGCAGCAGAGAAAAGAGTAAAACCATCATCCGGCAGTCACCAAGGAAAAGGATGGGGTGATGATTTTACTCCCCCTTTCCCACAGACAGTTGGCCTTCCTCCTGTTGCCTTGGCAATTTGTGTCTCATGCTGAGGACAGAGCAGGCAATGGGGGAAAGCCCTTCCCTGGCTCTAGATAACAAGGGGTGGCTAAGGTGGGGCGGGACAATGGTGGAGAAGCACAACATGCTCAGAGGTACCTTTAAAAGGTTGTTGTTATGTATTTAATACAAAACAGTTATTGCATATGTGTGTTTGGTAGGGGTGGTGTACAAGGCATACAATAGTCATGTGGCTCTTTGGGTTGATGGTAAATGCAAATCTGGTTCTCCATGAGCTGAGGAGTATCACTGTATTCATTGGCAGATAGCATTACACTTTTTTCTTAGGACATTTATTGCTGGATAATAGCACTTACAAGAGCTTTCAAGTGTGCTGAGTGGTTCTGTAATGTCACCAAATACATCTTTCTCTCTCCTCTCCTGATGCTTTCCTCCTACTCAGAATATAATTACTAATAAATGTTATACTGGACACAATAAAAAGATTTACAGGGAACATTCTAGTTTAATTGAACAATCAGTTACACAGATTTTTGCCAACATCTGTGGAAGTGTTATGTTGCAGTCATTAGATCAGATTGCTATGGATGAGCAATAATTTGAGTAATTTGAGTGGACTGATATATAACAGGATTTGACATAGCTGACCCTAATCAAATCTTCAGGCATCAGTTCCCCTTCACTAAGTTAGACACAGCCAACTATAAAATATACCTAACAGATTAAATCTGAAGTACAAGGGGTCAGTCTGCAAAAGGAGGTAACACAAATGGGAAAGACCAAAGAATGTTTGTTTCAACTGGACAGGACCTGGAGAACCTGCACATCTAGCTACCAGGCCCTACAGTTAGGACTGCACTGTTGCCTGTCTGCCTTGTGGTGTTTCTTCCTGCATCCCAGCTCAGAAGACCAGAGGTGTAACTATCCCAAAGCAGCAGAGGATGGTTTTCTTATGGTATTATCTGCAATGGGAAAGGGTGGAATATAAATTGCCTAAAATAAATAATTGAATGAATGAATGTACTGTAATTGTACAACTACATGACACCATCTTTTATTTGGGATTTAGCTTGTGCCACAAGTTAACAGTGTTGACCACTGTTGATTTGCAGGACATATCATTTAACAATTTAGTACTCTCATTTTTTATCCCAGCCTTCCTCAAATGACCTTGTGAAATAAGTTGTCTGAGGACTAAAACAGAACAAAAGAAATGTGAATCTCTTACCAACCTCAATTTGCCTGGGGACTGTACAGGAAAGGGAAAAGCAGTTTAACTCATATAACTGCCACTCAATTTCACTATTTAAAATAGAGCTCACAGCTGTGTTGTTCCCATTTTGAAGTAGAAAATATGTGTCCTTTAAAAAACACTTCCCCTCCCTTTTGAAAAGCTATTAACAAAGCAGGGAACCTGGTCTTCTCAGCTTGGGCCCTGAAAAATAATGACTGGCCCAAGGTGAGCATAATGATTCAACATGGGTATTATTTAATATTTCTATTTATTATAAAATCAACAAGCAGATAGAACTATAATGCATCAATACCTTTAAATGAAGAGAAAGACATGTCAAAATACAGCCACCCACAGGTAGAATATATGGTTTTATACTCACTTAGTCTGTACAGGTACTAGAAGACTGTCTCCAGTAGCTAAAGTCAAGGATTTACCATCAGTAGTAACAACAGATGCACCTTCCTGAAAGGCAGGAACAAAGTATGTACTTTTTTTCCACCTCTCCAGATCTTTCCTCAGTGCTACAAGAATAGAGTATTCACAAAGTAGGAACTAAATTACATATTACTTTATCTATCAATCTAAGTATTAGCAATGTAACGAATCTGCAAGACAGTATCTGGAAAATGATGTACAATAATACATGGAACAGGCCTGAATGAGTTATAATCTGCCAGTGACTTCAATGACACTCTACCGTTGTAGAACAACCATCCATTAGCTGTCTGATAGGGACTGAAGAAAAGGAGGACAAAAACCAGCCCCGTAGCCAAAACATTTTGGGTGGAGGGACCCGGGAGATGAAAAAATTGGTTGTGGGGTGGGGGCTGCAGGGCTTGGTTGCTTCTTCCCTCCAGTGGCCAGTTCACCCAGCCCCAGCTCTCTCTTGCCCAGCCATAGTAAAACACTTTGGTTGATGGGTTTTTTAAAAAGTGGGTTTAGTTCAGACTGAGGTCTCTGTAAATGCACATGGAAGGAGATGATTGGAGGTGCCAGCACTAGGAAGGAGGGGTAGAATTATTAATTTATTTGATTTATATCCCGCCCTCCCCGCCGGAGCAGGCTCAGTAAGAGGGGGGAGGGAGGGGAAGAGTTCCCCTAAAGTGCTTGACACTTTAATAAATAAAAAATGGGGTGAGGGGGTGAAGCAGGGGGTTATTTTATGGTGTTCTTCTCTGTTCTAGACTGTGGATTTCTGATCCAGCCCCAGGCACTCTCTCTTTCGCTTGCTGTTCCTCTCTCACAGTTGCTCTCTCTCCCCTCCTCGCTGTCACACGTGCTCTCTCTCTCTGCAGCTCTCTCGCTCTCCCCCTTACCATCGCTTCTCTATTGCATACTCTGTTGCTCTCTCTTGCTGCTGCTCTCTCGTGGTTTCTCTCCCTCTTGCTGTAGCTCCCTCTCTCTCTGTCACTCTTTCTCGCTGCTGCTCTCTCATTGTTTCTCTCTCTCTCTTTTGCTCTTGCTCTCTCTTGTGTGCTCTCTCTTTTGTGCTCTCTCCCTCCCTCCCCTTTCCTTGGGTCCAACTGCGGGGCCCTACAGAGAGAAGGGGGGGGTTAAATAGAGCGGCCTGGCTCCCCCGTAGCTATGGGCCTGCAAAAAATTTATTGAGGTATGCTAGACAAAACCAAAATGTCTTCACTTGCTGGAGGAGGGAGGTAGACTTTCTCTTGGGAGAAATTTTAGGTGCCATGACAGAAAAGGCCCTTTCATGGTTCACCAACCATTTGGTCACAGATGGCAGGGACAACTGAAGTGGGGTATCTAAGGATGATTGGAGTGAGTGCGTAGGATCATATGGGAGAAGGTGATCCTTAAAGTATGTTGGTCCCAAGCCATACCAGGAGAACCTATGCAACTTGCTATTAGACCATATAGACCACAATACTAGCACCTTGAATTTAGTCCCAAAACAAATTGGAAACCAGTGCAGGTGGAACAAGATGGGAGCATTATGGTACCTATGACCCACTCCAGCCAACATTCTGGCTGCAGCATTCTGTACCAATTGCAGCTTCTGCAAATTCTTCAAGGGCAGCTCCACATACAGTGCACTATAGTAATCTAACCTAGAAGTTACTAAAGCATATACCATAGGAAGGGCCGCAGCTGGCTCTCCAGCTGAAGCTTCTGAAAGGCTTCAATGGCCACCACTACCACCTATTTATTCAAAATGAGGCCCGATTTCAGGAGCTTCCTCAAGACGCCCTGAGCCTGCCTTGGCGGGGAGGGCAGGATATAAATAAAAAAATATTATTATTACTATGAATCCTCTGCCTGTGAACCTGCTCTTTTAAGGGTAGTGCAACACAATCTAGAACAGAGGATAACTCATTTCCTGGGTCAGACTTTCCCCCTACAAATAGTACCTCCATCTTAATAGGATTAAGTTTCAGCTTGCTAGCCATCATCCAATCCAAAACTATCTTCAGTCCAGACACCTGTTCTCAGTTTCTTCACTCTACCTGGGATCTGCTGGTAGTGTGAAATAGAACTGAGTGTCATAAGCATATTGGGGACAGCTCAGTCTGTATTTCCAGATGACTTTTCCCCAGTGGCTTTACATAGGTGTTAAAAATCATGGGGACAAGATGGAACCTTGGAGAACCTCATAGGTCAAAGGCTAAGGGGCAGAGCAGCAGTCCACCAGCACCACACTCTGAAACTTAACCTTGGGGTAGGAGCAGTGTAAGCCAAAATGCCCTCAAAACGAAGATGGGGAATTGTCATGTGGGCACCTGGCTTAATCAGGATCTTTTACCTGTGTATACAGGATTCCACGTCCAGAAATTAAGGCTTAAAAAATATTAGGGACTCTATTTAAGTAAAACAATTAAAATTTATTCCAGAAAAATATAGGCTTCCATACAAGATAAAATATTCATAAAATCATACATACAGTCCTAAGAAAAATAGAGAGAGAGATAGGGAAACACATGGGTAGACGAACAGGGTGATATTTACCGATCGTATTCTTCAAGGAAGGCTCCAGTGGCGATGAGCGAGGAAGTGGGAGAGGGGACCCGAAACTTGGCCTTAGAATCGGGGATGGATCTAGACAGTGGAATTGGGATACTGCTAGAAGCACACATGTGGGGAGCTGTGTTATAGGTTATATAGACTACTTTGAGCCCTTAGGGGATGGGAGGCACAGGGGTGGATGACCGGTGGTCAGCTGGTACATGACCTCAGAAAAGGGGAGGCTCTGCAGTGACCATAATGGTTGGACCTGCAGTAGCCAATAGCAAGTTAATTGGTGGCGCCTAATTGGGTGCCCATGACTGACCAACGAACAAGCTTGGTCCAGGGGTACCTGGCTGGACTTTCAGGTTGCAATGGACCAGGGTGAGGCTCCAAAATGGGGAAAAGAATGGGGGAAATTACTGGGTGGAGATGTGCTTGAGTTTACCAAACTTATCTAAAAAGGTGACAATAGATGGCCAAATTGCTACCTAAGGTAACACCCAGTTTACACAAAGGAACTTGGCTCTGGCTGAAGATGGTCTTCCTCTTGTTCAGTCTTCTTCTTGGCACCAGTCTTTGTCTTGAGTTCTGTTAGACAAAGGCTTAGGTGGTCTGGCAGGATCCACGCCTAAGATAAGCTTGATTGCCTTATGCAGAAGTTGAAGCAGCTGTTGGATATGGAGCCAGGAAAACAAGATGGATTCTGGTGGTGTTAGCCTTTGGTTCATGGAAACAGACTGGAAACTGTTTGCCTGTACAGTTCATGGTGGTGTGGCTTCTTCCACTGCAGTGGCCAAGATTGGGCATGCAAGGAGCAGCTTGGAAGCTGTAGTTCTGGCTAACACCCATCCAGAGATGTAGAATGCTGCTGCTGCATAGCTGAGGCTTATAATATCCACATAAGCCTTAGAAACCATGGGCAAAGTCCACTTCTTAGAGCAGATGTGTGCGAGTCAAAACTCCAGGCACCCTGGCAACCATACTGGTGATCACGATGTCCATGTGTATTAAAAGTAGGGGGCTTTTTCTTACAGCAGAACTCCCAGTGCCTTCCAGTCCCTGTCTCAAAAGGTGATCTGGAAGGATACCATGATAGATGGTATTGAAAGCTACCATGAGGTCTTGGAGCATTAACAGGATTGAATTGCCCCATCCATCTATTGGTGTATGTCATCCTTCAAGGTGACCAGGGTTGATTCAGTCCCATATCCAGGCTTGAAACCAAACTGGAATGCATCTAAACAATCCACTTGATTCAAGAATCTCTGAAGCTGACCAGCCATCACTCATTCAGCCCTTTGCTCAAGAATAGCGCATTTGGGACTAGATAGTAATTATTCAACTGTCTTGTTTCCAGAGTAGGTTTCTTTAGAAGTAGCACACCATGGCATGCTTTAATACAGGAATGACCACTCCATCTCCATCTTACAGTCTCCCAAACCCAGTCCACCAGATTTAAGCAGCCAGGAGGGACAACACTTGTACAAAGAGGTGGTAGGTCTGAACTTCCCAGAATCCTGTCTACATCTTCATACTGCACAAGCTGAAAGGCATCCCACACAACTGGATGAACTGGCACACTGGGACCATCCAGTCCTGTACCTGCTAATGTAGAGTCCACGTTAGAACGAATGAGATTTTATCTGCAACATGCTTAGCAAAATGACCATAACAGGCTGCAGAGCAATCCACCTCCTCCTGTTGGACAGAACTCAATAGGCCACTGACCATCCAGTAGAGTTTTCAAGATCTACACTGTAGGGATGCATTGGTGGCAGATTAGTATTACTTCTTTGCTTCCATCATGGCCATAGAGTAGGCTTTCAAATGAGCTCTAGCTTATGCCTTGTTAGATGAATCCTGAGTCTTTCTCCACTGTCACTGTAACGGTCCGACCCCTATGACCGAGACCAAGCAGGCCGTTAGAATGGTGGCTCAAACAAAATCCAAATATCCAGGCCCCAAAAGCGGATCCTGGGGTAAACTGCCACCAGGCTGGACTACTTTTTACACTCTGAGATCCCAGCCCAACCTCAGAGTTTTATCCTCTAAGACCGGGGGAAGCCCAACCACAGCAGATGTGGCCGGGAGTTCCCCAGACAAGGTATTTTTTCTTATTTGGTAGATTAGGCGACCTTCGGGGCGGTCGAGTAAGCTTTTGGCATGTTGCTACAACCCCCCCCCCCCCACAAAGCGACAAGAAAGCTCTTTTTTAAAACCAAAAAAGAGTTTATTTAAAGATAGGCTTAAAAATTATCATTAAGAGCAGTGAGCCAAAACAATAACGTTGCAAAATATACTTAACTAAAGGCACCATATGGTTCCAAAGAAATCAGGCAACAAAGTCCATTGAATCCACAAACAGAGAGCCCCAGCGTAGAGTCTAGGGTTCCAGAGTCTAGTCCAATCGTCCCGTAGAGGGCCCAGAGCAAAGAAAAAGGTAATCTTTTATTCTTAAGGAGCCCTCGTGGTTAGATTCGAAAAACCCAATCAGAACTCAACTCCACAAAATAACATTAATGAGACCCAGATAAGGGTGTCAGCCACAGGTGTCTCCCTTCAGTTCCCTGGGCAACAAATCTGCAGGTGCATCAACTCAAGGCCCTCTCTAATGGGCCTGACCTTTAGGTTCTAGGGCTTTGCCACAAGAAAAAATAAAACATTTAAAAATTTATAAGCAGGCCTCAAGACTGCCCAAACTTAAAATTTAAGAGGAACCATATATAATCTTGGTCCACAGCATTACAGTCACTCTAGCCCTGTCTTTTCATCATCCACAGCCCCTTAATGAGCCAAGAGGTTGCTTGGGCTCATCAACTTAAGAGAGGGTGCCTAGATGCAACTGTATCCAATACCTGGTACATTTCCCCATGTCTGACATCAATCAGGGCATCACCAGGAGCACAACCATATCACCAGGAAAATCCCAAAATGCTGTTCAAAAACCTACTGGATCCATCAGGCTTCCCATCAGATGATTTTAATAGATTCCCCCACTGCGGTGATGTTTTGTTACCCCTGTAAACCTAAACCCCCAGCAAATATATGTTTCTGTTTTGCATCTATTCGGGCACATTATTGTATTATTTCTGGTTGTAAGACACCTCAAGCAGAGAGAGGTGGCCTATAAATTTCCTTAATTAATAAAATGAATTCTGTTTAGGATTGCACTGCTGGATTTTCATGATCAAGCATAATTTATAAATTCACTCATTGCTCCCAGGTAATGTCTCCATGACTTCAATTTAAGATAAAATCTTCTGCAGCCATTAACTGAAAATGTCTTTGGAACTTGTGAAAGTTCCATTGTGTAATGAAATCTAAATGTGATGTTGGGAGTTCCATGAATTTTATTACTATTTTTTTAAAAAAAAATCATGCATCCTGATTTAGACTGAGACTGTGGTACAGAGAAGAGGAGGGAGGTTAAGTCATTTTCTTGGTACTATTTTCCCAACAGAGCTATTTTTTTTACCTGGACAGACATAAAGTCCTTTATTATGACTGGTATCAGGACCTTTATGTTGGTCCAGCCATAGAGAACAGAAGCCCCACAAAGCTCCTGCAGATCTATTAAATGACACAAGAAGGCAGCTTAAACCCAATTTCACTCTGCATTGTAGTCCCAATTCAAACCAGAACCCTACATACCTTCTTTAAGAAAAATACTTGAAGTTGGGAACTCATTTGTGGAACTCTTGGATTCAGATCTGTTGGATTTCTTTGATGCTCCCTCTCCAGTGAAAGCTTGTAGCTCATACATTTCCCATAATTATTCCACAGTCATCAGCAGTCTCATTAGTAGCAGGAGAGCAATAGGGAGGAAAATTACGAATTGCATTTATTTGTTTATTTCAATG
Organism: Heteronotia binoei; assembly: GCF_032191835.1. Taxonomy (NCBI): domain Eukaryota; kingdom Metazoa; phylum Chordata; class Lepidosauria; order Squamata; family Gekkonidae; genus Heteronotia; species Heteronotia binoei. Next base: position 213,192,597 of record NC_083223.1, read on the forward strand.
ATTTGCATACTGCCTTATGATTAGAAGGTTCTTGAAGCAGAGCACAGGAATAAAGATAATCATGAAGTCAATCAATCAATAAAATCAACCACAAATGCTAAATATAAAACATTAAAAACCACAATGATTAACGTTTAAAAACACTCAAATTAGCGGCCAATAGTAAAATATAATATCTTCCATTTATCATAGAATATGGGGATTGATTTGGTTGTCCCCTTGAAACATCCTTTGACTTTGCTGCAAATTCTGGGGATGCTTCTGGATTGTAGCAGAATGGATTCTCTTTGTTGGCATCAATGGACTAGTTGTGTTTCAGAATCATTTAAATACAAGACTGAGCATAACCAATGAGAACAAACATTACATACCATCTGCCATATCCATATATCTGCATCCTTTCCTCTCTCTTCAGTTATTCCTGGTCCAAAAATTATAACCTAGAAATGAATCAATAAAATACAGTGTGATTTTTATTAATGTATTTGTTACCATGAGGAATTGTTTGCTGTAATGTGAAATGATTTGGCAGATATACATGTCAGTCAGATATAAAGAAGAAAAGTGGACTTCCGGTTTTAGCAAGACGAGGTGGTCACATTTCAAGCCATCAGGGCAGGAACAGATCAAACCGAGCGGGTTGGGGGGTTCTAGGACCCAGCAAAGCTCCCATCAGAGGAGCATTGCTAGCAGAAGGGGTCTTGGGGAGAGGCACAGGGGAACTTCTAGGTTCCTGGCTTTTCTACCCTCCCTTTGCCCCATCCGCATCGCACGCCATTAGGTGAGAAAGTCTCAGCTACCGGAGACAGAGGTGAAGGTGGAGGGCATTTGTTGAAAGTAAATTAAAGTAACACAAAAACGGAAGACTAAGAGGAGACGAAAGGGGGGAAAAAAGGACAGTATATACCTGAAGTAAGGCGCTTTTTGTTTTGACTGCAAATTGGGCTTGGCTTGGTGACGTATGTAGAGTGTGGCTGAGAGAACTACTTTGAGAAAACTACTTTGTGGCTGGCAAGAGAAGCAGAGGAACAAAGTTGGAGGAAGAAGGAAAGGAGGTGGGCAGTGGCAGCAGCAGCGGATTTGGCACTGAAGGAACAAACTAACTTTTTTTCCCCCTGTCTCACCTCCTCTCTGTGGCTAACAAACACCATAATTGGTTTCTTTCTTTCTTTTTGAAGTATTCTACTTTTTTCTTGTTAAAGAACACTGAAATGTGATTTAAAACACTGTATCTCTAGCCGAAGGGCGTGGAAAAGAGAGGAGACGGAAAGTGACAACCCTGTTAGTGCAGATGAATATTTGGAGCTACAAGAGTGGAAAGACCTCGAGTTAGAAAGTAAATTTCTTGAAACTTGCCTAAAACTAAGGCAAAACATTGCATGTAAATATTGCTAAGTGTAGTGGAGATCGGAAGGGAGAAAATGTATAATGTTAAAGAAGATTTGATTAGTACTAAGGATTAGGTGCACTATTCTTTTGGACTGAGAGCTGTAGAAAACAGTGAATAGTTCATTAAAAGACTGTGTTTGGTCAATATGATATAAGTAATTTGGAAGAAGAAATTTAAAGACTAGAAAGACAAAAAGGGGGCAAAATGGACAAAGAAGAAGAGGAAGAAAGGGGAAACAGAAGGGCTGAAGGAAGAAAGAAGAAAGGGAAGGGAAAGCAAGGAATTGAATGCTGTTTATAACTGTATAATTTACAAAAGTGTGTGAATGTGTGTGGGTCTATGTAAAAGTGTATGGCTAATGAGAAAGGATTCGGATGGAGAATGAATGAAGAAGTGAGTGTATGTAGTCTGTAAGAAGTAGTGAGTGGCGTGTTTGAAGGGGTTAAGTGGTGCAAGAGGAAGGCAAATAATGAATAATTATTGAAATCAATTGAACATGAATCATTATTGCTTGGGGAACAAATTGATTTAGACTAGTTGGTAAGGGGATACTAAATCTCTGTATTGGTGTCTTCATTCTATATTAGTATAAGATAATTTAGAATTCTCCTGCTTGACTCAAAGATAGAGGGAATCATGTTGTCGCAGGATGCTCTCAAAATATTTCAGTCATCTTTTGAAGACTTTTTTATGGGGGCATTAAATCAGATGCAGAACAATTTAATGGAACAGATAGGGGGATTAAAATTTAAGCTTGATGGATTAGAAAATGGTTTGAAGGATATAAAAATGGATATGACAAAGTTGATGCAAACCAAAAATTCTATTGATACAAAACAACTACTAAAGGAGCAAGGTACAGGAGACTTTGAAATTAAACAGGAAGAAACAGAGAATAGGATTACTAAATCAGACATGGATATGATAAAATATACTTCAAGATTTTTAAGCATATCAGAAGAAATAAATGAAGATTTATCTTGTTTAGTAATGGAAACATTGGCCCCTATGCTGGAGAAAGAACAAAAAAAAGCCGAGAGGGAAATTGTATATATATATATATATATATATATATATATATATATATATATATATATATATATATATATATATATATATATATATATATAGTAAATTCTCTAAAGCTAAAAAAGAATGGTTCACTTAGAGAAATACATTCAAGAGACATAAGGAAACAGATCAAAGATGCAATTTGGAGAAGGGAAAGGGAGCAACTTATTAGATCTAGAGGTCAGAAAAATAAAATAATGAAAGAGATATTATGGATAATTAGGCATTTAATTCCAACATCAAGAGAGGTTTTAAATAACTAAGAGAGAAATTGGCATAAACGGAAGAAATACCAAAAAATGGAGGATTCATCAGGATAGAATGGAATTTATCAAAATTAGATAATTGGGTGGTGCTGCTGAATGGAATGCCAAAGCAAATAGTTAATTAGTGGGGCAGGTCATATAGATGGTTATAGTAGTATGGAAGTAGTAAGGTATTATGTAAGGTGTCGAACATCAACGATAAAACATCTTTAATGAGTTTTTCCATGGGTGTAAGTGAAAAGGATAAATGGGTTTAATTTGTAATGCAGTAGTGAAGGTGAATGTGTTAAATGGTGAATAGAGATAATGGAATTTGAATGTATATATAACAGTGAAAAAACACTGCCTTCGATCTCTGTTTTAATAATAGGGTTTTTTTTGTTTGGTTACGGGCTTGTACACAATATGTATTAATTCAATAAACTATAAATAAATATTGGAAAAAAAAGATATAAAGAAGAAAAGTGAACAAGCTATATCTGTGTACCTATCTGTATGCCTGTATGCCTATTTAAAACAAATTGTGAAATTCAAATATTGATCCAGTATTGTTAAATAATTGTCAAGAATTCTCCAAGTAGTGAATCAGAACAAAAAATACCTATACTTTAATAAGAAGTCTGATACTTATTACAAAAGGTCAGTCACTTCACTGTTATCATAAAACAATGGAATTAGCTGTAAAGGAATTGTAATGGAATTGTTACAATTTCTAACATTAGGTAAGGCTACTATGAATGGAAATAATTTGTTCTGGAATAGTTTAAATGAGAAACAAAAACCAAAATATTCACAAGCAGGGGTCATTTTGTAGAAAAAGAGATGCCAAAGCTCATTAGCACAACTCATTTGCATATGGCACACACCCCTGACATCACCGGAAGGTGTACTAAATTATATCAGCTCAGCATCTACCTTAAAATGCATCTTGAATTATAATTCTCATAATACAACCTTCCTCCCTTGCTTTTTAAATTACTTTCTCCTATGTGGCCACAGTGGCATGATGAAGATTTCCATCTGTCTGCTTTATATGTTTTGGTTATTTTCCCATTTTTTTTGTGGAGAAAAATATTAGAAAGTTTGTCAAATCTTAAGAGTTCAGCAAAATTCTCACAAAGGGTTTGAACAATGGAGCAAAGAAGCAAGTATGAAGGAGGGGTTTAAGAAAGAAAGAGCACAATAAAATTTAGAGGTTCTGGAGCTCTGGTCCTATGAGCTCCTGCCCAAAATGAGGCCTGGACACAAGTATCTTTTAAACATGTCTTTAGAAATACTTGTAGGTGGCTAATAAGAGAAGTCAACTGACAATATCTAACCAATCAAATTGACTGGCATGCTAATTCTTAATGGAAAGTTTTTACCTCCGTTTCAAAGTTATCACCGAAAAGTTTCAAAGATTTCTTCTGCTGGATATTAACATGATAATCATTCAGCCAGTCTTTCAAGGAAAAGGGTTCCATGACTTTGTCATCATTTAGTGGAAAAGGAGTTTCTTTCAAAAGGTCATCTGCAAACAGAGCAAACAAAATGCAGTAGTGCTTTCCATCTACTAACTTTTAAAAATGATCTTTATGATTGTTTCAGATGTGGGTAAGCATGTTATTGGTGCATCAGGCCATGTTCCATGTAGTGCAGTACAATTGGGAACAATTCAACAAAAGTTAGAGGAAGAGAAAAGTAGAGCAGTAGATTGAACAGTAGATTTGCTCTGTGGACGTGTAAATTCAAACGTCTGTGAGGGCATGAAAAGAGTTGCTGGCCTAAGACACATTGCAAGGAATTAAAAGGCTAAAATGGGATGACTTCCCATATACTGGTTTGTGCTCTTTGGAGGAAGAATGGGATACACATATAAATACATTAATCAAAGCACTCATATCACTCATTGATCTCAATGTCAGAAAGTTAAACATGTTTCCCAATGAAATCAGTAAGACATTAGTGATTGGTGGTTTCCATGGTTTTTTTTTTAAAATTGTTTGTGTGCATGCCTGGAAGTCATGGCTGACTCCTGGAGGCTCCTAGTGGGGCTGAGAGGTAAAGACAAGCAGAGAGGTGGCTTGATGCCTGCTTCTGCATCCTGGCCCTAGTATTCCTTGGAGGTCTTCCATCCAAGTACTTGCCAGGTTTTGCCCTGCTTAGCTTCCAAGATCTGATGAGACTGGGCTTGGTCAGGATGGTGGTTGCCATGTCTTGATTCAGAATGGCCCCTGAGCTTTTCCAGCATTTTTTTTTTTTTTGGAAAACCTATTCCCCACACTGGAGATCTTAGGAATTTTGGCAAGACTCAGCCTGTTCTAAATGCTTACTATTGCTATCTCCAGCCTTCTTGGAACATCATAAAATTACTGCTTCAAAGTGCTGCTGTGGCCTTTGTTTCCATAGAGATCATTCATAATTCATAGACTACCTATTGAAGGTCAAACTAGAGATGATGGTTACTGCACTTCTGTATTTTCAATCTGTCAATAGCTGCTGTGGTATGATTAGGACAGGATCATGTTAAGGGTAGGCAGGTTAATTCTCTTCCCATGCCATTTTCCTGAGGTAAATCACACACACACAACACACACACATGCTCACCAATATCCCTGCCCCCAAGGCATTCGTGGGGCAAACAGCAAGTTTGGTGGAAGAGCAACTTGCATCAAGAAAATGGCACAAGACGAGGGAAAGGATAAAAGACCCCTTCCCCTTTACTGCAGTCCTTATATTAATCAAGGCCCCAATCACTACCATGAACATTTCTGAAAAAAAAAATGGCATGAGATTATAGTTGAGCTGAAATTTTACTCCCCACTTTTACCACTTCATTCCACCAGCTACTTCAAACTTGGCATCCAACTCTTGGAATTCTACAAATTAAGCTTTCATATAAATTTCAACAGAATTAATCTGACATGTTGAACGGCATAGTTGATTTTCTTTCTTGTGTCATATTCTAAAGCAGGGGTGGCCAACGGTAGCTCTCCAGATGTTTTTTGCCTACAACTCCCATCAGCTGCAGCCAGCATGGCCAATGGCTGGGGCTGATGGGAGTTGTAGGCAAAAAACATCTGGAGAGCTACCATTGCTCTAAAGTATCATGGATACTTTATTAAGTAGTCTTGAAACACAAGAGCAGGTACTGCACTTCTAAACTTAATGAAGTTCCTTTGCTAGGATTTTTTAAATATGCCTAAAAGGTTAGCTGTCATTTCATATTTTGTTGTAAGGTTTACGGGTTTATGCCCCTGTGAAATTAACTTCCAATCTGCATTTCACTATGAAGATAATGTCTCTTTCTATTCCAAAAGCCACAAAATGCTTTCACAGCATGCCTCCTGAGTGTTTTTCAATAATGGCCAACAATAAGAAGCAGAAACATGTAATGTATCTCAGTGGCATCCAAGACTGGCCCTAGACTGTCTGACATCCTAGGCAAGGCTAACTTCTGGCGCTGCTCCCCCCCCTCGAACTGATAATGTCACTGAGTCACACGGAGCGCCCAATGTGGCACCCCCAGTAAGCCAGTGTCCTGGGCAATCGCCTAGTTTACCTAGTGGCAGGGCTGGCCCTGGTGGCATCCCTGTAATTAAAAAGAAGGGTTGGATTCATACCCCATTCTTCATGTGGAGTCTCAGAGTGGCTTACAATCACCTTCCCTCCCTCTCCTCCACCTTGTGAGATAGGTGTGGTTGAGAGACCTCTGAGAGAACTGTGACTGACCCAAGGTAAACCAGCTGACTGCATGTGAAGAAGTGGGGAATCAAACCCAGTTCTTCAGATTAGAGTCTGCAATGCTAATCTGTACCTCTGGGGCAGAGTCTGGCCATCCATCCATCAATAGATAGAGCTGGGTACCATTAGCGTACTGACGGCAACCTAGCTCATACCCCCGAATCAACTATTGTAAAATACGGGTCCCGACAGTCGTTAAACATTTACAACTATTTGGTTTGCCATCCAGGCTTTTTAATTGGCGGCTATGAAAAATCTTAAGAGTCACTCTGATTTCTAAACATCTCAGTTCTTTTGTAACAAGTAAACAAGATTAGTGGTTTAGTTATTGGAAACACATCTGAAGGAAGAAAAAAATTATAACAGTTTTTAAGAAAACAGACACAATAACTCCTCTTCTTTTTTAGTAATACTGTTACTGGAGAGACCATCTAGAGAAGCTGTGGGAAAATAGTAAGCTCTATAAGCTCTCCTAACACTTTGCTATGGGAATTAAATAACAGCACATGATACAGAAGAAGCTGTCATAGAAAGCACAAAAGTTTTGGAGCAAAATTTATCTTTTTGTGTAAATTTTTTGAATAAAAGTGTGATATTTAAAAGAAAGGGTTAGTAAATGGTTCTGAGAAGCTCAGGGAAATCCTTTCAGTATTATGGAAAACTGCCTTCTTGAGTTTCTCATTGGGGGCCTTTTCAATAGGGTAAAATTCCCTCCCCCCCAAAAAAATAATTTGATTGTGCTAATATTAATGTTTTCTGTACTGTTCAGTTCTGTACTGTGGTTCTCATCCAGCACCACAATCCACATGATAGGAGAAATAACAAGGACTATGATGGCTACATGCACTCCATGAGATTCTGACAGCAATAGTAAAATCAGTATTATTGCAAGTGCTTGGGGCAGATGAAGATTCTGGGACTCAATTACAATGCTAAATGTGCTTTGAAAAAGCTGGGGATCCCACCACCTCTGCAAAATTTGGGCTGAAAAATAACACGTCATCCTCTTTCTTCATTCCAAGTTTGACACACTCATCCGTTGGGACAGAGAGAAGAAAGCTAATGTTTCTCATTCACCAGTAATTTAATTTAGAGTAGTGTTAAAAGAGTGAAAGAGATAAAGCACATGCAATTAAAAATATTGTTGGCTGGCTCATTGTCCTGATTCTGAAATTAGTTTATATTACCTGGATTGGGTTTTCCGGTTTGATACTGCCTGGAGCTGAAAAACCTATAATAATAAACATTAAGCCAGGGATCATCAGAAAAGGGATTGCAAATCAAACTGTTGGTATAGTGTACAAGCTGGTGCAAAGACTTGTGGAAGGTAGGTCTATCATTGGCTGCTAGCAATGGCAGCTGAATAACACCTCAGGGGCATTCTTATTGTCAGGTCCTGGAGAGACCCAGCAGGTTAAGACTGTTCTCTGCAGGCACTACTTGTGAACTTCCCTGTGGGCACCTATCTGGCCACTGTAGAAAACAAGATACAGGGCTAAAAGGACCATTATTCTTTGTGATGTTCTTTGTGTTTCTAACACCTCCTGTCCCAGCTTTGCATTCCTGGAATAAAGAAACCTAACCATATAACTGTGAAGCCTGTTTAATAAAGTGTAATTCTTGATAATTCAGTAAGACTTAGACTGTATCTGGCACTTGTTTCCTCCTTTCTATCTCTTAAGTATTTACAAGTTCTTGATCAGAGTTAGATCCTGCATATGAGAACCTCAATTGTCATATAAGCACAACATAAATGGCTCCACCAGCTATATAGCCTTCTTTCAAGGCACTCAGGGCAGTAAACAGGGCACTTCCTTCCATCATTAACCTATAAAACAACCTGGTGAGGTGGATTAGGCTGTGAGAGACCAACTGATCCAAGATTACCCACTGAACTTCATGGCTGGGGATGAAGGAATTTAATGCTAGATCTAAATAGGTATTGTAAGCTTCCTATTGCCTTTGCAGTTCTCTTTATCAGAGTAACAGCTTTTAAAGCAATTTGTGTATCAAAACCTGGGGACGACTTACTCTTGGATTATTGGGATAAGTTGTGTCCCAAGATCATCACAGTGAAACCACCTTTCAAAAAGAACATCAGTTGATTCTCCAACATAGTATCTGCCAAGAGGAAAAAATACTTATTAAATTATTCTAACTTAAAATACAAGGCTGCTAGCATGTTGTTCTCCACAGATGTTATGCCACAGTAAAATGCATAATAAATTTTTAAATCAGATTGGAACACTCTTATTCCAAAAGGATAATAAAACTTGCAACCATTGAGAAGCTTGAAATTTGATTCTAGAGTAGACTAAATTTAGTTTATTGTATATCTTGGCAGACAATTCGTGTTTTCAACCATTGACAATGTAACATTTGAGTCAGTACAGACCAGGACAAGCTAAGTTAATTTCCAGGCATCATTGGAAAGACTACCAAATTGTGGTACATTAAAGTGAAAGCCTAAAGGCCTAACTGACATGAAAATCCAAGATTAAGAATTTGCTATGTTCTGTCATGATAACTGTGCCAAGATGCACCTGGCCTGGAGGTCAAAGTGGGCATAATGTGTTGGACTGCTTCAAATTATTCCTCATGGACCAGATCCAAAGAATTGCTACTAGAAATCAGTTTTCATCAGTGTGAGACCAATCCTGTGGAATCTCACAGTGTGCAATCCTATCCCTCATGCTCTTCAATCTTTATTTAAAGCCCTTAGGCCATATCATTTTAGTCTGGGAGTTGGCTTTCATCAATATTCTCTCTCTCTCCAAATTTCCTGGTGAATTATTCAAGAGGGCTTTTTTGTAAGGCAGCACTGTACAAAAGGCTTCACAAAGTTACTTGGATAAATTATTGGGGACTGTGGTCTGTTCTTCTGTGTAGTTTGCTGTGTTTTGGATCCCACTGTGTAATTTCGCATTGCTAACACTTATGTTTTTCTTCATTTCTGTTTTTTAGACATTTTGTTGGCTCTCCAACCAAAATCCTATTTCCTTTTTTATTGTCCCATCTTGTTGGGACAATACACTCAACACGATTGTCCCATCTTGTTGAGTGTACAGACTCAGGTTGTATAACCTGCCTTGAGTCCCAGTAAGAACAACAACAACAAAATTTTATTTGTATCCTGCCCTCCCCGCCGGAGCAGGCTCAGGGCAGCTAACAGCAATTCAAACATTGATTATACAGAAATAAATAAAATTACATTTAAACAGTTTAGTTAAAATTCAGATTAAGTTTTTAAAAATTAGTTAATAAAAGTGCTAGTACTATATTTGCTTTTATGATGGCAGTTTTTCTTAACAGTTTTGTTCTTCTTCAGCGAAAGCCAATCGGAAGAGGATGGTCTTGCAGGCCCTGCGGAACTGTTCAAGGTCCCGCAGGGCCCGCATTTCCTCTGGAAGTTGATTCCATAGGCTCGGAGCTATAGAGGAGAAGGCCCGGTTACGGGTGCTTTGCAACTTCACCTCTCTCGGTCCGGGAATAGTCAACAAGTTTTTCCCGGCTGACCTCAGTGCTCTCTGGGGTTCATATGGGGAGAGACGGTCCCTAAGGTAGACAGGTCCTCGACCATATAGGGCTTTAAAGGTAATAACCAACACTTTGTAACGAACCCGGTATACAACTGGCAGCCAGTGCAGCTCGCGCAGCCCAGGCTGTATGTGCTCCCACTTGGGAAGCCCCAACAGCAATCTAGCCGCCGCATTCTGCACCAGCTGCAGCTTCCGTGTTGGGTACAAAGGCAGCCCCATGTAGAGGGCATTACAGTAATCCAGTCTCGAAGTGACCGTTGCATGAATCACCGTTGCCAGATCTTGGCGCTCTAGGAAGGGAGCCAACTGCTTTGCCCGTCTTAGATGGAAAAAGGCTGATTTGGCAGTGGCTGCAATCTGGGCCTTCATTTATAGTGAAGGCTCCAGTAAGACTCCCAGACTCCTGACCCGGCGCGCCGCTTTCAGCAGCGCCCCGTCGAAGACTGGGAGAGGTATTTCCCCTCCCCGAGCGCCCCGACCTAGACAAAGGACTTCTGTCTTCTCTGGATTCAATTTCAGCCCACTCCTCCTCAACCAAGTTGCCATGTCCTGCAGGGCCCAGTCTAAATTCTCTGGGACGCAGTCAGGTCGGCCGTCCATTAGCAGATAGAGTTGGGTGTCATCTGCATATTGATGGCACCCAAATCCATGTCTCCTAGCAATCTGGGCAAGGGGGCGCATATAGATATTAAATAACATTGGTGAGAGAACTGCCCCCTGAGGGACTCCACAATCCAGTGTGCGCCTCTGGGACCGCTCGCTCCCTAAGAAAGGCAGACTGTAACTAATGTAACTAATGCAAACAGATAAAATAAAATAAATGTATCTCTTTTCTAACAGAAATGTTTTCATGTAAGTGTGTTTTGTAGTGATATGGTATAGGTATACTTAGGGATAATACATAAAACTAGTAAAAGGGTAGAAAAGACCCCAATTTGCATGGACCTCCTCTTCTCCATTTTACTTGTCCAACAACCTTGTGAGGTAGATTAGGCTAAGAGAATGTGACTGGTCCAAGATCACCCAGCAAGCTTCTATGGCATGAGTGGGGATTTGTGGTGTATGTCCCCTTAAGAGGGTTATATATATATAAGTAAAGATGGGAAGTAGGGAGTGAACCTTGCATCTGTAGGACGTGATTTATGTGGTGTGTGTTTACAATAAGACTGACTTGGAGATGCAATAAAATGGGCTTGAAGAATGACATGGAGGCTTTATTTAAGGTACATAACAAATTAGCGATGAAAAGGGATGGCGTTTTTGCCTCTGAATCCACCGGTACCTTTTTTTTAAAGTCCAGGTGAGCCTCCAATTATTTTCACCTCATGGATCCGCATGTTTGACAATTACCTGCTTGCAATTAGTGACACTGCAGTGTCTGAAGAGCGAAAGCTTGCATTGCTTATTAGAAGGAAACCGTATTTTTTTATACACTCCCTTGTGTTGATGATAAATATGAGACAGCTCTTACTACATTGAAGGAGTTTTTTGTGCCCAAGGTTAATGTGGTTGCTAATCATTATAAATTTCATCAGCGCGAACAGAAACCAGGGAAGTCAACATTACAATACATTGCAGCTTTGAGAGACTTAATTGGCCCCTGTGAGTTTAGAGTGCTGGCTGACGAGATGATCAGAGACCAGCTGGTTGAAAAGACAGATGTATCTCGCATAAGGGAGCGGCTACTTTTAGAACCAGAACTTTCTTTGGCTAAAGCTATAGCAATAGCAACCCAAACTGAAACAGCTTTGAATGAAACAAAGATGATAAGTTTGGGCACTAGAGATGGAATAAAAGAAGTGGAACTGTTGCAGAAAGTGCCAAGACAAAGTCAAAACTCCGTAAAAGAGCTGAAGGAACAGGTTGGAAAGCCAGGAAACCAGACACACAGAATGCCCATAAAGACATGTTTCCATTGTGGCTCTATACACCACCTGGCAAATGACCCTAAATGCCCTGCAAAAGGAGCACAATGTAGTTATTGCAAAAAATTAGGACATTTTGTTAAGGCTTGTTGTAGCTGCCAGAATAATCATCAGGTGCATGCTATCCAAGTACCTGATGTAAATGTTTTGAATGTGAATGGGAGTAGAATTGTCTCTGAGGCAAAAATAATTATTTGTACTGTGAAAATAACTGTTAGTCCCTTGGGGGAGAGTCATGCAATTGAGTTGATGTTAGACACTGGGTCAGCAGTCTCTATACTATCTGAGGCACTGTATTTGAAATATTTTGGGAATGTACCATTAGTGGAACCAAAATTACAACTGGTTTGTTATTTAAAGAACCAAATACCTTAACATCATTGCCTATCTGCTGAAGTGAGTTGTGGTACAAGTTTTGCATCTGCAGAGTTTTATGTTGTGCCTGATGATACCCCTATTCTTGGTAGGAACTTGTTTGCTGCATTAAAGCTGATGGCAGTGGATGGCTGTGTTGTGGCCCCACAACTGGAGGCTGAGTCTATTCAGAATGGGAATACTTCTGTAAGTGGGGATACCTTGGTACAGGAGATTGGGTGTGCAAAGGGATTTGCCCATAAGGTAAAAGTGAGGTCTAATGTGATCCCTGTACAACAGAAGTTACGATGATTGCCACTTGCTGTGAGAGATGCTGTGTCAGAAAATCTTAAGAAATTGATGGAGAAGGATATTATTGAGGAGGTTGACTCATCAGAATGGGTCTCACCCATAGTGGTGGTAAGAAAGAAAGATGGAAGTATACATCTTTGTGTAGTCTGAGAGAACCTAATAAGGCTATGGTGATTGATAGTCATCCATTGCCACATATAGAAGAAGTGTTCTCTGAATTGGCAGGAGCTAAGATGTTTTCCATCTTGGATTTGCAGTGTGCATACCACTAAGTCATGTTGCATAGAGAAAGTAGAGATCTTACAGCATTTATTACACATGAGGGATTGTTTCTATTTAAGCGTGTCCCATATGGATTGGCTTCAGCCCCTGAGGCTTTCCAAAAGATGATGTCTTTAATGCTTAAGGGGCAGAATTGAGTGCAGTGCTATTTAGATGATATATTGTATTTGGGAAGACCCCGTAAGAACATGAGAGAAATTTACAGTCGGTATTAAGGTGTATTAGTTCAGCTGGGCTGGAACTTAATATGGAGAAATGTAAACTTAGGCAGGTGGAACTTCATTTTTTGGGACATAGTGTTTCAGCAGAGGGGTTGAAACTTGATTTAGATCATGTTGAAGTAATTATGCAGGCACCACCTCCAAGTGATCTACAAAAGTTGTGTTCTTTTTTGGGGTTGACTTCATGATATGCAAAGTTTATCCCTAACTATGCTTCAGTTACTGAGCCATTGAGAGAGTTGTTGTATTGAAGTACAACCTTGGTATGGTCATCTATGGCTGCGGCTAGTTTTGAGACTGTAAAAGACTTGATTATTCATACCCCAGCTTTGCAATTGTTTGATCCAGCTCTGCCTATAATTGTAACAACTGATGCTTCTAACTAAGGCCAGGGAGCTGTGTTGACTCAGCTCCAAGAAGAAGAAGAAGATATTGGATTTATATCCCGCCCTCCACTCCGAAGAGTCTCAGAGCGGCTTACAATCTCCTTTACCTCCCTCCCCCACAACAGACACCCTGTGAGGTGGGTGGGGCTGGAGAGGGCTCTCACAGCAGCTGCCCTTTCAAGGACAACCTCTGCCAGGGCTATGGCTGACCCAAGGCCATTCCAGCAGGTGCAAGTGGAGGAGTGGGGAATCAAACCCGGTTCTCCCAGATAAGAGTCCGCACACTTAACCACTACACCAAACTGGCTCTGAAGGCAAGGTAAAAAAGACAGTTGCGTTTGCATCAAGAACATTGACTGAGGCTGAAAGTATTCTGTGGTCAAAAAGGAGGCTTTTGCATGTGTTTGGGCCACAGAAAAATGGAGAACTTCTCTGTGGGGTCATCAGTTTAAGTTACACACTGACCATAGCCCTGATGACACTGTTGACATCAAAAGGATTGGGAAGGGCAGGAAATCGAATCGCTAGGTGGTCAGCACGACTGCTTTGTTTTAGTTATGAGATGGAATATAAGCTAGGAGCAGAAAATGTAACAGCTGTTTGTTTGTCACGGCTTCCCTTGCCATTCTCAGGTGTATTGCCAGAAGAGGATGTAGAAGTAGTTGCATTGCTCTCAGGCATTCCAGTTGCAGTTACACAGAAGAAATTTCAAGTTGCATGCTTGGGATGCCCAATTCAGCAGAAACTAAGGGGATTTTTGATGAAGAAATGGCCTAATAAGGAAAAAGGAATGGGGTTAGAACTGTTGCCTTATTTTAAGTACATGATGAACTCTCATTACAAAATGGCTGTATTTTACGAGGTACACATTGGTTGCTTGCCCAGAGGAATTGCAATCTACATTTGTAGCTCTTGCTCATGATACACATCAGGGAATTGTACATACAAAGCAATGATTGCGTGATTTTTATTGGTGGCCTGGGATGGATTCACAAGTGGAGGCAGCCATTAAGGTTTGTGTCACCTGCCAGTTACATGATACAACAGCGGTTACACATCCTACACCATTACAGCCAGTTGTGTTCTCACATTCTGCTTGGGAAAAAGTTGCTATTGATATTGTGGGACCTTTTGATACTGCCCCTATTGAATGTTGCTATGCTATTACACTAATAGATTATTTTAGTAAGTGGCCAGAGATAGCATTTACGTCACAAGCTATGTCAGCTGCTAGGATTAAGTTTTTGGCAGTTTTCAGTCAGGAAGGGGATCCTAATGGCACTCAATTTACTTCTGTAGAATTTGAAATGTTCCTTGCAGAGAGAAATATTATATACAGGAGGTCATCGGTGCATTATCCACAAACTAATGGAAAGACTAAACAATTCAATAGAAGTTTGAAAGATAGCTTTCAAACTTAGAAGAAAAGCTTTCAAAGCTTAGAAGGAAAGGCATGGGTTACCTTTACTACCGATTTTTTACAAGTATATAGAGCAACAAGGCATGCCACAACACAAAGATCCCCAGCAGAATTGTTGCATGGCAGGGAGATGCGTACTAAATTAAATGTTACTGGGATTTTAAAGGTGAGGACTGATGTAGTATTAGTTCCGGAAGTGAGGAAGAGTTGAGCAGGAGCAAGAAAAATACAGGGCTTATACAGATAGATGTAGGTGCTAAGGATGTTAAATTTGAGTGTGGTTCTTTTATCAGAGTAAGGAGACTGGGAATTTTACAAAAGGGGGAATGTCGGTGTTGATATATGTGTCAGTATCCAGATTACAGCTGACAGCTGAAGTGACAGTAGATAATCTGGCTGGAGGGGGCAATGTGGCAGAGTGCCAGGTTGCATCAGCCAAGGTAGAGTCAGCATGACTCAGCACTGGCCTGATTGGTCAGACATCCTTGTAACTTGTATAAATGTACAGAAGTACCTTGATATGTGTTGGGAGTTTGGATGGTGAAGGTGTGCAGAGCATTTTGTCAGTCTGAGATATATTCTGTAAATAAATGTACATAGCTAGTTTAACAGCTACTGTGTGATAGACTTATCTCTACGTCTTCAGTCATTGCACTCACTACGCAGTGCGAGCATCAACAGGGTTATGGGCCCAGCACGCTTCCGCTGCGCCAACGGACTGTGAGTGTAGTAGGAGAAAGACGGCTGAAGTGCTCCAGAGTGGAGAAGGAAGCTATCTCGGCAGAGGGAACCAGCAGTAGCTGAGAAAGCAATGCTGAGCAGAATGGCTACAGCGGCAGCTACAGTGCTGATTGAAAAGCTGACTTCTACCAACTATAACGTATGGGCAGTTCGTGTTGAACATTTCCTGAAGAGAGAAGGGCTGTGGAATGCTGTATCTGCTCCTCCAGAGGAACCCATGCCAGAAGATACCATCCGTGACCAGAAGGCTCTTGCAACCATAATCTTGAGCCTATCTGATGACCAGCTCATCCATGTCAGAGGAAAGCAGCTGGCAAAGGAGGCTCGGGACGCACTCAAGGCCATTTGTGTACAGACCACAGCAGGCTCACTGATAGCGTTAACCAGGAGGCTGTATCGGAAGAGGATGCAGGCTGGAGAGACGGTGAGAGAACATCTTAATTCTTTATCTGCTTGGTTTCAAGAACTTGAGCAGCGTGGCAAAACAATCCCCAAAGAGGATAAAGTATACATAATCCTGAGTTCCCTGCATGAGAGGTTTGATATGCTGTTAATGGCGTTCGAGGGCCAAGATTCAGAGAAGCTAACCTTGGGCTACATAACGGGGAAGTTATTGGCAGAGGACCAAAGACAACAGGAGTGCTGCGAGCAGAAAGCTCATGTCCAGCAGTGCCAGAGGAAGCCAGAGCCTGTAAGTGGAGGAGTTGCTTCCAGCTGGCAGCAGCCACCAGTTGAGAGGGTGCTGCAGGTAAAGAAAAAATGTTTTTGTGCAGGAGTGATTCACATCCGTGGAGGAGCTGCCCAGAGCGACAGAGAGGCAAGCAGAGGTCGTCACAAAACCAGCAGGCAACACTGGTGAGGACTAACGTGCGTCTGCAGAACACTCCGTGGATTATAGACTCTGGGGCCACCCAGATGTTTTGCAACGAGGAGAGACTGTTGGAGGACACTAAACCAGCAAGCCTTAAAGTCGTGAGTTTGGCAGATGGCAGAAAGGCTAAAGTCTTATGCCAAGGTACTGTGTATTTTCCAGAACTGAGACACAGATTTGTAAATGTGCTGTTTGTGCCTAGCTTGGAGACAAGCCTATTAAGCGTCTCTGTGCTGACTAAAGCAGGCTTTAATGTATTCTTTAATGAGCATGGTTGTACTATATCTAAGGAATGTAAAGTGCTAGCCAGAGGTATGCGAAATGATAATGTATTTGTGCTTGACCAAAAGAGAGTTAGAGCGTAGGTGGTTTGTAACCGGCAGCCTCACTATAATTGTATCCACAGGTTGCACAGGAGGACAGGGCATGCCAGCTACAATACTCTAAATAAGACCCTGGCTATTCTGGGGAAGGAGAAGGTTGAACCATGCAATGCTTATCTTGACTGCAATGTCTGTAAACAAGCAAAATCCAAAGCTTACCCCGTAGCAAGAATGAGTAATAGAGTCTCTGAGAGACCTTTACAACTAATACATGGTGATATAATCGGGCCGTTTGCACCGAGTGTGTCTAAAAATAAATTTACCTTAATCTTAGTAGATGACCTCAATCGCTTCACTTGGGTGTATGCCATGCAGAAAAAGTCTGATGTTTTTCCAACTTTTAAGTACTGGTCTAAACGAGTGCAGAGGCAGCTAAACTGTAACATCAGTGCCCTGCACACTGATCTGGGGGGAGAATTTACAGGAAAGGAATTTACCTCCTGACTCAGAGACCAGGGAATTCATCATAGGTTGGCAAATGTCTCTACCCCGGCAGAGAATGGGGTTGTTGAGCGAAGAGGGGGAGTTCTTCAAATGATGACTCAGGCAATGTTAAAAGACAGTGGGCTAAAGATCTCCTATTGGGGGGAAGCGCTAAAGACAGTGTGTTTTCTAATTAACAGACTTTGGACTGAAGCAACTGATGATATACCTTACAGAGTTTTGTGTGGGAAGAATCCCAACTTAAATTTTCTGAAAATCTTTGGCACAAAAGCCTGGGTAAATATTCCACTAAATAAGCGAAGAAAAGGAGGTCCCAGGGCAAGAAAGCTGTTATTCCTGGGGTATCAGAATGGGATGAAAGCTTACAGGTTCACTAATGACTGTAATGCAATAAAATTCAGTAGGTCTGCGTCATTCTGTGAAGATGATAGCTGGAGCAGAGTGCATGCCAATGAAGTGCCTAGTGGTGTAGAATTAACAGCACAGCAGGCTGAGGAGGAGCATGATAAACAAGAAATTTCCTCGTGTGAGGAGGGGAGTGTAAAACAAGAAACCTCTCCCTCAGAGGAGGATGGGCAAAGAGCTGAAAGTTCTATCAGTGCAGAGGCTGTAAAGCAAAAAATGCCTGATGAGTCTGACAACCGTCAGGCAGGAGTTCGAGTGTCATCCAGAGTAAATAAAGGGGTGCCTCCAAAGAGGTATGGCTATGACACGGACATAAATCATGTGCATGCTGTAGAACCCCAGTGCTACGAAGATGTGTTAGCCTAAGACAATCAGGAACGCACAGGCTGGTTACAAGCAATGCAGAAAGAGTTCAACTCTCTGACTGAGAACAACGTGTTTACACCAGCAGAGTTGCCAGCAGGGAAGAATGTAATCAGTTGCAAGTGGCTGTACAAACTGAAGCAGTTACCTGATGGGAAACTTCAAAAAAGGCCAGGCTAGTGGCTAGAGGTTTTACCCAGTTAGAAGGAAGGGATTTTGATGAGTGTTTTGCTCCTACAATTCAACTGGAAATGCTAAAAGTGGCCCTATGTAAGGCTGATATTAGTGATATGACAGTACATCATTTTGATGTAACCACAGCCTACCTTAACGCCACCATAAATGAGGAGCTCTATTTGCAACCAATCCCTGGGTTCCTAATAAAAATAATATGCATGTACTCAAGATTAACAGAGCACTGTATGGTCTCCATCAGGCTGCTAACGAATGGAACAAATGTTTGAGTACAGCACTGGAAAACATAGGCTTTAAACAAAGCGTGGCAGACCCCTGTCTGTTTAGCCACAAAATATATGGGCAGGAATGCTATATACTATTTCATGTAGATGATTTGTGTTTTCTCTGTAAAAATGATGAGCAGCTAACCTGGTTTATAAAAGAAACACAACCATTATTTAAAATCAAGTATTTAGGAGAGATACGACATTATCTGGGAATGGAAATCACCAAGAGCACAGAAGGACATTTTCAGTTAAGCCAAAAGGAAAAAAATAATGAAGCTGTTAGAGGTCCATGGAATGACAGAAGCTGAAATAGTTGAGAGCCCTATGTCTACTGGGTATACAAAAGAGGAAAGTGATGCCTTACTGGAAAGTAAGCAAGTCTACCAATCATTAATCGGGTCCTTATTATATTTGGCTTGTTGGACCAGGCCTGACATCTGTATGGCCGTTCATCTCTAGAGTCAGCAATGTGCAGCCCCAAAGCATAAAGATTGGGTGGCTGCCAAAAGAGTACTCAGGTACCTAAAAGGTACAATAAATTATAAACTAACAATGAATACTGATAGCGACAAAAACTTGATAGTGACTTCAGCTGGGGAGAAAGACCGGACGGAAGGTCCACATCAGGCAGTGCAGCGTACATGCATGGGGCATTAATAAACTGGAGGGCACTTAAACAGACCCACATCTCCATGAGCAGTTGTGAGGCGGAATACTCAGCCATTAGCGACACATTTATACAGATAGAATGGTTGACACAGTTAATGCGGGATCTACAGGTATCAGATCCAACACCAGTAGAAATCTATTGTGATAGCACAGCAGCTCAACAGCTGGCGATGGCAAAGGGGATAAAGTGCCGGAGTAAGCACATCAACATTCGCTATCATAATGTTAGAGAAGCAATAAATAAAGAACTGGTAATGTTAAAGCACTGTAACTCTGAAGACAATGTTGCAGATGTATTCACGAAAAATGTAACCATTGAAAGATTTGTAAAACTGAGAGAGCTGTTGCAGCTTGTAATCTGATCCTGAGGAGGGGTATTGATATATGTGGCAGTATCCAGATTACAGCTGACAGCTGAAGTGACAGTAGATCATCTGGCTGGAGGGGGCAATGTGGCAGAGTGCCAGGTTGCATCAGCCAAGGTAGAGTCAGCATGACTCAGCACTGGCCTGATTGGTCAGACATCCTTGTAACTTGTATAAATGTACAGAAGTACCTTGATATGTGTTGGGAGTTTGGATGGTGAAGGTGTGCAGAGCATTTTGTCAGTCTGAGATATATTCTGTAAATAAATGTACATAGCTAGTTTAACAGCTACTGTGTGATAGACTTATCTCTATGTCTTCAGTCATTGCACTCACTACGCAGTGCGAGCATCAACAGGGTTATGGGCCCAGCACGCTTCCGCTGCACCAACGGACTGTGAGTGTAGTAGGAAAAAGACGGCTGAAGTGCTCCAGAGTGGAGAAGGAAGCTATCTTGGCAGAGGGAACCAGCAGTAGCTGAGAAAGCAATGCTGAGCAGAATGGCTACAGCGGCAGCTACAGTGCTGATTGAAAAGCTGACTTCTACCAACTATAACGTATGGGCAGTTCGTGTTGAACATTTCCTGAAGAGAGAAGGGCTGTGGAATGCTGTATCTGCTCCTCCAGAGGAACCTACGCCAGAAGATACCATCCGTGACCAGAAGGCTCTTGCAACCATAATCTTGAGCCTATCTGATGACCAGCTCGTCCATGTCAGAGGAAAGCAGCTGGCAAAGGAGGCTTGGGACGCACTCAAGGCCGTTTGTGTACAGACCACAGCAGGCTCACTGATAGCCTGTATAAATGTACAGAAGTATAAATGTACAGAAGTACCTTGATATGTGTTGGGAGTTTGGATGGTGAAGGTGTGTGGAGCATTTTGTCAGTCTGAGATATATCCTGTAAATAAATGTACATAGCTAGTTTAGCAGCTACTGTGTGCTAGACTTAATCTCTACATCTTCAGTCACTGCACTCACTGCGCAGCACGATTATCAACAGTCGGTTCACCCCACCCCTTGAAGTTATTGAAAGGAGAGGACCATATACCTATAAATTAGCAGATGGTCGAGTATGGAATGCATCTCATTTGGTATCTGCGCATTCTAGTGGAAGGAGTTATGAATTAGACAATTCTCCTTTGTTACCAGGGATTCAAAATGTGGCTGGGCCTGTTTGTGAGGGGACTAATCCAAGGGATCAGCCGGAACTCTTGGATACACCTTAAGAGACACTAGTACCACAACCATTACCATCTCAAGGGGCACCACCAGCTGTAGCAACGAAGAGGACAAGAAGAACAAGACGACCACCTGTTTGGATGAAAGACTATGTTATGAATTGACAAAGGGGAAGATGTGGTGCATGTCCCCTTAAGAGGGTTTTATATATATATAAGTAAAGATGGGAAGTAGGGAGTGAACCTTACAGCTGTAGTACGTGATGTATGTGGTGTGTGTTTACAATAAGACTGACTTGGAGATACAATAAAAGGGACTTGAAGACTGACATGGAGGCTTTATTTAAGGTACATAACAGGATTCGAACCCAGATCTCCCATATACTAATCTGACACTCTTAACCACTATACTAAACTTGCTCTCAGTCTTCAGTCTTCAATTCCAGACTGGCTTGGATGCTGAGGGACAGGTAGATACCTTCTCTTGCCAATCACATCTCTACTTGAAACTGCCCATTTACCCTGCTTTATTAATGTCTGATGGTGATCCATGTTATAGCATAGATCTGTCACACATACTATAATTTATTTATCTAGGCTGACAAAATATACTACATTATTTACAGCTAATTCATTTAAGTGAATGGGATTACTCTAGAATAAATGCCTCACAAATTGCATTAACTAAAAAATCCATCTAAATGAGCACTGGATTCATGTTTGTAGTGTGCAGGTGTAAGCACAAGTACAATTACAGTGATAAGGAATGCAATTAAAGTTACATTAAAATTAGTCACCTGATCTGACAAGAGTGATCAATATGCTTACGCAACTTGTGTGCACCCCCACAAACAGTGAAATGCTCAGCAGAGCCTTGCTGAACTGGTAGGAGGGGTCTTTTGATGCAAAAAAGGATGTGCATTCACCATAAGAGCCATTAATTTTACACAGTGACAACTGCAGAATTATACACAGTCATGATTACTGAAAAAATAGAAGTTCCTCCCCACCTTTTTACATTGATGGACTATAAAACATGGCTCTTCATTTAAGAATACATGGATTTTATCAAATTAGTTAAACAGATTCAAAATTATTCAGAATGTGCAATCATAGACAAACAATCCAGATCCATTAAAACAAACAGAAGTTTTGCCATGGAAACTGGAGTTTTACTGTACCTTAGTTTACTGATTTCCAGTTGCATGAGGTGCCATCAAGCAAAACTTCTATGTGAGAGAAAGCCCCACACACCAAAAAGGGAGTATGTGGTACTTTCCCTTACAGTAAACTAAATGGGATAGTCACTACTAACACACATTTTTATGCATACACTGGAAGCACATATTTCCGCACTGGAAGAATCTGATAAGGCCCATGTGATTTCAATCATAAAACAATGAGCAATTTCCATTGCTGAAAGTACCAACCAAAACCCTTGCACCTAAATCTGACAATCTGCTTCAGATTTGAGAAGTCCCTCACTTACATGCTTACATTCCACCCTTCCTTCATGATGCTCAGTGCAGCATATATGGGTCTGTCATCCCCATGTTATCCTCACAACAGCCTTATGAGGTAAAGAAGGCTGTGAGAGCAACTGGCCCACATAGCCCAGCAAAGTCATGGCACATCAAAAATTTGAGCCCAAGTCTCCCACGTCTTGGTCCACAATGTACCTACCTGGCTCCCTCACTTGCAAAATTACCCCTTTTCACTTCAATGCAAGAGATAGCTACCGCCATTGAACAGAAACCTAAACTAATAAGCACTTGGACACAATGACAGAACTCTGTATTGGAGTAACACTTCTCACTACACATCACACATGTTGGCTCTATGATTAAGCACATGATCTGCCTGCAAGTTCAATCCTAGCATTGTTGGTTTTAGCCCAGTTTATTAATGTTTTTTTCCTGCAAACTCTGCAGAACTGCTGCCAATCAGAATAGACAGTTCTGAGCTCGATAGCCCAAAAGTTTAACTCAATGTCATGCAGTGTCATGTATTCCCAGAATGTTCCCAATATTTCACCTGAGTCCATCCATTTCTTTCTTTAGCCTTTTCCTTTCAATCACCAATCCCACAGTATTTTTATATCGCTGAGGAGAGTGTGGGATCCTGGCCGGTAAGAGAAATATCTGCCCAGAAAGAAAGTTGAGATAGTGTAAGCCTATAGCACTAGGTTTTAGCGTTGTTCTTTTAAAAAAAATCATTATAATTTTAGATCTGGGATTCAAGAAGATACCTTTATTATTTATTCCTGATTTTTGGGTTGGATTGTACCAGTCTGGGATTCAAATCTATGTGTGTGTGTGTGTGGGGGGGGGGGGTCCTAGAATTTCAAAACCATTATTTTCAATGGGAAAACCAATTTGAGATTCTGGTACAGTTGTTTTTAAAAATAGTGACATCAACTTTGCCAAACCATAGTCCTCCCTCTATTATAATTTCAAGCAGAATGGACAAAGGGATTTGATTTTACAGACTGCTTAAGTAGCTGTCAGGGGTCAGCCAGGGACAAGTGATTGTGAGGACGACTCAGGAGAACAGCAGCCCTGTGTAGACAGCTCTAAGCCAGCAGAAGTCAGCAAGCAGGAAGATGAGGTGCAAGCTTGCCAGGATTCACAACCAACAGCGGGTACAGGGCCACTGCCACCCTCTAGCCCTGATTCATCAGGTGAAACTCAGCTGATCATTTCCAGCTTTCCAGCATAACTCACACCTGTAAACAGGGGTGGCCCTGCCACAAGGCAAAATAGGTGATTGCCTAGGGCATCAGCCTTCTGGGGGCACCAAATTGGGTGCCCCCATGTGACTTGGTGATGTTATCAGTTTGGGGGGGGGGGTGCACCAGAGGTTAACCTTGCCTAGATTGCCAGACAGTCTAGGGTCGGCTCTGCCCATAAAGCACTTCAGACAGAGATTATTAACAGAACTACAGGAGAGATGACAAAATAAGTGCTTCCTGGCCCAATGGCAACTGCTTGTTGTTAGAAAGATGAGTAATTACAGGATTATTCCCAAAGCAGTTGTCTGTAAGTCTGACCCTTAAGTATAGGGTTATAAAAACCAGTCAAGAGAGGTTGTTAGGTGTGGAAGCAACTAGTTGAATATAATCTCTCTTTGTGAAATGGATCCTATGTTGTTTTTGTGACATCTCAGACTATCCTCTGTCTCTCAGATCCACCTGAACCAACTCTCAGATGGCCCTTGGACTGCTAGACCTTATTTTTGGGATTGACTTCTGGGCCTGCTATTTGATGACTTGCTGATTTTGTGCACTAACCTTTGGCTTGGACTTTGACTATGTAATTTGGGTTAGTGCTTTTACTTGGTGCCTGAACCCTGACACTTCTCTCACTATTTCCTGAGGAAGGAGGAAACACTGCAGCCCCCATTACAGTTGCTATCTTAAAAAGATAATCTTTGCTACATCTGGCCTCTTTACATAATTTTACAGTGACTGATTATTTTTCTCTCATCCACTGAAAAACTTTTGCATTTGCCACCCTTTCTTGTTGTGATCCATCTCTTTTCACAAAGAAAGATTTCCTTGCAGAAAACGCCCCTGTCACTTCCTTTGAAAAGTATTCAATTAAAAATAAAGCGGATAAATGTGATTGCCAGTGATAAATTCATTGCCCAGTTGCTATTAGGGTGCCCTAATTACTGCTTTTATAAGGAACTCCTGGTGGGAGGGGGTCTCTCATTCCTCTGAAAATGTTGCCTGGCTCAGATCAGCAGCTGCAGGCCTTGGCAGGAGTGACTGCAGAGGAAGAGCAGCCACTTCTGTTTATGACAGTAAGCCTCCAAACACAAGAAACAACACAGAATTGTTGTGTGTGTGTTTTTCCTAATGCTTAAAAATTCTGGATTTGTATTTTCTGTTATGAAAATTATGGTAACAACCTGAAAGAGATATTTTTGTGTATATTTCCAGTTCAGGAATTTTTAGATGTGCATCCCTACTAATTTTCATTTTCTCCATCTCTGTCATTCAAAGACTTCTCACTTCTTATTTTCCCTCTGCTACTGTAGGCATTCAGATGTTCCTTGGCAACTGGGGCCATAAGAATACTAACAACAAAACAGTTAACAGCAGCTCCTTGCACTGTTAGTATAACAGCTTACATGTGGATATCTGACTATTCCCTAACTAATTAAAAATATAACTACTAGACACAATTAAAATGAAAAACCAACTGCACTCTCTATGGAGCATGTTCTACATTAGCATAATTTGAGTAATATAAATTACAGAGAAACTTGCTGCTAGCATAAGAGGATTTTCAACATAATTATCCATCTACATTTCTCCATCATTACAAATGCTTGTTATAAGTCAGTGGGGGATATGGTTTCCTTCTAATTTATTTTACTTGTACAAGTGGTGGAGTGTAGACACCAGTGAAAAGCATAACACCATGTGCAGAAAGATCTAACTGTGTTGTGATCCAGAGGAAAAACACACACTTCACAAGCAGCTAATTGCTGACAAAATCTACAGCTATGAGAAAATCTGGGAAATGGTGGGCTGAAGTCCACAGCAACTTATTTGCATTTCCCACTTCACTCTAGCACAAGTTACAAAGTTTGGTACAATTAAATCTTGCAAAGGGAAGGCAAGAGAGCCAGTTTGGTGTAGTGGTTAAGTGCATGGACTCTTATCTGGGAGAACCGGGTTTGATTCCCCACTCCTCCACTTGCACATGCTGGAATGGCCTTGGGTTAGCCACAGCTCTGGCAGAGGTTGTCTTGAAAGGGCAGCTGCTGTGAGAGCCCTCTCAGCCCCACCCACCTCATAGGGTGTCTGTTGTGGCGGGGAGAAGATATAGGAGATTGTAAGCCACTCTGAGTCTCTGATTCAGAGAGAAGGGCAGGGTATAAATCTGCAATTCTTCTTCTTCTTCTTCAGTTGCTGTTTCATACAGGTGGCTAGCCTACAGGGCAGACATCACATCTGTCACTAACTTTGGGTATTTAAGGTAATCCTGAATTGGAGTATCTGGGCTGTCTGGCCTGGTGGTTTGATCTTCATTTCTACTAGACCCCTTAGTGCTACATTACTGCTGTAAGCTTAAAAAGGATTTAGAATCTATGTATACAGGATTCCACTTCCAGAAATTATTGCTACATTTACCAAGGACACTAATTAAGTGAAACAATTATGATTTTATTACAGAAAAATATAGAACACACACATACAAGATAGTAGACTCATATAACATACATACAGACCTAATAAAAAAAAGAAAGAAATCCGTAGAGGTAACATAAGGATGGACAAACAGGGTGATAATTACCGATCGTAGTCTTCAATGAAGGCTCCAATGGCAACAAACGAGGACTATGGGAAAGGGGACCCTCAACTGGCCAAGAATCCAGGATGTATCTAAACAGCAGGAATGGGGTACTGCTAGATGCACACCTGTGGGGAGCTGGGTCACAGGTTATAAGGACTACCTTGAGCCCTTAGGAGATGGGAGGTACAGGGGCGGATGACAGGTGGTCAGCTGGTACATGACCTCAGAAAAAGGGGAGGCTCCACAATGACCATAAGGGCTGGAATTATGCGGCAGCCAATAGCCAGTTTATTGGGGGCACCTGATTGGATGCCCATACCTGGCCAATGAGCAGACTTAGTCCTGGTTACCTGATTGGACTTCCAGGTAACAATGGGCCAAAGGGGGAGGCTCCAGGATGATCATTAAGGGAAAGAATGGGAGAAATTATTGGGGTGGAGGGATTAAAACTATCAAAACTTATCTAAAAGGTGATAATAGATGCCCAAATTGATACCTAAGGAGACACTCGATTTATACAATAACTATGGCTCTGAGTGAAGCTGTTCTTCCTCTTCTTTACTCCTCTGCTGGCACCATCCTTTGTCTTGGGTTCCGTTGGACAAAAGCTTAGGCAGTCTGGCAGGATCCACGCCTAAGATAAGCTTGATTGCCTTATGCAGAAGTTGAAGCAGCTGTTGGATACGTGAGTCTCTTGCTTTGCTGTAATGGAGTCAGGAAAACAAGATGGATTCTGGTGGTGTTAGCCTTTGGTTCATGGAAACAGGCTGGAAACTGTTTGCCTGTACAGTTCATGGCGGCATGGCTTCTTCCACTGCAATGGCTGAGATTGTGCATGCAAGGAGCAGCTGGAGGCTTGTCTGTAGTTCTGGCTAACACCCATCCAGAGATGTAGAATGCTGCTGCAAAGCTGAGGCTTATAGTATTCACAGAAGCCTTAGAAACCATGGGCAAAGTCCACTTCTTAGAGCAGATGTGTGTGAGTCAAAACTCCAGGCACCCTAGCAACCATATTGGTGATCACGATGTCCATGTGTATGAAAAGTAGGGGACTTTTTCTTACACTGCCTGCATCCTAGTTCAGCAGACTCAAGCAAAAACACTTCAAGGAATGGCATTTAACAAGTATGTTTTCTGTTTTCAGTATGCCTGAACTTGTACCCTCAATCATTTGAGTTCTCAGTTATGAATACTTATATGTGCATTATCCTATTCTATATAGATATAAAAGGCAAGCCATCTTGGTGATGGCTCACCTACCCTCCCATTGGCTGAGCCGCATATTGCTCAATCTTCATGGAGAGCAACCCCATCTTTATTTATTTATTTTATTTATTTTATTTATATCCCGCCCTACCCCACTGAAGCGGGCTCAGGGCGGCTTCCATCCTCAGGTGAGATGAGGACTGGGTTGCCAAGGAAGCTGCCTTCTTCACCTATTGGCCTGTCCTGCTGGGTCCTCAATATTCCCTCAGTGACTGTTGCTAGGCAACCATAGTATCTCAAGCTTGGTTTTTTCAGTAAAAGGTGGGGGGAGGCCCTTTCCAGGCTTATATTGGCCTTTGAGGGAGAATTCATTTGGGTCAGTCCTGACTAGGATTGCTGGCTCCAGGTTGGGAAATTCTGGAGATTTTGTTGTGGAATCTACAGAAGCCAAAGTTTGGGGAAGAGAGAGACCTCAGATGAATAAAATGCCATAGAGTCCATCCTCCAAAGAAG
Source organism: Heteronotia binoei (assembly GCF_032191835.1). Classification (NCBI taxonomy): domain Eukaryota; kingdom Metazoa; phylum Chordata; class Lepidosauria; order Squamata; family Gekkonidae; genus Heteronotia; species Heteronotia binoei. The sequence goes on from NC_083223.1 coordinate 213,220,396, forward strand.
CTATTTTCCAGGGGAAAAGAGATCTGTTGTCTGGAGTTCCATTGTGATACCAGGAGATCTTTAGGCTCCACCTGAAAGTTGGTTACTCTAGGCCTGGCAGCACCTTCTGGGTGACTTGATGCTACCTGACTGACAGGTATGATTTAACTAGGCCTGGCAGCTTGCTCCTGTTCAGTAGCAGCCCCTCTCTCTCTCTCTCTCTCTCTCTCGGCTTGGCTTCGCGAACGAAGATTTAAGAAGGGTGCAATAGTCCACGTTTGCTGCAGGCTCGCTGGTGGCTGACAAGACCAATGCGGGACAGGCAGGTCCGGCCACAGCGGCTGCAGGGAAAAGTCTGATTTGGGGTTGGTGCTGTAGCAGTGCGATTCTTCCTCAATCTCCTTTTGTCCTCAAGACCAGCTATGCGTGCGTTCTCAAAGGAAGAGACAGCCTGGTGGATGGTGTGCCTCCATGCTTTGCGATCTGAGGCTAGGTCAGACCACTGGTGATGGTTGATGTGACAGGTGCTAAGGGATTTCTTCAAGGAGTCCTTGTACCTCTTCTTTGGTGCCCCTCTATTTCGATGGCCGGTGGAGAGTTCGCCATACAGGGCAATCTTGGGAAGGCGGTGGTTTTCCATCCTAGAAATATGCCCTGCCCAGCGCAGCTGCGTCTTCAACAGCAGTGCCTCGATGCTGGTAACCTCTGCCCGCTTGAGGACTTCAGTGTTGGTCACAAAGTCACTCCAGTGGATGTTGAGGATGGTGCGAAGGCAGCGCTGATGAAAGCGCTCAAGGAGTCGCAGGTGATGACGGTATAAAACCCACGATTCGGAGCCATAGATGAGGGTTGTCATCACAACCGCTTTGTAAACATTGATCTTTGTGCCTTTTTTCAGATGCTTGTTGCTCCACACTCTTTTGTGCAATCGGCCAAATGCACGGTTTGCCTTTGCCAGCCTGTTGTCAATCTCCTTGTCGATCTTGGCATCTGAGGAGATGATGCACCCCAGGTAGCTGAACTGCTGGACTGTCTTCAGAACTGATTCACCCACAGTGATGCAGGGAGGGTGATAATCTTCCTGGGGTGCAGGCTGGTGGAGAACTTCTGTCTTCTTCAGACTAACTTCTAGGCCGAATAGCTTGGCAGCCTCTGCAAAGCAGGACGTCATATGCTGCAGAGCTGATACCGAGTGGGAGACGAGTGCAGCATCATCAGCAAACAGTAGCTCTCGGATGAGTTTTTCCATTGTCTTGGAGTGTGCCTTTAGTCGCCTCAGGTTGAACAGGCTGCCATCGGTGCGATAGCGGATGTAGACACCATCGTCCTCATCTAGATCTACTGCGGCTCTTTGAAGCATCATGCTAAAGAAGATCGTAAAGAGAGTTGGCGCAAGAACGCAGCCTTGCTTTACACCTGTGCCTATTGGGAAGGGCTCCGAGAGGTCGTTGCAGTGTCTGACTTGGCCTCGCTGGTCTTCGTGTAGCTGGATGATCATGCTGAGGAACCTTGGGGGACATCCTAAACGTTCCAAGATTTGCCACAGGCCTTTCCTGCTAACGGTATCGAAAGCTTTGGTAAGGTCGACAAAAGTCACATACAGACCCTTGTTCTGTTCCCTGCATTTCTCTTGGAGCTGCCTGAGAACAAATACCATGTCGGTGGTGCTCCTGTTAGCTCTGAAGCCGCACTGGCTCTCTGGGAGGAGTTCTTCTGCAATGGTGGGCACCAGTCTGTTCAGGAGTATTCTGGCAAGGATTTTGCCTGCGATGGAGAGCAGGGTTATCCCCCGGTAGTTGGAGCAGTCTGACTTTTCCCCTTTGTTCTTGTATAGGGTGATGATGATTGCATCGCGAAAGTCCTGTGGTAATTTGCCTTGTTCCCAGCAGGTGACAAGTACTTTGTGAAGTGAGCTATGTAGTACTGTGCCCCCATGCTTCCAGATCTCTGGTGGAATTCCATCAACTCCTGCTGCCTTGCCACTTTTCAGTTGCTTGATGGCTTTAACAGTCTCTTCTAGGGTGGGGATCTCATCCGACTCTGTTTTCACCGGTTGAAGTGGGGTGAGGTGGATTGCTGAATCTTGAACTACGCGGTTGGCACTGAAGAGAACCTGAAAATACTCCGACCACCGGTTCAGTATGGATGCCTTGTCTGTGAGGAGCACTTGGCCGTCTGCACTATGCAAGGGACTCTGAGCCTGATAAGATGGACCATATACTGCCTTCAGGGCTTCGTAGAACCCTCTTAAATCACCAGTGTCTGCACACAGCTGGGTTCTCTCTGCAAGCTTGGTCCACCACTCGTTCTGAATGTCTCGAAGCTTGCGCTGGAGGTTGCTACATGCAGCGCGAAAGGTTGCTTTTTTCCCAGGACAGGAGGGCTGAGCAAGATGTGCTTGGTAGGCAGATCTCTTTTTTGCCAGTAATTCTTGGATCTCTTGATTGTTCTCATCAAACCAGTCCTTGTTCTTCCTTGTGGAGAACCCGAGGACTTCTTCAGAGATCTGCAGGACGGTAGTTTTTAGGTGTTCCCAGAGTGCTTCTGGAGAAGGGTCTGTGGGGCAACTGAGGTCCTCAATTCTTGACTGGAGTTTTGCCTGGAAGGCAGCTTTAACTTCGGCTGACTGGAGGCTGCCAACCTGAAACTTCCTCCGAGGGATACCTCCTCTCCTGGGTGTGGGTTTAAAGTGAAGACGGAGATTGCAGCGTACAAGACGATGATCCGTATGACATTCTGCGCTGGGCATTACTCGGGTGTGTAAGACATCTCGAAGGTCTCTCTGGCGCACCAGAATGTAGTCGATAAGGTGCCAATGCTTGGACCGTGGGTGCATCCAGGTTGTCTTCAGACTGTTCTTCTGCTGGAAGATAGTGTTGGTGATGGTGAGCTGGTGCTCCATGCAGAATTCTAGCAGGAGGCGCCCGTTGTCATTGCAGTTGCCAATGCCGTGTTTGCCAAGTACTCCTTTCCAGGCTTCCGAGTCTTTACCTACTCTAAGCCCCTCTAAGACAGCCAGTGTGGCATAGCAGTTAGTGCTTCAGAGCAGGGCTTGCCAGATCTTGTTGTGGGAACTGACTGGGTGATTTTGAATCAGTTACAGACTTTCAGCATGACCTACCTCACAGGGCTATTATGCAGAACAAAAGGGGGAGAGGAAAATGATGTAAGCTGTTTTGATCCCCACTGTGGAGAAAGACTGTCCTTTTGCTAGGTAGAGGCTTCAGGGAGTGGGGAGTAGATAGAAAGCTGAAGTCAGAGGGGCAGGTACAGGTAGGTTGATGGTTGGCTGGGGAGGAGATAGGGTTGCCAACTCCAAGATGGGAAATTCCTGGAGATTTGAGAGGTGCAGCTTGGAGAGGGTGAGGATTGAGGAGGGATGGGACCTCAGACAGGTACAATGACATAGACTCCATCCTTCAAGCCAGTCGTTTCCTACTGAGGAACCATTGTTGTCAATATCCAGGTGAGGGCTGGAGATCACTCAGAATTACAACTGTTCTCCAGAAGGCAGAGATCACTTCCCTCGGAGAAAATGGCTGCTTTGCAGGGTGGACTCTGTGTCATTATACCCTGCTGAGGATGCTTCCTTCTTGCTTTGGACCACATTGTGGAAAAAGACTGTACTTTTCATAGGTAGAGACTGTAAGGAGAGGGGAAGAGCTGGAAAGCTGAAGTCAGATCCCCTACAGAATTTCTCTACAGAAAACAACTGCCTCAAGGTGCATACTCTATGGTATACCATAACACAACCATGCCAGGTTAAAAAAAAAAACCTCAGCTCATGCTACAAGTACACACTGATGCTAAATACTGCAAGGCTGAATACAACAGGAAAAGGTGGCAACAATGCACTGCAGATGAAAGAAGTACTGGTTTTCAGCATCTGTGTGATCATTGTCATGCTGTAACACCACAGCAAATTGACCCTTAATAGCCAAAGCCAGAGCACTCACCCAGAGCCTCTTTCTAGAGCCCATTGTATTTATTCCCACAACAGGCCTTATTTCCACAACAGGCCTTATTCCTAAATGACAGACTTGTAAATCAAGACCATCCCAGATAATGCTATCACCTGGAATGTGAGGTAGGAGTACCGAAAGTAAAATGGCAGAAAAGGGCTTGTATGCACAAAAGTACATACCACAGTGTGCAGCCCCATGGCACTTGCAGTTATTTTGCTTTGGATGTAACCCACTTGCCCCAAAGAGCAACCTCTGCTAGCATACAAGAATATAAAGCAGAAAACTGGATTAATAACATTTTCTTCAAATCAGGTACAGTTTGTACAATATGTTCAGCTATTTTCTGTACAGTGTACTATTGACGAGACTGTGTGGTTGCTACTGAATTGCCAAGTGTAATTCATTATCGGTTAGGGCCACCATCCAAACAGCATCACAAGAAACTATACACTCAATCAGACTTCATTTCACTTGAAGTGCTAAAGAGGTAAGCCACCAGTCAGTTTAAGCGGTTTGTCTTTTCAGAGTAGGCTTGCCAATCCCCAGGTCCTAGCGGGAGTTCTTCCACTTTCCCAGGCTCCTTCCGCCTCCAGTCAGCTGGCCGGCGGGGGGAAGCCCCTCCCCGAGAGGACCATGTGCCTTTCTACCTCCGGAGGCTTCAGTCTCCGATTGAAAGGCTTCCTCTTGGGATGGTGTGTCTGTGTTACTTGGAAGAAGTTGGCAGCAACTTGTGAGTAGAGAGGCCACTCCCTCGCTTCAGAGTTGCCAGAAACGGGGGGGGGGGGGACGGAAACGTCTGCTGAGCACTTCATTATTCCCTAAGTGGAATAATGGGGTATAATGGGGAATTGTTCTGGAGGTTTTGGGGGCTCTGGGGGAGCTGTTTTTTGAGGTAGAGGCACTGAATTTTCAGTATAGTATCTAGTACCTCTCCCCAAAATACCCCCTAAGTTTCAAAACGATTGGACCAGGGGGTCCAGTTCTATGAGCCCCAAAAGAAGGTGCCCCTATCCTTCCTTATTTCCTATGGAAGGAAGACATTTAAAAAGGTAAGGTAAGGTAAGGTAAATTTATTTTTGTATCCCGCCCTCCCCCGCCGAAGGCAGGATCAGGGCGGCTCACAGACATGGGACAACCATGATTTCAATAAAATACAATCGAGACAGGAGACAAATTAAAATACAATTAAATTACTGTTATAGATTAGGTTAAAATAGATAAAACAGCTGTTATAAGTTAATAGTTAAGGTGCTACAGTTCACAGTCATGTATAAGATGGCTAGATGGCTAAAAGTCAGTTTAGCCGGGTTCTATCTTGAAAGCAAGCTGAAAGAGGATGGTTTTGCAAGCCCTGCGGAACTGATTCAAGTCCTGCAGGGCTCGCACCACCTCTGGAAGTTGATTCCACCATCGGGGGGCCATTGCTGAAAAGGCTTGCTCCCTCGTTGTTTTCAATCTAGCCTCTCTTGGCCCAGGGATTTTTAAAAGGTTTTGAGAACTAGATCTCAGTGCTCTCTGGGGAACATATGGGGAGAGGCGGTCCCTAAGGTAGGCAGGTCCTCGGCCATATAGGGCTTTAAAGGTAATAACCAGCACCTTATAGCGAACACGGTACACAACCGGCAGCCAGTGCAGGTGCCGCAGTCCAGGCTGCACGTGTTCCCACCGAGGTAGTCCCACCAACAGCTTGGCCGCCGCGTTCTGCACTACCTGCAGTTTCCGCGTTCGGTATAAGGGCAGCCCCATGTAGAGGGCATTCAAGTAGTCTAGTCTCGAGGTGACCGTTGCGTGGATCACAGTTGCCAGGTCGCTACGCTCCAAGAAGGGAGCCAACTGCCTCGCCCTCCTAACGTGGAAAAAGGCGGATTTAGCAGTGGCAGCTATCTGGGCCTCCATTGATAAGGAGGACTCCAGTAGCACTCCCAGGCTCTTGACCCTGCGCACTGGTATCAGTGGCGCACCGTCAAAGGCCGGTAGGGAGATCTCCCATCCTGGCCCGCCGCAGCCTACGCAAAGGACCTCAGTCTTCGCCGGGTTCAGCTTCAGCCCACTCAGCTTGAGCCAGCCAGCCACTGCTTGTAACGCCCGGTCCAGATTTATAGGGACATCGCCAGTCCGGCCGTCCATCAATAGATAGAGCTGGGTGTCATCAGCGTACTGATGACAACCGAGCCCATACCTCCGGGCAATCTGGGCAAGGGGGCGCATATAGATGTTAAACAACATCGGGGAGAGAACTGCCCCCTGAGGCACCCCACAATGAAGTGGGTGTCTCTGAGACAGCTCCCCCCCAATTGCCACCCTTTGTCCCCGACCTTCAAGGACGGAGGAGAGCCACTGTAAGGCTAGCCCCCGAATTCCTGCATCGGCGAGACGGCGGGTCAGCAGCCGATGATCGACCATATCGAACGCAGCCGATAGGTCTAGCAGCAGCAGTACCGCCGAGCCGCCTCGATCCAGTTGTCGCCGGAGGTCATCCATGACGGCGACCAAGACTGTCTCTGTCCCATGGCCCGGGCGGAAGCCGGGCTGGCATGGGTCCAGGGTGGAAGCGTCATCCAAGAAGTCCTGTAACTGCAGCGCCACAGCCCTCTCAATAATTTTGCCCCAAAAGGGCAAGTTTGAGACCGGTCGGTAGTGTGCCGATTCGGCCGGGTCTGATGTAGCCTTTTTCAGGAGAGGGCGGACCACTGCCTCTTTCAGGGGTGTTGGAAAAAAGCCCTCTGAAAGAGATCTATTTATGATGTCCCGTATAGGACATCTTAGCTCCTCCTGGCAAGCCTTAATTAGCCAGGAGGGGCATGGGTCCAGATCGCAAGTTGTGGGTCGTGCAGTGCCAATAATTTTGTCGACTTCCTCCAAGCTGAGCGGGTCGAAGCAATCCAGGATCAATGGCGGACCCTTTAAATGTGCAGTCCCTTTAAATGTGATGGCCAGAACTCCCTTGGAGTTCAATTATGCTTGTCATATCCTTGTTCCTGGCTCCGCCCCAATGTCTCCTGGCTCCACCCCCAAAGTCTCCTGGCTCCACCCTCAAAGTCCCCAGATATTTCTTGAATTGGACTTGGCAACCCTATTTCAGAGAGCTACTGTAGTAAAAACAGCAAACAAAACTGAAATTATATGAGCAGTTGACTTCCAAAGAAACATATTACTTTGTAACAATAATACCTTTACAAAGCTATATTTACCTCTCCTTCTTTAATGTAGATATCTTTGTGTTTTCCATTTTCTATTATCTTGAGGCACATATCTCCATTGATCTGGTAAAACAACTACAGTGTAGAAACAGATAATGTATCAATATGTTTGTTTATGTTTAATTCGATTTATATCCCACCCTCCCTGCCAAGGCGGGCTCAGGGTGGCTTACATCAAATCATAGTAAACTATGATTGCAGTCATAAAATCAATAAAACCATTAAACAGTACAAGTTAAAACAATCTACAGTTGGTGCTAACAAATCAGATGTTACTCATATATGTGCCTCATACACCATGATCTTTGTGGTCTGAACACGTTTTTGGGACCCTGGCACTCATTGGGCAGGATAAGTTACAGTAAGGTGGCTTGCAGTTAATGATTAAAAACAGGTGGAGTGATCCAGCATATTTGTTTTTCTTCTCTCATATCACACCCCCATACCTTATTTAATCCTGAGGACAATTCTCCACTTCAGACAAAGGAGGAAAATCTAAAATACTATTAACCTCGCTCCAATTTTTTGCCTAGTATTCTTAAGTGTCACCATGGATGATCAACAGCAGAGAAACAAGTCTAAAGGGAACAAAGGAACCAGGGACAAAAGAATTATAAAGAGAGTAGATGAGAATTAATTTTAGCAGAAAGGGGTTAATTAATTGTCTTGCAGCTTCCCTTCCCTCATTCATTCTCAGGAAATCCAGACAAAAACTGTCTGTACATTCCCCTTTATATCTATGAAACAAAAAGGACTAAAGACTCTAAAAATGAATGTTTCAGCGCATTAAAATTGAGGGTCCACTGCCCCCAAATGCTTTCTGCACATCTGGAGATATTTTGGGAATATATATATATATATATATATATATATATATATATATTTGTTTATAAAATTAATCTGCTGTTCTGCTAGATAAAAAGTATTTGGGGATGGTTTGTGAGAGTAGTGCATGACTATTGAAGCAGTTTAAGCCTTAAATGTGGATATGGCTCTCATTTCTGAAGATGGCAACAGAAATTTAAAGTGCTCAGTGCATTGCCAAATTGAAAACTGAGTTGGCATATCCTGTGTTATCATGTCAAAATGTGAAACACTGTGTTAATCTGCAAAGCAAATCCATTTGGGATGAGAAAGCAGCACTTGGGTACAGTACAAATTTCCCTGATATTCATGAGATTTTTTTCTTAGTCTTAATTAAGAAGCACCTAACCATATATTCAATATTACATACACAGATTTTGCTTATTCAATGGTTTACATTTCAAGCCACAATACTGCCAGAAGGGTAACCGAATAATCTGCCTAATGCCTAACTATTTTAGCTAATCATTTTCTGTTTACATTTGAAGTCAAACAAACACACAAATCTGCCTTATATTGAACCAGACCCCAAGTTCATCAAACTCAAAATTGTCTACTCAGACTGACAGCATTTCTCTAATGCCTCAGGTAGTGGTCACACACTGTGGCTAATAGCCACTGATGGACCTCTGCTCCATATTTTTATCTAAACCCCTCTTGAAGGTGGCCATGCTTGTGGCCGCCACCACCTTCTGCGGCAGTGAATTCCATATGTTAATCACCCTTTGGGTGAAGAAGTACTTCCTTTTATCCGTTTTAACCTGTCTGCTCAGCAATTTCATCAAATGCCCACGAGTTCTTGTATTGTGAGAAAGGGAGAAAAGTACCTATTTCTCTACTTTCTCCATCCCATGCATTATCTTGTAAATCTCTATCATGTCACCCCGCAGTCGACGTTTCTCCAAGCTAAAGAGTCCCAAGCGTTTCAACCTTTCTTCATAGGGAAAGTGTTCCAGCCCTTTAATCATTCTAGTTGCCCTTTTCTGGACTTTCTCCAATGCTATAATATCCTTTTTGAGGTGTGGCGACCAGAACTGCACACAGTACTCCAAATGAGACCGCACCATTGATTTATACAGGGGCATTATGATACTGGCTGATTTGTTTTCAATTCCCTTCCTAATAATTCCCAGCATGGCGTTGGCCTTTTTTATTGCAAACACACACTGTCTTGACATTTTCAGTGAGTTATCTACCACGACCCCAAGATCTTTCTCTTGGTCAGTCTCTGCCAATTCACACCCCATCAACTTGTATTTGTAGCTGGGATTCTTGGCCCCAATGTGCATTACTTTGCACTTGGCCACACTGAACTGCATCTGCCACATTGATGCCCAAATGATTTTAAGCTGCTGGGGTTTTCTTTTGAGGGGAAATATTACATGGACAGAGTGTTGCCTATGGGCTGCTCTGTATCATGTTCCACTTTTGAACATATTAGCACATTCTTGGAATAGGCTGTTAGGGACAAGGTTGGTTTGCAGGATGTCGTTCATTATTTGAACGACTTTCTCTGGGTGTTGTGTTCATCTGCTATCTGGCTTTACAGAGCTGGCCACAGAACTTGGAGCGCCGTTGGCTCTGGAAAAACCAGAGGGTCCGGCCCAGAGGCTGACTTTTTTAGGGATTGAGATCGACACGGTAGCACAGCTGTCCAGGGTACCTATCCAGAAGACAGTAGAGTTGAGGGGTAGGATCCAGTCCTTCCTTCTTAGAAGGAAGGTTACATTACTCGAGTTGAAGCAGCTAGTAGGGCACCTGAACTTTGCTTGCAAAGTGGTTGCTCCGGGGTGGGCTTTTCTTAGGAGGCTATGCGATGCTATGGCAGGACTGCGTTTGCCTCAGCATAGAACTCGGTTTACCATAGAACTCGGGTTACCAGCAGCATGAGGGATGATTTGAGGGTTTGGCAGGAGTTTCTTGAGTCTTTTAATGGAGTTTCTTTTTGGAGAGAGGATATGAGGCTTGAGGCTGAGCTCCAGGTAATGTCTGATGCTGCTGGTTCTTTAGGATTTGGGGTTTATTTCTGAGGGCATTGGTGTGCAGACACATGGCCGGAATTATGGAAGCAGGGAGGTGTGAACCGAGATCTTACTTTTCTCAAGTTCTTTCCAATTCTAGTTGCAGTTTGGCTGTGGGGGAAGGATATGGCCAATCGCACTGTTCATTTTTGATGCGATAACATGGCGGTAATCCACGTCATTAATTCCCTTTCATCCAAATCTCAGAGGGTTATGAGGTTGGTGAGGGCCTTCACTCTGCGTTGTCTGCAGCTTAACATATTGTTTTTAGTCAAGCATGTTCCTGGAATGAGTAACGTGGTGGTTGACGCTCTCTCTCGTAAACAGACGGAGAGGTTTCGTCAGCTGGCTCCAGATGCAGACAGCAATGCGGTGCCAATGCCCCAGGAGCTATGGCTGATTGGAGAGCCGAGGACTGCAGAGCGATAGGCCTAACAATTGCTCCCAGCACCAGGAAGTCTTACAAACGGGCTGTGCAGCAGTTTGAAGATTTTATGGCTGAGGGAGGGTATCGTATTGTCTGGCCCCTCCCAGTGGCAGTTGCTCCACTACTGTGTTTTGCTGAGAGGTAAGGGATTGGCTGTGCCATCCATTAGGGGGCGCTTGTCTACTTTGGCATTTGCCAGCAAGGCCCTCGGTTATAAAGAAGAGACAGCTGATTTTTGTATTCGGAAAATGCTGGAGGGGTGGGCCAGAGAAGCAGGGCCTAGAGTAGATAGTCGGCAGCCTTTGTCCCCTCTGATTCTTAAGGGTTTGAAGGGGGTTTGGGGCAGAGTGTGTACCTCTTATTTTGAGGCTGCTTTGTTCCATGCTGCGTCTTTAGTAGCCTTTTGGGGGGCCCTGAGAATCAGTGAGCTTGTGGTGCAATCTTGGAATGATGTTTCTGGTAGAGCTTTGTTGCTTCAGGATGTTTTTATATCCAAGAGGCAAGTGGTGATTACTGTCTGTTGCTCTAAGACGGATCAAGCTCAAAAGGGCACTGTGCTTGAGCTGGGTAGTTGTCCGGAACTTGAGCTATGCCCAGTGGCGGTGTTGGCTGCATTTTTGACAGTTAGGGGGTCCAATGAGAGTGTTTTGTTCTGCCATAGTGATGGCAGCCCGTTGACGAGGCATCAGTTTTGGGCTGTGACGTCTAGGGCTTTGGGTGAACTGGGGTTGTTGGGAGTGCGGTTTGGGACCCACTCTTTTAGAATTGGGGCGGCTTCGATGGCAGCTGCCATGGGGTATCCTTCATTTGCTATTCAGCGCTTGGGCTGTTGGCGTTCTTTGGTTTACAAGGCCTACGTTCGACCTTTGCTTGGCCCATAAGTGTGTTGTTGATATGTATTGGTTATGTTCCTGTTTAACTGTTTTTTCTCTTTAGATGCGGTTGTTCCTGGCCAGAGGAGCCAAGTTCTCGTCTATGGCCATAGCCACGTGTTTTGGGCCACTCATCAGGTGCGGAGAACTTCAGTCAGCTCTCAGCTGGGACTCAGCCAGCATGTTTGTATTGAGTGGCAGGGGCACCGGGGCCTTCAGTGGCCGGGCCTGCTGCCCTTGTTATTCCAGGACAGAGTGGGACCTCCTCCTCAGGTCTTAATTGTTCACCTGGGAGGTAATGATCTAGGGCTTTTGAAGGGCAAGGCCTTAGTGTGGCAGGTCCATGATGATTTTCAGCACATTCAGGAGCGATGGCCTGGGACCATTATTGTGTGGTCAGCCATGCTGCCCCATCTGGTAGGGTGCAGTGCTTGGGACCCTGCTGCTATTGAGAGGGCCCGATATAAGGCTAATAAAGAAATTAGAAAGGTGTTGGAAGGGGGGTTGGGCCACTATTTGCCCCATCCGAATATTTCGTCGAAATTTCCGGATCTCTACAGAGGGGATGGGGTGCATCTCTCAGAAAAGGGCAATATGCTTTTCTTGAGAGATCTCTGGCAAGGGTTGCGGGTGGCCTTGGGGCTCCCGGTGGGTAAGGCCTAAGTAGAGACTTGGCCCTAGTGGTGGCAGGTTTTCCTGGGTTATGGTACTATGTGGCTAGGGGAGGACCATGAAGCATCCCCCTTTTGGGGAATTTAGGGGTCTGGCAGGATCAGCCCTGGAGTGTGATGACTCGGGGTGGGGAGATTGCAGACCGTCCTGGAGGCTCGGCTAGATGGTGCCTTTCACTGAGATGTGCGTCTGGGTTTGGATCCTCTGGGGTGGGCCTCCCTGCTGGGCTGGCCTGGCGGGAGCTGTCACACAGCTCCGGCTGGGGGCTGGGTGTCTCGCCCATGAATGGCAGGGAAGAGGTCTGTTGAGACCCCTAGCCCTGACCAGGCCACATTTGAGTGCCCTTGCCAGTTTGTTATGAAGTTTAATAAAGTGGCCCATAATTTATACCAAAGCTATGTGTCCGACTCTTTATTCCATATTGGGGGGCAAAATTTTATGGGATTTAGTCCAAGAAAAGTGTTTTTAGGTGGGCACTGTGAGCCCCATTTTTAGCTCTGTAATACAGAAACTCAGAGAACACAATCTACTTACTGTTGATACCAACATCCAAACTTCAATTTACTCTCTTTCTTCTTCTGTTCCTCCTTCCTTCCCTACCTGCCTAGATAAATAAAATAACTATGGCTGTTGAGGGCCAGCTAGTGAAAACCCGTCTCACTTGTTTTCATGCCTTAACACAAATTTGAAGAAAGCAAGTCTTCCTAAGGGTCAAATGATAAATTTATTGATGTGTTTGTTTTTTAACTGATCACACCAACACTGATATAAAAAGTATCTTTTCCAGTCATAACATACCACCTTACAGCCAAAGTCTTCACAGGTAGCTCTTGTTAAAGAAATAGAATTATACTAATAAAATAATACAAATCAATAAATATGCTATTTCATAAAAACTACCAGTATGACAAGCAGAAAGCTGGCAAGATAAAAACACCCAGATTAATGGACCACAGTTAAGTGTGTCAAAGTTTCCTGAGGGTCTTTAAAAAGCCAAAATAGCTGTGTACAGTTACATGCAGAAGTGGGACTTTGTATTGAGTACAAGTGGGGAATACATATCTATTTCCCTGTGGCCATTTTTTCTCAACAAAATTCTTGTGAGGGGGAAATGTATGAATACTTATATCTTTTCTCTAGTAGGGCAAAAAGTGGCTCAGAGGGGTGATACTGATGAGAATTATCCTCAGGACAGAGATAAGCCTTCCTTTCATAGGCATTATCCTGGATTCAGCTTCCCATCGCTGTGTGGAAGGAGGGAGGTATGAAAAACATTCACACAGCTAAGCATCAGTGGTAATTTGACTTTAACGTAGAATTGTATTCTACAGGTGTGGATCAATATGTTCATGATAAAATTAATTCCTTTAAGTAATTCCTTCTGTGTCTCTCAAAACCAGAGAGCCAGTTTGGTGTAGTGGTTAAGTGCACAGACTCTTATATGGGAGAACCGGGTTTGATTGTCCACTTCTCCACATGCAGCTGCTGGAGTGACCTTGGGTCAGTCATAACTCTTTTAGAGGTTGTTCTGGGAAAAGCAGTTTCTGTCAGAGCTCTTGGGGTATCTGTTGTGGGGAGGGGGAAGGGAAAGGAGATTGTAAGCCCCTATGAGACTCCTTTGGGTAGTGAAGGATGGGGTATAAATCCAACCTCTTCTTCTTACAAAGAAAGTTGTTTTTATGTATATCATAAATTTATCATTAATTGAATGTGTAGTGTAATATTTATGTTGAGTGAAAGGTTGACAGTTTATCTCAGGCAATTATTGCCCAACAATTTTCATAATTCCTGGAGTGATTCAAGGGATAAAAATATCAAAGGATGCTTCACTGTAGCATTGAAGCAGTTATATGAGCCTCCCAATCCAAGAGTGCATGAGTGAAATGGTCAGTTCCCAGCTGATTGGCAGTTGCTGGGGTGTGTTTTTTGCCTGCCCTACATTACTATGCAGTGGATTGTGGATTTGGCTATCAGGGGGTGCTGTTAAATAGGTGGTCACTTTAGTTGGCAGGTTTTCCTGGGTTATGGTACTATGCGGCTAGGGGAGGACCATGAAGCATCCCCCTTTTGGGGAATTTAGGGGTCTGGCATGATCAGCCCTGTGGTGGGAAGATTGCAGACCGTCCTGGAGGCTCGGCTAGATGGTGCCTTTCACTGAGATGTGCGTCTGGGTTTGGATCCTCTGGGGTGGGCCTCCCTGCTGGGCTGGCCTGGTGGGAGCTGTCACACAATCAGCTGGGAAGATCAGTTCCCCCAGATAAAATGGCTGCTTTGGAGTGTGGAATCTGTAGCATTGTACTATGCTGAGGTCCCTCCCCTCCCTAAATTCCTCCATCTCCAGGTTCAACCTCCAAAATCTCCAGGTATTTCCCAAGCCAGAGCTGGCAGGCCACTCTGCCTCCCCTGCTCCTAAAAACTGGAGAGGATAATTATCTCACTCCCCCAGGCATCTTTAAGCACAGTATAGCAAGATATGTGGCATTTTGGTAAAAATACACCATTGAGGAAGACTATGTGGTCAGAAAAAATATGATTGGCAAGTAAACTAATTCTATAGCTAACAATTACTAATTTTATCTTTGTCAGTACTGCCAATATTTTTGTCAATATTTTTGGTAATAGTTATTGTTTGTGCCTTAATATGAATAATCAGGACGTATTTATATACCCTTCTACATATATGTATATTTAATGGTTGCAATTTCTTTTAATACAAGGGAATGCATGACATCTACTGGATACTTGATAAAATTACACTCTATTATATATTTGAAATCTCAGAAGCCTGTAATGTTTGTTGGAATTTAAATATAGGTTTATGTCTGGCTAGTAGGATAACATATGAAAGTTGAAATCATCACTTGGTTAGCATTTCCTGAGATATTTGCACAAGAACTGTACAAATTTTAATGGATTAAAACACACACAACATTGCAAGTTAATACTGGCCTGCTCAAGCCCCTGAAAATGAGGGAGACGTGAGTACATGCATGGAAATGTCCAAATTATTTATACTCTTAACCTACCACCCACATTTTTGCAAGCCCAAAGATGATTCTCTCCAATTTTAAATGCCATTGATTATTGAGTCATTTGCATGTCATAAAAGTAGCCAAACCAGACCGCTCATAGTCAAGGATGCCGTTCTGCATATTTGAGAACTCCCTACATATGTGGGAAAACATAATTTTAAAACGAGGGCTACCCTGCCCCCCTGGCCTGATAAGGATCAGTTACATGTGTGTGTGTGTGGGGGGGTGAAGATGGCCTCCTGAAGACATACTGGAGGGGAGATCCAGGTCAAGAGGACATTTACTCCCCTCCCCCCTTGATTCCTTCCAGCTTTAATCTTTTTTATATAATTCTCCTTTCGTCTTGGCAAATCGGAGCTCCCTCATTGGTTGGGACTGAAAGTGGAATTGTGGTGCAACAACCTTTGGCCCACCAAACCACCAACGAACTGTTCTTGCATCACATTGGCTGACTCTGCTCTCCATCACCCACTGATGGCCCCAGGACAGACAAGGATTGGCCCTCTGGGGAAACTGCTAGGCAGTGGCTGCTGCTAGGCAACTAATCTTGCTTCCCTCAGTAAATAGCAATCAAACTTGTTTCTTTCAGTAGAAGCCAGTGGGGGAGGCCCTTTCAAGTCCTACTTTGGCCTTTGAGGGAAAACTCCTCTCTCCCTCCCAAGTGGCTGTTGCTAGCTAGCCAAGCTGATTCTGTGAGTAAAAGGCAACCAGCCTTGGTTCTGGCAGTTTATGGCTCTCCCCACTTCCCCAAGTGTTACCTCTTCTCCTTCTTCAATGTGATAATCTTTTCTTTGGTTTGGCCCACCAACAAACATTACATTCAGCTGATGGCTGTGCCTAAAGAAGAAGAAGAAAATTATAACATTCCCATGCTGCCTTTTTGTTGCAATAATATGTGAAATGGTATACAATAACTCAGTCATAAGAAAAGTCATAAGAAAAGTTAATGATATAACAACAGAAACATGTAACAGCAGCAATCATAAAAACTGAAGAAGAAAATCACTTTAAGAAATTAAACAGGGAGAATTGGGAGTCTCCCAATTGCTTCTCCGTATAGCTTTTTGCCAGGCAGTTCACAACTTCTTTGCAGGTTCAGGTAGTTTGTTTTCATAGGAGGTGCTTCTATAGGAGTTTGCTTCCACAGGGGTAGCTGGCTTAGGTACTTCTATATTCATGTAGTCCAGAAATGCTAGGATTTTCTGCTTCTCATTGAGAAGACAGCTTCCAACATATTCTTGTTCTACTTGTATTTCATGATAGTAGTTAATATTTCCTTATTCTTTCTCTTCTACTTCTTCATTCATATGTTGAACTATTTAATCACAGTCCTCCTTATCTTCATAGTAGAAAATCAGGCCATCTACATAAATCTGAATGTAAGTCCATTTGTTGTCTCTGTATCTTGAGTACATGTGTCATTCTGCCTTGCCTTGCTCAAATCCTTCCTTGGTTAACATTTGACAAAATTTCTTGTTCCACCATTTCACAGCCTGTTTCAGTCCACATATGCTCTTTTGAAGTTTATCCATAAGTTGCTTGTCTTTAGATTGTTCAAATCCTGGTGGTTGTTTCATGTAAACATCTTTCTTTATTTCTCCATGCAGAAAATCAGTCTTTCTGTCCAGATATTCCACAGCTCCTGCTGTGCTTAAGAGCATTTTTACTGAAGTATGTCTCACCCCTGATTGATTCAATTTATAAACTGCCCTCCCATGGAGCGCCCAGGGCAATTCAACATATCAATAAATAAAGTTTAAACAATGTAAAAAGCAATTAAAACAAAACAGTACAACAATATACTTCTCTGAAGTAATCTAATGACAGTTTATACCTTCCCATGGAGGGAGGGGGAAGGGCAAGAGATGGAGGCTAGGCTTGATGATAGGCAGTCATCTTCAGTCATAGGCCTGGCAGAATATCTCTGCCTTACAAGTCCTGTGGAACTGGACCAGGTCCCACAAGGCATGGATGTCACCAGGCAGAAGGTTTCACCAGGCTGCAGCCAGGATTAATTGGATTAATAAACTGGTTATTAATTGGATCAATTGTTTATTATAGAAGGTTAGACTCCAGTTTAGCACAATACCTGCCCATCTAACCCATTTAACCTGAAAAGATGGGCCTGACAATGTAAAGTGGACTGAGGAATGCCAGAAAGTATTCCAGCAGTTAAATGAACTGGTAATGTAATGTAGATATAGCAAGGTAACCAAAAAGGTTAAGTAAACAGGCTTTGGAAGTATATATAATGTATATAAATAAATAAAACCAAACTAATTACATTGAAATATGTACGATACTAGGCAGCATAACCCTCTAAAAATGGTAACTCCAAAATGCTAACTTCAATTTTGACTAACCAATAATCCAATATACATTGAAAACATGTGAGTACAACAATATGGCATGTATATCCCATTAACTAGTTAATACATTATACTCAAAATATGTCACATACTCAGCTGGTTAAAAAACACCATCAGTCAGTCACAAAACACAAACAAAACACACCACACACATTTCAGCTTTTGCCTTCTTCAGTGGTGCAACAACTAATCATGAGCTAAGAATCCTGATGAGTACAGTAAACATCAGAACTGTACTGTAAACAAATATACCCACAAATATTCTATACAACAAAAAGGGAAAATTATTATAATAATGATTTGAAATATAATAAGTGTACATATAAAAAACCTACTCATATATCATAAAATTCTCCCCATGGTGAGTAAATGTTGCAAGATGGCAATTAAGTAAGATATCAGGAGAATTCTTAAAGTGAGATAGTGGTTGGTTTTTTTTTTTTTTTTAAAAAAAAAAAAAACATTTTTAGCTTGTTTTTTCATTTATATACTCCTGGAATCTGTTTAGTTAACTTTTTGGTTATCTGATCTGCTTCTTTGGGTTGAGTTTTATTTAGAGTTGCCAAGTCCCAACTATTCCCCAGCAGGGGAATTTGGGGGGCATTCCAGGAGGGAGAGGGGCCATCCTCAATGTGATGACATCATGTAGAATGATGTAATCACTCTGGGAACACAGCACTGCACACTCACACCTTCCCTGGCTTTCCCCAAACATTTAAAGGAATCTTCCCTTTAAATGGTTGGGGAGGAACCAGGTGCTGGGTGCTGCAGCCCTTGCAAGCCCTGATTGAGCCTTGGAAGGCTGGAGCAAGTGGCTCCTGCTCTCTCCAAGAGAGCGGGCACCAGGCTCGCCTGCCCTTCCAAGCCCCAATTGAGGCTTGGAAGGCAGGAACAAGAGGCCTCTGCTGTCTCCGAGAGAGTGGGCACCAGGCTTGGATGCCCTTCCAAGCCCTGATCGAGGTTTGGAAGGTAGGAGCAAGTGGCTCCTGCTTTCTCTGAGAAAGGAAGCACTGGGTGCACTTGCCTCACAAGCTGCAAATTCGCAGCTTGGGGGTAGGCGCAGCCTGTGCCCATGGGGCCACAGGGGTGTGTGGCTTCCCCTGCCAGGCAGCTGGCTTTGGGGCAGGAAGGAGCCTCCCAAAGTGGGGGAATCCACGCTTGGACTGTGAGGTTGGCAGCCGTAGTTTTATTGTTGTCCCCCATCTCTTTTTGTTTTTGAATGAACCATGGAGGAGACACATTCCATGAGCATCCAAATGCAGCCTAAGGCCCAGCAGCACGCTTAAGACTGCTTCTTCAGGATGGTTCCAGTAGTCCATTATCAACTTTGTCATTTTTACAGTACCTCAGTCTTATCTAGATTGAGCTACAATACAAACACTGATGACATGTAAAAATAAAGATGCAGACACAATTTGTTAATGGAACACTGACTTTTGAAGTCATCAAAAAGTGTTTGAACACAAGTTTCTGAAGACATAGAAAAAGAATGGACTCTGCAGATGCCATTTACTGGGTGATAATCAAACATAATTGTTGACTGAGGTGACCCCATACATTGAACCCATTTGATTTCCACCACTTGGTGACTAATAGATTTTAATTTTAACCTATTTCTTTAACACAAAGTAATGGGGATAAGATTAAAGATTTCAGCCATTTCTGTCCTAAGGTCTGGAATCTAATGAAATAAAGATAGGAACAAAGCCAAGAAATATAAATAGTAACTAAATAGCAGCTATTTTGCTGATGGTTGCTCTTCTAGGATTATTTTCTTCTGACTTTCACCTTTGACCAACAGTTCTTTAGGCTCTGAGAGTAAATTTGGACTTAGAGAGTGCAAGAACATTCACACGATAAGAACTGACAGCAGAGTAGGGTGGAAAATGGGGAACTGTGAGATTTTTAAATCATTCACAATGGATGTGATTTATGAGCTTGATTCACATTTAAGGTTTGATCCATTTTGATGTGGAAAAGTCTCTCAAGCATTAATTTACCAAGAAATAATTGCTAGGGATTATCACAATTAGTATGCAGCCTTTCTCCTACAACTTGTCAATGGTTCTGCTGAAACCAACAGGACTGAAGTAAAAAAATATCCACTTGAAGAATTTTGTGTTTCATGGATATATTTCTGTCAATATTGCACTTAGTTATTTACTTCAACTATAATCCACCTTTCTCCTTGAGACTCAGGTCCAAAGTAAACTTGACAGCAGCCTCATGATAACCTACAAGGAAGCCTCCACCATTTTAAAATGCTTGTACACCTGAAAATGCTCACAAGAGGAAACAAGATCACCTCACTTCAGGTATTACAGCATTTAAATATATTTAAAATAGCAGCAGCATCCTTGTAGCTATCATGCAACACTGTCACATTTAGTTTGACTCTCAACTGCAATGCCTCAAAAAGAGTATAACACAACTCACAAAATTGAGGAATATTGTACCAAAGCACAACACAATAGTGATAATAATGCAGAAGTATGATTTTAGAGGATAATGCAGTGAAACATTTTAATACAGCAATAAAGGTAATAAAGGATTACAAATCCGCCTAAATTTGAAAGTGTGGCCAAAATGATTTTTCCCAATTGTTTTTGAGAATAACATACATTCCTTAATTAATGGGACCAATAGGCTTTTTGAATCCTGGTTATACAAGAGGGAAAAACCATCAGGGTTCGAGGTAAATGTTACAATGTTCTTGCAACATAGCAATTATTAACAGGAGTATCTGCAATCATAAAATGAACCACCTGGGAGACATGGCAGCCGAAAAACACAAATTGTACATCAAAGCACAGTAACTAATTTCCAAATGCTCTTTGTTGGTTGGAGTTCCCTTTCACAGACTCTACAGATCAAGAGATGGCATCCCCTTCCTTGTGCATGCCTGCCATGAAACTAGATAAATGAGAATAGTTTGAATTAAGAGAGGCTTGGCAATCCACTTGGTAGAAATTGATGATTATCACCTGCTGGTTATAAACTTGGAGACAGAGGAGTTAAAAAATAATGACTATTATGGACTAAAACTGTTATTCATTGGTCACCTTCTCTTGGGATCAAAGTTTACTTATGGCTTATTATTGTCTTCAATAGTAAATCACAATGTTAGGAATTGTTATCGGGGTCTAGAATTACCAAATGACCAACTTTGCTTCTAACAGTTTTGTGGTATTATAAAAGATCTCCATGTATCTTTGAGACTCTTCTATTCCACTCATCATCATTTCCAAACAATAGTTCATTTCAGTAGTAAGGTATACTTACATAAGCTTATTGCACACAGGAGGCAGGAAAGCAGCTCTGTTTTCTTCAATCCATTTCTTGACATTCACAAGCATTTCCACCATGACACTTTTAACCAAAATGTACTAAAGAAAATACTAACAAAGTATTCTGAAGAAGTGAATGACTTTACACAGGATTGTAGAAGGCTGCAAGTTACTCCCTTCACACAATATGATTGGCTGGTAAGGGTATACTTTGTTTGGTAGAACACCAAGACATCCTGCAGTGTTTGAGCTTCCAAAGGTTACTTTGTTCAAGTTAGTCTAGTATGTCAGTAGGTTACACAGTAACTGATTTGCTTGTTTAAAGGTACACACAATTGAGGCTTCCTCCTACAGAAGCTTGCATCATTTAGATAAAGGACATATGGAAGCCCGACGCGCTCCTTAATCTTGGGTTTTGCACACCCTCAGGAGAGGACATCCCTTTCCCCTCTATATAGGCTATCCCATAATAAGCCTTTGCCTTGTGCATAACATACGCATGCCATAATATAGTTGTTACTTTTCATATGCCATAGTATACTCCCAACACGCAAAAATGATGGCAAATGCAGAGTTTTCCATGGAAAGATTAACTACTTTTTAATTGGTAATCACGCAAGAGTGAGAAAATGAAATGAATGCAGACAGGGTTGATTTTTAATGCTTATGGCTGCCACCCCCCAGGAATCAGTTGAGTGAAGTATACCTGTGCTGAGAAGCATCTAATTTGGGAATCTGCAAAATTGAGCCACTCAGTTCAGTCTGCTTGAAACTTTGGAGGAGGTGTCTTTAGATTGCACTATGTTCTGTACAAATTTGATACTGTTATCTTCAAAAACAGATGGCCCAGACTGTCAAATTGGTTCCTCATTGAAAATAATGGTCTGAAGCCAACAAACAAACAAAAAATTCATATGGAATCAGTAATGTCTTACCCCAAAATCAGAAATCATGGTAAAACCATGGTGCTGACTGTCTGGAGAAGAGAATGATTCTAAACTAAAATTCTTCAAAATTCCTTTGCTGCAATATTACTGATTTCTATTTTCAACTCTTATGTAATGTCCCCCATATTTTGAAATGACCATTTATTTATTATTTAGATTTATGGATCTGGGTGCTGTACATCATTTCATAAAACAATAAGGTCATAAAAATTCACACACAAAACAGTACTAATACAAAATTTCTAAAGGATCAGATGGTAAATTTTTTCAAATTTCTATTTCAGACTGTGGCCACCTTGCAGGTCGGGGGTTGGGGGCAGGGAACAAAGCAACTTGGGGAGGAGGATAAGGTACCAGTAGAGTGGAAACCATTACTGTCCTCAACCACTGTTGTCCTCAAGCCTGGCCGAACATCTCTGCCTTACAGGCCCTGCAGAATTGCATAAGATCTTTGCAAAAACTAAGCTATACTTAAATCTCTTGGGGAGCAACCTGCTGGTATGTCTCTAGCAATGGATATTTGTAATTGTTGTTTATCTAGAATTAAGGCATTCATATTTTTAAATATACCAAACAGTACTGTGTGCTAAGTTATACATAATGCCTTTCATGTCCTTAAAGTAGAAAAGAAAAGAAAGTTAAGTTCTGAAATTAATATAAGGATTCCATTTTGTCCCCTTACCCTCAGATGGTATCAGCTAAATTTCTTAGAGCTCATCAAGAAAGTAGAGAGGTGCAATTGTTATTCAAAACAAATGTGATTATGAGTTGGAAGCACTGAAACAACCTATTATGTTCAATGTTATTTTGATCCTGTAAAGTTCATCTAGGAGAAGATAAAACTTTTTCTGGAGGTAGGTGAAATTATGGGCTATATTTCCTTCTGTGAGAAAACAATTCTTTACAATCAGAACTCTAGGACACTATTCTTTTATGTATTGCCTAAGATTCATTTTTAAAAGTGCCTTCTTTCCCCTAGGAGACCTATGAATTAGGCATGACTTTGTGTTATAACCCATTTCTAAATATAAATAAATACAAATATCCCCCAGCACATTACCATCTATGTGCTAAGGTTGTGCCAGTGTGGTTGGAGATACTGTGTCAAAACACTGTACCAATTGAGCTGAAGCTGTACCAACCGTTAAACTGTGGTCTTAGGCTGTGCCAATCATCTGAGTTGGCAACCCTATCTCCTTTCTAACCTGGAGCTGGCAATCCTATCTCCTTTCCTTAAATTTTGATTTAATTTGTATGTATTATATTTATGAGATAATTTACTCTTAGTCAATAAACAATTTTATTGGTAACATATGGTAGCAAATCTATGTCTATATCTTACAACTTAAAAAAGGAAAGATTTATCTACCCCATATCTTACTTTCCCCCCCACCCTTACTTTCCCCCCCACCCCCACCCCCCACCACCCAGTGTTATTTACTTAAAGAAAAACAAATATTAAAGGTACCCTTAACTATTAAAAAACCAAAAGTTATATTCTTGTTTTAAAAAACTTAATCATTATCAAAGATTGTCCAAAGTCCTTTTATTTTCCACTCCTTTTCTACATATCTTTTGAACTTCTTCCACTCCATCTTAAAAACTTCTAAATCATAGTCTCTTAATATTCTTGTTAATTTGTCCATTTCACTCCATGACATAACTTTTATAATCCAATTTCATTTCTCTGGTATTTTTTCTTGCTTCCACAACTGCGCATACAATGTCCTAGCAGCTGAGAGCAAGTACCAGATTAAAGTTCTATCTTCTTTTGGAAATTTTTCCATTTGTAATCCCAACAGAAAAGTCTCTGCAACTTTGTTAAACTCATATCCCAAAATATCAGACATCTCTTGCTGGATCATCTGCCAAAACATTTTAGCTCTTTCACAAGTCCACCGCATATGGTAGAAAGAACCTTCATGCTTTTAACATTTCCAACACCTATCCGGCATCTTGTTATTCATCTTTGTTAATTTTTTAGGAGTCATATACCATCTATACATTATCTTAAAACAGTTTTCTTTAATACTTTGACATATTGCGAGTTTCATAGAGTTCTTCCACAAATATTCCCAAGATTCCATCTTTATTTCTTTATTTACATTAATTGTCCATTTTATCATTTGAGATTTCACTACTTCGTCTTCTGTAGACCATTGTAAAAGTAATTTGAATACTTTTGAAATTAGTTTCTCATTGTCTCCAAGCAGAACTTTTTCCATTTCTGTTTGTTCTTTCCTTATTCCTTCAGTTTTGATATCATTCTCCACCAAGCTTTTTATTCGTTACATTTGAAACCAATCATATTTATGACTCAATTCTTCAGCAGTTTTCAGTTCTATTTTCCCACTTTTTATTTTTAATAATTGATTATATGACAGCCACTTTTCTTCGCCTGTCTTAGCCGTTATCTTTATCACTTCAGCTGGCACTATAAGAACATAAGAGAAGCCATGTTGGATCAGGCCAACGGCCCATCAAGTCCAACACTCTGAGTCACACAGTGGCAAAAAAAATTATATACACACATACACTGTGGCTAATAGCCACTGATGGACCTGTGCCCCATATTTTTATCTAAACCCTTCTTGAAGGTGGCTATACTTGTGGCCGCCACCACCTCCTGTGGCAGTGAATTCCACATGTTAATCACCCTTTGGGTGAAGAAGTACTTCCTTTTATCCGTTTTAACCTGTCTGCTCAGCAATTTCATTGAATGCCCACGAGTTCTTGTATTGTGAGAAAGGGAGAAAAGTACTTCTTTCTCTACTTTCTCCATCCCATGCATTATCTTGTAAACCTCTATCATGTCACCCTGCAGTCGACATTTCTCCAAGCTAAAGAGTCCCAAGCGTTTCAACCTTTCTTCATAGGGAAAGTGCTCCAGCCCTTTAATCATTCTAGTTGCCCTTCTCCGGACTTTCTCCAATGCTATAATATCCTTTTTGAGGTGCGGCGACCAGAACTGCACACAGTACTCCAAATGAGACCGCAGCATTGATTTGTACAGGGGCATTATGATACTGGCTGATTTGTTTTCAATTCCCTTCCTAATAATTCCCAGCATGGCGTTGGCCTTTTTTATTGCAAACACACACTGTCTTGACATTTTCAGTGAGTTATCTACCACAACCCCAAGATCTCTCTCTTGGTCAGTCTCTGCCAGTTCACACCCCATCAACTTGTATTTGTAGCTGGGATTCTTGGCCCCAATGTGCATTACTTTGCACTTGGCCACATTGAACCGCATCTGCCACGTTGACGCCCACTCACCCAGCCTCAACAGATCCCTTTGGAGTTCCTCACAATCCTCTCTGGTTCTCACCACCCTGAACAATTTAGTGTCATCTGCAAACTTGGCCACTTCACTGCTCACTCCCAACTCTAAATCATTTATGAACAAGTTAAAGAGCATGGGACCCAGTACCGAGCCCTGTGGCACCCCACTGCTTACCGTCCTCCACTGCGAAGACTGCCTATTTATACTTACTCTCTGCTTCCTATTACTCAGCCAGTTTTTGATCCACAAGAGGACCTGTCCTTTTACTCCATGACTCTCAAGCTTTCTAAGGAGCCTTTGATGAGAAACTTTATCAAAAGCTTTCTGGAAGTCAAGGTAAACAACATCTATTGGGTCTCCTTTGTCCACATGTTTGTTCACCCCCACTATCCATAAAGGTCTTCTCTCATCTCCATATTTCTTATATTTTATCCATGTATTTAATATGTTGCTTCTTATATAATGGTGAGAGAAAAGACCATCCACCCTCTTCTTTCCATAATATAAATATGCGTGCCAGCCAAATTTATTTCCGTGACCTTCCAACACTAAAAGCTTTTTGTTTAACCATGTCATCCATTCTTTCATCCATACTAAACAAACTGCTTCATGATACAATTTTAAATCTGGTAGTTGAAACCCACCTCTCTCTTTTGCATCTCACAGAATTTTCATTTTAATCCTTGGCTTCTTCCCAGCCCACACAAATTCTGAAATTTCCCTATCCCATTTATCAAATTGTTTGGCATCCTTCACAATAGGAATAGTTTGAAACAATTACATTATCCTTGGTAAAATATTCATTTTTATTGCAGCTATTCTGCCCAGCAATGACAAATTAAGCTTGTTCCATTTTAGCATATCTTCATCCATTTTATGCCATAACTTCTCATAATTATTTTTAAACAGATCAATGTTTTTCATTGTTATCGCCACCTCTAGGTATTTTACCTTGGAGGTAACTTCACAGCCCGTTAGTCTTTGTAATTCTTGTTGTCTGGAGATCACTCAGATTTACAACTGCTCTCTAGATGGCAGAGATTAGCTCCCCTTGAGGTGGGGGGGGGGGAAGGTCAATGCCTTCACTTGGGTGGGTAGGAAGACAGCAAGGGTGGCAGGCACTCACCCAGAGCCTCCTTCTAAAGCCTGTTGTACTTTTCTTCACAATGGGCCTTACTCCGTCTTTTATATAAGATGATACTAAAGGGATGAAAAGTCTAAGGAGAGAACCTTTATTTAATTTTTAATTTTAATTTAATTTGTGATTTGTACACTGCCCTATACCGCAAAGCGGTATACATTAAAACATTACAATAACAATAAATGGCATCAAGTAAACATATCAAAACATATCAACAAATAAGGCATCAATTAAACATATCAAGAGTAAATTATCTCATAATTCACTCTCCCCTACCCCTCAAGGGGAGCTGATCTATGCCATGCAGAATTTCTTGACTTGAAGTTGGCAGCTCTGTAGTCTCTAAGGGAAAGGACAGTCTTTCTTCACATTGTGGTTGTGGCGGAGGGGGGAGGGGTAACCAAAGCAGCTGACATCATTCTCCTCATTTCTCTCCCCCCTTTGATCTAAAAAACCCTGTGAAGGCTTCCCTATCTCCTTCTCAGGCAACCATCTTGGGGCGAGGCTGAGGAGAGGAAGGAGAGAGGGAGTGAAAGACAGTAAAGGTGGGACTGCCATGCCCTCTGAGGCAGTGCCAGGCTCCCTGGCTATTGCAGTGCCCTTCTGAGGCTGTGTGGGCTGTTGATAGGGCCTTTTGTGATGCTGCAGGAGCTCTGCAGCCCTTTTTGAAGCCGGTTGACAGAGAAAAGCTAAGAGATGTGGCTGCCTCTGAGGCAAGACTGCTTCTGGCAGCTTGTTCTACATTCCTGGGCCTGAGTAGGTGGGGCAGGAAAGTCAGCCAATGGAATGCCAGAGACACTAACTGACATGTGATGGACCAATCATTTGTTCTCAAAATATTAGCGAATGGCCATCCTCGGTTTGGCCATGGCGATAAGAGAATTATTACTATAGATACAATGAACTTTATAAATTAGTTACAAAAAATATTTAAGGTGAATTAAGTGATCCTGCTAGTTACATTAGATGTGTCCATATACAAATATTCCACAAGAGGCAGCATTACCTATAAGAGGAAATACACCTACACACCTTACAAGATAAACACCTCTTTTCTGGTAGCACTCTCTGCAATCACCCTGACAAATTAAAGGGATAGGCATAGGATCTTCCATATCACCTGAGATAACAAATCTATATATAGGGGGTTTTTTTTTGTAGAATGCTTTATATACAGTATATACAGAATGATGAGATTCTTCTTACAAAGGAAGCTGAGCAGATTCTGAAACTGTCAACCTTAGTACTACATGGGTTAAATGCAGGGCTTTTTTGAGCAGGAATGCACAGGAATGCAATTCTGGCTGCCTTGGCATCAGGGGGTGTGGCCTAATGTGCAAATGAGTTCCTGCTGGGCTTTTTTCTATCAAAAAAAGCCCTGGTTAAATGAAAACATATCCTGGAAGACTTTGATTAAGATAAACGCAGAGTGAGGACAGGTATTTTTCCAAAGCTAATTTAGTAGAATTATTGCTGCTTTTTTGGTCGCAGATCAGTATAGCTTCTTAAGTCATATGGAGGTGGGCACAAATCAGCTCATAAACTTTCTTTGTGATTAATTTTGACTAATTCATGGTTCACAAGCCAATGTTTGTGAACCAATGTTTGTGAACTGCAGCCCAGCCACAAGCCTCCACTAACATTTAAGGCAGTTTGTGGAGGTTTGTGGGGAGCATGAACCTCCATCCTGTGAAAGCAGGGTGCACGAACTTCCACCCTCTCTTCCCTGCAAAAGTCACCATGACATCCCCACAAAAGCCACCAAAAAATCAGAAAGAGCTGAACCATGGGAGCAGTTTGCCTTTGCAGATCAGCTGTTTCCAATCTAAACAGCTGAGCTATAGGGGAGCCTGCTTCCATGGCTCAGTTGTTTAGATTTGAAAGAGCTGAGCTGCGGAGGCAGCCTGTTTCCATGGTTCAGCTGTTTAGAGCCTGAAACAACTGAGCTGCGGGAGCGGCTATTCCTGCAGCTGTTTTAGGCACAAACTCATGAACCCAGTTTGGTTCATATGCAAGCCAACTGGGTTCATGGGGTTTGTGGTTCAATTTATTTATTTATTTTATTTAATAGGCTTATATTTCACCTTTTCCCGTAAATGGGCTCAGCATATAAAAATAACAACAAAAAGCTACATATCGAAGTTAAAACACCAATTTAAAATTAACAGCAAAAACAATAAATAAAACACACCACTGGCGAACAGTGCACAGCATATCAATAACCAGTTGTAGGCCCACCTTAAACAATGGTAATAACAATAGGATAGCACTGTAATAAGCATGATGTCACCACAAGGGAGGCCAAATGATGGAATAATAGGCTCTTGTTATTTTAGGTGGCTCTTGATAATTGTTTTTGTACCTGCTCAAAACTTCTATCTTTAACAAAATTTTTATTTTATTTATTTGATTTGATTTAATTTTAGCCCACCCTTCCCGTAGAACAGGCTCAGGGTGGGTTACATCATAAAAACAATGAATAGTAAAAAAATATTAAAATATATCATAAAATATATCATTTTATCATTGTTTTCATAGTTTTAACTAATAATTTAGTTAAAGATTATTGTTAATTGTTTATGTTTTATTATGTTTTATTTTTTTACATCCATAAGAAAGTTCAATGTGAAATACAAAGGGGTATTTATTGTATGGGGGTGATTGTCTTCCCACTCCACCATTGTTTTTCCTCCATCTCTTTGACCCTGGCAGACCAATATTTTGACTATACTAAGTAGCATCATGCTCCATTCTTGCTTCCTCCGAGTCTGCGCGGGCTCCGATGAGCTCCCCCGCCCCGATCCACCGCTTTTCCTCCTCCCCGCCCGCCCCCCGTCACCTTCCTGAGCTCATCGGGGCCCGCGGCTTCCCAGCCGCGGGCTCCGATGAGCTCCCCCGCCCCGATCCACCGCTTTTCCTCCTCCCCGCCCGCCCCCCGTCACCTTCCTGAGCTCATCGGGGCCCGCGGCTTCCCAGCCGCGGGCTCCGATGAGCTCCCCCGCCCCGATCCACCGCTTTTCCTCCTCCCCGCCCGCCCCCCGTCACCTTCCTGAGCTCATCGGGGCCCGCGGCTTCCCAGCCGCGGGCTCCGATGAGCTCCCCCGCCCCGATCCACCGCTTTTCCTCCTCCCCGCCCGCCCCCCGTCACCTTCCTGAGCTCATCGGGGCCCGCGGCTTCCCAGCCGCGGGCTCCGATGAGCTCCCCCGCCCCGATCCACCGCTTTTCCTCCTCCCCGCCCGCCCCCCGTCACCTTCCTGAGCTCATCGGGGCCCGCGGCTTCCCAGCCGCGGGCTCCGATGAGCTCCCCCGCCCCGATCCACCGCTTTTCCTCCTCCCCGCCCGCCCCCCGTCACCTTCCTGAGCTCATCGGGGCCCGCGGCTTCCCAGCCGCGGGCTCCGATGAGCTCCCCCGCCCCGATCCACCGCTTTTCCTCCTCCTCCCCGCCCGCCCCACGTCACCTTCCTGAGCTCATCGGGGCCCGCGGCTTCCCAGCCGCGGGCTCCGATGAGCTCCCCCGCCCCGATCCACCGCTTTTCCTCCTCCCCGCCCGCCCCCGTCACCTTCCTGAGCTCATCGGGGCCCGCGGCTTCCCAGCCGCGGGCTCCGATGAGCTCCCCCGCCCCGATCCACCGCTTTTCCTCCTCCCCGCCCGCCCCCCGTCACCTTCCTGAGCTCATCGGGGCCCGCGGCTTCCCAGCCGCGGGCTCCGATGAGCTCCCCCGCCCCGATCCACCGCTTTTCCTCCTCCCCGCCCGCCCCCCGTCACCTTCCTGAGCTCATCGGGGCCCGCGGCTTCCCAGCCGCGGGCTCCGATGAGCTCCCCCGCCCCGATCCACCGCTTTTCCTCCTCCCCGCCCGCCCCCGTCACCTTCCTGAGCTCATCGGGGCCCGCGGCTTCCCAGCCGCGGGCTCCGATGAGCTCCCCCGCCCCGATCCACCGCTTTTCCTCCTCCCCGCCCGCCCCCCGTCACCTTCCTGAGCTCATCGGGGCCCGCGGCTTCCCAGCCGCGGGCTCCGATGAGCTCCCCCGCCCCGATCCACCGCTTTTCCTCCTCCCCGCCCCCCCCGTCACCTTCCTGAGCTCATCGGGGCCCGCGGCTTCCCAGCCACGGGCTCCGATGAGCTCCCCCGCCCCGATCCACCGCTTTTCCTCCTCCCCGCCCGCCCCCCGTCACCTTCCTGAGCTCATCGGGGCCCGCGGCTTCCCAGCCGCGGGCTCCGATGAGCTCCCCCGCCCCGATCCACCGCTTTTCCTCCTCCTCCCCGCCCGCCCCCCGTCACCTTCCTGAGCTCATCGGGGCCCGCGGCTTCCCAGCCGCGGGCTCCGATGAGCTCCCCCCGCCCCGATCCACCGCTTTTCCCCCTCCCCGCCCGCCCCCCCTCACCTTCCTGAGCTCATCGGGGCCCGCGGCTTCCCAGCCGCGGGCTCCGATGAGCTCCCCCCGCCCCGATCCACCGCTTTTCCCCCTCCCCGCCCGCCCCCCGTCACCTTCCTGAGCTCATCGGGGCCCGCGGCTTCCCAGCCGCGGGCTCCGATGAGCCCCCCCCGATCCACGGCTTTTCCCCCTCCCCGCACGCCCCCCGTCACCTGCTCGGCGGCTGCGCCCTCCGGCCCAGGCGCCGAGCAATCCCCGGACTTGCCTGGCTGTGCCGCTGCCCTCCAGCGACCAGCGCGGGCCTCGCCGCCGCCGCCGGACTCGTCGCCGCCCTGGAAGAAGGTAAGGGGGCCGAAAGCGGGGGGGCGCGGCCTTCCTTTCTTCCCTCCCTCCTCCCTTCCTTCCCTCCTTCCTTCCCTCCTTTCTTCCCTCCCTCCTCCCTTCCTTCCCTTCTTCCCTCCTTCCTTCCTTCCTTCCCTCCTTTCTTCCCTCCCTCCTCCCTTCCTTCCCTCCTTCCTTCCTTCCTTCCTTCCTTCCTTCCTTCCCTCCTTCCCTCCTTCCTTCCTTCCTCCCTCCCTTCCTCCTCCCTTCCTTCCCCCCTCCCTTCCTCCTCCCTTCCTTCCCTTCCTTCCTTCCTTCCTTCCTTCCTTCCTTCCTTCCTTCCTTCCTTCCTTCCTTCCTTCCTTCCTTCCTTCCTTCCTTCCTTCCTTCCTCCCTCCCTCCCTCCCTTCCTCCCTTCCCTTCCTCCCTTCCCTTCCCTTCCCTTCCCTCCTTATGTTCTTATGTGGCACAGAGTGTTGGACTGGAGGGGCCACTGGCCTGATCCAACAGGGCTTCTCTTATGTTCTTATGTGGCGCAGAGTGTTGGACTGGATGGGCCACTGGCCTGATCCAACAGGGCTTCTCTTATGTTCTTATGTGGCGCAGAGTGTTGGACTGGATGGGCCACTGGCCTGATGCAACAGGGCTTCTCTTATGTTCTTATGTGGCACAGAGTGTTGGACTGGATGGGCCACTGGCCTGATCCAACAGGGCTTCTCTTATGTTCTTCTGTGGCACAGTGTTGGACTGGATGAGCCATTGGTCTGATGCAACAGGGCTTCTCTTATGTTCTTATGTGGCACAGAGTGTTGGACTGGATGGGCCAGTGGCCACTGGCCTGATGCAACAGGGCTTCTCTTATGTTCTTATGTTCTAATGTTTTACCATCTTGTTATAATTCGTAAATTTTAACTTGTAATTTATCTTAAATTGGATTTTATATGCAACACTGTGGAAAGACTGTGGTAAAATTGATTGGATCTAACCCTGAAACTACACTATAGAAACAAATCAGTTAATGTTCCCAATTCTCAGGGAATCCTGGATGTTTTATTTCTGTGAGGGCAGCAAGAGATATCTAGCATACTCAGTATCATTGCTAAATTACATTTCCCAAGAGGGAAGCCATGAGAATTAAACTGGTATCAGAGTATAGATCTGTAGTGCAGATAGAACTAAACAAAAACAGATTCCACTCTACCCAAGGTGATCAAAGAGTAAGGTAAGGCACTTCTTCCCTTGTATTTGTGTGTGTGTGTGTGTGTTCCTCTGTATATCCAGCCTAGAAATGGTAGATTGGGTATTTGGGGATTGGAATTGGGGGGTTACCTGCAGTTTTACTGCTGTGTCGGGTTGATTAAGTGCAATCCTAAGAACCATTTCCTGCAAGTAAGCTCCACTGAATTGACCTAAGAATTCTGGGTAGAATTGCTTGGTGAATGCATATTATGTATGCACACCTCACTTGCCCAAGCAATTCCAGGGACTAGCGCTTACTTACCCAGGTTGGTTTGGAAGGCAGAGCCCTGGAGACTTGTGTCATCTTCGTAGTCTTTGTTTTATTGACATGTATGCAGGTTCAAAAGGATCCAAAGAGGCAGCAAATCCTGGGCCCAGCAATCTGCTACCTCATATGGCATCCCAGACTGGGGTGGGGGGGCAGATTAAAACGGTATGTTGGTTCAAAATAGGAGAGGGAGTTAAAGAGCTGTAACAGATTAAAAGCATACATTCCGCTTGGCTTGACGGATAAATTATTGGCCTCAATAAGTCTAGCTGTTTGTACGAGTAGTGATGGACCCATCAGAAGCCTCTGCTCAAAAACGCCTGGTTGTTGAGAGCCGTAGATGTTCGCTTTTCTCTCTCTGAGGGAGAGGACTGAGGCACCAGGCATCTAGATGAGAGGATGGAGGCACCAGGCTGCCTGTTTATCCCTAATAGTGGGCAGCTTCATTGTTGTGGGACCAGCCACTTTAATCTTATTAGTATACCACACAGAACAATTTTCTGACTTGTTGAGGAAGTTTGTATAACTGAAATGCAGAATTCCTTTGAGTGAACTGCCTCAAAGTTTGCTCATTTCCAGGACTACCAGAGGGAGGGATTAAGGGGACAAAACTGGGGGCATTCTGGTCACCTTAGAAGTTTGGGGAGTTGTGCAAGATGCCACTGAGGTGTGGCTGTAAATTTAGTTGCTCTCTTGATTGAATAGCTTACGCTTATCAGAGCTCAGAAGCTAAGCAGGGCTGGACATGGTTAGTGCTTGGAAGAGAGACCACCAAGGAAGAGATGGGTTGCTATGGAGAGTAATGTACACTGCCTTGAGCTCCTTAGACGAAAGGCAGGATAAAAACATACCAAACATAATAAATAATTTATCTGCTCTTCACTAGCTCCAACGTGCAGTTAAACATGCCTACAGTCCTGATCGCAACTTTTCCTGTGTTGAACTTCAGTGATGCAGACCGTTCAGAGAACAGATATGGCAGTTAATATGCTGAGCAGACCCCCCCCCTCCTCTTATTTTTTGCTATCAAGTTACAGTTGACTTAGGTTTTGCTGTCAAGTCACAGTTGACTTAGGTTTGTTCAGAAGTGGTTTGCCATTGCCTGCCTCTGCATCACAACCCTGGTATTCCTTGGAGGCCTCCCATCCAAATACTAGGGCTGACCCTGCTTAGCTTCTGATCTCACTCAGTGACTGAAGTATGGCTCTTAAAAAGAACATGACATCTTTTACTGAAGGCATACTGGGATGCTGGAATAACCAGTATGTGAAGGAACTGGCAGGCTAAGATTTTGATGGGACTCAAGGACTTTATAAGAGATGCTTTGCACACACAAAAAAAGAGGTTAAGAGTTTGATTTATTATTTATTTTAAAAATTTCTATGCTAGTTGCCAGGAATCCATGCACAGATTTATTTGGGGAAAATGACATCACAGGAAGTGCTGTCAAAGGAAGTGATGTCACTTCCTGCTCCCGGCAGGTGGCTCGGGGAAATGATGTCACAGGAAGTGATGTCACGTCCTGCTTCCGGCAGGTGGCGCGGGGGAAATGATGTCACAGGAAGTGATGTCACTTCCTGCTCCTGGCGGTGGCATGACGTCACAGGAAGTGACGTCACCGGAAGTGACGTCACTTCCTGTTTCCGGCAGGTGGCGCGGGGGAAATGATGTCACAGGAAGTGATGTCACTTCCTGCTCCTGGCGGTGGCATGACGTCACAGGAAGTGACGTCACCGGAAGTGACGTCACTTCCTGTTTCCGGCGGCGCGCGCGCGCTTCACGCGCGCGCACACCTACCCCCCCCCCCAAGGTGTCCCTGGCTGGCCTTCAGACATTATGGCCACCCTAATTATACTAGAAATAAGGCCCGTTGTAAGGAAAAATAATATAGGCTCTAGAAAGAGGCTCTGGGAGAGTGTCCCTCTATTCCTGCTATCCTCCCACCCACCAAAGTGAAGGCATTCACACACCCTACCCTTGGTGTCTTCTCACCCCTACACCCCAACTTCCCATCACCTCCAACTACCCCCACCCCATTTCAACTACCGAATTTAAAATTATATCAAGAAACAGTTTGTTTGGTGTGGATAAAAGAATGGATAACGCTGTTAAACAAAAAAACTCTTAGTGTTGGAAGGTCACGGAAACAAATTTGGCTGGCACGCGTATTTGTATTATGGCAAAAAGAAGATGGACGGTTTCTTCTCTCACCATTATATAAGAATTAATTTGTTAAATACATGGATGAAGTACAAGAAATATGGGGATGAGAGGAAACCGTTATGGATAGCGCCGGCGGAAGTAATTAAAATAACGGCTGAAATAGGTGAAGAAAAGTGGTTGTAATATAATCAATTATTAAAAATACTAAGTGGCAAAGTAGAATTGAAAACTGCTGAAGAGTTGAATAATAAATATGATTGGTTCTAAATGCAACAAATTAAGAGCTTGGTGGATAATGATATTAAAACTGAAGGGATAAGAAAAGAACAAATAGAAATGGAAATAGTTCTGCTTGGAGATAATGAAAAATTAATTTCAAAAATATATAAATTACTGTTAAAATGGTCTACAGAAGATGAAGTAGTGAAATCTCAAATGATTAAGTGAGCAATTAATGTAAATAAAGAAATACAGATGGAAACTTGGGAACACTTGTGGAAAAATTCTATGACACTTTCGACGTGTCATAGTATTAAAGAGAACTGTTTTAAAATGATGTACAGATGGTACATGACTCCTAAAAAATTGGCAAAGATGAATAACAAGATGCCAGATAGATGCTGGAAATGTAAAAAACATGAAGGTTCTTACTACCATATGTGGTGGACTTGTGAAAGGGTGAAAAAGTATTGGCAGTTGATTCAGCAAGAAATTACTAAGATCTTGGGATATGAATTTAAGAAAAGTGCAGAGACTTTTCTGTTGGGATTACAAATGGAAAAATTTCCAAAAGAAGATAGAACTGTAATTTGGTACTTGCTTTCAGCAGCTAGGACACTATATGCGCAGTTGTGGAAGCAAGAAAAAATACCAGAGAAATGGGATTGGATTATAAAAGTTATGACATGGAGTGAAATGGACAAATTAACAAGAACATTAAGAGACTATGATTTAGAAGTTTTTAAGACAGAATGGAAAAAGTTTAGAAGATAAGTAGAAAAAGAGTGGAAAGTAAAAGGACATTGGACAATTTTTGATAATGATTATGTTTTAGAAGAAGAATATAAGTTTTGTTTTAATAGATAAGGGTACCTTTAAATATTAGCATTATAAGTAAATAAGAAGGTCTGTAGCTGGGTAGCAAGGAGGGTCCAAAGCGCCAAAACCGAATCACAGTCCAGGTATCGTAGGTCAGAGGTTCAGAAGCCAGAGTCAGGGGGTCCAAAAGTCAATGCCAGAGTCAGGGGGTCCAGAAACCGAAGTCAGAAGCCGGAGTGGATGCTAGAACGTCAGGTAAGTGACTAGTTGCTTCCACAAAGCCTTCTCTCAAAGCCTACAGCTATACAGCCCTCTGCTGTCTGTTGCCCATTTGGGCTAATTGCTGACTCAAGGGGCAGTCAGGATCCTGCTAAGACTCAAGCACCCTCAATCTTAGAAGGGCCAGAATCCTTTCAAAACTCAGGGCTCAGGGAGTGTCTTGCTCGTGAGCGTGCCACCCACCTCCGATCCCTGAGGTCCTGACGAAGGCGGTCACGCACATGAGCCACCCGAGAGGGCGAGGCAGGGGGGCTTGGATCTTCTCCAGCAGGAGGCAGGGGCACTGGTGCAGGTGGCAGGGGCACAGTTTCTTCTGCAGGCTCAGCTTCTTCTGCAGGGCCCCCAGCACCCATGACACTATCCCCCCGGCCCCCCCCTCCGTCGAAGGGCCTGGGAGGTCGGGGTGGTCGGTGTGGAATTGCTGCACCAAGTCCAGGGCATGAAGGTTGTCCATGGGCTCCCAAGACCGGTCTTCCAGGCCATATCCCTCCCAGTCCACAAGGTACTGGAGGCCTCCACGATGGTACCGGGAGTCCAGGATTTGGTGCACCTTATATTCTTCTTCATCATCCACCAGCACCGGTGGTGGTGGCTGTGGGGAAGGAGGCCGAGCTGGGTCAGGGGGTGCAGCCGGGACAAGGAGGGAGCGATGGAACACAGGGTGAATGCGGAGGTGGGGTGGCAACTGGAGCCTGAAGGCGACGGGGTTTACTTGTTCCATGACGGGGTAGGGTCCAATGAACTGCGCATCCAGCTTGTGAGACCGACCAGGCCGGCGCTGGTAGCGAGTTGAGAGCCACACATGATCCCCCGGCTGCACTGGAGGGCCCTCTTGCCTCTTCTGGGACATTTGTGGGTGGCAGGATTGCTGGGAAGAACCGAGGGTGGTACCCATAGGTTGAAGCAAACGGGGTATTTGGGTGGATGAATGGACCGCGTTGTTGTACGCAAACTCCGCTAGGGGCAACAGGGTGGTCCAGTCATCCTGCTGATGGCAGGTGTAACAGTGGAGATATTGCTCTAGCATGGCATTGGTGCGCTCCGTCTGACCATCCGTCTGTGGGTGGTAGGCCGAGGACAGGTGCACTCGAGTACCCAGGCTGGAATGGAGGGCTTGCCAGAACCGAGAGGAGAACTGGGGGCCCCGGTCTGAGATTAGGTGGGCTGGGAGTCCGTGCAGACGAAAGATGTGTTGCAGGTAGAGCTGAGCCATCTCCTGAGCTGTGGGAAGTTTCGAGCACGGAATGAAGTGGGCCATCTTTGTAAACAGGTCAACGACCACTAAGATACAAGTCTGACCCTTGGATCGCGGAAGTTCTGTGATGAAGTCCATCGAGATGGTATCCCAGGGTCCTGAGGGTGTGGGCAAGGGCTGTAACAATCCTGGGGGTTTGGCTGGGATGTCTTTGGCCCGTCGGCAGACGTCACAGGAATTGACATAACGGGCAACATCGGAGCGAACTCGTAGCCACCAGAATTCCCGTGTCAGCAAGTGGGTGGTCTTATGCTGTCCAAAATGCCCAGCGGGTAATGCGTCATGGATCAGGCGTAGCACTTCTGCCCGCAAGGGCCCGGGCGGCACATAGAGGCGTTCGTGGTGTAGCAAGAGGCCGCCTCGAGTCGTGAACTCGCCTGTTGAGCCATCTTGGAGTGCCTGGAGGTGTTGCTGGACCCAGGGATCATTGGCCTGGCTAGCACGAATGTCCTCCACGAGTGCTGGTGAAGTGGAGGTGGCTGCAAACACTGAGGGCGGCAGGATGGGAGCAGCAGGCGCGGTCTCAGTTGAAGCAGGGGCATATTCCGGTTTCCGCGAGAGCGCATCGGCTTTTCGGTTCTGGGTATGGGGATGTAGGTGATCCTGAAGTCGAAGCGGGAGAAGAATAGGGACCACCGGATCTGGCGCTGGTTGAGACGGCGGGTGGTCTGGAGATGCTCCAAGTTCCAGTGGTCGGTGAGCACTTGGACAGGGTGGTGAGCCCCTTCAAGGTAATGTCTCCAAACCTCAAAAGCTGCCTTGATCGCGAGCAACTCCCTCTCCCAGACGGTATAGTTCCTCTCTGCAGCAGTGAGCTGGCGCGAGTAATAGGCGCAGGGCTGGAGTGGCTGGGACGGCTCCTCGCGCTGGGAAAGCACTGCTCCTAGGGCCATGTTGGAGGCATCAGCTTCCACTGTAAAGGGAAGCTGGGGGTCGGGGTATCTCAGGAGTGGCCCGGTGGCGAAGCGGGTCTTCAGGGTGGAGAAGGCGTTATTGGCCTCTGGGGACCAGTGGAAGGGTTCTTTGGGGCGGAGTAGTTGAGTCAGGGGCGTGGTCAGGGATGCATAGGCCGGAATGAATTGCCGATAGTAGTTGGTGAAACCAAGGAATTGCTGCAGGTCCTTGCGATTCTGAGGAGCCTGCCATGTCAGGACCGCTTCCACTTTTCTGGGGTCCATGAGTATTCCCTGCAGTGACACAATGTGACCAAGGAACTCGACGGAACACAGGTCAAATTCGCACTTCTCCAGCTTGGCGTAGAGGCTGTGGGCTCGTAGGCGCTGCAGGACCTGGTGAACGTGCTCGGTGTGCTGGGCAGGATAGCAGGAGTAAATTAGGCTGTCATCTAGGTATATGATCGCGAAGCGGTCGAGCAGGTCCCGGAATACATCATTCATGAACCTCCTGAAGACAGCGGGGGTGTTGGTCAGTCCGAAGGGCATCACCAGGTGCTCGTACTGCCCGTATCGGGTCCCAAACGCGGTCTTCCACTCATCTCCGGGCCGTATGCGCACCAAATTGTATGCTCCACGGAGGTCCAGCTTGGTGTAGATTTGGGCCCCCTTTAAGCGATCCAAGAGTTCAGGGATCAGTGGTAGAGGGTACCGGTCGCGGATGGTGATCTTGTTCAGGGCCCGGTAGTCATTGCACAGCCGGAGCTCCCCACTTTTCTTCTTCACGAAGAGGACTGGGGCAGACAGGGGAGAGGTTGAGGGTCAGATGAATCCGCGTTTCAGGTTCTTGTCCAGGAAGTCTCACAGAGCTGCCAGCTCAGGCTCTGACATTGGGTACAGATGCCCCACCGGGAGTGGTGCCTCAGGTACCAAATCAATGGCACAGTCATAGGGCCGGTGAGGGGGAAGCTGATCCGCTCCTGTCTCTTCAAAGACATCGGCGAAATCCGCATACTTCTGAGGGAGCTGAGGACCACCACTCGGGATGCCGGCTGCTAGAGTGGTGGGAGGAGTCAGATGGGGGCATGGGTCTCGGAAGCGTAGTTCCTGCTGGGCCCAGTCCACAATGGGGTTGTGCAGCTTCAGCAAGGAAAGGCCTAGAATCAGCGGGAAGCGAGGCATGCGGGCGACATCAAACTGCAGCTGTTCTTGGTGCTGCTGGACATGGAAGGTGATGGGACAGGTCTCCTGGGTGATGGGGCCAGAACGGAGGAGGTGCCTGTCAATAGCCTCCACCAGCATCGGAATCTCTTTTGTCTGCACTGGGATCTGGTGCTGCTTTACAAAGGTGGCATCTACAAAACAGTGGGCCGCTCCCGAGTCCAGCATGGCATACATGAACAGCCAGCGTCCATCGGGCAGATGGAGTTTGACTGGTAGCAGGAACGGGCCCGGGGTATGAGCCTGCTGTTCGGAGGACCCAGCTAGTTGCCCCAGGCTGGAGGGTCCACTTACGTCTGGGGCTGCCCTTTTGGCGGTGGTGGCAACGAAAGTCCGGGTATCCGACGCTTAGCAGGGCAGCCAGAGGCATAGTGGCCTGCCGTGCCGCAGTAGAGGCACAGATTCTGCGTGCGGCGTCTGGCCTTTTCTTCTGGAGTCAGGCGGGGTCGAGCAGCTCCAAGCTGCATAGGCTCACCCTCGTCTCTGGTACTAGCTGGGGATGGAAGAGGAGCCGAGTGGCACGGCGCAGGGAGCTGGCACCCTCTGGTCTTGGCTTGGTGGCGACTTTCCAGACGGCCATCCATGCGGAGGCAGAGGGTGATAAGTCCTTGGAGCATGGGTGGCTGCTCCACCCTGGCCAGTTCGTCCAGGACTTCCTCCACCAACCCTTCGGTAAACTGGTCTATCTGGGCAGCCTCATTCCACGCCAAGTCTTGGGCCAGGAGCTTGAATTCGGTGGCGTACTGAGCGACTGAGGATTTGCCTTGTTTCAGGGCCCTGATTTTTCAGTTGGCTGTAGCTGCTTGGACTGGGTTTGAGAAGGCAGCAGACAGGTGGGTTCAGGCCAGTGTGCCTCAACCCCCTGGTAATCAGTCAGCAGGGGAGAGGACTCAACCAGTAGGGGTGTGGCCCACTTGGCCGCCTGCCCCTTTAACAGACTAATGATGAAACACACCTTTGTTTTGTCATTGGGAAAGTCCCGTGCTCTTAGCTCGAAGTACAGCTGACACTGTGCCAGGAAAGCAGGAAATTCTTCCACAGCACCCCCAAATCTGTCAGGTGGGGGAACTGGACACTTGGCTGGAGCACTGGCCGCAGGTTGTTGCTGCAAGTGCACTACTGCCTGTGTCAGCTGCTTGGAGAGCAGCCAGTAGTCCTGTGGTTCCACTTGCTTCAGCATCCATCCTGTGGAATGGGTGTTTGTGGTGGTGGAAGCAATCTGTCACGGGCTGGGGCCAGGCCAGGCGAAGTCCAGGGGCAGTCCAAGGTCTGTAGCTGGGTAGCAAGGAGGGTCCAAAGCGCCAAAACCGAATCACAGTCCAGGTATCGTAGGTCAGAGGTTCAGAAGCCGGAGTCAGGGGGTCCAGAAGTCAATGCCAGAGTCAGGGGGTCCAGAAGCCGAAGTCAGAAGCCGGAGTGGATGCTAGAACGTCAGGTAAGTGACTAGTTGCTTCCACAAAGCCTTCTCTCAAAGCCCAGAGCTATATAGCCCTCTGCTGTCTGTTGCCCATTTGGGCTAATTGCTGACTCAGAGGGCAGCCAGGATCCTGCTGAGACTCAAGCACCCTCAATCCTAGAAGGGCCAGAATCCTTTCAAAACTCAGGGCTCAGGGAGCGTCTTGCTCGTGAGCGTGCCGCCCACCTCCGATCCCTGAGGTCCTGATGAAGGCGGTCATGCACACGAGCCACCTGAGAGGGTGAGGCAGGGGGGCTTGGATCTTCTCCAGCAGCAGGCAGGGGCACTGGTGCAGGTGGCAGGGGCACAGTTTCTTCTGCAGGCTCGGCTTCTTCTGCAGGGCCCCCAGCACCCATGACAGTATGGTATGCACCTCAAGGTAGGCATTTTCTGTAGGGGAACTGATCTGACTTCAGCTTTCCATCTCCTTCCCCCATTCCTGCAGGCTCTACCTAGGAAAAGCATAGTCTTTCTCCACAGTGGGGACTAAAACAACTCACATCATTCTCCTTTCCACCCTGTGATCTGCACAACAACCTGTGAAGAAGGTTAGGATGAAAGTCTGACTGGTCCAAAATCCCCCAGTCAGCTTCCACAGCAATAACCTGTGTCTGGCAGACATGGCAGCTTTGAAGCAGTAACCAGTACATCACACTGGCTGTCATGGGGGGCCTGCTGCTGAACAGGAGCAAACAGCTAGGCTTAGGGTAGCTAACCTCCAGGTAGAGCCTGAAGATATCCTGGGATCACAACTGAACTCCAAACAACAGATTTCCCTCCCCCTGGAGGAAATAACTACTTTGGAGGGTGGACTCTATGGCATTATATTCAGCTAAAGCCTTTCCTCTACCCGAACTCTGGCTTCCGTGGACTCCACTACAAAATCACCAGGAATTTCCCACCAACATGGAGCTGGCAACTGTAGTCAAGACTGGGCCCAATGAGTTCTTCCTCAAAGGCCAAAATAGGCCTGAAAAATGACTCCTCCTCCTATTACTGACAGAACCAAGTTTGGTTGGCTTTTATTGGCAGAAGCAAGCTTGGTTGCCTAGCAACAGCCACTGCCTAACAGCTTCCCCAGTGGCCCAGTAGGTGGGAGAGAAGCAGACTCAACCAATGGGAGGTAAGTACCATTGACTGGGGTTGACACATCATAGGCCAATGGGAAAGCCGAAAAGTGCCAGTACAGTGGGGTTTTATATATATATAAGATGCATTGTGTGTAGTATGGCCAGGAGATCATAAGATTGTCTGGCAGCCAGAACTTCTAGCTCTTTTAGCATTATGCAGAACTAGGTGGTGAGCTAGACTTGTTTTTAAAACAAGAGAAGTTTCAGAGGTGATTTGCCATTGCCCACCTCTGCATTACAAACCTGGTATTCCTTGGAGGTTGTCCTTTCAAATGCTAGCTAAGGCCAACCCTGCTTAGCTTCCAAGATCTGGTGAGGTCAGGCTAGTGTA
Source organism: Heteronotia binoei (assembly GCF_032191835.1). Lineage (NCBI taxonomy): Eukaryota > Metazoa > Chordata > Lepidosauria > Squamata > Gekkonidae > Heteronotia > Heteronotia binoei. The sequence goes on from NC_083223.1 coordinate 213,262,427, forward strand.
AACTATTCAGATCAAGGCATCTGTTTTAGCACATTCCTATAATAGCAACTCCACAGAAAGGGGTGGTGGTCTGCAAGGTAGCCACTTTTCCTTTGTGAAAGGAAACAAACAGGTCATAATAAGAAAGGATGTGGCAAATGCAGAGTTTTCAGGGGAAAGGTAAGACATTTTCATTGTCAGTCAAGCACTGTAAGAGTAGAATTCAAAGGTGGCCAACGGTAGCTCTCCAGATGTTTTTTTGCCTACAACTCCCATCAGCCCCAGCCATTGGCCATGATGGGAGTTGTAGGCAAAAAACATCTGGAGAGCTACCATTGGCCACCCCTGGAGTAGATGAATACATACAGGTTCCTTCCTTCCTTTGCTATGCCAGGCTGGTGTTCTCCTGCTAGGCTGCTTGGACCACCATTTTAGGAACCAGTGAAGAGAATTGCATCTATGTTGAGAGGCATTCAGGAGTCTTTAAAAGTGACCCTCTTCATCCAATTCACTTGAATCTTGTTGGGGGCAAGGCTTTAGATTAGAGGGAGGAGTGTGTTCTGTGCAGATTTGGTGGCATTATGTATAAAGAGTTGACTCAGACCCTTATATACATTCCCTACAGAAAATAATGGTCCTGAATGCCAAAACCACAAGGATTTGAATCCGGAATAATGTCTTAACTGAAAACAAGCATTCACAGAAAAGATCCTCCCATCCCCCTACCCACAAAGCCTAGATCTAAAGTTATAACAAAATCTTTCACACCACCATATGTAATAACTACTTGAAGCCTGTACTGATTCATAGCTACCACTATTTGGATTCCATAAGCAATATAACTTTGTCATCATTTGTTGTGAGACACACTTTGCAGGATCACAGAGTGTACAGCTTTGAAATTGCTGGTTCCTCTGAATCACTTGCCATCCACAGTTTGGACAACAGATGGCACTGTGACCACACAGATCTGTGGGAAGCTTACTCAGTAATATGTAAAGATGTTCCAGACTTTCTAAAAATAACAAAAGGCATCTTGCCAAGCACTCACAGTGTTTGTTCCTCAGTGCTGGGAACAATAGGCCTACATTCCAGTGGTCAGCAAGAAGACCAGAGTAATAAATCCAGGGGTAGAGTGGGGTTTGTGTGTGTGACAGTGTGATATCTTTTGAAACCAAGCTTTTAACAGTGAACTGATCATTTGGTACTATGCAAAGTGACAGAGACAGATGGAATCTATGTAATTGTGTATTCATTTCTATGGGAATGTAGTGTTTTTTGGCTGGTACACATGTCTCAGCTTTGGAAATGGGATCCTTCCCTCTGCAGCCCAGGCTTCAAACAGCTGGATATATATTGAAACTTTCCTGCATGTTATAATCAAAAAGACCTGCCGATGTTGCCTGTGTTCTTTGGCTTCAATCAAAAAAGAGGTTTCAAGAGAAGATGGTGTTATTTTCAAAGCCATGATCCACAAGGAAAAGAAAGTGTGCCTATTGCCCTTTAAACAGTTCCACCTCAGTTTGGGCTCATATCCAGTATGGCTTCTTATCCATCAATCACACTTCTACATTTTATACAGGAAATATCATCCACATGTAAAAACTGTATCTTTCACAAGCTAGCCAATTAAATTGCCAAATACTTGGGTGTGGGAAGAGACTACCAGCACCCTCCTAAGCAGAATTACAGTCTACTAAATCCATTGGAGGAATGTGGAATGTTATAGTATTGCCCAGTCTTGTCAGCTCTCAGAAGTTAAGCAGGGTCAGTACTTGCATGGAAGACCTCCAAGGAAGACTGTGCAGAGGAGGGCAATGCAAACCACCTCTCTTTCTCGCTTGCCTTGAAAGCCCCTTGTTGAGTTCTCCATAAATCAACTGAGAATTAATAGCAAGTACATCTTATATATGAAGACTGTTTTGTCTTGGCAAAACCAGTTCCCTCATTGGTTGGGGTTGCACTGTATCAACCTTTGACCCATCAAACCATCAATCAAGAGTATTTGTGTGCCATTGGTTGAGTCTGCTCCTCTCTCCCACCTGAGTGGTTGTTGCTAGCCAGTCAAGCTGATTCTGTCAGTAAAAGGCAACCAGGTTTGTTTCTGGCAGTTGCTGGCTCTCCCTACTCTCCCGTTGGCATTTTTCTTCAAAACGGGTCTTATTCCTAGAACATATAAAAGTTCACTGAAAGTCAGTGGGCTCAGAGGGGTGCAACTCTGTTAAGTATGATACTGTACATTCAGCATCATGTCAAACACATGCACTATCACATGTCTTACTTTGTACTTATATACACATACTTTGCATTTATATACATATACATACTTATATAGCATTCATACAGCCTTGTTTTGCTCCCTCTGTTCTCAGGATAAAAGTGTGTAGTCATCTTACCTACATATCTAGTTATTTAAAATATTTAGGTACTAAATTTTTCCCTCCAAAAGACAGCCCAGAGCAGTTTTCAACATGTATGTACCAACATAAAAGATAATCTTAAAAAAAAATAGTTACAACTAGAATAAGAATTAAACATTGTGATCTATAATTGCTTTCCATCAAAAACTACCACTATTTCGAATGGCCTTCACCCAAAATGTGTAGATGCCAAACATCACTGAAGAATGGCACAATGTTAGCACCAAACAGTTGTTTTAAAACTGCACTAATAATTTAAATTGTAACTTGTTTTAATTTTTAATGGACTTGTGGCTGTGATTGTTTTTATTGTTTTATTCTTGACATATGATGTTGTTAGCCGCCCTGAGCCTGCTTCAGCGGGGAGGGCAGGATATAAATATGAAAAATAAATAAATAAATAATCATATAACTTGTACAGAAAGTTCCCTGGAACAGAATTATCTTACAACTCCTTGTAAAAGCCATAAAAGAAGCTACCTTCTTTACATTTTCTGGCACAGCATCCCAGAAGGTCAAGACTACAACAGAGCTCTTTCTCTTGGCTGAAACCATGACTGGACTGAGGACGTGACAGAGGAGCAGATGAGCTGCTGGGAGGAACACATTTAGTGCACAGATATCTAGTTCATTTGGGATACACCACTCTGGGATATAGGATCCTTTGCTCCTTATAGATGTCCAGGTGCTAATAGTGACCAGGAGTACCTGTTACTGGCTTCAGCCATATGTTAGCTGCATCCTTTCCTAGACTGAAGGGACCTTTTCACAGTTACTCATGTCTTACTGACATTCAGAGTAGACTATAGTCTTTTAAGGGCTGCCTTTGAGCAATGTTTAGAAAACACAACTGGTGACAAATGTCTCTGTCAGGAACTGGGCTGGTTCAAGTCTACCAATCTAATTGTTGTAGGCTAAGACCTGTAGGACTCTGAATTGAGAGGATCTGAAGGCCCACCTTCTCCCATCTGTGACATTGTGAGGTCATCATGGGACATTAGCTCAGGTTCTCTGCTTTGCTGGGTCATCATCTCATCATCCCATAATCCTGTTTGAAGAAGGTGACTCTTCATTCATTCTCTCCAAATTAGATAATCATTCTCTGTGAGCCTATCTATCATGACCATGCTGTGCACCACAGGAGGTCACCATTTTTGTTCCTTGGTTTTTGCTTGCTTGTGCCAAGGCATCAAAGATCTACCTTCTGAAGTATGGTGGGCAGATACAAAAGAGAGGGCCTTTTTAATACTGATTGTAATGTTCCCTTCTAACAGAAATCCATTTTGCACCATTTTTGCCAATATTTTGCTAATGATTAAAATTATTCTGTTTATGCATTTGGAGTTTAGATTCTGGTTCTAACATATTCAGTGCCGGCTCTCATTTTATTTGATCAGGGGTCTGTTTTTCTTTGCCACAAATCTCTGTCACTGTTGCTTTAAATATCATGATGTATTCTTTATAAATATGATTGCAACCCAGTCTTACAGAATGGAAGGGTGGGGTAGAAATGTTTTAATAAGCGACAGAGGGAAAACATAAAGAAAGGAAAGCATAAAAATAAGATACCGTGTGAGGTCTTTCTGGCTTCATCATCCTTCTTTGAAGAATGCTTCTCCTTTGTAAGTAGTTAATCATTAAAAAAGAGTTGAGGATTAGGCTTGTTGTAAAGATCCACACCCAGCTGAACCTAGTCTTAGCATATCGTTTCCCAGTGCCCCTCTGTCTCTTTTTAATACTTTGGCTCAGTTGTACACAATGTAGAGCAATTTTGAAGAGTGGTGCTTCTGAACATGTGCAGAATGCTCTCCCATCACCAATGAACAAATACAATAATCAGCTACAGGCCTGGGTTTAGAGTAAGTGGTCCTCAAATTATTCTTTAGCAATGACCACAGTAATAGTGGTCCTGGAAGAGTGAAAGGTTTGGGCATGGGCTGATGGTTATCCCATTTTATGCCAAACAGTTTCAAGTGCACACTCAATGGTAGGTGTCATATTCTGACACGTTGAGTGTTTAAGGCATCTTTTCAGATAAAAGCATAAGAAAAAGCTTGCTAGATCAGACCTCTAAACGAGCTTCCCATTTCTCACAGCTGCAAATCAGATGCCTCTGAGAAGCCTTGAAACAGGCAGTGATGGCAAGAGCCTTGTTTTGCTGCCCCATTCCCAGAATGCAACAGGCATTCAGAAGTGCACTTTCATCTAATAACCATAGATAGACCAGCCCAGGGGTTGTTTTGTAAAAAAATAGGTGGCGGAACTCATTAGCATAACTCATTAGCATATACCACCACCACTCCAGCCCAAAGCAACCTGATCCAAGAAAGGAGAGCCCCGGGCGAGTGAGAACTGCTTGGGCTGGCTAGAGATCCAGCCAGCCCAAGCAGGCTTCACTCACCTGGGGCTCTCCTGGGCTGCCCTCCCCCCAGCCAAAAGGCCAGCAAGCCACCTTCACTCAAAATCACATAAGAAGTGGAGAAAGGGTGGCATGGATTTCTCCAGGAGTTAATGAGGGCTGCTGGGGGCATGATAAAGCCCCTGGTGGCTGGCTGCTCTCCTAATCCAGGGATTGTTGTGCAGCTGCACCTACTATTCAATGGACAAAGTAGGAGGGGAGGAAGAGGGAAACCATCAGAAAGGTTCAGGAGCTGTGCTCCTGTAAGCTCCTGCTGAAGCCTGGACCTGCCCTTCATGATGATAGCATATTATATGACTATGGAACTTCATTGATTAAAGTATTTTACATTTATTTCTCTCAGAATTCTTACAACCCCTATAGCATAGGTTACTATTGTCCACACATTGTATTATATATGGGTGGGTGTGGGGAGAAGATCAAAAAATGGTAGCCTACCTAAGGCCACCTGCGCTGCAATCCTTTGCAGATTTATGCCACTCTAATCCTGGACTCCAATCTAGACTGGAGTAACTCCACATCAGAGTTGAGTCTGAGACAGCAGTGGGATTTCAACTGAGGACTTCTTGCTCAAAGCCCAGCCTATTTACTCTTTCCCCAGCCTCCAAGCTGGCACTTTGGCCTGGCTCAGGGCCACCGGATAGCTTTCTTTTCCTTGTAGGTAAACACAAAGAAGCAATCTGCACGATCTTGGGCAGTTCCTTGTTTTTTTTTCAGAAAAGCTGGCCAGTTCTGATGAGGCATTCACACCCCCTTGTTGATCTTGGAACAGGTCTTTTTCTTTCAATGTTTATATACAAATACTGAGGAAGGGTTTCCCCTCCCCCTGGTTTCCAGAAGACAGATAAACACAGAGCACTGATTACAGGTCATAACCAGCTTCATCATGCTAGGAAGGGATTGCTTATAACCGAAGAATTAGGGGCATGCACCAAGAAAAATAATTGTTATAATTTTGCATCCAGACTGGGGGAGGGAGCAGTTTGCTGTGATTGCTTATTTTCAGGCAGGACGTCACCAGGTCCAGATTCAAATCCATGAAGTTTTTCAGGTTCCATTATTTGAGAGTCTGTGTACTAGAGTCTGAGGCACCTGTTTATAAAGATAATGGCACCATACTTGCACAGAACAAAGTCCTCCCTTGAGTATAACAGCCCCCTCAAGTTCCAAGCAGATTGAACAAAGAACTTTGACTCTGCAGACTCCCAGAGCAAGTAACTCTCTGGACAGCCAAAGTTCTCTCCACTGATTCCTAAAATGGCGATCAAGTAGCAGCCTAGAAGAGCACTGTCTGGCTACAGTTTAAAAACTGCTTTCATTTCATTCCCCTACTCTTGCAGTAACTGACTGGTAGTTAAAAAATATCCACTGAAAACTCTTCAATTGACATCTTCCTTGCTGCGGTCTGTTTTCTTTCACAAAGTGAAAGTGCCTTCTTTTGCAAAAAAAAAAAAAAATCATTTCCCATTGGTCTGCCATTATTCTCTAGAGGCCTTTTGGAGGCATGGTGTAGGGTTGGAGAGGCTGCTTTCCCACCAGATGACACCAAAACTGCTGCCTGTGCACTAAAGGACCCCCAGATTTCACGTGAATCGAGCCATTAAATTCTACAGGCCTCTGAATAAGCAGCCTCAGCTCTCTATTTTCCCAGCCATAGTACTTGCATAGAACAAAAGGGAATTGCTGTTCACTGCAGCTCATCTCCAAAGGATGAAAGTGCTCTGCACTCTTCCCTTGCAAGGATCTGATTGGAAGGGAGAAATGTCATTGCCTGGGAATTCATTACAGTGAAAGAAAAGCACCAGTGTATCCTTTAACCAGCCAGCAGTGCTTAAAGGCATTCAGGGAGGTGGGTTTTTTTTTTTGGTCATATCTTAGAACCCCAGATTTATTACCATTCTGGAAAATCACAGTAATAAACCAAACCATATATCTTCGGGTTGGGAATTTCATAATACATACCTTTAAAAATATACAACTAATTTCAAAGATATAAGTAGTCAGTAGTCACATGAATCCACTATAGTTCACCTTGTCCCTTCCTTGCATCACAGCAGAAGATTTCTGAATCAGGGGTGGCAAAACTGGCTTAATGTAAGAGTCACAGAGAATAAACATCGGATGTTTGAGAGCTGCAAGGCATAACAAATATTACACACACAGGCCTCATTTTGGGCAGGAGCTCACAGGAGCAGAGCTTTGAAACCTCTAAATTTTATTGTGCTTTCTTTCTTTCTTAATCCCCCCCCCCAAAAAAAACCCCTTGCTTCTGAGCTCCATTGTTCAACCCCCCTATGAGAATTTTGCTGAACTGTATGAAAGTATGACAAACTTTCTAATATTTCCCCCCACAAAACCCCGAAAAATAACCAAAACATATAAAGCAGAGAGATGGAAATCTTCCTCATGCCACTGTGGCCAGACAGGAGAAAGTATTTGAAAAAGTATGATGGGAGTAAGGTTTTATTCTGACAATTATAATTCAAGAAGCATTTTAAGGCAAGGGCTGAGCTGATATGATTTAGTACACTTTCTGGTGATGTCAGGGGTGTGTGGCATATTCAAATAATTTATGCAAATGGTTGTGCTAATGAGCTCTGACACCTCTTATTCTACAAATGACCCCTGTGCATGCATTTTTGTTTTAATAGTTTCTTTGCACAGAAAGATAAAATACATATGCATGCATTTTACAACCTGACCATGCTAGGAGATTTAAAAAAAACCAAACAAAAAACAAAAGCTGGGCATAACAATCCCCATAAGACCAGCATAGGGAAAGGTTAGGGAACTGTTTTTTTGGCACTAGTGGGAGAAAGAAACACACATGTACCATATAAATCACTAACCACTATTTGCATCCTTATTCATCTCTCTTGGCTTGACACCAAGTACAGCTCTTTAATTCCTTCCAGTGGTTCCCTCAGCTCTTGGGCTTTCTTTCCCACTCTAGGTCTCCAGGCAGCTGCTGTGGTGGAGGAGAAGAGCTTGCAAGCCTGCCTGTTTCCTCCTCCTTCTCCACTTCACACACATTGGAACTAGTCACCTACCTATGGGTCAGCAGTCAGAGGATGTCTGAGGTCCTGATGCTAAGCATGCTTGCTTGAAAGTAAGCCTGCATTAAGTTCCTTCTTGATCTCCAGGAGAAGAAGAAGATATTGGATTTATATCCCGCCCTCCACTCCGGAAAGTCTCAGAGCGGCTCACAATCTCCTTTACCTTCCTCCCCCACAACAGACACCCTGTGAGATGGGTGGGGCTGGAGAGGGCTCTCACAGCAGCTGCCCTTTCAAGGACAACCTCTGCCAGAGCTATTGCTGACCCAAGGCCATGCTAGCAGGTGCAAGTGGAGAAGTGAGGAATCAAACCCGGTTCTCCCAGATAAGAGTCCGCACACTTAACCACTACACCAAACTGGCTCTCCACACAATATGTATGAAAGAGCCGCAGCTTGACCACCCCTGTTCTAGATTTTCCTGCAGTAACTTTAAACTGTTCCTCATAACTTACATAGGTGGATGTTCTAGGCCCTCACTTAGAGGCAGAGCCTGTGCCTCAAAATATACTATGCACAGAAAAGGTTCCTGCTTGCACTTGTGTGCACAACTAGTTTCTCACCTGTTGCGGGGGGGGGGGGATGGCTTACCCTCCAGCTATTAGCTGGAGGGTAAGCTGCCCCCCCCCCCAACAGGTGGGAAACCAGAGCCCTGCAGAGCCCTCTGGGGGTGAGATCAGACGTTCAGAAAATCCCACTACGGGCATGAGTGGAGTCCGGAAGCGTGTCAGATTTTAAGTGGTTGTCCAAACGTCAGCATCTACGAATGGTGGTTAGCTCATTCAAGTCCTGCATTGAGACGACTGGGGCGCGGACTAATTTGATACTGCTTTAAATCCGGAACAAAATTCTTCTGATGGTTCCTGAGTGGAATTTCTGTGTTTGAATGCTCCATCGTTGGTGACTCGTTGGAAGCGCACCACTGCTTCCCTCCCAAAGCCCCCTGCAAGTGATATCACTGCGCCAGTGAATGAGCGAGCGAATGTTCGCTCAATAAATCGTTTACCCGTCCCTATGTCCGGAAACAAAACTCACTTTTGAAACTAGATGTGAACTAGATGTGAACTGATTTGAATTCCTGGTGTTTTTTCTGCACGCGTAGTGCTCGTGCTGGAAAAGTAGTGCCAACAGACTAGCAAAACTGTTAGTGATCCGACCCATTTAAAAGCGACGCGCATCCCCACCCTCGAGAATGAAGTCATGGTGGGTGTGCGAGGTCTCTCGTGGAGAAGGGAGGAGACGCTGGATCTGCTCGATAGTGCAGATAGCGGGCATCACTGCGCCTGCGCTAATGCAGATTGACATCTCATGAAACGAGGTTTGGTAGAGCACTCTGATCGACCAGTGACGGGACCCACATGGGATAGAATGGGAGCCTGGCTGTTGTCTGATCGGAAAATTGGTTGTGTGGATTATAATAGAGGCACATTGCAGATGGATTTAATGGTGAGTGTGACCGCACCCTGAGCTGCCACATAAGTTTTTTCTCCTAACACTAGCTGTGGTTTCCCTTTCACACCAGAGACCAGTTGTGTCCCCCCTCTCACACCCAGGTTGTTGTAATGCCAATGTCCTGATTATCCTCTGCTCTATTTTTATTTTCAGGTACATGTATAGTATTGCTCAAGAACAGAATACTTGAATCATTTGGTAATGCACATTTGCTGGAAGGTCCTGGGTGCCCAATTATGGTCATCTCCACTGAAATAACTAATTGGCATTGTGCTGTAGGGGGGAGGGAAGGGGAGAGAGCACTTGAGGAACTTTTCATTTGTTCATTTGAAAGCTAATCAAGAGAGCAGAGAAAAGCACTTGTCCCTTCATCCCTGTGATATAAGTACCCACCATCCCTTTACTGAAGAATTCTTCCCTGTACCTAAATGTCTCCCCAGGGTAAAGGGCAGCATGAAAGGGATCCCATCTTTGTGGGTGGAGATGTTTAATATTTAATAAATTTGGTTCTCCCAATGTTTTTGGTCCATTCTATCAGTGGACAAGACATTGGTGCCAGTTCCATTTGATTCCCTCCCCCTTTCAAATCTCCCCAGTTAATGAATTTCTTCCTCCCCATGCAGCTGTCCCCTTCTCCTGCAGCTGTGAGTGGAATTTCCCAATGCTAATGGAATAAATGGATGACATACTATATTATTGTGTAAATCCAGCATTCTGTAATATCTATCCCCTCATAAATTACAGCATTATAATTACATGGCAGAATATTCATGAAGGATCAATAAAAGACATATCTGCAAATGCCTAAAGACAGGGTTCCTACACAAGTCCACCCAGAAATGTGTGACTTCATATTGCCATAATATGGTAACAGTGCCCTGACCTCCCCAATATCAATTTTGTTGATCTTAGCAATGACACCAAGGCAGTTTTCACTATGAAAATGCAGAGGAAGAAGGCATTTCCTTTCATTCCAGCACAAGGTATACCTTGCTTTCCAGACACATGACAAAGATCATTCCAGTAACACCATACATTGCAACACCAAAGATCTCTCCTCCTGCTCCATTTTTTTAGCACAAAACTGGCTGTTGCCAGAAGAATGGAGAATGGTATCACATAGAAACAAAGCAATAAGGTCAGTGGCTAGAGCTGCTGAAATAGAGAAACATCTCTCTGTGTAATCAGCCTGGGTGAGAAACGTTACAACTGTTGCTTCCTATCTCGGTGCCCTGAAACATTAAAAAAAAAAAAACCATTCAAGTGTATTATCTCTACCTGAATACCTGACAGGTATACATAGAGAGATTCATGTGTTTAAAGTATAGTTTACATGGGATCTTCAGGAGGTCACTATTTCAGTTATTAGATCCAGACCTGTATAGCTTCACACAGGCAGCAGTGCTAAGCAGGTCTACTCAGAAACAAGCCTTGTGTTATTCAGTGGGGCTTATACCCTGGAAAGTGCCCCTAGGATTGCAGTCAAAGGTTTCTACACACTGGGTCCACTTAACCATATGAGGGGGGAAGAATCACAGAATACCTCAGATACAATCCCTACTACCACTCTGCCTGGAGTACTTTGGAATATGAACTGGGTAGAAAAGCATTGCTCCAGCCATCAAATAAAGAAATAAATAGTATTCTTTGGCCTAGAAACTGTGAAACAACTCCCTCAAAAGGAAAAAATGCTCTGCCTAAGAGCATTTAAACAATCTAATCTAGAAAACTTCAATAGTTTATTTCCCATTTTGGCAGCCTTGACCTCTGCAAGAGGCCAAGTGCAGTACCAAAAGCTGGGCTGGAATGCACACAGGCCAAACATAAAGCTCATTTAGTAGAGATGATCTCACTGTGCTGTACCTCCAGCATTTACGATTTCCTAAAATGCAGTTGGCAGGTAGTACATATAAAAAGAGTTCTGTGTTACTGATGCTGAAATGCTAGGCTAGGGCCAGAAAGAGAGTTACTAATTAATGCCTCTATTTTTCAACAGCATGAGAGATAACAGTGCCAAGAGATGGTCCAGCATATATGTGGAGCAGGGAGAAAGTGAGAGTGGTTGGTTGTGTTGGCAAGGTAATTAACACAGCAATGGTGTACAACCTAATTTAAGAGTAGATAAAGGTTTGTTTAGAAATTAACATACTTGGTAGAAAAAAGGAGAGACACAGATAGTTTCCTAACTACATCTCTAGCAGAAAGAGAGGGTAAGGAAGAAGGGGGAAATTCCCCTAAGAGTGGCACTCTGGATACAATAGAATAAAGTTAGAGTCCAGCAGCAGCTTTGAGACCAATGACACTTAACAGGAGGGAAGGTGCTATCCTATCCAATTGTCTTCCTGCTGCCCTCTGTAGGGTCTTATTCTCATCTTCTTTGTGACATTGCCTTTTCAACAAATTGTAAGTCCTCCAAACAGAGTAGGTAAAGTATTTAGTTGTTGTAGCAATGAACCTCACAAGCTATGAATCAAACCTAAAAGCATTGTTGGATTTGAAACTGGTGGATTAGGGATTGGAATTTGACAATTAAAACATAAGTACAACAACAACAAATTTTATTTGTATCCCGCCCTCCCCGCCGGAGCAGGCTCAGGGCGGCTAACAAGTAGTAAAATCATTATAGATCAGTGTCAGGAGCCATGCCACTGTGAGCTGTCCATTGATGCTACCTCCTAATTGGCCTGGCTGCAATAGTTACCTGGTCAACCTGGAAGCCTAATGTCATACCTGCCATTCAAATAATCTGTGAAATGCCTTGAACATTTAAGGGCAGTATAATATAAACAATGGATAACATCTTGCAGTCAAGATAGATCGAAGTGGACAGCCATGTTGGTCTGAAGCAATAGAACCAAGTAGGAGTCAAGTGGTACGTTTAAGGCCAACAAAGTTTTATTCAGAATGTAAGCTTTTGTGTGCTAGAAGCACACTTCATCAGATTGCTTACATTCTGAATAAAACTTTGTTGGTTTTAAAGGTACCACTTGACTCCTACTTCATCTTGCAGTCAAGCATGTTTTCTACCACTGTTTCAGAACTGTCCTTCCCAAACTGAGTCTTCAGACATATTTAGCTGATACTGCATCTGTTGTTGCTAGAGAATAGTCAAGGGGACACAATAAGCATGTTAGACTTGGAATGGGAGATCCGGCTTCTGATCTTCTCTTGGTCATGATGAAACTGAATTTGGTCCACCCTGTATCTTTCTCAGCCAATTGGCCAACTGTAAGATATCTATGGCCATGAATGGGTGCTAAATACTGCACATGCAGCACTGCAAAACCCTTCCCCCCTTTGGTTTGGAAAAACAGCAGCTGCAGGGAAGTGTTTTGGGTCATTGTGGCCAAATGCATTGTATCCTTAGGCCCTAATCTACATCACAGGAATGTTGTGAAGACAGAGACCATATGAGCTCCTTACAAGCAGGGAGCAGTAAAAATCAAATACATAAATATTTTCACCTGATCAAATGTAATAACAAAAAAAAACTGGTCAAAAAGCATCACTCAGTGTTGGCTGTTGATAGCCCTTGTTACCGTAGTAACATTTAGTTTTTGGTTTTTTTTTTTAAAGTAAAGTATGCCATGGTGTCCTTGTGGTCATTGCATTTCCTACCTATAATATATTGGCTGCCATCTACAATGGATGAATGGAGGCATTATGGATCAACATCCAGCACATTGTGCGTAACAACTATTTAGGTCAAATTCACAACATCCCACATAAAACTCTTTTTAACCTTTGTCCCACTGTCAGTGTCTACATGTGAAAAACAGAGAAGACATTTTAAATGGACCAGGTTTCTGATGCGAGAAAGCTGATTTACAACTGCATTTCAATCTTCCTGCACTTTACAAGCCATGTGAGATTTCTGTTTTAGATTCTAACTTTAAAATAAATAAGTAAACAAAGAATCTGGAAATTCAACTGTGACTAGAAAGGGGCAGCAGCATTCCAGTAGATGGCAGTATTGCACTCTGTATTCTCTGAGGTTTTTTTCTCCTGCTTCCCCCTTCCACTCTTTTATTGGCCTGCCAATAGCAGCAGGCAGTCAAAAAGTAATAATCAAAACACTCTTGGAAAATGTTCCCTAAAACAGATTTTTAGCAAATTATGCTAATTATGCCTCTTTGGGGAGTCATGGCATCCATGTTAGAGATTCACGGATTGGGGCATTAAAATATCTGCCAGTCAAAGCCAAGCAACTAAATTGAAAACAAAATTGTGTGCATGAGATTTCTGGTGGGAAAGAAAAATGCTCCGAGCTCAGGAAACTACAGTAGATAGCTAGTTTAGACAGAGGCCTCTCATCTGCAAAGCATAAAGTCTCCCTCCCCACTTAAAGATGTGACTATCCAAAATCAAAATCATATGTGAAATACTTCCTGCATTTGGCTTTATTGGGGTTCTCAGTGAGAACCAGAGAAGATTTAATCATCTATCTATTCACTCCAAAGTATAAACTGAGATGGAATAAGGATGGTCAATTCATGGTAATTCAAAAGTGCTTAGACTTGGTGTACAGACTATTGCTTTGAGCACTTTAAAGGGGTCTGCAGTTAGATATTGTTGTTGTTTCCCTCCATGTTTCTATTGTGTATGTGGGAGGGAGGTATAATCTTCAGATCAGTGACCTTTCACTTTTTATACCCCACTTCTCTCTAACCAGGGGAGTCTTGGAGCAGCTTTCAATCACATTGCCTTCTTCTCCTCACAACAGGTACTGTGTGAGACAGATGAAGCAGAATGAGTTCTGAGAGAATTGAAGTGCCACGTTCCAAGAAAAGTTTTGGGGTTCTATTACTGTAAAAAAAAAAAAAAAAGTCTCATTCTTCTCCAAGAAGCCAGGTCAGGGTTCTTGATTTCCCTCCTTTCCTCTATTATTTTATCCTCAAAAGAATTCTGTAAAGTAGGTTAGGCTGAGAAAGTGAATGTGACCCAAAAACACTCAGTGAGCAGAGGTTTTTTTTTAAAAAAAGAGTTCTTTGCCAATTGGATTTATAACCACTGCACAGCACTTCCTTTCATTCTGCAAACTCTATAAACTGCTCACACCCACTGATAGACACATTCAGTGTGTCATTGAGGAAGAACTTGGGGGAGCATTGCAAACTTCTTCTTTGCATTCCAGATCATGTGTGATTGATTATACCTCTGGAGCCAAGTTCTGGCCAATGTACAGAGAGACTATTGTTTTGAGCACTTTAAAGGGGCCTGTATATTTAGTAAGTATGCCAAAGGTGTAAATTTCTCAGCTTTCAAAATCAAGGTGACACTGTGATATGTTCCAATGTAGTTTTGAGTAGGGTTGCCAACCCCCAGGTGGGGCCTGGCATTCTGCAGGAATTACAATGGTTCTAGAGATGACAGAGATTAGTTCCCCAAGAGGAAATGGCAGCTTCCGAGGGTGGGTTCTATCGCATCCCTGCATGGTATGGTGGTTAAAAGAGGGGGGCTCTAATCTGGAGAAGCAGGTTTGAATCCCCACTCCTACGCAGGAAACCTTCTGGGGCCAGTTACAATTCTCTCTCAGAACTCTTTCTGCCTCATCTGCCTCACATGTTGTGGGGAGTGGAAGGCAATGTGATTGTAAGCCACTTTGAGACACCTCTGGTTAGAGGAAAATGGGGTATAAAAACCAAGTCTTCTTCTGCTGCTGCTGCTTCTTCCTACCCCCACTAACCATTTTCTCTCTGTGTCCTCCCCAAACCCTGCCTTACCTAAGCACCACTAACTCTCCAGGATTCCCATGCTGGAGACGGCAATCTTAGTTTTGAGTTGTAAAATAACCTCAAGACACATAATTTAAATCACACAGGAGGGGCATGGCCCTGGGATGGGGGTTAGGGCCCCCAAAACTGTCAGAGGGCAGGCTCCTGGTCAGCTATGGGTCTGATTCAGCCTTGCTTTCTCTTTGTCAGGGTATAATCTTTCTATAAGCAGGTTTGTATTTTTCTGATGGAATAGTATCTAAACATGCAGTCACTAGGCTTCCCAATCCCCAGGTCCCAGTGGGGGATCCCCCAGTTTTACAGGCTTCCCTTCGCCCCCAGCCAGCTGGCTGCCGGGGGAAGCTCCACCTCCATAGTCACCATGCAGCTCTAGATCTCCGGCAGGTTTAGAAACCTGAAAACAGGTCCTGTTTCAAAATGTGTGTGTGCCTTTAAATAAGAACAGGAAGCAAGAAGTACTTCATGGGGAAGGGTCAGCAGCACAGTCCCTCCATTTGTTTTGCTTTCATTTCAGAGCAATTAAGAGTGTATGTGTGTGTGTGTGAGAGAAAGCAGCATAGCCCCTGTTCTTTTCAGATGTCCTTGTGGAGGAACCAAACCCAGTAAGTATGTGTGTGTGTGTGAGAGAGAGGGAGGGTTGCCAGTCCCCAGGGTTTGGGGGTCCTCCCTCCACTTTAGGGTCATCAGAAAGCGGGGGGTGGGAATGTCTACTGGGCACACTTATTCCCTATGGAGAATGATTCCCATAGGGAATAATGAGGAATTGATCCATGGGTATCAGAGCCTCTGGGGGGGCTGTTTTTTGAGGTAGAGGCACCAAATTTTCAGTATAGCATCTAGTGCCTCTCCCCAAAATACTCCCCAAGTTTTGAAACGATTGGACCAGGGGGTCTGGTTCTATGAACCCCATAAGAAGGTGCTCCTATCCTTCATTATTTCCTATGGAAGGAAGGCAATTCAAAAGGTGTACTGTCCATTTAAATGTGATGGCCAGAACTCCCTTGGAGTTCAATTATGCTTGTCACACCCTTGTTCCTGGCTCCACCCCAATGTCTCCTGGCTCCACCCTCAAAGTCCCCAGATATTTCTTGAATTGGACTTGGCAACCCTAGCAGTCATCCCTGCAACCTGAAATGGAGCAGTCCAGCACACAATATGCTGCTTAAATGTATAATCCTTGAAACATAAATAGAGAAGTGAAAGATCAGAAGCAAATCCTTATGTGCAGCCATTCTGTACTGCAGGAGAAACAGAACATGAATGATTCCAAGGTTAGCACAAGAGGGAAGCTGGGTATGGTTGACTTTGTATGGGAATGGTGGTAGAAGCAGGTCTCTTGGTTTGTGGGTCAGAGATCTATAGGTCTGTGAAATATGGTTTAGCAGAGGTTCTCCCTGTGGTTGGATCTGGAAATACTGCTGTGCCTTTCACACTGCTATAATGTATGGATCTAAACGTGCCTGAAGGAGTCAAACATTTATTTATTTAAATCTGTAGTCCATCCTCTCCCTAAGGCCATGTCATCACAAAAACATAAACAAACAAAGGGATTTTCTTTATTTGGAAAATTCCTTTGCTTCTTCTCAGGGAACCTGCCCAATCTCTGTCCTAAAGGCTTGCAATCTTTAAAAAGCCACTTTTATGCTTAACTTGGAACTGTTTAGTTACAAAACTGTCTAGAATCGAGGAAAGCTTAAACCACAAACAATCTCATATAAAAACTAATTTATCTGGTTCCAGATGGCCCTAGTGCCTCCATTGTCCCTTATATGAAACAGGATGTTGGCTGTGTGGGAATGTGGTTTACAGTGCTGCAAAAGTGAGGTAAACCTGCTGGAAAGCTCACCACTGGAAAATGCAGCAAGTCACAAAAGAATCAAAGGAGTTCGCTAGGTGGCCTCACCACCTAGCCTGTCCTGTCCCTTTATTAGAGTCTTCATTGGATGTTATTTACCAGGTGATGTTCTTTCCCTCCAGCCACAAAGGTTTCAGATGCCCAGTTCCACATGTTAGTTCTCTATTAAAGCGACAGTATATTTTTCTCCAGGCCAGCTGGCAACTCTGCTTCACTTAGGAAAGGCAGCACATTCAACTTTTAAAACTTAAATGGCCACCCAGAAGAATATGACTCTGAAGATGCTGGTGACATCGTAACCATCACTCCACCCCTCCTAGTTATAGACTTGTGTCATACAGATTCGCCCAGTCCAAACCTTTGTGAAGCATTAAGACCTATGTCTTTGGCCCCCTGAGCTAAGTCATGGGAAGGTGAGGGCATGCCATTGAATTAGATGGATTTTATTCTATTTTGCTGATGTATTATTTCTCTTGACCATCCAAGGCCTTCAGGATGGACATATAAATATCAAAGTAAATAAATACATCCAGCAAGCCAGCAAGAGGGACAGATGTTGAGGATATAGCAAGGAAGGAAGAAGGGCAGGCGTGAGGGTGAAGGGCAGAGCACAGCTGCTAAAAGCTGTGCTGTGGCTGAGAGCCAAGTCATTGTTGCAGCATGCCTTTGGCTGGATCTCATGCAAAGTGCACAGAGGTGGTGCTCAGAAAGATTCAGGACATCACAGTGGGGGAGGAAGAGACAGGTAAGCTTTGCAGGAACAACAATGATTTGGCATCCTGTCACACAGCAGGGGCCTAGAAGGGCCTTCTACTGGCTACCACCACTCTGTTAAGGGTCTGCATGGCAGGGCTCAGAGCACCCAACCACCCTTGTCTTCCTTATTAATAAATACCTCTTAACTGTGATCAAGGAGATGTAAGGACACAAGCAGTATAACAACAAAAGTTTATTTACAGTGCTCAAATAATAAGTGGGTAAAAACCATGAAATATATATACAGTAAAGGTGGGTGCAAATAAACAGAAGCCCTGATGCAACTAACTATACATTCCCTGCTCTAATACCAAACTCACCCCCTTGGGTAAGGGATCTCTCCTACTACCTTTTCTCCTGCAGCCTTTTCCAGAGAGGACACACCCTGTCTGTGTTAGGCTTCCCAACCCCCCCGCCCTGGCGGGGGACCCCCGAAATTGCATCCTCCTCCCCCGCTCTCAAAAAATCTAGGGGCGGGGGGAGGAGAGAACATACCTTTAGGCATCATGTTGTAGAGCTTCTGATCTGTTTTAAAATGTGTCCCTTTAAGGCTGCACAGGAAACAGGAAGGGCTTCATGGGAAAGTAATAGTTTCCATGGAGAACGGCCCCTCCCTTTCTTTTCCTGTGGAGCCTTGCTTTCATTTTCCCAGCAAGCACATTCTGCTGGAAGAAGACCAAGTACGGTAAGTGTTTGTGTGTGTGTGTGTGAGAGGGAGGGAGCAGGGAGGGGGATTCCCTGGTATGGAGGCCCTCCCCCCTTTAGAAAGTGTGTGTGGGGGGGAGGGAAATGTCTACTAGGCACTCTATTATTCCCTATGGAAAATGATTCCCATAGGGAATAATAGGGAATTGATCCGTGGATATTGGGGGCTCTGGGGGGGCTATTTTTGAGTTAGAGGCACCAGATTTTTAGTATAGCATCTAGTGCCTCTCCCCAAAATACCCCCCAAGTTTCAAAACGATTGCACCAGAGGGTCCAATTCTATGAGCCCCAAAAGATGGTGCCCCTATCCTTAATTATTTCCTATGGAAGAAAGGCATTTAAAAAGGCGTGCTGTCCCTTTATATGTGATGGCCAGAACTCCCTTGGAGTTCAATTATGCTTGTCACATCCTTGTTCCTGGCTCCACCCCCAATGTCTCCTGGCTCCACCCCCAAAGTCTCCTGGCTCCGCCCCCAAAGTCCCCAGATTTTTCTTTAATTGGACTTGGCAACCCTAGTCTGTGCTTGGCTCTTTTATGCTCTCCTCCAAGGTCCCACCCCTCTCTGGGCTAGTTTTCCTCCAAAACGTTGTCACCCAATCTGAGGGACATAAGGGATTCTGGGAAATGTAGGCTTTCTGTAATAACTCCTAGGAAGGCTTCTTTGGAGCCTATAGGCATCACTAGGCCCAGAA
This sequence comes from Heteronotia binoei, assembly GCF_032191835.1. Lineage (NCBI taxonomy): Eukaryota > Metazoa > Chordata > Lepidosauria > Squamata > Gekkonidae > Heteronotia > Heteronotia binoei. Next base: position 213,281,496 of record NC_083223.1, read on the forward strand.
TCATGACACATCCCCAGGCCATTCTGGGTCAAGATGGCTAATGTGGTTGCACCATTACTCCACAAGTTTTGAAAAATAAAACAACCAATATTGTAATGCCTTTGTATGAGACTATGGTGAGGCCTCACTTGGAATAATATATGCAGTTCTGGTATCCATTTCACAAAAAGAATATTACACAGCTGGAAAAAGTACAGAGCACAACTAAGATAATCAAGGGACTGGAGTACATTTCTATAAAGAAAGGGTGGAGAGTTTGGGATTTTTCAGTAGAAAAAAAGATGGCTAAGTAAGAGGAAACATGACAGAGGTTTATAAAGTTATGCAAGGGATAGAGAAAGTGAATAGAGGGAATTTCTCCTCATCCTCCAATATTAGAGCATGGGGTACCCTATGAAGTTGTTGGGAAAGACAAACAGAAATACTACTAATACTACATAAGAACATAAGAAGAGCCCTGCTGGATCAGGGTCCAATGGTCCATCTATTCCAGCATCTATTCCAGTCTCACACAGTGGCCAACCTGGTTACCTTACTCAATGAGTAATTAAACTGTGGAATTCACTGACAGGCCATTAGCATTAGTAGTGATGCCTTCAGCATAGACAGTTTAGACACATTCAGGAAGGAGAGGACCATCAATGGCTAGTGGCCATAGTTACTGAAGAGAGCCTCGATATTCAGTGGCAGAAAACCTCTGAATATCACTACTGGGAGGCAGCACTGGGAGAGCCCCTCAGCCTCCTTGCCTTATTGGTTTGGCCCTCCACAGCCACTGGTTGGCCAATGCATGAACAATATGCTGGATTTAGGATTGCAACTTCAGATTGAGAAATTCCTAGAGATTTGGGGATGGACCCTAAGCAGGGCAGGGTTTTGGAAAGAGATGGACTTCAACAGGGTATGATGCCATAGAGTCTATCTTTCAAAGCAGATATTTTTTTCCAGGGAAACTGATCTTCATTGTCTGCAGGTCTGTAGGTCATCTCCGGGCCCCACCTGGAGGCTGGCAACTCTAGGTGGACCACTGGTCAGATCCAGCAGGCTCTCTGTGTATGTTCTACATATGTGATTGGAGGGTGGTGGCAAACTTTTTAGAGACATTGGTGAGAGTTTGATAGTGTTGCTCCAGATTCCCCTTCACAGGTATTATGCCACTGCACATGAAATTTTGACTATGTTAGATGGGTGTTAGTCCTGATGTAGCAGTCACCAGTTTAGGAGAACCACAGGACTGTCCTATTGGCCATAAAATACCAGATCAAACCAGTCAGCCTTCAATTCTAACCCTGTTTCTAGAAAAAGCTTGCGCTTCAGTGAGTAAGCAAGAAAAGGAATTCCACTTCACCTTAGTATGACTGAAGTCAATGAGCCCTCTCCATAATGAGCCATTTGAGGACTTCAGCTGCAATGATGGCTGCAATCCAAGGAATGTTTACCTAAATCCCAGTTCCAATGAGATTTCGGTATGTCTAACTTCTCTGAATTATACCTGGTCACCATTTTTAAAATAAAAACGTACAATATTAATTTTGCAAATGCTGAGCTGCATGAAACAGGACACCTATGCAAAAATTCATAAAATGTTGGAAAAGCTACTTTGGTGACCCAAGGAGGATGCTAAAAGGAGGAAAAGTTTTTATATAGGTAATTCACATCCAGCCCAGATGGACTTGAACTAAATTGTCATTAAACATCTAAACATGGTTTCATTTGTAAATCCTTTCAGGGCAAGAGTAGTAAACCTCTAAAAGAGAAGCATTTGATTTTCTAGTGTTTTTGATATTTTTTTTTCATAAAATGTAACACCTTCATGAATTTCCAGCTCCCCAATAAAACTGGTATTACCTTGCAGCAAACACTTCACATATAAATACTTCTATAATTAAGTATATGTTTCTGGACAAGGCTGGGAAACACATTACATCAGAGAGATGGTGCTAATACTGATAATCAATATTAAAGTGTGGCACTTTTGAAATCACATTTCTTTTTTTTTTTGCTGACGGCAACATTTTTATTAACCTAGATTTAGCATCCAACTCTTAGACAAGTCATAGTTTCTTATGGTTATAATTCATGTCACCTATGGAAATATGGTTGTATGTTCCCACCACAGCCAAGTACAAGTATAATCTGTCAGGAAGTGACTGATCTACTCTGATGTCATAGTGGAGGTTGACAGGAAGGATTAACATGACCTCTGTGAATATCATTATCTGATTTGCTCTGATATAATAGAGAGTTTTGGTAACTAAGTAGATGAATATTAAAAGGATGGAGTGTGTGCACTGACTTTAGAATCCAAATTCCATATTCAGTAACTTACATTAAATTATAAGTAGTATAAATTACCTGCTTTAGAATGACTGGTTACTGGTGGAAATTGCCCAAGTGGTTACAGAAGCCTCCTTCAGAAGCTATGATCACAGACACCAGAAGCCTGCCAACTGCAAGATGGGTCAGGGACATGGGGGTGGCCATCAGAGCTTTTAGCAATTCCTAGAGAAGCATGACATCATTTCCAGTTTTTCCTGGAAGTCATGTCATCAATGGCCACTTTGTAAAATGTTTTCTTTTTTCCTGACAGCAGCTAGAGTGCCCCCAGTCTGCACATGGCAGTCCTAGGATTTCAATTAAATTGTTGAGCAGTCGGGTCAGAACGGATAAAAGGAACTACTTCTTCACCTAAAGTGTGATTAACACATGGAATTCACTGCCACAGGAGGTGGCGGCGGCTACAAGCATAGACAGCTTCAAGAGGGGATTGGATAAACATAAGGAGCAGAGGTCCATCAGTGGCTATTAGCCACAGTGTATTGTTGGAACTCTCTGTCTGGAACTCGCTCTGTATTCTTGGTGCTTGGGGGGCACAGTGGGAGGGCTTCTAGAGTCCTAGCCATACTGATAGACCTCCTGATGGCATCTGGGTTTTTGGGTTTTTTGGCCACTGTGTGACACAGAGTGTTGAACTGGATGGACCATTGGCTTGATCCAACATGGCTTCTCTTATGTTCTTATGTTCTCTTAGGATACACATGGTTGCCATGTTGTTTAGAAGGGGGCAATGTGGGTTTTCAGCTTTGATACACATGATCCGGAACCCTAAAAAAACAAGATCTTCTGTAGCGTGTACAAAGTTTGTACATACATGCAGAATCCACACCTTAATCTTTCCAATCAATATCTTTCTTAAATGTTATGAAAGAGGGCAGTTATTCTTTTTGTCAGGGCTTTTTTTGTAGCAGGAACTCCTTTGCATATTAGACCATACACCCCTGATATAGCCAATCCTCCAAGAGCTTACAGTAGGCCCTGTAAGAAGAGCCCTGTAAGCTCTTGGAGGATTGTCTATATCAGGGGTGTTTTTGTTATGAATTATATTTCCAAGTTGGAGGGGAGGGGAGGTTAGTTGGCTCATCCAGAGAAGTCAGCTCCCCTCCCCTCCCTTCCCTTCCCTTTCTTTACTGTCTTGCCTGGAGCAGCTCTGGGGAGCCAATTGAGGAGCCTCTTGTAATCTCCTTTCCTTCACCAGGTTGCCTGGAGTTGCTCCAGGAGGGCCAGCTGATCTTCTCTCCCCTTTCTTACGGGCTCACCTGGAGCAGGCAAGCCAGTGGGGGCCAGCCAAGCTTCCCTCAGCTCACCTGAAACTGCTCCAGGTAGTCCCACTGAGGCTTCTCCCCAGACTCCCACTCTCAGCAGCTCACCTGGAGCTGTTCTGGGAGATCCAGATGACCTCCCCTCCCTCCCTCTCTCCCTCCCTCCCTCTCCCACTCTCACCTGCAGTTGCTGCAGTCAGGCCAGCCAGGCTTCCTCTGCCCTCATTTCTCTTATTAGCTTGCCTAAAGCTGCTCTGGCTGGGCCCACTAAAGCCTTCCCTGCCACTTCCCTGCTTTGCTCTTGGGTGGTGGGCACCAACAGAGCTGGTGGGCAGGGCCCAATGGTGAGGAATTGGGGGAAATTTAGGAGGGGGAATCACCCTTGTAAGCCCCATAGCTATTAGAGGACAGTTTCTGAAGTCTTGGGATATGTTATTTGTGGTGGCCCAAAGAGTGGTAAAGCTGCAGTACTGCAGTCAGAGCCCTCTGCTCATGACCTGAGTTCGATGCCAGTGGAAGCTGGTTCAGGTAGCCAGCTCCAGGTTGACTCAGCCTTCCATCTTTCTGAGGTTGGTCAAATTACACACCTTGCTGGGGGGAAAGTGTAGATTACTGGGGAAGGCAATGGCAAACTACCCCGTAGAAAGATGCCAAACCAGAAGCTAATAATTAGAGTTTGAACATCAAAGACCTTGTCCCATGGGGCAGCTGGTTTGAGTCCTTTAAGAAGAAATATCCTTTAAAAAGAGGATATGGAGTATCTTATGGCTTATAACATTTAATACTTTTCCATTCCATTCTCACCAGAACTTTGCAAGACTGGTTGGGTTGAGATAACATGATGGGCCCAAGGTCCCAAGCAAGTTTTCAGACACAATTACTTTTGAACCTGACTCTCCCAGATCCTATTCCAGCACTCTATTGTGTGAACAGATAGTCAGATGCAAATTTACCAAAAGCCCCAAGATTAGAATGACAGCTTGTGAGAGTAGCAGAAGCTTCTCCCAAGGACTGTCATTCCACTCTCCCCAAACACTTCAGATACTCTAAGGGCTGTCATTCCACTCTGAGAACTGTCATTCCAGTCCCAGAATACTTCTGCTACTCTGAAGGGCTGTCATTCCAGTCCGAGAGCACTGAGCCTATTCCTGGGGACTGTCACTCCACTCTGCACTCTGTCAACCCAGTCCTAATATGCTTCTACCAACCCCAGGGGCTGGCATTCCAGTCTGGGGATTGTCATTCCAGTCCCAAAATGCTTCTGCCGCTCCCAGTGGCTGTCATTTCACTCTGCATCCTGCCATCCCAGTCCCAGAATGCTTCTGCTACTCCAAGGGGCCGTCATTCCACTCTGGGGACTATCATTACAATTCCAGAGTAGTTTATGTGGGCCCAGAGACCTTAATGGAAAATCCATCCCACATTTTCTTTCCAGCTTTTAGTGTGCTTTAATGCAATGTAATGATATAATCGCCATATTCAAAAAGTTGTCATATGGTGCAGAATTGTTTTCTATTGCCCCAAAAGGTAGGGCCAGAACCAATGGGTTGAAATTAAATCAGAATAATTTCCGGCTCAACATTAGGAAGAACTTCCTAACAGTTAGAGCAGTTCCTCTGTGGAACAGGCTTCCTTGGGAGGTGGTGGCATCTCCTTCCTTGGAGGTTTTTAAACAGAGGCTAGTTGGCCATCCATCAGCAATGCTGATCCTCTGACCTTGGGTGGAGGTATTTGTGAAGTTCCTGCATTGTGCTAGATGACGCTGTGGGACTCTTCCAATTCTATGATTCTATGATTTCAATGGAGCCCATGCAAGTAAATTAGCACTCCTAGCTCCCATTATCTCTAATGGGCCTTCAAGTCTCTTCCATTGTTTCCAATGGGCAGTCCTGAAATTCCTTTTAGTACATCCCTGCAAAGACTCTCCAAATCTACATTTGCTGCAGTTTTCAAACTGCTACTCAACTTTTCCCCCAGTTTTTTTCTGTAAGCATTAGCTAGTTGGTTCTCCCTTTGAAACTGTACCCCACCATTTCAAGTAACAGCAAAATGAAGAACATGGACATGTACAGAGTGCACATTCCTTGCCAATGCTTTCCTTGGGCTGCATACAGGGCAAAAGAAAAATTTAAAAGGCCTTAAAAGGTCTTTACTCTGCAAGTCTCCCCCCTTACTTTCCCCCAAAATTTAAATTGGAGCCAAGTAAGTATGTTGGGCCAAACCCCACCCCCTCACAGTCAGACTGTCACTACATTGAAAGTCAGTGGAACCAACCAGGGTTAAGGACTATACTTTCTTTTCTGACAGACACAGAATATAATCAAGGATTGATATGTGCTGGATATCATAACCTTAGTCCTGGGTTCCCAGTGTTTTTTTGCCCCCCCCCCCCCATTTTAACCCTCTGGATGTCCCATTCTTTGTGCCAGCAACATCTCTTCATCCACCCCTTTGAGGTTAAATGGTTCAAGCACCATAGAGAAGCCTTTTCCTCCCTCTCCTTTCCCTTTCCAGCCAGTGGCAATAGCAGTAGGGATGTGCAAAAAAAAAAAAAAAAAAAAAATTGGTTTTACACGGATTCGGAAGTATACGGGGGAAAAAAATTCGGAATCCCCGTATACTCCTGAATACCGCATTCGGAATAGCCGCATATACAGTAGATGCGCGGCTATTTCCGAATATACGACCCTATTATACCCTATGGGCCATTGAAATCAATGGCAAATAGGGTATATTTGAAGCCGCATGGAGGGGAGGGGGTTTGAGGGAGAGCCCCCAAATTTGCAGGGGACCTGCAGGGGACTCTCCCCTCCAACCCCCCCAAGTCCCAAAAAGATTGGACCAGGGGATCCCATTCCAGGGGCACCCAAAAAAGGGTGCCCCTATTCCATCATTATACCCTATGGGCCATTGAAATCAATGGCAACATAGGGCATAATTAGAGGCTACTGGGGGGCAGGGGGTTTGAGGGAGAGCCCCCAAATTTGCAGGGGACCTGCAGGGGACTCTCCCCTCCAACCCCCCCAAGTCCCAAAAAGATTGGGGTCCCTGTCTTTGGGCTCCCCAAAAGGCCCATTGCCAACAATGATGGGGAAAGCCCAATTAGCCACTTCCTCACTGTAATTGTCGTGGGAAAAGTGGCTCTGGGTAGCAGGGGGTTTTGAGGAGAGCCCCCCAAACTGCTGTGCAGCTTCAGGGCACTGTCCCACACAAAACCCACAAGGCCAAAAAACCTGGGGCACCCAAAGCCAAACCTAACCACATCAGAGAATCTCTATAGGACCCAAATGCACTACATCCCTCTATCTACTCTATGAACCCTGCGGGCATGGAAGCAATATAAACCCAGTTGCCAACGTCACTGCCACACAAAACACAATCTGCTCAAGGTCTGCTGCAGCAAACCCAGATGCCAGCTCTCTAGCCCTGCCCCAAACAACACGGGGAGAGCTGGCCAACCACAACAAGCCTGCTGGTTCTGGGTCTCTCACCCAGGTGCCAGCTTCCCTGCCACAGAACACACAATCTACAGATGCCAGCTCTCCAGCCCTGCCCCAAACAACACGGGGAGAGCTGGCCAACCACAACAAGCCTGCTGGTTCTGGGTCTCTCACCCAGGTGCCAGCTTCCCTGCCACAGAACACACAATCTACAGATGCCAGCTCTCCAGCCCTGCCCCAAACAACACGGAGAGAGCTGGCCAACCACAACAAGCCTGCTGGTTCTGGGTCTCTCACCCAGGTGCCAGCTTCCCTGCCACAGAACACATAATCTACTCTATAAAAACAAGAAAGTGACCCAGCCCACACACACCCTCGCCAACCCCCACACCAACCAGAGGTAATTTAAAAAAACCAAAACAAAACCAGCAGAATCACAAAAGGCGAAGTGTTAAAAAAGTGGCCTTTTCACCAAAAAGAAAGCTCAGGCCAAATTAGTCAACAACACCCCCCCCCCCAAAACCAGAACCAGGAAAAGGGGGACAAAAGTGGCCTTTTAAACAATGGAAATTAGGCCAAACAGCACCGCCCCCCCCCCAAGAACCCGAAGAGAAGAGTAACAGCAGCAGCACAACACAGCAGCAACAAATCAAACACTGAATACTTTTAAAACAGTAAAACAAAATTAACTTTTAACAATACAGGAACTTTGCCAACCCCTCCCCCCAAAAAAACCCCTTCACCCTAACCCCAAGAAATCCAAGCCACCCAAATCAGGAGAAGTAAAAGGACACTGCACTTTTAAAAGTCCTCTCACTAAATTAAGATATGGGCAAATTGGCAAACCCCCCCACCCCAGGCCCTCTCCCCAAGCAGAAACCCCTAGCCCCCTAGCCCCAAATAAGCTACCCCACCACCACCCAAATCTGGATAAGTAAAGGGACTCTAAGTCTTTAAAAGTCCTTTTATCAACAATAAATAAAAACAAGAACCCCAAGATTGTTTTACCTTGTCTTCTCTAGTCCAGGGAAGTCTGGTAAGGCTGAGTGAGAGAGCAGCAGGCAGCAGCTGAAGCCAAGGGCCAGCCAGCAGCAGCACAATCTCTCACACACAGCAGCAATGGAGGAGTCCAGCCAGGAAGGAAGACTCCTTAAAAAGCCCTGCAAAGCATGCATTTGCAATGCATTTTGCAAATTCATGCTTTGGATTGGCTGCTGGGGCTCCTCTTCCCCCTCCCTGATCCCAGGGAGGCTATGGGAGAGGCGGGAAAAGGCAACTAAAGGCGGGAAAGTAGGCAAGCAGCTCCTTTGAGGCTGCAGAAGCTACTTTCCCGCCTTTTGAATTGACAGCTGTATACTTCCGAATAGCCATTCGTAAGTATACGGCGAGCCGTATTCGGCTGCCGTATAATGGGCGCCTATGGGGATCGGCTGCAGCCTATTCCGTATACAGCCGAATCAGTGGTGATTCGGCTGTAAATACGGTTCGGCCGAACCGAATGCACATCCCTAAATAGCAGCAGCAGAAGAGGGGGAACTTTGCAGGGGAGGGAACTTCCTCTGCCTCCCTCCTTCCCAGTCACCTTGAGCCCTGGTGGCTGGTGAGCAGGGATGGGGGGAGTGCATCTGGGGCTTGCCTCCCACATGGGGGGCTCCCCCCAGGCATATCTCTGTGGAAACAGCTGTCATCACACAGGGCTAGCGATTCCAGCAGTGAGTCTTGAGTTTTTGGCAAATGGTGCATTTTGTTGGCTCTGCAAACAAAAAAGTGGTTTGGCACTGGTGGATGGATGGATGGGCCAGGGTAAGGGTTTGGCAAAGGGTAAGAAAGTAAAAGAAATGGTTATTCACATGAGTGTTCTGATGAGATGGTATAATATAGTGGGTTCTATACATTAATGAGGCGAGATGGTAGTGAACATAGCTCTTTTATTGAATACAGCATGGTATAGCACTGCCTATGAAGACTCAAAACTGGGGCTGCAGGGCCCCCTATATATACACACCCAAAGTTCCCACGCTGCCTGTGACTGGACCATTCAAACCAGTCGGGGGCTCTTAATTGGAGCAGGGTAGCAGGATTTGGATCTTGCTGCCTATAGTTCCCGAGTCCCCCAAGCTCTGTCCTTCAGGCCCCAGTGAGCCAGGCAAGAACTTCAGCTTATAGATACAAAACGAAGCACATATACAACATCCCTCCCCCCTTAGTTCGCAAGCCTGGCTGACGTAGTCATTGAGGTAGGCTGGCTTGCGATGCTCTCTGGTGGACCGCCTGAGCCCCGGAGGGGGTGGGGGAGCGGATGCAGCTGCAGCAGCAGTGAGTGGAGGGGCTGCCGCTGTATCGCTTTCCTGGGCCTCCGTTACCGCCGGCTCCTGCCTCCGCTGCGGCGGTCAGGGAAGCAGTGGAGGTGGTGGTCTGGTTGTCAGGACTGTAATCCTCAACTTCTACCTCAGGGCTCTCGCAGGACCTCAGCTGGATACCCAGCTCTATCTACTCATGGACGGCTGGCCTGACTGTGTCCCAGAAAATTTGGACCTGGCTTTACAAGCCATGGCTAGATGGCTCAGGCTGAGTAGATTGAAATTAAACCCAGCGAAGACAGAGGTCCTTTGCTTGGGTTGACATGGTCCGGAAAGGGAAATTCCCCTACCAGACTTTGACAGTGTGCCACTGACAATGGCACACAGGGTCAAGAGCTTGGGGTTACTATTGGAGCCTGCCCTGACAATGGAGATCCAAATAGCAGCCACTGCTAAGTCCGCATTCTTTCATCTTAGGCGGGCAAGGCAGCTGGCCCCTTTCCTGGAACACGATGATCTGGCAACAGTGATCCATGCAACGGTCACCTCAAGGTTGGAATACTGTAATGCCCTCTACATGGGGCTACCCCTGTGCCGAACCCGGAAGTTGCAGCTAGTGCAGAATGCCGCCGCCCGGCTGTTATTAGGGCTCCCCAGGTGGGAGCACATTCAGCCGGGGTTCCGGGGACTGAACTGGCTGCCAATAATACACCGGGTTTGATACAAGGTGCTGGTTATTACCTTTAAAGCCCTATATGGCCTAGGACCTGCCTACCTTAGGGACCGTCTCTCTCCACATGTTCCCCAGAGAGTGCTTAGATCTGGTTCTCAGAATCTACTAACAATCCCCGGGCTGAAGGAGGCCCGTCTGAAGTCAACCAGGGACAGGGCCTTTTCAATGACAGCCCCTTGCTGGTGGAACCAGCTACTGGAAGAGGTGAGGGCCCTGCAGGACCTTGGGCAGTTCCGCAGGGCCTGTAAGACAGTCCTCTTCCGGTTGGCATATAACTGACCAGTACCTGAAAAACCCCAAAGGAAGGTTGTAGGATAGCACATTGATAGATGGTTTTCTTGTTTTCTTGTTTTAACTGCTGTAAACTATTTAATGTATTTTAATATTCATTAATCTTATTGTTAGAATTTTATGTGCCTCCTTATGGTGGCCCATGAGGAGTTCGGCAGGGCTGCGGCCCGTGCTGTGATAGTAAGAATTCTGCAAGGTGGCCCTCCCAGTCCCCCTGGATGATGCGGTGGAACGATTCTTTAGTTGACCATACCATCCTTTCGACCTGGCAGTTGGTGGCCGGGTGGAATGGGGCTGACCTGATGTGCCTAATGAGGTTGCGGGTGCAGAAGTCCTGAAATTCTTCCGACATGAAGGCCGTCCTGTTATCCGAGACCAGCATGTCCGGGAGGCCATGAGTTGCGCACACCCGGCAGAGGCTGCCGATGGCGGCCCGGGAGGAGGTGGATGCCACCGGGAGAATCTCGAGTATGAGTCCACAATCAAGGAAAACGTTTGTCCCTGGAAGGGCCCAGCAAAGTCCAGGTGCAACTGGGACCAGGGGTTTCGTGTGGATTCCCAGTGCTGCACTGGAGCCCGGGGAGGTGCCGACTGTGTCTCCTGGCAGGGCTGGCATTGAGCGACACAAGACTTGATCGCATCATCCATCCCGGGCCACCACACATAACTGCGAGTGAGTGCCTTCATGCGCATGATCCCCGGGTGGGTTTCATGCAGCACCATGAGGACTTGGTGTCTCAGAACTGGGAACACCACCACTCTGCTTCCCCTTAGCAAACACCCATTATGGACAGAGAGCTCGTCCCTGTGGGATGTGAATGCCCCAAACTCCGGTCCCACCCGGCCCATGGGCCATCCCCTCCATACCCAGTTCAGAATTCAGGAGAGTATTTTGTCCTTGGCCAAGCAGCGTGCAATGTCTTTTGCGTTCACTGGGCGGTCCAGGAGGGATTCTAGAAGCAGGATCTGGTGTGCTGGGGCTGGATCTGGATTTTCTGATGGCAGCGGCAGGTGGCTGAGGGAGTCGGCGTGGCCCATGGCTTTCCCTGGCCTGTACTGAAGACCATATTGGTACCCTGCCAAGAAAATGGACCACCGTAGTACCCTGGGTGACAACATCTGGGGCGTTTGTCGGTCAGGGGTGAAGAGGCCGAGTAAGGGCTTGTGGTCCGTATGGATGGTGAAGGGCAGGCCGTATAAATAATCATGGAATTTTTTTACTCCTGCCACAATTGCCAGGCCCTCCTTTTCTATTTGTACGTAGTTGCGCTCCAGTTTCTGCAATGTTCTGGAGTAATAGGCCACCGGGACCTCCTTGTCGTTTGGCAACACATGGGCCAGGACAGTGCCCACCCGTAGGGGGAGGCATTGCAGGCCAAAACAATGGGCATCCTCTCATCGGAGTGCGCCAACAAGCTGTTGGATGTCAGGAGGTCTTTAATGGCCTGGAAGGCGGTGGCTTGCTGGTGGCCCCAAACCCATGGAGCCCTTTTGTCTAAGAGCCTATGCAAGGGTTCCGCTAACACTGCCTTGTGGGGGAGAAAGGCATGGTAACAGTTGAGGACACCGAGGAATGATTGCAATTCGGCTTTGTTAGTGGGGGCTGGCACATCGCAAATGACTGTAATTTTGTTCTTGGATGGGTGGATACCATTCGCATCCACCGTGTACCACAAAAAGTCTACCATAGGGACCCCCAACAGACATTTTTCCCTCTTTACCTTGAGCCCCACCTCATTGAAATGCTGTAGTACAGTGCGGAGGCGGCTGGTGAATTCCTCTTCCGTTGCTGCAGCCATCAGCACATCGTCAAAGAATGGGTGGACCTGGAAATCCCTTTTAAGAGAGAGTCCATTAAACTCTGAAAAATCCCCGGGGCCACGCTGACTCCGAACTGGAGGTGCTTTACCTGGAAAATGCCCTGATGTGTGACTATGGTTTGGGCCTCGGCTATGGCAGTGTCCACTGGCAATTGTTGGTACGCTTGAGCCAGATCCAGCTTCCCAAAAATTTTGGCGCCTGCTAAGGATGCTAACACATGGCTGACCACCAGGACCAGATAGGCGTGGTCCTGCAGCGCTTTATTGATTGTGCATTTGTAGTCTGCACAGATGCGGACGCTCCTGTTTGGCTTGACTGGGATGATGATTGGGGTTTCCCATCGTGAATTTGTGACTGGCTCCAGGACCCCTTGTGCCACTAGGTGGTCCAACTTCTCCTCTATCTTGGGTTTCAAGGCAAAGGGTACCCGCTGGGCCTTTAGCCATACGGGTAGCATGTTGGGGTTTATTTGTAATGACACGGGGGAACCCATGTATGTTCTTAGTGTCCCATCGAAAACTGCCGGGAACTCCCCACAGATGTCCTGGAGATCCATGCTGGTGGGGGCATGATGGGTTCCCTCTACTTGGATCCTCAAGGGTGCAAACCAAGCCCGGCCCAACAGACTACTCACGTCCCCTTCTGCCATCAGCAAGGGAAGGTCTCTCGAAAATTTCCCATATTGCACCTTGACTACCCCGGCCTCTTTGATGCCAATCACCCTTTTCTGGAAGTCTCATACGAGCATGGGGGAAGGGTATAGCTTAGGTCCCTCCTTGTGGCAAAGTTTCTTTAGGGTCTGGGTGGAAATGATGGCGTGTGTGGCCCGAGTCAACCTCCATTCGACAGGGGGCGCCCTCAATAAACACTGTCATTTTGAGTTTATCTGGGGACAGCATAAGGATGTCGCATACCTGTCCAACCGACGTGGTGATGGTGTTGATATCCTCTACGACCTCGTGGTGGTGGCCATTTTTTGGCTCTTCCGACAAGGGGCACTCTCTTGGGTTGGTGTCATTTTCGAGCGGCAGACCTTGGTGAGGTGACCCGTCTTCCCACACTGGTGGCAGATGTGTCCTGGAATCGTCAGGAGCGGTGCTCATGGTTTTCCTCGCAACTCACACACTCTCAAGCTGGTGCGCTTTCGGTCTCACATGGTGGCTGGTGGCGGCATGGTGGAGCTTGAGAGCATCATCTCCCCCTGAGTTGTCCACTTCTGAGAAGGATGAGGTGGCTTGGTGAGCTGCCGGCGCCATGCGCTCTCCCCGCGATTTCTCATAGGCAGTAGCTGCTTTGATCACCTTGGGGAGGTCCATCTCATCTTTCCCAAGAAGCATCCTCCTCAGCAGCTCATCCCACAGCCCAAAAATAAACCAGTCCCTCAGTCTTTCCTCCAATTAGTGAAACTTGCAGCGGAGTGACAGCTGGAGGAGGGCTGCAATGTAGTCAACGGCAGACTCGTTGGGCCTGCGCTCAGAAAAGTCAAAGCGACAGGACTGATGACTGTGGTGCGAAATGGGTCATAAGGATGGCGTGATGTCCATGTAGGAGGCATCCTTGAGGAGGGTGGGTGCCATTAGCTCCTGGGGGTTCATCACACATGAGCTGAGGAATAGCGATCTCTTTTTGTCCCCCACAACTCCGTGGTAGTGGATGAAGTTCTCCAGTCTATCCAGCCAGGTCTCCCATCGCTCTGGGTTGGTCACATCGAACTCAGGAATCGTTCCTGGCATAGCAGCCATTGTCAGCGCTGGTGGTGCGTGCGTGGTGCGGAATGTCCATAGCTGCTGGCCTCGCTTTCCAGGATCCCACCTTTGTCGCCACTATAATATAGTAGGTTCTATACATTAATGAGGCAAGAAGGTAGTGAACATAGCTCTTTTATTGACTACAGCATGGTATAGCGCTGCCTACGAAGACTCAAAACTAGGGCCGCAGGGCCCCAATATATACACACCCAAAGTTCCCATGCTGCCTGTGACTGGACTATTCAAACCAGTCGGGGGCTCTTGATTGGAGCAGGGCAGCAGGATTTGGATCCTGCTGCCTATTGTTCCTGAGTCCCCCAAGCTCTATCCTTCAGGCCCCAGTGAGCCAGGCAAGAACTCCAGCTTATAGATACATAAGAACATAAGAGAAGCCATGTTGGATCAGGCCAACGGCCCATCAAGTCCAACACTCTGTGTCACACAGTGGCAAAAAATGTTATATACACACATACACTGTGGCTAATAGCCACTGATGGACCTGTGCTCCATACACTGTGGCTAATAGCCACTGATGGACCTGTGCTCCATACACTGTGGCTAATAGCCACTGATGGACCTGTGCTCCATATTTTTATCTAAACCCCTCTTGAAGGTGGCTATACTTGTGGCCGCCACCACCTCCTGTGGCAGTGAATTCCACATGTTAATCACCCTTTGGGTGAAGAAGTACTTCCTTTTATCCGTCTTAACCTGTCTGCTCAGCAATTTCATCGAATGCCCACGAGTTCTTGTATTGTGAGAAAGGGAGAAAAGTACTTCTTTCTCTACTTTCTCCATTCCATGCATTATCTTGTAAACCTCTATCATGTCACCCCGCAGTCGACGTTTCTCCAAGCTAAAGAGTCCCAAGCGTTTCAACCTTTCTTCATAGGGAAAGTGCTCCAGCCCTTTAATCATTCTAGTTGCCCTTCTCTGCACCTTCTCTAAAGCTATAATATCCTTTTTGAGGTGCGGCGACCAGAACTGCACACAGTACTCCAAATGAGACCGCACCATCGATTTATACAGGGGCATTATGATACTGGCTGATTTGTTTTCAATTCCCTTCCTAATAATTCCCAGCATGGCATTGGCCTTTTTTATTGCAAACGCACACTGTCTTGACACTTTCAGTGAGTTATCTATCATGACCCCAAGATCTCTCTCTTGATCAGTCTCTGCCAGTTCACACCCCATCAACTTGTATTTGTAGCTGGGATTCTTAGCCCCAATGTGCATTACTTTGCACTTGGCCACATTGAACCGCATCTGCCACGTTGACGCCCACTCACCCAGCCTCAACAGATCCCTTTGGAGTTCCTCACAATCCTCTCTGGTTCTCACCACCCTGAACAATTTAGTGTCATCCGCAAACTTGGCCACTTCACTGCTCACTCCGAACTCTAAATCATTTATGAACAAGTTAAAAAGCATGGGACCCAGTACCGAGCCCTGCGGCACCCCACTGCTTACCGTCCTCCACTGCGAAGACTGCCCATTTATACTCACTCTCTGCTTCCTATTACTCAGCCAGTTTTTGATCCACAAGAGGACCTGTCCTTTTACTCCATGATTCTCAAGCTTTCTAAGGAGCCTTTGATGAGGAACTTTATCAAAAGCTTTCTGGAAGTCAAGGTAAACAACATCTATCGGGTCTCCTTTGTCCACATGTTTGTTCACCCCCTCAAAGAAATGCAACAGGTTAGTGAGGCAAGATCTTCCCTTGCAGAACCCATGCTGAGTCTTCCTCAATAACCCGTGTTCATCAATGTGCCTACTCATTCTGTCCTTGATAATGGTTTCTACCAACTTTCCCGGTATTGAAGTCAGACTGACTGGCCTGTAGTTTCCCGGATCTCCTCTGGAACCTTTTTTAAAGATGGGGGTGACATTTGCTACCTTCCAGTCCTCAGGAATGGAGGCAGATTTCAATGAAAGATTACAGATTTTTGTTAGAAGATCCACAAGTTCAACTTTGAGTTCCTTCAGAACTCTCGGATGTATGCCATCCGGACCCGGTGACTTATTAGTTTTTAATTTGTCTATCAGTTGTAGGACCTCCTCATTTGTCACCTCAATCTGACTCAGGTCTTTCAACACCCCTTCCAAAATTAGTGGTTCTGGGGCGGGCAAAAAGTTCTCGTCTTCTACAATTCTAAGCGCATATACAACAGATGGCAATGGATTTTTTTTAGGGGGGGCACAGTGAAGATGGCAGAACACAGGTTCGTTTTTCTCCCATCGCTACGTAGGTTTCAAGCCTAGGGTGGTGAGTATGCTTTTTCAGCTGAAGTGAGGTGCCTGATTTGCACTATTGATTCTGAACTTGGGAGAAGAAGGTAACATTTATCTAGCTTAACTAATGAGGATTACAGGGTTGGAAGTGCGAATGATCATGTGGCTTTTCTGAAGCAGTTGGGGAAGGAGGATTAGTGGGACCCTGTAAGGCAGACAAAAACCCCTCTCTGGAAACGTTTGCTCTTTATGTAGGTGCTTTGCTGTGATTCAGATGCATCCCCCCTGCCCTTGTATAATCCTCTTGTCCATTTCCTCCGCTTCCTACAGATAGAATTTTTAAAAGTTACATTTACAAATGACCAACAGTCATATTAAACACAAAATGCATTTGAAAGGGTTTCCTTTGGGTTCTATGGAAATGTTGTGAAGGTGAACAAAGTTTATTACTTAGTCTTCAGTCCCCAACCCAGACAAAGCCTGAATGAACGTGACATCAAGGGCTTTATATGTGATGTCAGGGGGTCTTATATGCTAATGAGCTCCTGTCAGGGGGTGTGGCCTTATATGCCAATGAGTTCCTGCTGGGCTTTTTCTACAAAAAATGTCCTGGTTATTAATCCTAGAGAGTGCAAAGATACAACTGAAAACCTTCGCAGATCACAATTATCTTTTACAATATCAAGTGTCCTCCAGCCTTTTAAGCTGGCTGGCTGGACAAAGTGGCCACCTTCCCTAGACCTCAGGGCAGAGGTTTCTGTCCCCTGACAGACTCAGCTATAAGATATTTATTTATATTTAGTTAGTTAGTTTATACCCCACCCTTCCCGCCGAAGCAGGCTCAGGGTGGTTTTCAAGGCCAATTGGCAGAAACAATACATTAAAAACTCTAGCTAGTAACAATAAAACAATGCAGTGCTATTCGTACATTAAAAATGTTGGATACAGCAGATATTACTCCAAAATGTCGCATCCAAGTTTACCAGGTGGAAATAAGACCACACTCTAGTTGGAAAATAGGTCTAAGTACTTCAGGCAATCAGATCAGTCTAATCCAGGCAGCAGTTCCTTTAGCTGTTAAAAGCTTGGTGGAAGAGGGTCTTACAGGCCCTGTGGTGAAAAAGACCCTGCATGGCACTAACCTCCCCAGGGAGCTCATTCCACCAGCATGAAACTGAGTCTGCTCTTTTTATAGCTAGCCTGGCCTCATTAAGGCTGGGGATCACAAGAAGATTTTGTGACCCTGACCATAGTACCCGCTTGTGGGGAAAAGGTGGTCCCATAGTTGTGCAGGTCCCAGGCCATATAGGGCTTTTAAGGTAAGAATCAGCACCTTGAAATGAATCTGATATGTCATGGGTAACCAGTGCATTGCTTTCAGTGCAAGCTGAATGTGTTCCCACAAGGAGAGACCCAGTAACAGCCTGACTGCAGCATTCTGCACCAGCTGTAGCTTATGGATTTGAGACAAGGGAAGCCCCATGTAGAGGGCATTACAGTAATTTAGTCTCATGGTGACCATAGCATGGATCACTGTCATCAAGTCACTGTGTTCAAGGAAGGGAACCAACTGCCTAGTTAGCAAAAGATGGTAAAAGGCCAATTTGGCAGTGGCTGCTAACTGGCCCTACATTGTTAAGGAGGAATCCAGAAGCGCTCCCAAGCTCATAACCCTTGACACCAACACAAGTGGTGTCCCATCAAAGGCCAGAAGTGGAATTTCCACTCCCGGTCCACTGCGACTTAGATATAGGACCTCCATCTTTGTTGGATTCAGTTTCAGTCTGAGTCATCTCACCATGGCTTGTAATGCCAGATCCATATTTTCTGGGCTGCAGCCAGACTGATTGCCCACCAAAAGATAGAGCTGGGTGTCATCCACATCCCAGCCCATACCTCTGGGCAATCTGGGCAATGGGGTGCATGTAGATGTTAAATAACATTGTGGAGAGAACAGCCCCTTGCAGTACTCTGCACATAAGCAGGTGTCTTTGGAACAACTGCTCCCCCCTATCACCACCCTTTGTCTCCGACCCTGTAGAATAGAGGAAAGCCACTGTAAAGCAGTCCCAGCTTTGGCAAGGCAGTGGGTCAGTAACTGGTGGTCAATCGTGTCGAATGCAGCTAACAGGTCCAACAACAGCAGAACCACTGAACCACCTTGATCCAGATACCTCTGGAGGTCATCCATGAGGGTGACCAGTACTGTCTCTGTCCCGTGGCCTGGGCGAAAGCCAGATTGGTATGAATCTAATATGGAAGCATCCTCTAGGAAACTCTGCAGCTGGATCTCCACCGCCCTCTCCATGATCTTGCCCAAAAATGGCAGATTTGACATCTGTCAATAGCTAATACATCTGGGTCCAGTGATGGGTTTTTCAAGAGAGAATGGACCACCACCGCCTTAAGAGGCCTAGGGAAAATCCCTTGACAAAAGGTTTGTTGACAATTTCCCTTAAGAGATATTGTAGCACCACTCAGCTAGCTTTAATCAGCCAGGATGGGCACAGATCCAAACTACAAGTGGTTGGGTGTACAGTAGAGAGAACTCTGTCAACTTCCTCCAGGCTGACTGGAGTGAATTGATCCAAAATCAGACCAGAAGACGTTCATGGGGCCTCAAGCTCATTCACAGTTTCAACTGTAGTGGGAAGGTCATGGTGGAGTGACAAGATATCTTCTCTTCCTGTTGCAAGGAATGTTATCAAATGTCTTTTCCCACCTCCTTGACCCAGGCCTATCCAGGTCAAGGCAGCTTTCCTGTCTCCAGAGATCTGCCTTTGTAAAGACTCTCTAGCATTTTATATTTCCACATATATGTCCCCTGCTTGGAGAAGGGAGGGGGAAAAGGGGGGTGTTTATCCTGCTGTCTATCCTGCTATTTCAATTAGCATTAGCAGTGAGCCTGGAAGGTCATTACACACTGACTTCCTTCTTTCCAGCCAGAGAAAAAATACAAATAAGGGGAAGTTTTTCTTCTTGCCAACTTCCCAGGAGAAAAATGTATTTCTTCGCAGGATCCATTACCCCATTAATGTATCTGAAAATCATTATCTCTCCTTCTTGAAAATTTTTTCATAAACTCAAAGGAGTTTGTCACTATTGCCTGACACTGGTTGCCAGGGGGAGGCTCAGACCACCCCTGGAAAAATCCGGGGGAGGCCTGATCCCCCTTGTAGTTTTTACCTATGGGCAGAGCTGGCAACCCTAGGTGGGATACATAATCACATCTCTAGGTATGATTAACTGAACTGTGAAAAAGCAGTCATTGAAGGAGATGAAATGGACCAATGCTGGGGAAGAGACACCTCTTATGCCATTTTTAGTTTGAAATGTTCCCCTTCCCTCAAAACATGAGGTTATGTGGGCACTGAATGCAGGAATTTGGTCCAAAGCAAGGACCATGCCCATAGACAAACACATCTGTCTCTGATATATTTATATACATATTTATATATTTCTATCAATAAATATAAAACAAGATCAAAATGACCAAGGAACCATTACCTGAATGTTCCCTTCAGGTCAGAACTCCTTGGCTCTCACTCTGCACTGTCACGTTCTGACTGGTGTAATCGTGGGGGTGTTGAACACTGCAGTGCCAATCAGTCCCAGTTGCAGCTGAGAGAAAGTATGAAATGCACTCCGGTGGCACTTTGGAACTTCTCTGTTGTGATTTAGGGGGGGAAATGTTCCAGTGGTTAAAAACCTGCAAAATAACAGGAAATCTCTTAAATCGTACTTTCCATTCCTGTAGGGGGAAAAAATGCATTCCAAATCCTGGCTATAAACATAAAGCAAAGGACTAAGTGATCATAGAGGGCTATATTTAGCTTTGATGAAACAGCATTCTGAAACTGGCAATGTTCAGAAGTTTCTTTGAACATTGGCTTCCAAAGATGAAAAATGGGCATTATTTTAATGAAGTAAAATTTAAAGTTCCCTGTTTGCTAACATTAAGTTGGAGTGGTCTTCCATCATTTTGATTATTGTTCACGTTTTAGAAGTTTGGTGTTTTGTCTATATTGTTATGGCCATGCAGAACTGTTTATTGCTTGAAGTATTTACATCCCGCCATATAACAAATGTTCTTGAGGTTGTGACGTTTTTTAAAGAAAATAACAAAATCATACAAGAATGAAAATAAAAATCCACAACACTAAAATCAGATATTAACCATAGAGCAATAGTAGTAGCAGTGACAGAAAAAAACAAAGGTGACAGTATAAGCAAAGTAATCAACAGTCATGAAAAGCTTTGGAAAATAAAAAAAAAAATTGCCTGGCACTGAAACTCAAAGCAAGTAGGTACCAGATGCAGGCCCGTACCACGGGAAAAAATTTGGATGGAGGGGTCCCCCTCTGGCCTCAATCTCTGCGCCACTCTGATGGCCCCGCCCCCTTCCATGGGGCACCTCCCCCTCCCTCCCAACTCACCAACGTGGCAAAACAGGGAAGAGCAGGCTTCAGGGGCTCTTTCAAGACACCCCCACCCCTGCTGGTCATGTGACCAGCGGGAAAAGCTGCTCCGAGGACGGTGGTTCCTATGCCGGCTTTACAGTGTGCTCAGCAAGTTCAGCGCTGGGACAGCCAGCATTGAACTTGCTGAGTGCACTGGAAAGCTGGCGTACAAACTGCTGGCCTCAGAGCAACTTTTCCCGTTGGTCACATGATCGAGGGGGCAGTGGGGATGTCTTGAAAGTTTCTGTACCAATGTTTGAAATTCTGACCGATTCCTCACTAATGTTGCTCCATCCCCCAGGCTTCTGTTTTCCCCGGCGAGCAATCAATTTCCCACCAGTTGCTCCATGGGAGTATTTTGATACGAGGCTCCCTCCAGTTCCCTGCATGGTTTTGTGATGCTGTCTTTTAAGGATTGTGATGCTGCACAGGGAATTGGAAGAAGTCTTGTATCAAAATGCGCCCATGGAACAACTGGTGGGAAATTGATCACTTGCACTGGGGGAAAACAGAAACCTGGGGGCGGAGCAACGCTAGCAAGAAATTGGTCTCTTTGTTTTTTCTTTAGTTTTTTGAGGGGATAATTATGGGGATATTTATTCTATAAAAATGTTCAATAGTACAGTTCTACAAACAAAAACTTTCTTTGCTAGTCATGCTGACTAGAAGACCTTCAAATCGTACTTGTATGAAAAACTGAGGGGGTGGGGTGGGAAGGAAATTCTATATACTCTCCACACCATGTATAATTTATTTGAACTCAAAAAAACTACGCAGAGGAGGGTTAAAGGGTGACTTGTAATGGTGAAATTGGGATTTAAGTTCTAAAGACCAATGTTTCATCTAACTTGGAAACAATCTCCTTGTACAAGCAAGAACGCTGCATGTCATGCCATGAGAACAATAAGGGTTCCCCTTCTCATCTTGTCTGCATGGGATCCTAGTAAGACTTCAATGAAACATCAAAGCACCTGGCATTAAGGTTGAACTTTTGTCTTCACCAGTGGCTCAAGAGCTATGGATTCCAGAGTATACAAGTTTTCTTTCAAAACAGCCATTGCTCTTGACCTCTCAGGGTTCGCATGTGTGAATGAGTGGATGTTTGTTATTACCATCCTTACTGAATGCAGCTAACCTCTTGGCCTCTAAGGGAGGCTTAGAAAGGGCAAAGGCTTAATCAAAACAGCCTGGCCTGACAGGACCTAAATCGATTTGTTCCTTGTGAGGACTATCATTCTCTTTAACTGATTTCTTGCTCTTCCCTTTTGTCTTATGAGGGAGCCTTAATGACTTTATGAAGTGGGAAGGAGCAGAACACCTAGCTTTCATGCAGAATATTCCAGGTTCAGTTCTTGTCAACTCTGGTGAAAGGGATCTCAGCCACATCTAAACATCAATAACTATCATTTGATCATGTGTTCTCCAGCAAAACAGCAAGGATTCTTACAGCATTGTTGGATTTATTGTACAACAAACCTTCATAGATTAGAATCCACTTTGGATAGATAGGGTTGCCTGCTCTGAGTTGGGAAATACCTGGAGATTTGGGAGATGGACCCTGGAGAGGATGGGGTTTGGGAAGGGGAGGGACTTCAGCAGGGTATAATGCCATACAGTCCATCTTCCAAAGTAGTCATTCTCTCCTAGGGAACTGATCTGTATCATCTGGAGACCAATTGTCATTCTGGAAGATCTCCAGCCACTACTGGAGGATGGCAACCCTAACAAGAAGCATTGACTTTGGTTGGCCTGTGTGTTTATGTGTTTGTATATAAACATGGATCCAATTGTAAACAGCCTAGTCAAAATCTTCTACATTTCTATGTATTTCTGTGTATGGAAAGGTATTATTGTATATTATGAATCTCAGTTTCTAAGCTGAGTAACAGGAAAGGTGGGATACAAATATTTTAACAAATTAATAAATCTATCATCCATCTACCCATAAGAACAGAGAGACCCATTTATCATTGCAGCAGTCATAGAAGATGCATCGTTCTAGTTATCCTAATTACACCTTTATGGGAAGTAAATTTATGGTCCCCATAAACCCAAATTGAAAAGAATCAAATTTGCAGATAAATTTAGCAATTTCACTCTCTGAAACTTTTACTGTCTTTGGGCTTAACTTCAATTAAGTTGAGCAGTTAACATACTGGGAAAGTAAAATGGTCTCCTACTCATTTTTGAACATTGTCATTTGTATCCAATTATTCTGTCTTGTTTATCGACTAGATTATTTTTTCCTGACATTCTGGCTGTTTCTTTTTTGTTTAATAATAGCTAGACAGGTGCTTTTTACTTGGTATCATCATAAACAGACTGGGGGAATGTTCCTTCAGGACTTCCAGTAATGGACGACTTCATCAAATGGATTTAGAAGGGGACTGAACAGTTTTTTTTAAATTTTGACTTTACATTGTTTAAACTGATCTTTCACTGCCACTTGGTTAGCTCCCTCATTCTGCCATTCCCACGTTAACCATTTCTATAAAAACTACTCTCTAGTAGGGGTGTGCAAAAAAAAAAAATCGGTATTACACTGATTCGGAAATATACGGGGGGGGGGGGGGGGAATATGGAATCCCGTATATTTCTGAATTCCATAGTCGGAATAGCCACATATATGGTAGATGTGCGGCTATTTCCGAACATATGGCCCCATTATAGCCTATGGGCCATTGAAATCAATGGCAAATAGGGTATATTTGAAGCCGCCTGGAGGGGAGGGGGTTTGAGGGAGAGCCCCCAAATTTGCAGGGGACCTGCAGGAGACTCTACCCTACAAATCCCCCAAGTCCCCCCAAAAAATTGGGCCAGGGGGTCTAATTCCTGGGGCACCCAAAGCCAAACCTAACTTCACACCAGAGAATCTCTATAGGACCCAAATGCACTACAGCCATCTATCTACTCTATGAACCCTGCCACACAAAACACAATCTGCTCAAGGTCTGCTCTGCAGACCTGGCTGCAGCAAAACCAGATGCCAGCTCTCCAGCCCTGCCCCAAAGAACGCGGGGAGAGCTGGCCAAGCACAACAAGCATGCTGTCTCTGGGTCTCTCACCCAGGTGCCACCTTTCCTGCCACAGAACACACAATCTACAGATGCCAGCTCTCCAGCCCTGCCCCAAAGAACGCGGGGAGAGCTGGCCAAGCACAACAAGCATGCTGTCTCTGGGTCTCTCACCCAGGTGCCAGCTTCCCTGCCACAGAACAAACAATCTACAGATGCCAGCTCTCCAGCCCTGCCTCAAACAACACAAGAGAAGCAGTGGACCGCACCTAGCTCCACATCATTCTGTATCTGACACAAAGCAAGAAACATTTAGACTTACCTTGAGTGATGGATGGTTGGCTGGTCTAGGCTCTTTTGCGTTCCCCAGGGTGCACCAGGAGGAGGCGAGCAAGAGTTGCACCCCAAATGAGGAAGATCACTCAGATTGTGTGAGAGGAAGGCAACCATTCCTCCTCTCTCAGCTCAGCAGCAGCACACCAGCTATCACTGTCCCATTAGAGGGACCTCAGCATTGGTATGGCTGCCGGCTGCCTGTCATCATCACTGGCACCTCCCTCTTTCCTCCTCCTGCCCCTGAAAAAAAACTGGGTTATCCTGGCCGGGCCTGTGGGTGCTGTTGGTTACAGTTGGGGGCTGCAATGGCCCTTTCAGTATTATTAGGCATATGTGGATGGGGGACTGGGGAAATTTGGATTGCTTTGCAAATTTTAAACCAGCATTCACTTTTGGTTTGGCGAGGGATGAGTGGGGGGGGGGGGGGATGCACTGCCAATCAATTTGTGAGTGAGTTTTTGGGCTGTCTTTGGACTCTAGTCTATTTTTAATGGAGGAGTGTTTTAGAACCACCTTCCAAGCGCGGGCCAAGAGAGGATGCAGGCACAAGTAGGTGCTCACTTCATTCACTCTCAAAGTCTACATTCGGGGAGCCAAACAGAAGCAAGTTGACCTTCAGGAAGACCAACTGCTCAACTGTCCAGGGTTGCGGGTGATTGCGATGTGGGCAGACAATGTCGCCCATATGCAAAAAGATGTGCTCACTCTGCACGCTCGTTGGTGGGCATGAGAGGAATGCCTTGACCACAGAGGAGAGGGCCGGCCAGGCCTCCTCCTTCATGACCCAGTAGTCCAAAGGAGATGTTTCCTGTGGCTCGAGGGGCTCCAAAAGATAGTCCCTCACCATTGCAGTACCCGTCTTCGCTCTCAGTGCCCTACAGCTCCTAGAGGGGCCAACGACCCGCCTGATGAGTGTCATCTCAGGACTCTTCGTGGAGAGAGTCTGGTGGGAAACACTGCCTAGCTGGGGAAGTTGGGGATGAACAACAGCTGTGGAAGTGGCAGATGAGCTGCTTCCACCCCTCTCCTCCTCAACTGTCGGCACTGGGCCCGCCCTGACTCTGGAACGCTCGACCAGCGATCGAGCTCATTGGCCCGCTCGGCAACTGTGCCCTTAAGGCATGGGTCTAACATGGTTGCCATCATGTAGACCTTATCCTGGGTGAAAGTCTGAAAGTGGGCCTCAAGCCCTTTCTGCAGCCTAACAACCAGGGCGCGCACCGCTGGAAGAATGTCTGCACAGCCTTGAGCTGGCACTAGAAACGAGGCCAGGTTCTCATGGGCCATCTGGACTATGGGGACGACCAGTGCAATGCTCGCCATGTCAGACGAGAGCATTTCTGTGTGGGTCTTGAAGGGCCCAAGAGCCTCCACAGTCTGAGAAATGACCACCCAATCCTCTTGGGTGAGACGGTTCTCATCCCGAAAGACCCTCGTCTCAAAGACAAAGGCATTCAGGGCTGCTCTCTGCTCCACCATGCGCTCCAGCATGGCACAGGTGGAGTTCCAGCGTGTGCTGATGTCACTGATCAGGTGGTGCCCTGGCATGCCTGTCAGTGTCTGTTTCTCACTCAGCCGATACGAGTCCGTATTGCTGCGTGAGAAGTGACCCGTGATGTGCCGACACTTCTGGAGCAGAAGTCGGTACTCATGGGTTGTGGCTAGATACCGACGATCCTGGCTTTTCGTCTGGCCCGATGCGTCCTTAACCACGAGGTGGAGAAGGTGGGCCACACAAGGAAGGCGTTTTAGGCCCTGACGCTGGACAGCCGCCTTGATGTTGGAGCCACCATCAGTCACCATGAAGCCCATGGCGACGTCCCCACTGCCTACCCAGCCCTCTAACTGCCGTGAGAGGATGGCTCTGAGAGTGGCTGCCGTGTGCGGTGCGTCGACTGCTTCCTTGATGTTAGAGTCACCATCAGTCACCACGAGGCCTGTGGCGATGTCCGTGCCTACCCAGCCCTCTAACTGCCGTGAGAGGATAGCTCTGAGAGTATCCGCTGTGTGCAGCGCGTCGACTGCTTTGGTGTGCAGCAAGGCCCAGCAATAACTGGCCTGATGGCCCTGATCCTGCCTGCTGCTACTGCCACCCCCACCCTGCAGCTCACTGGGTTGCCACCAATGCACAGTCAGGGAGAGATACCCCTCAAACGCATATTGGGAGCTCCAGATAGCTGAGGTGAAATGAACAGTCCCCCCGGTAGCACAAGACAAATGCTCCTTCACCAAAGATCTGGTTGCTCTGAAACGGATGGCACAATGGTCCTGCTAATGGTGGTTCTAGCAGGAACTTTGTACCAGGGCGCCAGGTACTCAAGCGACCCTAGCACCCCAGGATTCTCGACCACTGAAAATGGAAGCCCATGGGTGACCAACCTGGCAAGGTTCCAGGTGATCACCCTCCTGCCGTACCTGATTCCCCCTCTTGGCACACAGGTGCCACCCCCACCAAACATCTCAGGAAGAGATGCCTGGTGACCTGCCCTGTCGCAGAACTCTCCTGGAGAGCTCTGGAGGTAGTCGCGGTGGGATGGACCTTCTGTCTGTGTGGTGTTGGCTGCTTGGGCACCCCAGCACCAGCCTGCTTCTCCCCCTTAAGAAGCACTGCCTGGTGGTGCTTCCTCAGGTGGTTCCGCATCCCCCCCAGACTCAGGTGGGCAGGGTCCCGCCCACGACTTATCTGGGCCCTGCATAGCTGGCACTGCGCATAGCGTGGATCCTCTGTAAGTCGGAAATGCTTCTAGATTTTGGAGGTGTACGGTGACCAGCAGCTTGGGTGTCCAGAGCCACCTCCTGTGAGGTGCTCGTGTCTCGGGGTGGCAGGAGGGGCTGGCCACCACGGGGAAGTGGGCGGAGATGGAGGCACCTCGTGTGTCTCCATTTCTTCCCCCTCCACCCCTTGCGGCCTCCCCTCCTGGCCATCTCCTGAAGGACTGCTGGTGCCCAAAGGAACCGAAGAAGGGGGCTGGTCCTCATCAACCAGTTTCTCCTCCAGCTCCTGCACGACACTCTGCACCCTTCTTGGGGTGATCGTTTTGGACAGAAAACTGTGCCCAAAGCTCATCTCCAAGGAGGGCTGCTCTTGCTGCCCCTCCTCCGGCTGCTGAGGCCGAGCAACATCAGCTGGAGGAGAAATTGCCCGAGCAGCAGACCCCTGCTCAGTGCCAGCACCTAATAGCACCTCTGCTGGGGATGCCCCAGCAACAGCCTTGATGAAGGGCCCAAGGTGGGCCTTCTTCTTCATCACACTCCAGCCAGAGGTCAGAATGCTGGAAGGCAGCTGTGGAGTGGCCCTATGCACAGGTGGTGGTGGGGAAACTGGGTCCTCCCCCTCCCCTCCATCCCTCTAATCTTCTCCTTGGCCTTGCTCCCAGGGCCCGTCTTCTGCTGCCTGTCACTCGTGTCACCCTTGGCCAGTCTCACACAACCTGAAATGAGAGTGGGGTTTTTTACAAACCTAACTCACTGCACTGTACCCTGAACCAACAGGTGTCCTGACTTCTTTTTAAGAACCCTCCGACCAAAACTTGTTTGTTTGTTTTTTTGGTCCTTAACCTGTCCCTCTTTGGGTTGGGGTAGTATTAGTCTGGTAAAGTTTAGGAGACTAGGTGATCCTGCCTCTACCTGGCTACAGTTTTTAAAAGGCTACCTTGAGATGAAGGCAATCCTTGTCATATCTTCCTAGTTAAACTTCTCCTAACTAGATCCTTAGACAAACCTGATTTCCTTGCAAACTAGAAATCAGGTGTCTACTAAAACTTGAGAGAAGCTGTGGTTTACTCTATGGAAATCCAAGGATGCACCAGCTTTCAGTGGCTGAAAGCAAGATGCACTGCAACCCTAGTCTCTTTAAAAAGGAGCCTGATGTTGCCTAGTAGTCACGCTGCCTTTTATGAGAAACCTAAAATCTTTTTAAATCACTCCTATCTGGCCTACTTGAATTTTGAAAGGAGATAAAGCCCTAAACTGGATTAATTTTTTTAAAAAATTCAAAAAACACAACCCCTAAAAAAACCCATTATTAGTGGGGCAGCCTATTTAGTGGCCCTAGCCAAACCGAAAGCACCCTCAGACTCCAAAAATAGCTCTATAAAAACATGAAAGTGACCCACCCACACAGCCCACACACCAGCCTCCTCACACCAACCAGAGGTAATTAAAAAATATGAAAATGTGACAGCAAGAAACTTAACTTTTAACCCCATCCCGCCAAAACCAGAACCAGGAAAAGGCACCACAGGACAGGATGCAAAACCAACAGCAACAGATCCAAACAAATACAACTGAGAAAAGGCCAGCAACTGTTAAAAACCTGAACTTTTTAACAATAAAAAACCTCAGGGCAAATCAGTCCCCGCCAAAAAAACCAGAACAAGAAAAGGGACAACAGAAGAGGATGCAAAACCAACAGCAACAGAGCCCAACAAATCCAACTGAGAAAAGGTCAACAAACTCAACTGTTAAAAAATTAAACTTTTTAACAATAAAAAACCTCAGGCCAAATCAGTCAACACCCCCCCCCCCCAAAAAAAAATCAGAACCAGGAAAAGGGACAACAGGACAGGATGCAAAAGCAACAACAACAGATCCAAACAAATCCAACTGAGAAAAGAAAAGGCCAACATACTCAACTATTCAAAAACTGAACTTTTTAACAATAAAAATTAGGTCAAACAGCCCCCTCCCCGCAAGAACCAGAACCAGAAGAGAAAATGAACAAAAGCAGTACAACACAGCAGCAACAAATCAAACACAGAATCCTTTTAAAACAGTAAAAAACCTTGACTTTTAACAATACAGGAATTTAATCAACCCCTCCCCCCAAAAAAACCCCTTCACATTAACCCCAAGAATCCAAGCCATCCAAATCAGGAAAAGTAAAAGAACACTGCACTTTTAAAAGTCCTCTCACTAAAGTAAGATATAGGCATATTGGCAACCCCATAGGGAATAATAGAGTTCCCAGTAGACATTTCCCTCCCATCCCCACACTTTCTAAAGTGGGGGGAGGGCCTCCAAACCAGGAAGTCCCCTGCCCCCTCCCTCTCTCACACACACAAATACTTACTGGGTCTTGTTCCTGCAGAACTTTTCTTGATCTGAAAATGAAAGCAAAACAAAGGGAGGGGCCGTTCTCTAAAGCCCTTCCTGTTTCCTGCTTTCTGCTTAGCCTTAAAGGCACATATTTTAAAAATGGACCTGCAGGAGCTGTAAAACTACATGGTGACTGTGGGGGGCGGGCTTCCCCCGCCGGCCAGCTGGTTGGGGGTGGGGAGAAGCCTGTAAAAATGGGGGATATCCTGCTGGGGATTGGGAAGCCTAGTTGGCGATGTTATCAGTGCAGAGAGGACACTAGAAGTTAGCATTGCATAGGGTGACAGGCAGTCTAGGACTGACCCTGTTCTCAGTTGTATGTAGAATAGCAGTGAAATGATTGCTTGATTTCTCATTCTCAGGACATTCTAAACAATTTAATTTTCTTACTGGGTTTCTTTAAGTGTTTGACCAACTAATATGTAAATTGTCTCAATTCACCCTCCATTGTTTATCTGAAGTGGATTGTTCTAGAATTAACATTTTTGGCAAGGGAGAAGCTAGCTGAGGAGAAGTATAGAACCACAGATATCTGAGCAGAGGGATCCCAGTATTTAATTTCCTACCTGTTACATAGGGAATCTCCTAGTTTGGAGATCCTCCCCCCACTTCAGAAAAAATGTGTGTGTGCCCAATGAGCACTCTGTTATACCTTATGGAGACTGGTCCCCGCAGGGTATAATGAAGAATTGATCTGTGGGTAACTGGGGTTCCGGGGGGGGGGTGTACTTTTTAAGGTAGAGGCACCAGAATTTCAGCATAGCATCTGGTGCCTCTCCTCAAACCCCCCCCCCAAGTTTCAAAATATTGGGCCAAGGGGTCTAATTCTATGAACTCCAAAAGAAGGTACCCCTATCCTCCATTATTTCCAATTGAAGGAAAACATTTAAAAGAACCATGGTCCATTTAAATGTGATGGCCAGAACCCCCCTCAGAGTTCAACCATGCTTGTAACAACATTGCTTCTGTCTCTTCCTCCAAAGTCTCCTGGCTCCACCCCCAAAGTCACCAGGTATTTCCTGCGTCAGACCTGGCAAACCCTGCTGTAACAATTTGAGGTGAATTTGACCTTATAATAAAATGAACTACATATAAATGGAAGCTGGGAGTGGAGAAGAACATCTTTTGAATTTACCAAGGAAGAATTCAAAAAATTATGCTGATACAGAAACTGATAGATGAATTAAAGAACTAATAAGTCACCAGGTCCGGATGGTATACATCCAAGAGTTCTGAAAGAACTCAAAGTTGAACTTGTGGATCTTCTGACAAAAATCTGTAATCTTTCATTGAAATTTTCCTCTGTTCCTGAGGACTGGAAGGTACCCCCATCTTTAAAAAGGGTTCCAGAGGAGACCTGGGAAATTACAGGCCAGTCAGTCTGACTTCAATACCGGGAAAGTTGGTAGAAACCATTATCAAGGACAGAATGAGTAGGCACATTGATGAACACAGGTTATTGAGGAAGACTCAGCATGGGTTCTGTAAGGGAAGATCTTGCCTCACTAACCTGTTACAGTTCTTTGAGGGGGTGAACAAACATGTAGACAAAGGTGACCCAGTGGATGTTGCTTACCTTGACTTCCAGAAAGCTTTTGATAAAGTTCCTCATCAAAGGCTCCTTAGTAAGCTCGAGAGTCATGGAGTAAAAGGACAGGTCCTCTTGTGGATCAAAAACTGGCTAATTAATAGGAAGCAGAGAGTGAGTATAAATGGGCAGTCTTTGCAGTGGAGGACGGTAAGCAGTGGGGTGCCGCAGGGCTCAGTACTGGGTCCCATGCTCTTTAACTTGTTCATAAATTATTTGGAGTTGGGAGTGAGCAGTGAAGTGGCCAAGTTTGCAGATGACACTAAATTGTTCAAGGTGGTGAGAACCAGAGAGGATTGTGAGGCACTCCAAAGGGATCTGGTGAGGCTGGGTGAGTGGGCGTCAATGTGGCAGGTGCGGTTCAATGTGGCCAAGATGCGGTTCAATGTGGCCAAGTGCAAAGTAATGCACATTGGGGCCAAGAATCCCAGCTACAAATACAAGTTGATGGGGTGTGAACTGGCAGAGACTGACCAAGAGAGAGATCTTGGGGTCATGGTAGATAACTCACTGAAAATGTCAAGACAGCGTGCAGTTGCAATAAAAAAGGCCAGCACCATGCTGGGAATTATTAGGAAGGGAATTGAAAACAAATCAGCCAGTATCATAATGCCCCTGTATAAATCGATGGTGCAGTCTCATTTGGAGTACTGTGTGCAGTACACAATACAAGAACTCGTGGGCATTCGATGAAATTGCTGAGCAGTCAGGTTAAAACAGATAAAAGGAAGTACTTCTTCACCCAAAGGGTGATTAACATCTGGAATTCACTGCCACAGGAGGTGGTGGCGGCCACAAGTGTAGCCACCTTCAAGAGGAGTTTAGATAAAAATATGGAGCACAGGTCCATCAGTGGTTATTAGCTATTAGCCACAGTTTGTGTGTATATATAATTTTTTTTGCCACTGTGTGACACAGAGTGTTGGACTGGATGGGCCGTTGGCCTGATCCAACATGGCTTCTCTGATCCAACATGGCTTCTCTTATGTTCTTATGTTCTGGTCGCCGCACCTCAAAAAGGATATTATAGCATTGGAGAAAGTCCAGAAAAGGGCAACTAGAATGATTCAAGGGTTGGAACACTTTCCCTATGAAGAAAGGTTGAAATGCTTGGGGCTCTTTAGCATGGAGAAATGTTGCCTGTGAGGTGACATGATAGAGGTTTACAAGATAATGCATGGGATGGAGAAAGTAGAGAAAGAAGTACTTTTCTCCCTTTCTCACAATACAAGAACTCATGGGCATTCGATGAAATTGCTGAGCAGTCGGGTTAGAACGGATAAAAGAAAGTACTTCTTCACCCAGAGGGTGATTAACATGTGGAATTCACTGCCACAGGAGGTGGTGGCAGCTACAAGCATAGATAGCTTCAAGAGGGGATTGGATAAAAATATGGAGCAGAGGTCCATCAGTGGCTATTAGCCACAGTGTGTGTATATATCTATATCTATATCTATATATATATCTATATCTATATCTATATATATCTATATATATCTATAATTTTTTTTGCCACTGTGTGACACAGAGAGTTGGACTGGATGGGCC
Source organism: Heteronotia binoei (assembly GCF_032191835.1). NCBI lineage: Eukaryota > Metazoa > Chordata > Lepidosauria > Squamata > Gekkonidae > Heteronotia > Heteronotia binoei. The sequence continues at coordinate 213,313,706 of NC_083223.1, forward strand.
ATTGGCCTGATCCAACATGGCTTCTCTTATGTTCTTATCCCTGAGCCCGCTTCGGTGGGGTAGGGTGGGATATAAATCGAATGAAATAAATAAATAAATAATGAAATAAATCCCTACCCTAAATACCCTCTACAATTACCAATAGTAATTAATTCTGTATAGATGAAAGATTGATAGTATGGTAAGAAAGACAATAAAAGAGAATGACAGGTATTTGGCACATAATGTAGAGAAATTAGATTGACTCTGAATAGTTTTATGAGGCTGGCATTATAAAAGCAGAGAAAGTCCTGAAATTATAAACAAAAACCAAAACAACATAAAAAAATTAACGAGCTTGCATAGCTCCTGGTCATTTTGAACACTGTCTCATTTCAAGCAGAGTTTGAACCTCATTATTAAGGTAAAGTGAATAGAGAATTGGGCAATTGTGGTTTCAGTAATTTGTACCCAAAGTGTTGAAATATGGTTGTAGCTTCTAGAGTGATTTCTAAGGAATGTTTTTAAGGAACACTGCAGCATTCTGAATCTTCTTGGTTCTGTCCTAGGCCCCAGGACTCAGTCCACATATGGTTGGATAAATTGCAAAAATCTATTTCTTGGATTTTGTATCTAAAAAGGAAAATCCAGAGGTCAATTATTACAAAAGTAAAAGCCAATGATACGTGCATCCTACCCAAATTTTTATTTGCTCTTAGGCAAAAACAAACAAACAAAATAACCCCTCCCCCCCCCCAAAAAAACTTATGAGGTCTTCCAGATTCCATAACTCTTGTGACATCACAGTCTTCCCACTAATAGCAGATGAATACACTTTGCATGTTCATTTTGTATATGCATACAAACTACAGCATCTTCTGTTGTGGTATGTACAGATCTAAAGCCTTCATAATATATTAATTCCTGTCTATGCAAATAGTTTTACTTCTTGGCTTCCCAATATTGGTTTTGTATATTTGTTTATGCTGGGTATGTATGTGGTATGATTTTTAGTATGGGGTTTATGTGTGTTTGAATCCTAAGTGCCCTTTCTCCTGCAGGGATCTTCTACTTTCCACCAATTCTCCCCTCTCTCTCCATTTTGATCCCATGATGTTACGGGGTGGTGATGGTGGTTTCACTGACCCAAGGAGGTACAATTTCAAGGCGATCACAGTGGTAACAGAAGAAGAAAAAGACTGCAGATTTATACCCCGCTCTTCTCTCTGAATCAGAGACTCAGAGCGATTTACAATCTCCTATATCTTCTCCCTCAACAACAGACACCCTGTGAGGTGGGTGGGGCTGAGAAGTCTCTCACAGCAGCTGCCCTTTTAAGGACAACCCCAGCAATAGCTATGGCTAACTCAAGGCCATTCCAGCAGCTGTAAGCGGAGGAGTGGGGATGTAAGTGGAGGAGAAAGGAAGGATCTAAGTCAAGTAATAATAATCACAGTCTTCATAGAATGATGAGCACTAATTTATTGAAGCAGAAACAATGTTGAACAATGAAAGTATTTTATGAAAATAACCAATCACATATTGTCTTTGCGCAAGGAAGATGAGAAATGGAAACAGCCTCTTGAGGGACAAAGAAACATTAGAAATCATTATCATTTCAGACAGCCAACAATTGTAAGGGTCTTCTTTCTAAAATATGAAGATGTGGAAATTTGCTCGTTTTATGCCCTAAAGTTAGGTGAATGGAAAACAACCTTTCTGGTTACAACACTGCTTTCTGAGTTTCCTATTCTGGAAATGATCTCTTATAATTTTATGAATGACCTACACAATGGCAAAGCACACAACCCCAAAAAACTGCTGAAACATCACCATTCTCTAAATAAATCTGTCATCAAGGTTCTTTTAGTAATGTCAGAGGTGGGTCTTGAAAATGGTGTTTCCACTTCAGCATATTAGTGCTCTAAATTTAGGGATGTCTTCTTTCATTGATGCATGAGAAAGGAGGCTTTTCAACTAACCTCTGTTAACACTAGGGGGAGTCACATGGGAATTAGGAACTCCCTGGCATAAAGAAGTGTTTCTTCTGGTCTCCCTCCATTTGGATATTTCTCTACAGTTGGTCGACATTTAAAGAGAGCTGTTTCTAAGTACCAAAGCCAAAGATTTGCTGCCACAGAAATAGCCTTCCCAGTGGTGTTTTGAGGTAGAAAGTTTGTGAAAACTCCAAACACATTTGGAAGCCATTTAGACAGCCATGGGAACATTCCACTATCTTCCTTGCATCATCTTTCCATTTAGTCAAATAACAGGGCAACAGAGCTACATAGAGACAGCCACAAACCCAGAACGACACAACATGGGCTCATCCCATAACATTCCCATTTATAGGGATAACAACTACACACCTATGTTTGCAACAAATTCACCAATGTGGATTTGTTGGTCTGTTCTTTACCAGGATGTGGGACTGGATCTTAATGGAAAATGTCTCTTGCTAAAATGCTTCTCCTGAAGTTGCCAAAATAGCTCTTCTAATAACCTCAGAATATATGCCTTAAAAATGGAACCGAAGAAGTGAAAATCAAGCCTAAGTAAGAACACCAGCTGGCTGGTGGTAGGGCAGGAGTCCCTGAAATCAAAGGATCCCTCGCCCCTACCTGGGGGCTGGCATCCTTGGCTGATGTGAGGATCAAATGGAGGAGAGGGAGATGATATGAACTGCTTTGGGTCTCAATTGTGGAAAAAGGCAGGGTATAAATGAAATAAATAAATAAATAACAACTATAATTGAAGATGGGGGGCAGATAAAAGGTGGATAGGTGGGAAGCAAAGAAGGAAGCAGAAAAAGTTGAAGATGTGATGTTTTCCAGGGAACAAGGGAGAAAGTGAAGTGCCTCCCCACAAATTCTTGCAGATTTCCCACTTTGCAACTGGGCTCAGCCCAACTGGCATCACACAAGTGGACCCAACCTGTTGTTTGGCATCATGCAACTTGACTACATAACATGCTGGTTACATAGAAAAATAATTATTCAACTGTTTTGTACTGGCATGAGGATAATACTGCACACAGAGAACAGAGGGGCAAAATGAACAAAAGGATTTTGTGCAAGATATATTTAACAAAAGAAGGGGTTTTTTTTACTTAACTAAAACTTACTGAAAGCCTTATTAAACTATGCATACACCACATTTCTTCATACACAGTGAACCCAATGCAGTTTTAAAGTTAAAATAAAACCCACGCTGTGACTGGTTTCAGGTTAGTCTTCCTGTTTAATACAAATTTGCTTTACCCAAAATCCAGATTTTCCCTGTTTTCATATTCTCAGCTGCTGGTCTGCTTTGAGTTGTGTGTTTAAGACTAAGGGAAAATAATATAATAAGAATTGGGAAAGTAGTCACCTAATGCAACATTTTAACATTCTGGTGGATTTCACATAAAGCAATGTTAGCAGTTGTAAAACTATTACTATTAGGATCTGGAAGAACAGCACTAACAGTAATAATACACATACACACACACACCCCTCCCCAAATGGCTTTTGTTCAAATTTGTAGGCAGCTCTGTTTGCTTAGCTGGGGATGTACTTTTGCAATAACCCAAATTGTAGGGTTTTGCTGTTGCTTCCTTTAGCTATTTCCATAAAACCTAACCTTGCATGAAATCAATTTGCATTCTTTCTGGATGAAGTCATAAGTCCCTTAGCAAGGTTAGTTTCAAAATAAATTCTAAGGTGACTCAAAGAACTGCTGGATGCTTTCCCTAAACTGAGGGAGGAGGACATTCTGTTTGGGTTACTGAGGATTGTTTTACTGAGAATGAGAGGCTGACAAATTTATAAGACCTGTGTCTTTCAGTATGCAACAGATAAACCTGTGCTCCATTCTTTTATTAAAAATTAATCAGACTTCAAAGTGTTTAACTTAATGGTATTTTAATTTCTTAGCAAACAGATTTTTGCTAAGAAAAATTTATACATATACAATAGCTCAGTTTGTATATTTTAAACTGCTCTTTCAGTGCAGAACTTTTGTCTAATTAGATCAGATACTGGAAAACGTAAAAAGTGACAATTCATATTTTACAGAGTATACAGACTGGGTTTGTGGTCCCCACTTTGTGTAATAATCAGATGCTAAATGCAGGTTTCCATCAGTTCCCATACATACAGTGCTCGATTTGGATTGGAACAATGGAGTACATTAATAAGGGTCTTTAGCCTGTCCCCATTCTGTAACTAGGGTTTCCAGGTCCTGTCTGGCCACCAGCAAGAGATTTGGGGGGGAGGTGTTATGTCCTACATTCAAGTCTCTATGTACAGCATAGCGCACACTACAGAGGTGACCAGTGGGAACCCACTGGTCCCCGGATGTAGCTCGCTAATACGCTCCGCCTATCAAGATCTGTGGCAGGAAGTTTAACTGGCCAGGATTGGACCTGGCCAGACGGAGGGTTGTTCCGGGGCATGTATATAATCGGGACCCGGACCACGATTCCGTCTCTTGTGATGTACTCACCAATAAAGTATGTTGCCTTCAATACGTCTTGTCACTCAGTACATTACAGGGGGGTTGTCAGATCCAGATTGGGAAATTCCTGGAGGTTTGGGGATGGAACCTGAGGAGGACAGGGCCCTTAGTGGGGGGTCCACTCCCGTAGAGTCCACACTCCAAAGCACCCATTTTATCCAGGGAAAGTGATCTCTGTAGTCTTGTGGGACACAGCTTTAGTTAGGAAAGCCACAAGCCTGTAGAAGCAACATTTTTAAGGGTTAACACACACTCTGGAAAGGAAGACAGCTAACATTCCCTCCTTATATTTAGCAGAAACATAACTTTCACTATGCCCTACTGAATCTCTACTGTGTTTCTAAGTAACAATAGAGGTAGGGAGTTCTTAGACCCAAAACCAGATTTAACTGGTCACGACGCATGCATACTGAATTTTTTTTGCTGCTTCCCAGTTTTTAGCCAATGAACTGATGCCAACCTGGCAAAATGTATCAGTAGCGTGTAGCTGACTCTCACAATGAGCTTATGATGGATGTTACAGCCAATTAATATGTGTATATGCCAACATGCGCCAACATGTAATCAAGGCTATATAAAGTAATGACTACTCTGAAAGGGGGTGTTGAGCAACTTGGTATGCAGGTCTGCTTAGTTCTGCTCCACATACTATTGCAATGATTCCCCGCCGCCACCCCTCACCCAAACTTTGGCTGCATGTCTTTTATTGGGCAAAGGTATTCAGATTGCAGACTTGTGCAACATTCTGGAGATGAACAATAATTCTGAGGAATCCCCAGGTCCCACTTGGAGGCTGGCATCCCTATCTGTACCTGAAATTGTTTGGGTTCATGCTATTTGGCCCATTGGGGAAGTCTATATATTCATGGAGGGTTGAAGTCCCTTTGCCACAAACACCATAGTTCTGATCCAAACTGGAAAACTCAAATCTGACTGTTACGCAGGATGAGGAACTCAGGCCGATCAGTGTACTCTGTAGATGTGTATTAATGAAATCTACTGAACATTTAGATGTCTTCAGGGCAGCCTATACTGTTTTCTAACAGAATTGTAGCATCAGAAATTATTAGGAAAGAGACAATGCCTTTTCTATGCTGCAGCCATGTTTGAAATTTCTGTGAACACTTTGGTCACCACTAATCAAACAGAACAGCTTAATACAGAAAGGAACAATAAACAATCCAAAGACTGGAGCACCTTACCTATGACCTAGCAACAGTGATCCATGCAACGGTCACCTCAAGATTGGACTACTGTAATGCCCTCTACATGGGGCTGCCTTTGTATCGAACCCGGAAGCTGCAGCTAGTGCAGAACGCAGCGGCCAGGCTGTTACTAGGACTCCCGAAATGGGAGCATATACAGCCGGGGCTGCGTGAACTGCACTGGCTGCCGGTTGCATACCGGATTCGCTACAAAGTGCTGGTTATTACCTTTAAAGCCCTATATGGCCGAGGACCTGCCTACCTGAAGGACCGTCTCTCCCAATACGAGCCCCAAAGAGCACTGAGGTCAGCAGGGAAGAGCACGCTGACCGTCCCTGGGCCAAGGGAGGCAAAATTACAGACCACACGGGCACGAGCTTTCTCTGTGGCAGCCCCCAGCCTGTGGAATCAACTCCCGGAGGAGGTGCGGGCCCTGTGGAGTTTAGACCAGTTCCGCAGGGTCTGCAAGACCATCCTCTTTAGGCAGGCTTTTTTAGAATGCTCATAGAGGATGACTGCACAGAGGACCCAATAAAGTGATTCTTTAAGGACTCTTGCCACTATTTAAATATGTAACAGCGCCCGGAACACCTCTGCTGCTATTAAAATATAGAATAGATATATTACAGAGTATAGATGCTGGATAGTGTTGATTAAAATTTTTTATGCTGTTTTATAATTTTAATATGTTTATATGTTTAATGTATTTAATGTAATTTAACTACTGTATTTATACCATGTTTTACTGAATGTTGTTAGCCGCCCTGAGCCTGCCTAGGCGGGGAGGGCGGGATATAAATAAAATTAATAATAATAATAATAATAATAATAATAATAATAATAATAATAATAATAATAATGAGAAAAGACTAAAATTCTGAGGACTTGCTTAGTTTTGAAAGAGGCAATGGGGGGCACTTTAAAGCAGTTCATAAAATATGAATGCACAGGGATTTTTTTTTCTCCCTCTCTCACGTTATTTGATCTTCTGATCATCCCCTTCATCTGGTAGGTTTGATGGAGACAAAAAGATATTTCATACAATGCATACATATGGACTAAACTGACACACAGTGGTGATTGCCACTGGCACAGATGACTTCAAAATGGAGTAGACAGTTATAATTGAGATGGCTGTATCAGTTGCTATTATCCATGGCACCTCTACATGGTTGGCACTGTGAAGGGAGCTATTACCTTAATATCATGCTCATGGATTCCTCACAAGGATCTACCTGGCCACTATGAGATACGGGATGTTGATCTAGGTGGGCCTTGACCTGAAAAGTAGAACTTTTCTCTGTTCTTACATATGAAGAAGGAATGCATCAGTTTGCTGTACATGTAGTTTCTAACACTTATTAAGTCCATCAGATGGTAGATGAAAAAAGGCACAAAGATCAATGTTTACAAAGCGGTTGTGATGACAACCCTCATCTATGGCTCCGAATCGTGGGTTTTATACCGTCATCACCTGCGACTCCTTGAGCGCTTTCATCAGCGCTGCCTTCGCACCATCCTCAACATCCACTGGAGTGACTTTGTGACCAACACTGAAGTCCTCAAGCGGGCAGAGGTTACCAGCATCGAGGCACTGCTGTTGAAGACGCAGCTGCGCTGGGCAGGGCATATTTCTAGGATGGAAAACCACCGCCTTCCCAAGATTGCCCTGTATGGCGAACTCTCCACCGGCCATCGAAATAGAGGGGCACCAAAGAAGAGGTACAAGGACTCCTTGAAGAAATCCCTTAGCACCTGTCACATCAACCATCACCAGTGGTCTGACCTAGCCTCAGATCGCAAAGCATGGAGGCACACCATCCACCAGGCTGTCTCTTCCTTTGAGAACGCACGCATAGCTGGTCTTGAGGACAAAAGGAGATTGAGGAAGAATCGCACTGCTACAGGACCAACCCTAAATCAGACTTTTCCCTGCAGCCGCTGTGGCCGGACCTGCCTGTCCCACATTGGTCTTGTCAGCCACCAGCGAGCCTGCAGCAAACGTGGACTATTGCACCCTTCTTAAATCTTCGTTCACGAAGCCAAGCCGAGAGAGAGAGAAGTCCATCAGATGGTAGGTACTATAATAAGATCATGGGCTACAGCACTGATCATCTAGGGGAGCAAAGGACCAATTTCAGTTCTTCATCTTGTTCTTCCTCCTTGAAATATGATTGTGACTATTGCTGATGGCCTGGACACCCCTCACTGTGTAGCACCATATGTCACTAAGTTCTGTCAAATGACCTCTGGATCTTGTAAGTGGATCATGGACACAAAAGTGTGTGATATGGATGTATGGGATGTTGTTTTCCTTAGATGTGTTTGTGCAAGGTTTTAAATAAAGCAAAGATAATAAAGAGCAAGAAAAACAGTGTTTTTGGAACTAGAAAAGAGAAGAGATACAATCTCATAAGATCATTACTTAACATTTTACAATGGAGCTATTGACATAAAATTATGGTGCAATGTTTAAACAAAGCCATAATCTTGAAGGACAAAGAAAACAGTACATTTAGAAAGAGAAAGAGCAAAACAAAAATCTTACAAGGCTATTAGTAAAATTCCTCCAAATGAGCTTTGAACATAAATAACTGTAAAACTTCCACATGCTGGCAATTTAACAAAGTAGAATTCTCATAGAACTGGAAGGTAACTTGAGGGTCATATAATCTAATCTTTACTGTGGAAGAATTCTCAAGACTTTGACAATCCCCAGAATATCCCCCTCCCACTTCTTTCTTCTTAAAAACATCCTTCAAGAAAGGGAGTTAAACAACTCTTCTTTTGCCTGTTAATGTCCAAGTAGTTAACCAAGTATGATTGCTGGGAAGATGAGAGCAATTGAGGTTCCTGATTAGGTACCTGGGGGAAGCATACTGAGAACTTTGACACTGCATGAACATACCTTGCTGAAAATCCTTTGATTACACATTAGGTGACTTTCTGATCAAACACCCTCAATATCCCCCAATGAAGTTCACCTTGAGAAGTCTGACACCTGTGCAGTAGCCAGCTGTACTCAGGGCCAAGCCCTTGATATTTATAGCTGCTTTTGCCCAGTCTGAGAATGACATCACCTTATTTACTAGAGAAGAAATAGTATCCCTCAGGTTATGGCTGGCTCATAGAATTGACCACCTTGTATAGTATAGGTAGGAGTTTGCACCTGCATTCTCCCAAACACAGCAAGGCATATTTCTGAGTAAACATGCCTCATGTCAGACCGTACATGTTAGGGATAAGCAAAAACAAGAAATCAGATTCAGAATTTTGTCATGCATTGACAAAACAACAGCAACACCCAAGCAAGTTAGAATCCTTAATTTCCAAAATAATGGTAATTGTATCAGAAGAACAGAGAAACCCATTTCTGTGTATAATTCTCTGCTCTTAATTTAACGGGGATGCAGTTGTCAGGGGTCCTGACCTGCATGACCCAGGCTAGTCCAATCTTGTCTGATCTTGGAAACGAAGCAGGGTCTACCCTTGTTAGTACTTGGTGTTAACCAAATTGCCTTCAAGAGAGGTGTGGGGGAATTTAATTAGATGGGCAAAGATGGCAAATTAGTATGGGATCGATAACCTGTGTATACAGGAGTCAGTCCTTCAGAGGAGCCCCTTCAAATAATGAGGAGATTTTTAAAGCTAAAATAGATTTTTGTTAGAAAATACTCAAGCACACAAGGAAACACAAGTATTCAATACAGATACAGATCTAGGAAAAATAGATAGGAGATTGATAGGGACATTTGTATGAACAGGAAAATGATGAGGGATGATAGAAGAAGTATGATTCTTCAGTGAAGACAAGGAAGGGAAGGGGGAGCAAGAGACGACCAGCGTCACTCACACTAATGGACCCAAAACTGATCAGGAATTGGGGGTTTCTCCAGCAGCAAGGTAGGCGTACCATCAGAGACAAAACCTGAGTGACCAAAAACCTGACCTTATATAGCCAATGTCATATCCGAGACAGGGTCTTGCCTACCTGGAGATGGCTCCCAGGAAATAGAACAAAATAATTTGATGGTTGATGATGGTCCATGAGGTGCAGACCATCTCTTATACAAAGAAATTGGAGTGGTCAATCTAGGACCAAATGTTCGCTATTGTAACCTCAGGAGGGAACAATGGGAAACAAAAGAGAGTAGATGGGTTGCAGGATATAGCGGATGACTGGAGATCTTCTCCAGCGATCTTCCATTGAGTTTACAGTCTTGATGGGTGGCAGAAAGATTCTTTTATTTAGAGAAGAGGATGTTGCAGCCGTCCATTGCTGACAGCTATGCCTTCACATCTGCATTTCCAAAGTGTTGGCAGGACTCTGGAATGTGGTGCGTGCAGAAGAAACCTTCTCTGCATGGTGGTTTGCAGGGAAAGTGTTGTCTTCTAGGAACATCTTAGGAACATGGCTTCTCTCAGGGTTGCTTCTAGCATTGCCTTCTTGTAGACAGGGATGCAGTTGCTGTTCTGCAGAGCTGAGTAGCTTGCTGTTGAAGTACAATCCAGTGATCTCTTAATGTTGCAGGCATAGGCAATTCACACAATAACAGGCACAGACAGAAAACAAGCTGGGGCCTGGCCTGGTACACTGCTATTTAGTCCATAAGAAACAAATGTCCATAGCATAGTATAGAATAGTATAGCAACCAGATGATTATAGTCCATGACACTTCAGAGCTGTTGGGGACGGGGTGGGGGTGCAAGGTTAACATTGGATGGTAGACCACCAGAGTTGCCATGCAAAGGCAGGCAGTGGCAACAAACCCCCTCTGTGGTTTGATGGCACATTCACACACAATGGTCAGGGATTTTGTCTCTTACCCAAAGAATCCTTCTCCCCAGATTTCAAGCAGAAAGTATCCTTACTCTATAGGTAATTAGAATTCTTGCTTGTAGAGCAAACAAGAAGCAGCTATGTGGCATGCATGTGTTTTCTGCTCCTTTCCTGGAATCCTCAATCAGGATGTTTAAAAAAAAATTACTTGCATTGTCTAGTTATCATAGAGGGAGGAAAGCAATAGGCTCTGCAGCTTTAGCATGTCATTAAGGGGACTTAAGCCCTTTCTCCTCTTGCTTCGCTTTGGTGTATTCCACTTTCTTCTTCTTCCTCCTCCCCCCTCCTCCTTTTACTATTTTCCTATACTATTTGCCAAGGGAAAATTGCTTCCAGCACCACAGATAGGCCTGATTGAAATGGGTTGTTGGCTGATGAGGCAAAATAAATCATTTGCCCATCTTTGTGTTCTCACAGCATCCCACTTAAATTTAGTAGCTACCTGTAAAACAACATGTGCTTCATTAGCAAGCCAGAGCCACACACTCCTGAATCCCTGGCATTCTGAGCATGTGCAACTTCTTTGAAGAGGAAGCAGCTCAGTTTAAATGTGTGCATACAAAGTCCCATAGATATGTGTTTGTTTATTTATTATTATTTTTATTTATCAAATTTATATCCTGCCATCCCCCAACAGGCTCAGGGCAGCTAACAACAGTTTAAAAACATTAGCAATTTACAAACATCATATTCAAAATAAAATATATAAAAAACCAGGCCCAAGTGAGGGGGGCACAGGTTTTAACTTCCCTAATCCATGTGCTCGGGTTTTGTTTGAAAACAGATTCACCGACTACAGTTTCTTTACACATGAACTGTATGTTGTCTTTGAAGGCTAATACCAACTGAAGAGGATTTACACTGAGGAAAAGGAACAGCTGCTTTTACATGAAATTGAAGATGTTATAAGATCTCAGAGGCTGAGTCAGCAGTTCTTCTAACACAACGGGACAATCTGCTTCTTCCTTATCACTGATCACATGCATCTAGTCTGGTTTGATGTGTGTATGTTTGTTTGTTTCCCCTGTTACTCTTGGGTGTGCCTAACTGTGAGGCTTCTGCCTGTATCTGCCTTTGACCACTCCAGAGACTTCACTGACCTCAGCATATCTGTCCTCTAAATAAATAAATAGAATAGAACCTGCCTCCAAGTTGGTGTGTGTGTGTGGGGAGGGTGGTGGTTCTGAACATCTGCCTCTGCCCCTAAATCTATGCAATTTTACATGTCAGTCAGAGAATGTAAGAAGAGTATTTTCCATTGTCTCCTGCAGGGCTTGTTGGCTCACTGACACTGCCCAGCTATCAAAGAAGGAGGCAAGTGGTAGCCTCTGCAGCTCTATCCTCTCGTGTAGACTCTGTCTGCTTCCCATCACATTCAATCAAAGCCATACCAATATAGCATGTATGTAGTGGGAGAGAAAGCAGCGTAATATAGACTGATCTCATCAGATCTTGAAAGTTAAGCAGGATCGGTACCTGGAAGGGCAACCACCAAGGAAGACTGCAGAAGAAGGAAATGACAAACCACCTCTGCTTTTCACTTGCCTTCAAAGCCCCTTGCTGGGGAGGAGGCTGAAGTTGGTTCCTTATTCACAAATCCTTATTCATTTCTTATTCCTGAATTCAAGCAAAAACACTGAAGAAAGTTTGAAAGCTCTGAACCCCAAAATAAGGTCTGGACCCCCATATATCATACACCCCCTTGTTCAGGGCCCTTCGAGAAGGCATATGCTGCCTCATGGTCCAATGAGCAGTTCTTGTGCCAGCTGCTCCAAAACAAGGTGCCCCCAGGACACTCAAACAGAAAGACACTGGGGACAGGCTGTACCCCAAAACAATATTTGGACTACCCCAAGTGACACATCCCCACACTCGGGACACTGCCCCGTGCAAGAAGACATGCAGTGTTGCCCGGTCCAAACAATGGTTCCGGTGCCACGAGCTTCTATTTAGGGGTGTGCATTTGCTTCGGCCGAATCAAAGAAACCACCGAATCATCCCTGATTCAGAAGTATACGGCATCATATAATTCCAAATCCATTTTGAAGCCATTATATGGGAGCCGTATAAGGCTCCCCATATACTTCCGAATCAATATTCGAAAGTATACAGAACTCCATGGAAAAGGTGGGAAAGGAGCTTCTGCAGCCTCAGAGGAGTTGCTTGCCTCCTTTCCCACCTTTGGAAGCCTTTTCCTGCCTCTCCCATAGCCTCCCTGGGATCAGGGAGGGAGGGGGAGAGGAGCCCCAGGAGCCAACCCAAAGCATGCATTTGCAAAATGCATTGCAAATGCATGCTTGCAGGGCTGTTGTGTAGCTGATGGCTGGGCTAATCCCCCAGCCATCAGCAACATTGTTGTTCTTTTGTTTACTTGGGCATCCAAGTAAACAGTGTTCTCTGGTCAATTACAGAGCAGTGGTATTTTTTGAAACTGCTCTGTGTAGGGCCAGAGAACCTTTTTAAGGAGTCTGCCTGGCTGCACTCCATTCCATTGCTGCTGTGTTGGTGTGAGAGAGAGATTGTGCTGCGCTGGCCCTTGGCCTCAGCTGCTGCTGCTCTCTCTCAGCCTTGCCTGACCTGCCTGGAGAAGACATCTAAGGTAAGACAGTCTTGGGTTCTTGTTTTTATTTTAGTTAGGATAAAAGTAAAAGGACTTTTTAAGACTCAGAGTCTTTTTACTTATCCAGATTTGGGCGGGTGGGTAGCTTATTTAGGGTTAGGGGGTTCTGCTGGGGGTGGGGGCCTGGGGGGGTTGCCAATCTGCCTACATCTTACTTTAGTGAGAGGACTTTTAAAAGTGCAGTGTCCATTTACTTTTCCTGATTTGGGTGGCTTGGATTTCTTGGGGTTAGGGTGAAGGTTTTTTTGGGGGGGAGGGGTTGGTAAAGTTCCTGTATTGTTAAAAGTCAATGTTTTTTACTGTTTTAAAAGGATTCTGTGTTTGATTTGTTGCTGCTGTGTTGTGCTGCTGTCGTTTCTTTTCTCTTCTGGTTCTGGTTCTTGGGGAGGGGGGGGGGTTGTTTGGCCTAATTTTCATTGTTAAAAAGGTCAATTTTTAACAGTTGAGTTTGATGGCCTTTTCTCAGTGATCTGTTTGGAGCTATTCTCTGTTGTTGCTGGTTTTGCATCCTGTCCTGTTGTCCCTTTTCCTGGTTCTTGTTTTTTGGGGGGGTGGGGGGGGGGGTTAAGAGTTAAGTTTCTTTCTGTCACATTTTGGTGTTTTTTTTTAAATTACCGCTGGTTGGTGTGGGGGTTGGTGTGTGGGCTGTGTGGGGTGGGTCACTTTCATGTTTTTATAGAGTTATTTTTGGAGTCTGAGGGTGCTTTTGGTTTGGCTAGGGCCACTAAATAGACTGCCCCACGAATAAGGGTGTTTTTAGGGATTGTGTTTGAGAGTTGTGTTGTTTGGGGCAGGGCTGGAGAACTGGCGTCTGTAGATTGTGCATTCTGTGGCAAGGAAGCTGGCATCTGGGTGAGAGACCCAGAACCAGCATGCTTGTTGTGCTTGGCCAGCTCTCCCTGTGTTGTTTGGGGCAGGACTGGAGAGCTGGCATCTGGGTTTGCTGCAGCCAGGTCTGCAGAACAGACCTTGAGCAGATTGTGTTTTGTGTGGCAGTGATGTTGGCAACTGGGTTTATATTGGTTCCAGGCCAGCAGGGTTCATAGAGTAGTTAGATGGATGTAGTGCATTTGGGTCTTATAGAGAAGTTAGGTTTTGCTTTGGGTGCTCCAGGAATGGGAACCCCTGGCTCAATCTTTTTGAGACTTGGGGGTTTTGTAGGGGAGAGTCCCCTGCGGGTTCCCTGCAGTTTTAGGGGCTCTTCCTCAAACCCCCTGCCCCCCAGTAGCCTCTGATTATTCCCTATGTTGCCATTGATTTCAATGGCCCATAGGGTATAATAGTGAGATAGGGGCACCCTCTTTGGGTGCTCCTGGAATGGGACCCCCTGGCCCAATCTTTTTTTGACTGGGGGGGGTGTAGGGGAGAGTCCCCTGCAGGTCCCCTGCAAATTTGGGGGCTCTCCCTCAAACTCCCTCCCCTCCAGGCAGCCTCCAATATACCCTATTTTGCCATTTATGTAAATGGCCATAGGGTATAATTTATTTATTTATTTATTTATTTGAGATTTATATCCCGCCCTTCCCACGAATGGCTCAGGGTGGCTTCCAACAATTTAATCAAACATAAAATTTAAACAATATTAAGTATAAAACAATTAAATATTTAAACAGTTAAAACTTTAAAACAGAATATTTCAATTTCCTATAAACAGATGGCTGGCCAGTTACATCAGTTGTCATCATAGCTAGGTATAGGCTAGCCGGAAGAGGGTCGTCTTACAGGCCCTGCGGAACTGCGCCAAGTCCCGCAGGGCCCTCACCTCTTCCGGCAGCTGATTCCACCATACGGGGGCCATAACGGAGAAAGCCCTTTCCCTGGTGGCTTTCAGACGGGCTTCTTTTGGCCCGGGGATAGTGAGGAGATTTTGTGTTCCTGACCTCAGTGCTCTCTGGGGAACATGTGGGGAAAGACGGTCCTTCAGGTAGGCAGGTCCCAGGCCATATAGGGCTTTAAAGGTAATAACCAGCACCTTGTACCGGACTTGGTATATCACTGGAAGCCAGTGCAGAGTCCAGAGACCCGGCCGGATGTGTCCCCACTTTGGGAGACCCAATAGCAGCCGGGCCGCGGCATTCTGCACCAGCTGCAGTTTCCGGGTCCGAGACAAGGGCAGCCCCATGTAGAGGGCATTGCAGTAGTCCAACCTTGAGGTGACCGTAGCATGGATCACTGTTGTAATGGGGCCGTATATTCGGAAATAGCCATGTATCTACCGTATATGCAGCTATTCTGAGTACTGGTATTCGGAAATATATGGTATTCCAAATTTTTTTGCCCCGTATATTTCCGAATCTGATTTTTTCTGATTTTTTTTTTTTTTGCACACCCCTACTTCCATTGCGAGTGCCACCTAGAAGCCCGTGTTCCAAAGGAGATTTGAATAAAGAACTGTTTTGACTGCTTGCCCTTTGCACCCCAAAATGTACTTTGGACCAACATATGCCATACACTCCCATGTTCAGGGAACTCTGCCCTTTGAGAGGACATGTGTTCCCTGATGGTCCAAAGAGTGGTTCTCGTGCCAGTTGCTCCAGAGCAAGGTACCCCCAGGACACTCAAAGAGGCAGACACTAGAGCAAGGCTGTACCACAAAACAATGGTTGAACCACCCCCCCCCCCACAAGTGACACATCCCCGCACTTGGGGCACTGTCCCCTTCAAGAAGACATGCAGTGGTGCCCGGTCCAAACACTGGTTCCATCACCACAAGCTTCCAATTGGGGTGCCACCTAGAAGCCTATATTTCAAAGGAGATTTGAATAAGGATAAGAACCCCGTGGCACAGAGTGTTAAAGCTGCAGTATTGCAGTCCTAAGCTCTGCTCACAACCTGAGTTTGATCCCCAGCAGAAGCTGGGTTTTCAGGTAGCCGGCTCGAGATTGACTCAGCCTTCCATCCTTCTGAGGTCGGTTAAATGAGTACCCAGCTTGCTGGGGGGAAAGTGTAGATGACTGGAGAAGGCAATGGCAAATCACCCCATAAAAAGTCTGACGTGAAAATGTTGTGAAAGCAATGTCACCCCAGAGTCAGAAATGACTGGTGCTTGCACATGGGACCTTTCCTTTCCTTTCTTTGAATAAGGAACTATTTTGATTGCTTGCCCTCTACACCCCAAAAAGTAATATGGACCACCACATACCATACACCCCCACGTTCAGGGAACTCTGCCCTTTGAGAGGACATATGCTGCCTTATGGTCCAAACAGCAGTTCTTGTACCAGCTGCTCCAGAGCAAGGCTCCACCAGGACACTCACACAGGCAGACACTGGGGACAGGCTGTAATCCAAAACACCTCAAAAATGCACTTTGGATCACCATATGCCATACAACCCCACATTCAGGGGACTCTGCCCTTTGAGAGGTCATGTGCTGTCTCATGGTCCAATGAGTGATTCTCATGCCATTCGCTCCAAAACAAGGTGCTCCCAGGACACTCAAACAGAAGAACACTGGGGACGGGCTGTACCCCAAAACAATATTTGGACCACCCTAAATGACATATCCCTACGCTTGGAACACTGTCCCCTGCAAGAAAACATGCAGTGTTGCCTGGTCCAAACAATGGTTCTGGTGCCACAAGCTTCCATTTGGAGTGCCACTAAGAGGCCTGTATTTCAAAGGAGAGTTGAATAAGGAACTGTTTTGACTGCTTGGCCTCTGCACCCCAAAAATGCACTTTGGACCACCATATGCCCTACACCCCCACATTCAAGGGACTCTGCCCTTCGAGAGGTCACGTGCTGCCTCTTGGTCCAATGAGTGGTTCTCGTGTCAGCTGCTTCAGAGCAAGGCGCCCCAGGACACTCAAAGAGGCAGACACTGGGGCCTCTTTGAATGAATTAGGATCTGCAAATAAGGAACCAACTTCAGCCTCCTTTGCTGGGGTCTCCATGTGTTGGCTGTGACACACAAACACATGCATGCTACCTTCTTGGTAATGGAGTAGCTCAGGCAAAAAGTGAGCCAGTGTGTGTAATGGTTAAAACTTTAATCTGGATAAACTGGGTTTGATTCCCACTCCTCCACATGAAGCCTGCTGGGTGACCTTGGGCTAGCCACAGTTGTCTCAGAGATCTCTCAGCTCCACCAACCTCACAAGGTGCCTTTTGAGGAGAGAGGAAGGATAGGAAAGAAAAGGCAATTGTAACCTGCTATGAGACATCTTCTCATAGCCAAACCTTCTTCACTTTATTACATAAACTGAGAAAGCCCTTCAAAAGCCAATGGGGTAGTGCAGTGACTGACAGAAAGTGGAAGCAGTGACCTTAAAAACACCAATTAGGTCAAACCTGTTCATGCTATAGATGCTGTAGATACTGTAGATACTGAACTGCTCTTTGCCCTTACTAACTCAGCCTCCCTTGTCTCCCACTACATTAGAATTCAAAGCAGACAGCAAGGTACAAGAATAACCAGCCGATCATAAAGCTTCTGCCCATTCCTGAATGTCAGAGAAAAATTCTGTTCAGGTTCAGAAAATTTCCATTTTTTTGCAAATGATGGTTGTTTGGGTTGGATCTTGATTAGTTGCTGATTGCGCCTCCCTAGTACATATCTTTAATGGCACATTCTCATAATAGTTTAGGGTTGCCATGTCCAATTCAAGAAATATCTGGGGACTTTGGGGATGGAGCCAGGAGACATTGAGGGTGGAAACAGGAGCAAAGTTATGACAAGCATAACTGAACTCCAAAGGGAGTTCTGACCATCACATTTAAAGGGACCATGCACCTTTTACATGCCTTTCCTCCATTGGAAATAATGAAGGATAGGGGCACCTTCTTTTGGTGCTCGTAGAATTGTATTTCCTGGTCCAATCTTTTTTAAACTTGGCAGGTATTTTGAGGAGAGGCATCAGATGCTTTGCTACAAAGTTTGTGCCTCTGCCTCAAAAAACAGCCTCCCCCCCCCCCGAGTCCCAGATACCTGCAGTTCAATTTTCCAATATATCCTAATGGGAATCAATCTCCATAGGGAATAATGGAGTGCCCAGCAGACATTTCCCTCCCCCCTGTTTTCTGATGACCCTGAAGTGGGGGGAGGGCCTCCAAATGGGGATCCTCTGCCCTCACCTGGGGATTGGCAACTCTATAAGAGTTATACATTTCCAATGATGAAATCCCTACACCCCACTTTTTTCATGGTAGGTAGCTCATTGTCCTTTGGTTGATGGTGTTATTACTACTGACATATAGGCTGATAACAGACCGGCAATTTGGGTCGACTCAGAGACACCTCTGAAGTCGACCCAAAAAAATCTGTACAGATGGCAACATCTGCCATCCTTCTCCTGTCCTCACCCTATTCTCCAGGCACCTGAGACTGGCTCAAAAAGCTACCACTTCCAAAGTGGTAGCAAATCTTTGAGACAGCCATCAGTCACCTCCCCGCCATTTGGATGGGAAAGGGCACAAGCGAGGCGACTTGGCAGTGTGGAAGCTCAAGCTGTCCCGAGCTGTTTCCAGCTTTTTCCCCCTGGCAGCCTGGTGGGAGTGCTTGTGTACAGGAATGCTCTGCCCCTTTAAGAAACATTTCTGAGGTTCCTCCCCGAGTGGAGGGGCCTGGCTGCAGCACGGACGGAATGGGGCCGCCTCCCTGGTCTGCATGGGGACTCTGGGACAGCTCTTTCTGAGCCTGACCTGCTTTCGGCCGCCTCCCACTCGTCCCAGAATGTCCATCTGTTCTCAGCCACAGAGACCAGAATTAGATGGCACAGGGGCCTCAAATTGTCATGGAAAGCTGTGGCTCCACAAAACCCTTTTCCTCATCTTCTTGGAACATTAAATATTAAAAAAAGAGTACTGTGATATAACTGGAACACAATTTTTCTTGCACCCTCACTCCCCACCATCCTCTGATGCTTGAAGAGTGGAGAACCTCAGAGACAAAGTGATGTCACAGCATGTGCTTTTAGAGAGAAAGAGAAGGAACAGGTGGTTTTGATGGCAGCCCAGCAGCTCCCACAAAATCTAGCTACACAAAAGACTTCTGTCAAAAGCTATTCTTCCTCTGATTTGGGGCATGTTTCTCTTTTGCTTCTAGGGAGATTTGGGCCTTTTCCTGTTCTCTTAGGATGATAATTTTAGATAACTTTAATCATTTGTGTTTTACTTAAATATCTTTTATCACGTGCTGGGAAGACATTGCAGGCTAATGCATGGAAACAATTCCAGGGCATGATTTGTGATTAACATACCAAACCAGTTTCCCACCAAGTCTAATAATTAAAAGCATAAACTATAGCTGCAACACCCATGCTCCCAGGATGAAATATTATAGTTATGAATCCCTTGAAGCCATATGTTTATGCATGCTCATGGATTTATAATTTCAAATAAGGCTATGCCTTGATAATCTGCCAGCCTGTGTTGTTGCTGTTCTCCATATTTCCCATGCACATGATTAACATTCATTATGAAAAACCGTGCTATAGATTTGACGGCTGTGTTTGTGACCTTCTTTTCATAACAACTCAATTTTCTTGTAATTCCACAGTTATATGCACAATTACAAACAAAATTTATGGGTAGCCATGCTGCTCCACAAGAAAACAAATCTGAAAGTAACAATTGTGTGTTACACTGATCAGGGTCAGACACTGGAAAGGAATAAACAAGCTTTCAGGGTCAACTGAATTCTTCTTCAGGCTGGACATTAAACTGCAAAACAAGGAGGGCAAAGGGAAAATAGTGTAACTGTGATGTGAAAGAAAGTCTACAGTTTGTAAAATTGAGACAAGAAGGTAGTATACAGATTTAATCTGCTAGATGTCATAAAGATGTTACCAAAAGTTTCTGGGAGAAAACAACAGTCTTGAATGCAGTCTGTGAACACTTTTGCACCTAGATCACGCTAACCTAGTTCAATTTATACAACATCTACTCTTCATTGTATCATCTGTGCAGCTCCTAAGATGCAAGCCTGAACTCTCCGCAGAAGCTAAAATGACTAAACTGAGGCTGTTGTGGTTTGTTCATATTGTGAGAAGACGAGAGTGCTAGGAAGTTTGAAGGCAGCAGGAAAAGAGGAAGAGACAATATGAGATGGATTGAGTCTATAAAGGAAGCCATGGCCCTCAGTTTACAAGTCCTGTGCAATGTTGTCAACAATAGGGTATTTATGGTCGCCATAAGTCAAAAGTGACTTTATGGCACTTAACACACACATACATTTCCTAAGAACATATACTCCTGGATGTTCTCCTGGATCAGACCAGAATCAGAAATGTTCTCCTGGATCAGACCAGTGGTCCAATTAATCTGGTGTCCTCTTTTACACAATGATAAACCAATTGCCTGAGGGGGCTGACTAACAGAACAGAAAGGTTCCTCCCCTTTTTTCTTAACTACCATGAAGATCAAAGTTTTAGTTGATCCTTTGTTTCCACTCTGTCTGATGTTACAAATGGCTGTCTAATATCTGGGTTTTTCATGTGTGTGTTAGAAATGCCAAGCTACATGAAAGGAGTTACTGAACACTAAACTGACAGTGAAGGATGAAGCCATAGTAGAGCTTCAGAATGGTGGTATTTCCAGTGATTGACAGGTGTGAGTTATTTCTTGGTTATGACACTTGTAAATACCGGTACATAGTGTGAACTCCTATGAAATTTCAAGAGCTCCATGAGATCAAGGGCTGTTAACCTTGGGATAGACATGGATTAGCAGAGGCCCTATTCCTAATTTATCACATGATTTATCAAATCAGAGGTGGGGGGGGGTATGATGATGGCAAGAAGTCCACTGGACTAGTCCATATAGTGCAGATGCAGTAGTGGAAGCAGATGCTACTGAAATGTGGAGCCGACCTGTTTCACTTTCTAGTTTTTTTCCTTCCATTACTTATCATGCAACCTACCTTATGTCTTGATGTCATCATGTGTCTTTCTTCATAATGCCATGGACAGCCAACAATATGAAGCAGAGTAAAAGGAAGTAAAAGTTGGGATCCAACCAGCTATTGCACTGGTAAAAAAAAGGCAAAGGTAGTCCCATTTGATCATCTGTGACTATCACTGTCTGGCCTGACATCAGTCCACTTACCATGTGTCTGCTGGGAGCCAACACCACTGACCAAAGCAAGCTGAGGAGTGATTACCTTTCCTTGTTGACTGGATGTAAAGGGAAAATGGATGCTAGTGTTGCCATTACAAGGTGGGGGATGGGAGAATTCCTGCCCCCACCTTCTGTTGCTCACCCTTGTTCCAGTGAGTAGATGAGGGAGCAATATTTCTCCTGCTCAGTTCTGAATTCCTTCTACATTAGGTATCAAAATAAAACCAAGAGCTTTTTGTGATAGAAGGAGATCCCTCAGTCTCTCTCACCTGCCAACTTCAGGCTATGCCTGACAGCCCCTCTTCAACATGCGTTGTCAGCTCTCTGGTTTAGGCACATTTCTGCTGAGCTGTGTCTTGACTGTGTTGCCATCAGAGAAGGAAGCCCCCCATTGCTTGTCCATTGCTTGCCCTCATTTTTATAAACTGTGATGATAAAATGCAGGTGCCAAGGTGACATTCATTGATGTGATTATATCATTTCCAGCCTTTGGTGCTGCTGGAGTTGAATCTAGCTGATTTCCAAAACGGTAATCAACTGCTGGTTCAGTTTACAATCTGCCTACAAGTTGTGATCTGCACCATTGAACTTTCAGCAGACCCTTTGCTTGTGTTCAAACCATATTTATTGTGCAAAAAATCACTCCAAATTCCAGCTATACATGCACATTCTCATATTTCTTCCATACGACTTCACTGAATCCACTACCATCCCAGTCTGGTGCTCAAAACATTTTTTTTTTACAGATGGATGGCAATTCACAGATAGTTTAGCTACATGGCCAACCAAAATTATATCCATTTCAAATTTCACATGAAACAGTAAGGTGATCAGATGTGGAGTCCAACACATTTATATAAGTGGTTTACAGCATGACACATTCTAATGACAGTCATCTTTCTTGCAAAACTTGCTACCATTCCTCCATATTATTTACATCTCTGGGTCTATGTAAGTGCAGGTTTCAAAACTGGAGCTTATACAGTCTTCTTGATTGTATGTAACCAAGAATGATCAGAAAGTCGTTGACAGGAATGCAAGAGAACTGCAAATCATTACTGCCCGCAGTAAGGTTGTCAAACAGATTTCCTGTATCCAAGTACAATCTGCATTTAATCTATTATAATGTGACACAAGCATGGAGTAGTAGAAAAACCATGGCTGAAAAAACAAAACAAAGAATACATTGCACTAAGTATGGGGCAAAAGTATTTGTGAATTTCCTGCATTGTGAAGGGGATTGGACTACATGACCTTGGAGATCCCTTCCAACTCTATGATTCTAAGTTGCACTTATAAAAACAAAGGGTGTTTTCGCACTCACGTTTTACTGGCGCCACGACCCTCCTCACGCCGGCGAATCTGCATGGATTTCGCACCAGAAGCGCCGGCGCACCCAGAAACGCCGGCTACTTCCGTCGCTAAGCCAGCGCAAACGTTTTCCTGCATCTTTGCGATTTCCGTTTGCGCTGGCTTAGCGACGGAAGTAGCCGGCGTTTCTGGGTGCGCCGGCGCTTCTGGTGCGAAATCTATGCAGATTCGCCGGCGTGAGGAGGGTCGTGGCGCCAGTAAAACGTGAGTGCGAAAACGGCCAGAGTATTCTCATCATTCCAGAGAAAAATGATATTTGAGGGTAGACCCTCTTGCTGGTGCTAGTTTGTGGAGAGCCAACAGGGAGCTGTAACTTTAAAGAAAATCAGTAACCTCCCCGCCTGCCCTCTCTATATGTGTGATACAAAGCACTGAGAATGGAGTGAACTTGCCATATGGACATGCTTTGCTTTACTTTGGTGATTCTGCTTAATAAAACAAGGCATCTCCAGAAGAGATCACTGTTTTGGTTCCTGTTTTAAATGGTTCTATTAATACCCAAGGTACTGGTGTCTGGAGGTACACCTCCAACTCTCCAAAAGTTTCATCAACAGTTTGGCTTTTGTAAGAACATGTTACATTAAACATAGTCAGCAGTGCAGGAACTTGGTTTTTCACCACAGTGATCTATTACTTAGGTGAGCAATTACAGATTAATTAATCATTAAGGGATTCTTAACTGCTAAGAGTGACTGCAGGTTGCTTGCTTCCTTTGAGATTGTATCCAAATGGCAATAGCTTTCCCATAAGAGGATACTTTGAAGAAGAGAACATTGGTTCTGAGGTCTGTTTGATTTTTCCCATCAACAAACCACTCTTATCATACATATACAGCAATCTGCCACCTGCTTGGCAGTAATGAAATTGAAATGCTCCCAAACATGTTGCAGAAGTAACAAGATGTTCTGTGATATGACTGAAGATTTCCTCATTTAAAAGCCTAGTGGTTATGCTGAGGCAAATTCCCTTGGTGAACACATGAAATTCTTGAGTGTCTGAATGGACTGGATCTTTTTATTTTTAATTTCTGGAGGCAGAACCTATCAACATCTGTGTCATAAATACAGGAAGAGTTCTCTCCCCATGCAAACTAGCATTGGCAAGAAGGTCTACTCTTGAATATCACCTTTAACAGGAATGATCTGTATACAGAGGTGCTTTGTAAATGGATTGGTTAAGTCACAAAGTAGCTGTTGGTAGCTCCATATAATTTACCTTCATGCAGAGATGCAGTGAAGATTACTTGAATGATGCAGATTTACAAAGCATGATTTCACATTCTGAAAAAAAAATCAGTTCAAAACAAATGCAGAACAAAAAGCACTGATATAAAGAATGATAGATGTATAGAAAATATAGAATGGCTTTCTTTTCTATGAAGAGGCATCTGCGGATTTAGAATACTCAATTGGTACAGTCCTCCTAGTATTGGGCCACTTCAGAATGCAGACAGAAGACAGATAAACCCCTACTTCTTAGTTGGGACCTGTCATTTGGGGAGAAAGGTTCATACCTGATCTTCTCCTTTACATGTGTGATTTCCACAACCAGAGAACTTTATGTAAAGGAATATTAAAACCTTCAGGTCATCACCTGCAGAAATGGTTACAACTTAGGAGGTTTATATCATGATTTTTCTAAACTTGTATGTCAGCTCTCATGTAACCTAGCAAAATATCCTGTAGAAAGTGGGTACATGTTCCTCCACCATAATTAATTTAAGACGCTCAATGTGCAAGCACACATCCTACACCAGTTCCTGTCAGTCATATGAATTTGCAGGGACTCCTGAGACCACCAACACATGTGGGCTGCAAGATTCAAGAGGGAAGAAACAGAATTTCTTCTTGAAATAAAAACTGTCCAAATGAACCTTCACCCATCATTTCCTCACCTCTTTCAACATGGAAATCCCACCATCTGCTTAGCATCCACAACTGCACAAACTCAAAGGTAAAAGACTGTTTTTGTTCCAGACTCCAGATTGATATGTTTTAATGAGCATATGTGTGTTCATATTGAAATCTGCTTTACCATTGCACCTTGATGAGAACCGTCTACTGTGACTGGCACTCTGCTATGTCCAAGCTCTCAGCTACAGAAAGGTCTTTCATTTACTACATAAGAACCTTTAACTGAAGATGCCAGTGATTGTATCCAGGAACTTTGACATGCAAAATAGGTGCTTTCCCACACATGAGGCATTTTTCTCACATTTACTTCAACTTACACTTTTAAACAAATCCAAACCTAAATTAGCAAACTGGAGAATTTCTTCCAGTCCCCCCCCCTCCCTAAAAGAGCAAAACATCAGCCTTGCATCCAGCTAGCTATAAGGTGTTTTGTTTTTTGTTTTTTTAAATATCTGTCTGGGCTGGTTTTTCTATTGCCTCTGCCTCTGGCAAATAACATACTGTGTGAAATAAAGGTTTAGTTAATTAAGTCTGTGCAGTTCAGGAATAGTAGCAGGCAAGAATTAATGGTGAAGACTAAGGGTGTGATCAGATGAGCAGTTTGGTCTGCCATAGCCACCCCTCCCCAGATTAAACAGGTGTGATCACATGCACACATCTGCCTCCATGTCCCTCTTGTCCTTACCTTATGCTACAATGACTCCCATATGGATTAAATAGCCACCGGCAAATTCCAGTGACTTTCCTAGGGAAGCACTTCCATGGTGTGTTTCTGGGCATCAGATTGCCCTGGTGCACCTTGGAAATGCATGAGTGGTGTGACCATTCAACTCTGTTTCTCGCACACCTTTTTTTCCTTCCAACTCCACCACGAACTGTACTTCTCTGCTTCTGTACATGTGCAACGGGACATCGGGGGGTCAGTTGTGGTTAAATTTGCCAGGTTTGACTCAAGAAATATCTGGGGACTTTGGGGGTAGAGACAGGAAACTCTGGGGGTGGAGCCAGGAGCAAGGGTGTGACAAGCATGATTGAACCTCAAAGGGAGTTCTGGCAATCACATTTAAAAGGACCACACACCTTTAAATGCCTTCCCTCCATTTAATAATAATAATAATAATAATAGCTTTTATTTCTATCCCGCCCTCCCCGCCTAGGCGGCTCAGGGCGGCTAACAACAGCTCATACGTTAACATAAATAATAAAACTTTAGATTTAACAATTAAAATTAAACATATAAAAACCAGTATGTGCCGTATGTGCTCCCATTTCGAGAGCCCCAATAGTAGCCTGGCTGACGCGTTCTGCACCAGCTGCAGCTTCCGGGTCCGGCACAGAGGTAGCCCAAAGTAGAGGGCATTACAGTAGTCCAATCTTGAGGTGACCGTTGCATGGATCACTGTTGCGAGGTTGCGGCGTTCCAGGAAGGGGCCCAACTGCCTTGCCCACTTCAGATGGAAGAATGCTGACTTGGCAGTGGCTGCTATCTGGGCCTCCATTGATAATGAAGGCTCCAGTAAAACACCCAGACTTTTTACCTGGAAATAATGAAGGATGGGGGCACCTTCTTTGGGGGTGCATAGAATTGGATCCTCTGGTCCAATCTTTTTGAAACTTGGGGGGGGATGTGTTTTGAGGAGAGGCACCAGATACTATACTGAAAAAATGGTGCTTTTAATAATAATAATAACAACAACAATAATAACATTTAATTTGTATCCTGCCCTCCCCGCCGAAGCAGGCTCAGGGCGGCTCACAACATAAACACTCAACAATTAAAACAATACATATTATAAATACATACATATTATAAATCATACTTCTATAAAATTATTCATTTTTGTAGTTAAAAACCTTCTAAGATTAGATTGGTGCTAAAATCTTGATGTTATGCATTGTACAGTTTTTCCATGGCGACAGCATTCTTTCAACAGTAAAATTGATTGCTGTGAAATTATTAAGTAAAAGCCAGCTAGAAAAGAGCAGGCTTACAGGCCCTGCAGAACTGGGCAAGGCTCTGCAAGGCCCGCACCTCTTCTGGCAGTTGGTTCCTCTAGTGGGGGGCTGAAATCGAGAAGGCCCGTTCTCTGGTGACTTTGAGTTTGGCCTCCATCAGCCCAGGGATTGCCAATAGATTTTGAGGACCAGATCACAGTACCCTCTGGGGAATATATGGAGAGAGACGGTCCTAAGGTAAGCAGTTCTTTGGCCATATTGGGCTTTAAAGGTAATAACCAGCACCATGTAACGAATCTGGCACACTATTGGCAGCCAGTTCAGTTCCTGCAGCCCCAGCTGTATGTGCTCCCATCAAGGGAGCCCCAATAACAGCCTGGACATTGCATTCTGGTAGTATTGTGGTTTGGTAATATGCTGCACTCTGAGTAAGAGTACATCTCCCCCCCCCCCTCCAATAATAAGAACGAAGTGCTCCTTTGCACTCCACGGGCACCCTATGGATACTGATGCACTTTAACATCGATGCACCTTGACAATTGATCAAAAACAAGAACTAGAGCTTGCACTTTATGATTACTGTCGCTTATCACCTTCTAAACTACAGCACTTTACTCTTCAACCTTGATGATTTTAACTGCCAATTTTGTGATTGATTATTTATTAGTTAACTACCAATTTGTAATTAATTGATTTATTAGTTATTTAATTTGTATTTATTAATTAGCTAAGTGGATTTACTTATGGCAAATTAATTGGAGATAGATAGTGGGTAAGGTTTTTAATTAAGGAGCCAATAGATATTTAATTAATTTATTGTTAGCTAAGGATTTATAGGTAGTCTAGGGAGAGGGATTTAAATTAAATAACTAGGGGTCATTGGTGGTTGGCTAGTGGAGGGTGAATTGCTGTTGGCAACAATAGGGTTGAAGGGGAACAGGAATAGGTTTATATACTGCTGGTTGACGAGCTGGTTTTCACCAGTAGGAGATGTTTGGCCCGGGGATTCCAGTGCTCCTGGGGAGGGGAAGGTATGACGGTTGGAACAGGCAGACCTATAGGGGAAAGAGGCCGAAACATAGTAGTGCTCGACCGCTTTCCTGCCTGTGTCCCATCCCGATGGTGACAGGTAGTGGGGCCAGGTGACCTTACCCACCTCCGGCACTGGTGTTATGTAATGCCAGGTCCATTAATAACAAGACCGCTGTCCTCCGGGATTTCTTACTGGAACAGGAGGCGGACCTGGCATGCGTGACTGAGACCTGGGTGCGCGATGGGGAGACCGTAGCTCTCTCTCAAATGGCCCCCCCGGGATACTCGGTCTTTCACCAGTCCCGGACTAGTGGGTGGGGGGGAGGAGTGGCACTACTCATACGAGAGGCTTACTCCTTTAGGGCTCTCCCAGCCCCAGAGATCAGGGGTATTGAATGTGTCGGCCTGATGTGGGACGTTGGGGAGGGGTTGGCAATCTGGCTGGTTTACCGTCCGCCTAACGCACTGGCCGGCGCCTTATCATCCCTGATGGAGGCCGCGGCAGGCTGGGCATTGGAGTACCCAAGGCTATTGGTCTTGGGTGACTTCAATGTTCATGCCGGTGACGCGGCCTCCAGTCAGGCGATGGACCTGGTGTCAGCCATGGCGACACTGGGACTCTCCCAAGTTGTTACAACGCCCACTCATCAGGCGGGGCACATGTTAGACCTGGTCTTCGCGGCGGGAGTTTTAGTGAACGATATTACTGCTAGAGCAGTGCCATGGTCGGATCACTATGCCCTTAAGACTTGGGTGGATGTGCCACCCCAAACCTGTTTAGGCGGAGAGCGTATTTTAGCTCACCCGCGGAGCCTGATGGACCCGGAACGGTTCCTGATGGCTCTGCGGGATCCCGGGCCCCCTGGCGATTCCTTGGATGATCTGGTGGAGTCCTGAAATGATAGATTCGCCAGAGCCATCGAAGAAATCGCACCTAGGCATCCTCTGCACCCCTGTTTGAAGTCGACACCCTGGTATAACCAGGGGTTGCGACAACTAAAACGGGAACTCAGATGACTAGAGAGGCAATGGCAGCGTACTCGAGATGAAGCGACTCGAACATCTTATAGAGAGATTATGAAGTCCTATGAAGTGGCAATCAAAACCGCAAAGAGAACATACTTTGCGGCTGAGATTGCGTCCGCAACATCGCACCCGGCACAACTATTTAATATAATTCGGAGCTTAACAACGCTGCCTCAGGGCAGACCAAATTTTAAAGAATTGGAGATTGGCTGTGAGGCTTTTGCAAATTTTTTTGCGGACAAGATCGCGTCGCTCGGATTGTGTTCTGGATGGTTTCAGCCCTCTCAGCCTGGAGGAAGTTGACAGGATTCTCTCATCTGCACGCCCAACAACTTGTAAATTGGACCCGTGCCCCTCCTGGCTTATTAAATCCTGCCAGAGGGAGCTTAGATATCCTGTACGGGATATCATAAATAGATCCGTGACGGAAGGGCAATTTCCAACACCGCTTAAAGAGGCGGTGGTCCGTCCCCTCTTGAAAAAAACATCATCAGACCCGGCCCAATTGGCACATTATCGGCCGGTCTCAAATTTGCCCTTTTTGGGCACACTTATTGAGAGGGCAGTGGCAATGCAGCTACAGACCTTCCTGGATGACGCTTTTCCCATCTGATCTTATCACATTCATCATTTTTTGAAGTTTTGGTACTAATTCTTCTTTAAGCATTTTAAAAAATTTACTGTGCACCTCATTTCTGAAAAGAGCAGAGCTTCTGAGGCAGATATTAACAGGTGGTTGGAAAATATGGAAGGAAGCAGTCCTTTAGGAATCTCAAGCCAATTAGGGTTTTAGAGGTAAAAACCAATGCTTTAAATTGTGCCTGTCAACAAATGGGGAGTCAGCACAGATCTTTCGGCACTGGAGTGGTACAGTTCTTGTATCCCACCCCTGACAATAACCTGGCAGCTGTTTCCGGACTATTTTCAAAGGCAGCCCATGTAAACCACATTACAGTAATCTAAACTGAATGTAATCACATTATGGATCACTGTGGCCAGATAATGTTGTTTTAAATAATAACTGTAGCGGGCATATTAACTGAAGCTGATAAAAGACACTACGGGGCTGTTCAGACTCACAGAATAATCAGTTGTTGCTGCTGTTTCATACCAGATTAAAAGTGGCTGATCAGACAGCAACATCTGCCTCCTGGTATTAACTCGTAGTAGCCCCCCCCCAAATCCTTTTTGGAGTATTTTGTTACCTGCTCCTTTGTGGTGTTTTCTGAGTCCTCCGGTTTCACCTCATAGTTTCCCCATCTGGATAGTACTCGACCAACTTCCGGATGTCTTAAGGCTGTCCCAGAGCAAAAGGAGCCTCAGACATCCGGTTTACAGTTGCCATTTTTTTTACTACTTAGCGATATGCGCATAACTGCATAACCACATAATGTTTTAACCTATGTGCATGCGCATGTGTGCATATGCACATGTGCACACATGCGCATAATGCACATAAAAGTGGAGAGAAAAATAACTGCATGGTGCCATTGTGTGGATGGCAGAAGACAGTTTCACTGTGGAGTGATTCGAATTGCAGTATGGCAGTCTGATCAATAATATCTGGAACAAAGATATTTGGAACAGAACCAGGTCAGTTTAACATAGACTCAACACACTGTGTGAACAGGGCCTACATGCCACAGAGAAATTGTGGGCCTCCAATTGTAGGCCAAGATCCAGCAGTACACCCAAACTATAAACCAGTTCCTCCAGAGGGAGTGCAGCCCCTTCCAGGACAAGATGAGTCCTCAGTCTTCAAGCAGCTTTGTCATTATCAGCTTCACAAAATGTTGACTGTTCCTCATCAATCCTGCTGCTAAACTGGCATATGAAGTTTGTTTCCTCAAAATATCCTGTTCATGGTGAAATGAAATGATGTGAAGGTGTTGTTCATTCATTCTTTTATGAACTCCACATGTCTTGTAGTAACCTGTTAGTTTTTCTGGGTGAGACCCCTGGAGAGGAGGCACAAGAAAAATTATATTTCCCCTTTGACTGCTTGTTGTTCAACTTCTAAAAACTGTCTAGATTGCTTCCATTGAGGGGCTCCCAGGTCCATTCCTATGCTAACCATAGAATGTTGGCCAAAATGCTGGAGTGCACACAACATGTCCAGTGTGATGACATCACTTCTGGGTGACATCATCGCACCAACAATGTTGTTGTGGGAAGGGGCTGTTAGGGGGTGGCACTTCTCCTGCCTTCTAGCTGGCAGGTGGCAGATTGGAGCCCCCAAAATTGGGGGAACCTTTGCTAGAACTGGGGGATTAGCAACCCTAGCTTTGTGCTTCCTATTCGACAAACAGGTCCATTGCTGTCTTCATACTTGGATACTTAAATTATTTTTCTTTCATTTCTTCTCTTTCAGATGATGGAAACAAATCATAACACACCATCTATATGAAAAGTCTCATAATCATGGTGAAAAATACTAAGAAACAGTGATTGCAGGTCATCGGTTATTGAAGGAGTTAGTGAATCATCAAAAACTTATTAAACATTCTGATTTTATTGGAAACTTTCTTTTAGAAAGTTTGACATTTTGTATTAAAAGTTTGAAAGATTCTGGTGCTTTGTACTGATTAGGATTGTGATCATATGTAGCAATCCACTGTAATTCTGCTAGTTCTTGCAAACCGCCCTCTGTTGGGAGCCATTTGTGCTTTTTTTTTTTAAATAGTATTTGTAAAAAACAACAACACCCCACATAAAACTATCAGTCGCTACTGTACTGCTCTCAAGGACAGCAAAATTCTAGGGAAAGTATTTCCAACATCCCATTAATAAATGTGTTTCCTTTTCATTCGTTTTATTCTTCCAATAAAGCAAGGCTTCAAAGCTGATCATGCACTTCAAAGTAGAACACAAAGGCCTTATTTGAACTGAAATCGGTCTCTGGGGTTAGGTTGAATATGACCTCATGGTGATGTGTAAAATAAGATCTGGGAAAAGCAGCTGTTGGGCTTTTCTTATATGCATTACTCCTTCCTAAACTCAGTTCTTCACAACCTCTTTCTCTCAGATTGGTAGTTGTCCTTGCAATTGCCCCAACAGATTCACACCATGAAATGGAACTAAACTGAAAAGGTTAGCACAGCAAATTGGTACAATTATCATCTCTGTCATGGATATCAGACTGACTAGGGCTGTGATCAGACAGCAGGCTTGGTGCAGACTGGCTGCACCTCTAAACTCTCTGGAACTATTTGTTCCAGAGAGAGTTTTTGCGCATGCACAGAATGGCTTATTCACCATGGGCAAATATGCAGTTAAAAGCAAGAAACAGAAATATGCAGTTAAAATACTAGAAACAGTGATTGCAGGTCATCAGTTATTGAAGGAGTCAGTGAGTCATCAAAAACTTATTAAATTACGAGAAAAAAATAGCAGCCACAGAGCAAAAACTGCAGACCTTCAGACGTCTTGAGCATCCAGTGAGATAATTAGATGGCCAGAAATGCATGGTGCGACAATTTGAGCAGTAAATGCCAGATTCTTATGGGGTCAAGGAAGTCCAGAGTAAGGGCAGGGGGTGATGACTGGAGAATGGAATGGAATAGAGGACAGATATTAATGTCTGGATGTTAATATTAAATCTGGTAAGGAGAAGGGATGACATTGGACCAAACAGCCCTAGGTGACAGGCTCGGAGTCCATTTCACTTTAGCTGAGACCAGTTCTCCTTAGCCATAGAACTGCAAAGAATGAAATGAATTCTAAGAAACTTTGCAACTCGGTCTTCCTAATTCATCCATGACGGACTAAAGCTCTTCTGCCCCTACAGTTTTTATCCTTGCAGCAAACATATTGGTTTTTGAACCATAATCTTGCTAGAAGGAAAAAACTTCATTCTCAACTAGATTTGCTCCAGTCTTATACATCACCATTTTAAACATCTCTACATTGTCATTCGTGATCATATTCTTCAGCTTTGCTTTTGGCTAATCTAGTAACATCTAGATACCAATCCTGCCCAGTCTAATTTCCATATGCTTGTATTAATGATTTGCTCACAGTTTTAAATAAGCAATATTCTGTGTAATTTGAGGTCTGCAAAACTGACAAGCTTTGATATGGCATCACACATTCATGATAGTGGGGTTGTAGGAGACAGGCATGCCAACAGATTTATCATGGGTGTCACACACATTTCAAATGTATGTGCAGTTTCTGTGACACTGTAGTCAGAAGCACTCATCATGTTCTCCCATGCTTGAATGAGCGCATGCAAAACATTTGCAGTACCATTTTGAGTGGTCAATGAAGACTTTTTTTTCATTTGTTTGAAAGTAAAACTTGCAATTTGCAATCGAACTGTGGTTTAAACAGAGAATTGATAGCATAGTAGTAAAAATGCTAGTGGTAACATTGGGGTAATCATGAATGCATTTAAAATGACATAAACA
The DNA here is from genome assembly GCF_032191835.1 of Heteronotia binoei. NCBI lineage: Eukaryota > Metazoa > Chordata > Lepidosauria > Squamata > Gekkonidae > Heteronotia > Heteronotia binoei. Next base: position 213,346,612 of record NC_083223.1, read on the forward strand.
TAAATTTCAGATTACAGATTATAGGTGGGCATGAAGTACCACTGATTCAACCAATGTGTAGTTGAAAAATAGAATATCATTTTACTAGTGTATTTTTACTCCAGCAAGCAATAATGGGAAATGCTACATAACTATGTTATGAATCTTTTCAACTGTATTTTTCCCATCCTCCCTCCAAAAGATTGAGTGACATTCTTGGTTGTTTCCCCTCCATTTTGTCCTCACAATAACTCTGTGTTGGGTTAAGGATGAGAGACTGATCATCCCAAAGTCACCAAGTGAGCTTCATGGCTGAGTGGGAATTTGACCCCTGGTCTTCCAGAGTCTAGTTGGACACTTTAGTCAGTGCACTACATAAAGTACACATTGCTAGAGAGATGAAGATGTGGTCAGGAAGAAGCAGCCATGTATCTCCCCAACTGTGTCATATACCTTGGGACCAAGAAAGAACACTGAAATATCTAGCAATCTTTTAAGTTATGTGGGTATAGGGCTATTTCTGCTACAACAGAGCTATATGCAAGACTCTTTTTTGTAGAAAAAGCCCAGCAGGAACTCATTTGCATATTAGGCTACACACCCTGACACAAAGCCAGCCAGAACTGTGTTCCTGTGCATTCCTGCTGAAAGAAAGACAGACAAGGAAGGAAGGAAGGAAGGAAGGAAGGAAGGAAGGAAGGAAGGAAGGAAAGAAAGAAAGAAAGAAAGAAAGAAAGAAAGAAAGAAAGAAAGAAAGAAAGAAAGAAAGAAAGAAAGAAAGAAAGAAAGAAAGAAAGAAAGAAAGAAAGAAAGAAAGAAAGAAAGAAAGAAAGAAAGAAAGAAAGAAGCAAGCCAGCCCTGGCTATATGGCTAATTATCTGGAACTGAACAAGAACAATTTCTTATAATTTTAACAGTGCTTAAAAAGAATGTTCCTTACCCTTAATGTTAATCAGTGCAGCTAAACAGGGCTGGTGTTTTGCCAAATAAACACAAATGCACAGGTGATGGCTTGTTGTGACCCATTCATTTCAGTGGGATTTATGTACAGCTAGTTTATTTTGGGTTTTGTCCGTTATTCCTATTGGTGGTACATGTGTGTGTGCTTTGCAGAAAAGAAGAACCTATCATCAAAGACATGCTGTTTGTAAGCTGTGATGTCAGGAGAACAAAGAAAGCTGACCCCAAAGAAAGTGATTTTTATAACCATGAGAGTAATTTTAGAATAGCCCATAGCTGAGAGACAAAAATAAATCATTTGGGGACTTTTTAGGAACATAAACAACTATGAACGTGTATGTACCACATAATGAAACATTTGATGACGAAATAGAAATGAGATCACTTCACTTAGGAGCAAAGCCCAACAGGGTCTCACAATAGATGAATTAGTCCAGGAAGTTCTCGCTGTCAGACGTTGGAGCTCAAAGTAAACGGACCATCATTTGTTGCAAAAGTATGGCATTTATTTGATAACTCAAAGTTCTGGATAGGCAGTTATTGGAACTGATAGCAAGTATTGAAACATACATGGGTTTTAAGGCCTTACATCAAAGCATTCATAAACAATCCTACATTCTCACACTTTAGCGCTACAAGTAACACTTTCCCTTCTTCTTATCGCTTGCGGCTCCCTTTCTCACGTAGGAGCCCTGCTGGCTCTCCTTGAGGCTACTATCTTCAAAGAGCTGTTGCTTTGTTAGTGTTATGCAGAGGAATTCACAGCATGGGTTAGTAACATTTCTAAGACTGTTTGATATGCAAGGTCTTTTGCTTCACAGTTAGTAACAAGAGTCCAATATGGAGTTAGTCATGTCAAGGCACAAGTTACAGGATACATTCAGCATAATAACACAGTAATGCTCTCCAATTTCTGACACTCGCTTGAGTCAGAAGAAAACCCTTGAGACCTGAGAAATGTAAAACAATAAGCAGCAGTGAATCATTTCAAAAGAACAATTTTGCTTGCTTGAATTTAAAATTAATATTTTAAAGAGATCTGGGTTGCATTTGAATGGTTTCCTGAATGGATATAATCTCCTATTCTGTTGATAAATTGAATTCATTTGTTCAGGTTTCTCTAGCCCATTCAAAAGGTTGGAGAGGCCATGGATCAATAGTAAATTACATGAAAAAAGACACATCTAGACGTTCACAGGTCCTGTTCCTGACACGCAAAGGATCTCAAGTTGTACAAGTTGTCCTTCTCTACCTGAGGTCCACCAAGCTACATGTCTATTTTTCTTCATGGAAGCAGTCTCAGGGCTGATCTTTCCAGGGTTCAGAAAGGAATGCAGCAGTGGAGAGGAAGATGGGAAAACTTCCATGCTGAGATAGCTGGATATATACCAACATGTCGTCTTAGGCGTATAGCAGCCAAAAGTGGTACCCCAGCTTTTAATGCATAGGTCTTGATGAAAATTATCTCAAGACCAATCCTACTTCCCTTTCTTCTCTTTCTCAAGACAGTTTTGTTACATGTCTGGTGGTATGGCTGTCACCTAAGATTTTTTTTTTAAATTAAAGTCTAAAAATGTAAGGTAATGAACTGAGTCCAGTGGTGTGACTGAAAGAAATAGAGAGGAAGAATTGCTTGAAGGATAGATTGTTAAGGGAAAGTGGGGGTGCCTACTGAATGATATATTTACATAATTTATACTCTACCTTTCCCCTCAATATGACCCAAAGTGACTTACATTGTTCTCCATTTTATTCTCAAGACCACCCTGTGAGATAGGTTAGGCTGAGAGTGTGTAACTAGCCCAAGGTCACTCATGGCAGATTCAAACCTGGGTCTCCCAGCTCCTCGCCCGATACTGCGATCACTGCACCACACTGAGGCAACTGGAAAGAAGGTGGGATGAAGTTAGAGCATGGGAAATGTGGATGAAGGGTAGTTGGGGCTCTTAGAGTAATATTTGAGGTATCCTGTTGCTGGATGATTCTGCATTCTCAGAATTAGAATGTATATGATGTTGCATTAACTGCTAGACTCAACTGGGCATTTATTTGTGAGTAAAATCTGTTTAGGAGCCCTGTGGTTAAGAGTAGTACTGCAGCACTGCAGTTCAAGCTCTCTGCTCATGATCTGAGTTTGATCCCAGTGGAAGCTGGGTTCAGGTAGCTGGCTCAAGGTTGACTCAGCCTTCCATCCTTCTGAGGTCGGTAAAATGAGTACCCAGCTTGCTGGGGGGAAAGTGTAGAAAACTTGCTGGGGGAAAGTGTAGATTACTGTGGAAGGCAATGGCAAAACACCCCGTAAAAAGTCTGCCATGAAAGCATCATGATGAGACGCCACCCCAGAGTCAGAAACAACTGGTTTGCACCTTTACCTATTTAAAATCTGTTAAACTGTTAGCCCCATCTGTATTCTCAGGTATTCACATTCTGTGAATACCCTCCCTGATTTGAGTTCATAACAAGGTCAGTGAAATGTGAATGAGAAACCCACGTGTGGAAATGTCTCATACAGGTTCACCCACTACCAATCCATAATGGACTGCTGCTCTCTATAAAGAGCATATTCTGTAGCAAACCATGTACTGAATGGAATGCTCTTAGCCTCTGCACACCTCTTCTGCAGCCTTCCATCAAAATAAGTGCACAAAAAACATGCAATTAACATAATCAACTTAAACAAAATAATCCAGCCCCCAAATCTTGAGGTTTGGATAAAAAAGTTGGGGATTATTTTAAGTGTAGAATCCCATATTAGCTCAGTGTTTATATATGGTATTTTTGCCATAGTTTTACATTTCTGCAACAAGGGTCCTAAACATTGTTGAGTGTATGGAAAAATTTGGAATTTTCTGAATATGAGCACCTAAAATGGCACCTGTAAAAGCAAGATGACCAACATAAGAATAAGAGAAGCCATGTTAGATCAGGCCAATGGCCCATCCAGTCCAACATTCTGTGCCACACAGCAGCCAAATATATATATATACACACACACACACACACACACACACACACACACACACACACTGTGGCTAATAGCCACTGATGGACCTCTGCTCCATATTTTTATCTAACCTCCTCTTGAAGGTGGCTATGCTTGTGGCCGCCACCACCTCCTGTGGCAGTGAATTCCACATGTTAATCACCCTTTGGGTGAAGAAGTACTTCCTTTTATCCGTTTTAACCTTTCTGCTCAGCAATTTCATCGAATGCCCACGAGTTCTTGTATTGTGAGAAAGGGAGAAAAGTGTTTCTTTCTCTACTTTCTCCATCCCATGCATTATCTTGTAAACCTCTATCATGTCACCCCGCAGTCGACATTATCAAGAGATTGCAAGGTAAGGTACCTCCTATAATGGAAGCAGATGCTCCTGTACTTAAAATGGTGATGACTCCTGGGCTCCTCTTAAGCATCTTCTCGGACAAGGAGTGGAAGAAAAGTTAGAATTGAGTCTTTGTTCTGAAGAAGAGATGCTGGCTTTCATCCAGTGGTGTTTCTATAGATGAAAGGATTAATACTTGCAGAGCACTACTTTTATGACTCCCCCTCCCATTGCAGCCCAAATATCCTCCAAAATGATGCTCCTAGGTTGACAGGGACAACATTGGAGCACTGAACTTTCTTTGCTGTTTATTCAGAAAGTGTTGGGTTAAAAAAGAAAAAGCCCATCCACAGACCTGGATGGTGTATCTGTTGTGTGTTAAGATATACAAGGACTCTTCCTTACAAAGAAATGCAAATTGCTTGTAGCCTGCAATAACAATATTTCCATCCTGTGTTTGCAATGTGAAAAAAAGGATCTGCAAATATCATATGGCTGGAAAATATAATAAAGCATCCAAGCATGTCAACTTGCTGGTGACAGGGTCAAAGCATTTATAAATAGGATTGGGTCACTGATATACTTAGCTTCTGGCAGGTCATCTTGTTTTAAGTATCTACTTGCTTCAGTCTTAAAAGTAGTCTTAAAAGCCATTAAGAAACAAACTGCATTTTAAGAGGCCTTCCTGTACACCATTGTATTTATTTTAATTTTAAGAAATAACAATGGGGGGGGTCTCTGCACAGATACATATTTTCGCAATATACATTGATTTAAGTTAAATTATTAGTGAGTAATTCTATTGAAACTCTTAAAAGTGTGTCATAACAAATAACTTAGTCCTGAAGGCCACAACTAGGGACTCCAGTCTTTTGGCTCAGCTCTAGATATTATGACAGTCTGAATTACAGCATCCCAAACAATATTTTTTCATGGAAAATGGAATGAGGAAATTTATTATAAAATGTTCCTGTTATGACAGAGCAGTGGCAGTTCTAAGCAATTACAGAGGGTGCAACTTCCACCCTCTTGCCTTCCAAAGAGCTATAAACCCACACAAGAATCAACCTTATGGAAATTGCAAATAAGATCAATAGTCTGGAAAACTAGGCTCTACAGAAAAGTTAAATAAAATAAATTATCTGGAAAATCAATTATATGTGATATCATATATATGGAAGGGTTACCTAAGAGGCAAGAGCAGCTCCAGGATTTGGGAGACTTAAGTAATAGACCTTCCAATGGCCTACCATCCCTTGCAAAATTCATAAACATGTGAACAAAATAATGTGACCTCCCTTTATCCAGAAAGAAGAAATAGAATGTAACTCTTTCATACTTTTTAAAGTGCCACCACTGTGTGCCTAAACATGGCATAAAGACACACACTCAAGTCATGTTTCTTGGATTAGAAAATGAACTACAAGGCCCTGCAACACTGCAGGGTAGATGTGACTCAGGCAGCCATGGAGAAGTGCCCGGGGATCAGCTGTTTTGTATGCCCAACTGCCCTAAAAGGAAAATGACAGAATCACCCTATGTTCTCTCTTCCAAGTGCTTCTAGAAGGAAATGAGAAACCACCAGAGAGATCATTATCATTTTGCAAGGGATTCTGAAAAATAGGAAAAGACATTAACTGGCTCATGGACTAAAGTTCATGATGAATTTTGGTAGGTTTGTTGTTTGCAAACTGAAAGTCATGATAGATCAACTGGCATGAACTTTCCACAAACTTTCAAGCAGTTTCTGGAGTATTGTGGTGCTTCATGAATAGATACCTTTCCAGATAGATTGTCTCTACTGAAAGAAAATGTTTACCCAACTTCAAACTAATTGGAGGCTGGTGGGGGGCGGTTCTCCAGACTTAGAAACATTCTTTACAGCTCCAAACTAGTCTTATCAGTTTCAAGACAGTTCCCCCTCCCTTTGTCAGCCTTGTGTTTCTTTTAGATTTTCTTGCACAGAGATTGTGAAATCCCCCCACCCGGTTTGATGGAATTATCATTCTTGTCACTCTGTGCTTTGAGAGCAGTCCTTTTAAGCTTTCAATGCCAATGACATTGGGTTATTCTGGGCATTCTGCACATTGTAACAGGTTGTGCTTGGTTTACAAAATCCCCGCCTCCCTGGATTTCTTGTAACACTGTGCTTTGAGATCAGTTCTTTTAATCTTGCATTGCCACATTGGCACTGGGAATTCTGTACACTAGTCTGCTGGGCATTCTGTACATTGAACTGGTTGTGCTAGGCTTGCAAACATCCCCTTACTTGGATTGTTATTCTGTACTTCACATCAGTCCTGTTGAGCTGGCATTGTCATAACGACATTGGGTTCTGCTGGGCACTAGTACATTGCACTGGTTCTGCTGGTCTTGCGAAAATGTCCCCCTTACCTTCAGTTTCTACTGCAAAGATTATCTGGCTTGACCTTAGTCCTGTTGGATTTGCACTGCCACAGTGGCACTGCTTCTGCTGGGCACATTGCACTGGTTCTGCTGGGCTTTCAAAAATTTTCCCACTTTAAGTTTCTATTAGAGATGGGCTTGTGCCAACTCATGAATGAAAGTTCATTATGAATTTTAGCTGGTTTGTGGTTCACTAAGTGAGGTCAACCAGTATGAACTTTTGGCAAATTTTCCAGCTGTTTATGGCAGTCCATGCCAGTTTGTGAATGGATATATTTCCAGTCATACTGTCTCTGTTCAATCTAAATGTTTACGCAGTTTCAAACCAACAGGGTGGCATATAAAGGAGCATCCAGGAGAGGTCCCCTATGACTTTTGTTTCTGGTTTGCACAGGATCAGTTCTGAACCTCCTGAACTTACACCTGTCAAAATGACTGCCTGTCAGGAGTATATAGAACTGATCCTTTTATGACAATGAACAGCATTGCAGCTGATCTCTTTAGATGGCACCACTAATTATAGGGGTCACTCAGGAGCAATGAGTTAATTGTGGAGATCTAGAATGCATTGGCTGTTAGTGTGATGGGATTATCATCACTAGATGCTCAAAACTGCATGGGAGCCACTTTCCTATGATGATTCCATTGCATGGAAAGACAGATTGTAAGGGTAGTTTCCATATAAACCAACATCCCACCTAAGAAGAAAGAGCTAATGATATCTGCCCTACTTATGAAGTTGTATCAACTACAGAGAGCCAATTTGGTGTAGTGGTTATGTGTGTAGACTCTTATATGAGAGAACCGGGTTTGATTCTCCACTCCTCCTCTTACAGCTGCTAGAATGCCCTTGGGTTAGCCATAGCTCTGGCAGAGGTTGTCCTTGAAAGGGCAGCTGCTGTGAGAGCCCTCTCAGCCCCACCCACCCTCACAGGGTGTCTGTTGTGTGGGGAGAAGATATAGGAGATTGTAAGCTACTCTGAGTCTCTGATTCAGAGAGAAGGATGGGGTATAAATCTGCAGCCATCTTCATCTACATGCAGGAATATTGGTTTGCATCATGAAAAGGTTTCCTCATAGTGGCTCTGTATTAAAGTCACCCAGATTAGGCAAATAAATATGAGCACAGTATGAATAGTAGCCACTGTATTCACATAGATGTTAAGCAAAAAATGTGTTGATTTCTTTAGCTGGAGGAGTGGTGGTTGAACACTCCTAATGTATTCTGTCCCCAAGACAGGAAGACTTAATAAAGTGCTCTACAAAGGAAAACAGTTAAATAGTTTTCCTGTTTTAAATTGTGTGCGTGAGTGTGTGCTTGCACTTGACAAACTCCATGAGGTCCTTTACACTTTGTTATTTACCAGTTAGATTCCTACAAAGTTTACACCTAGACTATTGTTTCAATATCCACATTTTTTAAAAAATTTGCCCTCCCCAAGCGCTTTAAGACATTCTTCTCCAGAATAATCCACTCTTGTCTTTCTGGTCAAATCTAAAAATCGTTCTTCCAAAATGGAGACAGGATTTGGTTTACTGAGATTTAAATATTTTCTTAATCCTCATGGTATTTCTTTTCTAGCACTGCTACATTTTTGGGGGGTCTCCACGGTAAAGTCTAGTTTTGTCTGGTTCCAGGTTTGTATAATGCCAGCTAAGATGCTGGAGCTTCATTTCCTTGTTGTATTTACTTGGTACATTTCTCTTTACGTTTCTTTTTGCATTAATAAAATCTACTTGAATAAAGGGTCCTGCTTGGAGATAAAGAAAAATTGATATCAAAAGTATACAAATTATTATTGAAATGGTCTACAGAAGAAGAAGTAGTAAAGTCTCAAATGTTTAAATGGGCAATTAATGTGAATAGAGAAATACAAATGGATGCGTGGGAGCACCTTTGGAAGAACTCAATGAAGATCTCAATTTGTCAGAATATAAAAGAGAACTGTTTTAAGATGATGTATAGGTGGTATATGACTCCGAAAAAACTGGCTAGGATGAGTAAAAAGATGTCGGATAGATGTTGGAAATGTAAAAAACATGAAGGTTCTTTCTTTCATATGTGGTGGACTTGTGAAAAAGCGAAAGAGTACTGGAAGATGATACAACAAGAAATCTCCAAAATTTTGGGTTACGACTTTAAGAAAACTGCAGAGACGTTCTTGCTTGGATTACAATTAGAAAAATTTCCAAAGGAAGACAGGACTCTAATTTGGTACTTGCTATCAGCTGCTAGGACATTGTATGCGCAGCTATGGAAACAAGAAAAAATACCAGAGAAATGGGACTGGACCATGAAAGTTTTATCGTGGAGTGAAATGGACAAACTAACTAGAACGCTAAGAGACTATGACTTAGAGATATTCAAAAAGGAGTGGAAGAAATTTAAAGGATATATGGAGAAAGAGTGGAACGTAAAAAGACATTGGACAATTTTTTAGCATTAATGGGGGAAAAAAAGATATATGTATTGAACTTTGATCAGTTAGAAGTACCTTTAGTATTGAACTTGAATCTATAAATCCGGGGAAGTCAACATTGGAGGGAGGGGGGATTGTAATGCCATATGGGTTAGCACTGGAAATTTAAAATTAAGATTTGTAACCATATGTTATCAATAAATTGTTAAAATTCAATAAAATCTACTTGAAGAAAGAAAGAGAGAGAGAGACTGAAGAGAAATACCAAAAACCATACCTTTCTCAGTATACAAATCTTGCTTGTTCAGCATTATTGTCATTCACTCAAATAGCCACCATTCCAAGAATGATTACCTTCTGAGCAGAAGCCTGAACATCCAAACTCTTGATATCTTTAACCTTTCTAGACCAGGAGCTGTGGAAAACACCCACAACACTGAGGAACATTGCTTATCAGAAGACAGTAGCAAAAGAATCCTTATTTCTCAAACTCACAAGGCATTGGGTAGGCTACAATTCAACAAAGATCAAACATTTTAATGGGCTTTAGGGAATCCTTAGAGCAAAAGTGTAGGAAGAAAGAGCAGAACTGCTTCAATCCATTATTGCAAACATGCAACAGCATGAGCATACACACCAACTGTGCATTTTCAATATTTATTTATTGATCTTTTTTCTCTCATTCATCTTTCAGTGAGTTGTGGGGGACAGTGTTCCAGAGATGCAATATCACAATAACAAGAAATACCTGTTTCCAGTAACCACCTAGTCACAGGCACTGTAATAGGTGTGTTACCTACTCTCCCACTCTTTGTGATATCTGCACTGTATCAGCTGTTGACGTGTACTAACAGCACTGTGCTTCCAGTATGGGACTAGAAGAATGCACCAAATATCCCATGAGGAAATTGTTGAAAACAGCATTCTAGTGTCCAGTTTCCTGCTTCGTCCAATTACATTTAAAATTATTTACCACTTGCTGTGATATTATCACATTCTGAGTTTTCCACCAACTATTAGTGGCAGCCCATGGTATGAAGTGGGTGACATAATTGGGGTGACAAAACATTATGGAGCAGAACAGATAATCTGATCTGAGGATATAATTTACTGTTTCATCCCCAAGTCACGCATGGCAGCTTTCTTTTGATAACATACAGAATTTTAAATTTCTGAAAATGTTAAGAGATTGTGAGGACTCAGTCTTTTAGAACCATAATATATGTTTTCAGTATATGATTATATGGAAAATACAATGCTAGAAATAATACAGTAGATGAAATATACTAGACATAATACCTAGACATAATATAGATGTACTATACTATACTATAGATGTACTGTGAACCCATTTTTAATGGGAAGTTAATACTTCTTTCAGGAGGCCATATTTGTATTATCATGTTGCCCCCTAAGAATTATAGTTTGGTGTCTGCACCAACCCCAGAGGGCTCTGTGCCTTCTGCTCTGCACCAACCCCAGAAAACCAGCAATGGCAGAGGGACCCTTGGAAATGCAACCACTTGCATCCAAGCGAACACACCCAGGAAGTAAGAGAGGGGTTTTTGATCAGGGTAAAGGTTGACAACCTCTAAATATTGTTGAGAAACGATCAAGATAACATACTCAGTAAAAGAAGATAGTCCAAACAAACCATACAACAGGATGCTCCATTGTGCAGGCCGGTTCACAAAAATCAACAAGGGCATCGAGAATAAAAATTTGACATTAAGGAGGAACTTTTGTGGATTTGTCTATGAAGAAGCTGACTACAGTTCTCCTAGTTTTGCAGCAATCGACATGAGCTGAATTGAAAGGAATTTGGTTTTGAATGCTTGGTCTGCTGATCACTGATGGCATACTCATAGAATTTATTTAATATTCCAAGCTGGAGAAAGGCTTCTGGGGAAACACTGCTCAATTTGTAAAACTGCTGAACATTAGAAACTAACAGGATCCATGTACCAGATTCATGTACTGAATAATTATGAATGTCACTGGCATCACTAGAAGCAAAAGGAGGTCCTGTGAAATGCCCCTACCTTGGAAAATGGGAATGGTGGTATCTGGGAGGTCCCTGTTCTGCAAGTATTCTTACCTCTCATAGCCACCATCAGTTCCACTGGTCTGCTCCCTGGATCCCCAGTTTAGCTGCATTTGGGGATGTGGCAAACTATATCCCTTTTGGTCAACTGTTCATCAGCCTAAAGGCAATGCCCAGGCCTTGAATTCAGCAGGAGCTCACAGGAGCAGCTGCTGAACCTTTCTAAGGGGTTTCCCCTCTTCCTCCCCACCTACCTATCTTCTCCATTGGATAGTAGGTGCAGCTGCATAACAACCCCTGAATGAGCTCCACCACCTATTTTTCTACAAAATGACCCCTGGCAATGCCCAATTGCCTCAGAGCTAAAGTGGGGGCAAAAGCCATTTATTCTGTCGCCTCTGTAGAACAGGTGCTCATGCATGGAGTGGTGGAAAAAATCTGGGTAAAGCTGTGCATTTAATCTTAGCAGAATGGAATTTTCCATAGCTGTCAAGTTCAGGCACAGGGCTAGAACTAATCAACCCAAGCCATACATTTTTTCAGTTGTTTACTTTTTACAGCCTGTCTCTGTAATGATTTGTAATTTGCAGTTAGGCAAGAAGCTCATTGCCGTATTGTTTCACTTTGAAAACAGAGCTGTTTCTTTCCTCTTTCAGTGCTTGCGATATGGATCACAGCAATGCCTCTAACATGTCTGTGCCTGGAAGGTCAAGGCAGGGAGTGTTTTGCCTGAACACAATACCTGTAACTGTGCTAGCAGCAGTTATTGAGCTCACTTGCTTGATAACATCAATGGGAATGTTTAACCATGTGGCTTATTAGAAGAGGGGGGGAAGGGTGACTCGAAGCTTACACATAGGCCATTAAACTACCATAAACATAATTGCTAAACAGCAAGAAAGAAAGAAAAATAAGAGGGGCTGAAGACAATAAATGTTTTTTTGTAAGGGGCTTGTCATATGTTGCTGGATTTGGAAAAGTGTTGAATTGTGTTGATTACCCTAGGCCAGGCACCAGGATACACTGCTTCACGTGTTGGTGTACCTATTGAGAAGTCACTCCGTTCCAGTGAATAATATAGGTTGCATTCTGAACTGATAGGAACATTCATGACTTGTGATAGAAATTTGTGTGCCTTTGATCTAAGGATTGCTTATTCCTCCATTTTGTCACAGTTGTGTCTTGCCTCATTTTCATATTTATGCATTAATTATCTCTTATTATTGAAAAATAGTTCGGAAGGGGTTGTGGCTCCATGGTGGAGCAGCTGCTTTTGCACACAGAAGGTTGAGGTTCAGTTGCCCACATTTCCAGTTAAAAGCATCAGTGGATGTGAAACATCTCAGTCTGAGATCCATTGCCATTCAGAGTGGACAATGCTGACTTGGGATATAAGGCAGCTTTCTGTGTTCATAGGAGTTCAAATGAATGAAGGGGAAACTTTCTCATCTCCCATAGGAAAAAAAATAAACTTGCTATACTTTAGGACCTGTTTTGATGAGCAGAGTTCTGCTTAAATGCAAATCTGTGCCAATTAGCTGCAGCCCTCTGGCTCATTCTGTATTTGTTGGGGTGGGGGGAGACAAGAGGCTTTTGCATGCAATTTTCTCTTGCAAGGGTTAATGGGTCATTAAAAATAGAGCACTGCAGATAGAGCTTACCTAACACCTTGTAGCTGCACTCACCCACATGATTTTAAAATAGCAATGCGACTGGCCCACTTGCTCAGGTTTTAGATCCTATTGAGCACTCATATGGATAATTAATTCAGAGATTTATGAATTGTATTGATCACCATCTTGTTATAGTATGTTTTAATTAATTTGTCTTATTTGCTTGTATTTGTGACTTATCTCCTTTCCCTTCCCATTGCAGTCCATTTAGTCCCCTGGTGGGAGGGGGATATTCCTGGAGATCTACAGAGGGGACAAAGTGAGGTTCTGCAGGGGGAAAGGAGAGTCAGTGGAAACTGCTGCCCCTTTTCCTGAAGACCAAAATGTCCATAAGTGGAACTGCATGGTTGGATATGAGCCTTTGTCTCTCTGGCTTAGGAAGTATTAACTTATTATGTGCTTGGTAGTTGTATGCAAACCCAGCTTTCTCTGGCTGCTTTTTAACCATTTACTTTTGCTAGAAAGAAAGAAAGGTGGTGGGATGCTTGAAGTGGGGATTGAGGTGACTCCTGGTACAATTTCGTAGCAAAATAAGATAAAATTGACAAAAAAGTTGATCACAAAGTCATTTGATTTTTGTCTTAAAATTATATTGTAGTTACACAAGTGAAGGGGGAAATCCTGTCAATTTTTCTTCTTAGAAGTGGAATATATACAGAGTGTAAGTCTTATTCCAGATCTGATATGCACACACTGAAGTGCATGTGTGTGTAGGGGGGGGGGGGGATTGATAAGGATTTCCACTGCTCACTTTTCTAGGAAATCTAGCTTGTTGAGAGATGAAATTGGTAAATAACATAGAATCCATAGAAGAAACTACAGTTTTTAAATTGAGCTGAAGTTGTCCTGGCATTTAGTAACATCCCAATACAGTTATATGCCTATGCAGTAGCAATGGTAGCAGAGCTCTTATGAGGAAAGGGATGAAAGGCAAAGTTCTTTTTAGTTAAGGAAAGAGTGGATTTTCCCTATTCTATATCAGCAGCATCTCTCCAGCACAGAACAGATGAATCATTGCTAGGAATTAGGTATCATGCAATTAGCAACTGACCAGACTAGCACTTGTATTGTAAACTGCTTCTTCTGGTGGTTGACCCTCCAGGTCAACTGGTTGGTTGCTGTATAAAACAGGTTTCTGGACTAGATGGATCCAGAAAAGTCTTATTATGTTCTCATGATATAGTTGGGTTTTTTGCTGATTTTCTGAAAGAAACAGTAATTACAATGGTTACTGAATGTGCATCTGAGCCACATAGAGCACAAGGCATAATCGTGTTTGTGTTTTGTATTTGCAGGACTTGTAGTAGTGTACAATGTGTACAGTGACATGTACTGACATCTGTTGTCAAATACAGTTACATTTGTAAACAGCACAGAATCAATCAGGGTAACTAATTACCTCCAAACAATGGACATATCCATGTCAAGTACAACTTTATTCAGGATAAGCTAGTTTTGCAACTGCCTCCAAGCAGACAAATAAGGATTTGAAGCAAGACAGAGAAACAACAAAGGAAATGTGTAGCGATGCAAACACTATGGGAGGAAAATATGGGATAATGTAGTATGTTTTCAGTATTGAAGAATTACAAACAGGATGAGTCACATATACAGTCTGTCATAATCTCTTGATCCATTCTAGCAAGTAAGGAATGATTAGCCTGTTAATAATTATAAACTCATTCTTCTTCAGTTTGGTGACTTGTTTTGTGGGTTCACTTCACTTTACCATAATGAAAAAAGAGAGAAGCCTTTGAAAAGCTTGTGCTGACATATTGAAATGTTTAAGGTCCTAAAGTGGGCCGTGTCTTCTTGTCGGAGATACATTTGCACATGGTAGGAGGGACTGGGCTATTTGTTCCAGTTGTTATAAATATTTATTGTATTGAGATGAGGTTATGCTTACCAGAAGAAGTGTGAAAAATAGGCACATCACAGCAGTGTTTACAAATGTCTATCTGAAAACAGCTTTTTTAGATAGGCTATGGAGAAAGCTTTGGCAGTCATTTGTTGCACCACCTTTCAAAGCTGCTGGCAATGTGGATTGCGCAGGACAACAGCACATTCCTTAGAAGGTATATTACACCACATTTCACCTCTCACACCTTTTAAGCAACCATTCTCCAAAAAAACCCAAAGAATCATAACAGGGAAAGGGAGTTAATGCTCTCTCTCTCTCTCTCACACACACACACACACATTATCTATCTATCTATCTATCTATCTATCTATCTATCTATCTATCTATCTATCTATCTATCTATCTATCTATCTGTCTGTCTGTCTGTCTGTCTGTCTGTCTGTCTGTCTGTCTGTCTGTCTGTCTGTCTGTCTGTCTGTCTGTCTGTCTTCTCCTGCCCTTCCTCCAAAGTGCTCAGAAGGAACAACAGCAGTTGAGCAGGCATAGCTCAGGCAAACAGAATACCTTTCAGTCTGGATTCAGGACTGGGTTTGGGACAGAAATGGCCCTAGTCATTCTGAGTGATGAATTTTGCTGGGAGAATGACATAGGGAGGGAGGGAGTCTTTGTGGATTCTCTCAGTGGCTTTCAGCACCACTGGACACTATCCTTCTGGGGAGGCTGTCTGGATTGGGAGTGGGGGGCATTGCACTTTGGTGGTTCTGCTCTTATTTGACCAACCAATTCCAGAAAGTATAGACGCTATGGGGTCTCTCAGAATTCCATCTTCTCTCCCATGTTAATTAACATCTACATAAAACCACTGGGAAGGAATTAGGAGTGAGGTGCCACCAACAGGTAGATGATACCCAACTGTGGTTCTGCTAAGCCAGATGGGTCTGTGGAAGTCTTAAATAGGTGCCTGAAGTAATTAATAGAAGGGATGAAGACCAATAAACTGAAGTACAGTCCAGATAAGTGCTATTTGACAATGCAAAATCTGCTTGTGACTGTAGAATCAGCCTGTGCTGAAGGGGGTTGCACTCCCCTAAAAGAACAGGTTCCTAGCTGCTACTGGATCCAGGTCTCAGTTCTCCTTTGTGGAATGTAACACCTTTTATCAGCTCTGGTTGGTTCACCAGCTATGACTGTTCCTCAAACATTGTGATCTGGCCATGATGAGCCATGCTCTGATCACATCCATGTTTGATTACTGAAATGTGCTGTTTGTGAGGATTCCTTTGAAAATGGTCCAGAAACTTCAGCTGTTCCAAAATGTGGTGGCTGGACTAATGTAAGGGGTTGGTTACAGGGATCATTTTGCTCCTCTGTTGAAAGATCTGCACTAGTTATTCAACTATTTCCTGGCACATCTGAAAGTACTGGTTCTCAGGGTTTTCTTTGTGGAAAAAGCCCAGCAGGAACTCATTTGCATATTAGGCCACACCCCATGGCATCACCATTGCTTCACTTAGGGGTTTTTGTAGAAAAAGCTCAGCAGGACCTCACTTGCATATTAGGTCACACACCCCCTGGCACCAAGCCAGCTGGAACTGTGTTGCTGTGTGTTCCTGCCCTGCTGGTTCTTATCTTTGTCTAAAAAGCTTGGGCCAAAGGGACAATCTTTTTTTCTGCTATCCAGCCTGCCAGTTAAGATCCTGTTCTCAAGTCCTGCCCTCCTGTGCCCCTGCCTTCAGATGCAAGGAGGGTGGCTGGTAGAGGACTTTTTCTATAGTGGCACCTTGCCATTGGAACACAGTCCCCCATGAGGTTAACCTGGCTAACACCTACTTTACTTTGGCTCCAGGCCAAACACATCTTTTTATTCAGGCTTTGACTTAAGGACTTTATCTTACTTGCTTTTAAATAGTGTGCTTCTTTTTTATGGATAATTTTATAGCCTTTAATGTTTAGTGGCTTGTTTTAAACATAAGAATATAAGAGAAGCCATGTTGGATTAGACTAATGGCCCACCCAATACAACACTCTCTATTGCACACTGGCCAAAACCCAGGTGTCATCAGGAGATCCATCAAGTGCGGTCAGAACTCCAAAAGTCCTTCCACTATTGCCCTCCCAAACATGAAGGATACAGAGCATCACTGCCCCAGACATAGTATTCCATCTATAAAAAAGGTAATTCTCTGAGCAAGCACCAGTGGTTTCCAACTCTGGGGTGACATTGCTTTCACAATGTTTTCATAGCAGGCTTTTTATGGGGTGGTTTGCCATTGCTTTCCCCACTCATTTACACTTTACGTCCAACAAGCTGGGTACTCATTTTACCAACCTTGGAAGGATGGAAGACTGAGTCAACCATGAGTCAGTTACCTAAACCCAGCTTCTGCCGGAATTGAACTCAGGTAGTGAGCAGAGCTTGGACTGCAGTACTGCAGCTTACCACTCTATGCCACATGGGTTTTTTATTCCATCTATACCTTGTGGCTAATAGCCTCTGATAGACCTCTGTTCCATATGTTTATCTAATCCATATGTTTATCCAATTTAATGGCTTGGTTTTATATTGTTATATTGTTTTAATCGTAAGCTACCCCAAGATGGACTCTGAAGAGGCTGCCTAAATATATCCTCAATAAGTGAGTGGCTGGTGTCTCTCATATAGGGTTAATAGGCTGAGCCTGGCAACTGGCAGGAGGGCTGCGCCCAGAGATGTGGGGGATGGACAAGACATAGCTAATATAGTTGATGTCTAGACCTCACTTCCAGGTACAGCTTGCAAGTGACAAAGAGTAGTTGTAGGAATTTCTGGAAGCTCTATGGTTTTACCATAGAATTTGCACTGATTCCTAGAGCTACTTATTGTTACTTCCAGGTTGTATTCAGAAGTTCAGACATTGGTGATACTGTTGTTTTTTGTTTTGTTTTTTTTAAATTCTCCTGAAGCTGCTCCAAGAGTCAGTGGGCAATGGAGCTGCTTGGAAGCGCACTCCCACTATAGCAGAAGTCCAAGCCAAGCCATACAAGAGTCATGGGTATTCATTTCCCTGTCTTGCTTGGGCCCTGCCTGGGCATGCCTCATTTTTCAGGCTACCTTGGCAACACTCTGGGATGGGTTGAGATCATTAAAAATACTTCCTCTGCAAATGTTTTCTCTGTAAAGAACTGTCTGAGAGTTGCTTTATGATAAAGCTAAATTTACATGCAGCACAGCTCTGAAACAGGTGCTTGGTAATGATGGACAATCCTCTTCTTGAACAGACAATCTAGTGACTCAGGCTGATGGAAAGATACCATATATGCTTCTGAAGCAAAACATTTCCAAGGCAGAGACATATTCTTAATTATTATATGGGCCGCAGCCTGCAATACAGAAATATGGGAAGATGGATTTCAAGCACCACACTGCATTTGCTATTTTTAGGGCTCACTTTGGGACTTTCATGTTGCTTTCCTTTCTGTGGTTCAAGACACTGAAATGCTATATCCTGACACTTTAAAAAGGCATCTGTTTCAGCATGTTAAGGTAGTTCTGTCTGGCTCCACCTTTGTTTGGTCAGGTGTCAGCTCACCAAATTGAATTAAAGCCTCTATTCATTGTGCCACCTCTGCTTGACATGGGTAGCACCACTGCTAGATTTTTTACTGAGCCTCTGATAATCCCACTAAAAACATTTTGTTTTCACTTAATAAACCCTTTGTATTTTATGATACTCTCTCTGAGAAAGCATTCCCTCAGTAGGAAGTGACATTGCTGACATGCTGAGTGGCCAACCATGCAATTGGGTTGGTTGTTGAGAGGGACAAAGGACATCTTTTTTTTTTCCTTGTCAGGTTGTATCAAAAGCCTTTTTCTCGGATGGAGGGCTGCATCTAAAAATGCCTTTTTTACATGTGGAAGGTGTCTTCCACTCAAAGAAGGGTGGTTTTATATTACACACTAGAGCACTGCTAGAGAAAAATGACCCTCCATTAGCACAAAAGTTCATCTAAGAGATTACACAAATTTTTCTGCAGGCAGAACCACAAGAATGTCAAGAGGCAAGGCGATCATAGCACCTGATGGACTCTGGTGCAAGCTCTTGTGCAAACACCTGCAGAACTGTGTGGCAGGATTCCTCTACCTTCCTCCCCTTATGTTTATCTGAATTCAATCCACAGAAAAACGGATTCCATCAAATATTCTAAGGAAACCATTCCTCTGCTAATGGAAGAGAACAAGTGCATCTATGGAAGAATTATCAACCTAATCATGGGGATATAATTGTCTAAGGTGAGACTGAGGGAACCCAAGGCAGGTCTTTTTTGGCCACTGCTCCCTGATTATGACTACTGCTTCCTCAAATATTCAGTCTGGCACCACTCTGCTGTTTTATCATTGTTTTAGAGTGCATTGATGCTTTCACGGTGTGCTCTTATTATTGCATAGCTTTATCTGGTTTTTATATTGTCTGCTACTTTTTTTTTTAATGGAAAGACAGCACAGAAATGGCCTAAAATATGCTGGGTATCTCAATATTCAAGCCTCCTCAATCTGTTAGCTGCCTATGCTGAAGGTATTAAAACACAAAAGTTTCCATCATTTTCCGTAACAACAAGCCACAGCATGTGGCCCAGTATATTATTCATTGTTGTTGTTCTTGCTGCTGTTGTTCGTCTATCTACTCACCTTTGATGTTTTCTTTCTAGGACAAGAAATGCAAAGGAGGACAGCACCCTACTACCTTTAATGGTTGATTAGAATAAATAATGTTGTCAGGTGAGGCTTTTGGTTGAATTGGTTGATGGAAAACATGCTCTCTGGCAGGTATACTAAGGAGAAAAAAAAAATCCAGTTCAAAATGAGGCCTGCAAGGAGGACTTTCTAGTTGCTAGCAACTTTTCCAGCTATTAGTTATCCTTCTGGGAACTAAGGGGTTGGGGAACTTCCCCCATTCACATTCAAAAGCAGCAAAAGCCAGGGTTTTTTTCCTTAAGAATTTTTAGAGAACTCTCACAAAACAAAGGAAATTCAGTTTGTCTAGTGCTGTGCAGTCTTAGATTGTTATATTGCTTTTAGATTGTATATTGTTTTATTATATGTATCTGATTTTAACGTATTATTGACTGCTATTACCCACTCAGAGCCCATTTGAGAAAGGGCGAGCTAGAAATTGAAATAAATAAATAAATCAACTAACCAACCAGTGAGCCTGACAACCTATGTAAGTTGATGGCATGCCCTATTACATGCTTCCAGATCCTCTCCAATATTTCAGAGTTCCTCAGCAAGTAAATCAGTCTGACTTCAATACCGGGAAAGTTGGTAGAAACCATTATCAAGGACAGAATGAGTAGACACATTGATGAACACGAGTTATTGAGGAAGACTCAGCATTGGTTCTGTAAGGGAAGATCTTGCCTCACTAACCTGTTACATTTCTTTGAAGGGGTGACAATGTGGACAAAGGAGACTCAATAGATATTGTTTACCTTGACTTCCAGAAAGCTTTTGATAAAGTTCCTCATCAAAGGCTCCTTAGTAAGCTCAAGAGTCATGGAGTAAAAGGATAGGTCCTCTTGTGGATCAAAAACTGGCTAATTAATAGGAAGCTAAGAGTGAGTATAAATGGGCAGTCTTTGCAGTAGAGGATGGTAAGCAGTGGAGTGCCGCAGGGCTCAGTACTGGGTCCCATGCTCTTTAACTTGTCCATAAATGATTTGGAGTTGAGAGTAAGCAGTGAAGTGGCCAAGTTTGCGGATGACATTAAATTGTTCAGGGTGGTAAGAACCAGAGAGGATTGTGAGGAACTCCAAAGGGATTTGTTGAGGCTGGGTGAGTGGGCGTCAACATGGCAGATGAGGTTCAATGTGGCCAAGTGCAAAGTAATGCACATTGGGGCCAAGAATCCCAGCTGCAAATACAAGTTGATGGGGTGTGAACTGGCAGAGACTGACCAAGAGAGAGATCTTGGGGTCATGGTAGATAACTCACTGAAAATGTCAAGACAGTGTGCGATTGCAATAAAAAAGGCCAACGCCATGCTGGGTATTATTAGGAAGGGAATTGAAAACAAATCAGCCAGTATCATAATGCCCCTTTATAAATCGATGGTGCGGTCTCATTTGGAATACTGTGTGCAATTCTGGTCACCACACCTCAAAAAGGATATTATAGCATTGGAAAAGTGCAGAAAAGGGCAACTAAAATGATTACAGGTTTGGAACACTTTCCCTATGAAGAAAGGTTGAAACGCTTGGGACTCTTTAGCTTGGAGAAATGTCGACTGTGGGGTGACATGATAGAAGTTTACAAGATAATGCATGGTCTGGAGAAGGTAGAGAAAGAAGTCCTTTTCTCCCTTTCTCAAAATACAAGAACTTGTGGGCATTCAATGAAATTGCTGAGCAGTCGGGTTAGAACAGATAAAAAGAGGTACTTCTTCATCCAGAGGGTGATTAACATGTGGAATTCACTGCCACAGGAAGTGGTGGTGGCTACAAGCATAGCCAGCTTCAAGAGAGGGTTAGATAAAACTATGGAGCAGAGGTCCATCAGTGGCTATTAGCCACAGTGTGTATATATATATGTGTGTGTGTGTGTGTGTGTATATATATATATATATATATATATATTTGGCCACTGTGTGATACAGAGTGTTGGACTGGATGAGCCATTGGCCTGATCCAACGTGGCTTCTCTTAAGTTCTTAAATCCAGCTGGAAAGAAAGGTATGCAATTTGAATGGAAGGCAGTTGTAAGTCACTTTGAGGCTCCTTAAGGTAGAGAAAAGCAGCGTATGAAAACCACTTCCTCCTCCTCTACTTTTGCCTTTGAACCACAGCATCTTCTCAAGAAGGAATGAAGCAGAGACTTTGAGAATGAAGTAATGGTGCATTTTATTCATTCCAGTCTTACCCTATGCCTGAGTTAAGTTGCCAGCTCTGAATTCAGAAATTTCTAGAAAACTGGGAATGGAGCCTGTGTGGAACTGGTTTGCGAGTAAAGAACCTTCGGCGGGGGTGGGTGGGTGGGATACATTCCATAAAGTTCACCCTCCAAAGTAGGCATTCAGGGGAATGGAACTCTACAGCCTGGAGATCAGTTGCAATTCTAGGAGGTCTCCATCCCCACCTGGAAGCTGGTGACCCTAGTCTGAGTATAGTTTCCCTGAAAGAAGGCTTTGTCTCTCTGCTATTTTGCATCAGTTTAGCAGAAATAAGGCCTGGCACAACAATTAAGTTTGACTGAACAAAAAATTCTGCAATACCATCACAAACCTGGCTAACCCATGATTTCCTTTAAATTCATGTTTCACCTTCATCTGCTTCTTCCACTGTATATAGTAAGAGCTGGAGGCAACCCACAGGGGTTGACTATTCAGGTGCTGTTCAATAAACATATGTATGGTTTACAGTGAGGTTGCCAGCCATCTTGGGAGACTGGTTTGTTGGAGACCTGGCAAAATGGTCTTGCACAGCACTGCTGTGTCACTTCTGGGCTTCACACCCTGAAGTGAAGTCACCATGTCACAATGTTCACAGGCTGCATGATGGGGAAGAGCAATGGAGATCAAAGGATACTTGGGATAGCATTAATGAACCTCATGGATGCAGTGAAGGGATGACTATATGTGAGGTAGTAAGCAAAATGACTGGAGTCTGGGTGCCAATCAGTAGGAGCAGTGCACCCAAATGGTTAGGTTTGATGATGCAAAATCTCAGATGTGTTTGGTGATCTTTCCAAGGATGTGGGGTTCTTGTTGGGTTTTTTTTGTTTTTGTGTGTGCATGTGAACCTGGAAATCATGGCAACTTCTGATGACTAATCCCTGCTGGGGGCATGGAGGATGTTCAGAGAGGTAGCTGAATACAGCCTGCCCCTGCCTCTGGATTTGGTATTCCAAGGAGGTCTCCCATTCAAGTACTTGCCAGAGTTGACTCTGTTTAGCTTCCAAGATCTGGTAAGATTGGGCTTGCCTGGTGTGACAAGGTGACCTGCTTTATTTATTACCCCACTAAAATGATCACTGTCATTGCTTCAATTGTCAAATATTTCCCCTTCAGCAAATGGCAAGGTAGGCACAGGTAAAGGCTGATCAAAATAAACAAAACTATGGGAGTGTGAAATCCAAACAAGCCAATAGCAAAACTCTCTGTCTTAAATATTATTACAAATATGTAGAAATTTATCAAAATTGTCTATATATAAGTATCATACAAATTTCATTTGTATGAGAGTTGGACTTGACTGAACAACAACAAAAATGTTTAGAGAACTGGTGGAAAGTATATATTTTATTGCTGACTAGAAGGTGATTTCTTGTTTCTGCCCCTGGTGGGATTTGACCCACATTCTTGGTTCTCATAGGGGTATTTTTCCCCAGTGAGCTATTGGAAGAGAGATGCAAACGTTCTGTGAAAGTTCTGTTGTATGTTCTCTAGCATAAAAATTCTCCTTTAGTGGTTAGCCCCCCCCGCCCCCCCATCTCCCACATACACTCCAGGATATGAACCCTTGCATTGGAAAGGCCTGGGATATTCTTTGCCAAGTAAGTTGTGGAGGTGTTAGGTGATGTTATTGGAGTAGCCATATCTCCTTAAATGTCTACTTTTCAAAAGGGATCATGTTTGCAGTGTCTCTGTCCACAGAGTCCCCAAGATAGTGTAACTATAGGGCTCCTAGTGGGCATGGTACAGTCCTCCAGACAATAGAGGGTGCTATGTTTCTTCTGCCTTTCCCTAGTTTAGTGTGGTCAGAGAGATATGGCATCATCAGTATGTATAGGTTGGCTTTTAGTGTGAGTGGCTGGCATGAGGCTGTTGTTAGCATGCAGCATGCATGCTATGGACCAGTGCACTTGTGTATGCTCTCTGCTGTGTCTGTTGAGAGCTTTTCTCTGTTGAGAGGACACAGGATACCAACTAGATGTACCAACCTCCTAGATATAGGATTGGACTTCCTGTCTTCTGCTTGACTAACCTGGCTAGCGGTGACAGTCCTTCTCAGTGCCAAAGGTAGCCTTAAAGATACCAAATATTTGACTGAAGTTAATAATTAAATCCCTAGTGACTTTGATCATTCATAGTCTCTCTGTTCTGCTTTTCAGATTCATAAATATTTACAGGAGTCACAAGGTCTCTTTATTTGGCTATTGTCCTAGCTAGTGCTTATTGTTGCTAAGTACCAGCTCAAATGGAGTTCAGTTTTAATTGATCTATTTGGGAAAGGAAGTCATTGGGCTCATAAAAGGATTATGCTCTTAAATTCTAAGTAACTTCTCCAATTTGCTTTTCTTTTTTTAAAAAAAAAGTGTATTAAGTTGTTGGAATTAGTGCAAAATATTATTAACTGGGGCAGCAAAATCATCAGAAAGAACTGCTGCAGACTATTCATATCTTTCTACACTAGTGTAAGAGTACAATTCTAAACTGGGGAGATGCTTCAACATCAGGCCTGTGACCACGGCTCCCGAGTGCTTCATCCTATGGAAATATTTGTTCTGATTTTGTTTCATATCAAAGTAGGACAAAATCAGGATGTAAAAGTCACAAGTTAACCAAATCAAACCCACAATTCTTTATTTTTGTGCATTTTCTGTTTTCTCAAGGACACTTCCCCCCCTCCCCCATGAAATATATTTATGTTTCAGCATTATACAGCAATAAACTATTGTTTGAGATGATATTATGATATTTCTATTTCAATGTATTGATATGATTTCAGGATTAATTTCAAAATCCATCTGTGCATTCTATACATATAAATGATGTATGTATAATTTTCATATAAAATTAGAAAATTGATAGAGAATACAAATAAACTCAACCACAAAAAAAATGAAGAGTTGAAACAGCTACCAAATTATAAATGAATATATTTAAAAAATTGCCCCAGGCAGACCACATCCTGTTCATCAACCATTGTGGCCAAGTTTATATCCCTTGGAAGATTTCTGTGCTCAGAAACATCCTTGCACAAGTAGAAGTCCTAAAATTACTCCTGATTTTTAATATGAAGACGAAGAAGAAGAAAATTGCAGATTTATACCCCGCCCTTCTCTCTGAATCAGAGACTCACAGTGGCTTACAATCTTCTATATCTTCTCCCCCCACAACAGACACCCTGTGAGGTGGGTGGGGCTGAGAGGCTCTCACAGCAGCTGCCCTTTCAAGGACAACTCCTGCAATAGCTATGGCCAACCCAAGACCATTCCAGCAGCTGCAAGTGGAAGAGTGGGGAATCAAACCCGGTTCTCCTAGATAAAGAGTCTGAACACTTAACCACTACACCAAACTGACTTGCACGTGAACTCATGAAGCTACCCTACTTTGCCCATCAAAGTCAATATTGTATCAGACCAGTAGTGTCTCTCCAGGGTTTCAGGCAAAGGTCTTTCACATCATCTACTACCTGATCCATACCTGGAAATGTGGAAGATTGAACCTGGAACTTCCTGTATGACCCAGCAGATGCTCTACAATTGAGCCATCCTGATTTTAGATTGCTTTTGTTTTGAGATGATATTATATTATGATACTTTTATTTCATCATATTGATATGATTTGGGAATTAATTTAAAAATCTTCCTGATACTATTCTTTTGCAGATTATGGAGTTTTAAATTCGCTGGTCTTGTTTCCAAAATAGAACTGATGCATTAGGAACGTGTATATTAATGAAACACAGTTAAAAAGCAAACTTGTTATGATCATGACATGTCTATGTTTTTATCAAGGACTTTTAAAAAGGTTTTCTTTACTTTTGTGTTTCCACTGTGCGCATAAAATACTACAAAACGGCCATATTTACAGTTGTATCTTGATTCTTTTATGCGTTCTCTTAAAATCAGGTGTTCTAAATTTTTCTCTGAAACCATGTAGACTCTACTGAGCTGCCCTGGTTAATATTTTAGCCATATTTGTTATATTCTGATTATTTATGCATACACTGTATCAGTTGGCAACTGAGGTTTGATTGCTGATGGTATCCAAAGACATAGCTAAACAACAGAAGTTTTGAAAGTGCTGGACTTTCTAGTATGTATCCAACCACACAGTTCCTCTGATGGAATTTTTGCCATTTCTTGCAGCACACTGCAGGCTCCTATTTTGCCACTTACGCTGTTCCTCAGGACAAAATTGAGGGGGGAAGGGATTAGTGGGCTGTGGATAGAGACACGCTTTGAGAATACAAGTGCCTATTATTATTTTAATGTTAATTTTAATATAATCTGTAAATTGATTTATGATTATTTTATTGCTATGTATGATTTTATTGTATTACATTTGTATGTTGTGAGCCGCCCTGAGCCTGCTTGTGCAGGGAGGGCGGGATATAAATAAAAAGTATTATTATTATTATTATTATTATTATTATTATTATTATTATTATTATTATTATTATTATTATTATTATTATTATTATTATTATTATTATTATTATATATCACACAGATACATATTCTTGCCTTTGTCTCATATTAGACAGTCATTGGAGAGTAGTGATTAGAGTTTTAAACTAGGATCTTGAAGACCCAGGTTAAAATCCCATAGAAACCTGCTGAGTGAACTTGGGCCAGAGCCAGTCACACATTCTCAGCCTAACCAATCTCACAAAGTTGTTTTGAGGATAAAAAGGAGAGGAGAATGATGTAATCTGCTTTGGATACCCACTGGGGAAAAAGAAAGGATACAGATGAAGCAGATAAATAAATGAAATTTGTCATCATTCCAGAAGAAACTCATTATTTCCAGATTCCTTGCTCAAACAGATTGCCTCAAAAGGTTCCTTTTCCCTTAGTGATCAATATTTGTGTGTTGCTGCTGGAGCCTGCATGCTGTATTTGATGGGCTTTCTGATTGTGTGAAAGAAAGCTAACAGAGGCTGCAAAAGCAGGAAGCTAGGAATATGAGTAGTGAGGGAAGAGAAGAGAAGAGGAGATAGAGGTTTATGAGAAGCATGATGGTGTTAAAGAGAGTGTAGCATTTCCAGATGAGAAAATGTCTAGAGGCAGTTTACATAGCTTGAAACCAAGTGGCAAAGGGTTGTACTGGGAGTAATATAAAAGTAGTCTGCTATGCTAATTTATTGAGTTGAAGGCTTCCTTTAATGGCTTGAATTATTTGCAGCTCCCCCAAAGGATTTGCATGGGAGGTAGAAGCAAAGCTTTAATCCTTGGGAAATGATAAAATTAAACATCTCATTTCAATTTCATTAGTGTCAACAAATCCACACTGAAATTTAGGACTTTCCCCCCCTGAGGGTGTGGGAGAGGAGGTGGTGAAATGAGAAATGTTTGTTTGCAAATGTTAAAATCAGAATAAAAGTGGTAGAGTTGAAAAGGAACTGAAGGAAACTGTCCATAGTTGGGAGCCTCACACTTATAAATTCCAAGGGGTTCCCTCAATCAGGAAGTGATGCCCCCCTCCCAATGGCCAGGTCAGCACTGGCATCCTCAGGAACCAAGCCCCAATCTCTAGGGGGAGGGCTGGGCAAAAAGAGATGTTGGGGAGGAGGGCAGGCTGTCCTAAAGCCAGCTGCTCCCCCCCCCCCCAATTCAATTCAGCAGGAAGGCAGGGCTCTGTTGCCAAGTCACACCTGCTTGCAACCTCATTGCTGGGCCAGTCAGCTTCCCCAGTCCTCTTAGGCCTATGCATGCCCGAGGAGCAGCTTTTTGAGGTATTGAGGGAGGGCAGAGCATGAAAGAAGTCCCATGCTGGAAGTACAATTGCACCTGTTTCCCCATGTCCCCCCAGTGCCTTCAAAGGGGGCACTCCACCCCTGGCTGTACTTTTAAAAGACTGGCCCCAAGTAAGTCAAGCAGGACAGGATAGACCTCTCCCATATGGTCCGAAAAGAGGTATGTGCCAGGAGAAAGAAGGTTGGGGTGAGACTGATTCTTTCTCCTCTCCAAGAACTTTCCCCAAAATGCTGGAAGGCACAGCAGCCCCAGACACCAACCTGAGGGAATCAGATCCTGACAGAAACATAAAAGAGAATCCTATGCAGAATTACATCCTTCTAAGCCCATTGACTTCATTAGTAGTCTAGTTCCTATTTTATACTTTGGCCTAAGTCTAGAGGAAGGTCATTTATATTTAAGTCCCACTAAAATCAACAGTGAGTTGAAGCTAAATCTCTTTGCTTTCCATGGGATCTGATGTATATTATAAATGTGAATACTCAAGATCCATTCAGAGAGGAACAGGATCCTACATTGCCATCCCTGATGGTCACATCTCTTCTCATGAACATTTGACATAATTTCTGCAAGGATGTCTACACTATTTGCATGAGTAAATCTCTTCCAGAAGGTATGTTGTACATCTGTAGGGATAGGGAAGGGGTCAGCAGGCATGACCCTTCCCCCCCACTTAAGCATGCTTTGACTGGACGCACATATAAAGTGTACAAATAAAAGCTGCATTTTCTTTGCATTAGTAACACTATAGAACTATCTGATAATTTCACAGCATACTCCATAATGGATCCTATGTGTTGGAATGGCCTTCCTTGGGTGTGTGTGGGGGGGGGGGGGAGAAGTACTCTATGCTATTTGGGGTTTGGGTGTGGCAAGATGTGCAAGACCCAGTTATTCAGACAGGCATTTTATTTGACCTTGGGCTTTCTGAGAGCCTAGCTTTTGGGATCTGGGTTGAGCAATAAGTCTTTGCTCTATGTGATATCATTATGATTCTTTTTAATCTCTGTTTTATTGTCATGTCTAAGCAGTTCATGTTAAGTACATGATACTAAATGGTATAATGTTGAGTATACATCTTGATATTTTTGTTGTTTTAAAGAAAGGTGGGCTTAAAAATGTTGCTGATGAACATTTTTAATGGTTATAGTGAGGCATGCTTAGAACTTCATGATGAATGTTCAGAAGGCAAACATACTTTTTTTGACAGTTATGATGAGATGCATGTGCCAGATCTTCTCATCATGGCACCATGCCAAGTGATCAGCTCCCTCCCAACTGGCTTTGCAGCTGTGCAGTTGCGGTGATTGCTAACTTTTGTTTCTTTGTGATCTGTTGCCCTCCTTGGCAGCTGTACTTTTGGAATTGCTCCTAGCTAGTCCTCCATATTTTTCCTCACCCAAACACTTGGCATGTGAAAGCTACAAATCATAGTAGTCCTTGCTGATCAGGCAGTCAGTTGGCTAGAAAACAGAGGAAAGTGCTTTCCCAGGACAGTCAGCCATCCTTTGTGAATCATGGATTGTCCATGATTTGGCTACTTACTTGTACAGTGTTTGTTGTCCATGTTTGGGTGCTTCTTACTCATTTTTAATATCCCATCAATTGCCCCCCAAGTCGGAATAAAGAGGCGGACACAAATGAGTTGGTAAAACTATGGGCCACTTTATTAATTGAAACAGAAACGGCAAGGGCAACTAGAACTGTGGCCAGGTCAGGGCCAGGGGTCTCACAGACCGCTCCTCTGCCTTTAGAGGGCAAGAGACCTGGCCCCCCAGCCAGAGCTGTGTGTCACAGCTCCCGTTAGGCAGGCCCAGCAGGGAGGCATGTACCAGAGGGCCTCAGCCACTAGATGTGCATCTCAGCGAAAGGCACCCTCCAATCGAGTCTCCAGGACAGTCTGCATTCTCACACCTCAGGTCACAACTACCCAAAGGTTGATCCTGCCAGACCCCTAACTCCCCAAAAGGGGGAGGCTAACCGGTCCTCCCCAGGCCGCATATAACCATAAACCCTGTAAAACCTGCCACAACTAAGGCCAAGTCTCTACTTAGGGCTTAGCACCCACTGAAAGACCCAAAACCAACCCCAGCCCTTGCCGAAGGTCCCTCAAGAAAAGTATATTACCCTTTTCTGAGAGATGCACCCCATCCCCTCTGTAGAGGTCAGGATATTTCATAGAAATATCCGGGTGGGGCAAATAGTGGCCCAAACCACCCTCCAAAACCTTACGAATCTCCTTATTTGCTCTGTAACGAGTCCTCTCTATCCCTGCTGGATTCCAAGCACTGTGCCACACCAAGCGCGGAATCATGGCTGACCAAGCTACAATGGTACCGGGCCATCTCTTCCTAATGTACTTGAAATCATCTTGAGCCTGCAAAATCAAAGCCTTGCCTTTAATCAGCCTGAGATCATTTCTCCCCCCCAGGTGAATGATTAAAACCTGAGAAGAAGGGACCACAGTCCCATGAAATAACAGCACTAAAAAAACCCGGCCACTGCAGACCCTGGAGACACTGGAGCCCCCACCATTCAACAGTGGTATATTGGCTGAGTCCCAGCTGAGAGGCAACAGAAGTTCTCCAAGCCTGATGTTCTGCTCAAAACACATAACTGTGCCCGCAGATGAGAACTCGGCTCCTTCAGCCAGGAACAACAGCATCTAAAAAGAGAAACAGACAAGTTATAAAACCTAACCATAACTACCCCAGCTCTACTACTACATAACTACTACATCAGGCTTGGAGAACTTCTGTTGCCTCTCAGCTGGGACTAAGCGTGGAGCAAAGGGTGAATATAACATTTATAAGCCCAAGACCGCCAACGGCCAAGGCGCTGAATGGACGAAGAAGAATATCCAGCGGCCATAGAGGCTGCCCCAATTCTAAAGGAGTGGGTACCAAACCTCACTCCAGACAACCACAACCGAGCTAAGGCCCTAGACATGACTGCCAAAAACTGATGCTTTGTCAGAGGGCTGCCTCCAGAATGACAAAACAACAACCTCTCGCAGCCTCCCCGCACAGCCAAATAATCAGCCAATGTGGAAACCGGGCAAAGTTCCACCTCTGAACACGGACCCAGCTCCACTACAGTCCCAATTCCCCTTTGGTCCATCTTGGAGTGCCAGAAAGTAAGAGCCGTCTTACCCTCTGTTAACCTAACATCCCTAAGTGACAAGGCCCTGCCAGAAACATCATTCCTGGAGCTTGCCACTAACTCACTGATCCTAAGTGCCCCAAAAAAGGCCACCAAAGAGGCTGCATGAAACAAAACAGCCTCGAAGTGAGATGCACAAACTGCACTCTAAACCCCCTTCAAACCTCTAAGAATCTCAGGGGACATAAGGTTTCTGGTGTCAGGATTAGGCCCGACCTCTCTGGACCACCCCTCCAGCATCTTTCGAAGACGAAAGTCTGCTGTATCCTCCTTATACCCTAATGCCTTGCTAGCAAAAGCCAGTGCAGACAGGTGTCCTCTGATAGATCGAACGGCCAATCCCTTACCTTTTAAGGAAACACAATAATGGAGCAACTGCTCCACCAGGAGGGGCCAAACAATGCAATACCCTACCTCAGCCCTAAAGTCTTTAAACTGCCGCACAGCACGTTCGTAAGACTTCCTGGTGCTAGGCACAATGGCTAGGCCTATCGCTCTGCAGGCCTCGGCTTTCCATTCAGCCATAGCTCCTGGGGCATTGGTGCCACCTCTTGATCAGCCTCCGGAGCCAGCTGAAGAAACCTCTCCATCTGTTTATGAGAGAGAGCATCAGCCACCCCGTTATTCACCCCAGGAACATGATTGGCCAAAAACAAAATGTTAAGCCGCAGACAACGCAGAGTGAAGGCCCTCACCAACCTCATAACCCATTGCGATTTGAATGAAAGGGAATTAATGACACGAACCACAGCCATGTTGTCGCACCAAAAATGCACAGTGCGATCGGCCATATCACTCCCCCACAACCAAACTGCAACCAAAATGGGGAAGAACTCTAAAAAAGTGAGATCCCGGCACAAACCAGCCTACACCCAAGAACCTGGCCAAACATCTGCACACCAGTGTCCACAGAAGTAAACGCCAAAGCCTAATGACCCAGCAGCATCAGACATGACCTGAAGCTCCACCTCAAGTCTCATGTCCTCTCTCCAGAAAGAAATCCCATTAGAGGATTCCAAAAACTCCTGCCACACCAGCAGGTCATCCCTCATGCTGCCGGTAACCCTAGTCCTGTGCTGAGGCAAGCAAAGGCCTGCCATAGCATCACAGAACCTGTGAAGAAAAGCCCTTCCAGGGGCAACCACTTTGCAAGCAAAGTTAAGATGCCCAACCAACTGCTGAAGCTCAAGCAGTGTAATCTTTTTCTTGAGGAGGAAAGAGCTAATTCTATTCCTTAAGTCCTCCAGCTTCTGAAAAGGTATTCTGGACGATTGCGCTAAGGTGTCCAATTCGATTCCCAAAAAGACAAGGCATTGGGCCAGGCCCTCAGTTTTTTCCTCTGCCAGTGGCACACCCAACTCAGCGGCCAGCTCAATAAAGCCAGACAATAACTGAGCGCATTGCCCAGTACCCGCAGGACCCACAAACAATAGTCATCCAAATAATGGACAACATCCTGTAAACCCACTTTCTCACGCACAGCCCATTCAAGGAATGTGCTGAAACACTCAAAAGCTGCACATGATACAGAGCAGCCCATAGGCAAAGCCCTGCCCATGTAAAATTGTCCTGCAAAAGAAAAACCCAAAAGCTCAAAATCATCTGGATAGACAGGGAGAAGACAAAATGCAGATTTGATATCGCATTTAGCCAGCTCAGCCCCCTGACCACAGCGTCGAACAACACCCACGGCCTGATCAAAGGTAGTATACCTAACCGAACATAGTTCCTCAGGAATCCTGTCATTAACCGAAGAACCCTTAGGGTAAGAACGGTGGTGATTCAAACGAAATTCACCAGGCGCCTTCTTTGGTACCACCCCCAAAGGGGAAACCCTAAGATTAACCACTGGAGGACTAGAAAATGGGCCCAAAATCCTGCCCTCCATC
Organism: Heteronotia binoei; assembly: GCF_032191835.1. Taxonomy (NCBI): domain Eukaryota; kingdom Metazoa; phylum Chordata; class Lepidosauria; order Squamata; family Gekkonidae; genus Heteronotia; species Heteronotia binoei. Next base: position 213,379,008 of record NC_083223.1, read on the forward strand.
AGCTCCTTGGCAATCTTAGCCTCCACTACATGTTCTAAACCATTAACCGAACTAAGGTTCCAAGACCAAGTTGGCACCTGAGCACCCTGAAAAGGAATTCTAAAACCCAATGTAAAACCGTTCAACAAATATAAACTATTGGCCCTGCGTGGGTATCTACGTAGCCACCGCTCAAGAGGTCCCACTTTTATCGGGCTAGGGCCCTTTTCCAGCTTGGGAAGAACCCCCACTCCCACCCTGTCTCTTTTGGCCCTTACGTGGCTAAACTCTTGGACAGTTGCTAAAGGAGTGTGGGCCAGCACATATGGGGCATTCGTGCTTGAACTGGCAAGCTTTCCGATTGCACACCCCCTGCGAGCCAAACTCCCAACCAAGCAAGCGGGGTTGAACCGCCTGCCCCGCTGAACTGCAGGAAGATGATGACAAAGCAGAAGAAGTGGAACCCTTAGCAACTAAATGACCGCTGTCAGAGCGGTCACCCAGATTGGGCCACGCTGGTGACATAACCTGCAGCCACAATTGTTAATGGATACGATCCCAGGGGAGGGAAGGGTACAAAGCGGCCCTCATCCTGAATTCCTCATCATACTGAATCCAGGCCGGGTCACTGAACATTGTGTACCTTTTGTATATAATGTCCATATACTGGATCAGTGCTGCTGCCTGCCAGGGCTGAGCACGTGTTATCACTCCAGCATACATAAAAAACCCTGGCAGCCATTTAGCCCAGGTCCGATCCACCTTCCTCTTTTTCAACTTCTCCTCTTTATCATCAGGATCCTCCTTATCTTTCTTTTCCAATTCCCTAAAAAAAGGAGAGAAAATATCTACATAGTCTCCCTTAAGGATCTTGTCCCTTGTGGCCAGCAACAAATGGTCGCCTAAAGGTAAAGCGACCTCCCCAAAGGGTATGGCAGTAAAAGGGACAGCCCCGTAAGGAGAGGGGAATCCCCAACTACCAGCCAATGAAGGCATGACCCCTTGCTGTTGTACCCCTGGCCAACTGCCATATGGGCCAAACTGCCCGTGCGGCCATGTCCAGCTAGCCTGAGGCCCCACACCCTGAGTAGAAGGAGTACCTGCACCCCCTGAAGCAACGCCCAAACCATTAGGTGCAGGCCCCCCAAGGCCCAGGCCCCCCAAGGCCACAAAAGACCAGTGTATGCCACAGAGCTGGCACTTGACTTACCTGGTAGTCTAGCAGGCACCAAGGCCATGCCTGCCCAACGACACCAGAAGAATGGCCTGCTCCCGCACTCGGAACCCCCAGACCCCCAGCTCCTCCGGTGGCATTAGCAGCAGACCTGCCTTCTAAAATAGATAATCTGGTTAGAATGCCAGCCTGAAAAGAAATTTTGGAAACCTGCCCCTTTTTCAAAACTTTCACAGGAGGAAGCCCAGATGCCTGCTCGAGGACTCGCAGCCTCTGAAGGATAAGTGTTCACCTTGTCCTCCCCCTCCTCATCCGAAGATGAAGGGGGCAGAGGGTGCTTCTGAGGAGGCTTAGGAGCCTTATGCGCAGGCTGCTTGCCCTTAGACTTTCCTGCACCTTTACGTCCAGACATTCTCCTAATTAACACCTTTACGCCCAGACATTCTCCTAATTCTCCTAAGGTGCCTAACAAAAAGGGCACCAGCACATGGCCCCTAAGATGGCTGCCCCAAAATCCTTAACTAAAATGGCCTCCAAACTCACACCCCTAAAATGGCCGCTGCCTGAGTAAAGACTGTAAAATGGCCGCCAAGCCCCCATACAACAAAGAAGGAGCAATGGCTGCTGCCTAAGCAATGACTAAGAAATGGCCTCCTAGCTCCCCACACATGCCAAAAAGGAGAAAGCAAGGGGGGGAGGAGAGGTGTTAAGCAGACAGGGCCCACAAACAATGCAGCCCCCAGTCGCCCCTTAAAACTCCCCAAAATACTATTCATACCCGCTGCCCTCACAAATTACGGGGAAGACAAAGGCCACCCAGTTACGCCGCTAAGAGAACCCCCACAATACAAACGAATGATCCCATGACGCGCTCTTGACAGACGACTCCTCACTCAGCCGATCCCAGGGCAGTCGCACAAACAGGCCCAGGGCCTGAATCCCTTGATGGCGGCTCAGAGCGAGACTAGCATGCTCCGTCCCAGCCAAGCATCGACAAGGGACTGAATAGAAGGGATGGAGGCTTGGCCATTAGCACGTCCAAGCCCCGCCCCCACAAAAACGTGCCCAAGTGGGCACGCCATGTCCACGCTTCCCCTCCAGGGTGGCAAAAATTCCCCGACAGCTGGGCCGCGATGTGGCTGGCTGCCGGAGATTCCAATGTATTTAATCTTTAGATGCCTTATGTTGTACTTGCTTTGGCTGTCACAAGTAATTCACCCTGAGAGTATGGTGTAATGACAGGGATTCCAGCCTCCAAGTGAGAGATCAGTTTCCCTGGAGAAGCTGGGTGCTTTGGAAGATGGACTCTATGGCATTGTACCTCATTGAGATCCCTGTTCTTCCCAGGCTGCATCCCCAGATCTTTAGGGGATTCCCAACCTGGGCATGGCAATGCTACCCCTCATCCCCCACCAGTGGCTGAGTTTGTGTGTGATTTGGCAACCCTGTGTAATGAACAGAGCATCAGACTAGCATCTGAGAAACCCATTCCACCATGGAAGCTTCCTGGGTGACCTTGGGTCAGTCACACAGACTTTCAAACTAACCTACCTTTTTGTAAAGATGAAGTGAAAGGGAGGAGAATGATGTAAACCACTTTAGATCCTCACTGGGGGGAAAGGCAGAGTATAAGAGCAGTATAAATGAATGAATGAATGATGCAATTTGCTCCTATTGTGAATAAATATGTAAATTCTCCAGAAAATAGTTGGAAACTACTCTGAAGTCAGAAAAGACCTATTGAAGACCCATGGGTACTACTAGTAGCCTTAAAGATGTTCAGTCCCTATGTGGATTGCAGATCCAAATATACAAATAGATATAGGTGGGTATGTGCAGACCTTGCTTAAAGTAATTTATATTCGTACATATCTGTTGCTATAGCCTATGCAAAGGGAAATGAATTGTATCAATTTCTTATTTCCTGAGGGGCTCCAAGTGGAAATGAAGGTCGAGATGTTCTCTTGGAAACCTTTGTAGAGGATTTAGTAGAGTGTGAAAAGAGGAAAAGGAAGAAAGAGGTTAATGATTTGTTGGCCTTGACTATGGTTGCTATTTTCATGGTGATGTAACCGACTTCCTGAATTGTCCTCTGGGGTTTTGTGTACATTTTGAGCACAAATCATGCTTTTAATAATTTATACTTGGTCAGGGGTGAATTTTGCTTCAGCCTTTCTGGCAAGCTCTTTCTCTTCACAAGTTCAAGCCTGATCATTTACCTCTGAGATCTTTTCTGATTCATTTCATAAAGGGTGTGTTGCTGGGATCAACCAAGCCAAGATGATAGTCATATGTAAACACGTGAAACCTTGCTGTTTATATTCTGATCAAAAGACTTTATGGTTTAGCTATAGCTGTGTCAGCAGTTGCCATGCAAGCTCTGTTGTGTTTGAAGAGGTCTTAGCAAAATTTTGAAAGGGGTGTGGAAAATTGGCTTTAAAATACCATCACACCCTCCTCAAACCTTGAGGCAGTATGAACCCTGGCCCAGTTCCTAGTCACCTTGTACAATTCTTCCAACTGCTGAGAATCACTATGCTTTTGTGAGAACTTTTGCTGCACTCTTTTTTTATTGTGTGCTCTTAGTTGGAACAGGACATAGAAATTGGCCTGTATAACAATGGATTGGTGGGTGCTTGGCATCCCCCTGTGTTGAGTTTGGAAGCCCCACTCTATGAGGAAAACTAGGAGTTTGATTAAGGCTCAAGTGGATGGTGGAATGTGTTTGATTTGCTCAGTTAGTCGTGGTCATGTAGGACTGAAAGAGGACAAGCTGGACAATAGTGCTCAACTGCTGCAGTATTTCCCTACAAACGGTAATCCAAATAATTTGGAATCAAAACCACATGATTGGTGCAAATTATTTCACAATGCAAGCAAAGTTGTATCCCACAGCAGAGACATGAGGTCTGGGAGAAAATATTAGGGAGATGGGCTTGTTGTTGTTTTATAGGCATATTACAGTTTTTCCAACAGAAAAATTATGAAATTCTAAGAAAGACTGGAGGGGGGGACCTACTATAAAAATATTTTCTCTTTTGGATGAATAAGGTGCTTTTTAAGACAAAGTTTTACTCATTCAAAATGTGCAGCATGAATTTTTTATGTAAGATTGTCTGCTATGAATTGAAAGCCTCCTTCTATGAGACATCCATTCATGAACAAAGTAGTAGTCTAGACTTTTCCAATCAATCTCCCTCCCCTTCCTTTGCTTCTCTGTGATAACAAAATAAGGGTCAAGGACAGGCATCAGGGAGTCAACATGATCAGGTATCTGCCAATGTTCATGACTGTCAGAGAGCTCATTGCTGACCAGGGTTGTTTAGGCCATCTTCCAATGGGAGAAGTGCCCATTAGCAAAGGAAACAAAATAAAGTTCCAGACAACTGAGCTGCACCGTCTAATTAATGTAATATTGCAAGAATCTCTGGACTTATCCCCCATTTCCCAGCTGGAGGGGGTATCATAGTGAGGCAATGAAACATAATTTTCATGTGAAAGAGAGTTGCACTATACTTCCTCCAGATGCCTTCCCTACTGTGTTGTGCAAGTCTGAGTATATGTACATGCACACACACGGAGGATCAGGCTGTTGCAGTGCACTTAATGTATGGAGCATTGGAGGGCATCATGCCCATTGCATCCAAAACCTGGAGGTGGCCCTGTTAAGCACATTTTGCTCTTCCTCTTGGTACACCAGAGACCCAGTTTCCCTGTGTAGGTTTCTCACATCAGGAAGAAAAGTTCTTTGCGTAGTCCTGGGTTGATAGATGTTCTAATGAAAAGAGTAGAAAGATTTATCAGATTTGAACCACTATTATAAAGTGACAAGATTCTTTTCTAGGTCAAAATCAAGCAAAAATGTCTAGTCTGGACATACCCAAATGCATATTGCTCAAATAAATTAGATCTGGACATACCCAAATGCATATTGCTCAAATAAATTAGATCTCAGAATTCAATTAGACATCTTTATTTCTTTGTTACTGCTTGAGATACTCAGTGTTCCAGAGCCAAATTCACTAACTGATTTGAGAAGCCAGTTAATTTACAGAGCTGAAATACACTCAGAGAACAGAATATACTATTAGTTATTTATCTATGTTGTCTTTCCACAGAATACGTAAAGGCTAGACTCTATATACACAACAAATGACTACGAACTATTTTTTTTTTACAAATGGTTCATTTTTTGCTTAATGGTGGTATTCTCTATTCTTTGGAAATGAATCATTTGAGCTGTACTGTGAAGGTTCTGCCTGAGTGATTCTTAAATGCAATAGCATAATGAAAGAAACATTCTTGCAAAGCAGAGTTATATGAAGCATGTTTGCTATTATTCCATATGTTGTAATCTGGGACCATCAACTCATCTCTCAGGTGCAATTAGCTGGTCTATCAAGCACAGCATTTGGCCCTTTGGAAGGCAATACAAGTTGATCAGCCATGACGAGCAAGAAACATTACAGCAAGACCCAAGCTATTGGAAAAACAACCAACTGAATAGGTCCTTTGGGGCTAAAAATTCTGGGTCCAAGACACAGTTGGAGTCAATGGAATATGGCACAAGGGATGTCTGCAGTGGAATTGAGCTGAACGAGTTCAGGACTGGTTCCCATAATCATCTCTAATGGCAACCCCATATATCCTATATATTTGTGCTACAAGGAACATTTGAAATGTTTTAGCAGTGCAAAACACATCCCTGGAAGCATTTCTCACTGAACACAGTGGAAATAGGCAACTAAGTGTATGGATAGAAGAGTGGACTGTTAATCAACTAGTTTTGTTTATTGATTGAATACCAACACCATCTTCTCTGTTAATAAATCAGGCTGACACTTGCAGAAGTGCACCAGCTTTCTTGGTATGCTAAATGTAAATATTTCTTTCTCTTTCAATGGTACTCCAAAATTAGAAGACAATAACGTTTTAGGATGAAATGAGAGATGGCATGCAATTTTGCCTAAATTAAAAATCCAATGGCTTTTTAAAAAAATCTTGTTAACAGAATTCAGCTTTGTGTCCACTGGGAAATGTTTTACTGATCTTTTTGATAAAATTCCACTTTTTTGTTGCTGGACTAGACTTTATGATACAAGCATACCTACCACCAAAAATGGCAGCTCCATGTCTATTTCATCCTCCTCCTTATGATTCAGTATAACAACTATATCCTGGTTTCATAATGTCCTCAGTTCTCAGAATTAGTTGACAATTCTGGGATGTTTTCAATGTCAGCCCTGCACAGAGTCCATTACAAAAGTCATGTCTAGAGGTTACTGAGGATGTTCTATGGAATCATGGAAGGCTCTGTTTTCCTCCATGCTGTTCAACATAGGAGTGCTCATACTAAGGACATTTCTAGATCTCTATACTATCTCTTTCAGAGATGACATGGAGACATTAGAAAGTAATTCTGCTTCTTTTTTGCAGAAGAATCATGCTAGACAGTAGACTGAAAGACTGGGATATATGTGTTTTAAATAATAATAGATAATGACTAGACACACAGTTGCTGTTCAGTGTTAAAATGGTTGCTTAGACCGTTAGAAGTTGTTGTCAGCAGAAGAGATTTCTGTCAGCCAAGTGTGATTCCTCACCTTTCCTCCACATATTGCTTCCTGGAGGACAGGGGGCTCCCAGAACCAGTATGGGGGGGGGGGGGGTCAGAGTCAGCAGGAGAAGAGGAGAACCAACAAAAATCTCCCACCCCTTTCATCTGCAGAAATCCTCTGCTTGATCCAATGCAATAATATTAAAGATCAAGTTGGGGGGCGTGGCAAAGCATCAGCTAATGGCAGACACCTAATCCTGTGGCTCTGCATCTAACCCCACAAAAGTAACATCCTGCTCTGAAAAACTCTTGTAAAGGCATTAAAAAGGGCATGAGCAAGAAAGCCAGTGCCAGACAGAGGAATAGAAGAGCCTCAACAAAGCCTTTGGACTCCTTCTTGTAATGCAAAAAAACTGCATCTCAAAACGCGCCCGAAAATATTGCACCTGATAAAATGGCCACCGGGAAGCCTTCCTTACCTCCGGAGGAACTTGCAATTACCAGGGAGGAATTCTTCGACTCAGTGTCAAAACTAGAAGAAAGTATCGCTACAAAAATCCAAGCAGCTATTTCTTCAGTGAATTCCAAGTTGCAAGAACTCCCAAAATCAGTGGCAGAAGTGGCCAAAACTGCTGACTCAGCAATGTAACCGTCCTTGGCACTGGAAGACAAAGTCAGAAGCCTCCAAACTTCAGAAAGGTGGGCAAAAACGAAAATATTAGCCCTGGAAAATAAACAAAAAGAAAAAAAACCCTTAAACTGAGAGGCATCCCTGAATTTGCAGAAGGGAAACTGAATTAAAAATTTTCATTGCAAACTGGCTAGCTAAAGTTCTCAAGTTAGAGGAGGGTATAGCCCCTATCACAGACTATGCAGTTAGACTGGGGTCTGTGCCTAAAGAAACAGGAAAATTTTCAAGGGATGTGCTCATCAGCATTCCAGATCATAGAACAAAAGACACAATACTGAAACTTTCTAGATCTGAGACTGGTCTGGCTTTCCAAAATAAAAAGATTTTGGTACTGCTTGATTTATCATATGAAACTCTTCAACACGGAAGAGAAATAAAACCTATTATAAGCAAACTCCTAGACACCAAATACAGATATCGATGGTCTTCACCTACAGAAATCACCGTGGTTCATCAAGGAAAACGACTGACAGTGGACGATCTTGATACAGGCTACGCATTAGCTTTCCAAATTGACTTTGAATATTCAAATGTTCCAGAAGATCCAAACTCACAAGGTTCTTCCCCAAGCCAGGACACTAAATGGAAGAAGAAACTCAGGAGACCTAACAAACAAGCTATCTAACTTTTTAAAATTCAGTATGCTTTATTTCTACAAAATGTTAAACTTAGGAGCAGGAGGAGACTTCACTACAATGAAATATATTACAGAAAAGTGGGGGAAGGGTTGAGACTATATTTTGTTTGTTAACTTTAAAAAGGCAAGGGGTAGAGAATCTCTTGCCAGCTTAAGTTCTGCATAGCAGAACAAGCTTTGTCAAGTAGGTCTCATAGGAGGACCATGTTTGTTCTAATAATTTTTTTTCTTTTAAGCAGGTTGGCAAGTTGTTATGAGTTTTGTTCCTTTCCACAGCGATACCAGATGTTACCATTGATCAAGGATCTTCTGAATTTAGGAAACATGGTCACACAGTATGTTTTATTAATGTTAACGATTTACCCTACTATAAGTACATCAGAGCAAATGTCTAGAAGAAAGGCAATGTTTAAACATTTTCAATCTGTTCAAATTATTTGTTATGACTAGTGAATTTTAGTTAAACCTCCATCATGGGATGAAGCCAAAATTATTGTATTGCCAAAACCAGGAAGAGACCCTAAATACCCCAAATCATATAGTCCAATTTCACTACTTGTGACTACAAAATTTTCGCAACGATAATGACTTCTAGACTCAACCAAATTATAGTGACTTATATCCATCCAAATCAGTCAGGGTTTATCCCAGGACGAGATATTGCTGACAATATCAGAACCACTTTGAATATCATTCAATACAGTAAAACATTTTCTCCGGAGGCTTTTGTAATGGCCTTGGACATTAAAAAGGTCTTTGACCAAACTGAAACCCTTTTTCTGAAAGAAGTGGTAAGGTTCATTAACTTTGGCTCAAAATTTAAACGTTATTAACTCATTATATACTTCTCCAAAAGTGCAACCAGCAATAAATAGCCTTACCTCTACAGACTTTATTCTATCCAGGGGCACTAGGCAGGGCTGCCCCCTGTCGCCCTTGTTCTTTGCCCTATCAATTGAGCCACTGGCAAATCTTATTAGAGCCACAAATCAAATACAAGCTATTAATGTCAACCAAACAGAGTTCAAAATTACTTTATACGCAGATGGCATTGTACTGTATCTAGCCAACCCAATGCAATCAATCCCTCTGCTAGAATCTATGCTGTTAGAATTTAAACATTATTCAGGCCTAACAGTTAACCAAAATGTTATTATATCCCATTAATCTTTCAATGGACTTCCAAAATTTTATTAAAGAGCATTTTAAATACCAATAGGTCACTAAAGTGTGGCAATATCTGGGAGTGAAAATTTATTTATTTATTTATTTATTTATTTATTTATTTATTTATTTATTTATTCGATTTATATCCCGCCCTACCCCATCCCTCTACACTTCGATAACTCGTTTCAAGTTATCTAGAAATGGTAAAGGAAACTAACTACAAATTAAAACAGTGGGACCAAAAGAAATGACTTGGTTTGACATACTTGATACTATCAAAACATTCATATTCCCAAAATTTTTATATTTATTTAGGACTCTCCCAATTTTAATCTTGAAACATTACTTTCGACAGTGGCAAGGTAACTGGACTAAATTCATATGAAACTCTAAAGCTCCAATATCCAATATCTAAATTCATATCCAACTCTAAATCCAATATCTTCTTCATCTTCTTAAAGCTCCACACGTTAGCTTGGATACAATGTGTAGACCTATTAAAAAGGAGCCTTAGCAGTACCAGACATTTTTTTTTATATTATGAAGCCTCTGTCTTATCCCAGCTCCCCAAAATCCTAAAACTAGACTCAAAACTTGACTGGAAACAAATTGAGGAATACTATTTAAAACCAAAAGAGTATTCGAAATAATCTGGGCCAAGATCCCAGTTCACAGGAAATTGAAAAATGTAAATATCTTTGTTAAAGGCTTATACACTATATGGACTAGAAATAAGAAGGTTTTCGCTCCTGGTATCTCAGTAGCCTCGTTATTTACTGGCCAGGATTGGTTTAAACCTGCCTATGACAGGAACTCATTTAAATTAGGAGGCAAGCATCAACAGTGAAATGATCAGACATTTCTAAGAAAGGCAAATTTTTAGAAAAATCAAAAATAGAATCCAAGACACAGTCATCTCTGCCATGGTTTGAATATTTCAATCACAGCACCTATTTGCATCACCAGAGATACAACAATCACTCCATAGGCCACTTACAGCGTATGAGGATCTTATATTAAATTATGAGACAACAGATAAAGATCTAATCTCTAAAATTTACCAAGCACTTATTACAACAGTCTTAGAACACTTACCTACTTATACTGACTCGTGGCATAAGGATCTTGGGTTTAACCTAACAGAAACACAATGGAGAGAAATCTGGTCAGCAAGGGCCCTTACGAGCAAAGCAATTAATATTCGCCAGCAAAATATTAAATTGTTGATTAGGTGGTATTTTACCCCAGTTAAATTGCATTATATAATGAAATCTGGATCACCATTGTGCTGGAAAGGGTGCAGGGAGACAGGTACTTACCTTCATTGTTAGTGGGGTTGCAAAAAACTCAGATTGTTTTGGCAGCCAGTAATACAAAAACCCACGGAATATACTGGACACGCACTCAAAGACAAATCCGAAACTTTACTATTGCGCATATGAAAAATTTCCTCAAAGTCGCAGAATCAAAAAGACTTAATTATTGTTCTGCTGTCGACAGCGAAGACGTCAATCGTATTTTTATGGAAATCACCAAAGGCACCCACTCTAAATGACTGGCTCCAAAGGGTGTGGAATCACCTACTTATAGACAAAATCTCAGATAATATTTTTTTTTCCTTTTGCATAAACAATTTTATTAGTAACATATGGTAGTAGAACTATATCTACAACTTATAAAAAGCTTAAGATAAAAAAAAACATCATTCTACCCCACATCTTACTTTTCTCCCACCCCTCCCCCAATACTTGACCCCCGCCAGTGTTATTTTTTTTGAAAAAAACAGATATTAAAGGTACCTTTAACTATCAAGAAAAAACAAAAATTGATAAAGAAAAGGATCCCCCCTTCAAAGTTATATTCTTGTCTTAAAAGTCTTAATCATCAAAAATTGTCCAATGTCCTTTTATTTTCCACTCTTTTTCTACATATCTTCTGAATTTCTTCCACTCCCGATTAAAAAGTTCTAAATCGCAGTCTCTTAGTTTTCTTGTTAATTTGTCCATTTCACTCCATGACATAACTTTTATAGTCCAGTCCCATGTTTCTGGTATTTTTTCTTGCTTCCACAACTGCGCATACAATGTCCTAGCAGCTGAGAGCAAGTACCATATTAAAGTTCTATCTTCTTTTGGAAATTTTTCCATTTGTAATCCCAGCAGAAAAGTCTCTGCTTCTTTGTTAAATTCATATCCCAGGATCTTAGATATCTCTTGTTGAACCATCTGCCAAAACGTTTTAGCTCTTTCACAAGTCCACCACATATGGTAGAAAGAACCTTCATGCTTTTTACATTTCCAGCACCTATCTGGCATCTTATTGTTCATCTTTGCTAATTTTTTTGGAGTCATATACCATCTATACATCATCTTAAAACAGTTCTCTTTAATGCTATGACATGTTGCGAGTTTCATAGAGTTTTTCCACAGATATTCCCAAGATTCCATCTTTATTTCTTTATTTACATTAATTGCCCATTTTATCATTTGAGATTTCACTACTTCATCTTCTGTAGTCCATTGTAAAAGTAATTTGTACACTTTTGAAATTAATTTCTCATTATCTCCAAGCAGAACTCTTTCCATTTCTGTTTGCTCTTTCCTTATTCCTTCAACTTTGATATAATTCTCCATCAAGCTTTTTATTTGTTGCATTTGAAACCAATCATATTTATAATTCAATTCTTCTGCAGTTTTCAGTTCTATTTTCCCACTTTGTATTTTTAGTAGTTGGTTGTATGATAGTTGTTTTTCCTTAACTGTTTTGGCCGTTAACTTTATCACTTCAGCCGGCACTATGCACAAAGGTCTTCTCTCATCGCCATATTTCTTGTACTTTATCCACACATTTAGTAAGCTGCTCCTTATATAATGGTGAGAGAAAAGACCATCCATCTTCTTTTTCCCATAATACAAGTAGGCATGCCAGCCGAATTTTTTTCCATGGCCTTCTAACACTAGAAGTTTTTTATTTAATAGCGTTATCCATTCTTTCAACCATACTAAACAAATTGCTTCATGATACAGTTTCAAATCTGGTAATTGAAACCCACCTCTCTCTTTTGCATCTATCAGGACTTTCATTTTAATTCTAGGTTTCCTCCCGGCCCACACAAATTCCGAAATTTTTCTTCTCCATTTATCAAATTGCTTAGCATCTTTCACAATGGGGATGGTTTGAAACAAATACATAATCCTTGGTAAGGTGTTCATTTTTACTGCAGCTATTCTGCCCAACAATGACAAATTGAGCTTGTTCCACTTTAGCATATCTTCTTCTATTTTACGCCAGAGCTTTTCATAGTTGTTCCTAAACAGATCAATATTTTTCATTGTTATCTCTACCCCTAGGTATTTTACCTTGGAGGTAACTTCACAACCCGTTAGTCTTTGTAGTTCTTGTTGTCTATTTTTCTGCAAATTCTTACATAAAATTTTTGATTTTTCTTTGTTTATGTAAAGTCCCGCCAACTCCCCAAACTCTTGTATTCTCGTTAACAACAACGGTGTAGCTTGTAAGGGATTTTCATTTATAAACATTATATCATCCGCAAATGCTCTATATTTATAGGTATACCCTTTTATTTGTAGTCCCTCTAAATCTTTTTCATCTTGGATCTGCATCAGTAAAATTTCAAGAGTCATTATGAACAACAATGGCGAAAGCGGGCAGCCTTGTCTAGTACCTTTACTAATTTTCATTTCGTCTGTAAGATCTGCATTGATGCACAACCTTGCCCTTTGTTCAAAATATATTGCCTTTATCATTCTTATAAAACTTTCTCCAAGCTCCATTTTTTCCATCACTGCAAACATGAAGTCCCAATTTAAATTGTCAAATGCTTTTTCTGCATCCGCAAAGAATAGTGCTACTTCCTTTTCTGGATGTCTTTCATAGTATTCTACAATATTTACAACAGTTCTAATATTGTCTCTTATTTGTCTTTTGGGAAGAAAACCAGCTTGGTCCTCCTTTATAAAATTTATCAGATATTGCTTAAGTCGTTCCGCCAGAATTCTTGTAAATATTTTATAATCATTGTTCAAAAGTGAAATTGGTCTATAATTTTTCACATTTGTAACATCTCTTCCTTCTTTAGGTATCAAAGAAATAACAGCTTCCTTCCATGTATTTGGTACCTTCCCTTTAGCTCTTATTACATTCATCAGCTTCTGTAATTTTGGTATTAATTCATCTTTAAAAATTTTAAAATATTTAGCTGTATAACCGTCTGGCCCGGGAGCTTTATCATTCTTCATCACATTAATTGCTGCTTCAATTTCTATTTTTTCAATTGGGTCATTCAAAATTTTTCTCATATTTTCAGTTAAAGGCTCAATTTTTATTTTCTGTAAATATTCATCTATCTTTTTTCTCTTTACTTCAGCACCTTTAAACAACTTGGCATAATACTTAAAAAATTCTCTTTTTATTCCCTCTTGAGTAACTACATCTCTTCCATCTATCACAATTCTACTAATTGTTTTATTTTCCCTCTTTTTTTTCAGCTGCCACGCCAAGTATTTCCCCGTCTTATTTGCTCCTTCAAACGATTTCTGCTGAAGCCTTTTCAAGTTCCATTCCACTTCTTTGTTTAGTAAATGTCTTAATTGAGTTTGCAATATTGAAATTTCCCTTAGAATGAAAAAAATCTCAGATAATATTGAAGCAAATGACTCTCCAAGTTACCAATCTACTTACCATGAATGACGGTTTCCAATATTAGAGAGACTAGATACTTTACTGGCTAAATTTCAATCATCAGGGTCACAATTTACTTATTTTCTTAGAACAGTTGGTTACTTTGATTTCTGGTAAAAAGCTATAATAACAAATAATGGTCTAGAATTAACAGTTATAGATATATGCTGTATCAAAACTCTTTCCTGGTGTTAGGAAAGTATGTAACTTTATTTGTTTATTATTTTTATTTTTTCAGGTGTTGTTAAATTTTAGTTGGATTATGTTGTATATGTTTTTAAAAGTACAGAAAATTTAATAAGATGTGTTATTAAAAAAAGATCAATTTGCTGAAGCCAGTTCTTTTTACAGTGTGTTTCTTCTAATTCCTCCGTATCCATCACCATCTATAAATCAGAATGTTAATGAAAAGACAGCAAAACAAGGGAAATAGCGTTTTAAATTTCAGCAAGTAAATGAGAATTGATTTTGAGAATCTTCTCCCTCTCCCAACTTTCTTCTCTTGTAGATGAAATCACTTCATCCTCTTTTGGATCATCTTTCCCCCACTTCAGGACAGAGGTCTTTCTTGAACTCTTTCCCCTCAAAGTAAGTGGTTGTTCCATATAATAAACAACTATGAATAATTCAAATTATTGGTGGTTAGAAATCATTGGAAATAATAATAGAAATAAGTAAGTTTTGATGGTGATAACATTTATGTAACACATGTTAAGTGTTCAAGGTAATTCATATTTACTAGTTCGGCAACCTTAATAACAATTCTGTAAAGTAGACCAATCTCATTTTTCTCATGTTACAGACAGCAGTGCAAGTCTATGACCAACTAGTGTGTTGATTGCTGATGCGAGACAGTTGTTCTGCCTTTTTGCCACACACACTCTTCACTGATGCACTGGTTATAAATCAGTCCATTTCAGGCTAAACTGCAAGTTACATGGGTATTCTGTGATCAGATTTCGTAACATAGTTTTACTGCCATAAAATAACTGCTAGGTAGTTATTTTCCATTTTCCTGATAGAAATTATCCCTTCCCTTCCCCCACAAGTTACAATGTTGTTAGCCCTGGTTAAGGAAAATGACAAGCATGTGTATCTTGTTCCAGTCTATTATTTCTTCAATTTAATTAATCACCCCATCCTGGCTAGTGCTGGGCTCTGGGCGATTTAAAACAATGGATAAAATACAGTTATATAAAAAACAATAAAACAATTCACTAAGATAAGTTATATACCCCCAATGGCATCCTAATAACAACCTTCTGTTCCAGATTTCCAAATGCTACATCAGGGAGAGGGACCCCAAAGAGACAGAGGAGGAAGGTGCCAGCTCAGCAACTATTGCTGTCCTAATCAAAATCCTATTGAAATATCCCTGTCTTACAGGCCCTGTGAAACTATGAAAGATCTTTCAGGGCCCTGATGTTCTCTGGCAGAGAGTTCCATCAGGTCAGGGGCAGGACTGAAAAAGTCCTGGTCCTTGCTGAGGACAGCCAGACCTCTTTGGGGCTGGGAATCCCTATCAAGTTACGACCAACAGAGCATAACTCTCTTCCAGGGACATAGCAGAGGAGGCAGTCCCAAAGGTACATTGATCCCAGACCACTCAAAGCCTTAAAGGTAATCACCAAAATCTTGAATCTGATTTGGTACTCAACCAGAAGCCAGAGTACCTGGTGCAGCACAGGTTGAATATGTGCCATTTGACACATTCCCATCAGGACTCATGCCGCCACATTCTGGACCCATTGGAGTTTCTGAATCAGACCCAAGGGTAGGCCAGTATAGAGTGAGTTATAGTAGTCTGATCTGGAGGTGACTGTCACATGGATTACTGTGGCTAGGTCCGAGCAGGACAAGACAGGAGCCAGTTGCTGGGCTTGGTGAAGATGAAAAAAATGTCACCTTGAAAATATGTATGACCTGGGCCTCCATTGAGAGGAAGGTATCCAGTGTCACTTCCAGACTCTTGATGGTTGGCACCAGTGTTAAGAGCACACCCCATCAAGGGCCAGCAATCTATGCTCTAACTCCAGCCCTGCCCCTTCTAGCCACAGAACCTCCATCTTTGATGGATTCAGCTTTAGCCTGCTCTTCCCTAGCCAGCCCACCACAGCCTCCAATCTCTTGGCCAAAGATGATGGGATAGTGGCTGACTGGCCATCCTACAGGAAATACAGCTGGGTGTCATCTTCATATTGATGACATCCTAGCCCATAACTCCATACGAGCTGGAGAAGGGGGAGCATATAGATGTTGAACAACATCAGGGAGAGGAGTGCCCCTTGAGGGACCTCACACACCAGGGGGTATTTAGTGGAGACATCCTCCCCTTGTGTCATCCTCCCCTTGTGTCTGTCCCCAACCATGGAGAAATACCTCTATCCTGATAACTATTTTTAACAATTTAAAAAGTCAGAACATCTTAGATCAGATGTTCCATAGATCATCTCTCAGTCTGAAGAGTTACATAGCAGAAACTTTAGATCACTTGGAAAAGTAATTCAAATTATGAAAATAACTACTTGAAATAGCTAATTTCTATTCCTTCAGCTAGTGAGGTCACTGAAAGATTGAGATTTTTATTTAGTATAACTGCTTGGATCCTGTTTCAGTCAAGAGAGTGCCATCTAGTGAGTGGTGAAAGTGATGGTGATGGAAAGTGTTTCTTATTAGCAATAAACCTTATACAGAGGAAATTTACTTCAAACACTAGATTGGACTGAAAAACCTTATATTGTTCATTCTGGTGCTGAAGATGCGGTCTCTTCCTGCCAGCACCGCTGTACAGCGCCATAGGGCAGGGGCTGTGTTTGCCTCCCCGGATGGAGTCGAGGCAAACGGACCTCCGCCCATCCGGGGATGAGTGGGGGTGTGGACTGGGGCTTTATCAGTCCCAGCCATGCCTCCAGTGGCGCAATTCTCAGACGCTTTTGGCTGAGCAGGAGAATCTTCCAGTGCTCCTGGCCAATGGGGTGGCAGCCTGCGTCCTTGGCGTCGCGGCATTCGGGGAGAGTGGGGACGTGCGGTTTCTTCAGCCCCTGAGCTACCGGCACAGCTTTTGAGCAGAGTGGAGAACCGTTGCTCAGCCCGCTCTTCCCCCCTCCCCTTTTGCCCTCCTTGTCGTCGGGAGTGCCTGGGGCTGTTGGCTGGACCCGCTTTGGACAGTGTGGGCACAAGACAGGTTTTGGGAGCGTGTGCTGGTGGCTCCTGTGGTCCCCTGGCCAGGAGGGCCTTCGTTGTTGGGTGGGGGTGGTCCTTTTTTAGGGAGGAAGCTAGCGGTGCTGTGGTTGGCTGCCACCCACCCCCCTTCCTGGGTTGCACAGGGTGGGTGAGTAGGGCTCTCCCCTGTTTTTCTGTATAGCTACACCCCCCCCCCCCATTAAGTGGTTTTTAAGGGTGGTGATGACTGGGCTATGGCCCCCCAAAAGGGTCAGGGGGTATCTAAGGGAAAGCAGCCCCTTAAGGGAGTGCCTAGGAGGCGCACACCTACTGAGCGCCCCAGGGAGGAAGAGGAGGCACGCACCAGGTGAGCTATAATTGAACAGCTTGGTGCATTGGAACGGCAGCAGGGTTTGGACCTTGGGTCAACTGGGCTCATCAGGGGTTGTAAAGCAGCAAGGACTTCTACCAGGGCTTTCGAGCAGGAGGTTCCGGCTCGTCTTTCTGCTTTACAGGATATGGCTGCTCGGGCTGGTACTTCTGGAGGGCCGAGCCGGGATCCACCGGACAACAACTCCGATTCTGATGGAGAAGGCAACACTCCGGATGGGGCAAGTCTCTCGGGGAGAGGCGGGGTTCCGGTGCCGGTGGTTGTAGTGGTTAATGTTGAAGACCCAGATGGTAAGCACTGCAGTTCAGGTAATAATAGCGGGTGGACTTGGGGTGGTTGGGGGCCCCCCTGCATGCTGGGTGCGGCTGGCTCCACGGCTATGTTTGGTCCTGGTGGTGTGTGGGGGGGTCACCTAACCTGCCCAGTGTTCCAGGGGCTTGGGTCCCTGGGGTTCAAGGGCAGGTTTTTCCTTGGGGGCCTACTCAGGTTTCTTCGACTGCTGTTACTCAATCTACCTCGCAGGGAGCTCCGTCACAGCAGTCTGTCAGCAAAGGGTTCATTGAAGTTTCAAAATGATCAGACTTGTCTTTGTTAAAAACTAAGTTTCATTTATTGATTACAACAATGTTACTCTCTACATGGATTCATTGAAACTGATAATAGATAGCTTGTACCACTGGCATTTATGAAGACACTTCAAAGACTAGGGATTTAAACTATTTCTCATAATAAAACTACAATTGTCCCTGCAAGCAACACTTTCACACGCCTGCTTATCTGGTACTGGTGATGGATGCACTCTCCCCCCTGGTGATGTCCTTGCTTTGTTCGGGAGGCGCCAGGGAGGCGAGCTTGGCGCTCTGCACTTCAAAGGCCTGTACTGGCCTTTAGAGTTTTAGCACTTTCCATTCCCACCCCTCTGCTTTCTCTTGCAGGGCACAGTATTAGTGGCATAGTATTTTATTCAGCAATGGGGTTAGTAAGCATAGAATAATAATAATAATAATAATAATAATAATAATAATAATAATAATAATAATAATAATAATAATAATAATAATAATAATAATAATAATAATAATAATCTCTCTCTCTCGGTTTGACTTCACGAACGAAGATTTAAGAAGGGTGCAGTAGTCCACGTCTGCTGCAGGCTCGCTGGTGGCTGACAAGACCAATGCGGGAGAGGCAGATCCGGCCACAGTGGCTGCAGGGAAAAGTCTGATTTGGGGTTGGTGCTGTAGCAGTGCGATTCTTCCTCAATCTCCTTTTGTCCTCAAGACCAGCTATGCGTGCGTTCTCAAAGGAAGAGACAGTCTGAAGAAGACAGAAGTTCTCCACCAGCCTGCACCCCAGGAAGATTATCACCCTCCCTGCATCACTGTGGGTGAATCAGTACTGAAGACAGTCCAGCAGTTCAGCTACCTGGGGTGCATCATCTCCTCAGATGCCAAGATTGACAAGGAGATCGACAACAGGCTGGCAAAGGCAAACCGTGCCTTTGGCTGACTGCACAAAAGAGTGTGGAGCAACAAGCATCTGAAAAAAGGCACAAAGATCAATGTTTACAAAGCGGTTGTGTTGACAACCCTCATCTACGGCTCCGAATCGTGGGTTTTATACCGTCATCACCTGCGAATAATAATAATAATAATAATAATAATAATAATAATAATAATAATAATAATAATAATAATAATAATAATAATAATAATAAAAATTATTTTTATATCCTGCCCTCCCCTGCCAAAGGCAGGCTCAGAAAGTATCAATAACTTCAATGAAACATGTAACATGGCCTGACACAGTCGTCAGTGGGGTCTTTACCGTGGAGGCAACAGCTTTATGGTCAATGGCCAGCTGGATGGCCAGCAGCCCAATGGGGTGGATGGGGTTTGGCCCCGACTCCCTATGGAGCATTCCCTTTTCAGTGTCGTCCGTTTGGAGACACCGCCATGCCTCTGGGGGACCATTTGACGGTTGCTACCAGGGAAAAGATTTTGCGTGGGGTGTATGTGGATGTCTTTAGCCTTCTTTATAGGGAGCTTGAGAAGAAGGACAAGGACTGTTAGGAATCAGTTCTTAAAATGGCTGAACTGACTCCATCTTGAGTACTAGTGATGTTGTTTCTGAAAGTCATGCTGAGTCATGCATCAGCTGCTTCTTGTTACTGTTGCAAGGTGGAATGACCTCACCTGTGATTAGGCTTTGTGCTGACTCACGGAGCTGATGCAACCTCTGCTTAGGATGCATGATTGGTATGTTTATTAAAGGAAGGTCAGTGAGCTTGCTCTTCCTGCCTGGTAGGACATGGGTACTGCATTACTCGTGGTCTGTTTTGGTAGCAAATACTGTGTGTTGATCTTAGCTACTGTGCTTGGATCATATTCTCTGTGTACTTGCTGATATTACTGTTATCTGCTGTGTTTTGGACTGATTACTGTGTATAACCCTGGCTTGGCAATGACTTTGAATATTGGATGCTGTCCTGGTAAATATATTCACTGTGACTACTGTTTGTCTCTTGTCTGCTAATTCCTGTGTTCCCCATTCCTTTCCTTCAGCAGCCCCTTCAGAGAACTTCGCATAAATTCTCTGTCAAGGACGAACAAGAGGATAAGGACAAGGAGAAACTCAAATGGAGAAATGTTGAGAGGAATTGGGTTAACTGGTTACCGGGGTTTTTGATTTATGCAGGGGTAATAGCACGAGCACAGCCTCTATGGGCGGCTCCCCTATTCCAATATTGTGACATTATATATAAGGCTTATATGGACTTCTCGAGTGCTGCATGGTTGCAGTACAATGAGGAGTTCCGTATGAGGGTGGCATTGAACCCTGCAATTCCCTGGGATCAGATTAACCAGCAGCTGTGGTTGCAATTTATGTCTCCAGCTAAGCCTAATACTGGTGACAGGTCTGACAGCGGTCTTCTTGTGAGTAAACAGGTGAGTGTAGTGGGTCCCCACACAGCAGCAGGACAGTTGGTTCAACCCCGGCTGCTGTGTTGGGAGTACACATCGCAGGGAGTATGCAACAGGAAAACGTGTAAGTATAAGCACGAATGCCCACTGTGTGGGGGTTCGCATGCCTTGTCAGTGTGCAATAAGTCCAAGCCCAGACCTGGGGGGAAGCATCCAGGTGGCGGCGGGAATACCCAATCAGCAAACAAAGGGGCCCAGCCCCATCAGGCTGAGGGTACTTAAGGACCTTTTGGCGGAGTACCCTAGGGCTGATGACAGAAAGTATTTGTGGGAGGGCTTTCTTTTTGGGTTTCATATTCCATTTCAGGGCCCCAGGGGACCCTTTATGGCAAGGAATTTACGTTCGATTCAGGGGATGGAGCAAGTGGTGAGGGACAAGATTGCGAAAGAGTGTGTGGAGGGCCGTGTGTTAGGCCCTTTCAACAGCCCTCCTGTTTCGAATTTGCGGGTATCCCCTTTGGGCGTTGTTCTGAAGAAGGTGCCGGGGGAGTTCTGTCTCATTCACCACTTGTCCTACCCGAAAGGTGGGTTGGTGAATGACGCCATTCCCAACTTCCTATATTCAGTTTGGTATACCTCCTTTGACCAGGTGGTCAAAGTGGTACGGAGTTGCAGGGTGGGGGTGGAGATGGGGAAATGCGACATTAAGTCGGCGTTTCGTCTTCTTCCTGTGCATTCCAATGACTTTGAACTTTTGGGCTTTATGTTTGAGGGCAAGTATTACATGGATAGGGCTTTACCCATGGGTTGCTCTATTTCCTGTTCCACCTTTGATCGTTTTAGCACCTTTTTGGAATGGGTTCTGCATAAACAGTCGGGCTCAGCTAATTCAGTTCATTATCTGGATGATTCTTGTTTGTAGGCCTACGATGGTCAGGCCAGTGCACCCGGCTGCTTCAGTCCCTTTTATGGCTGGCAGAGGACCTCGGGGTCCCGCTGACCCATGAAAAGACAGAGGGCCCTTCATTGGTTCTGACTTTTCTGGGTATTGAGTTGGACACCGTATGGCAGGCTTCACGGCTACCTGTGGAGAAAGTCAGGAGCCTATGGCTGAAACTTGCAGCCTTGAAGGGTAGGCAGAAGATTTTGCTACTGGAGCTACAGCAGATTGTGGGCCATCTTAACTTTGCATGCAAAGTGGTGGCCCCTGGTAGGGCATTTTTACGGCGACTCTGTGATGCCATGGGGGCCCCACCATTGGATTAGGATCAGCTGTGGAATGAGACAAGATTTTGAGGTATGGGAGCAGTTTTTGTCTTCATTTAATGGCATTCTCCTTTTGGCATGAGGATATGAGGACTGAGGCTGATCTTCAGATTACTTCGGATGCTGCCAGTTCCATTGGTTTTGGGGTATACTTTCGCGAGCATTGGTGCGCGGAAAGTTGACCTAGCGAGTGGTTGAGTAGTGAACTATGTTGTAATTTGACCTTTCTTGAGTTTTTTCCAATAGTGGTAGCTGTTCAGTTGTGGGGGGCTGAGTTGGCCAATCATGTTGTGCATTTTTGGTGCAACAACCTGGCAGTAATTCATGTTATCAATGCTCTGACTTCCAAATCTGTCCCGGTAATGAGCCTGGTTAGGGCATTCACTTTACGTTGTTTACGCCTGAACATTTTATTTTTTGCCAAGCATGTGCCAGGTGTTTGCGACGGTGTGGCGGACGATTTGTCTCGCCAGCAGATGGAGCAATTTCGACAGCTCACACCAGAAGCTGACCTTCTGCCAGCACGCATGCCCCCAGAGAAGTGGCAGCTTGGAGAGTTGAGGCTGACAGGCCAATGCAGCTAGCTCTGGCGCCCAGTACCAGGAAGGTCTATAATCGCTCTGTCAAGCAGTTCCAAGCATATAGGGAACAGGTAGGGTTGGGCAGGCTTTGGCCCATTCCAGCATCATACCTCATGCAGTTCTGGGTCCATTTGAAAGGTAAGGGGCTTGTAGTTAAGTCTATGATGGCAAAGTTGGCAGCTTTGGCTTTTACCAGTAAAATAAAGGGATTTGCCAATGCCTTGGGTGATTTCAGGCTTTGCAAGATGTTGGAGGGTTGGGCCTGGGAGCAGGGCCCCCGGCTCGACACCCGGCAACCCTTTTCTCCTTCAGTTTTAAGGGGATTGCATGTGGTGTGGTCTGGAGTTTGACAGTCTTTCAAAGTTTTGTGTTAAGCTTCAGCAAATTGTGAACAGCACCTGCCAAAGAAAGCTCAGAAGAAATTAAACAGGGTGTGTGAAATAGATATAAATCAGGAAATTTCCAGTCTGGAGACAATATTCATACTTCAATCAGGCCAAATGGTTACTGTATTGAAGGCAGCTGATAGATCCAAAAGGATCAACAGCATTAGTATGCTTTTATCTAGATGTAATCATTAACCAAATCATTAACCAAGGTGACCAGAACTGCCTTGGTCTCATTGCCAGGCCTGAAACCTGATTGAAAAGGGTTCAGGCCAGATGTCTTGTCCAGAAAGACCTGGACCTGCTTGGCTACCACTCACTCGATTACCTTCCCTAGGAAAGGAAGATTAGACATTGGGCAGTAATTAGCCAGGATCTTTTTACCTAAGGAGAGTTTCTTTAATAAAGTGCTAACAATAACCTCCTTAAGGAAGCTAGGAAAACAACCCTGTGAAAAAGACAATTTAATAATTTATCTCAGAGGGTCTCTTACCACTTCTCAACATGATTGTACAAGCCACAGGGGGCAGGGATCCAAGAATCAGATAGTTGGCTTCATAGTTGTCAGGATCCTGTCAACATTCTCAAGGGTTAGAAGGCTAAAAGAGTCCAAGAAAGCACCAGCTGGTGCAAATGGAGCCCCATCCCTCCACTGCTATCAAGCTTGTCAGTGGACTCTAGGTGGAGCTTAGAGTATTTTCCCTCAAGAAAAAAAAAAGGTTGCAAATGAATCACAGTTAAAAGCCAAATCATTATAAAATTTGGGATTCACCAAAGGAGTGGTCAGTTGTTGAACCAATATAAATAACTGGGCTGGTTGCAAACTAACAGATGCAACGGAAATGGTGAAATAATCTCTTTTTGCCACTTTCACTGCTACTTCATAGGAATTCAGTTGGCCTATCTTCTCGCAACTTTGACCTGAGTTTGTCACCAATTTTGCTGTAGCCATCTGAGCAACCTCTTAAGGTCTCTTAGACTCTCATTATACCAAGGAGCCATGGAGACCTGAGGGCAATTACCAATTTTAAAAATCTCCAAAAACCTTTCAGAGGCATTGCAGGGATAATGGAGTCCAAGACTGCAAGAAAAGGCAGTTGTGTTGTACTGAACTCTTAGGCAAGGGTTGTTTTGTAGAAAAATAGGTGGTGGAGCTCATCCAGGATTGTTATGCAGCTGCACCTACTATTCAATGGACAAAGTGGGAAGGAGGAGGTGGAACTCTCAGAAGGGTTCAGGAGCTGTGCTCCTGTGAGCTCCTGCTGAATCCGGGGCCTGCTCTTAGGAGGGAACACAGCGAAGCTATCTGTTAAACAGTCCTTAACTAGTCAAGACACAGTTGAACTGATCACTGAAAAACTGTCTTCTTGTTTGTGACTGGCAAACAGGATGTGAGACAAACCAGCGATGAAGATCCCATGAATTTAGGGGGAGATGTTTGTGAGTTTCCTGCATTGTGCATGGGGTTGGACTAGATGATCCTAGAGGTCCCTTCCAACTCTGTTTCTATGATTTGGGCATTCTTACTTGTTTTTAACCTCATGGAAACATAAGGGTAGCCAAATGTTTTCTCTAGAAGGGCCCAGAGCAGTTTTTGGTCTGATTTTCAGTAGGGTAAACCCCATTTGTCTGCACTTGTCTTCTTCCTTAAAATGTTAACCTTAGCAGCTCTTTTTATTAATTTATTTAATGAATTTTTAAAAGGCATATGTGTTTCCTTCCAGCCTAAGCCTTTTTAAGAAGTACAGATATTCTGATTAATGTTGATTAAAGACTTACAACTATATATATATATATATATAGCCGCCCTGAGTCCGCTTGCGGAGAGGGCGGGATATAAGTCAAACATAATAAATAAATAAATATATTGACCTCTAACATGAATTTTGAAAGCTTCATTGTATTCTTAGTTAAATTAAGCTGCAATGAACAAACTGTTTACTCTGAGGAAGATGTCTGGAATAATTCTATAGACTGATTAATGGGAACAAATGGGTTAAAGGTTAGTATGAAAAGTTTAGATGAGATAATATTATAAAGAAAAGTATGTAATTAAAAACAAGGGCATTACAAGAAAGAATGTTTTCACTATTAATTATAAAAGTTGTGATGTTGCAAGGCTGAGCAGAAATGAAAATTGCATGTAAACTATATTCAGCCATTTCCTAGCACAGACACTAAGTGTAAAATCACTTCCTCACCTACTAAAGAAACAATAAACAGTACCCCAGTTTATGAATAATAAACATAATGATAAACAATAAATAGTGCCTCAGATTATGAATAATAAATATATGTTCTGTAGTAATACTTTCCTTATCAGTTGCTGTTGTTATTTATATCCACTGATGGGAATAAGAGACAATTATGTTTAATTGTATCACAGTTGTCTGATATTTCCTCCCAGAAGGGCAGGGTACAAGAGATTAGCTTGTTCAACCCAAGGAGGGCCCAGTTCAGATATGTAAGGGATCAAGTGGCAATGAAGTGATAGACCTGAAATGGTAGAATGTACTGCAGGCAACAAATTATGAAAAATCATATTTTTGAATGCTCTCCTACAGTAAACAGTACACTAATTGCAACAGCAGGCAAAGAGAGAAGGTAGAACCTTTCTTATTGCTGTGATTCAATATTCAAAACTGGCACCCAGTCCTACAGTCTGAAATGGTGCAGTCCATGCTACTCTTTTGGGGTTTTGCCACCTCATTATCTTCTGTTGTTTTTGCTGTTAAGCCACAGCTGATTTATGACAATCCCATGGGGTTTTCAAGTCAAGAGGCATTGAGAGATGGCTTGCCACTGCCTACCTCCATATTATGACCCTGGTATTCCTTGGTGCTCTTCTATCCAGTCAGGGCTGATCCTGCTTTGTTTCTGAGATCTGATGAGATTGGCCTAGCCTGAGCTGCCCAGGTCAGGGCTCATCATCTTACAAGTGTGCATATCAGCTTTTACTTCCTAGAAATGTCCATGTTCAAACTATAACACCTTAAGACCTAAGATCACTTCAGTACAAGAGTCTGCTTCTTCCCTAGTCTTAAACAGACAGTAACATATACATGATGAAACACAAAATTTAAAGCAATTATTACTACCTTTCACATGAATGAAGATTAAGAATTATTTGAGAGCACCATGGAAGCTTTTCAGTTACCCAAGACATTGAGCTCAGGTTTCCACAATCCAAGTCCACATCTGAACACATTCCATATAATTCCTAATAATTGGCAGCATAGTAGAATATGTAAGAAGCATAAACAAGAGAGTTCATTTTACTGATGTGGTATTTGGTAAACTCTAGTGATGGGGCTAGAAGTTGCTCCAAAGCTAGTGTGGTGGCTAAGATCCTGTGGTATGAGACAGTCAGTGGTCAGCTTGAGTTATCCTCTACTATGAGATCCCTGGCTGCTCTTAGGCAATTTTCTCTCTTTCTCGCTTCAGGATAACAATACTAGCTTCTCTAACAGTATCATTGTAAGAAATATGTAGTTAAGGTGCAGAGGAGGGGGAATTAATAGTAGCCAAATATCTATTATGTCATATAGGGTAGCATATATGTAGGAGCTCCTTCTCGGCCCTGTTTGCAACACTGTCCTATGGTTTATTATTATTTTTTTACTGCTACTGTGGAGAAATGCATTTTATTTAAGGGTTTGGGTTTGACCAAACACCCACCCCCCACATATAGTTTTAAACATTTTCTCTATCCTGGCAGGAGTTGGGCAGAAAGAGGAAGTCAGTTCTTCCAAGTATTGCCCACACACCAACCATCAAAGCTTCAGAAATGATAATGGACATCCTAGCTGGAAACAATGAAATCAATAACTCACATCTTGGCTGGGTTCTGACACCTAGAAAGAACACAGAGACTTTGGGGTGCAAGTGGCTAGATTACAAGTTTCCTGAAGAATTCAAGTCTGCTTTGGCTGAAAACATTTGAAGAAAGGAGCTCTCACATCTTGATGGCCACCATTACCATGTGGAGCAGAGAAAGGGCTGGCTGCCTAGAAAATGACTCCAAGGTGATAGGAAGCTTTTAGAATGGTAACATCTGAATAAAAGACCTTGTCTTAGAACAAGATCAGCTAGGGCACGTGCGGAGTGAGAGACAAGGGGATAAGAGATTCTGAGGTAGTTATGGAGATGGAAAGGACCCCTGGCATCTCTGTGGCTGAGAAGGGGAGGTACTCTTTGCTGGATATAGAGCATTCTTTCCCAACTGACAGGAAAACATGCTAGCCATATTATGTGTTAATAGCTCTTGACTGGAAGGTGCAGGTTTGGTGGACTTGGCACCCAAATCAGCTAAGGACCTAGAGCACAAGTAGGGTGAGTCTGAAAAGGAGAACTGTTTCTTTGGGTATGTTGGGAGCTCATTTTTAGAGACAGGGGAGCTGTCTCTCCTGTGTGTTTTGCCATGAAGGATAACAGAGATGAATGATGCTAAAGATGGTTGCAAATGCTTGAGGGACATGCAACTAACAAAGACTCGATATACCATGGATTGTAAGTTCCTAGTTAGCAATTTTCCTTTTTTTTCTTTTGATTAGTGCCCCTAGATCTGTTTTTCTAATATTCTGGGTTTGTGCTTTGTAGTAATAAAGGTAAAGGTAGTCCCCTGTGCAACCACCAAGTCATTACTAATGCATGGGGTGGCATCACATCACAATGTTTTCTTGGCAGACTTTTTGTTGTGGGGCGGTTTGCTATTGTCTTCCCCAGTTATCTACACTTTATCCCCAACAAGCTAGTTCCTCATCTTACATACCTTGGAAGGATGGATGGCTGAGTCAACCCTGAGCCAGCTACCTGAACCCAGCTTTCACTGGGATTGAACTCATGTCATGAGTAGAGCTTGTACTGCAGCTTACCACTCTGCATTATGGGGCTCCTTTTGAAGTAATAAAGTTGTTTAATTAGAGAGATTTTGCACAGATTTTGTCTGTATCCACCAGCCTTGGCTACTTGGCATGCTACAGTGATATACATCTGTGACGTCAACCTCATGTGACTCATGAGAGAGATGGGCTCAATTTTACCTGAGGTGGTGGTGGTGACAGTAAAAGGGAAGGCCAGACAGTGGCTAGTCTTGCCCCACAAGAGATCACAACATTGTGTTTACATCTTTCTGTTTTATTCCTTGCTCAATTCATTGCTGCATGTGGACTTTTAACTTTTTTTTTTAAATGTTATTTTAACTGCTGATAGTTGTTCTCTGTAGTTGTTCAAACATGCTATTTAAAATGGGTACCAGGGGAAGGAAAGAGGTCAGTGTCTAAATCACTATGTCCCTGGGAGTGCAGAAGTGTGGTAAACTGCCCCATTAGTCATCAATTGCTGGGTAGAAGGAGGCACAGGTACTAACACCGTCTTATAAAAGCAGTGTGGGATAGGAACTGGGAACACTGGTCCTCTCAGATGGTAATTCTTTAAACAACCAATTCATGTTAGTATGCTAAAAGAGAAGAGAGAAAGAAGACCCCCTTTGAGGGCCAGGTGAACTGGGGAAATGGTATGTTCCAAGACAGTGACTTGGGACAGTCATTGGAGGCTTAGATACCTCAGAGTACTGAGTGAAGTAGCATTTGTGAGTAAGTGGGATTGCTTCACCACAGCTACTATTTACTTACATTGGAGGAAGTGAAGGGGATGCACTCCAAAACAACATCAGTGTGTGGTGTGAACCTGATGAACCCAGGCACAGAGAATCACTTACACCACTCCACTCTTTCATCTACATAGACTTAGACCAATTTTGCACTCAGCTTACCCCGCGGTCATGTTCCTCTTCTCCGCGCAGTGTCCATCGGATTTCCCACTATCTGCACCAGAGTTACAGGAAGCATTGCGGCTTTTGTGCAGCAAATGGAAACCGCTAAAAACCAGTTTCCATTTGCTGCGCAAAAGCTGCGACACTTCCTGTAACTCTGGTGCAGATAGTGGGAAATCCGATGGACGCTGCGTAGAGAAGAAGAACGTGACCGCAGGGTAAGCTGAGTGTGAAATCAGTCATATTCTTGTTTCTTTTGTTTGATTATGACAGAGTTTTACAGTGTGGTGTGTGGGGGTGGGGGAGTAACTGAAATTTCTTCCCACTACAGTCTTCCTGGGTGGGTGGAGGGCTTGAGGCTGAAGATGAGAAGTAGTACCCCAGCCACTTTCTTACTATTGCTTCATATTGGTTTCCCTTCACCTCTGTACAGAATGTTCTAAATACATGCTAGTAGGTAAGCAAGTAGAGCTGTGTGGTGTATTGATTAGTGATATTTAGGAGACGGGGGGGGCTCCCTCTTGGGTATCCTGCCCCCCAGGGAAAGTGTATGCGCAATACATAGCCTCTCCTTCCCGGTGTAGTGAACGCCGCGTGGTCACTGTCCGGCTATGCCTGGCAGATGGTCACTGCAATGGCCTCTCCTGCATTACTGCATCCGTGGCAACACCTTCTCGCTGGTCCCCCCCGTTTCTCACAGAGTTTGCCACGTCATGGTGCGACCGAATGTCCGGCGGTATAACCGGATGGGCAGGTTGGGCTCACCAACCTCGTCAGCCAAGAGAAGGAAAACTCTAACATGAAACCCGGGCAGATAGAGCTCGTTAATGTAACACCTACCACCTGGAGGACTCGCTGCCGGCGTCCCGGCTTACTGGGCCATGGCAGATGACCCCAAGGTGAAAGGGTGGAGCCAGTACTGCGCACACTGTGCCTCACCTAAAAATTCCTCTGCGCAGGCCTGAAGGGCATATCCACATCCACAACCCACAACACACCAAGTCCTGCAGCGATGGGCAAGGGGCGAAACGGCAGGTGGAAGATGCCACTGGAAGCCGCAGTCCCAATCCTGCATGTAGGTGGTTCAGGATATTGGTCGCCTGATGCTGACCCGGAGACGAAAGCATCTTTCGGCAGCACCCTGAATGACCAAGCAGCCTTATCTAGGGACAGCACTGCTTGCTCCACATGGAGAGGGGCCTAGAAAAGGTGGCCTAAACAAAGCTCGTCTCCCCCCCCCACCCCAGTTGGCTAGCCGCGGTCAACGGGCATCCTTACTTGCGGTCAAAAAATAACAACAAAGAAAAGGCACCTGCCTCACAAAGTGTGCAAAGACTTAAGCTTGCGTGTTGGAACATCAGAACCATGCTTGACGCAGTAGACAGTGGTCACCCTGAACGACGCTCTGCTCTAGTTGCCCATGAACTTCTCAGGTTGAATATTGACATAGCAGCTCTCAGTGAGGTCCGTTTCCCTGAGGAAGGTAGTCTTCAAGAACATGGTGCTGGCTATACCCTCTACTGGTCGGGTAAGTCAAAGCCTGAGAGCCGCCTTTCTGGCGTTGGCTTCATGGTCAGGAACTCCATTGCCTCCAAACTCAAAAACCTGCCAACAGGTCACTCAGATCGCATCATGTCCATGCGCCTCCCACTTCAAAACAAGCAGCATGCAACACTCTTCAGTGTGTATGCCCCAACTCTTCAAGCAGATCCTGCAGAAAAGAACAAGTTCTATGCTGATCTACGCAACCTCGTATGGAAGACCCCTACAGAGGACAAGGTGATCATCCTTGGCGACTTCAATGCCAGAGTAGGTAAAGACTCAGAAGCCTGGAAAGGAGTACTTGGCAAACACAGCATAGGCAACTGCAATGATAACGGGCGCCTCCTGCTAGAATTCTGCACGGAGCACCAGCTCACCATCACCAACACTATCTTTCAGCAGAAGAACAGCCTGAAGACAACCTGGATGCACCCACGGTCCAAGCACTGGCACCTTATCGACTACATTCTGGTGCGCCAGAGAGACCTTCGAGATGTCTTACACACCCGAGTAATGCCCAGTGCGGAATGTCATACGGATCATCGTCTTGTACGCTGCAATCTCTGTCTTCACTTTAAACCCACACCCAGGAGAGGAGGTATCCCTCAAAGGCAGCTTCAGGTTGGCAGCCTTCAGTCAGCTGAAGTTAAAGCTGCCTTCCAGGCAAAACTCCAGTCAAGAATTGAGGACCCCAGTTGCCCCACAGACCCTTCTCCAGAAGCACTCTGGGAACACCTAAAAACTACCATCCTGCTGACCTCTGAAGAAGTCCTCGGGTTCTCCACAAGGAAAAACAAGGACTGGTTTGATGAGAACAATCAAGAGATCCAAGAATTACTAGCGAAAAAGAGATCTGCCTACCAAGCACATCTTGCTCAGCCCTCCTGTCCCGGGAAAAAAGCAATCTTTCGCGCTGCATGTAGCAACCTCCAGCGCAAGCTTCGAGACATTCAGAACGAGTGGTGGACCAAGCTTGCAGAGAGAACCCAGCTGTGTGCAGACACTGGTGATTTAAGAGGGTTCTACGAAGCCCTGAACGCAGTATATGGCCCATTATATCAGGCTCAGAGTCCCTTGCGTAGTGCAGACGGCCAAGTGCTCCTCACAGACAAGGCATCCATACTGAACCAGTGGTCGGAGTATTTTCAGGCTCTCTTCAGTGCCAACCGCGTAGTTCAAGATTCAGCAATCCACCTCACCCCACTTCAACCAGTGAAAACGGAGTTGGATGAGATCCCCACCCTAGAAGAGACTGTTAAAGCCATCAAGCAACTGAAAAGTGGCAAGGCAGCGGGAGTTGATGGAATCCCACCAGAGATCTGGAAGCATGGGGGCACAGTACTACATAGCACACTTCACAAAGTACTTGTCACCTGCTGGGAACAAGGCAAACTACCACAGGACTTTCGCGATGCAATCATCATCACTCTATACAAGAACAAAGGAGAAAAGTCAGACTGCTCCAACTACCGGGGGATAACTCTGCTCTCCATTGCAGGCAAAATCCTTGCCAGAATACTCCTGAACTTGTGCCCACCATTGCAGAAGAACTCCTCCCAGAGAGTCAATGCGGCTTCAGAGCTAACAGGAGCACCACCGACATGGTATTTGTTCTCAGGCAGCTCCAAGAGAAATGCAGGGAACAGAACAAGGGTCTATATGTGACTTTTGTCGACCTTACCAAAGCTTTCGATACCGTTAGCAGGAAAGGCCTGTGGCAAATCTTGGAACGTTTAGGATGTCCCCCGAGGTTCCTCAGCATGATCTTCCAGCTACATGAAGACCAGCGAGGCCAAGTCAGACACTGCAACGACCTCTCGGAGCCCTTCCCAATAGGCACAGGTGTAAAGCAAGGCTGCGTTCTCGCACCAACTCTCTTTACGATCTTCTTTAGCATGATGCTTCAAAGAGCCGCAGTAGATCTAGATGATGACGATGGTGTCTACATCCGCTATCGCACCGATGGCAGCCTGTTCAACCTGAGGCGACTAAAGGCTCACTCCAAGACAATGGAAAAACTCATCCGAGAGCTACTATTTGCTGATGATGCTGCACTCGTCTCCCACTCAGTATCAGCTCTGCAGCATATGACGTCCTGCTTTGCAGAGGCTGCCAAGCTATTCGGCCTAGAAGTTAGTCTGAAGAAGACAGAAGTTCTCCACCAGCCTGCACCCCAGGAAGATTATCACCCTCCCTGCATCACTGTGGGTGAATCAGTACTGAAGACCGTCCAGCAGTTCAGCTACCTGGGGTGCATCATCTCCTGAGATGCCAAGATTGACAAGGAGATCGACAACAGGCTGGCAAAGGCAAACTGTGCATTTGGCCGACTGCACAAAAGAGTGTGGAGCAACAAGCATCTGAAAAAAGGCACAAAGATCAATGTTTACAAAGCGGTTGTGAATCGTGGGTTTTATACCGTCATCACCTGCGACTCCTTGAGCGCTTTCATCAGCGCTGCCTTCGCACCATCCTCAACATCCACTGGAGTGACTTTGTGACCAACACTGAAATCCTCAAGAGGGCGGAGGTTACAAGCATTGAAGCACTGCTGTTGAAGACGCAGCTGCGCTGGGCAGGGCATATTTCTAGGATGGAAAACCACCGCCTTCCCAAGATTGCTCTGTATGGTGAACTTTCCACCGGCCATCGAAATAGAGGGGCACCAAAGAAGAGGTACAAGGACTCCTTGAAAAAATCCCTTGGCACCTGTCGCATCAACCATCACCAGTGGTCTGACCTAGCCTCAGATTGCAAAGCATGGAGGCACACCATCCACCAGGCTGTCTCTTCCTTTGAGAACGCACGCATAGCTGGTCTTGAGGACAAAAGGAGATTGAGGAAGAATCGCACTTCTACAGCACCAACCCCAAATCAGACTTTTCCCTGCAGCCACTGTGGCCGGATCTGCCTGTCCCGCATTGGTCTTGTCAGCCACCAGCGAGCCTGCAGCAGATGTGGACTACTGCACCCTTCTTAAATCTTCGATTGCGAAGTCAAGCCGAGAGTTAGGAGACTTAGGTTTGAATTCCCACTCCATCATAAACCTCTTTGGATAACCTTGGCTAAGCACTCTATCTTCACTTAATCATACTCACAGGGAGTGTTCCCTCTAAGCTGAATTAGTGTGAACTAGCTCACAATTATTTACTCACAGCTCACACATGTTTGTCTTAGCTGAGGAGAATGGCCCCAGAACAAACCAATTATGCAATAGCTCACAGCTTTAATGCTCATAGCTCACAAAGTTGAATTTTTGCTCACAAGACTCCACAACTTAGAGGAAGCAGTGCTCACAGGACTGCTAATGAGCCTAAAGCAAGGAAGGGAGAACCATGTATGCTGCTTTGAGTTCCTTAGAGGAAGTGAGACATAAAATGTGCTATCTAAATAGACAGAAGTAATGCAGCATAGTTCAAGGTAGCAAATTGTGAGAAATGTAAAAATGAAAGAGTCCATTTTTTCCTCTTGTTCAATCCTATTTGTAGATGTTGGCAAGCTCAAACATGAAAGTCAAGCCAAACATCTTGCTGTAGATTAGGCAGAGGCAGTTTCTTGTTCAAGTGATGGTGTTGTTCTAGCATGATGTTTGCAGTAATATTCTTAGCTGACTGCCAGCTTCTCCATTAGGCACCATCCCTGTTCCACCCCTGCACTCCTGGGGTTTATAACTTGGCTGTAACTTTCAGTTTCCTCTTGGTTGAAACTTGTCATGTGAAATCTCAGCCCAAGGGATTTTTTTTCTTTTCTCTTTGCCTCCAAAAGCATTTTACATTTGTGAACATATTTAAAAAATTGGAAAGAGTATTCCAGTTTAGAGGAACTGAGCATATGGTTCACAGCCTAGATCTGGCTTTCATCAGTTGTTTATGTGACCTGGATGCCTATTCTGAAAAATGCAGTATCTTACCTTTAAGGACATTTCTCCGCCCTCATGCTTGCGAAGTAAACCATTGTGAATGGATGCTGTGATATCATCTCACATCTGCAGACAATCCAGAATTTGGGCTTCCAATTATTAAATTTGCTGGGTTCATGTTGTGCAATGTAGTGGTTGCCTCATCTACTTAAATGGAAGTTCAGGTTGAGGCAAATTAGACTGCCCCATGGTTCAAACTGCAGAAGGAAGAGGACCTGCAGAGACACTATGCAAGAAACTGTTGTATCCATCTTTAATTTTAAAGGCCTTGGTCCTCCAGAAGGTAACAGGATGGAATTTTCCTACCTTCTAACCATCCAGAATATACTCAGATCAGTCAGAGTCATAACAACTTGGTCTGGTTTTCATTCACATGATATATCTGCAAATACAGAATGCTTGAAGGAATGTATGGGATCCCATCTGCTGGTCCCAAGTGCAACCTCTTTGTGTTCAGCCAGTGGTTTCAATTAAGCCTGGACTCATGCGATAGTATACATATCAGCTTTATATTCAGAACTGGGGATTCTGCCTTTGTCTGGGTTCTAAATCACACAAAGAGAGACTCTACGGCTGAGAACAGACGGGCAATCTGGGATGGCTGGGAGATGTCCAAAATTGGGACGGCTCAAAAAGAGCCAGGCGGAGGTCTCCAGATGCTTGCTGCGCTGGCCCCTCCAAGGCACTCGGTTCCTGTCCATGAGTCGGCCAGTGCTTTCCACACATAGCTGCTTGTGACAGAGCACCATGCACAAATATTCCTTGGGCTGTGCCTGCTCCATGGGCATTTTAGCTGCTAGAGGGGGCCTGAGAACAGCAAGGCTGGGCCGGAAATTGGCTGACTCTTGCCAGGTGCATCACGACTTCGCTAGTGCGCAGGAAAATGGGGTGGGATGGACTCACTGACCAGGAATGCAAGAAGGAAGTCCATTCTTCTAAGCTTTTAGCAGTTTTCAATACCACTGGATAGCCCAAGCAAGCCTAATCTTGTCTGATCTTGGAAGTTAAGCAGGGTCAACTCTGGCAAGTACTTGGATGGGAGACTTCCTTGGAAACCAGAGCTGGAGGCAGGCAGGCTTTATTCAGTCACCTCTCTGAATATTCTCTATGCCTCCAGTAGGGGTCAGTTGCCAGAAGTTGCCATGACTTCCAAGTGCATGCACACACACACACGTACAAAAAATACCCCCTTCAAAAAAAATATTGCTGGTTGTGATATCCCCCTGGAGAGACTGGCTGGGTTAAGTGTGAGGAGCTCTGTGCAAATTAGTTGGTTTCAGAAGGCAAAACTGGGGTTTACTATGGTTGGAGCACCTGTTATCAATTTCAGCTGATATATCAGTTACAGATTGTTTTCAGCCATGATGGTTCAAAAGTAAAAGCCAAAAAGCCAAAAACAGTTTATTAGAACAAAAGTAATAGTGTGCAAATTTTTGAGTTCCCCAGAAAACTTCATCAGGCTGGATGTTACAACATTTAAAAAAGGAGAAATGAGTTCTTTCAAGTCATCATGATCTCAAAATTCTCTCATGTCAGGATATAGTGGAACTTAAGACGGGCAAGATTGAGTTTCAGGTTGTTGATGGCCAGTTACAGCCATTACTTGAAAGGTGCAATCTAGTCACAATGATCCATGCTCATCCAGGGTATACTATTGTAATCAGACCTCAGATTCAGGCCTCACAGGAGCATAGCTCCTGAACTTTTCTGATTGTCCCTCCTCTTTCTCCCCATCTATTTTGTCCATTGGAGGTAGGTAGGTGCAACTGCATAACAATCCCTGAATTAGGAGACCGGGCGGGCAGCCAGCCACCACATATTTTGCCACGCCCCCAGCAGCCCTCGTTGACCCCCAGAGAAGCCTGTGCCACCCTTTCTCCACTTCTTATGTGATTTTGGGCAGCAGGTGGCTTGCTGGCTTTTTGACTGGGGGGTGGAGGTGGCCCAGGAGAGCCCCAGGCAAGTGAGGCCTGCTTGGACTGGCTGCATCTCAAGTCATCCCAAGCAGGCCTCGCTCATCCCGGACTCTCCTTTCTTGCATCAGGTTGCTTTTGGTTGGGGGGAATATACTAACGAGTTATGCTAATGAGCTCCACCACCTATTTTTCTACAAAATGATCCCTGATTGTAATAGACTTTACATAGACTTGGAAACTTCAACTGGCCCAAGATGTGACATTCAATTATTGTCTGAGACTGTGGTTGGACTTTTCTGCAATCTGTTTTTACTCCACAGTATCTCAGTAGTGAAGTTGTTATGCCTTTGATTTGGATCACTCTCTGCAGATTATGGTTTCTGTATTTCCACCCCATGGTGGGGGATCTGCAGCTGGCTAGTCTGGATGGAAAAGTGCCGCTGCTGTGGCAGGAAATAAAAAGCCAAGACCACAGAAAGAGAAGCTGGAAGGAAACCCCCCCTCCCAATTTAATAAGCCCATCAATAAAACTATTAAGGAGGGAGGGGAGAGCTGAAGAAGATAAGATCATAAGAGAAGCCATGCTGGATCCAGTCCAACACTCTCTGTCACACAGTGGCCAAAAAACCGCAGGTGCCATCAGGAGGTTCACCAATGGGGTCAGGTCACCAGGATCCTGGTTGAATGTTGATGACTTTTTCCTCTGACAGGACATGAGAAGAGAGAATAGGACAGGGTACCTTTAAGAGAAACCAAAACAGGAATCCTCATGCTGATGCCCTGAGAAAGCATCTTTCACTCCTGCCCCCCCCCCCCCCCCCGTTTCTGCAAAAAAGAAAGGGAACGGAGCGGATAATCTTGTAGTCCTTTGTATTTACTGATTCATTCTTATGCTCTCTCTGGCTGTTTTAAAGTTTGCTTGCCCAGTAGGATACATCATTCTCTTTTGTCTTTGGAAGAGGGAAAGAAAACAGAATGAGGAAGGAGCATAAATCTAAAGAGAGAGAGGACATTACAGGGGAGAGCAATGGGCAGACGATCTGCCAGAGACATTCCACTTCCAAAAAGAGACTCAGATAAAACATAGAGCTGGCAAAAGGTCCTCCCCAAAAGGAGTTTTGGAAAGCACAAGGAGAAAGGAAGCTGAAATTGGTGAAGAGTTCTAGTCACACAAAATGAATGTAGTAGCTACAAGAAACTGCATGGCAAGATAGAACTGAAGGCACTAGCTAATGTAGAAGGTCACTTTGAAATGAGCACTAAGAGAAGATTAAATGGCTAGTGTAGAAAACGCCATTGCCAGGTTCCCTCGGCCACCAGTGAGGGGTGGGAATAGGGTTGCCAGATCCAGGTTGGAAAACTCCTGGATATTTGGGGATGGAATCTGGGGAGGGCTGGGACCTCGGTGTGGTATAATGTCATAGAGTCCATCCTTACAAGCATCCATTTTATCCCAGAGATTTGATCTCTGTAGTCTGGAGATAAGTTGTCACTCTAGGGGATCCCTTGGAGGCTGGCATCTCTATCTGAAGGGATTGTATCACATATATACTGATAAACCAAAACAGGCTTTCTGTCTGTTCCCAGGCACAATTCAAGGTGCTGGTTCTTGCCTTTAATTACCCAGACTGCTTGATGGGCCACATCCTCAAATACTTCCCAGGCCTCCAATTAAGCTCTGCTCTCTGCACCCATTGTTGTTGATGTTATTTTTTAAAAAGGTAAGGTGAGTGGTGATCAGTGATGGGCGGGTTTCACTGGTGATGATGCCTTGACTTTTTGAGTGCCCCTTTAAGGTTTGTCTCTGCCCTACCTTGCTGAATTTAGGCACCAGGCAAAAAGACATCTTTACCCAAGCTTTTGACTGAAGTGTTCCAACTCTGGTAATTTTTCAAATTTTAGTTTATTTTATTTGCACTCCTGCAAATAAAATTGCAAATTTTAGTTTATTGCAAATTTTAGTTTATTTTATTTGCACTCCAGGAGAGCCGGTTTGGTGTAGTGGTTAAGTGCACGGACTCTTATCTGGGAGAACTGGGTTTGATTCCCCACTCCTCCACTTGCACCTGCTGGAATGGCCTTGGGTCAGCCATAGCTCTGGCAGAGGTTGTCCTTGAAAGGGCAGCTGTTGTGAGAGCCCTCTCCAGCCCCACCCACCTCACAGGGTGACTGTTGTGGGGGAGGAAGGTAAAGGAGATTGTGAGCCGCTCTGAGACTCTTCGGAGTGGAGGGCGGGATAGAAATCCAATATCTTCCTCTTCTTCTTCTTCTTCTAACTTTGAATGACTTTACTGCTACTTTAGACTGCCAAATGCTTTTTGTGCCCTAATCTATTGATAGTTTTAATAGTGATCATTTAATTTTTGCTTTGATGATTTTATTTTTGCATTTTAAAAACTTGCTTAGCCACCTTGAGGAGGTCTCAGGAAGTGCTGCATATCCATTCCCTAAATAAGCAGGAGATATTTAATTTCTACGCAGTGTTTTGGGGGGAGGTATTCTTTGGGTTCTTAATAGGAACTTCTTGCATATCATATATTTTATAATTAACTGTATAACTCCACACAAGTTTTTAAATCCATAAATTATGCTTATATCCATTACCAAATAATATGGCTGCTCTGAATTTGAACAAAACCTAGTTTTGTAAAGTCTGAATATGTGTGCAACTGTAGAGGGCAAGGGGAAGAAACCTTCCAAAAATCAGTACCTTTGCTGGGGTTGAGCATGAATGTGAATGGATATTTGTGGTAAAGGGAACAGAGATTTGCTTGTCTGACTTAGCTTGACCTATGGAGACATTTAATATAGCATCTATATCCACTTCCAATGCAGTTTGAAAAAATATTTGTAGGGCGAAATGGACAATGAGTTTTGGCCAGAGTGTGGTTCATGGATGTGGTTTCTGCAAACCATTGCTCTGCATACTTGAGCATGCTAATTGCTTTAGTGAATTCCTATGAAATAGTTGCACCAGTTTCTTCTGCACAGGAACTTTTTGAGGAGGAAAACAGTAGGTACAAGTATAATTGCATGGTTGGTTCTTGCACCTTTTTGCTATGTAGCAGCAGGACATGTCAAAAGCCCTATACTGCAGGGGTGGTCAACGGTAGCTCTCCAGATGTTTTTTGCCTTCAACTCCCATCAGTCCCAGCCATCATGGCCCCTGCTATACTGTATGGATGGATTTTTAAAAGCAACAGAAATCTGCTGAGACAGTTCATTCTTTATTCAGTGCTTTCTCTCTTACAGCAGCCTGGCTTTTAATTTTTTTTTTTTTAAATTGATGTCTAGGTACTCGTCTTTGAATTTACACATTAGTCTACTTTTTAAAAAACATTTTAGAACTGCTCTAAGGACAGGGTGAGTTGGCAATGCATGGACACCCAGCACGGCTGCCTTTTCCAAGTTTATTCTCATCCATGCCAAAAGCATGAGAATGGAACTTCCTGCATCCCGCCGCATCGCGGCGTGGCTGCCGGGGAGATTTTGCCCCCCCCCCCCAGATGGAAGAGCGGGCAATCTAGTGCGCTTTAGGCATGTCTTTAGGGGGCGGGGCTTCAGCATGCCTTCTGAAGCCTCCGCTCCCCTCTCGGCAGTCCTCCTGCGGTGCTCAGGTTAGAAGGAGCGTGCTTTCACGCTCTTGGTTGGCACCGGGGGGGGGGGATTAGGCCTGTAGAGGCCGTTTCATCGCGGATCGCAGTGTCGGGGATTTCTGAACGCGTCATGGGACCGGTTTCTGGCTTGGCATTATCCTTCCCTCCTTACTATGGTCCCTTTTTTACACAAGGTCTGGTGTTGCCTTGATCTTCTCCTCATTGTTGGTGCTTTAAGGGGGGGGATTGCAGGGGCGCTTCATAGGGGTGGTGGGAGGCTGCCTCATTTTAAAGGCATCATTTTCCCAACACCTCTTTTCTTTTCTTTTCTTTTTTCTTTTTTGACATGTTGAGTCTCTCTCTTATGGCCTTGTGGCCTTGGCAGCCATTTTAAGTGGTGCTGAGGTGGCAGTAAGGGGGTGGTGAGGTTCGGCCATTTTGTGGGCACTGGGGTGGTTGTTCTTCCTCCTTGCCTCTGGTGCTTGGTGGCCATTTTATGCTTGGTTTTTCTTCCTCACCCTTGTCCTTGGCGGCCATTTTAAGAGTTAGTGAGGCGGCGGCCATTTTAGGCGTGGGCTTTGGCCTTTTTTCTGGTATGAAAATTGAGTGGGTTTTTTTGGGGGGGTGAGACTCAGCCCCTGGCACAGAGAGGTAAGCTGCTTTATGGCAGTTCATATTCTCTTTAATTTTGTCTCGTGCCATGATCCCTTAGGGTGGCGAGCATGTCGGGGCATAAAGGTGGTGGAAAATCAAAGGGTAAGCAGCCTGCACGTAAGGCTCCTAAGCCACCCCAGAAGCGTCCTCCGCCCCCCTCATCTTCTGATGAGGAAAGAAAGGATGATGTGAACGCAGTCATTTTTCAGAGGCTGCAGGCCCTGGAACGGGAATCTGGGTTTCCACCTTCTCAGATGCCAAGGAAAGGGTGGGTTCCTAAGCTGGCTTTGCAGGCAGATATACTGACCCGTTTGTCTATTTTGGAAGGCAGGTTTGTTGAGACTGCTAATGGAGGAGCTGTTGGGCTGGTCGGCTCGGATGCTGGATCGGGCCCGTCGGCCAGTGTGGTTGGTGCGGGAACAGCATTGGTGCTTGCTGTACCTCCTGGTAATTTGGGGGATGGTTCTTTGCCCTATACTGGGCCTGTGTGGCCCTGGGGTCTTGGGGATCTGCTGCACCTAGTGGGGCTGGTGCTGCTTAAGGTAGTTCTGGGACTTCTTCAACTTTGGGCATAGGACAGCAGAATAATTGGATGTGGCTGCAGGGTCAGTTTGGCCCATTCGGTAATTGGCCTGGAGCGGGGCAGCAGGGGGCAGCTGCGGCTTTGATTGGCAGATAGGATTTCCCATCTCCTTACAGGGCGGTCCCTTTTGGCACTATGCCTTTTGGCAAGGTTGCCTTACCTTTGGTCGATCACCTGCTGCCTGCCATGAGAGACAAAATCCTTAAGGGGGAATATGTTGACATATTCTCCCTTTTATTTAGAGAATTAGAAAAGAAGGACAAGGAGGAACTTGATGATAAAGAGAAGGAGAAGCTTAAGAAGAGGAAGGTGGATTGGACCTGGGCCAATTGGCTTCCAGGGTTTTTTATATTTGCGGGAGTGATAGCGCGTGCTCAGCCCTGGCGGGCGGCAGCGCTGATCCAATACAGGGACATCATATATAAAGGGTATACAATGTTCAGCGACCCGGCCTGGATTCAATACGACCAGGAATTCAGGATGAGGGCCGCTATATACCCTTCCCTCCCATGGGATCGAATTCACCAACAGTTGTGGCTGCAGGTGATGTCACCTGCGTGGACCAATCTGGGGGACCGCTCTGACAGCGGTCACTTAGTCGCTGAGGATTCCTCTTCTCCTTCCATTTCATCATCATCTTCCCGCAGCTCTGCAGGGCAGGTGGTTCAACCCCGCCTGCTTTGCTGGCAGTTCGGATCTCAGGGGGCGTGCAGTCGAAAAGCTTGCCAGTTCAAGCACGAATGCCCCCTGTGTGCTGGCCCACACTCATTTAACAACTGTCCAAGAGTTCGGCCACATAAGGTCAGAAAAGACAGGGTGGGGGTCCTTCCCAAACTGGAAAAAAGCCCCAGCCCAATAAAGCTGGGTCCTCGTGAGCAATGGCTTCGTAGGTACCCACGTAGGGCTGACAGTTTATATTTGTTGAACGGTTTTAAGTTAGGTTTTAGAATTCCTTTTCAGGGTTCTCGGGTACCAACTTGGTCTCAGAACCTCAGTTCAGTTAAGGGTTTAGAGCACGTAATGGAGACTAAGATTGCCAAGGAGCTGGCGGATTGCAGGATTTTAGGCCCATTTGCTAGTCTTCCAGTGGTTAACCTTAGGGTTTCTCTTTTAGGGGTGGTACCAAAGAAGGCGCCTGGTGAATTCCATTTGATTCACCACCTTTCTTACCCCAAGGGTTCTTCCGTTAATGATGGAATACCAGAGGAGCTATGCTCAGTTAGGTATACTACCTTCGATCAAGCCGTGGGCGTCATTCAACGCTGTGGTCAGGGGGCTGAGTTGGCTAAATGCGATATCAAATCTGCTTTTCGCCTTCTCCCTGTCCATCCGGATGATTTTGAGCTTTTGGGTTTCTCTTTTGCAGGGCAATTTTACATGGACAGGGCGTTGCCTATGGGCTGCTCTGTATCATGTGCTGCTTTCAAGTGTTTCAGCACATTTCTCGAATAGGCTGTGCATGAGAAAGGGGGTTTACAGGATGTTTTTCATTATTTGGATGACTAACTGTTTGTGGGCCCTGCAGGTTCTGGACGCTGCGCTCAGTTGTTGTCCGGCTTTATTGAGCTGGCCGCTGAGTTGGGTGTGCCATTGGCTGAGGAAAAAACTGAGGGCCCAGCCCATTGCCTTGTGTTTTTGGGGATTGAGCTGGATACTTTGGCGCAATTGTCCAGGATCAGAAGCTGGAGGATTTGAGGGTTATGATTAGTCCTTCCTCCTCAAAAAGAAGGTTACGCTTCTTGAGCTTCAGCAGTTAGTTGGGCATCTTAACTTTGCTTGCAAAGTGGATGCCCTAGGTAGGGCTTTTCTTCATAGGTTCTGTGAAGCTATGGTGGGCCTTCTCTTGCCCCAGCACAGAACCAGGGTTACTAGCAGCATGAGAGACGACCTGAGGGTGTGGCAGGAGTTTTTGGAATCTTTTAATGGGATTTCTTTTTGGAGAGAGGAAATGAGGCTTTAGGCGGAGCTTCAGATCATGTCCGATGCTGCTGTGTC
This sequence comes from Heteronotia binoei, assembly GCF_032191835.1. Lineage (NCBI taxonomy): Eukaryota > Metazoa > Chordata > Lepidosauria > Squamata > Gekkonidae > Heteronotia > Heteronotia binoei. Next base: position 213,421,602 of record NC_083223.1, read on the forward strand.
ATTAGGTTTTGGGGTCTACTTCCGTGGACACTGGTGCATGGAAGAGTGGCCTGATTCATGGGTGCAGGCCGGCTTGAGCCGGAATCTCACGTTTTTGGAATTTTCCCCCATTTTGGTTGCAGTTTGGTTGTGGGGGAGCGATATGGTCGATCGCACTGTTCATTTTTGGTGCGATAATATGGCTGTGGTTCATGTTATTAATTCCCTTTCATCCAAATCGCAGCGGGTTATCAGGTTGGTGAGGGCCTTCACTCTGCATTGCCTGCAACTTAACATTTTGTTTTTGGCCAGGCATGTTCCGGGGGTGAATAACGGGGTGGCTGACGCTCTCTCTCATAAACAGATGGAGAGGTTTCGTCAGTTGGCCCTGGATGCCGATCTGGAGGCAGCGCCAATGTCCCAGAAGCTATGGCTGATTGGAGAGCTGAGGCCTGCAGAGCGATAGGCCTAGCCATTGCGCCTAGCACCAGGAAGGCTTGCGAACCTGCTGTGCGGCAGTTTGAAGACTTTAGGGCCGAGGTAGGGTATCGCATTGTTTGCCCCCTCCCGGAGGAGCAGTTGTTCCATTATTGTGTTTTCTTAAAAGGTAAGGGATTGGCCGTGCGATCAATTAGAGGACACATGTCTGCGCTGGCCTTTGCTAGCAAGGCGTTGGGGTTTAAGGAGGACACAGCAGATTTTTGTATTCGAAAGATGCTGGAAGTGTGGTCCAGAGAGGTTGGGCCTAAGCCTGATAGCAGGAACCCTATGTCTCCTGGGATTCTGAGGGGGTTGAAAGGGGTGTGGAGAGCAGTCTGTGTATCTCATTTTGAGGCTGTTTTGTTTTATGCAGCCTCTTTGGTGGCCTTCTTTGGGGCATTGAGGATAAGTGAATTGGTGGCAAACTCCAAGAATGATGTTTCTGGTAGGGCCTTGTCACTGAGGAATATTAGGTTAGCTAGGGGTAAGGCAGCTCTTACCGTTACCTAAGATGGATCAACAGGACATTGGGACTGTGGTGGAGTTGGGTCCGTGTTCAGAGGTGGAGCTTTGCCCAGTTTCTGCATTGGCCGAGTATTTGGCCATGTGGGGAGGCTGCGAAGGGTTGTTGTTTTGTCATTTTGGAGGCAGCCCTCTGACAAAACATCTGTTTTGGGCAGTGACGTCTAGGGCTTTAGCTTTGTTGGGGTTGTCTGGAGTGAGGTTTGGTACTCACTCCTTTAGAATTGGTGCGGCCTCTACAGCCGGAGCCTTGGGTTATTCCTCTTTGTCCATCCAGAAGCTTGGCCGTTGGCGGTCTCAGGCTTATAAAGGTTGTATTTGCCCGTTGCTCCACTCTTAGCTTTGTCTTTAGAAGCTGGGGTAGTTTAAGGTTTGGGTTTTATAACTTGTCTGTTTCTCTTTTTAGATACTGTTGTTCCTGGCCGGAGGAGCCGAGTTCTCATCTGCGGGCACAGTTATGTGTTTTGGGCAGCACATCAAGCTCAGAGAACTGCTGTTGGCTCTCAGCTGGGGCTCAGCAAATATGTTACGGTTGAATGGCGGGGGCGTTGGGGTCTTCAGTGGCCTGGCTTGCTCCCGCTTTTATTTCATGGGTGTGTGGGCCCTCCTCCTCAGGTTTTAATTATTCACCTGCGGGGGGAATGATCTCGGGCTGATTAAAGGCAAGGCTTTGATCTTGCAAGCTCGAGATGATTTCAAGTACATTAGAAAAAGATGGCCTGGTACCATTATATAGTACCATTTATATCCCGCCCTCCCCGCCTAGGCAGGCTCAGGGCGAATTATCCTGACCTCTACAGAGGGGATGGGGTGCATCTCTCGGAAAAGGGTAATATGCTTTTCCTGAGGGATCTTCAGCAAGGGCTGGTATTGGCTTTGGGCCTTTCGGTGGGTGCTAAGCCCTAAGAAGAGACTTGGCCTTAGTTGTGGCAGGTTTTACTGGGTTTATGGCGCCATGTGACCTGGGGAGGATCGGTTAGCCTCCCCCTTTTGGGGAGTTAGGTATCTGGCAAGATCAACCTTTGGATGTTGGTGACCCAAGATGTGGGAATGCAGACTGTCCTGGAGACTCGATTGGATGGGTACCTTTTGCTGAGATGCACGTCTGGTGTCTGGGCCCTCTGGTGCGAGCCTCCCTGCTGGGCCTGCCTGACGGGAGCTGTGACACACAGCTCCAGCTGGGGGGCTGGGTCTCTCACCCGCTGAAAAGGCAGGGGAGCAGTCTGAGGAGACCCCTGGCCCTGACCTGGCCGCAGTTTGGTTGCCCTTGCCGTTGCTGTGTTATTTTATAAAGTGGCCCATAGTTTTTACCAATTTATCTGTGTCCATCTCTTTATTCCGACTTGGGGGGCAATGGAACCTCCGGCAGTCCACAGCATCGCAGCGTAGCTGCCGGGGAGATTTTACCACCCCCTCCCCCGGAGGGAAGATCGGGCGATCTAGCATGCTTTAGGCACGTCTGTAGGGGCCGGGGCTTCAGTGTGCCTCCACTCCCCTCTCAGCAGTCCTCCTGCGGTGCTCGGCCCTCCCGCCCGCCCTGTTTGTTATGTAGGCATTTGCTGGTTGCCCCTTTTTTGAGGGGCTGGGTAGGAATTTTTTACTTCCCAGCTGTTCGGCTTATGACTGGGATGTGTTTTTTTCCTACCCTGCATAGCATATCAGTGGATTGAGGAATTGGCTTCAGAATGGTGCCTTCTTATAGATTGGTCACTTTTTAGGGCAGGTTTTACTGGGTTTATGGCACCATGCAGCCTGGGGAGGACCAGTTAGCCTCTCCCTTTTGGGGAGTTAGGGGTCTGGCAGGATCAACCTTTGGGTGTTGGTGACCCGAGGTGTGGGAATGCAGACTGTCCTGGAGACTCGATTGGATGGGTGCCTTTTGCTGAGAAGCGCGTCTGGTGTCTGGGCCCTCCGGTGCGAGCCTCCCTGCTGGGCCTGCCTGATGGCAGCTGTGACACACAGCTCCAGCTGGCGGGCCGGGTCTCTCACCCATTGAAAAGGCAGGGGAGCGGTCTGAGGAGACCCCTGGCCCTGACCTGGCCGCAGTTTGGTTGCCCTTGCCGTTGCTGTGTTATTTAATAAAGTGGCCCATTGTTTTTACCAATTTACTTGTGTCTGTCTCTTTATTCCGATGGGGGGCAACTATTATTGTCTGAGCTATACTCAGGACAGACAAAGGTGTATATGTATGCTGTGGGCACTGGTAGTTTTTGTCATATTTAAGTGGATATATTAAGTGGAACAGTTTTCATATGCTTTTTACACAAAACACATCTCAAGGCAACACCTGTGCACCACTTTTGTGAGGGGGATGTTGCTTGAACCAGGCCAGTTTGTGGTTTGTTTCAAACCAGTTTGTATGGTCATGCCAAGTCTGAACTGGAAAACATACTGCCTTTTTTCCTTGGTGGTTCATTTGGTTCATTTTTGCAGTTTGTTTTTCCAGATAGCTATGCACCAATTCAATCAATTCCTAGGCAATACTGGGGATGGACTTCTGGGAACCCTAGAAACACCCATAGCAGTTGTCCATAGCTTGATTGGAAACTCTGGGAGCCAATCACAGAGCTCCTCTTCTGCTCTACGGGAGCAGACACTCTGATTCAGCTTTCACTTTGCAGCATAAAGAGAAAAGTATTAGTTGTATTCAGAGGTGAAGGTGAACTTTCCTGGAGGCACCTGCTTTGAGGGGCTAGAACTTGGAGATTCCAAATTTAATCTTCACAAACTTGGAGAGTGGGTGAAGGACAGCCTGCTAAAGGCTCCTGGTGGGTTTGGCATCTCTAACTTGCAAGGAGGCTGTTGTACATATCCTGAATCAAACAAAACAAACGAACCATAAACCAGTTTGGGAAATCCAACAAACTATGAACCAACATGAATAATTTCCCTGGTTTGTGCCATGTCTAGTACCCACCTGTCTCCCGGAGAGGTAGAGGAATTAGAGATCAAATTGCCAACATTCACTGGATTATGGAGAAAGCACAGTGTCAGACATTGTACCTGCTCTAACTCACTTTTAGCCTATTGACCTGACTAACGCCATCTTGTTTGCTGTTACTAACCATGAGTTTATAACTGTCTCTCAGGGTGTGAGAATGAATTCTTTGTTATGTTATCCTCCTCTACAAAAGTCCAAGAGTAACCTTGGAATGTATCAAACTCAATCTGCTTGTATCCCAGACTACTAGTTCTTGAATAAACGAATTAATTTTGCAACAGAATGATTCGGGCTTATTTCAACGTTCAATGTCTGACACACAGGAGTACCAGAAAAACATCTATTTCTGCTTCACTGACTATGCTAAAACCTTTGATTGTGTGGATCACAACAAACTGTGGCAAGTCCTTAAAGAGATGGGCGTACCAGACCACGTCACATGTCTCCTGAGAAACCTGTATAAGGGTTAAGAAGCAACTGTCAGAATGGGATATGGAACAACTGCTTGGTTTAGAATAGGAAAAGTTTGACAAGGATGTATATTGTCACCCCCACTTATTTAATTTATATGTAGAGTACATCATGTGGAATGCCAGCCTGGATGAAGCACAAACTGGAATTAAGATTGCCGGGAAAACATCAACAACCTCAGATATGCAGATGATACCACTCTAATGGCATAAAGTGAAGAGGATCTAAAGAACCTCTTGTTGAGGGTGAAAGAGGAGAGTGCAAAAGTAGGCTTGAAACTCAACATCAAAAAAAACTAAGATCATGGCATCCGGCCCCATCACGCCTTGGCAAATAGAAGGGGAAGACATGGAAATAGTGACAGACTTCACTTTTCTGGGATCCAAGATCACTGCAGATGGTGACTGTAGCCATGAAATTAAAAGCCATTTGCTCTTTGGGAAGACAGCTATGGCGAACCTAGGCAGTATAATAAAAAGTAGAGACAAAAGTCCATACAGTCAAAGCAACGGTATTCCCAGTAGTAATGTATGGTTGTGAGAGTTGGACTATAAGGAAGGTTGAGCGCAGAAGAATAGATGCTTTCAAGCTGTGGTGCTGGAGAAGGCTCTTGAGAATTCCTTGGACTGCAAGAAGATCAAATCAGTCAGTCCTGAGGGAAATCAACCCAGACAGTTTCCTGAAAAGTCAGATGCTGAAGCTGAAGCTCAAATACTTTGGTCATCAAATGAGAAGGGAGTACTCACTGGAGAAGATTCTGATGCTGGGAAAGACAGAAGGTAAAAGAAGAAGGGTATGGCAAAAGATGCGATGACTGGGCAGCATTACTGATGTAACTAACACAAATTTGAGCAGACTTTGGAGGATGGTGGAAGACAGGAGGGCCTGGCGTGACTTTGTCCATGGCATCACAAAGAGTCGGACTTGAGTGTGTGACTGAACAACAACAAAAAGGAAATAACTGGGATCATGAAAATGACATGGAGGGAGGGTTGAATCCATTCTTGCCCTGCCCTACAGCCCTACCCTATATTGTGGCATCTTGTGGCTGCTATTTATTTTTTTGAAAGTGAGAGATCTCAGCAAATGTCTTTCCGTGTTAGTGCTCTTAGTGGTAAGAAAGGGCAGTGTTAGCTAAATATTTGTGGCTGAGGTCTCTGATATGGGATTATCCTTATTTGAAGAGGGGAGAAGCCATCAAAATGTTTATGGGAATGTGAAATATGATGAAGACACCTCATTGCGTGTCTCTGTTTGCAAGCCTTATTTGTGTGCTAAATTAGCTATTGTTCAGACAATTTAGTGAACTGCACACACATCACCGGTCACATGAACAAGAACCCATTCCACCAGAAATGGAAAGCTAGATTAGCTGTCATAACAAATAACTTCTCCATTTAACTAATTGGTTGCTGAAGCAGATATGAATATCAGTTATTTAATCTACAGGGAGATATTTTTTTATCACAGCAAAGCTTGATTAAAATGAGCATAGCTCTTTGTGCTTAGATGAAAACAACTCACTTTCAAATTCATCAAAACATCCATACCTTCCTTCTTATTCTTTTTGATCCCTGTAGTTGGTATGTGAGTGGTACCCTTTTTTTCTTTTCTTTTTTTGCAACAGAAAATGTTTCTTTATTATAGAAAATAATAGAAAAAAAAGAGCAAAATGCAATCTGCAAAATTATATCAAATCAGTACAGAGTTTAAGTTACTCAGTAGATAGTAGCGAAAAATACTTTGGGGGAAAGAGGCATATCTGTATATAAGTCTACTATGTGTAATTCCTAGAGATGGGTTTTTCAGGTCATATAGAGATTTTAAAAGTAACCAAGAGTGATAGGAACAATTAGAGAGGAGGATGTTATGTTCCTATATGAAATTCAGTACTGGGCCCAGATAAAAATAAATTTCTTGTAAATCCTCTCTGGAATTGATGGTTATGGTTCACAAATGTTGAAATTTTATGCATAATAAATTGATTCCAAATTTTATCATACCAGACTTATTTGGAGGGAGGTGATGAAGATTTCCATGCGGATGCTATGGCGAGACATGCTACAGTTATAAGTATGGTGATCAATTCTTTATACAAGGTGCTTTTTTTTAAAGAGTGTTATCTTCAAGCTTCAAGAGCATTAATTCAGGTGTCATTGGAAACAATTATGAGATGATTGTGGAGATTTGTTGAATTTTATAATTTTTATTGATTTTAACTACAAAAAGAAAAAGCAGTGCAAAAGATACACAAAAGGGGGAAAGGGGCATTTACAGAATGGGAAAAGCAGAAACAGAAAAAAGTACAAACGTATCAGTTATAATTCTACCTCCAAATAAAATATCCAGATCATTCTACCAGCAAGTATAAAGATCTCCATATATTTTACCATCCTTTCTTTCATT